>NC_047087.1:116677333-119532272 GCF_902459505.1 Geotrypetes seraphini
TCTGGAATTATGGTAACTTTGGAAAAAGGTTTTTAACTGACTGCTTTGGCCACATACTTATATCTGCACATTTGATATTTCTGTTTCACAGCTGGGAATATTTCTGTTTTAATCTCTGTGTTTCACTCTGTGGGTTAGTTTAGGGATGTGATTCATGCCTGTTTGAAGGACCCCAAGCTCCTCCGAGTGGTGCCCTCTTTCCTGGTTGGGGGTTTCCATTAGTCTGACCCAGTAAAGTTATTCTTATGTTCCTTCAATAACACTCTCTTTTCATAGGTAGATTAGGTCTGTTATGGTCTAGTACGTTTGCTATATAGGTTTTTAATGTCTTTTAGCAGGATTTGTGTGTCATTTTGCAGTGTCTAGCCCTACTTTAAAGCAGATCCTTGGAACCCAAAATAAAAATGCTCACATTGAGTCATTATTCCACCCCCCCCCCAATCTGATTTAAACAAACTGTCTGGCAGTGAAAGGAGCCTGTGCTGTCCCTGAAGTGATAATCATGAAGTGATAATCATAATTTGAATACTTTTTTGTATGGTGATTTGTAAGAACTGAAGGTACAGGGTTCATTTTGAGATTCTATTCAATCCAGTAGAACTTGTTTGAATGATGGTATAATTTATAATGGCAGTTTTACCTGATAGCTGAAATTAACTGAAGGGGGAGGGTTTCTTTAGAAGGCCATGGTGTCTTATATTGCTCATTTATAAATTGGGTTGGAGTGAGGGAGGGTGTGATATGGTGGTAGGCATGATATAGAGAAATGTCTCTTTGGCTCCCCCCCCCCTTTTTTTTGTTGCCCCAAATATTTCTGTCTAGAGACACTGGTGCTTTGGGGGTGAGGAGACTGTGAAGAGCGGGTTCACAGGTATCTGCCAGGGAGAAGGAGGACAGAAATGAGAGGTTCAGGGGTATCTTCTTGGGCATTTTTGCTAGGGGAGTGTCTGTATGTCACTTTAATAAACATCTGCCCTGTTCCTTGAGGAGGAAAAATAATGCCATCTGAAAGCTTGCCTTATTTTTCCTCACACAACACAGCTTGTGAAGTTAATTGAAAGCTGCATTATTCAATTTGCCTAATAATGAGGTATATTGCATTATTTGCATGCTTTACATCTCATTATGTAGCATGCATTGATTAACCAATTTTGTAGCATGCATTAACCTTAAACAATTGTTACTGTACAATAATACACTTTTGACATTTAATGCATGTTAAGTGGCAAATATGCATTATTCCCTTAATGCATGTTAGTAACTACCTTCCTTACTCATATACTGTAATTATCATCCATAAAACAAAGCTAGTTCTACAGAGCTGTGTTTGAGAGTTCCCCTGGATCTAGAGGAAGCCCAGAACCTTATAAGACTACTGCAGCCATGTGCTTTATGGAGCTTTGTTTTAACACCCTCAGTGGTACTATTTCTTAGAAATGTTCATTTTAAATTTCAGATGTTTGCTTAATGGTTGCAGATTTAAAGCCCGATTCGTTCAGTCTTTTCTTGTTCTCTATGTCTAAGTGTAAAAAACTTTAGTGAATAAGAGCCCTAATGTAGCAATATTTTGTGACATGATTGGCTATTTTAAAAAAAGTTGCTTTTCTGTTTTCATTGACTATTGTACAACAAATTAATTGCCTATTTAAAATCATATTTAATCTCAGTTATGTCTAGCTGAAGGAGTGCTAATAGCAGAGACTAAGGGCTCCTTTTATCAAGCTGCGGTAGGCGGTTAACGCGTGGAATACCGCACATTCAACCGCCTGCCGCGCTAGTCGTTAACGCCTCCATTGACGAGGCGTTAGTTTTTTGGTGTGCCGCGGGGGTTAGCGCGTAATGAAATGTCTGACGCGCTAACCCCCGTAGCGCACCTTGATAAAAGGAGCCCTATATCTGCTGGTGTGGGAAACAGGATTTCAAAACTTTTTGTTTCTTTGTTGTAGTTTGCAAAATTATTAGTTTACTGAAGTATGGATTTTGTTGGGGAAATTGTGTGTTTAATGTAGAGTAACACGGGGGCAAAGATTCATCCCTGTCTATTCACCGTCCCCGCATTTTCATCCCCATCCCCGCAGTGAAGTGCATTTTTCATCCCCATCACTGTAGTCTTAATTTTCTTCCCTGCATCTCCCACTCAAACATGATTTTATGCAATTTTAGGGCATTGCAAATAAACATTTTAAGGGAAGCTGGAAAATATGGCATAATCTACGTGCTTTCCCTACTTATTCAGATGTAGTTTATAGCTACTTTGAATAAAATTCAGATACTGAATGTTTAGTACAGCTTAAAAAGAATACTGCTCCCCCCTGTATGAGCACCACTCTTTAAAAAAAGGACAGACAATGGCACGAGGACAGAATTTGTCCCCGTCTTTGCAGATAACCACGGGAAACCATCCTGTGTTAATTTTTAGTGTCTTAACTCAACCTCTGTCCTTCTATACTAGCATTCTTCAACGCAAGGCTTAAGGGTAAGTGGCTGAGCCCGTTCATATTCTGATTCTTTCCTATCTCCTTAAAGAATGACACGGGAATGGTTTCCCATGGTTAACCGTAAAGACGAGGACAAATTCTGTCCCTGTGTCATTATTTTCTATTACTGATTGTTTTATGCACATGTATGCACTCCAGGGAATTATGTGCCAATGTATAGAAAAACAACATATGGAACAGAATAATATTTGCAGTATTCTGGAAATATATAGAGATATTTTAATACTTAGCTTGACAAAGTGGTATCTTCCTGTTGGCCATGTAAAAAGCAATATTTGGCAGCACTAAACAAAAATCTTGAGGTTACTAGCAACAATTAACCTCAGTGTTTTTGGTAGGTTGCCAAATAACCACCAGGCTCCAGCTCTGCTAGCCTTTAGTAACGAGTTGAGTTACCAAAGATTAGGTACAGCTAATATACATCCTTTTTATGACGCCGTGTAAGTGATTTTTATCGCCAGCCATAGCAGTAAAATTTCTGACACTTAGAGGAATTCTATGACCATCAAAGCTTTTGCTGCAGTAGCTGGCGATAAAAAAAACAATAACGCAGCTTCATAAAAGTGGGGGGGGGGGGGGGGTAGATAACGTGTTATCTGTATTAGCTGTACCTAAAAGAGTTGCAGGTCAAAAACTAGGGATGTCACTGCTGCTCCATGAAATCTTGGACAAGTCACTCAACCATCCATTGAATCACGTACAAAACTTATATTGTAAGCCCTCTAAGAAGATGAAAATACCTACTGTACCTGAATGAAACTTGCCTTAAGCTATTACTGAGAAACGTGTGGTCTAAATTCAAATCCAAAATCCAGTGTAGGCATACTGTGAAGTAATACAGAACACAACAAATGTCAACCAGGACCTGGAGAGCAATTCTACCACACCATAATAGCAGTAACATCTACAAGTTATGTAACAAGTGCCTACTTAGGAAAACACAGCACCAGACACTACAATGCATACTAGAACATCTATAAATTGACAGGCATTTGACAGAGCAGGGTATAAGGAATCGTATGCTATTCTACAGGAAAGAGGATTATCAAGGTAAGAACCTAGTCCTTCCTTCCTGTGCAAACAGCAAACAATTCCTTACAGATGGGACGTACAAGAGAAATCCCTTGAGTATAGGGTGGGACAGATGAGCCTAGCACAGAGTATCCAAAAGCCCCGCACATTTATGCAGCCCGGTTCACTCTGTAAAATTTGTAAAGGTATGGTGAGTAGACCATGTGGATGCCCTACAAATTTCATCGGGTGGCACTGCCCTGGACTCTGCCTATCACTCCTCTATCAGCACTTTAGTGAGGGCCCATGATATAATGTTGAGATTTCACGTAGGGCCCAGCTGCCATACTAGAGGGTAGAGGCAAAGAGCTCCCTTTAAAAACCGGCAACATTTGGATGAAAGACTTGCTGTCCACTTGAGCTCTGTAACATGAAAGACCAGCCACTGGAACCTTTAAAGATCCTGCTGCCAGCCTCTTCTCTAAACAGTACCTCAGAAATGGGAGTCCATAACGGGTGTAACTGTTTCTCCTTACACCAGTGCTGAAAGATTTTCCACACTTTTGCATATGCTGCAGATTTCTTCAATTGTAGAAGAGTTGTGATAACTAGAAAATGACACGGGGAAAAAATTTGTCCCCGTCACCGCCCCGTCCCTGCAACCACCATCCCTATCACCGCGCCATCCCTGCGACCACCATCCCTGTCACCTCCACGTCCCCATGACCACTGTCCCCGCCTCGTCGCCGTCACCACTGTCCCCGCCCCATCCCCGCGATCACTGTGCCCGCCCCGTCCCCACGACTACTGTCCACTCCCTCCTTCCTAATGTGAGGAAACATGCACGATCACGAATCGCGTGGTCCAGAAGCACCTTCCTGCCCGATCGCCACGTCCTGCCATCTCCCTCCCTTCACCTCACCTTAGGTGCCTGCCGAGTCTGACTTTAATTCTTCTCCCAGCCACACGCTTTCGATAAGCCACGCGCACAGCTGCTTGAGCTGTTGAATCTTCTACTCTGACCCAAATTCCTGTTTCCGGTTGCGTCAAGAGGAGATTCAACAATTCAAGCAGCTGCGCACGTGCGATTTATTGAAAGCGTGCTGGCTGGGAGAAGAATTAAACTCGGATTCGGCAAGCACCTAAGGTGAGGTGGAGGGAGGGAGATGGCAGGACGTGGGATGCGGTGATCGGGTGGGGATGCTGGACCGCGTGATCCGTGCTGGCTTCACTGCGAAGACGAGACCATTCACTGCTCCACGGGGCGGTGAATGGCCTTGTCCCTGTCCCCGCAGCGACCACTAATTTTCTCTTCCCGTTTCGGCGGGTTATCCGCGGCTACTCGCGGCTAGCTGCGGGTAACAACCATTGTGTCATTCTCTAGTTATAACCACAGCTGAACAGCCTGTTCTTGCAAAGGCTGCGTGCTCAATAGCCATGCCATAAGTCCAAAGAAATCTGGATTCTCTAGGACTATAGGCCCCTGAAACAGACGATCCTGATGCAGCAGTAGTCTGAGACAACTGTCCCAATGCAACTGGATTAGATTTTGGGCCACAGGGATTGTCAATCCTCAGTAGGCCCTTATCCTGCAAAGGACCCTGCCTATCATCAGCCACGAAGGGAACACATCATTAGCCACGGAAAGATAACCGCAGACCCACTCCAATTTTCTTATAGACAGTAATAAGCTAGATCTGCCATGTGCTGTGTCTGCATCAGCTTCTCACTGCAGCTGGAAATGGAGAAGGGAATTTCTGCCTCAGACAAGCAAAGGGTGGCTTCAGCGGCTTGTCTTTTCGGGCTGCTTTTTATTCATGTTCCAAAAAAACTGAAACCCTTGATCCTTCACTCTTCCACACAATTCTTCATTGGGAGGATGCAACAGACCTTTGCCAAGCCTCCTGGCCAGTAATGGGATCAAATCAGCCTGCACTCAAGCACCTGACTCTGTAGGGGTGAGCACCGCTCCCAAGGGAACTAACCCTGAGCTCGCAAGTGTTACACAGGCTGGCCAGGCAGGTACTCTTTTAAAAGTGTGGTCCTCCTGGCTACAGACCCCGATATCTGATCCTTCTCCCAGGCAGAGCTGTCACAGTACTACCGGGAACCTCTTAACACAGAGAAGCCTCAATAATAAATCAGATTAAGACCCAAAAAAAAAATCTAGTGCAGAGCAGATAAAAGATGTAACTATGGCAAATTTAACCTATAAACTGTATATTATGTATATTGGTATTAGATCCCTAGTATGTGTTGATTTAGGATAAAAATTTGTATTGAAAAAACTTGTACTGTAACCATGACAAATTGTAATGTGTTAACTGTATATTTTGTTTTAAGTTTTTTATACATTTTTCATATAACAACAAGTGTATCACATAAATTTATACAATTTCATTGAGTACACACTTGATATTCCTTCATGCATCACTGTAAATACAACGTATCATTATATAATCCTTTACTATAATATTGAAAAAATATATAGTACTTAATAAGTATACCAACTATTACTCAAATTATAAACCCATCCCCTCCCCTTCCTTTGAAAATTGCATACAATACAACAAGATATAATGATAAATTATTTATATTATGAGATGAATGAAATAAACCCACCCACATCCCCTCTTATCAAATATCTTATTATGGGAAAATTGTATCATTCATTGCAAAAGTCTGTTAATGGTCTTATAGTTTACATGAGTTATTTATACTTAGGTAATAATTTAATCTCAATTATATCAGATAATGGTAATTTATTCTGAATGAATTGGTGGGGATGGCCTATGTTAATAATTGGGTATATATTTGTTTTATTTTATAATTTTTCAAAATTGGGGAGTAACTGATTTTATAATTAAATTTTTAGCTTGTGGGGAGTTATTAAATCTGATCTCATTTTGCGTTTCCAAGTTTTCGTAACTGTATATTTTGTACTAGATTTTTAGCCCGTTATATTAACGAGTGCTAGAATAGATGTGTAGACTTAGGCATTTCTTTCTTTCTGTCTGTCTCTCTCCCTGGCCCCCTGTCTGTCTTTCTTTCTTTCTGTCTGTCTCTCCCCCCCCCCCATCCAGCAGCATCCCTTCCCTGCTCCCCCTGTCCAGCAGTAGCCCTTCTCCCTTCCTTTTACCTCCCCCTGTACAACAGCACCCATTCACTGCTCCCCCTGTCCAGCAGTAGCCCTTCTCTCTTCTTTTTACCTTCCCCACTGTCCAGCAGCACCCCTTCCCTGCTCCCTCTTTCCAACAGTGGCCCTTCTTCCTTCCTTTTACTTCCCCCCTGTCCAGTAGTACCCCTTCTCCCTTCCCTGCTTCCTGTCCAGCATCTGCTAGGCCGGGCAGCCTCGGAGCTTTTTTCTAGGCCAGCCCGCCTCGCATTATCAAAGTGGGCCGGCCTAACAAATGCCCCGCAGCTGCTTGATGAAACTGCGGCGGCTGCCGCTGCTGGTTCGGGGTGAGAAGAAGAAACATCCCAGCGGCGGCAGTGTAGTCAGAAGGCAGAAAGTCAGCCGGCGTCAGAGATCGAGGCAGGAAATCAGCTGAGGCAGGCACTGCACATGGATCATGGATGCACAGAGTTTGAATTGTATGCGCGCTAAGGGTTTTATTATAGCAGATGTTAACCTGTAACCCGTTCTGAGCTCTTTGGGGAAAAAAGGGATATAAAACAAATTAAATTAATTAATTAACTTGTTTGCAGAGTTAAACCTGAGGAGAAGAGACACTGCCCAGAGAGACAAGGGGGCAGAGAGAAGAAAATGATTGATGTCTCCTGCAAGCAACTCGCAAGTTGGGGTACTTGTTAGCTCATCTGTAAAGAATCGTATGCTGTTTGCCAATTATTTATTTATTGGGATTTATTAACTGCCTTTAAGAAGAGAGTCATCCAATTAGAAAGTGAAGGTGGAAACCTTTCAAATTAAAAGTACATTAGTGATTTAAACATAGAAACATAGAGTATGACGGCAGAAGAGGGCCGGCGGCCCAACAAGTCTGCCCACTCAAGAACCATCCCTCCCTGGAGTACCTGTCTTTTATGCATAACTCTGTAGCACCCCCACCTGTTTGTCCCATCGACTTTTGAAGTCAAGCACGCTATTAGCCTCGACCACCTGGCGTGGAAGTTTATTCCATCGATCAATCACCCGTTCAGTGAAGAAGTATTTCCTGGTGTCACCATGAAATCTTCCCCCCTTAAGTTTTAGCGGATGCCCTCTTGTTGCTGTGGGACCCATAAGAAAAATTATTTCTTCCTACACTTCAATGCGACCCGTGAAGTCTTTGAATGTTTCTATCATGTCCCCCCCTTTCTCTGCGCTCCTCGAGAGAATATAAGCGCAGTCTGGCCAGACGTTCTTCATATGGGATGAAGTGGCCATTCTCTGGATCGACTCCATTCTCTTCACATCCTTTAGATAATTTGGCCTCCAAAACTGGACATAGTACTCCAGGTGAGGTCTCACCATGGATCTGTATAACGGTAGTATGACTTCAGGCTTTCGGCTGATAAAGCTCCTTCTGATGCAACCCAGCATTTTTTTCTTGCCTTTGCTGAAGCTTTCTCCACCTGATTGGCAGCTTTCATATCTTCTCGGATGAGAACTCCCAAGTATCTTTTTGCAGTGGTTCTTGCTAAGTTTCACCGTTCAAGGTGTATGTTCTGCATGGGTTTCCCAACCCAAGGTGCATTACTTTACATATTTTGGCATTAAAGTTTAGTTGCCAAGTACTGGACCATTGTTCCAACAAAAGCAGGTCGTGCTCCATAGTGCTGGGCCCGGTTGCGCTATCAGGTTCTGTTGCTCTGCCCACAATGTTGAATAGTTTAGCATCATCAGCAAATAATGTAATTTTGCCTTGAAGTCCCTGAGTTAGATTCCTAATAAAGATATTAAATAGCATCGGGCCCAAGACCGAACCCTGTGGCACTCCGCTGGTCACTTTTGACGTTTTTGAGGGGATAACGTTCACCATTACTCTTTGAAGTCTGCTGCTAAGCCAGTCTTGTACTCATGCTGTCAGTGTTTTTCCTAGTCTTAATAATAATATTGTCATTTATAGTTAAAGAGACATATGATCAAGAAACTGTTTTATTTTACTTTTGTGATTATGATAAACATACCGAGGGCCTCAAAATAGTACTTGGCGGATCGCTTGTGGCCCCTGGGCCACAATTTTGAGACCAATGTCCTACCCCCATTCTAGCTTTACAGAAACAAGGTCTGCAGGAAGGAGACTATCACTTTAAAGTTGCAGGAAGTAATCCTGCAGCTAGAAACTGCCTTCCAGTCAATTTATTTATTTACAAATTTATATCCTGAATTCTCAACTCTAAGCATGTAACAATGGACAAATGAACATACATAATTAAAACATTCAAATATTAAAAGTACAGTACAAATTAAAACAGTAATATACAATTATGGCATACAGAAAAATAAACATAAATAAAACAATAAAAGTGAAAACTGTGATTAGTGCATTACAGTCATCAAAGTGGGAAGCAACCAAACTCTGAACCATCTTATTAAAATAATTGTCATCACTTAGAAGGTCTAATCCAGCGGGCTCAAACACGTGGCCTGCGGGCCGCATGTAGCTCTCCAGGTTTTATTTGCGGCCCGCAGTCTGGAGGGATCATTCTCTTCCTTTTGGAGCAGCAGCCAGCTCGTTCGTTCAAAGCCGCGGGTTGGCAGCTCCTTGCGCTATCCACTCCTGCATCATTAATATAATGGATAATATAATATAATATAATATATCCACCCGCGGCTTTGAACGAACGAGCCGGCCAGATACGCTGCTGCTCCAGTGGCGTACCAAGGGGGGGGAGGTCCACTGTTCTCCCTAATATGCGGCTAGAGCAGTGGTGCCCAACCTGCTTCCCTTCCCTTCTCACTGCTGCCTTCGGGGATCAGGCCGGCACCGTGTTCTTTGATCTCCCTGCTTCTCTTCCCTGTGGGGCCGACCAACTCTGGCGGCCCGATGTCAATTCTGACGTCGAGAGGACGTTCTGGCTAGAGAATGACACGGTGTCAAAATTCATCACCGTTCCCGTCCCCGCGGATAACCGCGGGAAATAATCCCATGCCATTTTCTAGTGTCTATTTCAACCTCAGTCCTTCTACACCAGCATTCTTCACAGCAAAGCTTGCGGGTCAGTGGTTGTGGCCATTCATACTCCGATTCTTCCCTCTCTCCTTAAAGAATGACATGAAGATGGTTTCCCGCGGTTATCCACGGGGACGGGAACGGTGATGAATTTTGTCACTGTGTCATTCTCTAGTTCTGGCTAGCCAATCGCTGCCTGGCTGACCGGAACGTCCTTTCCGACGTTAGAATTGACATCGGGCAGCAAGAGTTGGTTGGCCCCGTGCAGAAGAGAAGCAGGGAGATGGCCTGTTCCCGATAGCGGCAGCAGCAGCAGCCTATTCGGCGGCGGCGGTGGCATGGGGGAAGGCAGGAAGGAAGGAAGAAAAAAGAAAGAAGGTGGGGTGGGGACAGGGAGCCAGAAACAAAGCAAAAAATGGGGCACGGAATCAGAGAAAGACAGACATAGAGAAAGAAAGAAAAAGTTGGGGGAGGGAATGAGGTCTGGAGGAGAGGAAGCATACAGGAGGCTGAAAGAAGGGAAGAAGTATTGGATGCACAGTCAGAAGAATAAAGTGCAACCAGAGACTGATGAAATTACCAAACAAAGGTAGGAAAATGATTTTATTTTCAATTTAGTGATTGAAATGTGCCAGTTTTGAGAAATAAAAGATATTGAACTTTAAATGTGAGTGCTTCAGAAAAAAATAGAGTACTTGGAGGGCCGCAGAAAAAATAGTTAATGTCTTATTAAAGAAATGACAATTTTGCATGAGGTAAAACTCTTTATAGTTTATATATCTTTCCTTTAAACTGTTAAAGGAAAGTTTTATAAACTATAAAGAGTTTTACCTCATGCAAAATTGTCATTTCTTTAATAAGACATCAACTATTTTTTCTGCGGCCCTCCAAGTACCTACAAATCCAAAATGTGGCCTCGCAAGTGGTTTGAGTTTGAGACCACTGGTCTAATCTAATGTAATCTAATCTTCCATTTGTGAGTCGCACAAACCTGAACAAGCTCAAGGCCATCTCTCAAGGGATAAAGAATCCTTAATTTAAAGAACACAGTTTGAATGGTATCAAAAATACCAAGTGTCTGTACGATGCTTTGCATGGAATTTGTCAAGAACACTATTTATTTCCACAAAATCAAGTGCAGCAATACTAACTTTTCTATCATCTTTGATGGAAAAGGAAAGGCAATGTGCTATCCCTTTGCACTGAGGATGTTTCTCTAGGTGTATGTGCCCTGCAGAGAATAGGATTGCTGTTCTTATTGGTGACCTTTAGGATTGTTTGCCCTGGGCCTGACTTTGTCTCTTGGTGGCCCTGCATAGAAGATGCAGGAGAGAAGTTCTGAATCCAAATTTAGGATTTCAGGAAAAAGATTAAATCCAGAACTCACATAGTGACAGTCTATGAAATACTCTCAGTTCTATGTCCTGGACCCAGACACAGTCTGAGCTACAGTGTTTGTGGATGATGCATGGGGAGAAGAGGCTTTAGATTTGTTAGAAAACAGGGGAAAGTTTGGGGAAAGAGGAACCTGTTTCAAGAGAATGGGCTCCTCCTTAATCAGGGCGGAACCAGTCTGTGGGTGCTAAAATTAAATGACAGTATAGGGCAGGCTGTGCCCAGCAGTCTTCCTTTCTCTCTCATTACCCCATCCCCAGTGATCTCCCTCTTTCTTTTTAAACCCCGGTCATCAGCAGCTTTATCAATCCTCCCCATGCCTAGTCACCAGGGGTCTCTCTCCCGTCTTCCTCAACCCCCAAACTTAGTGTTTAGAAATCTTCCCCTTTTCTTTTGTAAACCCACCCCCATCTTTGTCTCCACCTCTTTTTCAACCCCATCCACCATCTCCAGTATTCCACCACTATCAGGAAGCAGCTTTCCTCCTTCTCTAGACCAATAATAAAGTCAGCTTTCTTTGTCCCACAGAAGCTGCCAAGAATGCCTCCTACTCATCAGCTTGTGTACACCATCAACCACTTTTTCAGCTTGTATAGACCACTCACCCCCTCTTCAGACTATGCAGGTACTAACATTGCCACCTCTAAAGCCTTTGTGAGCCTCTGAGACTGCCTATTCCTCCTTATGCTGTGCAGGCTGCTAATGCAGCAACCTCCTTCTCTTCCCCCTTCCCCCTGGCCTCCTCTTTGGCCCGTGCAAGCTACAGTCATTGCCACTTCCCCCATTGGCATTCTTGGGCTGTAGCTGCCACAATTCATTTTTTGTTTGCTATGGTAACCTGGCACTCAGGATTGTTTGTCAAGTTCTGGCGAGTTCTCAGTTTCTATTTGAAGTAGTTGAACTGTTACGACACAGTGTTAAATGAAATCACAACAGCATTATGTACATGAAATCTTATTTTGAGTTGTACAGTCTCTTTATTCCGTAGCTCTAATAGCTATTTATAGTAATGTCAGGAACAAACTGTGTTGGTGCCTTCTACATCTATGCCCTTGTATCACACTGCCTAGACACTACCTTGTCACATTATTGTACTTAAAATGCCCTCAGGCTATTTCTCAGTTTAGGATTCAAATGGATATTTAAGCAGGAGCCCTAACTGATCCAGCACTGGAGCTTGATTTTATTACCTGTAATAGGGATGTCCCATTGGCATATTCACACCCCAGGGACCCTACAGAACATTTTATTTACTCTGTTCACTTTCCCTCATTGATCATATGAGCATCAGAGCTGTTACCGCTGCGGCCAGCGCTAAAAACTGCTTTACGGCTTTGTGGAATCTGGAGAGCCGCTGTCACGTGCTGAAGATCCAGAATAGGCCTCCACTCTTCAGAGCCACGAGAAAGTATATATCTCCCTGAGCCCGAGAGCTTGGGCGGTACGGGCTCCATAGCTTGAAATTCTAGTAAGCACTGAATGGTGGTTGGGATTCTGAACGCTTTTTACTGGCGATCTGAGCAGAGCCCATGAACCAATCTGTCAGAGGTCATTCAAATTCCAGTTTGTAACCTGACCAAAGAATGTCCATTGGTCAGATGAAACACACATCCAGACAGGCAGAAATGTTTCAAGACAGCCTACAATCTGCAGCAGGGCATCCGTAAACCTGGCACCATTGTGCCTGTGCATCAGGAAGTGCAGTACTGGAGTCAGGAGGCTAGGAACGTCTGTAGCCATACATCAGTAGTGATAGCCCCGAGAAAACAGCAGTGATATGCCACTTGCACACGGCTGAAAGTGCTGGGTGTCACGAGATCAGACTCCCAGGAGGGCCGGGTCTGCTATCAGGCCGAGTCGTAGGCCGGCAATCCAGTCTAGAATCGATGAAGTCGTCCAGACCTTTGCCAGACAAGTACAGATCCTGAAAAAGCAGTCAAGTCAAAGGAGCCTTGGATGTGGAAACAGCAGCCCACTACGGGCAGAGAAGGAGCACTCTGACACCTTAGTCAAACTCGCACAGGGGCATACAATGCATCTGGCATAGAAACCGTGCCCGCCAAAAACAGTTGAGGAGAGGAAACCACCACCTCACTTCAGAGCGTGCTTTTGAACATGACAGGCGTGTGCAACACAAGATATCGCCAAAGCAGATGCGTCAAAGAGCTTTCTGAGAACCACCTCCACACAGTAGTCCTGCATAACTTCCAATACTAAACCACCCACATTGGTCCACCCAGGTGCAGCTCCTAGGGGGTGCTCTTCAAATCCCTTTTTATATGGGGGGAGGTTAAAAAATGATCAGCCCCAGGTACACCACTGGAGAGGGGAACAATATCAACAAAAAGATCTATGACTGGACTAAAAGTTAGGTTCGCTCTGAGCAATAGGACAAGCTGCACTCTGCTCTGTTGTCAAAAGCCTTGTGAAATAACTGTGTCTTTAGAATGGCTTTAAAATTTTGAAGAGACAATTAAAGACAAAGATGAGAAGGAAGGCCTTTCCAAAGTGAAGAGGCAATGAAATAAAATGCCCTATCTCTGGATGAATCCAGTTTTCCTTGACAGACAGATGGAAACAAGAACCCAATGAGGAGAGTAAAAGATAATTGCAATGAAAGATAAGAAGGGTTACTCATGGCAATTTCTTGTAGTGAGTTAGTTTTGTGCATACTGTGACAGGAATGAACCTAACTCCTAAGCCATCTGTGAAGAACTTTGTGGACGCATGTTAAAATCTTGTATTTAATTCTGTTTGGCAGTGTTTCTCAACTTCTTCAAGCCAAGTACCCCCTAAGTCTAATAAATATTAACCGAGTATCACTGCACAGGATCTGCCCCAGACCCACCCAAGTTCCGCCCCAATACCACCACATAATAATACTGCTAATTATAATGCAATTTCTTCCATCCATTTTTCATACACACAGAATATAATCTTTTTTTTTTATATCATTTTGACTCTTTAATAAAAATGATATAAAAAATAATAATCTTAATACATAATGGAAACCATAAAATTAAAAAAACACAAAGCACACTGTAAGCAGAGAAAATGTTAATTATCATTTAAATTCGGGGGATTTTCAAAGAGGTCAAGGCAGATGGCTTTAAAATATGCAATGTCACCTCGGTAACAACTATAGAAAAATAGACAAATATAGTGCAAAATATAGACAGCAAATATAAATTATCAAAACTGACACATTTCAATCACTAAATTGAAAATAAAATCATTTTTCCTACTTTTGCTGTCTTGTAATTCATGAGTCTCTGGTTGCACTTCCTTCTGACTGTGCATCCAATATTTATTTCTATCTCCTGAATGCTTCCTGTCCCCTTGCTGCAAAGGGAATAGAGAAAGAGAGAGAGAGAGAAAGATCCTGTAAATATATATATATTTAGTGAGCGCCTTCGTGAAACGCCTGCGTGAATGCCTGCACCCTCAAGACTATAACGACCCCTGGATCTACCGAACTACCGACCGTCCAGTCGCCCTGTTGACCTCCAAGTCAGGTAACAGCTGCATTCCACTCACTGCTAAACTTTCACTGCATAGCTACTATCTTATTCTTCTAGATACTCAAGGACTCATAACCTGACTTTTAATTATCAATCTCTACTCTTACTGTTCATCTGTATGCTCGTCAGACTTCTATCTGCTATCTGACTTTGTACCATCTATCTGCACTACCACTCTCCTGATATTCTGCTGACCTTGCTACCACTTACCCGGTATTCAGTTGATTCTTTGAGCTGCCATAAATAAACCATTAGTCACTTCTCGCGCCTCTACTCTACCGCAACAACATGGCGCTCCTTCACCACAGCATGTGGATACTTTTGCTCACCTTATACCTTAGCTCAAGATGCAATGCAACTACGCCCCCCTACTCTCTCCCTCCTCCCATCCTTTACTATACTCGTAACTTCAAGCCCAAATCGCCCCCAACCAATATCAAGGTCACCCTTGATTCCCTAGTCCACTCCCCTTCAGTGATCCCTATCCTAACAACACCCCACAGACCTTCCAAACCCTACACCAAAAAAACCCGAGTTCTAAAAAACTTTTCCTCACATCCCCCCCCTATTAACCCACTACTCTACTCCAACCTCAGAGGTTCCTACCTAAACATAAGATCTATGAGGAACAAAACCCAACTAATCCACGACTGGCTCACCGACACCAACCCTGACTTAGTCATACTAATGGAGACTTGGCTACTCTCAGACGAAGACATTATCATCCAAGATTGCCTTCCCCATAACTTCAAAATTCTCTCCTTAGCAAGAGAAAGAGGCAGAGGTGGAGGCCTAGCCGTAATCTTCAAAGACAACTTAAAATGCTCTTTGGTCAGCTCTAAATCCTCCCCCTCCTTGGAAATCCTTTCTCTAAAGCTCCAATCAGAATTGCTAGTCGACTCCCTTACCATCATTCTGACATATATCCCCCCCCAGAAAATGGCCTTCAGCCAAAGAAGAATTTCAGGAGTTCCTATTAACCAATTCGCTATCGGGTCCCTACAACCTCTTTTGCGGAGATCTTAACCTACATCTAGAGAATGCAGACCTACTTGAGACTACCGAATTTTGTTCCTTTCTAAACTCTCTAGGCTTTCCTCACTCCCCTCCAATAACAAACCACTCAAAAGGCCACCAACTAGACATTATATCACTGACCAAAGCACAGCTATCAAACCCTATGATCCGTTGGATATCAGAAACCTGGTCTGACTCACTCTGGTCTGACCACAAAATATGCAACTTCGAGCTGGAATGGCAACAGATATCAAGCACAAGGAAAGTTAAACACAAACCCACACCATTCAAAACAAGCAAAGGCAAACTCAACCCCGTAGAATTCTGGTCCCATTACGACATTAACCACAACCACGACGAGGACCCTAACCTCTTCATGAACTCCTGGATCTCCACCAGCACACAAATACTAAATGAAATGGCCCCACTGAAGAAAAGAAGGTTTAGACCTAGAAACCTATCGGGCTGGTTTGAACCAGAGCTCCTTGGGATAAAGAAAGAACTAAGAAGACTAGAAAGGAAATGGACAAAGTTAGGAACACCAGAGTCTAGAGACGCCTGGCGCCAAATGCTTTCCAACTACAAAAACACTATCTCAAAAAAGAAAAAAACCTTCTACGCCAACATTATAGGCAACACCTCCTTAAACAGCAACAAACTATTCAAACTAGTCAACGACTTGTTCGATACCCACCCTTACACAAACCCAGTAGAAGATTCCACGATCTCTGCAGACGATCTGGCCAATTTTTTCAACTCAAAAATATCTAACTCAAGACTTGCCCTTCCTAGCACACAGGACTCTCACTGGAACTACGCCATCCCCCAGGACCCTGACTCCTCTTCAAAAGCCGACATGAGCTGGTCATACTTCAAGGAAACTGACTGGCTAACATTCACCAAGTACTACAACAAATACGCTAAATCATATTGCAGATTAGACCCCTGCCCCCCAATCATGATGAAATCTGCCCCCATTATCTTCAAAACCAAACTTCTAAACTGGATCAACCTACAATTATCCATTGGAAAATTCCCTGAAGACCTGGTCCAAATAGTCATAACTCCTATAAAAAAGAACAAAAAAGAAGCATCCAACACCATCTCCAACTACAGACCTGTTGCAAACATCCCTCTGGTCGCAAAATTAATGGAAGGCCTGGTAAATGCTGATCTAAACATCTATCTAGACAAATTCAACCTACTGCACCCTAACCAATCCGGCTTCAGACCCGGCTTCAGCACCGAAACCATAATGGCCTCTCTTCTAAACTTCCTACACTCTCTCCTCAGTCAAGGCTCCAATGCTTTGATTCTACAACTGGATCTAAGCAGCACCTTTGACCTAGTTGACCACTCCATCTTGCTGAACTGTCTGGAATCAATAGGCATCTCAGGAAACACACACTCTTGGTTCCGGGGATTTCTTGAACTCAGATCCTATCAAGTACTCAAAGAAGACAATCTCTCTTTCAGCTGGAATAACAACTGCGGACTCCCCTAGGGCTCCCCGTTGTCACCGACCCTTTTCAACATCTACCTCATCTCACTGGGACACCTACTACAGAGCTTAAATCTCACCTTCCACATTTACGCTGATGATATCACAATCATGCTACCTCTATCTGACATGTCGCCTAATTTCATTAATCTCCTATCCAATATCCTGAACCAAATAGAACTTTGGATGAAGGCCTTCAAACTCAAACTGAACACAGAAAAAACAAAATTTTTCCTGACCTCTCCCAATGAGCAGATAACAGATAACAAGATTCACGTGAACGGCAGAGACTACGAAATTGCCCAATCTATAAAAATACTAGAGGTTACCCTTGACAGACACCTTACACTAGAAAAACATACAGACCTAATATTCAAAAAATGCATCTCTACTCTATGGAAACTCCGCACCATCAAAAAATTCTTCGATGAATCATCCTTTCGACTACTAGTACAAGCATCCATCTTGAGTACGCTGGACTACTGCAACATCATATTTTTGGAAGCCTACAAAAAGTCACTCAACAAGCTAAGATTAATTCAAAACACCGCAGTCCGACTCATCTTCGGATTGAAAAAATGGGAACATATCTCCCCATATCTCCAAATGCTCCACTGGCTACCAGTAGAATCCAGAATACTTTTCAAGTTTGCCTGCATCAGCTTCAAAGCGATCTTCGGGATGCTACCAACTTACCTAGCTTCCCAACTCCCCACCAACTACCAGAATAAGACCTCTCGCAGAGCAAATCTCTTCATTTACCCTCCACTGAAATTATGCCACTACAAGAAGTACTTTGACAGAATGCTATCATTCCAGGCAGCTAGACTGAACACATGGCTAGCAAAATCCTATACTCGAGGCCACCTCATATGCTGACTTCAGAAAATCCCTGAAGACACGTCTCTTCAACGCTACCTAAGTTTCTCCCCTCCCATTTGTTATCCCTTGTAAGCCCTTCCGCTACCCCTGCCCTTCCCCTTTGTCGTATGTCACCGTTATCCTTTCTTATTCACATGGTAAATTTCTTCCTGTAATCTGTGTTGATCTCTTGTACCTTCTAATCATAATCCTGTATCTTGTAAAATCTTCCTATATCTTGCACATGGGAATGCCCGATATCTTATTGTCATTGTAAACATCCTGTAAAAATCTTTCTCTCATTATAAGTATCATATTCTCAATATAAATATCTTTTAATAATTCCTACTCACATTGGAAATATCTTGTAAAAATCTTTCTGTATCTTACTCACATTGTATCACCCTGTATCTAATTCATATTGTAAATACTTCCCTGTAAACAGCTCTGATCTCTTGTATCTTATGAATATGCCTTCGTTCTGTAACTTGACCCAAAACTTATTGCCTCACATTACTTCTCCTGTATTCTCTTTGCCGGTATCTTCCTGCAACCGCCCATTCAGTTGTCCTTTTCATATGTACCCTGCTCCAAGTCTATGTATCTGAGATATCTTATTCCCTGTATTCTCATTATGATTATGCCTTCGTTCTGTAACTTGACCCAAATCTCCTCACCCCACATTACTTCTCCTGTATTCTTTTTGCCTGTATCTTCTTGCAACCGCTCATTCAGTTTTCCTTTCATATGTACCCTGTTCCAAGCCTGTGTATCTGAGATATCTTATTCCAAAGATTATGTATCCAAGTCTTCTGACTCCAAAGCTTGTATCCTATTTCCAGCTCCAAACATATGTATCTTGTTGTAAACATATGCCTCCTTTTGTAAACACTGCTTGCTCTCTCAGCAGTGCTCTCATTGTAAACCGCTTTGAACTTAGGGTATAGCGGTATATAAGAAATAAAATTATTATTATTATTATTATTTCTCTTTCCCTCCTTTCTGCTCTCACTCTCTCTCTCTCCATGAGTCCAACTTTTCTTCCTCTCTCCTCCACCCCTATTGGCAACAAGTCTCCTTCTCTCTCTCACTGTCCATCTGTCTTGAGAGAACAAGGCATCTCTCCCACCCCCTCTACTGTCACATCCAACATTTCTCCCTCTCTCATCCCTTGGATCATGTGCAGCAATTTTCATCACTGCACACCAGCCCCATTTCTCCTTCTAGCACCCCTCTCCAGCACAATGCTACATCTCTCTCTTCAACATTATGTCCAACATTCCTCCCCCTTGCAATCCCCTTCAATCTGTCCCTGTTTCCTCTCCACCACCATATCCAACATTTCTCCCTCTCATCCTTCTCTCCTCCATGCATCTCTTTCCTCCTCTCTCTGACCAATTTTCCCCTTTCTTCCTTTTCCCATGTGCCACCATCTTTCCCTCTCATTCACACTCATACCCACCAATTCTCCCTTTCTCTTCCCTCCCTCCTATGTCCCAAGTTAGTGCCCCCCTTCCTCCCTCCCTTCTGTGTTCCATGTTTATGCCTCCTCCCTTCAATCTGTTTTGAGTTCATGCCCCTTCCCCCTCCCTACACATAAATAGCCGCCCATCCATAGAAGCCGCCACTGCCGCAGGAGATACCGCCTTTCTGCCTGCCCCCTGCCGCAGCCAGGGATCCCGCCCTCCCTGACTACCTGTCCCCCCAGAAGCTGAATGTTCTTGATCGAGCCGCACTCACTTTTTCTGTCATCAATTGCACTCCTTGCAGGGATGGCATAGGCAGCAATTCACACGCTGCACATGGCTGATCCACAAGCCTTCCCTCCAACGTCAACTCTGATGTCAGAGAGGTTTCCGGGTCAGCTACTTACGTTCATCATGGAAATCACTGCCTGCGCCATCCCTGCAATGAGTGCCGCTGAAAACTGAAGAAGCGGGTACGGCTCGATCAAGAACTGTTTTCTTTGGTGAGGGGATGGATGGGCGGGTGGAGGGATCCCCGGTAGTGGCAGGGGGACAGGCAGGAAGGAAGGCGAGTTCCCCAGTGGCAGTGGCTTCTACAGGCAGGCAGGAATATCCTCCATGGCAGCCAGGCTGCATACCTCCAACAAGCGGCCCGCGTACCCTTACCACGTGTTGAGAAACACTGCTGTATGGCTTTGGAAGCTAATGGGGTTTCTAGTTGGGTTGAATGAATATGGAGTGATGCAATCAGATTTGTTAGCATGCAAAAAAAAAGGTAGGCATAGACTGGCTATAGCAGATGAGAGAGGATATTGTGCCTTTTGAGAAAGGCAGCTGCATGCCATTGTTAAGGTTACACAAATATGGCTATAGTGGTAAGTGCTCATACAAGTCCCAGAATACAGAATAATTGGTAATATCACTAAACTGGACTAGTAAAACAGTTTCAAATAATGGCTTTACTTTTGTAGTATTTCATGAGTGTGCCTCAGCCCCACCACTCCACTGCTGTGCTATCTTGTGACTGCGTGGAGATTTATGTGGCACTTCATCATCGGCTGCTCATAATGTTTTGTTTTTGATTTTTAGTAAGAATGTAAAACCGTGGAAAATCTTTCGTGCAATCATAAATTATTATCCGCTATATAAAGGTGATGCAGATACTTAGCTTTAGCTCTGTCAGCCAATGTCTGGGAGTCTAACCCGACATGTTTCGCGTCAAACGGCGCTGTATCAAGGGTCTCCCTAAGTGTAGATTAAAAAAGGAAAACAGCTATCAGTACGTTCTGCATTACTGTCCCCCCACTTAACCCTATGTTTCTTAACGTTAAAGTTTAAAACAATTATTGCTTAGAAAAGGGAAGTACACAAGTCAAAACATCCTGTACAGTGTCTGAATGGGGACTAGCCCCCTGTAACAAAAGATCACGTTGGGCAAATCTAGCCCGTAGGTATGCCTGCCTAATAGCCTTTTCTGGATAGCCCCTCTGTCTAAACCGTTCAGAAAGGGAAACTGCTTGATGTTTAAACTCCCCCATAGAGGAGCATACCCGACGAATACGAAGAAATTGGGCTATAGGTAAGTTAAATCGTAACTTATAGGGGTAGAAACTGTCAAAGTGGAGGACCGTGTTTCTGGTGATAGGTTTCCTATACAGAGACGTGTTCATGCGGCCCTCCTGAACAGAAATGGCGATGTCTAAAAATTCTATATAGGTGTTATGGCATGTCATGGTGAATTTTATGTTAGCATCTACAGAGTTCAGGTGGTCATAAGAACATAAGAACATAAGCAGTGCCTCTGCCGGGTCAGACCATAGGTCCATCCTGCCCAGCAGTCCGCTCCCACGGCGGCCCAAACATGTCACGACCCGTCTGAATCACCAGAAGGGACTCCCTTGCCACCTTGGTTCCTCATTGAAGTCATGTCTTCCTATCGAAGTCCTAACCCTCCGGTCTTGCACATGCACGACCTGGTTGGGTTTCTATACTTATTACCTGGTTAGCTTTCTATACTTGTGTTACATCCCAGCTCCTCCCTCAGTATCCCACAATCCCTTTATCCCTCAGGAATCCGTCCAATCCCTGTTTGAATCCCTGTACTGTACTCTGCCTGATCACTTCTTCCGGTAGCGCATTCCAAGTGTCCACGACCCTTTGGGTGAAAAAAAACTTCCTTGCATTTGTTTTGAACCTATCTCCCTTCAGTTTCTCCGAATGCCCCCTCGTACTTGTTGTCCCCTTCAGTCTGAAGAATCTGTCCCTATCCACCCTCTCTATGCCCCTCATGATCTTGAAGGTCTCTATCATATCTCCCCTGAGCCTCCTTTTCTCCAGAGAGAAGAGTCCCAGCCTATCCAACCTCTCGGCGTATGGGCAGTGTTCCAGCCCTCTTACCATTTTCGTTGCTCTCCTTTGGACTCTCTCAAGTACCGCCATGTCCTTCTTGAGGTGCGGCGACCAATACTGAACGCAGTATTCCAGATGTGGACGCACCATTGCTCGATATAATGGCATGATGACTTCCCGCGTTCTGGTTGTTATGCCCCTCTTTATGATGCCCAGCATCCTGTTGGCTTTTTTCGAGGCTGCTGCGCACTGTGCAGATGGCTTCAGTGATGCATCCACCAGCACACCCAAGTCTCTCTCAAGTCTGCTGTCTCCCAACAATACCCCCCCCCAATTTGTAGTTGAACAACGGGTTCTTTTTCCCTATATGCATGACCTTGCATTTTTCCACATTAAAGCGCATTTGCCATTTGTTTGCCCAGTCTTCCAGCTTGTCCAGGTCCCTTTGTAGGTCCTCACACTCCTCCCTGGTCCTAACTCTGCCGCACAGTTTGGTATCGTCTGCAAATTTTATAACCTCGCACTTTGCCTCCTTTTCCAGGTCATTGATAAATATGTTAAAGAGTAACGGCCCCAGCACCGATCCCTGTGGCACACCGCTTGTGACTCCCCGCCAGTCAGAATATTGACCATTTACTCCGACCCTCTGCAGTCTACCCGACAACCAGTGCTTGATCCATCTGTGCACATCCCCTCCCACCCCGTGGTTCCACAGCTTCCTACGCAGCCTTTCATGTGGCACCTTATCGAAAGCCTTTTGAAAATCGAGGTAAATGATGTCTATGGGTTCCCCATTGTCCACCCGACTGCTTATTCCCTCAAAGAAGTACAGAAGGTTCGTTAGGCACGACCTTCCCTTACAGAATCCGTGCTGGCTTGTTCTCAGTAGGCCATTCCTCTCGATGTGCTCGCAAATGCCATCCTTGATCATAGCTTCCACCATCTTCCCTATAATTGAAGTCAGGCTCACTGGCCTGTAGTTCCCGGGGTCACCCCTCGATCCCTTCTTGAAGATAGGTGTGACATTTGCCAATTTCCAGTCCTCTGGTACCTCACCAGTTTTCAAGGATAGGTTGCAAACATGCTGGATTGTGCCCGCTATTTCCTGTCTTAGTTCCTTCAGAACCCTTGGGTGTATCCCTTCCGGGCCCGGTGATTTGCCGCATTTTAACCTGTCTATCTGTTTGAGGACATCCTCCTTACTTACCTCTATGTGCTCCAATTTTTCAGCCTGTTCGCCACTCATGAGATCCTCCGAGTCCGGTATATTAGATGTGTCTTCGCTCGTGAAAACCGACGAGAAGAACGTGTTCAACCTCTCAGCTACCTCTTTATCCTCCTTGATCACTCCCTTCTTATCCCCATCGTCCAACGGCCCCACCTCCTCTCTCGCTGGTCGCTTCCCCTTTACGTAACTGAAGAATGCCTTGAAGTTTTTCGCCTCCCTGGCCAGCCCCTCTTCGTATTCCCCCTTTGCTTTTCTAACCTCCCGGTGGCATTCCTTTTGGCATTTCCTGTGCGCCTGATGATTTTCCTCCGTTGGGTCCTTTTTCCATCTCCGGAAGGATACTTTTTTGTCATTTATTGCCCTCTTTACTTCTGTTGACATCCAAACCGGGTCCTTTCTTGTTCTTGTTCTTGGTCAATAAACTTATCTAAATTTTCCCTAGTGTCTTGCCAAATAAAGAAAATGTCATCAAGGAACCGGCCCCAGTATAAGACCTGAGGAAACCAGGGGGACCCATACACAAATTTTTCTTCAAAATTAGACATATAAAGGGATGCCACCGAGGGAGCCAGAGTGGCCCCCATGGCCACTCCCTGGATCTGCTGGAAATACTGATCCTGATATTCAAAATAATTGTCGTGGATCACCCAATGTGTAAGTTGGTTCAAAAACGCTGTTGTAATACGTTGGGGATCCTGCCTTTGTTGAAGAATTTCATCCACAATTATACAAGCTTCTATTTGGGGGATTTGGGTGTACAGGGATGTGACATCCAGAGTCACCATCCATTTATTGTGCATAATTATATCCATATCTTCAATTTTCCTCAGAAACTGAGATGAGTCCTTGATGTAAGAGGTGATCTTAGGGACCTCATCCCTCAAAAAATAGTCAACGAATTTAGAAAGTGGTTCAAGGATGGATTGGCGGGTATTAACTATAGGGCGGCCTGGTGGATTAGTTAAGGTCTTGTGCACTTTAGGAACGAAAGATATCCTAGGAGTCTTAGGGTTCCTTTCAAAAAGGAAGGTGTATTCCTTTTGGGTCAGCATACCTGTGCTCAAGTAGGTGTTAAGGCTATTAGGCAGGCATACCTACGGGCTAGATTTGCCCAACGTGATCTTTTGTTACAGGGGGCTAGTCCCCATTCAGACACTGTACAGGATGTTTTGACTTGTGTACTTCCCTTTTCTAGGGCAGCCAGTAAGGTGGTTGGCTTGATGAAACGCCACTGGCATATTGCACAGACTCACCATATATTTCAGCTTTTTCCTAGGATAGCATACACAAGAGGGGTCACGTTGGGGCAGAAATGTAATTCCCAGAAATATGGGGGGTTCTCGAGAGAACACGTGGGAGTCACAGCAGATGTGGTAGATGCCAATGGTGTGCCTCTACTATTGAGGGGGGGGGGTAGTGGAAGGTCCCCGGGAGAAATATGACTTTATACTCTAGGATCAACACAGATTGCACTTCTCAGGAAGTGATATATGTGATCATTTGCCCCTGCAATTTGTTATACGTGGGGCGCACATCAAGGGCGGTACGCGTGAGGCTAAATGAGCATAAATCACGTATTGTTAATGGGGTCCTGCAGGCCCCCCTGGTAGACCATTGGATGACTTTTAAACACAGGATTGAAGACTTGAGATGGCGTGTCATTAGGAGAGTCATAGGGAGGGATGGTGGGAAAGATCATAATAAACTGAACGAGAGTGAACAGAGGTGTATTTTCACATTGGATACTGTAGCACCTATGGGTCTAAATGCTGAGATAGAGTGGATGTCTTTGATTGGCTAGGGAGCTGTCCAATCAGATGCTGTGGGGGAGGTGTAATTTTTGTGAATGACTGACTGTACACACTATATATAACCCGAGACCACATGCCGCTGCCATCTTACACTTTACTATGAGTCGGATGACCTGCGCGTACTCGGTAAGCAATAATTGTTTTAAACTTTAACGTTAAGGAACATAGGGTTAATTGGGGGGACAGTAATGCAGAACGTACTGATAGCTGTTTTCCTTTTTTAATCTACACTTAGGGAGACCCTTGATACAGCGCCGTTTGACGCGAAACATGTCGGGTTAGACTCCCAGACGTTGGCTGACAGAGCTAAAGCTAAGTATCTGCATCACCTTTATATAGCGGATAATAATTTATGATTGCACGAAAGATTTTCTACGGTTTTACATTCTTACTAAAAATCATAAACAAAACATTATGAGCAGCCGATGATGAAGTGCCACATAAATCTCCACGCAGTCACAAGATAGCACAGCGGTGGAGTGGTGGGGCTGAGGCACACTCATGAAATGCTATAAAAGTAAAGCCATTATTTGAAACTGTTTTACTAGTCCAGTTTAGTGATATTACCAATTGTAAAGGTTACAGCAGGTTCAATGCTAGCAGGTGCTTAATGGCTATTAATATCAGAAAAAAGGCTGAAGTATAGCAACATTGGAAAGAAAACTGTTTTAAGTTAGAAATGTCAAGAGAAATGTTTCAAATAAATACACATTCCAATACAAATTACAGTAGCCTAGAAAAAATGTGTTCTGAAGAGAAACGTCACACTGCCACTGTAATTTGCATTGGTTTGCTTCATCACCAATCAAATCTCTCCCTTCCTGTCAGTGTGTAAATGGGGATTGACTGATAGGAAGGGAATGGGAAGGGAATAATTTACAAAAAAAAAAAAAAAGTCAGCAGGCAGAACACCATGACCTCCTATACACACCCACAAAGATTCTCAAACCCACTGACCTTCCCTCTCCTGGATTATCTGATTCAGGTACCCCTGGACCCCTAGCTACTTGTCAGGATGCATTGCTAGGGTGCAGTCTGCATATTACCTTATTTGGCAGACTGACCTTGTAGTGGTGTGCCCAGACACACTGCTGGTGTGTGAATATAGCACAGTTATTTACCGTAACAGGTGTTATCCAGGGACAGCAGGCAGCTATTCTCACATATGGTTGACGTCATTAATGGAGCCCGGATGCGGACGCCTCACAAGCAGACTTGCTTGAAGAAACTAGAAGTTTTGAGTCACCCGCACCGCGCATGCGCAAGTGCCTTTCCGCCCAGCGCATCTCCTCAGTTCAGATAGCTAGCAGAGAAGCCAACCAGGGGAGGTGGGTGGGTTGTGAGAATAGCTGCCTGCTGTCCCTGGATAACACCTGTTACGGTAAGTAACTGTGCTTTATCCCAGGACAAGCAGGCAGCCTATTCTCACATATGGGTGACCTCCAAGCTAACCAGAATGGGATGGTGGGAGTGTTGGCAATTTAGGAGAATAAATTTTGTAATACTGTTTGTCCAAACTGTCCATCCCATCTGGAGAAAGTATCCAGACAATAGTGAGAAGTGAAGGTATGAACCGAGGACCAAGTAGCAGCCTTGCAAATTTCCTCAATAGGAGTAGATCTGAGGAAAGCTACTGAAGCTGCCATTGCTCTAACTTTATGGGCTGTGACTCTACTGTGTAGGGGCAATCCAGCCTGGGCATAGCAGAAAGAGATACAAGCAGCTATCCAGTTGGAGATGGTACGCTTAGAAATAGGATGTCCCAACTTGTGTGTGGTTTGGTGCGTTCCAAATAGAAGGCCAAAGCACGTTTACAGTCCAGAGTATGAAGAGCTACTTCTCCAGGATGAGAATGAGGCTTTGGAAGAACAATGGATTGGTTGAAATGAAATTCTGATACCACTTTAGGGAGGAATTTAGGATGAGTGTGGAGGACCACCTTGTCATAATAGAAGACAGTGAAAGGTGGATCAGCAACTAAAGCTTGTAGTTCACTGACTCTTCGAGCAGAAGTGAGGGCAATGAGAAACACCACTTTCCAAGTGAGATACTTCAGATGAGCCTGGTCAACTGGCTTCATCAGTTGAGCAAGAACAACATTGAGGTCCCAAACCACAGGAGGCGGTTTGAGAGGAGGTTTGACATTGAAAAGTCCTTTCATGAATCTGGAAACCACTGGATGAGCAGAGAGGGGTTTCCCTTCAATAGGCTGATGGAAAGCCGCAATTGCACTGAGATGGATTCGGATCGATGTAGACTTGAGGCCAGAATTGGATAAGTGCAAAAGATAATCCAAAACAGAAGATAAGGAGGAATGCTGAGGCTCCTTATCATGAGAAAAGCACTATGTAGAAAATCTAGTCCATTTTTGGTGAAAGCATTGTCTAGTGGTAGACTTCCTAGAAGTCTCTAAAATGTCTTGTACAGATTGAGAAAACTCAAGAGGTGTTATGTTGAGAAGTACCAAGCTGTCAGGTGTAGAGACTGCAGGTTGGGATAAAGCAGAAATCCTTGACTCTGTAAGCAGAGAAGGAAAAACTGGTAGAAGGTATGACTCCCTGCTGCTGAGTTGAAGTAGAAGGAAGTACCAAGGTTGTCTCGGCCACCGAGGAGCAATCAGAATCATGGTGGCAAGATCGTTTTTCAACTTGACCAGAGTCTTGAGAATGAGAGAGAATGGAGGGAATGCATATAGGAAGAGATTCGTCCATTCCAGAAGAAAAGTATCTGCCTCGAGGCGATAAGGAGAGTATATCCTGGAACAGAACTGAGGCAGTTTGTAGTTGTGGGGAGCTGCAAAGAGGTCTATCTGAGGCGTTCCCCAATGTGAAAAAATGTGATGAAGAAGTGAGGAATGGAGTGTCCATTCGTGAGGTTGCAGAAGACGACTCAAGTTGTCCACCAAGCAATTCTTTGCCCCTTGGATGTAGACAGCTTTGAGGAAGGTGTTGTGGCGGATTGCCCAGTCCCAAACCTTCAGAGCTTATTGACAAAGGGAGGCAGATCCCGTCCCAACCTGTTTGTTGACATAATACATGGCGACTTGGTTGTCCGTCCGAATGAGGACTAACTGGTCGTGAAGAAGATGTGGAGAGCCTTGAAGATCGCTCTGAGTTCCAACAGATTGATATGACACCGACGATCCGTACTGGTCCAATGGCTTTGAGTATGAGATGAGCTCCCCAAGCGTAGATTGAAGAATCTGTCATGAGGACCTTCTGATGGGGGGGGGGGGCATTTGAAAAAGTAAGCCTCTGGAGAGATTGGAAGAGAGCATCCATCAACGGAGAGACTGCTTCAATGAAGGAGTGACTGTTATGTGTCGAGAAAGTGGGTCGCAAACCTACGTCCATTGAGATGCCAGGGTCCACTGAGGAATTCCGAGGTGAAGTCTGGCAAAAGGAGTCACGTGTACTGTGGGAGCCATGTGACCTAGGAGTACCATCATGTGTCTCGCTGAGATGGAAGAACGGGAAGATACTGCATGACAAAGTTGAAGTAGAGCTTCCAGATGTTGTTGTGGAAGGAATGCTCTGAGTTGAACAGCTCCGATGAATTGTAGATTCTGAGAGGGCTGGAGGTGGGATTTGGGAAAGTTGATTTCGAATCCCAAACTTTGTAGGAACCAGATAGTCCGTTGGGTCGCTACAATAACCCTCTGAGATGTTGAATCTTTGAGCCAGTCGTCGAGGTAGGGAAATACCTGAAGACCATGGTTCCTCAGAGCTGCTGCTATCACTACAAGGCATTTGGTGAACACCCTGGGAGATGAAGCCAGGCCGAAGAGTAGCACTGAAAATGCAGATTCACCACCCGAAATCTGAGGTATTGATGGGAAGCCGGATGAATGGGAATATGAGTGTAGGCCTCCTTGAGATCCAGAGAGCATAACCAGTCGTTCTGCTCGAGAAGGGGATAAAGGGATGCCAGGAACAACATGCAAAATTTTTCTTTGACCAAAAATTGGTTGAGGGCTCTGAGATCCAGAATGGGCCACAAATCGCCCGTCTTCTTCGGAACAAGGAAGTAACGGGAGTAAAACCCCTTGTTCTGTTGTTCCAAAGGAACTGGCTCAATAGCATGGAGACGAATCAGAGCTTGAGCTTCCTGAAGAAGAAGGGCGGTCTGGGATGGACTGGAAGGATACTCACTTGGAGGAAGGTCTGGAGGAACCTGAGTGAAATGAAGGGAGTATTCTTCCCTGATGATGGTAAGTACCCAGAGGACAGATGTAATTGTCGTCCATCGATGGTAAAAAAGATGGAAACAACCTCCTATAGGGGGAAAAGAAGGCAGAGTCAGAACGGTGGAGCTTATGTTCTATTTTAAACAGTCAAAAAGGCTGAGTAGCCTTAGGTGCAGCAGAAGGTTGAGGTTTTTGTTGCTTCTGAGGCTGCTGTTTCTTAAGAGGAGTGATTATAAGGAACCATCCTCAGAGCACAACGCCGCTGATAAATAGGAGCAGGGCATGTAGGTTTGGCAGGAGCTGGCTTCGGCTTAGGTCTGAAAATAGAAATAAAGGATTTCTCATGATCAGACAATTTCTTGGTGGCTGCCTTGATAGATTCATCGAAGAGGTCATTGCCTTCACAAGGAATATTAGCTAAGTGGTCTTGAAGATTAGAATCCATGTCAATGATACGAAGCCAGGCAAGGCGACGCAAAGCTACAGAGCAAGCAGCTGCTCAGGCAGACAACTCGAAGACATCATAAGATGACTGGAGAAGATGCAATCGGAGTTGAGATAAAGAAGCAAGGGCTTCTTGAAATTCAAAGTGATTTTGAGTATCCAAATAAGTCAAGAACTTTGGCAATAGAGAAATAAGGAACTCAAAATAAGTAATAAAATGATAATTATAATTGACTTTAGAGAACATCATGGCATTTTGAAAGATGTGACATCCGAATTTGTCCATAGTTATCCCTTCCCTTCCAGGAGGAACAGTGGCATAAACCTTGGGAGGATGGGACCTCTTCAAAGAGGACTCGACAAGCAGGGATTGATGAGATAACTGTGAGTTGTCAAACCCTTTGCGATGCACAGTTTTATACCTAGAGTCCAATTTTCCTGGAACAGCTTGTATGGTAAAATGTGTCTCCAGGCATCGACCAAAAGTCTGATTCAAAAGCTTATGAAGAGGAAGCTTAATTGATTCTGCCGGAGTTGAGGAAGTTGCATGACTTCGAGGTACTCCTTAGAGTATTTGGAGCCAGTATCTAATTGAAGATCCAAGTCCACAGCCATCTGACGAAGAAAAGATGAGAAAGATAGCTGATCCGCTAATGTTTTGCCTCGAGAAGGACTCGAGGACGTCGAGGCAGCCTGGGTCGAAGATGAAGCTTCGGCAGGAAAAAAGGCATCAAAAGAATAGGGAGACTTGGATGAGGCAATCGAAACCGCTGTATTCTCGAGGTTCGGCATTGGAGACCTCGAACGAGGAGTCAGTGTCGAAATAGGGATAGATCGAGGCTTAGTTGAAGAAGGTCGTTCTACAGAAGAAGAACCATGCCTGGAAGTATGCCTCAATGAAGGCCTCGATCGTCGATGAGAACTGTGCCTGGAAGCAGATCTCGAAGATCGAGGAGACTTCGCCTCTGAGACAGAAGCAGCTGACGCTATCAAAGAATGGATAGGACTGGAGGCTGTAGATCAAAGCTCCAGAGGCTTGGTGGAGGAACCTCGATACACTCCCAAAGACTCTGCTCCTTGTAAAGAGTGTGAAATTCCTGCCGAGGCACTTGCAAAGAATCTGCTCCTTGCTTTACGTGCTTGGATGCCAGACCAGACACTCGCAGAGACTCTGCTCCCTGCAAAGAATGTGTAAGCTCAGACTGAGGCAAAGGAAGTGGCTCGACCTCGCGGGAGTCTGCTGAATGCCCAGGCTGGATGAGAGGAAGAAGCTTCGGCCCCATATTAGTAAGGAACTGAATGAATTGCTTCTCCAACATGGTCTGGAAAGAAGCCAGCAAGGATGGATCCGCGTCTGAAACCGGACCACCTGCTCTGGCTGGAGGTTCCACCGAGGCAGTATGATTGTGCTTCGACTTGGAAGTAATAAAATAAGAACAGCGATTCGTGAGGAAAAAAAATACAAACCACGGTTCAGAGAAGGCATGAAGTAACAAAGTTAAACGCAGAGAGACAAAGACGGACTTCTCAGCTCCACGGAAAACTGAGAACTGAGGAGACGCGCCATGTGCTAGGCGGGAAGGCACTCGTGCATGCGCGGTACAGGCGACTCTAAACTTCTAGTTTCTTCAAGCAAGTCTGCTTGTGAGGCGTCCGCATCCGGGCTCCGTTGATGACGTCACCCATATGTGAGAATGGGCTGCCTGCTTGTCCTGGGATAACAGATATTCTCTGGTATAGGGTGTCCAGGATTCCTGGGCCTGAGTTCTCTGAAACTATTAGCTTCTTGGGGTGTAATTTTAGTTTTCTTATTGTGTTAGCCCCATTCTCTGGTTTCTGCTTTCCTGTTATCTCTTACTGTCTAGCCAGAGTTTCCTTGTCCATTTGGCATTTCTTTTCTCTCCGCCCACCATCCATCTTCTCTCTGCATCCCTACATATCCAACCAAGCATCACCCCTGTGTCCTTGCCCCTATCTCCCATCTCTGTCTTCCTATTCTTGTCCTGTCCAACATAACTGCTCCGTGTATCTATGGGCCCCCCTGCCCACATGCTAGATCTCTCCTTCTCTCTTCCCCCCCTCCTACCCAGGGATCCAAGTATTCCTCTCTCTTCCCTCACTCTTACTCTGTTTCTCCTTTTCAGGTCTAGCACCTCTCCCTCTTCCTTCTTTTTCCGCAGGTCCTGACATCTCTTCCACTCCTCTCTCCATCATAGAAGTTCTTCCTTCTTCATCCACCCCCACTCACCCCCCTGTCTTGGCAGCTGTTTCCCTCTTCCTAGCAGCTGCCTGGTATCTTTCTCTCCTCCACAACTATCTCAGCATCCTTTCCTTTCTCCTACCTCATGTGCAGCATTTGCTCCCTCCCTTTCTTTCCATCCATGCGCATTTGCTCCTCTCCCTTTTCATCATTGTGCAGCTTTTTCCTCCTCTCCCTTCTCTTCCATCCACATGCATTTCCTTCTATCCCTCTTCTTTCTTCCATGTATAGCATTTGCCTCTATCCCTTCCCTTCGATCCATGTACAGCATTTCCCTCCTTCCCATGCAGCCTCTTCCTTCCTCCACCCCTTCTCTTCTGTGGATCTGGCAACTCTCCTTACTGCCCTTTATCCCCTTTTCTCTCCTGTGTGTCCGGTGTTGCCTTCCTACCTAATTTCTGCCCCCCCCTCCCCAGTCCTACAGACCTGTAGTGTTTAACCGTACTGCAGAGATTACAAGCTCCCTTGGGTCACTCTGAGACTTTCTTTCTACCATATTCTGCCCACACAGCAACAGAAAGTTTTAACAAAAGGAAGGCCCCTGGCAGTGGCATAGTAAGAACCACCATCATCTCTCCTCCCCATCCCCCAGCAATGAGGGCTGTCTCTTAAATGCACACATTCCCATGTATCTCTTCAAGTCTTCTGCCCCCTCATTTCCCTCCTCTGTTACTCTTTGAGTCTTTGCTGGCAAGTCAGCAATGAGCAAGAACTCCTCCCTGCTGTTCACACCAGCCTCAGCCCTCCCTCTGACATCATGGAACCAGGAATTGATGTCAGACGGGAGGCTCAGTCAGTGCAAGTAGCGAATAGGAGACCCTGCTCACTGCCAGCAAAGACTACAAGACTCAAAGAGGAACAGAGGAGGGGAATGAGGGGCATAGTGCATCCAAGAGGCCTTTCTTCTTATGGAAGGGCACATTGCATTTTGATGCCGGGTGCCTCCGCCCTGGGCACAAACTTCTTTTGCTACACAACTGGATCTCAGGGCTAGCTAGAAAAAGCATTTTGTAATTGCTGCCTGCAATGGCAATAAACAGATTTATTGGGCTCATGTGTGCAAGGGGGGGAGCAGAGGTTAGGTAGGAAGGAAATGCTGGACCTTCAGGAGGCAAAGGAGGGATAGAAGAAGTACAAGGCAATGCTGGACTAGTTGAGGAATTGTATAGTGAACAGATCCAGATTACAGGGAGCAGGGAGGGAGTCAGTGCATAAGATTGGAGCCCTTAAGTATGTGAGCTGGAGAAGAGGTTTGAATATGGGTGACTTGGCATGTCTGTAATGTCACCTTTCCTTTTATACTGGAACACATTCTTAGAAATCCTTGCTGCTTTATTACTTAGCTTGCTCATTTATTCTGTCTTGAGTTCGGTCAGCAAACAGGAATAAAATCCCTTTTTATCCTAGTTAGCAGGCCATATTGTTAAATATTAATCACACTGAAAGGAAACCATAATCTTTTTCTATTTCTCTACTCCTTTTAAATTAAGGCGTGTTTTCTCTCTATCTTCCGGCAGATGGTACACTGCTGCTGTGCCTTTTGTAAGGGCTTTATTTGCTTTCCTCTCTTAACGGGCTCTTAAAAATTTAACTGATGTCTAAATTGTCTGGTTCTTTAACTCCTTCATCATGCCAGACTCTAAAGTACATTGTGTCCACCGCCCACGCTTAGATTTTAAAGAAGACTGGGACAGACTATATATCCCTATTTTGCTCCCTCAGGCTGTACATTGTACTGTGTGCTGAGTGTTACGTGTTTAATATGTGTGGGCGTGTCATATGGGTCTCTTTCAAGCTGTGGATGCTGTAGCTTTCTTGCGTCAGAGGAGGGTTCTGATTTTATCTATATAGGCTATGCCTCTCTTATGTGTGCCAGTTTGAAATGGAGAGCAATACAGATTGGTGGAAAGAATACAGAACTTGGGATCCAATCTCATCTCTAGTGCTCATGTTTTGGTATCAGAACTTTGTAACATGATTTATGTTCCAAGATGTTCTATAAAGGCTGTGAAGCAGCTGTAGTGGCAGACACATGCAGAATTTGTTTTGTGTGTGCACATCTTTCTATCTCGGACTACACCACTATGGTTAAAAAAAAAAAAAAATGCTTGCAAATGGTGGAAGTACTCTCTGCTCTACTTTCATGAATCACTTGAATTAAATAAATTTAGGGGTGGATAGGATATTTTGAAGTGGAGGAGGTGTTATACAAAATACATTCAGTGGTCTCATTCTTGGAGTGGTGTAATTACATATTTTTGTTCGGGGAGGTAGGGTGAAACTACACTGTATAGTTTTCAGTAGGTCTATCAACATATTTAAACTAACAGATTGTGCATGTCCTTATTACAGAAGTTATTATTATGTGAGCATGTTTGCTTGTGTATTTCCATTTATTAATATAACCCTGTATAGAAGTGTGCCTCTAGCTTAGGGTGGCCTGTATAGAAGCGATAGCTCCTACCCTTTTGCAAACATATTTCTAGTTTTGTTCTGATGCATGAATCCATCTGCTGGAAGGAAGCAGCTGAATTTGTTTTAGGATACAAGAGTCCAAGTGACACTCTGTTGACATGGAAATATGGCCAATGTGCTCCGGATTCCTCCAAGCCTGTAGGTAACTGCCCCCTTTCCCAATCCTATCACGATAGGATGACTGCGACCAAAGAATATCAATCTAAGAGCTGGACTAGCTCTCGCCCTTGCCACGCACTTCCCCAGCTGTCTTTCATTGGCTCCCCAGCCTGTGGGTTAAGGCAGTCCTAGATGCTCAGGGTCATTTCAGTTAAACGATAATAAATAAATAAAAGAGCTAAAACCAAAAAATGTAAATGCAAAGAAAGCGGAAGCTATCCCAGAGCAAACTAACCTGCTAGCTCTATTAACCATTTCACTTTACCCATGCCAAAATCACTAAACAAAACAGGTTGTGTAAACTCAACAATGGAGGCAAAAATAAAAATAGAAAAATACCCCCTCCGTTTATATGAATACAAACCTAAAGAAAAATTCACAAGTAAATTAAAATTCCATGCTTTACTCCTGGTGGAATTATGCGCAACTGTGCAATGGAGAATTTGCACAGAATTTCCCATCCACACAAAATTCTGCATAAGGTATGCAGAATTAAGAACATAAGAACATAAGAAATGCCTCCGCTGGATCAGACCTGAGGTCCATCGTGCCCAGCAGTCCGCTCACGCGGCGGCCCATCAGGTCCAGGACCTATGCAGTAATCTTTTATCTATACCCCTCTATCCCCTTTTCCAGCAGGAAATTGTCCAATCCTTTCTTAAACCCCAGTACCGTTCGCTGCCCTATAACGTCCTCTGGAAGCGCATTCCAGGTGTCCACCACACGTTGGGTAAAGAAGAACTTCCTAGCATTCGTTTTGAATCTGTCCCCTTTCAACTTTTCCGAATGCCCTCTTGTTTTTTTATGTTCTGAAAGTTTGAAGAATCTGTCCCTCTCTACTCTCTCTATGCCCTTCATGATCTTGTAAGTCTCTATCATATCCCCTCTAAGTCTTCTCTTCTCCAGGGAAAAGAGACCCAGTTTCTCCAATCTCTCAGCGTATGAAAGGCTTTCCATCCCCTTAATCAGTCGTGTCGCTCTCCTCTGAACTCTCTCGAGTAACACCATATCCTTCTTAAGGTATGGTGACCAATACTGGACGCAGTACTCAAGATGAGGACGCACCATTGCCCGGTACAGCGGCAGGATAACTTCTTTCGTTCTTGTTGTGATACCCTTCTTGATTATCCCCAGCATTCTATTCGCTCTCTTGGTGGCCGCTGCGCACTGTGCCGTCGGCTTCATTGTCATGTCCACCATTACCCCCAAGTCCCTTTCTTGGGTACTCTCATTCAATAACATTCCTCCCATCGTATAGCTGTGCCTCGGGTTTCTGATTCCCACATGCAATACTTTACATTTCTCAACATTGAACTTCATCTGCCATCTCTCTGCCCATTCCCCCAATTTGTCCAAGTCTCTTTGCAATTTTTCACAGTCCTCCTTTGTCCAAGCTCCACTAAATAGTTTGGTATCGTCCGCAAATTTTATTATCTCACTCTTTGTTCCTGTTTCTAGATCATTTATGAATATATTAAATAGCAGCGGCCCGAGCACTGAGCCCTGCGGAACACCACTCGTGACCTTCCTCCAGTCTGAGTAGTGTCCCTTCACCTCTACCCTCTGTTTCCTACCCGCTAACCAGTTTCTGATCCATCTATGCACGTCTCCGTCCACCCCATGGTTCTTCAGTTTCCGGAGTAGACATTCATGAGGCACCTTGTCAAAGGCTTTCTGGAAATCTAGGTATATGATGTCTATGGGGTCTCCTTTGTCCATCTGTTTGTTAATTCCCTCGAAGAAGTGCAATAAGTTGGTCAAACATGATCTCCTCCTGCAGAAACCATATTGGCTGGTTATCAGAAGTTCGTGTTTTTCAAAATGTTCATCAATTTTTTCTTTTATTAGTGCTTCCGCCATTTTCCCCGGAACAGAGGTCAGACTCACCGGTCTGTAGTTTCCCGGGTCTCCTCTTGATCCCTTTTTAAAGATGGGCGTAACGTTGGCTATCTTCCAATCCTCCGGAATCACACCTGTTTTCAGAGATAGGTTGCAAATTTGCTGTAGTAGTTCCGCTATTTCCTCCTTTTCCGTGCTAACCTTCCTTTTCATGTGGTTGAGTCATCTTCCGTATGCCTGTGTCTGCTCTCCTCTCCCCAGTGTGGATCTGACTCTCTCTGATTGGCAATCCCCTCCCCCTTCAGTGCGGATCAGCATGTCTTGCCCGCACCCTCCCAAAGCAGCAACAGCAATGGTGGCCAGCCGGCAGAGGCAGCACCATGAAATGCTCTCTTGCGCTCTTTTTTCTTTTTAAAGCTAGAGGCACATGAAAAGCAGGGATCATTTTCTTCTGAGAGGTCTGATCAGAGATGGCTAATTAATTTAGGTGTACTTCAGCAGAGAGGGTTTTAAATGGAGAGCTTACCTCCCACCTCAACTTTTCTAAACTAGTTACCTCACTTTCAGGTCAGACAAACCGTCTGATCCCTCTTAGCATGTGTTACATGTGGATTTATAGGTCTGATTTTCCTAGTGAACTTATTATTGATACATGCAAGGAAATGTGATATAAGAAAAATCCACAGAACTAAACTAATCTTCATGAAATAGGGTCAAACCAGGACTGGATCAGCTTGTTTGACAGACCAGAAACCTACTCTTCTGTCTTGTACTTGGGAAGAGGTAAAACAAAGATCTTGTGAAACTAATAATAATAACAATAATAATAACAGTTTATATACCGCAGGACCGTGAATTTCTATGTGGTTTACATTGATTAAAAGATGCTACAGATTGAGTGGAATTAACAAGTTAAGAGTTAGTGATTAACAGTTCTAAAGATCAGTTGTTGTGGACTAAAATTGTGTAGGTCAGTTACCTAAATACTTCAGGAACAGATGTGTTTTTAGGTGTTTCCTGAATTCCCCAGAAGTAGTAGGCATGAGCAGTTATTCCAGATCTTTACCCCATAATGCTGCCTGATGTGAGAAAAGATGTTGATGATGTTTTTTAAATTTACAACCTCTAACCGGTGTAGAAACAAAGTTCGGACGTGAGCTTCTCTTATATCTGTTTGTTGTGAAAGAGAAAAGGTCTGTTATATATTTAGGGGCTAAACCGTATAGTACCTTAAAGCAAAAACAACCAAACTTGAATTTCACACGTTCCTCCATCGGTAGCCAGTGTAGAAGTCGATAGGAAGGTGTTACATGATCGAACTTCTTCAATCCACAAAGTAGCCTAACCGCTGCATTTTGTACCAGTTGCAATCGCCACATATTCTTCTGTGAAAGTGCCAAGTAGGCGATGTTACAGTAATCAAGTTGACTCAGTATAAGGGATTGTATCAGATCTAAAGTGCATGACCTTACAAAAAGGGCAGTTGCTATTTGGATGCCGCAGCGTAAGTCCATGGGATCTTCATTTTTATTCCCCTCTCTCCCGTGGACCCCAAAGAACCTGCAGATCAATTGTTGTTTGGGTGCTGCAGCATGGGGTCTGCTGAATCCTCATTTTATCCCCTTTGTGGACTCCATGGACTGGTTCCTGGTTTGGTGCCATGGTGTGGGCTCCATGGGAAACTCGTATTACCCCCTTCCACGGACCCTGAGGATCTCATAAGTTCTGCAGATCAGTTGCTGTTTGGTGCCACGGGATCCTTGTTTTAACCCCTCCCATGGGGTCCGCGGAATTCTCATTTTATCCCTTGCCATGAACTCCAAGGATCCCATGGAATGGTTCTGTTTTGGTGCTGCAGTGTAGAGTCCATGGGATCCTCATATTACCCTCTTCCACAGATCACAAGGATCCTGCAGTTGCTGTTTTGATGCCATGGTGTGGGATTTTCAGGTTTTTCATTTTATTCCCACTGGCCGGCGGATCCCATAGATCCAAGGATCGTGCAGACTGCAAAGATCCTGTGGATCAGTTGTTGTTTGGGTGCCGCAGTGTGAGGTCTGCAGAATCCTCATTTTACCCCCTCCTGTAAACCCCACAGATTCCATGGATTGGTTTCTGTTTTGATCCTGCAGTGTGGGGTCTGTGGGATCCTCATATTACTCTCTTCCATGGACCCCTTGGATTCCACAGATACCATGGATCATTTTCTGTTTTAGTACTGCAGCATGGGGTCCTCAGGATCCTCATTTTATACTCTCCCGTTAGAGCTCACCCTCAGCTGGAGTTCCTTCTTTATTGAGAACCTGCTGGAAAGGCAGAACAGAGGTAAGAGAAAGCTTGAAAGCCCAGTGTCTGGGCAAAACGAGATGTCTGGACATGTCACATGCCCCAATCTATTGCCAGGTTTCTTCCTTTAGCTTTAGCAGTGCCCAAGACCTCTCTTTTCAAGGGAAGAATGGTTTATAGGATGCACTAGCCATGATAGTACATTTACTTCCTTGGTCGGCAAGAGGGCATGAGAAAACCAAAACCAAAACTGTGCCTGTCAAAACAAATGAACATGTGTTTTTTAAGAAGGTGTAGTCAAGTTCCATGGGATTCTTGTTTTACCCCATCCTATTTAGATAAGTATTTATATTAAAAAATTTACACAGGTAAGTAACACTCTTAATAATGAGTTGGTGCTTGCACTCAGATTTACACAATATTACACTGGCTTTTACAAAGCTGCAGTAGAGGGTTTTACCATGGGCCAGCAAGGTAAGTGCTTGGACACCCTTAGGAATTCTATGAGTGTCGAAGCTGTTACTGCCATGGCTGACACTAAAAAAAAAGCTATACTTTTGCAAAAGGGGGTTAGGGTTTCTTTTACAAAGCTATGGTAGAGATTTCTACCTCGGGCCAACAAAGTAAATGCTGTGATGCTCATAGGAGTGTGTGATGCAGTGGTTACAGCCACAGCCTCAGCACCCTGAGGTTGTAGGTTCAAATCCCACACTGCTCCTTGTGACTATGGGCAAGTCACTTAATCCCCCATTGCCCCAGGTACATTAGATAAAGTGCTCCTTTTACTAAGGTGCGTTAGGGCCTTAATGTGCAGAATAGCACGTGCTAGACCTTAACGTCAGCATTGACCTGGCGTTATTCTAGAAGCGTATCGCATGGTGTAGCGCACGGTAATTTTGTGTGTGCTTTAAAAATGCTAGCGCACCTTAGTAAAAGGAACCCAGAGTGTGAGCCTGCCAGGACAGATAGGGAAAAATGCTTGAGTACCTGAATGTACACCACTTAGGTTATAAGTGATGTAAATGCTGAAAAAAAAAAAAAAAAAGTCAGAGCATTTACCTTGCTGGCTCACGATAAAACCCTCTACTGCAGCTTTGTAAAAGCCAGTGTAATATTATGTAAATCTGAGTGCAGACAGCAACCCCATTTTACAAAAGTGTAGTGCGTTTTTTTTAGTGCCAGCCGCGGCAGTAACTGCTCCTACACTCATAGGAATTCTATGAGTGCCAGAGCTGTTACCACCACGGCCGGCGCTAAAAACTGCGCTACACTTTTGTAAAAAAAAAGGGAGGGGGTAAATGAGAAAATATTTCATGCAACCGCATAACCACCAGAAAGAATCATGTTGAATAAATGCACAATTGAACCAAAATCTTATATTGAAAAGCTTAATAATGATTAAAATAATTTAACAATATTTAGATATAAACATATCTTAAAACCAGAAGTCCTTGAAAAAATGTTTATACATTTAAAATAGTAAAAAGGAAGTATAAATATTCATATTCTGATCTGAATATTGCAAAAGAATGAACGACTTTTTCTTAGAGGCCCGTTATTAACTTTACAACTAATGTTTTTAAAGCTATTAAATACTTCCGCTTCATGTAAATACAACAATAAATCTCCTTAAGCCCTTATTAAATCAGTGTAATTAATAAGTTAAAGCGATTAATAGGATTTATCTCAATTAACCCCATTAAATGTAATAGTACTCATAAATCAGCAACTCATAACCAATGCCTACTAAAAAGGCACTTATTTCAGCTTTGCGGGCTCTTAAATTTACCCAGATTAAACCCCCTTTCCCTCGTATGATCCAGGTCTTGTTTTTTCAAACTGCACGGTCTTGTAAACCTAATTTTTCCTAGGAAAGGATACGACTACAAATTGCAATACAATAGGTAAATTACAACATGCTGTTTGACCTGGAGCAGGAGTCAGCCCTTATCCCCGGAGTAGAGCAGGGACCACCATTCTTCTCTCTTTTCAATCATAATAAATATGTAGTAAAGAACTGTTAGGATTAAGCCAAACTCAGCCATATCGAGACACCAGCAGGGGCAGTTTTAGTCATAAAGGGGCCCAGGGCAGAAATTAAGGAGGGGGCCCCTCTTCTACCTCCCAATCTCCCTACCCATCTTTAAATGACTTCTTCACACACAAAACACAGACAGACCTTCACCAAATATAGAACAATGGATTACAAATAAGAAAAAGAAATATGAATACCAAAATTGAGCTGGAAACCCAAAAAATTAACTCTGCAAGTACTTCATTTTGTACTGAACACGATCAGTGGCATAACCATGAGAAGGGGCTGGGCCTCCCACTTTGAGCTTAGGCCTCCTCAAAATGAACATCTCCCTTGATGTAGCTGGTGGAGATCCCCAAGTCTCATCAGGTGATGACTACATCCTTCCCCTCCTCAGGTCCAGTGACCAGAACTTTCAAAGTTCTGTAGCTGGCAGCAGTATAACAGTCACTGCCTTCCTTCTCCAACCTCCCCAGCTCTCATGTATGCATGAAAAAATTGGCAGCTTGAGGATACTGCCTCTAGCTGCAAAGTTTGGAGACTTCTGGTTGCCAGACTGGAGGAAGAGCTCTTCAGTTGTCAGGGCTTGGGGATCTCTACCAGCTCAAGTATTTATATTTTGCATTCAAGCGGGGAGAAAATTTGGTGCCCATCCACCCATTTTGGGCTCCAGCCCCTCCCAACAAATCAGTTGCATAGCTATGCCACGACTACAATAAAAAATATTTGTGATGCACATATCCCAAAGATACATTCAAACTAAAACACTTTTTTCTACCTTGGTGTCTAGATATTTTGTTTATCCATCATCTTGGTCCCAGTTTTTCTTTCTGCTTTTTGTCTGTCTTTTACTAATTCTCTTTCCAATGTCTGTTGTTCATTTTTTTTCTCCTTTCTTGCTCCATTTCACTCACTATGCCTGTCTCCAACATATTGATATTTTTTCCTTTCCCATGGTTCAACTCTCTTCCTCTTTTCCCATGGCCCATTTTGCTCCCTCTTTTTTCTATTGTTGTGTTCTTTCCTTCCCCCCTTAATGCTGGAGGGAGGGTTGAAGGGACCTAACATTTCTCCCTCTCTCCCTTCTTTCCATCCCCAGGTCCACCATCTCTCCCTTTCTCTTCCCAACTAGCCTCCCCCTATCTTTCCTTCCCTCCCCAAGTTCACAATCTCTCCCTTTCTCTTCACAACAGTCCTTTCATCAAGTATCTTTCCCCTTCCTTCTCTACTTTCAGATCACTGCTCAGTGCCCATCATCCATCTCTTTCCCCCTCCCTCCCTCCCTCTCTCCTTCCTTCTCCTCTGTTTCCAGTCCCATAAGTTCTTCCCCTTTACTTACTCCTACACTCAGTCTAGCACTTCTTTAACTCCCTCCCCCAGTCCCCCTTTCTATTTAAAAAAAATTACAGCTAGTAACAGGGATTTCATCACCCATATGTCTTCTTCCTTGCATCCACGCTGGTCTGATGTTGCTCTTACTTTCCATCGCTGAAAAATCCATTTTTGGTGTAGGGGACTTTAAGCTACGGCAGCCACTCGAAAGTGCTGCTTACAGTTTCCCTCCCTGCTTTCCTTCTGCCGCGGTCCATTCCCAATGACGCAATATCCAGTTTCCGCCTGGGAGGACCAGGGCAAAAGAAAGCAGGGAAGGGGGCCGTATGCAGCTGTTCAGATTGGCTGTCGCGGCTGGAGACCTCCTCCATCAAAAATGGATTTGTCAGCAACAGAAGGTAAGGATAGCATCACACCGGTGCGGATAGAAGGGGGAAGACATGCCAATTCACAGGGGGCCATCCCGAGCCACGGGGCCCAGGGCAGCTGCCCTCTTTGCTCCCTCCTAACGCCGGTCCTGGACTTCAGGTTACAGATAACATAGACAATGCAAAATTTACAAGAAGTTTTCGACGTTCTGAAAACGAGTTTTGGCTGTACAAAGTTTGGTTTATAATAATAAAATTACGCTTGGAGCCCGGGAACATAAAAACCATGAGGCAGCAGGTCGTCATAAAGTGTAGTTACTTACCTGTAACGTAGGTTCTCCGTGGACAGCAGGATAATAAGCCACATATGGGTGTTGTCCCAACAGCTCCCAATTTGCGGATAAGCTGTCCAATAGCTCAGAGAGAGATTTTTTTTTTTTTCTCTTTGAGCTTGTGCAGTGCCTGGGCCCCACTGGGCATGCCCAAGCCCTACCCATTTCCCCCTGCTTCCCCCTAATCCCCAGGATGTTCCTAGCTGTGGCCGGGTCGGCCATATGGGGAGGCGGGTGGGTTGTGTGGCTGACTATCCTGCTGTCCATGGAGAACCTACGTTACAGGTAAGTAACTACACTTTCTCCTAGGACAAGCAGGATGAGTCAGCCACATATGGGTGACTCCCTAGCCGAGGGATGTACCGACTGGACCTGCGCCTTAGCACTCTGTGCATCCCTCGCCTGGCTGTGGAGGCCGAGCCAGGCAGGGTAATCAGGCGAAGCAGGTGAAGTTGAGGAAACAAGGTTTTAGATAAAGTGCTGTGTTAACTGAGCAATAATACTCACAGAACAGTGAACTGGTCAATGACAATCAATGAACAGTGAGAAACCAACTGGTCAACAGTGACAATTCGTACTTGCATGTGAGAATTCATACTTGCCTATTCCACATTCAGTCTAGACAGGAGTGCTGGAAGACCTACTTAACTCACAGAACAGCGAAACTGGTCAATGACAATCAATGAACAGTGAGAAACCAACTGGTCAACAGTGACAATTCGTACTTGCATGTGAGAATTCATTCTTGCCTATTCCACATTTAGTCTAGACAGGAGTGCTGGAAGACCTACTTAATCAATATCTATAACACCCTACTTGATCAGTGTTTGTCGATATTTATAACACCCTACTTGATCAGTGTTCATCAAGGCTGTGCTAGTGGTTGCTGTTCCTTCCGGGAGGGAAGAGCCACTTCCAAGACTGCTCGGCTGAATGCATTTGGAGCGTGGAATGCTATGTCGAGGCAGTAGTGCTTGGTGAAGGTGGGCATGGAGGACCAAGTGGCTGCATCGCAGATGTCCCCTATTGGTGTGTGGTGCAGATGAGCCGTTGTGGTGGCTATGGCTCTGCGCTGGTGGGCGTGGACTCCCACCTGCGGTTGATGCTGCGCTTTTCTATAGGTGAAGGGGATGCACTTGTATATCCAGCGTGAGCGCCTGCGTTTGGTGGCCGGAAGTCCTAGTCTGTTTTGGTCGTAGGAGACGAACAATTGAGGCTTGTCTAATCTGCTGCATAGTCAGGGCCCGCACACAGTCCAGGAGGTGTTGCTGAGGTGGCTGTGTGCCTCCCTGTGGGGAAATGTAGAGTGCCGGGAGGCACGCTGAAGCCACCTTCGGCAAGAAACGGGGGTGGGTTCTGGGTTCTCATGGAGGAGTGTGTCGGCCGACACGATGGTCAGGATTTTCCCGGTCTGCCTCCCCCAAAGGTTTGAAGGGGGTCGAGGTGAGCTGATGCGGCACCAAGTTGAGGTCCCATGCAGGCGGTGGTGGTCTGACTGGTGGGTGCAGATTGGACAGTCCCTTCATGAAATTTTGTGATTACTGAATGCCTCGACACTGGTTTGTTATCTAGGCCAGTGTGCTATGCCGCGATTGCACTTAGGTGAACCTTGATGGAAGTGGGTTTTAGGTCCCACTGAGATAAGCTCAGTATGTACTGCAGGATGTCCGGTATGGGGCAGTTGTAGGGGTCTCGCTGCGTGTCTGTGCACCGGTAGCGGAACCTTCTCCATTTCAATCTCATAGCGTTTTCTGGTTGAAGGTCTTCTGGCTGCCATAAGTGTGTGCTCCATGTCTTGTGGTAGGTTCATCCTCTCATCATCCATGCGGTCAGGGCTAAGGAACGCAGGTCATGGTGGAGGGTAAGGTTCCCGCGTTGTGTTATGAGAACTGCACTGATTGGGAGGGGGGAGAGGTGGGTGAATCGCTATCCCTTGCCGGAACGGGAACCATGGTTGCAGGGGCCCGGACAGGGCAATCATGATCACCGTTGCTCTGTCCTGAAGGATCTTCTGCAGGACTTAGGGTATGGCAGGTAGGCATATAAGAGTCCGTGGTTCCAACTCACAGACAGACCGTCGGGGCTGAGACGGCGATGGGTTGATCTCTTTGCGCAGAAGGTCGAGTATTTTGAGTTCGGTTCGGTTGCAAACAGGTCGATGCTCGGTGTGCCCCAGGTGCTGAAGATCTTCTTCGTCGTTGCTGGGTTGAGACCCCACTCATCGGGATCCAGCTGGTGGCTGAGGCTTTCTGCCAGGTTGTTCTGCTCCCCCGGGAGGTAAGTTGCCTGGATGGGGCATTGAATGGAGTTGGTGAACTCCCACATGCGGCAAGCTTCCTTGCATAGTGAGGCTAACCCTGTCCCTCCCTGCTTGTAGATATAGTGCATGGCCACCTGGTTTTCTGTTTGGGTGAGGACTGCCCTGCCTGTCACCCATTGTTTGAAGGTTTCGAGGGCATTCCCTATGGCCCTGAGCTCCAGTAGGTAGATATGGAGTGAGGATGCCTGTGTGAGGATCGAGAAGGTGTGTCCCCCCTCCATGTTTGGAAGCATCCATGGTGGCCACCAGCTGGTGAGGTGGTGGTCTGGTTTCCCTTTTGCTAAGTTATCTCGGGCCGTTCACCAGTGAAGCGTCTTGTGTATGGGCTGGCGAATGGGTATCTGGGTGGTCAGAGGTTGGGTACACTGGTCCCAGTGACGTCTGAGGTGCCCTTTCAGGGATCTCATGTGTAGTCTGGTGTGCTGGACAACAAAGACTGCAGCCGAGACACAGGAGGGAGCGTGCTGACGATGAGCTGCTGGCAGGGATGCACTGGGCCAGGGATGTCATGGCGTCGATCTGGTAGTCCCATAGGACGGCCTTGGTCTGTGTGGTGTCAATGACTGCCCAGATGAATGATATCCCCTGGGGGGTATCAGGTGGGATTTCATGTAGTTGATGAGGAACCCCAGTTCTTGGAGGAGGGTTATGGTGGTTGTCGGGGCTGCCAGCTGTCGAGATAAGATAGGACGCACACACCTTGAAGGCGAGGATGTGCCACTGCCACGCACTTTGTGAACGCTCTTGGAGCCGTTGAGAGTCCAAGGGGTAGGACCTTGTACTGGAGGCGTCTGTTTTGGCTTTACAAGCGACGATGCCTCCGTGGGCTGGGAGCATGGGCACATGAGTGTATGCATCATGTAAGTCCAGGGATACTAGCCAATACTCGGGCTGTAACAGGGCCAAGACAGTACCCAGAGAGTGCCTCTGGACCTTGTGTATGTACCTGTTGAGCTTGCAGAGATCCAGGATCGAGCATTGTCCTTGTCCATGGGGACGCGGGGGTTCCTGGAGTAGAAACCCCTTTTAGATCTCCTCTGTTCGTTACCGCCTCTATTGATTCTGCCGAAGCAGGTCCTCTCCTTGCTGCAGGAAAATTGGGTCTTCAGATGGAGGGTGCCCCGCCCACTCGGGGGAGGGGGAGGGAATGGAGACAAATTCGGAATCCCTGCTTAATGATGCTGAGGGCCCACTGGTCGATGGTGATCCTGGGCCAAGCCTTCGCAGACAATCTGATCCTGCTGGGCCGGAGGGTGGTCAAGGTTCTGTTTTTGTCTTGGGGAGAGGGCTGCCCTTGGATGCCCCTGCCCCTCGGGCGGTGCTTGTTTGCGTAGCAGTTATGTTACTGTTGCGAGCGCTGGGGCACAGACTGCTGCCAGTGTGGACTGGCTCGGTAGTGAGCTGGAGTCTCTATTTTATTTTATTTATTTATTTTCTCTCACTGGCCTCTGACAAAGCCGCATCTGGAACTGGAGCGCAGCAATTCGTGCGCTCAGCATTGCGCCCTCGAAGGTCTTTTCCCCGTGGAATCCAGGGTTTTTCAGGTCCTTCCCTGATGGGGCGTTGGAGGGGGAAGTCGTGCTGCCCTGTTTTTCTTAAGCGCCAAGGCTACCGCAATGTCCATGTATGGCTGCTGCGGGTTATCGAATCCCTGGGCCGGAAAGATCTGGTACTTCAGTCCCAGTCTCCTTGATGTTGGTTGCCCTGAAGAGGGAGTCAGCCAAAATCTTGTCTCTGCAGTCCAGGAGGTTCTTGTGGACTGGAATCGCCACTGCCTGCGTGAAGTACTGGTACTGGTAGTTCAGGCCTTGTAGTACTCTGTCTTGGGTACTTGTTGTCCAACCACGTGGATCTTGAGAAAGGCTGTGAGTTTCTGGAGGGACTTGGGGTGAGTCCTCGTTTGTAGGTTTTCTTTTTTTTTTTGGTTAATTATTTATTTATTTATTTTTGTGGGTGGTGACTCGGGGCGTGGCTGGAGGCTGGTGTGTTGCTTGTTCCTCCGTTGCTTGGGTGCATGGCATGCCGCTGGAACGAGCCATGTTGTTGTGCATGGCTCCCTCTAAAGGGGGGCACTGGGGGAGTGTTGCCCGCTGAGAGAGGAGTGGGTCAGCAGGAGGATTAACTGTTGCTGCTGGTCCCAACCCTGGTGGTTCGCAGGTTCATGTGCTGCTCCACTTGACTGGTTGGGTGGCTCCATGTACCCCACCGACATTCTCTGTCCTTCTTGAGAGGGGGGGGAGAGCCTGCAGAGAGGGGGCAAGACGCACCCCTTCATCTGTGCCAGTGCTCCTGGCTGCGTTTCCCACTGTGCCTGGAGGCAGAGAAAGAGGAGTGATAATGCTTCTTGAGTGAGCTTCTCCTGCTGTACTGCCTATTGTATATTAAACTGTACAGCGCTGCATATGCCTTTCAGTGCTATAGAAATCATAAATAGTAGCAGAGTCCCTCATGCTGGCTGGGAAAAGCACTCTGGCTAGGTATCTGAAGTGCAAACAGCTCTTAGGCTGAGGAGTTTCAAACCCCCACCTTTGGAGAGGCGTGGTCTGACATGCCGCATCACTGATGATATCAGCACCCTGCTGTGAAAGGCAGACTCCTCGTTCCCGACATGAGAGGGGGAGGGGGGCGGGGTGGGAGAGGTGTGAACTGCAGACTCTGCAGGACCCCAAGAGGGAAAGAAGCATCGAGTTGTTTTTTGTTTTTTTTTCAGCATGTCCTTTACAAGCTGAACTCTGGGGCAGCATGTCTCCTGCTGGTGGGAGAGGTCTGCAGGTCCCCTCCAGGGAAAAAAGCATGGGAGTTTCTTTCTCCTTAAATTCAGATTGGGAGGAGGGTGGAGCAGAGCCCTCGGGGCTGCAAAAGATTATCAGAGGTTTTCCCAAAAACAAGCAGATAGGACTTACCTTTGGGGCTGGAGGGGGAACCCTGATCGGCTCCCTGCAGAGGCTGGCTGTATGCGGCAGCATGTAGTCTGGAGGGCGAAAACCCAATCTGCTGATTGCAGAGGCTGGCTTTACGCGGCAGCATGCAAAAACTCCGGGGGAGATCTCTCAGTCTGGAGGGCGAAAACCCCGATCTGCTGACCGCAGAGGCTGGCTTTACGCGGCAGCATGCAGTGACTCCTGGAGAGATCTCTCGGTCTGATGAGACTCCTATCGGCTGCCCTGCAGAGGCTGGCTGTAAGCGGCAACATGCAGGGACTCCGGGAGAGATTTCTCTACCGGGCCGAGTGCAGGCGGGGGGATTAGCTGAGCCAGGGCATCCTGGAGGCTCCTTGCCGCTGTAGCTTGTGGATCCCCCGCTGCTGCATTCCGATGAGGATGGCTGCTGGAGGAAGATTCTCGGGCCTCACTTCTCTTCATGAAGTCTCTCAGTACCCTCTTCCTTAGCTTGCGTGCACATGGTGACATGTGCGCACAATGCAAGCAACACGGAAACCTCGAGCGCCGGATCCAATCAGTGGACGCACAATTCATGAGGATCCAGTGTGTTCATCCTTCTCCTGCATCCCAGTTGTTTCTTTAGATGATTCAGGCATCTTCAAGGTGATGAGTAGAAAAGTTGTAATGGAGAGCTGTAGAAAATCCGACCGATGGGAACGGGCAGAAACTAAAGACTGGGGATTAGGGGGGAAGCAGGGGGAAATGGGTAGGGCTCGGGCATGCCCAGTGGCGCCCGGGCACTGCACGTGCTCAAAGAGAAAAAAAAAAAAATCTCTCTGAGCTATTGGAGAGCTTATCCGCAAATTGGGAGCTGTTGGGACAACACCCAAATGTGGCTGACTCATCCTGCTTGTCCTAGGAGAACAACGGTTCAGAGGTCAGAGAAGGGGATGGGAAGTAAACTCTTAAAGGAGCTCTGTCAGCTTCTGATGAAGCAAAATGAAGTTACTCGTTATAGAGGTCGCCCCAGGCATGACCTTTCATATGCTAATAAAGTTTATTTGTATGTGAGTCTTTGTTGAAGTAGGGCTCACGACATCGTAAAGGCACAGGAGCACCTAGTAAGTATCGGTTTTCAAATTTGCAAACATACTAACGGACTACTGCCAATCAGGTTATAGTAGGCGGGTGCAAAGCTGTGCATGGGCTAAGGGGCTTGTTCTTTTCAGAGTCTGGGGAGAGATTATAGGTGAGCAAGAAGTGTGCTCAAATATTTTTGAGAGCTAGGGAGGATTTTCGTCATAATCTTAGTTGCTCTTATTCTAGATCTGGTGGTTTCCTATGTCATTCCTCCCACCACAGGGATGCGTTAATTTTTTTTCTGTTTGCGTCTTTCTTTTGGATTTAAACAGCATTGCCTCTTCTACATCTCTCTACAAGAAAAACAGCGACTAGCACGTTCTTGCTTTTTTGAACTCCTCTTTCCCCCCCCCAAAACAATATTTTGAAGAGACCAGTTCAGAAATGCCAAGTTCTCAATGCTTGTGGACTAAGGGGAAGATTCTCAAATGGTGGTAAAATCTGACAAGCCACTGTTGTGGCCACTACTGTAACGATTTTAAAAAGGCAAGTCATACTTTAAAAACCATGCATGCAAATTAGGTTGGCGGAGGGTCGCTAAATTTTCATGTGTTAATCACTGGTGATAGTGATCGGCACATGTGCAGAATAAACGCACAAATAAAAAAACAAAAGACCCAAAATCAGAGATCGGCCAGAGAGATGTCCGCTCCTTCTCCAAGGCCGCTACTGTCAAGTAACAACCCCCCTTCCCCCCCTCCCAGTAGCGGGAGAGTTGCCCACTCCTGCTGTCAAGCAACCCCTCTTGATACACACACACACATACACCGGCAATGGGAGAGATGCCCACTCCTTTCCCTGCCACCATTGTACCTCTAATGGCTTCCCCCTCCCTGGTGCATTCTGGAATGTGCCGGGGGGGGCTTAAGGCTCTGATTGTCATAGGAAGGGCCTAAGGCGACTTGGCAAATTAGATCCTTAGGCCCCTTCCCGGTGCATCCCATGATGCACCGGGGAGGGGAAGGCCCACCATTTTGAAGAGGCAGGCCTGTTGGCCAGAGGTAGGAGGCATCCCTCCAGCCAGCCTTCATTAACAAGGAGGGGGCGGGGAAGCATCAGAGGCATGGGGGGTCATCGGGGATATGACTGCAGCAACGGGAGCGAGTGGGCATCCCTCCTGCTGCCAGGGGTTGCTTGGCAGTGGGAGGGAGTGGGTATCTCTCCCACTGCCGAGGGGAGGGGTGTCAGGGGGGTTGCTTAGTGGACAGGGGGAGTTGTTGGTGGGGCTTGTTTTCCGGCAGTGGTGGGAGGGAGTATGCATCTCTCATGCTGTTGGGGGGGGGTTGCTTAATGGCAGTGGTGGGAGGGAGTGGGCATCCCTCCCACTACTGGGGTGGGGGGGAGAGTTGCTTGACGGCAGCAAAATTTTCTTGTAGGTCTGAGCAGTCAAGCCTTACTTTCCTGTCAATGCCTGAGCCAATCAGCACTCAGGCACTGACCAAAAAGTAAGGACAGCTCTACTGTTGGAAAATTTTGTTCGCAAATGTAGGACAGTGAGGTTAGGGAATCATTTGGCAATAATAGAGAATCACCCGGAGTGCTCATTTAAATATTAATGACTTCATTGTAATACATTTTCATGGCAGAGTCGGAAACTGCTAGGAAGCTCAGAAAAGTCCACGGTAAGCCATTTTAATAATCCACCACTAAAATACATAAATGCGTCTGGAACCGGTTTAGCAACCACTTTTAAGTTTTTAGAATATTCCCCTAAATTTTCTGTTAGGTGAGTGACTGAGGGGCAGATGTTGAAACGAAATCGAACTTGCAGTGTCCCAGAAAGATAGGTTTTAGCTAGTTTAACACACTCGTTATTGTGCATCTAATTCACAAAGCATCTCAGCACAGCTTTATCCATTCACATAAGAAGTGAACAAAAATGGTATGCAGATCTATGTAAAAGAGCTCATTTTTATTAAAATGAGCTCTCTGTGGGATGTAGAGGCATTTCCTCGAAAAGCACAGAAAGCGCCTACCTGTAATGTCTAACATTTTTCAGCAGATCTGAGCAGTCATTGATAATTGCATAAGGGTGACTTGTGGATGGAGCAGCTGCAAATGGCACCCAAAATTCTCCCAACCTTGTTATGGCTGATGGGGATTCTCAAGCCCCACCAGCTGCAAAGGTTCTCTGACAGCAAGAATACCTCTCTTTCCCACTTGCTCCAGCTTGCACTGTCTTCCCCCTTGCCATACACTACTACTACGACTATTAATTATTTCTATAGTGCTACCAGGCGTATACATACTCAGTTTCATGCATGAGCAGGGAGGACAGAAGCAGTGGCAGTCAAAGCTGTGGGCTGAAGCAAGTGGAAGGAGTTTTTGCAGCCGGAGGACCTATATTCCCCCTAAGGACTAACCAGATATGAGCAAAATTTTTTCTGCTTGAGCAGAGGACTTGCTTGACATAAGCAACAAAATTTCCATTGCATTGCCTTGTGATAATCGCATATATGATTATCTGCCATAAATATTGAATATGTATCAAAAAAATTAACTGAATTATTATAACAGACGGGGGGGGAGGTTAAATCAAAATGTTATTTTTACTCAATTTCTCTGGATATTTAAATATTTTCTCTTCTGAGCTTTTCTGTCTTTTCATAAGTTATAGCTCTATCACTGATCACCTTAAATAGATAATAAATATAATATATATAATAAAATTACACTATCAAACTGGCTTCAAAAAGTTTGATAGTGTAATTTTATTATATATATTTATTATTATCGATTTAGATGATCAGTGATAGAGCTGTTAGTTTATCACCGTTTGGTAATTTTTATCTCCTTAGCATATAGTGTAGGTTTCATAAGTTATAAACATGAACAGTCTGTCCAGAATTTAAGAAGAGATTAATTCTCATCAAGTTTTCCAAATGTTCAGCATATAAGCAATTTCTAGATTTTGTTTTTATATTATTCATTACCGCCCACCCCTTTTTTTTTTTACAAAACCGTAGTTCAGTTTTTAGTGCCAGCCGCTGCAGTAACAGCTCCGACGCTCATAGAATTACTCTGAGTGTCAGAGCCGTTACTGCTGAGGCCGGCACTATAAACCACTCTACGATTTTGTAAAAAGGGGGGTTAAACTAAATCCTCTTTCATAGCACTTGAAGCCTGGAATGTGCCACAAATGCGCAAAAGTGAAAATACACAGCTCCTTGAAGTGATCCTGTTGTTTAGTAATTGTAACCAAATCTGAAAATGTCTTTACAGTTCCAGCTTCTATATATAAATGTAAAAGTGATACCGTATATACTCCAATATAAATCAAGATTTGGGGGACAAAACAATGGCCTAAAAATGGGAGTCTTGGTTTATATTCAAGCCTCCTTTCGATGATGGTGCTTTTTTCTTCCCCTCCCCGCCTGATTACCAATGCTGCTATTTTCCACTCCTTCAGATATCCGGCACTATTCTCCACCCCCCTCCAATGACCAGCACTGCTATCAACCCCCCCCCCTAAACACTTAACCAACATTGCTATCCCCCCCAGACCGACATCACATTTACAGTGCCGATGCTCTGTGATAGGCTGAAGGGTCTTGAGCATCTGTACATGCTCAAGGCCTGCTGGCTCCTGTCCTTTTCAGGATTCTCGAAGAGAATCCAGCAAGCCTTGAGCACGCATAGATGCTCAAGTCTCTTCACCAGCCCAGCACGGAGCGTCGGCGATGGCTTCCAGAGCATTATCGGTCTGCAGCAGGAGGAATGGGTAGTTAAGGATAGGAGTGCTTAAACCACTGTTCTTCAATTCTCCAGCACTGCCGGTGGCCTGCTCTATACTTTTCTTTTGCCGTGGTCCACCTCCCGCCCCCCCCCCCCACCACCATAGCAACTTCCTGTTTCCGCTTGGATGGAGCACAGCAAAGAAACAGTGCAGAGGAGGCCGCAAGAGAATCGCTCACTGGCAACCTCCTTGTATTTTCGTGGTGACAGTGGCGTACCAAGGAGGGGGGCGGGAGGGGCGGTCCGCCCCGGGTGCCAGCCCTGAGGGGGTGCTCCCGACCTTGCCGTTCAGTCCCCCCCCACCCCCGAAGGACCGCTCGCCCCACTGACCTTCCTGCACCACCTTTGAAGCAGCCCGCATCAGGATCGCGACGTCAGCGATCCCTGAGCTGCTTGGGCGCTGCTTCCTGCGCCGCGGTCCCGCCCCTCCTCTGACGTCAGAGGAGGGGCGGGACCGCGGCGCAGGAAGCAGCGCAGGGATCGCTGATGTCGCGATCCTGCTGCGGCTGCTTCATAGGTGGTGCAGGAAGGTCAGTGGGGCGAGCGGTCCCTTCGGGGGTGGTGGTGGGGGGACTGAACGGCAAGGCCGGGAGCATAGGTAGTGCTACTTCATAGGTGGTGCGGGGAGGCCAGGGGGGCGAGCGGCCCTTCGGGGTGGGGCGGGCAGGCAGGCAGGCAGGCTTTCAAGGGGGAGGGGGGTGACAGGCAGGCAGGCAGGCCTTCAAGGGGGGACAGGCCTTCAAGGGGGGGGGACAGGCCTTCGGGGGGGGGGTGCAGACCTTCAAGGGGGAGGGACAGGCCTTCAAGGGGGGGCAGGCAGGCCTTCAAGGGGGGAACAGGTCTACAAAGGGGTGGGACAGGCCTTCAAGGGGGGGACAGGCCTTCAGGGGGGTGCAGGCCTTCAGGGGGGGTGCAGGCCTTTGGGGGGATGCAGGCCTTCGGGGGGGTGCAGACCTTCAAGGGGGTGCAGGCCTTCAAGGGGGGGACAGGCCTACAAGGGGGAGACAGGCCTACAAGGGGGTGGGACAGGCCTTCAAGGGGGGGACAGGCCTTCAGGGGGGTGCAGGCCTTCAGGGAGGTGCAGGCCTTCAGGGGGGTGCAGGCCTTCAGGGGGGACAGGCCTTCAAGGGGGGGACAGGCAGGCAGGCCTTCAAAGGGGGGGACAGGCCTACAAGGGGGGAACAGGCCTACAAGGGGTTGGGACAGGCCTTCAAGGGGGGTGCAGGCCTTCAAGGGGGGGACAGGCCTTCAGGGGGGTGCAGGCCTTCGGGGGGGACAGGCCTTCAAGGGGGGGGCAGGCAGGCCTTCAAGGGGGGGACAGGTCTACAAAGGGGTGGGACAGGCCTTTGGGGGGGTGCAGGCCTTCAGGGGGGGTGCAGGCCTTTGGGGGGATGCAGGCCTTCGGGGGGGGTGCAGACCTTCAAGGGGGTGCAGGCCTTCAAGGGGGGGACAGGCCTACAAGGGGGGGACAGGCCTACAAGGGGTTGGGACAGGCCTTCAAGGGGGGGTGCAGGTTTTCAAGGGGGGACAGGCCTTTGGGGGGGACCCTGGTTTAGAAGTACACAGAGGGAAGGGGATGTTCAAAGAGATGTGCATATGCCAAACTTTGGGGGGGGAGGAAGAAATAATGGGTCTGAAAATAGAGGAGAGGGAGAGAGATGATGGACCATGGGATTTAGGGAGGGAAGGAACAGAAAGGGAGAGAAATTGGACACAAGGGATGGTGTGGAGGAGGGATAGAGATATTGGATAGGAGGGTAATTGGGAAAAAAAAGGGAGAGATGGTGGACTCTGGGGTGGTGGGGAAGGAGGGAGAGATGCCGGATGAAAGGGTAGTTAGAAAGGTGGATCTGTGGAGGGAGATGAAAAAAAGGAAAGATACCAGACTTCCTGGGGAGGGAAGGGAAATGGAAAGGGAGGACAGAGTTGGCAGATGGATGGTTAGCATGCAGAAAGAAGAAAGAAGAAGACCCTGGCAAGCAAGTTATCAGAAGAAAACCAGAGCCTTGGACCAACAAGATTTGAAATATAACCAGACAACAAAAGGTAGAAAAATTAATTTTATTTTCTGTTTTGTGATTATAATATGTCAGATTTGAAATGTGTATCCTGCCAGAGCTGGTGTTGGACTGCAAACGTGAGCTAGGATTTAACAGAGAGAGGAAAAGTCCTTTTTGTTTCTTTATTTTATTTACACCACAGCGCCAGTGTGGTTAGGCGAAGCCAATGGGGTTGAAAAAGCTATAAAACCACCAGGAGTTTTGAAAAAAATCACCCAACTGGGCAGGAAAATCGAATTGAAAAACCAATTCAATAGGCTGAATCGAATCGAAATTTTTTTTCCTGAATCTGGCAGCATTAGTTTGCGCTACTGTCTTAGACTTTAGGACCTGGGATTGGGGATAGATGGCATCTTCAGTACTTTATAATGCAAGTGAAACTAGGATTTGGTCAGACTTTTGAAGGCTCCTGGGTTGTCGCGGCCATGCTGCCTCGATTGGCCGCGGCCGGTTCTTTCGCTTATGTCCCGGCCTCTGACTGGGTTTAAAAAGTGCACCCGGTGCGAGCGCCTCCTTTCGCTAACGGACCCGCATCGTTGGTGCATCCGGTGCTTGGGGGCCGATCATCCCAGCGAGTCCTGCCCCCGGTGTGCTACCTTTTAGTACCGGGCCCTCCGTCGGCGCAAGGCCCGTATGGCGGATCTTTTTGCCGTCGATCAGCCCTCGACCTCGGCCTTGACCTCGGCCTCGGGTACCTCGGCCCCACCTCGAGACTCGACCCCGAAGACCTCGGGTTCGCAGAAGTCCTCAGCTCAGTGTAAGTCCCCTCTTCCTCCAGCAGGTTCCACGCCAGCGACGAAGCCAGCCTCGGGGACGCCGGCCGGGCATGGAGGGAGTTCCCTGCCTGTGGCCCCAGCAAAGTCCTCCAAGCCCTCGGGACGTGCCTCCACCTCAAGGGAATACTCTGCATCGAGGTCGCCCTTGGTGGAGTGCACTGCGGCCTCGGACATGCCGTCGATGCTGTCCGTGCCGGTCTTCCAGGACATGCTCCGGGCGATGATCTCGTCGGAGCTGTCCGCTGCACTGGCCCACCTGCAACCGACCTCGACCTTGCGTGCGCCGGACAAGCCTGAGTCTTGCATCGAGGCGCCTGTGGGCAAGGTGCGCCGGTCTCGGCGCCTTTCGTCGTCCTCGGACTCTTCACCCCGGGCCTCGAGGCGTTCTTCCCTGACGGGGCAAAGCACCGCTCGAGGCACGCCGAGACCTCGGGCAAGTCTAAGAAGGCCCGAAGTTCTCCTCTGAAGCGGGGTCGCTCCCCGACTTCACGTGCTGGAGGACCGCTGAGGGTTTCCGAGTTGTCTCTGACTAACCCTCGGCTCTTACTCACTCCCCCTCGGTCCGGGGCTCCGGTCCGAGGTTCGATGCTTTCGCCGAGGGAGTTCGGGGATCGGTCTCCGGCCCGTCATCGGTCGGTGCCGCATACCCTGGGGTTGTCTCCAAGGGGCTCCTCGAGGCGACGGAGGTCCTCGACCCCGGAGCGTTCCTTGTGTGCCTCCGGGGGATTTGAGCGAGTTATGGACCGGGAGCCTCGTTACTCTAGGGAGGCTTCCCCTTCCTTTTCTGCGCCGCGGCGGTCTCGCTCGGGGTCGCCGCTCGAGGCTCGGGGTTCGTCCCGGCCGTCTTTTACCAGGTTCGTCCAGGACAAGGGCTGGGCGCTTGACCTCGACCTCCAATCGGATTCTCGGTACTCCAAGGAGTATCTAGCAGAGCTGGATATGCCGTCTCCGCCTAGAGAGTCCCTCAGGCTGCCGTTGAAGCCTGTGCTCCGGCAAACCTTTATTAGAAACCTGGAGACTCCCTTTATGGTGACGGCTATCCCCTCTAAGATGGAGTCGAAGTATCGCACGGTTCCTTGCCCGGGGTTCGAGCATCCGCAGTTGTCCCACTAGTCGTTGCTGGTGGAATCGTCTTTAAAAAAAATCTCACCCCTCCTGGATCTCAGCGGTGGTCCCTCCAGGGCGCGAGGGGCGGACCCTTGATAAGTTCGGCCGCAGGCTTTATCAAAATTCTATGATGGCCTCTAGGGTGCTTATCTATGCCTTCACCTTCACGTCTTATCTTAAACACCTGATTGGACTGTTGGGGGCTTTCCAGGCGGACTTGCCAGCCTCCCGCCGTGGGGCGTTTGGCCTGCTTCTGGAGGATTTTTCCAACCTGCGGTTCCATATCTTCCATGCGGCATATGATGGCTTTGAGCTGTCATCCAGGGTCTCCGCCTTTGCCGTGGCCATGCGTCGGCTCGCTTGGCTGTGCCTGGTCGACATGGACCCGAATCTACAAGATCGATTGGCGAACCTCCCCTGTGTGGGCAAGGAGTTGTTCGATAACACCATTGAAGCGGCTACGAAACACCTTTCGGAACACGAGAAGTCGTTTGCTGCGCTGGTCAGGCCAAAGCCGAAGCCGTCCACGTTGAGACCCTACTGGGCTCCTCCGCGCCACTATCCACAGAAGTCTACACTGGCTTTTTCCCGGCCTCCGCCTCGGTGTCAGCAGGCACACCCTAGGGCCTTGCCAAAATCCCAACCGGCTGCTGCTGCCAAGCCGTCCCCGTCTTTTTGACGGGATGAGCGGATGGGGGCGGGCCCCCTCTGCACAGATGCCAGGCCTTCTTCCCATCGGGGGCCGTCTCAGAGCCTTTTACCCCCGTTGGGCAGCCATCAAGTCGGACGCATGGGTCCTGGGAGTGATATCCTCCGGTTTCTCGCTCAACTTTCAGGAGCTTCCTCCCGACAGCCTCCCGAGTGCGTGTCCTCCCAATCGGGCACAGTTGTCCCTCCTTCTCTCGAAGGCTCGAGATCTTCTTCGCCTGCGGGCGGTGGAAGTGGTCCCCCCTGGTCAACGGGGGCGGGGTTTTACTCCCGTTACTTCTTGGTACCGAAAAAGACAGGGAACCTGCGCCCGATTCTGGACTTGAGACGCCTCAACAAATTCCTGGTGCGGGAAAAGTTTCGGATGCTTTCCCTTCCGATTCTTTATCCCTTACTGGACGAGGGGGATTGGCTCTGTTCCCTCAATCTGAAGGAGGCCTACATGCATGTTCCGGTGCATCCTGCTTATCGCCGGTTTCTGCGCTTCCAGGTGGGAGAGTACCATCTACAGTATCGGGTCCTCCCCTTTGGTCTGGCCTCGTCCCCTCGAGTCTTCACGAAGTGTCTCGTGGTGGTCGCAGCGGCCTTGCGGTCCCGGGGTCTTCAGGTATTTCCCTACCTGGACGACTGGTTGATCAAAGCACCGTCCAGGGAGGGGGTTATCTCAGCGACCCGACAGACTATTATCTTCCTTCAGAATTTGGGGTTCGAGATAAACCTTCCAAAATCCCAGCTGTGCCCCTCTCAGTCCTTGCAGTTCATCGGGGCCGTGCTGGACACGGTTCGCCTCCGTTCCTTCCTTCCTCCCCCCTGATTGGAGGCGTTGGTCAATCTGAGTCAGCAGGTTTCACGGCGGGACTCAGTCTCGGCGAAACACATGATGGCTCTCCTGGGTCATATGGCTTCTACCGTCCATGTCACACCGTTCGCTCGACTGCATCTGCGGATCCCTCAGTGGACGTTGGCCTCCCAGTGGCGTCAGGACTGTGACCTGATATCCGGTCCCGTGATGGTGACTGCTTCTTTGAGGCGATCGCTCCGTTGGTGGGCCAACTCTTCCAATCTTTCCAGGGGTTTGCTCTTTCTCGCCCCTCTGCACCACAAGGTCCTGACCACGGACTCTTTGGAGTACGCTTGGGGGGCTCATCTGGACGGTCTACGCACTCAGGGGATGTGGTCAGCGGAGGACCGTCGCTGTCACATCAACGTGTTGGAACTTCGAGCCATTTATCTGGCCGCTGTGGTCTTCCGGCACCTGCTTCACGACCAGGTGGTTCTAGTCCATACGGACAATCAGGTGGCGATGTATTATGTAAACAAGCAAGGGGGAATGGGGTCCTGGTCCCTGTGTCAAGAGGCTCTTCATCTCTGGGAGTGGGCGATTTCCCAAAACATCTTCCTTCAAGCGGTTTCCATTCAGGGGGAGCGGAACTGTCTGGCGGACAAGCTCAGCCGCACGAGTGGTCACTTCATTCTCGGGTCTTGCGACAGGTGTTCGACCGGTGGGGGACTCCTCAGATAGATCTGTTCGCCTCTCCCGTCAATCACAAACTGCCTCACTTTTGTTCACGGATGTACTCCCCGGATCGTCTCGAGGCTGACGCCTTCCTCCTCGATTGGGAGGGGAGGTTCCTCTACGCGTTTCTGCCTTTTCCTCTGATCCTGCGGACGCTAGTACATCTCAAGTCTATGCGGGCCACTCTGATCCTGATTGCTCCTCGATGGCCTCGCCAGCCGTGATTCTCCCTGCTTCTTCAACTCAGCGTCAGGGAACCTCTGCTTCCGCCTGTTTTTCCCTCTCTGCTATCTCAGAGTCGAGGTTCACTTTTGCATCCCAATCTTTAGTCTCTACATCTGACTGCTTGGTTCCTTTCTCCCTGACTTCTCCTCCTTTATCTCATTCAGTCCGGGAGGTATTGGAGGCTTCTCGTAAAGTCTCGACTAGACTCTGCTACTCTCAGAAGTGGACCAGATTCTCGTCTTGGTGTTCCTCTCATCTTCTGGATCCTGTGTCGGTTCCTGTGTCTTCGGTTCTGGAGTATTTGCTTCATTTGTCTCATTCCGGTCTGAAGACAACTTCTATTCGGGTGCATCTTAGTGCGATCGCTGCTTTCCATCGGCACCTTGAGGGAAAGTCCCTATCCCTTCATCTTTTGGTTTCTCGGTTCATGAGGGGTCTCTTGAACGTCCATCCTCCTCTCAAGCCTCCCCCTGTGATTTGGGATCTTAATATGGTTTTGGCTCAACTTATGAAACCTCTGTTTGAGCCTATGGATAAGTCTCATCTCAAGTTTCCACTTGGAAGGTGATCTTCCTACTTGCGCTCACTTCTGCTCGTCGCGTTAGTGAGCTGCAGGCCTTGGTGGCGGACCCGCCTTTTACTGTGTTCCATCATGACAAGGTGGTTCTCCGCACTCATCCTAAGTTCTTGCCTAAGGTGGTGTCTGATTTTCATCTCAATCAGTCCATTGTTCTTCCGGTATTTTTTCCCAAGCCCCACTCTCATCCTGGAGAGGTGGCGCTTCACACTCTTGACTGTAAGAGGGCGTTGGCTTTTTATCTTCAACGCACTCAGTCTCATCGGACGGTTCCTCAGTTCTTTTTGTCCTTTGACCCTAATCGGTTGGGACCCTAATCCAAGCGCACCTTGTCCATCTGGTTGGCTGCTTGTATTTCTTTTTGCTACGCTCAGGCTGGTCTTGCGCTGCATGGTCGTGTCACGGGGCATAAGGTCCGAGCGATGGCAGCCTCTGTAGCTTTCCTCCGGTCAACGCCTATCGAGGAAATTTGCAAGGCTGCCACTTGGTCTTCGGTTCATACTTTCACCTCCCACTACTGTCTGGAAACTCTGTCCAGGAGTGATGGCCGTTTTGGCCAATCGGTTTTACGTAATCTCTTTTCTTGAATTGCCAACTTCCCTCCGTCCCTTTTCATTAGCTTGGAGGTCACCCACATGTGAGAATATCATGCCTGCTTTTCCTGGGATAAAGCACAGTTACTTACTGTAACAGGTGTTATCCAGGGACAGCAGGCATATATTCTCACAACCCGCTCGCCTCCCCGAGGTTGGCTTCTTTGCTGGTTATGTGAACTGGAGACCACAAGGAGGGGATGCGCCCTCTAGTGGAGCAGGAAGGCACACATGCATGGTGCAGCACAGCAAACTTGAATCTTCAATCAAGTTTGCTTGAAAAGCTGTCCGCGTCGGGGCTCCGTAGATGACGTCACCCACATGTGAGAATATATGCCTGCTGTCCCTGGATAATACCTATTACGGTAAGTAACTGTGCTTTTTGGACTGTTCAGGAAGAAATGCATTTCTTTCTATTTCTCTTGTGTACTATGTGCAGAGGGTTTTGTTTGTGTGCAATAGTACTTTTAGTTTGTGGGTTTGTATTGGAAAGGTGCGGGTTTTTATTTTTTCTGCATGTGTGACTGAAGCCAGGTGTTCTTTTGGGGATAGAAGTCCAGAAATGTTGATTGGTGTCAAGACCCCCAAGTAGGAAAATATTTGTCTGCTCTCCAGCTTTTTTGGACTCAAAAGAGCCCCAACTGAAAAATTAGTGATTCCTTATGGCATGATTCCTGACAAATGACACTCACATACCCAAATTTCTAACCTTGGTTTATATTCGAGTCAACCTTTTTTTTTTTTTTGGAGGGGAAGGTTACCTTGGTTTATATTTGAGTATATACGGTAGTAGTAAAATATGCATATTCACATGTTCCCTCTCTATTTTCCCCCATCCTTCTATCCATTATCTCCCCTTTCCCACCTTTCCATCCAGAATCTTCTTTTTCTCTCCTCATCCTTCCATTTAGCATGTCCCCCCTTCATCCTTTCATCCAGTATCTCCTCATTCTCCCTACCCTTCCATATAGCTGTTGCCCCCCCCTTTCCGAGTTACCTTGGCTTCAATCTGTTCCCTCCCACTGCTGTTTCTAATCTGAACTTCTTGTACAATCCCACTCTATTCCTGGAGAAGTGGGTTATGCATTTCATGTCACCAGACTGTTTGTAGGAAGCTTCATTTACATACTTTTCTGACCCTCCCTCTTACCTCAAGGACTGCCCTCAGGAAAGCCAGTTGCTTTCCTACAAGCCAGACTGTGTAGGAGCTTGACTTTTTTGCTCATGTTTGGAATGGTTTCGGGGTTTTCTTATGTCTCTCACTTATCAGGTTCGTTTTAATGATCTTTCAGGCACTTGGAATAATTCATCTGGCGTTCCACTAGGTTCACCATTATCCCCGTTGCTTTCTAATGTTTATATGTCATCGTTGGGTGTGCGACTGTCTCAATTGGGGATAAAATTGTTTAGTTATGCAGATGATTTTACGATTATTCCATTTGCTTACTCCCTTTCTGAAGTCACCCCTATGGCAACAGAAGTACTAGGTCTAATGGAACAATGGATGACTGAATTTAAACTTACCCCCTCTCCTACTAAACCGCACCAGTGGTTTTAGGGTGGGGAGCCATGCTGAATAGTCCGCACTGCTCCCGATGCTCAGAGTTCTTATGAGCATCGGGAGCAGCGCAGGTCTAACCCCTAAATACATCAATGACCTATTCTCCTTCTCAGCCAACAAACACAAGAGAAGCTCCCACTCGCACTTCGTTTCTCCTCCGGTTAGAGGATGCAAACTAAAAAAACACCATGAGCATCTTCTCTCACATCAGGCTGCCCTATGGGGTAAAGACCTAGAACAACTCCTATTGCCCACCACTTATGAAGTATTCAGGAAACGCCTCAAAATTCACCTATTCCTGAAATACCTAGACAGCTGACCCACTTCCCTCCTTCCCCTCTCTTGCCCTTTCTCCCCATTGTTCCCACATCCCTTAAGTTAACTCAACTTGTACGTCAACTCAACTTGTACCCCACTAATCTTCTGTAAACCGCATAGAACTTAACGGTATTGCGGTATATAAACTGTTATTATTATTATTATTCAGCGCGGCTCCCCGCACTAAAACCGCTAACGCAGTTTAGAAGAGACCCTAAAGCTTAATTCAGGAAAAACAAAGGTTTTTAGGTAGCCTCACCACGCCCATATGATACTAAGACTCTTTGATCATAAATAAATTCAGCTATCCTATCCAATCTACCATTAAGATTTTGGGAATAATACTAGATCAGGACTTGACCATGAAGAACCAGGTAGATTCTTTGGTTAGGAAAGGTTTCTTTACTCTATAGAAGCTTTGATCCATTAGGGCATATTTTGATGTTCCATTATTTAAAATCTTGGTGCAGTCCTTTATACTTAGCTTGATTACTGTAATATTGCTTATTTAGAAATATCCCAGAGCAATATGCAGCGATTGCGCATGGTTCAGAATGCAGCAGTCAGGCTGATTTTTCAGTTGAAGAAATATGATCATGTAACACCCTCCTATCTAAGGCTTAATCTAAGGCCTGATTGGCCAATCAGACCTTAGACTTAGTGGGGATGGGCGGACCCGCTATGCCTAAGGCCTGATTGGTCCAGGCTTCTAGAGCCTGGGCCAATCAGGCCTTAGGCTTCGGCGGGATGGGACGGGAAGGGGCGGGCCCGCTTCATTTCGATGAGGCGTGCCTGCCAGCTCAAGACGTGCAAGACCCATCTAAGAACAGGTTTGGTGGAGTGGAGGTTTGGGGGTTGTTAGCGCCGGGGGGAGGGTGCGTCTTCGGGCAGGAGGGATTGGACACCTTCCTGCCAGCAAAAGATATTGTCGGGGGGAGAGGGGAGATCGGTAATGTCGGGGGGGGGGGGCGGTTGGTAGTGTCGTGGGGGCGGTCGGTAGTGTGGGGGGGGTGCATCTTCGGGCAGAGGGTTTGGGCACCCTCCTGGTCAGGGGGCCGCGGCCCGCTATACTTATAGCGGCAGAGAGATCCCTTGCGATAAGTGTAGCGGGCCTTGTCTAATCTAACCCGTTTCTCTAACCCGCGTCTGTAACATGGACGCCGGTTACAGAATCGGGGTTTAGTTTAGGCCGATTCTGAATAGGACGCCTCTCCCGGGCATCCTATTCAGAATCAGGGCCTAGGTGTCTTGCGGGCCTCGCCTTCAATATAGGCGGCCTGTCTGGGGAGCATTTTTTTAAAAAAACGTGCATCCCGATTGGCTGATTAGACAGCTGTAGGATGCCTACAGCTGCCTAAAATCGGGACGCACTTTTAGAGAATCAGGCCCTAAATGTCTAATATGCAGTTTATCCAATGCAACTACTGGGTGCAGTCCCTTATACTTAGCTTGATTACTGTAATATTTCTTATTTAGAAATACCCCAGAGCAAATGCAGCCAAGATGAGAAGAAATTTAAAAGAGCATGAACAGAATACCAAGCTAATAACATATGGTTGCAGTGCTCATTTGCTGCACCTCCTAGCCAAAAACTTCAGTGTTCCAGAAATAGACTAACGTTGTTGAAATTGCTAAATACTTCTGTAACAATCATTTTACACCAGCAGCTCTGAAAAGAATGGGTGGAACCAAACTAACTTTCCCACAAGATGTAGTGGACTGTTTGAGCAGTATATCAAGAACTGGCCTATTCTGATGACAGTTTGTAAATCAAATCGAGAGAAAATAGATGGCACTGTTATGGCCAAAATTCTTAACATTGGGCTTAAGAGAAATGTTGAAGATATGCTGAGAATTCTGAAACCCATTCCTGAAGCTTTAAACTTTTTAAGCTTTTATTGCTGATGCTGTTGAAATTTGGAAGGAACTGAGTGAGCACTTAAAAACAGAACTGCACAATGACAATTAAATAACAAACATTAAAAAATGAATGGGACAAGCATGTCTCCAGCTCATATTCTTGCAAATATTGTCAATATCTGGTATCGGGGTCAAATCTTAAGTGCTGAAGGAGCTAGCTATGACATGGGTATCTAGTAACCATCCATCTGTTATGCCAGCTATAATAAACTTCAGAGCTAAGGAGGAACCATTCAAGAAATATATGTTTTGTCGATGATGTTTTAAAGAAGCTCACACCAGTGAATTTGTAAAGGTCACTTAGGGCCACTTTTACAGGTAAATGCACCAGTGCTCAAAGAAATTTACCTCTGGCCCATGGTAGAAACTTCTAGAAGTCGGCATTATTAAGCATTTGGATTTAGAAATTGTTGAATGATTTCACTTTTAATAGCAATAGCTTCTGCTGGCATAGAAAGAATATCATCATCCTTTGGATTCATTCCAAATTGAAAAATCATTTGGGACCCGATAAAGCAGAAAAGCTTGTTTGTTTGTTTTATCCAGATTACAAACAAACAAGAACATGAAGATGAGTGACAGTGTTAAGTTTTTCATGTGTGGATTTGGCTGATATTTTTTTAAAAAAATATTTTGTTTAACCACTTCAGTTAACATTGATGTTTAAGCAAATACAAAAATAGATATGCTATAATGTTATTGTTTTGGTTAAATATAACTATTTAAATTGCTATTAAGGTAATGATTATTTTTCTCCTTTCAATAAAGTGCATCAGAAATGTTGCTCAAATTTGAATGAGTAACCTTTTAAACTGGAGATAGTTCACCTCACAATAATTTCATAATTATTTATCTATGTATTTCTAATAGCATAACCAAACAAGCAATTTTTACTATATAACTTTAAAAATAATCTGAAAAGTTAATTTTCAAAAAATAAAAACATCCATCTGGGTATAAATATTAAGACTATACCAGCAAGAATGAGTCTTTGTGTAGAAAACCATGACTTAAATTGTGGTTTAAATCAAATCCTTGACATAGGCCCAGATTCTCTAATATCACTGGTAAAATCAGTCGAGTTGCTATAGTGCCGGCAAATTGTCCAATTTCAAAACAGTGATCGATGTTGAAACATTATCACATGCAAATGAGTTTCACAGAGATATGCCATAATCCCATCCGATCAGCCGTTGGAAAGCAACTAACACATGGCGCAGAGCCGGCAGGGGAAGCCCCCGAAGCAGCTTCCTGCCGCTCAGCTGTTTGGGGCAGGAAGATTTTCCTTTTTTTTAATGGGCACAGATGTTGTACATGGCATGAGAACTGTATCTCCTTTTGTTATGCTCTGACTGGGCTGTCACTGGAAGGTTGTGTCACTGCACATAAAGTAAGAAATTGCAACTTCAGTAGCCCATCTACGTTACACTCCCATTGAGGGCATCTGTAAAGCACCAATCTGGTCTTCAATTCATACAGCAAACACAACAACAAAGGTGACCAATTGGTGTTCAGTCTCTTTTATTGTAGTGGAAGCAACATGATCGTGTTTCAGCCCGTGAGTCCTGTTGTAAATCAATTCATGCAATTCTCGGATCCAAGATGGCTGCTCCCTGCCTTACCTGAATTAACACGCCCTGGGAGTTAGTGAAGATTCTTAAAACTTTTTGCAGTAGAGAGGGAAGTTTTGCCCTCCTACCGGACATGCCCAAGCGACGCGGCCGAAGTGCTGCTGCTGCCACCGCTCCGGAGGTGTCCCGCTGGGTTTAATTGAGGATATCCTACGGCATATGCAAAATGCTCCAGTCGCGTCAATGAGCCGTCTGCAGGAGGAGCTGCGATTGGGCGAGACCGCTGCAATCCTCCAAGGACCCGATACCACTCTGAGCCCCGACGTTTGAGCTCCACCCCCGCAGCCCCGGACAATAAGCTCTCCAAGGGGTGAGGAAACCCCGGAGATAGGGCAGTTTTCTTCCCCTGAGGCAAGTTCACCAGCTTTGGAGGACTCGGTAGGAGGGGTGCTCCATTTGGAAAGCCCACCAAGGGAAATGATCAAAAGATATTTTCAGGAAATTCTGGGAATTTCAGATAAACATATACCTCCATTGCCTCAGGTATATTATTTGCCTGCAGGTGGTCAAAATCAACATCAGAGGTCTGCACCTCAAGAGGTAATGGATGTCTCAGTGTTACTGGAGACGTCAGATAAAGAAATTGTGACCCCAACAACTTTAATAATATCTGTTGCTCTTCAATCAGATAAGGCATGGATTTTGAGTTTATTTGTTAAGAATAAACAGAAAGAATTTCTTGGACATAAAATACAGATGTTTCCTGATGTATCACGTGAAACGCAGAAGCGTAGGCGTGAATTTCTTTTACTTAAAGCCAAGAGTGTTAGCTTTAGGGGCTACTTTTTACTTGTAACACCCTTGCAAGTGTATTGTTCATTACCAAATGAATAAGTATGCTTTCTTTGAACCTTGTCAATTAACTACTTTCTTGTCTATAAAGGTTGGATAAAGGAAAATCTTAAGCTCATTAGAAAGTTATGCATTTTGTGCTCAGTTTAAGACAGTGATTCTTTAAGTTTAAGTTTACTTCTATTTCACTCGCTATGTGTAAGTTTGGGATCCAATTTGAGGACTTGAGTTAAGTTAAGCCATTGTAACTTTTATGTTTATTAGTAATCTACTTGTCTAACAATTTTATTTTTGGATTGTTGTAGATTGTATTTGGCTTGATTTCTTTTCTGTACAAGTTTAATGCTTGATATTATATTTGAAATTCATAAATAATAAATAAAAATTCATGCAATTCTCATAAACTTTCCAACACATGCTTTAATGAACTGTAGCTCAAATGAACAGTGTCTGCTACTGCAGTTCATTAAAGCATGTGTTGGAAAGTTTATGAGAATTGCATGAATTGATTTACAACAAGACTCCTGAGGCAAGCCCTGAACGGGCCGAAATACGATCGTGCTGTTTGTTTCTAAGATTCCTTCATTTCATACATTCGCATTCCACTGTTGGTTGGAAAATTATTCCAGAATGGATAGTCGGTTCGGCCCAACAGTTCTACAGAATTTATTTTTCATTTAGATGCAAAAACCCTTTTGATTTCACCAGGCTCACAATCATGATCCTGGCACCTAGGGAGTCCCACATGTGAGAATATACCAGGATGAAGCACAGTTACCTGTAACCGGTGTTATCCGAGGACAGGCAGATATTCTCACAGCCCTCCCATCTCCCCAAGTTGACTTCTTAGCTTTTTTTTTTTACTAAACTGAAGGCCACACGAGCCGACGTCGGGCAGGAAGGCACCGGTGCATTTGCAGTACTTGCAATCTCGAGACTTTCCAGTCTTTTAAAATTATCAGTACACTGTTGCTCTGTCCGCACCGGACTCTGTGGATTATGTCACCCACATGTGAGAATATCTGCCTGCTGTCCTCGGATAACACCTGTTACAGATAAGTAATTGTGCTTTTTTAGAAACAAATATGTAACTTTGGTCCAAAACTTTAGTAAAAATTGTCATTATGAAGCATATTTAGCATGAGCCTTCAGGCTAGAGGTAAAAACCTCAAATTGCATTTACAAGAGACAAAAGACATTCTTAGTTCACTGGATTAGCAACTTAGAATGCTAATGAATTACAGTATTCCCATTACCCCTCCCCCATCACATTAAGGTCTTTTGTTCTGATCATGTACAGTTAGCAGTAAACAAACATTCTGTTACATCCCCTCCAGATTCCGTACGATAGGTGTTTAATCCAAACCCATGAACTGGGTCTTGTAGAAATGACAATCATAGCTTTCAGCACCTCCCACATTGCCAGGAGTATAGTGCCCCCTTCAGGGGGAATGAGGAATGGCTGCTACAGACAAAGGAAAACAGATAAGAAGTTGTTTATGTAATATGGGCTCCCTTTTATGAAGCCACATTAGGCTTTTTTATCATCAGCCATGGTGGTATTGGTCCGTCTGAACTTTTTTCACCATAGCTAGCGATAAAAAAGCAATTGCAATGTAAAATCTTTCTGGGTTTTTTCCCCAAAGATCAGAGAAATTTTTGTAGCTTGATTTTAATATCTACAGGAACCCGGCAGTATTACAACGGGTTTCATAGGATGCATGGTTTGTTATTATTTGAAATTGTCCCAGCTTTGCTTAGGCTGGCAGTCATCAGATAACATTCCCCCCTTAATCATATGGATGATTTGTTTCTCTTACTTTCCTGAAACACTCCTAGCAATTAGAATGAAGGGAAAAATGTGCATACTTTGCTAGTTCATATATCTCTATTTTTTGTCTGCTTACATTTTAAAAACTTCATTCTGGTGGGAATTTAAGTAATGTCCTTTTTTTTTATAAACATGATTGCTATGAGTTTTCAAAAATTAGTTACTTTCAAATGCAGGCACTCGGCTTCATTAGCATGTTAATTGTTTTATGGTTACTGTTTCTGTTTGTTCTCCCCTCCCCGGCCTATGTTTCTCACCACAGCTGTGATCCGGAATTTACATCATTTGGCTTACAATGAGGTCAAATGAAACTCACTATTATGGCAATTAGATATTTGGAAGCCAAGATTCTAGGACAAAGTTAACTGATGTTCCATTAGCATGCAATGGTATTTTGCTAAGCTTAATTAGGAGAAGTATTAATGAGGGGTCTCTAGACTATATGTGCAGTAAGAGTTACAGACTAGCGTTAAGAAACTGCTAGCTGTAGTTAGGTCTTACCATTACAAAGTTCAAATATTTCTCAGCAAGTCTTTGATAAATAAAACTAAAAGACCCAAGCTTTTTCAATCTTATCGGGGCAAGGCACACAAGGCCTAATTCTATAAACAGCGCCTAACTTGGTAGGCGCATAGGAAAACAGCACTTACTGCATGTCATTCAAAGTTAGGCGCTATTTGTGGAATCTCAGGTGCTGGTAGGCATCAATAACTTAGGTGCCAGTATATTTGGCCAGGGTTTTCTTGGGCTAAAATATCATTACCTAACTCAATCCATTCCTAAACTCTGCCCCTAACCATGCCTACTTTTCAGGTAGGCGCTTATAGGTGCCTCACTGTAGATGCCTACTTTGAAGTTGTAGGCACCTATCAAGGTAGGCACTTCCTGGCTAATTCTTTTAAATTATTTTTTAATGGCACTTTCAACTGTCAGTGCCAATTAACCAAAACATTAGGCACTACATTGGTAGGTACCCCAATCTAGGTGCCTACCGGTAGGCACCATTTATAGAATCAGTGCTACAGTACATTCATTACTTCAGGGAATCTGAAACACCCACTGACCAAGACAGTTATTGTAGAAAGGAAAAATTATGTTTGTACCTGTTTTATTTTTTTTCCTTTAGACGCAGAAGATGAATCCAGAGGCCAATGGGGATAGCACACATCTACCAGCAGACGGAGATAGAGAAACTGATTAACAGGTGGTCCTATTGGCTGGCACTCCTCCTGTATCTCCAATATAGCTCCTTGCCCAAGCATCTATAACCATCAATAGGCATAGCATGTAAAAAATAAAAAACTTTTTTCCCATAACAAATCTCAATACAACCATCAATAACAACAAACTTTGAAAGTTGCAAAAGAAAAAACCGACAGACAATATCCAGAAAGGGTGGGACTCTGGATTCATCTGCTGCGTCTAAAGGAAAGAAAATTAACAGATAAGGACATAGTTTTTCCTTCCTTAGCAACAGCAGCAGATGAATCCAGAGACCAATGGGATGTAGCAAAGCAAACCTCAATCTGGGTGGGAAGCAAACGCCGCCTCCGCAATAACCAAAACACTAAATGCATCCACCGCATGCGCCCCCACATCCAACTGGTAATGCTGAGATAAAGCACTCTCGGAAGACCAAGTAGCTGCGAGACAAAACTCCTCCAAGGAAAAAACCTCTGGACCGAGTCCAAGAAGTGGAATGGTCATGAAGTTCTTTCACCAACTGCTTTCCCTGCCATCAAGCAAGCGTAAATGTCCTCCTGGACCCATCGAGCAATGGAGGCTTTGGATGCCGCCATACATTTTAGGCGTCCCATGAAGAATACAAAAAGGTGATTAAACAACTAAAAGTCGTTAGAAATCTAGCTCGTGGAGAACGCTACGCACTTTCAAAAAATGTAGTGAATAAAAGCATGGCTCCCCATTTCTCCTCCCAGGAAGAAGGAAGGAAAAAGTGAGAGTGTCAAGTCCTTAGAAAGAAACTGTGGCACCGTCCGAACTGACACCCCAGATTTTGTAAATCAGAAAAAGGAATCCCCGCCGATCAAGACCAAAAACTCAGAAAACCGCCGAGCTGAAGCCATGGCCACAAGAAACCCCGTGTTCAATGGCACAGCCCTTTAGAGTATCAAAAGACAAGGATGAAATGAAGCCTTCGGTAAACTGAAAAGTAGTACCTTAAGACTGTACTCTGGACAGGGCTTTCTAAGAGGTGTACAAATATACCATACTCAGTTTAGGAACTGAACTACATGAAGCTGAGAAGTAAGCGAAGAGCAATATACCTAGCGCTTGTAACAAGCTAAGAATGGCACTTGAAGCTGAAGGGAATTGAACACTAAGCCCTTGGCAATACACTTGTGCCAAAAAAGAACTCTGGAAGGGTGCAAATGTTGAGAAGTACCCAAGAAAGGAAAAACCTCCAAAAGGAAGCAGAAGCCCCAGGAGAAAACGTTTGTATCGCCTGGATAAGAGAAGAAACAACCTGCTTCGCATAACCCTTACACGTCAGCCATGACTTTTCAAAAAGCTAGGTTATAATACCAAAGTAGTACGAATATCCATGTTGATCAGACCCTAGGTGAGCAAATCCCGAGATACCAGGAAACTCAACGGTCCGGCTGTCGAAAGACTCATCAGATCCGCATAGCAAGGATAGAGCAGCCAATCCAGAGATTCTACAAATACTGTGCCCTGAAAGCGAGTTTGAGATGGCAAATCCAAGCCATCATCAGCCAGGGGAAAACACTGAAAAAAGAGAAACCAGAGACGAGAAAGAAGCCACGCTGCTACTCCCTCTGACTCACACTCCCTGTGCCCGCCGAAGAATCTAGGAAGCTTAGAATTTCGAGACGAGGCCATGAGGTCTAGTTCCAGGAGATCTCACTTCCATAAAAAGAGCTGGAACGCCTAAGCCAAAATTCTCAATATCCAGGATGTAGAAGATTTCACTATTACCAAGATTTACACTTTCTAGAGTGTACACAGCGCTGTATACTGTAACAGACAATAAATGGGCCATGCTCAGATTTCGCAGAGAGAAAGTCTATCCAAACTCTCTTCCTGACTCATAAAATGATCTGCCAACAGAAGAGGAACTACTGCCCAGGCTGTAGAGAAATACCCCCATCATAATACTGACTGAAAAGACCTTCAGCGTCATTTTGGAAGAATGGTCTGAAGCTCCAGAAAGGTAGCCTGACCATGCTCCAGAGAAGAAGAATGAACAAGGACTGAGTCGCCTCTTAAGACCAGACTCCTGGAGCTGAGGATGGAAGGCACAGAGTCCCCCAACCCGACAGCCCGGGATGTTTGGTGACCATGAGCCAGTCCAGCAAAGACCGAGGCATGCCTTTGAAAAGAGAAATCTCGCTGAGCCACCAAATCATACAGAGTGATGCTTGAGGAGCCTACCAAATAATTGGAGCTCTGAGATTCCGGGAACCACCGGAACAAAAGCGACTGCTGTAGCGTTAAAATGGGAAAGCAAGCCAAAGTTCCCAGTGGAGTCAGCAACATGGATCCTAGAACCTGTACAGAATCCCATACTCTTGGTCATGGAGACCGAAGAAGAATGCAAACCTGAGACTGTGACCCCTCATCCTAGTCTCTGGGAAGAAACACATTTCTCTCCTATATGAATAAAAACATCTCCCTAATATATCTATAAATAGTACAGGAGAAAAGACCGCTGTGCAAATTTGAAGATTCACGTCCAAAGAACTGAGGAAAAGAAACCACCCTTTTCTTGACTGGAAGACATCCGAATCAAGCAGTCAGTCAAGAAGAAAGTAGGTGAATCGCCTGGTAGTGCCAAAATGGTACCACTGCCCACATTTTCTAAAATGTTCATGAAGCCTTGGGTAGGCGAAATGGCATGTGCCAAAACCGAAAGCGCTGCTCCAAGAGAGGCAAGCAAATCTAGTGCCGATTCGGAGTCCATAGTGAAAATGTAAATATTCTCCCAGTTTTTCTGCAGAAATGTGTAACCCTGAGAAACTAATTCAGCAGAATAGGATCCAGCCTGCCCAATGCCCCCGTCTTGGGCACCATGCAGTAAGTGGAACAACGTCTCTTAGTTCCTGAAGAACTACAAGAACTGCCCTGAGGACCAGTAACACTTAAAAGGGAAACACAAAACAGAGACTCCAAGAATGAACCGGAAACCTGAGGAGGATGCAAAGTTGCAAGCATCCTGAAAAATGTTCACAGCCCCCTGACCTGATGATATAGCGTGTTCCCCCTCATGAGAAAGCCTGAAGAGTCATTGGAAGAAGTCAAGATCCCCTCAGAATGAAGTGCAGAAGGTCAGGGAATGGCAGGATGAGAACTGTAGGATCTGTAAGAAGAAGAAAATTCTCCTAGGAAAAATCATTTCGCAATGTAAAGACGAGTATACTGGAGCCATGAAAACAGTACTAACTCCATGCAACGTGAGCAAAATACGTATGTCCTTTAAAGTGAATACGTACTAGACACAATCAAGATGCTGCATCTACCGCCCCGTGGAAAACAACAGCATCCTAAGAGGTATCAGACAAAGCTCACATCGCTAATGAGAGCTTCAGGGATGAGGCTAACAGCCACATAGCGTGTGCTCCTCCATGGGTTTGATAGAATAGGTAACTGGCTCCTGGTTAGAAGGAGCTGAACAGCCCTTCCTGTCTGGTTCGGGGGGGTCCGTCTAACATGTGCCATGAGAAAATGGGGGGGTCCGTCTAGCATGTGCCATGAAAAAATGGCGACAGGAGAAACAAGCGTGATAAGCATGGAAATCTGAAATCCATGCTCCCTCAGAAATAGAGAAAGAGAGTCCTGGCCGCAGGAAGATGAAAAGTGTCATTATGCCCATAGAGACAGCCCGAACTTGAAACTGTTTGTACTACCTTTAGGCATATATATCCTATGCCACTACTAGACGCATTCAGCGTAGCACAGAGGCCCAAATAAGGACAGTTGCTAACAGACAAAGGCTTAATCTGCAGGGACCCCAAGAGAGACAATGAGATACCTGTGTGAAATACAGGGCACTATCTTACTGCTGATCTCACTGTGCCGTGATTTGCCGTATGTCGAACCAGTCCGGAGACAAACCAAGACTGGGTGACCTAGCACAGGTCAGAGTCTCTCTGGTAATCCTCTTAAGTGCTAACCCCAGAGTCCGATTAAACTAGCAGCGTCCTTCAAGTGAATACAGCAGGAACACAGATATAGACATAAATCTGCCCAAGCTTGTCCCAAAGCTGGTGAAATACGTACAACTTGTCTGAACTGGAAAGGAGAGAAGCCGCAGCATACCCTGACCAAAGTCAGCTGGAAATAAATTACCAGAATGCTGCAGCTCTCCCATCGCCGGAGACCCAAGTGCGCGCCTGATTCTCAACGACATGTGGCCGCTGCATCAATGCTCCTAGAAACAGTCGGATTCAAGCCCTGCAAAATTTACCCTGCTGCGGCCTGCATAGAAAGAAAATCAGACTGGGGAATAACTAGAAGAACAGTGCGGTGCTTCCCACAGCGGCAGAAAAAACATGTCCCATCTCATGCATGCTGCTATAAACCGGCACCTGCACAATCAGCTGCACATGGCCGCGACAAACACCGACGAAAGAGAGCCTCGGAATAAACAGGACTACTACTGCTGCACTGAAACACAATGAGGAGAACAAGTGCGAGCGTGAAATCGCACCGCTACTGCCGCGCTATAACCAACAAGGAAACCAAGCGCGTGCATTCAAAGGGGGGGAAAGTCCTGGCTCCCTCAACGGATTTCTAGTCATAAAACTTAGCTTCAGTAAAATATCCATTCCTTAAACATACGTTGACCGAACCCACAGTACTAAGACTCCCAAACAGAACCTGAAGTTCAAATAGTAAAAAACACATACATACTCACAAGCTTGTTGTTAGGGCCGGTTGAAGCCAGTAAGAGCTGGTTGTGCAGCAATAACGGCCAAATGTAACAACTATGGTCTCCCCTTTTTTTTTTTTTTAAACAAGAGAAGGGAAAGAAGAAAAAATGGAGACCCAGTCAGACCCTCTGTCATTGAAGGGAGGGTGAGGCAGTGACCTGGGAGGGCCCAGGTGTAACCCCTAAAGCCGGCACTGTTCAACCGGACACCCCTGTCTCACTGAAGAAAAACCTCAACAGGAGAATAAAATTGCCATCTCACTGAAGAGAAACCTCAACAGGAGAAAATAATTTTCCAGTCACAGCCAGAATTCAGGAGCTAGTTGAATAGCGACCATCACCTGCTGGGAGATAGAGCATACTGGAGATACAGGAGGAGTGCCAGCCAATAGGACCACCTGTTAATCAGTTTATCTATCTCAGCCTGCTGGTAGATGTGTGCTATCCCCATTGGTCTCTGGATTCATCTGCCGCTGTTGCTAAGGAAGCATATTTACTGTGTTCCCTTATTCGAGGTGCACTGGGATTTGACTGACAAGATGGTAGAAGGAGACACTTACTTCCTCCTATGCTAGGTTAGCCCACAGAGACTATGAAGGTAATAGCATGCAGATGGCAGATAGATAGTATTCACTGCAGTCTAAAGTAATTGGGAATATCTCCTTTCTTCCTCCACCCCAATGAGAGGAGGATTTTCAAAAACCTGCGTTAAAAAGCGACGGTGTGCTACCATAGCCATTTTGATAACAAATCGAAAAACCCGAGACATTCTTTAAAAAATCACGGATGCAAATAAGATTGGCGGACAGCAGCGAAGATTTCCTACATTTGCACGTGCCCATCGCTGATGGGCACATACGCAGAAAAATGCTGTAAAAATCAAAAACAGTCTCCTGCTGCACTATTGGACGAATGGGAGAGGAGGGGAGAAGCAACTTCTACTTTCAATCTCACATAAAACATGCCTTTCTCCCCCAAAACTACTATAATTCAGGTAAATCTTGGTAATTTTTTTAATGTAAAATTTAATCAAGAAACACACAAGAAGACATGTTGGCTTTTAACAAGCGTGCATGAAACATGCCTGTCCCTCCCAAAAACTCAAAAGTGTGATTTTACTACCTCCACTAAAAATATATAGATAACACTTTTTTTTTTCATTAGCAACAGTCAAAACACAAGTGCTGGCACTGTAAAGGCAACCCCGGCCCAGTCGCTGCTTTTTGTTGCCAAAAGCCAACACCGTTCTTCGAAAATGCCTCAGCGATTTTTAAGAATCCACCAGAGGGCTCATTTCAATGTTAAAGATCACATTTGCATGCCATTGTCGGAGACTGCTAGGAACCTCGCTAAAGACAGAGATCATCCGTTTAAAAAAAGAAATTTTTTTTTAAAAACCCTCCCCTCCTGGATGTGTATAACAATCTTTCATGAATCAAAGGGAAATAATATTACTAATTCATAACTTACAATATTTTTGTTAACGGGCCCCAAATTTCCTTGAATTTGCTATGGTGTCCCCTCTGTATAGAATGTTTTCAAACTTATAAATCTGACATAAGGATTCCCACCAGAAACTATCTGTTTTGATAATTATCTGCCGCTAAAATGCGTTCAGGCTAAACCGCCGGAAAAGAGTTTAGCAACATTGTTAAAGTTTTGAGAATCTTGCCCTGAGTAACTTGTCAACCCTCTGCCAGAGGAGATACTGCCTTTGTAGATGCAGGGAATTCAGATTCGACCACCTGTCATTCCAGAAATATTTTTACAAAGGAATTGACTGATCTATGTGTGGTCCCTAGGCCGCATTTGCCTCAAAGAAAGTGAACAGAATGCTGAGTATCATCAAGAAGGGCATCACGACCAGGACGAAGGAAGTCATCATGCCACTATATCATACAATGGTACGCCTGCATCTGGAGTACTGTGTCCAGTATTGGTCGTCGTACCTCAAGACATGGCAATACTTGAGGGGGTCCAGAGAAGAGCGACAAAAATGATAAGAGGTATGGAAAACCTTTCATATGCCGACAGGCTAGAAAAGCTGGGGCTGTTCTCCCAGGAAAAGCGGAGACTTAGAGGAGACATGATAGAAACTTTTAAGATCCTGAAAGGCATAGATAAGGTAGACAGGGACAGATTCTTCAGGCTGTGGGGAACAACAAGTACTAGGGGGCACTCGAAGAAACTGAGAGGGGACAGGTTTAGAACCAATGCAGGAAGTTCTTCACCCAGAGAGTGGTGGACACATGGAACGCGCTCTCGGAGGTTGTGATTGGGCAGAACACACTGCAGGGATTCAGAGAAAGTTTGGATAAATTCCTGAAGGATACGGAGATTGAGGGGTATGGATAGAAGTAGTGATAAGTTATAGGGTGAGTCAGGGACCACTTGACAGGTCATGGACCAGATGGGCCGCCGCGGGTGCGGACTGCTGGGCGCGATGAACCTCTGGTCTGACCCAGCAGAGGCAACTTCTTATGTTCATTTCCCAGAGTGATGTACAATAAAAGGAAAGAATCTCCTCTCAACTATTATTTACATTTGGACCCAGTAAACCCTTAATCTTCATTTATTTAATTACTCAGATAAAATATTTAAAAATGGGTTCTTTTACCTCTGGTTATTGTCAGCATTGCTTAAAGCTACCTGCTAAGCACCAATATTTGTCCTATCATTCCCTCTGTAATTCCCCCATCCGAGCACTGTGTATAGATGCACCTTGTCCAGTTTGTCTGTCTTGACTATTGTAAGCTCTTTTGAGCAAAGACTGTCTCTTCTATGTTTTGATGTACAATGCTGCGTATCTCTAGTAGCGGTATAGAAATGATAAATAGTAGTAACTTTATCTGAAGAATTTTACCTGAGACCGTATCTGGCGAAGGACGTAAGAAGACTTGAGGCGGTCCAGAGGAGGGCAACGAAAATGATAGGAGGCTTGCGCCAGAAGACGTATGAGGAGAGACTGGAAGCCCTGAATATGTATACCCTAGAGGAAAGGAGAGACAGGGGAGATATGATTCAGACGTTCAAATACTTGAAGGGTATTAACGTAGAACAAAATCTTTTTCAGAGAAAGGAAAATGGTAAAACCAGAGGACATAATTTGAGGTTGAGGGGTGGTAGATTCAAAGGCAATGTTAGGAAATTCTACTTTACGGAGAGGGTGGTGGATGCCTGGAATGCGCTCCCAAGAGAGGTGGTGGAGAGTAAAACTGTGACTGAGTTCAAAGAAGCATGGGATGAACACAGAGGATCTAGAATCAGAAAATAAGATTAAATATTGAACTAAGGCCAGTACTGGGCAGACTTGCACGGTCTGTGTCTGTATATGGCCGTTTGGTGGAGGATGGGCTGGGGAGGGCTTCAATGGCTGGGAGGGTGTAGATGGGCTGGAGTAAGTCTTAACAGAGATTTCGGCAGTTGGAACCCAAGCACAGTACAGGGTAAAGCCTTGGATTCTTGCCCAGAAATAGCTAAGAAGAAAAAATTAAAAAATTTAAATTGAATCAGGTTGGGCAGACTGGATGGACCATTCGGGTCTTTATCTGCCGTCATCTACTATGTTACTATGTTATAGTAAAGTACACATATTTATCCTGTCTATAGTATGGGTAATGGTACACAGCAGTCCCAGAAAAACCCGTTCTGAGTTATTGATTGGGTACTGGGAGGCTCAGAATTTGAAGCATACATGTTTCTGCCTCTGAGCATCCTTTCCTGCCACAATTTACTCATGCTCAATAGTACTGAGCGTGTTTTAAACTCACAGGTTTGATATGTTGTCCAGTAGGGTTTTCCCTCTTGCAGCGCAGGACAAATTCATTAGGAATAAGACTATAAAACAAGCTATGTTTGTTTTAACTACTTAGAGATTTTCGCTTCTGTTCTTGGGATGACATGACACCAGTCTAATGTAACAGAGAACAGAGTTAATGTTTATAGCAGTCTTGATGACTAGTGAAATAGATTACACACTCTGACCTCTGCTTAGAGAATTAGCGCTTTGCAGAAAACAGCCTATGGTTGCTAGAATGCTTCCTTTAACACTTTTCACTCGTGGAAGGAATTATTAAATTTTCTTATCTTGGCATCCATGTAACAGAGAGTGCTTGTCTTGGAGCCATAAATTAACTAAGCTATTAATGGAGAGAAGATAAAACAGTTCCTTACCTGCATTGACATGGTATTCATGTGTAGATTTACTATCTGGCATTTCTGCTTGTTTGTTCTCAATGGGCTTTGCAGGTCTGTGCCAAGGTTTTCTCCAGTAGAAACTTTTCCTGTCGCTCCTTTCCCAGAGAGAAGGATCACTAAAAGACACTAGAACTGGTGACTGGCACCCACAGTGATGGATTTATTTGGCATAGGACGGGGGTCGGCAACCTGCGGCTCCAGAGCCGCATGCGGCTCTTTTCCACCTTTGCTGCGGCTCCGGTAGTGTGTCACGCAGGCATGCAACTTACAAGTCCGGCGTCGCGGCGGGAAATAGCCATGCTGAGCAGTGAGCTCAGCACATACACAGATGAAAGCCTTGCTTGCTGATTGGTCCGGCGGCCGTGCCGCCGGACCAATCAGCAAACAAGGCTTTCATCTGTGTAGTGCTGAGCTCACTGCTCAGCATGGCTATTTCCCGCCGCGACGCCGGACTTGTAAGATGCACACCTGAAAAAGAAATCATCCTGGCCGGGGTCGGTGTCATGCTCCGGAGATCTACAGCCTTCCTATCTCCCTCTCCCTTCTACCTGCTTCCGGCCACATCCCCTGCTCCGCGGCTCTCTTCGGCAACTCAGCAGCAGCGATCGACACAAGCTTCTGACGTCGGGGCCTACCCTCTGCGAGTCCCGCTTGTTTCAACTTCCTTTTTCCACAAAGGCGGGACTCGTAGAGGGAAGGCCTCGATGTCGGCAGCTTGTCTTGATCACCGCTGCTGACGAGTTGCTGAAGAGAGCCGCGGAGCAGGGGGGTGTTGCCAGGTGCAGGTAGAAGGGAGAGGCCCAGATGCAGGACTCGTGGGTGAGGGAGGAGAAGAGAGAGAGAAAGAGAGAGGGGAGGGAAACAAAAGGAAATATTTCATATTGGGCTGGGCCGAAGTGGAGGGAGGGTGGAAAGATTCTGGCTACAGGGTGCATTAACAAAGGAAAAGGGGGGAAAGCTGAAAATGGAGATAGTGACACAAAGAAGAGAAAGGGTAAGCAGGACCTACTGAATAAGGATAGAGATACAGAGGGGACATGAAGAGGAGGTGAAATAGAGACATAGAAGTAATGCTGAAAAAGTGGGGGGGGGGGGTGGGGGGAGATAAAGACATTGAAAGGGCAAATGGTGAACATGGGGTAAAGACAAGGACAGAGACAAATGAAGATTCTGAAAAAATGGTGAGATAGGGATATAGGTGAGATGGACACAAAGAAGGGTGATGCTGGAAAATAGGTGGAATGGTAATTCTGACAGACACAGAAGGGAAATGCTGGATCAAGGAGAGATGGGGCTCAGGCTGGATGGAATGAGGAGAAATGCCTTGTTGGCCCGGAACTTCCTCTCCTACGTCAGAATTGACGTCAGGGAGCGGAATGCTGGTCAGCGCAACACTTCTGCAGGGAAAGCTTGGGACGGCGGTGGCTTGGGGGCTGTTCCCCGATTGCGGTGGCAGCAAACCGAGTGGCTTGGGGGACGGCATGGAGACAGAAAGAAGGGGGAACAGGGAGACAGAAAGAAAAAGTTGGGGGAGAGAATGAGGTCTGGAGGAGAGGAAACATACAGGAGGCTGAAAGAAAGGAAGAAAGATTGGATGCACAGTCAGAAGAAGAAAGTGCAACCAGAGACTCATGAAATCACCAAATAGCAAAGGTAGGAAAAATGATTTTATTTTCAATTTAGTGATCCTGTATATAGCATTAAGATAAGAAACAATATATGCAGTGTTAGATTTGTTTTATAATGGTTTTGCGGCTCCAAGTTTTTTTTTCTTTTCGAAAACGGGTCCAAGTGGCTCTTTATGTCTTAAAGGTTGCAGACCCCTGGCATAGGAGAATCAGTAAAACCCTTTTTTTCTACTTGGTTCCTGATATGGATTGACTACCCGGATTGGGGATATTATTAGAGGAAGAGTAAATATAGTTAAATAACTGTTCATCTCCAGAGCTGTCATCCTTGACATCCTGACTGCTTTCCTTCTCTCTGGCCATCTCCACCCACGTGGGCTGTCATCTAGTTGTGTTACTCTGTGCAGAGAGGTTCTGTGTTTATATATTTTTCCTGCTTTAATTTTTGAATTGAACCTACATGCTTTTGATTAGAGGGGAAAGTGTCTCCCCTCTTCACAGTGGCAAGGGAGACTGCTTCTGAGGACTGTTCTAACTTTAGATCTGCATTAGAGGGTACTTCCTTTAGCCTTATGCATAGCCTTATTCAATAATACTGGTAAATAACAGAACCACCCAAGTCTGAAAATTGGAACTAGGGTGTTCTAATGCTAGCACAGACTCATAAACTCATCACATGCCTGATTTTATCTCGGAGTCATTTTGGCACTTAAAAGGTTAATGCATGAAGGATTTGGCATAATTCTTCTGTCTATGTAGCTAGGTGGTGCTATCTCACACAGTTTGCTCACCCTGTACAGTCTTATATTGGCAAGTTGATGTGTTTGTAGAAGCCATGATTCTCACCCGATCAAAATTTTACTTTCACAGGTCTAGTAGCATATACATCAACCCTTTTACAGTTTCAGAGTTAATTGTTCTACAGTATCAACTAAATAAAGGGTGTATTACAGGTACTATGGCAGAATCTTTGACTATTGTTTTGCCAAAGCCAAATAAAGATCCCACTTTGGTATCAAATTACAGGCCTATATCTTTAATTAATGTAGATAGAAAATTATTAGCTAAAATATTGGCAATTAGATTGGCTAAAGCTCTTCCTTTTATAATAGATGTACAGACATTCTTCTAGTAATACACGATTGGCTTTTCACACATTAAATTTAACTAAAAACATGAATGAGCCGGCTTTTGCTGTATCTTTAGATGCAGAAAAAGCTTGTGATAGAGTAGAATGGACATTCATGTACCAGGCATTAGATTGGTTTGGTATAGGTTCAGGTTTTATTCAAATGATTCAAACTTTGTATAGCTCCCCTATGGCAAGATTGTATATTAATAACAATTTATCTGATCGGTTTCATTTGCACAGGGGAGTTAGATAGGGGTGTCCATTGTCTCCTTTGCTTTTTGACATTGTTTTAGAACCCTTGTTGATAGCTATTCAACAGGCGAAGGGGATACAGGGTATTCCTTACAAAGAGTGGGAATATAAACTTTCTGAATATGCAGATAATGTATTATTGTATTTGAGAAATCCTGGCATTTCCATTCCCTGCCTGCTAGAATTGATAGAAAATTTTGGAAAATTCTCAGGGTATAAAATAAATTGGAGCAAATCTGAAATTCTTCCGTTAAATATACATTGTACAAAAAGTATGTTTGCAACATTCTCATTCGTATGGAAAAATGATGGTTTAAAATACTTAGGAATTTGGATAAAAAACACGCTAGATGATACAGTTAAGGAGAATGAAAAGCTGTTACTAAAGACGATTTCAGAGTTATGTGATCAATGGAATCCGTTACATTTGTTTTGGTGGGGGAGAGTTTGAACGGTTAAAATGATAATGTTGCCTGTGGTTTGTTATCAAATGAGTATGATACCAGTGTTTTTTCATGGTTCCTTTTTATGAAATTTGTTTGACTAGGTAAAACTCCCAGAATTGCTTTAGTATCTCTACAAAAATCAATTAAGGAGGGTGGGGTAAATTTCCCAAACTTTTATAGGTACCATCAAGCTTATATTTTACGTCAAGGTATGTATTGGGTCCTCCCTGAGCTCATTGAATACACACCAGATTGGCTATATTTGGAATGACGACTCATGTCTCCTTTATATCTTAAATAGAAACAAACTAACACACCACTTCAGCCAGAAAAGTGCATCTCACTACATCGGCCTCAGAACTGGAGCCTACGCACAGTAGTTTTATCACAAACTCGAGTGATCAGCGTAGTAGCTTGCTCCTTGCTCCAATCATTGGCCAAAAAGAACTAATACTGAAATTCTTATAACTTTAATAACTTAATTATTTAGTATTATTTTTAGAAGATTTTTTTAATTTTTTAAACATTTTAAAATACACATCAATATCTTTGCAATTTCATACACATTATTTTTGTTTGAGTATATGCACTTCTCCAGGATTTTGAAAAAATTGACAAACTACTTATCTCAAACAGTGCTTGTCTCTGGATGTGCTTTTCAAGCAGTGCTCATGTATTACACATGCCGACGCGGCCAGCGTTTCGTGGACTCACTGCTTGTCCGCTGCTTCAGGCCAGCACTGCGGCATCCAACTAACACTCAATTCCGCCGTCAAGATTTTCAAACCAAACTAACACTCAATTCCGCCGTCAAGATTTTCAAACCAAACTAAAATGGCAACAGCAACTTATACTTATACAGATTCACCACATGACATAACAACGTCAGAGCTTCATGTGGTGAGTATATAAGTATAAGTCGCTGTCGCCATGTTAGTTTGTTTCTATTTTGGATTATTACCACTTGGGATATCTGCTTGTAAATTATATACAGGTCCTTTATATCTTAGTTATGTTCTTAGTATAAAGATGCCCAGAGTGTATAAGGAAAATAGAATTTTGATGGATACTTGGAAAACCTTAAGATTTGTTAATAACTTAACTGCTATTCCTATCAGCAAATCCATTTGGCTAAATCCCAAGATTCAAATTGGCGGTTGTAAGATCATCTGGAGGCATTGGATAATTGCAGGAATATGAAATTTAAATGATGTTATTTTAAACAATAAACTGCTTGATTTTACACAATTGCAACATAAATTTGGGCTCAATAAATCACAAAGTTTTAGATGGTTGCAATTGAAGCAGGCCATTCAGGTAGGGTTCCCTGAATGGAAAAGTCTCAATACTCAATTTAGTTTGGAATTCTCATGCTTTCAGGTAGATTTTCTGGGTGACCAGGCTGCGAAGTGGTATAAAACTATTAATGATTTGGTTAAGAAAAAAACAAAAAATGGTCTTAGGGATATTTGGAGCATTGAGATTAAGCTTCAGATTTCAGCTTCTCAATGGCCACAAATTTGGTCTTGGAGGATTGGATGTACAGTGTCTGCATCTATGAGACAAACATGGTTTTTTCTATTGCATAGAGCACTTTAGACCCCAGTTAGATTACAGAAGTTGAATAGTTCAAAGTCTAATAGATGCTGGCATTGTAATCTTGAAATAGGGACTTTGGATCATCTTTTGTTTTATTGTCCCTATATTTTAGCCTTTTGGAATTCCATCTGGGATCAAGTAAATTGTTTACTGGAAAATCATGTAGCATTATCTTATGATACAATATTATTTGGAACAGCTATGAGAAAAAAGAGTCAGATATCATTTAACAATAAACTTTTATTAATCATGACTGGAGTCGCTATTCAACATATCACCAACAATTGGAAGGATTGCAGTAACCTTAATTTCACCTTTTGGTGGAACTCATTATGTCATATATTCAAAATGGAAAGATCAATAGCTGTACAAAATGGAAATTATAAGACATTTAATAAAATATGGGGGCCGTTGACATCTTTTTATGATGATTAAACACCAGTTACTCCATTGAAATATACACCGTGAATAGTAGAGAGGGGGAAGGGTTCTTAAGCTATTGTGATTATTAATAACTAATGTTTAAGCCCGTTACATTAACGGGTGCTAGAATAGATGTCTGTCTGTCTTTCTCCTGCCCCCCTGTCTCTTTCTTCCTTTCTTTCTGTCTCTCTCCCTGCCCCGTCTAACTTTTTTCTTTCTGTCTCTCTCCCTGCCCTATCTTTCTTTCTCCCTCCCGCTGTCTATCTTTCTATCTATCTTTTTTCTTTCTGTCGCTCTCCCTGCCCAGACCTTCACTGAATAGCCTGTTACATTAACGGGTGCTAGAATATACGTGTGTGTCTGTCTTTATTTCTTTCTCTCTCTGTCTCCTTAGCCGCTTTCTGTATTTCTGTCTTTCTTTCTGTCTTTCTTTTGGCTGTCCACCACCACCCCTTGCATGCTCCCCCTGTCAATTCTCCCTTCCTTTGACCTCCCCTGTGTCCACCACCTCCCCTTCACTGCTCCCCTTATCCAGCAGCAGCCCTTCTCCCTTTGTTTTACCTCCCCTCTGTCCATCTGCACCTCTTCCTGCTCCCCCTGTCCAGGAGTAGGCCTCCCTTCCTTTTTACCCCTCCCCTGTCTATCAGCACCTTCTGAAAGCTTGCTTGGCAATCTGAGTGGTATGGCTTTAAGGCGGTTTTTGGCCACCTCCAGTATAGTTATGTTAGAGAGAACCTGGGCACCATCCATGGAGGAGAGCTGATTGGCAGAGAGAAAAAGTTCTGTTAGGTTCTCCAGATGTCTCATGTCTTCAAATCTCAGATTTAAGCAATCACCTCACATACATAACTGGCTCAAACTGCAACTTCCATTTCTGCTGGTATCTTTGTCTTGGGGGTGGCTCCTCCCTGGCGCTTTCAGGCCTTTCCCGGGGCGCATTAACCAGCGCTAATATGCGCGAGCGGCTCCAGCACCGGCTTCTCCACCTGGACCCTGGGCACGCGCCGTGCTCCGCCCCTTAGCTACCCGGAAGTACTGGGCTTCACTCGCCTGCTTCCAGTAGCCCAAGAGAGAGGGCGGGAGGGGGGGAGTGGCTGCCGGGTTATCTGGCCAACTCCCTTGCCAGAGTTATTTTTCAGTTTAAAGGTGCCACGGCGGCTCCTCTTAACAATCCCCGCCTGCATTAGAAGTCTTCTCTGAAGCAGGTGCGGCTGGTGACAGGAGCCGCGGCGGCAGCAGGAGAGGCTGGTGAAGCAGGAGAAGGGGAGTTAAGAGAGCCACCGAGGAAGCAGGAGAAGGTGGGCAGGCAGTCAAACAACTGGGGTAGCGGCGAGAGGGAGCTCCGCCCACCCCACCACATCAGAGGCAGCATCAGCGCCCAGGCTCCCCCTTAAAGGAGACGAGCCGGAGCGTGACCGCACCTCAGACCGCGTGCAGAGGACAGCACCGGAGAGCAGGACAGAGCAGGAGAGGCTGGTGAAGCAGGAGAAGGGGAGTTAAGAGAGCCGCCGAGGAAGCAGGAGAAGGCGGGCAGGCAGGCAAACAACTGGGGTAGTGGTGAGAGGGAGCTCCGCCCACCCCCACCGCGTCAGAGGCAGCGTCAGCGCCTGGGCTCCCCCTTAAAAGAGGGCGAGCCAACGGCAAAGGCGAGCGGCAAAGGTGCTCGCCTTAGCGAGAGCGCCTTTGCGAAGGAGCCTTGAGAGGGAGCCAAGAGCCCAGGCCGCCCAGAAACCAAACTTAAATCGTCAAACCAAGGTACTTATTTTTCTCTCATTCATTCTTTCCCTTTCTTCTCTACTTTTCAGAGCAGCAGGCGCCACTTTCGCACACCACACACCAGGAGACTAAGAGGGAGGAAGAAAAATGGAGGCGGCAAGAACCCAGAGGAGCTTCCCAGTGTAATGCACGGAGTGTCATATGTACGACTACTTCCCCTCGGGTAGGCAGGCGTACATATGTGGTCAGTGTCAGGAACTGGAAAGCCTGAAGAAGGAGGTCGGTAGACTACAGGACAGGATCCAGGAGCTCGGAAGAACCGTGCTGGGCAACTGAAGACCCCACAAGAGGACCCCACATCGAGGAGCAAGTGAGAGAGCTCAAGAGATTCATCGAGGAGGCCTACACGAGGGTGGAGGAACGGGACCAGCAGCAGCACAGCCAGGAGCCAACAGATGAGAGCCAGAAACCAGACACCGGGGGAGGAGGACCTTATGAAGGAACCGAGCGAACAGAGAAGGCGAAGACTCACCAGAACCCTGAGGGAGAACTATTGCACCACACTGAGGACACAGACTTGAGACCGAAGCGAAAGTTGAAGAAGGGGAAATCTGCAATCGTAGTGGGAGACTCAATCCTGAGAGAAGTGGACAGTCACGTAGCAGGAGGAAGAGAGGACCGGCTAGTGACATGTTTCCCAGGGGCAAGAACGAAGGACGTCACCGACAGAATCGAGAGGATCCTGGACGGAGCTGAGACGGAAGAGACGGCAGTGATAATCCATGTTGGAACCAATGACGTCAACAGAAGAAACTACAGTAGAACTACACTAACTGACCAGTTCAGGATCCTGGGAAGGAAACTGAAGCTGAGGACATGGAAGATAGCATTCTCAGAGATCCTGCCAGTACCGAGGGCAGATGCGAAGAGGCAGGCCGAGCTACAAGCGATAAACGCATGGCTGAGGAGATGTGCGAAGAGGAGGGTTTCCACTTCGTGAGGAACTGGACAACTTTTTTGGGAAAGAGCAAGCTCTACAAGAGAGACGGACTACACCTGAGCATGACAGGAACAAGACTGCTGGCAAATAACGTCGAGAGAGAAATAGAGAAGGCTTTAAACTGAGGAGAAGGGGAAAGCCGACAGCTGGCCTGACGTCGACGCTTCGGACAAGAGAATCAAATGCAGATACTGAGCGGGAAAACTGCGGGGAAGAGGATAAAGGCGAACCACAGGGGTCCAAGGACCAAGTGAAACTAGCTACCAAACAGAAGAGGATGCAGCAGGAGCAGGAAAAATGCTGGGCAGAATCAAAAGGCGAACTACAGGGATCCAAGTATCTAGTGAAACTAGAGACCAAAAAGAAGAGGAAACAGCGGCGACTAGGGACACAAGAGGATACGAGGGTACAGGCTGAGGACAAAGAAGATGCACCACAGGAACAAAGCGGAATTCCGGAGCTGGCAGCTCGTGAAGGGGAAGACAAGAGAAACAAATCACCGAGGAAAAACAGCAGGGACAGAAAAAAAAATGGGACTTAAATTGTTTATATGCAAATGCAAGGAGTCTCAGGACCAAAATGGGAGAACTGGTAGTCATGGCCAAAAGAGAGGACCTAGACATAATTGGAATCACAGAAACATGGTGGACAGAGGACAACAAATGGGACATGGTTCTACCGGGGTACAAACTCTATAGGAGAGACAGGACCTACAAGAAGGGTGGAGAAATAGCGCTATATGTCAAGGACTCCATCCATTCGACCAGGATGGATACGGCAGCAAAGGCGGAAGGATTGGAATCACTATGGGTCAAATTGCCGGGGAGAAATGGAGCTGACATAAAATTGGGACTGTACTATCGCCCACCTGGAACACCAGAAGCAAGCGATCATGACCTGGAAACAGAATTGAGACGGGAATGCAAAAGCGGGAGTGTGATGGTGGTAGGAGATTTCAACTACCCCGGGATAGACTGGAGCACTGGACACTCCAACTGCGCAAGGGAAGCAGAATTCCTAGAGGCTGTGAGAGACTGCTTCATGGAACAGCTGGTCAGGGAACCAACGAGAGGGGATGCCACTCTCGACCTAAACCTCAACGGATTAGGAGGACCTGCAAAGGAGGTGGAAGTAGTAGGGCCACTAGGCAACAGCGATCACAACATGATCCGGTACAAATTAGAAGTAGGGACACCAAAAGTGAAGAGAACCACAACGACAGCACTCAACTTCAGGAAAGGGAACTATGATGCTATGAGAAAAATGGTGAGAAGGAAACTCAAAAGCAGAAACAGCTCAAGTAAGATGGAGACCGTAGAGGAAGCCTGGTCCCTCCTCAGGGACACGGTGCAAGAAGCACAAAACCTATGCATCCCCAGGTTTAGGAAGGGGTGCAAAAAAAAATCGAACAAAAGACCCAGTGTTGATAACAAGTGAAGTGAAGAAGGCGATAGGTGACAAAAAATGTCGTTCCGAAAATGGAAAAAGGACCAAACTGAGGAAAACCGGAAGGAACACAAAAAACACCAGAAGGAATGTCACCGGGTGGTTAGAAAAGCAAAAAGAGAATACGAAGAGAGGCTAGATGGGGAAGCAAGAAACTTCAAAGCGTTCTTCAGATAAGTGAAGGGGAAGCAACCAGCGAGGGAGGAGGTGGGACCGTTGGATGATGGCGACAGGAAGGGAGTGCTAAAGGAGGAAAAAGAGGTAGCAGATAGGTTAAACAGGTTCTTCTCGTTGGTCTTCACAAGCAAGGACACATCCAATGTACCAGAACCCGAGGAGATCATAAGTGGGGATCATGATGAAAAACTGGAGCAACTAGAGATAAGCCATGAAGACGTCCTCCGACAGATAGATAGACTGAAAAGCGACAAATCACCGGGCCCGGATGGAATCCACCCAAGGGTATTAAAAGAACTGAGGAATGAAATAGATGAAACACTCCGACAAATTTGTAATCTGTCCTTGAGGACTGGGGAGATACCGGTGGACTGGAAACTAGCAAATGTCACGCCTATCTTCAAAAAGGGATCAAGGGGCGACCCGGGGAACTACAGACCGGTGAGCTTGACTTCAGTTCTGGGTAAGATGATGGAAGCACTGATAAAGGACAGCATCTGTGAAGACATAGAAAGAAATGGACAACTTAAACGAGCCAACATGGCTTCTGTAAGGGAAGATCGTGCCTAACAAACTTACTGCATTTCTTCGAAGGGATAAACAGCCAGATTGACAAAGGGGAATCCATAGATATCATTTACCTCGACTTCCAAAAGGCCTTCGACAAGGTACCCCATGAGCGGCTACTTAAGAAGCTGTGGAACCACGGGGTGGGAGGGGATGTACACAGATGGATCAGACACTGGTTGGCAGACAGAAAACAAAGGGTTGGAGTGAAGGGCCAATACTCAGACTGGCAGAGGGTCACGAGCGGTGTGCCACAGGGGTCGGTGCTGGGACCGCTGCTGTTCAATATATTTATAAATGACCTGGAAACGGGAACGAGGTGTGAAGTTATAAAATTTGCGGATGACACCAAACTCTGCAGCAGGGTTAGAACCGCAGAGGAGTGCGAGGACCTGCAAAGGGATCTAAGCAAATTGGAAGAGTGGGCAAATAAATGGCAAATGCGCTTTAACATAGAGAAATTCTTTAAATAACCAGCATGCAAAGGATAAAGTTTTTCTTCTTCGTAAAATTGAAAACTTGGAAAATCAAAATAGGAGTTTAAATTTGAGGATTTTAAATTTTCCTATGTCTAAATTTAAAACTCCTAGGGAATTATTTAAGGATTTCCTGGTTTCCATATTAAAAATTGTGGAAATGAACATACCACCTTTGCAAAAGATTTATTATCTAAAAAGGACAATAAAAGAGCCTGATACAACTACCGAACAAGATTTAACAACTTTCCTGGAATCATCAAATCTTGAATTGTCCAGACGAGCTACACTCGTATCCCTGGTATTTCATCAGGATAAAGAAATGATTTTGAAATTGTATTACGGTTTAAAACAAGTTTCTTTTTTGGGAAAAAGAATATACATATATCCAGATGTTTCAAAATGGACTCAGACCAGAAGGAAAGAATTTCTTACATATCGGGAAAAAGTTCTATCACTAGGAGCTTCTTTTCAGTTAAGATTTCCTTGTAAATGTTTTGTTGTATTTCAAAATAATAGATATATTTTTTATGATTCGCAGCAGTTACGTTTCTTTCTAGAGGGAAAAGGAGTTTCATTTGCACCATAGTGATTTTCGGTATAACTCAAGTCTATCATTATTATTAAACCATCAGTTTTCACTCAATTTCCTTTAAATTCTTAATATGTGATCTTTCCTGGAAGAATTTCTTTCTCTTTGTCTCCTTCTTCCTTTAATTGAGGACTATGTTAAAAAGTATGGGTTACCTCTTTTTTGTTAATATATTGATCCAATAATGAAAATTGATTTATTTTTGTATTATTTTTTTTTTAAATTATTATGACTATCAAAAGAAATATTGGATTTATTAATACCGTATATTGCCTGTTAAGCACAATTGTTGTTTATTTGAAAATTTAAATAAAGAATTACAAAAAAAAAAAACATAGAGAAATTCATGCATATAGGGAAAAATAACCTGATGTTCTGCTACAAAATGGGGGGAAAGAGACTTGGGTAGATACAACAATGAAATCATCGGCACAATGTGCGGCGGCTTCAAAGAAAGCAAACAGAATGCTGGACATCATTAAGAAGGCTATCACAACCAGGACGAAGGAAGTCATCATGCCGCTGTATCGAGCGATGGTGCGCCCGCATCTGGAATACTGTGTCCAGTATTGGTCGCCGTACCTCAAGAAGGACATGGCGATACTTGAGCGGGTCCAGAGAAGAGCGACAAAAATGATAAAAGGTATGGAAGGCTGTTCATACGCTGACAGGCTGGACAAGCTGGGGCTCTTCTCCCTGGAGAAGCGGAGACTTAGAGGAGACATGATAGAAACTTTCAAGATCATGAACGGCATAGAGAAGGTAGACAAGGAAAGATTCTTCAGACTACGGGGAACCACAAGTATAAGGGGGCACTCGGAGAAACTGAAAGGGGACAGGTTTAGAACTAACACCAGGAAGTTCTTCTTCACTCAGCGGGTTGTGGACACATGGAACAAGCTCCCGGAGGATGTGATCGGGCAGAGTACGCTACGGGGATTCAAAGAGGGATTGGATAGATTCCTGAAGGATAGGGGGATTGAAGGGTACAGATAGAGGTAGATAGGGATATAGGGCTAAATAAAGAAAACCTGACAGATCGTGGACCTGATGGGGCCGCTGCGGGTGCGGACTGCTGGGCGTGATGGACCTCTGGTCTGACCCAGTGGAGGCAACTTCTTATATTCTTATGGCACCTTTAAACTGAAAAAATAACTCTGGCAAGGGAGCCAGCCAACTGGCAGTTCAAGTCGTAGCTTCGGTCTGGCCTGCTCCCTGCTCGCCTTGCCGTATTGTATTTTTTTAGTTGAAAGATGCGGCGGCGGCTCCTCTCATGATCCCCTCTCATGAAGTCCGACGCAGGCGGGGATCGTGAGAAGAGCCACCGCCGCGTCTTTCAACTAAAAAATACAATACGGCAAGGAGCAGCAGGGAGCAGGCCAGACCGAAAAACAGCAAGGAGCAGCAGGGAGCAGGCCAGACCGAAAAACAGAACCCTAAGCCGCGCATGTGCACACCTACCTGTGGGTCCCTACAGCTCACGGAAAACTGGCACACGCAGAAGGAGTGCGCATGCGCGGCATAGAGATTTATTATATTAGATAATAATGGGGAGGGGGGGGTAGTTTTTATGTTTTTATATATATATATACTAGCTGATGGCCCGGCGTTGCACGGGTATTTAATTATAGCAATAACACTGTAAATGGATTCAAATAAAGATACTTTATAGTGGTGAATGAAAATATTTTTTTACTTTATAAAAAGTACAATATTCAAATTATAATGTGAAATATTTGACAAAATGAATACAATACAACTAACACAAAACTTGATTATAAACAACATTTTTAGTTTCACCTCCAGGAGCAAGAACATATACATTATTAGGTGAACCCACCCTTCCCACGTGTGCAGGTGGGCCGCGAGACCCCCAGAACATATCATCCCAGGTAGTGAGGGATCTGCATACCAATTTTCGTTCAAATCGGTCCCACAGCTTTTCACATTTTTTCCATTGACTTGAATGGGTGAAATCTGATTTTCTGATTATAGCTCCGCCCACGTGTGCAGGTGGGCCGCGAGACCCCAAGAACATATCACCCCAGGTAGTGAGGGATCTGCATACCAAGTTTCGTTCAAATCAGTCCCACAGCTTATTACATTTTTTCCATTGACATGAATGGGTGAAATCCGATTTTCTGCTTGTAGCTCGGCCAACGTGTGCAGGTGGGCTGGAAGACTCCCAGAACATATCACCCCAGGTAGTGAGGGATCTGCATACCAAGTTTCGTTCAAATCGGTCAAGCCGTTTTTGAATTAATGTGAGAATGGCATCTTTTTACATTTTTTCCATTGACATGAATGGGTGAAATCCGATTTTCTGCTTGTAGCTCGGCCAATGTGTGCAGGTGGGCCGCAAGACCCCCAGAACATATCACCCCAGGTAGTGAGGGATCTGCATACCAAGTTTCGTTCAAATCGGTCAAGCCGTTTTTGAATTACTGTGAGAATGGCATCTTTTTACATTTTTTCCATTGACATGAATGGGTGAAATGTGATTTTCTGTTTGTAGCTCCGCCCACGTGTTCAGGTGGGCCATGAGACCCCCAGAACATATCACCCCAGGTAGTGAGGGATCTGCATACCAAGTTTCGTTCAAATCGGTCAAGCCGTTTTGAATTACTGTGAGAATGGCAGCTTTTTACATTTTTTCCATTGACATGAATTGGTGAAATCTGATTTTCTGTTTGTAGCTCCGCCCACGTGTGCAGGTGGGCCGCGAGACCCCCTGAACATAACAACCCAGGTAGTGAGGGATCTGCATACCAAGTTTCGTCCAAATTGGTCACAGTGAGAATGGCAGCTTTTTACATTTTTTCCATTGACATGAATGAGTGAAATCTGATGTTCTGTTTGTAGCTCCGCCCACGTGTGCAGGTGGGCCGCGAGACCCCCAGAACATATCACCCCAGGTAGTTGGAATTACTGTGAGAATGGCAGTTTTTTACATTTTTTCCATTGACATGAATGGGTGAAATCTGATTTTCTGTTTGTAGCTCGGCCAACGTGTGCACGTGGGCCGCAAGACCCCCAGAACATATCACCCCAGGTAGTGAGGGATCTGCATACCAAGTTTCGTTCAAATCGAGCAAGCCGTTTTTTTGCGTTGGCAGCTCTTTACATTTTTTCCATTGACATGAATGGGTGAAATCCGATTATCTGTTTGTAGCTCCGCCCACGTGTGCAGGTGGGCCGCGAGACCCCCAGAACATATCATCCCGGGTAGTGAGGGATCTGCATACCAAGTTTCGTTCAAATCGGTCAAGCCGTTTTTGCGTGATCGCGGCACATACATACATACATCCGATTTTATATATATAGATATACAATTGTTTTTCTTGATTGATTTACAAGTGATGTTTTCAAGAATTTGTATGGTTTTAATATGTACACTTGTTGAAAGATTAAAAAGGAATAAAGATATATATATTAAAAAAAAAGAGTTAATTGTTATACAGCCAACCATTGTCAGGCAGTCAAAATTACAATGTTCCAGTGTAAATGTCCATGCCCTTTCTATATGTACCCTCTTCAGTTTTAAACTTCAAAGTAGCTTTCCCTATCTGAAAGGCTTCTCTTGTCTCTAGTGTTCCATTAAATATTATGCAGCAAACCACAGAAGATCTGCAACAGCAGTGATGCAAAAGAAATAGATCCCAGACGGACTGCTCCAAAACAAAATCTCTTTATTAAATCAATCACCCAACATGGTCCACATTTCGCCACTCTTAGGCTGCTTCAGGGGTATAGTACTAGTGGAAAGGCTAAAGGATTTCCAATCCCAGCTAAAATGTACATTCAGTGCTCCCAGCACATGGACACAAAGGGCCAAATTCTATAAAGGGTGTCCCAATTGTAGGCAGCCAACTACTGCCTAACCAGCCAATCGGAATGCATGTTTTTAAAAAATACCTCCTGAGGCAGGCCGCCTACATTGTAGGTGCCTCTGGGAGCCTAGGGAGGCACGTAAGCTCGCCTAAGGCTAGGCGTGGATGTGCCTTGGCTCAGAAGTAGGCTTAGGTGGGCCTAGGTGGCTTACATTGTAAGCAGACATGGCCACTGAGCTTGGGGGAGATGGGGTTTCCAGCAGGAGGGACTGGGCATCCCTCCTGCCAGCGACATGTGGGGAGGGGTTCCTTCTGCTGGCGATGTACAGGGGTATGGGGAGGTTCCGGCTGAAGTGACTGGGCATCCCTCCTGCTGGTGATGTACAGGGGGATGGAGGGTTCTGGCAGGAGGGACTGGGCATCCCTCCTGCTGGTAGTCTTCGGGGAGGGAGGATATGGTTTGCCACTAAGATCCCTTGCTGTGATAAGCTCAATGGCAACCCGATTTTCTAATGGACACCGGTTAGAGAATCAGGTTATTAGGCAGGCTTGGGCATCTGTCTGCGAGGACAGTCACAATTCTCTATAGGACACCCATATGCAATTCTCAAAAACCACTTAGGCGGCTTCTGAGACTGGGCATCCTATACAGAATCCGGCCCAAACTGTTCTCTCTTCCTGCTGTCCTGGGAGAACACCTGAGGATAAGCAAGCATAATATTCTCAAATATGGACTCCCAAGATGCCAGAATCATGTATAGAAGAGGTTAAATATTGCATATACAGGAGCCTGACAGAATCCAGCAGGGTTGGAGGGAAAGTTTTTTGTTGTTGTTGTTGTTTTTTTTTTAAAGTTAAAAATAGATTCTGCAGAACTGCTTGTCCAAACCGAACCGTCTCTCCTGGAATTATGCTCTAGTAATAAAAGGTAAACATAAGGACTGAGGACCAAGTAACCATTTTACAGGTATCTTCAATTGATGCAGTGAAAATGACCTACCCAGCCAGCCATAGCTCATACATTGTGACCTGTTGCACAACCTTGCAGTGTCAACCCAGCCTGAGTATATGCAAAGAGAAACAAGGCTACTTTTATCAAGCAGTGGTAGAGCTTTGTACCGTGAACTGGTGAGGTTAAATGCTCCAATGCTCATAGGAAATGAATGAGCATCAGAGCATTTACCTCACTGGCCCATGATAAAAATCTCTACCACTGCTTGATTAAAGGAGCCCACAGCCTGCTAGCCAAGTGAAAATAGTTCTTTGGGAAAATTCAACTCCTAGCCTTTTAGGATCAAAGGCAATAAAGAGTGGGGAGGACTTTCTATGTGGTTTATTCTGGTCCAGATAGTATGCCAGAGCATGCTTGCAGTCCAAGGAGAGAAGGATATCTCCAGAATGGGAATATGGCTTTGGAAAGAAAACAGGCAAAACCATGGTCTGTTTGAGGTGGAATTCTGAGACTATTTTAGGGAGGAATTTGGTATGTGTTTGAAGGACTACTCTGTCGTGATAGTATCTTGTGTAGGGAGGATCCAATATGAGGGTTTGAAATTCACTCACATGGCTTGCAAAAGTGAGTGATAAGAGGAGAGAACCATGTTAAGATCCCAAGCCACAGGAGACTTGATAAGTGGTTTTGTGTGACATAGGCCTTTCATTAAACAGGCTACTAAGGGATGTATAGAAAGACTTTTGTTGCTCTCATCTGTAAAATTCCAGTTACAATAATTAATTGTCTGATCCTGGTAGAATTCTGTGCTAATGCACATTGCAGAATTTGGACAGAATTCCCCAGGAAAGCAGAGTTACTTGAGATCTATGCAGATTTTGGTGTCACGTTGGCACTCCATCACTGCTGGCAACATCTTCGGGCAGTTTGCATGGGCTTTGCAGTCCCACCCTCAATGATGTCACTTCCTCTTTCTTTGGCAGGACCGCAGTAAACGGAAACCTGCAGAGCTGGGAAAAGGTTGCCATTAACTGGGAATGCCTTCGCAGAGGTAGTGAATAGGAATGCTGGATTGAGGACAATGGGGGGAGAGAGTGAAAGGTGCTGGCTGGGGGAAATACTTGAGATCTGTGCATGTTTTGGTACTGGGTCGGCAATCCCTCGCTGCGGCACAAATTGCTGCTGGCAACATCTTTGGGCAGCCTGCAGGGGATCTGCAGGCTTCCTCTTAACACCGTCCCACACTCGATGTTACTTCCTCTTTTTCAGCGGAACCATGGTAGAGGGGAGTTTGCAGAGTCGGCAGCAGGTTGCCATTAACTGGAATCGGTGTTGCAAAGGTAGTGGACAGGAATGTTAGATTGGGGACAATGGAGAAAGAGTGAAATATGCTGTCTGGGGGGAAAAGGGGTGAGAGACTGAGAGATGCTTTCGGGGGGGGAGACATGGGTGAGAGAGGTGTTGGCTGGGAGTGGGGGAACAGGGATGAGAGAGATTCTGGATGAGGGGCCCAGGGTGAGAGATTCTGGCTGGGGGCAGGTGTGAGAGAGATGTTGGTTCTTTGTTTTCTCTAGTATAATTTAATGAAAATACTGAATTGTACTGAAATTATGGATGATAATTAGCCAAAATATGGTTTAAATATTGTCAAATAAACTTGCACAATTTTTCAGAATTTGGATGTTTTTCTGCGCTGAATTTTGAATTTTTTTTGCATAGAATTCCGCTAGGAGTAACTGCCCCCTGTCCTCCCCCTTAAAAAAAAAGCTGCTACTCGTTTTTTATTCATTCTGAAATGCATAATAGAAAACATTGGTTCATATGTACTAAATGGTTTCTCGATTAATACTTAGTTCTTCTTCACTGCTATATTATAGAACAGTTTGTTTTCTGTATGTAATATAGTAGTTGAAAATAACTATACACAGCCAGCCTGAGTTTTGATTTTGGTTTGAAGTCTTCATATGTTGAAAACTTAAATTTTGAAAACTAATTGTAAAAATATATGGTAATAAATAAACTGACAGTTTTGCATGAAGCATGTCATGCTGTGATGGGTGGATGAAAACAGTAAGCTCATAAGAAAGTTATTTAATCAATTGCACTTATAGATAGCCTAGAGGAATCTATAATTTTTTTTTATTATTATAATGATGTCAATGACTTATTTTTATTTATCTCTCATACTTGATTTCATGCCTTTATATTCCAGGAATCTCAAGAGGAGTCATAAAGTAAAATAATTTTAAACCCACCCCTCCCCCTTTTTTATTTAAAAAAAACCATAATGTGGTTTTTAGCGCCAGCCATGGAGGTAACAGCTCTGACGTTCATAGAATTCCTTAGAGTGTAAATTTTTTTTAAATCCAAAATGTTCCCTCCCTTGATTTTGCTTGGTACCTCTGTACATCTAGTAAACATAAGACCAGAACTCTGACTTAAAATTAAGTCAACCTGAAGAAAATATATGCTGCAGATTGCATTTCCATTATCATAGCTTGTTACAGATTTTTTTTTCCACTGTTGGGGACATATGAATAAAACAATTGGTTACACACAGATTTTACTAGGCCTCCTGATGCAAATACCGTATGTCTTGTGTATTAGTATCTTATAATTTTACTTTCATTAGGTGCTGTGTGAATCAGATTTGCTGTTAATGCTGCCAACTGAATTGGCATACTTGAAAATAGAAAACTTAGGAATTAGAAGATCTAATAGTATCAACAGAAGAACAACAGACATAGTGTTAAATGTCAAACATCCATATTTAGCAACATTCCATAAAATGACCCATAGTGAACAAAGCAGCTTACTTGACCTTGTATTCCGCACTACAATATAGGGGGCATAAACCTATACATGGAATGCAGTTTGCCAGTACTTTTTATTTGGCTTCTCTCACTTTATGAATGACAGATGCAATTTATCTGATCAATTTATATGTGAGACATTTCTTTTCCAAATACTGTATACCAGGCATGTCCAACTTCGAACAGGTCATGATCTACTTTTTCCAGCCAAAAGTGCCGGTGATCTACCACCATGAAAATTAAGTTTCAAATTAGTTTCAAATTAAATTTTAATCCAAAAATTTGAAGGATTTCTCCTCCCTTCCCCCCCCCCCCACCATTTTTAATGAACATTTTGTCATTTACTTGGATGTGATCAGCTGTTAATCAAATTAAGCAAAAACAAAACAGCCGAAGATCCAGTAAGAACTGGAGGGGAAATGGAAAGTACATTTTTTCTTAAAGTTTTATTGAGTAATAACTTTCTTTAACTTTTATTGAATAATTTGTGTTAAATTTAGGTCGAGTATTGATCCAGGCTGATCTTGCTCATTAGTGAAGACATCTGAGCCTGCATTTCATCCACCAGCTTTTTGAAGTTGGGTGAATATTGCGTGAGAGCCAGTCTCGGGGAATCCTGGAGATGTTCATCTGTCATGTTGGAATGTTGTGTACTCTGTCATTTTCAGATGGGAAAACGCAGATTCACACAAATAAAGTTGAACCAAAATAGGAGTGTACAGCTTCGCTGCATCTTCTCAAGTTGGGAAATCTGTCTCGGCACTAGCTTCCAAAATGATTCATGCTCAGCACGGATCTTGAGAAAAATGTCATTTTTAAGGGTTAATATTTCATTTTCAAGAGATGGCTTGTTCAATGAGTAATTTTTACTGATAGAAGCTGCAGCTTCTTTAATGTCCACATCTACTTTGAATGGGTATGATAAGTACTCCACAACTGTTCCAATTTTTTGGAAGTCACAGAATCTATTTTTGAATTCCTGGATAACAGAACAGATTTCTGTCACATACTTCTCGTTCTGAAAAACAAAATTTGGATATTGTCCCAGATGGTCCTGCGTATTAGAAAAATGATCAAAAGTGTTATTTGCGAGGTCAGTTATCATTAGCTAAAATTTGCTCTTGTAGGATGAAACTGTACTCATCTCGACAATGCATTTGTTTTTACCATGTAGTTCAAGGTTCATTTCACTTAGTTCGCCTGTAAAGTCAATGAGAAATGCCAGATCACATAACCACTTCTCATCTTCCAACTCTGCTTGGTCATTTCCCCTCTCCTTCAAAAAACTTCTTATTTCATTCAGCAAATCACAAAATCTTTGCAGCAATTTGTGCCTACTTAGCAACCTTACATCTGTGTGCAAAATGATTTCCGCTGCCCCTTCATCAAGAGTAAGATTGAAAAGCTGTCTTTGAAGTGATCTTCCATGAACTGAATTTACAATTTTGAAAGTGATATCCATGACAGTCTTTGTATTGAGTCTCTTGCTTGCCAAAACTTGCTGGCGAGTGATGCTGTGGTAAGAAAGGAAATCTGTGAAGACGTCATGCTGTCTACAGAGGGCTATGAAACCCTTAACCTCACCTGTCATTGCTCTTGCTCCATCAGTAGTGATGGAAACAAGTCTATGCAATGGAGGATTACACTTTTTGTCACAAAAGAATGGAAAGAACTAAATATTTCCTGACCAGTAGTTCTCCCTTTTAAAGAAATCATTCCAAGTAGTTCTTTAACACTGAAGTCTTCAAAAAAACATCCGGATAAAGACTAGTAACTGGGCTATGTCTCTTATGTTGTCATCCAGTTAGAGTGAGAAAGCAACACAATTTTAAACATCCTCCAACAATTGTTCAATTGTGTCTCCACACATCTTTTCTATTTGCCGCACGACGGTGTCTCTTGACAATTGTACATCTTGAATAGCAACTATGATCTCTTTCTTATTTTTAAATCCTTCAAAAGGATTGTCAGCTGTTTCAAGAAAACAATCTTTTACAAATTCCCCTTCAGTGAAAGGTTTGCATTTCTTTGTGATCAGGTTGCTGACCTTGAAGGATGCTATGGTTGCATTGACCAAATGTGACCTTGGCTTCGCCATCAACTGTTGCTGAGTAGCCAATTTTGATTTAAGTTCTTTGAGCTTCAGTTTACGAATTTCACTTTTGGGTGGGAAATCGGTTCATAGTCGTGCGCGAGACACCAGCGCGTTGACAATCGAGCGCTGACAGTTCAGCGCAAGAAAGAAGTGCGCCACAGGAAAACTTAGTTTTAAAGAGCTCTGAAGCGGGGTGTGAGTGGGGAAACCCCCCCCACACACTTTACTGTATAGTGTTTGCGCTAGTGTTGGGGGGTTGGAATCCTCCATTATAGAGAAAACGGAACTTTTTCCGATTTTTGGGGGGAAAAGTTCCATTTTCTCTATAATGTAGGGGGTTGCACACCCATACCCCCCTCAACGGCAGCACGAACACTATACAGTAAAGTGGGGGGGTCCCCCATCGGAGCTCTTTAAAATTAAGTTTTCCCATGGCACGCTTCTTTCTTGCGCTTGATTGTCGGCGTGCTGGTGTGTGGCGCGCGATTATCGCGTCACCGGAAAATCAGCATCAAACTTATTGCTATGCAGAGCCTTATAATGATGTTCTAGATCACAGTTCTTCAACCGCTGGACCGCGGACCGGTGACGATCCGCAAAAAAATCTTGCCGGTCCGCGGGACCCCACTGCAGCAAAATGTGCCGGCGTCAGCTGACGTGCAACTTCCTGTTGCCGTAACTATGCCGGCATTCCTGCTTGCCACCACCTACTCCTGCCGCGTATGTCTCCGCACCCCCGGAAAAACAGTGGCAGGTCTGTGTGCTTTTAACTTCGGCACACAGCTGCCCCTAGGCAGTATTTTAGCGCGGTTTCATGAGGCAGCCTCGGGGCCTTTGGTAGGCCGGCCCGCTTCGATGGTGTGATGTGGGCCGGCCTACCAAAGGCCCCGAGGCTGCCTCATGAAACCACGCTAAAATACTGCCTAGGGGCAGCTGTGTGCCGAAGTTAAAAGCACACAGACCTGCCGCTAGCCTACATAGAGGAAACATTTGCTGGAGAGGGAAGGATGGAAGGGAGTAGAGGTGCTCCTGGACAAGGGAGGGGAAGGAGCTACTGCTGGCAGGGGAGAAGGGAAAGGGAAGGGACAAGAATTACTGTTGGGGGAGGAGGAAAGGGAGAAGGGGTATTCCTGGACAAGGGAGGGGAAGGGGCTACTGCTGGCAGGGGAGAAGAGGAAGGGAAGAGAGTTACTGTTGGATAAGGGGAGGAAGAAAGGGAGAAGGTACTGCTGGACAAGGGAGGAGGAACATTGGAAGGAAACAGCTGGCAGGGAGATTAGAGGAGGGGAAGGAGTCAGGATGGAATGGAGAGATCAGATGAGGGAAAGGGGAGAGACAGAGGAATGACAAGGTAGAGAGAGATTGATGCTAGGAAGGGGGGTCAGATGAAAAATAAGGAAAGAGGGACAAAGATGCTAGATCTGGTGTAGGAGAGAGGGGCATAGAAAGAACGCAGATATCATATGGGAGGGGTGGGGTAAAGGGCAGACAGTGGATGGAAGAGGCAGATGCTGGATTGAAGAGACAGAAAAGACGATGAAAGCAGAAACCAGAGATGACAAAAGGTAGAAAAAAATAATTTTATTTCTATCTTGTGATTAGAATATATCAGATTTAAAATATGTATCCTGCTAGAGCTGATGTTACACATAACTGGGGAGTGCAAAGCCCAGGCAGTGTGTCTTTAGCTTCCAGCTGGCTTAGGCTCTCTTTGACCAGGAGGCAGTTGCCCTCCCCCTAACACCATTCCTGCCATGTGTGACTGCGGTATTCTGTTAGCATGATATTTGTGTAGCATTCTGTAATAATTTGGCTTATTCAGTTTTCTTGATAGTAGAGGGGATATATGTGAAGGGGAGGGGAGATGGGGGTTTTGTTGATCCTTGCCCTGTATTATTTATATTTATAAAATGACAATTGTACAGAATATTGTTTCTTTTTATACTTTAATAAAATATGTTCAATATAAAATCATAACTATTTGAGGCTTGTGCGGATGGGATCAGATGGTTAACGGGACCGAGCTCGCGAGGACAGGGCGGCAATGGGGTTTTTAAAAATTTCAGTCTTATTAGTTTGCCGGTCCACAAAATAATTATTTTATTTCCGCCGGTCCATAAGTGTAAAAAGGTTGAAGAACACTGTTCTAGATTACCCATTTTGGGCAGAATACTGGGGTGTTAAAAATTAGACAACAACACTTGTCTTTCACCATGATGAAGAAGTAGTCCATTTTCCATTCATCATGAAAGTGGTAGGTTTTGCTCTTCTTTGGAACACTCATCTTCATTATATTGGGGTGGCTGGATGTAAGAAGGCCAAATCTGCTAAGTTAGTATAAACACTGGCTGAATCAGGTCCAAAACTGTCACTGTCCCAAAGTATTAAAGATGAACAAGAACTGAAGACCTCTGGATGATGTGCAATACAAGGCCTGGAGATGCCAAAACCACACATGCAGTTCTAAAAGTAAAAATAAGAATTCATCATACTGGCACCAATAATCAAATACCACCAAACAATAATCAATAAAACCTCAAACACCTGTCCAGCAAACCAGATAAAATAAAATACCACCAAACATGTTCAAATACCACCATACGTGATTTAATTAATTCTGCACACAGTGTAGAATCACCACAAAGGCAAAGTGAAATAAAATTGCAGAGGCAAGCAAAAGTCACAGTGGTTTGAACCAATTTGAAAGCAAGGCATAGGCAAGTTAGAACTAAATTGGAAAAGCCTGCCAAAATCACAAAATTCTTGACACTTTGTTGTGTCTGCCCGCAATTGTTTAATGAAAGCGAACTATAAAGCAACCAATGACTAAAACACAACACAACTAATACGATAAGTGTATTCAGGTAAAGCCCGGCGAATGGATATTGTCCAGTATATAACACACTTCTAAGGGGTGTTGAGGCGGGGGTAGGAATGGGTGATTCTGAGAGGCAGGAGACCAGGTATGATGCCGGGCCTGTGGTGTATCATGAGGCGTGGGTAGCAGCCCCATGGGGTACCCACAAACTATTGGCATGAAAACCAACAAGCGCCCCCAATACACCCGCAGGCAAGATTCCCGCAGGCAGGGAATAAAGGCAGGCAAAGGATCAGCAGCAGTGGCAAGCCCTTGGCAGATGACCTGCCAGCACAAGCTCTCTTCTAGCGACGGGGTGAGCTGCTGGAGAGATGGAGCCAAGTGGAGCTGGTGATCTACCTCTGACCCCTCCGTGATCTACAGGTAGATCGCAATCTACCTTTTGGACATGCCTGCTGTATACTGTTCATGTAGAAAGGTTTCAGTGGGCTAGTGATTAGAGCAGAGGGCTGAAAAAACAGGGAAGCAAGAGTTCAAATCCTACTGGTGCTCTTTTTGATCTTGGTAATGTCACATAACACTTTGTTAGCCATAGGTACAAGCTTATTGCTATGAAGGGGCATAATAAAAAAAAATGGCTAAGCCCTTTTTTGACCTAAGATCCAAAGTAGGCAGCAGGGAAATGCCCATTCTCGAAAAAAAGTCCAAAATGTGGGTTTTTTTTCCAAGAATAGCGTACCTGCATGTTCAGGTGTTTAATCACCCAGACCACCATTATGTCTATCTTTAAGCCCTATTCTTGGAAAAAAAAAAAAAAAAAAATCACCCAAGTCTCAAACGCCCAAAACAAAATCTTTTAGACAGGGGAGGGACCAGTCCTTTGCCTAAAAGCACGATTCTCTAACTGGCATCGGTTATAAGCCGGTAGACACCGGTTAGAGAATCGTGGAACCGTGTCCATCCCCCCCACCCCACAACGATCAAGGCAAGAGAGATGCCCAGTCTCTCCTGCTGGAACCTGCCACATCCCCCCCCCCCATGATCTCAGCAGTAGAGAAACCCAATATCTCCTGCCAACACCCACCGTGACTTCCCCCAAATGACTGCAGCAAGAGGGATGCCCAGTTCCTCCTGCCGACACCCCTCCAAAGGTTGCCCACCTGTACCCCCCTAACCTGTGTTAAATAGCCGGACAGACAGCAGGCCCACCTTCACTGGAATGGCACCGGGTTGTACCAGGGAGGGACCTAAGGCCCTGATTGTCCCAGGCCCTTAAGGCCCCTCCTGTAGGAGGGGCCTTAGGTACCTGGGCCAATTGGAATCTTAGGCCCATCTCCCAGTACATTCTGGGATGCACTGGGAGTAGCCTAAGATTCCGATTGGCCAGATCCTTTAGGCCACCCCCTTTAGGGGTTAGGGGGTGTTGACATCCTTCCTGCTGCGATCATTCCAGGGGAGTTTGGGGGTGCTGAGCAGGAGGGATTGGGCGTCCCTCCTGCTACGATCGTTATGGGGGTGGGAGGGACAGCTCAGCAGCCCAATCCGGAACTTATACCTGTTTTAACTTGGTCTAAGCCAAAACATATAAGTTCCGTACAAGCAACCTCGTCAAACTTTCGATTATTGCTACCGGATGACATTTAAAGTGATTTTATAAAATGTTAAAGTACTTTATGCATGCTATGCCAGATATATTATAGAGTTTGTAGATGCATGAATTACGTGCCAAACTAGGATTGAAGCAGACCAGTCAATGGGATTGTCTTCTAATAGAAATGCAAAATGTTTAGCCAGTCATATGGCAGCTAGAAGCACAGCTCAGACAGTATACATATTGGTGGAAATAATCAAAACATTTAACATTTGTTTGCAAGTCTGGAAAGATGAAAACAAATTCAAGTATAGGTTCCATTTTATCAGGAAGACTTGAGTTCATATTGGTAGGAAGGGTATTCTAGTTGGGAGATTGCTGCAAAGGTTGGATATAATCAAAGCACATCTTTAAGAATCATACAAAAGCATAAGGAGACTGGCAGCATGAAGAAGAGTTATTGATGTAGGTAACCTAAGAAGTCAACAAAAAAGAGAGAGGACCATGAGGTGTTCAGTATTTTCTTGAGCAACAGGAAGCTTACCTCTCCTCAGAAGATGGAAAGAGAAATGCTCAGTTGATGTTTGCACAAAAGTGGATGTAAGGAAGAAGTAGGGAATTACAGGCCGGTTAATCTGACTTCTATGCTAAGCAAATTAATGGAAACGCCTTTGAAACAGAGAATGGTGAATTTTCTGGAATCCTGTGGATTACAGAACCAGAGGCAACATGGATTCACTAGAGGTAGGTCTTGTCAGACAAATCTGATCAATTTCTTTGACTGGGTGACCAGAGAATTGGATAGAGGGAGTGCGCTAGTTGTGATGTATCTAGATTTTAGCAAAGCCTTTGACGGTGTTCCACACTGACGTCTAATAAATAAACTGAGTGCCCTCGGGATGGGTCCCAAAGTGACGGGCTGGGTCAAGGACTGGTTGAGTGGAAGGCGATAGAGGGTAGTGATCAATGGAGATTGCTCTGAAGAAAGGGATGTTACCAGTGGTGTGCCTCAAGGCAGTGGCGTACCAAGGGGGGGGAGGTCCACCCCGGGTGCACGCCCCAAGGGGGTGCACAGCTGGCCACCCACTGGGGAATAGGCTGCCATCGAGGAAAGGCTACCACTGCCGCCATCGGGAACAAGCTGGCGCCGAGTTCTCCCTCCCTGCTTTTCTTCCTCACAGGGCTGACCAACTCTTGCTACCCGACGTCAATTCTGACGTCGGAGAGGACGTTCTGGGCCAGCCAGGCAGCGATTGGCTGGCCCAGAACGTCCTCTCCAACGTCAGAATTGACGTCGGGTAGCAAGAGTTGGTCGGCCCCGCGTAGAAGAAAAGCAGGGAGGGAGAACTCGGCGCTGGCCTGTTCCCAATGGCGGCAGTGGCAGCCTTTCCCCAGCGGTGGTAGCAGCATGTTTCCTAATGTCGGTGGCATGAGGGAAGGCAGGGAGAAAGCAAGAAAGAAAGAAAAAAAGGGGGGACAGAGAGCCATAAAGAAAGAAAGGGGGCAGGGTGAAACAAAGAAAGAAAAAAAAATGAGGCATGGAGAGGGAGAGAGACAGACAGACAGAGAAAGAAAGGGGGCATGGAGAGAGAAAGAAAGAAGGGGGCAGAGTGAAAGAAAGAATGAAATGGGGCACGGAGAGAGAGAGAGAGAGAGAGAAATAAATGGGGCACGGAGAGAGAAAGACAGACATACATAGAGAAAGAAAGGGGGCATGGAGAGAGAAAGAAAGAAGGGGGCAGGGTGAAAGAAAGAAATGGGGCATGGGGCACGGAGAGAGAGAGAGAGAAAGACAGACATAGAGAAAGAATGGGGGCATAGAGAGAGAAAGAAAGAAGGGGGCAGGGTGAAAGAAAAAAATGGAGCACAGAGAGAGAAAGAAAGACATACAGAAAGAAAGAGGGCATGGAGAGAGAAAGAAAGAAAGGGGCAGGGTGAAAGAAAGAAAAAGTTTGGGGAGGGAATGAGGTCTGGAGGAGAGGAAGCATACAGGAGGCTGAAAGAAGGGAAGAAATATTGGATGCACAGTCAGAAGAATAAAGTTCAACCAGAGACTGATGAAATTACCAAACAAAGGTAGGAAAAATGAAATTTTCAATTTAGTGATCAAAATGTGTCCGTTTTGAGAATTTATATATGCTGTCTATATTTTGCACTATGGCCCCCTTTAACTAAACCGCAATAGCGGTTTTTAACGCAGGGAGCCTATGAGCATCGAGAGCAGCGCTGGGCATTCAGAGCATCTCCCTTCGCTAAAAACTGCTATCGTTGTTTAGTAAAAAGAGAGGTGGGTATATGTGCCTATTTTTGTATGGTTGTTACTGAGGTGACAGTGCATAGAGTCATCTGCCTGGACCTCTTTGAAAAAAACCCAGAATATAAATGATAATTAACATTTTCTCTGTGTACAGTGTGCTTTGTGTTTTTAAAAAATTTTATTGTTGGTAGATCATTTTGACTTGGTCATTTTAAAAGTAGCTCACAAACCCAAAAGGTGTGGGCACCCCTGATGTAGTGTATCTAGATAAAGGTGAACCGGTTGATGTAGTATATCTAGATAAAGCTTATGATAAACTTTCTCATGAGAGGCTCATGAGAAAATTAAAGAGTCATGGGATAGGTAGCAAAGTTCAATTGTGAATTAGGAATTGGTTATCGGATAGAAAGCAGAGGGTAGGGTTAAATGGTCATTTTTCTCAATGGAGGAGAGTAAACAGTGGAGTGCTGCAGAGATTTGTACTGGGACTGGTGTTATTTAACTTATTTATAAATGATCTGGAAATTGGAACAATTAAATTTGCAGATGACACTAAACTGTTCAAAGTTGTTAAAACACATGCAGTTTGTGAAAAATTGCAGACAGACCTTAAGAAATTGGAAGACTGGGTGTCCAAGTGGCTGATGAAATTTAATGTGGACAAATGCAAAATGATGAACATTGGGAAGAATTAGCCCAAATCAGTTACCAGATGGTAGGGTCCACCTTGGGGGTTAGTGCTCAAGAAAAGGATCTGGGTGTCATTGTAGGCAACACAATAAAACCTTCTGCCCAATGTGTGGCGGTGGCCAAAAGAGCAAACAGGATGCTAGGAATTATTTTAAAAGGGTTGGTTAACAAGACTAAAGATGTTATAATGCACCTGTATCGCTCACCTGGAGTATTGTGTTCAGTTCTGGTCTCCATATCTCAAAAAAGATATAGCGGCACTAGAAAAGGTTCAAATAAGAGCGACCAAGATGATAAAGGGGATGGAACTTCTCTCGTAAGAGTAAAGACTAAAAAGATTAGGACTCCAGTTTGGAAAAGAGATGGCTGAGAGGAGATATGATTGAAGTTTACAAAATCCTGATTGGAGTACAATGGATACAAGTGGATCGATTTTTCACTCTGTCAAAAATTACAAAGACTAGGAGACACTCGAAGTTACAGGGAAATATTTTTAAAACCAAGAAAAGGAAATATTTTTTTCACTCGGAGAATAAAACTCTGGCATACATTGCCAGAGATTGTGGTAAGAGTGGATAGCGTTGCTGGTTTTAAGAAAAGTTTGGCCAATTTCCTGGAGGAAAAGTCTATAGTAGAGAGCATGTGCCACATAATCCACATCTTCCCATATGAGATGAAGGCAGGCATCCTCCTCCGCTGACAGTGTCTGGCGAAACCTAGTGTGGCAGGCCCTCGCAGCAAAAGAAGCAGTAGCAGCAGCCCTGATCCCCAGAGCCAGGGTGTCAAATTGCTTCTTGAGCACCATGTCCACACTGCAGGCCTGCGCATCCTTCAGCATGACACTGCCTTCGCTCAGGAGAGCAGTACGCTTGGTGACCTGAGCGACTGCCGAATCCACCTTCGGCTGGGCAAAGAGCTGATAGAACTCAAGCACCATGGGTTAAAGTTTAGCTATAGCGTTAGCAACCTGCAATGACTCCTCCAGGGTCTCCCACTGTTCCGTGACCAATGCAGTAATATCTAGATGAGCTGGAAAGAATGAGGTCTGGCCATTAATGCCACTCATGATTGTGCATTTGGAAGTGGAGAGCTGCGTTTTCAGTTTCAACTCCAACACCGCATCAGAAATAAAGTAGTGGACAGAGGCCAACCTGAAAAGGAGGTGAACATGAGGATCATTCCCATGGTCAAGAGTAGAGGCATCACTGTTATTGGGTCCAAACAGGGAACCAGAGTCATCCAGGACTGGATCATAATCCTGAGATAAAAGTGGCATGAAGCCCAACAAGCCATCAGACCTGTTGAGATCTGAAAGATCACTGGAGCCAGGGGCCACCTTGCTTACACAAGAAGCAGACATCGGAGAAGACACTACCTGGATCGAAGGTTGTGTACTCGCAGGTTGCGCCCCCCCCCCTGTTCTGGACATGTCAAAAAGGATCTCCACATAATATTTATAAATTTTGGGGAGAAGCCTGGTGCAGGGGAAGTTAATGAAGCCTGCAAAAAGCCTGCTGGACACTTATGGGTTCTCCAGATGCCACACACCTCCACTTTGCACCAACACGTGAAAAAAGGTCCCGGCTATATTTTCTACCTATCTTCCAGACCCTTGGTGCTTCACCAGCCCTGGAGGATGAGGATGAGGCTAAGCCTGAGGCTCCTGACCCTCTCCCCTCCGTGTATATTACAACACACAATACATGGACACTATTCCACTGGTAACTTGGCACAATTGCAACATGAATTTGCATCCTCACTCCCTGAGGAGTCCATCCCAGCTGATTGGGAATAAAATCGGGGGATTTTAGGCAGATAGAAGCATTTGGAAAATAGATTGTTTGAAATCCAAGATGGCTGCTGCCAGTAAATGGCCTACGGAAACTTTTTTTTTTTTAATGCATAATCACAGAAAAAGTGGTTTTGTAGGTCGGAGACCCTCAAAACTGATTTTCCAACTCACCCCGATTCTCCCAAAGGAATGAAAGGAAGTTTTCTGTTGGTACCTGCCTGCAGCTTTTTCAATTTAGCTGTAAGGAGTAAAGAACTTTTCTGTCTCTTTCTGTGACTCCTCCAGAGAATGGAATCTTTGGGCTGCCATGCAGACCAACCTCCATACCCCCCCCCCAGGGACCTCTGAATGCGATGGAGGTGGTAAAACACACAGCTGCTACCCTGATACCCCAAGGGTTCTTACTCAGGGAGGCCACAGCCTGCGCTGAAGCCACTGAAAGACTCAGAAGGCGAGCCATCTCCCAGTGGAATGGACCTTGAGCCCAGAAAAAAACACAGCAGGCTAGCCTTCAGGTTCACCCGAAGGCTTGCCCTGCAGAGCTAAAGACCAGCACAACAGGTCTGAGTCTTTTTCCAGGCAGAGAATTACCAAGTATGGAGTCTCAGGGCACCAAAGCCTCAGAAAAAATGAACTTTAAACACAGGAAAGCAAAAAAGCTACTGCAAGCAGATCAGAACTCTCTGCACAGTTCACTTCCAGAGAAAAAAACTGAGGTGTGGACTGGGGCTCCAGTTCTATAGGGGAGGTGCTCAAGGTTATAAGTATTCTCTCTCTGCAAGCCAGTTTGCGGGAAGGGATAAATCACCACACGTATGGAATCCGGAGTAGATATGTAACTGAATAAACTTTTTCCCATTCCTTCTTGCTCCAACTTGAGTATTTCTTTGCCCATACCATATGCATCATTTCTGGTCATCAACAGTGGCTTGTCCTCACATTGCAGTTACATAGAATCATGATGGCAGATAATGAGCAAATGGCCCATCCGCAGTAACCATTATCCCTTCCTCCCTAAGAGATCTCACGTGCCTATCCCAGGCTTTCTTGAAATCAGACACAATCTGTCTCCATCACCTCTACCGGGAGACTGTTCCACACATCTACCACCCTTTCTGTAAAAAAGTATTTCCTTAGGCTCAGGAGTAATCTAAAGAAATAATCAATCACCTCTAAACTTAATCCTATGCCCTCTCATTTCAGACTTCCTTTCAAATGGAAAGAGACTCGACTCACGTGCATTTACGCCACATAGGTATTTAAACGTCTCTATCATATCTCTGTCCCCATACGCCTTATGACGAAGATCACACATCATTTTAGTAGCCTTCCTCTGGACTGACTCCATCCTTTTTATATCTTTTTTGATGGTGCAGCATCCAGAATTGTACATAATATTCTAAATGAGGTCTCACCAGAGTCTTATATAGAGGCATTAATACCTCCTTTTTCCTACTAGCCATACCTCTCCCTATGCACCCTAGCATCCTTCTAGCTTTCACTGCCACCTTTTCAACCTGTTTTGCCACCTTAGTTCCACACATTTTGATCACTAAATTGAAAATAAAATCATTTTTCCTACCTTTGTTGTCTGGTGATTTCATGAGTCTCTGGTTGCACTTTCTTTTTCTGACTGTGCATCCATTCTTTCTTCCCTTCTTTCAGCCTGTATGCTTCCAGCCTGTATGCTTCCTCTCCTACAGACCTCATTCCCTCCCCCAACTTTTTCTTCCTCTCTTCCTGCCTCCCTTTATTTTTTCTCTCTTCATGCCCCCTTTTTTTCTTTCTGTTTACCTTCTTTCCTTCTGTCTCCTTGCCTTCCCCCTTCCTTTCTTTCTCCCTGCCCTCCCCCAAGCCACTGCCACCGCCATCGGGAACAGGCCCCCAAGCCGCCACCGCCCCAAGCTCTCCCTACGTCGGGCTGACCAGCATTCCTCTCCTCTAATGGGGCTTACCCTGTTTCTAGTAGGACTAGTGGGATTCCTGTCACAACTGTCAGTGGTCAATGACCGACCTACTACTCTAAAAGACATATGTATATCCATCACCATTCCAAAATACCCAGGGCTCATACTCCTGCTAGAGACAGCAGAAGGTCCAGAAAATTCTCAGCCAGCTCCCCTGCTTAAACAAGGGATGAGCCTTTGACTGGCTCCAGGAGAGCATAGCCATTGTAAAGGTAGCTTTTACAGATGACTTCTGATAGGGAGGGAGGGAGGTTGTAATCTCAGACTGGTGGGTTCTCAAAATAGTCTGGACAAGCAGCACATTATAATTGGCATGAACTCATCAAAAATAAGCTCTTAACATCAGGAATTGCTTTCAAAAGAAGTTGTGACAGATGAGGCAGGACACACTTGAGGAAAAGCCTTAATGCTGCCATAAAGCTGCTTGTGTGGATCGCTGCAATCACCCAAGACAGCAAACAAGTATGGAGGACTGGAAGGAGGGGGGGAGGGGAAAGAGGAGAGGGAGAGATGCAGGATGTTTAGAGAATTGCAGGGAGGGAGACGGGTGTGTGAGAGGGATACTGGATTTTGGGCAAATGTTGGCTGAAGACTGCTATCAAGGTTTTTTTTCCATTGCTCAGCAATTTCTTCATGCTACATATGTATGTTATACTGTATATGTATGGTTTATTTTATGTAACTTATTCAGATATACTAGGGGTTAACATTATAATACCATATATTGATCTGATTAAATAGCTAAACTAGGACTATTTATGAATCTGTAGTTGAGAAGAAGTTAAAAGATTAATACTGTTGTTCTCTAATGAACATATCTAATGTTTTTACATTTTTCAGTTTAAACTGCATTTTTTTAATTCACATAAAATAGGAAATTGTAAATTGATTCTCTGCTGCCATGGACAGATTGCTTTGTCAAGATGAGGACTAGGCATTTCAATTTTTGCATGGGCTGATGCCATCATATATATGTACATAATGTGGTTACAAGATCTGGAATTGTTCCACTCGTGCTTTCAAACTGAAAAGCAAAGGGAATAAAGGAACTGGCATAAAAATTGTTTGTTCTTTTAAATTTTAAAGGTGTTAATTTTTACATTGTAACATACCTAGAAGCCCCAGTGTTTTTATAATATTAATGGACTGATTCATAGACACCTCACTAGCTATGAGCCTGAATATTATCCCAGTTCAAAAGAACTGTTGTATTTTAATGCTCTAGCCATACCCTCAGAGAGCAACAGGAGGGAGCAGATGCACTGGAGAAAGAAGAAAGGCAATTTTTTTTCTTTGTAATCTCTACCATCACTCCTCCATCAAAAATGACAAAGACTAGGGGACACTCAATGAAACTGCAGGGAAATACTTTTAAAACCAATAGGAGGAAATATTTTTTCACTCAGAATAGTTAAGCTCTGGAACGCATTACCAGAGGTTATGGTAAAGGCGGATAGCTTAGCTGGTTTTAAGAAAGGTTTTGACAAATTCCTGGAGGAAAAGTCCATAGTCTGTTAAGACATGGGGGACGCCTCTTTGGGTTTTGGCTAGGTACTAGTGACCTGGATTGGCCACCATGAGAATAGGCTACTGGGCTTGATGGACCATTGGTCTGACCCAGTAAAGCTATTCTTATGCTCTCTTCTACTGTCCTCTTGTTTCATCCAGAAGCAGTGAGAGAAAACTGTAATGGAGAGCCTGCCACAGATACTGCCACAGCCTCTGATTTAAACACATAGAAGAAATCAGCTTAAGGTAGAATGGGGAAGAAGAATGGAGACACCTTAAAACACAAATCGGTGAACTATCAGTCATTTAAGGAAATGGTGGGATGGTAAATGTTGAAAGGTAGATGAGATAAAGAGGGGATAGGTACTGGTGATAGAAGAAAAAATGAATTTGGTAAAAAAAAAATGAGGAGATAAACGATTGGGGGTAATGGGACAGAGGGTTGATGTTTGGAGAGGCCAGTAAGGGGTTGAGTGCTGGAAGGAGCAGAAAGGATAATGCTTGCAGTTTTTGCTTCCCCCAATATGAGTAATGCAAATTTGGACTGTTTGAAGGAGTATGAGAACCAGGATAAGAGAGTGCATGAGAACCATCTGGAATAGGGGGTTGTTTGTAGGGAGAGGTCTACTAAGTGAAAAGCAAAAGCGTTGGTGGAAATAGGGTGGTGAGAGAGAGACTGAAGTCCAGGTCTTACTCGGGCAACATTCTGGAACGTGGATATGTGAAGAGTTACACAAAAGGGGAGACAGATTGATACATTGTTTTTACTTAAATATCTGTGCAAGTGCATTATGATATAAGTATTGGAATGTAAAATATGTTGGTTTTAATTCTTCTCTGTTGTACATTTTTCTTAGTGTTTCTTCTACTCCCAGTATTTTATCCCTTTTAATACCAGATGGGACTATCCATTCTAAAGTGGAGCAACAGGGTTTGGTCCTTAAAGATTTGAGTGAAAAAATAGAAAAACAGGAGACAAGAATATGTGAAATGAAAACTTTGGACTTGGAATTAGTAAAACAAAGATCATTTATTGCTAGGAAAATGGAAAGTGTCGAAAACCAATTAAGGAAAAATAACTTGAGACTCCTAAACTTTCCTAAATGTCCCTTAATTTCACCAACGGAGATGGCAAGAAAGTACTTTAAGCAAATTTTGCTTATTCCTACAGAAAGTTTGCCACCTATTGTTAGAGCTAATTATCTTCAAATAAAGAAACCTGTGGAAGTTTCCACTCCTAATGAGATTCAAGGGACAAATAATGGAAATATGAATTTGACAACTTTTCTGGAAAACTCTTTAGAGGTTATAATGGAAAGGAAAACCCTGTTAATAACTCTTGCCTTGGAAAGTGATAGAGAATATTTATTACATCTGTATTTTTGTCATATTAATGACCAGTTTTTAGGTTCTAATGTTCAAATATTTCCAGATATGTCTTTAAGATCTCAGAGGCGTAGGAAGGAATTCTTGGCATTAAGGCCGAGTCCTAGCCCTGGGAGCAAATTTTTTGGTGAAATTTCCTGTAAAATGTTTTGTTCTCTATCAGAATAAGCACTATTTATTTTTTGAACCTAAACCAACTGTTAGGATTTATAGAATCCAAAGAGAAATTAGTGCTGGTAGCTAAAAATGTATAACCTGTCATGAATGGCTGTAGCACTGCAGATGAGTGCCGCTTTCTAGGTGGATATGACTGTTTCATTTGTAATTTTTTTTTTTCTAAAAGTCTCTCTCCAATTGTTGTGGACGAAATAAGTTGAATTGTAAATAAATAACCAAAAACACTGAATTAAGTGGATTTGGGATTATAGATTTTCTTTTTAACAATCTTTGTAAATCTGTGTACAAGTATGTGAATTGCTTGTTTGAATTGGATAAATTGAATAAATAAATAATTTAAAAAAAATACCAGATGGAAAATCTTCTCAGTTAATTGTGTAGTCCCCAATACTGGCAACATTTTTCATTTACATTATCATCACATATTCTTGTCCAAGCCTGGGCCATTGTAGGGTGGTGAGGCTAGGCCCAGTGTAGGATGATGCAGACAAGCAGGAACAGGAGGCAGAGAGAATTTCAGGCCAGGATATGATGGCAAGCAGATTGGGAATAGGAGCCAAGACAACAAACAGGTAAAAGACCAGGATCCAGGCTGATTGGACAGCAGTTAAGTAAGCTTCCATTCCCTAATCGGTGGCTACCAGGATCCAATTGTCTCATTGCTGGCTTTAATTCTTTGCCTGCTTTTTTTTTTTTTTTTTAAATAAAGGGGTGCAGACTACTGAGGGCCAGATCTGTTGCTATCGAGTGACAAATGTATAGGCATCCTTTTTGAAAGAAGGGCACCTTAGTTGGAAAAATAAAACTGCCCTTTTAAACGAGGAAACCAGCTGTCGACTCCATTGCAGGGGATGGAGGAGAACCGAGGGGGGCTGCAGCAGAGAAATTTGCGACCAAAATGGAAGTCCATGCCGCCCCAACCCTCCTGCTCTCTGCCGCCTTCCCTGCAGTGTGAGCCCGCGGGTTTAAAATGGGGCTGCACTTCAGTGTGTTCTGGAACACACCATAGTGCAGCCCTGCTTTAAACCTGCAGGCTCACACTGCAGGGAAGGCAGTAGAGATACAGTCAGGGCAGCAGAGATCAGTCTGGGTGGCAGAGAGCAGGGGAAAGTTTGGATTTCAGGGCTGCGGGGCTAGAATAGGGTGGCGAATCGGGGCAGAGTGCAGGGCGGCGAGTCGGGGAAAGAGAGCAGGGCGGTGAGAGGAGAGTCAGGGCAGCAAGGCAGGAGAAGTTGGCAGAGAGCAGGAAAGGTCACTTCTTTTTTGATCAGCCAGCCCAGTTGGTGTTGCTGAAAAAAGTTTAGTGAATCGTGTCTCTCCTGCTTTGCATGCCACTTACCCTCATTTTCATGTGTGGATCGGAATCGGATCAGCCACGAGGTTAGTGAATTGCATCAGGGTCGCAAACCGATCAGTACATGATCGGTTTACTTAGTGAATCTAGCCCAAAGTTCAGTAAAATACAAAAAGTGTATATATGTGTGCCCACAAAAATAAAGTACCGTATTTATCGCTCCATAAGATGCACTTTTTTCACCCCAAAAAAGGGGGTGGAAAAGTGGGTACGTCTTATGGAATGGATACATCTGCCCCCTCTACCCCGGTACCTTTTTTTAATTGGCAGTGGTCCAGCGCAGTCTCCTGCTGAACAGCTGCCTTTCTCGTTGCAGAGCAGCGCACAATGCAGGAGCGCAACCTTTGCACTTCCTGCCTGGTCCCATGCCACTCCGTGATTGGCTGAGACAAAAGAAGCTAGGTTTTACCTAGGAATTACAGTCAATAAGATAATATTGCTATAGCAATACATATTTGCAGAACAAAAATGTTTTATAGCTTTCCTGAAGACTTTATAGTTGGTTAACTGTCTTAATTTAATTTAATCCCTCTGTGGTTTGGAAAATGTAACATTAAATGATGATGTGTGGAGCTTCTCTGGTAAACAAAAGGGATTCATATTAACCTGTACCTGTAATAAGTTGCACTTCCATATATGATCAGGAAAATAATACTGTAAAGCTTAAACAAAAATGAACACACAGTAAGGAAATTCTATCATACCTGCATAGTAAGTACAGCACAAGGATGACATTATTTTGCACCTCCTGCAATTTCTTTTGGTAAATGCCTTGGACAACCTAAATACACAATGTTTTAATAGTCTAAAGCAGTGTTTTTCAACCTTTTTTACACCTATAGACCAGCAGAAATAAAAGAATTATTCTGTGGACCGGCATCTGTCCATGGAATGGCGGTTGAAGAACACTGGGCTAAGTCATGGGCCAGACCCTGTCCATCTCTACCAAATCTCCACTTCAGACCCTACTCCCATAATAGTACTAATTGTAACACTATTTTTCCATTCATTTTTCACAGATACATAATATAATCTTATTAACAACACATAATGGCTAACCACAAAATTAAACTACACAAAACCCACTGACAGCAGATGTAAAGTCTCAAAATTGACATAATTCAATCACTAAATTCAAAAATAAAATCATTCCCCCTACCTTTGTTGTTTCCCTCCCTCCATGCTACGCCTTACCTTCTGGCTTGCTCCCGCCTGGCCATTTTATGCCGCCCCCGGTATTATCTTCAGGCCGGCTCCCTCTTCCTCACTGATGCAGTGCACACAGCTGCGGGCAGCGGCTCCTTGCATGCCCCGTGCCTCATCTGGTAGTCTTCCCACCCTGTTCAACGGGACTCCCACGGGGATCCCACCCCGGTTAACGGGACTCCCACGGGGCTCCCAAACACACCCACGGGGCTCTCAAACACATCCACGGGACTCCCACAGGGATGGAATCTGGATTTTTTAGAGCCTACCTGATGCTCCGTGACTTTCGTGAAATCTAATTATGAGACCGGCGCTGCAGCGGACTGGAGCCATGCTGAGCAGTGAGTTCAGCATGTAGGCACACCTAGGCAGGCAGGGAGCCTTGCTGCTGATTGGCTGAAATATGTCACATGCAAGGCTAGAGCCAGTACTTAATGAGGAGAGCCAACAGAGACCTACACACCGGACCTGAGGAGGACCCACTACTAACTGGATCCACCTGAGCCAAGCGAAGCCGAGAAGGACCCACTGGACCCACCCGAGCCGGACCATCCAGCCACCCGACCTGAAGTCCAACTACAAGCCGATCGAGGAGGAGGACTGAGGAGGTCCCGCCCGGCTCCGTCCCGAGTGACCCGATGAGGAGGCCCTCACCACTGCCAGTAACTAGACCTGAAGAGCCCCAGGCCAGCCCAGCCACCCAGGACCCGACCCGAATCGAGCCCCCAGCCGAAGAGGACCATTGACTGAGCAGCCGATCACTAGACCAGAAGAGCACATGCTCCGGCCAAGAGGACTCGAGTCACTGGACCCGAAGAGCCCCAGGCCAGGACGAAGAGCATGTGCTCCAGCCAAGAGGACCCTCACCCGATCTGGATTCCGAAGAGCCCCCAGGCCAGGACCAGAGACCCAAAGAACACGTGCTCCGGCCAAGAGAATCTCTTGTGCTGTGTGCTGGTCAGTTGAATGTGCATATTTTAAATCAGCCTACATGCAAAAGAGACCAGGGCAATAGTAGTCTTAATTAAAGTGGTTGGGTGGATTATTGCTCAAAATGAGTTTATGGTCTTAGTTTCTAGTGCTTAGCTATATCTCAGTGGAAAAAGAAAATAAAAAAATTTGCATTTGCATCATAAGTTGACTGTACTGACCAGATTTCTTTTTCTGTTATTGGTACTTTAAAGTTTAAAGTGTCTTTCCGGTGATGTATGCATTTCTTATTTCTATTCAGTTACTTGTTTATATAGTATTTTATTGTTGGTTTAAATAAACTAAAGTTTGGGGTTTTTTTTAAACTTTCTGAAGTAATTTGTGCTTTTTATGGGGGCAGGTAACTTTTATACAGGGATGGGTGGGGACGGGTGGTAATCCTCGCGGAGACAGGTGGGATTTCTGTCCCCGCACAACTCTCTAGTATCAACGGCTTAATTAAATCAGGCAACTCTTCAAACACACCAGTTCAGAGAGCTTTAAAAAGTTAATGGATGGTGGATGGGTCATGCCAATGAGTTGGCCACCAACTCATGGCAACACGCACAGTGAGGAATCCATCCTGTGATGTTTCACGGCAGAGTACAGGAGTGGTTTGCCATTGCCTTCTCCCAAGTAGTGTGTGGCTCCACTATGTCGCTGCTGCACATAGTGCAGCCTACAGCATCTGGCATTTTCAGGTGGTCTTAAAAGTTAATAACAAGACCTTAAACCTAATTCTCTAAAAAATTAAGTAGCCAGTGAGTGCTCTGAAAAAAAGGAATGGTGTCACATAATCTGTTTAAAATTTTAAAGGAATCTTAAGTGGTATTTTGTATTAATTTGCAGCCTTTTGATCAGTGATAATCTAATTCCATTAAACAGGGAATTATAATAATCCATTTGTGACTAGAGTATGTTGCAAAATACATAAAGAGTTTGAAACTTAGCTTAATATTTGGCCAAAGCTGACACAGCAAATAGAAGGAATATCATATTATTGCAGAAATTTGCATTCCAAAGGACCATCTGGGATCAGACTGACAGCCAAGAATTGATAGTATTTGATGTCATGGTTTAGAGTAGACTGTCCTTGTAACTCTGGGGCTAAAAGAGGGGAAGACTATTCAACTATGATGTGCATTGCTATAGACTTTTGAGTGTTAAGATTTAATCTGTTTTCTGTCAACTGTTTAGCAGCTGACTCTAGACAGGAGTTAAACAACTGGCTACCAATTGTTCATCATCTGCAAAATAATAACCTTTTATGTTAAAAATAAAATTTGCAGCAAGGTAAATAGTTGGGCAAGAATTTTGAAAAGATTAGGAGCCAATAATGAACCTATTAATCTAGCAAATGTGAAGTGTGTGAACATAAGAATTGCCGCTGCTGGGTCAGACCAGTGGTCCATCGCGCCCAGCAGTCCGCTCACGCGGCGGTCCCCAGGTCAAAGACCTGTGCCCTAACTGAGACCAGCCCTACCTGCGTTCATTTCAGTTCAGCAGGAACTTGTGCAACCTTGTCTTGAATCCCTGGAGCATGTTTTCCCTTATAACAGACTCTGGAAGAGCATTCCAGTTCTCCACCACTCTCTGGGTGAAGAAGAACTTCCTTATGTTCGTACGGAATCTATCCCCTTTTAACTTCAAAGAGTTCCCTCTCATTCTCTCTACCTTGGAGATGGTGAACAACCTGTCCTTATCTATTGAGTCTATTCCCTTCATTATCTTGAATATTTCAATCATGTCCCCTCTCGGTCTCCTCTTTTCAAGGAAGAACAGGCCCAGCTTCCCTAATCTCTCACAGTACGGCAACTCCTCCAACCCCTTAACCATTTTAGTCACTTTTCTCTGGACCCTTTCGAGTAGTACCGTGTCCTTCTTCATGGACACAGTACTACTGTATTTTTATAAATTTCAGTACTACTCTCTCCTCTCACAGATGCCAGTAGAGGCAAGAAAAGCAGTCAATATCTGCTAGTTCAATAAAACCGAGTGCAGATGAAAGCTCTGACATAAAAGCAATATTTCTTTGTTCTAGAAAGTTCCTCCAATGATTAGTCAAAAATTTTACAGTATTTTCTGTGCTATTGTCATGACAAAATCCATATTACTTTGGATGAAGAACTAAGAATTTGTCAAGATATTGGACTAGTTGTAAGGCCACTACAGTGTTTGATTTTTTGGTCAGTAACTGGAAGTGAGGTATTGATGCCCCTGTATAAGACTCTGGTGAGACCTCATTTTGAATATTGTGTACAATTCTGGAGACACCTTCAAAAATATATTAACAGGATAGAGTCGGTCCAGAAGAAGGCTACTAAAATGGTTGTGGTCTTCATCATAAGTTGTATGGGGACAGACTTATAGATCTCAATATGTATACTTTTGGAGGAAAGGCGGGAGAGGGGATATATGATAGAGACATTTAAATATCTACGAGACATAAATGTGCATGAGTCGAGTCTCTTTCATTTGAAAGGAAGCTCTGAAATAAGAGTGCATAGGATGAAGTTAAGAGGTAATAGGCTCAGGAGTAATCTAAGGATATACTTTTTACAGAAATGGTGGTAGACATGTGGTACAGTCTCCCGGATGAAGTAGTGGAGACAGAGACTATGGGGCTCATAATTGAAAGTGAAAAACATCCCAAAAAGTCCTAAGTCGGCACTTGGAACGAACATTGTCAAAATAAATCTAAGTGCCGATAATATAACCAAGTTTTGGATGTATTTAAAAATGACCTAATCCTTCACAGGGCCACTGAACGACCAGAGCTAAATTAGGTATTTCAGGAGGAGTGTGAAGGGCGGGAATTGGGCAGGACGTGGGCCGGCTTAGACTTAGTTGTACTGCATGTATAACGGAAAGTTTTACAACACAGCATAGACGAAACTTGGACGTTGTGACTTAGACTATTTAAGAACATAAGAACATAAGAAGTTGCCTCCGCTGAGGCAGACCATAGGTCCATATCTATCTATACCCCTCAATCCCTTTTTCTTCTAGGAATCTATCCAAACCCTCTTTGAAACCATTTAATGTGTTCCTGTCTACCACAGCCTCTGGAAGCGCGTTCCATGTATCCACCACCCTCTGAGTGAAAAAGAACTTCCTAGCGTTTGTTTTAAACCTGTCCCCTTTCAATTTTTCCGAGTGCCCCCTTGTACTTGTGTTGCCCCATAATTTGAAAAATCTGTCCCTGTCAACTTTTTCTATGCCCTTCAGGATCTTGAAGGTCTCTATCATGTCTCCTCTAAGTCTCCGCTTTACCAGGGAGAAAAGTCCTAGCTGCTTTAATCTGTCGGTATATGGGTAGATTTTCCATTCCTTTTATCAGTTTAGTTGCTCTTCTCTGTACTCCCTCAAGTACCGCCATGTCCTTCTTGAGGTACGGCGACCAGTACTGGACACAGTACTCCAGATGCGGTCTCACCATTGCACGATACAGCGGCATGATGACTTCCCTCGTCCTGGTCGTGATACCCTTCTTAATGATACCCAACATTCTGTTTGCTTTCCTTGAGGCCGTGGCGCACTGTGCCGATGCCTTCAGTGTTGCGTCTACCATCACTCCCAGGTCTCTCTCCAGGTTACTGACCCCTAGTGGTGTTCCCCCCATTTTGTAAGTGAACATCGGGTTCTTTTTCCCCACGTGCATGACCTTGCATTTCCCTATGTTGAAGCTCATTTGCCATTTTTCGGCCCACTTTTCCAGCTGCGTTAGATCCTTTTGGAGATCTTCGCAGTCTTCCCTCGTTTGAGCCCTGCTGTATAGTTTGGTGTCATCTGCAAATTTAATGACCTCCACTTGGTTCCCGCTTCCAGGTTGTTTATGTAGATATTGAACAGGAGCGGTCCCAGCACCATTTAAAACATGGTCTAAGTCACAAAAACAAACCTAAAGTGACCAGATAAGCACTGCAAACACATAGTACAGATCCCCACACCCTACCCAGTGATCATTGACCCCCCCATCCCCATAAAAATCGTAATCACAACTTTTAAATTCTGCCTCCAGAACAGCACCTGGCAGCCTGGCATAGGAAAGCCTAGTCAGGCTGCACAACGACGTCTTAAGTGGTCTTGGGGGTGGGTTAGGGACTCATGGAGAGGAGGACCCATGCCCATAAGCCACTGTAATCAGTGCATTGATGATGAAACATGTGCACTCCCCTAAAAAAACCCAAACCCTTTTGTACTGCTCTATAAGTGGCTCCTGCAGCCATAAGGGCTATTGGGGTGGTAGATAGGTGGGTCTAGGAGATTCTGGAGGTGGTTTGGGGGCTCACCATTACCTATAAGGGAGCTGTAGTTAGATGATTATGTGGCACCCTTTTTGTGAAGTTCACAGCAGTACCCTGTAAGGTAGCCCACTGTTTAGGTGCCCTGTGTGGGTGTCCTGTCCATCACTTTGCAGACCCTTCCCACGTCCAAAAGGTCTGTTTCTAGGCATTTTGGACTTGGACGAAAAGTTGCACGAAAATGTGGTATAAAGATAGAAACATAGAAACATAGAAATAGACGGCAGATAAGGGCCACGGCTCATCTAGTCTGCCCACCCCAATGACCCTCCCCTACCTTTCTCTGTGAATAGATCGCAAGTGTCTATCCCATTTGGCCTTAAAATCAGGCACGCTGCTGGCCTCAATAACCTGAAGTGGAAGACTATTCCAGCGATCAACCACCCTTTCAGTGATAAAGAATTTCCTGGTGTCCCCGTGCAGTTTCCCGCCCCTGATTTCCACGGATGCCCCCTTGTTGCCGCGGGACCCTTGAAAAAGAAGATATCTTCTTCCACCTCGATGCGGCCCGTGAGATACTTGAATGTCTCGATCATGTCACCCCTCTCTCTGCGTTCCTCGAGTGAGTACAGCTGCAACTTATCCAGCCATTCCTCGTACGGGAGATCCTTGAGTCCCGAGACCATCGGGTGGCCATTCTCTGGACTGACTCCAGTCTCAGCACATCCTTATGGTAATGCGGCCTCCAGAATTGCAGACAGTATTCCAGGTGGGGCCTCACCATGTATCTATACAACAGCATAATGACTTCAGGCTTACGGCTGACGAAACACCTGCGTATGCAACCTATGATTTGCCTTGCCTTGGATGAAGCTTGCTCCACTTGATTGGCAGTCTTCATGTTCTCACTGACGATCACCCCTAAGTCTCATTCTGCTTCAGTTCTTGTTAGGATCTCGCCATTAAGGCTGCCCAGGTGCATGACTTTGCATTTTTTGGCATTGAAGCTGAGTTGCCAGGACCTAGACCAGCGCTCCAGTAGGAATAGGTCGTGCATCATGTTGTCGGACATTGAATTTATGTCTGTTGTGCTTTTGCCCACTATATTGCTTAGTTTGGCATCATCGGTGAATAATGTTATTTTACCTCGCAGCCCTTCTGCCAAGTCTCTTATAAAGATGTTGAATAGGATCAGGCCCAGGACCGAGCCCTGCGGCACTCCACTGATTATCTCCGTCATTTCGGAGGGGGTGCCGTTCACCACTACCCTCTGAAGCCTACCTCCAAGCCAGTTCCCAACCCATTTCGTCAATGTGTCGCCCAATCCTATAGAACTCATCTTGCTCAGCAACCTGCGGTGTGGTACGCTATCGAATGCTTTACTGAAGTCCAGGTATACGATGTCCAGGGACTCCCCAACATCCAGCTTCCTCGTCACCCAGTCAAAGAAGCTGATCAGGTTGGATTGGCAGGATCTCCCCTTAGTAAATCCATGTTGACGGGGATCCCGTAGGTTCTCCTCGTTCAGGATCGTACCTAATTGGCGTTTGATTAGAGTTTCCATTAGTTTGCACACTATTGATGTGAGACTCACCAGTCTGTAGTTTGCTGTCTCCATCTTGGAGCCTTTCTTGTGGAGTGGAATGGATTTAGCAATCTGGACAATCAGGTGGCTGGACGTATAGATAGACGATTTTCGAAAACAAATATTTTTTGGACGTATTTTTCGAAAATGTGTCCTACACTGTTTTTTACTTTGGACGACTTGCGACTTAGACGAAAACGGACTTAGACATTCCTTTCGATTATGCCCCTCCACAGTCTGAATTCAAGAAGGTGTGGGATAGGCACGTGGGATCTGTTTGAGAGGAAGAGATAATGGTTACTGCAAATGAGACATTTGGCCTTTATCTGCTATCATGTTTCTATCTTTCTATGTTTCTAATGGACACACAAATACAGTATAGTATCAATTATCTGACCTTCGCTATACCGACTATCCAGCATATCTGACAGACTCATTTCAAATGCACCTGCCTGGCTTTTAAGATCATTCATGGCATTCTTCCTCTCCCCCTAATCCCACTATCTTATAACTCCTCGAGGCCTGACTCCACCAGACCCACCCAAAAACATAAACTATCCTTCCTCTCTCTGGGGCCTAGCACCTTCCTACCTGGAAGGGCATTGCTGGAAGGACATTTCTGGAAAGGCATTGCTGGAAGGGCAGCAGATGTAGAAGTTACGGCCCCGCTAGGGACAAGTGATCACAATATGATCAATTTTACTATTGGCATCGGAAAGGAGAAACCAATTAAGACTGGAACCACGACCTTTAACTTCAAAAGAGGAAATTACGACAGCATGAGAACTATGGTTAGAAAGCGTCTCAAAAAGGGCAAAGCAGACATCCAAACAGTAGATCAAGCATGGTCTCTACTGAAAAACACCATCACAGAAGCACAGAATCTTCACATACCAAAGATATGCAAAGGAAGGAGAAAAAAGAACAAAGGAGAACCAGCTTGGTTATCCAAAGAGGTGAAAGAGGCAGTGAGGGAGAAGAGGTACTCGTTTAAAAAATGGAAACGAGAAAAAATGACGGAAGCCTGGAACTGTCACAAAATCGACCAAAAAAAGTGTCATAAAGTGGTTAGAGACGCCAAAAAAGTCTATGAGGAAAAGATAGCGCAAGAAGCCAAAAACTTCAAGCCTTTTTTTAGATATATAAAAAGAAAGAAACCAGCAAGAGAGGCAGTGGGCCCTCTCGACGACCAGGGAAGGAAAGGGTCAATTAAAGAGGACAAGCAGGTTGCCGATAGGTTAAACTCATTCTTTGCCTCAGTCTTCACAAATGAGGACATGTCAACAGTGCCAACCACAGGGAAGATATTCACCGGGGGCATAGAGGAAAGCCTCACAACAGTAAATGTGACGTTGGATATGATATACTTTCAGATTGACAAATTAAAAAGCGACAAATCCCCAGGACCGGATGGAATTCACCCAAGAGTATTAAAGGAACTTAAGGTGAAAATTGGTGAATTATTACAATCCGTAGCTAACATGTCTATTAGAAATGGGCAAATACCAGAAGACTGGAGGATAGCAAATGTCATCCCAATTTTCAAAAAAGGATCAAGAGGGGATCCAGGAAACTACCGACCTGTGAGCCTCACATCGGTTCCAGGGAAGATAATTGAAACACTAATAAAAGATAATATTGTACAACACTTGGAGGATCACAATCTAATAAGGGCTAGTCAACACGGCTTCAGAAAAGGGAAGTCATGTTTGACAAATTTACTACAATTCTTTGAGGTAGTGAACAAACAAATGGATAGTGGAGATCCAGTGGATATAATTTACTTTGACTTCCAGAAAGCGTTTGACAAGGTCCCACATGCAAGGCTTATGAAGAAACTGATAAGCCATGGAATAGGGGGTGAAGTGCACAGATGGATAGGCAAATGGCTAGAAAACAGAAGGCAGAGGGTAAGCATAAATGGGAAATTCTCGGACTGGGAGAAAGTGACCAGCGGTGTGCCCCAGGGCTCGGTTCTTGGGCCTATCTTGTTCAACATTTTTATAAACGACCTAGAAGAGGAAACAACATGCAATATATTAAAGTTTGCAGATGATACAAAACTATGTCGAGCGGTTGGCTCTCAAAGGGACTTCGAGGACCTCCAGAAAGATCTGAACCAACTGGTAACGTGGGCGACAAATTGGCAGATGAACTTTAACATAAACAAATGCAAGGTGATGCATCTGGGAAAGAAAAACAAAGAACACGAGTATAAGATGTTGGGAGTTACATTAGCAAAATGCGAACAGGAAAGGGATCTGGGAGTACTGATTGACAGTACCCTAAAGCCGTCTGTACAAAGCAAACAGGATGTTAGGCATAATTAAGAAAGGGATCACTAGTAGATCGGAAGATGTCATAATGCCACTTTATAGAACAATGGTCAGACCGCACTTAGAATATTGTGTCCAACACTGGTCTCCATACCTCAAGAAGGATATAACTCTGTTGGAGAAAGTGCAGAGGTGAGCCACGAAACTTGTTAAAGGGATGGAGCATTTGAGCTACAAAGAACGACTCAGGAAACTGGGACTGTTTACCCTTGAGAAGAGAAGAATGAGAGGGGATTTGATAGAGACTTTTAAAATATTAAAAGGATTTGATAAAATAGACCAGGAAGCAGCATTGCTAACATATTCAGAGGTGACACGGAGAAGAGGTCATAGCCTGAAACTGTGTGGCAGCAGGTTCAGGACAAATATCAGGAAGTTCTGCTTCACACAGAGAGTGGTGGGTGCTTGGAATGCACTCCCAGAGGAGGTTGTGGCAGAAATTACTGTCTGGGATTCAAGCACAAGTTGGATGCACACCTTCTTGCATATCATATTGAGGGATACGGTAAAGTCGGGTCTCCAAAAAAGAGTACCTAAATGGGCCGCCGCGTGTGCGGAGCACCGGACTGGATGGACCTCGGTCTGATCCGGTGGAGGCGTTTCTTATGTTCTTATGTACCTGCAAACACACTTCACTCTACACAACCCCACATGTACAACCAGAAACAAAAACATCTTTGCATATCCAAAGATCACAGGCTGCAAATACAAATCCTTCCTAGACAGAACCTTCATTTCCAAGCAAACAGACAGCAATCCTGGCTGGGAAACCACATAAATAAAGCCAGACAGACCTACAACACATTCTGAAAATCAATTAAAACTGTTCTATTTGGCAAATTCCTTGCTTAATCAAATCACCTCTTTCAGGTGTTTTGTTTTTTTCCTCCCCCTTATAACCCCATTATATTATGTAACATCTTTCTTCTCCCATGTATTCTTTCCCCATGCTTCTCCAATTCATGATGTAACTTCATTATTCTTGCATTTTGTAATTCGCTGATTGTCCAGCCTTCTTTCTATGTGAACCGCCTAGAAGTCAGTTTGACTATGGCGGTATAGAAAAATAAAGTTGTTATTATTATTATTATTATTACATGGTATTCTCTATGCAGGTAAACTGGGAAAATCCCTCCTCTTCAAAATCACAGGGCTTTGGAACAATCTTACTGTCCCACTACGAAACCTGAAATCCCTCCAATTATTCCGTAAGCATCTGAAAACTTGGCTTTTCACAAAAATGTAACGCTCTCTTCCCCCCTGTACGCAACCCCTAATTCTTCTCTTCCTATATTTAAGTTCTTGTAAATTGTGCCGAGCTCTACGTCTGTGGAGAAGATGCGGTATATAAACTTAAGGTTTAGTTTAGTTTAGTTTAGACTTCTCCAGTGACATCATTGTGTCACTATTAAGAAGCGCAGCTTCCCTTTCTTTTTTCTGGTGTAGCACATAGGGAAGTTTCACATCTGAGACAATTTTTTTTGGACCCGGGTCCCTACTTTTGCTGCAAAATTGAACCATTGTGACCCTGCTTATTTGAGGGATTACCATTACTTTCCATATTATCCAACTTTTCACTTATTTGACAACAGGTTAGTCCCATTTACGGTGGATAATTGAGACTGTACTGTACTTACTACCAGATTGTACAAACGAGCCCTGTAGAAAGGATGAAATGGACCATAGATAACAAAAATAATAATAACGTAGAAATCCCACAACATTTAGATGGTAAGGGGTCCTGTCTGGATGTGGTATGTACATTGATAAAATTTTCTCTAAACTAATTTGTGGGAAGATTAAAAGTAGCCCAGCCAGGTGACTGATCTCCCAAAGAGGGAGTACCTCAGTTCCCAGGGTGGTAATGCAGCTAAGTAGCCTTTGCTAATTCTGATTCAAACATAGAAGTCTGTCAGGTAAAGCATGCAATACAATTATAAATAATCATACAGAACCCTCCTATCCGCAGAGACAAAGGTCTCTCAACCCCATCCCAATGTAGGCACATAGGCCTCTGGAAGGACAAGTTAGCCCAGAGGAGAGCATAAGGTGGCTCACCAGCCCAAAATATGAAATAAGAAGCAAAACAAATAAGAGAGCATGTCAATTGGGATTAATAACAAGACAAACAAAGCAAATTCTTAGCCACCAAACAGTAAGTTTCAGCAGACCCAGAGTAAATCAGTGACAAAATACATGAAGAAATGTAAATATCTTAGGTAGTCATTTGGGTCAAAGCTTCTTGCTCACACAGAAAACACTTGACCTCCTCCAGATCCATTTTAAGTTTTGGTGCAATTTTGAAAGGTTATTTTGAGTCAGGCTGGAGTCAACAAACCATATCTGGCCTCTAGGGCTTTGAGCATTGGACGCAATGCAAGGAAACAGCACTGTTTGTCTGCAGTGTTCTTGTTAAAATCATCCGTTATGAATATGGTTTGACCTTGCCACACATTTTTGCAAACTTTTCATTTTACCCAAAATAGCCGCAACTTATGGGTAACATAGTATTTTAATAACTACTGGGCGAGGCTTGGAGGTAGTAGAAGCTGATCTGGTTGGGACACGGTGCACAAGCTCTATTTCCAGTGGTCGCTCAAATCTAATATTTAGAGCTGCAGGAATCCAATCTTCGAGAAACTTGATAGCATCAGACCTTTCCGTGCCTTCATATAAGCCAAAATTTCAGATGTTGTTCCGAAAACGACGATTATCGAAATCCTCCAAATGTGTTTCAAGGATCTGTATGGCCTTGCAATCAGCACATTGACTTGACAATACCTCGTCAATCTGCCCACATTTCTGTTCCAATTGAAGCAAACAGGTCTCCAAAGCCGAAATTTTGCTGGTAACAGTTATAATTTCTGTTTTAATGTCTATAATATCATCTTGGCTCTCAGTCAGCATGTTATAAATTTGACATAGATGTTCTGCCATTTCCGCCATATTGTCTGCATCCATTTGTCCTGCATCAAACTTGATTGGGGATGGTGGGTCCACTTTCAATCGTTTGGCACTGGAGTTAGCCACAAATGCTGCTTCAGTCTTACCAAACATAGTAGAAGGCATGTTAAGAAGTAGCAGGATCAAAATAAATGATCAGGTAAAGCTGTGACAATACTTGAAATAGGCTGGTGAAAATGGGAGCTCAAGCCTCAAGCTTCCCTCTTGTTCAGGCTCTTAGCGCGCCCCCCCCCCCCCCCCCTCCATTTCAAATTATTTTTTGATGGATCTTAGCTTTCTCATCACATGGAAAGATTGTTTTATTTGTGCGTGACTGTACGTGATTGTACATCACTTTTCATAGATAAATGTTTATCAAGTTCTAATGGAAAGTCTGAGTCATCTGCTGAAATTCTCGGAGTGTAGTACATTGACAAAGGTTCTATCCAAAGAAATTTGGTTTTATTCTTATTTAGTTTGAGGTGGTGAGTTGAAATCCAGCTTTCTATGATGTGGATGTATTTCTTGACCATGGTGAGGGTATTGACTAAGCAGTTGTCACAGGTAGTATGATATTTATGTCATCTGCATAGGTGAAATGTTTTATTTGTGCAAGGCCAACTCCTAAGGATTACATTAGGAGCCAGTAGCATGAGCAATGTCATATCAGTTGTACTGCAAGTCAATTACTGGTATTTCCTAAGGATACTTTAGTGTAGGAGTGGACAATCTCAGTCTTTGAGTGCCACAACCTAGTCAGATTTTCAGGATTTTCCCAAGGAATATGCATGAGACTTATCTGCATACAATGGAAGAAGAGCTTACGTCATCTGCTGGCACTGAAGCCCTACAAGAGGGCCAACCTGCAGCTGGGCCTTTTCTACCGGCAAGTTCTGCTGAAGGGCCATGCCAAAGGCCCATTTGTGTGGACCGAGAAGGACAGTCTTTTCAAAGACCACTAATGCTAGACTTCCTGGTGTGAATGTGCAGGCATTCATTCATTAATATTTTGGACAAGAAAGAGGGTAGAGGAATACCATTGGTGATTCACTTGGATCCTTCTGTATCAGAAATCCATTTGAGATGGCTCAAGATTTGAGGTATTAGTTCCAAAGCTATTGAAGCTCAGCCATCAGTTAGTCATCATTGTATATTTATTCATCTGGGAGATATTTGTTATGTTAAAGGTATCAATTTGATTTGTCAGATGAGAAGAGAATTTTCAATTAGATGTTATTTTCCAGAGAAAATTATTGTCACTCAATCCTCCATTGCCCCAAGTATGTTAGATAGATTGTGAGCCCTCTAGAACAGTTAAGGAAAAATGCTTGAGTACTGCTGTATAAACCACTTACACAATCTCCATTGATAGGTGGTATATAAATAACTAACAATAATAATATTCAAAAGATATTGTGGCGGGAGGCCACTAAGCTTAAAGCTGTAGAGAAGCTATATTGTTTTATTGTTTTTTCCTTTCTATCTCCATGGCTTCTGTATACATTCTCTTCTTGATATTAACTTTTCCCAATCTCCTTCTCCATTGCAAAACACTGCATTCCTCAAGTCCACACTGCCTACGTTCCGAATTCATCACCTCACCTTCCCTTTTAGAGCATAAAAATTTACGAATAACCATACTGGGTCAGACCAATGGTCCATCTAGCCATGATCCTGTTTCCACAGTGGCCAATGCAGGTCACAAGTACCTGGTAAAAACCCAAATAGTACAACATTCCATACTACCGATCCCAAGGCAAGCAGTGGCTTCCCCATGTCTGTCTCAACAGCAAACTATGGAGTTTTCTTCCAGGAATTTGTCCAATCCTTTCTTATAACCAGCTACGCTATCTGCTCTTACCACAACCTCTGGTAATGCATTCCAGAGCATAACTATTCTCTGAGTGAAAAAAATATTTCCTCCTATTGGTTTTAAAAGTATTTTCTTGTAACTTCAAGGGTACCCTAATCTTTGTAGTTTTTGACAGAGTAAAAAAATCGATCCACTTGTACCCATTCTACACCACTCAGGATTTTGTAGACTTCAATCATATATCCCCTCAGTCATCTCTTCCAAGCTGAAGAGCCCTAACCTCTTTAGTCTTTCCTCATACAAGAGGAGGTCCATCTTCTTTATCATCTTGGTCGTTCTTCTTTGAATCTTTTATAGTTACGCTATATCTTTTTTTTTTTAGATAAAGCGACCAGAACTGAATGCAAGGTAAGGTTGCACCATAGAGCAATACAGAGGCATTATAACATACTTACCTCGATCTTCTTTCTGAAAGAAGGACCTATGAGTCCTGATGATAGGTGGTTACCCCATACTTGCAAGTTGATTGCAGAAGGATTAAATTTACATTTTTCAGCACCTCCTTCTTTTCCAGTGCTGTAGGGCCCTCTTTAGTTTGTACCAAAGTAATCAAACAGCACTAATCAGAGAAATAGGAAGGAGGGGGATGGGGAATCTTACCATAAACATATTTCTGTTCTGATCTATAAAGCATAGTAAACAACATTAATCAACATCTTTAACAATCTAGGTGACACCAACAGGTAGCACTCAACAAAATGCAATCAATCTTTTATATACCTGACTAGGAAACAATTGAAAAGCCAAAAGCTCACTGCCCACACCTATATCTTTCACCTTCTTATCCCTCAAACAATTGCTACAAAATCCAAATCTTCTCTTTGAACTGACTTGAAAGACAATCTCTACAGCTTTTACTTCACACATCTATGCTGGGGCCCAGGCCCTTCCACCTTACCCTCATCCCACCCATCCCTAGGCTCACATTACATTTACACTATTAGTCATTACTGTCAAGCCTCCAGCTGATCCTGACTGAATAAATTCTTCATTAATTTAATCCACTCTCAATATCTCACCTACTATCACATACTCACTCTGTACATAGAAACCAAACTACCCACATAGCAAGAAAGGCATTCAAAAATCTAATTGTTTCAACAATTTTACCAATATTTACCTTCCAGGAATTCAAAAATTGACTGATTCAGTCCCCTCCCATTATCATAGACTCACTCTTACCTTATGCATAAAAATCAACCCACAATTCAATTCATTACTATATAGCTATTTTACCAACCCAAGGTAATATTTCCACCACCTCCTCCTTCCCTACATAGGAGACCTTGCAACCTACCAAAAACCATGCCACAATCGCATCACTAAACCAAATCTGGATAACCTAATAAAAACTCCAACCACTTACACTAATGAAATTGTACTCACCTCAACCCCATGTGGATATGTTAATGCAAAATCAGTGATCACTGAAATTATAAAAGATCTGCTCAATGAATTACAACCCAATTTTCTATTCATAACCGAAACATGGATACCAATGCAAGATGATCACAGATTACAACTACTCTGTGCATTAGACTACAAAATCACCCACCTATTGAGAATTGGTTACATCAAAATCATGGAATCTATAACTCTCACCTCACTGGAACTGTTAATGGTAGAAGACTTCTCAATGCCCTAGCTGCTGCATACTATTTTACATCCCTCCTAGAAAATGGGTAGAAGCTGAACCACAGTAGGTTGTATAGGTCCTATAGAGAGCTACATTTTGTTGTTTTTGTCATAGGGTACAAATGGGGTGTCTAGTCTTTATTGTCAAAGTGACTAGGAGGGTCTAACAATACCTGGTTGAATGAGACAGTGTCAGAAGAACTCTGCTATTCACCTAAGAGGCACCTTGTTGGTTAGGTTTGCCTCAGTCCATACGTCACAGTTGTGAGATGAGCTCAAGGGATATACAATAGCCAGAAAGGGAATGAATGAGACTGAGGCACACTTGATTAAGATCACTGCATAAAAGGGATAAATTGGATGAAGCCCCATGGACCTGAAAGAAATCACTACCCATAGATATCTAACTTTGCATCAATCTGGCAAGCTACAGAGTGAGCACATGTGCTTTTCTTTTCGTTTTTTTATGCTTCTTATTCCCTTTAACAAGCTTAGATAAAAACTGTATAGCATTCATAGAGAAAACAGACTGGTTGTACCAGCCTGGTTGCCTTGTTGTGCAGGAACAGTCTGTCATGCTGGAACCTGAATGGCCTAGCATGTTTGGTAAGTGGTGAAAAGGGAAGTAAGATTTAGGTGTGTTATTGGTCTTTGGCATTTTTCAGTGACGACAATTTTTTATGACATTTTTTTTTTCTAACAGCTGTTGCTCATGAAATGGGGTTCTCATAATGGTTTTATAGTGAGAGATAAATAAAAGAGAGAGACTATTCTGGGATCAGAAGAAAGGGAACTAAGCCATGCATTCAGCTGCTTCTGAATCTGTGTTCCTTTATTTTGCTATTTTGTACATTTGATGCTGCAACACAGCTGTAAACATATCTTAATAGCAGTCCAGAACAATGTTTCCAAACCTAGTCTTAGAGGCACATAATTGATCTGGTCTTTCAGTCATCTAGCATGAATATGCATATGACATAATTGTATGCTTCAGAGACTGAGGATATTCAAACATGTATGTCATACTTGTTTGTTATTTATAAGTTGTGCCTAATAAAGACAAAGATGGGAAACCATGCTCTAGAACGGTGTTTTCCAAACTGGTCCTGAAGTACCCCCTTAACAGTCAGGTTTTCAGGTGTTCAACAATGATATCAACAATATAAGGAACTAGTCTTTAAGCCCGTTACATTAACAGGTGCTAGAATAAACGTGTGTGTCTGTCTTTCTCTGTCTCTCCTTGGCCGCTTTCTGTCTGTCTGTCTGTCTTTCTTTCTTTCTTTTCCTCTCTCTGTCCTCAGCTGTCCACCAACACCCCTTACCTGCTCCCCCTGTCCAGCAGTAGCCCTTCTCCCTTCCTTTTACCTCTCCCCTGTCCAGCAACAACCCTTGCCTGCTCCCCCTGTCCAGCAGCAGCCCTTCTCCCTTTGTTTTACCTCCCCCGTCCAGCAGCACCTTTTACCTGCTCTCCCTGTCCAACAGTAGGCCTTCTCCCTTCCTTCCCCCCCATCCAGCAGCACCTCTTACCTGATCCCCCTGTCCAGCAGTAGGCCTTCTCCTTTCCCTGTTCCCCCTGTCCAGCATCTGCTAGCCCGGGCAGCCTCGGGGCTTTAGCAAGAGTAGCAGGTTCCACAGGGTTAGTAAGACCCTTGTTAGGGACGCTGAGATCTTTGTAAGCAGTCTGAATTTCTTGCTGAAAACCAGGATAGACGGCTTATCTCATGTACAATCCTACTCTTGGGGCTAAATTCACTAAAGATAGTGATTCAATCGCTGTTGGCTGATTCCTGTCCAATTTTTAAACAGCGATTGATTCATGCAAACTCCCCAACTCAGTCGCTCAGTGAGCAGCCCTGACAGTAGTGACAGGAGAAGCAGCCTCCTGTCTGCTGTCAGGGCTTCTGCTGGGGTGTTTTTTCATTTTTTCTTAATAGCACAGATATTTTACATGTATTACACATGCAAAATATCTGGCTCTCCCCACCACCAGTACCTTTACATATGGCAGGAAGGATGCCCAGTCCCTCCTGCCATCAGCTCCCTCCTCCCCTGCACACCCGCGGCTGGCCGAACACCCCCACCCTACACACACACACACAGCCACCATCGTTGCTATTTTCCCATCCCGGCCCACCCCACCACCGGTACCTTTACATATGGCAGGAGGGATGCCCACTCCCTCCTGCCATCAGGATGCCCACCCCCACCACCGTTGCCCCCCGGCCTGACCCACAACCCCCGGTACCTTTTCATTGGGAGCAGGGATCCCCTCCTCCTCCGGCCAGCTCCTGCATGGCAATGACGGTCTTAGAGTCTACCCCAATGCATCATCTGAGGGGCCTTAGGCCCTGATTGGCTCAGGCGCCTTGGGATCCTTCCTTGGGAAGGGCCTGAGGCAACTGAGCTAATCAGGGACTTCCTTAGGGCTGAGGGAGAATCAGGAATAAGACCTTAATGAAAATGTAGGTGAAGACCCCTATGAGACCCCAAAAGTTATATTTTTAAGAGAGACATTGTGCTTATGAATTCAAGTTTCTGAACAATCATATCTCTCCTTGTCAGCAATAAACAAGAAGCCTATGTAAGAAGTTCAACTTTGCTCCAGTAACTGGCATTATCCCAAGGCAAGCAGGCAGCATATTCTCTACATGTGGGTGATGTCACCGATGGAGCTCTGTAGCGGACGTTTTCACAAGCAGACTTGCTTGAAGACCTTCAAGCTTGCGATTGGACCGCGCATGTGTGTGAGTGCCCCTCCCACCCGACCTAGGGCATGCGTCTCCTCAGCGTAGCCTCAGTTCTATTTTTTCCACGGAGCCAGAAGCACTGCTCCCTTGCTTTGCGCGATATTGTTGTCCCTCTTGCACCGCGGCTTTTTTGTTATTTTCAATTGAGTCGCTGTGCTCACATCTTTTTCTTATTTTCCTTCGTGTTTTTGTTTTTTTTTTACCGGGTCACCGGTCTTGCTCTGGCCGCCTAGCCTCGCAGGGCCACAGCCGTATTTTTTCTTATGTCCCGGCCTCGCACCGGGTTCAAGAACTGCACTAGGTGCAACCGGGTTATCTCCATCACCGATCCTCATCGTTGGTGTGTGGAGTGCCTGGGTGCAGAGCACCTTGCCGAGTCGTGTCCGCGTTGTGCGACTCTGCAACCGTGGGCTCTTCGTCGGAGGGTGGCCAAAATTCTCCAACTTTTTGGCCCGATGGATCCTGCGGGACAGGCCTCGAGCTCAGCCTCGGCACCGGTGTTGGGTGCCTCGGCCTCAAAGTCCCCCTCGGCCTCCAAGGCTCCTCCTTCGACTCCTCCTGCTACTCCAGTCTTGGATAAGTCTCCTCTTTCCTCCTCAGGTGTGCCGGCAAAGAAACCTACCTCAGAGTCTCATGTGAGTGCCGCCTCATCGGCATCTTCAAGACCTCATTCTAAGCATGCCTCCTCACGTAGGGAATACTCTTCCTCGAGGTCGCCCTGAAGGAGCGCACTGCTGCACCTATGACCCAACATCCTTTGGTCCCGGTGCCTATGTTTGAGGACATGCTTAAGGCTATCCTTACGTCGCAGCTTTCCTCGGTGGTGAGCCAACTGGTCCCCACCTCGACGCCTTTGACCTCGGTCTCAACCCAGCCCCAGTCTGACCAGCCTGAGTGTCCTTCTCTTGTGTCTTGGGGCCATGCCAGCAAGACTCGCAGGATTCCATTGAGCAATTCTTCATCTCCGGACTCGGGATCTGTGACTTTACGTGGATCCATGACAGGGGTCCGCTTTTCACTCGCTACTTTGGCGAGGCTTGCCCCTTCTAAAAAGCTGTGGTCTTCTTTGCCCCTTCGAGGCAGGTCTTCGATATCAAAACCTTCCAGGCACACCTTTGTCCTCAAGTTGGACTCTAGTTTGCATTCCCAATCGGGGCGGATGACCGCCTCTCAGGAGCCTTCTTCAAAACCGGTAGAGGAATTTTCCTTTCCCCCGTCTTCTCTGGGGCTCCGCAAGCTAGTCCCTCGGACTCCGGGGTCCTCCCCGACCCACCTTATGCAGGGTCGTTCCTTGACACCCCCAAGGCGCTTTAGTCGAGCCTCCTCGATCTCCCATTCATGGGACTCCGAGGCTCCGGCATGCTATTAGAGGGAAATTTCTCCCTCTTTCTCTGCTGCCCCCAGATCTCATTCTGGGTCTCTTCAGGAGGATGAGTCTTCTTCTCGAAACTCCTCCTTTACTCATTTCATTTCTGACATGGGCAGGGCCTTGAATCTGGACCTCCAGTCTGAGTCCCGTTATACCCAGGAATTCCTGGCGGAGATGGGTGTTGCTCATCCGCCCCGTGAGGTACTGCGCTTGCCGTTGCACCAGGTTCTCCGGCAAACATTTCTCTGGAACCTGGAAACCCCTTATGTGGTCATGGCTATTCCCTCCAAATTGGAGTCCCGTTACCGGACGATCCCGGTCAAGGGGTTTGAAAGTTCTCAGCTTTCTCACCAATCCTTGGTGGTTGAATCTTCCTTGAAGAAATCCAACTCCTCGAAGGTATACGCAGCCGTCCCTCCAGGCCGGGAGGGCCGTACAATGGACAAGTTTGGTCGCCGTCTTTATCAAAACTCAATGATGGCGAATCATGTCCTCAATTATAACTATCTTCACGTCCTATCTTTAGTTCTGTGTGGAAGCCTTCCACTCGTTATGGGTGGACGTGCCAGGTTCTCGACATCAGGAGTTTCGTCTCCTCGAGGAGACGCTCTTCCAGCTCTGCCTCTATGTTTCAGGCGGCCTACGACGCCTTCAAGTTGTCCTCGAGGGTCATGTCCTTTGCGATTGCCATGCGTCGCCTCGCTTGGCTCATGATTGTGGATATGGATCCGAATCTCCAGGATCGTCTAGCCAATCTCCCTTGCGTGGGTCATGAGCTATTTGATGATTCCATAGAGGTGGCCACTAAGTGGGAACACGAACGATCCTTCGCCTCTCTGCTGAGAGTTAAGCCAAAAACCCCTCTGACTCGGTAATACAAAATTCCTCTCCGGAGGTACCCGCATAAATCTACTCCTGCGTTCTCTCGGCCTCCTTCAAAGTGGCCGCAGCAACAGCAGCAGCGTCAAACTAAGGCCCAGGCTCTGGCGAAGCCTGGGCCGTCTTTTTGACAATTCCGGTCTGAGCCTTCGGGCTCCCTTCCTCCTGGAGCCTTTCCCCCTCCCCATCGGGGGTCATATCCATCATTTCTATGCCCAGTGGGAAAGTCTTACCACCGACAGTTGGGTGCTTTCCATCATCCGGGAGGGGTATTCCCTTTACTTCAGTCACATACCCCCGGGCCTTCCTCCAAGAGAGTTTCCTTCTGACCGGTCTCAGCTCCTCTCCTTCTGCAGGAAGCTCGGGCCCTTCTTCGCCTTCGGGTGGTCGAGGAGGTTCCTCCGGACCAGTGGAATACAGGATTTTATTCCCGGTACTTTCTGGTTCCCAAGAAGACGGGGGATCTGCGTCTGATCCTAGACCTTCGTACTCTGAACAAGTTTCTGGTCAGGGAATAGTTCAGAATGCTCACCCTTCCTACGTTGTACCCCCTCTTGGACGAGGGGGACTGGCTGTGCTCACTGGACCTCAAAGAGGCGTATACGCACATTCCGATACACCCGGCCTCTCGCCGGTATCTGAGATTCCAGTTGGGGGATCTCCATCTCCAGTATCGTGTTCTACCCTTCAGCCTGGCGTCCTCTCCAAGGGTTTTCACGAAATGTCTAGTTGTTGTAGCTGCGGCCCTGCATCTCCACAGCCTGCAGGTGTTTCCCTACCTCGATGACTGGTTGATCAAAGCGTCCTCTCGCCGCGAAGTTTTATGAACGACGAATCAAACCATTTTGCTCCTTCAGAGTCACGGCTTCGAGGTGAACTTCCCCCAAGTCTCACCTCTGTCCATCCTAGTCTCTAGAGTTCATCGGAGCGGTCCTGGACACGGTTCGTCTCCACTTCTTCGTGCCTCGGCCTCGTCAGGAGGCCCTTGTTCATTTATGCCAGAGGGTGGCCCATTTGTCCTCGGCCCCGGCTTGGCTCTTGATGGTCCTACTAGGTCACATGGCCTCCAAAGTTCACGTGACTCCTTTTGCCAGACTTCACCTCCGTATTCCTCAATGAACTTTAGCGTCCCAATGGAACCAGGATCGGGATCCTGTCTCTCGACTCATTGTCGTGACTCCTTTGTTGAAGCAGTCTCTCCGTTGGTGGATGCTCTCTTCCAATCTTTCCAGAGGTTTTCTGTTTCATGCTCCTCCGCAGAAGGTCCTCATGACGGACTCGTTGACCTATGCTTGGTGAGCTCTTCTGGACAGTCTTCGCACTCAGGGTCTTTGGTCCAGTGCTGACCGCCTTTCTCATCAATCTGTTGGAGCTTCGAGCAATTTTCCTCGCCCTGAAAGCTTTTTGTCACCTACTTTGCGACCGAGTGGTGCTGGTTCGCACGGACAACCAAGTCACCATGTATTATATCTACAAACAAGGGGGCACGGGGTCCCTGTCCCAAGAGGCGATGCAGCTCTGTGATTGGGTCATCCGCCGCAACATTTTCCTTCGAGCTGTCTACATTCAGGGCCAGCACAATTGTCTGGCAGACAAGTTGAGTCGTCTTCTGCAGCCTCACGAGTGGTCCATCCATTCCTTGACCCTGCGTCAGGTGTTTGCTCATTGGGGGACTCCGGATGTCGATCTGTTCGCGTCCCCCCTCAATCACAAGTTGGCCCGCTTCTGCTTCAGGGTTTACACTCCTCTCAAGCTCGAGGCGGATGCTTTTCTGCTGGATTGGACTAATCTGTTTTTGTATGCGTTCCCTCCATTCCCTCTGATTCTGGAGACTCGTCAGGCTCAAGTCCACGCGTGCCACCATGATTCTGATAGTTCCTCGGCCCTGACAGCCGTGGTTATCCCTTCTGTTGCAACTCAGTTCCAGGGAGCCTCTTCTTCTGCCTGTTTTTACTTCTCTGCTTACGCAGAGTTGGGGTTCTCTACTTCATCCCAACCTACAGTCTCTGCACTTAACGGCTTGGTTCCTCGAGACCTAATGCCTGTGCTGAGAGGCTTCTCGGAAGGAGTCCACTTGCCAATGTTACCATCAGAAGTGGACCCGCTTTTCTTCCTGGTGTGATACTAGGCAGCAGGAGCCGCTATCTGCCTCCTTATCTGCTGTCCTGGATTATCTGTTTCACTTGTCGGGCACTGGACTCAAGTCCTCTTCGGTTCAAGTTCACCTTAATGCCATTGCTGCTTGTCATCCGCTGATTGACGTGAAGCCTATCTCTGTTCATCCTGTGATTTCCCGCATCATGAAAGGCCTTTTCCACGTTCATCTGCCCCTTAAACCTCCTTCTGTGGTTTGGGATCTTAACGTGGTCCTTGCTCGCTTGATGAAACCCCCGTTCAAGCCGCTAGCACGGGCTCACTTGAAGTATCTTACTTGGTAGGTTGTGTTTCTTATTGCCCTCACTTCTGCCCGTCGGGTCAGTGAGCTTCAAGCCTTGGTACTATCATGATAAAGTGGTTCTCCGTACCCATCCTAAGTTCTTGTCTAAGGTTGTTTCTGAGTTTCACGTCAACCAATCCATTGTTCTTCCTGTGTTTTTTCCAAAGCCCCATTCTCACCCTGGAGAAGTGGCTCTGCACTCTCTTGATTGTCAGCGTGCGTTGGCCTTCTACTTGATGCGCTCCGCTCCTCATCGTTCTGCTCTCCAGCTGTTCCTCTCTTTCGATCCTAATCACTTGGGTCGCTCTGTTTCTAAGTGGACCATTTCTAACTGGTTGGCCGCTTGTATTTCTTTCTGTTATGCTCAGGCTGGTCTCTCCCTGCCGGGCTGAGTAACAGGCCACAGGGTCAGGGCAATGGCAGTGTCTGTTGCTTTCCTCCGCTCAACTCCACTTGAGGAAATCTGTAAGGCTGCCACTTGGTCCTCAGTTCATACATTTACTTCGCACTACTGTATGGATGCTTTCTCCAGGCGTGATGGCCATTTTGGCCAGTCCATTTTGCAAAATCTGTTCTCCTAAATTGCCATCTCTCCATCCGTCCCATTCTGGTTAGCTTGGAGGTCTCCCACATGTAGAGAATATGCTGCCTGCTTGTCCTGGGATAAAGCACAGTTACTTACCATAACAGGTGTTATCCAGGGATAGCAGGCAGATATTCTCGCAACCCACCCACCGCCCCGTGGTTGGCTTCTTTGCTAGCTATCTGAACTGAGGCCACGCTGAGGAGAAGCATGCCCTAGATCGGGTGGGAGGGGCACTTGCGCATGCGCGGTCCAATCACAAGCTTGAAGGTCTTCAAGCAAGTCTGCTTGTGAAAACGTCCGCTAGGGGGCTCCGTCGGTGACGTCACCCACATGTAGAGAATATCTGTCTGCTGTCCCTGGATAAGTAACTGTGCTATATCTGCTGACTGGATATTTCGGAACTTTCCAAAAGAAAAACCCAAACAAAATGTCCTACCAAAACATTATCAGAACTGCTGACAGAACAACAATCAAGCTCAGGAAGAGGGGGCCTACTCTCAGAAATTATTGAACTTAGTATTAAGAATGCATAGTCAGGGAAATAGGTCAGATTTGATAGTGGGTGATATCATGCTTCAATATGGCTTCGAGAGTTTATGACATACCACGGTCTCCTCTGTAAGAATGATATAACCAAACACTTAGCTGATAATGGTAGAGCTGACCAACGTTCTAAATGAATGAGGTTATTTGAAAAGTTCACAAAAGATCCTCATGGTGGTTCGACCAAGTTGGTTTCAGGGCTGACAAAACAGCCCTTTCCTCAGGAACATACACAGACCATCTAGTGCAGCAGGAAGCCGCTAAGTTTGAATGGCAACCCAGCATAAAACGGAGGCAAGCGGGAGAGGCCACCAGAGCGGCAAGCACAGAGCTTTAACAGAGACGCTACTCAGTGCCGGAAAACAGCTGAAGATAACAAAAGCTGGAAAAACAAAGGCAAAGTTAGATGATGGTGTTCCATTCAATAAACTCATTTAGGCCCATGGGTTGGACAATATTCAAATGAAATATCCAATATTGTTCCCGCAATTGGCTGCGGGCCAACCTATCCCCCCAATAATTGTATGGTATTTGTTCAATCATAAACCAGGTAAGATCGAAAAAATCATGGTTATATTACTGGCAATGGGCCACTAAGGGAGCAGTTTGAATTCTTGCATGAATTCTGCTTTTGTTTTCCTTCAGTCTGATCTTAATTTTCCTAGTAGTTTGACCCACATACAGAAGCCCGCACGGGCATATTATAATATATATGAACCACTGGGAGGAACAATCAAAGAAAACGATTGATGGGTCTGAGAGTGACACCAAACAGACAAATGAAGAGAATATGTTGTAGAAATAAAATCTGGCTCTTTCCTAATGTGACAAAATCCACTCAGGAAAGATGAAAGGAATTCTTAACAATGAGAGAAGAAATGAGGAAAATGGAAGCTACTTTTTTACTTGCATATCCGTATAAATGTGTAATTAAATACTTAAGTTTGAGAGATTTTTTTTTCCTCCTGGAGCATCTAAGATCCCTTTTAAATCTTAAAAAATTACTATCTTCGCTCCTCCCCCATTCCAGCAGGGGAGAGCCGACGGAGGAGGGCTGCAGTCCGGCCATCGGACCAACGGTTGGCTCGGGGACCCGTTCAAGCTGGACTTCAGTTTTGACTGTTTTGATTTTATTTTCACTTCTTTTTAGTTTATGATATATTTTTTAATCTCACTTATTGTTTTACCACTTATTTTGTTTCATTTTATCATTCAAATTTCATTTAAATTTCCCCAGAATTCTATTGCTTCTACAGTTCTCCCTCTGCATCTATTCTTATCTCCCCTCTTTTTAACCTTTCAAATTCCTTTAGATCATTGTAATCTTATTAGTATGTTTATTTTCTTATTTTTCTCCTCTATCTCTATTTTCTTTCTTTATTACTCTTCTAATTGTCATTTTTCCTGATACTTTAGTTAGATTGTGAGCCTTCGGGACAGTAAGGGAATTTCTAAGTACCTATCTTACTTATAATTTTAATGCACCAATATATTCATTGTAACCCGTTCTGGGCTCTTTTGGGAGGATGGGCTAAAAAATCGAATAAATAAATAAATAAAATATATTTGTAAAATAATCAGCTGAGTTCTGTTGAAACCAATTCTTAAATTGTTTTCTACTTTTAACATACTCCTTTTAATGGGTTGTTGTTGTTTTTTTTTCTTCTCTCTTTTTTAATAGGGGTCTGAGGAAGTGATGTTGTTTCTTTATTTTTCTTATGTTAGAATTGTTGAGTCTAGGATTTGATATCTAAATTGTCACTGTGTTGAACGAGTGTTTAAACTTGTAATGATTTACTAAATAAATAAAAATAAAGTATAAAAAAAATCAGTTATTCTTGAAGACTGAACAGCTGACTCCAAAATATTTGCAACCAACTGCAATGCTTCACATTGTGGAATATTGCTATATAGAGCCTCAAGGTCCATAGTAATAAGAACATTAGTGGGGCCTATATTGATAGTCCTAATCTGTTTCAAAAGTGAGTAGTGTCCTGTATAAAAGATCTAGTTTTATTCATTTCAAGCTTCAAAAAATAGTCCACAAACTTTGACAGTGGTTCCAAGATAGTGCCGCTTAAGGAAATAATCGGTTTCCAAGGAGGGTTCACTAGGTTTTATGTATCTTCGGAACCATATAAAAGCTGAGGTTTTGAGTAAGAAATTTATCTTCCTTTTTGGTAATAATCTGAGCCAGGGCAGATTCCACAATGATTTGTATCTCGGATTGAACCACAGCAGAGGGATCTCCATCTACCGTGTTTCCCCAAAAATAAGATCTACCCCGAAAATAAGCCCTAACAGGATTTTTGGGGTAGGTTTTAATATAAGCCCTAGTCCCGAGATTCACCGGCAATTTCCCTTCCCTCCCTCTCATCCCTTGTGCAGCAGAACCTTTGAGCACTCGCACCCGACACGCAGCCAAATCCCCATCCTTCCCACCCTCCCATCGGAACACCGCCGCGAGCCTTATTTATCTCCCTAAGCAGCGTCGGGCCGGCAGCATGCTAAACAGGCTCCTTGGCCTTGTTCACTCATGAATTCAGTCTGCCATATTACTGATGATGTCTGCCCTGGCTCAGATGATGTCATCAGTAATGCAGCAGACTAAATTCACGAGCAGACAAGGCCGAAGCAGCCTGTTTAGCGCACTGCCGATCCGACACTGCTTAGGGAGGTAAGTAAGGCTCACGGCGGGTTTCTGATGGGAGGGTGGGAAGGATGGGGATTTGGCTGCGGTGCAGGTGCTAGGGGGGGCGGTGCTCACTCAAGGGTTCTGCTGCACAAGGGATGGGAGGGAAGGAAAGGAAGCTGAATAAAGTTCCTGCTGACGAAGGAGGGAAGGGAAGCTGGGTAAGGGTCCTGCTGTACAAGGGATGGGAGAGAGGGAAGGGAAGCTGGGTAAGGGTCCTGCTGCACAAGGGATGGGAGGGAGGGTAGGATAGAAGCTGCACATGTGGGGGAGAGAAAGGAAAGAGGAAGAATTAGGGTGAAGGAAATACCCCGAAAATAAGACCTAGTGCCTTTTTTGGGCCTAAAATTAATATAAGACATTGTCTTATTTTCGGGGAAACATGGTAATCTGGCATACCACTTAGTATTGGAAATGTGAGCTTGAACTTGAGCCTTCATCCAAACCTTCATTCAAATGCTGGGATTATGTTTCCCTCGTCACACTGAGGACCATCTTCATCACCATTATTATATGCTTTAATTATCATTGTTTGAAGTTTTGTGAGTCTACTGAGGATAATCTAGTGCACATGGAGGTATATGCTCACTCAGTTTTTTGGCATTTGCTGCTATTTTCAGGATCTTTTAAGTATCATAGCAGCTAGAAGAGATTTTTTTGTTTCATAAATACACATGAGGCAAGTCTCTTTCAATTGAAAGGAAACTCCAGCGTGAGAGGGAATAGAATAAGGTTAAGTAGTGAAAGGCTCAGGAGTAATCTAAGGAAATTCCTATTTTTACAGAAAGGGCAGTAGATGCATGGAATAGTGTCCCATTATGTTTATTAAAATCTTTATATACTGCATATACAGCCAAAATAGGATCAAAGCAGTTTACAATATAATTCAATCAAAATTATGAAAAGAAATCCATTTAAGAAGAAAAGAGGTGGTGGAGATATACCCCCCTCTTCTATTAAACTGCGATAGCAGTTTCTAGTGTGGGGAGCCGCGCTGAATAGCCCGTGCTGCTCCCGATGCTCATTGAGTTCCTATGAGCATCAAGAGCAGTGCGGGCCATTCAGCGTGGCTCTCTGCGCTAAAAACTGTTAGCGCAGTTTAATAGAAGAGGGGGATAGACTGTATATGAATTCAAGAACGCGTGGGACAGGCATGTAGAATCAAGTAGGGAGAGGAGAAAAGGTGGATGCTGTGGATAGGCAGATTGGATGGGCCATTTAGCCTTTATCTGCCATCATGTTTCTAAGGTTTCAGGAATAAATTTTCAGAGAGTTTCTCACCCTGAGCAATATTTATTTATTTTATGTTAAAAATTTCTTTCCCGCTTATTACCTAAACGGGTTACAGTGTTAAATTACTGCAAAACCTTTGACAGCTGGGTTTCAGGCTGAAAAAAAAGATAGAAAAAGAAACAGAGCTTGCACATTCTGTCAGTATCTTCTCTAGTTCTCAGTCTCATGGCTGAGAAAGGAGGGATTATTCCAAGCTAGAAAACCATGATCTTTGCTTTTGCAGTTTTCATTGATTAGTTGTCAGGAAGAGCTGTAACTACTGAGCCATAGGCCTAGCAGAATTATGACCTCTTGTGGTAGAAACCCTTTCCAACAAGGAAGGCAATGTAGGATTTTGAGATGCAGTTGCAAAGATAATGGCTGGTAGTTTTCTTCCTATGCCACTTCGAGAAAGGTGAAATATGGAGCATTCAGAAAAGAAGTAAATGGAAGTTCATAGTTTGGACTAGATATTATAAATCTGGAAACATAATAATTAAACAGTTCAATGACTCCATTTCATATACACTTTAAATATGCAAGGCTACTCTGCATGCTCCAAAATACCACACTATATTAAATGGGTAGAGTTAACCCTCAGAATGCTTAGGGCTCCTTTTACTAAGGTGCGCTAGTGGTTTTAGCGCATGCTACAATGACGCCTGCGCTAAACACTGACACCTCCATAGAGCTTACGTTAGTATTTTTTGTTTAGTGCGTGGTTAGCGCATGCTAAAAACGCTAGCATACTTTGGTAAAAAGGAGCCCTTAGTGCTCTTCAAAACATAAATGAACACAATATATCACAGGTATAAAAAAAGAAATCATCCACTCATTCTTATGATGTACTAAATTCAACAAAAATTCATAATCAGGGTGATACTTGCATTACACTTTAGCCTGCCAAATCCCCAAAATAAAGCCAGGTAGGCCACTTAGCTGCACATGTTGTCTTCAATATCCAAATCTGAATTTCTAGGAGCTTAGCACAACTGTCAGGCAAAACTCCTAAACACCCAACTGGGGTTTCTTGTTTTGTATTCATTCACTGCTTCAAGTGTTCAACTTCCATGACTGTTTTCACAGCTGTTCCATAGCCACAGCTCCCATAAATGATATGGATCAACAGAAAAATTCATTCTTTGAAATCTGGTAAGGAGTATCAATGGTTTCATGATATACCATACTTGGTTTAATTTTATTATTATTTCCAAGTCAACAAAATGTTTGTGTACTGCACCACTCAAGCTATCCAAACCCCCTCTCTTCTTTAAGTCAGACATACACAAAGACAGCAAAGCAATATATGCACATGTCACAGACCCACACAGAGAGGTTGGAAAGAATTCATGAATCATGCTCCACATGCTACTTATTTAACCACTGTTCTCATTTTTTTGATAGTACTGAATGCTGTGACATTATTCGTACATGGTTAACAAGAGGTAGTTTTATTCCATGATTACCTTAACTGAAAACAATTTGATAAAATTGGTAATGCTTTCATTATGAGCAGACATAACTACTGCAACTCTCTTTCCTCTGGATTGAGCAAGTCTAGCCTTCAGTACTTATAACTGGTGCAAAATTCAACTGCCTACTATCAGTGTTTTAAATAATGTTTGTAGCTATGATCACATGACTCCGTTTTTGAAGGAGAACAGCTGGCTACCTGTAAAATTTCGATTAATGCACAAAACATTAACATTGACTTTCAAAGCTTTACATTTAGGTAAACTTAATTAATTATCAAAGCTTTTGGTGCCATACAGACCAATTAGAAATTTACATTCTTCCAACACTCAGTGGTTGTCTCTACCTTCAGTTCACTTGGCAAGACTGACTGCAACATGAAATTCTGCCTTTTTCTTTCTTTTTTGCTTCTGCACCATATTTATGGAATTCTCTAACTATTGAATTACGTACTGAACTTTCTCATATTAAATTTAGAAGCCTTTTGTAAACCTATCTTTTTGGTTTAGCATACTCTTAGAAGATTTTTATTATCTAATGTAATTAGACCTTTTTGGATTGGAACTTAGGGATTCTAGACTGCAGGTTTTTTAGACCTTATTTTTTGTAGGAGGTTATATTTATTTATCTTTCCTTTGTTAATGGAGTTCCTTTCTTTTGTTTTTAAATTTGTAAACTGCTCTGTTGTTACTGCGAAGGCAGTCTATAAGTACTAATAAACATAATAGTGTCCAAAAGGTTCTATCACATCACTCCAATGTTATATCAATTACACTGATTGTCTGTGGCAGCTCACATTAGTGTCAAATTGTTGTGCTTGGTATACAGATCATATCATTTGGGATGCCCAATTTATTTTTGTAGCAAGTTGATAAAACATATTTCTCAGCAAGCACTTCGCTCAGCACACACACACACAAAATTTGCAACTCCTAGGATTAGATGTTATCAAACTTTCATTAACTTCTTTCTGGAACTCCTTCCCAGAGGAGCTGCACAAAACTTGCTTGTGTCAACATTTTAAGGCCCCCTTTTACTAAACCACTTTAGAAGTTTCTACCCAGGCTGCTAAATGCTCCAACACTGCTCTGACACTCATATGATTCCTATGAGCATCAGAACAGTGTCGGAGCATTTAGTGCTTTGGCTCATGGTAGAAAAAAAAGAGCCTAATTGATTTGTTGTAGATTTTTACACTGCTTGCATACTGGATTGAAAATTTAACTCTAGACTGTATTGTAAATACGGTGGTATATTGTATATGCTACTGTGGTATATAAAATTAATAAGCCAATCCAATTTATTGGTCTATAGGTTATGTGTAAAATTGTGTCTTTCTATGTGTATGTTTAAATATACATATTTGATTTTCTTCCTTATGGGGCTCATTTTAAAAAAAGGGAAATCCATCCAAAAAGTGGCATAAAGGGGAAGATAGACATTTTTCTGCCCTGCAACATGGCTTTACTAAAAGTAAACTATGCCAAATGAATCTGAGAAATTGGAAGACTGGGTGTCCAAATAGCAGATGAAATGTAATGTGAACAAATGCAAAATCATGCAAATTGGGAAGAATAATCAAATCATAGTTACTGGTTGTTTAGGGTCCACCTTGGGGATCAGCACTCAAGGAAAAGATCTGGGTGTCTTCATAGACAATACACTGAAACCTTCTGCCTAATGTGTGGCAGTGGCCAAAAAAGCAAACAAGATGTTAGAAATTATTTAAAAAGAGATGGTAAACACAGTGGCATACCTAGCATATATAAAAGGATAAACACTTTCAATAATGATTATTGTAATGTCCAATGATGTAAAATGAGAACAGCATAGGCTATAGACTCATTCAAAAAATGAAGGAAAAGTCTCAGAAAGGGCCCTCCCACCTCAACCAGTATGGTTTTTAAAGAAGTGGTCGAGCGGTCACCTCATTGGTGTATCGATCAAGGAAGATAAGTTGAAAATTTTCTTCTATCATCTATTTTTCATTAGCGAAGCACAGCATAAGGATTTAACACATATTGAAGGTTTTTTGCCAATGAGGTGACCGCTCAACCACTTCTTTAAAAACCATACTGGTTGAGGTGGAAGGGCACTTTCTGAGGCTTTTTCCTTCATTTTTTGAATGAGTCTATAGCCTATGCTGTTCTCATTTTACATCATTGGACATTACAATAATCATTATTGAAAGTGTTTATCCTTTTACATATTGTGTTTTCATGATATCTGGGTCATTTGTGGATACCTAGCATATGTGATACCCAGGGCCCATCATTTTTTGACACCCCCCCCTTCTGTATGAAAAACATGATTTTTTAGTAACAATCCACACATCACACAAGAGTGTACCTAGGAAAAGGCAGCATCTTACATATGCAGTGAGCAGTACAACATCAATATACCCATTGTAAAACTAAATAAGCCAGACTAGTACAGATCAATCCTACACAATCAATCCTAACAGAAAACCATGTCTTTCGAACACACAGAACACAGAAAATACCTTCGCCTAGTATGGAATATGTAATCACAAACTAACCCCTCCTCCTTTTACAAAACTGTAGTGCGGTTTGTAGCCATGGTGGTTACAGCTCAGACGCTCATAGAATTCTGAGCATCAGAGCTGCTACCACCACGGCTGGTACTAAAAAATGCTCAATTCCCACAAAAATACTGCTGTGTAATAGTAAATTCTAAATAAAGTGTCCCAAAGTGGTGAACTACTCCAAAAAACAAGGGGCACTCAATGAATCATGAATGTACTTTATAAATTTACAAGTGGAGCTCAGAACCTGTAGCTGGCATAGAAATCACGAACAGGGAAAAACCCTGCAATGTGTTTCAATATGTCTATCATTGCTCCATCCTGATTTTATATAAAGTTATTTCAAATGATTTTTTGACACTGGTTTCCCATATGAATGTTTCTATAAAGATAACATGTCTTCATAAAAAAATATATAGTAGTTTCTTCAAAGATTTCTTGAAATACTTGAAAAGTAAACTTCGACTTAGTTCATTTCCCCCGCCACAGTGAGACAACCTCTATCACCGCTGTGATTTGGAAATGAGGTAAGTCGAAGTTTACTTTTCAAAGTATCAAAAAGTATTTCAAGAACTCTTTGAAGAAACTAATATATATTTTTTTATGAAGACATGTTATCTTTATAGAAACATTCATATGGGAAACCAGTGTTAAAATCATTTGAAATAACTTTATATAAAATTAGGATGGAGCAATGATAGACATATTGAAACACATTGCAGGGTTTTTCCCTGTTCGTGATTTCTATGCCAGCTAAAGGTTCTGAGCTCCTCTTGTAAATTTATAAAGTACATTCATGATTCATTGAATGCCCCTTGTTTTTTGGACTAAAAATGCTCTACAGTTTTGTAAAAAGAGGGATAAAATAGAAATATGTAGACAAAGGTTAAATTGAACCACCAAGAAGCTGGCCTCTGCATATAATGCAACACCACAGAAACAGTGACACATGTCTCCTAAAGCAAAAAATAAATAAATAGAAAATTTTTTCTATCTTTGTCTTCTCTGGTTTCTGCTTTCCTCATCTTCTTGTTACTCTCTTCTTTCCATCGACTGTCTGCCCCTTCTATATGGCATCTTCTCTCCTTCTGTGCCCCTTCCAGAAACTGTATGCCTTCCCCTTCCATCTCTCCTTTCATCCCCATTGGTCTGGCATCTCTCTCCATCCCTCTCCCACACCTCTCCTCTGCAATCCTTTTCCCTTTTTTCCCCCTCATTTTCCTTTTCCATTTATTTTCTGCATCTATCTAGATTGTGTTCTTACTACCTTGTCATCAATTTCCTTTTTCACTGTCTACCTACAACTTGTCACCTCTTTCCCTCACCCCCTCCAGTATTTCACTAACTCAATCCTTTTCCCCCATCATGTGTCCTCCTTTTATTTATCCCCTCCTTCCATCATGTACCCTCTTTCTCTACCCCTTCCATCCAGTACCTTCTCCTCTCTCTGTCTACTTCTATCCAGCATCTGCTCCCCTCTTTCTCTCTTCTCCATTTCATTCCTGCATCTGCTCCCTTATCTCTCCCATCCCCACTTCCATCCATCATTGGCTCCCCCTCTACCCTCCCCACTAACATCCAATGTCTGCCTTTTCTTTCTCCATCCACCCCTGTTCAATCAGCATCTACCTCTTGTCTCTCCCCCCTTCCATCAGCATCTGCCCCCTTTATTTCCTGCCAATCCAATTCCATCCAGTATCCTTCCCCCTTATATTTCTCTCCCCTCTCCCCTTTCCCTGCACACCAATTCCATCAGCACCACCCTGCCCCTTTTCTCTCCCTCTACCATTCTTCTATACCAGCAATCATGCTCCTTTCTCTCCCTTCATGCAGCAAGGTCCCATGATGACTACAGCTGTCAGCTCTATTCTGGAGGAAGTAAGTTACATCAGAGGGGGTGGACCCAGCAGCTGCAGTCATTGTGGAACCTTGCCGCAACTCCCTGTGTCTGCCGGGTCCACCCCCTCTGATGTAACTTACTTCTTCCGGAACAGAGCCGGCAGACATAGTCATCAAGGGACCTTCCTGCACCTCAGCACGGCTGCCAACTTTACTCCAGAGCAAGTACTTTGGAGGGGGTGGCACGGCAGCCGTGCTGAGGTGCAGATCCTGTTGCACAGTAGAGCGGGAGGTTCCGGTCATGGACCTGGACCCGGCCAGCTGTGCACCCTCCTAGGGCATGCACCCAGGGTGGTCTGCTCCCCCCCCCCACCCTCCCTTGGTGTGCCACTGGGTAAACAAGACTAAGAATGTTATAATGCCTCTGTATCGCTCAATGGTGTGACCTCACCTTGAGTATTGCATTCAGTTCTGGTCTCCTTATCTCAAAAAAAGATATAGCGGCACTAGAAAAGATTAAAAGAAGAGCGACCAAAATGATAAAGGGGATGGACAGGGCCAGATTAAATGGTAAGCCCAGTAGGCATATGCCTCAGGTACAAGGATGTCAGGGGGCACCAATGAGCTGGGTGCCCACTGTCTCCCTCCATCCTTCTCTCTTCTGTACAGCAGCTGTCATTTTGCTTTCCTCTTTTCCCTGCCCCCTCCCCCAGGTCGAATAGCAGTGGCTCTCTTCCCAGCCTCCAGACTAGTGCTGCCCGATTCAGGGGAAAAAATTTCGATTCGATTCGATGCAGCCTATTGAATCAATTTTTTGATTCGATTTTCCTGCCCAATTAGGTGTTTTGTTTTTTTCAAACATCCTGGTGGGTTTATTTTATAGCCTCTTCATCCCCTTTGCCCTCTCCTACCCACACAGGCGCTGTGGTGTAAACAAAATAAACAAACAAAAAAGACTTTTCCTCTCTTAGGTTCTAGTTCACGCTTGCTGTTTAACACCAGCTCTGGCAGGATACACATTTCAAATCTGACATATTGTAGTCACAAAACAGAAAATAAAATTATTTTTTCTACCTTTTGTTGTCTGGTCATTATTGAAATCATGTTGGTCCCAGGCTCTGCTTGTCTTCTGATAACTTGCTTGCTAGGATCTCCTGCCCATTAGTTATTTCCTTCTTTCTCTGTGCTAATCATCCATCTTCCATCTCTGTCCTCCCCTTCAATTTCCCTTCCCTCCCCCGGAGGTCTGGCATCTTTCCTTTTTTCATCTCCATCCCCACAGTTGCAGTGATAGACCCCACCATCCCCAAATCCACCATCTCTCCTTTTCTCAGCTACCATTTCATCCATCATCTCTCCCTCCTACCCCATCATCCCAGGATCCACCAGCTCTCCCTTTCTCTTCCCAAGTTGTGTCCAACTTTTCTCCCTTTCTGTTCCTTCCCTCCCTAAATCCCATTGTCCACCATCTCTTTCCCTCTCCTCTGTTTTTAGACCTGTTATTTCTTCCCCCCCCCCTTCTCTTTTTAACATTTCCCAACCAAATTCCAGCAGTTTCTCTGACTAGCTCCCCACAGGTCAATCTCTCTCCCTCCAGCCTGTCCCACTCATCTGGGCCCACTCACATGTCCAGAATTCTATTCTCCCATGCCATCCCTGCATGCCGGCACTGCTAATGAAAGGGAAGCAGAAAAGGGTAAAACAAGAAAATACCATGAAAGAAATATCAGCAAGGAGCTATCTAAAATCCCCAGAGTAAACGAGTTAAAAATATAAAAACTAAAAATACACTACCCGATGGGAGAGAACCAGTCAGGTGACTACAAACTAAATAATAAGAGAATATTACAAAATATAACATGCTACCCAATGGGAGAGAATCTGATATAAATCCTAAAATGTTAAAGACAAAAGCCCATAAGAAAGTGAAACTCACTATCCGATGGGAGAGAAATTGTCAGGGGACTACAAACTCAAAATTAAAAAAAAGATATATAATGCAACTCGCTACCCGATGGGAGGGAAACTGTCAAGAGACTAGAGGTCCACCGGCCCTGTAAAGCAAAACTAAAGGGGAGACAGAATGGAAAAAAAAACCTAAAAGCATCTCATGGCAAGCTAGCGTGTGATGAAAAGCTAGCCTCCAAAAAAGAACATAAAATGCGCATAAGCCCTAGTAATGAGCACAGCCTTAATGAAGAAAATGAAAGCGTTTACCTAAAAATGCAGGCAAAGAGCAGAGGAAAAGCTTCCGGAGCTTGCAAAGGCAGTGTGTTTGTAACGCTGCCCATGGCCCCAACAGTGAACATGTGCAGTGTACTGTATCCCGCAGGGGGTGGAATAGAGCTCCGGAGAGGTGCGTGGATCTTGCATTGAAGACGACTGACTATCCCCCCTCGCTCCCTAAAGTAGAAGCGGCAGCGGCATTGGATGGCCAGCAAGAGGCAGTGCTGCTGCTCCTGCTTTAGAAGACCTGGGGAGGAGAGTTGATTTGAATCAATTCACCTGAAATGAATCGGTGAATCGATTCGAATCACGAATCAGGCAGCACTACTCCAGACTTACAGTGGCTTCTACTCCTCCCCTCACAGCAGCTCTCAGTGTTCTAACTTGCCTGCAGCAGTGCCAGTAGCATCAGCGCAGTGATTCACTTAGACAGCCTTGGGGCCTTTGCTGGGTTGCGGCCTGCCTCTGATGATGCAACTTCCTCTTTCCACAGAGGCTGACGCTACCGACACTGCTGCAGGCAAGTAAAAACACTGAGCTGTAGCTGCTAGTCTGAGTAAGGGAAGGTGCTGTTGCCACTGGTTGGAGGTGGAAAGAGGAGTTGTTGCTGATAGGGGTGAAATGGGGAAGGAGATCTAGAGCTGGTTGGGGGAAAAGGGGAGCTGCTTTTGCTGGTCAGGGTGGATAGAGAGGTGCCACACTGATCTGGAAATGGAGGATGATGAAGGGGGAGCTGCTGATGTTAGGGGTGAAAGGACAAGGATGAGCTAGAGTTGACTGGGGAGAAAGCAGCACTGCTTCTGTTGGTCAGGGGAGAGAGAGAGTTGCCACACTGGACTGGAAAAGGAGGATGGTGAAGGGGGAGCTACTGCTGGACAGAGGCAAAGAAAGTGAGAGCTGCTGCTGGACCTGGAGGGATGATGAATTAAGGTTGCAGTACACTTTTGTATACATAAAGAATGGGCTCAAAGTTTAAGTCTTGGGCAAGTAGATGGAAAGGAAAAGAAAGGGGGGGATTTGATCAGAGATGTTTGGGGGTTGCATAGAAGAAAAACTGTACATTGGCAGTGGTATGGTAATCTTTTTTGTTTGTTTTGGATTTTAAAATAAAAGAAAAAAAAAATCAAGTGGATATAAATGGTGGGGGGGAGACAAGGAGGTTCTTGAAGAATTAATCCTATGATGAAAGACTAAAGAGGTTAGGGCTCTTCAGCTTGGAGAAGAGACAGTTGAGGGTAGATATGATTGGTCTACAAAATCCTGAGTGGTTAGAACAGGTAGAAATGGATCAATTTTTTACTTCAAGATTTACAAAGACTAGGGGACACTCAGTGAAGTGACAGAATAATAATTTTTAAACCAATATGAGGAAATATTTTTTCACTCAGAGAATAGTTAAACTGTGGAATGTGTTGCCAGAGGTTGTGGTAAGAGTGGTTAATGTAGCTAGTTTTAAAAAAGGGAGGGGGATAACAGAGAGAGTCAGGAGATGCTTGTTGGATAAGGGGAAGGGTGCAGCGGGTAGACACTGGATGGAAGGGAGAGAAAAAGGGCAGATGTCATATAGGGGAGAGACCAGGAGATTGCAGACACCGGATGGGAGGGGCAGGGAGGGCAGACACTGGTTGGAAGGGGTAGAGAGAGTAAGGGCTGATGCTACATGGAAAGGATAGAGAAGAGTAGACACTTGATAGAAGGGAAAGGCAGAGAAAGCAGATGCTGGAAGGAAGGGGCAGAGAAAGAGGGCAGATGCTAGATGGAAGGGAGAGAATGAAGCGAACATGAGAAAAGCAGAAACCAGAGACAATAAAGGCATATAAAAAGAAACCCCAAAAACCTTTATATTTTTTTGTTTTCTATTTTTAGTTTGTGTTGGATGTTCGACAAGGTTCCGCATGAACGCCTACTTTGAAAAATTGCAAGCTATGGAATCGAAGGTGATATACTCACGTGGAATAAAAACTGTTTGGCGGATAGGAAACAGAGAGTGGGGGTGAATGGACAATACTCAGACTGGAAAAGCATCACGAGTAGAGTGCCGCAGGGTTCAGTGGTTGGGCCTGTGCTCTTCAACATATTTTATAAACGACCTAGAAATTGGCACGATGAGTGAGGTGATTAAATTTGTGGATGATACAAAGTTATTCAGAGTAGTGAGAACACAGAAGGATTGCGAAGACCTACAAAGAGGCATAAATACGCTTGAGGAATGGGCTGCGAAATGGCAAATGAGGTTCAACGTGGATAAGTGCAAGGTGATGCATGTCAGTAACAAAATTCATATGCACGAATACAGGATGTCCGAAGCTATACTCAGAGAGAGCCCGCAGGAAAGAGACTTGGGAGTACTTGTAGACTAGTAAATGAAACCGTGTGCGCAATGCGCAGCGGCAGCGAAAAAGGCAAACAGAATGGTAGGAATGATTAAGAAGGGGATCACAAACAGATCTGAAAAGGTTATCATGCCATTATACCGGGCCATGGTACGCCTCCACCTGGAATACTTCATCCAACACTAGTCGCCGTACATGAAAAGGACATAGTACTATTCGAAAGGGTCCAGAGAAGAGCAACAAAAATGGTTAAGGGACTGGGGGAGTTGCCATACGAGAGGCTAGAGAAACTGGGCCTCTTGTCTCTTGAGAAGAGAAGACTGAGAGGGGACATGATCGAAATATTCAAGATATTGAAGGGAATTGATTTAGTAGCGAAAGAGAGACTGTTCACCCTCTCCAAGGTGAAGAGAACGAGAGAACACTCGCTAAAGTTAGAAGGGGAAAGATTCCATACAAACGTAAGGAAGTTCTTCTTCACCCAGAGAGTGATAAAAATCTGGAACGCTCTTCTGGAGGCTGTTATAGGGGAAAGCACCCTTCAGGGATTCAAGACAAGGTTGGATAAGTTCCTACTGGAACAGAATATACGCAAGTAAGGCTAGACTCAAATAGGGCACTGGCCTTTAACCTAAGGGCCATCGCATGAGCGGACTGCTGGGCACAATGGACCACTGGTCTGACCCAGCACCGGCAATTCTTATGTTCTTATGTTGTAAAGGGTAGAGAGAGAAAGGAAAGAGATGCTACAAGGAAAGGAAAGAAAGAGGAATAGACTCTTGATAGAAGGGAAGGGCAGAGAAAGAGGGCAGATGCTGGATGGAAGGGAGAGCATGAAGAGAAGATGAGGAAAGCAGAAACCAGAGACAACAAAGGTATTAAAAATCAAACTTTATAGTTTTTGCTTTCTATTTTTATGTATTTATTTTTGGTATTATATACCACTTATAGCAGGATCATTCTGCACTAATAATCTGCCTGGTTTAATTTTACAACAGGTGTATTGACATTCTTTTGCTCACTGTTTCTTTTCTGAGCATTCGTTTCATTTCATGGTTATTACAAAATATATATATATATTTTAATATAGAGCAGGGGGTGTTAAAAAAATGATCATCCCCTGGTATTAAATATGCTAGGTACTCCACTACTTCATTTATCTGTCAGTTTTTCTAATCACTTAATGATTCAAATCCGCTTCTCCAATTGTGCATCCAATCTATTGCCTTCCCGTGTACTGCTATCTCTCACTGAGCTGCTGCCAATCATATTCTATGGAATCTTTTCTCTCATTTCTGCTATCTCTCCCTTCCCCCCTCCACCGCCCATCCTCCATCCTAATAAACAAACTTTAGGGGTTTGGGGGACTACTACTTCTCCTTTAGAACTCAATGCAATTTTCAGTTGTGCCAAAAAGCTTTGAATTTTTGGGCAAGTTCACCATATATATATATATATATATATATATTTTTTTTTTTAATATTTTTTTTTTAATTTAAATATTTATATACCACTTATAGTCTAATTCAGTAGTTCCCAACCCTGTCCTGAAGGACCACCAGGCCAGTCCAGGTTTGGGGATAGCCCTAATGAATATGCATGGGCAGATTTGCATGCCTGTCACCTCCATTATATGCAAATCTCTCTTATGCATATTTATTAGGGCTATCCCCAAAACCTGACTGGCCTGGTGGTCCTCCAGGGCAGGGTTGGGAACCACTGGCCTAAGTGGTTTACACTCGGGTACTCAAGCATTTTTCCCTATCTGTCCTGGTGGGCTCACACTCTTTCTAATGTACCTGAGGCAATAGGGGATTAAGTGACTTGCCCAGGGTCACAAGGAGCAGTGTGGGATTTGAACCCACAACCTCAGGCTTTAGCTCTAACCCCTGCACCACATTCTCCACATTGCCTCCAGCACATATTTGAGGTCCCTAACTAAATTGCCTTTAAAAGATCTGGTGTGAGTTTCATAGCTCCATATTGACCAAGGGAGGGGGGACGGGCGGAGTTTCTGATTCTGCTAGATCTTTGCATCAGAAGTCCAATGAGACTGAATTGTTTCCCAGTATTTATCATGCAAGAACAGGAAAATTGTTGCATCCCAACACTGAGGGCTCCTTTTACTAAGGTGCACTAGCGTTTATAGCGCACGCAGGATATTACTGCACGCTACACTGCGTGCTATGTGACCAGAATTAACGCCAACTCAATGCTGGCGTTAGTGTCTAGCGCGCAGGGCAATGTAGCACACGCTATTCTGCATGTTAATGTCCTAACGCAGCTTCGTAAAAGGAGCCCTGAGTCTCTAGCCCTCAGAGCTTGGATGTTGAGAGGTTAACATTGAATTTGCCTGAAAGTATTTTTCTGAAAGACAGAAAAATTTTAATTAGAAGGGCAAATGGTTTTTGAAAAGAAAGAGGTCTGATATTATATTAGGACCCTAGATGTTTTTTTCTTGTCTCACATAAAAATTGCTTAAATATCTTATTCTTCTTTCAGAATCCAACTCTATTATAGCTCCCCTTAGTGCAATCGGAGTTTATCATTAGATAGAAAGTAAAGCCATGTGTGTAGAACCTTTTAGTTTGGTTTATGCAGGGCTTGTCTCTGTTAAAGACTTCCCTCGAGCCTCTGCTTATAGTAGTATTGTGGGACCTCAGTGTACTTACTCAAGTGATAAAAACTCCATTTGAACACTGGATACCTATAATCTGAACTGGAAGGTCTTGTTTTTGTCAGCAGTAGCTTTAGTTTGCAAAGTGATCTCCAGGTTTTACTAACAGATCCACCTTACACTACATTTTTCAATTAGAATGGTTCTGCGCACTCATCTGAAGTTCCTTCCCAAGGCAATGCTTGAATTCCATTTTCACCAATCAGTCCTACAAATCTTTTTTTTTTTTGTAAACCTTATGCACCCATAAAGGTAAGGGCACTCTACTCTGTGGCCTGCAAGAGAGACTTGGCTTTGTCTGGAATGCACTAAAGTCCATAGAAATTTCACCTAGTTTTTGGAATTTTGATCCTAATAGGATGGGGGCTGTCGGCAAATGTGCACACTCCAATTGGGTTGCAGACTGCATTTCCTTTATTTCTTATTTCCAGACAGGACTGACCATAGATGGTCTCAGTTCACAATATTAAGAACTATGATGGCGACAGTAGCCCACAAGGTCAACCTCCACAGAAGAGTTTTGCAGGGCTACAACCTGGACTTTGTTTCATACATTTCCTTATTGTCTAAAACAGAACTCCTGAAATGACAGTAGCTTTGGCTGGACAATCCTCTAGAATGTATTTGGGGTTTAGATCCCAAATTTCTTTCCCACCCAGCCCATTACTTGCATTTAAAGAATACTTTCATCCCCCCCCAAAAAAAGGAATACAATTTATAAAACTTATATTTTTAAGGTTTGTTGCTACTAAAAACAGTTTTTGTGTTTGCTTGTTGCAGCGCCTTTAATTCTATTTAGAGGTTGACTGAATTTCAGTTTTGGATTGTGCACCAAAAGCAGCCCAAAATCCAGGTATTGGCTAAAAATGACAGTGTATTTATGACTGAAACTGAAACTCTGCCACCCTCCTCCCATGATCACACTATCCCCCTAAGGCGCTGAGCTACCCAACCACACTTAAGCACGACTTCCTGACCGACTACCCCCCTACGTCACCCACAAAGAAGACAAGTCTCCATGCTGACCCCCCCCCCCCCCCCCCCCGATCATCAGTAGTGACCACTTCAGGGCCAGTAAAGAACCCAACTCTTACCCGCCTAGTGTCACTGCTGGTTTAAAATGGCTGCTGAGACTGCTTTGGGCAGTCCTGGCAGCCTTCTTGAGATTGGTTCCGGAAAGTGCAATTGCAGATTAGCACTGACATAAGTAAAAGTAATTTCAATATTTCTTCCAGGATCTCCTGCGGTAGTCTTGGAAGCCATTATTTATTTTAAAAAAAATATATACAACTATGCGGTTTCCATATCACATACATAAAATATTGTTTCCCTACGATTATCACATATAAAATAGACATGTCTAAACAACATCATTAATTGTCCCTATTATAAACAGAGATAGAGCCAAATTGAATCAAGCTTTAAATCATACATTGCTGTTAAAAAAAAAAATTTCTAAAGGCGATTATCAACTGAAATATACCAGACCAGGGTTTGTTAAGATAAGTCTAGAAGGCCCGGGGTGCAGCAGAAGTGATGATTACCCAGAGGATTCTATCTTCTACCAGGGTGGGAGGGAAAGGATATGTCTTTTGCTTGGTGGTGGGAGGGGGCATGTCTTCTACTGGGGTGGGGGGCAGGCATGATGTTTTTGGGTTTGGTTCTGGCTAGAACCCAGCTGCGAATTTCAGCCATGATTGGTTTAAGCAGCCTTTAGCCAGGGAGTCCCATGTGTGAAGACTGATCTATTCTGCTTGTTCTCAATTAAAACACTATTACTTATCTGGAAAAGGTGTTTTATAAGGACAGTAGGATATAAATTCTCTTCTCAAGTGTTTTTGTATTCCAAGAAGCTTTCAATGGACTGAGGGGGTTCTGTTCCAGACAGCAGGCAGGAAGGGGCATGCAATTGCAGGAAGACTTTCTCAAAAGTGCTAGAGAAATGTTCCTACATAGGCTTCACTGAGTAAGGTCATCTACTGGTATGTTTTTACATTTCTATCCTGCTGTCCTCATTGAATACCTAGTATACCCCCTCTTTTATGAACGCATTGCGTGGATTATAGCGCCAACTGTTCCGACGCTCATAGGAATTCTTTGAGCATTGGAGCAGTTACCACCACTGTCGGTGTTAAAACCCATGCTATCGCGTTCGTAAAAGAGGGGGATAGTGAAATCACTATATATATAATTTTATTTTTTGCTTTTATATAGCACTTATAGCCTAAGGGGCTTATAATCAAAAGAGAAATATGTCCAAAAACTGGCCTAAGTCGGCACTTGGACGAACATTTCTCAAAAACATCCAAGTACCGATACTAAAAACGGGTTTTGGACGTATTTCCAAACGACCTAGGCCTTCATAGTGCTGCTGAACAACCAAAGCTAAATGGGGCGTTTTGGGAGGAGTGTCGAGGGTGGGAGTTGGGCGGGACATGGGCCGGCTTAGATTTAGTCGTACAGTATGTATAACCGAAAGTTATACAGCCCACGATCGACAGAATTTGAACGTTGTGACTTAGACCATGTTTTACATGGTCTAAGTCACAAAAACCTACCTAAAGTCACCAGATAAGCACTGCAAACACATAAAACAGACCCCCACACAATACCCCAGTAATCATCGACCCCCCACCCCCATAAAAATATTAATCACACCTTTAAAATTCAGCCTCCAGACCGTCGTCACCTGGCCGCCTGGCATAGGAAAGCCTAGTCGTCCAGCACAGAGGCAGCTTAAGTCATCTTGGGCGTGGGTTAGGGACCCATAGAGAGGAGGACCCATGCCCATAAGCCCCTGTAATCACTGCATTGATACTTAAACATGTGCACTCCCCTATACACCCCATAACCCTTTTTTACTGGCATATAAGTGGCTTCTGCAGCTATAAGGGCTATTAGGGTGGTAGATAATTTGGTCTAGGGGATTCTGGAGGTTTTTTGGGGGGCTCACCGTCACCTATAAGGGAGCTGTAGGGAGGAGAAGCCATGGCGCCCTTTTTGTGAAGTTCACAGCAGTGCCCTGCAAGGTACCCCACTATTTAGGTGCCTTGTCTGGGTGTGCAGCCCATCACTTTGCAGACCCCTCCCATGTCAAACAGGGCTTGTTCTAGGCATTTTGGATGGATGAAAAATTGGACGAAAATGTGGTATAAAGATGGACAATTTAGAGGCTTGGACGATCAGATCGGCAGGACGTATAATTAGACGATTTTCGAAATGAAAAAAAAGTTGGACGTATTTTTCGTAAATGTATCTTAAGCTGTTTTTTTTACTTTGGATGACTTGCGAGATGGATGTAAATGGACTTAGACGTCCCTTTCAATTATGCCCCTCCATGTGGTTTACATTCAGGTACTCAAGCATTTTCCCCTGTCTGTCTAAGTGGGCTCAAAATCTAACTAATGCACCTGGGGCAATTGGGGGGGGGGGTGCAGATTAAGTAACTTGCCCAGGGTCACAAGAAGCAGTGTTGGATTTGAACCCACAACCTCAGGATGCTGAGGCTGTAGTTTAACCACTGCACCACACACTCCATACTCCATGCTACATTTAAAAAATTATATGTGTGTGTTTGAGAGGCTTTTAGAGCTGTATAAATGTAATTTTTGGAAAATGGATTTTTTTTTTTAACATCTAGCACTTTGGTATAGTAATAGCCATTGGTACTTTGATAAAAGGCAAAGAATAGGAGATTCTTCTTAATAGAGGATTCTGGTCATAATTTTTTTTATTCCAGTTTGAAACAGACCCAGTTGTTTGTTTTTTTTTCTTTATTTAACAGCATGTATTTCTATCTTTGTAATACTATGTGCTACATGTATTGCACCTGTTCAGATATACCAGCGTATTTTATAGCTTTAGAATAGACTGAGGCAGCCCATCCATACATTTTCTAGCAATTCATTCTGGCAGGGAAAAACAAACCAACCATTCTGTACTATAAAGACTTCTTCCTCCGATAGATCAGTTTTCTTTTTGTCCCTTATTGTCTTGGGGGAATCCTATCTTGAGATACCCAAGTCTCATCACTTTGAAATTATCAGTGGGCTTTGTGTTGACTGTCTGTATAAACTGATACATTTACACTCTACCCACGTGGTGTTATAGCTATAATGTTACTGGATAGAATGGCTATATACTACAGAGCTGACATTCTAATCTAGCACGAACAGAACACATTTATTTATGATACTTAAATGTATTCAGGGTGTAACAATGTGTTCCTCTTGCTAAAGGAGAAATAAGGAATGTGGGGGTAGTTGCACTGGTGTTTGTTCTCAAGTTTTCCTCGTATATATCTTTTCTATTATGTTAGTCGAGCAGTGCTGAACCTGTTGCTGCATAAGCAGAGTTAGTATTTTGCTTGCTAGACAGAGGAAGGAGGGCTGTCTGCTGTCTGGTAGGAGGGCTTTGTCTGCCTGCTTCTCTCTCTCTGTCTCTGTCATACACACGCACGCACGCGCACGCCTCGCTCTCTCTCTCTTTCTCTCACTCTCTCTCTCTCACACACACACACACACACACTCTCTCTCTCCCCCTCCCCCTTCCCCTCCCTCCCGTCTCTGTGGTTTGTAAGGTAGGTTGCACTGTGTGTCTATACACAACATCAAGAGCAGGAACATGGATTCATTAGGGAAGCAGGCAGTCATTACCACACATACTGTACTTCCAGGCAGGCTCCGATTATGAGAAGAGACTCAGATCTTGGGGACAAGGTAGGCCAGTCAACTTTGAGGAGAAAAGAAATCCCTGTTTTAACCTTCCCCACACCAATATCTTTTATTCTCTTTCTGTTGCTTTTTAAATTATGTACGTAAGTTTGTCAGATTCATTTCTAGTTTAAAATGTAGAAAATCTTTTAAGGCCTAACCTCTGACAAATGTTTATTTCTTTCAGTTATTTAAGGGTGTGACCTGACACTTTGGCATCATGATTTTTTAGGGAGGAGGGGGGGGGGGATTGGAGTGCATTTTGTTTATATATCTTTTTTAAGAACTGAAAAGAGATTATTTTTCCTCTTTCTCCAGTTTTAACTTAAGAAATATCTTTCACTCTGTTAAACTTCCCTCCCTGTATGTTTTCTCCCTAACTGGGCTTTTCTTTTCTGTTTTATCCAGCTGCATCTGCCCAGTCATATATCATCATCTATTTACTTGGTTTTGTTTCTATTTGCCAATTAGTTTAGGAGCTGCTTAATGCTCTCAGTATAACGAGACACCTCTTTGTTTGAGATCTTAAAGTCCTATTTACATAAAAATATAAATCAGATTTGTACGGGTTTTTTTTTCAGCCTTTTATTTCTGGGGATAACAGTGATAATTGCATTCTTTTTTCCCTTTCCTTGGACTATTTTAGCTTTATGTTTATCTTTAAAAGGCAGAACTGTTGGGGGGAGGGAGGGAGATTTTGGGCATATGCCTATTCCAACTTTTTTTCTTTGCTGATCGAATTCTGCTTTGGCAGTCACATTGGTGAATATAGTCAGAAACTTTCTAACAGGTAGTTACTATAAAACAGTGTTTGCCTTGCCTTTTAAAGTGTATCTTTACTACATTTTGGGGAGAGAGGAAGCTAGAATATAATGAATATCTTTGTCCATATTGAAGAGCTGTTGATTGTTATACTGTAGTAGAGCCATTTTGTCCAGGAATACTATATACATTTAGCATCTTTTCATTACATTGTTTTGTGTACATTACGTAAGAGACTATACTGTATAGGAAGATTTTTTTTTCCTTTATTGCATAGCATAGTTGATGATCATTGTTCTTTCAGTAGGTTTATACAGGCACTCATTAATATTTGTTCAGAAGCATAGGGGAAGAGAGCTGTGTAAACTATGCTTTTTGTATGTATTCATTTGTGATTTTTTTGGGAGGGTAAAACTGCTTCTTTGTAAGAGCAAAGACAGAAAGACAACGAGTTATACAAAGTCCGTGAATCTTTAACATGTAAAGAAAATAAGTCATGCAGTTGGCCTTATCTTAACAATCCTTTTTTCATTAACAGATTATTTAAGAGGGTGCGTAGCTTTTTGGTTTAATTTTTGCTTTAATTTGACAAACATCTCCATAAAGAAGAAAAAGCAGTACTTTTAAACTAGTGGGCTGCCATATTGCTGATTTTCTAGGCCATTCACTAAATTGAAATCCAGTGAAATGCTTTCTTAAAATAATTTGGTCACTACTTTCCACTAATTGCAGCCAACACATTGACTAGTATCACTGATGTTTACCTTCCTCTGTTTCCCTCTGGACAAATCAGGCAGCAACAACTTAAAAGCCATACTTTGTTACGGAGAGAACTCTTTAACACCTGCTTCCTTCATACATTCAGGGACACAGATGGAAGTTATTCCGAAGTATGCAGGTGTTCTGATTGTACAGAGGTGAACCAATCCTATAGTCTCCGGACTTCTGAATAAAAAGGTGTTTCAGAACTAGTGTTCATTTTTTTTTAAAATGCATTTGTGCTTTCATGTATAGTGCTTAGAATTTTTATTGTTAAATGTATATTGCACATTATTAGGTTTTCTACTCCGTATAGATTTTAATGTGATGCGGGATTTTCTTTTCTTTTTTTTTTTTACATATAAGATTATACAAGGAAATTGTCATTGCTGTGTTTTAGTCAGTTGTTCTTAAGTGAAACTTGAACAGAGGTACGGTTTGTCGAGCTGTGTATATTGTGATAAACCCCAACCAATAAAAGAAAAAAAAAAAAAAAGTTTCTGCTGAATGGTAAGAAATGTTTTGTTTGATTAGCAGAAAATTAAATATTTTATAAGATTTTCTCACTCAGATGTTTCAAGTTTTAAAAATTTCAGTAGCCTGTGATTCAAAGTATGACTGCCATACAATTTTGTGTTTAGAATGTTATTGTAAATGAACCTTGTAATCACTTACCTTAAGAAGTCACATTTAAAAAAACCCAAACCAACAACTACTACTACTACTGTAATTCTGAAGGGGTTTTTTTTTTTTTTTTTTTTTTTTTTTACATGTTTCTTAATTGATTCCAGTAGTATTTTGACAGGTGGAATGTGGGCTGCTGATGTCACTGCAAGAATGTAGTTCCATACATGGAAGTGCAATGTCATTGTTCATGCAAGTATTTAATGTACACAGTAACAAAACCCAAACTCCCACTATATCTGTACGTTATTGGAAACAGAAAAAGGACTTAAAAATTATGTTTCAAAAAGAAGGGCCTTGCATGGTGTATAATTAAAGTGTTCTTTGTGTTATTTTTAGAGAGTACTCCATAGTTTTTAAAGGGATAATACAAGGTAATAGGAGTTCTTAACAATATGTTGAGCAATGTATTTATATATTTTTGGTGTGTAGCTATTCCTGGTTTACGATTAAAGGGAAAATACATTTAGGAGTGGATATATTTGTACTATGGGCTCCTTTTATCAAGGTGCGCTAGCGGGGTTAGCACGTCGGACATTTCATCACGCGCTAACCCCTGCGGCATGCCAAAAAACTAACGCCTCGTCAATGGAGGCGTTAGCGACTAGCGCAGCAGGCAGTTTAACACGCGGTATTCCGTGCATTAAACCCCTACCGCACCTTGATAAAAGGAGCCATATATCATAAAAGTTATACTCTTGTATATATATATAAGGATTCTAAAAGAATTCTTTTTCATATTTGTATATATGAGGATTCTTCAAAAAGTTTCCACACTTTCATATTTTCACAGGAAATGTTTGGGGCGGGAGAAGTGATAAGAGGGTGTGTCATAGAATGTCATGTGACTAGTCAGCTCACCTTGCAGGTAATGCTTTTGAGACATTTAATAGTGTTTAAAAAATAAAAGTTAAGAAACCTTTTGAAGATCCCTTGTATTTGTTATAGGCAACTTCATATCTTTGTGTATTAAAAGTTTAAATATTTACACTAACAACATTCCAAAAGCCTTTCTTTATTTTTAAGGGTGGGGGAAGGAAAATCTACCTTCAGATTTTTTTCAAAGATTTTGAAGTCTGATGAAGCTGAACGTTATTTGTGAATTGATTTTATTTTTTTGTTTGTTTGTTTTATTTTGGCCCAGCAGCTTCCTCCTCCTTAGGCCTTCCACTTTATATGGAACCATGTTTGGGATCAAGTTCCATAAGACTTAATTAAAAACCATCAGGGAATTTTTCCCTTATTTTATATCCCCTCCCAACTCATTTAACCAAGGGCTCCTTTTACTAAGGTGCACTAGCGTTTTTAGCGCACACAGGATTTTAGCGCGTGCTAAACCTGTGCTACGCTTCTAGAACTAACGCCAGCGCAATGCTGGCGTTAAGGTCTAGCGTGTGTGGCGATTCCGCGCATTAAGGCCCTAACGCACCTGTGTAAAAGGAGCCCTAAGTCATTTCAACAAGAGAACTCAATCTGAGTTGCAATCTGATATTTGATTTTACAGACATCAGTGGCATGCTAATTTTATGCTGATCCCAAGATTATCTTTAAATTATAAATTGATTTTTGTTAAGATCTGCAATAAAGAAAATAACCTCCTCTTTTACCAAACTCGATAGTGGTGGCTGCTGCAGTAACTGCCCCAAAGCGCATAGGGATTTAAATGGCTTTGGGGATTTGGCCATGTGGCAGCTGCTAGTGTAAAAGGGGTGGGAGCAAGGAGTAAATGAAATAATATGCAAGGTAGTATGCTTTGCATTGATATTTTTGGCATTGTGTTTATTTCCTTTACAAAAAATTATAGTTGAAAGCCATTGGACACACATGCAAGGCAATTCAAAAAAAGTGTGCACCAGTTACACTCATGTGTACACACACGCACACACTGACATGCCAAAAATCCTCCTAAGCACTATTCTGAAAATATATATGTATCTTACATAGCCCATATTTTACAAGTAGACATATATATGGGTGGAATCTGGGCAGGACTACTCCTTTGCCCTCCAACCCAGCCTGGTGATTAACTGTTCCCCTTAATTGTAATCATGACATCCTGTTTAGATTGTAAGCTCTTTTGAGCAGGGACCGTTTTCTTATTCTTTGTGACTCTCTGCAGCGCTGCATGCGTCTGTTAGTGCTATAGAAATAATAGTAGTAGTAATATATAACTTAGGCCCCCTTTTATGAAGCCGCGTTAGGCTTTTGTATCGCTGGCAATGGCGGTAATAGCTCTGACACTCATTGGAAGTCTGTGAGCATGAAAAGCTTTTACTGCCGCGGTTGGCAATAAGCCTAATAAGAAGGGGGGTGGTGGTAATAGAAGATGAGGGGGTGCTAAAAAGTTCTCAGCCCAATCAACCAGCTTCCTAAATTTTGAGCATTATTTTGCTACTTTAGCTAAAAAGAGTGTTATCTTATTTTGTTAAGTGCCAAATTTGCAGAAACAAAATTCTATGTTTTGACATTGTTTCAGATCATTGATTGAACCATAACCACGTCATTTCTCTTCTTGGTTGGGCTGAGAACGTTTCAACACCCCCTCATATTATAAGCCACTAACGTATCTCCTGCACTTAAGTTCGTACTCTTATGCCTGCTCAGTGGCGAGCATAAGTGCTCATGCCTATTTTGCAGGTGTGTATTTTTGCTGTTAGACAGCTGTTTTAGTTTAAAGACTGCTGTGTATTTTTATAGAAGATTCCCAGTTATAGAATTCCACCCTTTTATTTATGTACAAGGGACTGCTGAAAAGTTCCCAGCTCAACCAAGAAGAAAATTATATGGAGCCATGAAACTTACAAGTTATTCCAGACTTTTTTTTCTTTTGTACGTTAGTAATGATGTTATCATTGTAGTCAAAATAATTCAAACTTTATTCCATCCTACCTTATTTATGTCTAATGCAAATGTAAGTTTTTATTTTGCACCATATGTATCCTTTATATTTGTGTGCTTATATATAGATAAATATTCATTAACACTGGACATTTTATTAAGAACGTAAGAATTGCCGCTGCTGGGTCAGACCACTGGTCCATCATGCCCAGCAGTCCCCTCTTGCGGCGGCCCCCAGGTCAAAGACCAGTGCTGTAAATGAGTTCAGCCTCACCTGCGTACGTTCCAGTTTAGCAGGAACTTGTTCAACTTTGTCTTGACTCCCTGGAGGTTGTTTTCCCCTATAACAGACTCTGGAAGAGCGTTCCAGTTTTCTACCACTCTCTGGGTGAAGAAGAACTTCCTTACGTTTGTACGGAATCTATCCCCTTTCAACTTTAGAGAGTGCCCTCTCGTTCTCCCTACCTATTGATTTGTTTTAGAGCAAGACTATTTTGTAATGGTAAACGTGAGCTTATATTAATATTATACTTGTTCATGCCAAATGTTTAATACAAATGAGTTATTTTTTTTTTTTTACAGCCTTACTCACTGAAAACTACAGAAAGGCAAACTGTGATAACATTCTCCATAGAAACAGTTAAGAATTATCTATAAATATTGCAGAAAGGCAAATTATATTTTAGTTTTGTTAAATATGAGTTTTTGTAATGGTACATTCAGTGCAATACCAAGCAAATAAATACACGGGGTAATTTTCAAAACCATTTGTGCTGGTTTAACAAAGTAATTTACTCATGGAAATGAGCATTTATAAATTATCCCACCTTGTATTGGAAGCCCAGGTAAAATATGTGCCACACATTAAAAAAGAAGAAATAAGGTCAAACAGTGTGGTGGATTAGTAAATAGGGATGACCACTGCACAACCAAAGGATGAAATGAGTGCTCAGGGAAAACAAGGTATTAGCAGAAGATTTAAAGGTCCAATATTCAAAGGATGGAATCATATGAAGAAGCAACTCTTGGTACTAAATAAGATTATTATAATTGTAAGATTGAATCAGTAGCAAATAAAACTGAAGAATTATTTCCTATTGTCACAAAGTTAATTGCCCCTGAAACTGCAGTTCATGATTTATGGCCAACTTCGATGGATTTCAATTGAAAGCAGTATGGATTGTACAGGATCTTGATATGGGCTTACGTCCTGTTATTAATCTACCTGCAGAAGATTCTGTTTCTTGGACTAGCTTTGAAACTGTGTCTCAGTGGCGTACCTAGCATATGTGACACCCGAGGCCCATCATTTTTTGGCACCCCCCCCCCCATCTGTACGAAAAACATGATTTTTAGTAACAAGCCACATGTCACACATGAGTACCTAGGAAAAGACAGCATCTTACATATGCAGTGAGCAGTACATCAATACACCCATTGTAAAACTAAACAAGCCAGACTAGTACAGATCAATCCTACACAGTCAATCCTATCAGAAAACCATGTCTTTCAAACACACAGAACACAGAAAACACCTTCGCCTAGTATGGAATATGTCATCACAAACTAACCCCTCCCCCTTTTACAAAATTGTAGTGTGGATTTTAGCCATGGTGGTAACAGCTCTGACGCTCATAGAATTCTGAGCATCAGAGCTGCTACCACCATGGCTAAAATCCACACCACAGTTTTATAAAAGGGGGGATAAAATAGAAATACATAGACAAAGGTTAAATTGAACCAGCAAGAAGCTGGACTCTGCATACAATGCAACACCACAGAAACAGTGACACATGTCTCCTAAAGCAATAAATAAATAGAAAATTTTTTTCTACCTTTGTCTTCTAAGGTTTCTACTTTCCTCATCTTCTTGTAACTCTCTTCCTTCCATCCACTGTGTGCCATTTCTCTGCCCCTATATGGCATCATCTGTCCTTCTATGCCCCTTCCAGAAACTGTATGCCTCCCCCTTCCATCTCTCCTTTCACCCCATTGGTCTGGCATCTCTCTCCTCTCCTTCCCTCCCACACCTCTCTTCTGCAATCCCTTTCTTCCCTCATTTTCCTTTTCAATTTATTTTCTGCATCCATCTAGATTGCATTCTTACTACACTCTCATCAATTTCGTTTTTTACTGTCTACCTACAGCTCTCTACCTCTTTCCCTCACTCCCTCCAATATTTCCCTAACTCAATCCTTTCCCCCCATCATGTATCCTCCTTTTATTTTTCCCCTCCTTCCATCATGTTTCCTCTTTCTCTACCCCTTCCATCTAGTAAATTTTCCTCTCTCTGTCCACTTCCATCATCTGCTCCCCTCTTTCTCTCCTCCCATTTCCTTCCTGCATTTGCTCCCTTATCTCTCCCATCTGCACTTCCATCCAGCATAGGCTCCCCCTCTACCATCCAATGTCTGCCCTTTCTCTCTCCATCCACCCCTCTTCAATCAGCATCTGCCCCCTTTCTTTCCCTCCAATCCAATTCCATCTAGTATCCTTCCCCCTTATGTCTCTCTCCCCTTTCCCTGTACATCAATTCCATCAGCACCACTCTTCCATTTCACCCTGCCCCCTTTCTCTCCCTGCACCACTCTTTCATTCCAGCAGTCCTGCTCCTTTCTCGCGATGAATGTAGCTGCCGGCTGCCAATCCACCCCACCCTGACGTACTAGCTCTGGAGCAGAGTCGTCAGCCGCGTGCAGGAAGGTCCCATGATGACTCCAGGCTTTGTTCCAGAAGAAGTAAGTTACGTCGGAGGGGGTGGACCCAGCAGACGCAGGGATTTGCGGCAAGGACCCATGATGGCTGCGTCTGCCTGGTCCACCCCCTCCGACATTTTTCAGCCGCTTCTTAGGCGGCTGTTGAGACCAGCGTTCTATACAGAATTTCTGCTTCTTCCTCCCCCCCAAAAAAAAAAACAACCCCAGTGAAAATTAATTTTCTTCTGGAAGTTTTGCTTACTGCACACAACAGACAATAATAAGAAATTTGATCTGTCAGTCATTATGGGTCCAGTTAAAATTATTTACAATATGAGGCCACACAGGTCATTTTCATTCATTGAAAAATGCCATTCCTGTCAAGTGGATTGGTTAGTTTGACCTTCTCTAGCAAGATAAAACTAATATGTAGACTGGATAAGTGGAAAAGAAAATAGTTTGAATTACTACTTCCCATAATTATCTACCTACCCTCACTCCAACTATTCCAGAAATATCAAATCCTGAGTTTCTAGCAGCATCTTAAACCTGTATTCCTCCCAGATTAATCATATTTTCTCTAGGTAATCTACATAAGTAGAACACCCACCCATCATTCCCCTTTTATTTCTCAGTTCCTGCTGTCAAAGTATCTAGCAAATAGTCTCATGTTGCTGTCCCACAGTCCCTCAGAGCAGCATGTTATACATGCAATAAATGAATAGAATAATTTGTAGATGTATAGTAGGTAGAGCCCATTATGCTATATTACATTACATTACATTAGAAATTTCTATTCTGCCATTACCTTGTGATTCAAGGCGGATTACAAAAGAGTTATAGAAGGTAGGTTACAAAAGAAGATCTCTGGTCATTTCCAGAGTGAGTAAAGAGTAGATCAGGTTGATTTGGGGGGGGGGGGGGGGGTCCGGAAGAAGATGAGAGGACGGAAGGTACTCGTAGTGTTAAGATTTTTTCAGGGATTTCTTGAAGAGTATAGTCTGGGGTTGTTATCAGTAGATTGGAGATTTGATTGTCTAGTTTTGCTGCTTGAGTGGCTAGGAGGCCATCATATAGTTTTTTCTATTTACCTTGTTTGATTGGAGGGTGTGTGAATGGGGTGTGAGTTTTTCTATGCCTGGTTGAGGGAGTTTGGATGAGGCGGTTGTTCAGGTAGGTTGGGCTGTCTCCGTTTATAGTTTTGAATAGTATACAGTAGAATTTAAATAGTATTCTTTCTGGAATTGGAAACCAGTATGAGTTGAGGTATGCCTCTGTAATGTGCTCGTGTTTCCTCAATGAGTAGACGAGTCTCAGGGCTGTGTTTTGAATTGTTTGTAGTTGAATTGTTTGTAGTTGTTTGTATGATAAAATATTGTTTGTTTATATGATAGAATATTGTTTGTATTTGTAGTTGTTTATATGATAGAATAACAGTTCACTTTCAAATTAATAATTATATATAATAAAGGCTTACATTACAGCAGTTTCTTCTAGGAATATACAGTATTTAATATGTGCTCAAAGTAGCCAAATAATGTTTTTCCCAGGACAAGCATATTCTCACGGTGGGGTGACATCATGTGATGGAGCCTGGCACGGATGCTTGCTAGCAAGTTATAGATAGAAGTTTTCTAGCAGCGCCGCACTGTGCTTGCATGGATTGATCATTGTTCATTTTTCTGTGGCGCAGGGAGGGTATGTCTCTTTGTTCTTTCACCTCAGCATATTTTTGAGTGATTTCAATGCCTTTCCATTCAGATTTTGTCATTATTGCCCTTCCAAAAAATTTTTTTTTTTTAAACATTTTTTCCCTTTGTATTTCTTTAGTTTTTCAGCTGTTAACACCCTCCAGGGATTCAAGACAAAGTTAGACAAGTTCCTGCTGAACCAGAATGTACGCAGGTAGGGCTACTTTCAGTTAGGGCGCTGGTCTTTGACCAGAGGGCCGCCGCGTGAGCAGACTGCTGGGCATGATGGACCACTGGTCTGACCCAGCAGCGGCAATTCTTATGTTCTTATTTTTCACCAGTTTTTTGTACTTGAACATAGAGGGATGTCCAAGAAGATGCCCAGTGGCATCATGAAGTGCACCCAGTGCAACTGGGTGATCTTAGTCATAGACCTGCATTCTTGGTGCTTAGGGTGCTTTGGACCTGATCATGATCCAAAATCTTGTTCTCTTTATTTGCAAATGCAATTGAGGGCACAGAGGGCATGGCAGGTTTAACAGGAGAGACTTTTTAGCTCTTCGAAGTCCAGGCCAATTAACCCTGGAACTGGAAGCATTGATCTCAATGACTGCCAAGATATTGCAACACACTGAGAGTGCACCAGTATTGAGGAGGTCTTCATCTTTTGATATTGGGCACCGAGGGTGTATATTGGTTTGACATTATCCTCATCAGCACTGAAGGACTGCAATGCTGAGTGTCAGGGGAAGCTCAAGAAGCACAAGCATCAGTCTGGGCCATCAGCATTGTTGATACCCGAGAAATGCTGGCATCGGAAGGATAGCTCCTCCTCTTTGGTTGAGGTACCAGTGCGTCGGTCTCTGAGCTGTTAGGCACTGACTCCTTCTTAGGCTGTCCCTGTCCCTGTCTCAGCTTTCCAGCCTTTGCCAATTACTGCCTTTCATGAATAATACCGATCTGTGCTCAGAGAGGTGCTGGTGCAGATTCTACTCTGTTCAAGTATTGTGGGTGCTTGTGCCAGTTGAGGCTCAGCTCACACATCTCCCTGAGGCCCAGACTAGGTCTGTGGAGTGATCCTCAGTTATGGAGCCCTGAGAGGTATTGGTGTCAGCACTGACCTATGCAGTACCATCTTCAACACTGGGGGAAGAAGCTTCCCCAAAGTCAGAGGATAAGACTGTACCCTGGTGCCTTTTGAGGCATGGTCATAGATCCATTGAGCTGAGGCATTCTGATTTTGGAAAAGAGTCTGATGGACCTGATTATAGAATTCAGAGGAAGACCCTCATTACTTCTTGGAGAACTCATATGGAGTCACCTCCTCAAGAGAGAAGGAAATCTCCTGATTCTCTCTCTTTTACTGGTTTTGTCAAGAAGATGACTTTGGCCATCTCATTTAAGTTGGAGATGGAGGAGGAGTCTAGGGCAGAGATTTTGTTTGTCATAGACTGAGTCTCTTCCCAAGGATGGGGTTGTGAACCTATCCTTAAGGACACACTGATGAAGAACTGGAAAACTGCTCTCAGTGCAGGTCACACCTAATATGGTGTATAAGGAGTATACGCAGTACTGCATCCAGAAGGCTCACAAATTCAAGAGGGTCCAACTGCATCACCATTCGAATCTGCTCTCAAACGAGCTAAGAGTTCCAGGACTCATCACTCCCACAGTTAAAGAGGCCAGGAATCTAGAATTGTTTTATGAGGAAAACTTTTTAGGCCTCAATGCTAGTTTACCACATCCAGTTCTATCGGCTTTACATGATCATCTACTTAAAGTCTCTGATACACAGTATGCTAACTCTTGCAGATTCTCTCTCTCTCTGGAGCAGACTGCATAGCTTCATTAAGCAGCTGCAGTGTAGGATATATCTGGCCAGGAGCATTTACAATTATTTTGTTATTGTATCCAAACTCCTTTATGGGGTGGTGATACGCAGACTCTCATGGCTGCCTGTCTGACCTAGAACTGGTGGTTAAGGAGAGGTTAGCAAACATTCCGTACTGTGGAGACAATCTTTTTGAGGACAAGGTGGAGTAGGTCACTAACCTCATAAAAAAACGCACTGATACAATCCAGTTCCTGTCTCAGAAGCCTGCAGATGCAACCTCTTCTGCTAGGAGGCTTCCAGTGTGTCTAGAAGGTATTCCAACTACTCTCAAAGGTGTAGGTATCTGCCTCTTGCCTGCTCTGCCTAGCAGTCTCAGCTTCCACGTTCTTATCCATGCCAGCCCAGTCAGTAGAAGTCCCAGTGGCTGGCTCCCCAGTCAAAACAAAGGGTAAGCATTTGACTGACTCCAGAAGAGCATAGCTGCAGTCTAAGTAACTGCTCCAGACAAATTTTTCATCAAAGGTGGCCCCTTGTAACCTATGACCAATGGGTTCTTCAAGTAGTCCATCTCTATTACACTCAGAATTAGCATCAGAGATCTCCAATTTGCCCACTGAGAACATCATTCATCAGCTTTCTGCAGAAGCAGCATCTCTACAGAAACAGAAAATTTCCACCCTTCTACAGGTCAGTGCAGTTGAGCCCAAGCCACCAAGGGAGAGACAGTAAGATATTTTACTCAAAAGTACTTCCTTATGCTCAAATGAATAGGAGGATTTCATCCCATCCTAGACCTAAAAGCCCTGAACAAATTCTACTACTACTATTACTTATAATTTCTATAGCGCTACTAGGCATACACTCCACTGAATTCCTTGTCAAAGAAAAGTTCAAGTCGAGTTCCCTGAGTATCCTTCTTTCCATGATTCAGGAAAAAGATTGGCTGTGGTGTCTGGACTTGAAAGATGCCTGCACCTACATTTTGATACTTCCCAGTCACAGGAAGTATCTCAGATTTTGAATAGGGAAATACCACTAACAATACTGTGTTCTGCCTTTTGGCTGCATGTCAGTTCCCAGGTATTTACCAAAAGTCTAGAGGTAGTAGCAGTGTTTCTATGTAGGCTAAGGGTGTATATGTTTCCCTTTGTGGATGATTGGCTGGTTAAGAGCACATCTCAGAAAGGGGCAGAAGAGTCCATGTGAAGAACTAATTGGGTGATTGAGCTGCTAGGATTCATTATAAACTATCCCAACTCCCACCTACGTGCTGTTCAACAATTGGAGTACATAGAACCCTGCTTGACACACTGCAAGCAGGTGCATTGTCTTGCAAAAAGAGAACTCCTTTCCGCAGCTTTCCCCTCCTTTTTTCTTTCAATGCCTCCTTTAATCGGCGCAGCAAGTAACAGTAGTATTCTTCATTAACTGTTTGGCCCATTGGAAGATAGTCATTACAACACCCTAAGCTTTGGTTTACCTGCCCCAAGTGAGGGCAGAGACCTTAATGACTTTGGAATCACAAGTTCAAAGTAGCAAATAGGTCACAGCTTGGCACATGTTGAGATTGATGGGCCACGTGGCCTCCACAATGCATATGACACTCATGACACATCTCCATTTGAGAGAGGCCCAGTGGATCCTAGCTTCCCAGTGGTCTCAGGTAATGGAACCTAGTGGATGTCATCTAGATCCCTCTAGAATTGAGTAAATCTCTTCTGTGGTGGACAATTCAGTCCAATCTTACTACAGGACTTCCATTCTAAATTCAACCTCACAGATGAATCCAACTTTAGATCAGGAGTTCATGTGGAGTTCACCAGGGGCTATGGCTGGTTCAGGAGACAGATCTCTACATCAGCCTTCTGGAGCTAAGGGTATTTGGAACACATTAAAGGCTTTCAGAGATCGGCTACAAAATCAAATTATTCTCATTCAAACAGACAACCAGTTTGCATTGTTATATATGAACAAGCAGGGATGATATGGGATCATACTCCTTGTGCCAGGAAGCTGTGAGGATATAGCAGTGAGCTTTCTTTCACAGAATGGTCCTCCAAGCCACCTACCGTTCAGGGAAAAACAACCTGGCAGACAGAGTTGCAACTGCATGAGTGGTCGCTCAACATGAGCATGACCTGCAAGACCTTCCGAGAGTTGGGTACCCCCTTGGTGGATTTTTTGACACTCATCATAATAAGGACCCCCAGTTCTGTTCCAGGTTCATATCACATGTCAAGCTAGTATAAGATGCCTGTATTCTGACCTGAGGAAGGGCCTTCTGTATTCATATCCTCCAATTCCTCTCATACTTTGCTGAAACTCATTCCTTATTGGCTCGTTCTTTCTTTTTCTGGACTTGTCCTTTGAAGAACCATGGAGGCTGGAGCATTTACCTACTCTCATCATGCAAAACGATGGTTCCTTTTTGCATCCCAACCTCCAGTCTGGCCTTCATTTAATTCCTTAGATCTTCTATTTTTTCAATAACTGCCTACAACTGTGGAATTCTATACCAATCCATATAAGAGAAGAACCCCTTCTAGACCGCTTTAAATCAAAGTTGAAGAACTTCTTATTCAAAGATGCCTTTGATGTATGAACCCTTTTCTCTAAAGTTTCTCTCAGACAGGATCCCTCTCTATTGTACTCACCTTAATTGTGGCGTGTGTGGCGCAGTGGTTGGATCTACAGCCTAAGCACCCTGGGGTTGTGGGTTCAAACCCTGGGCTGCTCCTTGTGACCCTGGGCAAGTCACTTAATCCTCCTTAGCCCCAGGTACGTTAGATAGATTGTGAGCCCACCGGGACAGAGAGGGAAAATGCTTGAGTACCTGATTGTAAAAACCGCTTAGATAACCTTGATAGGCGGTATATAAAATCCTAATAAACTTGAAACTCACTGTTCTATCTACCAGTGGAGTTCTCCCCCCCAGCCTCATGTTTCTTGTAAGTCGGTCTTGACCCACAAGTATGTATTACCCCCGATTTTATATTTTTGTACACTGCTTAGAAGTATGATAAGCGGAATAAAAAATGATAAAGAAACTTGGATCTACCCAAGGGTATCTCTTGAATTTTGCTTACTTCCCGAAAAGACTCCACTAAGAGGTGTTGTTCTTTTAACTGACAGTAGTTTGCCATCTGGTGTGTAGGCAAAATCCCATATCCCTTTATTTGTCCTACACAAAAACTGCTTGAGTACCTCCTACACCACTTTAAGTTAGGTTTGAAAACGAACTCTGTAAGGATTCATCTTAGTGCGATTAATGCTCAACATCTCCTTGTAGGGGGTAAACCCATTTTTTTTAGCTTTTAGTTGTTTGCTTTTTGAGAGGTTTATTATTTAAAAATCCAGCTTTCAAACCTCCTACTCTGTCAAGGAATCTTAATATGGCCCTCACCCAACTGATCCTTATGAGCCACTTGATTCCTGTCATCTAAAGTTTTTGCTTATGCTGATTGAACAATATAAGTAACTAAAACTGGAAAACAATAAGGATTAAGAAGAGAGAACCTCAGAACTGATTAAGCATTTCTTATTGGATCATGAATATAAGGAACTGGCTTGGTCAAGTCTACGGATTACAACTCAAGGAGCTATTGGGTTTTTAATTGATTCATCATGAAGTTAAGTGAGCTATATTGGGCTTTTAATTGATTCATCATCAAGTTAAGTGAGCTTTATTGGGTCTGAATGGCTTCAAAACTTAGCATCATTAAGAGCCTTGAAGATTGATTGATGAATTCTATTTAAAAGCTTTAGATAGTACCTGTAGCTTTTCCCAGCCTATGATTTTGCCATTAGTAGCACTCTGCACTTTGTATTACTTGTTATTGTAGATTTTAAATGTAGATGAAATAAATTTTGTTAGTTTTTAGGATATGAATTGAATTAAAGAAATTAATAAATTAAACATTTAATTAAGTTTATGTTTTGGTATTCTTGGTATAGTATCTAAAGTTTTTGACCTAAAAAGTGGTATTTCTGGTGGTGGTCATTTCAGCTCACAGGGTCAGTGAGCTTTAGGTTCTAGTAGCTGACCCATCTTGCACTAAATTTTATCACAATAGAATAGGTCTCCGCACACACTCTTAAGTTCCATCCTAAGTTCTTATCCAGTCAATTATGCTGCCACCATTTTTTCCAAAACCATACGCTCATCCTGGCAAAAATGAACTATATACTTTAGGCTGCAGGTGAGCCTTAGCCTTCTATCTGGAGTGGACTAAAGCTCATAGACCATCCACTCAGCTTTTTGTTTCTTTTGACTCAAACCAGTTAGGGGTAGATATTGGCAAATGTATAATTTTTAATTGGCTAGCAGATTGCATTTCCTTTGCTTATGCACTGGTTGGACTGAGTCTTGGGAGTCATGTCAAGGCTCATAATGTTTGAGCCATGGTGATGTCAGTAGCCCACTTGAGGTCAGCTTCTATAGAGGAGACTTGCAAAGGTGCAATGTGGTCATCTATCCACACATTTACATCCCACCATTGCCTTGAGTAGAATTCCTGATGTGACACCTGGTTCAGACAGTCCTGCAGAATTTGTTTGGTGTCTAGAATCCAGCTCCACCCCCCTAGACCCAGTTTTATTTGTTTCAGGCTGCACCTTCACAATTAGTCTTTATTCAGTTTCCAGGTTATTTGCTTTGTAGGCCTCAGCGTTTCAAGCCCCTATTGTCCTAGCCTTGTTTATGGTAAGCCTAGTAGCTGTGAGAATATGAAGGCCTGGTTGTCCTCGGAGAAAGCAAAGTTACTCAGGTGTTCTCCAAGGGCAGCAGGCCAAATATTCTCACATACCTATTACCTCCCCTTGCAATTGTGTTCCTTAAGCTCCAATATGAGACTGATGAATGCATCGGGGGTATGTGTGTATGTGTGTGTGTGTGGGGGGGGGAGAGAGAGACAGCCCTGAATGCACAGTGTAGCACTGCTACAAACTTGCTGGCAAGCATCTTTGCCAGACTCCATTGCATGATGTCTTCCATGTAAGAATATCTGGCCTTTTGTAATTGGAGACCACCTGTTGTAGGTAAGTAACTTCGCTTTTTTGGCTAGCCTGGCATGTATTCACAGGGAGAATAATGGATAGTGGAGGGTATTGATGGATAGTGGCTAAAAATAATCTTGGGCTGTCACAGCAAGGATGTAAAATATTGAACAATCAAATAGCAAGTTAAATCTTATTTACCTCCCCTTTTTACTAAGTCACTGTAGAGGTTTCTACTGCATTGAATTTTGTAGCTTAGTAAAAGAGGGCCTTAGCCATTTAAAAAAGACATACACAATGGAATTGAGATATTCAGTCTGAGATGTCTCAAATTCCACTGGTATTTTAGAAGAAGAATTGTCGGCATAGAGCCTTTTACTTAAACAGGTGGAGGGGCATAATCGAAAGGGACGTCTAAGTCTGTTTATGTCCATCTCGCAAGTCGTCCAAAGTTAAAAAGAGCCTAAGACACATTTTCGAAAGATACGTCCAACGTTTTTTTACTTTAGAAAATCATTTGGTTATATGTCCTGCCGATCTGATCGTCCAAGCTGCTAAATCATTCATCTTTATACCACATTTCCCTCCAACTTTCCGTCCAAGTCCAAAACACCTAGAACAAGCCCTGTTGGACGTGGGAGGGGTCTGCAAAGTGATGGACTGCACACCCAGACATGCCACCTAAATAGTGGGTTATCTTACAGGTCACTGTTGTGAACTTCACAAAAAGGGTGCCATGGCTTCTCCTCACTACAGCTCCCTTATAGGTGACGGTGAGCCCCCAAACCACCTCCAGAATCCCCTAGACCCACTTATCTACCACCCCAATAGCCCTTATAGCTGCAGGAGCCACTTATATGCCAGTAAAAAAGGGTTTTGGGGGTGTATAGGGGAGTGCACATGTTTAAGTATCAATGCAGTGATTACAGGGGCATATGGGCATGGGTCTTCCTCTCTATGGGTCCCTAACCCACCCCCAAGATGACTTAAGCTTCCTCTGGGCTGGACGACTAGGCTTTCCTATGCCAGGTGGCCAGGTGATGATGGTTTGGAGGCTGAAATTTTAAAGTTGTAAATAAAATTTTTATGGGGGTGGGGGGGTTGGTGATCACTGGGGTAGTGTGTGGGGGTCTGTGTTATGTGTTTGCAGTGCTTATCTGGTGAGTTTAGGTGGGTTTATGTGACTTAGACCATGTTTTACATGGTCTAAGTCACAACGTCCAAGTTCTGTCTAGGCTCTGTTGTTAAACTTTCGGTTATACATGCTGTACGACTAAGTCTAAGCCGGCCCACGTCCTGCCCAACTCCCGCCCTTGACACACCTCCCGAAATGTCCTGTTTAGCTTTGGATGTTGAGCGGCACTATGAAGGCCTAGGTCGTTTTTAAATACGTCCAAAACCCGGTTTTATTATCGGCGCTTGGATGTTTTTGAGAAATGTTCATCCAAGTGCCAACTTAGACCGGTTTTTGGATGTTTTTCTCTTTCGATTATGAGCCCCTTAGGCTGTAAAAGCCAGAAAATATCTGACATCTTCAATAATTGTAAATATTGATTTTTTTTTTTGAATTGTTTGTTCTCCAGCTTGTGGCATTAGATTTTTTTTTTTTTTCCAGTTTGTTTTGAACTTTGAAACCAGAAAATCTAATGCAAGGAATTATTTCATCCATAATGCAATGAGGCATTAGACTGGTCCCTATTAGTAAGCAGATGTGATGGACCTGGCATAATGAAGTCTAAACACAAAAAGGAAAAAAATAAGACTCATAAACAACCCCCCACCTTTTATTAAGCCACAATAAAGGTTTCTACTCTGGCCCAGAGTGCTAAATGAGCATTAGAGCAGCATTGGAGCATTTAGCACTCTGAGCTGCGGTAGAAACCTCTATTGCAGCTTAGTAAAAGAGGTCCAAAAATTGAATTTTACATCTGCTTCCTAGCCTCCTTGAATGTGTATTTTATTCAAAAAGAGTACTATTGACAGAAATGAATGATTTATTAAAGAATTAAAACACTATCAGCTACAGTATACTGTATAAGCATATGCATAAGTGTATATTTATGTGCATAGGTCGCTTCAGTTTATTACAGTAGTTTCCTGTATGTTAGTCATACCACAACATAAAATGACATAAGATATTACCTATTAAGATGGTTAATAGTTTACTTGGCTATTGGCAGACATGGTATCATTATACACCATCTTCTTACATGTTGAGGCAGGCTCAGTATAGTTATAGAAGTTCTCTGTCAAGGTAGGCTGAAATGTGGAGATTAGTAGTCTATGGGTAAGACTGTAAAAAGAAGCAAAAGGAGTATGGTCATGGATTTCTTTCTGACTTTAATGTGTGTGCATTCGTATACATGCTTGTAGATGTGGTGGCTTCTGTGAGCACATGAGTTTGCATCTGTCACCTGTGTGTTTATGTGTATCTCTTTGACCCAAAACACATTAGAATCTTTTAGAATAGAGCAGTACCTGAACATTCCATTGGTTTGGAAGAAATATTATCACACATGGTTTATTTTTATTCATCTAACCATTACCCTGCCAACAGATTCAAACGATGGATTTTATAGTCTAGCCACAGGTTGCCATTGTTCCAAGGCAACAGGTGATGTCATGCTATACCTCTCATTGAAAAATGGTGCAGTTCTATAACTGGACACCTTCATAGGTGTCCCGAAGATATATAATAGGAACCTATTCTATAATGGAACCTAGGTGGCCTAGGTGACAAAGTTTCATTTTTGGTAGTGTAACCTGATATCAGCGTGCCTAACATTCAGGCAACTGCAATTATGTGAGTGTCTAAATATGGCAGGAGTACAAATAACTTGCAATACTCTTTAAGTTAATGCCGTAACTAGGAACCCTGCTTATGCTCTGCCTCATTTGGAAATATGTGCTATGTAAGTTGATCAGGCTTTTGTAGAATGGTGCTTACGCACTCAGCTAGCACTTACTTATGTAATGTACACACATAGACTTATAGGTGATAGTATTCTAGATGTAAATGCGATCACTGAAGTGAAAGTGGGGCCAGTCTTTGATACAGCTTGACAAAACACGGCCCATGTCAGACTATCTGGTCAATGCCTCAAATAAAGAGGAACTTTGTTTTTAAACTAAATACTTTTGTACCTTGAAATAATATGAATGATTTTTCAATAAAAATGATTTTGATGTAAAACAAATAAATTAGCATGTGAAGCCCATGACAGTTTGAGTGAATCGTGGGCAGAGTGGCTCGTATGAAACTAGTCACCTCCGAGGCTTCTGAAGATTATTATAGATGAGAAGGTTTACAAAGGGGTGCTAAAAAGTTCTCAGACCAACCAAGAAGGGAATGATGTGCAGCCATGAAACTTACAAGTTATTCCACATATTCACCCCTAAGTTCAACACATTTGGCACATCATGTCTGAAGTTTCTGTAACCCTTCCAAAAAATGCTCTGATGTCTGGTCACTGAAATACTGCTCCGCTGCTGCAGTCACCTCCAAATCACTCAAAAATTGTCACCCTTTCAAACTATTTTGAAGGTTTAGAAACAGAAAATAGTCAGATGGAGCAAGATCTTGTGAGTAGGGTGGATGGACTATGTACTAAAACCCCAACTGCATGAAAATATCCATTGTTTTGCCAGCCTTGTGAGCAAGTTCATTGTCTTTCAAAAAGAGAACTCCTTTCTGCAGCTTCCCTCACCTTTTTTCTTTCAATGCCTCCTTTAATTGGCACATCAAGTTACAATAGTATTCTGCATTAACTGTTTGGCCCATTGGAAGACAGTCAGTCATTACAACACCTTCATGATCCCTAAATACTGGCCATGATTTTTCCTACTGACTTTTGTGTCTTGAATTTCCTTGGCCTTGGAGAACTTGTGTGCCACCATTACATGGGCTTTTTTTATTATTATTATTTATCTCAGGATCATAGTGGTATAACCATGTTTCATCAACAGTAACTAGTCATTCCAATAAGTTGGCACCAGCTTGCTGAAAATGCTGCAAAATCATCTTGGAAGTGTCTACTCAACGTTGTTTCTTATTAGCATTCAAATATTTGGGCACCTATTTGGATGACAGCTTCTTCATACCCAGCTGCTCATGGATTATACACGCAACATGTTCCTTGAATATCTATAATGTCTCAGCAATTGTTATAGCCAATATTTGCCAATCTGCCAAAATCAGGTCATGGACATGGTCAACAATTTCAAGAGTTGACACCATTTGAGGTATGTGGAGGCCTACTATAGGCCTCCCAGACCTTGCTGCATCTTCTCCATCTGCTCAAAATCTCCATTGTGAAAGTTTACACACCACTTCTTCACTGTGGAGTATGATGGGCATTTGTCACTCAATGTTTTCAACATACATTCATGGATTTACTTTGGAATTTTCTTCTGCAGGAATAGCAACCTCATGAAGGCTTGGAGATTCACACTTGAAAATTCCACACTTTTCATTGACATCGTTCAATCAATGATCTTAAAAAGATGTCAAAACATAGCATTACAATTCTGAAAATTAACACTTTACAAAATAAAATAACACTCTTTTCAGCTACAGTGGCATTATAACGTTCAGAATTTAGGAAGTTGGTTAAGGCTGAGAACTTTTTAGGATCCTCTCGTAGCTGTGCTGTTTATTAATGTGTAGCTGAGTGCTGAATATATTAAGAATTTGGATTTAATTGCTCCTGCCATAAGACTGTGGACCTGATCAATTTACGGTAATTGGGAGAGGAAAAGGCAGCTCAAAAAGTTTGGCTTCTTATCTGCCATTTTTTCAACAAATCAATGTCTGTTGGAATTGATTCTCTCATAGAAATGCAGAGGGATTGTGTTTTTCTAGAACCTCGGGCCCATTTACAAGCTTGATGTGTGTTCACTTGTTTTTCTTCCTTGTCAAATTTTGCCTCATTTTGTTAAATATTCAGAGAATTTTGTCTCGTATAAATTGATATTTTTCAACCTCTTATGTATAATTTATTTCCAACATTCCATTGGACTAAAAAATAATAAAAGGCCTTGTTGTAGATTATTTATAAGCCAGTGTATGTCCATTCATGTAGCCATCTATAACAGATGAGGTTAGCAGTTTCTTTATTGGTCAAGCTGACCTAGTGACAAAAGACAATTGTAGCTGAATATATACAGTACTTGAACTGCTAAGGATATGCCCAGTTAAGTGCATTGATAATTTATTTTAAGAATTAGTGATCTTGAGTTAACTTTACCATTTCCATAAGGTTTTCTCAGCAAGTTCCTACTTAAGGAACGGCTTAAACCATTTAAATCAGAGTCTTTTATTTGTTTTGTGTGTTGCATTTGTCTGTCTTGACTAGATTTGAAGCTTCAAGGAGCAGAGACTTCCTCCTATTTATTTCTGTTTCTATAACACTGTAGACATCTTGTAGTGCTATATAAGTGATGGTGATGATAGTAATAATAATCATGCGCTGTTCAAGTCCTTGTCACAGAAAGATGAGAATAGCTGGAATATTGTCTCCTTTAGTTTTCTGTCATAGTCTCTGTCTAAATGTCTAATCTTCAGAACTTTTATTTATCGTATTTCCGTCATTCCCTTCCCCTACCCTTACCTCTGCTTGTTTCTCTTGCTCATTTACTGCTTTTCACCTGTAACAGAAGTTTTCCATAGGCAGCAGGCACAAATGAGTAATAGTCACAAATAAGTACATAAAGGAGTACACAAGTAATAGTCACAAATGAGTAATGTCATCTAATGGCGATAGGACTGAACTGCTTTCCCACTGCTAACAATTCGGGAGTTGATATACTGTATATCAATATATTCAGTATGATTTAACCAGGTTGAATTGCTCTTATTTGGTTAAATCACAACGATGGGTCTAACCTGGATTTTCAGCCACACTTATTCAGATAGTTCTATTGTAAATCTGGGAAGTGCCAGGGTTGTCTGGATTTGGGGTCTGGTCAAAGTTGTGAGTTATCCTGGTCGTGTCAATAATTGTGGTAGCTGGATAGCCATCCAGGTAGCTAGGGCAGAAATATGGTTGTTCTAAGTTAACTGGGTAGTTGTCTACATAGATACCACTATTGAGTATCTGCAACTTGCAGACTGCAAATGCTGGTATCTCTTGGCAACTGCTTAATACCAAGATCAGGTACTGGTTTCTTGAAATGGCTTGCTGGTATAGAGAAACTCATGGTAGTGTTAAAACAAAAAACAAAACAACCCCTCCCCCTGTAGGATTACCATATGTCTCTAGAAAAAGAAGGATGGATTGAGACATCTGGGTTTTATTTCTACTGAAAGCAGTGGCATATGGTAACCCTCCTCCTCCCCCAAAATGCTGACTACTGCAGGCTTAATATTGCCCCTCTAGTGTAAAGTTCTGAGCATGCATGATCTTTTGTATGCAGAGTGGTTTCCTCAGCAGTTCAGCTGGTTTCAGTGTCAGGAACATTCAATGAAGAGGAATGGATTGTGTGCCTTATCAATCTACTGTCCGTGGAAAATACCCGTTACATATGAGAATTTCCGGATGCCAATTAGCTGGCGGCTCTGTATGGACAGGAGTGAAGGAAGGTCACTCCTGCTGCGGTTCACCGCTGAATCACCATGGACTTAACAGATATGTGGAGGGGACATGAGGGAGATAAAAGTTGTTTAAAGTCGGTAGGGGCAGGAGACAGAAGGAATCACTCCTGTCCCGGCCTACCACTAGACCACCAGGGATTTAAAAGGTATGGGGTGGGGATGGGGGGGTGGTAGCGGTAGGGAAATAAAAATTGTTAAATTTGGCTGGGGTAGGAAATGGGAGAGATCACTCCTGTTCCGGCCCACCGCTGGACCACCAGGTCTTACTGCAGGCCTGGCAAAGGTCTGTAACAGGTTTTGGAGGGACCGAATATAAACCGAGATCCCCATTGTTGGGTACAAAAATCTCAGTTTATATTAGAGTATATACAGTAAGCCATTATTAAGATGGAATTAGGAAAACCAACTGCTTCTTTCTAGGATAAGCGGCATAATATCGATTTTACTCTTTGGTATCTTGCCACTGATTCAAGACTCATATGCCTTTTGCATTAGAAGGGAAGATTAGGTTCTTACTGTGCACCCAGAGCTGAAAGGGGCATTTCTGAAGGAGTGGTTAAGGCAGGATGTGGGCCGACCTAGACTTAGTCATCCTGCAAGGATAATTGAAAGTTTGACGTTGTGAGTTAGACAATGTAAAGACAGGCATAAGTGCCAAAAAGGTATCCAAAGTAACCAGATAACCACTGCAAGGAGAAAGTAAAGACACTCCCCCCCCCCCCCACACACACACTGTGTTCACTGACCCCATTGCACCATCACAAAGTTCAGAATAAAGTCCAGAACATCAGCACCTGCTATAGGAAAGCCTAGTAGAGCTGCACAGAGGTGGCTTATGTAGTCTGGGGGGTGGGCTAGTGAACTATAGAGAGGAGGACCCAGGCCCATAAACCACTCTGGCTACTACATTAATGGTGGAAAATATGAGCCCCCCCAAAAAACAAACAAACCCTACTCTACTACCATATAAGTGCCATCTGCAGCCATAAGGGCTATTGGGGTTGTAGACAGGTTGGTATAGTGGTTTTTGGAGATGTTTTGAGGTGCTCACCATAACCTATAAGGGAGTTCTGGTGAGATGTTTATGTGGCACCCTTTAAGTGCCCTATAAAGTGCCCCACTGCTCTGTTGCCATGTCTGGGTGGCCAGTCTATCACAATGATGACCCCCTCCTATGTCTAAAAGGTCTTGTCCTGGGCGTTTGGTACTTGGATGAATTTGTAGTTGAAAATGTGGTACAAAGATAGACGTAGTGGTGGTCTGGATGATCAAAAGCCTGGACGTACAGAGAGATGATTTTTGAAAAAAAAATTGGACGTACTTTTTGAGAATGGACATTTTCTGCTGCCAACTTTAGGTGACTAGTGTCCTATGTCCAAATCGGGCTTAGATGTTTCTTTTGATTATACCCCTCTATGTGTTTGTGAGCAAGTCAGGGGTATAAATATGTGAGAGCTCATGGAATGTAATCTCCTGCATTATTCCTTCCTCGTACCACTCCGGGGACCAGTGCTCTGCACACCAAGACTCCTGGAAGAAAATACCGAAACTCGTGATCCCGGCAGCGTCACTAAGCAGCAGTAGTTCTAGATTGGCTACTGGTATACTCTGCCAGAATGCTAGCCCATTGAATAACACGAAGAAGTCATTCCACACCTTTAAGTCAGCTTGCATTGGCTACATAATCCTGATAAAATGATGGCTTCTTTTCACGCTGACTGTCGCTAGTGCTAGCTGACGCAAAAAGATCTTTCCCATTGGGATGACTCGAGCTGCAAAGGCCAAAAGGGCCAGCAAGTATTGGAACTGTTTCAGTGTAACGTTTTTTAACCTGCTCTGAGCCTGTAGTTTAGACCATTGGTTCTCAACCCTGTCCTGGAGGACCACCAGCCAGTCAGGTTTTCAGGATAACCCTAATGAATATGCATGAGGCAGATTTCCATGTCTTTCATTCTCCATTATATGGAAATCCATACATATTCATTAGGGCTATCCCAAAAACCCGACTGGCTGGTGGTCCTCCAGGACAGGGTTGGGTACCATTGGTCTAGACACTACCACCTGACTTTTCCCTGGGTGCATGGTCACACCTTGAAGCTTTTGTTGCATCTCCTGAATGCCATATAATTGCACCTGCTGCCATTATTCCTATATGAATTCTACTCCTTGATCCATATCATCACTCACTGGTGACCTTCGCTCTTGCTTTGCAGGTGCCACAGGTGGCGAGGTACATGTGCACTGTGTGCTACTCGTTTGCTTGGATGTGGCTTTTGCCAAATGCTTGCTTGCAGCCTTCTTGCTTGGCGGCATTCCTGGTCACTGCAACACAATACTAAAAGGCATATATATGTTAAAATCTGTATAGTCCTTCCCCTTTAGAAAGCATGCTTTCAATTATCTAGCAAGCATGGTAACTCCTTTCAATATTCTATGACATTTGTATGCCCCCCTCCTAATATCCTATGACATCTCAATTGATTGTTCAGAAAAAGCTTTTCCCATTTTTCTTTTTTAAAAATTTTGATACATCCACATACTCAAGGCCCTGTGCTCCTTGATCACCACATGCAGACTGAACCGAATAGCAGCACCGAGCATGTGTTGCTTCCCAACATTCAGTACTGACTTGTTTTGTTGGCCCATAAAGCATGAGGGTTGCTTGCCCAAAAAGTGTGCAGGTTGTTAAAAAATTGGCCGAGATTGGGGCTGTTACAAAACTGGGAGAGAAAATGCATGAGGCTTGGCATCATGGTGGCCATCTACAAAATGGTCGCTTGGCTGCATATCAATTGTCCATTTGGGTGCATGTGACCAGCCCAAGAGATTTATACAATGCTGCATGCCATACTCACTATGAAATGTCTGTCATGCCTTAATAACCATTTGAAAACCAAAAAAACTCTGTGGAGTCACGATGTTCCTAAATGGACTTTATTTGAAAGTATCAAAGTTCCAAAGGTACACTAAAATCATCCACATAAAATAATTCCATCCACATAAAAGTAAATCATCCCCATAAGAGCCTTAAAGGACCTAGTCCGCTAGGGATACAGGACCCAACATGGTCCGCGTTTCGACAAAAAGTCTTCTTCAGGGGTCCCTGGGGGTCCTATAAAGGTGTGTACGTGGGAAACAATTGTGTGGTGAACCGGAAGTGAGACACTGCTTGCATTTGTGCAAGCAGTGTCTCACTTCCAGTTCACCACACAATTGTTTCCCACATACACACCTTTATAGGACCCCTGAAGAAGACTTTTTGTCGAAACGCGGACTGTGTTGGGTCCTGTATCCCTAGCGGACTAGGTCCTTTAAGGTTCTTATGTGGATGATTTACTTTTATGTGGATGGAATTATTTTATGTGGATGATTTTAGTGTACCTTTGGAACTTTGATACTTTCAAATAAAGTCCATTTAGGAACATCGTCACTCCACAGAGTTTTTTTGGTTTTCTCTGGATTTTCTTCTTTGTGGAAATTTTGGGGTCAATTCCTTTTGTTTTTTAATAACCATTTGGCCACGTACACCTTGTCCTCTAGGGAGCATGCAGCCAGCCATGAGACAGACACAATGCCATGTCCACATGTGTGCTGCTACATGGGGCCTCCCTCCAAAGTTGGACTAATAGGAAAATGCTCATTCTAGTGTCCTAGTAGTACCACGTTATGATCCCGTGGCTGTGGGCAAACAGAAGTGATACCCCATCGACTACCCTTAACTATGATCCCTGCCATAACAGCACTGAAGCTACTTACCCTTGAGGAAGGCCTAGGACATTCTCTCCTAATATGCACTGCTGCCCAGGCATTGATGAGTCTGCAGCACTCACGGAGATCACTGACCTTTAGGACGTGCCATTGCTGCCTGCTGTCTTTCAAAACAACTCCCTTTGTTCTTTTGAAGTCAAGTTCTGCAAGGGCACGCATGATTCACTCCCTGGGGAAGCTAAGAAAGGTAAGAGAGAGGGGGTATTATTAATCTGAAGGCAATGTAAACCTAGCCATGTTCACGCTGATGCTACTTGCTTCCTCCCAGTCCTGAAAAGACCACACTGAGGGGAAGCAAGCTTAAAATGTCTGCCACTGATCTGCACTTCTTCCCTTGCCTCCGGTAATTGGCCATCCCTTCATGGTGTCCTCTCCCTCCCACCCTTCTCAATTCGCCACATCCCTGTGAGTCCCCCTTCTTTGGCCATCTGGCATCTTTCTGCTTGTGCTGGAACCCCTAAAAAGAGCAGGATGAAGCTGCTGTGCCAGAAGTAATTATATAATACTACTTGGTCACATGAATATTTTTTCTTGGTGTGTACAGTATGTGTTCATGTTTGACTGTCCTTTTAAAAAATAAAACAGCCTGCTCGGTTCAGCGAGTTCACACTTTTATGACTCTGCATTTGTTCTCTTTTTGGTATAGTTTCAGTGGGGGCTGCCGTGCACCCCTTCCTCCTCTTCTTGGTTCTTTGTATTAATGACATGGTATGTGATGATGTTGACGGCTATTGTATTTTTTCACTGTTGCTGCTGTTTGTATTTATTGTGGCATACCTGTTTCTCTTGTTGACTCTTTAATAAAAATGATATTAAAAAAAAAATACACATCAAATAAAGAGCGTTATTCACTAATCACCCACTTAAAACTTTTCACACTGTTCGGTTTAAACCTTTATGCAACTGTTTGTGAAATATGTCAGTGGCTTTGCATATCCCAAGAAAAATGGCTATATTATTGGTACAATGGCCAGTCTTATTTTCTTTGATGCATAAATTTCTTCCATGTACTGTAAATGGACGCACATAGAAACATGAATCTCAAACCCTTGGGATTTTGCTTAGAAGCACAAATGAGAGAAAATTGCTGCATTAGTTGCTTTTTCAAAGATCTTCTTCTATAAGGGAGAAACAACATTATGATTTTCAAGTGATCTGTGATAATTGTCTATAAAACAAAAACATTTGATAAGAGAGTAGCATGCTAACTCAAAAAAAAAAAAAAAAGAACCTCAAGTTTTTAAGGGCTATTACTGTAAATGAACACTTTAGGTAAGTGATAAGACACAATGATTTGGGAAACAAATCTGTTTTTAAAATGAGGCATTGTTTTATTGACTGTATTTTTTTAAAATGACTTATATAGGTTAACAGTGGAACTCCAGCTTCTATGGAACTAGACACAAAGGGGGTAATTTTATAAGGAGCCACCTTGTTTTTTTGTGCTAAGAACATGCCCAAATGCTGATGTTTCAGTCATTTATGCATGTCTGTGACTTCTTAGAAGATACAGGCTAGCAAGAATGTACACATCAAAATTTCATGGCATATAGTTTCACTATGGGCATGCACAGTACATATCGGCGGGATCTGTACTTAAGTGCATAGATTTTGAAATTCCTTAGTTTATGAACATAGGCTTATAATCAAAAAACATGGACGTCCAAAAAAGCATCCTAAATCAGCACTTGGATGTCCTAATCGCCAGGGCGTCCAAATGCCAATAATTAGAACCATATTTCTGTGCATTTAGCGAGATATCCCAGCCTCTGTGTATCCAGAGCACAAGATGGGCATGGTGGAGGTATGGGCAGGTTTTGGGCAGTCTCAAGGGCAGATTAGACATGGATGTCTTGCATTGATAAACATTTTGCAAGACACCTTGGATGGAACTTATACGCTTGGAACTAGACCTGTTTAGAAGTGTCTAAGTGCCACAAAGTTGCCCAAACTGAACAGATGACCACTGCACGCATCAAGATAAGACACCCCCACACTCCCCTAGTGCTCACTGATCCACTTCCACCACACAAAAATGAGAACAAAAAGGTACATAGCCCGCTCTAAAACAGCAGCATATGGTATGGGGAAGCCTAGTAGAGCTGCGCACAGGTGTCTTAAATAGTCTAGTGGGTGGGTTAAGGAACCATAGAGTGGAGGACCCAGGTCCATAAGCCACTCTAACCACCACATCTATGGTAGAATGTGTGATCCCACTCAAACCCTACTATGCTGTCATATAGGTGCCACCTGCAGCCATATGTGAGGTAGTAAACAGGAGGGTATAGTAGGCTTGGGGGGGTCTCATCATGAATTATAAGGGAGTCATGGTAAGATATTCATCTGGCACCCTTTATGTGAGGTTTATAAATTTAGTTAGTTAATTAGTTTTATAGCCTGTCCTCCCCAGGAGCCTGGAACGGGTTACAAGGATACGCACACAGTAGTTTTCATTATCAATAACAAACAAGATACTGGATCAATAACGAGCTACAGAAAATTGGGATGGGTTTCGATAACATATATGCTATGGGAAAACTAAGAACACACAAGCTATAGTGAATCTACATACTACAGGAACAATAACGAGCTATAGGAACAGTACACACATGTTACAGAAAGTTGAGACAATTTTTTAATTATGATACACATGCTATTGGGGTTGAGAACCCCTATGCTTTAATTAGACTAAGAGAATATAAACTATATAGAGTCTCATAGCAGTGCCCTCTAGGGCAGGGGTCAGCAACCTTTTTAAAGCAAAGAGCCATTTTTTCCTAAATGTTTGACCCAAGATTTACAAAGAGCCGCAATGGGTAGACAAGGGGGTTTGAGATATGATGATGTCAGCGGATGTTGCCCAATCCGGTCCCAAGCTCAGGCAGAGCTGGGGCCTTTCTTATCTGCTCTTCCCAATCCAGAAGAAGCCTCCAATGGCTCAGGAAACCTCCGTTTTGCTCTTCCCAGCCCTTCTTTCTCCTCAAGCGGCCGATGCACAAAACTATCACTGGTTTCTTAGTTGCAACACTCTGAACCATATCTCCCACTGTTCAAGATCCCTCTTATTTTTCACATCTTCCAGTAAGACGCTGCTGCTTTCAGCGCGATACCGCGCTGCTGAGACGTGCGCTGTTGGCTGTGCCGGTCCTCTGCCCCGGAACAGGAATTGACTTAAGAGGGGGGCAGAGGACCGGCACAGCCAACAGCATGCGCCTCAACCGAGCGTACCACGTCGGAAGCAGCAGCGTCATTCTGGAAGATGTGAAAAAATAAGAGGAATTTTGAACAGTGTGAGGTCGTCAGAAGTACTGTTCTGAGCCGCATCCACGTGGCGAAAGAGCCGCATGTGGCTCGCGAGCCGCAGGTTGCCGACCCCTGCTCTAGGGTGTCCCATTGCTATGTTGGGATGTCTATGTGGTCAGTCCATTATTATGGTCGCCCCACCCACATCCAAATGGTCAGGATTAGGACATTTCCAACCTGGATGTTTTTCTGATCAATAATGGGGTATAATGTTAGATGTCCTGGTGGCCAAGATACTGAATTTAGGCCTTAATGTGCAGTAGCAACTTCTTTATGTTGTCTGGCAGCCCTCCCCAAATTGCTGAGAATGCCCTCTATTGCAATCAAGGTTTTGATGTTGCCATGCATTAATTTTGTCAGTTACCATGTAGTGAATGAAAAACTAAAGTACTGCTTTAGTAAAAAGAGAGCATTAATGCGTTGAACAGGCTTGGGCAGATGATTCTTAAATTTAGGGCTCAAATATTTTCTATTGAGTAGAAATACAGTAGATCAGGGCTGCCCAAGTCCGGTCCTCGAGATCTACTGGCAGGCCAGGTTTTCTGGATATCCGCAATGAATATGCATGAGAGAGATTTGCCTGCACTGCCTTCTTGGTATGCAAATCTCTCTCATGCATGTTCATTGCGGATATCCAGAAAACCTGGTCTGCTACTAGATCTCGAGGACCGGACTTGGGCAGCCCTGCAGTAGATGGTTACTAACAGTGGGAGAGTTTGACTGAGTCTGTAGATTAAATGTGTTACAAATATATAAATTAGATAACTGGATTTATTCAGTTTGTATGTGATATTAGAATTATATACTTTAAGTTCAATGGGGTTCATTTTCAAAACAGACCCTTCCAATTCGCTATTTTCTAATCTAAATCTCAAGGGGACATGTTAAAGATGTGGTGTGGGAGGGACAAGGGTGGGCTTATGACTTGGACATTTTCTGCCATAATCAAACATTTAAGAAATATGTCCAGGGCACAATTTGGACATTTGGGGCTAGACCTGTTAATAACGAAAAAGTGCCAAAAAGGTACCCTAACTCAGTGTTTCTCAACCTATTCAAGCCAAGTACCCCTAAGCCTAACAAATATCAACCGAGTACCCCTGCCCAAGTTCTACCCCAGACCCACCCAAACTCCGCCCCTGACTCCACCCCCCTAATAATAGTACTAATTATAATGCAATTTCTTCCATCCATTTTTCATATACATACAATATAATCTTATTAATACATAATAGTAACCACAAAATAACCCCCCCCCCCCCACAAAGCACACTGTACACAGAGGAAATGTTAATTATCATTTATATTCAGGTTTTTTTCAAAGAGGTCAAGGCAGATGACTTTAAAATATGCAATGTCACCTCAGTAACAACTATGGAAAAATAGACAAATATAGTGCAAAATATAGACAGCAGATATAAATTCTCAAAACTAACACATTTTGATCACTAAATTGAAAATAAAATCATTTTTCCTACTTTTGTCTGGTGATTTCATGAGTCTGTGGTTGCACTTGCTTCTGACTGTGCATCCAATATTTCTTTCTTTCTTTCTGCCTCCTGCATGCTTCCTCTTCTCCAACATCTCATTCCATTCCTCAACCAACATCTCTTTGTCCTTCCACGAGTCCAACTGTTTCTTCCTCTCTCCCTGCCCCCCCACTGAAGCTACTGCCGCTGATTTTTCCTTGCCTCCCCGCCCCAACCCCGAAGCCCACCCTACCACCCAACACACTCCATTTCCCCCAACTTTTTCTTCCTCTCTCCCTTCCTGCTCCTGCTCCCCCGTGAAGCCACTGCCGCTGCCACAGATTCCTCCCTGCCCCATCCCTGAAGCTGACCCTGTCACCCAACATACTCCATTCTCATCCCCCACCCATGCCGCAGCAATAGGGATGGGCCAGGCAGTGATTGGCTGGCCCGGAACCTTCTCTCTGATGTCAGAATTGACATTGGGGGAAAGGCTTGTGGGCTGGTTGCATGCAGTCACTGCTCGCATCTGGCCCGTTGCTGTTGCTGCCGTGGCTGTGGGAATGGAGTGTGTCAGGTGACAGGGTCAGCTTCGGGAGTGTGGCAGGGAGGAATCGGCAGTGGTGGCTTCAGCGGGGGGGAGGGGCAGGCAGGGAAAGATCCCAGGTGGTGGCCAGCCCGTGTACCCCCAACAGGCGGCTCGTGTACCTCAGGTTGAGAACAATGCCCTAACTGACCAGATGACCTCTAGAGCGATGTACCATCTCCCCCCTCACACACTTCCCCAGCGGTCACTGACCCCTCCTCCCACCACCCAGAGAGGTGAATGAAGCAGTATATACCTCTCTGTATGATTGCTTCAGATGTTATGGCCAGCCCTTGTAGAGCAGCATGCAGGTTCTTGGAGTAGCCTAGTGGTCAGTGTAGGCTCATATCCCACTCTGATTACTGCACTTAAGGTGGAATATATGAGCCTTCCAAAATCTACACAAATCCCACTGTACCTACATATAGGTGACACCTGCAGGCTTAAGGGCTATTGGTGTGGTGTATAGTTAAATCTAGTAGATTTTGGGTGGCTTTTGGAGGTTTCAGCATATAAGGGGGCTATGGTGAAATGTATACCTGGCCATTTTTATTAGAAGTTCACTACAATGCCCTCTAAGGTGCACCATTGCTCTGCTGGGATGCCTGTGTGGCCAGCCTACCAAAAATGCTGGTCCTTTCTCCATTCAAATGGCTTGTTTTGTGCATTTTTGTTTTGGACGTTTTGTTTTTGAAAATGGTTTGAAAAGATAGATGCATATCTGAAAAATGGCCATTTCTAAAAAGACCAGATTGAGTTTTGGAAATGGGCATGTATGGTACTGGATTTTTGTGCATCTTCCACCAAATGTCAAAATTCGGATTTGGATGTCATATTGAAAATAGCCCTGTATATATTTTGTATGATGTCTACTGTAAATGTATTTTCTGTAGACAGCTAAAACCTTTGTGAATCTTGGCTTTGGTATTTTATTCTTATTGATGATGTTGAAACTTTCTGTTATAAATTAGGCGCTAGTAAACCTTTCTGATATTCTTCTTGGATTCGATTTTTAATTTTCTCTCCCACATCTTCTCTCTGGCTATATTATTAGTAATTCTCTCTGGTATACTTAATGATTGTTCTAATAAAGCACTTAGATGAATTCATCTGCATAAAAAATATCTTTTTCAGGTTTTTTTTTGGGGGGGAGGGAATTGAGTGCGGAGATTTTGTTTTATTGGGTCATCAAAGTCCGTATCCTTGGGAATACCGAAAGTGTCAGATGCTCTCCTTGTAGAAAGTGGGTCGACAACTCTTCCATCTGTCAGCTTGTCCATGTTAGCAGTTAGTTAGTTTATTATCTTCAGTTAGTGAAATTAGCTAATTGGTGTTATCAATAATATTTTCACATGTTTTTGTAAGCAAAGTGCTGCAAGGTGTATACAGTAGATAGAAATATGATCCAGATATACTAGATACACATAATATGTGCAAACAGCCAGTGCTCGTACATCAGTGCTGCAAAATAATTAATGTTAATAAGATTTTAATATGCTTATAAGATCATAATGAGGAGAAATGATTAGAAATAAGACACTGTTGTGGCTCAGACCTATAATTCTTACAAATTCCTACTTTAAAACTTGTGATTGTCAGTATTGGCTTTTTTTTTTTTTTTTTCAAACTTAGAGACCTGTTAACATTTTTTAAATAATTAAAATAATGGAATTATGATAAACTATGCAGGTTATTCTCTGTTTTTATTACAGACAGCATTACTGTATACCTCAATAAATGCTTTTATTATCCCAGGACAAACAGGCAGCCTATTCTCACATGTGGGTGACGTCATTGACGGAGCCCAGTGTGGACGCTTCACTAGCAGACTTGCTTGAAGAAACCAGAAGTTTCGAATCGACTGCACCGCGCATGCGCGAGTGCCTTCCCGCCCAGCGTCTCCTCAGTTCCCAGTTTTCCGCGGAGCCGAGAAGTCCGTCTTTGACTCTCTGCATTTAACTTCGTTACTTTGTGCCTTCTTTGAACCGCAGTTTGTATTTTTTTCTTCACAAATCGCTGTTCTTACTTTATTTCTTTTATTTGTAGTTAAAAAAAAAAAAATTTCATTCTTCCGTTCGTCTACCGGGGCTCGGCTGCAGCCCAAGGACTTCGATTTTATGGCGGCTATTTTTCTTCCTATGTCCCAACCTTCCACAGGCTTCAAGAAGTGTAGCCAGTGCCAGCGTGCGATTTCCCTTACCCACACTGTCAGTGCCTTGGGCCAAAACATCAACCGAAGTCGTGCGAGCGCTGTGCTACTCTTCAGCCTCGAGCCATTAAATGTCGTCATCTTTTGGTGGAGAAGCTATTTGGCATGGATTCTTCCTCCGATCCCTCGACATCGAAAGCGCCTTCGGCCTCACCTTTGACTGAGACTCCTCTTGCTTCTACTGCTTCCACCTCGAGCCTCATCAGACCTTCGTCATTTGCAGCGGCTCTTTCTTCGACGATACCTGCTGTATTTTCCCCTGTTTCCTCAGGTCAGAAAGCTTAGCAGAAAGTTACAGCGGTAGTGCTAAAAGTGCCTAAGAATTCTAAGTCGAAGCACATTTACACTGCCTCGGTGGAACCTCCATCCATAGTAGGTGGTCCGGTTTCAGATGCGGATCCATCTTTGCCGGCATCCTTCCAGACCATGTTGGAGAAGCAGTTTATTCAGTTCCTTACTAATATGGGACCGAAGCTGCTTCCTCTCATCCAGCCTGGGCATTCAGCAGACTCCCGCGAGGTCGAGCTGCTTCCTTTGCCTTAGTCTGAACTTACACACTCTTTGCAGGGAGCAGAGTCTCTGCGAGTGTCTGGTCTGGCATCCGAGCACGTGAAGCAAGGAGCAGAATCTTTGCAAGTGCTTCAGCAGGAATCCTCACACTCTATACAAAGAGCAGAGTCTTTGGGAGTGCATTGAGATTCCTCCACCAAGCCTCTGGAGCTTCGATCTACAGCCTCCAGTCCTATCCATTCTTTGGTAGCATCGGCTGCTTCTGTCTCCGAGGCGAAGTCTCCTCGATATTTGAGATCTGCTTCCAGGCACAGTTCTCATCGATGATCGCGGCCTTCATCAAGGCATTCATCAAGGCATACTTCCAGGCATGGTTCTTCTTCTAAAGAATGACCCTCTTCAACTAAACCTGGATCTACCCCTACTTCGACTAGACCACCGACTCCTCGTTCGAGGTCTCCACTTCCGAATCTCGAGGATGCAGTGCTTTCGATTGCCTCGTCCAAATCTCCATATTCTTTTGATGCCTTTTTTTCCTGCCCAAGCTTCTTCTTCAACCCAGGCTGCCTCGACATCCTCGAGGCAAAGCATTGGCAGATCAGCTAAGCTATCTTTCTTATCTTTTCTTTGTCAGATGGCTGTGGACTTGAATCTTTAATTAGATGTTGGTTCCAAATACTCTAAGGAGTATCTCAAAGTCATGCATCTTCCTCAACCTCTGGCAGAGTCACTTAAGCTTCCTCTTCACAAGCTTTTGTCTCAGACTTTTGGTCGATGCCTGGAGACACCTTATACTATACCGGCTGTTCCAGGCAAATAGGACTCTAGGTATAAAACTATACATCGTAAAGGGTTTGACAACTCGCAGTTATCTCATCAATCCCTGCTTGTTGAGTCCTCCTTGAAGAGGTCCCATCCTTTCAAGGTTTATGCCATTGTATCTCCTGGAAGGGAAGGGAAATTATGGACAAATTCGGACATCGCATCTATCAAAATGCCATGATGTCCTCTAAAGTCCTCAATTATAATTTTCATTTTATTACTTATTTTGAGTTCTTCATTTCTCTATTACCAAAGTTCTTGACTTATTTGGATATTCAAAAGCACTTTGAATTTCAAGAAGTCCTTGCTTTTTTATCTCAACTCCGATTGCATCTCCTCCAGTCATCTTATGATCGAGTTGTCTGCCCGGGCAGCTGCTTGCTCTAGCTATGCGTCACCTTGCCTGGCTTCGTACCATTGACATGGATCCTAATCTTCAGGACCGCTTAGCTAATATTCCTTGTGAGGGCAATGACCTCTTTGAATCTATCGAGGCAGCCACCAAGAAATTGTCTGAACATGAAAAATCCTTTGCTTCTATTGTCAGACCTAAGCCAAAGCCAGCTCCTGCCAAACCTACACGCCCTGCTCCTATCTATCAACGGCGTTTTGCTCCGAGGACGGCTCCTTACACTCGCCCTCCTCTTAAAAAACAGCAGCCTCCGAAGCAACAAAAACCTCAACCTTCTGCTGCACCTAAGGCTACTCAGCCTTTTTGACTGTTTAAAACAGAGCATAACCTCCACCGTTCTGACTCTGTCTTCGTTTCCCCTATAGGAGGTCGTCTTCATCATTCTTATCACCGATGGATGACTATTACATCCGACCTCTGGGGCTCACCATCATCAGTGATGGATACTCTCTTCATTTCACTCAGGTTCCACCAGAGCTTCCTCCAAGAGAGTTTCCTTCCAATCCTTCCCAGACCACCCTTCTTCTTCAGGAAGCTCAAGCTCTGCTTCGTCTCCATGCCATCGAACAGGGGTTTTTATTCCCATTACTACCTTGTTCCGAAGAAGATGGGCGATCTGCAGCCCATTCTGGATCTCAGGGCTCTCAACAAATTTCTAGTCAAAAAAAAGTTTCGAATGTTGTCCCTGGCATCCCTTTATCTCCTTCTCGAGCAGAATGACTGGTTATGCTCTCTGGATCTCAAGGAGGCCTACACTCATATCCCCATTCATCCGGCCTCCCATTAATATCTCAGATTTCGGATGGAGAATCTGCATTATCAATACAAAATACTACCCTTCGGCCTGGCCTCGTCTCCCAGAGTGTTCACCAAGTGCCTGGTATTGGTAGCAGCAGCTCTAAGGAACCATGGTCTTCAGGTATTTCCCTACCTTGACGACTGGCTCATCAAAGATTCAACATCTCAAGGGGTTATTGTAACGACCTAACAGACTACCTGGTTCCTACAAAGTTTGGGATTTGAAATCAACTTTCCCAAATCTCAACTTCAGCCCTCACAGATTCTAAAATTCATTGGAGCTGTTCTGGACACTGTCCAACTCAGAGCATTCCTTCCACAACAACGACTGGAAGCTCTTCTTCAACTCTGTCATACAGTGTCTTCCCGCTCTACCATCTCAGCGAGACACGTGATGGTACTCCTAGGTCACATGGCCTCCACAGTACACGTGACTCCTTTTGCCAGACTTCACCTCAGAATTCTTCAGTGGACCCTGGCTTCTCAATGGACGCAGGTTTGCAATCCACTTTCTCAACACATAACAGTCACTACTTTATTGAAGCAGTCTCTTCCAATCTTTCCAGAGGCTTGCTTTTTCAAACGCGCCCCCCCCAATCAGAAGTTCCTCACGACAGACTCTTCGAACTACGCTTGGGGCGCTCATCTCGATGGTCTCCGTATTCAAGGCCTCTGGACCAGTACAGATCGTCAGTGTCATATCAATCTGTTGGAACTCAGAGCAATATTCAAAGCTCTCAACGCTTTTCAACATCTTCTTCACGACCAAGTAGTTCTCATTCGGACGGACAACCAAGTCGCCATGTATTATGTCAACAAACAAGGAGGGACGGGATCTGCTTCCCTTTGTCAAGAAGCTCTGAAGGTTTGGGACTGGGCAATCTGCCACAATACCTTCCTCAAAGCTGTCTACATTCAAGGGGCAAAGAATTGCTTGGCGGATAACTTGAGTCGTCTTCTGCAACCTCACGAATGGACACTCCATTCCTCGCTTCTTCACATTTTTTCACAGTGGAGAACCCCTCAGATAGACCTCTTTGCAGCTCCCCACAACTACAAACTGCCTCAGTTCTGCTCCAAGATATACTCTCCTCATCGCCTCGAGGCAGATGCTTTTCTTCTGAAATGGACCTATCTCTTCCTATATGCATTCTCTCCATTTCCTCTCATTCTCAAGACTGGTCAAGTTGAAGAACGATCATGCCACCATGATTCTAATTGCTCCTCGGTGGCCGAGACAACCTTGGTACTACCTTCTACTTCAATTCAGCAGAAGGAAGCCATACCTTCTACCAGTTTTTCCTTCTCTGCTTACATAGAGTCAAGGATTTCTGTTTCATCTCAACCTGTAGTCTCTACACCTGACAGCTTGGTACCTCTCAACATAACCCCTCTTCAGTTTTCTCAATCTGTAAGAGATGTTTTAGAAACTTCTAGGAAGCCTACCACTAGACAATGCTATCACCAAAAATGGACTAGATTTTCTACATGGTGTGTTTCTCATCATAAGGAGCCTCAGCATTCCTCCTTATCTTCTGTTTTGGACTACCTTTTGCACTTATCCAATTCTAGCCTCAAGTCTTCATCTATCCGAGTCCATCTCAGTGAAATTGCAGCTTTCCATCAGCCTATTGAAGTGAAACCCCTCTCTGCTAATCCGGTGGTTTCCAGATTCATGAAAGGACTTTTCAATGTCAAATCTCCTCTCAAGCCGCCTCCTGTGGTTTGGGACCTCAGTGTTGTCCTTGTTCAACTGATGAAGCCTCCTTTTGAACCAATTGATAAGGCTCATCTGAAATATCTCACTTGGAAAGTGAGCTTGCAGCTCACTTCCGCTTGACGAGTCAGTGAGCTGCAAGCTTTAGTTGCTGATCCACCTTTCACGGTGTTCCATCATGTCAAGGTGATTCTTCGTACTATTCCTAAATGCCTCCCTAAAGTGGTCTTGGAATTTCATATCAACCAATCCATTTTCTTCCAGTGTTTTTTCCAAAGCCTCATTCTCATCCTGGAGAAGTAGCTCTTCATATTCTGGACTATAAACATGCTTTGGCCTTCTATTTGGAATGCACCAAACCACACAGAACTTCTCCTCAACTTTTTGTCTCCGATCCAAATAAGTTGGGACATCCTATTTCTAAGCGTACATCTCCAACTGGATGGCTGCTTGTATCTCTTTCTGCTATGCCCAGGCTGGATTACCCCTACATAGTAGTCACAGCCCATAAAGTTAGAGCTATGGCAACTTCAATCGCTTTCCTCAGATCTACTCCTATTGAGGAAATTTGTAAGGCTGCTCTCTATTGTCTTCTCACTATTGTCTGGATACTCTCTCCAGATGGGATGGACAGTTTGGCCAAAACAGTATTACAAAATTTATTCTCCTAAATTGCCAACACTCCCACCATCCCGTTCTGGTTAGCTTGGAGGTCACCCATATGTGAGAATAGGCTGCCTGCTTGTCCTGAGATAAAGAACAGTTACTTACCGTAACAGATGTTATCCAGGGACAGCAGGCAGCTATTCTCGATTCATAGTCTAAAGCACGCGAGGACAAAGGCACGCTGACAACCGAGCGCGGACAACTGAGCACAGGACTTCATCGCGCCGAAGAAAAAACGTATTTTAAAGGGCTCCGATGGGGAGTGTTGGTGGGGAACCACCCCAATTTACTTAATAGAGATTGCACTGGCGTTGTGGGGGGTTTGGGGGGTTGTAACCTCCCTCATTATACTGGAAACTTAACTTTTTCCCTGTTTTTTAGGGAAAAATTTAAGTTTTCAGTATAATGTGGGGGGTTACACCCCCCACACCCCTCCCACATGGCAGCGAGAGGCAGCACGATCCCTATTAAGTAGAGTGGGGGGATTCCCCCCCACACACACCCCCGTCAGAGCCCTTTAAAATACAGGTTTTCTTTGATGCGATTAAGCCCTGCGCTCAGTTGTCAGCGCGCCTTTTTCCTTGCGCGCTTTTGACCCATCACCGCTATTCGCACAACCCACCCACCTCCCCTGGTTTGCTTCTCTGCTAACTATCTGAACTGAGGAGACGTGCCCTACGCTGGGTGGGAAGGCACTTGCCCATGTGCGGTGCGGTCGACTCAAAACTTCTGATTACTTCAAGCAAGTCTGCTTGTGAGGTGTCCGCATCCGGGCTCTGTCGATGATGTCACCCACATGTGAGAATAGCTGCCTGCTGTCCCTGGATAACACCTGTTACAGTAAGTAACAGTGCTTTACCTTTAAATGCTGAATTTATATGGATGTGTCAAAGCAAAAGCTGTCCTCAAGGACAACATTCATTTAAAACAAAAGGCACAGATATGTATATTGAAACATATAATTAGACACTGGAATACTTACCCTCAAATTTCTCCCTTTCTATCAGTAATAATGCCTTCATAATTTAATAATAATAATAACTTTATTTTTCTATACTGCCATAGTCAAATGACTTCTAGGCGATTCACATTGAAAGAAGGCTGGACAATCAGTGAATTATAGAATGCATGAAGAAAGATGTTACATAATAAATTGGAGTTACATGGGGGAAAGAATCCATGAGAGAAGAAAGATTTTAATATTAGTATCTAAATGGTGTACATTAAATCACCATCCCTAATGACCCAATCTCAACCAATAGTTCCCGATCCTCAGAGACAACACACTAGGTTCAAATCAATCATCTCCCTAGTGATTGACATGTCGCTTCGTCACATGATCCTGTATTGTTTTAAAAATAGTTTAAATTAATTACTTCTCATGGGTACATTACCCTTAAATATTAAATTATTTCATAAATATTTGGTACAATAATTTATATAGTAGTATTTTTACTTAGCTTTTGTGGTCAGTTTTGGGATTAGCTCTATGTCAACATGTTTCACTGTAGTGTTTTTTCAAGACAGCAAATTCCTGAAATACAAGGGTAAAAATTATGTCCCTGCTTTATTCTTTAACCGAATGCTAAGTTAGACACACATTTATTTAATGCTGTATTAAACGGGAACAGATTGCTTACCCTTTATTAGATCGCCATAACTATCGACCACTCTTCTTCAAGAGAAAATAGCGGCGGTGTGGCTTAGAGGCTAATTAAGTACCCGTGGTACAAATAGCTGAGGAACGACGTCATTGCGGCCTCTGCGTGCATACCAGGGGTAGCTACCAATTAAATGCATATATTACAACACAACAACTTGCCCCCCGTTACACTTATGATAACCATTCAAGTTCTTCATCAAGCCCTCCTGGGGAAACTGTATTTAATCTATAGATCCAGCGTTGCTCTTTATAATTAAGTCTTTCTTCATCATTGCCACCCTCCCTCCCTTCGTTTAATATATCTATAATTCTCCATCGAAGCTGATCTATAGTGTGTTGTTTATCTAACCAATGTTGTACAATCAGAGCTTGAACTGCACCGGTATTGATCCGTGACTTATGTTCATTTAATCTAAGATGGATTGGACGTTTCGTCCGTTCTATATAGACTAGATTGCACAGACATATCTAATATAATAAAACCCTTACCCATGCATTTGCAGTTGAAATGGCGTGATCCCTGCTGCTGTGATTTGTGCTTTCGTGCCATGTTCCATTTGTAGCACATGCGCGGTGGTGGAGTCTGTGGCGGTTTGATTTGCAGCGGTAAGAGGAGCATTGCTATTGCCGACGTCGCTTCCAGCCTAGGGCAGGTAGGGAGGCTTCAACTCGCTGCTCCTGCTTGCTTTGGGCCTTCCTCACTGCCGGATCCTGCTCCTGCCTTTGCACAAAAAGAAAGTAGTTGGAAACTGGCAGCGACGAAGGACCAAAGCAAGTAGGAGCAGCGAGTTGTGAATGCTGCGCTGCCGACGGCTGTGTGAGACCCGGGAGGAGGGGTGTGTGTGATGAGAAAGGCTACTGATGACTCGCCTACTACAGGACAGGTGGAGCAGGGAAGGGGTGCTGCTGGACAGGGGGATGGTAAAAGGAAGGGAAAAGGACTACTGCAGGACAGGGAGAACAGAATGGGTGCTGCTGGACAGGGGGGAGGTAAAAGGAAGGGAGAAGGGCTACTGCAGGACAGGGGGAGCAGGCAAGGGGTGCTGCTGCACAGGGAAGAATGGGAGGGAAATGCTGCTGCTGCTGCACAGGGAAGTGGGGGGGGGGTGGAAAAGGGGGTCACGGAGCAAACTTGCTATGCTTTGGGGGAGGGGGGGTGCTGGGGGGCAGGCAGCAATTTTGGTTTGCTCTGGGGGGAGACAGAAGGGGGCCACAGAGAGAGACAGAAAGGCAGGCAGGCATGGCGCCACAGAGAGAGACAGGAAGCAGGCAGGGGGCCACAGAGAGAAAGAGAGAGAGAGACAGAAAGACAGGTAGGCAGTGCACGAGAACGAAAGACAGTCGCACACAGAAAGACAGCGGGCAGGGAGAGAGATAGAAAGCAAGAAAGACAGACAGGGGGGCCAGGGAGAGAGACAAACAGAAAGAATGACAGACAGACAGGGGGCCAGAGAGACAGACAGCCAAGGAGAGAGAGACAAAGAAAAAAAAACAACAGAAAGACAGCGACCAAGGAGAGAGAGAGAGAGAGAGGGAAAAAACCAGACAGACAGACAGCGGACAAGGAGAGAGAGACAAAGGAAAAAAACCAGACAGACAGACAGCGGACAAGGAGAGAGAGACAAATAAAAAAAAACCAGACAGACAGACAGCGGACAAGGAGAGAGAGAGAGAGAAAGAAAAAAAGATAGACAGTTCACACGGTAAGTTTTCATTAAATTTTGTGATCTGTTAAGTCTACATATCTATTCTAGCACCCATTAATCTAACGGGCTTAAATACTAGTAAGAACATAAATTACTTTTGAAGATTTACAATCCATATTCATCCTTGATCTTATAATTTGGCCCGTTTGTGGATCTACCCATTGAGAACCCTCTAGTGTTGTCTGACACCATTGGCAGTGTTTACACTGCTGATGGGTTGCCTCTATTATTACCGTTCTCCCCAGATTACTTTGTCTCAGTATCTGTTGTATAGTTCTCTCCCGTTTGAAGGCAAACAGCGGAACTTGGCTTAATCCGCTGTGAAGTTGTAATATATACCATACACATGCTACTCTTTCCTCCTGCCTAACCATTTCACTCTCATTCTCATTCAAAAGGAGTTCTCTGTTGATAAAACGAGCCCACAAGTCTATGTAGGACAGACGAAATGTCCAATCCATCTTAGATTAAAAGAACATAAGTCACGGATCAAAACCGGTGCAGTTCAAGCTTCAATTGTACAACATTGATTAGATAAACAACACACTATAGATCAGCTTCGATGGAGAATTATAGATATATTGGACAAAGGGAGGGAGGATGGCAATGATGAAGAAAGACTTAATTATAAAGAGCAACGCTGGATCTATATATTAAATACATTTTCCCCAGGAGGGCTTAATGAAGAACTTGAATGGTTATCGTTAGTGTAATGGGGGCGAGTTGTTGTGTTGTAATATAAGCATAAATAGTGGAGTTCCCTAGTGGCCTGTGCTGGGACTGCTGCTTTTTAGCATATTTATCAATGATCTAGAGATGGGAATAACTAGTGAGATAATTAAATTTGCTGATGACACAATGTTATTCAAAGTTTTTAAATCGCAAGAGGACCTTGGGAGACTGGGCGTCAAAATAGCGGATGACGTTTAATGTGAGCAAGTGCAAAGTGATTCATGTGGAAAAGAAGAACCCGAACTATAGCTACATGATGTTGGGTTCTATGTTAGGAGTCACTGCCCAGGAAATGTATCAAGGGGTCATTGTTGAGGATACGTTTAAACCCTTAGCTCAGTGTGCAGCGGGGCTAAGAAAGCAAATAGAATGTAAGGAATTATCAGGAAAGGAATAGAAAACAAAGATGAAAATGTTATAATGCCCTTGTATCGCTCTATGGTACAGTTGTACCTAAAATGCTGTGTACAGTTCTGGTTGCCATATCTCAAAAAAGATATAGCGGAATTTGAAAAGGTACAGAGAAGAGCAACAAAAATAATGAAAGAGATGGAACGACTTCCCTATGAGGAGAGTCTAAAGCGGCTAGGTCTCTTCAGCTTGGAGAAGAGATGGCTCAGGGGGGATTTGATAGAGGTCTATAAAATAATGAGTGTTCACTCTTTCCAAAAATACTAGGACTAGGGGGCATGCGTTGAAACTACTACGTAGTACATTTAAAACAAACAGGAGAAAATATTTATTTACACAACATGTAATTAAACTCTGGAATTTGTTGCCAGAGAATGTGATGAAATCAATTAGCTTAGCAGGGTTTTAAAAAAAAGGTTTGGATAGTTTCCTAAAAGAGAAGTCCATAGGCCATTATTGAGATGGCTTGGGGAAATCCACTGTTTATTCCAAGGATAAGCAGCATAAAATTTGTTTTACTACTTAGGATCTAGCTAGGTACTTGGGACCTGGGTTGGCTACTGTTGGATACAGGATACTGGTCTTGATGGACCTTCGGTCTATCCCCAGTATGGCAATTCTTATGTTCTTATACATTTGTATTTTCCATTATTGGAATACAATTGTGAATTGTGTTTTTTTTCATTTATAATTAAATTGCAGAAAAGAGGCTATGATTTTGTTTCTCTTAAAAATCTTTCTGCTGTCAGTCTTCTATTTTTAACTCCAAATCATTCATTAATGAACTTTCCCGTTGTTTCAATATAATACTTAACAACTTAATTTTTATTTTAAATTGTGTTTGTTTTTGTAACATTGTTTATTTATACAATATTTTACCTATGTTTATAATTATTTGTATTATTTTGTACATCGCCTTGAATGTAGAGAAGGCGATTAATCAAATTATTTAATAAACTTGGAAACTTGAAAACATTATAACATGATGTTCTGTACTGAAAAATATTAAATATGAAATTTTAAGAAACAGTATATCATCTAATTTAATATAATTATTTACTCTGCTGGAATGAAAGGGAAAAATCCATATTTTTTTAATGATTGAAAGTAATCCTGGAGGATTAATCCTGTATTTTTCAGAATAATGACCTTGGAGATATTAAAAAGAGATTTTCCCTTCAAATTACCTTTTTGATATTTGTGTTTAGAATGTTCCTAATGTGCTAAGGATATAAATAGTGGTATATCTCACCCTTTAGGCTTTTAAGGATTTTAACTGCAGTCTAGTTAGCAGGGGCATGGTTGATTTCAGTACCCACTGCCATGAACATTTGGATCAGTTAATAAGAATAGACTTAATTTCAATTGGACTCATAGCTGCAACTTTTTAGATGTCCTGACAGGGGAATCTAACGGGGTGCTCAAAGCTTGTTTGTCATATAATCCTACCCCTACTATTGCTATCTGGAATGCTATCTGGAATGCTATTCTAAAGATCTTACAGAAGAGAAGGCCTGCTGTACATAGCAAAACCTCAACAATTACTGCTCCTAGGCCTTTAGGTTGCAACTTTGCCTATATGAGGCAGCATGTTTCAAGTCTGGGGTTCTAGCTCGTATTTCTACTGAGCATGCATTCCGCTTAGATTCTCAGACTGGTTTCATGCTCAAGCCTTCTAAGAGTGTTCTGACTCCAATATTCGTGGAAGCAAGCTGTTTAAGTATATACAGTAGACTCTCAATTAACCAACACCCAAGGGGATTGGTAGATGCCAGATAAATATAGTTTCTGGTTGTTTGAGAGTTACTATTAAAAAATAGGCCTAACTAAAACTATACCCCTTTCTATACCATACCATACCATAAACTGTTCTAGACAAATTACCAGACATGGTAGGCAAAGCATGGGCATACTCAGGTGTGACGTGCCAAGTTTATACTTAAAATTTCCATCAGAAATTTATTTTATTTTCATTTTTATTTAAAATATTACAATATTTCTTTGATTTTTTTTTTTTTCTGTTTGCTTGAGAGTTCTGGTTGCTTGAGTTCCAGTTAACAGAGAGTCTACTAAATGTTAAGCATTGCCTATAGCAGATTCTACTGCATGTGAAAAAAGACTGCAGACTGAAAAAGCTAGGGCTTTTCTCCTTGGAAAAGCGGAGACTTAGAGGAGACATGATAGAAAACTTCAAGATCATGAAGGGCATAGAAAAAATAGACAGGGACAGATTTTTCAAATTAAGGGGATCAATAAGTACAAGGGGGCACTCAGAGAAATTGAAAGGGGAGAGGTTTAGAACAAATGCCAGGAAGTTCTTTTTCACACAGAGGGTGGTGGATACATGGAACGTGCTACCAGAGGATGTGATAAACAGGAGCACACTACAGGGGTTCAAAGAAGCTTTGGATAGGTACTTGGAAGACAAAGGGATTGAGGGGTACAGATAAGAGTAAAGGTAGATTATAGGGATGGGATTAGAGGTAAGTTACAAAATTAATCAGGGACCACTGTTCAGGCACTAGGCCTGATGGGCCGCCGTGGGAGCGGACCGCTGAGCAAGATGGACCTCTGGTCTGACTCAGCGGGGGCAACTTCTTATGTTCTTATGTGCCTTTAATTAGGATAGTGCTACTAAATGATATAATTGTAGTTCTTGTGATAGGGTTCTTTTGAACACGTGTTAGGTGCCATCAATTTGTGTTCGAGTTCTAGCAACTTAATGAATTATAGATCTAAAAGGAGACAGCTAGTCTGGTAAGGTCCTCCAGCATCATCCCCATGGCTGTTTTTCAACATGTCCAGCCATCTGATTGCAGGAAACCCTCTTCACCTGGTTCCTTCAATCTTCCCAAATGTAATGTCCTTCTCTAGTGATCTTTTCTGCCAATGAGACCAAAATAAGACAGTATCATTTGGGCTTTGAGTGACATAGCTGGTTTGATCTCTTCCAGAATTGATTTGTTAGTTCTTCTGGTGGTCCACTGCATGCATAAAATCCTTCTCTAACACCAAAGCTCAAAATATTCCATTATCTTTCTGTCTTTTTTCTGCAGTGTCCAGCTTTCGCATCCTTGATTGACCGCTGAGAAAATGAGTGCGTAGACAAGTCTCTCAGAAGGCTTGATCTTCGTTTGGAGTGTTATTTCCTTGCCTTTGAATACTTTGTCAAGAGCTTTCATTGAAGAGCGACCCAGTGCTATTCTGTGGAGTATTTCTTTCCTGCTAGTTGCTTCTTTGTTTAAGAAAGAGCCCAGGAGATTGAAATCCTTTACAATTTCTATTCTATAACCTTCAAGCTCAAAATTTTCTATGTTCATGATCTTCATCTTGTTTATGGTCAGTTCTAATCCCATGTTATGACTCTCAGCTTTGACTTTTCTCAGTAGATACAGCATGTCTTCTTTGCTGCTGGTGATGAGAGTTAATAATAATAATAATAATTTATTTTCTTTTATACCCCCAACTAGAAGTTCAGGCGGTTTACAGCAAGAGAACTAATACATATCAGCGAAGATACAAAATACAGTAGGATTCAGTGGAATACAATATAGTATAATACAATAAAATGCAATGTAAAATCATCACTTAAATTTACCAAACAAATAGGTTTTTATCGATTTTCTGAACTCGTAGTAAGATTGGGATTGGGCAATTAGAGAACACATCCAAAAGTTCATTTTCCCTGCTTGAAAAGCCAGAGTTTTGTCTAGAAAACTTTTAAGACAACAGATTTTCTGAGCAGGGTACATAAACATGCCTGAGTTTCTTATGTTCTTATTTGATATGAATAATTTTAGTTGGGTGGATAAGTTGTATCATCTGCATAGTTCAGGTTGTTTATATTTTGTCTACCAATTTTAAAACCACACTCTCTTCCAAATTTGCTTTTCTGAAGATGGCTTCACCAATCCCTCACTACTCCTTGTGACCCTGGGCAAGTCACTTAATCCCCTCATTGCCCCAGGTACACTAGATAGAGTTTGAGCCCACCAGAACAGATAGGGAAATATGATAAAGTACCTGAATGTAAACCACTTAGGATAACAGTGGCATATAAATAATAAAATAAATAAATAAATAAATAAAGGTTGAACAGGTAGGGTGATAAAATGCATCCTTGCCTGACGCCACATTTTATTGGAAACCAATCAGTATTGCCGTATTCTGTCCTCACTGAAGCTTCTTGATTTTCATAGAGGCTCTTTATTAGCTGAGTTATGTGTTTGAGTATTCCCATTTGTGCTAGAGTTCTCCATAGTTCATTGTGATCCTCACAGTCAAAAGCTTTGCTGTGGTCGATGAAGGAAAAGCTACTTTGGCTTGGCCCCAAACTTGATCATTTACCCACCTCCATCCCACTGCCCACAGGCACCTCTCTACAACTAGAGTTCTCTAGCAAAGTTCTGGGCATCACCATAGATTCCTCGCTATCCTTCAACGACCACCTCAACTCCCTGATAAAAACATGCTTTCACAGCCTTCACATGCTGAGGAAAGTGAGGTCCTGCTTCCACCAAAAACACTTTGCCGTACTCGTACAGTCCTTCATCCTCTCCAGATTGGACTATTGCAATTCCATCTACCTTAGCTTAACAAAGAAAAGCCTCCACAGACTCCAACTAATCCAGAACACCGCGGCCAAACTCATCTTCTCAAAAAGCAAATTTGACCATGCCTCTCCACTCCTGTCCAAGCTGCACTGGCTTCCTGTCATCTCCAGGGTCCATTTTAAATGTGTCTGCTTAACCTTCAAGATGCTCCACGGCATCCTTCCACCTCTTATTCCTCTATCCTGGAATTCCTCAAATCCATTCTCCACCAGATCCACGCAAAAATTAAAACTATCCGTCCCCTCCTCAAAGGGTATCTCCCTCGTCGGTAAACTCGGGTCCTCCCTCCACTTCAGAATCGCTCAGCTCTGGAATAGTCTCCCTTCCCCTCTCCGCAACTTGAGCCCCCTTCTACCATTCCGTAAGCTTCTGAAGACTTGGCTCTTCTCCAAAACGTAACCCGTCCCCTCCCTATTATTATCACACCTAACCTCTCTCTTACTTACTTTTATAAACCCACTGGAGTTCCGTTGCTTCCTATCCATGTAAACCGTGTCGAGCTCCACCTGTGGAGATGATGCGGTATATAAACCCAAGATTTAGATTAGATTAGATTAGATTAAAAGTATAGGGGCTTTTGGTATTCTTTGCTCTTCTCCAATATCCATCTAACATAGGCAATAATGTCTTTTGTTCCTCAACCATTTCAGAAACCAGCCTGAACTTTGGGTAGGTCTTGTTCAACATATGATTGTAGCCTTTGTTGTATTTTCAGCAATATTTTGCTGGCGTATGGAATTAATGCAATCGTTCTATAGTTGTTATAGTCAGTGGTGTCTCCTTTTTTTGGTATAGGTATGAACAATTATCTTCTCCAATCGGTTGGCCGTGATTTTTTCCTTTTAAATCTGTTGACACAGTCAAATGAGGGCCATGATAGCACCTTCTGAGCCTTTGATTAATTCAGTTGTAATACTATAGATACCAGGTGACTTATTTTTCTATAAAGCTTTAATTGCTACTATGACTTCTTCTTTTAAAATATTTGGTTCTTCTTCAGCATCATTTTCCCCAATGTTATCCTCATTACCTTTTTGTATAGATTTTCTGTATATTCTTTCCATCTCTTTTTAATGCTTTCTGGATCATTCAATATCATTCCATTGACGTCTTTAAACATCCCCAATCAAGGCTGGAATTAACCTCCTGATATGCTAACCTGGTTTTTCCGTTTAAATGTTCCGATTCAATTTTCTGACAAATATCCTTTAGATATTGTTCTTTGTCTTGCCGAACTTGAAGTTGAAACACTCAGTTCATTTGTGATACTTTTTCTCTTATCACTGAAAGATTTGCTTGTCTCCTTTGTTCTACTTTTCTAGTTTCTTCTCAGATCCAAGACAATTTAGAAACATGATGGCAGATAAAGACCAAATGGACCATCCAGTCTTCCCATCTGCAGTAACCATTATCTCTTCCTTTCTCTAAGAGATCCATGTGTCTATCCAAAGCTTTCTTGAATTCAGACACAGTCTCTGTCTCCACTACCTCTTCCGGGAGACTGTACCACAAATCTACCCTTTCTGTAAAAAAGTATTTCCTTACATTACTTCTGAGCCTATCATCTCTTAATTTCATCCTAAGCCCTCTCATTCCAGAGCTTCCTTTCAAATGAAAGAGACTTGACTCATGCACATTTACATCACTTAGGTATTTAAACATCTCTATCATATATCTCCTCTCCTGCCTTTCCTCCAAAGTATACAGATTGAAATCTTTAAATCTGTCCCCATACACCTTAAGTTGAAGACCATGCACCATTTTAGTAGCTTTCCTCTGGACCGACTCCATCCTTTTTATATCTTTTTGAAGGTGCGGCCTCCAGAATTGTACACAATATTCTAAATGAGGCCTTATACAGGGGCATCAATACCTCCTTTTTCCTACTGGCCATACCTCTCCATGTGCACCCTAGCGTCCTTCTAGCTTTCACCATCACCTGTCAACTTATTTGGCTAGCTTAAGATTATCACATACAATCACACCCAAGTCTCATTCCCATGGGAGTAGTCTATGCGATCTGGCCAATCGGAATCTTAGGCCACCTCCAGTGCATCCCAGCATCCACTGTGAGAAGGGCCAAGATTCCAGTTGGCCCAGGAGCCTAAGGCCCCTCTTAAGTGCCTGGGCCATGACGCACCAGGAAGGGGCAGATTCGCCATTCGATTGAAGGCAGGCCAGCCAACTGGAGGCAGGAAGGATGCCTCTGGCCGGCCATCATAATAAGATAGGGGGGGTGTTCTGGCGATGATCTCAGGTGGTCTGGAGTGGATGGGGGGAGTCTGGGGGCTGGAGGAGGGGGGGTCTGGGGGGTTACTTTACGGGGTGGGGAGGTGTCCGGCAGGAGGGACTGAGCATCCCTCCTGCTGGCAATATTTGTGGCGATATTCAGGGGAGGGGTTCCGGTAGGAAGGACTCGGCATCCCTCCTGTTGGAAGTCTCGGGGGGACGGGTTGCCGATTCTTTAACTGGCGCCTGTTATATGGACACTGATTAGAGAATCATGGTGTAAGGCAGGCTTAGGCAACTGTCCATGAGGATAGATGTGATTCTACATAGGACGCCCATGTACGATTCTCAAATCCCGCTTAGGTGGCTTCTGAGACTGGGCATCCTATATAGAATCTGGCCCAGAATGATTGACTGTATGTGCCTTCTACTCCACTCAGTATTTTATAGACTTCTATCATATTACCCCTGAGCCATCTCTTCTCCAAACTGAAGAGCCCTAGCCGCTTTAGCCTTTCCTCATAGGGAAGTTGTTCCATCCCTTTCATAATTTTTGTTGCATTTCTCTGTACCTGTCTAATTCCGATATATATTTTATGAGAAACAGTGACCAGAATTGCACACAGTATTTGAGTGATTCAAAGATATTATAACATTTTCATCTTTGTTTTCCATTCCTTTCCTGATAATTCCTAACATTCTATTTCTTTGGGAGCTCAAGAAACTCAGATGTTCAATATTTCTTCCCTGGACTCATTCCCCTTCTCTAAAGGAAAATAGAATGGTCTCAGACATTTGCTTTGATACAGGATAAAATAAACTATAACTATTTGGGGTGAAAATCAGGCTTCTGGGTCTTAGCTCATTGTCTTTTTAAACCATGTATCTTCTTCTCTGGCAGAGATTTCTGAGACTGCTACAAGAACATGCTTTTGTCTAACATATTTCTCATTCATAGTTTTATCAATAGCGCCTAGAGCGCTGAAACAGAGTTCCTGAAACATATATGAAACATATCCTGGTTCTCATCACTTAGACACTTGTGATAAACATATTTCTGTTTGGCTACAGGAGGTATTGCCTCCTGGATGCAAAGGGTTTATCACTTATCATTTATTAAGTTCAAGGTAATGGCGGAATAGAAATCCCTAATGTAATATAATGTAAAACTGCCTTAGTTGTATAGACATGTGAAAGTGGTTTACATAAAAATATACTCCTTACTGTATGTTTTTACTTTAGGGGACTCCATTAGGGGATAGGGGGATGGTATTTGATATACTGTCTTTCTTTGGCTACTATCAAAGCAGTTTACATATATACAGGTACTTATTTTGTACCTGGGGCAATGGAGAATTTTAAGTGACTTGCCTAGAGTCACAAGGAGCTACAGTTGGAATCAATCCTAGTTCCCCTAGAGCTTAACCATTAGGCTACTCCTCCACTCTACCCCATTAGAGAACATTGTTAGAACATTTCTGGGGACTTTGTGGAAACATCTTGTGCACAAATGGTGCCAAGGCCTGTGTAGGGCCTTGTGATAGCTGAGATGACATCTCACCTGTTTTGCTCAAGTATTCCCCAGGACATGAACAGAGCCAAAGAGACTCCGTACTTGTTCCCATGCATCCAGCTGACCACCATGATTGTTTGTTTATTTTCTAATTGCACTGTGTTTGTCATCTGATGAAAAGCATCTCTGCCAGATCCCTATGATTCCAGATTTATCACTATAGATAATAAAGAATTAAGCATAGCTTTATACCTATTCTAGGGTGTTTACTACTTGCAAAAGAGTCATGTAAAGAACTGTGAGCTGTAGCTCCATCTAGATCATTTGAGGTCCCAGCGTAATGCTAGCTTTCATTATGTGGAAGCAGCAAAAAGAACCTCTAATCCCTTGGCTTTTATTAGTGGTTAGCCTTGAAGATGACTGATGCCATCTCACTGATTTCACATCTCCAGCATCCATAGTGCAGCCTGGCCTTGATATTGGTAATTATATAATACTAGTCTTTAAGCCCGTTACATTAACGGGTGCTAGAATAGATCTGTCTGTCTGTCAGTGTTTCTTTATCTCTCTCCTTGGCCGCTATCTGTGTCCTTCTGTCTCTCCCTCCCAAACCCCGAGCAAAGCTGTCTGCCCCCAGCACACACCTCCCCCCAAAGCAGCCCCCCTTTCCCTCTCCCTGTCTGTCCATGGCCCTATTCTGACTTCCCCCCCAGAGCAAAGCTGTTTGCCCTAAGCACACCTCTCCCCCCAAAGCAGCCCCCTTTCCCTCTCCCTGTCTGTCCATGGTCCCTTCTGTCTTCCCCCCAGAGCAAAGCTGTCTGTCCCCAACACACCTCCCACCCAAAACAGCCCCCTTTCCCTCTCCCTATCTCTCCATGGCCCCTTCTGTCTCCCCCAGCACACCCCTCCCCCAAAGCAGCCCCCTTTCCCTCTCCCTGTCTCTCCATGGTCCCTTCTGTCTTCCCCCAGAGCAAAGCTGTCTGTCCCCAACACACCTCCCACCCAAAGCAGCCCCCTTTCCCTCTCCCTATCTCTCCATGGCCCCTTCTGTCTCCCCCAGCACACCCCTCCCCCAAAGCAGCCCCCTTTCCCTCTCCATGTCTCTCCATGGTCCCTTCTGTCTTCCCCCAGAGCAAAGCTGTCTGTCCCCAACACACCTCCCACCCAAAGCAGCCCCCTTTCCCTCTCCCTATCTCTCCATGGCCCCTTCTGTCTCCCCCCCAGCACACCCCTCCCCCAAAGCAGCCCCCTTTCCCTCTCCCTGTCTTTCCATGGCCCCTTGTCTTCCCCCAGAGCAAAACTGTCTGTCCCCAGCACACCTCCCCCTCAAAGCAGCCCCCTTTCCCTCTCCCTATCTCTCCATGGCCCCTTCTTTCTCCCCTTAGCACACTCCTCCCCCCAAAGCAGCCCCATTTCCCTCTCCCTCTGGCCCCCTGAATTAATCCCCCTGCTTACTCTCCCTCCATCCCGGCATCTTCTGGCTTGCTCCTCTTCAAAGCAGGCTGCGATCATGGTGGCCGGCCCCAGCGAACTTCGCAGGCCGCTCCCCAACCCGGAAGCACGCTCCCCCCCCCGACGCGATCCCGTGTGTCAGAGGGAACGTGCCACCGAGGCCGGAAAGTGGCCTGCGAGGCCCGCCAAAGCTGGCGAAGAGGATCAGCGGCAGCGGTGAGCGAGGGTGGGAGGTACGTTCCAGCGTGCTTCGGGTTGGTGAGGTGAGGGCGGGAGGTGTGTTGAGCTTGCTTCGGGTTGGTGAGGGCGGAAGGAGGGGAGTGGCCAAAGTGATCCCTGGCCGGGTTCTAAAATGGAACACGGCCACGGATCACACACCACAGCGGCAGGAATCACGCTTTTTTAAAAGCGCATGCGCCGTTAACGTTTTATTATATAGGATATAAATCAGCATTGGATACAGAACCTCATCATATGCTCCTTAAGCATTCTAGGAATCCTAGAGGTCATAAACCCGAGGCAACTGTATAGTTTAAGGAGTGAAGAACTTTGTACACAAGAGGAGCAGGACTTGGATGTGATAGTATGTGATCTTACGGTGGTCAAACAGGTTGTAATGATGACGGCAAAAGATAGAAGGATGTTAGGGTTCAAGGGAGAGATATGGCCAGTAGGAAAAAAAGAGGTATTGATGCCCCTGTATAAGAGTTTGGACCTTATTTAGAATATTGTGTACAATTCTGGAGACTGTACCTTCAAAAATATATAAACAGGATGTTGTCAGTCCAGAGAAAGGCCACTAAAATGGTTGATAGTCTTCATCATAAAGAATTTTGGGGACAGATTTAAAGATCTCAATATGTATACTTTGGAGGAAAGGCGGGAGAGGAGAGATATGATAGAGATGTTTCAATACCTACGTGGTATAAATGCACATGAGGCGAGTCTCTTATTTGAAATAAAGATCCTGAATGAGAGGGAATAGGATAAAGTTAAGAAGTGATAGGCTCAGGAGTAATCTAAGGAAATTCTTTTTTTTTACAGAAAGGGTGGTAGATGCCTGGAATAGTCTCTCAGTAGAGGTGGTAGAGACAAAGACTGTGTCTGAATTCAAGAAAGTGTTTGCCCACAAAATATAGAAGATTTTGCATGCAATATATATGTATTCACTTGCCCTGTTTATTTGGTGCATTATTAAATGTATTTTGAGCTTAATAAAACAAAAATAAAAACCCTATTAACCCATTTAGTGAAATGTATTGGAGACGTCCAAAGCCCGCCTAAGTCCTGTCCACCTAACTCACCTCTATCGATCGCCCAAACCATGCTCAAAAGTAGACCTGCTTTACAATGCCTATAAGACATAGTTTTACAATTGCTATGCAGCTTGCTAGCTTACTCTGTAGCACACTGGTTAAAGCTACAGCCTTCTACACTGACATTTCTGTGACAGAAGAGAAATTTAAAAAAAAAAAAGATTAAAAGATTTTTAAAAATCAGATAAATAAAATAAACTATAGTGGTACCAGAATTTCACTGCATACAATTTTAATGAGAAACAACATAAAATTGCCATTCTGATAATGTCATAATAATGAAACATGACAGCAATTCTCTAAAGGATGTCTACAAATGTGGACGTCTAACTCACGCTGAGGGCGATTCTGTAAAGGATGTCTAACTTTTGTAGAATCGTGCCTACGGGGACATTCAACCAAACCTAACATAAGACACACTATACAGAATCAGGCCCTTATGTCCAGAAGTTTGAAGAGCTTTTAATTTTGGGAAGGGTTTTTACATTAAGTTCTTGCTTTTATTGTATTCACTTTTTTTTTTCCTGAATGTTTTGTATTTGGGTTTTGGTTTTATGTACACCGTTATGACTTTTTGGGATATATGCAGTGTATAAATAAACATTTAGTATTTGTATGAAGCATTTGTTTGATAATTTAGAGAGGTTTCCAGCGGCAATTGTTTGGACTATTTTTGGGGCTATTCTGAGCACAAGTTAGGCTACTTTTTGCCATGAGTTTGGCTGGAAAATGTTTTGTCATCTGGCAACCCTGATTATACTAGTCCCTAAAATACCAAGAGTATTTTATATTAAAAATTACATTAAGGGCTCCTTTTACTAAGGTGCACTAGCGCTTTTAGCGCATGCAAGATTTTAGCGCACGCTAAACCCGTGCAATGCTTCTAGAACTAATGCCAGCTCAATGCTGGCGTTAAGGTCTAGCATGCATGGCAATTCAGCGTGCGCTATTCCGCGCGTTAAAGCCCTAACACACCTTTGTAAAAGGAGCCCTAAGTATTTTGTATTAGAGATGTATTTATTTAGTTTATTTTTGGTTTCTCTTTCTTATTTTTAAATGGAGTTCTTTTCATTATTTTGATTGAATTATGTTGTTAACCGCTTAGATCCTATTTGACTATTTGAGCAGTATATAAAGATTTTTAATAAACATAAGCACATCTCTTATTTGGAAACAGAACAAACAAAATTTTCTACGCAGAAACTACATATTAACAGTGTACCTCATCTTGGTCACACACACATAAAACTTAAATATTACATAGCCTTAAAACACTAATAGACACTGGAAGTAAAATCACAAAAAGTACTACTTCCTTCTATGACCTGGCAAGGAGTGCAGCTGGGATCAAATTAATGCTATAATAAGCTTGTCCTGGTTTCACCCTCATTGCATGCAGTGGGAGTAAAGCCAGGATTGGTTCAGATTGTACCTAATGCCCTGGGGCTTCTGGTAGCTCATGAAGTTTATCAGATTCACACTATAGAAGCAGCCACAGCTAAAAGAAAAGCAAATTGTTAAGGGCTGCAGGGTTGCCTAGTGCAAACATAACTGGCAAAACCTTCTAGAGGCACGATATGCATTTGTAGCTTATTGAACAGTGATTGGTATGTGCCACCTTATAAAAATTCAATATACCATTTTAAGGATTTTTAGTAATGTGTATATGAAGCCAGTGTGAACCAGAATAGCTTTCCAATGTTTTCCTACACTGCCTATCATCCATTTCTTCTTTTTTTTTGGTTGTTATGAAATAAATTAGAAAATATGTTTTATTAATTTAAAATACAGTAACTGTATGTTTTTTCTCTTTGCTTAAGATACATGGATTTATGTAAATCTGCTTTCACTGCTTAGTTCTGCATCCAAGATTCCCTCTTTGCTCAGTTTTCTATGAGAAAAACGGGATAGGAGAAAATGCTTTATAAAATTAGAGCTTGTGTAACTTATTTCTCATATCCCTGGATACAAAGATATGAAATTAGAGATCCAGCATGCATTCAGAAACATACATCCTAGCTCCTCTATTAGATGGGGAACCAGCAAAGTGTTGCCATGTCTACTTCTTGGAAAGAAAAACAGAGGCAGCCGCATTATTTTCCAATCAGCCCTCGTTCTTACATTTAGTTCAGGTATTTATTCTATTGCCAGGCAAAATGTTAAGCTACTATCAAAATATGATTGAGGTCTACAAAATTTTGAGTGGTGTAGAACGGGTAAAAGTGAATTGATTTTTCACTCTTTCAAAAAGTACAAAGACCAAAGGATACTCAATGAAATTACATGGAAATAGTTTTAAAACAAATAGGAAGAAATATTTTTTCACTCAAAGAATAGTTAAGCTCTGGAACTCATTATCAGATGATGTAGTAACAGCAATTAGCATAGTTGTGTTTATAAAAGGTTTGGAAAAGTCCATAGTCTGCTATTAAGATGATATGGGGGAAGCCACTGCTTACCCTTGGATGTTTCTACTATTTGGGTTTCTGCCAGGTATTTGTGACCTGGATTGGCCACTATTGGAAGCAAGATACTGGGCTAGATGGACCTTTAGTCTGCCTCAGTATGGCTATTCTTATATTCAGATGTATTTTTTGTTAATTAAAAATACTTTCCCAAGTTGGAAAACATGTGATGTATTTGTTGTGCGTCTTATGAGAGAATGAAGGTGTAACATACCCATTGCTTGCTAGATCAATTTATGATGATTTGCAAAGGTACAGATTATTTTTGATCATATGGGATCAGTATATAAGAACATAAAAATAGCCTTACTGGGTCAGATTAATGGTCCATCTAGCCCTGTATCCTGTTTCCACAGTGGACAACCCAGGTCACAAGTGATACAGAGGCCATTCTAATATTTTTGGTTTTATTTACCATCCCTTTCCTAATAATTCCTAGCATCCTGTTTGCTTTTTTGGCCACAGCCGCACATAGGGCAGAAAGTTTCAGCGTGGTGACTCCTAAGGTAGACCCTATTATCTGGTAACTATGATTTGGATTATTTTTTTCCAATGTGCATCAATTTGCATTTGTCCACATTAAATTTCATTCTCCATTTGGATGTCCAGTCTTCCAGTATTCTAAGATTTTTCTGCAATTTTTCACAGTTCATTTTTTTTTTTAACAATTTTGAAAACTGTCCTCTCCAAATTTAACCACCTCATTTGTTGTTCCAATTTCCAGGCCATTTATAAATGTTTCTTAGCACCGGTCCCAGTACTTATCCCTGAAGCACTCCACTATTCACCCTCCTCCATTGAGAAAAATGGCCATTTAACCCTATCCTATGTTTTCTGGTCAATAACCAATTCCTAATCCACAACAGAACATTGCCTTCTATCCCATGACTTTAAAATTCTCAGGAGTCTCTCATGAGGAGCTTTACTAAAAGCTTTCTGAAAATTTAGATGCACCATGTCAACAGGCTCACCTTTATCCATGTTTATTCACACCTTCAAAGAAATGAAGTACAGTAAGTTGCTGAGGCAAGACTTCTCTTGACTGAACCCAAGCTGACTCTGACCGATTAAACCATGTTTGTCTATGTGTTCCTTAATGCTATTCTTTATAACAGTTTCTACTATATTGCTTGGAAGTGAATTCAGGCTTACTAGTCTGTAATTTCCTGGTTCAACCCTGGAACCCTTTTAAAAAATCGGCATTATATTGGCCATTAGGTACTATGGATGAGTTTAATGATAGGTTACAGATCACTAATAGCAGATCAACAATTTCATGTTTGAATTCTTTCAGTACTCTGATATATACACCATCTGGACCAGGTGATTTATCATTCTTTAACTTGTTAGTTTGGCTCAGTACATCATCTGCTACTATTTGAGATTCTGCCAGGTACTTGTGACATGAATTGGCCAATGTTGAAAACAGAATACTGGGCTAGATGAACCATTGGTCTGACCCAGTATGTCAATTCTTATGTTCTTACCATTTATGTCTGAGAAAGTGCTAATGGGAATATGTCAATGAATGCCCAGTTATGCTGCCTAAAAAGTGATAGTGGCTTCTACCCCAGGAATCACTGTGCCAGATGGTTTAATGGTAGTAAAAGTTTTAGCACTTAATAAAGAAGGGAAAGTGCCTGTTCATGTTTTAAATATTAGCATTCATGCTATTGAACTTGTAGCTAAATTAGCCAGCCCAGCAGATATACAGTACATCCTTTCTTCGGTGCTGAGATTCAGATTGATGAAAAGGAATATTAAAGTAAAATTGTGCAAGCCACAATCAAAACTTAGAAAAATGAATCTAGCTCCCCAGTTCCTGGGAAAGTGGAATGGGGAAATTTGACTAAAGTACAACTTAAGCAACTTCAAGCTTTATTGCAAATACACAGACAGGTTTTCTCAATGAGTGACATAGGGTAGGCTGATGTAGTGAGACATACAATTGATACAGGGACAATTTGCTTATCATGGAAAGACACAGAATAGTGTCACCCCCATATACAGTATAAATGAAGAGTTCAAGAAACATCACAGATTTACTGCAAAAAGGTATTCTAAGAGATAGTAATAGTCCTTGATTATCACCCACAGTTATTATAAAGAGGGATGGAGGAATTAGACTTTGCTGTGACTATCAAAAATTGAACAACATAACAACCAAAGATGCATATCTCCTTCTAAATATCAAGGAATCATTGGATGTAATTGGACAGGCCAAATATTTCTCTTCTTTTGACCTTATATCTGGTTATTTCCAAATCACTGTAGATGGGGAAGATGCTAAGAAAATGGCTGGTGGGTTATCAATCCTCTGGCGGTGTCCAAGATGGCGGCAGCGTGACTGACGGGCTTTGGTCGAGTATCCGGACTTTTGACTTTGTTTCCCCTGTTCGGCAATGCCGCATTCAAAGCACAAAGGCATAGTCCAAATGGGCCCCTTACTGTTGGAATCCTCCACGCCAATGCGTCAAACGTTGCTTGACTTCTTCGACAGAACTCCTCTGAATAGTGGAGAACAAGGTACTGTGGCGTTGATGCCCCTGGACTTGGACATCACACCGGAGCCGGAAGTTTCACTCTCGCCTCCAAATCTGACTATCCCTCCATGCCCTGCGGCAGAGACGCCCGGATCCCGAAGTGGTAGCCGAAACCTTCTCGCTTGAGGGGAGCTGGACGGATCGAGGAGCCGCAGGGAAGGTGAACCATCAAGGAGCCGAGAGTTTTTCCTCGACCCCCTTCCGAGTTTACTCCAAAGGCTGTCTGGAGTTTGTTACAGAAAATGGAAGGAACGCTTAGAAAATCCACAGAGGAAACTGCGAGTTTGGTAGGCAAAGTTGGCTCTCTTGTACAAACTGTTGAAGTTATAAAAAATGACACTGAATCTAAGTTTCTCACGGTAAATGAAGAAATTACAGCTTTAAAAACGAATTTATCTTTAACCAAAGTTTCATTAATACTGACTTAGGAAAATTTAACAATTAGAAAACTTCAACAGAAGGTTAAACCTAAGAATATTAAATTTCCTAAGATCACTTGATGTTTCTCCAGATGAATTGTTTAGAAAATACTTGATAGAAAATTTGTGCTTCACCTCTGATACCATTCCTCCATTAAACAAAATGTATTATCTACCTAGTCCTGTAAAGAAAAGAGGGACTGAAGCAGAAGCAATAAATCAGGAAATTCACCAGGCTTCAATGGATCTTGGTAATATCTCTCAGATTCTGGAGACAACTTTATCAACAGTTGATGAGAGGACCACTTTACTTATCCCATTAGTCTTTACACAAGACCTCAATGCCATAATGAGAATGTATTTTAGAAAGCCACAAACTCCCTTCTTGGGACAACGTGTTTGGATATATCCTGATGTCAACAAGGAAACCCAAAGAAGGAGGAAGCTTTTTCTTGCAATGAGGCAGGAAACAAAGGATTTGGGGGCCACTTTTCAATTAGCATACCCATGTAAATGTTTAAGTACGTAGGATTGAAATATACTTTTTTTGCTCTGGACCATTTAAGGACTTTTTTGGATTAAAAAATATCTCTAAGAGTTAAGATAGTTGATAGATAGATATAGAGGAGCTATTACCATTAATGCCATGATATTGAACTTAATTTTCTTGCTTATGTTAATTTAAGTCCCTTGTTTTCCCTAGGACAACCTCCTGTAAAATTATTTGGGGTCTAAGAAGAAATTTAAATTGTTGCTGTATTATAAATTATATTTGGAAATCTTTCTTTTTCCTTTTCGCTTTGCTTAAACAAGTGTTTAATTGCTTGTCATATACTGCAAAATTTAATAAATAAATAAAAAAAAAGAAAAAAGAAAATGGCTGTCGCAACATCATTTAGAGGTTTTGAGTGGATGAGAATGCTGTTTGGATTTTGTAATGCTCCTGCCAACTTTCATCTGATTTCCATTCACATCTAGAACATTTGAACCTAGTGTTTACCAGATTCCATAACTTCAACCTGAAACTGCTCACTCTCCACCCCCCGTTCCCCACTAGGACTTACTGAGGCTTTCCTTGTATAGTTGAGAGCTAAGAATAATTCCTTGTGCTTCTGCTCACATTGGGGTCCTTTTACTAAGGAACGCTAACCGATTTTGTGCATGCCAACCGATTTAGCGTGTGCTATTTGATTTAGGGCTTCTTTTACTAAGGTGCGCTAGCGTTTTTAGCAAGCGCTACGCACCAAGAACTAACACCAGCTCAATGCTGCCACAAGCATTTAGCGTGTGCTAAAACCGCCAGCGCAGCTTAGTAAAAGGAGCCCTTAGTGCGTGCTAAATCGGTTAGCGCTTTAGTAAAAGAACCTCATTGTTATCTATAGGCTCCTTTTACTAAGCTGCGCTAGCGGTTTTAACACACGCTGCATTGCTGCGCGCACTGGATGCTAAAACCAGCATTGAGCAGGCGTTAGTTCTTGGCGCGTAGCACGGGGTTAGTGCATGCGGCAATGCAGCGTATGCTAAAAACGCTTGTGCACCTTAGTAAAAAGGAGCCCTCTGTTCAAAATGACAACTCTGACCTCTAGCAGTAGATGTGCTAATGATTCGTCTATATTAATTTGAAAGGTAACTGCCTTGTACACTTTAGTAAGCAGGACCCTAAAAAGTGAGGGAGTTCTCAACATGAAACTACTGTTAAGAAATATCATTTTACTATTAACCTTAGTTATTAATAACAATTTTTCATTGCATAAAATAAGATCTGTGCAAAAGTGGCATGAGTTAATGGAAAAATAACATAATTTAACAGAAGCTCACATTGGTAACTATGCTCCTTAATGTGGACAAGTGCAAAGTGATGGATATTAGCAAAAATAAATCCAACTCTAGGTAGATGATGGCGGATTCTATATTAGGAGTCATTATTCAGGAAAATAATTTTGGATCCATTGTGGGCAATATATTGAAATCCATACTTCAGTGTGTGTGTGACAGTGGCTAAAAAAGTAAATAAAATGTTAAGAATTATTCAGAAATGGATGGACTCTCCACTGATCCAGTGCAATTGCACTGAAAAGATATAGAAGAAAGAGAAAATGTACAAAGAGGAGCAACTAAAATTATAAATAGGCTAAACAAGTTAGGACTCTTCAGCTTGAAGAAGAGACTGGTGAGGGTAGAATAATAGTCCACAAAATTATGAATGAAGTGAAACAGGTAAATAAGAAATGGTTCTTTGTTTTCAAGAAGTAATTAGTTATTTGTAGGGCCTCTTTGTCTAATAGATATTCCATTGTACTGAAATAAATTGGAGAGGGTTTCTTTTCAATTAACATACAATAAATCTGTAGAATTATGTGTCAAAAAATACAGTCAATGTGCTTAAAGTTGAATTTAGAAAGGGCTCAAGTTAATTCCTGGAGGAAAAGTGCATACATTTTATTGGTTCTAAAGGCTTGGGAAAGATAAATGTATCTACTCCTTGGGAACTAGGGATGCATAGTCATTTGAAACATTTCCTAGTTTGTTTTATGTCATTTTCTAATCAAAACAGAAAAATAAAAACCCTGAAATTTTGTCACATTTCATCTGTTATTCAAAGTGTATGCTCTTTGTAAAGAGTATACCCTATTCTCTGAGTACAAGCAGGCATTATATTCTCACATGTGGGTGATATCATCCAAGGAACCTGGTACAAACACTACCAAGTGTACTGTTACTTAAAATTTTTTTAAGGCAGTGCCCATAACTTTAGGGTCGAAAGCCAAAAAGAATTGGGAGGATCTTCTATGAGGCTTAGTCTGGTCTTAGTAGTATGCTAAAGCGCATTTGCACTCAAGGTGTGAACAACTGTTTCCCAGAATGGGAATCTGGCTTTGGAAAGAAATATAGGAACATATCTTTTTGTAGCCCACCCTCTGTAACTCTTTTGTAATCCGCCTTGAACTGCAAGGTAATGGTGGAATAGAAATCCCTAATGTAATGTAATAATGGCAGATAAAGGCCAATGGCCCATTCAATCTGCTTATCCACAGCATTCACTATCTCCCCTTCTCCCTAAGAAATCCCTCTTGCCTGTCCCAAGCTTTCTTGAATTCAGACTGTCGTCATCTCCATCACCTCTGCTGGGAGACTATTCCATGCATCTACCACCTTTCTGTAAAAAAGTATTTCCTTAGATTACTCTTGAGCCTATCACCTTAGTTATTAATGTGTCCATACCCTCTCATTCCAGAGCTTCCTTTCAAATGAAAGAGATTTGCCTCATGTATTTAGGCCACCTAGGTATTCAAATGGCTCTATCATATCTCCCTTCTCTCACCTTTCCTCCAAAGTACACATATTGAGATCTTTAAGTTTGTCCCCATATGCGTTTTTGATGAAGATCATCAACCATTTTAAAAGCCTTCCTCTAGATTGTTTCCTCTAGATTGTTTGTGAACATGCCAATGCTGCAGACTTTTTTGTTCCAATATGTTGATCTCGATCCAGTGTACAGTAATTCCAAAAAAGCTTCTGTTGTGGGAGGTCCATATGTCAGCTGTTGTGCAGACTTTAGTCACAAGTGACAGCTTATTCTGAAGGTCATCTTACAATACTGGTTCTCAATATGTCAAGTAAGAGCCAGGTGAGCCAATATGGTTTTGCCTGGTTGAAGACCAGTGACCAACTGAATGAATTCTGGTGGCTTGACCACTGAAAAGGTTTGCATGTCCCCAATAACAAAATTTGTGATGAGGTCATTGACTCTTTTTTTGACACAATGATGCCCCTGTTATTGTTCCATGAAGCAGCCAAAGTTTGCTGTTTCTTTGACAGGGATTCTGATGCATCTGACAAAGAGCAACTGGCTGATCTCTTCAATGAAGGCAGTGTATCATGCACAGCCAGGTTGATGTTTTGCAGGTGCTTCTTAGTGCACTACTTTTATCCAATTCTTTGGTCACCTAGTCAAAGAAATTGATCAGATTTATCTGACAAGATCTGCCTCTAGTGAATCCATGTCTCCGGTCCTGTAATCCACTGGATTCTAGAAACATGACTGTTTTAAAAGCATTTCCATTAATCTACTTACCACAGAAATCAGATGTATTTATTCAGTTTTCTATACTGTTCTCCCAGGGGAGCTCAGAATGGTTTACATGAATTTTTTCAGATACTCAAGTATTTTCCGTCTGTCCAGGTGGGCTCACAATCTATCTAATGTACCTGGGGCATTGGGGGTGGGGGGGTTAGGTAATAATAATAATAATTTTATTTTTATATACTGCCCTACCACATAGTTCTAGGTCAGTGGTCTCAAACTCAAACTTTTTGCAAGGCCATATTTTGGATTTGTAGGTACTTGGAGGGCCGCAGAAAAAAAATAGTTAATGTCTTATTAAAGAAATGACAATTTTGCATGAGGTAAAACTCTTTATAGTTTATAAATCTCCCCCCCCCGCCCCTCCCTGAAGGCCTGCATGTCCCCCCCTTCTTTGCATTCTTTGCAGTGTCCTCCAGCTTCCCCCTGGCCTCCCGGTCTTAGTTTCAGCTAATTACCACAATCTGCAGAGAGAATCGCTGGTGCCAGGGGCAGGATCGCGGCAGTGGAAATGTGCTGCTGAGGATAACTGCAGCCTGCAAATATCGCTACAGCACCGGCGATCCTCTCTGCAGGCTGTGGTAATTAGCTGAAATGAAGACCGGGAGGCCAGGGGGGAAGCCGGAGGACGCTGCAAAGAGCGGGCAGCACTAGTACAGACGGCGGGCCGCAAAATAATACCTGGCGGGCCGCATGTTTGAGACCACTGTTCTAGGTGGTTCACATACAATATTAAAAATATACAGTCAATGATTAAAATACAATATTCTAAAAAGTTAAACTAAAATTATACAATAAATAAATATAAATTGAACTAAAATTATACAATAAATGAGTAGATAATTGAATGCAATATATTTTAATTCCATAAAATTCAGTCAAAAAGTGCTAGCTATATGATCAGTATATGATATTCTAAAAAGTTGGGCTTAGAATACATTATGCTATAAAACAATAAAATTCAGCAGAAATATACTAGCTGTGAGGTCAATATCTAATTTACCAGTAAATAATCTGGGACATCAACTTATATATTTTTCGAATAAATCAGTTTTTAGTAGTTTCCTGAAGGACATATAAGAGTGAGCTTGAGACATAATGGTTCTTAGCCATTGATCCATTTTACCTGCCTAAAAGCTGAGCAGTTTATCTAAAAATCTCTTGTTTCGACAGGGCTTAATAGTTGGAAAGGTAAACAAACGTTGCCCTCGAGTATTCCTATTAGGACTGTATCGCTCAAAGCATAAAGACAAGTAGTTAGGAGCCATACCAAACGGTACTTTAAAAGAGGTGCAACCAAACTTAAACAATACTCTGGCTTCAAAAGACAACCAGTGTAACTGTCTGTAAAATGGGGAAATATGGTCACATTTTTTCAATCCAAAGATTAGTCGGATTGCCGTATTCTGTATAAGACTCAATCACAAGGAGTGGTGTGGCTTTGAACTTAAGGATGCTGAGGCTGTAGCTTTAACCACTGTGCTACACTCTCCCCCCTATACTGGTCTATAGTTCCCTACTGCTTCTTTACTTCTACTTTTGCAAAGAGGGACCACATCCACCCTTCTCCAGTACCACTACTGATTCTAGAGAAGCATTAAAAAAGTCAGCCAGCGGAGCCGCCAGAACTTCCCTAAGTTCTTTCAGTACAGTTAGATGTACACCATCCGGCCCTATTGTTTTGTCCACCTTTAGCTAACTCCTCGTGAACACAATCCTCTGAAAATTGATCAGGATCTACCATGCTTCCATCCCAATTTGCTTTTGTCTTATTTATTTTATTTAAAATTATTTATAACCCCCCTTTCTACAAATCTAGGTGGGGAACAGTCCAAATAAACAAAAATGCAATAAAAACAAAGAATAAAATGCAATAAAATCAAAATTAAAAGAATCTGCACATCCATACGCTGTCACATAACATATATCCCAAAAGACAATTCAATAATGGTGTGAAGAGGAAAAACTTCATATCCTCATACTATCGCATGACTTGCACCAAAAGCGCGCACAAACAGTGCAATTTTTATTCCTTTTCTGAATTGCCAAAGCACAGTCAATTGATGCAATGAAACAATAAGTCATTCCACAATGCCGGACCTTGAACAGACAACATAGATTTATGGTTGCCTTATCTTTATCATCTTCCACATATTTCTCCCCTTCATCTTCGAGTCTCACAGTGCCACTTTTATCTTGCTGTGCCTTTTGCATAGAACAGGTTGCCTGATTATGTCAGGCTTTGTCTCTAGCAGTATTCAAATCTTAGCTAAAAATCCACTTTTTTGAGGCTTCTTCCCGCTCCTAACTCCCCACTCATTGTAAAATTACCCATGTCCATCCTATCATTCTCTGCAAGAAACTCCCCAACCCTTATAAGTCCTGCCTGTCCAAATTAAATTGTATGCTCTTCAAAGCAGGGACCATCTATTACATATCAAAAGTACAGCACTGTCTATGCCTTTCAGTGCTACAGAAATGATAAATAGTAGAGTAATAGTTTATCAGGCTGGCTTGGAATTGAGAAGCTTTAGAATCCCTCTCTTTCTAGAAATTTGAGATTGATAGCCGAACTGTTAACAATTGATTATCTTTTGACAAAATATTTTAAGAGAGTGTTCAAAGTTTTAGAAGAGCTCTCAATTGCACAGTTACTATGGCCTTCTTTTATTAAGGTGCGCAAGTGTTTTTAGCGCGTACTGCATTGCTGTGCGCGCTAACCCTGCGCTACGCGCCAATAACTAATGCCAGCTCAATGCTGGCATTAGCATCTACTGCGTGGGGCAATGCGGCGCGCGCTAAGCTCGCCAGCGCAGCTTAGTAAAAGGAGCCCTATATTTCACAGTCTTCTTGAGTAGAGCGTTCTGATAAAGGTGCAATGGATGCAAGATGGGTGCTAATTTGGACCTTACAATTTTTCTTGAAAGTTCTAATGACATTGTTTCTACAAGAGTCACCTTACTTGTAACCTTCATCTCTGAAAAGATTAAGCTTATGGTTTTGAAGGCTTATTTTAAGAATAAAGATGTCTTTCCCCATGTGGCTAAGGTTACTCAATTGCATTGGAAATGATTTCTATCACTCAAACTCCGGACCTTGGCATTGGGAGCCACTTTTTTCTTGCAGTTTCCATGCAGTTGTATGGTGGGATGGCAAGGAAAGAACTTTGCATTTTTTTAACTAAACTCAGAGTTTTCTTGATGCTAATAAAGATTCTTCAGCTCCTGTTGTTAGTTAGTTAGGTAGTATAATTATGTTCTTGGAGATAAATATCCTCTCTTAAGATTCTTAGAGTAGGGTCTTGTTGTATTAGGGACTCTGCTTTAATTTTTCAATATGCGCCAATTATTTCCATTTTTATTTTTATGATGTCATGACTCTCTTGACATGGACTAATTGGATATAAATTTATTTCTATTATGTATGAGAATTTACTTTTGAAAAAAAATTTGTTCCATATTTCTGGTGCTAATTAATGCATGTGTTAGTTTGGAAAATTTTTTCAATTAAAAAAAAAAAAAAGGAACAGGTGTCTTGCTAAAGCATCTGGCTTTGTTAGAAATAGGACCTGTGTGTCACATAGCAGATGGCTCACAACAGCTCTAAGGTTCATGAGAATATGGATTTCCAAGCATAATCTGATAGGAAAGAATCTGAAAAACTCAAGAATGATTTTAGAGTTCTGTGTTGGGGTTTACATAATAAAATGGTTCAATATAAAAATAAATAGCAAGTGGACATGAGGTCCCAGCATTTCCTCTTCCGGCTGTAACTGCTAAGAACAGTGTGACGAGGTAAAGAAGATAGTCATGCCTACAGTAAGAAGGTCAGCTTGGTATGGTTACAGCAAGTCTGTTCTGCAATGAAGTAGAACAGATGAGATGCACAGATGAGAGCCCAGTTCATCTCTACCCTTAATATGACCAAGGGATTTTGGCAGGTACCCCTTACGCCAGTGACCAGTAAAGAAGATATTGATGATCAGAGGTGAAGGATGAGAAGACATACTTGGAGTTAGCAGGATGAAACTCATCAACACTGAAAAGGCCTTGTCCTTGAGGTTATAGTCATTTACAGTGGTTTTCCTTTATTACACGCATCTGCCATACTATATTTCATCAGGCTCCATCAGAGGAGAGGGCGCTTACCCCCCAGTACTGGGCAGACTTGCACAGTCTATGGCTGTTTGGTTGAGGATGGGCTGGGGAGGGCTTCAATATCTGGGATGGTGTAGATGGGCTGGAGTGAGCTTTGACAGAGACTTCAGTAGTTGGAACCTAAGCACAGTACCAAGCAGAGCTTTGGATTCTTGCCCAGAAATAGCTAAGAATAATAAAGAAAAAAAAAAAATTAAATTGAATCAAGTTGGGCAGATTGGATGGACCATTCAGGTCTTTATCTGCCATCATCTACTATGTTACTGAAGCAACTACACTACACTCATCCAATTACTTGACTGGAGGTCTGGAGCCTCTGAGCCTCCTTTTATCTGTGCCATAACAACAGCAGAGATCAAGGAATTTCTGAGCAAGCCCATTATTTATACAGTGGTACCTTGGATTACAAGCATAATCCGTTCCAGGAGCATGCTCGTAATCCAAAATGCTCGTTTATCAAAGTCAAGTTCCCCATAGACAATAGTGGCAACAGCAACGATTGGTTCCAGAACCCAGGGTTTGTACTTGTCGGGGCCGGGTGCTGCAGCGCCGTCTCCTCTGTCTGCCTCCTCCGTCTGTCATCGGAAGAAGAACCCGACAGTGTCGCTTCGGGGGGGATGCGTGTAAGCCAGCCATCGGAGAACCCCGGAGTGCCTTCAGAGGGATGCCTCCTCCATCCGCCGGCCAACCCTCCACGTCGGATGCCCCTCACATGCTGGAGAGCCCCCACCCGAGCCCACGCAGCCGATCGGCGCCCCACCCACACGCCGCGCACGACACGCACAACGCCGATGATTGACGCTGTGCGCGCCACATGCAACACGCAGGCCGGACAGCACCCAGCTGCGTAGGCCCAGACAGAAGTCCTCCAACCTGCAGAAGGCACCCGACGTGGAAGGCTGGCCGGAAGACAGAAGAGGAATCCCCCGAAGCGGCTCATCCTGGTCTGTAAGTGCTCGTTTAGCGGGGCAGTGCTCGGTTTGCGAGTCAAAAGTTTGCTGAGTATTTTGCTCGTCTTGCAAAGCACTCGCAAACCGGGTTACTCGCAAACCGAGGTTCCACTGTATTTATTTACATTTCTTACTCGTATATACTGCTTCTGTTTGAAGCAGTTTACATTCTGGTACCCTAAGTATTTCTCCCTATCTGTCCCAGCAGGTTCACAATCTTAACTATGATACCAGGGCAATGGAGTGTTATGTGATTTGCCCAGGGTCACAAGGAACAATGTGGGGATTGAATTTACAACCTCAGGGTGCTAAGGCAGGGGTTCTAACCACTAGGACACTCCTCTACCTTCCACTATGGCTATAACCCAACTAGTCCTTAGAACGGAATTTAAAAATGACAACTGAGGCTGTTGGTTATGTGTACAATCAGGAGAGAAGGGAGCATTATATTAGGGGTCAGATCATCAGCAGAGAGCTCATGAGCTGAAACAGAAGCAAACAAGATATGGCCATTTTGCTGGATTTTTTAAAATAACATTACATTAACTGCATAAAATGACATTTTAAAGACAATTATGTGGCTACAGATGTAGTTTAGACTATTTGTATGTTCAAATAAATATTGCTTGATTTCTACATATTTCAAATGTGATTCACTTTAAGCAGTTTTTGAAGATAACTTTGGATTCAGCATGCAACAACTGCATAGTTTGATCACTACTACAAGTTTGAAAAAATAAAAACCTAACTCTTAAATTGACACAGCACCTTTAATAGAAGACCACTTCCTTCCTGTTGAGATCTAGCAGCATCCACTCAGGATGCTATTTCTCAAGATCTTCAGTTGCCTATAGAGCAGTTTGTCTCCTCCAGTTTCATTGATCAGGCAGAACTTTGTAGTTGTTTAAGATAAGGTGGCTCTTCTCAGGTTAGTTTGTCCTATTCAGTCTTCACGGAGATAGGACCTGTGATTTATTGAAAATTATCAGCTTTTAAAGTGTCAATTACGCTAGGAGAGGCAATGGTGAAAAACTAAACTAGATGCTGATAAAGCCAAATTTAGGGAAGCTTCTGCTTTTTATAAGCAACAGATAGAAACATGATGACAGATAAAGGCCAAATGACCCATCTAGTCTGCCCATCTGCAGTAACCATTATCTCTTTCACTCTCTCTGAGAGATCCCACGTGCCTATCCCATGCCTTCTTGAATTCAGATACAGTCTCTGTCTCCACCACTTCTTCCGGGAGCCTGTTCTATGCATCTACCACCCTTTCTGTAAAAAAGAAATTCCTTTCATTACTCCGGAGCCTATCACCTCTTCATCCTAAGCCCTCTCATTCCAGAGCTTCCTTTCAATTGAATGCTGACTTTTTCTTGGGCGGTGGACCCTGTCATGGTTGAGCTGAGGGAGAGAGTATGTGAGGGAGTCTGTAAGACACTACCACTCCCCCTGCTGCATACTCCCTTACAGTGTCAGAACCACTTTAACATAGGCGGCTTCTCCTTAGGGAGAAGCAACACAGGAAGGAGGAGTCAGGGAAACAGTTACCAGGAAGTATAAGAGACAGGGCCAGAACTAGGTTAAAGAGACCTAGAGAGGGAAGGAGGAGGAAGTGGCTCCAGCATATGCCTTAACTACAACCATTAGACATTCTGCTTGGCTGAGGGCCAAATCTTTTCTTGCTGAATACTTGGAAAATTGACTCTTAGGTCTGGCTAGGGCATGATCTTGTTACCTGTCTGAAGGAAGACTGTATTTGGGGCATGGCTATTTCAAACCATGGAGGAGCCGCCATGTTGAATCATAGAATCGATCTGAGAAACTAATCGCCACTTTACATCCTGAGGCAGCTATAAATAGCGAAACGCTGGCCATCGTCGATGTGTGGTGCACTTCTCTGTTCCCTAGTGGGGTTGTGTTCTTTAATGATCTACCGACACAGTGGTTCCAATCAAACATAGATTTCAGTCCATTTGCACTGCGCAAGGCTTTTTCCAGTTTTGAAATATTATTGAGTAGGTTTTTTATGCCAGTGATTTAACTGTACCCCAGTAAATTTCCACCTGTTTTTTCAACCTGAGCTATTGGTTTGGTGGAGGAGGGGATCTGAGGCTTTTTCCTCCTCTGGATAATTTTCAAGGAAAAAGCAGTGCTGAAGTGCTAATTGTGGGCCATCCAGCTTTGTTTTTGGACCCCTGTAATTGTATTAACATATATTGTTCGCTCAAGAAAGGAATCTATTGGTTTTCTATGAGGTATTGCACTGTGCTGAAACCCAGGTCGGAAGTGTAGTTTTGTATTATTTGGGTGTTCGAAGGGCTTGTGTTAGATTTGCTATTTTAAACCATGGTCCCATATCTTCGGTTCTGTCAGTCACAGGCCTACCTCAGGACTTTTTACCCAAAAGACTGCTTATTGTAAGCCTGGTCCTGTGAAGTAAAGGGTGGATTTTCCTTTTGAGTTAATAAATAATTTTTCTTTACCTTCTGTGCTTGTGTCTGGATGTTTATGAACTAGCCCAGACACAAGCACAAGCAGGCTAAAGTCACCCAAGAGGAGGAGGGGACAGAAGAAGACACATTCAGAGACAAAGGCTAGGAGGTCATCCATAGAAAGAACTGGAGGTAGAAGACAGTTAGTAGAGGAGAATAATGTGGGACATGATAGAGGCAGAGAGGATTAAAGTCTCAAGGGATTGCAAAAGTTTTCAGGGACACAAGGTGACACGAAGGTAAGAGGAGAAAAAGCAAGCTACTCCATCTCCCTCCAGCAGGCAGCATGAGGGGTGTGGAAAGTGGAAACACCCAGAGAACCACAGAGTTACCCAGCTGGAGACAGGTTTTGGAGACGCAGAGAAAACCTATTGATTGTGAGGTAAAGAGATCAGAAATGAGTATACGCTTATGGCAAATAGAATGAGCCAACCCTGAGAGAGTGAGGTGTGCAACAAGAGATAAAAGAAGGGATTGGGAGAAGTGATTCATATTTTACATTAAACATAATTTTGTAAGTCTGATGGCTTTAGAAAGGATGGAGGAACAATTCATATTTTGATTAAGAAGCCTAAGGGAGAATTACTTCAATTAGCTTATTGTCAATAGAAGATGGTATGATTCGCTTGGATCAATTGGTTCTGCAGTGATGATTTAAGAAATTTTATTACAGGTAGTGTTTCAAATAGATATGTTTTGTACACACTACAGCAAGAATGAATCTAACTTGTAAGCCAGGATATACAAGGTCTGACAATTTAAGTTTGTGAACTCATCCTAGAAAAAGTGCTACATAACTTATTGCTGAATATCACTTTGGTCACCTTCAAAGTACTCCCCTTGGGAAGGTATGCACTGACGGCAGCACCTAATCCATCCTTCAATTGAATTGTGGAACTCTTTTCTGGAATGCCCATCAGAGCTGTCGTCGTATTGCCCTTGATGTCCTGATTATCATCCAAATGTCTTCCTTTCAATATTTCCTTTATCTTCGAGTAAAAAAAAAAAAAAAATTTCGGGGACCAGATCAGGTAAGTAGGGAGGGTTTTCCAATACAGTTATTTGTTTTCTGGCTAGAAACTCCCTCACAGACAGTGAGGGAGCTGGTGCATTGTCCATGTGAGCTGGTCCATGTGAGCTGGTACATTGTCGTGATGCAAGAGCCATGAGTTGTTGGCAAAAAGTTCAAGTCTTTTTTGTCTAACTTTCACAACAAATATCCTTATGGAAGAAAAGTTTAGAAGCCCTTCATTCAGTAGCTATTAGCAGCAGTAATTTCAACCAAATGTTTCCTGTAGCTGTTGATCAATCTTGCATATCACCCTTGAGGAATTTTGGCCCATACTTTCAGGCAGACACTGTTTCAACTCTGAGACATTTGAGGGCTTCCTTGCATGAACAGCTTAAGAACATAAGAACATAAGCATTGCCTCTGCCGGGTCAGACCAGGGGTCCATCGTGCCCTGCAGTCCGCTCCCGTAAGTGATCCTTTACCTAAATCATGTATTCCCTATTCATTTAGTGTCCTGTATAGTTACCCTCTATCTGTATCCTTCAATCTCTTGCACCTTAAGGAAGTCATCCAATCCCTTTTTGAAACCCAATATTGTACTCTGACCTATCTCCTCCTCTGGGAGTGCATTCCACTTCCTACTTTGCCACAGCATTACAATAGGGCTTAGCAGGGACTTTCACCTTGCAGAATGCAAACATGAAATCTGGTTAGTGTTAGAACACCGTGGATAGTAATTTCTTTTTAAAAACACTGCTGTGGAATTTAACTACAGTAAGTATATTCAGCATCCCTATCTGATATATAGATTGACAGTGGTGATCACCATTGGCTCTATAGATAGCTACACAGATAGAGGTGATAGTCAGGCATCTGCTAAGTAGTTTAAATTACTGTAAACACCCCCCTTTTACAAAGCCACATGGCAATGGCATTGAAGGCCATGAATTCCCATGTACTTTAGTGCGATTACCGTGAGCCACCAAGGTAATTGGCTTTGTAAAAGAATGCCAGAGTTAGGCAGAATGCTTACTTAATCCTTCCTCTAGCCCCGTGTCATATGGATAATGTTATGAAGGTCTGCAAGAAGTTTCAGTTGCACTGTTCATGTAGGGGACTAGAATACTGGTATATACACGTACACATGCAATGTCAATGCTTCAAGTACACTTTTATTTTGTAAAATAGTAATGAAATGCAATAGTGCTTGGTTTGAAGGTGAACATTCAAAAGGTGGAGTATGGGCAGAGTGCACAGTTACATGCAGAAATTATAGAATACTATAAATTATAAACTAGTATAATTTAGGTGTGTTTAAGGGTGTTCATGCCTAGATCGCAAATGTTTACATCAGCTCTATGGCTAGTGTAAGTGGTCATGCCTAAATTATACACACACACGTTTTCATTGCTATTCTTGAATTCTAAAAGTATTCTACTTTCCTGTCTAAAATAGGCTTCAAAGAAGTATGTCTTTATAGAAATGCCCTCATAATGCCTCCGGAATCCAGGGATTATATGTTTAGCAACTATCATTAAAGGAGAAAATTCAAAAACTGTCACTGAAGGTTAGGCATTGAAAAAAATCAGTGCTAAGCAGTATTTTATAAAAGGCATGCATCTTATATAGAATAGCATTTAGCACAGATCCTAAGTCTAACTTTGGAGCACTGGATTTATACTAGCTGAAACCTGGTTTAAATGCCGGATTTGTTCTTCTCTGGCTGAATTCAAAATCCAGGCCAGAGATTTATCTCAACGTTTTTTGGAAAGAGGATACCCGGAGTGGACTATCAGACGGGCTTATTTACGTGCCCGGCATGCTAATCCTGAACTATTGCTCCATCATGTTCAGCGTTCTGATCTAGAACGTCAAGTATGTGTGGTCACATATTCCCCTCGGGCTCAACAAATGGCTGCCCTCATCAGACAACATTGGCAGGTTTTGAGTTTCCACTCTATCTTTCAGGAACCCCCCCTCATTGCATTCTCGCGCCCCAGGAATCTAAAAAATTTGTTGTCTACTCGTGTCACCAAGAGCAGTCCTGGCTCTCATCTACCTTGTGGTCGTTGTTCCATGTGTGCAAATACTATCACTGCGTCTTGCTGGCATGATCCTCACACCCACAGGGAATTTCAGTTAAGGTTTTACACCACTTGTGAATCTCGGTGGGTTGTGTATGTCATCAACTGCCCCTGTGGGTTATCCTACGTAGGTCGCACATGTAGAATGATCAAAACCAGGTTGACGGAACACAAGAGTAGACTTCACCAGGCTGTCGAGTCGGCTCCTATGGTTTCCCATTGTTTACAATTGGGCCATGAGTTCCAACACTTAACATGGATGGTGCTGGAACAAATTCCTGATACCTACAGAGGAGACAGAATGACACAACTCCAATTGAGAGAACAACATTGGATTTTTAAGCTTGGCACGGTCATTCCGGGGGGTCTCAATGAATGTGTGGAGTGGAATACCATTGTTTGATCTTTTGGTGACTCCTCCTTGTTTTTTCTTTTCTGTTTTTGATTGGTTGAAAGTGTCTGACATCATTTTGGATCTGCTTTTAAGCCCGGTTAGTTGCCTCTGCGGGCTCTCCTGCTTCCCTCCCAGCCGGTTCTGCTCCAGCCTTAAGATCCTGATGAAGGGTTTCACCCGAAACCGGTTGATCCAATGACTATTCTGGTCTCCTGCAATTCTCATTGACTTCATTTGGCTCGCTTTAAAAGCTAAGTTGGCTGTGGTTTCATTTTGCATTTTGGGGATTAGGCTGGGGAGGACTGGGATTAGGCTGGGGAGGACTCTATGAGTGGGTTTTCAGTTTGATTCACTCTCTCACTAGTTCACTGTTTGTGACTTATTCATTGTTATTAATTCTGCACAGTTGATTTTGCACACTAGGGACGCCCGATGATGGTGTGCAGGCGGGGTGATTCACCTCCGTCTTTGTAAGTGGAAGCGCTGGAGTTTGTTCTCCCGTCGCTAATAACCTCACACTGAGAGCGTTCCTACTCCTTAATTGACATTTGGTAGTTGTGTGGTTTGGTTTGTTAGCAGTGATTAGCTGATAGACACACTCATAGAGTCCTTACTGACATTTTTTGCCTTCTTTTTTGTCACATTCATGTTACACATCTTTGGAAGACTTATTTTTACCCACACCTCAAAATGCTGTTTCATATGTCTATCATAGCTCATCCCATTTCAAAGAGCATGCATTGCTTTACGAGAAGAGTACTATTATTTGGTAAGAAGTTGATATTACTGCATTGGTTGGATTCTGCTCCTCCTCCTTGGCTCATTGGAGAACATTAATGATACAGCAATTGGAATTAGAACGAATGGAAGTGTCTGATAAGGACTTGTTTAAAGGACTACAATTTCGAGAGGCCAGTGAAGTGGAGGGCTCGCTGCAGGGAACAGCACAGGGGGAATTTCTCCCTGTAAAAGAACCAGCGACTGGAACAACTGTGCTTAAGGGTTTACAAGGCACAGGGGAGGTAAAGCAATCGGATGAAATAATTAACAGTGCACCAACATTTTCCTTTACCCCTATTCGACCTCCAGAGGTTACACTGGAATCTTTATGGGACTTAGTATCTAGTCTGGGTAATTCCCTCAATCCCCAGATAAAGAATTTGGAAAAAGAAATAGAATTTCAGAAGGAAGAAATTAAAAATGTGAAACAGGATATTGTAGTTATAAAAACTGAGATACAAGAAGAAAAGAAGGACTTAAAAATGTTTAAGAGCAACCAAGACTTGATTGTGAAAGATAATCTTAATTTGAGAAGAAAATTAGAAGCACTTGAAAACAATAGTCGGTTTAACAATTTACGTCTGATAAATTTTCCAAAGATTGCTTCAATTCCTCCAGGAGAAATGATAAAACGGTACTTTTTGGAAAATTTAAAAATTCCTGAGAGTTCACACTGCCACCATTGTCAAGAGTGTATTATTTGCCTACTAAAAAAAATCAGGACTCCTCAAAAATAGATGAACGATGGTAGTCCACAGGAAAACCTTTTGGATGTTACCGCTTTATTGGAACAATCTGATAGAGAGGTGGCTAGCCCAGCCACTCTCTTACTGACTGTAGCCTTGGCTCCGGACAGAGATTGGATTCTTAAACTTTACTTTAAAAATAGATCCAGAGATTTCCTTGGCTTCCATATTCAAGTTTTTCCTGATGTTTCGAGAGAAACTCAGAAAAGAAGGAGGGAATTTTATTGTTAAAACCAGGTGTGACCCAGATGGGGGGATTATTTTTTCTTAGATACCCTTGTAAGTGTGTAATAAGGTATAATTCCCTTAAATATATTTTCTTTGAACCATCTCATTTGACTGCTTTCCTCTCCATGAAGCGCCTTGAAAGAGAGTAACATCGGCGTCTTAATTATTTAAGCTCTCTTTCAGCACAGATGACGTGTTTTGGTTAATTTTGTTATTGTATTAAATTCACTCCTAATTCCTGAATTTTGGACCCATTATGGAGGACTAGTGTATGATTAAGTTGGAATTATTACCTTTTATGTAATTTTGGTTTATTTTCATTTTGAGAATAATCAAAGATATGTTTTCTTGATTGTACTTTTCTGTACAAGATGGTATGCTTGTTAAAATTTTTAAAACTGTATAAATAAATAATAAAAAAAAAAGGACTACAATTGCAATCTATTTGGGACCCATTTTGGGTTTCCCCGATGACATATACACGTAGTAACTTACTTAGGGGTCCTTTTACTAAGACGCACTAGCCATTTTAGCGCGTGCAAAACTTTTATGCATCTATTATAGTCTATGGATGTATTAACGTTTAGTGCGCGCCTTAGTAAAAGGACCTCTTAATTTTAAGTATTATAGGTTTGGGTTCCTGTGGGTGCTTTGCTATTATTGCTGCCTGTTTCTTTTTCTTTCCTGGGGGGAGGAAGTTTTTATCGGTGGAAATTACTGATAATTTCAAGTTATATTGAGAGTATATTATAGTATTGTAGATTGTTATTTGCACATTCAGTTTGACCAATAAAGATATTTGAAATAAAGCAAAATATATAATTCCATCAATGATGGCAAACCTTCTAGGTCCTGATATAGCAAAGATGCACTCACCTCCAAATTCAACAGTCAAGATGAGGTGCTTACTTCAAAAGGCAGCGATTCATTTTGTCCAAATAAAACATTTGTTATGGTGACCAAAAAGTTCAATTTTAGATTCCTATCTATAGAAATCATTATTTGAAGAGATCTTGTGGCTTTTCAGAAGTTTGCTGGTAAACTTGAAATGGGAGCAGTGTTTCTTTTCGAGAGCATAGGTTTCTTCTTAGCCATCCTCATTTGAATGCTATTCCTATTCAGTATTTCCCTGATGGTTATTGGCTGAACTCTAACATCTGACATAACATGATAGACCTGCAGATCATCAGCTGGTAGTCTAAGGTTCTTTGTGAATATGTGGATGATCTTCAAGTTTCCTTGTGGGGTGATCCTAGCAAGATGACCTATTCTGGGTAGAATCACTAAAATCCTCAATTTATTTCATTTGTCTAATAGTGGATGAATAAAGCCCCAAATGTTTAGAAATCATCTTGCAACCCTGTCCAAACATATGATTTGTTGACTATTCTTTTTTGTAGGTTCCACTTCTATGGTAAAGTTCAAAACTCAAAATGTTTGGAGCTTTCTCTGTCAGGGTGTGCAGTCTTTGTAGTACAGATTTACTGAAGAGGGTGGTTTATTTAATACCTAATTATTTAAGCTTCTCATTCTAATGAATAGTAAATTCAGTTGAAAACAAGGGATTCACTTATTTCACACATTGATTCTGAATTTGTCTTTTTGTTCCTACTGTGTGCATGATTGTTTCTCAAGAAGCATGGGGTTTCATTTATAAACATTTTCCAAACCAAAGGAGTTTCTATTTGGGGGTAAAATATGGCATGGGGGAAACACTCAGGAAAAGATTCTTCGCATTCTAAAATGAGTCAGATCAGACTGGAGGTTCCAGAAAAAATAAAGTCCTCCAAAAATGGCCAAAGCATTTTCAATAGGAGAGGAGATTCTAGGACCTGTGGCATTTAAAAACATATACAAATTCCCCAAAAATGGAGGAACTGGATTACCAAGATATACAAACATACAATCTAAATCCCAGTTATTATTGCCAAGTACAATGCCTTCTTGTTTCCTACCTAAATAAAGGGCTCCTTTTACGAAGGCGCGTTAGGGCCTTAACGTGCGGAATAGCACATGCTAAAATGCCACACGCGCTAGCTGCTACCGCCTTCTCTTTTCAGCTAGCGCGCGCCAATCCAATGCATGCGTTAAAAACGCTAGCGCATCTTCGTAAAAGGAGCCCAAAATGTTTCTTCTGAAAAGAGGAAAAAGGCTTCAGAAGCCGCGGAGAGCAATGCTGCCCAGAGCTGTGAAGGAGAAAAGGGTGAAGGAAAGGAAGAGCTGTGATAGAAGGGTGTGAATACAGCTGTCTCCTTCACAGCTCCGGGGCAGCATTTCTCTCCATGGTTTTTGAGGCCTTGTTCCTCCTTTCAGATGAAACGTTTTATTCAGGTAGGAAACAATAAGGCATTGTACTCAGCACTAAATAACTGGGGTTTAGATTGTATGTTTGTATATAAAAACATATATGCATACAAACTCCTTTCCATACAGAGATCAAACACACAGATACACACACACGTACAGATAAAAGTTTACTCGCTCATACATACAACTTTTCAGAGTCTCTCTTCCATTTATTAATGCTAAAGGTTTTATTAATGCTATTTTGGCTTTCACTGCTTTCTTCACTGCCCAGTTAAACCATACTGTCAGTTCTTTGGTCCTCAGTTTTTCATGGTGTCCCTAGTTTTCTTTAATGTCTTCATTCCATTTATTATGACAAATCTGATCGCATTGTGATCACTATTTCTAAGTGGCCCATCCACTTATGCACCAGATTCTGCATAAGTTGATTCTATATGACACTAACAAAGGGAGGCAGGGCATTCAGAAGAGACAATTAACCGAGAGAAACATCTGTTTAACTACCATGCTTATGATATGCTATGAAAACTATGAAAAAGAGAGGAGAGGAGGCTAGTGGAATGGGCTGAGAACCTGGGGAAGTGGGTTTTATTCCCACTGTAGCTTCTTTTAGACCCTGGGAAAATAACTTAGCCCCCCATTGCCCCAGGTACAAAAATACTTAGGCCCCCTTTTATCAAGCCGCGTTAAGGTTTTCTTATCACCGGCCGTTGCGATGAAAGCTCCGACGCTCATAAAATTCCTATGAGCATTGGAGCTTTTACTGCAGCAGCCGGCAATTTTTTTTAAAAAAACCCTGACGTGGCTTGATAAAAGGGGGCCTTAGATTGTGAGCCCCCTAGGGATAGACAAAGTACCTGAACAGCTTTGGCTGTACCACAGAAAGGCTGTATATGAAATCCATAACTACTACTACTAATTATTTCTAGAACACTACCAGACATATGTAGCACTGTACAGAATCACAAAGGAGACAGTTCCTGCTTGAATGAGCTTACTATTTAAACAATCAAGACAGACAAACCAGATGCCAGGATAGGGGTTACCATTAGAGGGGATGGTTAAACTGCTGGCTAAAATGGTGAGCAGAGGTCAGAGTGGAGTAGTGTTGTAAGTTGAAGGCTGTCTCAAAAAGGTGGGTTTTCAGCGTACATTTGAACAAGGGAAGAGGTGTGGCAGACGGTCTCAGGTAGTTTATTCCAGGCATACAGGGCAGTGAGATGAAAGGAACAAAGTCAGCATTTTTCCTATATATTCTGGAGGGTTCACAATATATCTAATGTACTTGTGGCAGTGGAGGATTAAGTAACTTGCCCAGAATCTAAGGGAGCAACGTGGGGTTTGAACCAACAATCTGAGGGTGCTGAAGTTGTAGCTGTAACCACTGCACCACACTGTGTTCAGAGAGGAAGCGACAAGCTTTAGCAGTCTGTTGGATGTGGGTAGAAAATGAGAGGTCGAAGTCAAAGATGACTCCAAGGTTACAAGCAGAGGAGACAGAAACAATAACAGTATAATTTACAGAGACAGAGAACAGAGGGAGGGGAGCAGAGGGTTTAGGAGGGAAGAGGAAAAGTTCAGTCTTAGATATGTTTAGTTTCAGGTGGTGGCAGGACATCCAGCAGCAATATCAGCCAGACAGGCTTTTTCTTGGATTTTAGATGAAATCTGGTATAGAGAAGTATATCTGGGAATCATCAGCATACAGGTGATACTGGAAGCCATGGGAGAAGATCAGGGCACTGAAAGAAGAGGTGTAGAGAGAAAAAAGAAGAGATCCTAAGACAGAGTCCTGGGATACCGCAACCTTTAGCAGGATATTAGAAGAGGATGTCCTACTAGTGCATACACTAAAGTTCTGATGGGGAAGGTAGGAGGCAAACCAGGAGAGGACAGATTTACAGAATCCAAATTAAGGTAGCGTATCAAGGAGTAAACAGTGATTGACAATATCAAAAGCAGCATACAAATCAAGAAGGATGAGGATAGAGTAAAGGCCCTTAGATCTGGCCAGGAACAGGTCACTGCAGACTTTGGTAAGGGCAATTTCTATATAATGTAGGGAGTGAAAGCCAGATTATAGAGGATCATAAGAACATTAAGAATTGCTGCTGCTGGGTCAGACCAGTTGTCCATCGTGCCCAGCAGTCCGCTCACACGGCGGCCCTCTAGTTAAAGACCAGCGCCCTAATTGAGACTAGCCCTACCTACGTACGTTCTGGTATATAAGGAACTTGTCTAACTTCATCTTGAATCCCTTGAGGGTGTTTTCCCCTATGACAGACTCCGGAAGAGTGTTCCAGTTTTCTATCACTCTGGGTGAAGAAGAACTTCCTTAGGTTCGTACAGAATCTATCCCCTTTCAATTTTAGAGAGTGCCCTCTTGTTCTTCCTACCTTGACCTTATCTACTAAGTCTATTCCCTTCAGTACCTTGAATGTTTCGATCATGTCCCCTCTCAATCTCCTCTGTTCAAGGGAGAAGAGGCCCAGTTTCTCTAATCTTTCGCTGTTCGGCAACTCCTCCAGCCCCTTAACCATCTTAGTCGCTCTTCTCTGGACCCTTTCAAGTAGTACTGTGTCCTTCTTCAAGTACGCCGACCAGTGCTGGATGCAGTACTCCAGGTGAGGGCACACCATGGCCCGGTACAGCAGCATGATAACCTTCTCTGATCTGTTTGTGATCCCCTTCTTTATCATTCCTAGCATTCTGTTCGCCCTTTTCGCCGCCGCTGCACATTGTGTGGACAACTTCATCAACTTGTTGATCAGAACTGCCAAGTTTTTTTCCTGGGAGGTCTCTCCCAAGAACCACCCTGGACATCCTGTATTCGTGCAAGAGATTTTTGTTACTGACATGCATCACTTTACACTTATCCACATTGAACCTCAAGAGTCTATTGAGATGAAAGGAAGTCAAGGCAGCAATGGAGGACAGCACACTTGAATAGCTTGGATAGGAATGGAAGATGGGAGAAAGGGCAATAGTTGGAGAGTCAGGTAGGGTTCAGCAAAGGTTTTTGAGAAGCATCTTAACCACCACATGTTTGAAGGCATCAGGAACAGTTGCAATGCAAATGGATAGGTTGAGGATATGACAGATAGCGGGGATAACAGTATGTGAGATAGGGTCAAGAAGAGGGAACAGGGTCAGAGGGGCATGTCAGAGGGGCTGAGGACAGAAGTTGTGCAGTTTCTTCCTCTGTGATTTCAGAGAAGGAAGAAAAGTCATCGGGAGGTGAAGGAGGGTAGGACTGGGCAAAGGGAGGTGGGTCAAGAGAGGAAGGATGTGTGGGTTCCTCCTGAGTTATTTGGATGAAGGAAGAAGGAATGGTGGGAACTGGAAGGTCAGGAGAATGGAGGTAGAAAGGGGAGAAGGATGTGACTTTGCAGCAAATTCAAGAGTGATCTTGTGAACCATGTCATAGAAGAATTCAGCCATCGCCTGGGGAGAAGAAGAAAGAGAAAGAAGGGTCAGAGGAGGGAGTTCAGCATGGCAAAGAGATAGTGGGGGTTGGAAGAAAGGGTGTTAGTTAACTAGATGTAGTAGTTTTGCTTGGCCAGCGTGAGAGCAGAATTAAAGGAGGTCAGCATGAATTTAAAGTGAAGGAAGTCAGCATGTGTGTGAGATTTAAACCAAAGGTGCTCGGCCGAGCGAGTTCAGGAATGTAAGTATCGGATACTGAGAGTGAGCCAAGGCTGAGGTTTGGTATGCCTGACACAGCAGGGAACAGAGGGAGCAAGGGTGTCTAGTACAGAGGAGAGAATGAAGCTGTATGACGAGACAACCTCGTCGACAGACTTGGATACCCTATTGGAGGCGAGGAGAGGCGAAACAGTAGTAGAGAGTGTGGAAGGATCGAGGGACTGAAGATTTTGAAACTTGTTAGTGATAACTGGGGGGGGGGAGGGGGAGTAATTATGAAGGTTTCAGATGATGATTAGAGATGGAGAGCAGTGAGATGGAGAAGTTAGAGAGAGAGCAGTTGGAGAAGACAAGATCAAAGCAGTGGCGATGCTGGTGAGTAGTGGTAATAGAGCATAGATGAAGGTTGAATGAGGAGGTTAAGACAAGAAACTTAGAACTAGATGCACTAAAGCCAGCGATTGTCGCTAAACATGTTTTAATAGCTTTAGCAACAATGGCATTTGCCTACCCGATGCAGAAAACAGCTCACCGCCTGTTTTTCTGCACGATTGCTCATTCCCCGATCTGGCCATGCAAATAAGCTCATTAATATGCCATGTAAACTATAAGAGTGATTGATGCTCTAATATGGCTTCCCGATGCACTAAAAAAAGTGATTGCTTTTAGTGATCCAAAAAAAGTGACTGGTCAAAACCAGTTGCTTATCTAACCTTATTTTTTTTAATGGGTACAGATGCTGTGCATGTTACACATCACAATATCTGCCCCATTACTAATACTATTACTTATTTATATAGTGCAGAAAAGCATATGCAGCGCTATACATTTTGACATTTATAGATGGTTCCTGCTCATAAGAGCTTACAATCTAACTTGGACAGACAGACATGGCATATAGGATTGGGAATGCAGAACCCAAGGTGAGAGGAGTTAGGAGTCAAAAGAACTCCAAAGAGGTGGGTTTATAACGGGGCCTTGAACAATGCCAGAGACGGAGCCCGCCGTAGGGTTTCAGGCAGTTTGTTCCAAGCATACGGTGCAGCAAGGCAGAAGGGATGGAGTCTGGAGTTTACAGTTGAAGAGAAGGGCACAGATAGGAGGGACTTACTAGCTGAGCAGAGCTCTCGGGGTGGGGGATCATAGGGGAAGATAAGTGAAGAGAGATAGTGAGGGGCATTTGAGTGAGTGCATTTTTAGGTCAGTAAGAGGAGCTTGAATTTTATTTGGAAACGGATGGGAAGACAATGAAGTGACTTTAGGAGAGAGATAATGTGAGTAAAGCGGCTCTCCTGGAATATGAGTCATACAGTCAAATTCTGGACAGATTAGAGGGAAGAGAGATGGCTAAGCAGAAGGCCTGAGAGTAGTGAGTTGCAGTAGTCTAAGCGCAAAGTGATGAGGGCATGGATAAGGACCAGTCCTTCCGCCTCGAGCTATCTTCTGCCTCTCTATAGGAAAAGACTCCTCTCCCCTCAGTAAGTCCCTTGGAGGGGTATGAGGGAGGGGGGGGGCTTTTCTCCAGACTTTGTTCTCACCAAATATAGGGACTTTTGTATGCATGCTGCTGGTGTTTCTTCTAGTCTCCTTGTACCTGTGTCTGGTCCTTCCACTTCTCTGGCATCACAGCCTCCTCCTCCTCCTCTTTCCAAGCAGTAGTATTTGTCCTGGGGAGAAGAAGGATGGCTAGATGATGAGGACAGAGAGTGCTCTGGGGATCTTTTTCTGGGGCTGGGGGAGTTAGAGATGTCAGAGGGTTGGATGGTGGTGGTGAGGGATTCCTTGGTGGTATGTAGATTTTACAGGGAGGAGCTCCAGGAGGGGTGGGGAGTGTTCCAGCAGGAGGGATTGGACACCCTCCTGCCAGCGATCATCGGGGGGTTGGGGGTGTTCCGGCAGGAGGGATTGTGCACCCTACTGCTAGCGATCATCAGGGGGGGAGGGTGTTCCGGCAGGAGGGATTGGGTACCTTCCTGCCAGCGATCATGGGGGGTGGAGGGTGTTCTGGGCAGGAGGGATTGGGCATTACCCCTGCCATGTTTGTTTGGGGGGGACTGGTGGCCGCAGTCACAGCCGCTAACTTATGCAGCAGGGAGATCCCTTGCCGCGATAAGCTTAGTGGCTGCGTCTACTTAAATATAGGTCAGCATTTTGCTGGCCTACATTGTACGCATCTCCCGCAGGCCTAGATCTGCCTAAGGCTACTTCTGGGTGAAACCACGCCTGCGCCTAGCCTTAGGTGAGCTTAGGCGGGCTTGCAGGCCTCCCTATGCTCCTAGAGGTGCCGAAAGCATTTTAAACTACTCTTGAATTTATCCAAGACTTGTTCTGCTCTGATGCATAAAGGGAGAGAGTTCCAAATTGAAGGAGCAAAGACTGAAAAGATAGAAGCTCGATGGGTGCCAATTATTTTTAGTAACGGAACATTAAGAGTATGTTGTGAAGCGGATCTTAGGGTTCTGGGTGGATCATATGGGATTAGAAGTCTATCTATGAATGCTGGGGCATCAGGCCGCCCGGTGGAATAAATTAATTTCTGAATTTTTGAATAAGAAACCAAAAAATAGTCTTAGAGACATTTGGAGCATAGAGATAAAGCAGTATATTTCTGCATCTCGATGGTCTCCAGTACGTCAAGTCTTTGTCATCTATGTTTAATTTTAGATATCTTCATGCACATTCTACTACATTTAAACTCTTTATTAATTTTATTGTTAACCGGCCAGACATTTGTTTGATGGTCGGGATATTAAAAACTAATAAACTTGGAAACTTGGTCACGAATTTGGACTTGGAGGATGAAATGTACAGAGTCAGCATCTATGAGACAAACATGTTTTTTTCTGTTACATAGATCTTTTTGGACCCCTGTTAGGTTACACAAGTTAGACAGTTCTAAATCTAATAGATGCTGGCACTGTCATTTAGACATTGGGCCACTGGATCATCTGTTCTATTGTCCTTTGATACTGAGCTTCTGGAAGTCAATATGGGGACAGATTAACCTCATACTGGAATCAACAATCCCTTTGACGTATGAGGCAATTCTGTGTGGAACATTGCTGCATATCAAGCCTCCCATGGATCGCTAAAAAGGCAGGCTCTTTTTGATTATCGAATAGGCTTCAAAAAATTACCAATAATAAGAAAACTCAAATTCAAAATAAATGGTAAAAATTTCCTTGCTAAACCAACACTGATTATGATAGGGATAGGTATGCAAATGATAACACGCAATTGGAAGAATTGTGATTGCCTCAACTTTCCATTTTGGTGGGCCAGTTTATGTTTAGGGTACAAATACGAAAAGATGAATGCGGATATTTTGGGGCATAGCAAATTATTTAATTTGGTTTGAGATCCGTTGACATCCTTTGTTAATTCAACATAGTTATCTTGGTTTAAATTTTTTTGTTTGTTTGTTTATTTTTATACATATCCAGGATGGGGAGGGTGGGTGGGGGGGATATCTTTTTGGATTGTTTCTTGATTAAATTGATGGAGGGGAGGGGAGGGGAGGGATATTTATCTTCTACATTGTTATTAATGGAATTTAAGTGCTTATTTTGTTATTAATGTCTGTATAATTTATGGCACTTTGTATTAGCTTTGAAAACTAATAAAGATTAGAAGTCTATCTATGAATGCGGGAACGTTAGTCTGTATAGTTTTGAAAGTTAGAAGAGCAATTTTATAAGTAATCTGATGCAGGATGGGCAACCAGTGTGCATTCTTTAGCAAAGGAGTGACATGATCAAATTTCTTCGAGCTTGTGATGATTTTTATGGCTGTATTTTGAATGAGATGAAGACGCCTGATATCTTTTTGACAGTAATCGATTTTTGATATGATAGAGTGAATTAGGATATGAAGAGAATTAGAATCTAGGAGAGGGGCCAGGGATCTTATCATCCTGAGCTTATAAAACAGTTTTTGACCAGAGTACTGATTTGGGGTCAAAATGTGAGTCTATTATAGATGATGATACCGAGGATTTTTGTTAATGTAGATTCAAGTGGGATATTATCAATAGAAACTGGTGAGACTAGCTGTAAACCTTCTTTCCAAGGAAAATGAATTGTGCTTGTTTTTGTGATGCTTAGAGACAGCATGTTTGAGTTTAGCCAGTCATGAATTTTGAGTAATTTAAGGTTAATAGAAGCAATTTTGTTTAAGTTAGAAGGATCGATGGGATGAAGAAGTTGAGTGTCATCAGCATATGCATAAACTGAAAAACCAATTGACTTACAGAGAGTTAATAAAGGGGCGAGGTAGATATTAAATAATAAAGGGGACAATATGCAACCTTGTGGAATGCTGAAGTTAGTATTAAAAGACTTGGAGTCAGAATTATTGAAATATACAGTGGAAGTTCTGTCAGAGAAGTAAGATTTAAACCATTCGAGAACCTGGTTAGAGATTCCAATTGAGGCAAGTCTGAGAAGCAGAAGCTGGTGGTCTATGGTATCAAATGCTGCTGCGAGATCCAAGGATATGAGAAGCACTGACTTATGTTGATTGAGATAGTAGTGAATGGCTGTGGTAAGTCCTAAAAGAAAATGTTCAGTTGAGGTGGCCTGCCTCGGGAGCTTTTTTTTTTTTTTTTTTAATTTTTAAACAAAACGTGCTGAGACAAGAGTTTTTGATTCCTCTGGTTTCTCTAGTTATGAAGCATAAATTAAAAAAAGATGTGAATTGCAAGAAGGCGGCTTTAGTCTGTTGCTTAGCTATTCAATGACTGGCTTTAAGGAGACTGTACAGCTCACTTATACCTATCTCTGAAGGCACCACCTGCTGGTAGAGGAGTTTAAACCCATTTGTCTGTGCCGGTCTGAAGGGACTAAAAGAAAGAAAATTAGCTAGTAAGATCTAATTTCTCCTTATTCCAGACTAGTTGATATTCAAACAGATTTAAGTGGGAGGAGAAACTCCGGTCCACTTAAATCACACTCTGCAGGCCATCACTGATATTCAGTGGCATGTAACTGGGCTGTGCAGATGAATATTGGCTCTGACTGGCCATTTTTTAAAGTATATGTAGTGGGGCATTCTGATGGAGGAGTCAAGGAGAATCTTGAAGCTAATGAGGGGATGACAATATTCAATGCCAGTACCTACATAGCTAAGCAACCAATCAGGATCACATAAACAGTAGTCCTAACTTTGGTTGTTTAGCGGGTGTCAGCACTTAGGGCTCCTTTTACGAAGGTGCGCTAGCATTTTTAGCGCACGCACCGGATTAGTGCGCGCTGGCCAAAAAACTACTGCCTGCTCAAGAGGAGGCGGTAGCGGCTAGCGTGCACGGCATTTTAGTGCATGCTATTCCACACGTTAAGGCCCTAATGCGCCTTCGTAAAAGGAGCCCTTAATATCAACCAGCACCCATAGCAACTGGGAGCCAGCCTGGTGTGCCTATCCCCTCCCTCCCCAAAACATTACAAAAGTCCCCCTTCTGATCCTCCCTTTCACCTCCTAAAATATGATAAAAGCCCCCATTCCATGTTATAGGATCATAAGAATAGTCATATTGGGTCAGACCGATGGTCTGTCTAGTTTAGTATTTTCCTTCCAGAAGTGGCCAATCTAGGCCACAAGTACCTGCCAGAATCCTAGAGAATAGCAAGTCCAAGCTACCGATCCCAGGGATAAGTAGTAGCTTTCCCCATGATTGTCTTAATAGCAGAATATGGACTTTTCCTTCAGGAACTTGTCCGAACCTGTTTTAAATCTAGATTCAAGAACTGCTATTACCTAAAGTCAAAATAGTTTGTTCCAAGTTAGAAAATTCTAATTTTCTAATGTGTGCAGAATATTAAATTATCTGCCCTCGCACTGTAGCTTTGAAAGCATCCCATAGTTTCCAAAGAGATTTCCTCCCCCCAGAGACCCAAATATAGAAAAAAACGTAAAAAAATGTTTTCGAACGTTCACATGTTGTTATAGGAGGCTTGTGATCCCTAATCAGTGTTTTTTTTTTTTATTTTGACATTTTAGTAACTTTTGGGGAGGATGTTGTAAAATTGCAACGCTGGGCCTGTAAGGTAGCAGAATTTCAATAGTGTCACTCTCTCTCTGAACACATGTAAGGAATAATTAAAAGTTTATTTGTACTTTACAGCTTATAAAGACCCACCTAAGTTTATGTATATACACAACAACAATAGTATAATAAAGAAAAAAGTAATTTTTATTATCAATTTAATACAAAAAATGAGTATCATATAAAAACGCAAATTTTTCCCTGTGAAGCGCCCATTGACTTCTATCAGCGGTAATCAAGAAATTTCGTGTTTTTGCACAAAAAATTTCATGTTAGCGCAAATACGGGTAAAAACGGCCACGCTATGAAATAGCACTTGTGCTATCTTCATAGCACGGTTTTGTGAATCGAGCCCTATATGTGCATGTTTTATTTGTTCATTTATTCAGTTATGGTAGTTCCAAAAACAGTTATTTTGCTCTGAAAAGCACAGGCGAACATTGCACTTCCTGCAAAGTGTGTTGGTATAGCCTTTTGCACAGTGTCGGCACCGTCCTCTATCGGCTTTGATGGGAAAATGTCCAATCATGTCCTTGCAAACTTCCTTTGGAGGGTGTGCATTTGACTTTTTGGCTGTCATGGCAGCTGAAGAACCTCCATCATCTGTAAACTGCCTCTTTTGGGAAGTCAAGGTGCCCCCTCTTGATGAAACTGGGCTTGCAGATGGTCGCCCTCGCTTTGACACTGACCCAGCCGTTCCGATCAGGATAAGAGAAGATGCCAACTGGGCCTGAAACATTCTCCTGTTTAGCATCTGTTTCTTTGGGATATCCAAAGCTTTGCAGTCCCTTTTGTACAGGAGCCAAGCATTGATCACAGCTAGGTTAATGGTGTGCCAGAAGATGTAAAGGTACCAGCGGTAGGACTTCAGTGGAAACTTGTATTTTGCTGCAAATGAGTCTAACAAATCCACTCCGCCCATGAATTTGTTATAGGCAGCCACGATATAAGGCCTCTCAACTTCAACAAATCTTTTGGCAGTTTTGTCCCAGCGTTGAATCTTCTCCACTGGTTGTGGGCCAGCAAAGGAAGACACAAGTGTAACCTGTCTGTTGTCAAACCATTTCACAGCACAAATGTTGTGATTTGACTCCACTCTGACATCAAAGCTTCCTCTTCCCTTTTTCTTCAAGCTTTTCTCATCCTCAAGATTACAGTTTGGAAGGCGCACTTGTCTGGCTGTTCCTGTGTAATGAATTCCACAATCCAGCAGCCTAACTATCAATGGGATGCTGGTGAAAAAGTTGTCTGCATAGATCTTGTAGTTGTGACTATGTGGAAGTGTGGAAGCAAGTTTCATCACAACATCCCCTGATAGTCCAAGTTCAGATCTTGCCCGTATTCCATTCACACTGCCTTGGTACACATCAAAATCACAAAGTATACCAGAGATTCCAGTCCTTGCCCACAGCTTGAACCCCCATGGGTTTGGCTTGCCACGCATGTACTGTTTGATGCTGCTGAATTTCCCCCTGAAAGGGATCATCATTTCATCAACAGAGTTATGTTCTTCAGGGACCACTTTTAGGCATTTCTCTCTGAAAGCATCAAGCCATGGTCTGAGTTTCCAGAGTTTGTCACTTTTTTGTTCCATCTCAGACACGGTTAGATTGTTCACAAAATGTAATGATGTCAACAGAGACTGGAATCTGTTTCGTGACATTACATCAGCGACAGGACTGTATCTTGTGTCTGCTTCCCAGTACATACGGACTCCAGGCATTTGGACAAGACCCATCTTCAGATACATGCCAATCATTTGCTCTATTTCCTTTGTGTTTGTGTTTATAGATGATCCTTTCTTCTGAAAACTGTACTGATTTGTGTTATCTGCCAGAGCGTTGATCATATCTTCTGTCACAAACTTCTGAAAGTACTCCAGTGGTGTGCAGAGGGAATGGACATCATTACTCCAAAGCAGGCAACAGGGTTGTATGACTTCATGGCCAGATAAACAGACCTATTTACACATTCAACCATCCAATGGTGTTGCAGAACTGAACAATAGGTTCTATTAGTAATGTACATGAAGTTTTAAAAAGAAAAAAAATGGGGGAGGGTTTATTTTGTAGCCTTAAATGTGATGTTGTAATATTACAACACTGGGTCTCAGGGGAGTGCAGACAAAACCTTGCTATCACTTTGACCCACTGTTGTAAAATTACAACATAGAAATAACCAGCTCTAAATCTCTTAAAATCAGTATATTCAATGATGTCATAAAATCTGCATGATCTACACATATTAATGATCACATAAAAAAATATTTCAAGCTTTTTACTTACTTTAGTCCTGATGTATCCCGTCCAAAACAACAAGATGATATACTCCAAAGCAGGCAACAGGGTTGTATGACTTCATGGCCAGATAAACAGACCTATTTACACATTCAACCATCCAATGGTGTTGCAGAACTGAACAATAGGTTCTATTAGTAATGTACATGAAGTTTTAAAAAGAAAAAAAATGGGGGAGGGTTTATTTTGTAGCCTTAAATGTGATGTTGTAATATTACAACACTGGGTCTCTGGGTGTTAAGGTATTGAATTGAAAATATTAATTCATTTTTATTTGAATTTCCTCAAAAAAGTTTGAGTCCGCAAGCAGTGTATTATTAAACCTCCACACAGGTCTATTAGAATCTTCTTGAGTGAACTGATATTCTATCCAAATTCCAGCATGATCTGACAAAAGAATCGTATCTATGCTGGCCTTTGTAACCTGTTGAACTAAGGGCTCCTTTTAAGAAGCCACAGTAGTGTCTTCAGCTAACCCCCGTGATAGCCAAAAAACTACTGCCTGCTCAAGAGGAGGCAGTAGCGGCTAGCGCAGCCGGCGGTTTAGCATGTGATAAATTGCTACCGCGGCTTCGTAAAAGGAGCCTCAAATGATCCGAAACAAAAAAATAATCAATTCTTGGAAAATGATTCTACATGTGCTTATTAGATTGTCTAGACCTAATGATTTTAATTGCCTGGAAGGTTGTTTATCCATTATTGGATCCATGACAGCTTTAAAGTCTCCGGCTATGATTAAATTTGTTGTAGCCAGTGACAGAATTGTTTGTTGGAGAGTTTTTAAAAAAGCAGCCTGATTAGAATTAGGTGCATAAACATTAAGGGCTCCTTTTACGAAGCTGCGTTAGTGGTTTAACATGCATAATAGCACGCGCTAGATTGCCGGCCGCGCTAGCCGCTAATGCCAGCATTGAGCTGGCATTAGTTCTAGCCGCGTAGCGTAGATTTAGCACGCACTAAAAAGCTGCGTGCACTTAAACCACTAACGCGGCTTCGTAAAAGGAGCCCTAAGAAGCATCAGGGTATCTTTTCCTGAAGTCATATTGACATGTAGCCATCTTCCCATTGGATCTGTCCGAAAGTTGTCAAATTTCACAGAGATCTTCCTAGTAACCAGGATTGCCACTCCAGCTTTTTTCCCCACTGCTGGTGGAAAAAAAAAAACAATGTTGTACCCATCCTCCTTCCAATTTAGACACCTCTGCTGCATTTAAATGAGTTTCCTGAATAAAGTAAATATCTTCTTCTTGTTTTTACAAAAAATTTAAAATCTTTTTCCTCTTAATGGGGTGATTTAGACCAGTGTTTTTCAACCTTTTTTGGGCAAAGGCACACTTGTTTCATGAAAAAAATCACGAGGCACACCACCATTAGAAAATGTTAAAAAATTTAACTCTGTGCCTATATTGACTATATATAAAGTAATTCACTTGAGTGCCACCGCCGCCATCGGGAACAGGCCGGCGCCAAGTTCTCCCTGCTTCTCTTCCCCGCGGGGCCGACCAACTCTCGCCACCCGTCGTCAATTATAACGTCGGAGAGGACGTTCTAGGCCAGCCAGGCAGCGATTGGCTGGCCCAGAACGTCCTCTCCGACGTCAGAATTGACGCGAGTGGCGAGAGTTGGCCGGCCCCACAGGGAAAAGCAGGGAGAACTTGGCGCCGGCCTGTTCCCGATGGTGGCGGTGGCACTCAAGTGGCTAAAGAGCCGCAGTTTGCCGGCCTAGGGACAACACTGGAGGGTGGCCAGCTGTGCACCCCCTTGGGACGTAAACCCGGGGTGGGGCAGACCACCCCCCCCACCCTGGTATGCCACTATCTGAACCTCACTCCCTCCCTATGACCAAAAATTCTCCTTTCTTCTATTCCCCATGTACACAACCATCTCTTTCCCTCCCTTCCTCTCTCCAAAGTCCATTTCTTCTGTGTCCAAAAACGCATTCCCTCCCCCACCTCAGCATCTCTTTCCCTCCCTTCCTCTCTCCCAAGTCCATTTCTTCTGTGTCCAAAAACGCATTCTCTCCCCCACCTCAGCATCTCTTTCCCTCCCTTCCTCTCTCCCAAGTCCATGCCTTCTGTGTCCAAAAACCCATTCCCTCCCCCACCTCAGCATCTCTTTCCCTCCCTTCCTCTCTCCCAAGTCCATTTCTTCTGTGTCCAAAAACGCTTTCCCTCCCCCACCTCAGCATCTCTTTCCCTCCCTTCCTCTCTCCCAAGTCCATTTCTTCTGTGTCCAAAAACGCATTCCCTCCCCCACCTCAGCATCTCTTTCCCTCCCTTCCTCTCTCCCAAGTTCATGCCTTGTGTCCAAAATGCACTCCCTCCCCCCTTTTGTGTTCCGTGTTTGCCTCCCAGCCCATCTTTGCAACTTTCTCAGCAAAACGAAGCTCAAGCCGCGAGGCTTGTCTTCTGCTTCCTGCCTGCCCTGCCGGGCACAAATAGCCGAACGGAAGTATTCTCCGACGTCAGCGCTGACGTCGGAGGGCAGGCTTTTCTTAAGCCCTCCCTCCGACGTCAGCGCTGACATCGGGGAACGCTTGCGATCGGCTATATGTTAGCTGCAGGGCAGGCAGGAACAGAAGACGAGCCTCGCGGCTCAAGATGTATTGAACTCCGCGGGTCCCCCATCCAGCTCTCTCCTGTCCACGTGGGGCGGACCGCCCCTCTCCCTAGACTGTGGCCTAGGACCCTGGGGGAGCCCGGGCCCCCTGTCAGCTCCGGGCCCCTGAATGCAGGACTGGTGGTACTGCCCTGATGGCGGCCCTGACCGTACGGCACACCAGGCAACATCTCGCGGCACACTAGTGTGCCGCGGAACAGCGGTTGAAAAACACTGATTTAGACCATTAACATTTAAGAAAAATTTTTTAAAGCCATTCTAAATGAAATTGAAATAAACCAAAGTTTCCTATCCCCACAACATGTTTACAACTATCTAATTGAAAAATAATCACCACACACAACATCTATAACCCCTCTAAACCCACCCCCCACCCCATCCCACCCAACAAAATAATTCATGGTAAACTTGGGTACGTGTAAACAGACCCACAATCATTACCCCTCCCTCCCTGCATTCAAATATAATATCCCAATATAACCAAACCAGTACTACTAAAATAGCAGACTTAGGGCTCCTTTTACAAAGGTGTGCTAGTGGTTTTAGTGCGCGCTTAGCGTGCACTAGCCACTACCGCCTCCGTTTAAGCAGGCAGTAGCTTTTCAGCTAGCACGTGCTATAACAAGAGCTAATTGTATGCGTGCGCTAAAAATGCTAGTGCACCTTCATAAAAGGAGCCCTTAATCTAATTAAATAAATCAGAACAATTTAATATAATGAATAATTCTTAATATAATCAATTAATAAACGATTTGATAAAAAATTAAAAATAACTAAAACATTAAATTATTTGATGTAAACCAGCTGAACAAATTAACCCACAGAGATAAGAAGTGATCTCAAATGGGAAAATGCTAAATTTATTACAACTGCAACAATCATTCGGCATATCAAAGTCTCAAGCTTATAAATGGTTGTAGTTGAAACAGGCCATTCAGAAAGGGTTCCCTGATTGGCGTAATTTAAAAAAATAAGTATAGCTTATATATGTTTCCAAACAGATTTGCAAGGGCATCAGGCCACCAAGTGGTATAAGTTAATATCCGAATATTTGAATAAAAAACCTAAAACATGCCTAAAAGGTATTTGGAGCCTTGAGATAAAGCAGCAGATTTCCGCTACTCAATGGCCACGGATTTGGACTTGGAGGATGAGATGTACAGCGTCAGCATCTATGAGACAAACCTTGTTCTTTTTGTTACATATACATTTTTTGGACCCTAGTTTGTTTACAAAAGTTGGACAGTTCTAAGTCTAATAGATGTTGGCATTGTCATCTTGAAGTAGGGACACTGGATCATTTATTGTTTTATTGTCCCTTGATAATTTTTGGAATCAATATGGGAACCAAATTAATATGATACTGGAAACATCGATTCCATTGTCCTACGATGTGGTTATATGTGGGACATTGTTGAAAGCTAAAAATCCATTAGACAGGTATAAAAGCAGACTTCTTACAATTATGACTGGGGTTGCCATGCAAATGATCACCAGGAATTGGAAGAACTGGGACAGGCTAAAGTTTTCCTTTTGGTGGGAGACTTTTTGTGTCAATGTTATAGATATGAAAAAATGAATTCGGAAATATTGCCTGCATATGGAAAGGGAGAGCAAAGAGTGAAAAACACAGAGGACTTTAATAGATGGCTCAAAGCCTGGTGTCATCAAGAAGGCTTCAGGTACATAGGAGGATGGGGAAATACATGGAAGGACAAGAAGCTTTATTGCACTGATGGGCTACATATTACTACAGCAGGAAAAAGAAACCTTGCAGAGAAATTTAGACAATATTTTTCTAGGCATTTAAACTAGAAGGTGGGGGTGGTGTATGTACGAAGGACAATTATAGAGACCACCCCCGGCAAAAGAAAAGATGTGATAGTAGTAAAAACTGCAACATAAGCAATATCAGCAACTCATTTCTTAGTATTGCAACGGAAAGTGAAACGAAACAAAAATCCATACGAAAAAGGAGATTATCGCTGAAAAATAGCTGGAAAGCGATGACCACAAATGCTCGCAGTCTAAGCAACAAAGTTCATGATCTGCAAGCCCTGATGTTTAGAGGCAGATCTAGATATTGTCGCTATCACAGAGACATGGTTCAGTGAATCACATGGATGGGATGCAAACATACCGGGATATAATCTTTTTAGGAAGGACAGAGATGTTCAAAAAGGTGGAGGAGTAGCTCTCTATGTAAAGATCAATATCCAAGCGACTGAAATGCAAGGGACCTGGGGAGAGAAAGAAGCGATATGGATTGCTCTGAAAAGAGAAGATGGAACTTCTATCTACGTGGGTGTAGTCTATAGACCTCCGACTCAATCGCAGCAAATTGATAAGGATCTGATTGTGGATATCCAAAAGTTTGGAAGGAAAGAGGAGGTTCTGCTGTTGGGATATTTCAACCTGCCGGATGAGGACTGGAATTTTCTGTCTGCAGAATCGGAAAGAAGTAGGGAGATTGTGGATGCCTTTCAAGAGGCTCTGCTCAGACAAATGGTGACGGAACCCACAAGGCAAAAAGCGATATTGGATCTGGTCCTCACTAATGGAGAGAGTATCTCTAATGTTCGAGTGGGTGCTCACCTGGGAAGTAGCGATCATCAAACGGTTTGGTTTGATATAACGGCTAAAGTGGAGAGCGGCCGCACGATACTTAAAGTCCTAGATTTCAAACATACGGACTTTAATGCTATGGGAGACTACCTGAAGAAAGAGCTGTTAGGATGGGAGGACATAAGAGAAGTGGAAAGACAGTGGTCTAAGCTGAAAGGAGCGATAAAAATGGCTACGGACCTTTATGTGAAGAAAATCAATAAAAACAAGAGAAAAAGGAAGCCGATATGGTTCTCCAACCTAGTGGCTGAGAAAATAAAGGCGAAAGAGTTGGCGTTCGTGAAATATAAAAAAAACCAAGAAGAAGAGAGCAGAAAGGACTACAGGGTGAAACTGAAAGAAGCCAAGAGAGAGATACGTCTGGCGAAAGCACAGGCGGAAGAACAAATGGCTAAAAATGTAAAAAAGGGAGACAAAAAATTTTTCAGATATATTAGTGAAAGGAGGAAGATGAAAAATGGAATTGCTAGGCTAAAAGATGCTGGGAACCAATATGTGGAAAGTGATGAGGAGAAAGCAAATGTGCTAAACAAATACTTCTGTTCTGTGTTCACAGAAGAAAATCCTGGAGAAGGACCGAGATTGTCTAGCAAAGTTACACGAGAAAATGGAGTAGATTCTGCGCCGTTCACGGAGGAGGGTGTTTATGAGCAACTTGAAAAACTGAAGGTGGATAAAGCGATGGGACCAGAAGGGATCCATCCCAGGATACTAAGGGAGCTCAGAGAGGTTCTGGCGAGTCCTATTAAAGACTTGTTCAACAAATCTCTGGAGACGGGAGTGATTCCTGGGGATTGGAGGAGAGCGGATGTGGTCCCTATTCATAAAAGTGGTCACAGGGATGAAGCAGGAAACTACAGGCCGGTGAGCCTCACTTCGGTTGTTGGAAAATAATGGAAGTTTTGCTGAAAGAAAGGATAGTGTACTTCCTTGAATCTAATGTGTTACAGGATCCGAGGCAACATGGCTTTACAAAAGGTAAATTGTGCCAAACGAACCTGATTGAATTTTTTGATTGAGTGACAAGAGAGCTGTATCGAGGACATATGCTATATGTAATTTACTTGTATTTCAGCAAAGCCTTTGATACAGTTCATCATAGGAGGCTGTTGAACAAACTTGAAGGGCTGAAATTAGGACCCAAAGTGGTGAACTGGGTCAGAAACTGGCTGTAGGACAGACGCCAGAGGGTGGTGGTTAATGGAAGTCGCTCGAAGGAAGGAAAGGTGTGTAGTGGAGTCCCTCAGGGATCAGTGCTGGGGCCAATCCTGTTCAATATGTTTGTGTTACATTGCTGAAGGGTTAGAAGGAAAAGTGTGCCTTTTTGCAGATGATACCAAGTGCTGGGGCCAATCCTGTTCAATATGTTTGTGAGTGACATTGCTGAAGGGTTAGAAGGAAAAGTGTGCCTTTTTGCAGATGATACCAAGAATAGACACCGAAGAGGGAGTGGAAAATATGAAAAAGGATCTGCAAAAGTTAGAGGAATGGTCTAATGCCTGTCAACTAAAATTCAATGCAAAGAAATGCAGAGTAATGCATTTGGGGATTAATAATAGGAAGGAACCGTATATGTTGGGAGGAGAGAAGCTGATATGCACGGACGGGGAGAGGGACCTTGGGGTGATAGTGTCCGAAGATCTAAAGGTGAAAAAACAGTGTGACAAGGCAGTGACTGCTGCCAGAAGGATGCTGGGCTGTATAAAGAGAGGCGTAGTCAGTAGAAGGAAGAAGGTGTTGATGCCCCTGTACAGGTCATTGGTAACCCCCACTTGGAGTATTGTGTTCAATTTTGGAGACCGTATCTGGCGAAGGACGTAAGAAGACTTGAGGCGGTCCAGAGGAGGGCGACGAAAATGATAGGAGGCTTGCGCCAGAAGACGTATGAGGAGAGACTGGAAGCCCTGAATATGTATACCCTAGAGGAAAGGAGAGACAGGGGAGATATGATTCAGACGTTCAAATACTTGAAGGGTATTAACGTAGAACAAAATCTTTTTCAGAGAAAGGAAAATGGTAAAACCAGAGGACATAATTTGAGGTTGAGGGATGGTAGATTCAAAGGCAATGTTAGGAAATTCTACTTTACGGAGAGGGTGGTGGATGCCTGGAATGCGCTCCCGAGAGAGGTGGTGGAGAGTAAAACTGTGACTGAGTTCAAAGAAGTGTGGGATGAACACAAAGGATGTAGAATCAGAAAATAAGATTAAATATTGAACTAAGGCCAGTACTGGGCAGACTTGCACGGTCTGTGTCTGTATATGGCCGTTTGGTGGAGGATGGGCTGGGGAGGGTTTCAATGGCTGGGAGGGTGTAGATGGGCTGGAGTAAGTCTTAACAGAGATTTCGGCAGTTGGAACCCAAGCACAGTATAGTGTAAAGCTTTGGATTCTTGCCCAGAAATAGCTAAGAAGAAAAAATTTAAAAATTTAAATTGAATCAGGTTGGGCAGACTGGATGGACCATTCGGGTCTTTATCTGCCATCATCTATTATGTTACTATATGTTACTATAATAAAATATTTAAAACAACATGGGGTCCATTAATGGAATTTGTTTAATCTGATTAATTGTATAAGTTTTAAATTCCTATTTGATTTTCACACACATCCAGGGAGGGAGGGGGGGAGAATATATTTTGTATTGTATTATTTGATTGGATGTAAGTGCTGTTCACTGTATTACTTGTTTGTAAAATTTTTGCACTTTGTATTCGAATTGAAAATCAATAAAGAATTACAAAAAAAAAGAACTTCTATTACCACATCCTTAGGCAACGAGTTACAGAGCTTAACTATTCATTGAGTGAAAAAATAAATTATTCTCTTTGTTTTAAAAGAATTACCATGTAACTTCATAGTACTGAAGGCAGCTGCAGGTAGTGTCTAATAGAGAATTGTTGCAGGATTACTGCTGCTAGATTTATTGCCTCTTTTACAAAGCCGCGCTAGCAGCTGGTGCACGGCAACAACCCCAAAGCCCTTCAAATCTCTATGGGCTTCGGGGCCGTTAGCGCAGGGCAGCTGCTAGCGCGACTTTGTAAAAGAGGCCCTTAGAGAGAAGCATTTTTGTGTTTGAGCACTCTGGATTTCTTTACATGTGTTATTCTAGAGAGAGTTTGCTGCTTGTTTTACCTCTCTAATTTTGCCTCTGATGCAGCCATTGGGCGAAACATGGCCACATCAGGCATATGGGGCCTGATTTTATAAATGGCACCTACATTGGTGACGTCTAGCCAATTTCCACGTGGAACTTAATAGTTTTAAAATGGTGTAATAATTGAAAATGCCATTAAAAGCCATTTAAAAACAATTTAAAAATGATTAATTTAAGTTCTGCATTGAAATTGGCACAGTTCTTAATGGTGTCTTCCTGAAAAGTAGGCATGGTTAGGGGTGGAATTTGAGCATGGAATGACTTAGGCATTGGTAGGTGTCTATATTAGGTGCTGGTAAATTAGGCCAGGAAAAGTCTGGCCTAATATACCATCGCCTAACATTATGATACCTAGTGGTGCCTAAGTCGAGTTAGGTGCCACTAGGCATGATTCTCTAAATAGTGCCTAAGTTTTGATTGATATGTGGTAGGTGCCATTTGTCACCCTTGAAAAACATTTCTGGCATAGGAAATTTTCTTAAATCTTCTTTGTCCAGACTCTTCACTATGGCCTTGTCCTCCCTGAGTGCCACTTTCACTCCTTGATATCTAACATTCCCACAGGCTATCTGCTTCCCACAGTTTTTCTCTCTGCAGCATGTTTCTCTTCACAGTATCTTTTAGCCTTCCTTATCAGTACTTTGTATCTAACTTGTCAGTGCATATGTTGCGTTTTGGTTTAGGTTTTCATTTGGATCCTTTTTTCATTTTTTGAAGGCTATTCTTATGGTTTTAATTGCCTCTTTCATTTCTCCCTTTAATTATGCTTGCTGACATTTAATTTCCTCCTTTATTAATATGTGGAATACATCTGGTCTGGGCTTCCAAGATGGTATTTTTAAACAATGTCCATGCTTGATTTTAAAGTCTTAACTTTTTCAGCAACTTCTTTTACCTTTTTTAAAACCATTTTCCTCATTTTATCATTGTCACCATTTTGAAAGTTAAATGATGCTACAGTAGATTTCCTTAGTTGCTTCACTCCAGCTGTAAACTCAAATTTGAACCAGGATTTTTCTGTTTAGCAGCAATTTTCAGGCCATTAACCAGGTAAGTACCTAGTTAAAATTAGGGCAGTAAAAAGGTTGTTTGAACTTTAAATGGTTAGCAGCTTGAATATACTGCTTCTAACTAGATAGAACTGCTTGATCAGCACCGATTCCTGGATATTCAGTGCTGGCCAATATTCTACAGCTGTCAGTATTTTTGTTTCCTATAGATGTTCTCATTTCTGTACCCAAGAGGGACACTAGGCTTCACAAATTCTTCATGCATAACTTGTCCATTTATTTTTTTCATCAAAACGGGACGTCTATTAATATTCAGTCCCACCCCCAATCCCGCCCTAGCCCCGCCCCCAATTTCTTCCATTTATTTTTTATTTACATACAATATCTTATTATTTCATAACGGTAACCATAAAATTTAAAAAAACACAAAGCACCCTATACGCAGAGAAAATGTTAATTATCATTTATATTTGGGGGGGTTTCAATGATGTCACCTCAGTAACTATAGAAAAATAGACAAATATAGTGCAAAATATAAACAGCAAATATAAATTCTCAAAACTGACACATTTTTATCACTAAATTGAAAATAAAATCATTTTTCCTACCTTTGCTGTCTGGTGATTTCATGAGTCTCTGGTTGCGTTTCCTTCTGACTGTGCATCCTATCTTTCATTTCTTTCTGCACTCAGGCCCAACAATTGTCCCTTTCTATTCCCTCCCTCCTTCATTCCTATGTCCTTAGTGCCCCCAGTGCCTCCTTTCTATGTCCTTAGTGCCCCCAGATCCAGTGTCAGTTCTCCTTTGTACCTTTGTTCCAGGTCTCCCTCCCTCCTCTGTTATGATCTTGCCTCTCTCTGCTCTTCCTCAGGGGCTCTCCCCCTCTGTCTGCACCTCCCAAAGTCCTGCTTCTGCCTCCTGTCTTTCCCCTTTGGTCCAGGCCTTTATCTCTCTAGTCTTTCTTCTACTTACAACCCTTCCCCCCTTCTTTGCCATTTTCTCTCCTTCCTTCATCCCTCCTTCTTATGTCCCCTCACTGCCTTCTAGCCTTTGTCCCACCCTCTCCCAAAAAGTCTGCCGGCCTACCTCCTCCAAAGGCAGTCTGCCTGCCTATCTCCCCCAGAGCCAGCCTGCCTGCCTCCCCCAAAGCCAGCCTGCCTGTCTCCCCCAAAGTCAGTCAGTCTGCCTGCCTACCTCCCCCAGAGCCAGCCAGCCTGCCTAACTGCCTACCTCCCCCAGAGACTGCCTGCCTGCCTCCCCCAAAGCCTGCCTACCTACCTCCCTCCCCCATAGCCAGCCAGCCAGCCAGCCTGCCTGCCTGCCTACCTCCTACCCCCCACCCCCTGGAAAACAAAAGCCTCCCTTCAGGCCCGATTTAAACTTCCTCCCCGGTCCACCACCACTGCTCATCTGCTGCCACTACTCACACCCGGAAGCCTTCTTCCCGACGTCAATTCTGACATTGGAGAGGACGTTCTGGCCAGCCAGGCAGCAATTGGCTGGCCCGGAAAGTCCTCTCCGACGCCAGAATTGACGTCGGGAAGAAGGCTTCCGGGTGCGAGTAGTGGCAACAGAGGAGCAGCGGCGGTGGACCAGGGGAGAAGTTAAATCGGGCCTGGAGGGAGGCTTTTTTTTTGTTGTTTGGTGCGGCAGGGGAGGGACAGGAAGTGATCGCCTATCCATTGTTCCCGCGCACAGCTTCGGGATGCTGTCCCTGAAAACGACATTTTGGCATCCCGAAGCTGTATGTGGGGACAACGGGATAGGGGATCTGAAAACGGGACTGTCCTGTTCAAAACGGGACGTATGGTCACCTTATTCATACATATCCTGGTTCCCCATTGATAAAATAAACTAATAATTTCTTATGGGTGCTACTACAATCTGACATGTTAATAGTGCTTTGTAATTTGTATTGCTGTAATTAGTCTGAGACATATAGAATTATTAAACTAGAACATTCCCATATGTATGTTAGGTTATCACTGACAAATTATTCTAAGGGATTAATATTTTGTTTTGATCATGTGCTTTAGGTTTCACATTGTGCCACACTGGCACTCTGACAGTTTCAAAGGTCTGTGATGGGAATGCTCAAAAGGTTTCAGACATATCTGGGCTTTCCACTTTCATTCTTTTGGCAATATACCCTACAGATTTTAATAGCTCTTCTGTAGCCAAACAAGGCTGCTAGCTGTAAGTCTGTCAAAAATGCTTTTGTTTAATTTATGTATATGTGTTCCCTTGGTGAGGGCACAAGGCATGTTATGTGAAAGGAGAGATTTTGGTGAGCATAAGAACGATGCATACATATACAGTGGATACAAGATAGATTAAGAGTGAGGCAGAGAGGGAATACATAAAAGTAATAGAGCATACATATGGATAAAAAATAAATTAAGCTTAAGAAGATGCAGGAACATGAGTAATAACTAGGAATAAACAATTAAATAGTAAGGCAAGTCTTGAGGAAAGGGACCTATAGTTAAACTAAACTAAACTAAACTAAACCTTAGGTTTGTATACCGCCCCATCCCCACAAGCGTAGAGCTCGGGAAGGAAGAGTAGAGTCTGATGAGGAATCTAAGGGAATATAGCAAGTTACTGTGCATACCATTAAAGATGCTTTCTTCCTTATTTTCAGAGTAAAAAGTCTAGTCTGCTAATGCTAGTAGTGGGGAGAATAGAAGGGCTTATTATAAGGAACTATGTTTACTCTTTTGTATAAACAGAAAAACAGTGGAGATGTCCAACAAAATGATATACTTTTGGGCTCCTTTTACATAGTGAGTTAACGTTTTTAGCACATGTTATAGCGCGCGCGTGCGAGCTGAAAAACTACTGCCTGCTTAAAAGGAGGCGGTAGCGGCTAGCACGAGCGGCATTTTAGCGCATGCAAAGCACGCGCTAAAACCGCTAGCGCGCCTTTGTAAAAGGAGCCCTTTATTAGTTCTTGAGTTTTAAGAACTAATAAAGTACCATATTTTTCACTCCATAATACACTTCCCCCCCCCAAAAAAAAGTAGGGTGCATCTTATGAAGCGAATATCCCCGTACCTTGTTTAAAATCCTGCATCCAGCACTTTATGGCAGGAGCTTTCAGTGCTCCTGCCCTTCCCTCTGCTGACTCCCAAGCTCTTGCAGCAGCGTCAGAGTGGAGCACGAAGCAGGTGCGAGCTTTTCGCATTCCTGCCTGGTCCAGCACTATACATATAAGTGAAGCTCATAAATTTAAGCAAATGAATGACAGGCTTACATTTATAAGCATAGGGGGGCATTTTTGATAGTGCGTTCAAGTCCAACTTTGGACTTTTACCACAAGACGTCCGAAGGTTGGGGGGTGGAGAAACGTTCATTTTCAAAACCGCTAGACATCCATATTTTGGGGGGAAAAATCACCTTCTTAAACATCTTGGCTGTCAGGACATCCAACCTTGGATGCCTAACCTTTTTGCCCATTTTCAACCACAAAAATATTCAAGTTCAAAACGTCCAAATCCATAGACATGGGAGGGGCCGGTATTGTAATGCACTGGCCACATAGACATGCCAAAAGAGCAGTGGGGCACCTTAGAGGGCACTGCTGTGAACTTCACATAAAGGGTGCCAGATGACATCTCATGAAAAGCCCCTTCTAATGTATGGTGAGCCCTCTAAAACTCCCTCAACTTACTTTATCTACCTGTCTACCACCCTTATGGCTGCAGGTGGCACCTATATAATAGGGATTTGGTGGGCTCACACTTTCCACCATAACAGTAGTAGTTTAAGTGGCTTATGGGTCTGGATCCTTCTCTCTATGGTTTACTAGCCCATCCACCAAGCTACTTAAGACACATATGTGCAGCTGTACTAGGGGGGTTCCCATACCAGCTGCTGCAGTTCTAGAGACAGGCATGTAAAGCAGGAAAACATTAACGGAGGTCGCAGGCAGCGTGGGGTAGGCGAGAGGTAGCTCCGCCCACCCCCAGAGCATCATAAACAGCGCGACTCGGCTCCCCCATTAAAAGGGGGGGCCAACGGCGTGCGGCCGTTCGGCGCGCGGCAAAGGCGAGCGGCAAAGGCGCTCGCCTTAGCGAGAGCGATTCACACATAAGACACAGGCAGCTCGAAGGAGGAGCAGAGTATGAGTACCCACGGAAGTCAGAAGATGTGCTTTCCAGTCTTCTGCACAGGCTGCAGTATGTATGACTACCTCCCCTCAGGGACTACGGCATACATTTGCAGTCGGTGCAGGGAGCTGGAAAGCCTGAAACAGCAAGTCTGGTTGTTGGAAGGAACTGTGAAGGAACTAGAAGAACTTCTCATAAATAAAGAGGAAAAGCGCACACAGGAGAGGTTGCCTGTGGAGTCCAGCACCTGTGAAATGATTGAGGAACTGGAGAGATACATCGAGGATGCCCACCAGCAGATTGTGGAGATTCCAGGGCTTGAGATCAGCAACCAAACAAACCAGGAGAATGGAAAAATTGAAACGGAAGGAGCGCCAATCAAATTGATGGGAAGGTAGAAACGGAGGCCGTAAATGTCCACTTACTCAACGGAGATGATTGTCAATCTGGGGTTGCACCACAGAAGGAGGATGACAGGACCTACACCATGGATACAGACTTAAGACCACCGAGGAATCTCCAACAGAGGAAGATTGGGATCATAGTTGGAGATTCCATCATAAGAAATGTGGATAGCCACACTGCGGGAGGAAGAGAGGATAGACTGGTCACCTGCCTGCCTGGTGCAAGAGTGAAGGATGTGGCCAGCAGGGTCACCAGGATCATAGACGACGCAGGAGGAATGGATACCGCCATGATTATACACGTGGGAACCAACGATGTACAACAGGGAGGAAATGAAGGACCAACTCCGCTCACTCGGAAGGAAATTGAAGGTCAGAGAGGTGAAGGTGGCTTTCTCGGAAATCCTCCCGGTACCAAGAGCGGACGTAATACGACAGAATGAACTGAGAGAAGTCAACGCATGGATGAGGAGATGGTGCAGAGAAGAGGGTTTCAACTTTGTGCGAAACTGGACAACATTCTGGGGAAGTAGCAGGTACTATAGGAAGGACGGCCTACACCTCACCAAACAGGGAGCTAGAGTCCTGGCTGAGAACATGAAGAAGTCCATTGAGAAGGCTTTAAACTAGAGATCAGGGGAGAGCCGACAGTCGACAACCAGTCGATGGCCCGGACACCAGGATATCCGGAGGAGGAAACTACAAGCAACCGCAAAACTATAGGGGAAGTACAGGAAGAAACTACAAAAGGCAATGAGAAAGAGCAGATAGATACAAAAAGGAAAGCGAGGACCACTAAATCCAGGAAATTAGCACAAACAAATCTCAAATGTATGTACACGAATGCCAGAAGCTTAGGAAACAAAATGGACGAACTGGATGAACTAGCAAAAAAGAAAACAACTGGATATCATAGGAATAACAGAAACATGGTGGAATGAAGAAAATGAATGGGACACGGCATTAGATGGATATAAGCTATACAGAAGAGATAGGATTGGGCAAAAAGGGAGGGGGGTATTGCCCTGTACGTCCAAGAAGAGATAGAATCTGTTAGAGTAGGGGAGACGGAAGCAAATGGAAAGCTGGAGTCCCTCTGGATAAAGATTCCTGGACAAAAAGAAGCAGACACTAAAATTGGCCTCTATTATCGACCCCCCGGACAGATTGAAGAAAAAGATAAAGAAATGATGGAGGAAATTAACCGAGGATGTAAATCAGGGAATGTAACGATCATGGGGGACTTCAACTTTCCAGGGATAAACTGGAAAATGGGGACATCAATCTGCGCTAGGGAAACAAGATTCCTGGAAGTGATAGGAGATTGCTTCCTTGAACAATTGGTGGGAGAACCCACAAGAGGAAATGCAATCCTGGACTTGGTCATAAATGGCATTACTGGAAGGACAGCAGATGTAGAGATTACGGCCCCGCTGGGGACAAGTGATCACAATACGATCAATTTTACCATTGGCATTGGAAAAGGGAAACCAATCAAGACTAAAGCCACAACCTTTAACTTCAAAAAAGGGAATTATGACAGCATGAGAACCATGGTTAAAAACGGCTCAAGAAGGGGAAAGCAGAAATCAAAACAGTTGATCAAGCATGGTCTCTACTGAAAACCACCATTACAGAAGCACAGAATCTTTACATACCAAAAATATCCAAAGGAAGGCGAAAAAAGAACAAAGGAGAACCAGCTTGGCTAACCAAAGAGGTGAAGGATGCAGTGAGGGATAAGAGGAACTCGTTTAAAAAATGGAAACGTGAAAAAACGACGGAGGCCTGGAACTGCCACAAAATCGACCAGAAAAAGTGTCATAAAGCGGTAAGAGACGCCAAAAGAGTCTATGAAGAGAAGATAGCGCAAGAAACCAAAAACTTCAAGCCCTTTTATAGATATATTAAAGGAAAGAAACCAGCAAGGGAGGCAGTGGGTCCTCTAGACGACCAAGGAAAAAAAGGGTCAATTAAAGAAGACAAACAGGTTGCCGATAAGTTAAATTCATTCTTTGCCTCTGTCTTTACAAATGAGGACACTACAACAATGCCAGAAACAAAGAAGATATTCGCCGGAAGCATAGAGGAGAGGCTCGCAACAGTACATGTGGGGTTGGACATGATATACTTTCATATTGATAGACTTAAAAGTGACAAGGTCCCTGGACCGGACGGTATTCACCCAAGAGTATTAAAGGAACTTAAGAAAGAAATAGGAGAACTATTACAATCCTTAGCTAACATGTCAATCAGAACCGGGCAAATACCAGATGACTGGAGGATAGCAAATGTCATCCCAATTTTCAAGAAAGGATCAAGAGGTGAACCGGGAAACTATAGACCTGTGAGTCTCACATCGGTTCCTGGGAAGATAATTGAAGCACTAATTAAAGATGCCATAGTACAACACCTGGAAGAGCACAACCTAATAAGTGCTAGTCAACACGACTTCAGGAAAGGGAAGTCATGTTTGACAAATTTAATTCATTTTTTTGACAAGGTGAACAAGCAAATCGACAGTGGAGACCCGGTGGACATAATTTACTTGGACTTCCAGAAGGCGTTTGACAAGGTCCCGCACGCAAGGCTTATGAGTAAATTACTAAGTCATGGAATAGGAGGAGATATGCACAGATGGATCGGCAAATGGCTAGAGAACAGAAAACAGAGGGTGATCATAAATGGGAAATTCTCGGATTGGGAGAAGGTGACTAGTGGCGTGCCCCAGGGCTCGGTTCTTGGGCCCATCTTGTTCAACATTTTTATAAATGACCTTGAGGAGGGAACGACGTGCAATATAATCAAGTTTGCAGATAATACAAAGCTATGTCGGGGGGTTGGCTCTCCAAGGGACTGCGAGGATCTTCAGAAGGATCTGAATCAGCTGGAAAAATGGGCAATAAAGTGGCAAATGAATTTCAATATAGACAAATGCAAGGTGATGCATCTGGGAAAGAAGAACAAAGAACATGAATATAGATTATTGGGAGTGACATTAACTGAATGTGAACAAGAAAGGGACTTGGGAGTACTGATAGACAGAACCCTAAAACCATCGGCTCAATGCGCGGCGGCAGCAAAGAAAGCTAACAGGATGTTGGGTATGATTAAAAAGGGGATCACGAGTAGGTTGGAGGACGTCATAATGCTACTTTACAGAGCAATGGTCAGACCACACTTAGAATACTGTGTCCAGTACTGGTCTCCATACCTCAAGAAAGATATAACTCTGCTGGAGAGGGTGCAGAGGCGAGCCATGAAACTAGTCAAAGGTATGGAGAATTTGAGCTACTTGGAACGCCTCAGAAAACTGGGACTGTTCACCCTCGAAAAGAGAAGATTGAGAGGGGATTTGATAGAGACTTTTAAAATATTAAAAGGATTTGACATAATAGACCAGAAAGAAGCATTACTAACTTTTTCAGACGTGACACGGACAAGAGGTCATAGCCTGAAACTGTGTGGCAGCAGGTTCAAGACAAATATCAGGAAGTTCTTTTTCACACAGTGAGTGGTGAGCGCTTGGAATGCTCTCCCAGAGGAGCTTGTGGAGGAGACTAGTGTTCAGGGTTTCAAGCGCAAGTTGGATGCACACCTTCTTGCAAATCATAGCCGGGGATAGGGAAACCCGGGTCTCCAACAAGGAGCACCTAACTGGGCCTCCGCGTGTGCGGATCGCCAGACAAGATGGACTTAGGTCTAATCCAGTGAAGGCGTTTCTTATGTTCTTATGTACTATTTCATTCAGGTTTTTTGGGGGGAAGTGGGGGTGGGGGATAGTGACCACTGGGGAGTGGAGAGGGGTCATTACTTAATCCTTTCAGTGGTCATTTGGTCAGTTTGGGTACCTTTGTGGCACTTAAATTCTTCTAGCTCCAGACGTCTAAGTTCCATCCCAGACATCCTGGGAAAGGTTTGATTATCACTGCAAGATGTCCAAGTCTAAGCACGCCCAAAGCCTCTCCATAACACACCTCCAACACACACACCTTGAATTTTGCATGCACAATGGCTGGGACGCTTCGCAAGATGTCCAGAAATTTGGTTTCAAAAATTGGCACTTGGACGTCCTGGTGATTAGGACATCCAAGAGCTGGTTTACGCCGTCTTTTGATTGTCTGCATTTTTTTGAAAATGAGTCCCTTGACGTTTAAGTTCCTAAATTAAAATGAATTTTCAGCTGAAAACTTAGGCTGCTAAGTTTGGATGAATAGAAGGCACAGATTTTAGAAGCTCAGCTTTTTAAAATTTTGGGCCTTTAGTATTTGGGGGATCACCAATAAAAGGTGTTTTATTACAGTTGAATCTTTTGTACCTCCAGTGAAGGCTTTTGACTTTGCCTTCCCCACTTACCTGTTTATATTGTCCACTGGAGAGGTTTTTGGAGTTTATTTCTGTGGCTTTGAGTACCACTGCTTATTTAAAAACATTTATGTAGCCCCCCCACCCCTCACTGGACTTCCCTCAACCTAACCTAGGGAGTGATTGCTACATTTATATGACAAAAGAGCGTAACAAAAACCATAATGAGTCATACCAAAGTCCATTGACCATAGAATCTTGTCTCTGACAGTGGCCAGCTTGAGTCACAAGTACCAGGTGGATCCAAAAAAGTAGATCTGTTTTTCATAGCTTATTTCTAGGGATGTGCAATTGATCTCCCATGTCTACCTGACTAATAATTTACTATGGACTTTACCTCCAGGAACTTGTCAAAGCTCTTTTGCCCCCTCTATGTTAGTTATCTTAACTATAACCTCTGGCAACAAATTCCAAAGCATAATAATTACACTCTGCATGAAAAACTTTCTATGATTTGTTTTCAATCTGCTCGTCATTAGTTTCATGGAATGGTCTGTTTTTGCGTTGTTTGAAAGGTTAAACAACTGTTCCCTATTTAAAAGTTCCACCTCACTCAATTTTATAAACTTCCTCTAAAAGGAAGGTGTTTAGAATCGCCAGATTTAAGATTTCCTGTAAGTATTTCATATATTTCATATAAACTAAGTATATATACAAAAGATTTTATTTTGCTTTGCATTTTCTTAATTTTGCTTTAACATGGATGTAGCGATAAATGCCAAGCTGGAATATTATGCTTTTGCATGCCTATTAATACTACCATTGTACTCTACGTATTGTAATTTACTTTTCTAAATTAGAACATAAGTTATTTAGGTCAATTATACACATGAAAAGCAATGGTGCTTGTGGAAGTGAAGTGATGTGACCAACATTAAAAAAGACAAGGAGTCTATCTAAGAAGAGCTGGAATTTGTGAAAATGTCAGTTTATGATGAAACTATTTCAACATAAATGTAATTCTCTCGGTACTTGTTAATGGTTTAGTTGCATTTCAGTAAAAGGAAAGACACCAGGGTAGTGTGCTTTAATAGCTTGCTGGCTTGAACCCTAATACATAATGTTCTTTTAATAGTTTATGGGTGACTGCAGTAAATTGGTAGCAAATGTTTTCCATCTTTTGGCTCTTCATATCAGATCTGTTAGTGGAGAACATTCTGTTCTGAGAATATTGTAAATGCCATTGATCTACACTGGAGGTATTTTAAACAAGTTTCCTCATATGTATATATTTTTAATTTTTCTTTGGATTATGAAAGCTGACCTCAGTACTTTAAGATCAGCTAAATTAAAAACCAAAACAAAACTGTACTTTACCCATTTTGTGGAAAGTTGTAGGCAGCATAGTAGAAACTGTATGTGTGTCGTATTTTTCTTTCCCCCAGCTTGTTGGCTAAACAGTTTGATTTTTAAAAAATCTGCTTTTCCAAAAAATGCTCAGAGTGGTTTACCCTACTATTAGATTTCAGGTACAATAAATAAGTTTGAGATTTCTTTTAAATATGAGTGAAGTTTGTTCATCCAGTACTTTTGTACCGTGCAACACTGTACAGCAGGGCTGCCCAAGTCCGGTCCTCGAGATCTACTGGCAGGCCAAGATTTCAGGATATCCACAAATAACATGCATGAGGGAGATCTGCATACCAAGAAGGCAGTGCAGGCAAATCTTTCTCATGCATATACATTGTGGATATCCTGAAAACCTGGCCTGCCAGTAGATCTTGAGGACCGAACTTGGGCAGCCCTGCTGTACAGCATACTAAGCAGCCGACAGAATTATACAGAACTTAATGTGCGCCAATTAAAAACTAAGGGCTCTCCTTTTATCAGGCAGTGGTAGAGTATTTTACTATGGGCTATCGAGATAAATGTTCCAATGCTCATTCAGGCCCAGATTCTCAAAACATTAACATGGTCGCATTGTAGCGGCAGATTATCAAAATGGATTATCTGTCTTTAGCGAGTTTTCTAGCAGTTTCCGATACTGCCATGCAAATGGGCTCTTCAACATTAAAATGAGCACTCCGGTGGATTATTAAAAATCGCCGAGCCATTTTCTAAGAGCGGTGTTGGCTTTTGGTGACAAAAATCAGTGACTGGTCCAGGGGTACCGGTACAGTGACAGCACTGTTTTAAACCCTGGCAGCATGAGTTTTAAATCCTGGCAGTGGGAGATATGCCCACTCTCTCCCGCTGCCATACAACACCCCCCCACTGCAGTGAGAGAGATGCCCCCTCCTATGGGGCATCCAGGCCAATCAGAGCCTCAGGCCTCTTCCCGGTGCATCCAAGGATGCACCGGGGAGGTGAACGCCCATTTTGAAGAGGTAGACCAGCTGGCTGTAGGCATCCCTCCGGTCAGCCATCTAATTTAAGGTACGGAAGAGAGGGGTCAGAGGTGGAGGGAGGAGGGGAGTTGTGTGGCAGCAGGAGAGAGTGGGCATCTCTTCCACTGCAAGGGAGGGGTGTTATGTGGCAGTGGAATGCTGGGGGGGGGAAGGGGTTGGTTGGCAGCAGGAGAGATTGAACATCTCTCCCGCTGTTTTGAATTTTTGTTTTTGTATTTTTTTCTGTGCATGTGCCCATCGCTATCACTAGCGATGGACACATGCAAATTTAGCGAGTCTTTGCTACTCTCTGCCAACCTCATTTACATGAGTGTTTTTTGGAGAATGAGTTATTGCGGTTTTTGAGACTCTAGGCCTCAGTTCTTATGAGTGTCGTAGCACTTACCTCGCTGGCCCGCAGTAAAACGCTCTACCTCTACTTGATAAAAGGAGCCCTAAGTAGAACCTGGAGAATATTTATTATTGTATGATTATGAATTAATTAAGTTTGTACTTCATATAAATTAAGTATCTGTGTGCTCCTCCTCACATAGTTATAGCTGTTATTGGTTAACACATCTTTTGCCAAGTTTATCTCATGTTCACATAAGTGAGAAGATTATAAATAAACTTCCTATTCTTAGGTATTTATACATTATGGACCATGGCCTATTTATGTAGCCTAAAAAATCAGCAATAACTAGAAAGGCTCTTAGTGCGATTCTACAAGGTGCACATAAATTCCATAGCATCATGTTTAGCACTGGCGTGCAACACATAACTTATGTGCAGGTATTTAGGTCATCTAAACCAAGCATGCATTGGATTCATTCTATAAAAATGTGCTTAACTTTTTGGAATGTCACCGTTCTGTCCCCTTTTCAAATTCACGCAGTGCAACTAATGCATACTTTTTATACAATTGCGTTTTCAGTTGTTAAAATTCTTGCAGATTGTGAAAAATTGCAGGCAGACCTTAGGAAAATGGAAGACTGGGCGTCCAAATGGCAGATGAAATTTAATGTGGACAAATGCAAAGTGATGCACATTGGGCAGAATAACCCAAATCACAGTGACTGGATGCTAGGGTCCACCTTGCGGGTTAGCGCCCAAGAGAAGGATCTGGGTGTTATCGTAGACAATATGATGAAACCTTCCACCCAATGTGTGGCGGTGGCCAAAAAAGTAAACAGGATGCTAGGAATGATTAAAAAAGGGATGATTAACAATATTAAGAATGCTATAATGCCCCTGTATCCCTCCATGGTGTGACCTCATCTGGAGTATTGCGTTCAATACTCCAGATGAGATCACACCATGGAGGGATACTCCTTATCTCAAGAAAGATATAGCGGCACTAGAAAAGGTTCAAAGAAGAGCGACCAAGATGATAAAGGGGATGGGACTCCTCTCGTATGAAGAAAGACTAAAAAGTTAAGGCTCTTCAGCTTGGAAAAGAGACGGCTGAGGGGAGATATGATTGAAGTCTACAAAATCCTGAGTGGAGTAGAATGGGTACAAGTGAATCGATTTTTCACTCCGTCAAAAATGACAACAACTAGGGGACACTCGATGAAGTTACAGGGAAATATTTTTAAAACCAATAGGAGGAAATATTTTTTTACTCTGAATAGTTAAGCTCTAGAACTCATTGCCAGAGGTTGTGGTAAGAGTGGATAGCATAGCTGGTTTTAAGAAAGGTTTGGACAATTTCCTGGAGGAAAAGTCCATTGGGCTTCTTTTACGAAGGCGCGTTAGGGCCTTAATGCGCGGAATAGCGTGCACTAAATTGTTGCGTGTGCTAGCCACTACCGCCTCATTTTGAGCAGGCAGGCAGTAGATTTTCGGCTAACGTGCGCTAAAACCCTTAGCGCACCTTCGGAAAAGGAGCCCATAGTCTGTTATTGAAACAGACATAGGGGAAGCCACTGCTTCCCCTGGATTAGTAGTGTGGAATGTTGCTATTTCTTCCGGTAGACTGTTCCACACATCTACCACCCTTTCTGTAAAAAAAGTATTTCCTTAGATTACTATCCTATGCCCTTTCATTCCAGAGCTTCCTTTCAAATGAAAGAGACTTGACTCATGCATTTACATCACGTAGGTATTTAAACATCGCTATAATCTCCCCTCTCCGGCCTTTTCTCCAAAGTACCATGCACCATTTTAGTGGCCTTCCTCTGGACTGACTCCATCCTTTTTATATCTTTGTGAAGGTGTGGCCTGCAGAATTATACACAATATTCTAAATGATGTCTCATCAAAGTCATATACAGGGGCATCAATACCTCCTTTTTCCTACTGGCAATACCTCTCCCTATGCACCCTCGCATCCTTCTAGCTTTCACTATCACCTTTTCAACCTGTTTGGCCACCTTAAGATCATTCAATACAATCACACCTAAGTCCCGCTCTTCTTCACCCCCTAAACTGTACCGTTCCCTCGGGTTTTTGAAGCCCAAATGCATGACCTTGTATTTTTTAGCATTAAATTTTAGCTGCCAAATTTCAGACCATTTTTCAAGCTTCACTAGGTCTTTCTTCATGTTATTCACACCATCCTGGGTGTCTATTCTATTGCAGATTTTGGTATCATCTGCAAAGAGGTAAATCTTACCCGACAGCCCTTCAGCAATATTGTTTATAAAAATGTTAAAAAGAACAGATCCAAAAACAGAACCTTGAGGCACACCACTGGTAACATCCCTTTCCTCAGATCGATCTCCATTGATCACTACCCTCTGTCGCCTTCTACTCAACCAGTTCTTTACCCAGATCCTCCCAGAGCTTTAAGGTCTTCCTCGCAACATACCCTCAATGTTCATTCACTTAAAATAGTTGGCACTCGTCATACCACCATTTTTTCGGTCACTGCTCCTGTAATCTGGAACTCTTTCTCACTTTATATTAGAGCAGAACAAAGTTTGTACAAATTCAAGAGTAGTTTAACATGTTTTCTTTTTAAAGATGTCTACAATTGAGTTTCCCAATCCTTTAGTCTATTATTCCTGAAGCCAACCCCTACCTTTTATTATCCCATTGTTTTACCCTTTTGCATTTACTTTACTTATAAATTGTAGTTCTCCCTTTTTTTCCCTCTTGTTTACAATTGCCTTTGCCCAATCAAGTATGTCTGTCATACAAAGATTCTGTCCATTGTCTGTTGTTTGTTTCCCCATTTTATATTTCAGCTTTTAATTGTACAATGCTTTGAATGCTATGATAAGCATTTAATCAAAATTTGAATAAACTATGAAACTTTGGGACCCATCCCGAGGGCACTCAAGTTTATTTGTTAGACGTCTGTGTGGAACACTGTTAAAGGCTTTGCTAAAATCTAAATACACCACATCTAGCTCACTCCTTCTATCCAATTCTCTGGTCACCCAGTCAAAGAAATGGATCAGATTTGTCTGACAAGACATACCTCTAGTGAATCCATGTTGCCTCAGGTCCTGTAATCCACAGGATTCCATAAACTTAACCATTTGCTTACCATAGAAATCAGACTTACTGGCCTGTAATTTCCTACTTCTTCCTTACTTCTACTTTTGTGGAGAGGGACCACATCCGCCCTTCTCCAATCCTCTGGTACCGCTCCCGCTCATTGAAAAGGTCAGTCAGTGGAGCCACCGGAACTACCCTAAGTTCCTTCAGCACTCTCAAAGAGGTGGGCTTTTAACTGGGCCTGGAACACTGCCAGAGATGGAGCTCGCTGTAGGGATTCGGGCAGCTTGTTCTAAGCATATGGCTCAGCAAGGCAGAAGGGATAGAGTCTGGAGTTGGCAGTTGAAGAGAAGGGCACATATAGGAGGGACTTACCAGCTGAGCGGAGCTCATGGGGGGTGGATCATAGGGGGAAATAAGTGCAGAGAGATAGTGAGGGGCAGTCGAGTGAGTGCATTTGTAGGTCAGAAACCCTATCTTTTACAAGACTTCCCCACAACAGCACAATAACTCTAGAGCAGGATCACCATTATGCTTTCCTCTGCCTTCTCTGCATACCTGATAGTTCTTTTCATGGGGATCATTTTCCATTTCCAATCGACTCCTTGATAAATTCTTTCATTCTGGTCCTGTGTAATAATCTTAAATAATAAAATGCTAGCCACGCATGCGCACTTGCCTCGCCCTGATCCCTTTTCTGTCGGGATGTGGCAAGACAAGTGTGCATGCGCGCTTATTACGTCACTGACGGAGAGCAGCGAATGCAGGAAGTGGAGTGGCCAGGTAAACAAATAAAACAAACAACCGAGCCAGCCGGGCCGCTGAGAAAGCGCGGGAGGCCTGGCCCGGGCTGCGGATGGGTAAGGAGCTGGGGCAGTGAGCCTTCCCTGCGGCTGAAATGGAGCCTGGCCACCCTCCGCGACAGACCACAGCAGTCCGAGTCCTTTTCCGCTCACCCCCCTTCCCGCGGACCCAACTACCTTGGCGATTCAAGCAGCGTGTGAACCAGTCTTCACACGCTGCTTCGGGCCATTCTACTTCCCTGATTTGTTCTGCCGTGTCTCTGATGATGTCATCAGGGACGTGCAAGAGTAAATCAGGGCAGTAGAAGGACCCGAAGCAGCGTGTAAAGAGGGGTGCACACACTGCTTGAATCGCCGGTAGGTAGTCAGGTCTGTGGGAAGGGAAGAGGGGGGGGAAGGACTCTGGGGAGAATGGCAGACACCGGCCCTGTACTAACTCCCGTGGACAGGGGGAGCAGGAAGGGGTGCTGATGGACAGGGGGGGGGAAATGAAGGGAGGCCTATTGCTGGACAGAGGAAGCAGGAAGAGGTGATGATGGACAGAGGGGGGGAAAGGGAAGGGAGGCTTATTGCTTGACATGGGGAATAGGAAGAGGTGCTGATGGACAGGGGGGGGAAAATGAAGGGAGGCCTACTGCTGGACAGGGGGAGCAGGAAGAGGTGCTGATGGACAGGGAGGGAAATGAAGGGAGGCCTACTGCTGGACAGAGGGAGCAGGAAGAGGTGATGATGGACACGGGGGGGGGATTGAAGGGAGGCCTACTGCTGGACATGGGGAGTAGGAAGAGGTGCTGATGGACAGGGGGGAAATGAAGGGAGGCCTACTGCTGCACAGAGGGAGCAGGAAGAGGTGATGATGTACACGGGGGAAAAATGAAGGGAGGCTTACTGCTTGACAGGGGGAGCAGGAAGAGGTGCTGATGGACAGGGGGGGAGGTAAAACAAAGGGAGAAGGGCTGCTGCTGGATAAGGGGGAGCAGTGAAGGGGTGGTGGTGGACACAGGGGAGGTAAAAATAAGGGAGAATGGACAGGAAAAAGCGGCTAAGGAGACAGAGAGAGAAAGAAATAAAGACAGACACACATATATTCTAGCACCCGTTAATATAACGGGCTATAAAGCTAGTAATAATAATAACTTTATTCTTCTATACTGCCACAATCTTGGGACTTCTAGGCGGTTTAGTCCTCCAGAACACTTCTTGAGTTACCTCTAGCCCTCTAGAACTCCCGGTGAATTTGGAAAAATTTTTTCTTAATTCTGTTTCTGTATAGAAACTAATCTGGAAGAAAGACAGAAAAGGGCTTTATAGTCATTTCTGGTTAAACATGCATAGTGAGTAGGCAATATAAGGATGGAGATTTTCTTGAGTTGAATAAGAACTTACTTTTATCATTCTGCATAAGAAATTATTATTATTATTATTTTTAGTCAAGCGTATGGCAGGTCCTGGTAATTGTACATTTTATTTATTTTTTTGATTTACTCACACTTTTTTTAGTAGTAGCTCAAGGTGAGTTCCAGATAAATGAGGTGTTACTTTAATTGCAAATGCATTTGAGTACTGTTTGAATGGGTTGTTTAAGGGGAAAATGATTTTACATTTTTATGCCATATTTAGTTCATCACCTTTGTTCAAGGTTCTGAGCACCTCTCTGGTTGAAAGTCTTCTCTTCTATATATAAGGAGTTCTCCTTTATTTTTGTTTATTTGTTTGGTTCTATCCTTTGGGAGACTACCCTCTATACTATTGACCCAGTATATTTGATTGGGATATTTAAATCATCACCAGTACCTTATATCAATTTACTGTGCAGTCTAATTAATCACTTGCTCCAGGCAGAGTCATCTGAGAAAAAAATGTGATAGAAGTTCATAAAGTCATGAATAGGGTGGAACAGTCTTTCAAACAGCAGTAAAACAAGAGGATACTCCACGAAACTCCAGCAGATTCATTTTGCACATGATAAAGTTATGGAATCTGTTGCCAAAGCATGTGGTGGTGAAGGCAACTAGCAAAATGACATTGAAAAGAGGTTTTGATAAATTCCTGGAGGAAAAAATCATTAAAAAAAATATCATCCATGTATGCTTGGGAGAGCCATCATTTGTCCTTTGAAATGGACTTGATAAACCTTGGCCTGATTCAGCTTGGCTTTTTGTGTTTTTAAGAATTAAATGAATTAGCATTTAGATCAGATATCTTGAATCTAATGCTCGCATTAGATTAAAAATATCATGCATTATGTACCACAACTTGTATGCAAACTCAGCTATGCCTCTCATAAACCTCTTCACTAATTCCCTATCCAATTCAACCAGAAACATCAAGAAACTCTTTCTTATCCTTCCATCCCCTAAATGAATAAAATAAAAACGCACGTTTAGCACACTTGTTACCTACCTTGGCACAAAAACTTGGAACAACCTCCCTACAGCAATCAAAACCGAACTCAACTACCTCAAATTTAGGAAAAAACTGAAGATTCTTCTCTTCAGGGCAACACATTCCATTGACAATTGGAACCTGCACTGACTGAGATTTTGATTCTTCAGTGTAAAATGTTCTGATAATTTCTCCTCGCTACCTCAGTTTTTGAAGACCTTCCACCTCCCTCTCCTCTCCCAGTACCTTCTCCTCTCCCCCCACCCTTTCTTGTCTGCATTTCTCAAATTGTACATCACCTTACATAGGCATAGAGCGACTCACAAATTGTAGATTACCGTAGATTAGATAGGAAGACTCTTGGGTTTCAGAAAGCTCAGATTACGCATATACTGCTACTTCTTATTTTTATACCTACATTACCATACACTAATTGGTTAGTGCAGGGATAATGCAGTAAACATCTAGGAAAACGGCACCTACTGCATGTCATTACTACTTATCACTTATATAGCACTGAAAGGTGTACACAATGCCTACCAGTCTAAATATCACTGGTACCTGGTACATACGCAGCACTGTACATAAAAACATAGAAGAGACAGTCCCTGCTCAAAAGAGCTTATAATATAGTCAAGACAAACTGGAGAAGAAGGTGCATCAATACACTGTGCTTAGTTGGGGGAATTACGGAGAGAATGGTAAGACAGATATTGATGCTTAGCAGGTGGGTTGGAGTTTGGAACTGAAAGCAGCTTCAAAGAAGTGGGCTTTGAGTCTGGATCTGAATACTGCTAGAAATGGAACTTGACGTACCGAGTCAGTTTGTTCAAGGCATATGGTGAAGCAAAGTAGAAGGAACGGAGTCTGGAGTTGGCCATAGAGGAGAAGGGTACAGATAAGAGAAACTTATCTGATGAGCAGAGTGCCTTGGAGGGGGGGAGGGGAATATTGGGAGAGATGAGAGATACTGAGATACTGCAGAGCGAATACACTTGTAGGACATGAAGAGGAGTTTGAACTGTATACAGAAATGTTCATTGCTATCCATAGTCATCATTTCACTGTTCTTTCATTTCACTTTTAATATCTATGCATTTTTCAAGAAAATCTGAGATGCCAGCTGCCAAATCTTGCTAAGAAGTTCTGAAGTCAATAGGGATCAATCATCATGTAAAGCCACCAGTCTTTCCTGCAGAGTTTGAGCATATCAACTACACAACAGAAGGCCTGCATTTGAATCTCCTGCATTGCTAGATATATATAGTGCTTCTGCCAAGCCACAGGGTTGGCATACTATTTGTTTTTAAATGATTGCAGAATTGATTTGATAGGTCTGACCACACTTAGGTAAGCATTTTGCCCAGACATGTTTGTCATTCAGCCCTAAAGCAGTTGAAAATTATAGTGGGTAGTCAAAGACAAAAGATAAGGACTGAGCAGAAAGTACTGTCTTTTAAATTGAAAAGTATAGTGAAGTATCTTGTTTATTGATCAGATTCCAGATACAGCAGATGGCTACAGGAAATATAATATATGAAGATAAGGCTGGAAATAATTCTGAAAAGATTAGAAGCTTTTAAAGTAAGCTTCAAGTATTGCCAAACTAATTCCATGTCATGAGATTTTTGATTCAGTTCTGAATAACATAGCATTACATTTTCTAAATCTTATATCTGCAGCCTGCAGTATTATAAGTTCAGATTACATTGGTTAAGGGTATTATAAATGAAGATTAGACTATCTTTTAGAAAGACATGAAGACAGGTTGACCATATGGAATCCTACATCCCACAGTAGAAAAGGGAGTACCAAAGGAAATTAAGATGGAGCTCAGTGATGGAAGATTTCCCAGAGTGCTGAAAATTGGGCAACAATGTAGAATAACAGCTTGTCCTAGAATATACTGAAACATTCATAAACCTTTACAAATTTTAGAGCAATTCTATTATGCTATGTTAAAGTATTATATTGTGGTTTGCCAATTTTCAAACTATCCTCATTAAGTTTAAGCCTTTGCGCTAATTTTCAAAGACAAAATATGCACATATTTTTTGTTTCAAAATTTACCTTGGGCATTAGGTCCCAATGGATATTTGCACCACTTTTTTCAGATATTTGTTTTATGTTAGGATTCTGTTTATTTGTTTTCCAGTGAATCAAGAACACAACATAGTATATAACCATATACAACATCAGTGCCTGTTTATTCCTTATATACAGTGACCATTTAAAAGTATCATATGTTCTCTCAATCTGTCCTAGAAATATTAACATATATAGTTTTGACCTTCTCCCCTCCAAGCCACCAAGCAGTATACCAGGAACATCCCCCTTATGTATTATTATAGAAAACCTATAAAACTATGACATATTTCCCCTCCCCCATTTTTTTAAATACTTTATTAATTTCCAAAACTAGCACAAAGTGCCAGGATTTATACAAACATTAATAATCAAAATAAGCAATAATATTCAATCAATAACAATGCAGAAGAACCCCATTTACTAAACTGCAATAGCAGTTAGTGCATGGAGTCGCATTGAATGCTCTGCGCTGATCCCAATGCTTATAGAGTTCCTATGAATGTCGGGAGCAGCATGGAGCATTCAATGCTATTCCCTGCGCTAATAACCGCTATGGCGGTTTAGTAAAAGCGGGGGATTATTTATTAAACAAACAACTCTGTGTTCTAGATGATAACGTGTTCACATGTTTAAATCTTGGTTCCAGTAGAGTTCCCACATGCTCTGAAATTGTCTCCATTGTATCTCTTTCTTGATAACCGCCACCAATTGCCATTAAGGATGTCATTTGTGTCCAGCACTGAGGTATCCAAACTGATTTTGAAATAACCCAGTTGATTGAAATGCACTTGTGTGCTATCAAGAAAGTTTTATTTGAGAATTTGCAAGTCCCTTTCAAGTACAAATAAGTTCAGTGGTACCAAATAACAAACCCAGGGTAGCAGTAAGACATATTCCTTAAGATAATGTGACAACTTTCACACAAATCTTTCCCGAACTTCTGTACCAAAACATGTGACCCATAGTGACTCTAGGGACTTTACATTTCAGACATTTGTCTCTATCAATGATTTTTGCTCTAAACACTCTGTGGAGTGGTGTGTAGGCTCGCAAACAGATTACTTTTTTAATGGAAAATATTGCACATAGATTTGAAAAGCTGTTCTACATGTGTTAATTCTTTCCCTGGCTAAAATATCCCTGGGAACAACACCTCTAAATGCAGCTATAAATATGTGTTGTGTGGAACACCATGAATATTTTTAGCTACATGGAAGAAAATTTTGAGATGGCCAATTTATACACGTAAATTGCTATTTACCCCAGTAAATTACTTTGATGATTACCCTTTGAATGTTCTTGATAGTATATATGCACCTGTTCTGTTTCTTCAAGGTCAAATTTGCATAGTTTACTAGTTAAAGGTGGCTGAAAATGATTTGCACAGCTCCAGCTGTGTTTTTCCATTCATGACCTCATCAGAGATGATCAACAGATTTTTCTGACAATATCATGAGTACAAGAGCCCATTTGTGGAGAGGATGCACCAAATATTGACAAAAAGGAACCTGCATTACTGACCTCATCAAAGAGAAAATTTTTGAGTCTTGTAATGAATGTGCAGTACACAGTAGTTCATTGTTACACTTGGACAAGACGTGAACCATATTAGGTGAGGGGCTCTGAATTTTCAAAGGACTGAATTTAAAATGAGTGATTATGTTGAAGAAACCCCATCAGGAGCTCAGAATCTGAAAAAGACAGAGGAAGTGTAGGGAGCACAAAAACGAGGAAGCCTAGAAATGCCGATATTTAGACAGTTGTTTAAGGTAGATAGGCAAAAGACCAATGTATTTCATCAAGGTGATAACAGAAACAGTAAGGGCAAAAAGGACTTGGAGGAGGACATAGAAAGATTGTTATGAAAAATAAAAGACTGGAAAGGCAATTAAATGAGCAAAGACTCAGATAAGAAAATTGCTCACTAAATAAAAATGGAATAAAACCGTATTTAGATAAAGAAAGGAGAGACTAAAAATCAAAAAGAGACTAGTAAAGTTAAAGATGATGATGAGGACATGTAGAAGGCAAAACAAATTTTTGTGTTCAGTATATGCACAATGAGAGAAAAATATACCCCCCTTTACTAAGCAGCAGTAGAGGTTTCTACCGTGGACTGGACTACATTTTTATGTGTCTTTACTAAATGTGAAGGCAAATTTTAAAGAGAACATATAAACAGTCTTGAGACTTCCAGGTTAGAAACCAAAAAGACACTGTGGAGTGACGATGTTCCTGAAATGGACTTTATTGAAAATATCAAAGTTCCAAAAATACAATAAAATCATCCACATAAAGATAAAATAATCCACATAAAAACCTAGAGGACCTAATCCGCTGAGAGCACAGGACCCAATACGATCTGCGTTTCGACAAAAAGTCTTCTTTGGGGTCAATTTTCCTTGGTTTTGACTTCCAGGTTAGAACATACACCATTCCAGTAGAATTTTAGCAGAGGATCTGCTGACTTAGAGCCATTTCTAAAATGCATGCAGGAATGGGTGTGTATGTTCTGGTTAGATGAAGCAGGAACATCCATTTTAATATTGTCAATATTTAATTCATCAATGGTGGCAACTTGCAACATACATGCCTAATGTCAGCATTTAGAAGTATATGTTAGTAATTTAAGAACATACCCCCCTCCCCCCCCCTTTATCCTAAGCTATGGTAGAGGTGTCTACTGTGGCCCAGAGTGCTAAATCCTCTGATTCTTCTCCTATGGTCATAGAATTCTTATGAGCGTTGGCACATATAGTGCTCCAGTCCGCAGCAGAAACCTCTACCACAGCTTAGTAAAAGAGGGCCATAACTGTGTAAGTGCCAATACATAGATGTGAATGTACCATTTTAGAAATGTTCACATTAGTTTGGGCCTAATTACGTACAGAATCCACAATCATTCAGCACAATTGCATTAGTAGTGGGGGGGCGGGGGGGGGGGGGTGGATGCAGCAGAATTAAGGAGGCAAATGGGCCAGTCCCTCCTAAGAAGCACTGCCTGGACACTTTGTCAAAACCTAGATGTGCCCAGGAGCTGGAATAAATTCTGATGTTGATCTTGGGGTGTATTGATGTGCATTCTCTTTCTGAAATTGGAAATATACGTGTACAGTTTGGCCCCACTCCAGTCCCATCCAACGTATATCCAGGACATGTCCCTTTACCATGTACACATATTCACATGTTTAAATCTTGGTTTTCTAAAATCAGATTTACTACATTTTTTTATTATACATATATAGATGCCAATATTTCCATGTACAAATTGCAACTAGAGCTTCTAAAATAATCAATTTTGTGAATAACATATTAACGCAAACAACATTTGTTAATCTTGTGCTTCATTTTAGGGTAGGGGGTGACACAAAACAATATAACAAAAATCCATAGATTTTTTTTTTTTCATGTTTTATGTTTAAATCTTTTTATTGAACAAATTGCTCAGATTTAATGCACAATGCCAGCAAGCAGGAGTGCTGAATCATTATCTCAGCCTGTGGCAGCCTAAAAAAGCAATATATGGATACAATTTTACAGAATTTTCCCAGCTCTGTAAAATCTATGTTGCAGTTCTAAAGTTATTATCCTAATACTATTTGGGAAGTTGGTTTCTTATACTTTTATCCCACAGTTCCTCCCATCCATCCCCCCTTGTAATCCCTGCAATCCATTGTCCAATAGTTAAGTCCCTCCTCTCCCCCAAATGTCTGAATGAGCATCCATAACCCATTCTAAAGAAATCAAATATATCTGCCTACATTTGCAGTGTGTTCAAAACCGAACTCCAAGATGAAGAAGTTTCAAGTTTAGTTTCAAGTTTATTTAAAATCGCATAATCCAAATCCAATGTGATTTACATAAGTTAAAAGTTAGGTTAAAATAAAAAGTCAGACAAACATAACAATTATACTAATTACAATATTACATTTAAGAAAATGGGAGGCAGACAACAATTGGCTTAAATACAATTCTAAAAAAATAATATAAAATGGAAGGTCACATGACACAAAAGGTTGGGGAACGGATACCTGCTTAATTTTTACTAGATCGTCTTCCTAGTCTGTATATAGCTGTCCCATACAAGCAATAAATGTTTCTTGCATGTAGATGTGTGATTCACTCAGCTCCATCATCAATCATTAAGATGTGGAATTTGTTACACCAGTGCTAGAATGAGGGTTGTTCCTTGTATGTCCAATATTATACATTTTCTCCCCTCTTATCCTGTTGTAGATTAGGAATTGGTTATTGGACAGAAAACAGAGGGAAGGGTTAAATGGCCATTTTTCTTAGCGGAGGAGGGTGAATGGTGGAGTGCCACAGTGATCTGTACTAGGACTGGTGCTATTTAACATATTTATGAATGATCTGGAAATCGGAACAACAAATGAGGTAATTAAATTTGGAGATGACACAAAACTATTCAAAGTTGTTAAAACATATATGGACTGTGAAAAACTGCAGGAAAGTCTAAAGAAATTGGAAGACTGAGCATCCAAGGGGCAGATGAAATCTAAAATTTGGACAAATACAAAGTGATGCATATTGGGAAGAATAATCCAAATCATAGTTACCTGATGCTAGGGTTCACCTTGGGAGACGATACCCAAGAAAAAGATCTAGGTGTCATTGTAGACAATACATTGAATTCTTATGCCCAGTGTGTAATGTCGGCCAAAAAAGCAAACAGGATGCTAGGAATTATTAGGAAAGGGTTAGTAAATAAGACCAAGAATACTTTAATGCCTCTGTATCACTCTCTGGTGTACCTCACCTTGAGTATTGCATTCAAATCTGGTTGCCGTGTTTCAAAAAAGAGATAACAAAACTAGAAAAGATTCAAAGAAGAGTGACCAAAATAATAAAGGGAATGGAACTCCTCTCAAATGAGAAAAGACTAAAGAGATTAGGGCTTTTCAGCTTAGAAAAGAGGTGTACATTTGACCGAGGCCTATAAAATTCTGAGTGATGTAGAATGGGTAAAAGTCAAAAGATTTTTTTACTTTTTCAAAAAGTACAAAGACTTAGGAGACACTCATTGATGCCAAACGTTGCAAAATCAGACCCCTCCAACAGTAGTCTGATTTTGCTACCTTTGGCAGGTTATTCTGTGGCACTTATTGCCTTTGGGTCCATTTCCATCTTTTGTTACTTTACTGGTCTCCTGAGGATTTACTTGTCCCCGCTCCTGAAGAAGGCACCGAAACGGAGCTCTGTCGAGGGGTGACAGAACCCAATGGGATTTTGCCTTATTGGTGTGCACAAGCACAACAGGACTCAGCTAAGTTGAACCACAGTTATGGTTTTTCTTATGACTGAAGATTTTTTGCAGTGACAATCTCTTGGAAGGACAATTGAAATTGAATTGAATGTTGTTATTTTTGATACAGTTTGGGGTGTCTAATGCGCTTCATTTTTCCTCCCACTCTGAATCTTCAGTGTGCAGTAAATTTTTTTGTACTATTTTTCATATTCACATTTGCAAATATAATTAAATTAAACAAAGTAAATTCAGGACTTCTTAGTCTGATGCTTGTCATCTTTGAGTCCCTGCCCGGGGTTGAATTGTTTATATCGCCCATACTTATGTCTCATATATAAATCATTTTCCTGAGTCTGTTTGCTTGCCATTGCTCCTTCTCAGCGGGAGGAAAAAGTTTCTGCCAATTGTTTTTTGGTTAGTCTTATGTAATCATCTCACTTCCTGCCAGACACATCAATAAGAATAAGAATCGGCAAGGAAGAGAGAGAACAAAAATCCTCCATGGACAATTGCTGGTCCATGATAGGTAGAGTCTGGCTAAAGTCTATCAAGTTTGTGTGAGCATTACTTCTGCCATATTGCCGATCTTAAAGCAGTTAACTGAAAGTATAACATAAAGAGAAGCCAGATCTCACCATGTTCCCCAGTTGCTCACAAGAATGATAATTACCAGCACTTAGTGAATCCGGAGCTCCCCCCCCCAAAAATAAAAATATATATTACCCCTCCCTACTTCACATGGTACATAAGGAAAAGCTGTCTAAGATTCAGTAGTGCTGTATAATCTTTCTTTGTATTACTCTACTATTCAGCAACCTAGAAAATGTAGACTCTCAATAATGATAGTTGCTAATATTTTGTGAGTTCACCACTAAAACACAAAAGTCAGAAAGAACAACTCCAATTTCTGAGCTGTTGCAAAGCCAATTAGCAAGTAGGTCTTCTGGTATTTCTTTCTGTAATTTGATTTATATCCCGTCCTCCCAAGGAGTCCAGAAGGGGTTACATGGTAACAAGGAGCAGAAGACTAAGATAATAGGTTACTGTGAGATGCATCTAGTTCAATTGTTCTGGATTAGCAGACACCTAGCTTGTCCTGAGGAGTCAGGTGAAGAGGTGGGTTTTTATTACTTTTCTAAAGCTAAAAAGTCCATTAAGGGATTAGAAGTTAGGAGGTAGTTGATTCCAGTACTTTGGTAAGAAGTGAGATGGCACTTTCTAGTTGGAGGCTCCGACCAGGGGGTATTTGAAGACATGTTTTCTCCTGGGAGCAGAGGGGTCTGTTAGGAGATAAGGTGGGAGTTTGGCTGATATGTAGCTGGGTGCCATGTTGTGTAAGGACTTGAATGCAAGTACTAAGCCTTTGAAGATGCAGTGTTTGGGCTGACACTAGTGCTTGGGATACTGAATCACGGATGCAAAGCTTCTTCAGTAGTCTGATTGCTGTGCTTTGTACATGTTGGAGACACTTCATATTCCTTATCAGTCTGTTGAATAATGCATCCAAGCAGGAGAGGATGAAGGCATAGAGAAGTTGTATAAATTCTGGTTCAGGGAAATAGTTTCTTATTTTCCATAGTTGCCATAGATAGTAGAACAAAGATGAGACCACGTGTGAGATTTGGTTGGTAAGTGATAAGTCGAGAAGTACCCCTAGGCTGCGTACTTGTCTTCGACAGTTATGGTAGATGATTCTTGAAGGAGAGAGAGGGGTGGTTCTAGGCACAATGTTCTTTGTAGGTCCAAAGGAGTTCAGTTTTTATGGCATATAGTTGGAGCTTGTTTGTGGACATACAGATTTTGATTTCTGAGAGACAGTTTTGAAGTTTTGCAATCTAGGAGTCATGGTTCTCTCCTAGTGGTAGGTAAAGTTGGATGTCATCGGCAAAGGAGTGAATCTTGATAATAATAGTTTATATACCGCAGGACCATGAAGTTCTATGCGGTTTACAATAATTAAAATAAGGTACAGAATGAGTGAACTTAACAGAGTTAAAAGCTAGTGATTAACAGCTCTAGAGATCAGTTATTGTGGAGAAAGAGTTGTACGGGTCAGCTGCCTAGATACTTCAGGAACAGATATGTTTTTAGGTGTTTCCTAAATTCCCCATAAGTAGTAGGCATAAGCAGTTGTTCTAGATCTTTACCCCATAATGCTGCCTGATGTGAAAAAAGGTGTTGATGATGTCTTTTGAGTTTACATCCTCTAACTGGAGGGGAAACAAAGTTCAAATGTGAGCTTCTCTTATGTCTGTTGGCTGAGAAAGAGAAAAGGTCAGTTATATATTTAGGGGCTAAACCGAATAGTACCTTAAAGCAAAAACAACCGAACTTAAACTTCACACGTGCTTCCATCGGCAGCCAATGCAGCTGTCGGTGTTGTGGGCTGTATCCGGGTGTGTTTGTGGGTTATATCCAGGACAGGTGTAATGTGTAGATTAAACAGCAGAAGGGATAATAGTGCTCCTTCTGGTACTCCGTACTTGATTGGCTTTGGCTTTGATAGGGTAGTATCAAGTAACACGCATTGGGATCTGTTGCTTAGGCAGGATTTGAACCTAGCTTTAGTGAAAAGATGTCCAAAATTCTTGTTTTGGCTGCTGTAATAATTACCTGGCCATTTGCAGATGAGCAGCGCAGTGCAACCATTTAACAAGGTTTTTAAAATACATTTATTTATGAAAGCTATTTTTGCTGAGTGAATAGAAAATATTTTATGCTACATGGTAGTGCATATGGATTATTGATATGCAGCAGTATGTCTATAATGTTGCTGATTTACATTGGTGATGGTATTTGTATAATTGTATGATTCATTTGTTTTTTAAATATGTGTATCTTGGAACCCACCTGAATTACTTAATACATAATTAACTTATCTTAAGAGACTCAATACTTCAGGTCAGCTTTACAAGGGGGTGTTGAAAAGTTCTAGGCCAACTAAGAAGAGAATGACATGGATATGGATCAATGATTTGAAATAATGTCAAAACATAGAATTTTGTTTCTGCAAATTGGCACTTAACAAAATATGATAACACTCTTTTCAGCTACAGTGGCAAAATAACGCTCAGAATTTAGGAAGTTGGATGGTTGGGCTGAGAACTTTTCAACAGCCCCTCATATTGTATCTTGTTTGTGTACATGGAGTAATTTGAAACTAGAACAAATCAGCCATTGGTTAAGCATTAATATGCTAGTTCTCAACATCAGCAAAACCAAAGTTATGATTTTCCCAGTCAAGGAAGGTCTTACCCTTCCCTGTCCCATAACAATAAAATCAGTCTCTGTTCAAATAGTCACTTCCATTAAATTCCTCAGTGTTACTTTCAACGGAAAACTCTCTTTCCATGAACAAATAAGCTCAGTAGTTAAGAAATGTTTCTACCGTCTTCGAATGATTAGAGATCTCTTGCCACCCTATTAGATCAATCATCATTAAATGTTCTTATTCGGTCGTTATTTCATGCTTGGATTACAGTAATGCACTATATAAGGAATAACTAAGAAAGATATAAAACGTCTTCAAATTATTCAAAACACTGCCATTAAAATTATTTAAAAAGCACGTAAATACGGTCATGTCACACCTCTTTTGATCAATGCTCACTGGCTTCCTATAGATCATCGAATTTCCTATAAAATAATGTTGCTAACTTACAAGTTGGCCAACTTGATTTCATTAACAGGCTATTAATCCCCTATTCCCCCCCCCCCCATCGTACATTGCGTTCATCTAATCAAAACTTGCTATCCATCCCCTCTTTAAGATACATTAACACTATGCGCACTAGCATTTTTTCTGTCACGGCCCCTACCATCTGGAAATCAGCTCCAAATTATATAACAGAAATTACATCCCTTGATAAATTTAAAAGTAACTTGAAGGCTTTTCTTTTTAAAGACGCATATGGTGTATAATAGTCCTTTTAAGGACAGTAATGGAAATCTGTTCTTTGCCATCTTTTAATCATTTTAGCTTATTTTATATAATTTTAGACTTTTAATATTTTGTTCCCCTTCCTTTTGTTTTGATCCTCTCTTTCTCTTCATACAAATTGTATTTCTGCCCTTCTCCATCTTGTATCGGTAAGTTAATGTTTGTCAGTGTGTCTGATTGTTTGTAGCATTGTTTGTAATTTATTTTTAATGTACATTTTTATTATACTCTATTTTTATATTATGTAAAACTGCTTTGAATTTTTAACAAGGCGGTATATCAAAATTTAAATAAACCTGAAACCTAATATGATTCTGTATATAATTGAGAACATAAGAAATGCCATACTGGATCACACCGAAGACTCTGCCCTGTATTCTCTTTCTAACAGTGGGCAATCTAGGTCCCAAGAACCAGGCAGAATCCCCAAAAGTAGTAAGATTTCTTGCTATCTAACCTCAGAGATAAGGTAGTGGCTTTCTTCTAGGCCCACCTTAATGACAGTTTAGAACTTCAGAAATTGTCCAAACTTTAAACACAGCTACACTGTTTTTATCCTCTAGCAATGATTTCCAGAACTTACAGTATGTATTGAGTATAAAAATGAAGAAAAAAAGTTTATAAACTAGACAATCTCAGAACATATGAGATTGTGAGTGGTATGTAGAATTTTGTTTTTTAGATGTTTAAAAGTAAAGCAAAAAAATGTTCAATAAAAATAAAGTTAAAAAACTTTGACTCAGATTTCTTCAAATTGACAAATTTATTTTTTTACTGAAACTCACATAATCTGATTGGATTTTCCCTTCTCATCAACTGATCAGATTTTCTTTAGATATGTACAACTGGTTGATCAATTTTCCTTGGCAAATATGGGGAAATCGGAAAATCCCTTTAAAGTCAAAGCGGGCTGAAAGTTGCCTGGTTTGAGTAGATCTCAAATTATTCACACATCTCTATTGAGACCTGAGAATAGATTAATTTTAGTGCAAAAGAAAAGGCTTTCACAAGCTCACTTTGGCCTCCTTTTACTAAGCTGCGGTAGCGTTTTTAGCACGCGCTGCAGATTAGTAACCCCTGTGCTATGCAGAAAAACTAACACCAGCTCATGGAGGCATTAGCGTCTAGCGCGCGGGGCATTGTAATGCGCGCTAAGCGCGCACTAAAACTACTAGCGCACCTTAGTAAAAGGAGCCCTTTCTATATGTGGGTGTATACTCTCATTGTTTGAAATGAATATTATTATTAATGTTCTCTTATCAAACATATATGATGATAATTCAGCTCTCCTTAAAGAAACAGATATAGTGGTTTTACATTACTTTATGTTCTATTTGTTTCTGATTTCTGGTAATTTTTTTTTTTTTTTGGGGGGGGGGGAAAACATGGCTGGATATATGACAAAACAGATGTGCCAAGTCCAAGTTAAAAGCTCACCTCTTTGAGACTGCGTTCAACTCCTAACTCTTCTCACTTTGTGTTATTACTACTATTTATCATTTCGATAGCGCTGAAAGGTGTACGCAGCACTGTATATTTAACATACACTAGATCAGGGGTGTCCACACTTTTTGGGCTTGCGAGCTACTTTTAAAATGACCAAGTCAAAATGATCTACCAACAATAAAATTTTTAAAAAACACAAAGCACATTGTATGCATAGAATTGTTAATTATCATTCCTATTCCGGGGTTTTTTCAAAGAGGTCAAAGCAGATGACTCTATGCACTGTCACCTCAGTAACAACCGTACAAAAATAGACAAATACCCACCCCCCTCCCTTTTTACTAAACCACAATAGCAGTTTTTAGCGCAGGGAGCTGCACTGAATGCCCAGCTCTGCTCTCGACGCTCATAGGCTCCTTGCGCTAAAAACCTCTATTGCGGTTTAGTAAAAGGGGACCTTAGTGTAAAACAGAGGCAGCAGATATAAATTCAGACACATTTTGATCACTAAATTTAAAATAAAATCATTTTTCCTACCTTGTCTGGTGATTTCATGAGTCTCTGGTTGCACTTTCTTCTTCTGACTGTGCATTCAATCTTTCTTCCCTTCTTTTAGCCTGTATGCTTCCTCTCCTCCAGACCTCATTCCCTCTCCCAACTTTTCCTTCCTCTCTCCCTGCCCTTTCTTTCTCTCTGCCTCCCTTTCTTTTTTTCTGTTTCTCTTCTTTCCTTCTGTCTCCCTGCCTGCCATTTTTCTTTCTTTCTCCCTGCCCTCCCCCAAGCCACTGCCACTGCCATTGGGGACCAGGACCCAAACCGCCACCAATAACAGGCCCCAAACCACCACCAATAACAGGCCCGAAAGCCGACGCCACCCCAAGCTCTCCCTGCTTCGGCCGACCAGCACTCCTCTCCCCGACGTCAATTCTGCTGTTGGGGAGAGGAAGGCTGATCGGCCCAAGATCGCGATCGACCTATTGGGGGAAATGCTGCCGGGTCCTGCCTTCGCGGAAACAGAAAGTAGGCAGGACCCGGCAGCAAGAAGAGCAAATGCCTCACTAACCTGTCTCCCGCCTTAGCACGTAGCGAACGCTTGCTTCAGGGCTCTCAACATGTGCGCGCCGGCTTCCCTTCTCCCCTCCCCCCTGGACATAACTTCCGGTTTCGGAGGGACGAGAAGAGAAGCCGGCACGCACACGTTAGAGCCCGTAGCATAAGTTCGCTGCGGGCTGAAATCTCCAAGCCGGGTTTTTTTGTTGTTTTTTTTTAATGTTCAGCGGCAGCAGCAGCAGCAGCAGAAGATGACAGCTGGGCGGACCGCCCAGCTAATAGGCCCTAGGGAGAACATTGGAGAGGAAGGCTGATCGGCCCGGTAGATCAGGACGGCAACACGAGTCTATCACGGAGCCTGGGATGGGCTTCGCGATCGACTCACATTGCCTTCCTGAGCTACCGGTCGATCGCGATCGACGTATTGGGCACCCCTGCACTAGATAGTCCCTGCTCAGAAGAGCTAACAATCTAATTTGACAGACAGAACATCTCAGGGTTGGGGAGATTATGGTAGAAGAAATGATACGGTGGCAGCAGTGAGTGGGAGTTAAGAATTGAAAGCAGTTCAAAAAAAATGGGCTTTTAGCTTGGATTTGAGTACTGCTAGGGATGAAGCATGATGTATTGATTCAGGCAGTTTGTTCCAAGCATATGGTACGGCAAGAAAGAAGGGACGAAGTCTGGAGTTGGCAGTGGAAGAGAAGCATCCCCAAACCTCTATGTCATGTCTGTCTGTTCAAGTTAGATTACCGTATTTCCCTATATATATGCCGCGGCCTATACATGGGTTTTGCAAACCCGTGTATGGGCGTGGCCTAGTTATATGGGGTAGCCTATATAAAATTTTTTAATCATCCCCCCCCACCCCGGTACCTTTTTCAGAGCCCCCTGGATGGCAGACGGTGAATCTCCAGCAGTGCAGGGCAGCCGCAATCTCTTCGGCATCCGGCTTGCCCCCGTATTGCTTGCTGAACAAATAAATGATGTCAAATAAATGAACAAATAAATGATGTCATTTCTCGCGAGTCCCGCTAAAGCTGACGTCGGCCATTCAGTGGGCGGTGCAGTGGCAGGCTAGATGCCGAAGAGATCGCGGCTGCCCTGCACCGATGGAGATTCGCCATCCAGGGGGCTCCAAAAAAGGAAAAGGGGGTAAAAATTGTAAAAGGCAGAGGAGGTACCGGAAGATAAGCCTTGGCTAATACCATGGGGCGGCTTATCTTCTGGTTTGTAAACATAGGCCGCCCTTTTTTGCGGCCTATGCAGAGGGGCGGCCTATATGCAGGGAAATATGGTATAAGCTCTTTTAAGCATGGTCTGTCTATTTAATGTCAAAATGAAGTATTAAATAGTAGGAGTCCACAGCTCAGAGTTGTTACATTACCAGTATAGAGGCATTTGCAATACTTTTTTTATATGGTAAATTCAGCAGTCATTTCATGAAAAAACCTCTACATACACTGATTACTTTGGAACAGAGAGATCTCAAGTGATAAGTGATGGAAGTTTACTGTATGGTCATATGATCTCTTTTGCCTAATCATAACTCTCCATTTCCATATGCCATATTATATTGTGTTATGATGATTAATTTTGCAATTGTCATAATATTTGTAACAAACGGTGTAATTTTTAGTCAAAACAGAGAATACACTGCATGCTGCACAACCAAAGATCATTTCCCATTTCCCGTTGACAAGCAGGATTGAATTAGGCACACATGGAGAATAATGCTATAAAAGGGATACCTACTTGGGTCAGTGATTGGCTGAGTGGAAGACTTCAGAGGGTGGTGGTCAACGGCACCCTCTCTGAGACATCGGAGGTGACTAGTGGAGTGCCGCAGGGCTCAGTCCTGGAACCATCCCTTTTCAACATATTCATAGGGGACTTGACCCGGGGGCTTCAGGGTAAAGTAGCACTGTTCGCCGATGATGCCAAACTGTGTAACATAGTAAGTGAAAGCAACCTACAGGATAGTATGACACAAGATCTGATCACGTTAGAAAACTGGTCCTCGACATGGCAGCTAGGCTTCAATGCTAAAAAATGTAAGGTCATGCATCTCAGCAGAGGAAATCCATGCAGAACATACTCCTTGAATGGAGAAACGCTAGCTAGGACCTCAGAGGAACGGGACTTGGGGGTAATCATCAGTGCAGACATGAAGGCTGCCAAACAAGTAGAGAAGGCCTCATCAAAGGCAAGGCAAATGATGGGATGTATCAATAGAAGCTTCGTCAGCCGTAAACCTGAAGTCATAATGCCACTCTATAGAACCATGGTGAGACCCCATCTGGAATACTGTGTGCAATTCTGGAGGCCACATTACCGGAAAGATGTGCTTCGAGCTGAGTCGGTCCAGAGGATGGCCACTAGGATGGTTTTAGGGCTCAAGGGTCTCTCATACGAAGAAAGACTGGGCAAACTGCAGCTCTATACCCTAGAGGAGCGCAGGGAAAGGGGTGACATGATTGAGACATTTAAGTACGTCACGGGTCGTGTCGAGGTGGAAAATGATATATTCTTTCCCAAAGGACCCTCGGTCACAAGGGGGCACCCGCTCAAACTCAGAGGAGGGAAATTTAGTGGCGACACCAGGAAGTATTTCTTCACAGAAAGGGTGGTAGATCACTGGAACAGACTTCCGGTGCAGGTGATCAAGGCCACCAGCGTGCTCGACTTTAAGAATAAATGGGACATCCACGTGGGATCCCTACGAGGGTCGAGTTAAGGAACCAGGTCATTAGCATTCAGACTTAATGGGGTGGGTCAATAGAGTGGGCAGACTTGATGGGCTATGGCCCTTTTCTGCCGTCATCTTTCTATGTTTCTATGTTTCTACTTTAAGTCACCAAAAGTGCATCTATTTGGAGACTTCTATAAATATAAGGAGATATTGACTTTTCGTTATAGAATACCAGCATATCAAATATGCATCTACTGTATATTTTAGGCATGAGCATTTACACTGGCCATAGAGCTGGTGAAGATTCTTGCATATAGATTGTTAAAGAATGTGAGTAAATGATAGTATTTTATATTCTATGTGCACATATGTGTTCTGCTTTTTTTATTGTATCTGCTTACAGAGGCTCTGCTCCTCAGCGCATTCAGTGAATTTTCATACGAAGTATTGTTCTCACATTTGGTGTCTCTCTCTGTCGTCTAAAATTGTTTTTTTTTTTAATAACATTGTTTGGGCTCTTCAAACAAGCACTTTTTTAGATTGTTATTAGTAGCCCTTCATGTATTTTCCACATTTGCACTTAGCATGTGGTTTCACTTAAAAATGAAGAAGATCCGAATATTCTAGAGAGAATTGTCATTGGTGACGAGACATGGGTGCATCACTGTGACTCGTAAAGCAAAAGACAAAGCATAATGAACTAAAGGAATGCGCTGCCGGAGATTGTGATAGGACAGAGTACACTATGGGGTTTTAAAGAAGGATTGGATGAATTCCTGACGGATAAGGGAATTGAGGGATACAGATAAGGGTAGGGATAGGATATAGAAAGGGTATGGATATGGATAGAAGATCAAGGTGAATTTTAAGGGATCACATACAGGTCATGGACTTGATGGGCCGCTGCGGGTGCAGACTGCTGGGTGCGATAGACCACTGGTTTGACCCAGCAGAGGCGACTTCTTATGTTCTTAGTGCTGTGCTGCTGCAATTTGATTTGTCAGCTACGTATGATGTTGTTCATCATGGTATTCTGATTCGGATGTTATCAGATATAGGTTTAAATCAAGTAGTTTTGGATTGGTTCAGTAAATTTTTATCGCAGCGATCTTACAAGGTTTATTTAGAGGGCGAGATTTCATCTTCATGGAAACCTAGTTGTGATGTGCCGCAGGGTTCCCCTTTGTCACCAATTTTATTCAACATCTACCCCTCCTTTTTATTTTTATTTACATATTGTAATTAAAACTTTCCCTATTCTCTAGCACCTTTCGTTTCTGATTTATCTGTCTTAGTCCTAGTTTTACCCCCCTTTTATTTTATTTTAACCAAATCTTAAATTTTATTAGATTTTTTTCTAATTTTTAATATTGTAAACCATCCAGATACATGTGATGGTCAGTATATCAAGCTATAAATAAACTTGAAACTTTAATCATCTGGTTTTCTTTGATTCTCTTAAATTATTATGCACTGTGCTTCTGTCTCCGGTTCCATTTTTTTGCACCTCTGTTACCCTGCTTATTTATTTTATGGATACTTATTATGAAATTTGTGTACTCATGTTGACAATGGATCTTTTTGTATATATATGCATGCCTTTCTGGTTATGTTTTTTTGGCATATACATGTTTTCACTCTGCATGTTTTAAAACTTTGTACCTGTGTTTATTTTTAATCATTTTTAGTTATGCTTTTAAGTATGCCAGGGGTGTCCAATGTCGGTCCTCGAGGGCCGCAGTCCAGTCGGGTTTTCAGGATTTCCCCAATGAATATGCATGAGATCTATTAGCATACAATGAAAGCAGTGCATGCAAATAGACCTCATGTATATTCATTGGGGAAATCCTGAAAATCCGACTGGACTGCGGCCCTCGAGGACCGACATTGGACACCCCTGAAGTATGCTATTGTTTGTTCATGTTTTCCTGGAATTTAAGAAACAGTGTGGGGAGGATGAAATCCAAGAATACGCCAAAAATGTGTTGGTTTATTATTGTCTCCCTGGTTATACCTGTTTCTTATTTGTTTTTATTGTTTGTACATGGATTTTATGATGATTGTCCTGGGAGTGTGCTTAGATCAGTTGTTCTCAACCCTGTCCTGGGGACCCGCCAGCCAGTCGGGTTTTCAAGATATCCCTAATGAATATGCATGAGAGAGATTTGCATATAATGGAAGTGACAAGTATGTAAATCTCTCTCATGCATATTCATTAGGGATATCTTGGATTGAGAACCACTGGCTTAGATAGTTGTTTGACAGTGGAAAACCAAATATTAAAAATAATCAAGGTGGGATACATGCAACTTCAAATGGTTTAGAGATTGTAGCCAATATTACCAGCATATTATTTCCGTACCATGGTTCAGACATTGATCCTGAGTAGGGTGGATTATTGTAATTCACTATACTTAGGAGTTGTGAAAGGGAAGTTGAGAGCTTTGCAAATGCTTATCAACTTCGCTGCAAGAAAAATCACAGGATTCCAAGGAGTACCCATATAACTCCTGTGTTGAAGAAACTACACTGGATACCTATGCAAAGATTGCAGTTTAAGATTGTTGCGATTATACATCAGACATTATATTATGCTTCCCCAAAGATCTTACAAGTATTCTTTGAGATCTATAAAGTGAGAAGAGAGCTTAGAGATGTAAATGGGAAGAAATTAAGTTTGGAGGTTAGAATGTCGACTATACATGCTAGGATCGGAGCATCAATGATATTTGTGGCTGGCGTAGAACTATGGAACACCTTTCTGATATCCTGAGGTTTTGTACGGGAGCATGAATTGTAAGAAAATGCCAAAACCTCAATTATTTGCCAATGCTTTTTTATGCTAAGGTATATTTCAGTTGATAATCGCCTTTTAGAATTTTTTTTGACAACAATGTATGATTTAAAACTTGCTTGCATTTCTGAATTGATTGAATATGTGCTCCATCCCTGTTTATAACAGGCAGTGGCGTACCAAGGGGGGGCGGGGGGATGGTCTGCTCCGGGTGCATGCCTTAGGGGGGGGTGCAAAGCTGGCCAGGTCCGAGTTGTCCGGTGCCGGTTCGCACAGGGCCGGCAAGATTGCATTGGGGCCATCGGCAGCGTCTGGGCTGCAACGGTGATGAGCAGTATTGGCAGGCCCCCCCGCGATGCAGTTCATGATCGGCAAGGCCCCCCTCCCCCGCAGATGACACTTAAGATCGGCAACGGGCCTCCTTCTACCCCTGGCATCAACAGAACTTCAAATCGGCAATGCGGTGCTCAGTCAAAAGCTTCCCCTCTGACTGAACTGCCTGGGCAGAAACAGGAAGCTGTGTCAGAGGGAAGCTTTGGACTGAGCACCGCATTGCCGATCTGAAGTTCTGTTGATACCGGGGGTAGAAGGAGGCCCGTTGCCGATCTTAAGTGTCATCATTGGGGGGGGGGGCGTTGTCGATCTTGTTGCCAAAATCGGAAAGTTGAGAGGAAGGGAGAGAGATGGGCCTGTGGTGGATGGAGAGATTGAGAGAAGGGGGCAGATGATGGAAGGGGGAGAGAGAAGAAGGCAGATGATGGAAGTGGAGAGAAGGGGGAGAGAGAAAAGAGCAGATGATCGAAGTGGGGAGAAGGAGGGAAGATGATGGAAGTTGGGAGAAGTGGGAGAGAGAAGAGGGCAGATGATGGAAGTGGAGAGAAGGGGGAGAGAGAAGAGGGCAGATGATGGAAGTGGGGAGAAGGGAGAGCAAATGCTGAATGGAAGTGGAGAAAGAGAACACATACTGGATGGAAGGAGGGATAAAGAAAAAGGACATATGCTGGATGGGGGAAGAAGATAGAGTTAGTGAGATAGTGGAGGGGTGAAGGAAAGGGGTGGCATGCCGTGGGTAGACACAGTGAAAAGAGGGACACTGAGGACTGCATAGTAAGAAATAATTTAATTTAGATGGAGGCAGAAAATAAAGAAGGAAGACCAGAGAAGGAAAGGGAAGAGAAGAGAGAGAGAGATGCCAGAGAATGGGAAAGGAGACAGAGATATCAGATCTGAGTGGAGGAAATGAGAAAAGAGAGATGCTAAAATGCACAGGGGGGAGGGAAAGAGAGATGAAAGGAAAAAGATGCCAGATCATGAGGGAACAGAGGGAAGATGATTGATGCCAGACCAAAGGGGGGGGGGTGTTTAGAGGAGAGATGGCAGGGGGAGACAGACAGTTTCTGGAAGGGGCAGACAGTGGATGGAACGGGCAGATGCTGGAAGTAAAAGAGTGAAAAGAAGATAAAAGCAGAAACCAGAGACAACAAAAGGTAGAAAAAAATCATTTTATTTCTATTTTGTCATTAGAATATATCAGATTTTAAATATATATCCTGCTAGAGACATAACTGGGGACTGCAAAGCCCAGGCAGTGCATCTTTAGCTAGATGGAAGGGGTAGAGAAAGAGGGCACATGATGGAAGGAGGGGATAAATAAAAGGAGGGCACATGATGGGGGGAAAAGGATTGAGTTAGGAAAATACTGGAGGGGGTGAGGGAAAGAGGTGGCAGAACGGTTCTGCAGTTTACTAATGCTGAGAGTCTCATATTAGTAAACTGCAGAGCCCTGAAGAAATGATTTTTCAATCATGAAGCGTAGGCTGTTTGGAGAGGAAGTTTTCACTAGTGCATGTACCACATTATCAAGCTTGTCTGCCATGAAGCAACAGATAAGTGTGGCTTGCACTTTGTTAGATTAATATTTAATCACCTTACCGTTATAGCTGGCACAGTGGGGTTGCCTATCATAGAATATTGAAGGTTAACCAATGAGAAATTTGGGTTCTCCTTCCTAGCTCTGGAGCAATGACTGCCTGGTACCTTCTGAGGCAAATTCCCCTGCATATGTGCTTGAACTGTATGCTTTAGGTATAAAATAGTTAAGCCTTGAGCTTTAGCTTCAGCGTTTGAACTGGAGGATATAAGTGTTTTGCTTGTTATATGGAAACTGCATAGTTGTATGCGGTCTACAAATTTTTTAATAAAATAAATAAATAAAGAACATGTTAATAAAGGTCACAGATTATGAGGGTACCGGCTTGTGAAAAATGGAGGAGATGTCATAATCAAAGTGCAAAAGGGGTGTGTGAAAAGATGGGTGTGGGAGAACAACATAAACGTCCAGAAAAGTGGTGACATAAACAAAGACTATTAAGTAGTGCATAAGAAAGATCAATTTCTTTGACTGGGTGACCAGAGAATTGGATAGAGGATGTGCACTAGATGTGGTGTATTTAGATTTCAGCAAAGCCTTTGACAGTGTTCCACATAGACGTCTAATAAATAAATTGAGAGCCCTCGGGATGGGTCCCAAAGTGATGGGCTGGGTCAGGAGCTGGTTGAGTGGAAGGCGACAAAGGGTAGTGATCAATGGAGTGGGGAGGGAGGGAGGAAGGAGAGAGAGAAAAAAGAGAGAGGGGGGCTATAGTGGATTGTGTCAGGTGGTGGGCAGAGGGAGCCACAGGCAAGTGGCAACAGCGGCAAGGAGCACAATTATGGCAAGGGCAGCTATCTAGGGTGGGTGAGGGGCAGTGACAGCAAGGGTGGCTCTCTGGGGGGCAGTGATGGCAAGGAAGCTAGTTTTGGGAGACAAAACAGTGCAATTTAGAATATGGGTTGGGGAAAGAACAATGCAAGATGGGCGCAGGGGTGGAGAGACAATTGCATTAAAAAATTTTTAATGCATTAAAAATACAATTAACATATTGCATAATTAACTGCATTAAATAATTTTGAGGGGGTGCTGAAACGTTCTCAACCCAACCAAGATGAGAATGATGTGAATATGGTACAATCAATGATATGAACCAATATCAAAACATAGATTTTCCTTTCTGCAAATTGGCACTTAATGAAATAAGCCATAGTGGCAAAATGACTCTCAGAATTTAGGAAATTGGTTGGTTGGGTTGAGAACTTTTCAGCACGTCCTCATGTGTATGTGCGTATGTATAAGTTTGTTCACTCTTGCTATATTGTCATTCATTGCACAAACATCAGAGTAAACCAATAATCAATAGGATAGGACAGGGGTAGGCAATTTCGGTCCTCGAAAGCCGGAACCAGGTCAGGTTTTCAGGATATCCACAATAAATATGCATGAGATAGATTTGTATCTCAAGGAGCAGTGCATGCAAATCCATCTCATACATATTCATTGTGGATATCCTGAAAACCTGACCTGGCTCCGGCTCTCAAGGACTGGAATTGCCTACCCCTGGGATAGGGATATCTGAAGCAGAGCTAAAGAAAATAGACAGATGGGATATCCAGGCTTACCTGTTCCTCCCACCCCCCCCTTGTGAAACACAGCCACAAAAAGTATATTTTCAAGGTTATAGAGGAGAATAAAGATGAAGGGGCATTTGATGTTCTGTCACACTGTAATTCCTTTTATTTAGCTGCATTTTTTTGAAGCATCTCAGGATGGCAGTACTTTAAAGACCAATCTGCTGGTATCTTTCTCCTCGAACCTAGATAAAACAGGTGCATTGAAAGAATCTTGGCTTTGAGGTTATAGGGTACAAATATGTCCTGATGTTCAATTGAGGAAGATGTTTCTTCAGTTGAAAACTAGGATGCTTTCAGTTGGAGCAAGCCTTTCCTTGACATTCCTTGCAAGTGCCTTGTCAAATTTTGTGATGTCAAGTATGGTTTCTTTGACAAATGCAACTGAAACATTTCCTGATTAATACTGAGATTTCTTGTTTTATTTGTTTCGTTGGATTACTAGGGTAGGCTAGGATCATTAGTAAAGTGCTTTTTATTCGCAATTGGAAGAATTGGGATCACCTTAGTTTTCCTTTTTGGTGGGCGAGCTTATGTTTAACTTATAAATATGATAAAATGAATGCTGATATGCTAGGACATAATAAGACATTCAAATTAGTTTGGCGTCCATTGATGTCTTTTGTAGATTTGCTATAGTTGTCCTTTATCTTTATCTTTGTTTTCCGATGTTTTTCACCTACACATCCAGGAGGGTGGGAGGTGGGAGTATATCTTTTGTTTTGGTATTATTCCTTATGGTAATGATGGATGGGGAGAGAATTTTCATCTTTTGTATAGATACTGATTGATTATAAGTGCTTGGTTGATTATCATTATTTGTATATAAATTATATTGCACTTTTTGTTGGCATTAAAAACTAAATAAAGTTTTTTAAAAGTAAAGTACTTTTTTAGCAGTCACAGGTTTGTTTGTTGTTCTAGATGCAACAATCTTATTGCTCTCATTGTCGTAACTCCTTGATTTTCTCTCTTGCTCTTATTGATGTGGGCTATTGAGGTTTTCCTATTTGTTTTCATGTGTAGATAGCAAACAGAAGCAAGTTCCACAGAGAAGGGCTAAATAAACAAAGGCCGAAGAATGAGTTGAAACTAGATGACCAGCAGATACAGATAGATCACCCAAAGATTGTTCCCTGGAACAAAGTGTCCTTAAGGGTATATATGACGTCACCATAGGAGCCAGCTCTGCGAGTTCTTGAACACCTCCAATATTGAACAAAATGCTTTCAGTTTGTCCAAGTATGGGTAATGTGTGATGGGTTCAGCACCCTCAACCATTGTGTAAAATTGACACTTATGAGTGTCACCAGGGATAAAAAGGAAAACTCATACAGGAATGCTTTGTGAGCAAGCAAAATCATTATGAAATGAATCTAACATTTCACTGGTATTCAGTGATAGAGGAGAGTTGAGACAAAGTCCAGTTTGGAGGTTTTGCCCTGCAACTGAATAACTACAGCTGGCATTTAAAAATAAAACCCTGCTGAATATTTAATCTGAGTGTTTTAGTCAAGTAGAGATAAATTGAGACTATAGTAGACCTTAGGCGAATATTGGTAGGCACTTACCACAAACCTCTATTTATTTATTTTATCAATCCCTTCTCCCATAGTCACATTCACTCTTTCCATGCCTTATCCCCCCCCCCCCCCCTCACACACACACACACTCCAGTATCCTCATTCATAGCCTTCCCTCTGGGCTGCTGCATTTCACCTTTCCAGAAGTAGTGGGGAGAAAACTGCAAGGCCTAGTTCTGGGTCTTATGGCAGTAGCAGACTGTGGGTGTAGGGTCGGTCTATGCTAACATATGCTTTAAATGGAGTGGCCTAGAAAGAGAGGATGTTGAAGGCAGAGCAGCTCACAGAGTGAGATATACCAACAAACATTGAGCCCAATTTTAGAAGGTTGTGGAGAAGGAAATTAAGATGTCCAGGTTGGGACATGGAAAATTCCCACAGTATTTTACAGAGGCATTGCCAAATATAGAGCCTCATATAAAACACATATAAGGATGTGCCAGACTGTATGCTCAAGTCCATCCAACAGGAGAACTGATTATAAAAAAAAAAAAAAGCTGCATATAAGGTAAAAAAAAGCATTCTGCTTTCCCCCAGATTTGTGTGGCAGCAGTTATTTAAAAAAAAAATCCTGTCTCTGACTTTATGCATTTTCCTTACCTTGTGATCCCCCTCCTAACATCTTGGCAACCATTCACACCCCTCTCCTGACACCAAGGCAGTCATCAACATTAAGGGCTCCTTTTACTAAGGTGTGCTAGAGTTTTTAGCGTGTGCTACGTGGAAAATACTTCTGCAAGCTCTTTGAAGGCGTTAGCTAAGCGCACCCTAAAACCGCTAGTGCACCTTAGTAAAAAGGAGCCCTAAGTCCTCCTCCTGACCTCTCTTCCCCACATGAGAACCCTAACCCCACCTTGATGTCTCCCCTGGAAGACCCTCTCCCCGACTACCTTGGCTCCTAGATAGTCTATTGGGTGCAGAAGCAATCTCCAGTCACTCCTGTTTTTGTGAGTCCCAGGTTCAGAATGTTACCCTGATCCCTAGCAGTAAAGTCATAGTATCAAGTTTCAAGTTTATTAGGTTTTTGTACTGTATACTTCCTATCAAGGTTATCTAAGCGGTTACCTAAGCGGTACTGAAGCTTTTTCCCTATCTGTCCTGGTGGGCTCACAATCTAGCTAATGTACCTGGGGCTATGGAGTGACTTGCTCAGGGTCACAAAGAGCAGCATGGGGTTTGAACCCACAACCCCAGGGTGCTGAGGCTGTAGCTCCAACCATTGCGCCACACACTCCTGCTAGGAGCATGCTGCCACATTAGGAGAGCCTCGGATAGAGGTCTAAACCTTGGACAATTTTTAGATATTTTTACAAAAATCTGTACAGCCCTGTACAGGTAAACAACTTTGCTATCCCTTCCTTTTCTGGTTAAAGCAATTTAAAAAAAAAATCCTTGGAATGAAAAGAAAAAGCAAGATGAATCAATTGTGGTTCACTTGATATCTTTTAGCTTTTTCTGCTTCCTTATGCTCTGAACTCACTTTAGAATGTTAAATGTATTACTAATGGTATGAAGTGCTCTGTGTTCTCATTACAGACCTATTTCTTAATTGGAAAATTCACTTAGGTGTATTTGGTTTATGGGTCATGCTGAACTTAGTAGTATTTCCCTAAAATAAGAAATTGCTTTCCTGCAAAATATCATTTTTATACTCCTTTAGATGAGCATTGGGGACTAGGGACCTGTGTTTTCTAATAACTTTATTTGGTTTAATCAATTTAACATGTAGCCATAAAACAAGATGTCAGATAAGCTCTGTAGGAAGCATCATGTCTGCCAGTTTCTTTCCTATCAATTGCAGCTAAATAAGAGTTAAGGGAACAATAATAGTCTCCTATACTTGGTTGAGTGTTTATCTATCTTTAATTCTACCAGCTCTATTTATCTATTTTGCTTAATTACTGTAAATCCCAGGGAATAATGCCCTGTAAAAAAAATTTAAATGGTTACGATCCAAGATGGCCACCGCAGCTTGTAACTGGTGAGACGCTGCATGAGTCTACCTCTGCTTTTTGAGATTTGCCTATTACTATGTCGAAAAGAAGGGGAAAATGTGTCGGTGGAGCCTCCTGCCTTTCGGAAGTACCCTCGGCACCATCGATGAATTTTTGTGGCGTCTCCAATGCAAGTCAGCAATGTCGGGGAATCGCCCGCTGAAGATGCCGGTAGGGGAGTGAAGTCATGGCAGAAGCTCCTGGGCTCGATGCTACCTTGAGCCCCGACATGAGAGTTCTGCCTCCACAACCTCAGAGAGCAAGCTCTCCCGCGTGAGCCAAACACATCTGAAGAGGCAGTGTTTTTTGCCATGGGAGGCCAGTGAGGGCATGCTATTCAGTTCTGGAAGGGGACTTCCTCAGTCCCAGAAAACTGCCTGAAGTGGGAACATCGAAGGAGATGGACTGAGGCGAACAAGAGGTACATTTGGAACCCGACAAATCTTTAGAAACACTTGGAGCTTTTTCCGTGATAAATAAACCACCTGAGGTTACTTTGGGCACCTTGTGGGATCTTGTTAGCTTAGGGAAATCTTTGACCCCCACAAGTCAAGGACTTAGCAGAGAAGCTAAAAGAACAAAGAAAGGAAATGTCTTCTTTACAGCAAGATTTATCAGCAGTTAAAAATGAATTACAAAAAATGACAACAGAAGTGACATCAATTAAAAAAAAATAAATCCAGGAAGCACTGATTACAGACAACACTATTTTAAGGAGAAAGTTAGAAACACTGGAAAATTAAAACCAGACAAATAATTTGCATAAGAACATAAATGCCGCTGCTGGGTCAGACCAGTGGTCCATCGCGCCCAGCAGTCCGCTCACGCGGCGACCCTCAGGTCAAAGACCTGTGCTCTAACCGAGACCAGCCCTACCTGCGTTCGTTCCGGTTCAGTAGGAACTTGTCCAACCTTGTCTTGAATCCCTGGAGCGTGTTTTCCTTTATAATAGACTCTGGAAGATTCCCATGATAACGCCCATTGATATGTTAAAGAGATATTTCATAGAAGAGCTATCCCTCCATTTGTTTGAGCATATCTTCCAAGGAAGCAAGCGCAACAGTTAGAAAGTGAAAATCAACAAGAAAATCCACTCGACGTTATAAATATAGTTGAAGCTTCTGATGTAACTCTCACTACCCCAGCAACACTGTTATTAACGGTAGCTCTTCTACCAGATAAGGAATGGATTATGAGAATGTTTTTTCATAATAGAACTAAGGAGATCTAAAGGTGAATCTCTTCATAAAGGTGACTAATAAATGCCAATAAATAAATATATTTTGCCAGATGATTAGGTTTCATGGGTTTTATATATTTAAATTTTAGATGAGTAGACTGTATGGTTCTTGAAGTTTTTATCTGTCATCATATTCTATTTTATATTGCCATCAAACTTGTACAGTAGAAAGTGGGGAGGATAATATTAGAACTTTAGAAAACATTATAGTACAGAAACTGTTAGCAACTGTCAAAGACTCTGTACTGAGATATTTAGCAAAGGGGGAAGATGTGTTACTTGTCCTTTTGGATTTATCAGCTGCATTTGACTTGGGGGTCCTTTTATTAAGCTGTGCTAGCAGGGTTAGCCCATCGGACATTTCATCATGCGCTAAGCCCCACGGCCGGCTAAAAAACTAACGCCTGCTCAATGCAGGCGCTAGCAGCTAGCGCGGCAGGCGGTTTAATGCACGTTAAACCCCTACCGCAGCCCACTACCGCAGCTTGATAAAAGGACCCCTTAGTTCAACATACGTTATTAGGAACCCGCTGTAGATAAGTGGGATTGGAAGGAACTGTTATGAATTGGATTCTGTCATTTATCAAACAACGAGTAGAGTGAAAATTCAGGAAGATATCTCCACATGGAAGGAATATAATATAGGGTTTCCCAGGGATCAGCGTTACCCCCTATGTTGTTTAATATCTTTTTCAATCCTTTGGGAGAATTTATTAGAAATATTGGTTGGAAATGTTATATTTATGTAGATGATGTTTAATTGATAATTCCACTGAAGAAGTTTGATAGGACTAAACGACAAATTGTAGTAAGATTAGAAAAGGTATTTGGATGGTTCAAAAATAATAGTTTGGTGGTCAATAAAGGTAAAACAGAGTTGCTGTATATTAATAAATCAGGAGAGCAGAGAATGAGATTTAAACTAATATTGAATGGAGTACGGTTAGAATCAGAGTTGGGCAATGTGACAGATTTGTGAGTTTGGCTTAATTCAAGTTATGATTCGATTTTACAATGTGTGGTTAAAAATGCATATGGAAACCTTATTACAGGGCTGCCCAAGTCTGGTCCTCGAGATCTACTGGCAGGCCAGGTTTTCAGGATATCCACAATGAATATGCATGAGAGAGAGATTTGCAAATCAAGAAGGCAGTGCAGGCAAATCTCTCTCTCATGCATATTCATTGTGGATATCCTGAAAACCTGGCCTGCCAGTAGATCTCGAGGTCTTGGGCAGCCCTACCTTTTTAGATAAAGGGTTTGAACCTTATTTGTCATTTAAAGCTATGACTAATGTAATTGTATTTCTTGTTTTGTAAATTTTTAATGACTAATGCAGTTTTACTGGGTCTACCAAATATCTGATCAGATAAAATCAGACAGTATAAAATGCCACACTGTTAGGCAACCCTGAGCAATTAAGTGCAGTTCCAATGCTGAAAGGGCTGAATTGGCTGCAATTTAGTTGTCAGATCAAATTTAAGATAATACGAAGGGATGATGAAAAATTCTCACCCAACCAACTTCCTAAATTCTGTGCGTTATTTTGCCACCGTAGATGAAAAGACTGTCATTTTATTTTGCAAAGTGCCATTTTGCAGAATCATAATGCTATCTTTTGATATTGTTTCAGATCGTTGATTGAACCGTGTCAATGAAAAGTGTGGAATTTTCACTCGTGGAACTCCGAGCTGTCATGAAATTCCTATTCCTGCAGAAGAAAACTTCAAAGGAAATCCATGAATGTATAATGCAAACACTGAGTGAAAAATGTCTATCTTATTCCACAGTAAAGAAATGGTATGCAAACTTTCAGTGCGGAAATTTCGAGACCGAAGATGCAGCAAGGTCTGTGAGGCCTCAAACGGTGTCAGCTCCTGAAATTGTTGACCATGTCCATGACCTGATTTTGGCAGATTGGCGAATGTCGGCTAAAACAATTGCTGAGACACTACAGATATCCAGGGAACATGTTAGGTGTATAATCCATGAGCAGCTGGATATTGTGACGGGGAAAAGGCAGAAATCCCAACAACCCCTAGGTTATCCCAGGACAAGCAGGCAGCATATTCTCACATGTGGGTGACGTCATCTACGGAGCCCCAGCGCGGACAGCTTTTCAAGCAAACTTGATTGAAGTTTCAAGTTTGCTACACTGCACCACGCATGTGCATGCCTTCTTGCCCACTAGAGGGCGCATCCCACCTCGTGGTCCTCAGTTCAGTTTTTTCCGCGGAGCCAGAAGCCCTGTGGAAATTGAGCTCTGCTCTTTTTTGCCTTCTGTCGCCGCGTCCGGTGATTTTTGATCGGTCGCTGTGCTATACTTCGTTTGTTTTTGTTGTTTTGATTGTTAAAAAAAAAAAAAAAAAAAAGGTTTATTTCGTTCGGCACCAGGGGTTCCCGTGAGCCGTGGCCGCGACCGGCCTTGTTTTCGGCCGGCTCGGTTTTTCATGTCCCGTCCCTTGACGGGTTTCAAGAAGTGCACCCGGTGTGAGCGGTTACTTTCCATTACCGACCCACACCGGTGGTGCTTGCTCTGCTTGGGACCCGAGCATCCGACTGATTCTTGCGATCGGTGCTCCACCTATCAGGCCAGAGCGCTCTGCCGACGTCGTGCCAGGATGGCGGAGCTTTTCGCGGTCGACTCCGCGCTGGGGAAGGCCTCGACGTCGGCCTCAGCTTCGGCCCCGGCCTTGACCTCGGCCTCGGGATCCTCGGCCTCGCCGCGTCCCTCGACATCGAAGCCTACGCCTTCGACGAAACCTGCCTCGGGTAAGTCCTCTCTTCCATCCCCGACTCCAGGGTCGACGAAGAAGCCATCTTCGGGCTCCTCGACGGCGGGTGGGTCGTCCTCGGCCCCGCCAAAGCCTACGGCCACTACTGCCCCGAGGGAATACTCGAGACCGAGGTCGCCCTCCAAGGAGCAGCCCCCGGCCTCGGACCTGCCTACCATGGTGGGGATCCCGGCGTTCCAAGACTTGCTCCGAGCATTGATTGCCTCGGAGCTGTCTGGGGCCCTCGAGCATTTGCAGCAGGCTTCGGCCTCGACAGCTTCGGCCTCGAGGGCCCCGACCTCGGTGGCCTCGGTCTCGGCTCCCTCGGCCTCGGGTACCAGGACGGCACTGGCCTCGGCCCCGATCTTACCCTCGACTTCGGCCTCGGGGGCCCCGCCTGAGAGTAGCGTTAGGCCCCGTGACAAGGTGCGCAGGGTGAGGCGGATCTCCTCCTCCTCTTCGAGGTCCTCCCGGGACTCCTCGCCCTCGGGTCGGCCTCGGGCGAGGCGTCGTCCGAGGAAGCCTAAGTGTTCGTGAGGTTCCCCTCGACGACGTGGTCACTCCTCGCCGCTCGGGGGCGAGGCTTTGCGGGTCTCGGAGCTCCGCCTCGATAACCCGAGGCTGCTCCGTACCCCAGCGAGAGGGGGTTCGCGTGACTCCTCGCCAAAGAGGAGGGGGCGTGCCACGGTACCTCGGACGCCTGGTACCTCTCCCAGGGGTTCTTCGGGACGTAAACGTTCCCCGACCCCCTCGGGGCCATTGGATCTGGCCTCCTGGGAATCCGGGTCCGGTAGGGAACCACGCTATTCCCACGAGGCTTCCCCCTTCTGTTCGGCGGGGAGGTCGACAACTCCCTCGCCGCCCACCAGACCGTCCTCTTTTTCCACTTTCGTGCAGGACATGGCGCGTGCTTTGGGTCTGGACCTCATGGCGGGATCTCAATATACCAAAGAGTTCCTCGAGGAGCAGGACCTTCCCACTCCCCCGAGGGAAACTCCCCGACTTCCCTTGAATAAGGTCCTCCATCAGACCTTCCTTAAGAACCTGACTTCACCTCTTACGGTCACAGCGGTGCCGTCTAAGATGGAGTCCAAGTATAGGACTATTCCACCCAAGGGATTCGATAAGGCTCAACTCTCCCACCAGTCTTTGCTTGTGGAGTCGGCGCTGAAAAAGTCGCAACCCTCCAGAGTTTCTGCGGCGGTCCCCCCCCCGGCAGAGAGGGTCGGACCCTGGACAAGTTTGGTCGTCGCCTCTATTCGAATTCCCTTATGGCAACCAGGGTGCTAAATTATGCCTTTACATTCTCATCCTATTTACGGGGCATGGTGAAGGACCTGCCTCAGTATCATGACGATCTACCAGATTCCCGTAGGGAAGGATTCGCCAGGTTTATGTCCAACCTGTCTCAATTACGCCTGTACCTGTTTCACGCGGTGTACGACGCGTTTGAGCTGGTGTCGAGGGTGTCTGCATTCGCTGTAGCTATGCGCCGACTAGCGTGGCTACGCACCCTCGATATGGACCCAAACCTGCAGGAACGCCTAGCGGATTTACCTTGCGTGGGGTCCGAGTTATTTGATGAGTCCCTAGAGGCAGCGACCAAACGGTTGTCAGAGCAGGAGCGCTCGTTGGCCTCGTTGGTCCGTCCGAAACCTAGGGCCACACCGCAGAAACCCTTCCGACCTCCTCCGAGGCGTTACCCTCAGAAGTCGACGCCGGCCTTTTCTAGGCCCCCGCCACGGCGTCCACCCCAACAGGGAAGAGGGGGACAAACGAAACCTCCGGCGCAGGCTGCGTCCAAGCCAGCGCCGTCCTTTTGACGTGCTATGCGGATGGGGCCGGCCCCCCTCCGCAATCGCGCCGGTCCCCCTTCCCATAGGGGGTCGACTCCGGTCCTTTTATGCGGCTTGGACCGAGATAACATCCGACGCTTCGGTGCTCCGGACCGTCTCCGAGGGCTACTCTCTCAATTTTTGGTCTGCGCCACCAGAACAGTCACCGGGGGCTTGCCCATACAATCGGACCCAGCTCCCCATCCTCATGGCCGAGGCCAAGACCTTGTTGAGGCTTCGGGCGGTGGAACCTGTACCCCCCGATCAGCGGGGGTGGGGGTTTTACTCCCGTTACTTTTTGGTCCCAAAAAAGACCGGGGACTTGCGCCCCATTCTAGACCTCAGGAAGCTCAACAAGTTCCTGGTCCGGGAGAAGTTCCGGATGCTGTCACTTCCGGTATTGTATCCTCTCTTGGAGGAAGGGGACTGGATGTGCTCCCTAGACCTGAAGGAAGCGTATACCCATGTTCCGGTGCATCCCACCTTCCGCAAATTCTTACGGTTCCAGGTGGGCGAGTTACACCTACAGTACCGGGTCCTCCCCTTCGGCCTGGCTTCGTCCCCTCGAGTCTTCACGAAGTGTATGGTGGTAGTCGCTGCAGCCTTGAGGTCTCGGGGGCTTCAGGTCTTCCCATACCTGGACGATTGGCTGATCAAGGCCCCAACCAGGGAGGGGGTTATCTCAGCGACCCGACAGTGTATCACCTTCCTTCAGCGACTGGGGTTCGAATTGAACTTTCCCAAGTCGCAGCTGTGCCCGACCCAATCACTTCAATTTATAGGCGCAGTGCTGGACACTGTTCACCTTCGTTCGTTCCTCCCTCCTCCTCGTTTGGAGGCTTTGGTTCAGTTGAGCCGTCTGATTTCTCGGCTACCTGTGGTCTCGGCTCAGCGCATGATGATGCTTCTGGGCCACATGGCGTCTACGGTCCACGTCACTCCGTTCGCCAGACTGCACCTGAGAATCCCTCAGTGGACTCTGGCCTCTCAGTGGCGCCAGGATTGCGATCCTGTCTCTTGTCTCATAGCGGTGACTCCTTCTTTGAGACGATCGCTCCGTTGGTGGACCGTCTCTTCGAATCTTTCCGGGGGTTTGCTCTTTCTCGTCCCTCCACATCGTTAGGTCCTGACCACGGACTCCTCGGAGTACGCGTGGGGGGCCCACCTCGACGGTCTGCGGACCCAGGGCCTGTGGTCGGCGGAGGACCGACGCTGTCACATCAATGTGTTGGAGCTTCGTGCCATCTTTCTGGTGGCTCACACATTCTGCCACCTACTCCACGATCAGGTAGTCCTCGTGCGTACGGACAACCAGGTGGCCATGTATTATGTGAACAAGCAAGGTGGGACAGGCTCTTGGTCCCTTTGCCGGGAAGCTCTACGCCTTTGGGAATGGGCGATCTCCCAGAACATCTTCCTACAGGCGGTCTATATCCAGGGAGAACGGAACTGCTTGGCAGACAAACTCAGTCGGCTTCTCCAGCCGCACGAGTGGTCACTCAACTCCAGAGTCCTGCGCGAGGTCTTCGACCGCTGGGGGACTCCGCAGGTGGACCTGTTTGCCTCTCCGGAGACTCACAAACTACCCCTGTATTGTTCTCGGATGTACTCCCCGGACCGTTTAGAAGCAGATGCCTTTCTTCTCGACTGGGGAGGGAGGTTCCTTTATGTGTTTCCTCCTTTTCCCCTGATCTTGAGGACGTTGGTTCGTCTCAAATCATCCAGAGCAACTATGATTCTCATTGCGCCTCGGTGGCCTCGTCAACACTGGTTCTCCCTGCTTCTTCAACTCAGTGTCAGGGAGCCTTTGCTTCTGCCTGTGTTTCCCTCTCTGCTAGCTCAGAGTCGGGGTTCGCTGTTGCATCCCAATCTTCAGTCGTTACACCTGACAGCTTGGTTCCTTTCCCCCTGACTTCGGACCCGGTTTCTCCGTCGGTGAGGGAAGTGTTATTCCCAGAAATGGACCAGGTTTTCCTCCTGGTGTTCCTTGCGTCATCTGGAACCGGATTCGGTCCCGGTGTCTTCGGTGCTGGACTACTTGTTGCATCTATCTAATTCAGGCCTGAAGACGACATCCATTCGGGTGCATCTCAGTGCCATTTCTGCTTTCCATCGTCACTTGGAAGGACGTTCTCTTTCACTTCATCCTCTGGTGACTCGTTTCATGAAGGGTCTACTCAATGTTTGTCCCCCTCTGAAGCCTCCTCCCGTCGTTTGGGATTTGAATGTTGTCTTAGCTCAACTAATGAAACCTCCCTTTGAGCCTATCGACAAGTCTCTCCAGAAATTTCTCACTTGGAAAGTGGTATTTCTGATTGCCCTCACATCTGCTCGACGGATTAGTGAGCTGCAAGCTTTGGTTGCAGACCCGCCTTTTACTGTATTTCATCATGACAAGGTGGTTCTCCGCACCCATCCTAAATTTTTACCTAAAGTTGTGTCTGATTTCCACCTCAATCAGTCCATTGTCCTTCCTGTGTTCTTCCCTAAGCCCCACTCCCATCCTGGCGAGACGGCGCTCCACACGCTTGACTGTAAGAGGGCGTTGGCATTTTATCTCCAACGCACCAGGTCTCATCGGAAGGTTTCTCAATTGTTTTTGTCCTTTGATCCTAATCGTCTAGGACACCCTGTTTCCAAGCGCACCTTGTCCAACTGGTTGGCTGCTTGTATTTCTTTTTGCTACACTCAGGCTGGTCTTACGCTCCCGGGTCGAGTCACGGGGCATAAGGTCCGGGCGATGGCAGCTTCGGTTGCTTTCCTCCGATCCACTCCGATGGAGGACATATGTAAAGCTGCCACTTGGTCTTCGGTTCATACGTTCACCTCCCACTATTGTCTGGACACTTTATCCAGAAACGACGGCCGGTTTGGCCAGTCGGTGTTACGTAATCTGTTTTCCTAAATTGCCATCCTCCCACCTGCCCTTTTTTGGTTGGCTTGGAGGTCACCCACATGTGAGAATATGCTGCCTGCTTGTCCTGGGATAAAGCACAGTTACTTACCGTAACAGGTGTTATCCAGGGACAGCAGGCAGATATTCTCACAACCCGCCCGCCTCCCCGGGGATGGCTTCTTTGCTAGTTATGGAACTGAGGACCACGAGGTGGGATGCGCCCTCTAGTGGGCAAGAAGGCATGCACATGCGTGGTGCAGTGTAGCAAACTTGAAACTTCAATCAAGTTTGCTTGAAAAGCTGTCCGCGCTGGGGCTCCGTAGATGACGTCACCCACATGTGAGAATATCTGCCTGCTGTCCCTGGATAACACCTGTTACAGTAAGTAACTGTGCTTTTCTGCCTGCAATCCATGAAACCAGCCCTGCCGTTGATAATAAACCCAAGAGTAAAGTTAGATAGATCGTGAGCCTACCAAGACAGACAGGGAAAAATGCTTGAGTACCTGAATGTAAACTACCTAGGTTATAAATGGTATATAAATACTAAAAATAATCAAGAACAACAAAAGGCACTAGGAATTAAAGATATTCCTAGTCCAAAAGCTTATTTGCCCTTGAATAATAAAGGTCCTGTGAAAAAGAAACTAGTTCCACATTCTATATTTTCCATACCAAATAAAAAGAGAGGGAGCAAAGAGTACACAAGAGAAAACTCTAGCGCACAAAAGCCGGCTGCCTAAGTGCAGCCAATTCGACCCTCAGATTCACCTGTGGAGGTAGTTAAGCTGGCAAGGAATCTGAAACCAGGAAGAAAGAGCCTCATTGCAGGAGTTTCCACCACAGCAGGCAGCTGAAACAGAACACTATTCCTTTGAAGCAGCAGGGCAATTGCAGATCCCAAATATCCCAACTGAAGGGAGAAAGGCTGACAAAAGGAACCAGGCTAAAGAACCCTTAAAACTCAGCCAAATAATATAGAAATGCTGTCACTGTCTGGGGAAGGTGGGAATGAGCCATGGTTAGAGGAAAGTATGGAGTATGAGGAATGTGTTTCTGTTCAATCAGATGATAGCAGAGAAATACAATGGGAGCCAGATGCTCAGACTTAATGTATGAGTGGTTTCAGCTTGAGTGTGGTGTTTGAGTGTTAAGCTGAGGTAAAAGTAAGGCTAATGCATTGTCATAGTATTTTTGTTATGGAGAAAGTTCCCAGTGGGGGAAGGGATTACTTAACCCTTCCCTGCCAGAGCTAGCAATAGCAATGATAAGAGTTCTAGCGTTTAGGACCAACAGAGTGCTTTATTTAAACCTTATTATTGGGGTCCAGGAGGGGATACCATCTAAGGGAGGAATGTGCCTACCTCACTGAACTAGAGATAGTATGAACTCAGTGAATGATTGTTTCCAACAGTAAATAAGGAGAGAATAATTTAGCCTATTGTGAGAAAGCATGAGAATGCTGTGTAGATTTGCATAGTGGCCAGTTAACCTAGCAGAAATAAAAGGGATCTAAAGCCACTTGAAAGCCAGGCCAAGCTAAAGCCAAGCTGGAACCTTGAGGGACTGAGTGGAAAGTTCATACTGAACTGTGCTGTACAACATGTTTAAACAAAGACTGACAGAAGCCAGTAATCAGAATCCTGAGCTTGAGGGACTGTGTTCTGTTGCTTGAAAGCTAAAAGGAAGAAATGTTTTGATGCTTAATCTGAACTGCTATCGTGAGGGAGCAGCATGTATAATTGGACTGTGAGAATACTATTGTTTATGGCATTGAGGATGCACTAAGTTTGGGGTGCAAGTGAAAACACCTGCATGAACTCTTTTGTGTTTTGTGGAATAAATAAGAAAGTTCACACTTATTTTTGCAAGACAAATTTTATTTTGAGTTTGCAATCGTACTTCGGCACTCCAATTCTGCTCGACTGATGCAATGTTAGGGTTAAGGTCAAGCCTGACACTTCCCTTGCTCCCCGCCACAGTGCAAAAGTTGTCAGCCAAGTGGGTGCTCAAATGTTTGAATGCTGACAAGAAATGACGTTGAGTGGACACTTCCAAGTTGATTTTGCAGCATTTTCAGTGAGCTGATGCCAACTTTCTGTAACTATTAGTTACTGTTGATAAAACATGATTACACCACTATGACCCTGAAAGAAAACAGTCCATGCAATGGTGGCACTCAGGTTCTCCAAGGCCAAAATATTTCAAAACCTAAAAGTCAGAAGGAAAGATCATGGCCACAGTGTTTTGGGATCAGAAAGGTGTTGTAATGACTGCCTATCTTCCAAGAGACAATTAATGCAGAATAGTACTGTAACTTGCTGTGCCAATTAAAGGAGGCATTGAAATAAAACAGGAGAGGGAAGTTGCAGAAAGGAGTTCTTTTTGCAAGACAATGAACCTGCTCACAAGGCTGGCAAAATGATGGATATTTTGATGCAGTTGGGGGTTTCAGTGCATAGACCATCCACCCTATTCATAATATCTTGTCCCATCTATTTTCTGTTTCCAAACCTTAAAAAGAGTTTGAAAGGGCACCAGTTTTCAAGTGATTCTGAGGTGATTGCAGCAGCGGAGCAGTATTTCAGTGACCAGAAATCAGAGTATTTTTAGGAAGAGTTACAGAAACTTCAGACATGATGTGCCAAGTGTGTTGAACTTAGGGGTGAATAAATAGCTTATAAGTTTCATGGCTCCATGTCATTCCCTTCTTGGTTGGGCTAAGAACTTCTCAGCACCCCTTTGTATGTGAGACTGAGGAAATATCTGCCAAACAGGGCATTACGTTTTGGTCAAGATTCTGTTGGAAATTCTCTCAGTTAAAGATTAGGTCAAGGATATTTTCTGTGGTGGCATCCATGTGATGGAATGCTCCACCTAAGGAATTAAGAATGGAATCTGATGTATGTCAATTAAAAAGGAAGGTGAAGGCATTGCTTTTTTTAGGAATATTTTTAATGAGAGTGATAAAAGTTTAAGATTCAGTGAAAAGAAAGTTGGAGCTCATACAAAGGAACATTGGGGCATTGTGAATTTTATATATTTCTTAAAGGTACAGTTACAGTTATACAGTTATTTTATTTGATATACCGCCATTTTTAACAAAGTCAAATCAAAGCGGTGTATAATTAATAAAAATGGGCAATCAAAGCGGTGTACAGTAAATATTTATAATAAAAACATAACAAGGGGGAAGTACACAAACAAATTAACCAAACTAGACACAACAGGACAAAAGGGTAGGCAAGGTTTACAATATCTTAAGGGAAAAAAACAAGCATGATAGGAACAAGAGGATAGGATACAGAAAGAATAAGGAAAAGAAAAGTAAAGATAAGCATAAGATAGTGACTGCCTGATCACTAGTAATATGAAAAAGTTATAAGAAAATATGATTGTTATTTGATTATACTGTAATTGTGGTTTTTACATTACATTACATTACATTGATGTCTTCTATTCCACCAATATCTTTCAGTTCTAGGCGGTTTACAATAAGAAATTAACATGGGCATTCCCAGGGAGATTACAAGGTTGATAGCTATAGTATGCGTCTGGATTTAGGAATGGTCGATACGGTGTGGTTAGATCATTTGACAAATTTCTTGAATAGTATGGTTTTCAGTTCTTTCCTGAATGTTTTGTAGTTGGGCGTCGTGATCAGCAGATTTGAGAGGTGGTGGTCTATTTTTGTCTTTGTTTTAAATCAATATTTGGTTTGGCCCCTATGTACTTGTTTTCTCATTTTAATTTGGATTCTATTAGGCCTACACATAGAATTCATATGTTCACTTATCCAACAATAAAGGCCTGTCGTTATAAAAGATTCCTGTACAGAACTCTTGCTTTCCAGGCAGGTAAATTGAACGATTGGCTGGGTAACATTATCATGCACTCCTCATCCTATTCTAGTTTTAGAAAATCAGAAAAAATGAAATTGTTTAATCGATTTGTAACCTAAGAATTTTACTGTTTTTACTTCTTTTATACTGTATGCATGTATCACTGCACAACAATTTTTTGGTTAAGTCTTGATTCCTGAAAAGTTTTTGGTGATTATGACAGGTACCAACTTGGTATGCTCAAATATGGTTTTGGTTTTACTGCATCACGTAAGAACTATGAGAAATAGACATTTTTATGTTTACTGACAATAAAATATATAGTCAAGTTTACGTTTCGCACAAGCGACTAAATGAAACAGAATTAAAAGTGTTTTGCTCCCGAGTTTCTTTTATATTCAGTGTCTGGTGCATCACGTTGTAGCATCCAACAATAGTCGGCAAGCATTGACGGATTCCAATTGCCCTGGTATCGTTTCTCCATCGTAGCTATGTCTTGATGAAACCTTTCACCGTGCTCGTCACTCACAGCACCGAGATTTGCGGGGAAGAAGTCCAAGTGTGAATGGAGGAAATGAATCTTGAGTGACATATTGCACTTCATTCTCTTGTATGCTTTGAGAAGTTTGTCTACCAGCTGAATGTAGTTTGGGGCTCTGTAATTGCCCAGAAAATTGTCAACAACGTCTTTCAAGGCTTTCCAGCCAATTTTTTCCGGCCCAACTAACAGATCTTCAAATCGCTTGTCACTCATAACATGTCTGATCTGGGGGCCAACAAAAATACCCTCTTTGATCTTGGCATCAGTTATTCTTGGGAACATCTGTCTTAAATAACGAAAACCTTCCCCTTCCTTGTTCATTGCTTTCACAAAATTCTTCATGAGTCCCAGTTTAATGTGAAGAGGAGGCAAAAATATCTTTGTCGGGTCAACAAGCGATTCATGTGCTACATTTTTCTGTCCTGGAACTAACTTTTTACGGAGTGGCCAGTTCTTTCTAGAATAGTGCGACTCTCTGTCTCGGCTGTCCCATTCGCAGATGAAACAGCAGTACTTTGTATAGCCAAGCTGCAGTCCTAGTAACAGAGCAACGACTTTGAGGTCTCCACAGATATTCCAGTTATACCTGGTATACTGGACATACTTTAGTAACATTTCCATATTCTCATATGTTTCTTTCATATGTGCTGCATAGCCAACAGGTACTGAAGGATAAACGTTGCCATTGTGCAACAGAACAGCTTTCAGGCTTAACATTGACGAATCAATGAAAAGACGCCACTCTTCCGGGTTGTGATCACAACCAAAGACCGAGAACAATCCTTCAATGTCACAACAGAAACAGAGACTGTCGACTTGTGCAAAAAATTTGGTTATATCATGATGCCGGTCTCGAAACACAGAAATTTTCGTACCTGGTGATAGCAAACACCATTCCTGCAGTCTCGAACCTAGCAGCTCAGCTTTTGCTTTTGACAGACCCAAATCTCTGACCAAATCGTTCAATTCGGACTGTGTTATCAGATGTGGATCGCCTGATGAGGATGGTTCAAAATCCGGGTCAATGTCACTGTTAGAACCCTGCACTGCAGTTTCTTCATCTGGTTCGTCTAAGGTCCAATCCTCTGGTGGTTTCGGAACTGGAAGACTGTCATCATGTGGCATGGGTCTCATTGCTGAAGGCAGATTAGGATATTCAATTGACTTCTTGTTTTTGGCAGAGAAACCAGACACATTAGTCAAACAGAAATAACAGTCCGTCACATGGTCTTTCTGTTCTCGCCATATCATCGGAACAGCAAATGGCATCGTCTTTCGAGTACCTCTGAGCCAGGCTCTCAGACTAACAGCACATGTCGCACAGCAAATGTGAGGCGCCCATTGCTTGTCTTGATCACCTATTTTGCAGCCAAAATACAGATGATAGGCTTTCTTTACAAGGGCAGTCATCGAACGTCTCTGAGGCGTAAGTGTATATTCCCCACAGATATAGCAGAATGTGTCGCGGCTGTTACGACACCGACGAGACATATTGCCCGACACCAAAACGTCTATAGCATCAAGCTTACTTACTGTTATATTGCTACAGCTACTATACTACTATACTTTACTATACTGATACTATATACACACACGGACTATCTATATTAACCAAATGAGCAGGATCGGTGTATGGAAGCCACCATTATAGCATGGTGAGACAGCGCAAGCTCGTTCAGACCTGCCCAGACATGCCCAGGATGTCATCTTCCATAAAACAGCTTCCAACCTGGCTAGATTTTATGCATGGACATACCCAGGCGGCACAAACCGTTGTTGATAAGACACTTATGGGAGAAAAAATTGTTTGCATCCAAATATAAGAAAAAATCACGACAAAATTGAAGATTTCTCTGAAATGGTACGTGATGGGTAATTTTTGATGTAATATTCATGATCAGCACCCAAAATTCTATAAGAAACACCCAGCAGTGTTCAGGAAGCAAAAACTTTGTTGTGCAGTGAATTATTTGATGATTTTACACTGTGACTATTTCTCTAATTGTCCAGCACTTATTGTAAACCGCCTCGAACTATATTGGCGGTATATAAGAATAAATTATTATTATTATTATTTTTGCTCCTCTGGTGGCTAGTAGACTGTCATATATTTTTTTTGCTTTGCATGCCTTTGATTTGGGGATGGGTAAAAGGTGCTTGAGATCTCCTTGGTCTGGATGTGTTTTTCCAGATTATGCGGTTGTTCAGATAGCTTAGTCCATTTCCATTTAGGGCTTTGAATAGGATGCAGTAGAATTTGTGTTGTATGCATGCTTATACTGGGAGCCAGTGTGAGTCTTGGAAAGCTGAGGTAATGTGGTCATATTTTTTCAGCAAGTATATTAGTCTTAGGGCTGTATTTTGGACTGTTTGTAATTGTTTTAGCATGTTGGCGGGGCATGACAGGTAAAGTATGTTACAGTAGTCCAGGAGTCCCAGGATTACTGCTTGTACTATGAGTTTGAATTGCTTGTTGTTGAAGTAATTTCGGACTTGTCTTAAGTTGCGCATGGTTGCAAATGCCTTCTGAACCGTTTTGCTGATTTGAAGTTGCATGGTGCAGCCTGTGTCTATCATTATTCCCAGCAGTTTTAGGTTGGGTTGTATTGGATATGTGATGGAGTTTATTTCTAGGTTTGTTATGGTTGGGGTTTTGTTTCTTTCTAGAAGTAAGAATTTGGTTTTGTCTTGGTTCAGTTTTAATTTGTGGTCTCTCATCAATTTTGGCACTGTTTCTAGTGCAATGTGTAGTTTGTTCGTTGTGTTGGGGGTGGTTTGGTCGAAAGGCAGGAGGATGGTGATATCGTCTGTGTAGCTCTATGATGTTATACCTTGTTTGTCTAAGCATGTGCCAAGTGTGGCTATGTAAAGGTTGTAGAGTGTTGGTGATGGGGGGAGCCTTGGGGGACTCCGCAAGGGTTGTTCCAGGATTCTGATTGTTCATTGTTTGCTTTTATTCTGTGCATCTTCTTGAGCGGAGGAATCCTTCAAACCAATTGTACACTTTGCCTGTTATTCCTATTGCCTCCATTGTTTGTAGTAGGATGTCATGATCTACTAGGTTGAATGCTGCTGTGAGATAGAGTTGTATGAGTAGCATTTTTTTTGCCTTTGCTTAGGTGTTGTTTGGCTGTGTCTAGGAGCGAGACTAATAGTATTTCTGTACTGTAGTTGCCTCTGAAGCCTGATTATGAGGGGTGAAGAATGTTGTGGGTTTCTAAGTATTCGGTGAGAAGTTTTGCTATGAGACCTTCTATTAGTTTGACGTATAGCGGTATTAAGGCTATAGGTCTGTAATTGGATGGCTGATCTATTGCTCCCTTTGGGTCTTATGGAAATTGACCCTCTGTGAGCATGTAACTAATCCACCGCATGAGGTGGGTGCGGAATTTAGTGCTGGCAGCTTTTAACAGGTATGGGAGACAGTAGTTGAGGTCGCAGGCTGTATTTTTTGTAGAGTTTGTCTAGGTCGTGCCACTGTGTGTCTGGGAAATCTAACCAGTTTCTGTCTGCTGCATAGGCCTCATTTTCTTTAGGTGGTATCGAGATTTCGTCAAGGTGGTTTGGGGTCCTGGTGTAGGTGTTTCTGGCTGTTGATATTTTGTTTCTGAAGAATTCAGCCAATTGATTGGCTGTGGAGGGCAGGGTAGTTTTGGTGGCTAGGTAGGGTTTGGTGTCTGTGAGTTCCTTTAGTAGTTTGAAAAGTTTTTTGGTGTCTTGGATTTCTATGCCTATCTGATTGGTGTAGTATGCCTTTCTTTTTTCTTTTAGCATTTGTTTGTATTGTTTGTTCAGTGTTCTCCAGGTTGTTTTTGTGTGTTCTCAGTTGTTTTTTCTCCATTCTCTTTTAAGACGTCTGCATTATCGTTTGAGTTGCAGTAGTTCATTGTCAAACCATTTATCTGAGCGGCTACAGATTCTGGTCTTTTTCTGCGATTGTGTAATGCCTTCGAGGATGGATGTGCTTAGGGTACACCAGTGGTTAATGAAGTCCTTGGGGTTTCCATCTTGTATCATGGTGTCTAGTTTGTTCCAGAATTAAAGTGGATCAATCTTTTTGTGTGCTTCATATGTTAAGCTTTGGTTATTTTGTTTGGTTTTGCCCTATGTCCAATTGATTTTGAATGTGTGTATGTAGTGGTCTGACCAGAGGGTGTGTAACCATGTTCTGTTTGTGGTGTGAATTTCTGGTGTGGTGGGTTGTTGGGACATGAAGGCTGCTATGTCAAGTTGGTGGCCCTTCTCATGTGTGGTTTGTGGGTCTAGGATTCTGTAGGATAGGGTTTTAATGAATGAGAGGAGGTTTTCTGTTTGGTTGGAAGATTTGTTTTCCAGGTGTAAGTTAAGATCGCCTAGGATTAGGTTGTATATTGATGTGAGGGAGTTTGAGTATAAATTCTTCGCATTCCGATTTTGCTATGTTCCATTTTCCTAGTGTTATATAGCAAAGTAGTCAGGTTAGGGTTCTTTTGAGTGTGGAGCCCAATAATTGGCAGGTGAGTAGATTCATGTGTGGGGTGGAGGTTTTGTCCTGTAGCGCTATATTTAGAATATTTTTGGCCAGGATGGCTAGTCTTCCTCCTCGTTTTTTGTCTCTACAAACTACTTGTATTTTGTAGCCTTGTGGGCAAACCTCCGTTATTCTGGGGTCGGTGTCTGAGGTTATCCATGTTTTTATTGTGAATGTATTACTGTGAACCACTTGGAACTACCTTTGGGTAGTATAGGTGGTAAAAAACTTTTAATAAAGATAAAATACAGATTTACATGAGTAAAAAAACATTTTTTTTTCCAATGACAAGCAGGATTACATCAAGCACACCAGAAGGTGACATCATTGCATGTTGCCAGGACAAAAGAGCTACTGTAGAGCTCAGAACTATTATAACATTCTGAGCATGTGTGGCCCTTTATATGCATAGTAGTCTTCTTAATATTTCAGTTTTGTTCTTTTCTGTTCTACTCAATGCAAGTGAAAACAAAGCCCTCTTTTTGTGTAAGAAGCTATTACCTCTTTATTTTATTTGACATTGTTTTTGGTTGGGACAGGAACGAAAGGAAATATCAAGATTAAATTAAATAGAGCATAATAAGTAAAGTTGGCCTTGTATTTATTTATAAGGAAAGAACTGGTAAAATCAGGGTTCCCTCCTGGGTTCCATGGTGTGGAAGAATACCAGCATAACTGGGTATACATATTGCATGTATGTGCTTAGGTGTGACTACTTATGCTAGCCATCTAAATGCTGAAGATATGCATGTAACTTACAGATGGCTATAAATAACATGTAAGTTTGAGTTCTACTTATGTTTCACCCAGACTGCCTATTAATATGCTTACCTATCAAATACACACTACAGTATGTAAGATATGCATATATTTACAGAATAAAGCTTAGGCAGATTTTTGGCATTAATGTGCACATATGAGCTATTATTCTAATCATGCTTGTAAATTAATCCATTAATGTTAGCACCTTGTTTAAAGAATGATCCCTTTTGGAGTAAATTCTATATATGGAGCTGAAAAATTATCACAGAAAAAAAAAAAAGCATGCAAATCGCTAGCCTATAAATTGCATCATGAGTTGAGCACCATTTACAGAATATGCTTAGCGCTGGGATCTGTGGGGATTTATACCAACTGAAGCCTGGTATAATTTCTCTTGCCTAACTTAGGCACAGATCCTATGTATTCAAATCATAAGAATACCCACAACTCGCCCATGGCTATACCATGGCCATGCCCACTTTTCAGAACCGTGCACTAAAATTTTATAGAATATACCTAATAAGATGTATGTAATTATTATAAGAAGATGTAATTATTGCCCATTGTGCCAATAATTGTACTGCCCAATTATCAATGCTGATTGGCTCATTATTGAATTAAGTTGCATTCACAACTCAAAGCACTATATATAGAATCCAGGGGATGCTCTTGTACCTTAATTTTCTCCCTCAGCTTGTCCAAAAGGGGGAAAAAACATAACTGGGATAAACATCCAGAAAGTCTCTTTTCTATTCTGGAAATTAAATGCCGGGTTTCTAGATTAGAAACCTCTTTGGGGCGTGTCAATGTAATGGATCCAGTTACACTCATATTTCTCATAAAGACTCCCTTGGACTGATCACTTCATTAGTATTGCTCAGTCTACTAGGTTCAATGCCCTAATCCTTCATCCTAAAACAATAATTTCTCATGATTTTACAAAACTGGAGGAAGCTTCCATTTCGGCAAACTTTGATTCCAAACTAGCAGAATTATCAGAATCATCTGTTGAGGAGAAAATTGCCTCATGGATGGCTTTGATTACTAAACTTTTAGATATCCTAGCTCCCACTGTTACCTATACCATCTCTCCACGTAAACAAAAGAACCTTTGGTATAGTTCTAATTTTATCCTTATAAAAAAACAACTGAGATTCCTTGAGAGAAAATGGCGTAGAAACAAAACTCTACACAACCTAAATAAATTCAAGGAACAACAGATCAAAAAAAGAATACTATTCCAAACAAATCAAAAAAGCTAAAAATACTTCTGCATTATTTTCTATTACAAAATCATTAACCACACAAAAGACAGGTCCAAATTGACAGCTCCACCTCCCTCAGCTCAAGCAATTGACTCTTATCTTATCAAGAAAGTCCAAAAAATTAGAGACTCCATTTCTCAGCCAAGTATTGGCAGCTTAAACCCTACTTTCCCCTTTACAGTGGACATCGTTAAAAAACCTGAAACTATACATCTCCCCCTCTCTAGATGTTCAAAATTTACCCTACCCACTCCTCAAGAACTACATAGAACTTTAAATACATTAAACATTTTTCATTTTTTGGACCCACTATTTTAAATTTGATCTGTACTAGTTTAAGTACAGGTACCCTTCTAAAAGTATGGAAAGAAGCAGTTATTCATCCCATTATCAAAGACTATACAATCTGTTCACAAGAGGTTTCAAATTATCGACTTGTTTCAAACATTCCATTCTTGGCAAAGCTTACAGAAAAGATAGTTTTCCGCAAAATTTCAGATTTTGTAGAACAAACAAAAGTGCTCCATCCAAACCAAACCGGATTCCATCAACATCATTCCACAGAACTTTCACTTATTGGGTTGACCACTAAAATTCTTTATCATCTCGACCACCACTAGTCTGTCTTACTTATCTCTTTAGATCTATCATCGGCATTTGACACGATAGATCATAAGCTTCTTCTGTCTCGTCTGAGTGAAATTGGTAGTAAAGATCAGGTCTTGGACTGGTTTTTATCTTTTTTACAGATCGTTCTTCCAAGGTAGTGTTCAATTCTACATCGCCTGACTCATTTACAACTGATTATGGGATTCCTCAGGGTTCTATTTTATCTCCCTTACTTTTCAATATTTTTTTGGCCCCCCTTTTAACATTAGGGCAATCTATTGGATTTACAATGTTTGCTTAGGCCAATGATGTCCAACTAATACACCCGATAGATCTAAATAATCCTTCAGAAATAAAGTTTATAAACCAAAAATTGGAAAAGATTAACTCCTGGTTGGACGTACATATGCTTTCGTTGGACATTGAAAAATCCAAAGTAATGATTTTTCCCAACAATGAAGGACTTTCTTTGCAGACCCCTCTTACATTCAAATCTCAATCTATTAAAACCGAACCTTCACTTAAATTACTTGGAGTAACTTTTGATAACAAATTTAATTATCATCTTCATATCAGTACTGTGGTCCAACGTTGCTTTTATCGGCTACGTATGATCAGATCATTATCGAAACTATTAGATGCCGCATCCTTGAACATTTTGATTCACTCTCTCGTGATCTCGTGCATGACTATTGTAATGCCCTTTATAAAGGTATAATAAAAAAAAAAAATAGGAAGACTTCCGATAATACAAAACACCGCCATAAAAATCATATTCAATGCAAAGAAATCCGACCATGTCACCCCCTTGTTGCAAGAAGTCCACTGGTTGCCAGTGGAACACAGAATCACTTACAAAATTTTTCTGTTAACATTTAAGACTAGACAAAACAATCAACTTGAATTTGTAAATAATCTTCTTACCCCTTATATTCCTTCTAGGTCTCTAAGATCAACAGTTAATAACCTTTTCTCTATACCATCACTGAAGTTTATATATACAATGAGGACTACTATCTTCTCTGTCACTGCCCCCTCTCTTTGGAATAGTATTCCAAATTATTTACGCGAAGAATCAGATCTTAATAACTTTAAGACAAAGCTAAAGACATTTCTCTTCCTTGATGCCTTTGAGGCCTAATTGTCCTTTTAAGGGCAATCGAGCAAAAATACTATTTAGTTTAACAGCAGCCCTCCCTCTTGTTTTTTCCTTAATTGTTCTCTTTTACTTTGCCTAATGTAGTTCTTGCCTTTTACCTTTTACTCTTGTTTGTCTTTGTTTTTAATAGATTTTAAAAGTTTTTATAGTTATAGTTTGGTGACGTATTGTCACCTCAAACTTGTATTTTAGTTAAAGTTTGTTCTCTGTTTTTACAAATTTGTATACCGCCTAAAAGGCTGAATGGGCAGTATAAGAAATTTTAAATAAACTTGAAACTTGAAGACAACAGTTTTAAGTATAGCAATAATTTAATTCACTGGTTCTGAATCCAGACCCAGAGATTCTGACAAACATATACTAATCTTATCTTCCACCCCATGCAAGCCAGAGCTTTTTAAGACCTTGTAAGATTCCATTGTCCTAGCTCTTTCCATAGTTACTGTAACAGTGGGGGAAAATTGACTTTATATAGTTGATCTGGGGTTGCTACAATATTCACTCCTAAATATCTGATGTACCTCTGGTACCATTTAAAAGGATATTGGGTCTTTAATCTCTCCACATAAGATCATAAGAGTTGCCATACTGGGACAGACCGAAGTACCATCTAGCCTAATATTCAGTTTCCAGCAGTGGCCAACCCAAGTCACAAGTACCTGGCAAGATCCCAAGGAGTAAAAAAGATTTTATGCTGTTTATCCTAGGAATAACCAGTGGATTTCCCTAAGTCCATCGTAGCCCTTTATTTGGAATTGTTGCTCAAACGCAACATATATTTCTAAGGCTCTTATGGGAGATCTGCATCTCCAAATGCCTGTTAATTGGTACTATTGCTCACATTCAACATCAAGTTACATAAAGCATCTGGTTTTCACCATCTGCCAATTAAAGGGTTAATAATAGCTTATGGATTTTTATGAAATTATCCAAGCCTTGTTTAAATCCCGCTAAGCTAACTGCTTTCACCACATTCTCCAGCAACAAATTCCAGAGTTTAATTACATATTGAGTGAAGAAATCTTTTCACTGGTATGTTTTAAATCTACTACTTAGTAGTTTTCTCTCCCCTTCCTCTCCCTCCTCTCTCTCTTCCCTCTTACCTCTCTTTACAATTGCCTTGAGCCTGTATAGGTATGAGTGACGCACAAATAGAAGATTAGATTAGATTAGATTTCATCGTATGTCCCCTAGTCCTAGTATTTTTGGTAAGAGTAAACAAGTGATTCACACTTACCTGTTCCACTCAATATTTTATAGACCTCTATTATATCTCTCCTGAGCCATCTTTTCTCCAGGCTGAAGAACCCTAGCCAGTTTAGCCTTTCCTCATAGGAAAGTTATCCCATTCCTTTTATCATTTTCATCGTCATTCTCTGTACCTTTTCTACTTCTGCAATATCTTTTTTGAAATATGGCGACCAGAATTGCACACTGTAGCGATACAAGGGCATTATAACATTCTCATCTTTGTTTTCCATTCCTTTCTGATAATTACTAATATTCTATTTGGTTTCTTATCCACAACTCCATACTGAGCTGAGGATTTCAACAGATCCTCAACAATGACACCTAGATCCTTTTCCAGGGCGATAACTCTTAGGGCTCCTTTTACGAAGGTGTGCTACGGGTTTTACCGCATGCACACGCTAGCCAAAAATCTACCGCCTGCTCAAAAGGAGGCGGTAATGGCTAGCGCACATGACATTTTAGCGTGCGTTAAGGCCTTGGCGCACCTTTGTAAAAGGAGCCCTTAATGTCTACCAACCAGATTCAAAATATTCCTGTTGCAGTTCTGATAGATTATTTGTTTCTTCTAATGCCATCTCCTGTAGTTAATGATGAAGTTTATCTAGATGTACAACCAGGGTATAGAGCACCTAGATGATACCTAGATCCTTTTCCTGGGCGGTGACTCTTAACGTCTATCACAAGCAGAAGTTTCCTTACAATCAATATGGTAAATGTTAAAATGGACTCTTAGGGCCTGTTTTATAAAGCTGCGCTAGTGGCTGCAGCGCAGTAACGGCCCCGAAGCCCATAGAGATTTAAAGGGATTCGGGGCTGTTGCTGCGCAGCAGCTGCTAGCGCGGCTTTGTAAAACAGGCCCTTAATTTATGCTGATTTTCTATGCAAATTATCTGTTGTGATAGAAGTGACTCCTTATGTATTTGAGCTTTATGCTTATGGGCTATTAAGGTGATTATTCTCCTTTGTGTTATTATTTTTAGCCCTAAGCCAAAAAACAACAACAACAACAAAAAAAGACCCCAAAATCTCCACAGAGAAGAAAATCCAGAAGAAACCAAAAGAAACTCTGGAATGACGATGTTCCTAAATGGACTTTATTTGAAAATGTCAAAGTTCCAAAGGTACACTAATATCATCCACATAAAAGTAAAATGATCTGACCATCTGGCGATCCAAGATGGCCGCATGAGCAGTCGCATGAGTTTCACGCTCCCGTCTATTCCTTGACATAATTTGTCCAATTAAACCTTTACCTGTTTCACGATGCCGAAGAGGAGGGGACGTAGCGCTGCTGGAGCCTCGCAGCGCTCCAGAACAGCCGTCTTCGGGAACATCGAGGACTTGATGAGGAGAATGCAGGGCACGCCGATAGCTTCGGGGAGTTCCCCGCAGGAGACACACGGCGGAGGCGCGTCAGTGGCGTTCACCATGGGGCTGGAGACATCGTTGAGCCCCGAAGTGAGAGCACCACCCCCACGCCCTCAGTCGACCAGTTCCCCGCGAGAGGAGGAACTTCCTGAGGTTGGAGTTCACTTCCTCTCGGAGGCTAAGGAGGAGAACACGGGGACTGTGCCACGGGACTCCCTGCTGGAGCAGAGGAGTCTTAACGAGGAGACTGTGGAAGAAGCAGTGGGGGATAAGAAAATCCAACAGAAAATCCAACAGATTGCAGGAGGAGACATGTTGCCAGAGGGTGAGCTAATTAACTTAAAATTACAACCATTGCAAATTTTGAAGCCCCGAGAGGTTACATTAGACTCTCTGTGGGACCTGGTAGCCAATTTGGCAAAATCTATTAATCCACAATTACAAGAAGTAGAAAAGAAATTAGAAAATCATGGAACTGAGATTAAAAATTTAAAGACTGGACTTGAGGACTCAAAAATTTCAATACAAAATATTCATCAAGAACTTAAAGTATCACAACAAATTACTGAGGTATTAATTAAAGATAATACTAATTTAAGAAGGAAGATGGAAGCAATGGAAAACTTTTCTCGTAACAATAATCTCAGATTGATAAACTTCCCTAGGGTCTCTGTGATAGCCCCAAGGGAAATGTTGAAACGTTATATGACGGAAATATTGGAACTCTCTGATGAATCATTACCACCATTTACGCAGGTTTATTATCTTCCAAGTAAGCCTCAAGACCAACAACAACAACAGCAATTACAACAGAAGTCGGGACCTGATTTAATGAATATATCCAATATATTGGAAATGTCTGACAGAGAATTAGTGACCCCTGCAACCTTATTATTGACAGTAGCTCTCGCACCAGATAAAAACTGGTTGCTGAGACTTTTCTTTAAAAATAAGCAAAAAGAGTTTTTAGGTTGTAAAATTCAGATGTTCCCAGATTTGGCCAAGGAGACGCAGAGAAGGAGAAAAGAATTTCTGTTAAGGAAACCTGGTGTTTTATCTCTGGGGGCAACTTTTTACTTGCGACACCCATGTAAATGTGTTGTTAATTACCATTCTCATAAATATGTTTTCTTTGAGCCATCTCAACTGACAACTTTTCTCACAACTGCATCTTTGGAGAAAGAAAGTGCTTAGTTTAAGAAAGGGTGCCTCAATCTCATTCGACTAGCTATTACTTTGTTTTAATAATTTTCTTGTCGCCTATTTTCCTTCTTGGATCTTTTTGAGGACTTGAGTAGAAATTTATGCTTATATGTTCTTTGATATATGTTTTCATTTATATTAATTTCTTGCTAAATTTCCTTTCTGTACAAGTTATAATATGCTTGAATATATTGAAAATCTCAATAAATATTAAATTAAAAAAAAAAAAAGTAAAATGATCCACATAAAAATCTTAAAAGACTTAGTCCGCTAGGGATGCAGGATCCAACACGGTCCGCGTTTCGACAAAAAGTCTTCAGGGGTCCCGGGGGTCCTATAATGATGAATACGTGGGAAAGCTAATATATGGTGAGCCGGAAGTGAGACACTGCTTGCATTTGCATTTGTAGCCCTCCCAGAAACTGAGATCGATTTCTGCAATGAAATCTGTATAAGTCTCCCTCTGGTTATTCTACCCTGTATTCTTTTGTTTGATAGCTGAAGACATTACAATTGGCACATGATGCATCGTGATCTGTGGCTCAATAGAAATGTCCTATATTATTTTACTAGTTTCTTCTTCCCTAGCAACATTATGTATTCTAGAATGAGCATTGTACTGTATACCGTACTTTTGAGTAGTACATGTAATCTTTAATTTTGGGATAAAAATACCTCCATATATCAGTTAGCCCACAGGTTTCATAAGGTTTTTCAACTTTTCTGAGTCCTCAAATCCTATAGCTACTCGTAAGCAGCATTAAATTGAAGACCCCTCCTACAATTATACAACCCTCTGTATATCTGCATACTAGACTATCAGTTTCATCATAGAAAGGTCCTTAATCTGTATATGGGGCATACTGTATATATTCAGGAGTCTATACAGTTGGTGTTCATTTTTTTCTTTTACTAAAGACATGTTAAGGGACATTTTTGATAGGACTTCTAAGTCTGACTTTGGACATTTTGCGAAAAGCATCCAAATATTGGGTGGAGAAAATGTCTATTTTTAAACCTGCAAGACATCTTATCTTTATTATTTTTTTTTTTAATGGTTCAGCTAGACATCTAATTTTTTTTGCCAATATCGATAAAAAATGTCCAATTTAAAAACATCCAAAATAAGCCATTTGCATGTAGGAGGGGCCTGCATTTTTAATTTACTGGCCACACAGACATGCCAGCAGAGCAGTGGGGTACCCTAAGGATCACTGCTGTGAACTTCACAATAAGGGTAGCATAAAACCCATACAATCCTGGCCTATGTTCTTTGGGTAAGTCTCCCTTATCTGTACCCTTCTCTACTGCCAACTCCCATCTCCATCCCTTCTACTTTACAGCCCTGTATGCTTGGAACAAACTGCTTGACTCGGTATGTCAGGCTCCGTCTCTTGCAGTATTCAAATCCATGCTAAAATCCCACTTTTTTGAAGCTGCTTTCAAATCCTAACTCCAACCCACTTGCAAAGCACCCATATCTGTTTGTAATTCTTCTTTAGTCCCCTACCCTATTTGTCTTATCATTCCCTTTGTAATTCCCCACATGAGCAGTGTATAGAGATTCTGTTTTATTATCCTGTTTGTCTGAGATAATTAGATTGTAAACTCTTTCAAGCAGGATCTTTCTCTTGCATGTTTAATGAACAGCATTGTGTACATCAGGTAACACTATAGAAATGATAAGTAGTAGTAGGGGTGGAAGGGGAGGGAGGGGGGTTAGTGACATTTCAAGCCAGAACGTGGAAGTTAACCAGCTACCAGTCGATATTCAGACTTGTTTCTGTCCAAATTGTATACGGTTGCTCCGCCGGTTTGCAGACAAAAAAAAGATCATTGCTAACCAGCTTAACATCTGCTCCCCACAAACTAGCCTGTTTCAGAATGTGCAGTTAAAGGTGACACCCAGATAGCCTATCTACCCCATAGTATTTTTTGGAACCTGCCCTTTTTTGTTTGATATGTATACAGAAAACTATGAAGCCTATGACTATACCAGACTTAGAAGGAGAAATCTAATTGAAGGGACTTAACATTTAACTATCAACCAAATCATGCAAAAACATTTTTCTTACTATTGCTGTTTTAAATGTGTATGGGACATATTTATGAAGCTCTGTATTTTTTTCACTATGACTACTATTCACAATAGGGCCTACTTACCCATAACACTGATGCACTGGTTAGAGCTGGAATTGTCCTGGAACGGACCCAGAAATTATACGTACAGGCACCGCTAACATTCAGTTCAGGTTTCCAGATTAAAAACATGAAGTGCAATCCTAACAATGCCCGTTTAGTCATCTGGTTACCAGCACTGACCCAGTTAACTTCTAGAAGCCCACAAAGACTCAGGTTTTCAGTGCCAGCAGCTGAAATAGGTCTCACTGAATATTGCCTCCTTTGTTTCTAAGAAAAGTGTAGTCTTACAACATAACAAACCTGAAAGTCTCTGGGTACCCTAGACTGTAGAATTAGACTGTCAAGGTTTTTGCACATAGCTGCCTCAGGTTCAATCAGTCATAAGTTTCTGTTTTTCTCAAAGCATGATTAGCTAGTGCAGTCTCCACTTTGTATGTGGAGATATGCAAAACTGAAGTGAAGGATTCCATACATATCTTTATGAAATTCCACAGAGTGGAAAATGGGCATCAGATGATGTAGCGTTTGAGTGATACATTCTCCAAACTGCTGTGAATTCTACTTATGAAGTACTGTTAAGCTGCATCCCTTTGGTCATGATCACAGGAGGGTTTAAGAAAATGGAAATGCATTTTAATGTTAACTCCTTCAGTAATCAGACTGAGCCTGCCATGAATGATTTGCTTATGCGGCTTGCACATATGAGATCAATTAGTCTCTATAGTATACTGCTTGCCTCTTAGCAATTGTAGGTTTGTAATGCTTATATGCTAATATGGAAGACAGTTTAAAAACTGCTTGCATTGTTGTGATATCCACAGGTATTTTTTAACCTTCTTTACATCAAGTTTGAAAATAAAAGTATTAGGGTCTTTTCCAGATAAGCCCCGCCACTAATGCAAAAAGTGTACGAGCGAAAACTTAAGCCACACCACCTTATAAATTATTAAACTATTGAAGCCCTCTGAGGAAATTATTCACATGATTTGAATAATGACTCGGGGGGGCTCAAGGGGGGCAGAGCCCCCCCTTATATATCACTTTCCTCAAGTATTCACTTAGCATGGTGTTAGCTAAAACTGTGGCGGGGGTTAACTTTTTGGTGGGGCTTATCTGGAAAAGATCCAAGTATTAACTATTTTTTGTGTATATGTGTATGTTTTTATGAATGTTGTTACACATTGTTGTGATATTGGTGGTATACACATTTTTAATATAGATAAAAATGCACATATTTTCAATATGAAAATGTCCTATGGGACAGGTACATATAGGAATTTGCACCTGGAGTTTTTGCAAGCATTTATTTTAATTTGAGTGTTTGTTACACTGCCAGATGATCCAGAGGTATCAAGGCAGTTTACCAAAGGTATATGTTTTGCAAAGCAACATTATATATAAATAAAGAACAATAATAAACAAATAGTACCGGGGGGGGGGGGGGGGAGGGAGGGAGTATAGTACAATCTAATCAACCTTTTACAAATGATTCCCCCCCCACACTTTAATAAGCTGTGGTAGAGGTTTGTACTGCAGCCCAGAGCACTAAATGCTCCAATGCTGCTCTGATACACAAAGAATTCCTATGAGCGTCTGAGCAACGTCATAGCATTTAGGCCCGGATTCTGTATAGGACACCCGTCTCAGAAGCCACCTAAGCGGCTTTTGAGAATCGCACACGGGCATCCTATACAGAATTGTACCTAAGCCCACCTAAAAAAGAACCTGATTCTCTAACTGACGTCCACGTTACAGACGCCGGTGAGAGAATTGGGTTGCTGCTGAGCTCCCTGCCCCACCCCTCCACGTTGACTACCGAAAGGAGGGATGCCCAATCCCTCCTGCAAGAACCCCCCCCCCTCGAAGCGCTCTTCACTGGCAGGATGGATGCCCAGCCCATCCTGCCAGAATTCCACCCCCACTCCATACATCGCGCGGCAGGAGGAATGCCCAATCCCACTTGCTGGAACCTCCCCTGAAGCACTCTTCACTGGCAGGAGAGATGCCTAGTCCCTCCTGCTGGAACCTCCCCCCCAGTAGATCACGCAGCAGGAGGGATGCCCAATCCCTCCTGCTAGAAAGTCCCCCCCCCACGTAGATCGTGCGGCAAGGGGGATAGCCAATCCCTCCTGCCGGACACCCTACCTGAAGCACTCATAGGTGGGGCCTTAGGCACATGGGTCAACCTAAGATTCCAGTTGGCCCAGGTGCCTAAGGCCCCTCCTATGGACAGGGTCTTAGGTACCTGGGCCGAACAGGCCTTAGGCCCCTCCCCAGTGCATTCCACAATGCACTGGAAAAGGGGCAGGCCTGCCTTTCAGATGAAGGCGGGCCGGCCATCAGAAAAAGGTTAGGGAGTCCGGGGGGCTTTGGTGTGGGGTTAGGGGGATCCTGGTGGGGGTGAGACATTCTTGGGATGGTCTGGATGGTCCGGCAGGGGGGTGGGGGTGAAAAGCCTGAGGGCCTGGGCATCCCTCCTGCTGGTGGAGCGCATCGGATGAGGGGGTGTTCCGGAAAGAGGGATTGGGCATCCCTCTTGATGCGCGATGTATGGGGGTAGGGGGATTTCCGGAGGAGGGACTGGGCATCGTCACCCTAAAGCTTTGCCCAATAGCAGACCACTAGCCCTTAGAGAATCAGGTCAAGCTAATTTTCGAGAGTCTCGGCAATTCTGTCAATATTCGAGAACAGCCTCCATCCAGAGATCATATCAAGGATCCAGACAAAGCTATGGAAGCGCTAGACAATCTCAGTCCTCTAGTTCTCATACCACAGCAACCTGTATGACATCCCGATGATGTCAGGTCAGTAGCCCTGCCTCTGCAGAAAGACGGGAGTTTGTCGACTTATGGGGAGGCTTGGGAGCTCATTTGCTCAGACTGCTGGGTGCTGGACATCATTTGAGAAGTTTTCAAACTTGAATTCTGTCACCCATTTATCGATCTATTTGTGAACTCTGCGGCCTGGAGGCCAGAGAAAGCAGTCACATTCTTTAGACATTGCAACATATTACTTTTGGACTTTTGGCTAGCTTTTTGGCTCATTGTTTCCATGCAAATGATATCATTTATTTATTTTTTTTATTTATTCGTTTCAATTTCTTTCCTGTACTCCCAGGAGCTCAGAACAGGTTACAGCAGAGAACATACACAGTAGTTTAATGGCAGGGCAGGTTACAAGACATAGTGAATACAAGAAGGATGAAAGAAAGGCGAGTCTGAATGTTAGTGGCTATTCATTTGAAGAGGAAGGTCTTCACTGCCCTCCAGAATGTCATCAGTGAGATTACCGCTCTTGTCTGATGCTGTTTTAGGCATTTCCCCCATGCACACTCTTTTCCCAGTTTCACTACAGATGGTTTGCAAAATGCAGTCCCATGTGTTCTTACTTTGAGCCTGTGACACTTAACAGTAAGTCTCTCTTTTTATTCACATTTTTTCACTGGAATTCATGTTTGTTTGATTTTGTTTGACTTGCTTTGAGACTTTTTTAAAATGCTGCTACTACTATATGTTTAAACAAAGCATTCAGACGTCCGATGCCATCACAATATGCAATCCATACTACAGAAAGGCATTTTTTCACTGCAATTTTAATTTGGTTGTGTGTCAAATTATAGTGTATATATTGTTTTGATTCCTCTACTGATACCTATTATATCATTTGGTAGAAGTTTCTAGTTTCTTCTTTATGGCTTCACATTGGTATTAGAGGTTTATGATATTACTTATTATGATCCATGTACATCATATTTGATTTTTCTAAATGTCTATGATTTAACAGGCTTTGTCTAATACATACTTTATGGGGCTCATAATCGAAATGGAAATATGTCTAAAAACCCGCCTAAATCGGCACTTAAGACGATCAGTGAGTCAAGTCGTCCAAGTGCCAATAATCAAACCAGATTTTAGATGTATCTAAAAATGACTTAACCCTTCACAATGCTTCACAATGCTTCACAATGACAACCCTTCACAATGCCCAGAGCTAAAAGGAGCATTTTAGGAGGAGTGGTGAGGGCGGGATGTGGGCCGTCCTAGACTTAGTCGTACTGCATGTATAGCCGAAAGTTTTACAACACTGCCTAGACGGAACTTGGACGTTGTGACTTAGGCCATTTAAAACCAGGTCTAAGTCACAAGAAGTTACCAAAGTGACCAGATAACTACTGTAGGGACAAAGTACAGACCCTCACACACTGCCCCAGTGAATACTGACCACCCCCCACCTCCATAAAAATTATAATAACAACTTTATATATCTGCCTCCAGAACATCAGCACCTGGCAGCCTGGCATAAGAAAGCCTAGTAGAGCTGCACAGAAGTGGCTTAAGTGGTCTTGGGGGTGGGTTAGTGAACCATGGAGAGGAGGACCCAGGCCCATAAGCCACTCTAATCACTGCATTCATGGTGAAATATATGCACTCCCCAAAACCCTTTTGTACTGCCCTATAAGTGGCACCTGAAGCCATAATGGCTATTGGGGTGGTAGACAGGTGGGTCTAGTTAGTTCTGGGGGGTGTTTTGGGGGGCTCACCATGACCTATAAGGTTGTTGTGGTGAGATGTATATGTGGCACCCTTTTTGTGACGTTCACAGCAGTGCCTTGTAAGGTACCCCACTACTCTGGGTGTCCAGTCCATCACTTTGCTGACCCCGCCCATGTCCAAAAGATCTTTTTCTAGGCGTTTTTGACTTGGACAAATTTTTTGACGAAAATGGGGTATAAAGATGGATGACTTAGCGGTCTGGACGATTTTCAAAAAAAAAAATTATGTTGGATGTATTTTTCAAAAATGGACCTTTTCCAATGTCCGACTTTGGGCGACTAGCGACTTAGGCCCAAAACGGACTTAGATGTATCTTTTGATTATGCCCCTCCACTTCTTTAATCTATAGCATTTCCTCTATGTGCACCATGTTTCTGATCTCCTTACTTTTTTGTTTGGTCTGATATCTTACTTACCTCTACTGCTTTAGTTTCTTCAGCAGCACATTTTCATTGCTAAGGTACGTTTTCGTCTAAGTCGCAAGTCGGCCAAAGTAAAAAAACAGCCTAGGACACATTTTTGAAAAATACGTCCAAAATTTTTTTTGTTTCGAAAATCATCTAACTATACGTCCTGCCGATTTGATTGTCCAAGTCGCTAAAGCGTCCATCTTTATACCACATTTTCGTCTAACTTTTCATTCAAGTCAAAAACGCCTAGAACAAGCCCTGTTGGACGTGGGAGGGGTCTTACAACCAGAACGAAAGAAGTTATCCTGCCGTTGTATCGGGCGATGGTGCGCCCGCATCTGGAGTACTGGAGTAAGAAGGATATGGCGTTACTCGAGAGGGTTCAGAGTAGAGAGTTGCGCGGGGACAGAAATCCCACCCGTCCCCGCCAAAGTCCCACCCGTCCTCACCCGTCCCCATGAGGAATCCCACCCGTCTCCACCCGTCCCCACGAGGAATCCCTCCGTCCCCACCCATCCCCGCGAGGAATCCCCTCCGTCCCCACCCGTCCCTATAAACTACAGAAATAGTTATTTCATTTAATTATGCTACTGAATTAAAGGCTCTGGTAGAAACTCATTTACAAATAAGCAAAAAGACTTTATTAATTTGGAAATATTAATTGGGAATAATACATACTTTGTAAACAGGTTTCTACCAGAACCTCTAATGTTTAAAAATTTTTATCAACACAACTAATATACTACTTTATCCTAAAGCAAAAAAAAAAAAAAAAAAAGAAATAGAATTTTTTTTCCTACCTTTGTTGCCTGGTTTCTGCATTCCTCATGTTCTCATTCAATTCCTTCCATCCACTGTCTCTCTTCTCTCTGCGTCTTCCATTTGCTCTGTTATTGTGCCTCCCTTTCTCCCCCCTTCCAAATTGGTCTGGCACCCATCTTCTTCCCTCCATTCCCCCCATAGTCTGGCATCTCTGTCTTCTTCCCTGCCAGCGTCTTCTCCCCACTCTCTCTTCCCCATTTCCTTTCAGCGTCCTTCTCCCCCCCATCTTCCCCATGTCCTGTCAGCGTCCTTCTCCCCCCTCTGTCTTCCCCATGTGCTTACAGTGTCCTTCTCCCCCCTCTGTCTTCCCCATGTCCTCTCAGCATCCTTATCCCCCCGTCTTCCCCATGTCCTTTCAGCATCCTTCTCCCCTCCCCGTCTTCCCCATGTCCTTTCAGCGTCCTTCTCCACCCCTTTGTCTTCCCCATGTGCTTTCAGCGTCCTTCTCCTCCCTCAGTTTTACCTTAAGCGCCTTTTCCTCTTCACTCCACCTTTCCTCCCTTTCTCCCTCCCTGCCCCTTACCTTTGTGGCACTTACCCGCCCGACTGACAACAGAACAGGCCCGGTCCAACAAACCTCCCTGCCCTGTAGCCGCGAATCTAAATTACCTTCTTACAGCAGCTGGAGTATTGAAGCTGCTGTAAGAAAGTAATTTAAATTTGCGGCTACAGGGCAGGGAGGTTTGACGGACCGGACCTGTTGTCGGTCGGTCGGGGGACCTGGCTGGCTGTGCTGCACCCAGGGCGGACCGCCCCCCCGCCTTGTACCACTGCTTTTCCCTGCCTGCCCTGCCGCAGCACACAGCCGAACGGAAGTCTTCATGATGTCAGCGCTGATGTCGGAGGGAGGGAGGGCTTTGCTTAAGCCCTGTGACCCTCAGAGGCATCCCCACGGGATCCCCGTGACCCTAGGGGGCGTCCCCATGGATCCACGCGACCCTAAGGGGTGTCCCCAAGGGATCCCCGTGACCCGAAGGGGGAACCCACGGGATTCCCGCTGGTCCCGCGGGATTCCCGTCGTCCCCGTTCCCGTGCAGCTCTCTAGTTCAGAAGAGAGCGACATGTCTGATAAAAGGGATGGAAAACCTTTCATACGCTGAGAGATTGGAGAAGCTAGGTCTCTTTTACCTGGAGAAGAGGAGACTTAGAGGGGATATGTTAGAGACTTACAAGATCATGAAGGGCATAGAGAGAGTGGAGAGGGACAGATTCTTCAAACTTTCGCAAAATAAAAGAACAAGAGGGCACTCGGAAAAGTTGAAAGGGTACAGATTCAAAACGAATGCTAGGAAGTTCTTCTTTACCCAACCTGTGGTGGACACCTGGAATGCACTTCTAGACGACGTACTAGGGCAGAGTACGGTACTGTGGTTTAAGAAAGGATTGGACAATTTCCTGCTGGAAAAGGGGCTAGAGGGGTATAGATAGAGGATTACTGCACAGGTCCTGGACCTGTTGGGCCGCCGCGTGAGCGGACTGCTGGGCTCGATGGACCTCAGGTCTGACCCAGTGGAGGCATTGCTTATGCTCTTATGTTAACACCCAGACATGGCACCTAAATAGTGGGGTACCTTACAGAACACTGCTGTGAACTTCATAAAAAGGGTGCCATGTCTTCTCCTCACTACAGTTCCCTTATAGGTCATGGTGAGCTCCCCAAACCACCTCCAGAATCCCCTAGACCCACTTATCTACCACCCCAATAGCGCTTATGGCTGATGGAGCCACTTACATCGATGAAAACAAAAACTGTGGATACAGATGTTCTGGAGATATTTTATTAAACACTGACATATAAAGCCATGAAAATTCAATTAAAAAAGTACAATGCTAAAAAATATGGTGATAAAAATCCACCCGGACCCTACACGGTCCGTGTTTCGGCGAACACGCCTTCCTCAGGGGAACAATGGTTTGCAAACTCACATATAAAGAATTGGACTGAAAACAGTCTATTGTCTTTAAACGTGTGAGCAAAGAACACCGCAGAAAGCTGAAGTAGCAAAAAAATGCTCCTTATTTGGTTTTACGAAGGCTGCTGTGTTTTGGAGTACCTGCAGTTCCATACATCCTCTGTTGTCTTGTTTTTCCAGGACTCCTGAGGAAGGCAGAATTTGCCGATACATGAACCGTGTTGAGTCCAACTATCTCCCACTCTACATGTGGCTTGCTACCTCACCCCTGTGGTTTTGTTACCTTGATTATTTAATAAACATGGTTGTTGGGGGGGGGTTACATATTTTTGAATATTCCTGTTCTCATTTTGATGCTGTGTGGTTTCTTCCACTCTTTTTTGTTTGGATAAGTTCTCATGCCTAAATTATAAGTGCATAATTTTGCTGTTACAAGTAGTCTATCAAGGAAAGTAGGCATCTATGCTCTTTTATACGACAGTTCTTCAAAATGTATCTGCACTTTTATATTTTCGCGGGAAATGGTTGGGGAGGGAGAGGTGGTAAGAGGGCGTATTAGTAGGACGCTGGGAAAAATGTATCACAAAACAGGGTGATTGTGTGGAAAAGTGATGTAATATGCTTTTTGAGATTATTTTTGTGGAAAAGTAATGTTATTTGCTTTTGAGATATTGAATAAATAGTGTTAAAAAAAAGTATAGACTTCATTATATTCTAGGACAAATAGGTGACATAATTCTGACACATTGATGATGTCATCAGTGGAACCCAGGATGGAAGACTTGAGATGACAAAGTTTAAAGCTTTTTAGAACAGTACTGTGTTTTGGGTTTTTTTTCAGGACCCAGAGAATGCTTACCATTTCTTATTTATGGTGGGTTAACTTTTGATGTTACATATTTATCGATCAGTGGATAGCAAGGGTGAGAGGCGCCCGGGGTAGTGGTGCCCCTCTTCCACCTTCTTCTCCGCCCCCCCCACTTCCACATGCTCCTTCCCAGCCCCCTCCTGCTATGCATGTGCCACTTCCCTTTCCCGGTACCTCTGTAACATTCCTAGCGTGAGCAGCAACCCCCAAGCTGTTGTGCCAGTGGTGTCTCTTCCTCCGATGTCACTTCCTAGGTGTGGGTCCAGTAAGTGATATCAGAGGAAGAGTCAACACAGGTGCAACAGCAGCTTGGAGGTTACTGCTTGCGCCAGGAACATTACAGAGATACGGGGGGAGTGGGGGGAAGGAAGCAGTGTGCATGTATGGAAATGGGGAGCAGGGAAGGAGCGGAAGTGGTGGAGAGGAGGTCAGGTGTCTATGCCTGGGGTGGACTTCCTCCTGCCCCCCTTACGGCACCATTGTTATCGATGAAATTTGAATAGTAAATTTAAAAGTTACATTTAGTAAGACAGTGATGATTGGATACTTAAATCCCAGCCAGCAATGGTTAGTGAGCCAACACAGGTGGCATCACTGAGGTCTCTGAAGATTGCATGAAGATTATTGGGGTTGTATGATGTCTGAATTTGTTTGAAGACCCTGTCTGAGTGGACATATTTAATAATAATAATAGTTTATTTTTATATACTGCCAAATCATCAGTTCTTTGCAGTTTACACAATAGTAATTACATCAGGTAATTAAAATACAGATCCAAATAACAATGTCTTTTAAAAGGAAATGACACAATTCAATAAAAGATACTGACTAACAAAGTACAACCCTAACTTACTGAAAATAAAATATGCACAATGCAGATTATTTATACTAAAATAGATAAGCAACTTTAAACCTTACTCCTTAAAAATAATAAAAATCCGCCTATCATAATAATTTAAAATCTGTTAAATATTGTATTGTTTAAATAGATAAGTTTTAAAATCTTTCCGAAATTTATGGTAAGTGAGGGCTGGAGTAAGTAATAAGAGCATTCAAGCATGAATTCATTACTCCTGCTTGAAAAGCCAGTGTCCTATCTAAAATTTTTTTAAAACGGCACGCTTTCGTTGAAGGAAAATAAAACCAACCGGTTCTACGTATATTTTTTTTACATTTAAAAAATCTAAAATGAGCAACTTTTTGGGCAATCACCATAACTCTTGTTCCTTTTCCTCTTTAGAAGTCTCTAGAAAGGTTTTGCGGCCATGTTTTAAAGTTTTCTTCATGTTTTGGTGCTTTTGCCATTTGCAGCTTCTAAGCTTTGACAGATTGTTACCTGATGTCTTCCAGTCCTGGGCTCAGTGACATAAACACATCCTTGCACAGTCCCTGTTACAGGCAAGCAAATTCCACTTTACAGATTGTCAATCTAGCATGCATGGGAGCAGTAATAGTCAAATAATGCAAATGCAAAAGAGAAATGACTCCATCTTAAATTTATACCATCATCTACTTTCTGCTGTGCAGCTGCAAACTCACCTTTACATTGACACACCCCAAAAGCAGATAATTTTAGCTGCATCTGTTAAATATTTTCAAACGTTCTTTAGTCTTGGCATAGGTAGGTGCCATTTGGCACTGTTTACTCAACTTTCTCCAAACTCCAGCAGAAATCTCTGCATTGTAAATACTTCCTCTCTCTGTATGATTAGCTTTAAAGGGCAAAGATTGAAAGCATGATCTTTGCACTGCATGTTAAAAGCTGGAGATTAAATATTTAGGTACTGGACCATGAAAAACATGATTATGTTTATGGCTAATATTTTTTTTAGCCCACTAATATCATACTTTTTCCAATATAAGTTGGAATCAGTATCCATTTTCTACAGCATTAGTGTGTCTGGTTTTTGTTAACAGAGTTTCATGTAAATATAATTTTCCCAGGTTCTCCTCTTTTTTTATATTTTATTAAAAATGGATGAAATATGTTAAGTTAGCTAGTATCTGGCACACCATACTACAATTAAAGTCTGTTTTCTTTTTTCATACAACCTGCTTTTCAAGTTTTAGCTCTGCCTGGCAGAATGAAAGAAGCTGAACACAGATACAGAGATAAGTTTGAACTCTTAGAGGTTAATTTACCCCCCCCCCCCTGTTTACTAAACCACGATAGCAGTTATTAGCACAGGGAGCTGTGCTGAATGCTCTGCGCTGCTCCCAACGCTCATAGAAACATCGGGAGCAGCGTGGAGCATTCAGCGTGGCTCCCTAGACTAAAAACCACTATCGTGGTTTTGTTAAAAAAAAAAAAAGGGGGGGGGTTAATTTTTGTAAAAGCTTAGTTGGAATCTGAATGTGTAGAATAAAGAGTTGTAATGGAAATTCTATAACTAATGCCTGTGAATACGTTCCTCTTTGTGTGTATAAATGTGTGTAAAAAAAGTAGCACTTATACTATTTTATAGGGTGCACATAAGCGCTATAGAAGGGGACATACAAGTGGGAGGGTCTCCCAATTATATTCAAGGGATTTTCAAAAAGTTTCCACATTTTTATTTTTTTTAAACACTATTTAGTAAATACGGAATGTCAAAAGCAAATTTGCCACATAATCACCCTGTTTTGTGATACATTATTCCCAGCGTCCTACTAACATGCCCTCTTACCACTTCTCCCGCCCCAACCATTTCCCATGAAAATATGAAAGTGCAGAACGTTTTTGAAGAACCCTTGTAACATACTAAATATGCAGATGCTTACCGGCGCAGAACATTAAAAAAGACGTGGTTACGGGCGGGGTTGGTCAATACCACTAAGCGTGATTCTACATCAAAGATAGGCGCCCGGAAATGTAGGCCTGTAAAACCCTGACCTATATTCGACGCAGACCACGATTCTCAACATGGCACCGTACTTTGGGTGACATGTGATTGGCACTGATTTTTCAGGCATTGGTCGATTCCGGCGCCATTTTGAAATCCAGGCCGATGTGTATTTCATATTCATTTCTTGTTCACAGTTATATCAGGTTGTAACTGTGTGTGCTTAAATGTAAAATACACCAAGGATCAGTGATGTTTCCATTCTGGAATGACATTTGGGTTCCCAGATGCTGTTACTGAATAGACACTCACTGTGCAGTATCATGTACCTGCAATGAGGTGCCTACTTATAGAATTGTCACCTATGTGTGTGTAGGTTGGATGAATGCACTTAAGTTAGTCTTTGACAAATTTTCATTAAATCTTAGAGCCAGTTCAAAAACTTAAGAGCCAGCAGCTGAAACTTATCTCACTTCTCCGTTCCCATCCCTCAAACATTGTCTGCAGTGAATTGTATTTTTTTCAGGCGAAGGGATTCCCTCCCAGATCAGCAGCACTTCTTTTAAAACTGATTTACTAAGGCTTTCCCCCTTTCCATTGTTCCTGGGCAAAGAAACTTTAGTAAATCACTCCCTTAAGTTGTCTCTGCAAATCATTGGCAGAAGCCAAGTCTCCCTACCCAAAGCATGCAGTCAGCTGTGTGAGTACTGCCTTGAAAGCTAAACCAAAGAGGTAAATTTATTTTATTATTTTTTTGGGGGGTGGAGGGGAATGGGATTTCATATATTGCTCCTTTGTGGTTACAATCAAAGCAGTTTAGATATTATATACAGGTACTTATTTTGTATCTGGAGCAGTGGAGGATTAAGTAAGTTGCCCAGAGTCAAAAGGAGCTGCAGTGGGAATCAAACTTTGCCTCTGTCTCACGTATCACTGAGGCCTGGATCCCCATTAGTCTAGTCTAATCTTCGGTTTATATACCAGGTCATCTTGTGGTAGAGCTCAACTCGATTCACAAATAATTAAAATCAGGTAACATATAAAATGTGAACATGAGAAGAAGGTGTTAAAACACTATTAGTTCGTCGATTCAGAAGGTAAGTCGTTAAGATATTGTGAAAACAATGTTTTTAGAACTTTATTGAATTGTTGCAGATGACCTATCAATCTAACAGAGTCAGGGAGTTTATTCCAAGTTTCTACCAGCTTAAACACAAGAGATTGGCTAAGCTTCCCAACAGATTTAATTCCCTTAAGAGAAGGGAATGATAGTTTATATTTCTTTTTTTTTAAAAAAATATTTTTATTGAAGGATCAATGCATACGAGAAGATACAAAGTGTGACCAAACGAGAAATACATCAAGTACAAAATTCAAGGGTTCATGTAAAGAACAGACAAAAATAAACAAATCCCCAACATATCATCTCCCATGCAGATCCAAGTTTTGAATGAAACTCTCCCCCCCAACCCCTCCCCCCTCCCCTGTGTACCCCTGATCTCTAACCAGCACTAAAAGGAACTCCAATAATCCAGATAGGTCCTAGATTTCCAGCTCGCAACCCCCCGGCGGTGCTGTCGCTCCCAACCAGCCATCAAAGACATATTGGCCCGCCACTGTTGGACTGTTGGCCGCGTGGTGCCAATCCAGTAGTGAAGAATTCGTTTCTTTGTGATTCCTAAGGCCACCAAAAGAAAGCGCCTCCCAGGTTCGCCAACACCCGCCTCCACCAGGGGACTTGTGACACCCAACAGCAACGTCTTGTAAGACCAGTCTATAGTCAGTCCTATAACTTTCTCCAACTCCCGAAGCACAAAGATCCACAAGGGCCCTACATATGAGCATTCCAGAAAGTGATGTACCAAGGTGTCCCGACGAGCTGGACAGCGGGGACAGCAGTCATCAGCAGTGCTCCCTCTAAGCGGGCGGGTGTTGTGAGCAAAATTTTTTTCGCTGTGCGCTAAAAATATCGGGCGCCAGCAAGTTATGAGCCAACTCGCCCGATTCTCCTCTCGCCGCCCTGCCCGCCGTGCGCTGTGACGTGAAACTTGTGCGCTGGATGTAATATTTTGTGCGCCAGCGCACGCCAGCGCAGCTTAGAGGGAACACTGGCCAGGCCACAACCCCATCTTTCGTCCCTTACATCTCGTTAAATAAGATTGGTGTAGAATCTGCAGATGTACTTCCCGCAAACTCACATTAGGGGAGGCAGAGGCATATTCCTGAAAACACAGAACTAATTCAGCAGCAGTGACCTGCTCTCCCAAAGCTAAAGTCCAATCTGTTGCCATAGCATCAAGAAACCTACTAGACCGTCTCTCCCTCCCCACTTTATACCACTCCGAGAGCGTATTAAATTCAGATGGGGCGGACAAAAACTGTTGATCCAAGGAAGTGAAAGTGGGCAAGCTGTTCTCCGGTGATCGGAGCGCCAAACAATAACTACGCAGCTGCAGGTATGCAAACATAGACCCTGCGGTCCAACCCCAGCAGTCTCGACATGCCAGAAAAGAGGGAACCGATCCCGACCCAACCTCAACAACCTGCCCCACAAAACGACACCCAGACGTCCGAACTGAGGCAAAAAATGCATGTAACGATCCAGCAGGAAACTTAGGGTTACCCACCAGTTCCGTAAAAGGCGAGGGACCCACCGCGCCCCCCAATGAAGACCGCCACCAGCACCAGGCCATTTGCAAGGGTCGAAGCATAGAAGGGCAGGGTCCCGCCCCATGCCACAGGAGGTTAAAAACTGACACCGGAGCCGACAAAAGGTGCCAGAATCCAACCGGGGCAAACCTGTCAACTCCCGTATATAATTCATGCACCCATCTCAACAAAGCAGCAGCATTATAAAGACACAAATCGGGCAAGTTCACACCTCCGTGCTCACGCCCCCTAATCAGTTTGTTATAACCAATTTTCACCCGGCGGGAGCGCCATATAAAGGACGAAATGATCCCCCTATAGGCCTGCACATCTTTCTGTTTGATCCAAAGGGGCACCATTTGTAGTGGATACAGGAGCTTTGGCAAGAGGACCATTTTAATAAGGGCAACGCGCCCCAGGAGCGAGAGGGGAAATTCCATCCACCTCTTACACAAAGCTCGAACTGCATCTAATTTATCAAGTACGTTCTTCCGATAAACCACCCCCGGATCTGCATGCAGATATATTCCCAGATATTTGAGCGTACCCTTAGACCATTGCAGCGGAAAGGAAGGATCGTGCCACAGAGCGCACGGAGGGCGGACCGCCAAGGCCTCCGACTTATCAAAGTTAATTCGCAACCCAGAAAAGGCACCAAATCTCTGTATAAGATCTATTAATCAAGGAACCCCATCTGCAGCGTCTCCCAGAAAGATGAGCATATCATCCGCAAACAAATTAATTTTAAATTCCTGGGAACCCAAACGAATACCACGCATTTCAGGGCTCTGACGAAGCTTAGCCACAAGAGGCTCTAGAGCCAAGACAAAGAGCATCGGGGAGAGGGGACAGCCCTGGCGCGTCCCCCTCTCGAGTTCAAAAGAAGAGGTGAGCTCCCCGTTAATCAGGATCTGGGCCGTAGGATGAGCGTATAATGATCGAATCCCATTCAGAAAGTTTCCCATAATGCCGAACTGAGGAAGAACCCAAAAAAGATAGTCCCATAACACTTTATCGAACGCTTTTTCCGCGTCTAGACTAACTATAAGAGCGTTCTTCTGTCCCGGGTGTTGCCCAACTAGTCCAGGATTCTGAAGCACCGAAAGCGCCCTCAGCATGTTAGCAGATGAATAACGGCCCGGCACAAAACCTGCCTGGTCCAAATGAACCAAGCTGGGCAAAACCCGACCCAGGCGAGCCGCCATAATAGCAGCAAACAACTTGATATCTTGATTGAGCAGAGAGATAGGTCTATAGGAACCCAGCTGATCTTCCGCCCGCCCCGGTTTCGGTAGAACCACAATATTAGCGTGAGTTAGTCTATGCGGAGGCAGGTCGCCTCTACTAAGAGCCCCACATAGGGCTTGAAATGGGCCCACCACTTGTACCCCCAACAATTTATAATATTCAGAGCCCAGTCCGTCAGGCCCAGGGGCTTTAGCCAATTTTAAGGCCCGAATAGCTTGTTGGATTTCCAACCCTCGCACCGGGGCATTTAACACCTCCCGCTGCTCATGTCCCAAGGACGGAAGCTGTAGGTCTTGAAAGAAAGCCGTCCTCTGTACTGTGTCACAAGTCCCCATATCATATAGAGTCCTATAGTAATTAACAAAACTCTGCTGTATCCCAGCTTGGGCAGTTATCTCTCTACCATCAGGCGCCCGAATCCTTGATATAATGCGCTTCGGAGTCCTTGAGGTAACCAATGATGCAAGCAGTTTTCCCGCTTTGTTTCCCCATCGATGTAGGCGGTATTTATACATTCTGATATCCCTAAGGGCTCTGTCAGCCAATAAGTCATTAATTTGCCTACGTAGGTCAAAATATTGAGATCGAGCTGTTGTGGCACCCGGAGCATGTAAACTCCCACGTAGCGCGGCCAAACGTTGTGTCAAGTCCAACAGTGTCTTATCTTGGGCTCTGCGCTTGCTGGTAGTATACTCAATAATTTTACCACGCAAGACCGCCTTGCTTGCCTCCCAAAACACCACCTCTGATACATCAGAAGCAGGGTTTTCGTTCACAAAGAAATCCCATTGTTGTTCCAGGAAATCCTTAAACTCAGCATCTTCATATAACGTGGGATTCATACGCCAACTAGTGGTCGACCCCTGGAACCTCGACTTATCAATGAGCTCCAGCCAAACCAAGTGGTGATCTGACAAAACACCGTCTTCAATCACCACTCGTGGAATACCCGCCAGCAAGGAGGGAGCCACCAGCAGATAGTCCAAGCGACTGTGAACATCATGGACGTGAGAGTGAAAAGTGAAGTCAGATTCAGTAGGATGCAGCGTGCGCCACACATCATTCAGACCCAGTTGGTGCATCACAAAGTTCACCCCTTTATGGTCACCTCCTTTCAATCGAGGCTTAGGTGGCCTGCAATCAACAAGTGGGTCTGCAGTAATGTTAAAATCCCCACCTAATACCAAATGGTATTCAGAAAAAGGCAGCAGAGCCGCTACTAGTACAGAAAAAAAACTATGAGAATATACATTAGGTGCATAAAGAGAACAAAACACATATTTTTTCCCCAGGAAAACTCCTGCCCAGATCACAAATCGCCCCTCAGGGTCCTGTATCACTTTGTGCATATTACAGGGATGTTTTTTATGGAAGAGGAGAGCAACACCTCGCTGTCTGGAGTTATATGAAGCAAAAGCTACTTCCCCTACCCAATCCCTCTTCAGTTTAACATGTTCTGACACGCTGAGGTGAGTCTCCTGAAGCATTAAAACATCCACTTTTAGTTTCTTACAGTATTGAAGTAATTTGCTGCGCTTCACTGGGGAGTGCAAGCCATCAATGTTGAAGCTGGCAATCTTAACAGAACTCACAAGAGCAGTTGGTAAGAAGTAAGTCCCCCCTAAGACAACAGGCCTGTGGGGCAGCTGCGCCGGTCTCCCAGCCAAACCAGCCCGCCACCCACTGAATTATCATTACAGGACTGATCAGAGACCCCAGGTGCATCCCACCCCCCATCTTATCCCACCAAAACCCCCCTCCCACCTTAATCCCATCTTCTCTTATCCCCTCAACGCTACCCCCAGGTCCCCCACACAACTCAACCATTCTCACACCAAACAATCCCCACACACACAGCCAAAATCCCAGCACTACCTCCATCCCACTCTCTCCCTCCTCACACGAACACTCTCGTCCCCCCATCCACCACCCAGCCCCCCAACCGAAAACTAAAGTAAGAACCCCCACAAAACTTCAAAGGGCTTAAACGCCCAGGTATATGGAAAACACTTCAAAACAGTGCAAAGAGAGCTGCATAAATAACAAACTGCCAAATCTCTCAAACAGGCACTCATCATAAATCTCAAACCAAGTGTCCAGAGGCCAGAAGTCCTTGCAGTGCAGGTCTCATTCTCCCAATGGAAGTCGAGGCGTCCCATCTGCTGATAGCTCAAGGAGACTGTCAGGGATCACGCCACGCAAGCAGATCGCACTGGCGTAGGCCAAACATACGTCCCCAGCAGCTCCGGGCAGAAAAGATCAACACCACACTGTTGGATGACCAAAGCAACGTGATAGAAGAAGAACCACCAGCAATCTCACGGCCGGCGCCCAGCAGCACTTCTAAGGCGCCGGCAGCTTCTCGAGGAACTTTTTCAGATCATCCGCCGTGCTCAGGGTGAAAGTCCGATTTTCATGAGTCAGTCTCACTTAGCAGGATAAAGAAATGCAAATCTTATCCCCCTCGTGACCAACTGCGAGCAATATGGAGTAAGGGCCCTGCGCTGCTCCGCAACTTTGGTGGAGAAATCTTGAAATATCATAAACTTAGCCCCCTCATAGGACAGAGATCTGGTTTTCTTGAACAGGTCCAACAGGCGCGCTTTGATTGCATAATTATGGAATCTGGCCAGTACCGGCCTCGGGTGGCCCGGTTCGTTTCCATCGCGACGTTGACCAACACGATGGACCCGCTCTACCACCACAGGGCCAGCCTGCTCCGCCAGGCCCAGCTCCTTCGGCAGCCATCTTTCCACCACATGGAGAAGATCAGAATCTTTCACCGACTCCGGGAGCCCTATCAGACGGAGGTTCTTTCTGCGGGCCCTATTCTCCTGGTCCTCCACCCTCTTGAACAGTTGGCATACTCGGGTCTCCAAGGAATCTAGCCTGCCATCCACGACTGCCGCTCTGTCTTCTTGTGCCGAAACATGTTCTTCCACCTGGTGTATCTGCGCTGCGTGCCCAGCCATCACATCTTTAATCTCATCCATGGAAGCATGCAGCTTAGCTAGCTTGTCATCTAGTAGTTGGGATAAGTGCCGCATGGATACCTGGAGCACCTCATCCGAAGTGCGTTCCACCGGCACCTCCGTTTGAGTCCCGGCCATTTTGAAAGCCGGCACCACGTTGCTTCTTGGGGCCTTTGAGGTTCGAATCGGCATCCCCCGCGCCGCCACCATGAGTCACGCGTCGGGTGTTCCGTAACCAGCAGGAGCGAACCCGGAAGTGCGGGAGCCGCGAAAAACAAGAAATTACCGCCGGCGGCAGGCGTTAGGGGAGCCGGATGGTGTAGGGAGGACGGAGCTCCGCGTTCAGGCGTCCGGTCACGTGACCCCGGGCTGCTGCAATTCTGTTCAGGCAACAGGAAGCGATAGTTTATATTTCTGTATAATTCTCGAGTGGCACACACACACACTAGAGAGTTGCACGGGGACAGAAATCCCAACCGTCCCCGCCAGGATCCTCTCTGTCCCCACCCATCCCCACCAGGATCCTTTCCAAACCCACCCGTCCCCGTCAGGATCCTCTCCATCCCCACCCATCCCTGCAAGGAATTACCTCCATCCCCGCCCGTCCCCATAAAAAGCAGCAATTACAGAAGAGGAGACTTAGAGGAGACATGACAGAAACCTTCAAAATCCTGAAGGGCATAGAGAAAGTAGACAGGGACAGATTCTTCAGACTGTGGGGAACCACAAGTACTAGGGGTCACTCGGAGAAATTGAAAGGGGACAGGTTTAGAACAAATGCTAGGAAGTTCTTTTTTACCCAGAGGGTGGTGGACACATGGAACGCACTTCCAGTGGTTGTGATAGGTCAGAGCACAGTACAGGGGTTCAAGGAAGGTTTAGATAGGTTCCTAAAGGATAAGGGGATTGAGGGGTACAGATAGAAGCAGAGGTAGGTTATAGAAATGGTCAGGAACACTTCACAGGTCATAGACCTGATGGGCCGCCGCGGGAGTGGACCGCTGGGCACGATGGACCTCTGGTCTGACCCAGTGGAGGCAACTTCTTATGTTCTTATGTACTTCTGACAGGATCATCAATTCCACAATTTCTTTTGCTGTTTTCCTTGTGGAATCTCTTTGGTGGAACCCTTTTTTTGTTTTCTGTTCAGGTAATTAACTTATAAACCCCCTCTTTTACTATATGGATGAATCCTGCTTCCAAAGCCTTCCATTCCCGTGGGAGTCCTGTTGGCTAGAGGGGGGTCCCCGTGGGCTAGAGGGGGGGTCCCTGTGGGAGTCCTGTGGGTTAGGGGGGACTCCCACGGGATTCCCGCGATCCCCGTTCCCGTGCAGACCTCTAACACACACACAGACTCATACACCTCTCCCCCCCACAGCTTTCACCTAATCTCTGTCTCACTTTACCCTGTCCCTCTTTCTATCATATCCCCCCAGCCTTTATCCAGTCTCCCATACATGCTAGCCTTAAATGACTGTCTTATACCCCCAGCCCTTAACCCACTCTCTGTTATACCTTCCAACCTCAACAGACTCTCTCATCATACTCCCCAGCTCCTAGCCCTTAGCCTTCAGCCAGGCCCCCCTCAACCTTCACCCAATCTCTCTCATACTTCCCAACCTTCACTCAGTTACTCTTTCTTGCTCATACCGCAATCCTCCCCACCAGCCTTCACCCTAGTTTCTTTCTCGCTTTCTCAGTATCTAATATCACTCCCTGGCAACTGTTCTATGGAGTCAGCCAATTATAGCTCTTATCTTGCTGTTCTTAGAGATGCCTCACAAACCGCATCTCCTAGCTCTGCACCAGAATTTGAATCTCTATAAACTTGAGCTGTGTGCTGCAGAAAGTTTGGGAAATCTTGCGGTTTTATGTCTCGAAAGTCTCGTACAACTGATATGGCAGTAACACATGATTTATATACATTATTACATTACATTACTGACTTTTATTTTGCCATACTTTCGCAGTTCTAGGTGGATTATAAGTGGATTATAAAAGAGATATGCTGGACATTTCCAGGAACATTACAGGTTTAGGAACTACCGTGTTTCCCCGAAAATAAGCTCTAGCATGATTTTTGGGGTAGGTCTTAATATAAGCCCTACCCCAAAAATAAGCCCTAGTTAGATTGCCTCAAAGCCCCTCCCTAATGTCCCCGACACTCCCCAACTCCATCCCTGGATTTGCCAGCAGCAGTGCTCCCCACCCTGCTGCACAGGCAAACCCCGCAGACTCTCCTACCCATCCCTCTGCACAACATCTTTCCATCTCTCCCTCCCATCTAAACCCCGCTGACCCTCCCACTCCGAGTTCGACATACCTCCCTCCAAACAGCAGCATCGGCGCACTTTAAACAGGCTGCTTCATGTCTCCTGCCTGGTCCTATCTTCTGCCAGTGATGCTGCACAGGGAAGGCCCAGTGGGAGAAGGCTGCAAAGCAGCCTGTTTAGAATGCTGCTGACACCTCTGTTTAGAGGGAGGTATGCCGGTCTCATAGTGGGAGGGTCAGCGTGGTTCTGCTGCGAGGGGGGGATGGGAGGGAGGGATAGAAAGATGCTGTGCAAGGGTTCTGCTGCATGGGGAATGGGAGGGAGAGAGAGAAAGATAGGAAGATGCTGCTCAAGGGTTCTGCTTCACAGGGAGGATGGGAGAGAGGGAAGGATGGATAGAAAGATTCTGCTCAAGGGTTCTGCTTCACAGGGAGGATGGGAGGGAGGGAGGGATGGATAGAAAGATTCTGCTCAAGGGTTCTGCTTCATGGGGGGATGGGAGGGAGGGATAGAAAGATGTTGCAGAGGGAAGGCACAAGGGGATGGGTGAGAGGGGAAGAAAGATGCTGCACATGTGGAAAGAGAAAGAATTGGGGTGGAGGAGAGGAAGGGAGAGATGATCATTTTACATGAAGAAAATAAGACATCCCCCGAAAATTAACCCTAGTGCGTTTTTTAGACCCAAAATTAATATAACACACTCTTATTTTCGGGGAAACACGGTAAATTCAAGACTGAGACTTATTCAGAAGCATGGGAAACTTAGGTATGTTAACTTATCTTGACAAAAAGTTCTTAAAATGCAGGGTCTTTAGATCCCTTTGAAGGCTTTTGTAATCCAGGATGTGGGTTAAATGGTGGTTTATTTTCGCTGCCTGTGTTGCTAATAATCTATCATATAATCTCTTGCGATGTGTGCTTTGATTGGGGGGGGGGGGGTGGATAAATGGAGTCTGAGTTCTCCTTGGTCTGGTTGAGGTGTTCCCGATAAGGCAATCGTTCAGGTAGGTGGGAGGTCGCAACATTCAGGGATTTGTATAGTAGACAGTGGAATTTCAATAATATTCGAGGTTGTATTGGGAACCAATCTGTGTCTAGATATGTTGTGGTGATGTGGTCATATTTGCTTAATAAGAAGATCAGTCTGAGGGCTGTGTTTTGAACAGTCTGTAATGTTTTTATCATGCTTGTGGGGCATGGTAGATATACCCCACATACGTTATATAGCAAGCTTGCTATAAACCTAATGGGTCGGGATCAGGGAGAGTGGGGTTGGGTGATGTGTCCTCTTTTTGAACTTTACAAATATGGCAACCCTACAGATGACTTCACAGACAGATGTTTTGTAAAGGACATCTGCAATGAATGGTCATGTAACCTTACATAGACTGGTTCTGTAATGTATGCAAAGTTGCCTCATGCTTATTCGGTGTGGCTATCTGGAAACCCTGACTGGGAAAGTCTGAGAGTCTTACATTTCCTATGGTACCTTTCTTTTTGGGGCTTTAGGAAAGTTAATAGTAGGGTTTCTAAAGAATTTTTAAAATTATTCTTCCATTAATGTAATTTATACTATATATTAACCCCTATGAAATATATTAGATTTGCATAATTTTATTAAAGGAGCTTTGTGACATATGAGTCAACAGTGTTATAAAGTTCTTAAAAGTATTCAAGTGGGAGAGCTGCCCCTGTCATCCAGCATTTAGTGTTAATTTATTTGGTATAAACATGAAAAAAAAGAGAGAAGATGAGAAATACTAGCAAATATAAAACCCAGCCTCCAAAGACTTTCTGCATGTTAAGGTGTGAAGCATGATAAAGGCAATTTTCACAAATTACTTATACACTGTTGCAAACAAACTGTGTACCCACTTGGATTTTGTATCAGTTTTCAAAGTGAACATAAAAAAAGCCCATAGTCGCTTATACCTTCTATTCCTGTAGGTAACTTTCCTGGCAAAAAAGAAACAAAATACAACAAAACCCCCGCATATAGTTATGGAATTGCAAAGCTGTGCACACTGTTGCATTCTATGCCCTAACCCAGTGTTCTTCATTGCAAGATCAGGGGGTCTGTAGTGCCCCCTTCCACCCCCCCCTCCGTTAATGTTGCCCTCTGACACTTTCCTCAGTATACAATCACCCCCACCTTTTTTTCAGACTTGCTACTAGCACACCCCCATAACACTTATGCTGTTTAATATCTGAATCATGTCCCAGTCAGTGAGTTTGAGGTATGTGCTGCTCATAATGTTTCTCTAAACTCACAAGAGTGAGAGGGTGCCATAGAGTTTGCACTTTCTGTGTGGTCTGGGAAGACAAAAGAATAAGTGCTCAAAAGGTGGTATCACAAACAAGCCTCCAGAGAAACTGCAGGGGGTTAATTACAAATTGGAGAGGTGGGGGGAGCCAGTTTAAAGGGGATGGGAGTGGAGACAGTATGGTGGAAGTTAACAGGGTGTTCACAATTTTATCAGGTGATGGTCAGCCCTTACATTGAACTTTATGGACAAACTGGCCTCTGCTTGAAAAATAGCAGCCCTTACCCCATTCCAGAGAACACCTAATCTTAACATGGGCTTAAGAAATTTGCATACATATGCCTACAACAGAGGAGGGCATTTTTCAAATAGTTCACTTTCACAGGCAGAACTTTCATTTATCTGTAAATATAACAGAAAGTTACCCTCCTCTAAATAACCAGTACAAGTTGCAAAGTACAGAAATACCAGCAAATTGGAATATACAGGGTGCCCACAAAAACACTCCTTGATTTTAAATGGTTACAAAACCAAAATGTATTGGAAAATTATTTCACCTTTGAGGCTACAGTTTCATCAACTCATAAAGTTTCATCTGGTATCTGTTGATTACATACACTTGATGTGCGCCCCACTTGTTACTCGGCAAACATCGATGCGATAATTGAGCTCGGACTAGACTCTCCGAAGCATATTCGGCATGATCACGTTTAAACTTTCAGTGATGCATTCCTGCAGATCATCCATAGTTGCAGGTAGTGGAGGAAAAAGTCACAAACAGTAATGTCTGGTGATCTCGGGTGCCACTTGAGGAACACCTGGTCATTTTGTCGCGTTGCATTGTCTGAAGGTTGTAACTTCTGTACCAATTGCAGCTTATAAGGGTGAAAGTGCAAGCGATTGTGTAAGATCTTGCTAACCGTGCTTTTGGGGACTTGTATTTGCTATCATCTTATTTATAAACATATTCCAATAAGTTTTGATTTTGTAACCATTTAAAATCAAGGAGTGCTTTTGTGGGCACCCTGGGTGTATATGTATGTACTAGTCTTTAAGCCCGTTACATTAACGAATGCTAGAATAGATGTCTGTCTGTCTGTCAGTGTTTCTTTATCTCTCTCTCCTTGGCCGCTGTCTGTATCCTTCTGTCTCTCCCTCCCCCCCCCCCGAGCAAAGCTGTCTTCCCCCAGCACCCACCTCCCCCCCAAATGTCTCTCCATGGCCCTCTTCTGTCTTCCCACCCCAGAGCAAAGCTGTCTGTCCCCAGCACACCTCCCCCCAAAGCAGCCCCCTTTCCCTATCTCTCCATGGCTCCTTCTGTCTCCCCCAGCACACCCCTCCCCCCAAAGCAGCCCCCTTTCCCTCTCTCTGTCTCTCCATGGCCCCTTCTGTCTTCCCCCCAGAGCAAAGCTGTTTGCCCCAATTACACCCCTACCCCTAAAGCAGCCCCCTTTCCCTCTCCCGCTGACTCTCTCTCTGGCCCCCTTTCTCTGTCTGTCTTTCTGTTCCTCTCCCTACCCCTGTGTCTTTCTTTCTTTCTGTCTCCCTCCCTCCCACTGTCTGTCTGTCATTTTTCCCCATTTCCCTGTGCAGCAGCATTTCCATCCCACTTCCCTATGCAGCAGCAACAGAATTTCCCTCCTATCCCCCCTTTCCTGTGCAGAAGCAATAGCAGCATTTTCCCCCACCCCCCTTTCCCTTCTCTTCCCTGCTCCGTTTGGCCCCTCCCCCTTCTTTTACTGCCCGATCTGGCCTGCTCCTGACCCTCCCACCGCCGACAAACCTCCGGGCTCCAGCCGCGTAGGCAGCACTTTAAACACGCTGCTTCGCGGCCTTCTACTGCCGATTTCATCTGCCGCGTCTGTCTCCGATGATGTCATCAGAGACACGGCAGAGGAAATCGGCAGTAGAAGGCCGCGAAGCAGCGTGTTTATAGTGCTGCCTGCGGCGCTGGAGCCGGGAGCTTTGTGGAGGGTCAACGGCCGGAGCGGGGCTGCTGTCCATCACTCGGTTGCTGCCACTGGTGCTGCCCACGCCGCTGGAGCCGGGAGGTTAGGAGAGTGAGAGAGAGAGCACAGTCGCGCGCCTTCAGCCCCCGCATGCGCCGTGAAGTTAGAATGTTGCCACAGAAGCACACCTCACGGCGCCACACCGCACGAATTTTCAAGAGCACATGCGCGCTCTAATATTTTATTATATATGATGTGTATCTAATATAATAAAACCCTAAGCCGCGCATGCGCACTCCCATCTGCGTGCGTCCATTTTCCATGAGATGTAGGGCACCGCATGTAGGAGTGTGCATGTGCGCGAATCTCTCTTTCTCTCTCTGGCCGGCAGAGAATCTGTACAAGGGACTCCCTGCTCTTCAGTTCCTCCAGCCAGTAGCAGACCAAACAGGACCCGATCGCGGAACAGTTTTCGTCGTCGGCGTCTTCACTCCTCTCCCCGGCACACCTGAACCCCCGTTCAGCCTCCCATCCAACCCTACCTTCGACTCCCTTAGTCCCTTGCCGCCGCTCCTCTTCTCTTCCCGCCCCGCAGTCCCGAGAAACATCCTTACTCCATCAAGGGCCGCAGCACTCTAAACACGCTGCTTTGCGGCCTGCTACTGCCCTGATTTGCTCTGCCCGACATGGCAGAACAAATCAGTGCTGCGGCCCCTGCTGGAGTAAGGACGTTTCTCGGGACCGCGGGAAGGGGGCGGCAAGGGACTAAGGGAGCCGGCCACACCGCGGGATGGGAGGGAAAGGGGGCTGCTTTGGGGGATAGGTGTGCTGCGAGGCAGACAGCTTTGCTTGGGAGGGAAGACAGAAGGGGGGCCACGGAGACACAGTCAGGGAGGAACTGGAGGGGGAGAGGGAAAGGGGGCTGCTTTGGGGGAGGGGTGTGCTGGGAGGCAGACAGCTTTGCTTGGGGGGGAAGACAGAAGAGGGGCCATGGAGAGACAGTCAGGAAGGAACTGGAGGGGGAGAGGGAAAGGGGGCTGCTTTGGGGGAGGGGTGTGCTGGGAGGCAGACAGCTTTGCTTGGGGAGAGACAGAAGGGGGGGCCAAGGAGACACAGTCAGGGAGGAACTGGAGGGGGAGAGGGAAAGGGGGCTGCTTTGGGGGAGGGGTGTACTGGGAGGCAGACACGTTTGCTTGGGGGGGAAGACAGAAGAGGGGCCATGGAGAGACAGTCAAGGAGGAGCTGGAGGGGGAGAGGGGAAGGGGGCTGCTTTGGGGGAGGGGTGTGCTGAGAGGCAGACAGCTTTGCTTGGGGAGAGACAGAAGGGGGGCCACCGCGAGACAGTTAGGGAGAAACTGGAGGGGGAGAGGGAAAGGGGGCTACTTTCTAGTACCCGTTAATGTAGCGGGCTTTAACCTAGTATATATATATATATCCGCTATAATAAAACCCTTAGCGCACATGCGCACTTCAAACTCTGTGAGTCTGTGCTCCATGCCACGCATGCGCAGTGCCTGCCTCAGCTGATTTCCTGCCTTCTGCCCTGATCTCCAACACTGGCTGACTTCCCGCCTTCTGACTACGCTGCTGCTGCTGGGACACCTCATCTTCTCACCCTTGGACCAGCAGCAGCAGCAGCCTCGGTTTCATCAAGCAGCCGTGGGGCATTTGCTATGCCGGCCCACTACGATAATGCGAGGCGGGCTGGCCTAGCAAAAGCCCCCAAGGCTGCCCGGGCTAGCGGATCCTGGACAAGGGGAGCAGAGAAGGGAGAAGGGGTACTACTGGACAGGGGGGAGGTAAAAGTAAGGGAAAAGGGCTACAGGGGGAGCAGGAAGCAAAGAAAGAAAGAGAAAGAAAGGCCTCAGCGCCCCATTGTGCTAAGTTTACACATCTATTCTAGCACCCGTTAATGTAATGGGCTGAAACACTAGTGTGTGTGTGTGTGTGTATATATATATATATATATATATAAATAATTTTTTTTCAGGAAGAATAATAAATGCTTAGTATAGCTTTTCAACATAATTTATAGTTTTAAAACTGCTAGATTTTAAGCACATTTTAAGCAGATTTTAAGCACCTTAAGCCTATTAATAACAGATTGGAGAAGGATAGAACCTGAAAGTTGGACTAGGTATGAAAAGGTTTGGTCAAATTCCTGGAGGAAAAGTCCATAATCTGTTATTAAGACATAATAACATGGTAGATGACGGCAGATAAAGACCTGAATGGTCCATCCAGTCTGTCCAACCTGATTCAATTTAAATTTTTTTAAAAAAAATTTTCTTCTTAGCTACTTCTGGGCAAGAATCCAAAGCTCTACCCGGTACTGTGCTTGGGTTCCAACTGCAAAATCTCTGTTAAAACCTACTCCAGCCCATATACATCCTCCCAGCCACTGAAGCCCTCCCCAGCCCATCCTCCACCAAACGGCCATATACAGACACAGACCGTACAAGTCTACCCAGAACTGGCCTTAGTTCAATTTTTAATATTATTTTCTGATTCTAGATCCTCTGTGTTCATCCCACGTTTCTTTGAACTCAGTCACAGTTTTACTCTCCACCACCTCTCTCTTACCATTCTCATAAATTCCGCCCTCCATTCGGGCCTATTCTCCCCAGAAATGGGCCATATCTCCTTAACCCCACTACTGAAAAAACCTGATCTAGACCCCTCTACACCATCCAGCTACCGTCCAATAGCAAACATTCCTCTCCTTACCAAGATGCTAGAATCCATCATATCCACTCAACTATCTTCCTACCTTGAAAAATTCACCATTCTGCTACCCCACCAATACGGCTTCCGTCCCAACTTCAGCACCGAATCCCTTCTGACCTCCTTAATCTCAAAAGTGCAACATCTCCATTCTCACAACAAGTTTGCTGTCCTTCTTCAATTCGACCTCTCTGCAGCTTTTGATGTCATCCATCATGATATCCTACTTTACCAACTCACCGAGATAGGCGTTAACTCCACAGTCCTTGACTGGTTCTCGAAGTTCTTATGCTCCCGCTCCTACACAGTCAACATGAAGGGCATTTCTAACCCCCTGGAACCTGATCTGTGGAGTCCCACAAGGCTCACCTCTCTCTCCTATCCTTTTCAACATTTATATATCCTCCCTTAAACTCCTCCATCTCTCCCCCCTTGAAACACTTTACACTTACGCAAATGACATCTTTGTCCTCCTTGAGACCGACCAGAACCTCGCCAACCTATCTGCGAACATATCCTCATGTATATCGAACCTTCAATCCTGAGCCCACACTGTGCAGATGAAACTGAACGAATCCAAAACAAAACTTCTCTGTCTCGGCCCAAAATTGGACCAACTGCCCACCTCCATCCCTCTGTCCTCTGGCCCCACTCTGCATCTTGAATACTCAAGTAAAATTCTGGGAGTCATCATTGACTCTACACTTTCCTTCAATGATCACCTCAACTCCCTAATAAAAAAAATGTTTCTTCAGCCTTCACATGCTGAGGAAAGTGAGAACCCCTTTCCATCAAAAACACTTTGCCATCCTTGTCCAATCCACCATCCTTTCCAGACTGGACTATTGCAACTCTATCTACCTAAGCCTAACAAAGAAAAACCTTCAAAGACTCCAGTGGATTCAGAATGCCGCTGCTAAGCTTATCTTTGCAAAAAGCAAATTAGACCACGTCTCACCGCTTTTGTCCAAGCTCCACTGGATTCCGATAATCTCCAGAGTCCACTTCAAATGTGCCTGCCTTACTTTCAAGATCCTACACAGCATCCTCCCCCCTTTATTCCTCTTTCTTGGAATTCCTCTGACCCCAATTCCACCAGATCCACCCAAAAACTGAAACTTTCCTTTCCCTCTCTAAAAGGCGTCTCCCTTGTAGGAAAACTAGGTTCCTCCCTCCCTTTTAGAATCAATGAGCTCTGGAACAATCTTACCTCCCCTCTTAGGAATCTGAGCTCCCTCCAACTCTTCCGTAAACATCTGAAAACCTGGTTATTCTCAAAAATATAACTCTTCTTCCCTCTCTGTTTATTCTAGTCCTCTAAATTTCCTTTTTATCTTTCCCTCCGCTGGAGTTCCTTTCTACCCTAATTCTTGTTAACTGTGTCGAGCTCTGCGAATGTAGAGATGATGCGGTATACAAACCTAAGGTTTAGTTTAGTTTAGTTTAGGAGCGCATTCCAGGCATCCACCACCCTCTCCGTAAAGTAGAATTTCCTAACATTGCCTTTGAATCTACCACCCCTCAACCTCAAATTATGTCCTCTGGTTTTACCATTTTCCTTTCTCTGGAAAAGATTTTGTTCTACATTAATACCCTTCAAGTATTTGAATGTCTGAATCATATCTCCCCTGTCTCTCTTTTTCTTCTAGGGTATACATATTCAGGGCTTCCAGTCTCTCCTCATACGTCTTCTGGTGCAAGCCGCCTATCATTTTCGTCGCCCTCCTCTGGACCACTTCAAGTCTTCTTACGTCCTTCGCCAGATACGGTCTCCAAAACTGAACACAATACTCCAAGTGGGGCCTTACCAATGACCTGTACAGGGGCATCAACACCTTCTTCCTTCTACTGGCTACGCCTCTCTTTATACAGCCCAGCATCCTTCTGGCAGCAGCCACTGCCTTGTCACACTGTTTTTTCGCCTTTAGATCTTCGGACACTATCACCCCAAGGTCCCTCTCCCCGTCCGTGCATATCAGCTTCTCACCTCCAGCATATACGGTTCCTTCCTATTATTAATCCCCAAATGCATTACTCTGCATTTCTTTGCATTGAATTTTAGTTGCCAGGCATTAGAACATTCCTCTAACTTTTGCAGATCCTTTTTCATATTTTCCACTCCCTCTTCAATGTCTACTCTGTTACAAATCTTGGTATCATATGCAAAAAGGTACACTTTTCCTTCTAACCCTTCAGCAATGTTACTCACAAATATATTGAACAGGATCGGCCCCAGCACCGAACTCTGAGGGACTCTACTACTCACCTTTCCTTCTTCCGAGTGACTTCCATTAACCACCACCCTCTGGCGTCTGTCTGACAGCCAGTTTCTAACCCTGTTCACCACTTTGGATCCTAATTTCAGCCCTTCAAGTTTGTTCAACAGGCTCCTATGAGGAACTGTATCAAAGGCTTTGCTGGAATCTAAGTAAATTATATCTAGCATATGTCCTTGATCCAAATCTCTGGTCACCCAATCAATAAAATTCAATCAGGTTCATTTGGCACGATTTACCTTTTGCAAAGCCATGTTGCCTCGGATCCTGTAACCCATTAGATTCAAGGAAGTACACTATCCTTTTTTTCAGTAGCACTTCCATTATTATTGTATTTCACTGATTGTCCAGCTCCTTTTAGTGTAAATCGCCTAGAACTTTTGGTTATGGCGGTATAAAAGAATAAAGTTATTATTATTATTATTTTTTTTTCCAAGAACTGAGTGAGGCTCACCAGCCTGTAGTTTCCTGCTTCATCCCTGTGACCACCTTTATGAATAGGGACCACATGGGGGAAACCTCTGCTTGCCCTGGATCGGTAGCATGGAACGTTGCTACTCTTTGGGTTTTCGCCAGGTATTAGTGACCTGGATTGGCCACAGTAAGAACGGGCTACTGGGTTGATGGACCATTGGTCTGACCCAATAAGGCTATTCTTATGTTCTAACATATAGGAGTAGATATTAAGCTGGTGGTGGTGGCAATCATCATTTTGGGGGTGCTCAATTAAATATATGTAAATGTAATCCACAAATATGGAGGGGGGAATGTACAGAGTTACTGTTTTATAGCTGGAGTTGGGGTGATTCTTGCTGCCTTACTCACTATAAAAGAATGCTAAAGGTCAAAATTACACACATACAGCAAAAAAGGCCAGAGAATATATGCGCTCATAATGACTCTTATTGAACATAAGAATTGCTGCTGATGGGTCAGACCAGTGGGCCATCCTGCCCGTCAATCCACTCACGTGGCAGCCCCCAGGTCAAAGACAAGTGCTATAAATGAGTCCAGCCTCACCTGTGTACGTCCCAGTTTAGCAGAAACTTGTCCATCTTAGTCTTGAAATCCTGGAGGGTGTTTTCCCCTACAACAGACTCTGGAAGAGCGTTCCAGCTCTCCACCACTCTCTGGGTGAAGAAGAATTTCCTTATGTTTGTACGGAATCTATCCCCTTTGAACTTTAGAGAGTGTCCTCTCGTTCTCCCTACCTTGGAGAGTATGAACAGTCTGTCTTTATCTACCAAGTCTATTCCCTTCAGTATTTTGAATGTTTCGATCATGTCTCCTCTCAGTCTCCTCTTTTCAAGGGAGAAGAGGCCCAGTTTCTCCAGTCTCTCACTGTACGGCAACTCCTCCAGCCCCTTAATCATTTTAGTCGCTCTTCTCTGGACCCTTTCGAGTAGTACCGTGTCCTTCTTCATGTATGGTGATCAGAGAAAAAAAAGATCTCAGAAACAATAGCACAGCACTCAAATAATCTGTTTGTGATGTACTTTCACTGATCCAAAAAATTCCTTTACTTCTTCTGTCATGCATTATATTGTTTATCCAAATTTACAAATATGCATAATAATATTTCATGAAAAATTTTTGTAGTTAAAAATGCAGCAAAAAAAGGGACATGCACTTACCTTTCTTCTATGGCCCAACTGGACGCGTTTTGAAGGAGTCTGGGACTGGTTTTCCTGAGTTTTAAATTAAATTTTCTCTTTAATAAAATGCTGAATTATGTTTAGTTGCAGACCTAACTTATCTCATGTTCTAGCCTGCCTACACTGGGTGTTTTAGCTTCTTTTGGTTATCTCAGCATACACAATATTGTATTACGCCCTCCTGGACATGTAACAGAAAGACTGTAGGGCTTAGATAAGTGACCTGCTAGTGACCTGCTAGTGTGAGCTTAGGACCAATGATTGTTAAGAAAAGTAACACGTGAGAAGTTATTTCTAGAATTCAGTTGTATAGCCAGAAAAGTGTATAAATATCTCTGTAACTTCCTGGTTTTGTTACTTCTGAAGCTGCCAGCTTGGGGGCACAGGGGTCCACATATGTTGAATAAAATATACCTGTAGTTTTCTTCAAGTCTCTAAGTTTTGTGGCTGACCAAAGAGACCTTTCATTTGGCGCACGAACAGGGACTTGAAGGTCATTTGACCACCGGTCACTCGATCGGTCACTTGTGTCTGGTCTAAGAGTCGACACGTCCGCCTAGCCAGCTTGGTCCTCTTTTAGGATTGGTGGAACTCGGACACTTTGACCAGCTCAATTGATTAATCGAGTCCTGGGTTAAAGTGCAGGAACTGATATCTGTCCAAATTTTGATTGGCCACTCATTTGGTAAGTGCAGAAATTGTTTACTTCTGTCCTGTGTCTCTCTTCTGCCTAGTAAAGCTACTTGATTTCATCGCTGAAGTCGCAGGGAAGGATTCTAGAAACTGCTATTTTCTGATTGGGTAACTAAACTGAAGTCTGTTGTGTTTTGTGTGTTTGAGAGTGTCTGAGACGTCCTTGAGGACGAAGCGAGTGCGGACCTGTTAGTACTGTGTTTCCCTAGTCCGGAGACGGGCAGGGCCAGGAATACAGGGAAGTGTTTTCATCCTCCATTGCACAATGGGGGGATGTCAGTCTACCTATGGGGACCTCCTTGATACAATGTTAGTTAATTTTAAAAAGGGATTTGGCTCTGATTATGGGACTACACTTAAAAGATCAACCCTTATTCGTTTGTGGCAGTTAGAATGGCTGACGTTTGGTGTGGGTTGGCCCCCCTCTGGCTCCCTGGAAGACAGGTTTTTATCATAGTAACCCACCCTAAGACTGGCCATCCTGATCAATTCCCCTATATAGATGGTTGGTTAGACTTAGTCCGCAGCAAGCCTTCTTGGCTTTTCCCTCCTGTACCCAAGAAATTCCAGTCCCAAGTCCTCGCCCTCAGGAAGACTGTCAATGAGCGCTATCATCCTACTCATGTTTTTGACTTACTTGAAATACTTACTTCAACTGACATACTTGAAATACCCACCGCCCCTCCTCCTTATTGGGCAACACTACAGCCCATACCCAATCCTAGTTCTGTCTCTCTTGCTCAACCTTCTGTTTCCCAGCATGTACAACTCCCTGCCCAATTTCCAGCTTCCCCTTCCTGAGCCCTGGCCGATAGCTCAGCCTATGAAGTCCTCTCCTCCCCAGTCCTTTATCCACCTCTGGACTCTCTCTCTCTTTCTGATGATTCTCCTATCAGCCATCGCTTGAGACCTGATCCTCCTCAAATAGTTCCCATGAGAAGACAAATGAAACAGGAGGCTCTGGAGGCTACAAATCTGGCCATGCCCCTTCGTCAGGTTCCTGTCGCCAACCCACCGGATGGCCGCCGGGCATCGTAGACCACCCACTATTAGTCTCGTATATCAGCCCTTCACCACTACTGATTTATACAACTAGAAATCCCATTGTCCCTCTTACTTTGAGCGGCCACAGGCAACTATTTACCTTATTATGTCCATCATTCGCACACACCGCCCCATGTGGTCAGATTGCCAGGAACTACTTCTCTGTCTCCTAAATACCAAAGAACGTAAACGGGTTCTGCAAGAATCCCTTACAAAGGCCCAGGCACATGCGGATGCAGGTGCTCCCAACTGGATTAATAACCATTTCCCTTCTCAGGACCCTAATTGGGACCCCAATGATGCCACTCATAATACTTTCCTTGTGCGGTACCACCAGAATATCCTTGAGGGTCTCCGGTTGGCTTCTCAGAAACCCACCAACATTTCCAAAGTATATGAGGTTCTCCAAAAGACTGATGAATCCCCAGCTGTATTCTATGAACGTCTCTGACACCTACTGTACCTTTACTCCCTTTGACCCAGAAAAATCTGAAAATCTCCATATGTTTAATACCTCGTTTGTGAGCCAGACACAACCTGATATCCGTAGGAAACTCCAGAAGCAGGATGGGTTTGCAGGCATGAACACCGTCCAGCTTCTTGAGATTGCCCAGCGCGTTTTCATGAACCGGGACAGCGCCAACCGGCGAGAGGCTGATAAGCTTCTCCAGCGCAAAGCAGACCTCCTTACTGTAGCCCTCCAAAATACTTTCCCAAGTAACCGGCCCCCTGCCTGAAACTCTGAGCCCCGCTCCTCCAAGCGCCCCCCCCTATTCCTCTGGTCCCTCAAAACCTACGGGGTCCCGGCCTGATAGGACAGGATCCCGTAAGGACTTGGAACGGGATCAGTGTGCCTATTGCAAGGAGATGGGTCATTGGAAGAACGAGTGTCCAAGCAAGCTCCGTATCTGCCAGGCTAAAACTACGGACCAACCTACTATTTGGCATCCTTTCATTCTGACTCTGAAACTGAATATTGAGACAGACTGGCTCGCAGTGAGTACTTTCTGGATTGTTCCCAACTTACTTGCTCAGTTCCCACTAGCCCTTGGTCAGTGTCCGTATAGGGGACCACTCCATATCTATGCTGGTTGATACTGGCGCCAAGCACTCAGTTCTGACCCGCTTTCTCAGTAAGCATTCTTCCAAATCTATCTCCATTATGGGTGCAACTGGCTCTTCTGATTCTGTCCCTATCTTTGAACCTGTTTCGGTCCGCATTGGTGGCCATTCCATACCACATTCCTTTGTGTACATGCTCTTTTGTCCTGTCCCCTTGCTTGGTTGGGACCTTCTCCAGCGCTTGGGAGCCACTGTCCTCTCATGGTCTGACTATGGATCTCCCTTCTACAAACCTCACCCCCATTCCTGACCGCTTCGTTGCCCCCATACCAAGCCTCCTCTGTTCCTTATTGTCAGAACTCATGGCATGCAAACCCCCACTTTCTGTACCTGATTTTCTTGAGGGCCTTGATTCGACTGTTTGGACTGAGTCTGGCTCCCCTGGACTAGTATGTAACATCCCACCCTTTGTTGTTACCCTCAAAGCTTCCGCCAGTCTGGTCTCTATCAAGCAGTACCGCATATCTCAGTCCGCTCTCCAGAGAATACACATCCACTTGTTTTGTTTGCTAGATTGTGGGTTTTTGATTCCATGCAAATCACCCTGGAATACACCCCTCCTTCCAGTTTTAAAACCCGGTGATCCCCCTGATTACTGTCCTGTCCAGGACCTCCGTGCTGTCAACTGTCTTGTAGAGGACATTTATCCTACTGTCCTTAATCCTTATACCTGTTGATTTTAGTTCCCCCTGAAGCTACCCATTTCACTGTTTTGGATCTCAAGGATGCATTCTTTTGCTGTCGGTTAGCCCCTTCCAGTCAGCCAATTTTTGCATTCCAATGGGAAAACCCTTCCACTGGACAAACCTTTCAGGTAACCTGGACCCGTCTATACCAGGGCTTTAAAAATAGCCCCACTGTATTCAGCACCGCCCTTGCTTCAGACCTTGCCAATTTCTCCCCTTCATCTGATTCCCAAGTCTTGCAGTACGTTGATGATCTTCTCCTCTGCTCTCTATCTACTTCTGCCTGTCAGGAGGACACTCGCTCTCTCCTCCAGTTTCTTCTCTATTGGGGTTACCGTGTGTCTCTCCGGAAGGCGCAGTTGTGCCTTCCTCGTGTCACCTACCTTGGGTTTCATATTTCCCAGGGTACCAGGTCCCTTCCCCACACCCGTGTCCAGGCTGTCTGTAGTCTCCCTGTTCCCGACAATCGCAAAGTCCTGCATGCTTTCCTCGGTATTGCTTGATACTGTCGTATCTGGATCCCTGATTTCTCTACCATTGCCCGCCCTCTGTATGATTCCACCAAAGGCGCTGACTCAGCCCCTTTTGTCTAGACCCAACTCCCGAAGCGGTCTTTCCACTGCCTCCAAAAACTACTGACTCAGGCTCCTGACCTTGGCCTTCCTGACCCCTCCAAACCTATCCAGCTCTGCGTTCATGAAAAATCTGGTATCGCAGCCGGGGTTCTTACCCAGTTCCTTGGCTCCTGGTGTAGACCTATCGCCTATCTCTCTCGACAATTGGATCCTGTTGCTGCTGGGTGGCCTCCCTGCCTTCGGGCCATTGCTGCTGTCTCAGATCTCTTACAGCATGCTAACAAACTCACTTTCGGCCAGCATATTGACCTCTTTGTCCCGCACTGTGCGACCTCTATTCTAGAACATAAAGGCTCCCTGTGGCTCATGAACAAGCGCCTCCTTAAATACCAAGCCCTTCTTTGCGAAAACTCTCAGGTCTCTCTGGTTGTCTCTTCACTCCTTGGCCCTTCCACTCTCCTCCCTGTCTCCTCCCAGCCGGTCGTGCACAACTGCCTTGACACTGTTGACTTAGTTTATTCTTCCCGTCCTGATCTCACTGATATCCCACTCTGGGACCCTGATCTCACTCTTTTCACAGATGGCAGTTCGTCTGTCACCCCTTCTGGTACCCGTATTGCTGGTTACGCAGTAGTCTCTGCCACTTCCTCTGTACTCATGGGCCCCCTGCCCTCTGGCACTTCTTCCCAAGAAGCTGAGCTGTATGCCGTCACTTCTGTGCTGCGCCACTCTGCCTCTCAGTCTTACAACATATACACTGACTCCAAATATGCTTTCCTTACCTTGGATGCCCATGGGGCCATCTGGAAACATCGAGGTTTCATTACAGCCTCCGGCCGCTTGATCATTCATGCTCCCCTTATTCTTGACCTCATCGAGGTCGTCAAATTGCCCTCCCATGTCACGGTTATGCACTGTCGAGCCCACCGTCGTGTCACTGATCTCGTCTCTCGCGGCAATGCCCTTGCCGACCGCACAGCCCGAGCTGCCAGCCTCTGCCCCCCTCCTTCAGCTCCTCTGTACACAATCATTCCTTTTCTGGACACCCTTACACCACAGTACACTATTCAGGAACAGATTTGGGCCTGCACTCTTTCATGCCAATCTGTCCTAAAAGGGGGGTGGATACAAATATGCACCAATTCAAGTGCCAATCCAGACCCACACACTGATACTTCAAACGAGAGCACAGCAGGTACCCTCATATTCATTCCTCAACACCTGGCGCACTCTGGAGAACCCGCTATGAAAATGACCCTCAAGAGACATTTCATTATCAATCACATTGATCAGCTAGTCCGGAAATCCCCCAACCAGACGACTGCCACCTCCGGGACACCAACCCATTGGAACATATCCGAAGCAGGTTCTGTCTGTAGACTTCACCCACATGCCCACTTCCCGTAACCTCAGTCACCTCCTAGTCTTCACAGACACCCTGACTAGATGGGTCAAAGCCTTCCCTACTCGCACTGAACGTGCCAGGGAAGTAACCAAACACCTCCTAAATGACATAATTCCGCGCTTTGGTCTCCCTGTTTCCATAGGCAGCGACAACGGCCCCGCCTTCATTGCCAATGTCATCCAACAAACTGCTCAGACCCTCCAAATTGAATGGAAATTACATGCTGCTTACCATCCTGAGAGCTCTGGTCAGGTCGAAAGAATGAACAGAACTCTTAAGACCCTTCTCACGAAATGAATTGAAGAAAACAATCTGTCCTGGCCTGTCCTGCTGCCCTCTGTCCTATTTCCGATTAGATGCACCCCATCCAAACCCACTAAAATGTCCCCATTTGAGCTCATTTTCAGCCAGCCACCACCCATTGTGAACCCAGATCCTGGTTCCTTTGCTACTCTGGGATCGGATATCCTCCAGAGTCAGGTCCAATCCTTAGCTAAGGCCCTGCAAGAGCTCCACAAATGGGTCCTGGAAAGGGCCCCACTATCGATAGCCACACAAGTCCATGGATACATCTCTGGGGATACGGTATGGCTGAAAACTTGGAAGTCAGACCCCATGAAATCTAGGTGGATAGGCCCTTTCACTCATTTCTTCCCCTACAGCTGTCAAGGTGTCCAGACACGAAACCTGGTTTCACTACAGTAGAGTAAAGCCAGCTGCTGTGTGGCAAGCCACCTCAGGCAAAACAGACCTCCAGCTGAAGATCTCTAAAACCTCAAAATTGATTTGAATATTTACCACTGTATTTAGCAGGTGTTCTGAATATAACCTTTTTCACAAGTGTTTGAGTTTAATTGACTGCCTGTGGTTCACCACTGCCTCTAGCAAGTGCCTTGAGTATAATTGTTTTAGGTTTTCTAAGTTGTTCCTGAGCTTCTTGTGCCAGCATTGTCGGCGCATTTTGTGTTATATATGACTTTTGTTTTGCCCTTACTGTTTTATGTTTCTTTCTTCTGTATTTCTTCCCTATTGTACTAGGGTAGGGATAGGGAACTCTGGTCCTCGAGAGCCATATTCCAGTCGGGTCTTCAGGATTTCCCCAATGAATATGCATTGAAAGCAGTGCATGAAAATAGATCTCATGCATATTCATTGGGGAAATCCTGAAAACACAACTGGAATATGGCTCTCGAGGACTGGAGTTCCTACCCCTGTACTAGGGGATCAGTCACAATTCCTTACTCCCTGTAAACTGTGTCTTTCTCAGGCCCGTAATGGAGATAAGGAAGAAATGGCCCTCCTATACCGTACCCAATTTAAGTGCCCCTTGGCTTCTTTGCCTGATATTTGTTTGCATAACAGAGTTAAGTACAGAAAGTGTCAAACATCAGAGGGTATTATCTGTTTCCAATCTACTGGTGATGAAGTTGAAAAGTGGGCAGAGATCTGCATTGATAATGTTGAGGGTCCACTTATCAACCAGACTCTTATTGTAGACCCCACTCGCCCGGTTTCTTTGTATTTTGATGCATGTGTATTATTTGATGTTGCCCAGGGTGATGGTATTGCCCCTAATACAATCTCATGTGGCTCCCTAGCATGGCAGCTCTATTATACCTCATGTGCTAAGTATGCGTACCTATACAACCTAATGCCTTTTAAGAAATGCCCCTATGAGGAAACCTTCACTAATGGTAGAGCCTGTCCTGAGTGGGAATGTGTCTCGTGGGCCACCTACAATAACCCTCATAAATACCCAGCCAATACCTCCTCTGCCACTCTTACAGTAGGCCCTATCCACGATCCCACGTGTACTGCAAGCCACTGTAATCCCATGGTTTTCACTATTACTAAACCTCACACCTGGAATGCCAATGCCCCGGTCCAATATGCTAAACACTGAATAGGATTCTACATTGATGGTAAAGGACTAGACCCAGGCACTGTTGTATATGTCCGTATTGTGTCCCTGTTCACCACTCTGTCCCGTGTCCCTGTTCACCACTCTGTGGTGTTTCCCCAGTTTTATTAGTGTACAGAAATCCAACAGTACAAGGACACAAGGCCCAGAAGAGGTACAAAACTGAGTAGTAAATCTAACTGGCAAGTACAACTGGAGGGTTTGCTTTTTCTCACTAGAAATCTGTTTATACAGTTTGCTGAAACTATAGGTCAGACTCTTAACGTTAGCAATTGTTTTGAATGTGGAGGAACTGGTATGGGAGAACAGTGGCCATGGGAGGCAAAGCAGCTGGACATGTTAAACCTGACTTCACAGAACCTCACTTTCACGTCAAGTCCATAACCTCAACGATGGGCCTTGCGAACCTCCATTGTTGCTTCCCACTGCCTTCAGCGAATCGGGGGTCCCTTCAACATCCAGGTTGGACACCTCAAGTGTTCATCTCTCTGGTCTTTTAACACCTCTACTGTTGCCTGGGACCCCTGGCCTGCTAATAACACCTCCAATTTGCCAGGTCCACATCTTCAGATACTGCTCAATGAAACTTCCTATGAACGATGGCCAGCTCTAGATGGTCGATATTGGCATTGCAGTCTGTTTGCTTACTCTTGGCTGCCTGCTAACTGGACTGGTACATGCATACTTGGCATGATCCGTCCCAGCTTCTTCCTGTTACCGCTAGCCGATGGTGAACACCTGGGAGCCCCTGTACTCAACACCAGGGGTCGCCAAAAGCGGTCTACTTCCACTAATTCAGTTGTATAGCCAGAAAAGTGTATAAATATCTCTGTAACTTCCTGGTTTTGGTACTTCTGAAGCTGCCAGCTTGGAGGCTCAGGGGTCCGCATATGCTGAATAAAATATACCTGTCGCTTTCTTCAATTCTCTAAGTTATGTGGCTGACCAAAGTGACCTTTCAGTTTCGCCGGAAAAACCAGCTTCTTCTGGGGTCATTTTTAAATGCTAAATCAGTCCACTTTGATCATAACAATTCCTATACTTGCTTCAAACGTTTTATGAATTGCTAAATCAGTCCAATATAATCACTGCAAAATGAAAAACAGTAATTTAAAGGCTCACTTTAGTAAAAAAAAAAAAAAAAATTAAATTTATATATCTTTATTGAAAATTTACCAAAATGCAAAACTCAGCAACTTACAACCAGACAAAAGCAGACCAAGTGAAGTCATCCGTGTGAATCCTTCATGGAGACTTAAAAACAGATGCAGAAGACAGTAACAGCACATCTAAACAATTCATTACAAATATACTGTATTATTGCTAATACACATATTAATTTAACAGAATAATCTTGATATAACACAAACATACTGAAATTATAAAAAAATAATGCCCTCATTTTTTTCTTTTTAAATTTCTTATAAAACTATATTTATGTTAACTTGAAACAGGATACAAACAGGGGACAACAGGCCCCACGTAAACTCAACAGTATATTAATTTAACTTGTATTTTAAAACATCTCGATTTCAGATAGATCATGCCAACCCAACAGTGGCAACCTACTATTTTCCAAATGCAAAAAACATTGTGCTTAAAATCATAGTGGAGTTATTTTACTTACATTTCTGCATTTACATTCATGCTAAATTCATGATAGTGGTGTTGCCACACGTATTTCAAAGTCTAAGGGCTCCTTTTACTAAAGTGTGGAAGTGCATCTTATTGCAGGCTGGCAAAGTAAATGCTCCAATGCTCATTCAATTTCTATGAGCACCAGAGCATTTACCTCACCAGCCCAACAGGGCCGCCATCAGGGCAGTACTACCAGTCCTGCATTCAGGGGCCCGGATGTGACAGGGGGCCCGGGCTCCCCAAGGGTCCTAGGCAGTGTTCCCTCTAAGGCAGCGGTCTTAAACACGCGGCCCACGTGTGGCTCTCCAGGTTTTATTTGTGGCCCGTGGTCTGGAGGCGATCATTCTCTTCCTTTTGGAGCAGCAGCCGGCTCGTTCGTTCCAAGCCGCGGGTTGGTGGCTCCTTGCGCTATCCACTCCTGCATCGGAAGCCTCTCTGATGTCACACCATCAGAGAGGCTTCAGACACAGGCGCGGATCTCGCAAGGAGCCGCCAGCAGCGGCTTTGAACGAATGAGCCGGCCAGACACGCTGCTGCTCCAGTGGCGTACCAAGGGGGGGCGGTCAACTGTTCTCCTTAGCGTGCGGCTCACGGCTCGTCTAGAGCACTGGTACCCAACCTGCTTCCCTTCCCTGCCATCGGGGATCAGGCCGGCACCGTGTCTTTGATCTCCAAGCTTCTCTTCCCTGCGGGGCCGACCAACTCTCGCAGCGGCCCGACGTCAATTCTGACGTCGAGAGGACGTTCTGGCTAGCCAATTGCTGCCTGGCTGCCCGGAATGTCCTTTCCGACGTTAGAATTGACGTCGGGCGGTGAGAGTTGATCGGCCCCATGCAGAAGAGAAGCAGTGAGATCTCGGCCTGTTCCCGATAGCGGCAGCAGCCTATTCCGCGGCGGTGGTGGCATGGGGGAGGCAGGAAGGAAGAAAGAAAGAAAGAAGGTGGGGGGGACAGGAAGCCAGAAAAAGAAGCAAAAAATGGGGCACGGAGGAAGGAAGGAAGAAAGAAAGAAAGAAGGGGGGGGGGGGACAGGGAACCAGAAACAAAGCAAAAAAATGGGGCACAGAATCAGAGAAAGACAGACATAGCGAAAGAAAGAAAAAGTTGAGGGAGGGAATGAGGTCTGGAGGAGAGGAAGCATACAGGAGGATGAAAGAAGGGAAGAAATATTGGATGCACAGTCAGAAGAATAAAGTGCAACCAGAGACTGATGAAATTTCCAAACAAAGGTAGGAAAATGATTTTATTTTCAATTTAGTGATCAAAACGTGTCTGAATTTATATATGCTGTCTATATTTTGCACTATGGCCCCCTTTTACTAAATCGCAATAGTGTTTTTTAGTGCAGGGAGCCTATGAGCGTCGAGAGCAGCGCTGGGCATTTAGCACAGTTCCCTGCGCTAAAAACTGGTATTGTGGTTTAATAAAAAGGATGGGGGTATATTTGTCTATTTTTGTATGGTTGTTACTAAGGTGACAATGCATAGAGTCATCTGCCTTGACCTCTTTGAAAAAAACCCAGAATAGGAATGATAATTAACATTTTCTCAGCGTATAGTGTGCTTTGTGTTTTTTAATTTTATTGTTGGTAGATCATTTTGACTTGGTCATTTTAAAGTAGCTCGCAAGCCCCAAAAGTTTGGGCATCTCTGAGCTAGAGCGTTGAAACTGTGTATTTCTATTTTATCCCCCCTTTTACAAAACTGTGGAGCGTTTTTTAGCGCCAGCCATGGTGGTAGTAGCTCTGATGCTCAGAATTCTATGAGCGTCAGGGCTGTTAACACCGTGGCTAAAATCCACACTACAGTTTTGTAAAAGGGGGAGGGGTTAGTTTGTGATGACATATTCCATACTAGGCGAAGGTGTTTTCTGTGTTCTGTGTGTTTGAAAGATATGGTTTTCTGTTAGGATTGACGATGTAGGATTGATCTGTGCTGGTCTGGCTTGTTTAGTTTTACAATGGGTGTATTGATGTACTGCTCACTGCAATATGTAAGATGCTGCCTTTTCCTAGGTACTCATGTGTGACGTGTGGTTTGTTACTAAAAATCATGATTTTCTTACATATGGGGGGGGGGGGGTGCCAAAAAATGATGGGTCCCGGGTGTTACATATGCTAGGTACGCCACTGTATGTAAAGATACCAGAAAGCTGGCGAAGCAAAAACTTTAAGTACCGGTAAATTGTTATTCGTCTAAGTTTTGAGTATTTAACCCTCCCACAATCTCACGGGCACTCGTTTCAAGTTTATTGAGAATTTGATTTAAACGCAATATCAAATATTTTCAATGCGTATAACAAAAATAAATTTGGGGAAATAAATAAAACCATTTGAACAATAAACATACAAACATATCCATAGATGATTAAAATTACATAAGGAGTACAAGGATAAACTACATTTATGCGTCCTCCGCGCCTGCTCATAAATTTGTGGAATATGTAACTTGTCGCTCATGCATATTTTTTTTTGCACACACCTCATCAATCCTTAGAGGGAACATTGGTCCTAGGCCACCATAGCACAAATTCCTGTATTATTCTTCTGCTGTGCACAACAATAAACAATAAACACTGCTGTCATACTTTTTTTTGTCCCCTGCCGATTTCCTGATAGCACCCCCCCCGGACAAAAGTGTGGGGGGAAGGGGTGCGTGGGGGGGCCCAATAGGATTGCTCAGTAAGGGGCCCAGAAATTTCTGATGGCGGCCCTGCAGCCCACAGTAAGAAGCTCTTCCACGGTTTAGTAAAACCCAGCGTAAACTAGCTATATATAACTCCACATCTTGTTAAAGCATTAAAAACCACGCTTACATTTAAAAAACAATTTTTAAAAAACAATGTTACTAAGGACTCCTTTTACAAATCCAAAGTAGCAATCCCCCTGTGGCAAATGAACTGAAGCTCATTCAATTTCATTTGGCTTTGGTGTGGGAGGATCACTACTGCAGCTTTGTAAAAGGGGCCCCAAATCAGAATTAATCACTGCTATATCATTTATGAAACTTATGAAGATTAGATTATATGTTATGTTATGTTAATCAGGTTTTCTATTCTGCCTTTACCTATTCAGTTCAAGGTTGGATTTTATTATAAGAGGTTGGGTCAGTTACCCAGGAAGTTACTATGGGCAGTTTCAAGTTTCAAGTTTCAAGTTTATTAAATTGTTTGATTAAACGCTTTTCCAATTTCAAAGCGTTTTACAAAATAAAAACAGAATTAAAAAAAAAAAACAAAACTAACTTATACATAATATTCTACTAAACGAACAAGGGTAACATCCTTAGGACAAGAAAAAAAAAAAACTAGAAACAGTGGGAAAATGGGGAAGAAATACAATTTTTGTTTAAAGAGTACATAAAAGGAAAACACATTGGGGAGATAAGGAAAATAGAAAGGCCAAAATAATGTCATTAGAAAAGTATAATGATTTATATATAAGGAAAAAGAAGTTAACTGATGTTATTGTGCAAGGGATTAACTGAAGTTATTAAAAAGAAAACTGTCAGTTAAATGCTTCTTTAAAAAGAAGACACTTTAAGTTCTTTTTGAAAGTTTGCAAATCTTGTTCTAATCTTAAATACAAAGGGAGAGAGTTCCATAACATTGGGGCAGTAACAGAGAAAATTGAAGCACGGCGGGTACCGATAATTTTCAAAGAAGGAACATTTAGGGTAGATTGAGAGGCTGATCTGAGAACTCTGGATGAACTGTAAGGAATCAGGAGCCTATCTATAAAAGCAGGAGTATTGGTTTTTAATGTTTGACATTGACATTCAATTGAGTTTGCTAGTACAGGTAGATCAGGACAGTAGATCAGTACAGTTGTTAATATGTTTCTCATTTCTTGCTAGGAAAGGAGCACTGGTTTATTTATAACTGGCATACTTTAAGCCTTGTAGATCTTAATAATGAAATAGACTGGTTTCAAGTGTAAGAAGGGGATTGATCAGTCTCCCGTGGGGAATAGGATGTGACGTCAGACTGCCTCTGTTTAAAACCGTGGAGGGAGTCAGCGTCTCTTTTTCAGTTAAGTTGCCTGCTGAGTTTGTTCAGTTTGGATTGGTCTATACAATTGGAGCCGAAATAAGGTATTTATGAAGGATTAAAAGTAATTTGAAAAGATTTAATAAGATAGAAATGAATAAGTAAGGTGGGGTGTATGAGATTTGTTTCATTAGAGTTATTTTTGTATTTTAGAGTTTCCTCTCCTGAGGAAGCACGTTGTCGTGAAACTCGAGTCGGTGTTGCACTAGCACTTTTGGAACATAAGTCTGCCTGTCTCGTGACCAGTTTATTACGACCCCCACCAGCAGATAAGTGAATGTTTATTAATAGTCTGTTTAAGAATATCAATGTGGCTATGGTGGTACAGACATTGCTGGTGCTATGATGGTCTGAAGGCAGCCTATGTTCGGTTCACTTCACTTGAACATTAATAGGTTGTGGGTCTGAGCACTATTTATAAAGAATGTAATGATTATATACATAAAACTGTAATGTAAATTTATGCATGTGAAGTATTATCACAGGTTAATATAGGATTCTCCCTTGGTTTATATTGTTAGGTCATAGTTACAAGTTCAAGTAGATCATCATTGACACATTATGTCCCAGGAGTTGCATTAGACATTACTTCAGGGTTGTCACCCTGTCTTGGTATTGAAATGCTTTTACAAGTTTTCTGAACCTGAGATAGTGGTCACAAGATTATAGTGTAAGTGGTAGTTGGTTCCAGAATTCTGCAAATTGGTATTGGATGGATAAAGTAATTTGCCTGGTAGACTTTATATTGTTGCATGCTGGGAATTTTAAGTGGAAAAGATTTCTGGTGGAATATCTGTTGGAGGCACCCTGGAGTAAAATGACCAACTCTGTTAGGTAGTTGGGAGCATTGGCTGTCAGGGAAGTGATGCCTAATTTAAACCTGATTCTTGTGGTTATGGTCAGTCAATGTAGTTTCATATAGTAGAATTGCAGGTGTTCCAATTTCCATAGTCATAAGAACGTAAGAATTGCCGCTGCTGGGTCAGACCAGTGATCCATCGCGCCTAGCAGTCCGCTCACGCGGTGGCCCCCAGGTCAAAGACCTGTGCCCTAACCGAGATCAGCCCTGCCTGCATTCGTTCTTGTTCAGCAGGAACTTGTCCAACCTTGTCTTGAATCCCTGGAGGGTGTTTTTCCTTATAACAGACTCCGGAAGAACATTCCAGTTCTGGAAGTCCATATATAAGTCTTACTACTGCATTTTGAACAAGTTGTAGACATGATAGCAATGTTTTAGAGCAAAGAACCTAGTGTTACATTACAGTAGTCTTGGCTTGGTTGCTGATTGTACCTCTCGTGATTGGTTCCTACAATAAAAATATATTCAAAAAAAAAAAAAAAGATAGGATTAGGGATGGCACTAAAATTCGGAAAGCCTGTTTTGAAATATTTTCTGATGGATCTTTGCTCTCTTATCACAAGGAAAGATTGTTTTAGTATTGATTGTACATGGCTCTTCATGGATAGGTGGTTATTAATTTCTATTCCTATGATTCAGGATTGTAGTTCTAATGGGAAGTCTGAGTCATCTACTGTAATCTTTGGAGTGTAGCGTGAGTCATATGAGGATCCTATCCAAAGGAATTTGTTTTTGTTTTTATTTAATATGAGGTGGTGGGTTGAGGTCCAGTTTTGTATGATATGGACACATTTTTGGACAGTTTTGAGGGTGCTTACTAATGTCTTAGAATGAGGAGAGGATTTGGCTGCTGAATCTGAAATCACTGAAGATCTTGGACATTTGATCGAAGTCTATTAGGTCAAATGTACTGCTTAGGTTGAATTGGATTATGATTGTGCTGTGACCCTTGCTTAGTAGTTCTTTGCCATATGCTACTAGTGCTGCAACCACTGTCTCGGTGTTGTGATTTTTCTTGAATCTCAATTGTGACTGGTGGAAGATATTGAAATGTTCTAAGTAGCATTCAAATTGTTCTGTGACATATCCTTCCATCATATTGATAAATTGGGGAATGGAAGATACTGGCTGATAATTAGTTACATCAGAATGGTTGAGTTTTGGGGTTTTGGAATGGGCGTTAAGATAATTCCTCTTCCTGATTTAGAGAAAAGACCAGTTTTTAGGTGTTAATTGAGCCATTGGATTATTTTTCCTATAGTTGTTGGGGTGGCTACTTTGATCAGGTAGGGTGAGCAGGTGTTGAGGCTGCAGCATGCTTTGGAGTATTTCAGGAGAAGCTGTTTTGTGTCTGAATTTTAACTCGTCAAAATCATATGTCATCATAATAAGTTTTTTTTCTACTTATATAAATATTGACATTCATTGTCACGCCGCCTACCCATGGGCATAGGCTGAGCCTCCACTTCATTTCAGACATCTGTCGCAGCCCTAGGGAGACATCTAGGGCCACTTAAGCTCACTTAAGGCCACTTCCAGGCAAAAACATGCCCACACCCAACCTTGGGCGAGCGTAAGTGTCACTACCCATCTCCCTAGACCCATGACAAATGCCTACAGTTTAGGTGTCCTGCCTCGGGTTTTTTTTTTTTTAACGTGCATCCCGATTGGCTTCCAGATGGTGGTAGGACACCCATTTAGAGAATCAGCCCCTAAATCGGTGTCCTTCTTCTATGCAATGAATCATCAATGGAGCCGTTAACATTTCAAAGTCCCAAGTACACGTCTTCATGTAAGTAAAGTAGAATTTGGGTGGGTTTTGGAGGGCTCACCATACAATATAAGCAGTTTTTAGTGACATGTGTACCTGGGGCTTTGAAATGTGACGTTCACTGCAGTACCCCCTATGGCTCCTCTGCTCTGCTATCCTGGGCTCAGATGTCCGAGTAAAAATCTGAAGCTGTACAAGAGGGTGCTGAAAAGTTCTCAGCCCAACCAAGACGAGAATGACATGCATATGGTTCAATCAATGATCTAAAACAATGTCAAAAACATAGAATTTTATTTCTGCAAATTGGCACTTAATAAAATAAGGTAACTTTACAGCTGGCAAAATAACGCTCAGAATTTAGGAAGTTGGTTGGTTGGGCTGAGAACTTTTCAGCAACCCCTCGTAATAAAGGCTAGAATGTACTGTTTTTTTCACATCTTTGGGTGGTGGGAGGAGGGGTCAATGATTGCTGGGTGAGTAAGTGGTCACCTGGTCAGTTTGGGCACCTTTTTGACCCTTATTCATTTTAAAAACATGTCTGACTCCAAATGTCTAAAAAAAAAAAAAAAGCCCTGGATGATTTGTTAAAGGTTTGATTATCTCTGCAGGACTTCCACGTTCTGGTTTGATTATCTCTGCAGGACGTCCAAGTCCTAAGCCTGCCCTAAGCCAGCCCAAAACACACCTCTAACGCTCCCTTAAGATTTAGATGCACTGGAGACAAAACAACTAGAAAGACATCTGGAAAGTCAGTTTTCAGAATGCACACTTGGACATTTTGTCTGGTAAGATGTCGAAGAGCCAGTTTATGCTTTCTTTTAGACGTCTATCTTTTTTAAAAAATGATCTTGATAATCTACAAAGATTCCTTTAAATCAAGCTCTGAAACTGGTATGAGTAAAATGACCTCTTTCTAAATACAAACCAACCTTCATGCCATATATACTGTATATATTTATTTTACTGAAAACTTTTAAGAAATGGTTATTGGTACTTTACTTAATATCAGATTTTCTTCTGTATAACTGACTGAGCAAGACTTTAGTCTTTTTGAGTCATATGGCTATATGTTGATATACATGTATACACAGTGACATTTATCCCCACACCCAACTGTCTATCTAGTTATTTGAATGTTGTGAAAACTTGTCATTGATTAGATCCTTAAAATGAATACTTTCTCTTTGCAGCAGTATGAAAAAGGAGTGTTAGAAACAGCTTATTTGAGTCTTCTCCAGCTTCCAAAAAAAAAGGTAAGGTTGAAATTTATTTCCTGGCAAAATTATTTTCTGGTAAATGAACAAAACATTTGTTTAGCACAACAGGATCAGCATATATAAAGTATTAAAAGCACATGTGCTACTTATTCATGCTGTTATGTTGCCTTTTGGTTGGCCTTGTTTGTCCCCCTTCCCCCCAAAAAGCCAACATTTGGTCTTAATTATTTGTTAAATCATTGTAGGAATTTCAATCTAATATAATAAAACTCTAAGCACGCATGTGCACTCTTACTTGCTTGCTTCCATTTGCCGAAAGCTGTAGGTTCCCGCAGGTAGGAGTGCGCATGCGCGCTTGGCTGTGGCAGTGGCCGGTTGACAGAGGCAGCAAACACGCGCGACTCCCTCCTCCCACCCTCACTCACCCACCGCCAGAGAAACATCGCTATGGCTGCCCGCATTGGACTGCGAGGAGGTCATTGGGAGTGCTGGCGGCGGTCACGTGCACAGAATTGGCGCTCCAGACCTCCATCCAGGAAAAACGGCACTACCAGTAGAAGTTTATTTTTAAGATTAAAGGTGCTGCGGTGGCTCCTCTCATGAGGAGAAGGCTTCCGACACAGGCATCGATCCTGAGAGGAGCCGCGGTGGCACCTTTAAACTTAAAAATAAACTTCTACCGGTAGTGCCGTTTTTCCTGCTGTGCCCTCTCTTTCAGTGAATGAAGCATTGAGGCAACAAACAGTTTTGATGAAGCAGCCAATCAGTGTGTCTAATCTGGAGGAGGGAGATCTCCTTGACCACAGTGAGTGCGATGGTAGGCCAGACCGGAAGGGAGGGGGGGGTTGGGGAAATGCTGCTGCTGCTGCACAGGGACCTGGAGGGGAAGGTAAATACCGCTGCTGCTGATGCTCAGAGAAATGGACGGGGCGGGAAATACTGCTGCTATTGCTGCACAGGGAAGTGGGGTCGGGGGAGGGAAATGCTGCTGCACAGGGAAATGGAGGGGGAGGGAATGCTGCTGTTGCACAGGGAAATGGAGGTGGAGGGAATGTTACATAGGGAGCAGGGAGAGAGACAGATAGATAGAAAGAAAGACAGACAGACAGCGGGAGGGAGGGAGACAGAAAAAAAGGAAGAAAGACACAGGGGTAGGAAGAGGGACAGAAAGACAGACAGAGAAAGGGGGCCAGGGAGAGAGAAATACAGCAGGAGGTAGAGAGACAGAAAGAAAGAAAGACAGATATCTATTCTAGCACCCGTTAATGTAACAGGCTTAAAGACTAGTAATTCTATATTTACCTTGTTCTTATAGACACCAGTATGAAAACTAGGTTTAAAAGTATCTTTGTTGCCAACGAGACTCTTTTCTGTAAAAGAAGAGGGTTTCTTGATAGAATATAAATAGATTCCTTTTTAAAAACTAATTTCCTGTTTCTGGGACAGCCTGTGTTCCATTTATATTTGTGCTAGTGGATCAAGAGAGGTGCTAACATAGCATTTGGGGGGATATTCTATAAATGGCGCCAAACCTTAGGCACTGGTATGCGCCCTACTGGCACCTAAGTTAATAGAGAAGCACCGTTTAAAATGGCGAAAAATGATAAAAATAAAGCACCTAGCAGCGCCTAAATAAAAGGCGCTGGAATTGTGCCTACATAGGCGCTTTATGGTGCTTAATGCCATTATGGGTGTGGCTAATACCAGAAGTGGCATTAGGTGCCATAAAGTACCTATATAGATGCAATTCATGGCATAGATAGGCGCCAGAAATGTAGATCCAGAAAACCCTGGCCTACATTTCTGGTGTCTATCTTTCATGGAGGCTCAATTCTATATAGGGCACCATCACATGACTGACACACAATCGATGGCCACTTTTTAAGTGTCTGCCGATATCGGCACCCTATAGATAATCTGGGCCTTGATGCATAAATCACTTTGATGCAATATAGAACAACTGTTCTATAGGATATGTTTTCCCTCAGCTTGCAGGTATATAATTAGATGGGATGGAACTGAAGTGCCTAGGTAGTAATATTCAACAGCATGGGCTTTTTACTTACGTAACTTAAATTTTCTAGTGCACCAGGAGCATGGAATAAATGGTAGTTGGAAGTTATTGGCTGATAGTACAATAAATGCTTTATTTTAATTGAAATCAGTCATCATACAGCACCTCACAGGCTTCCAGTCAGTATCCTAGACTTCAGAGGCTTACGAGTAATGCTTGAATCATTCCAAGTGAATGGGAAGGGAAAAGAGGTGCTCTGTATACAATAGATCAGATAACTCCTTTGTGATATCTTGAAATCCAGATCGTTTGGTGTTCCTCAAGGACCAGAGCTGCCTACCTATGCACAATAGGCTCCAAGAATGTAAGATAATTTCAGGGCAATGGAAAAATTTCTGCTTTGAGTTGTGGAATGTGATTCATTCATTCTTACCTTTGCATTAAAGGAAGTAACCATTCCTTGCTAAAAGATATTGACATTTAAGATGCAAGTTGAATTAACTTTAAACCAAAGATAAACTTTCTTACCTTTCTGATGATTTCTATATATGAGATCTGACTATTAAGTTTGTGAACTTGCCTCTGTATGCTTACGTTACAAACAACTTGGTAAGGTTTCATAATCTTGGAAATATCAGTCTCTCACATCTGTGTTCATGTTGACATGTGGCAGTGTCTTCCTGAGTGGCGTTCATTATTTTTGTTGTGTGTTTTTGTGCGCCGTTGCGAGAATGTCGGAGCTTGAATTAGAGAAGGAGAAAATCTCCCAAGCCCCAAGACGGAAACTGTGATCAGGGGGAGAGACCACCCACAGAAACAATCAAAGTAGAACAAACTACTTCACTTGAACAAAACTACACAATATCTATGAAAGCAATATATAAAGAGAGCCCTCAGTCGCACAACCAACCTCCAAGCGGCTGGAGTCTTATGATTTTCAGGCTCCCGCTCAGCGTCAGTTGTTCCTGAAGAAGGGGGAGTACTCCCCCGAAACGGAGTCCCGTAGGACATATGGTGACTCGCTGACTGCTTCAGAGAAGCTAAGTACCTTCCCTTTGGCTTTATTTTGAATTTGGACACTTGCACTTTTGCCCCCCTGGTTCAGGGGAAGAGACTGCCTACAGTATATAATTTTGATTTTTTGCACTCACAGCACTTTTGTGTTATTTAGCACTAAATTCACAGAGAGCCCGAGGATGTTTCACATTTGACACCTTTCTGGGTGCAAACTAGTGACAGCCGTTTCCTCCGGAGTTCGGAGGTTGGTTGTGCGACTGAGGGCTCTCTTTATATATTGCTTTCATAGATATTGTGTAGTTTTGTTCAAGTGAAGTAGTTTGTTCTACTTTGATTGTCTCTGTGGGTGGTCTCTCCCCCTGATCACAGTTTCCGTCTTGGGGCTTGGGAGATTTTCTCCTTCTCAGCTTTTTCAGCTCCCATTTTTCGGGTTTTCCTTAGATTCAGATGGAGCTTGAATTAGAGCAATGAACAAACATTATATTTCTTTTTAATCTTGGCAAGAGTGGAAGTGAAATCAGAGATAATGCCATGAAGAAAATGGCAGTGTACATATGGATTAAACATTTTTCTGAGGGGAGAGAAAATGTCACTGATGAAGAAAGGTCAGGGTGGCCAGTAACGAGCTAATCTGTCAAAAACATTGGGAAAATTTGTTGAATTATGCGTCAAAATTGTCAGCGTACTGTGAGAAGCATAGCAGACCAAGTAAACATTGATAGAGAAACAGGAAAATTTTAGCTGAAAATCTTGGCGTGAGAAAGATTGTGAGCCCTCCGGGACAGACAGGGAAAAATATTTGAGTACCTGAATAAATTCATGTAAACCGTTCTGAGCTCTCTTGGGAGAATGGTATAAAAAATTGAATAAATAAAAAAAAGATCCCAAAGGAGTTCACCAATGAACAAAAACAAAGGAGAGTCAAAGTTTACCAAGACCTTTTGGAGAGGCAAGACGATGTTTTGGGCCGTGTTATCACTGGTGATGAAACATGGGTGTACAAATATGACCTGAAACAAAGCATGAAAGTGCATAATGGAAGTCAGTCAATTCTCCACGACCAAAAAAGTTCCACCAGTCCAAATCAAGAGTCAAAATGATTTTTTGATATCAGAGGGATTGTTCATTATGAATTTGTACCAACTGAACAAACGGTTAACCAAGTTTACTATTTGGAAGTGCTGAAAAGGCTGTGTGAAAAAGTTAGTCAAAAACAACCTTAATTTTTTGCCAATAACTTATGGCTCTTGCATCATGAGAATGCACCTGCTCATTCGGCTCTGTTTTTAGCCATAAAACAATTAACTGTATTGGCACATCCACCCTACTCACCTGATCTGGACCCCAATAACTTTTTTCTTAACCTGAAGATAAAGGAAATATTGAAAGGAAGACATTTTGATGACATTCAGGACATCAAGGGTTATATGACGAAAGCTCTGATGGCCATTCCAGAAAGAGTTCCAAAATTTCTTTGAAGGGTGGACTAGGCGCTGCTGTCAGTGCATAGCTTCCCAAGGGGAGTACTTCGAAGGTAACTGTACTGATATTCAGCAATAAGGTATGTAACACTTTTTCTAGGATATCATATAGTAACATAGTAGATGATGGTCCGTCCAGTCTGCTCAACCAGATTTAATTAAAATTTTTATTTTAAAATTTTTATTTAAAATTTTCATTTATTTTTTCTTCGTAGCTATTTCTGGACAAAAATCCAAAGCTTTACCTGGTACTGTGCTTGGGTTCCAACTGCTGAAATCTCCGTCACAGCTCACTCTAGCCCATCTACACCCTTCCAACCATCTAAGCCCTCCCCAGCACATCCTCAACCAAAGGCCATATACAGACACATACTGTGCAAGTCTGCCCAGTACTGGCCTCAGTTCTTCAATATTTACTATTATTTTCTGATTCTAGATCCTCTGTGTTCATCCTACGCTTCTTTAAACTCTGTCACTATTTTCCTCTCCACCACCTCTCTTGGGAGCGCATTCCAGGCATCCACCACCCTCTCTGTAAAGTAGAATTTTCTTACATTGCTCTTGAATCTAACACACCTCAACCTCAAATTATATCCTCTGGTTTTACAATTTTCCTTTCTCTGGAAAAGATTTTGTTATACATTAATACCTTTCAAGTATTTGAACGTCTGAATCATATCTCCCCTGTCCCTCCTTACCTCTAGGGTATACATATTCAGGACTTCCAGTCTCTCCTCATATGTCTTCTGGTGCAAACCTCCTATCATTTTTGTTGCCCTCCTCTGGATCGCTTCAAGTCTTCTTATGTCGTTCGCCAGATACGGTCTCCAAAACTGAACACAATACTCCAAGTGGGGCCTCACCAATGACCTGTACAGGGGCATCAACACCTTCTTCCTTCTACTGGCTACGCCTCTCTTTATACAGCCCAGCATCCTTCTGGCAGCAGCCACCTCCTTTTCATACTGTTTTTCGCCTTTAGATCTTTGGACACTATCACCCCAAGGTCTCTCTCCCTGTCCGTGCATGTCAGCCTCTCACCTCCCAGCATATACAGTTCCTTCCAATTATTAATCCCCAAATGCATTATTCTGCATTTGTTTGCATTGAATTTTAGTTGCCATATATTAGACCATTCCTCTAACTTTTGCAGATCCTTTTTTATGTTTTCCACTCCGTCCTCGGTGTCTACTCTGTTACAAATCTTGATATCATCTGCAAAAAGGCAAACTTTTCCTCCTAACCCTTCAGCAATGTCACTCACAAACATATTGAACAGGATCAACCCCAGCACCGAACCCTGAGGGACTCCACTACTCACGTTTCCTTCCTCTGAGCGACTTCCGTTAATCACCACCCTCTGGCGTCTCTCCGATAGCCAGTTTCTAATCCAGTTCACCCCTTTGGATCCTAACTTCAACCCTTCAATAAAAATGTCCACGTGTAAAACACACAAAAGCAAGTTTTGTAGACATACCCAACTACCTTGTCTGGGGCAGAGAAATCCCCATCAGCTGAGCCGGTTTTGGGGATTCCTGCCAGCTCAGCTGAAGGGGAATTCCTTCTGCCATGGTCAGCTGGAGCCCTACACCCCTCCCCTGACCCTCTCCAACATACCCCCATCCCTAACATTCTTGCCCCCCACATCACCAGATACCATCTGACTTCAGATACCCCCTCTCCACATCACCGGACACCACACAACTTCAGGCAACAGCCCCCCCCCCCTCCACACACACACACACACACATCAGCGGATACCACACGACTTCAGGCAACACCCCCCCACCACCTGACTTCAGACAGCACCCCATCACACACTTCATAAGACACCCCCAACTTCAGGAACCCCCCCCACACACACACAAACACACATCACTGTTCACCCCTGACTTCAGGCAACACCCTTCACATCAGTGGACACAACCTGACTTCAGGCAACATCCCCCCACACATTACCATACATCCCCGACTTCAGGCAACACCCCCCACATCAGTGGGCACCACCCAACTTCAGGCAACACCACCCCACATCACCTGCCACCCCCGTACCTTGCGCTGCAAAATCGGCAGGAGAGAAGCCCACACCCTCCTGCTTACAGGGCCGCATGCTGCTAATGATGGGCCTTACCCCTCCCAATGCATCTTGGGATGCAGTGGGGGGGGGCCTAATGCCCTGATTGGCTCAAAATGCCCTTTTGAGCTCTGGATGCACAGCAGCTTAGAAGTGCTGCTGAACGGCCAGAAAATTTGTTTTGATCGGCACTTGGATGTCCCTGCTATTAGGACGTCCAAGTGCCAACTTAGGCAGGTTTTAAAGTTTTGATTATGCCCCCCCCCCCCCATAGAGTTGGGGAGTTTCTTGCAGAGAGAATAGTTGGATGGACATAGGTAATTTTATGGTGTGGAAGTTAGGAGTTGAAAGCAGCATTGAAAAAGTGGGCCTTAATATTCAGTGCCTGACCATAACTGTGGCTTTCCTGGCCTCATAAGTTCTAGCCACCAGAATAACCATTTTGCTTCAATAGTTGTTAGGGGAAGGAGCAAGTGGGGTCCGTTTCTGCCCCCAACTCCACTAGACCACCAGGGGTCTATTGGAACTAAAGATGGGAGGGGGCAGGAGAGAGGATCTGAAGGAAGGGAGGTTGTTCCATGTGGATGGAAGGGGGATCAAAAGGAAGGAATAATTCTATGGGGGGAGGGGGGGTGAGAATCATAAGGGCTCAGCCATAAGAACATAAAAGTTGCCATACTGGGACAAACCTAAGGTGCATCAAGCCCAGTATCCTCTTTTCAACAGTGGCCAACCCAGGTCAGAAGTACTTGGCAAGAATCCAAATAATAAAACAGATTTTATTTTATTTTATTTTTTTGCTTCTTATCCTCATGCACTTTTGTTTTAGGAAAGTATTTAAACCTTTTTTTAAACCCTATAAGCTAATTGCTCTCCGGCAATGAATTCCAGAGTTTAATTACATGTTGAGTGAAGAAATCTTTTATCCAGTTTGTTTTAAATCTATTATTTATTTATTTAAAAAATTTATCAACCACCTATATCTAGGTAGCAGTACAATAATAACATGCACAAAATATAACAAACAAGACTTTTACAAACATCTACTTCATAGTTTCATCGCATGCCCCCTAGTCTTAGTATTTTTGGAAAGTGTAAACAAGCGATTCACATCTACTCTTTCCACTCCACTTGTTATTTTATAGAACTCTATCATATCTCCCATGAGTCATCTCTTTTCCAGGCTGAAGTGCCCTAGTTGCTTTAGCCTTTCCTCATAGGGAAGTCGTCCCATCCCTTTTATAATTTTTATCACCCTTTTTAGTGCCTTTTCTAATTCTGATATATCTTTTTTGAGATATGAGAACTAGATTTGCATAGTATTCGAGGTGTGTTCACACCATAGAGCAATAGAAAGGCATTATAACATTTTCGTCTTTGTTTTCCATTCCTTTTCTGATAATTCCTAACATTCTATTTGCTTTCTTAGCTACAGTCGCTGCTGCACACTGAGCCTGTTCGTTTCATTTCATATCACTGAAAAGAAAATTTTAAAGAAAAGAGTGGAATAACTTATTTCATGGCACCACATCATTTTCTTCTTGGTTGGGCTGAGAACTTTCAGTGGCCCCTCACACTAAACTAAACTTTCTTTTCTGGCTAACTGGCGCTAGAGAACATGAAATTGTTAAGACTCATTTTTTTCTTCAGATGTGGTAGAAATAATGCTATTTGTCTCTTTCTTTCTCTGTCTCAGACCCTGGTCTCTGCTATTTCTGACTACATAGTCAGTCTGTATAGATGCAGAAAGCATGAGAGATGTTTTATTAAGGCAGGAACTGGGGTTTTCTTTCTCTCTCTCTCTCTTTTATCTTGATCTTTGGATGACTTCTCTGGAATTAATTACATTTATGAAGTCACTTGACTTTATGCCCTTTATTTTTCTGAATGCACCAGAAAAAATGGCAGTGAATTGCTGGTGTTTATTTTCAATTTCTTGATGAACTGCTGACATCACCAGCCATGGGATTTTGGAGAAGTGAGGCAGAGATGGGCTTGTTAGAAGTTTCAATATGATTGGTAAAATGGCTTGTACCTCTTCCTTCTCCTTCCCCCCAAATGGTCTTCTGTGTTTGGTCCCATAAAGTGAGATGTTGCTAAAAACTAATGGAAAGAAATAGGATTCAACTCAATCTAGCCTCAGAGTCATTTTTAAAGAGTCATGATCCAAAAATGCCCTTATTTATCAAGTTTTACCATTAGTTTAATATTGTACACATCCCTACTACTTTGGTAAAATCTACCTTATTTTATTTATTTATTTAAAATTATAACCCACCTAAAATCTTAGGCGGCTTACAATAAAAGTTTTATTGAACAAGTTTATTAGGATTTTATATACCGCCTATCAAGGTTATCTAAGCGATTTTACAATCAGGTTCTCAAGCATTTTCCCTATATGTCCTGGTGGGCTCACAATCTATCTAACGCTGATTTCAGATTAGCAACAAATTTGGCCAGTGTAAAATCATTGAGAGATTGTTTAAGACCGGTATCCTGGGTAAATAGATGCTTACACAAAAGCTGAGATTCATAACAGTATACCTGAAATCATCACATTTTGCCTTATCTGTATCAAGTCTGCTTGACTGTGAAAATTTTGTGAAGAAAATATTGAGCGAATTGGGCAGATTCAACAGGTGACTCATTACCAATAAGTGCAAAGGATGTACTAGAAAAAGTCTTCTAGCATGCTGGAATAATTCTCAATTTATTTAAAACAAGGGCTAAAGGATTCATTAAGAAATTCTGTTTAGCAGGTATAATAAGAATGCTTATAAAACTCATAGCTATGTGTCCACAAGATTTTATTGTAATCAGTATTATTCTCTCTCCAAATGCTTTTCAATATTGCATTTACTAAGACCAAAAATTTCTCTTAATCACTGATATAGTCAAAATATTAACAGTAGGAATAGAATCCAAAATTGACCGTGCATTGTCATTCCATAAATCAGTAATGTCAGTAACTGGAATATAATCTTTATGAGAAAAAATATTACCAAGGACTTGAATAAGGGACCTTTGATCTACTGCTGATATAGATGGTGTTTTATGTAATAACAATCTTTGTTTCAATGCCAAATGTGACAAAAATCATTTTAAAACAACTAAACAATGGCAGGAATAATATGTATGAATTTGTACTTCCAGTAAATACGTGAGTTTTAGCATTAGAAGGAGGTTGATTGCTGCCATGGCATGCCCAAAACAGAAATCACAAACAAACCAAAAAAGGTGAAAGTTCCCCTATGGATCAAATAATGACACAAAAAAGGTAGGGGTGGAACAATAGGCAAGGATGTATAAAAAAATTAAAACCTAGCTAAAAATGTATTAACACCGAAACAAGAAAAAGACCTACAAGAGCTAATGATAGGTCCTAAATAAGCAATTATTCAGGAGAAAAACTCATAAGCAAATGTGCAGTAGAAGTACTCAGCAGGGTGCATCACACACATCTAAATGGCTCTGAACATAGCTATAGGCAACAAGTCTTCACTACAATGGAGTTTTTGTGCAAAAAGAAATACCACCAAAAATCAGTCTCGTTTTGTCATGAAGGCTCGTTGCCTATATTTGTGTTCAAACCCATTTACAGTAGATGGATCTTGATGCAGGCAATTGTGCCAAAACACAATGTGTTTTTGATGTCAGGTCTGATGCTAACTGATCCCAGGTCTACTATCAGTGCCCAATGTCAAGGAAAGTGGAGACTTCCTTGATGCCAATGCACTCCCAGTAGTAGATAAAGTCTGAGCAACCATCAGTGTTGATGCTTCCAGTGCTGATGTAGATTAATTGGCCTTCGAGGAATCAAAACGTTTCTCCTTCTGAACCTAACAGATCTTCTGTGTCTAGGGTTACCAGATTTTTCCATGGAAAAACCCAGACACATGGATCCACCCTGTTCTGCCCTCATCCTTGCCTTGTTTCACCCTCAGCCCTACCCCATTCTGCCTCCATCCCTGTTCCCACAAAGCCTCATCGTTCTTTTACGACCTCCAGGCTATGTCTGGAGGGCCTCCAAGCATGCATGAATATGTGTAAGACATCCATAATGCTCAGAGGCCCTCCAGATACATTCGGGAGGTTGGGACCTTCTAAAAACTGGACAAACTACCGGGTTTTGGAAAGTCTGTCTGGGCACCCTGACAGTCCTCTAAAAAGAGGACATATCTGTGTTTTCCTGGATATCTGGTAACTCTATCTGTGTCCTCATACATTTTTAAATAGAAAGAACCGCAGTTAGGCTCATGGTTAGGCTTTAGGCACCAGATGTACCAAGTGTGCGGGTCTGTTACAAAAATCATCTGACTGCATTGGGTGCAACTTTTGAAGCCACTGGGCATCTTCTTGGACATTGAGAAAAGAACTGTGGTTAAATTAAACTCCTCAATCTTTAGCAACAAAAGGGGGCATAGCTCAAATTGAGGCTGGTGCTCAGGCCTAAAAAGGGCCTAGAGAGTCAAGTGAAAAAGAAAGACAGATGCAACCTCCCAGCTCTGTAAAAAAACACAGATCAGGGAACCTGCACTCATGCATTGGGCAGGAATGCAAAAGGGCTAATGATAGGTCTCAAAGAGGCAATTATTCAGAATAAGAACACATAAGCAAATATGCATTACAATATCTCAACATGGTGTCCCTTCTGTCAGCCCCAAGTCCTAGTATCAGCTTTAGGGACCCATGCAATAGAAGGTAAAAGTCTTTCAATTCCCCTATACTTCCCTCCCTCTTCCTTGGTGCTGCATTTCACCTTTTCCCCCTGTGTAACATCTCTCCCTCTCTCTTCATTCCTTTCCCCCCATGGTCCCATTATCTAGGATATCTACCACCCTTTCCTCCATCCTGGGTCAGGAACCTCTCCCTCCATTCTCCTCCTCCTTGCTCACAATCTTGCATTTCTCCCTCTCTCTGAATACCATCATTCACTCCCACGTCTGACAAATTTATCTTTACTGCTAGATGTCACCAGCAAATAGTATGCGCTATTTGTGGCCAGCCCTGGAGCCTTCCCCCTGACATGTCTCATCCCCTCTGATGCAATTTCCTGTTTCCTCATGGGCAGGATGTATTAGAAGAAAGGCTTCAACTCTAACCACAGGTTGCATGTGCGAATTGCTATTGCTGCTACTGGCAAACCTCTAGTGGTACAGATAAATTTGAAGGTAGTTGGGGGAGGGGTTGAGAGAAAGGGAGAGATGCTAAAGATTGGATTGCGAGAAGGACAGCTGAGGGAAATTCTGGACTGGAGAAAGAGGGCACAATCTTGAATGCATATCAAGGGGTGACTTGGTATCTTTGCCTTATGTCTAGCAGCAGTTACCAGTGGGTGGCCCTGATCATCATGTCAGATTCACTCAATGGCAGAGGGACAGATTTAGGATGAGGAAAAGGTTAGGAGTCTTTAGCACTAGGCTCATAAATGAGGCATATGAATGGCAGGCCTAAATTTATAAACATAACTAAGCTCCTAAATTAAGATTAATTTTCAGCTGAAAACCTAGGCTCCTATATGTGGCTGACAATAGAGCACAAATTTGAGCCCAGCTTTTTAAAAATATTAGGTCTTATATTTTGAACAGGGTTGTAAGAACATAAGAATTGCTGCTGCTGGGTCAAACCAGTGGTTCATTGTGCCCAGCAGTCTGCTCACGTGGTGGCCCTTAGGTCAACGACCAGTGCCCTATTTGAGTCTAGCCTTACCTGCGTATGTTCTGTTTCAGCAGGAACTTATCTAACATTTTCTTGAATCCCTGAAGGGTGCTTTCCCCTATAACAGCCTCCAGAAGAGCATTCCAGATTTCTACTACTCTCTGGGTGAAGAAGAACTTCCTTATGTTTGTACAGAATCTATCCCCTTTTAACTTTAGAGAGTGCCCCTCTCGTTCTCTCCACTTGGAGAGGGTGAACAATCTCTCTTTCTCTACCAAGTCTATTCCCTTCAATATCTTGAATGTCTCAATCATGTCCCCTCTCAGTCTCCTCTTTTCAAGGGAGAACAGGCCCAGTTTCTCTAGCCTCTCATTGTACGGCAACTCCTCCAGTCCCTTAACCATTTTTGTTGCTCTTCTCTGGACCCTTTCGAGTTGTACTATGTCTTTTTTCATGTATGGTGACCAGTGTTGAATGCAGTATTCCAGGTGGGGGTGCACCATGGCCCAGTACAGCGGCATGATAACCTTCTATGATCTGTTTGTGATCCCTTTCTTAATCATTCCTAGAATTCTGTTCACTCGTTTCACTGCCACAGTGCATTGTATAGACGGCTTCATTGACGTGTCTACAAGTACTCCCAAGTCTCTTTCCTGGGGGCTGTCTCCGAGTACAGCACTGGACATCCTGTATTCGTACATATGATTTTTGTTATCAACATGCATCATCTTGCACTTATCCACGTTGAACCTCATTTGCCATTTTGCGGCCCATTCCTCGAGTGCATTTGTCTCGTTGTAGGTCTTCGCAATCCTTCTGTGTCCTCACTACTCTGAATAACTTTGTATCGCCTGCAAATTTAATCACCTCACTTGTACCAATTTCCAGGTCATTTATAAATATGTTGAAGAGCACGGGCCAGAGCACCGAACCCTGCGGCACTCCACTTGTGACGCTTTTCCAGTCCGAGTATTGTCCATTCACCCCCACTTTCTGTTTCCTATCCGACAAACCAGTTTTTAATACACAGGAGTATATCCCCCTTGATTCCATGGCTCGCAATTTTTCGAAGTAGACGTTCATGCGGGACCTTGTCGAACGCCTTCTGAAAATCTAGATACACAATGTTGACCGGGTCACTCTTGTCTATCTGCCTTTTTACTCCCTTGAAGAAATGCAGTAAGTCAAGCAAGATCTTCCTTTGCTGAAGCTGTGCTGGCCGGTCCTCATCAGATTGTGTCTGTCAAGGTGATCTATGATGCGGTCCTTTATCAGAGCCTCTACCATCTTTCCCTGAAGTCAGACTCACTGGTCTATAGTTTCCCGGATCTCCCCTCAAACCTTTCTTGAAGATCAGCATAACATTCGCCACTTTCCAGTCTTCCAGAATCCTTCCTGATTTGTTCAACAGATTGGCTATTAGTTGAAGCTATAACCCCTTTCAGTTCCTTGATTACCCTCGGGTGGATGCTGTCCGGTCCCGGGATTTATCATTTTTAAGCCTATCAATCTGCATGCATACCTCTTCTAGATTGACTGTCAACCCTGTCAGTTTCCCATCTTCATTTCCTGTGTATAGCCTGTTGGCTTCTGATATATTGGATATATTCTCTTCGGTAAATACAAATGATACAAATGCAAAAAATGTGTTCAGTTTGTCGGCGATGGCTTTGCCCTCCTTTAGTACTCCCTTATTCCATGGTCATCTAACGGCCCCACTGCTTCCTTCGTGGGTCGGTTCCCCTTAATATATCAAAAGAACAGCTTAAAATTTTTTGCCTTCAACTACCCATAGCTGTTGGATGTTGGGAGTAATCCAGCTATATACAGCATCTAAGGCATTGATTCCGCAATGTGTTTTTTCTGTATAGGTTTTTATCCTATTCTATACCTAAGTGAATTAGCCTTTAAAATGGATTATCTCCTTTTCTTTCTGGAATTTCTTCTCTTTGGCAGATATCTATTTTCATAACTTTACATGGCCAGAGTAATAAGCTTTGTATTAGAACAATGTGCCATGTTCAGAATATCTACAGAGCAACTGTTACTGTTAAACTCCAAGCTCATGTCAAATTACATATCTGGAAAAGATGGCTCAACATCCACTTCATCAATCATGTCATAATTATTTAATGATTGTTTTTAAACTGTCATTATTAAAAGGCTGCCCACTCAATATTAATGTTTAAACCATTAGGTTTAAGATTTTAAAAAATCTAGCAATCCCCTGGAGTAATTTCAGATCAATATCACCTCCTCATGGAGAAGGTTGGATTTGATCAATTATGAAAAACTAACATTCAAGGAACCAATGCCAATGATAGTTGTAAAATTGTTGGTCCAACTAAAAGTAATGTTGCATAGCATGAATTCCTGCATGTATTTTAGAAAAGGTTCTATATTTATGCTATTCAAATTTAACACATCCCAACTTGGACATCTCAGTTCCTATTTTTACATTTTATATAGAAATATTTTTTGTAATCTGTAGTTCAGTAATTTGATCTAAAGATCCAGTCATGGATAAATTGTGGTAGGCAAGTTATATGTCCAGTGCCATTTTAGATAAGTTGTGGAAATGGGAATATACATATATATGTTTTTGTGAAAACATCTAGAGCAGTGTATCTCAAGTTGTGTGCCTCCTGAGATTCCAAGTGTGCTGCGGCACACTGAGGAGGAGGAGGGGCACCTGCCAGCTGACTTCCCTATGCTGTACGGCACCGGTGCTGCCCAATTTGCCGAAGACCTGCATGTTTCCCCCATCTCTCTAGCATCCTCCAGCTTCCCCCCTGGCCTCCCAGTCTTACCTTTAAGCTAATTACAGCAGCCTGCAGAGTTTGCTGGTAGGTAAAATTTTATTTTCAATATAAAGATTGAAATGTGTCAGTTTTGAGAATTTATATCTGCTGTGTATATTGTGTGTATATGAAAAATGAATGGAAAAAATTGCATTACAGTTAGTAAAGGGGATGGGATCTGGGGCAGAGCTTGGGTGGGCCTAGGGAGGTCTGTGGTTGGGGTACCTAGTTGATATTTGTTAGACTTAGGGGGTACGTAGCTTGAAGTAGTTGAGAACCACTGCTGTAGGCAATCAGCTGGCGCCAGTGCCTCTCCTTCTCTCTGGCCCTCTTCCCTGCTGGCACCACCTACTGGTGTCTCAGGGCCCATCTGGAGGGCCTCTGCACATGCATGGACATTGATATGATGATGTCACGCATTAGCGTGATGTCATCATGGCGATGTCAACACACTTTTGGGTGTCTCAAGTCGTAGCCACTACCTTTAGTGTGCCCTGGCTTGAGAAATTTGAGAGACACTGGTCTAGAGCATGTGTCAATTTAGGGTTACCATATGGCTCCAGAAAAAGGAAGATGGATTGAGACATCTGGGTTTTACTTCCATTGCTTTCAATGGAAGTAAAACCTAGATGTCTCAATCTGTCCTCCTTCATTCATTGTTTTCAATAGAAGTAAAACCTGGATGTCTCAATCCTTTCTCCTTTTTCTGGAGCCACATGGCAATCCTATATAGGGCTATATACATAAGTCTGTGGTACAAATGACATATCTTTACCCCTGACCAAGATAGCTAAAAGCCATCAAAAATATATACTCGTAGGAGATAATAATGATCTCTCAAAATGATGGCATGGGAAAGTAGCAATCCAGCAGTTTCCCAAAGGGTGCTTATGCTGCTTAAAATGGCCAACATGGACTCATACCAGTATCACATGTCCCTAAAGGACATGTAAATTGCATCTGTAAGGTCCCTGTGGTGTGGAAGCTGTCTATTCAGGGTTTGCAGGGGAAAACATCTAGCACTGGCTCTGGGGCCAAATAAAACACTTAAGGACTGAGGCCCAAATTCTGTAATCAGCACCTAAAGTTAGGCACCTATTTCAGAGGCGCCCACTTAGATAGGCGCCCATCTAAATTGAATAACAAGCTCAATTAGGCTTTTTAATCAGCACTGATTGAAACATAGGCGCCTATCAAGAAAGTGTGATTCTGTAACAAGGCGCCTCTAAAAATTTAGACGGCCTTCAAAAAAAATAGGTGCTATGCATGTTAGGTGTGGGCGTGGCTATGTGTGCCACTCAGCGTGATTCACTAAACAGCACCCAATTTTACTTGAATCGCACTGAAGAATGCTTAAGTAGGCGCCTATCTTATGGGCGCTTCTTATAGAATTTGCCCTTGAGTCTATAGAGAGCCTAAAGTTAGGTGCTTAACTTAATTGGCAGAATACTTTTAACAGCTTCAATAATTGGTTGAAAAAAATTAATTGGGAGATAGGTGCCTATTATAATGCGCTTAGTGGCACCTAATGCCTAAGTAGGCGTTTCTGTAGGTGGAGTGTGAGTTAGACCCAATTAAGCGCAATTCTCCAAAAACTTAGACACCTGAAATGTAGGACTTTAAAACGTCATTTCTTTAGGTACAATATAAAACATTTAGTGCAATCTGGCAGACAAAACATTTGGTGCTATCCTGCAATGCAAAACATTTAGGCCCATATTCTATAAACAGTGTCTTAACTTAGCGCCGGTAGGCGCCCTACAAGTGCCTAAGAAGTCCAAAACACCATTTAAAAGTGGATTGAAAAGAAAATTAAAGGCGCCTACTGGTGCCTAAAAAAATGGTGCTTTAATCATGCCTCCAGAGGCACTTTATGATGCCTAATGCCACTGTAGGCGTTTGCTAACACCAGAAGTAGCATTAGGCATCATAAAGCAGCTTCGGAAGTGTGATTCACGTAAAAAGTAGGTGGCGGAAATGTAGGCAATTCTGTAAAAAGGTGCCATGACGTGACTGACATGTGATCAGGGGCCACGTTTTTTTAAAATTTATTTTTATTAATTATAACTTTTTCACAAGTATAACAACTTGTTTAAGGAAATACAGAGCCATAATCCAACATGAAAATAAAGCTAAATACAAATTAAGAAGTAATAGCAATCTTATGGAAATAGCTATTCCTCAGACCACAAACAAAAGGAAAGGAGGAATCAAAATTACTGAGAGATAAGTTACAGGAAACGATTTAAGAAAAGGCTTAATACGTCAAAACCCCCAGTTACAAATTATTTGAACCACACACTCCATCTCTGATAAACCCCTTGAGGTCCAAAAAGGATCTTAGCTGATTGGGCACATAAAATATATATTTCAAACCCATATATTTAATAATACAGTACACTTGCAGGGGTAGGTTAGCATAAAGGTAGCACCCAATTTCTTTGTCTCATCTCTAATTGCAAGAAATAACTTGCGTCTTTCTTGGGTTAATTTTGTTACATCATGATATAACCAGATTTTTTGGCCACAAAATTGTGAAACAGAGCTTTTGAAAAATAATCTCATTATAGAATTAAGATCTTGCTCAAATATAAAACTAACAATCAATGTAGCTCTCTCTTTAATATCAGAATACGAGCTTTACAAAACTGCTGTTAAGTTCTGTAAATCAGTATCAACAGGTAAACTATCGGACACAGGTAATCCAATTGCAGGTAATTCTTTTGTCTCAAAGTTTTTCCTTGAGGCAGGCAAATAGAACAATTTATTTATTGGTGGTATCTGGTCAGCTGGAAACTTCAAATTTTCTATAAGAAATTTTTTAAAGAGCTCAATCGGTGGCATAGTAGAAATTTTTGGAAAGTTCAATACTCTCAAATTCAGTGGACGATTATGATTTTCAATCATCTCAATCTTCCTTGAGGTTAAAGATTGTTCTCTAATAATTGTAGCAATAGAGTTTTTCAAAGAGACATTCTCAGATTCAATTTTATCAAAACATCTTTTCAACGTTTAAAGAAAAAGGGTCCACTTTATTAACCAGAACCTGCATATCAGAAGAAGTTTTATCCACCTTTTCATCTGTTCTCCTTATGGCCTCCAATAGAATTTCCAAAGTTACCGCAGGGTGTTTAGCTGAGGTTCCCAAACCCTAACCCTCAGCGTTCTTCCGTCCCTGCGCTCCAGCCTGTAGTGTAGTTTCACCCATTACCTTCTGCAGCATCACTCCACCCTCCTCTCCGGAGAAGGAATCACTACTCTGCCCGCCCGCTGGACAGAGTGGTGCAGAGATCATCAGTGGCTACAGTGATGTCTAGAACTCCAAAGACTCGGGTGCTCCCTCACTCTGAGACTGCCCGGAAGTTTGCCGTCGTTGGGATGATTGAGGGTCAGCTATTGTCCGCAATTCAAAAAAGTGCTGCAGTGTTGGCTGTACCGGTGAGGAGGTGAGAGGCAAAGATTGCAGCTCTCTCACTACTCCTTTTCTTTTAGCATGGGGCATACATCAAGAAAAAACGCAAACAGCATCTCAAAGCAGCATCGTAAGGTAAAAATTTTTAGAAGAAAAAAATTCAACAATCGGACCACAGCTGCTAGACGTTCACAATCTTAGTTCCTCCTCTATCTACAGGTTTCAAGGTTTTATTGCTCCAAGAGAAAAAAGAAACAAAAAGAAAAACAGTCGTCAAGTAATAAATTTTCTCACCATAGTCCCCCAAAACCTCCCAAAGGAATGCCCCACTGGCTTGGCCTTTTTCACCTCTCTCCCCTAAGTGACAGCACTCAGGGGGGGCATGGCTAAGATTGTCTGGGCCAGCAATGCAGCAAGAGCTTCCCTCTAAAGTTCTCCCGGTGGCAAATACACAGGAGCAAATAGAAGTTCTCAGGTAGCAATTCTCCCAAAGAAACCTCTGTCTCTCTCCAGCAGTGGCTTGGCCTTTTTCACCTCCCTCCCCCGAGTGACATCACTCAGGGGGCATGGCTAAGATCATCTGGGCCATCAGTGCAGCAAGAGCTTCCTTCCAATGTTCTCCCGGGGGCAAGTACAGAGAAGCAATTAGAAGCAGGTAACAGTTCTCAGGTAGCAATTCTCCCAAAAAACCTCTGTCAGAGGCCACTTTTAAAGTGGCTTTTAAGGTGCAGCCTGCTGGGGAGTGGAAGCTCCGATAATTGCCACTGATTGCCTTACTGCTGGCTCTCCTGAGATCGCCTGTGATACCGGAGTGCCAACAGGCACACGAGCAGACATCTCCCTAACATCGGGTCCTGAGTCCAGGAGACAAGAACCTGCTCCTCCTGTGGCGAGCGGTTGCAGGGTGTGGCCAGAGGGGCAGGTCAAGCCCCTTTTGTGCCCCTTTGGATCCACGAGGAGTTCGAAGAACAACATATATTACATTACATTATGGATTTCTATTCCGTTTGTACCTTGCAGTTCTAAGCGGATTACATTGGAAGATAACTGGGCATTTCCAGGAAGTTACATTACATTGGGAGATAGCTGGACATTTCCAGGAAGTTACATTACATTGGGAGATAGCTGGACATTTCCAGGAAGTTACATTACATTGGGAGATAGCTGGACATTTCCAGGAAGTTACATTACATTGGAAGATAGTTGGTTTCAAGTTACATAGTGAGGTTTCAGGTTATTTTGTGACATAGAGAAGAAGATTCCAGCATGATGGGATTCATGTTAGATTAGGTTAACCAAATATGTTTTTTGAATAGTAGTGTTTTTATTTCTTTTCGGAATGCTTTAAAATCTGTTGTTGTAGTCAATAGGTTGGATATGGAGGGGTCAAGTTTCGCTGCTTTAGTAGCTAGGAGGCTGTCGTATAGTTTTTTGCGTTGGGTACCTTTGAGTGGTGAGTAGGAGAATGGTGTCTGGGTTCTCCTAATTCTGGGTGAAAGGTTTTGATTTAGGCGATTGTTTAGGTAGGTAGGCGCAGTTCCGTTTATTACTTTGTATAATAGAACAAATAATTTGAATTGTATTCTGGCTTGTATGGGTAGCCAGTGTGAGTCTAGATAGGCATTGGTGATGTGGTCAAATTTTCCGAGTGAATAGATTAGTCTGAGAGCTGTGTTCTGAACGGACTGTAGTTGTTTAATTAAGTTTATTGGACAAGGTAGGTAGAGGATGTTGCAGTAGTCCAATAGTCCTAGTACAAGGGATTGGACTATGATCCTGTATTGTTCTTTGTTGAAGAATTTTCATATTTTTCGTAGGTTACGCATGGTGAAGTATGCTTTTTGTGTTGTTTTGTTGATTTGAGTCTGCATTGTGCAGCATCTATCTATATGAAGATAAGTTCTATGATAAATTATATAGTGATATTATATGGGGAAACTTATTTAAAACTAACTTAAAAACTTTTCTTTTTAAAGCTTCTTTTAATCTCTAAATTAACTCTTCTTACTCTTTTTATCCCAATCCTAATGTTTTTTCCCTCACCAGACACTTTTTCTCTTTTCATTATGAAAACAGTAATTTGTAACTTTTGCCCTCCTTTGTCCTTTCCCTAAAGTACTCAAGTTTGTCTGTAGTGTTAGTCTGTTGTTTACCCCTCTTTTAATGTTGTATACCAAACATTTCGATGTTGTATACCAAACATTTCGATGTTGTATACCATATATTTTCAATGTTACTCGCTTAGTATGTAATAAGCGATTTATCAAATTTAAATAAACTTGAAACTTGAACTTGAAACTTGAAAACTAGGGTTTCTACCCCAGTGATATCTGGTCCTATGGATAAACATTTGACTTTACTTGATATATAGAAACCCATAGACAGATTTGAGTCAATATCAGGTGCTTCATTAAGCTCACCAGATCGTACCCCTCCCCTCCCTCCAGATCTTCCGGTGTGCTTGGTGCCAGAGAATGGCTTACAAGCAGCTTCTTCAGAAGCCTCTGCACCTCAAAGGCCTTCAGATATTGTATATTTAAAAATGCCACAAATATTTGCTGAATCTGTGGGTCAGTTTGAGAGTTTGGATGAAAATCCCACGGAAGTTACTCTAAAAGATTTGTGGACTTTAAATTCAAGGATAGAGGTTATGCTGAAAAGTACAATGAATCAGATGCAGACTTTTTCTAAGGAAGTAGTTGAAGTTAGTGAATGTTGATTCTAACATTGGGAACCTAGATAAACGTTTAATAATGGTGGGAAAACAGGCAGTGAATTTGCAAATGTTTTCAGTAGCATTTAGTAAAGATTCACTGAATATTCATTATAAGATGGAAATGATGGAAAATCAAGCAAGGGGTAGGAATTTGCACTTTGTTAATTTTCCCTCTATAGATCTTTTATCTCCTGAAATACTTCTTAGAAAGTACCTCGGGGAGATATTGGGGATGACAAATGTGTAAACAATAATGTTTTAAAATTATTATTACATTCCCCAAAATAAAAAATTACCTTTAGAGGGAATGGATCAGTTAATTACCACAGATTTAGATTTAACAAAATTTTTGGAGGATTCGCAGGACTCAATTCAGACACGAGCTACTCTCTTAGTTCTTGTCTGAATGAAATCAGATAAGGATTTGATCATGAAACTCTATTTTAGAAATAGAGAGAGAAAATTTTGTGGAGATAAAGTAGTCTGGTTTTTCCTGATGTTGCTAAACCTACCAGCTTAGGAGGAAAGCCTTTTTGGCTTTAAGACCTAAAGCTGTTGAGGGGGGAGCAACTTTTTTTCTAAAATTCCCTTGTAAATGTTTGTTATATATTCAAGATAAAGATTATGGGGCTCATAATCGAAAGAGAAAAACATCCAAAAACCGGCCTAAGTCGGCACTTGGACGAACATTGTCCCAATATGTCCAAGTGCCACTAATAAAAAACAGATTTTGGACATATTTCTAAACGACCTAGGCCTTCATAGTGCCGCTGAATGACCAAAGCTAAACGGGGGCGTTTCAGGAGGAGTGTTGAGGGCGGGAGTTGGGCGGGACGTGGGCCGGCTTAGACTTAGTCGTACAGCATGTATAACCAAAAGTTATACAGCCCAGGATCGACGGAACTTGGACGTTTCTTTTTCTTTCTTCTCTTCCCCATTTATTTATTGTTTTTTCTCTCTCTTTCTTGCAGTATTCCATTTACTGCCTTTGAGTTGCTACAAGTCTGTGTTTAGACAAGTCACTTTCATTCCATAACAGACTCTTCCTTCACTTTTATAATTGTAGGTCACTCTCACATGCTTTTCTGTTCTTTTTGAATATCTTAGAAAGAACTTCCGGTTGGGACCCTAATGTAAATTGGCCCCAAGTAAATTGTCTTCTCAAGCTTTTTCCATGTTTCCTGATCTCATTTTAATTCTTGAGAAGAAGCTGTTAACCTTTTTCTTCTTGCCCGGTAATGTTCATTCTTATCTTTTCCTTTGGATGAACTCTCTTTCATCTCAGTCTTCTCCCATGCCACACCATCCTACTCATCCTTGGGCTTAATCAGCTCAGAATTGGTAATTTCCACATTTATACCTGTTTCAAGATGGTTAGACCCTTTACTGTTCTCTAAAGCCTTGTATTTCTCCTTCTTTACTTGAGTCTGAGAGGGGACATGATCGAAACATTCAAAATACTGAAGGGAATAGAAGATAAAGACAGATTGTTCATCCTCTCCAAGGTAGGGAGAATGAGAGGGCACTCTCTAAACTAAACTATACTAAACTAAACTAAATCTTAAGTTTATATACCGCATCATCTCCACAGAAGTGGAGCTCGACACAGTTTACAGGAATTAATAAAGAAAGGAACACCAATGGAAAGAAGAAGGGCTTGGCAATAAGGAAGGAAAGAGGGGACTTATATAATGGAGAGGGAGGGAGTAGTTACATTTTGGTGAAAAGCCAAGTTGAAAGGGGATAGATTCCGTACAAACGTAAGGAAGTTCTTCTTCACCCAGAGAGTGGTAGAAAACTGGAACACTCTTCCTGAGTCTGTTATAGGGAAAAACATACTCCAGGGATTCAAGACAAAGTTGGACAAGTTCCTGCTAAACTGGAACGTACACAGGTGAGGTTGGACTCATTTAGAACACTGGTCTTTGACCTGGGGGTCGCTGTGTGAGCAGACTACTGGGCACGATGGACCAATGGCAATTCTTATGTTCTTACTCATTGGACATTGAATTCATTCAGATCCATGGAGAAAAGATTCTGGTATAAATAACTTTTGGAGTTATCTTGTGATTCCTTACTTTCTACAATGGGGAGCACCTTCCCTCTGGAAGATCTCTGCTGCCTAGTCTTTCATGAGAAGATGCTGAAAGCTGGTTTTTTTTTAAATTTCTTTTGACCCATAGGTAGAAGAGAGATCTAGGCTCGTCTGATAGGACTTTTGTAGGGTATATCTTTAAACCATTTTTGTATGTAAAAAGGCTCTTCTCCAAGGACATGCAGGACAGAAGATTACCACCGATGGGTTACACCAGGATGGATGCTGTCCAGTGTTCAGTACTTTCCTGAGGCCCTTGGCAGACCTAATTGTGCATGTGCATATGCCTACCTGCCCACCCTATTCATATGTGACCCTCAGGTTTTTTTTTCAGCAGAGTTGTTCAGATATGTTTCCATTACGTCTGTCACACAAATTTTTTTCTTGTCTTTCCACACTCTTTTGAATTCCATCACAGTTTTCCTCTCCACCATCTCCCTCAGGAGGGCATTCCAGGTATCTAACACCCTCTCTGTGAAAAAGAATTTCCTAACATTACTCCTAAGTCTACTATCCCTCAACCTCAATTTATGACCTCTAGTTTTACCAATTTCCTGGAAAAGATTTGGTCCTATATTAACACCTTTTAGATATTTAAATTTCACCCCTGTCCTTCCTCTTCTCCAGCGTATACATGTTGAGGTCTTCTAGTCTCTTCTCATACTTCTTTGGCACCAATTTCCTACCGTTTTGTCACTTACTTCTTTTTATATCCTTGACCAGATACGGCCTCCAAAACTGAACATAATACTCCAAGTGGGGCCTCACCAATGACCTATATAGCGGCATCAACACCTCTTTTCTTCTGCTTGTTATGCCTTTCTTTATACAGCTTAGCATCCTCCTGGCAACAGCCACTGCCTTGTGAGACTACTTTGTTGCCTTCAGATCCTCAGACACTATCACCCCAAGGTCCCTCTCCCTATCTGTGCATATCAGCCTCTCACTTACCAGCACATACAACTCCCTCGGATTTCTACTCCCCAAATGCATCACTCTGCACTTCTTTGCATTGAATTTTAGTTGCCAGACTTTGGCATCAGAAATGTAGGCCTTGAAAACCCTGACCTACATTTCTTCCGCCTACCTTTCCCAAAGGTGTGATTCTATCAATGGCACCATCACATGATTGACATGCAATCGACGGCCGTTTTTAAGGTGGCCGCCGACAATGGCATCGTTTATAGAATCCAGGCCAAAGTGGTTTACATATTTTAGACAGGTACTTGGCTCAGTGAAGTGCTAAGTACTTGCCCAGAGTCACAAGAAGCTGAAGGGGAATTGAATTTACAACCTCAGGGTGCTGAGGCAGCTGCTCTAACCACTAGGTCATCAACAACCATGTTTGTTACCATCATATAATACAATGACCCTGGATTTCACAGTATTATCTGAATAATGACAGTGAAAATCTGTACTGACTAACTTGGCATTATCTGGGTACTGCTAGGTTGAATCAGAGGCAGGGCACAGGCAGAGACTGGTTCTGCCAATATTGAGTAAAAGCACCTAGATAACTTCCGGTGGTTACTCTATATCCAGATATTCAGTGCCGTTATCCAGGTACTGGCTGAGGCTGAGTATCCCGGTACCCGGTATAATGTCAAACTCCACAGCTGACATGTTAAAACAATGCCCACCTTGGAATTTAAATATTGTGGGGGGGGGGGGGAGGGAATAATATGTTGATCTTAAGAGCCATGTGAAAGATAGAAGAACTAATAGGCTAAGACAGAGAAGGAGCAATGCATCTACAGAAAGAGGACATTAGCAAAGTTTCCAGAGGATTTAAAGACACCAACACTGTTACTGTACCTGCCATGAATAATGCCACAATGGACTTGCTAATCATTACATTGTACCTTTTCCTCTTTCCTCAAAGTTGGGCCCTGCCAAGAAAGCATGGGTAATCACAGCCAAGGTAATAAAACAAAGTTCAGCATTGTATCTTTGTGTTTACATATATGCATAGACACATCATTCTTCATGCTGCTTTAGAGGAAAGCTAACAAAGCGCATACTGTTTTCACCCGTGCTGTTTACTGCCAGCATGCAAAACAGTTTCATCTTATTATGCAAAACTATACCATAATGTTGCTCTGCTAACAGTGAAAATTGAGTCCATTCTGCTATATTTCCACATCTGATGAAGATTTGTCTTACACAAAATTTTAGTGCTTCTGGTTTTTTTCCACCTAAAAAGAAATCACTACTTCTTGAAAAGGTACAATTGGCCTTATAAGCAGCATTTAACTATATCATTTACTTCAGATTCAGAGAGTAAATGATACTACGAGGGTCATTTCATAAATAATGCACACTAATTTTTTTAATTTACATGTTTTATTTTCTTTTCAAGTATTTCTTTACAATCTTTCAATACACTTCTCCCTCGGTATTCGCGGGGAAGGGGCAGAGCCGGACCGCGAATTGAGAAAAACCGCAAATATCTTCTTGATCCGGCTCTGATCCCCCTGCCCTCCCTCCCGCCTTCCCTCCCCTGCCTCCCCCCCCGCATCCTGGCCTTACCTAGTGGTCTAGCAGGCTTTCAGGGCAGGAACGATCTTCCTACGGTCCTGCCCCATGCAGATCGCCACAGGAAATGACTGCCGTGAGTTCCCGTAGTCTTTCGAGACTATGGCGGGAGCTCATGGCAGCCAATTTCCTATTGCCGATCTGCACGGGGCAGGAGCGTAGGAAGATCGCTCCTGCCCTAAAGCCTGCTAGACCACCAGGTAAGGCCGGGATGCCAGGAGGAAGGCTGGAGATAGGTGGGAATGTGGATAAAATATGGGGTTTCCCCCTCCCTCCCAAATTGCGAATTTGTGAAACTGCGAGTGTGGAAATCGCGAATGGGGAGGGGGAAGTGTATAGTCTCCCTGCTTTGCAATGACCAAGTCCCAACGTCTGAGAAGCTTCATTATTCCATCCAAGACACTGTTTTGTTCAGTTTGCAGAAAGGCTTCGGGTACTGGCGGAAGACAGCCTCTTCCAGAGATGCAAAATGATGTCCACGCAATAGGTTGTTTCAACTTTGGAAAAAGGTCGAAGTCTGGTGACTCGTGTCTGGACTGTAAGGAGCATGAGGTAACACCTCCCAGCCGTATTTGCATAGTTTTCAATGACGACATTCCCTATGTGGCGGGCAAGCATTGTCATGAAGAATGAGTGGCCCAGCAAAGAGCAACTGAGGTCGAGTTTTGTGCATTTTTCCAGCACATTTTTTTGCAAAAGAAAATCACGGTAATACACTGCTGTGACACTTCTTCCACATGGAACTTTGTCTGTGATGATGATGCCTTCATGATCATAAGCAAAAAATCATTGTTTTTTGACTTTTGATTGAGGTCGTCAAAAATTTTTTGGTCGTGGGAAAAAATGGAGCTCTCCACTTATCATTGAAAAACTATGCAAATATGGCTGAGAGGTGTTACCTCATGCTCCCTACAGTCCAGACATGAGTCTACCAGACTTCGACCTTTTTCCAAAGTTGAAATAACTATGTGTGGACATTGTTTTGCATCTCTAGAAGAGCTTTCTTTCCCTGGCACCCGAGCCATTCGACAACTGAACAAAAACGGTGTCTTGGATGGAATCATGAAGCTTCCTGGATGTTGGGACTCAGTCATTGCAAAGTAGGGAGACTATATTGAAGGATTGTAAAGAAATACTTGAAAAAAAAATAAAACATGTAAATTAAAAAATATAGTGTGCATTATTTATGAAATTACCCTCGTATAAGCATTTATACTATACTATACTATATATACTGTTCGGGGCTCATGAAATATGCCCTTAACCAGTATAGCATCTACAAGATTTATTATTTAACATTTTGTTGGTCAGTGCCCCAGCAATTGGTAACATTCAAACAATCGAAGGAATAGAAACCAATCATGAAGAATGATAAGAGTACTGTATTGTAGAAACAGAAAAATAAGGGCAAGAAAAGACCATATAGCCTAACTAGTCTGCCCACACATACCAAATACTCAGTTCTATAATTCCTTCTCCTTTCTTAGAGATCTTCTGTGCTTTTCCCTTTGCTTTCCTTGGCTTCAGATCCTATCCTTGTCTCTATCACATCTACAAGATATTGTTCAATGCATCTACTGCCCCTCTCAGTAAAAAAAAAATATTTCCACAGAATATTACAGTCTATCACATTTCACCCTTATCCTTTGACCCCTTGTTTCAGTGCACCTTTTCTATTGAAAGAGACCTGCCTGATATGCATTATTTGTTTTAGTTGAGCTTATCGTTTGATATAATCCTATTCAAATAACAAAAGTAGTTTACAATTAAAGCTAAGAGAAGAAACCAGTGAGCCAGAGGTACAGAACTGATGACAGAAGCAGGGTCAAAGTACAGGAAATACAATGCTGGAGAATAATAGGTAAGGAAATGGAAGAAGAGATGGAAAACACTAGTGCTATAGCCACAGAGGCCTCTGCAGAAACTTAGACCTATTAATGCAGTTCAAAGGCCTGTCTACAATGCAGAATGGTTTTGAATAAGAAATATTTGATGGATACCTACAGACAAAACTGAAGATCACCAAAGTAGTAATGAAGCCAGCCCAAAAATGATACATTTTAAACAAATACAAACAGGGCCAGATTTAGATGAAAAGAGGCCCTAGGCTTTTCCACTTATGAGCCCTTTCACCTCCCATTTTTAAGTTTGTAAATTACATGAAAGATAATAAAATACTTTATTACTGTGATATATATAATATGTTAAATGAAACATGTTGTTATTGGTACTAACCTTTATAAAAAAATGTGACACGGATAATAAATAGAAAAAAAGTCGAAAACACTTATTTGGACATTTATTCTCAGCACCATATATAGTACTGTAACAATAACTAATCAAACATAACACACAACATTGCCCCTTCCTATGTCCATAGTGCCCCCAGTGCGTCCTTCCTCACCATCACCCCCCCCTCCGATGCCCGCCTGCCTCCCATCCCCCTTCCATTGAAACACCCCCCATGCCATCCTGCCTGCCTTCCTTCATTAAACCCCCCACCCCCCCTCCGATGCCAGCCTGCCTGCCTACCATCCCCCTTCCACTGACCCCCACCCCACCCCCCCGATGCCAGTCTGGCCGCCCTGTCCTGACGGATCCACGTTTTGCCTCTCTCCCTGCGGGCTGGGCTTTGCCCAGCTGTTTCCGGACTGACGTCTTTCCCTCCCCGATCCTCCTCCCAGGGCGAGAAAAAGAAAGGGAGAAGCCGAGGCGGCGCCTCCGTTGCGGCCGGAGCCGGTTCCGATCCCGAAGCGTAGAATTTCTCCTTATTTTCGGTTCAGTGTTTTAGTGTTCACTGTTTTTAGAATAGTGTAATTTTAATTTTGCTAACAATTTGAATGTAGGCCCCTCTTGATCTTGAGGCCCTAGGCTGAAGCCTAGTTAGCCTATAGGAAAATCCGGCCCTGAATACAAATATAAAAGCCAAAAACAGCCATGTCGTAGTGGAGTTTGCATTAGGAATATAAAGCAAGGGTTGTCTATTAGTGAATGCCAAACCAACTTGGTAGTGCATTATGATCAACTGCACAATTGAATTACAGTGGCGTGAACTTCCAAGTCAAATTAGGAGCAGTATAACTAGTACCCCTGATGCAAGCTTTTCTTGAAACATACTCATGCAAGGTTTACAATTTTATTTTATTGGGATTAAAATGTATAATTCTGCTAATTTTTGGACATATCTTCACTACCACTGTGGTAATCTGCTGTTGTACACCTTTCAGACCCATGCCTCTCTTTTTATGTCTTCTTGACAGATACTAGTCAACTTTAGAGATTAGCTCTAAAGGTTAGAATGAGAATTTTGAACTTCATTCTTAAAGCTACAGGCAGTCCCCATTTTAACGAATATCTGACTATGCACAAAGCTGCAGGCAGCGGCTCCTACGTGTGTCCTGTGGTTGAACCAGAAGTTTTCCCTCTGTCTTCGGAGGATGCTCCTCCCACATCAGAGGGAAAACTTCCAACTCAGCCACAGGATGTGCATAGGAGCTGCTGTTCGTGGCTTTGTGCAGAGAAACGACTGCGGCTGGAAGGAGGAGGGAGCCAGGATTGCTCTTGATGATCAAGTCACAGCTCACAATGTCAAAGTAATGGCTGTGTTTAGTAACCCATTTGAGGTCAACCTCCATTGAAAGAAATTTGCAGAGCTGTGACATACCCCCTCTTCTATTAAACTGTGCTAGCAGTTTTTAGTGCAGAGAGCCACGCTGAATGGCCCGTGCTGCTCCCAATGCTCCTAGGAACTCTAATGAGCGTTGGGAGCAACGCGGGCCATTCAGCACAGCTCCCTGTGCTAGAAACTACTAGAACAGTGTAGTAGAAGAGGCTCATAGTCTCAGTCCACATATTCACATCTCACTACTGCTTGGAGCAAAATTCTCAACATGATAGCCAGTTTGGACAGTCAGTTCTACAGAATTTGTTATGGCATTTGGAATCCAGCTCCACCCTCTAGGCTCGTTCTTTCCTGTTCCAGGCTACACCTCCACAACAGGGCTATTTTTGTGTTAATGTTATTACAAGTCCATATTGACAGTATTTGTAGTTTTTGGTGAACCTGGTAGCTAGGGATTACTCACTTGTGAGAAGCTATAGCCTGCTTGTCCTCAGAGAAAGCAAAAGTAACTCACATGCAACAGGTGCTCATCCAAGGACAGCAGGCCAGGGATTCTTACAATCTCTCCCATATCCCATAGGAGTTGCATTCTTTATGTTTTTTATTCCACTGAGGGTCTCATGCGACAGACAGGCAGGAAAGCACTCTCACATGTGCGGTGCAGCCTACCAAAGGTTTATTTAAGATACTGGGATTGCCAAGTATCATCCATACCAGGGCTTCATCAGGAAGGTCACCCACTTATGAGACACCTTGGCCTGCTGTCCTTGGAAGAGCACCTGCTACAGGTGAATACGTTCTCGTTATCCATTTTGAAAATAAAACCATTTAGATAAGGAATTTAGGAAGGCATCAGGAATTCAAAAAATGTATATTTAAAAAATAAAACAAAACCAAGACTTGTGGTCTTATACAAGTTTGAAGCTACTGTTTTAGTAGATATGACAGAAATTAAGAAACAATTGGCAGGAATTTACTTGGCATAGCAGCAATCTTGGGCATTCAAGGCAAGGTTACATATAATTGATGAGCCATTCTTCTTGTCATATGGTGTGGGTCAAAAGGGTTTTATTTAGAGTGTAACATTAAAATGTGTAGTAATCATAGCATGCTTCTACTATAAAAGCACTGTTCTATAGTACTATCAAGAAAATTGTATAAAGGGTCAGATGTTTCCCTCAGTAATACGGCTAAGAAAGGACAAAGGCAGTTTAAGAAACATGTTTAAAACTTGTGCCAAAATATATCAGAAATACAGATGAATTAGACTTTACAAAAGTGGAACAAGATTGAATCTTCATCAAACTATCTCCTCATTTTCTTCCAGTCCATCCCATTTGCTGTTGCTATTGAAATTGCTGTATAGATGTTATATTAATTTGTTTTTGATGTATTATTTTTTATATTTCAATGTTATTTATTGTTAGCCATTTTAGGTGGCAGAATATAAATTTAATTAAAATAAATAAACCCCAAATGTCAGCCATTCACTAATATGTGGTTGTTCTCATGAAAGGAAGAAAAATACAGAAGGATTAGGTTCTTACTTTGATAATTCTCTTTCCTGTAGAACAGCATATGGGTTCCTTACAGATGGGTTAAGCACCTCAACTTGTGAGTTACTTGCAGAAGACATCAATCATTTTCTTCTCTTCACCCCATTGTCTCTTTGGGCAGTGCCTCCTTTTCTCGCTCCATACCAAATCAAGTGACAATCCTTAGGAGAGGAAATGATAACAAGGTGGGGCCCTCGGAAACTACCCAATCCAGATGCGGATCCATTGAGAAATAAAAGCGTGGTCTGACCCAAATGCTAGCAGTGGTCAAAAGAAATAGGTGATCCAACAGGTGGAACTCATTTGTCACATCAAGATAATGAAGGAGAACTCTTCTGAAATCCAGGAACTTCAGTACTTTGTCCTGTTTCTTCTCGCCTGTGGGCTAAAAAGTGGGAAGCTGCACTTTCTGGCTGAAATGCCAAAACTAGGGGGGCACGTGATGCTGGGAGACTGACCGGATGTGCTTCTCTGTAGCTTTGGGCTACGCTTTCTCTAAAAGCCTTTCAACCCTTCTTTCTTGCACCGGCCGTGGGATATGAACATCCCCTGTTGAAGCCCTTATCTTCCGGATTCTAGCGGTGACTTTCGCATTGAGGTACACCCACGCTAAGGCAACAAAAACTGCCCGTGGAGCCAAGTACAAACCAAAGGGCGCCAGAAGTTAAAATGGCAGAGCTCCACGAGGCACCTATTTTCACGCTCGAGGCAGCTGCGATACAGGAGCTGACCAGATCATTAACTCTGGTCATGGAGAACAAGCTGGCGAAAATCCATACCTTTATGAAGGACATAAAGGAAAGTTTGGACTCGCACGCCGGACTACAAAGTGTGGAAGATCGTGTGGCACGGCAGGAGGACAGCACGGCCAACTTCGAAGAGCAACGTCCGCACTCTGGAGACTTCTAACAGGATCCTCTCTGAACGCCTTGAGGACCACGAGAACTGCTGTCAGTGTAAAAACTTCCAGATAGTGGGTCTCCCAGATTCGATCTGCGACATCGACCTGCGGTCCTGGTTGGAAGACTGGCTCCCCAAGGCGCTGGACTTGCCTGTTTCCCTGGCACCCCTCCTCAAAGAGTGTGCACATTGTGTGGGACCACGACCGGGTCCTTGCACGCATCTTGAACTTCGCGCTCAAAGAGCTTATTTTGGCTCACTATCGCAAACGCCGAGTTCAACCGCTTACCTTTGAGGGCCACAGGATCCTGCTCTTTCAGGATTTTTTGCCTCAGGTCTCCTCTCGGCGCAGAGCCATGGCGCCCCACTGCAGCAAACTCTTCAAGAGGAACATCCAGTTCTCCCTTCTCTACCCTGCGAGGGCCCGAGTGAATTACAACAACAAAATCTCCTTTTTGAATTCACCCAAAGATCTGGATCGATTCATCAAACATTTGGCAGTTCCGGTGCCGAGGGACCATTGTGTGCCCTGAGAGGGCGCGTACCGGCACCCACATTCTGTGCACGGTCCCCATCTTTGCTTCAGTGCCATTTGAGGTCAGGATGGTGCTTTCCAGATGGGGATTTCTCCTCCATCGTGGGTCTATGCTCTCCTCTGCATGGGTGGGAGAGTGCTGCAGAGCGCGCTTGGCTGCCCAATTTACAGCGTGGCCTCTGGACTCCTCAGGGCTGCATGGACTTGAGCCCTATCTTTGCCTGCTTACTGTCTGGGCCTTGTACACTGTTTGCTGTTCTTTGTTATTTACCAGTTGCTGACCCTGTGGCTCAGGGGAAACATTTCATTTGTGCTACGCTGTGCTTGCTAACTTCCAGGGTGGTAGGGGAGCTTTGTGTTCTGCTCTGCCTATACGGCTTCTTTTTGTTTTTGTTTTTTTCCCTTTCTGGACTGCTGAGGACAGTGCCCTGATCTTTGGAATAGCACACTTTATATGCACTCTGGGTGTATTTTACTATTTTACTTCTTGCATTGGTTGGCCCGGGGCCACCTGTTTGCTTTCGCTTCTATTTGGGTTGTGGCATGGCTTGTCCATGCACTGTGGGGGATTGGGGTTGGTATGTTGGGGGGGGAGAGTGTATGGGGGGTATGTGTAGTGGTGTATGTATGGAAGTGTTTTTTTTATTTTGTTTCTGTGGAATGCTTGGACACTGAAACACCCAGGGACTCGCATAATATAGCACATATCATTATCCTCCCTAAACCATGCAGGCCCCCAGACGCTCTTGGATCGTACCGACTGATCTCTCTACTTAATCAAGACATTGGCCAGCATTCTTGCAGCGCGTCTTAATGTCTTCCTTCCCCAGCTCATTCACGAAGATCAAGTTGGCTTCGTACCAGGTAGACACGCTTCCATGAATCTGTTAAAAGTACTGGCTGTTATACAGTCTCCTCATGCCTCTTTTGAGTGAGCCTTGACGAAAAAGCTTTTGACATGGTCTCATGGAATCATCTTTTTGGGTGCTAGAGCGCTTTGGTATCCAGAGCGATTTTATCGCTTGGCTGACCACTAGAGAGCTGCACGGGAACGGGGACAACGGGCATCCCGCGGGTTCCCCCTTTGGGTCACGGGGATCCCGTGGGGACGCCCCTAGGGTCGCGGGGATCCCGTGGGGACGCCCCCTAGGGTCGCGGGGATCCCGTGGGGACGCCTCCGAGGGTCGCGGGGTTCCTGCGGGGCTGGAAGTACTCAGTCGCGCGGCTCTTCTCTCTACCTTCTCTGCTTGCAGCACAGAGCCGAACGGAAGTCTTCCCGACGTCAGCGCTGACGTCGGAGGGGAGGGAGGGGCTTAAAAACTTAAAGCCCTCCCTCCCTCCGACGTCAGCGCTGACGTCGGGAAGACTTCCGTTCGGCTCTGTGCTGCAAGCAGAGAAGGTAGAGAGAAGAGCCGCGCGACTGAGTCGGGAAGACTTCTGTTTGGCTCTGTGCTGCAGGCAGTGCAGGTAAGGGAGGAGAGTAGCCTCGCGGTTCGAGTGGCTACCAAGGGACGGGGCGGTCCGCCCCGCCACAACACCCGCCCCGGTTGCAGCACAGCCGGCCAGGTCCCCTTACTTTTGTGGCACTTCCCCGACCGACCGACAACAGCCCCGGTCCCGACAATCCTCCCTGCCCTGTAGCCGCGAATCTAAATTATCTTCTTACAGCAGCTGTAATAAGGTAATTTAGATTCGCAGTTAAGGGCAGGGAGGTTTGTCGGACCGGGGCTGTTGTCAGTCGGTCGGGGAAGTGCCACAAAAGTAAGGGGCCCTGGCCGGCTGTGCTGCACCCGGGGCGGTAGAGAAGGAGGGGGGGAGAAGGACGCTGAAAGCACTTGAAGACAGAGGAGGGAGAAGGACGCTGAAAGCACATGGGGGAATACAAAGGGGTGTGAGAAGGACGCTGAAAGGCCATGGGAAGGGCGGGGGGGGGAAGGACTCTGAAAGCACTTGTGGAAGACAGAGGGGGGAGAAGGATGCTGAAAGCACATGGGGAAGACAAAGGGGTGGAGAAGGACGCTGAAAGGACATGGGGAAGACGGGGGGGGGGGGGTGGAGAAGGATGCTGAAAGGCCATGGGGAAGACAGAGAGGGTGAAGGATGCTGAAAGGACATGGGGAAGCAGAGGGGGGGAGAAGGACACTGAAAGCACATGTGGAAGACAGAGGGGGGAGAAGGACGCTGACAGGACATGGGGAAAAGGGGGGGAGAAGGACGCTGAAAGGAAATGGGGAAGAGAGAGTAGGAGAAGACGCTGGCAGGGAAGAAGACAGATGCCAGACTATGGGGGGAGCGGAGAGAAGAAGATGGGTGCCAGACCAATTTGGAAGGGGGAAGAAAGGGAGAGGCACAGTAACAGAGCAAATGAAGATGCAGAAGGAAGAGAGACAGTGGATGGAAGGGAATTGAATGAGAACATGAGGAAAGCAGAAACCAGGCAACAAAGGTAGGAAAAGAATTATATTTCTTTTTTTTTATTTTGCTTCAGGATAAAGTAGTATATTAGTTGTGTTGATAAAAATTTATAAACATTAGAGGCTCTGGTAGAAACCCATTTGCAATGTATGTATTCTTCCCAATTAATATTTTCAAATTAATAAAGTCTTTTGCTTATTTGTAAATGGTTTCTACCAGAGCCTTTAATTCAGTAGCATAATTAAATGAAATAACTATTTCTGAAGTTTATATGGATGGGCGGGGACGGAGGGGATTCCTCGCGGGGACGGGTGGGGACGGAGGGGATTCCTCGCGGGGACGGGTGGGGACGGAGGGATTCCTCACGGGGACGGGTGGGGACGGGTGGGATTCCTCACGGGGACGGGTGGGGGAGGGGGGGGACTTTGGCGGGGACGGGTGGGATTTCTGTCCCCGCGCAACTCTCTACTGACCACTCTATACCACAACCCACACTCCCAGATTTTGGTGAATGGGGGAGTTTCTTCTCCTTTTCCATTGGGCCGTGGGACGTGGCAAGGATGTCCCCTTTCTCCACTCCTTATTCTTTTATCTTTGGAACCTCTGGTGGCTGGCTTGGACGGTTTGTGGGTTGGTGCCCAGGAGTTCCGCATAAGTCTGTTTGTGGATGACATGTTGTTATATGTTAGGCATGCAGATCGCACTATGCCTGCCCTTATGCCTATTATTAACCTGTATGGGCAATTCTTGGGTCTCAAGATCAATTTCGATAAAACAGAGGCCTTGCTGCTGGGGGTGGACATTTCTGAGCCCTGGTGTGGGAGGTTGGGCATTGGTATCGCCCCCGGGAAGTTGAAATAATTGGGCATTATGTTATATTGTGACCCCCAAAAACTGTATGCTTCTAATATTTTGGCTGCTGTTGGGAAAATCAAAACTTTATTTCACAAATGGCATGAGCTTCCGCTTTCTCTCATGGGGCGCGTATGTCTTGGTAAAGAATGGTTCTGTTCCCGAAGCTCCTGTATCTTCTCCAGACCATTCCTGTATGGATCTCCCGCAGCGATGAGCGTCTTTTTCGTTCTGTGATTCGCATGTTCATTTGGAGCTTTCTCAAATTGACTCAGGCCAAAGACAGGGGTGGATTAGGCTTGCCCGACATCCGCCTTTATAAATGTTGCGGCCCTCCTCAGATGAATACATGAACATTTTGGTGTACTGCCAGTGCTATTCCCCTCTGAACTTCTTTGTGAACCTTTACTCACCTTGGGCTCTTTCTTTCTTTTTGCATGGTTCTGGGGGAGGCAGGTGGGAGGTTCGGTGTCGGTGTTCTCCTTTCTTCTGCCTTTGCGTAAGGCTTGGAGGTGGTGGAGACTCCAGCAGGGTAGATCGCCTATTGCTTCGCCCTTTCTGCCCCTCCTTCATAACCCTGATTTTGTCCTGGGTCTCCATGGCTTGGCAGGTTTGGGGGGCAGGGGAGAGAGGGATCTCACTTTGGGGGTGGCACTCCTACTGGGAGGGGGGGCAGTTCCCATCCCTATCCCAGGTACAGGACGCTTGGGGACCTGCCTCTTGCTCATTCATTTACCTATTTACAAATTCGGCATTATTACCAGTCTCTGGTTCGGGTGACTGGGGACATATGGCCTTATGGAACCCTAGATTTGCTATTTTATCTACTTCCCTCTCCCTTTAATAAGATCTCCACCTGGACTGCAGCAGGTAGGGACTCTCAGGGGAAAGAGTGTCTGTTTTCTTTGGCAAGAGAGTAGTCTGCCGAATTGGGCATGGAGGTCTCTGTTCATGATCTTCACCAATTCTTTCAGACACTTTACTCTTATGTGAAGGCAGCCTCTTTACAGGAAACCCAATTCAAAATACTATACAGAGCCTACCTTACTCGTTCTAGGCCCTCTAGGGGTATGTCATGGGGCTTTGGGCTGACAGAAATTGTGTTAAATGCAAGGGAAACCTTTCTTCACTCCTTCTTTGACTGCCCCTCTCTGACCTTTTGGGCACTTGTTCACAGGTGTTAACTGTCTTGTTTAAGTGTGATTTCCATTGGAATGGTCCTGCATTGCTGCTGGGGATGCACAGAACCTGGTGCAGCAAGGGCTCGATGAGGCCCTCTGCCAAGTTTGTACTGCACACTGTCCTCCTGGGCAAAATACTTATTATTCAAACCTGGGCGTCTGAGGAGGCGCCATCTTATTCCCTGTGGCTGGCTTGGATGAAGGCTCCATGCCTGCTACAAGTTGGATTCCTACTCCGCTAGACCTCAAGACTTGTGGAAGACCTACTATACCTTTTGAAGGGCTGTTACCCATCTTACCCATTCTACTGTGTAACTTTGTCTGGATTTGAACTTGTTGCTTTTTCCTACCTTCAGGTTTCTCGTTGGGACCTTCCACATGAGACTGACCTCTGGGCTTCTTTGCTGTTTGATTTTGCTGCCTGATTGGGGGAACACTTTATGTGGACTCTGTAAGCACAGCCTTGCTTCTCTCTCATGTTGATTGTCCCTGGTACCGTCTTCCTGGTGTCAGGGTCTTAAAGCATTCGCTGTTTGGTTTTTTCTGCAGCATGGTGTGTGGGGTGGCTGTTGGTTGTGAATGGCTTTGAGTGGTTTGTGTGAGTTGGATGATTGGATGTATGTCTGTGAGGAATCATTTGGGGATTCCCAAGGGTGTCTAATACAAAAGAGATAAGGGTGGGCCGATCTTTGTTTTGGGCCCGACCGCAACTTGTTTGTACTGGTACCTCCTCCCTTGGATGGGGTGGGGATACCGTATTTCACGTAGATAACGCGCACCCCGTGTAAAAACGCGCACACGGGTATAGCGCGCGGGAAACCGACATATATGTAAAAAAAAATTTGTATACCGTGCACACCCATATACCGCGCATGCTGCCCGACTCTCCTGTCGCCGCCTGACTCTCCTTTCGCCCGCCCCGACTCTCCTCTGGCCACCCCGACTCTCCTTTCGCCCGCCCCGACTCTCCTCCCCCCCTTGAAGTCCTGCCCCCCCCCTGAAAGCCTGATGCCCCCCCCCGACGTCCGATTCACCCCCCCCCCCGCAGGATCGCTCGCATCCCCACCCCAAAGGACCACTCGCACGCACCCGCACCCCCACCCTGAAGGACTGCTCGCACCCCCACAGCCTCCCGACCCCCCCCATCATGTAGAAGCTCCTACCGGTGTCCTGCTGCTTCCTCTTGGTGGTCCCGCCCTTTCTCTGACATCAAGCCCTCTTGCCCCGCCGACTCCCTGACACGATAGGGGCAAGAGGGAGCTCAAGCCCTCTTGCCCCAGCCAACCGCGGCACCCCCGACACGATCGGGGCAAAAGGGAGCCCAAGCCCTCTTGCCCCGCCGATTCCCCAACTCCCCGACAATATCGGGCCAGGAGGGAGTCCAAGCCCTCCTGGCTCTGGCGACCCCCCCTCCCGCTAGTTGTTTCGGCTAGGAGGGAGCCCAAGTCCTCCTGGCTCTGGCGACCCTCACCCCGCTAGTTGTTCGGGCCAGGAAGGAGCCCAAACCCTCCTGGCCACGGCAACCCCCTACCCTCACCCCGTACTACATTACGGGCAGGAGGGATCCCCGGCCCTCCTGCCCTCGACACAAACCCCCCTCCCCCCAACGATCGCCCCCCCAAGAACCTCCAACCGCCTCCCCAGCCGACCCGCGACCCCCCTGGCCGATCCCCATGACACCCCCACCCCCCTGGTCGGGTTGGGCCCATGTGCCTCAGGCCCCGCCCCAAGGAGGGACCTAAGGCTCCCAGGCCTATTCTGATTGGCCCAGGCGCCTTAGGTCCCACCAGTAGGCGGAGCTTTGGACGGATGGGCCAATCCGGCCTAATTCCATCGTTGGCTGCCTGCCGGACAGGCGGGTTTGGCTCCCGTCTGTCCGGCCAACTACACAAAGGTAAGGGGAAGGGGGTGGGGGTGTCGTGGGGGTCAGCCAGGGGGGTCGCGGGTCAGCTGGGGGGTGGTCGGAGGTTCTTGGGAGGGCAGTCGTTGGGGGGGGGTTTGTGTCGAGGGCAGGAGGGCCTGGGATCCCTCCTGCCCGTAATGTAGTACAGGGTGGGGGTAGGGGGGTCGCCGTGGCCAGGAGGGTTTGGGCTCCCTCCTGGCCTGAACAACTAGCGGGGTGGGGGTCGCCAGGGCCAGGAGGACTTGGGCTCCCTCCTGGCCCGAACAACTAGCAGGAGGGGGGGTCGCCAGAGCCAGGAGGGCTTGGGCTCCCTCCTGGCCCGATATTGTCAGGGAGTTGGGGGGTCGGCGGGGCAAGAGGGCTTGGGCTCCCTTTTGCCCTGATCGTGTCGGGGAGTCGGGGGGCAAGAGGGCTTGAGCTCCCTCTTGCCCCGATCGTGTCGGGGGTGCCGCGGTTGGCTGGGGCAAGAGGGCTTGAGCTCCCTCTTGCCCCAATCGTGTCGGGGAATCGGGGAGTCGGTGGGGAAAGAGGGCTTGACATCAGAGAAAGGGCGGGACCGCCGGAAGAGGAAGCAGTGCAGGCGCAGGGCTCACAGAAGGGCCGGGACCGCCAAGAGGAAGAAGCAGGACACTGGTAGGAACTTCTACATGATGGGGGGGGTCGGGAGGCTGTGGGTGTGCGAGCGGTCCTTAAGGGTGGGGGGTGCGGGCGCGGGTGGGAGTGTGTGCGAGCGGTCCTTCGGGGTGGGGGTGCGGGTGCGGGTGCGTGCGAGCGGTTCTTCGGGGTGGGGGTGCGAGCGGTCCTGCGGGGGGGGGGAATCGGACGTCGGGGGGAACTATGTAAAAAAATTTTTGTACAATGCGCTCACGCGTATAACGCGCAAGGTTATGCACGGTTTGTAAAAATCGTGTATAACGCACGCGTTATATGCGTGAAAATACGGTACTCACTCGGAGAAATTAAAAGGGGGCAGGTTTAGAACAAACACTAGGAAGTTCTTTTTCACCCAGAGGGTGGTGGATACATGGAACACGCTTCCGGAGGCTGTGATAGGCAGGAGCACGTTACAGGGCTTCAAAGAAGGTTTGGATAGGTTCCTAGAGGACAAAGGGATTGAGGGGTACAGATAGGAGTAGAGGTAAGTTATAGGGATAGGAGTAGAGTTAGGTTATAGAAATAGTCAGGGACCACTGCTCAGACAATAGGTCTGATGGGCCGCCACGGGAGCGGACCGCTGGGCGAGATGGACCTCTGGTCTGCCTCAGCGGAGGCAACTTCTTATGTTCTTATGTTCTTGGCCCTGTTGGGTCTTATTGTATTGCTGTTCTGACTCTGTATAGTTTCAATACTGTTTTCTATGTTCAGCACTCGTTGTACCTTTGATTTCCTTATGTCTCATTAAACATGATATTACAAAAAAAGAAATGCCGAAACTAACTTTGGTAGAAAAGAAGGAATGGTGCATAAAGACACCCTGCTTGGGTGAATCTGAGAAAAAAGCTCTCTCAAGATAATGCTTGCAGTTCCAACACTCTCCTCGCTGAAGCACTTGCAACTAATAAAGCCGTCTTTACAGTTAGATCCATGATAGCCTCTAACTGAGACTCATACTGCACTTTAACAAGGGCCCATGACACAATGTTGAGATTCCACATAGGGACCAGCTGCCACACTGGAGAGCAGAGCCTGAGAGCTTCCTTCAAGAAACTGGACACATCTGAATGAGAGACCAAAGACCTGTCCACTAAAGCTCTGTAACATGAAAGACCGGCTATCTGGATCTTGAGCGATCCTACCACCAGGCCCTTCTCTAGACCTTTCTGTAGAAAGGACATGATTTCAGAAATGGGAGCCCATAAGGAATTCAACTGCTGCTCCTTATTCCAGAGCTGTACAGATGAACTTGGAAGCCTGATCTGCGCAGATTCACTTTGTTACCACCACTACATGTCGTTAGTAGTGGTTTAGAAGATTTCAATAAACAATAAACTTTGATAAAGGTGCGAAGTGCCATTGCCAACCTGAAGGGTAGCGCCGAGAACAGAAAATGGTTCTCTAGCACATGGAACCTGAGAAACCTCCTGTGATCTGGAAAAATGGGTAGATGCAGGTAAGCCTCCGTCAGATCTAGTGAGGCCAAAAATTCACCCAGAGCTATCAAGGCAATGACCAATCTCACCATTTCTATCTGGAACCTGAGAACGTTTAACGCTGCATTGACTGACTTGAGATCCAGGATTGGTCTCCAATCTTCTAAGTTTTTCTTGGTTATAATAAAATATATTGGTTATCTACCTGAGCCCAAGTCTGTATCTGGCACTGGCTCTATTGCTTCAAGTTGTAACAGAATATAGATTTATTCTTGGAACCCATAGTTCTTTTCAGTGAGCATTTAAAGTCAGTTGCTCTGACCTTGGTTGCCTTCTCTGATCTATTGTCCTCTAGGAACCTATCCAAACTTTCTTTGAAGCCCTGTAACGTGCTCCTGCCTATCACAGCCTCCGGAAGCGTGTTCCATGTATCCACCACCCTCTGGGTGAAAAAGAAACTTCCTAGTGTTTGGTTCTAAACCTGCCCCCTTTTAATTTCTCCGAGTGAGTACCGTATTTTCACGCATATAACGCTAGTGCGTTATACACGATTTTTTACAAACCGTGCATAACCTTGCGCGTGGTACAAAATTTTTTTTACATAGTTCCCCCGACGTCCGATTCCCCCCCCCCCCCCGCAGACTTATAAGCTGCTACATATCTTCTTTCTGAAGGCTTCAGTTTTTTTTATCTCACCATTGTGTTCACTCTCACCGCAGCAGTCAGGAGCACACCAAACTAAATGTCTGAGGTTTAAGTAGGGCAAACCTCCTTCAAAATGCTGAGTAACGATGTTCTATTCATGTGCACCTAATGTGATATACCTATGTGTGATTTGAGCCACTTTAAGTGGGAGGATATGAGGGGAGGTCCTAATTTATTCCTCAGTTAGAATATACATTTTTGTGGATATCTTTTGTTTCATGAGTAAATCAAGGAAAGGTTTTGTTGTTTACCTGAAATTACATCACACTCTTTTCCAGAGATAAAAAAAGATTTGACATTGATTTGTGAACATTTCTTAAGAAAGAACTGAATATTTCATGGCGTGTCCTAATTTTTTTTCACATGACTTTAAGTGATAAATAGTAGTAGTCAGTAGTAGGTAGGGAGGAGGGGGAGGAGTGGATAGAAATAAGGTTGGTGATATTGTGGTTTCACCCACAAGAGTAAGGTGGCCTATAAGGGTAGGGTGGGAGTTGGTTGGGAGGACAGGGATTGGGGTTGATGTCTCTAGCAGAGAGCAAGAGAAGAAGGAAGAAGATATGGATGAGGGTAGGGGAAGGATGACCAAATAGAAGGAATAGAAGGAGATATACTAAGATGGATAGGCAAATGGCTGGAAACAGATTGCAGAGGGTGGGCATAAATGGGAAGTTCTTGGACTGGGAAAAGGTGACGAGCGGTGTACCCCAGGTTCGGTCCTTGGGCCCATCTTGTTCAATATTTTCATAAACGACCTGGAAGAAGAAACAACAAGTAATTTAATCAGGTTTTGCAGATGACACAAAACTATGTAGGGCAGTTGGGTCACAAAAGGACAGAGAAGAACTCCAGAGAGACTTGAACAAGCTAGAGAAATGGGCAGAAAAATGGCAGATGAAGTTTAACATAGACAAATGCAAAATGATGCACCTGGGTAAGAAAAACAAGGAACATGAATATAAATGTTAGGTGTAACATTGGACAAGAGTGAACAAGAAAGGGACCTGGGGGTACTGATAGACAGGACCCTGAAGCCATCAGTACAATGCGCAGCGGCAGCAAAGAAAGCAAACAGGATGTTGGGCATGATAAAGAAGGGGATCACGAGTAGATCGGAGGACATCATAATGCCGCTTTACAGAGCAATGGTCAGACCACATTTGGAATACTGTGCCCAACACTGGTCTCCCTACCTAAAGAAGGATATAACCCTGCTGGAGAGGGTGCAAAGACGAGCCACAAAGCTAGTTAAAGGTATCAAGAACTTGAGCTACAAAGAACGTCTCAGAAAACTGGGATTGTTCACCCTCGAGCAGAGAAGACTGCGAGGGGACATGATAGAGACTTTTAAAATATTAAAAGGATTCGACAAAATTAGAGCAAGAAACATCGGTTTATTCACATTGTCCAATGTGACTCGGACAAGAGGTCATGGATGAAGCTGAGGGGCACTAGGCCCAGGACAAATATCAGGAAATTCTGCTTCACACAATGAGTGGTGGACACTTGGAATGCACTCCCGGAGGAGGTCGTAATGGAGACCACCATTCTGGGATTCAAGGGCAAGTTGGATGCACACCTTCTCGCAATCACATTGAGGGATACGAGTAAACAAGGTTTCTCAACAGGGAACACACTATGCTTGGCCTCTGCGGGTACGGGTCGCTGGACTGGATAGACCTAGGGTCTGATCCGGCGAAGCCATTTCTTATGTTCTATGTTCCTAAATAAGAGGGAGAAAGTGTTGGATCTTTAGAACAGAGAAGAGGGTAGTGGATAAGAGGAGGGGGGCAATGGGTTTAAAGAGTGAGTAGTGTGGTGTTAAGGAGTTCAGTGGCTTGAGGAGAGGGGAGAGATTTGAGAAGATTAATATCAGCAGGAGGAGGAGTATAGGAGTCATAGCAGTGGAATGAGAGGGAATTAAGGAAGAAACTTATTAATGGGTTAGTCTAGAGAGCAGAGGGGTCACATGCGACGGTAATATGTCTAACCCCCTTTCTAGAAATCATCAGTAATTATAAGGGGCTATAGCTAAACTGCTTCCAACTGCCAATCTGTTGATCAAATCGGGAAAGATTTCGAAAGACTGGAAGGTGGCAAATGTTGCGCCAATCTTCAAAAAAAGGTTTGAGGTGAGATCCGGGAAACTACATACTGTTGAGTCTGACCTCAGTACCGGGAAAGATAGTAGAGGACCACATCATTGATCACCTTGACGGACACGGTTTAATGAGAACCAGCCAGCACAGTTTCGCAAAGGCAGATTTTGCCTGACAAACTTGCTGCACTTCGTGGGAGTAAAAAGGTAGATAGACAAGGGCGACCCGGTCGACATTGTATTATCTAGATTTTTCAGAAGGCGTTCAACAAGGTTCCACATGAACGACTACTTCGGAAAATTGCATGCCATGGAATCAGGGTGAAGTACTCACATGGATTAAAACTGGCTGGAGCATAGGAAACAGAGAGTGGGGGTAAATGGACAATACTCAGACTGGAAGAGTGTCAACAGCGGGTGCTGCAGGGCTTGGTGCTTGAACCCGTGCTCTTCAACATCTGTATAAATGATCTGGACATTGGTATAGGCGAGTGAGGTGATTAAATTTGCGGATGATACGAAGTTATTCAGAGTAGTGCAGACACAAGGGGATTGTGAAGTCTACAAAGTGACATAATCAGCTCGAGAAATCAGCATCGACATGGCAAAAATGATGATTCAAACGTGGATAAGTGCAAAGTGATGCATGTTGGTAACAAAAATCGCATGCATGAATACAGCATGTCCGGGCCAGTACTTGGAGAGACCTCCCAGCAAAGAGACGGGAGTTATGATTGACAAGTCGATGAAGCCTTCTGCACAATGCGCTGCGGCAGCAAAAAGGGCGAACAGAATTGCTAGGAATGATAAGAAGAGGATCATGAACAGATCGGAGAAGGCTATCATGCCACTGTACCGGGCCATGTTGCGCCCTCACATGGAGAACTGCATCCAGCACTGGTCGCCCGTACATGAAGAAGGACACGGTACTACTAGAAAGGGTTTAGGGAAAGAGCGACTAAAATGGTTAAGGGGCTGGAGATTGGAGAAACTGGGCCTTCTTCTCCCTTGAAAAGAGGGAGACTTGAGAGAAGACATGATCGAAACATTCAAAATACTGAAGGAAATAGACTTAGATAAAGGGAGAACGAGAGGGGCACTCTTTAAAGTTGAAGGAGATAGATTTCTGTACAAACGTAAGGAATTCCTCTTCACCCAGAGAGTGGTGGAGAGCTGGAACGCTCTTCTGGAGTCTGTTGTAGGGGGAAACACCCTTCAGGGTTTCAAGACTAAGATAGACAAGTTCCTGCTAAACTGAGACGTACGCAGGTAAAGCTGGACTCATTTAGAGCACTGGTCTTTGATCCGGGGGCCACTGCGTGAGCGGACTGCTGGGCAGTAATGGACCACTGGTCTGACCCAGCAGCGGCAATTCTTATGTTCTTATGATGAATACACACTCAAAAATGTTTTTAAAGGGCCATAAAGTACCTGGAAATCTCTAAAATGCACAAGGGCAATGACTAGAGAAAATAAAGCATTCTAGGCTTTACTTTATAGAAATATTAGACCAGGTAATGATATTGGGAGGGTTTCCCAAATCCTTAACTGTGGTGCCATATTTTTCAGTAAAGGTTTCAGATTTTCTCCATAAAGCTAATTTGGATTAGCCCTTACATCAATTCCTAAATAATTAATCAAATCCTTTGCCTCCTTCAGTGGGAAGTTACTCCATTCTTTCTTTATTGCAGATATGCAGAGGCCTCTGATTTTAGCTACATTCCAGCTTATGCCCTGACAAGGAACCAGAAATGTCTCTATCATTTGAGAGAGAGATTTTATGAGGTTTGTAAGTATGACAAGATATCAGCAGCAGTACTTTAATAGATCCTTTCCTTATCAATTCCCTGTGATGTTAGTATCCCCTTTCAATCTGCTTATAGCGGTTCTAGAAATAATAAATGTAATGTTCCCCTGCAAAATGGAAAAGAAGGCATTGATGATCCATTTACCAAACAGTTTGCAGTAGGGTTAGTATACAGAAGCTGATAGCATTCATGAAGAAACCTTCAAAGCCTAGCCTCTCCATGAGTAAAAAAGATAAGACCACTCAATGCAATCAAATGTGTTGGTTTTCATTTCCAGAACCAAAACTGATAGCTATGGCTGAAGTGGAACATTGGCAAGCTCCATTCTAAAGCCAAGAAAAGCATTTTTTATATTCACTATGGCCTGATGACCCTTAACAAATCCCACGCTCTTCTTTCCACTAGCTTAAACTTATCTTAACTAGTCTTTCTGTTAAAATTCCTAGTCATAAATTTCAGATCAATATTAATCAGCAAAATAGGCCTATAGAATTCTGGTAATAAAGTAGGTGATCCTTGGCATGTTTCAATAAGCCCATGATCAAGACCAAAGGCAGGCAGCCCTCCATAATGCCCTGGGTGAAGTATACTTTCAAGTGGGCCAACTGTTTGTGTCTGCAGATTGCATGACAAGAGGCCAATCAGTTCTTCATCTTTCAGAGTCATCAGCCCAACAAACGTAACTATTTCTTCTAGATCAGGGTCTCAAAGTCCTTCCTTGAGGGCCGCAATCCAGTCGGGTTTTCAGGATTTCCCCAATGAATATGCATGAGATCTATGTGCATGCACTACTTTCAATGCATATTCATTGGGGAAATCCTGAAAACCCAACTGGATTGTGGCCCTCAAGGAGGATTTGAAATCCCTGTTCTAGATTTATTTTCAAAGTCATCTAGCTTGTCAATGCAACTAGCATCAGTTTTCTGAAACTTTGTTAGCTCTAAGCAATCAGTGGTCACAGAGATGAAGCGGGAAACTACAGGCCGGTAAGTTTCACTTCGGTTGTTGGAAAAATAATGGAAGTGTTGCTGAAAGAAAGGATAGTGAACTTTCTGAAATATAATGGGTTACATCAGTGGTTCTCAACCCTGTCCTGGGGACCCCCCAGCCAGTCAGGTTTTCAAGATATCCCTAATGAATATGCATGAGAGAGATTTGCATATAATAGAAGTGACAGGTATGGAAATCTCTCTCATGCATATTCATTATTCATTAGGGATATCTTGAAAACCTGACTGGCTGGGGGGTCCCCAGGACAGGATTGAGAACCACTAGGTTATAGGATCCGAGGCAACATGGCTGTACTAAAGGTAAATTATGCCAAATGAACCTGATTGAATTTTTTGATTGGGTGACCAGAGAACTGGATAAAGGACATATGTTAGATGTAATTTACTTAGATTTCAGCAAAGCCATTGACATGGTTCCTCATAGGAGGCTCTTGAAAAAACTTGAAGGACTGAAGTTAGAACCCAAAGTGGTGAACTGGATTAGAAACTGGTTGACGGATAGATGCCAGAGGGTGGTGGTTAATGGAATTCGCTCAGAGGAAGGAAAGGTGAGTAGTAGAGTCCCTCAGGGTTCGGTGCTGGGGCTGATCCTGTTCAATATGTTTGTGAGTGACATTGCTGAAGGGTTAGAAGGAAAGGTTTGCCTTTTTGCTGATGATATCAAGATTTGTAACAGAGTAGACACCGAGGAGGGAGTGGAAAACATGAAAAAGGATCTGCAAAAGTTAGAGGAATGGTCTAATATCTGGCAACTAAAATTCAATGCAAAGAAATGCAGAGTAATGCATTTGGGGATTAATAATCGGAAGGAGCCGTATATGCTGGGAAGTGAGAGGCTGATATGCACAGATGGGGAGAGTGACCTTGGGGTGATAGTATCCAAAGATCTTAAGGTAAAAAAAAACAGTTCGACAAGGTGGTGGCTGCTGCCAGAAAAATGCTGGGCTCTATAAAGAGAGGCGTAACCAGTAGAAGGATGAAGGTGTTGATGCCCCAGGTCATTGGTAAGGCCCCACTTGGAGTATTGTGTTCAGTTTTGGAGACCATATCTGTTGAAGGACACAAGAAGACTTGAAGCGGGCCAGAGGAGAGTGACAAAAATGATACGAGGTTTGTGCCAAAAGATATATGAGGAGAGAATGGAAGCCCTGAATACCTTAGAGGAAAGGAGGGACAGGGGAGATATAATTCAGACGTTCAAATACTTGAAAGGTATTAGTGTAGAACAAAATATTTTCCAGAGAAAGGAAAATGGTAAAACCAGAGAACATAATTTGAGTTTGAGGGGTGGTAGACTCAAGAGCAATGTAAGGAAATTCTTCTTTACGGAGAGGGTGGTAGAGACGTAAACGGTGACGGAGTTAAAAAAAAGCATGGGATGAACACAGAGGATCTAGAATCAGAAAAGAGTAGTAAATATTGAAGAGCTAAAGCTAGTACTGGGCAGACTTACACGGTCTGTCTCTGTATATGGCTGTTTGGTTGAGGATGGACTCAGGAGAGCTTCAATGGCTGGGATGGTGTAGATGGACTGGAGTGAGCTTTGACAGAGATTTTAGTAGTTAGAACCTAAGAACAGTACCGGGCAGAGCTTGGGATTCTTACCCAGAAATAGCTATGAACCCCCCCCCCACCCCCAATTTTTAGATTGAATCAGATTGGGCAGACTGGATGGACCATTCGGGTCTTTACCTGCCATCATCTACTTTGTTACTATGTTACAAGCTAGAAACATAACTAAAGAAAATCAGTCATTATGATTGCTTCTATGTTAGGCAAGAACAATTAATCTCAGCCCTTTTATCTCCTCCAATCTGCAAACAAAATGTAGTGAAAAACACCTCAGTTTGCTATAACATTTCTGAACAATAGCTAAACCATCATAAGAAAAAAACAACCCTCCACTCATACTAAAACTGGAATGTCTCCAAGATACTGAATATTGATATATAACTTGCATGCAAAGACTGGAACAGCTCAATTATGAAATTAGCAAATACTGATCCATCCAATTCAATTACATCAGTTTAAAAAAAGTTAGCTGAATCTTTTTAGAGTCATCATTCTCTTCAGTATCTTCCAAATCATTGCCTGAAAAATTCAGCCACTCATCAACAAAGCCTAGGGCATAGTTCTCCCAGGGCTGTTTGCATGTAGTCCTTCACAGAGCTTACTTGAGTTTTCAGCTCTGCTACTCTGCACTGAACTTGGTTAAGACTCTCAAGTTGTTTTTGATGTGTGTTAATCCAATATCAAGAACCTCTGCTACTATTATCTGAGGAAGTGGTGCCTTGTTAACATCTCTTATTTTAGGTAATATGTTTGTGGGTATAGAAGCATTTGGCGTGGCTCCCGGCGCTAAAAACTGCTAGCGCAGTTTAGTAAAAGGGGGCCTAAATGTTTTTGTACGCATTGATGAATGATTTCTAAAGGGAGATGATTGACTGGTCTGAACAGATTTCCAAATTCTCTGAGCCCTGTCAAATTTAAAATCTGAGTTCTGTTACCTGAAGATCATACATTCTGCACAAGCAGTATGTGTTATTTTCCAAAATGTTTTGAGAGAAATCTCAAGAAATATGGTACATATTTTACTAGTTTTAGTTAACATTATAAAATAGTCCTTATATAAGCTAAACTTTCTTCTTATGCAGTTCAGCTGTCAGTCATGGAATCAGTCAAATGTATGGAAAAATACTCTGGATGTGCAGAAGGCAAAGCAATCAGAAATTCTTACTACAGTATGAGTATAATGCCAGTTCATTCTTGCATTTGTTTTATGAGTAAGATAAACACAATTAATGTGCATAATTTTAAAAACACTTTTCTATTAACTTTGCAAAAAAAAAACAAGAGGTGTAGAAAGGTAAAAATATCAGTAATAGAGAGATATGGTGCCCCTATTGGTTTATATAAAGAAATAATTCTCATAAACTAAAGTATATAGGAACTAAGAACAACAAAAACGTGTGGAAACCAAAAGTTAGTGACATTGATATTAGAAAGAAAAGATAACGAGAGGCATGGAGGGCCATTTTTTTAAAGGATATCTAAGTCCATTTGGATGTTTCCTGCTAAATGTCCAAAGAGAGAAGCACAGAAATGTCCATTTTTGAAAGCCGAACCACTAGACAATCAAAAAAAATTTTTTTAAAAAATGTGCCTAATTGGTGACTAGGCCGATAGGACATCCAACCCTTAGGACATCTAACTTTATACTAGAGAATAACACAGTGACAAAATTCATCACCATTCCTGTCCCCGCAGATAACCACGGGAAACCGTCTCCATGTCATTCTTTAAGAAGAGAGGGAAGAATCAGAATATGAATGGCACAACCACTTTACCCTCAAGCCTTGCATTGAAGAATGCTGATGTGGAAGGACTGAAGTTGAAATAGACACTAAAAAATGACATCAGATTGTATCTCGCAGTTATCTGTGGGGACAGGAACGGTGATGAATTTTGTCACTGTGTCATTCTCTACTTTATATCTTATTTTCAACCAAAGAATGTCCAAGTTGAACATGTCCTAATCCAGACTATTTGGACATGAAAGTTGCCATCATTGTGATGGACTGACCACATGCACATGCCAAAAGAGCAGTGGAACACTTTAGAAGACACTTCTGTAAACGTCACATAGAGGGTGCTAGAAGTACATTTTACCATATATCTCTTATAATTTATGGTGAGCGCCCCCAAAACTACTATACCCCCCCCTGCCTACCATCCCAAAAGCCCTCATGGCTGCAGGTGGCACCTATATGAGAGAGTGGGATTTTAGTGGACTCACACTTTCCACCATAAATGTAGTGGCTAGAGTGACTTATGGGCCTGGGTCCTCATCTCTATGGTTCACTAACCCACCTACCTGGTTACTTAAGACACCTGTGTGAAGCTCTAGTAGGCTTTCCCATACCAAGTTTCTGCAGTTCTAGAGACATGTATGTACTCTTTCATTCAGATTTTTGGGGGTAGGAAGGGTTTAGTGAGCAGTGGGGGAGTGGTCCTACTATGTATACAGTAGACATCTGGCCAGTTTGGGTACTTTTGTGGCACTTAAATGCTTCTAAAATAGGTCTAGCTCAGAAAATCTAAGTTCTGTCTGGGACATTTTAGGAAAGATTTGATTATCACTGCAAGAAGTCCAAGTTAAGCATGCCCAAAAAACAATTCCCAACATGCCCCTGGAATTCTGGATGCACAGTGGATGAAATGTCTCACTAGATGTCCAAAAAATGGGTTTGATTATCAGCACTTGGATGTCCCAGTGATTAGAATGTCCAAGTGTCGACTTTGGTGATTTTTTTGGATGTTTTAGTTTTATGATTATGAGCCCCATAATAAACTTTTTTTTATTAAAGAAAGACAACATAAATGAAACTACAGATCTAGACTGCCTGATATTCAAAAGTATTAATGTATCTGCTGGCAGTGCTGACAGAGAAAATGTTTTAATAAATAACTATGGTGGTACTATGGATAAATTTGACCATTGGGGTGAGAAAAGGTTAGGGCTCTTCAGCTTGGAAAATCCTGAGTGGTGCAGAACAGGTCCTAATGGGTCAATTTTTTACTACATCAAAAATTACAAAGACACTCAATGAAGTTACAGGAAAATACTTTTAAAACCAATAGGAGGAAATATTTTTTTGACTCAGAGAATAGTTAAGCTCTGGAGCGCATTGCCAGAGGTTGTGGTAGCTGGTTTTAAGAAAGGTTTGGACAATTTCTTGGAGGAAAGTCCATAGTCCGCTATTGAGACAGAGGTGGGGGAGTCACGGCTTGCTTTGAATCGGTAGCATGAAATGCTGTTATTTTTTAGGTTTTTGCCAGGTACTAGTGAAGTTTCAAGTATAATTGAGATTTGATAAAATCACTTTTTTCATAGATTACAAAGCGATGAACAATAAAAAATATAAATGGGGGAGACAGACAAATTTTGGGGAATCACAGACATACTTTCGATGAGAGGGAGAGGATGGAGGGACTACAACTTGATAAAGAACAAAGAAGGGATAAAACAGAAGGGCATTTATTAGATCAGTGCTTGCCTGCTTCAAGTGGGAATATTGAATGGGCTCCAGAGGCAAATTAATTAAAGGCGTCCCTATAAAGGCAGCTTTTTAATTTTGATTTAAACTTTTTGAGGGTTCTTTCTTCCCTTACCAGGGCTGGTAGCAGGTTCCAGGTTTGGGGGCCATGACGGAGAAAAGTGTGTTTCACCTACCCCCTCTTTTACTAAGGTGTGCTAACCAATTAGCGCATACTAAACTCTAAAGCATCCATAGACTAACATGCATGTGTTAGCGTTTAGCACGCGCTAACTCGATTAGCGCGTGCTAATCGGTTAGCTCACCTTAGTAAAAGAGGGCCCTAGCATTTATAGTTGGTAAAAATGGAATAGTGGGCAGGTTTTTATTCTCTGATCATAATGTACGGAAATGATTATACGGGATGATGACTCTGTCAAGAAATAGAGCTTTGAATAGTAGGACCTTAAATGTAATTAGTGCCTGTTTATACGTTATTCTATGATTGATAGGGAGCCAGTGCGCAGTTTTTAATAAAGGTGTGACGTGATCACATTTTCTTTTTCCTGTGATAATTTGTATTGCAGTATTATGTATTATTTGTAATCTTCTGATTTCCTTTTGCACAATGCCTTTGTAAATATGGGCTACTAGGCTAGATGGACCATTGGTAATGACAAATCAAGCCCTGCCGCTTTAGGTATAGGTGTCAGGATAATTTGTCCCATGTCAGTTGTTTAACAAATTATTTATAGCAGTAGCTGATCAATTAATTATTACCAAAGGAGCTGATTGAAGTGAGCTGGGAAAGCATCTAAAGCACAATGGGAAAGAGAAACTTTAAGCAACAGAGAAGATATCTCATTTGTAGTTATAGGTATAAAACTATTCCAAACTCTCTATGAACTGGAGTAAAATCCTGAAAATTTATTTGCCTTGGACACAGGAAAAGCTAGTGATTGTAAAGATCTTTCCTCAATCATTTCCTTGTGAATCAGCTGTATTATAATATATATAATATCAGCTGTATTATATATATATATATATATATATATATATATTTTAATATATGTATAATCACCAAGGGCTCCTTTTACAAAGGTGCACTAGTATTTTTAGCGCATGCACCAGATTAGCGCGCGCTAGCTGAAAAAATACCGCCTGCTCAAGAGGAAAGGTAGCGGCTAGCGCACGCGGCATTTTAACACGCGTTATTCTGCGTGTTAAGGACCTTTGTAAAAGGAGCCCCAAGTGGTTAAGCAGTAGGTTGAGCAGAATCATTTATACCACCAGAGGAGGGAGGGGAATTTAAAGATCTCACAAGATGAAATACTTTTTTGGTATTAAATTGATCTGAACCCAGTATCTTGGAGTAATATCTCTTCTTTGCCTCAGCAATTCCCAGTTTGTAAAGTTGAAGTTGAAGTTTCCAAGACATCTTTTTATCTAATATTTTCCCTTTCTGCCATCACCTTTCAAGCCAAGGACAACTTTGTTTTAGACAAAAGACCATTTATGAACCATGGACCATTTTTTCTGCATTTGTATACCTAATTGCCAACATTTACACTGGTCCTTGGCATGTGCAAGTGCTCACACCAATAGGCGTGAAATGCATACTGTTAGTATTCTATAAAATACACTCTTTGCAGAGAGCTCTATACAGAATACTAGGTTTGGGTGCCATTTATTGAATCTAGCCCATAGTGCTGGGGTGGTCATTAAAAATTTTAAGCATTATTATATGGCCCAGGTGAGCAGAATATAACTGGGGAGGAGCCACTCTGTATTCAGCAGAGCTTTTGTAAAATATTGACAGAATTGAGCATATCCTGACCTGGACATCTCGATCTGAATAAGTGTGGCTTAATGTTGACAGTAAGAGTAAGCAAAAGAGAAAAAAGAAGACATTTTCTCACTTGCATGGCATAAAACGAGAGTAAGTGCTACTGTGTCCAGGTAATAGTATGGATGTAATTAAACTGAAGAAGCTTGTTGGGCAGCTGCTCAAGAAGTAACTATACAATGTAAAAAAAAAAAAAAAAGAACAGAATGCTTTTCTGAGCTGTGAATTATCCTTGTTGACACTGTTTGATGATATCACCCTCTTGTGTGACTGATTCATCTGGTTTGTTATAAGGGAAAAAGGAAAGGATTTAGCTCATGCCTTTTTCCATTGTAGCACAAGGTGTTCAGGTTTAGCTGGCACTTGTATGCTTACCTCCAAATTCTGTATATGGTGCCTTAAGCTGTGCATGCAAATTGATGCAAACAGATGATTTGTGCACACTATTTGATTAATTGGCCTAATCGTTGCCGATAATTGCCAATTAATACCTCATAATTGACATTGACACAAAAAATTATGCCCACAACTTGGATAGCGCGATTCTAGTGTGTGAATTTGAAAAGGGTGAGTGGTCAAGGGAGGGGAATGGGCGGATCATGGGCAATCCTAAAGGTTCTAGGAAAGATGATGGAGGCACTGATTAAGGACAGCATCTGTGAATATATCGAAAACAATGTGCAGCTAAAACCGAGTCAGCATGGCTTCTGCAAGGGTAGGTCTTGCCTCACAAACTTATTGTACTTCTTTGAGGGGGTGAACAGCCAGGTGGATAAAGGGGAATCTATAGATATCATTTACCTCGACTTCCAAAAAGCCTTCGACAAGGTACCACACGAGAGACTGCTCAAAAAGATATGGAACCACGGGGTGCAAGGGGAGGTCCACCGATGGATCAAAAACTGGCTGGCAAACAGGAAACAGAGGGTTGGCGTAAAGGGCCACTACTCGGACTGGAAAGGGGTCACGAGCGGAGTTCCACAGGGGTCGGTGCTGGGACCACTCCTGTTCAATATCTACATAAACGACCTAGAAGCGGGAACCAAGTGTGAGGTCATAAAATTTGCAGATGACACCAAACTATACAGCAGGGCTCAAACGAGGGAAGACTGCGAAGATCTCCAAAAGGATCTAACGCAGCTGGAAAAGTGGGCCGAAAAATGGCAAATGAGCTTCAACGTAGGGAAATGTAAGGTCATGCACGTGGGGAAAAAGAACCCGATGTTCACTTACAAAATGGGGGGAACACCACTAGGTGTCAGTAACCTGGAGAGAGACCTGGGAGTGATGGTAGACGCAACACTGAAGGCATCGGCGCAGTGCGCCACGGCCTCAAGGAAAGCTAACAGAATGTTGGGTATCATTAAGAAGGGTATCACGACCAGGACGAGGGAAGTCATCATGCCGCTGTATCGTGCAATGGTGCGGCCACATCTGGAGTACTGTGTCCAGTACTGGTCGCCGCACCTCAAGAAGGACATGGCGATACTAGAGGGAGTACAGAGAAGAGCGACTAAACTGATAAAGGGAATGGAAAATCTCCCATATACCGACAGATTAAAACAGCTAGGACTTTTCTCCCTGGAAAAGCGGAGACTTAGAGGAGACATGATAGAAACCTTCAAGATCCTGAAAGGCATAGAAAAAGTAGACAGGGACAGATTTTTCAAATTAAGGGGCACCACAAGTACAAGGGGGCACTCGGAGAAACTGAAAGGGGACAGGTTTAGAACAAACGCTAGGAAGTTCTTCTTCACTCAGAGGGTGGTGGATACATGGAACGCGCTTCCAGAGGCTGTGGTAGACAGGAACACATTAAATGGTTTCAAAGAAGGTTTGGATAGATTCCTGGAAGAAAAAGGGATTGAAGGATACAGATAGATCTCAGGCAATGGGCTTGATGGGCCACCGCGGGAGCGGACCGCTGAGCAGGATGGACCTCTGGTCTGCCTCAGCGGAGGCAAATTCTTATGTTCTTATGTTCTTATGTTCTTATGCTGTAGAATATGTCCGATCCATGCACAACTTAGGCACAGGCATTTAGGCCATTTTTTAGCTGGTCTAAATGGATGTGCCTAAAAATTATACAAATCTTTAAAATAGGGTAGGTTATCTTAAACCACCCCTGAAATACCTTCTAATACTAATTCTTCAAACCTCTGAAATGCCACCAAATGTTCAATAAGATTTCATAACACTTGGCTTTATGCATCCAAATCTTCATCTGGTTACTTTATAAAACTTAATTACTGCTCCATAAATTAGATTAGGTAGATGATAACTTTTTTTCAACTTTTTTCAGGAAATGGTGAAGGAGTATTTGTACTTAGCTTAGGTGGTAAACAGCCAGGGACAAGTTCGCCAACATGTTTCACCCTTTTGGGGGTTTCTTCAGGGCTACAATCCCTAAAACATAAAACCAACCTCAGTGATACTGAACTTCTTTCCTACATAAATCTAACCCATACTATTTAATACTCTTAAACTCTAGTTCTTACCTTGGCTTAACTTGAACTTCACGACGTGACCACCCAAATTTTTTGTAAAATGGCCGCGGTGTGTTACTGCTCTCATTAAATACTCACCGGCTCAGCTGTAAATGATGTTACTGGGCGGGGCTTAACCCACCGATGGCAGCGTCCAAAATATGATGTCGCTGACCCAGCATTGATAGCCTGTCGGGAGTAAAACCTTATTCCAGCTGCCTGGAATAAGGTTTTATTCCCGACAGGTTGTCAATTATTACTGCCAGTTACGTGCTTGTTATCCCCAATCATTGTTTGCTAGCATTTAATTGGCTAATTAGTTTGCATGCAGATTTGGGGTCTGTGCCCAAATATGGGCAACCTATACAGAATCCGAGACTGGTTCAGATTATATATCGCTGCCAGAATCAATTTATTTTTAGTATTTATACATCGCTTATAACCTAAGCAGTTTACACTCAGGTACTCAAGCATCGGTCCCGGTGGGTTCACAATCTATCTAATGTACCTGATGCAATGGAGTGTTAAGTGACTTGCCCCGGGTCACAATTGTTATGGATCTATGAGAGAACATTTTGAAATGTTTTTATATTCTGTTACGTTCTCACTGTTCCCTATTTTATGATGGGGTTATGTTTCTATTTCTAGATTTGAATTAATCAAATGACTTGAAAAGTTTTTACTCATAAGCTTGAAATTTGATTGATAATGGCTCTGATGCTGATCCTGCACCCGCAACAATTGGAAGTCCAGAAGGGATCAATAAGTTATTTATGAATCTTGAGAACTATGTAAAAGGTTGGAATCAATTTCTTTGATGTTGATCAACCCAATAGACAGAGCCTCTTCCAATGTTTTATGCTGTAACCTTTTTCTCAGATTTAGCTGCAGCAGTAGGATCTTTTACCAAACGAATATTTAAAAAGACATCTCCCAGTTGTCTGTAGGCTAGCATTTTATACGCTTGTCTGTCCCAATCTTCTATCCCGCTCCTCTTTATCAGCAGGCTTTATCACTGTGGACTCATTTTGTGATAAAGCATGTAAAGCTATCTTCTCCTGTATAGATAAATCATTATTTTGTGGAATCATTTTTGCAGTTTCTGATACGTCTTTTAATACCAGCAGCAAAAATAGTGCCACATTTGGAACAATGTGTCCAGAAGGTACCCAAGTCAAACAAAAGGGTAAATGCAGCAAAAGAAAAAATGTATTTAGGGGGTCTTTTTACTAAAGGATTAGCGCATGTTATCGGCCACAGATCCCATTTTATGCCTATGGACCCTGCTGCAGATAAATTGCTCTAATCTTTAATGAAAGACTCTCTAAGTTTATCCACAACAAAGTGTGCCAAATTTCAAACATCTCAAAAATTTATATAGGAACATGCACTTTAAAGGTATCACAACGCTGCTTGTGCAGAAGAGATAAACCCTTAATTAACAAATATACTTCAACAGAAGTATGAGGATATGTAGATAAATTTATCACCAACTAGCTGATTACCCGGCATTGGCTGGATATTTATTTACCCCCAAATGTCCCCGTCCCCCCCCCCCCCCGCATGTCCCACAGGAATGTCCCTCTCTGTGGGGCTTAACTTGGACTTAAACGGCAACGGGTGTGTCAGTATTCATCTCAGTGAACCCTAAAATTACGGGGTAGACACTAATATCTGTTTTTGATAATTTTTAAATGTCACCCCCTTCCCACTCCCACAGTTTTTTTCCCCTGATAGTAAGTGATATGTATACCAAGTTTGGTTAAAATCTGTCCATACGTTTCAGAGTTATGCTGGAACATACATACATACACACACACACAGATACATCCAATTTTATATATGTATTTTATATATGCTGGATTAGAGTGAGGAAGTGGTACCATCATCCCTATTGTCTTCTTCTTTTGCATCTGTTGTGCTGAAAATATAAAAAGTGGATACATTTGTTTAAAATGTATCTTCTTTTTTATCTTTTTGTATTTTTGCATTATTAATTTTCACAAAATGTTAATAAAGTTTTTTTTTGTCAGTTGAGTAGGCTAATGCTTATTACATATTTATGTGCTTGCTTGAGTCTTTGCATGAAAATTCATTATTAAACAAAGTACCAGTCCTAAACGAAAATTGTGATTATCAGTTTGCACATTCATATTGAGATCAGCACAACTTCATTGCTGTAAAGTCTTGTTTCCAATTTACATCTCCAAAAAGTGTGACCTTCCCCGTATTCATGCCTCTGCTGCTTGCTATTTTTTCTCTTATGATTGGACTTTTCTTCTGCTATGTGGTAGACTACACTAACTTTATAAGTTAAGTAGTGCTCAACACATTTGTGAAATTTGTAATGATCATTTAAAAAATATCCAGTTATGAATATTGGTGCTAGCAAACGCAAGGTTTTGTCGTGATTTTTTGGTTATCACATTTCTTTGTTTGAGCATCATGGGTGTGTCGACACCCTTTCTCCAACTGTATGACTTTTTAAAGCATTTTTGAAATCTACATTAGCTTTATATTCTGATTTTAGTATGAGAGAAGTAAAATGCAGATACTAAAAATGTTTTCTGTGCATGAAAGATTTGAAATTGATTGTCTTTGTGTATGGTAATCCATGATCTGTATAGTAATATGCTCTAAGGACGACCATTAATAAATGTGTAGTATTACTTAGTTCAAATCTTGTTTTGTGTCTATTCATTAGGGTAATCTGAAGGATTGATCCATGTTTAGCCTTCAAAGGCTATCTGTCAATATCACTGTTCTAGTTCCTAGTTAAAAACAGAATATTGTACTATCTGGATATCCAAGTCTGTCCCTGTCAATTACTCATTGTTATCTTGAGCAGTGGCCTTTCAGAGCAGTGCCTTATTGTTTTTTTAACAGATGGAATCTTGGGAAAGAATTCTATAAAAGAGATCGATGTCTACTTGTTTGTCCATAGAGACAGAAACTGATTTGTCAAGTGGGAGGAAAATGTGAATATCTCAGATGAGTATGAAACCCCAAAATATTAGGTCAGTATTTTCAGAAAATAAAGCCTGCTAAAACAAAATCTTCACTTTTTATGGAAAGAAATCTTCATTGTTTTCTACAAGAAACTGTTAAAATGTTGACCAGCACTTCATTCCAAAAGCTTCCCCCTTACCCTTTCAATACCTTGGCACACAGTAATGCACAGATAAAAAAAAATAAAACAAAGCAAACAAGCAAACGAAAGACTTGACCTTGGATGACATCAAAAGATGCCTTTGAGGCAACCTCATCCATACATCCTAAAGTCACACATACAGTATATGTCCTTTGTAAGTATTCTGTTCTACAACAAATTACTAACTTTATAGATAAATCTAATGTACTTCACCCACATCAAACATGTTTTTGGGTTTTTTTAAAAAATAATTCTTTATTCATTTTTACAACTTACAACAAGTGTAAACAGAAATAACATTTAAGCTTACAAACATCACTTGAATTTCTATTACAATCATCTTAAATTAATGAAATTTAGCCCCCTCCCACCCTTACCATATCATATGTAATCATGTATATCATATAATATATTATTTTCTACTAATCCAAGTACTTAATATAAGATCAGAAACCCCCCCACCCCCTCAGTTACAATTATGTAAATAAGGGAAAAGTATTATTTACTCATTACAATAATCTGTTAATGGTCTCCAAACATCTTTGAATTTATTAAAATGTCCTTTCTCTATGGCTAATATTTTTTCCATCTTATATATATGACATAAAGAATTCCACCAGAAATTGAAGTTTAATCTTCCAGTTCTTCCAGTTAAAAGTAATTTGTTGAATGGCGACTCCAGTCATAATTAGCAAGAGCTTATTATTTTTTGAGGATATTTGACTCTTTGCCCTCATTGACATCTATATATATAAAATCGGAGGTATGTATGTGTGTATGTATGTGTGTATGTGCCGCGATCACGCAAAAATGGCATGACCGATTTGAATGAAACTTGGTATGCAGATCTCTCACTACCTGGGATGATATGTTCTGGGGGTATCGCGGCCCACATGCACACATGGGCGGAGCTACAAACATAAAATCTGATTTCACCCATTCATGTCAATGGAAAAAATGTACAAAGCTGACATTCTCACAGTAATTCAAAAACGGCTTGACCTATTTGAACGAAACTTGGTATGCAGATCCCTCACTACCTGGGGTGATATGTTCTGGGGGTCTCTCGGCCCACCTGCACACGTGGGCGGAGCTACAAACAGAAAATCTGATATCACCCATTCATGTCAATGGAAAAAATGTAAAAAGCTGCCATTCTCACAGTAAATCAAAAACGGCTTTACCGATTTGAACGAAACTTGGTATGCAGATCCCTCACTACCTGGGGTGATATGTTCTGGGGCTCTCGCAGTCCAACTGCACACGTGGGCGGAGCTACAAACATATAATCAGATTTCACCCATTCATGTCAATGGAAAAAATGTAAAACGCTGCCATTCTCACAGTAATTCCAACTACCTGGGGTGATATGTTCTGGGAGTCTCTCGGCCCACCTGCACACGTGGGCGGAGCTACATACAGAACATCAGATTTCACCCATTCATGTCAATGGAAAAAAAGTAAAAAGCTGCCATTCTCACAGTACTTCAAAAACGGCTTGACCGATTTGAACGAAACTTGGTATGCAGATCCCTCACTACCTGGGGTGATATGTTCTGGGGGTCTCGCGGCCTACCTGCGCACGTCGGCGGAGCTACAAACAGAAAATCAGATTTCACCCATTCATGTTAATGGAAAAAATGTACACAGCTGCCATTCTCACAGTAAATAATAAACGGCTTGACCGATTTGATCGAAACTTGGTATGCAGATCCCTCACTACCTGGGGTGATATGTTCTGGGGGTCTCTTCACCCAAGAATTTATATGTTCTTGCTCCTGGAGGTGAAACTAAAAATGTTGTTTATAATCAAGTTTTGTGTTTGTTGTATTGTATTCATTTTCTCAAATATTTCACATTATAATTTGAATATTTTACTTTTTATAAAGCTGTAAAAATATAATTTCATTCACCACTATAAAGTATCTTTATTTGAATCCATTTACTGTGTTATTGCTATAATTAAATACCCGTGCAACGCCGGGTCATCAGCTAGTGCCAAATAAAATAGTATCCCCACCAGCACGGATTCACCCAGGGCAGATCCTGCCAATCTAACCTAATCAGCTTTTTTGACTGGGTTACTAGACAACTTGATGCCGGAGAGTCACTGGATGTAGTATATTTAGACTTCAGTAAAGCTTTTGATAGCGTCCCACACCGAAGGTTATTGAACAAGCTGAAGTCGATAGGATTAGGGGACACTCTAACTACATGGGTTGAGGATTGGCTGAGTGGTATACTTCAGAGGGTGGTGGTAAACGGTACCCCATCCAAAACGTCGGGCGTGATCAGTGGAGTGCCGCAGGGGTCGGTCTTGGGCCCGATTCTATTCAACTTATTCATAAGAGATATGACCCAAGGACTTAGAGGAAGGGTATCACTGTTCGCCGACGACGCCAAACTTTGCAACATAGTAGGTAAAAACACCTTGCCTGATAATATGACGCAGGATCTACTGCTGCTAGAACGGTGGTCAGCAACATGGCAGCTAGGCTTCAATGCTAAAAAGTGCAAGGTAATGCACCTGGGAAAGAGAAACCCGCACAGAACTTACATACTAAATGGTGAGACCTTGGCCAAGACCACGACGGAACGTGATCTAGGGGTGATCATTAGTAATGACATAAAGGTTGCTAATCAAGTGGAGAAGGCTTCCTCCAGGGCAAGGCAAGTGATGGGTTGTATCCGTAGTGATGGGTTGTATCCTGAAGTAGTGATGCCGCTGTACAGGTCCATGGTGAGGCCTCATCTGGAATACTGTGTTCAATTCTGGAGACCACACTACCGGAAAGATGTGCTGAGAATCGAGTCAGTTCAACGTATGGCCACTAGGATGGTCTTGGGGCTCAGGGATCTCACGTATGAAGAAAGACTGAATAAACTACGCCTGTACTCACTTGAGGAACGAAGAGAGAGGGGAGACATGATTGAAACATTTAAGTATATCACGGGCCGTATCGAGTCGGAAGAAGATATCTTCTACCTCAAGGGATCCTCGACCACCAGGGGGCATCCGTTAAAAATCAGGGGAGGGAAGTTCCATAGCGACTACAGAAAATACTTCTTCACTGAAAGAGTAGTGGATCATTGGAACAAACTCCCACTGCAGGTGATTGAGGCCAAGAGCGTGTCAGATTTTAAGAGACAATGGGATGTTCACGTGGGATCTCTAAGGGAGTAAAATCAGGGGGGCGGGAATTTGGAATGGGCAGACTTGGTGGGCTATAGCCCTTTTCTGCCGTCTTTTCTATGTTTCTATGTTTCTATAGGGCTACCGGATTTTCCAATAAATTATTTATTTGGCCCCATATTGATTTCCAAAAATCCAAAATAAATGGACAATAGAATAATAGATGATCTAAAGTCCCAGCTTCGAGATTGCAGTGCCAACATCTATCAGACTTAGAGCTATCTAATTTATGTAAACGAACAGGGGTCCAAAATGCTCTATGTAACAGAAAAAAACAAGTTTTAGAAAACATACACCTCCCCACATACATTCATGCTCTCCCATACAGTATACTGTATACTCCTGTGTGCCTCCTCATATCCATCCCCTACTCATATTCACAAATGTGCACCTCTTATGAACTCCAGCACACCTTATGCACTCTCTCATAATGGATAACATACTCCCCAACTCCCCATTTACCTCCAGTTACTATTATACTTCAATTTTTTTTTATTAATTATAAAACAATAAATCAAAGGAAAACAAAATACAAAATCAGCAATGCAAAAAAACTCTTTCCAGGGCTACATACCTCCAAGAAAAAGAGAAACATAAAGAAGTAGAGCAATGTGACACTAAAAAGTACATGTTATATGCCGGCTGTATGAGGTTTGATTCATAAGGCATGACAACTATTTTTTTCTCTCCAAAATGCATCAATACTGGAAATCTAATGTATACATTTGAAAGTGTGTGACATGTACTTCTTTATATTGTCACCAGATGAGAGATGAGTGCAGCAGCATTTGGAAGATTCGCCCCCCACACTCCGCTCCCCAAATTTTGCCTCCAGATACATTTTGCCCCTGGAATTTTCACCCTCACACATTTCATTCACAGGATCTTTCACCCCCCACACATTTTGGCCCCGGATGATTTGCCCCAACATTCACTGCTGTACTAAATTGCAAACTCATATTCATTACTGACCCAGCACTGACCTCTCATTTTGTGAATGTTTGTTCATCTGAACATGCCTTTTTGACCCATTTATAATAAGGCCACTATGAAATTTTATTTTTCATCAATAAGTAAAAAATACATAGAGGGGCATAATCAAAAAATACGTCTAAGTCTGTTTTGGGCCTAAGTCACTAGTCACCCAAAGTCAGCAGTGTCTAAAGTCTATTCTCGAAATTTTTTTTTCGCAAATCGTCTACCTGTACGTCCAGCCGTTTGATCGTCCAGACCGCTAAGTCGTCTATCTTTATACCCCATTCTTGCCCCAGAATTCGTCCAAGACAAAAACGCCTAGGATGAGACCTTTTGGACATGGAAGGGGTCAGCAAAGTCATGGACTGGCCACCCAGGGATGGCAACAGAGTAGTGGGGCACCTTACAGGGCACTTCTGTGAACTTCACAAAAAGAGTGCCACATAAACATATCACCATAACTCCCTTATAGGGCATGGTGAGCCCCCCCAAAACCTACTATACCCACCTACCTACGATCCCAATAGCCCTTATGGCTGCAGGTGCTACCTATATGGCACTACAGTAGGGTTGAGGGGTTTGGGGGTGCACATGTTCCACCATAAATGCAGTAGAGTGGCTTATGGGCCTGGGTTCTCCTCTCTATGGTTCACTAGCCCACCTCCAGGCTACTTAAGCCACTTCTGTGCTGCTCTACTAGGCTTTCCTATGCCAGGTGCTGATGTTCTGGAAGCAGGTATGTACGTTTTTTATTCTGATTTTTATGGTGTTATGGGGGGATCAGTGATCACTGGGGCAGTGTGTGGGGGTTTGTACTTTGTATCTGCAGTGGTTATCTAGTCACTTTGGATACCTTCTGAGCATTTAAATCTGTTTTTACATCGCCTAAGTCACAATGTACAAGTTCCGTCTAGACAGTCTCGTTAAACCTTTGGTTATACTTGCAGTAAGACAAAGTACAGGTCAACCCACGTCCCACCCAAATCTCACCCTCACCACTCCTACTAAAATGCTCCTTTCAACTCTGGGCATACAGCAGCACTGAAAAGGCCTAAGCTGTTTTTAGATGCATCTAAAACCTGTTTCGATTATCGGCACTTGGACGACTTGTCTTTTTGATCGTCCAAGTGCCGATTTAGATGAGATTTTAGACGTATTTCCATTTCGATTATGAGCCCCATAGTAAACACAAAATAATCAAGTGCAAAAGTGCACAAATTAAAATGAACCAGCAGTAAAAAATCATAGAAGCGGACAAATTAAAATGAGCCAGCACTAAAAAATCATAACAGTCGAAAATATATAGTAAAAACATAACTGTAAACTAAAAGTCAAAGAAAACACCAGAAAGCATGTTACAACAAACTAAAATTCAAAATTGTATGCAATGCCTTTCAGATAGTCAACCAAATTCCGATTCGCAAAATCTTGCACAATACGTTTGATCCTCGCTGAAATTGCAGCATCTTTTTATTCCTTGTATCGACAGGATTGCCAGCTATGATTTGAGTGATTTCAACATTATGAAGACCGTGCTGATGTTTCAGGCAGTTGATGAACTGGTATATTTTTGGAGAAAATTTTTGGAGAAATGTCATTGCCCGATACTGATCATTTAACATTTGTTAATACATATTCCAAAGTTGTACTGGAAACAATGGTGCTTGGCATCCTCTGTAATTCATTCAGCCAATAGAGGTATCTTCAAAGTAATTTGCTATTGGTACTGCTTCTTGAGGAAAGTTGGGATCTCCCTGCAGTTCTTCAAATGATTGCACAACATTCTCAGGCAGGAGAAAGGCAAGGGCTGGTATCATACGGATCCAATGGGCAAATTTGTAATCACCTTCGTATTGCATTTTCAGTCCTTCATTCTGAACTCTACGCCAAACTGCTTGTGAAGAAACAATGAATGGGTTAAAACATACTGCAATATAGCAAAAGATTTGAAATGCGCACAAGGAAAAAAAGCTGTGTAGCCTTAAAAATTTACTCGAGTGGCATATTCAAATGAGCAAGGCCAAGAAAAATGGTAATGATGATAATGCTGGCTCAGCCGATTGGGGATTCCCTTGCTGTGATCAGCTAAGTCGGCAATGGTGTCTGCTTTTAGGACTGAAATGTAGGCATTTTGCAGGCCTCCATTTCAGGTGTCTGTCGCAGCTCCAGGGAGACAAGTAGGGATGCTTAAATTTGCCCAAGGCTACTCCGGGTGAAACCATGCCCACGCCCAGCCTTGGCCGATCTTAAGTGTCTATGTGCATCTCTGTAGACCCGCAACAGATGGCTTATTTCTAAAAACGTGCATCCCGATTGGCTGCCAGATGGCGATGGAATGCCTGCCACCGCCTACAATCGGGATGCCCATTTGTAGAATCAGCCCACAGTATACAAAATGAACAGCAAAGTACAAGTACAAACTGTTTAACTGTTAACATCCTTCAAAGTAATCTCCCAGGTTGTCTTGTGTGTTATCTAGTTCATGAGGGACACACTGTGAATGCTCAGTATTACAAGTTATTTTTACAGTACCACCTGTGTAATGCAATATGGAAGAAAAGTCCAGAATTGTTGCGCAATGCCACAATCTTATATGACACCGCTTTGAAAGATGTTAACAGTTACACATACTTTCAAGCTGATTGTGTGTTTGGTTTAGTGAAACAGCTAACATTTATGATTTCAAATGTTAAGTTTTTTGCTTCTTTCCCACCAGAGACCTCTAAACTCATCTCTCATATGATGGCAAAATTAAGAACTACATATCACACATTTTCAAATGTATATATTAGATTTCCAGTGTTGGTGCGTTTTTGAGAGAAAATAGTTGCCATGACTTATGAATCAACCCTCATATTTGTTAAATATAATTTGAGAGGTTGCCAAATGGAACAAAAATATGATTAGCTGTTCGTTCTTCAAGGCCACTGTCTCTTCAAATTTGTGACACTGCAACACAGTATTCCACCAAAAAAATAACATCATTATTCTGGGCTGTCTTCCAATTTCTAAGAATTTGCTGAATTGCCAAAGAGATTAATATATCTAATAATCGACCTTGTGATGTGTTTAAATTTAAAGAATTCAGATATGATAATTGCAAAAATGGGGGAAGTGGAAATTGGAAGCATAGCAGATATCATTCAAAACAGAAAAAAAGATGGGGACACGAGAAAATCATATACTTAAATGTCCCAAGCTCTGAGGTGCAGTGGGGAAGCTTGTGGGCCAGACCTGTATAATTTCCTAGAAATCCAGGTGATCTTATGCCTAAAGAAAAATGAGGGCTGCATAAGAGAGCTAATTGAGCTGGCCGATTAACTTTGCCTGAAAAGTGAAGCTAGTCAATATCAGAAGATACCACATTTGCCTCTTCACACCATATATTAAAAGACACCTCTGAAGGAAACAGTTTTTGTCTTTGAGGCAGGAAACAATAGCTTTGGGAGCCTCCCTGATTAGTTAAAATCCTTCCTGGAGCTGAAAAAGATGGCTCGAAGTTGACCCCGTATTAAAAGAGATAGCAAGTAAAAGTGTAGTGTTACAGCCTTTCTTTTGAATAATATTCTTTTTATAAGCCTCAAGTTGGTTTTCTGCTTAACTCCCTCTTGTAATTGGGGGTCTAAGGAGGGATAGTTAATTATACCACTCTTTATTTTGCTTGTATTAGTATTAAATTCATACTGTATTGCTTGACAAGAAGTTTACTTTCTTGTAAAATTGTTGGAAACTATAAATAAAGAATTTAAAATAAAGGTATAAAAGACACCTCTGAAGGCAAAAAAAGAGAGTCATGCAAGTTCTTATAACATAATGAGGTGGAGTGGCCACATAAATTACTAAAGTGAAGTAGCAGCAGGTTGAAGCATACAGTTAAAGTCTAGTTTTAAAGTAAGAAAACCGTGATGTAGCTGAAACCAGTGATAGAATTTAATACTAGGTATTGAAAATGTGGATTGCAATGTGGCAAAATCACATAATTTTGCACCTATCAGTAGTTGCTTGACATACTAAACACCAGAGTGAATCTAATCCTTGCAACATATAGGTACATTGTTTATCCTAATAGAAGGGTGATGCAATATGTTTATGCTTATTGAAAATTTTTATACTGGATCATCAATTCAAAGTGGTTTATAGAATAACATCCAAAATTAGGCACAGTTACCGTTAATACAATAAATGACCATAGATCAGATACAATATCATAGATCATATGGAAGCAGATGAACTTTTGAGCCATGAAACAAACTGATATTTATCAACATAATGTAAAGTTTGGCAAGCCCCTGCAAGTATGTAATGAGGACACTAAACAGATCTCATGTCATTAATCCAAAAACGTTCCAATGGTAAACCATCTACTGTGAATCTTTCCAATTTAAGTCACTCATAATCAAGCTGTTCAAGTCCATTCTATAATAAAAATATGAAATGATAAACAGAGAAATCCAGAAAATTGACCCCGCCCTCAATGTTTTTAGCTTACACAAAGCAACTCTTGCAGATTTATTTTCCCATAAAATGGAGTGTTCCCAAGACTTGTACCAAGATTCTGGAAAAAGAAAAAGTGACATCTCAAAATATAATAGCCATAAAGATAATAGACTCCGTTTTTTTTTTTTTTTTAAATCATTTTTATTAGGGAGTCAACAAGAGAAACAAGCAGGTTACATGGATGAAATGGTCAAACAGAGGCATCAACGAAAAATAATACAATGTCCAGCAACAATAGCACTTAGGACACCAATAAGACACAGGACTGTCCAAGAGCAAGAACAGCACGTTTCCCTTATCAGCTCCATAAATTTTCAATAGAACATACCCAACCTTATGACCCTCGAATAGACTCAATTTAATTGACTGCATGGGGTTTTATAGCTGTGAGATCTGATGATAGTTCCATTCCAAGATATTTCAAACCACCACTGACCCATTTAAATTGAAAAGCAACGACATCACAACAGTGCATAAGCTATTTAATGGTAAAAGCTCAGATTTGGACCAGTTTATCTTGTATCCTGAGAACTGTGAAAACTGATTGATTAACTCAGTAACAACAGGAAATGATTGATCTACATAAGATAAGAATAATATCATCTGCAGAGGCTACCAATTTAGATTCCGAAGCAATAGGGCCAATTCCTTTTATGTTGCAGTCTTGCCTCACTGCCAAAAGAAAGGTTCCAAGGCTAAACTGAACAGTAGAGGAGAAAGTGGACAACCTTGTCTAGTTCTTCGAGCAAGCAAGTGGAAAATAGTCTGAGAGAATGGAGTTGTCTTTAATACGTGAATGTGGAGAATGATGCAGCACCGATATATACACAAGATTCTGAAGCATCAGCCTGTCTAGCTAGGGCTTTTTGTCATTATTTCCTTATGGGAGAAAAGCATTGATAAATGTGGTCCTAGAGTTGTGTTTTTTTAAAACCTCTCTGTGCTTCTAAGTGACAGTGCTGTGAGCTACCATGTAGAAGACATGAGTCTGGTTCCCAGATCTTCAACCCAAACAATCTCTGGAGAGAGGAAATATTCAAAGCCACTGATAGAAAGCAGCTTCTGCCTTTGGTTATACCCTATACCCATTATACCCTATGCCCCTCTCAGATCACTCCACTCTGCTACACAACATCTTCTCAATATCCCCTCTTTGAAAAATATTAATACCAGGCAATGACATATTTTTTCTAATACTGCACACTCCCTCTGGAACTCTATACCCAATTACATAAGAGAGGAAACAAATTTAAACCAGTTTAAATCTAAATTAAAAACCTTCTTGTTTAAAGACGCCTTCGAGTAGTAACTACTCTTTTAAAGTTGCTGTTTAATAGCAACTGTCCTTCTAAGGACAATTTGACTTCCCTTCTTTTAGTCTTTCCTCTACCTCTTGTTCTTTCCTTCAGTCTCTTTCCTATAATATTGTAGTTCGACCCCTCTTTTCCTTTTGTACAAGTTTGTCTGTTTGGTTAATTATTCCCCCAAATATGTTTGTTAACTTGATTGTTTTTATTGATTAATGTACACTGCCTAGAAGCCTGATTAGGCGGTATAATAACTTTTTAAATAAACTTGGAAACTTGGTAAATAAACTTGGTTAGTGGTAACAGCTAGTGGCCATTTCTAGCAGCTTTCAAATCCAAGCTAAAAGCTCATTTTTTTGAGGCTGTTTTCAACTCCTAACTCCCACTCAATGCATGATACCTATGTCCATCTTATTATTATCTCTGTAAGAAACTCCCAACCCTATATATCCTGTCTATCCAAATTAGATCACAAGCTTTTCTGAGCAGAGACCATCTATTGCATGTTAAATATACAGTGCTGCCTTTCAGTGCTATAGAAATGATCAATAGAAATAGTAACAGTATTAAGTATTTTGGACCCAAACCAAATGAGAAAAGCTTCACCCAAGTTCCTTGTTGACTTATGCTCTTGAATAGTGGAAATGCTAGATAAGGGAATTTTTCCTGTGGATAAAGGCCATCCTATATAATAAAACACTAGCCGCGCATGCACACTCCTATCTGCGTGTTCCGTATGTCTGTGGCCGCAAGAGTGCGCATGCACGCCTAACAGACCCCACGCTCGTGGCAGCAGAAAACACTCCTTTGCCGGCTCCCCACTTGGTAAGGTTTTTTTGCCGATCTGACCCTCCCATCCCTTCCCAACGTCTGACGGCTCACTTAGTCCTTTGCCGCCCCCCCCTTCCCTTCCCGCGGTCCCGACTATGAACCTGGCGATTCCAGCAGCGTGTGCAGCAGTCTTCACACGCTGCTTCGGGCCCTTCTGTTGCCCTGATTTGCTCTGCCGCGTCTCTGATGATGTCATCAGGGACGTGCCAGAGTAAATCAGGGCAGTAGAAGGACCCGAAGCAGTGTGTGAAGACTGGAATCACTAGGTTCATAGTCGGGACCGCGGGAAGGGAAGGGGGGGCGTATGGGACTAAGGGAGCCGGACAGACCGCAGGAAGGGAAAGGGGGGTAGAGGAAACGCTACTGCTGCTGCACAGGGAAGTGGTGTGGGGTGAGGGAATGCTGCTTTGGCTGCTGCACAGGGAAGTGGTGGGAGAGAAATGCTGCTGCATAGGAGGCAGGGAGAGAGACAGATAGATAGAAAGACAGACAGACAGACAGCGGGAGGAAGGGAAACAGAAAGAAAAGAAGAAAGACCCAGGGGCAGGGAGATACACAGAAACACAGACAGACAAAGGGGGCCAGGGACAGAGACAGACAGAAAGAAATACAGCTGGAGGGAGAGAGAGACAGAAATAAAGACAGACAGACAGACATATATTCTAGCACCCGTTAATGTAATGGGCTAAAATACTAGTATTATAATAACACCAAAGATATTCAAAAATCAATTTCTCTGGTAGAAAATTACAGGCCTATAGCATTAATTCCTCTTTTCATCAAGGTGATGGATTGGTTCATAATCAACTACTGGATTATGTGGAATAGTTTCTCTTACTGCATGATTCTCATTCTGGCTTTAGGCCACTTTACAGCACAGAAACAGTTCTCGCATTCCTTTTAAATGATATGTACGGAATATTAAGGGCTCCTTTTACTAAGCTGCGTTAGTGTTTTTAGCGCACGCAGCATTTTAGCGTGCGCTAAACCCGTGCTCCATGGCTAGAACTAATGCCAGCTCAATACTGGCATTAAGGTCTAGCGCGCGTGGCAGTTTAGCACGCACTATTCTGCGTGTTAAAGCCCTAACGCGGCTTAGTAAAAGGAACCCTAAGTAGTGGCCTTAATGCGTTGGTATTGCAGCTTAATCTTAGTTGTGCATTTGATCTTATAGATCATGACTTAGGGAGCTTACAGTTTAGCTGTAAGCTGATAACAGTGGCTGAGCGAATCCTTATAACATAATTTCAGTGGGTGGGGGATGGAGGGGGGGGGGTTGGAATGTGAGGGTTGGTAGTGGGAGCTAGAGGTGGGAAGGGATTGGTGGTTGGGGTGCTAAGGCAGGAGGATTGGTTGTGAGAAAGGGTGAGGGGTGATTGGTGGAGGACTTGTGAGGATTAAGGGTGAATTTGGCGGGCAAAATCAGTTTGGGAAGGTGTGGGTGTGTGGGAAGAGGTGGGTAGGCAGGGTTAAATTTGTTAAACTTTTAGGGTGGTTTGTGTTACCTTGTTGTGGTGCTTTTGCTTCGGGTGTCGAGGTTTGTGCTGAGGACGACAGCTGGGTCCAGGTAATTGAGTTGTCTTGTCCTTTAATTGGTGCTGCTTTTCGGTTTGTGTTGCTAGTTTTTCTGGGGCCTAGCATCGTTTAGCCGGAGAGGCGTGTGTGCGCGGAGCCGGCACTGCCTTACGGACGCCTCCGGCGGTGCGAGGGTGCTTTCCGGCATTGTGGTGCCGCGCGTGTGTGGGAGCTGCCGGATAGGCCTCTGTGAAGCATATTCTCTCCGCGCGTTTTTTCTTGCTCCTTCGGTCGGCTGCGGAGGTGTCGGGAGCTGGCAGTTTTCAGCACAAGACCGGCGGTTTTCTGCACAGCACAGCAAGGTTCGTTTTTCTTTTTGGAGTGTGCCTGCTTGCTTGCTGTGCGGTTGGGGGGTGCTGCGTGTTTGTAGGGAAATAGCTGGGAAGGCAGTCTAGCAGGCCAGGCTGTATTGGATCCGGTGGGGTGTGTCTTCAGTTGTGCTGGGGACTTTGGGGCGTGTGTCTGCTTCCTTGGCTGTTTGCCTTATTTCTGCCTGAACCGTGTGTGGGATCCTTGGTGGGGGCAGTGAGGGGGGGGGAAAGTTTGCTAGTGCTTGGGGTGGGGGGGGTTTGGGTTTAGAGTATTGGGGTGTGGGTTGCTGGGTTTCTGGGGTTGGGGGTGGTGTGCTTGGTCTCAATTTTATAGCTTGTTCAGGTGCTTTTGTTATGGCTCCTAGGAAGCAGCAATCTGCTAGGGGGGGCTCTTCAGCTAGAGGGGCTCGTAGGGGACGCTCTACCTCTCTTGCAGGTGCGGTTCCCAGTGGTGCTGCTGGGAGGCAGCGGCGAGGTTCCCGTGCAGCTGTTCCACGGGGTTCTGGGCCTCGCAGAGGAGGAGCCCCTGGTGTTCGGATCTCTGGAACCCGGGTTGCTGGGATGTCAGCTGCTTCTCAGCCTGGTACATCTGCAGTGGATCCTGCTCCTGTTGATCATTCTGGTGAGTCTTTTGGGGCTTTGATGGATGTTTTGGCTGGGGTGGATGCTGTTGAGTCTGGGAGTGGGGCGCGTCCGGTGGCGCACTCAGTGGCGAAGCGTTTGCGGGATAAAAAATTTTTGAAGCGACTTCAGCATGTTGTTAAGCGTTTAGATGTGGACAAGAGGCGGCGTCGGGGGGTTCCTGCGGATCCGATGGCTGTTTGGCAGTCGTCGGATTCGTGGGATTCCTCGGAGGTTTCTTCTGGTGCCTCTTCCTCTTCGGAGAGTGGTGTTGCCGCTGGACCTTCAGCCCAGTCTGTGAGTTTGGGAGCGGGTGTTCCGCCGTCCACGTCTGTGCCGAGTGGTTCGTCTGGTGCGGCTGCTCAGCTGATGCGTCGTGGTCATACTTTATGTGAAATTGCACCTTTAGACTGTAGTATTTCTAAAAAATTGCGGGACAAAATATTGAAGGGCAAGTATGTGGATGTGTTTTCTTTGTTGGAAAAGGAGCAGGATAGGCTGGAAAAGAAGAAAGATGCTGGTAAGGCTGATGGGCAGCGTAGTCGTTTTCGTGTGCCTAGAACCATTATGAATTGGTTGCTGGGTTTTAATATCTATGCTTCTGTGGTTGGGGCTGCTCGGCCAGGTTTGTATGCAGGCTTGTTGAAATATTCTGATCTCATTTTGAGGGCGTTTCGGATTTATGGTGGGTGGTCATGGCTAAACTATGACGAGCAATTTCGGAAAAGTTTGGCTACTGATAAATCATGGGTGTGGGGGTATAGGGATGTTGATTTATGGCTTGCTGAGATGACGCAGGCTCGTGCTGGCTCCTTTCGTTTCGGAAGGGGGGCGGGCTCTGCTGTCACGGGAGGGCCCTCAGTTAGTGGGGTCTCTTCCTCCTTCGGTACCCGGGTGCCCCTTGGTAATTCCGGACGCGGTGAGACTTTTGGGTTGCCCGGGTCCCGAGTCGCCATGGGTACCTTCTGTTTCCAGTTTAATGCCGGGCGTTGTGACCGAGCGGTTTGTAAATTCCAGCATCGATGTAGTCAGTGTTCTGGTGCCCACCCAGCCTTTCGCTGTTTCAGTGCTGGAGCCAGCGGTCGAGGGGCAGGAGTTCGGAATGCCGGGTCCTTTGGTGGGAGTTTGCCTGGTCAAGGCAGAGTCCCCAATTAATTTGCCCATGCTTGATTTATGGTTGGGTTTGTACTCTCTGGAGGATGTTGCTCAGCTGCTTGGGGAAGGTTTTCATTTTGGTTTTGTGATTCCTTTTGCTGGGCCACCCCTTGCTCATCATTGTCGTAATTCTCCTTCGGTAGCTCGGCATGTGGAGGTGGTTCGTGCTAAGTTGCTGAAGGAGTTGGAGTTGGGGAGGATTGCTGGCCCATTTTCTTTTCCGCCTTTTCCCGATTTGGTACTATCACCTTTGGGTGTTGTGCCTAAAAAGGAGCCGGGCAAGTTCCGGCTCATTCATAATTTATCATTTCCTTTGGGCTGTAGTGTGAATTCTTTTATTGACCCCCTGTTTTGTTCCGTGCAGTATACTTCATTTGATGTGGCCATTGCTATGCTGCGTACTCTGGGTGCGGGTGCGCTTTTGGCTAAGGCCGATATCGAGTCCGCATTTCGTTTACTTCCTGTACATCCAGATTCTTTTTATTTGCTTGGTTTTCAATTTGAGCATCAATTTTATTTTGACAAATGTATGCCAATGGGCTGCTCTGTTTCTTGTTCTTATTTTGAGGCATTTTCTACTTTTATTCATTGGGTTACTCAATGTGTTTCTGGCTGTGTGACTATTGTACATTATCTGGATGATTTTTTGTTTGGGGGTCCGGCTGGTTCTTCTCAGTGTGCTGAATTGGTGGGGGCTTTTCATGCAGTCACTCAGAATTTGGGGGTTCCCTTAGCATTGGATAAATCTGAAGGGCCAGCTACTTCTTTAGTTTTTCTGGGGGTTGAATTGGACTCTGTGCGTATGGAGTCTCGTTTGCCTGCTGTAAAGGTTGCTGCCTTGAGAGAGGCTATTCAGGCAGCTTTGCAGAAATCCAAATTGACATTGCGGGAAATTCAGTCTTTGGTGGGACACTTTAATTTTGCTTCTCGGGTGATCCCGATGGGTCGGGTATTTTGCCGTCGTTTGGCAATTTTGTCTCGGGGCTTGCGGAAACCGCATTTCCGTGTGCGCATTACACGGGGTGTGCGGGAAGATCTTCGGTTGTGGTCTCATTTTTTGGCTTGCTTTAATGGGGTTTGTGTGTGGCAGCAGGAGGAAGTTACATCAGTGGATTTACGTCTTTTTACTGATGCTGCAGCGGGCTTTGGTTTTGGCATTTATTTTGGGGGGTCATGGTGTGCAGAAAGGTGGCCTGAGTGGTGGCGAGATCGGGGTTGGTGTGATAATATTGCTTTGTTAGAACTTTTCCCGGTCTTTGTGGCTACGGTTCTTTGGGGGCCCAAGTTGGCTAACCGGAGAGTGGTGGTTTTTTCTGATAACACTGCTGTTGTGCAGGCACTTAATGCTCAATCTGCTCATTGTCCATTATTGGTTGAGCTTTTGAGGCTCATTGTTTTGCGTTGTTTACAGCTTAATACCACACTCTCTGCTAAGCATGTTCCTGGTTTTTTGAATGAGATTGCTGATTCATTATCTCGGTTTCAGTGGGCCCGTTTTCGGGCTTTGGTACCTGCAGCGGAAGAAGAACCCGTGGTCATGCCTGTCACACTGTGGACCTGTTTGCTGGATCGTTGGGAGAGTTACTGAGGAAGTCTTTGGCTGAGAATACATGGAATTCTTATCGGTCTGGCTGGAACCGTTACCTGAGGTTTTTGGAAGCCACATCTGCATTGGGTGTTCCGCCCTTTTCGGTATCTCTCCTGGTACACTTCTTGCTTTTTTCTCAGCAACGGGGCTGGTCTGTTGGGATGGTTCGTGCCTCTTTGGCCAGTATTGCCTTTTTGGCTCAGCTGCTCGGCTATCCGAATCCTTGTGCCTCCTTTTTAGTGAAGAAATTGTGGGTTGGCTTTCAGCGCTCTATTCTTATTAGGCCTGTTAGGCCTGAGCGTTTGCCTATTTTACCACTTTTATTGCAGCAGTTGTGTGCTGTTTTGCCTGGCATTTGTACGGATGGCTTTGAAGTGTTGTTGTTCCAGGTGGCTTTTAGTGTTGCCTTTTTTGCAGCTTTGCGAGTCGGTGAGCTGGTAGCTCCAGCTAAGTCTGCGGTTGGTAGCACTGGCCTCCTGGTATCTGATGTGTTTTTGGACAGGCGCTACTTGCGTTTGCATATACGGCGTTCAAAGACTGATCCTTTTGGGAGAGGGTCCTCTGTTTCTTTGCGGCCTTTGGCAGATGGTCCCTTGTGTCCTGTGCAGTGTGCCTTGTCTTATGCTGCGGTGCGTCCGATGGGGGGTCTCTATTGGCTGATTCATGCTGATGGCACACCACTGACTCGTTTTCAATTTTCTGCCATCTTGAAGAGGTGTCTGGTGGCGGTTGGATGTGACCCGCAGTCTTTTGGGACACATTCCTTCCGTATTGGGGCTGCTTCTTATGCGGCTGAACGGGGGGCTTCTCCTTCCATGTTATGTAAAATTGGGCGTTGGCGTTCTACCTGTTATAAACGCTATGTGAGGCCTGGTTGTATGTCATTTTGTTCATGATTTTCTTGCTGCTTCAGTTTTTTCTTGCAGGTCCTTTGCCGCCTGATAACTGTGTGTGGTTATGTGGCCATTCTTACATCTTTTGGGCTCAGAAACGTGCAGTGGAATCTCGCTGGGGATCGAATCTGGGCCTTGTGCATCATGGAGTTCGAATTCGTTGGCTGGGACTCCGAGGCATGTGCTGGGACCAAGTTTTTCCGACCTTGTTGCAAGCCAGAAGATTTTCCTGTCCTCAATTGATTGTTTTTCATGTTGGAGGGAATGATCTCTGCAAGGTAAAAGGGGTGGATTTGATTCGCTGTATAAAGCGGGACTTATTGTTGGTGGCCAGTTATTTTCCTGGCACCCGCTTAGTCTGGTCTCGCATTATTCCTCGGATCATTTGGAGGGATGCGCTCAAGGTTGAAGGTATTGAGCGTTTGAGAAAACGGGTGAATTCTGAAATTTCTAGGTTCATTGTTTCTCTTGGTGGGTTTGTTTTAAGCCATGATTTGATTGCAGTTGATTGTCCTGGTTTATATAGACCAGACGGTGTGCATTTATCTGATATTGGTCTTGATATTTTTTTGAGTTCTATCCAAGACCTGTTGGAAGCTTGTTATAATAGGCAGCATGGTCGCAGCTTGGGGGGGGAGCGGTGACTTGCAAGGCAGTCACCGCTTGTGGCGGAAATGTGTTATGGGGTGAATTGTGCACAGTGTGGCTTATGAAGTTATATCTTTTATGTGCTTATTCTGCTCATGTGCGGAACCGCCATGGGTGGCCGGCATGATTCTGCGATACCGCGAGTCTTGCTGGGGGAAGTGGGGTTTCATGGAATGTGATGAATTTGTTGAGCTGTGCTAATTCGACACCGATTAGCATCAAGGGGTTTGAGTTTTGTGAGTTAAGCTAGTTCGACACCGAATAGCTCCAAGGTTTATGGTTATGCTACACTGAATTATTTATATATATATGTTATGTTTTACAAATTCATTGATGAATAATTTTAATAAAGCTGCGGCCCATGCTTTGCCATTACTAAGTGTCATGTGTCTTTATTCAGTGATGTGAGTATAAGGAGTGATGCGAATGCCAGTGTTAGGGAGCTTACAGTTTAGCTGTAAGCTGATAACAGTGGCTGAGCGAATCCTTATAACATAATTTCAGTGGGTGGGGGATGGAGGGGGGGGGGGTTGGAATGTGAGGGTTGGTAGTGGGAGCTAGAGGTGGGAAGGGATTGGTGGTTGGGGTGCTAAGGCAGGAGGATTGGTTGTGAGAAAGGGTGAGGGGTGATTGGTGGAGGACTTGTGAGGATTAAGGGTGAATTTGGCGGGCAAAATCAGTTTGGGAAGGTGTGGGTGTGTGGGAAGAGGTGGGTAGGCAGGGTTAAATTTGTTCCCTTCCCGCCCTCCCAGTTTTTTTGGGTGGTTTGGTTTTGGTGGGTGGTGGTTGGGTTGGTCGCAGCTTTTGCGGAAATGTGTTATGGGGTGAATTGTGCACAGTGTGGCTTATGAAGTTATATCTTTTATGTGCTTATTCTGCTCATGTGCGGAACCGCCATGGGTGGCCGGCATGATTCTGCGATACCGCGAGTCTTGCTGGGGGAAGTGGGGTTTCATGGAATGTGATGAATTTGTTGAGCTGTGCTAATTCGACACCGATTAGCATCAAGGGGTTTGAGTTTTGTGAGTTAAGCTAGTTCGACACCGAATAGCTCCAAGGTTTATGGTTATGCTACACTGAATTATTTATATATATATGTTATGTTTTACAAATTCATTGATGAATAATTTTAATAAAGCTGCGGCCCATGCTTTGCCATTACTAAGTGTCATGTGTCTTTATTCAGTGATGTGAGTATAAGGAGTGATGCGAATGCCAGTGTTATTGTTACTCTGTTTAGATTCACTTGGTTTATCTGGAAACGTTTACCAATGATTTAAAGGTTTTTTGACATCCCGTAGCTGTCAAGTAAAATCGGAGATTTATTCTCATAGATGGGATAATCTATATGTCCTGTGTCAAGGCTCCCTTTATCTCCTCTTCTTTTTAATATTTATCTTTCCTCTTTGGGGGTTCACCTGACAAGTTTAAATGTGAAATGTTATAGTTATGCTTATAATATTGCAATAGAGCTCCAAGTTACTTCCCTTCTGCCTTCTGAGATTACAAGGGTAGAAATTGTCTTATCTACTATAGAAGGATGGATGCATGATTTTAAGCTGAAGCTGAATAAATAATAAAAACCAATATTTTTTTCTTAGCCACTTCATCCAAGGGTTCCTTTTACAAAGCCGCGCTAGCGGTTTAACGCATGCAATAGCGCACGCTAAATCGCCGGCCGCGCTAGCCGCTACCGCCTCATCTTGAGCAGACGGTAGTTTTTCGGCCAGCGCAGGGGGTTAGTGCGTGATGAAAAGTTGCACGCGTTAAACCCGCTAGTGCGGCTTGGTAAAAGGAGCCCCAAGTGTGAGTCTGATAGTATAATTTTAGGAGGGAATATTTACCCACTGTGAGAATTTTGGGGGTATATAGTATGTTGACAAAAAGTTATCTTTGTCATCACAAAAAGGGTTTCTTATGTTATGAAAACTGAGATCAATTAGATCGTATTTTGAAAGAACCCTTTTTCAACTGCTTGTTCAGTCATTAGTACTGCGTCTTTTACATTGTTGTAATATTGTTTAACTGACAAGACAGCAGTCTCTTCTTCAAAAATTATATGTTATTCAGCTGTCCGATTGATTTTTAACTTGAAGAAATATGACCATGTTTTTCCCTATTATCGAAAAATGTACTAGCTTCCAGTAGAGGGTAGAGTCTTATTTAAGTTTGGATGCTTTATTTATAAAGCGTTGTATGGGTTATCAGCAAGATATTTTATGAATTATTTTGGTTTTTATTACGCAAGGGCATTCTTTGCATAACTTATCATTATTTAGGTTTTCTGCAGTTAAAGGTTGCTCAAAAATTGACAACTATCGTACTGGGATTCTGAATTTGAGCTGCTGATTAAATGGTCTATGACATATGCATTTTAGAAAACTTTTAAAAACTTATTTATTTTTTATTTGTAGACTATGCAGTATTACTGTAATTGATCTAAATGTAATTCGCTATTATTTTTTCTGTTTTATTTTGTGCACCACATCGAACCACAAGGTATTTGCAATATAGAAATAAAATTTTGTGTTATGTTATTTCAATTGGATCCTATCAAAGGCTTTTACAGTGTTGATAGAACTGCTGCTGAGAGGCAATTTCTGAACCAATAATAGTATATTTTGAAAGACATGGGCATTGTCAGTGATGCATCTTTGCTGTATGAAGCCCACTTGACTAGGATGTAGAAGAGTAGACATGACAATGGACAGCTGATCAGAATTAATCCTAACACAGATTTTATATCTGCGTTGAGCAAGAAAATGGGTCTGTAGTTATTAATTGATAATGGAGCTCTACCTGGCTTTTCCACTACGGTGATAACTGCTTCTATGAAGTGAATAGCATCTGAAGCATGAGATATAATATAGGAAAAGTAATTCAGTAGTTTAGAAGATAGCTGTGAGACAAATATTTTATAAAAGTCTACTGGAAAGTCGTCTGGGCCAGGAACTTTCCTGGAAGCAAGAGACTTTTTGCTAATGCAATTTCTTGTATTATCCAGCTGTTGCCATTGAGAATCTAAAAGTACAGGGTGTTGCAGGTTGTTCAGAAAAACATCAAAAATATTTGATCATCCACAGCTTCTGATGCATACAAAGATGAATAGAAATACAAGTAGTCCCCAAGTTACAGATGCCTGACTTAAGTACTATTCGTACTTAAGAACAAAGTTGTGGTTTCATTTGATTTCACTGAACACTCTTTCCAGTGGTGTAGACTTCTACATTTTTCCTCTAGCAGATTCAGGAATGATGAATGGCCACATTAAGAACTGTGTGTGGTTGTGCATGCTTAGAGGGAATACTGGCAGGGACAGTTGGCCCTTTTGTCAGCTGAGAGCAGAGGTAAGCAGCAACAATCTTAAAATCCACAAGTTTGGAGTTATATACAAATCTAACTTAAGAATAGCTTTAAAAATATAATTCGTTCTTAACCAGGGGACTGCCTGTAAACAAATTGTTTAGCGATGTCTGGATCCATAGAACATAAGGAGCCACTGAAATCCAGGGTTCATAGACAACCCCGCGAAAGACAAAGGCGCGCGCCGACAACTGAGCGCAAGATGGAGGCGTGCGCCAAAGAAAATTACAGTTTTTAGGGGCTCTGATGGGGGTTTTTGTTGGGGAGCCCCCCAGTTTACTTAATAGAGATCGCGCCGGCGTTGGGGGGGGGTTTGGGGGGTTGTAACCCTCCACATTTTACTGTAAACTTAACTTTTTCCCTAAAAACAGGGAAAAAGTGAAGTTTTCAGTAAAATGTGGGGGGTTACAACCCCCAAACCCCCCACAACGCCCCCACAACGCGGCGCGATCTCTATTAAGTAAAGTGGGGGGGTTCCCCCCACACACACCCCCGGTCGGAGCCCTAAAAACAGTAATTTTCTGCGGCGCGCACCTCCGCACTGCACTCAATTGTCTGAGCACGCCTTTGTCCCGGCGCGCTTTTGACCTGACACCGATATGATGGTTTGTTTTCATTTAGGTTTTAACCGATAGGCAAGGAGTCTGCCAGCTTTGTTGTCAGAATAGTATAAGGCTTGCTGTAAAAATAATATATTACTTGCTCTCTGAGTAAGCAAATGAATAATCATATAAAAGTACAGTATATTTGGCATTTGCAGTTTCTGAAATATTACTCAAGCAAGAGAACAAATGTACTCCTGCTCCAATAGCTGAATAGATTGTTCATGTTCCATTAATTCATGAGATCTGGTCTTATTCATCCAGGCTACATAGCTAATGATTTCTCCCCTCAAAACAGACATGTAAGCATCCCAAACATTGTTTGGAAACACATCCGAGGTAGAGTTGTGAGCCAAAAAATCATGAGTAACATTTTTTAAGTTGAAATTCTTCCTGATCCTAGAGATCAGTATTGAGTCACCAACAAGGAGTTTTACAATTAGAGACAATCAAGTCCATATCAAAACCAACTGTAGCGTGATCTGAAATAACAATTGGTCTTTTTAAAAAAAATTAATTATAGATTTTCAAATTACATACCAAGTAATAACTTGTACAGAAAGTAAGTTAGTAGGATATGACCTATATCCAATATAAATCATATTCAAACCAATTTAAACAAAATGCATAAAGAAAATTCTTTCAACTAACCCAACTCAAGTCCACAAAATATAGATCCAAGATTACATTTAAGCGAACAAAAGAAAAATAATATAAGAAGATAAATTACAAACAGAACTGAGGTATGGGCAGTTTATATAAATTAAAGAGCTGTTAGCTTCTCTTTATCTAGTCGAGACAGAGCCAGAAAAGCAGTTAGCTGTTGAGGTTCAAAAAAAACATTTAACTGAATGGTAGCAAATAATACACTTGCAAGGATGTCTCAAGTAAAACGTCGCTCCCAGTAAAGTGACTCCAGGTTTCAATAATAGAAATTAGCTATGTCACTTTTGGGTTTCTCTAGAAAGGTCAGGAAACATTTGTATTTTACAACCAAGAAACTCTTTCTGCCTGTTTTTAAAGAAAAGTCTCAATAACCATATTTTATCTGTTGCGAGAGCTACAGTCAGAATCATTGTAGAAGGTACAACTGTTTCTCTATCTGATGTTTCTAAGATTTCAGAAACATTCAGTGGTGCCTGGTTCGATATTTTAGACTGCAATTGAGCCCCATCTTTATATGGCAAGTAATACACTTGAACAAATGGTGGTAAAGTTTCTTCTGAAACTTGCAAAATTTCTATCAGGTATCTCCTGAGCATTTCCCTGGGAGTAACAATTGGTCTAATAAAAGCAGTAAAAACAGTAGACACCAAAGATTGAGAGATAAGAAAATAGTCTATATGGTTATATGAAGCATGAGATACAGAATAAAAAGAATAATCTCTAGTGTCTGAAAAAAAACCCAATTCAAATCAGAACAAACTGGGGAAAACACAATGCTCTTGACTTTCCTTTTATTTCTTCCAAAGTCTCAAACAGTATAAAAACTTGTCCACATTCAACATATAAAAGTCTAACAGACACGACACAGGCCGTGTTTTGGCTGACAAGCCTTCCTCAAGGGTCCAATCATAAATGATGTGTTTTTATAATTTTCCAAATCTCAAACAATGCTGTGTCCTTTGTGCATGCCACATTAATGCAAATAAACTCTCAAAGTCATACGAGGACAGAAACTCCAATCTCCTACAGACTGGTAATGTGTTGATGGGTGTGTGATTCATGCAAGTGAAAAAAAGAATTAATTATAGTCTACTTTTATATGTGTTTAGAAACGATGGTAGTTATAAGCACAGAAATATAATTTTAGCAAAATACATGATACAGACATTTATGAATTAATCTTGGTAGTCCTTCCTGAGATGACAATATGATAGATGAAGTATAATGAAAATTAGCTATGTGTGACAGCATATTATTTATGTTACAAAGCGGTATGATCTTACAATACTAACTTGTGGTTTCATATAATACATTAATATGAAATAGGCGTTGTCCTTTTGATAAACACTTGTAAATCCTGTCTAGAAAAATGACAATTAAAGAAATTGTGGAAAAACAATCTCCATATATCCACCAAAGCAAAGTCAAACATCAAATTCTTTAACAATGGCCTTGATATGGAGGATGCAGGCTGATAAGTTGTGCTTCTGTCTAATACTGCATCTTGTGGTAGATTAAAATATCCCACTACAATGAGAGGTACCCAAAAAAGAGCCAAAGCTTGAAATAAATCTTGAAATAATGGAGGAGAGTCTACTGTAGGTGCATATATGTTAAGATAACATATCTAATTCCAGAAATCATAACATCACGTATCACCCATCTGCTTTCCATAACCAATGACTGAAAGCAGATTGAAATTTTTAGAGAAGGATGAAACAATGTAACCACCCCATTCTTTTTCTGAGTGCCAGGAGAAAAACAACCCTGCCCTTTCTAAACATGTATAAATTTAACTGAGTTTTGGGTGGATAAGTGAGATTCTTGGATTAGTGCAACATTGATATGTTCTTTCTTAAGATGCTGAAAGATTTTGGTAGGCTTAATGAGGTATTAACACCATTCACATTCAGAGATATAGGGCTCCTTTTTATCAAGCCTCACTAGTTGAATATGGCAAGACGCATATCAGATTTGTTTCAGAAACCCTATTAGAGGGTTGCAATAAACATTCACGAGGTGCATATAAGGCCCGCTTGTAAGCATGTTTAATTACTTTATGAGGATACCCTCTCTCCACAAACCGGCTCCTCATCTCCTGTGCATGCTCCTTATATTCATCAATGTGGGTGCATAAACGCCGCAGCCTCAAAAATTGGCCAATCGGTAAGTTGTCCTGTAGGTGTTGAGGATGAAAGCTGGTATATTGCAATAGATTATTGTGATCAGTAGTCTTCCTGAATATGGTAGTGGTAAATTGCCCCCCTTCCAGGGTAATCAAAATATCCAAAAATGGAACTTGAACAAAACTGGTATGTGCTGTAAATTGTAAATGGATGTTACAACCATAATGAATTTTGTTTCTTAACTATGAGCACAATTTTCATAGCATGTTTTTGTTCTTGTTAAGCGCTGCACACTGCAAATAAAAACAATATAAAAAGCTCATCTTTCCAGCTTCCTGATGTAGTATGGCGAAACACAGACTGTGTTGGAGCCGTGAACTGACCTTTTTAGATAAGTGGTCTACTGTTAAACAGCTTTTGTAGAGCCATAACATTTGCCACTCCAGGAGAAGCAAGAATCCTTGCTCCATGCAATGTGTTATGATTAAAATGCAAGCACCTTTCCAGTGACATTGTACTGCTGCTGTGGCGCCTTGCGGAAGAGCTTATGAGCACATTTAAATATTTAAAAGCCTTTAAATGTTATATGATCATATTATTTGAGAAACTTGCCCAGTATTGATGGGAGGGGGTCTTTTGTGTTTTGTTCTATTTTGAAAGTATTGCCCCCTCTAGTGGACTGTAATTTAAAATCTACGGTCTGTTTAGCTACAACCATCTTTGGCATTAACTTTTAATATTCATCTTTATTCATTTTTTCTTCTTCCTCTTCAATTCTATCTACTGTTCCATGTCTTTCCTTCCCATCTATCTATGTACACCATCTCCTCTCTCTCTCTCTCTCTCCTCTTCCTTTCCATCCCTGTGCAGCATCTCCTCCCTCTATTTCATCTGACATCTTTCTCCTTCCTTCCCTTCTCCCCCTTTGTGGACTGGCATCTCTCTCTCCTTTTCTCCCTAACCAATAGTTCATATCTCTCCTTTCCCCCTTCTTGTGATCTGGTATTTCTCTCCTCTCCTTCTCTTTCTTCTTCCTCCCTATCCTAGCCTGGAATCTCTCTCTCTCTCTCTCTCCTCTTTCCCTTCCCTGGTCTGGCATCTCTCCTTCCCTCCCCTCCAGTGGTCCAATATATCTCTCCTCCCCTTTCTCCCTCCTTATGGTCTGATTTCTCCTCACCTTCCTTCCTCCTCCTATTCCCTACCATGGCCTTTGGTGGCCCGGAGGATTTCCCTCTGCTCCTGCTTCCCGCCTATGAGGGAACAGGAAGCAGTAGCAGAGGGAAAGCTTCTTGGCTGCAAAAGACAGTGTGTTCACTCATGAAGTTGCAGCCATTTTCAGAATCTTCAGACTGGCTCTTGAAGAAGCCCATAGACCACTGGGGTCATTAAAATATATTTGGGGAGGGTGCCCTGTGGTATTATCATGACAGCAATTCCCATTCCCATGGCAATGGAATGGTCAACCGTTGCTGCTGTAATACCAGGCAAAATTGGCAAAGTTTTCTCATTACCGTCACTCTCTAGTGTTCTTTTCAAAGGGTTTAAAGTCATTGCAGCAAAAGTGGATGAAGTGTATGGAGCTATCAGAGAACTATATTGAAAAAAAATTTGAAAACTCTTTTCTTTCCTACTGAGGTAGATAAATTATTGAACACCCCTCATAGGTTGCTTTGGTACAAACTGAGAGGCTACAGCATAGCCCACTGGGGAAGGAAGCGGAGCTGAAGAGAATGATTGATGCCTTTTGCAAAAACATCTAGTTTGGGGGTGACTACCAACTGTCATGGTACATGGGCTTATCATGCCACTGTGGTTTGGGCGCATCTGAGAAACTGAAAGCTATGCCATCAGTAGTTTCACTACCAGCAGGGCCTCCCAAGATGGACAGGTTTCAGCGATGATGTCAGAGTAACAATGTACCACCCATATGGGCAGCAGCAAATGGGCAGTGTTGGAGGTGAAGGATCACATTTGATGCAACAATGGCAACAACATCAAATTTATACTGCGCAGAAGAAAGACTCAGCAATCTATTTCTGTATTCTGCAATGAAAACTTGATGATGTTCATCAGGTCACTAGGATTAAAGCATGAGTCGGTGGCACTTATCACACACCCAACTGTTTAGGATCTCTATACCCATCTACCCGAAAGAAGATTATTGAGGTGAGGTAACCTAATCTTTCTTTACACTGTGGTTTATTGCACTATAACAAATATTGCAGCCATCAGTTCATTAGAGCTACCATCTTGGTTGTACATTTTAATATCTTTTAAAGTTCAGGAATTTCCTCTTGTGTTTCTAGCTCAGTTGGGGTTGGCCTTTAGTGGGGCTCCTGTAACCTGAACCTTGATTTACAACTACCTGGGGAAGGGTTTTCCTTCATGTATAACCATTTCCCACTCCATTTTTTTAATCAAGACAACAGTAAACCTTGGAATTAAACATGTGTGCAACTGAAATGTGCTCACTAGCTCTTACCATTTTGTAATGGCTGGACTTCTCTTCCTCAGAGAGCTGCTTACATTGCTTTCACCATATCTTCCAGGCTTGGATAGTTTGAAGAACAGAAGCCAGGTTCAGGAATAAAACCCCCATATCTCCTTTATGGCAGCTCATAACCCTCTCTATTGATGGAGGTATTGCTCAGTGAATGTTTGACTTCCAGATGTTCACATATAATTTATACATGTGCCATACAAATTGGTTCTTTATGCTTTGAACAGGACCGTCCCGTTATTACATTGCTTGTCCAGTTGTCCCCATACACCACTTTGGGATGACAAAATGTCCCGTTTTTAGTGGTGAGGGCGATCTAATAACCGGACGGTCCCGTTCAAAACCCTGGAAGAGCTGGGGACATGGCTTTCTTTACCCGCTGCCACCATTCGTGATCCTGCCCCAATCTCTTCCTGTTCCTGCACTGGCTCTTGGATTCGCTTTGCCACCTCACCCCTCCCCTTGGAGCAACCCTCTCCTTTGGAAGTGGCTGGACCAGAAGCTTTCTCTCCGATGTCAGAGTTCACGTCAGAGAGAGGCTTGTGGGTCAGCCACATGCAGCGTTTCAAACTGCTTGGGCCGGGCCGTCCAGAAGTGCTGGGCCATCATCCGTCATCCAGGAGTGCTGGAGCAAGGAGTAGTTCAAGAATTGGAAAGACTAAGAGGAGCAGTTCCACAAGTAAGAAGAGAGGAGATGCAAGGTGGGGGATTGGACATAGTGATGTGGGGAGTGCTTTTGGGGACAAATGCTGGAAGGCAGTGAAGGGGAGGGGCAGTTTTGACAATTTATATCTGCTGTCTATATTTTGCACTAAATTTGTCTATTTTTCTATAGACTGAGGTGACATTTCGTATTTTAAAGTCATCTGTCTTGACCTCTTTGAAAAATAAAACAAATATAAATGATAATTAACATTTTCTCTGCATACAGTGTGCTTTGTGTTTTTTTCAATTTTATGGTTATCATTATGAATTAATAAGATATTCTGTGTACATGAAAAATGAACGGAAGAGGGGAGAAAGTTTCCTGTGAAAGGTGCCTGGTGAAGGAGAGTGGAGCACTGTAATTATTACCTGCAGCTCCTCCTATCCCAGCTTTTTACATATCCTAAGTGCCGCAATTCGGGCAGGCACTGAGAAGGCCACCTACATCATTGGGGAGGCCCCTTGTAATCGGACATAAAACGCTGCAGCCTCTGTGGCGCGTGCCCTAAGGGGCACGCCAGGCCCCTTGGGAGCCCCTTGGAGCCAATTGGAGACGATTGGAGTGAGGTCAGTGATTGCGCCCCCCTTGAGTTCTGTTTGTAGTATAATTTTGAGGTTTTGTCTATGGGGAAGTGCAAAGCTAAAATTAAAGTTTCAGCCCCTGTTGCCTCAGGCCCAATTGATAAACATTTGATGTTTGCAGTGATAAACACTATCCAGACTAAGAAAACGGATCAAATATCCGGAGCTTCACTTAGCTTCCCAGAAAGAACTCCTTCTCTCCCTCCAGAAGTTCCTGTTAATCTGGGTCCCGAAGTTGGTCCCAGTGCTTCTGGTGAAGCCTCAGGTCTCTCAGACAATATCATATTTGAAATTGCCTCAAGTTACTTATTTAGCTGAAGGACTTGAAAGCTCTGATGAGAACAAGCAAGAAGTGTCTTTAAATGATTTGTGGCAAATAATAGTAGGATGTAGAAAATGTTGATATCAGTCATAAATCAATCTCAGGATTTTTCAAAAGAAGTGGTAAAGAAACTGGAAAACGTTGACTCAAACATAAAAATTCTAGACGCACGCACGACTAAGGTAGATAAACAAGTTACTAACTGTTTCCATGTCTGCTATGAAGGATTCTCATTCAATTCATGTTAAATTAGAAATAATGGAAAATGCCACAAGGGCACGGAATATACGTTTAATTAATTTCCCTGAAACACATCTGATATATCCTGAGATCCTCTTTCGGAAGTATCTCAGAGAGATATTAGGGCTTACTAATTCAGAATCAATGCCTATTTCATCATTCTATTATATTCCTCCCAGGAAAGGGACTTGGGAGTTCTGATCGACAAGTCGATGAAGCTGTCCACACAATGTGCAGCGGCAGCAAAAAGGCAAACAGAATGCTAGAAATGATAAAGAAGAGGATCACGAACAGATCAGAGAAGGTTATCATGCCGCTGTACCGGGCCATGGTACGCCCTCACCTTGAGTACTGTGTCCAGCACTTGTCACCGTACATGAAGAAGGACACGGTACTACTCGAAAGGGTCCAGAGAAGAGTGACTAAGATGGTTAAGGGGCTGGAGGAGCTGCCGTACAGCGAAAGATTAGAGAAACTGGGCCTCTTCTCCCTCGAACAGAGGAGATTGAGAGGGGACATGATCGAAACATTCAAGGTACTGAAGGGGATAAACTTAGTAGATAAGGACAGGTTGTTCACCCTCTCCAAGGTAGGGAGAACAAGAGGGCACTCTCTAAAGTTGAAAGAGGATAGATTCCGTACAAACGTAAGGAAGTTCTTCTTCACCCAGAGAGTGGTAGAAAGCTAGAACGCTCTTCCAGAGGCTGTTATAGCGGAAAACACCCTCCAAGGATTCAAGACAAAGTTAGATAAGTTTCTGCTGAACAAGAACGTGCGCTGGTAGGGCTAGTCTCAGTTAGGGTACTGGTCTTAGACCAGAGGGCCGCCGCATGAGCAGACTGCTGGGCATGATGGACCACTGGTCTGACTCAGCAGTGGCAATTCTTATGTTCTTAGAAACTGGGGGTGCGGCTAGGGTGGAAATGAGGCAGGGCTAGAGCGGGATTTTGAGGAAAAAAATAAATGGTCATGTTATTTATGCTGTGTAGAACATTGAAGGTTCAACTCCTGATGAAGGCTGACTAGCCAAAACACGGCTGTGTTGAATACTCTTTGAGGTCACTACACCTCCTTGATAACTGAGAATAAAGACAATTAGACTCCGGTGGTTTTATACATCCTACCTTTTCTGCTGCCACAGAACCAGCTATATTTTTGCCTTTATTCTGTAAAGTGATTTGTTCCTCTGGGGAAGCACACACCATCTCCCTATTCCCTCCTAACCATAGGACTTTCAATAAGTTTTGTTGCTTTCAAATCTGAGCGTGTAATTCTTATGAGATGACGGAGCATGGATATTTTCTGTTTTCCCATATCCACCAATGGTAGATTACTTGCAAATCATGTGGGAAAAAAAGATGCTGCCTTTCTGCAAGGACAAGACTTTTGTGTTCTGTCTGTTGGGTTTGAAATCACAATTTACAGTAAATTTGTTTGAGGTTTGTTGTTGATTACTCTGCTGTCATTAAGCATTTCTTAGACTATGTACATTCATTTCCTTTCTTTTGTTGCTAAGGTAGGATAGGATTGATTTTTGTTTTTCAGAGGTTTGAAGGTGAATATTCTGGTAACTTACTTTAACAACTTATTCTAAACTAATCTGTGTCCTCACTAGAACTGTATGCTTTCTCCCATTTGTTACATCTAGCCTGATTTAAAATCTTTATATACTGTATGTACTTTTGAAAAATTGATTAGTTGGATGGCTGCCTGTTTCTCTGAGCTTTATATGATGATTTAAAAAAATGTTCACTGATTTCTGTATAGTGTAATTAAAGCTGACCCAGATTCTGGACCAGAAATACAGGATATAGTCAACTTTACCACTAATGGAATATGAGAGCTTGTGAGGATACAGTACTCTCCTGAAATTCGCAGGGGTTATATTCTCGGAGTGACTGCGAAAAGTGAAAAAAAGTGGAAAAAATGGATGTGGTACAAAAATGCCCTCCCCACTCCGTTTTTGACGGCTGCCATTGGTCGCCGTTGGCTGGAAGGCTCCATTGCGGGTGTACACTCTATCACTGCAACTGCCACCGATGTCCTCTCTTCCTCCCCTCCCCCAATCTCCCTTGTAGCGGCCACCAGAAGTAGTAAGTGCTGCTGCAGCAGCTGGCGGGCCAGATTCCATGGCGCGAAGGGTGGTGATGGGGGAGGCAGATGAGCTGGGAACCGTGTCCTCCGTGTTCACCTGAGCGCCAGCCCTTCTCGAAGGCAGCAGGACGAAGAAGAAATAAAACCCGCGAATGACTGGGGGAGTGAATTCTGAACCACAAATTTGTGGGGGAGTACTGTATACTATACTCCAGTTGTTCTTAGAGCATTGGTCTGGCCTTTAAAAACAAAACAAAAAACACAGACAGGTGAATGTGTCTCCATCAATTGCTAAGAATGAGTACAGGATTTTTTTATTTTAAATGTTAGACCTTTCATGAATGATTTCCAAAATTCAGAGCCCTGGAATACTACCATAAAATCACCAGATCCGATCCAAGAATCCTTACCCTCTCTTACACTAAACCGCGGTAGAGATTTCTACCTTAGCTCTGATACTCATTGGAATTCTTTGAGCGTTAGAGCATTTATCACTCCAAGCCGCTGTAGAAACCTCTATCATGGCTTAGTAAAAAAAAAAAAAGGGGGGGGGGTAGTTTTTTCAGTACTGTCCTACCGTTGAGTTACAAATGTTCACATCTTCAATTCAGGCTCAGTACAAGATTGTGTTGAGAAAATTTCACAGGTTTTCATACGGCAGAAAATCAGGGAATACAGTGAGTTTTATTGAAACCTGTAGATGTCTCTTAAAGTAGTTTTAATATTCTGGGACTATTATGCCAGGTGTAATTGAATCAGCTTGAAGCAGCTGCTCTTGGCATGAGGTCTCTCATATTGCCAGCACCTGCTTTTTCTTCTTTTTCTTTTTTAACATCAAAATGGAAGTAGTGCCAAAACGAATTGAGCTCGGAGTAGAAAAGAACTCTGCATTGCCACCCATTCCGTCCTATTTCCAGAATTACTTAAATCAATATAAAAAAACAGTGGTGTCAGGAAGCAGACCTATAACTTTCTTCCTTTTTACTGGCAGTGGTTCTTTACTAACGGCTCCTTTTACTAAGCTGCGCTAGCGGTTTTAGCACGTAGTACAATGCCACGCGTGTTAGTGCCTCCATAAAGCTGGCGTTAGTTTTTCTGTGTATTGCGGGGGTTAGCGCGCGCTAATCTTCAGCACGCGCTAAAAACGCTACCGCAGCTTAGTAAAAGGAGCCCTAATAGTGGCCATTGTTTCAATGAGGGATTAAATTAACTTTATTATGATCAGATGGGTTCAGATGCTTTATGAAACAGAGCAGACTTCCTCTTGATAAACTGGATTAAAAAACATATAAATGCCATAGCATAGCATTGCTTTTTTTTTTTTTTTGTAAATCTTTATTCGTTTTCAGAACTTATACAAACAAATGTACGGTCAGATAAAACATATAACAGCACTTAACCATCGAACAAATACTAAACAAAGTACTTTACTCCCCCTTTCCCTCCTACCCTCTCTTGATGTATGTAGAGATAATCTAGAAATTAAAGGCTAATCAACAATCAGTTTTATTGTTTAACAAATGCCTCTAATGGACCCCAACGCGTTGTGTCAGCAGACAGCATTCGTTTTCCTTGTGGCATGACACTCTTCTTTGATTGATTTGTGATCAGATTCATTCGAGTGTTAGTATACCTCGTATATCATCATTAGTGACTTTTAAGATTCCTGAGGCAGGCCTGATGGCCGAAACATGTGCATGTCGAGTCAATTTGATGTTTGAACAATAAAGATCGCCATTTCACCAGACGGATTGAAGGACACTTTTTTAGTGCACATCATTCTCTTTTGGACATTTCCACTCTGGTTGTTGCATATTTATAATACAAACAGTGTTTCCCTCTAAAAAGAATAATTTAATCTATCCCAGTTCTAGAAGTCTGCTTTTGTAAATGTCTATTGGACTCTTAGCTTTCAACAATGTCCTGAAAAGAACCACTTCATAAGACAATGGTACAGAGACACCAAGTATCATATTAATTTTTCCCCATATTGATTTCCAAAAGTTGAGTATCAAGGGACAATAAAATAACAAGTGATCCAGTGTCCCTACATCAAGGTGACAGTGCCAGCATCTATTAGACTTTGAACTATCCAACCTTTGTAAATGAACTGGGGTCCAAAAAATTCTATATAACAAAAAGAACCAGGTTTGTCTCATAGATGCTGACGCTGTACATCTCATTCTCCAAGTCCAAATCTGTGGCCATTGTGTAGCAGAAATATGCTGCTTTGTTTCAATACTCCAAATGTCTTAAACTAGTTTCAATGAGGGATTAAATTAGCTTTATTATGATCAGTTGTGTTCAAATGCTTTATGAAAAAGAGCAGACTTCCTCTTGATAAACTGGATTAAAAAACATATAAGTGCTGTAGCAAAGCATTGCTGATTTGTAGACTGATACATATTCTATAACAAGTCTAAACAGTCATATGTGTTCCTTATACCTTTCCCCTTTGTGTTAGGATTGTTTGTTTTTTGTTTTTAATTTGTGATATTATTTCTCATGTTAGCAGGTTGATAGGCAAGCATGAATTCCTTTGTGTTTATTACAATATTATTAATTTGTTTTAAACTGCTCATTTTGATATGCTATGCATTATTACAAAAATATTACAGCAAATTATGAAGAGAAGATTGTAATGACTTTAACAGAGGCAAAATAGTGTTTTAGATCTGGAGAATGAAGACGAAACCTGTGAGGAGTTGAATGTATGCACTACTTAATCATTATTTGTATTCCTTTTAAGTTGTTACAACTTACAAAAACTCTAGTTTTGAGAATGAGAAGGTATCCACTGGAGCTTAGAAGGAAATTATTTAACCAGAAGCAAGGCAGAAACCTGACAGTATAGAGAAGGGTTGGGCTGTTGTTTGCAAAGGCATGGGATATCTCAATGATAGCATGAGCATGTAAGGCAGTGACCATGCATTAACTTTCAACTGTACAGGTACCTACATGGCATCATCCATTCCTGAACCCCCCCCCCCCCAATCACCATTCAATACCTTGTCCAATTCCCCAATTCCCCCTTCACAACCTGATACAATCTACCATCTAATCCCCTCAACCCCTCCTCTACATACAGCCAGATGCCAAGTCTGAGCCTGAGGTCCCCACCAAGCCCCTCTCACATTTTATAAGCCCCTCCTGCCTTTCTCTGATCCAACCCTCCCCCTACCTCCTGGATCTCCCCGGGCTCCCCATGATACTACTATCAATGTCAGTGATGCTGTTTTGAACTCATCACCAGATGGAACAGATGTTCCTTGCCCCTGGACCACCAGATCTTGCCTCTGAGTAAGTCCTAGAGGTGGATGGGATAACTGCGCAGGTCCAGGCTTGTGGGGAAGATTGACTCTGGGGGAAGATGGAAGCTGCTTATGTGACATGGAAGAAACTTAATGGAGGAATCAGACATGGCATCAGGTTTTGTGTGGGGTATCAGACATGGCATTGGAGGCTTTATGCCAAAGCACGGGTCATGTCAGGTTGCATGTATTGTATTCATCTTTTGTATGCATTAAATTCATTTTAGTCCCTATTCTTTAGGCTGTTTATGCTGTTTTGTTTGTGTGTTTTTTGCACTTTTCTGATCCTTTTTTTTTTTGGTTGTGGACAGCAAGTACAATTCACCATAAAACAATTTTGTTAACAGCCTTACTTGCAGTGCAATCTCTTAAAATTGTGCTGACCCCCTTTAAAAAAAATAAAATCTGGAATACTGGAATGATTTGAGTTCCTACCTATTCTAATCCGTTTCCTCTCTTCCCTTCTCTTTCTTCTCTGTTTCCTAAATATTAACTTTCTCTTGGTTTGAATTTACAGCTATCCTATCAACTATGGGAGTTCCTTTCTTTCTGTTAAAATAGTGGGCCCAATTCAGTAAAGGACACTGCAACTTAGGCACCAAAAATTTGTTTGTTAAGAACTGTAATTACAATTATACGCATAGTTGCTGTTAGAAGTAGTGTAACATTTTCGCATCTAACTCTACTGTAGGTATGAGCATTTATGCCATGTCAAGGGCTGTTGTAAATGTTCATGTGAAAATACTATCAGTTGCACATGTAACTGACAGCTTCTAGATCTTAGCGTCTAATTGTTTGGCATACCTTTGAGCCACCCATGCCCCTCCCACATCCTTGCCTCCTTGGAGTTGTACACCATTGATATGAGGTGCTAAGTTTATAGAATTGGAGTGCAAGTCATTTACAAAAGTAGCAACAAATTAGTATCAGTTAGTGCTTATTGATGCTAATTATTAGTACTTAATACCAATTTTAGCACCAGTTAACGGGAAGGGATAAAACGCGGACCTGACGGACCTCGGGGATCTAAAACCGCACGTCCTTAAAAATCTGAGGTCCGTGTCCGTGCCACTTGTAGTTTCTGTCTCTTACAGACCTCTATGACAATTTAACGCTGACGGGTCTGTCTCAGCATAGGGAGAGAAAAGTATTAGGATCCGTCAGCGCTAAAATGTCATCGAGGTCTGTCAGAGCCAGAGACTAAAAGCAGCGTGGACCTCAGATTTTAGGAAACGGGTTTAAAGGATTTGTTTTAGAGCCTCTCTAGCACTAGTCTCTGGCTCTGACAGACCTCAATGACATTTTAGCACTGACGGATCCCAATACTTTTCCCTCCCTATGCTGAGATGGATCCGTCAGCGCTAAATTATCATCAAGGTCTGTCAGAGCCAGAGACTAACTACAAGTGGCACGGACCTCAGATTTTTAAGGATGTGCGGTTTTAGATCCCCGAGGTCCGTCAGGTCTGTGAGGTCCGCGTTTTACCCCTTCCCCCCCAGTTAACTAATTTAGTTGCACACGTAAATAACATACCATAACATCGTGCTTCTTAACCGCATAGCCGTAAGTTCAACGTGATTTACAAAAGATTATAAACAATAAACAATATCATGAAGAACAAGAAAAGTTATTTGATCAAGTCTTTTTAGAAAAGATAGGTTTTCAACTGAGTTCTAAAGTGTTTATAGGAACAAGCTGTAAGCAGTAATGATCGAAATCCTTATCGTGGGATGCTGCTTGAAATGCTAAAGTATGATCAAGAAATTTCTTGCTTTTACAATCCTGTATAGATGGGAAAGTAAACAGGCTGTGAGATCTTCTACTATGTTTATACGATGCTATAGAAAATCTGTTGAGCATATAGAACAGAGCAGTGCCATACATAACCTTATAACAAAGATAGCCCAAATTAAACATGACATGGGCCTCCATGCAACTCACAATAGAACAGCGTCACCTGGTCATACTTCTTCAGACCATAGATCAATCTGACCGCTGTATTCTGAATCAATATGAGTCTGGCCATGCCTTTCTTAGTAATTGTCAGGTAGACAATGTTTCACATTCAGATTTTAGTGCCCCTATATAGAATTTGGGGTTATATATTTTTTTTATTGTAAAACAATCTGATCTGTCTGCCAGCTAAGGCGATATATTAAGTACAAATTAAACTAAACTTTAGCAAAGTGGTAACAGTGCATTATAATAATAATAATTATTATTTTATTTTTATATACCACCCTACCACATAGTTCTAGCCAGTTCACATACAGTACTAAAAATATACAAATGGTGAATAAAAGTACAAAATCTAAAAACAACTAAAATTATACAATAATTGAATAAAATGCATTTGCGAAAATAGATAGATATTCCTTAAAAAGTACAACTGTAAAATCAATGTACAAATTTCCAATCCATATTCTAAAACATCAATTTACAAACTCTTCAAACAAATCAGTTTTCAATAGTTTCCTAAAGGACATGTATGAATGGGCCTGAGAAATAATAGAACTTAGCCATGAATCCATTTTACCTGCCTGAAAACCAAGCAATTTATCAAAGAATCTCTTGTAACGACAAGGCTTAATAATCGGGAAAACAATTAAGTATTGCCCTCGAGTTATTCTTTTAGGTTTATCTTTTAAAACACGGAGACAAGTAATTAGGAGCCATACCAGACAGTACTTTAAAACATGTGTAACCAAACTTAAACAGTACTCTAGCCTCAAAAGGCAACCAATGCAACTGTTTGTAGGATGAAGTAATATGGTCATGTTTTTTCAGCCCAAAAATTAAACGGACTGCTGTATTCTGTATAAGTCTCAGTCTTTTTTGAAGCATTTTTTGGGATCCCACATATATTATATTACAATAATCCAGAATGGACAGAATGGATGATTGTACCAATAATCTAAATGATGCCCTTTCAAATAATTTTTTTTATCGTCCGAAGCTTCCACAAAATTGTATAACATTTTTTAACTAGTAAAAATGGGATCTTCCAATGTTAAATGACGATCCAATATAACGTCCAAAATTCTAATAGAAACGGAAATTTGAAATGTTTGTCCATTCAAGTATAGTTCTTTTTCTTTTATAGTATCAGAAGGATAGCCAGAAAAAATTGTGATTTTTCCGGATTCAATTTAAGTTTTGCCCTCTTAGTCCATTGCTCAATATGGATTAATAATTGTCCTAGATGAGCAGCCCCTGCAGGTAGTCAAGAACACTGGGTTAAAGTAGCTGCTAAAACAGAGAGTGGAATCTAAGGGTTGGGAAAGTCCTATGAGAAATATATGACTGGGAGTGTTTGCTTTTAATTTTGCTCTTTGTTTTACTACTGATTTTTTTCCTTTAAGCATGAAGTCTATTATCTTCCCTTTTGTTCCCTTTCCCAACCTTTTTGTTTTTATTGTAACCTCCCCTTTCTTTATTCCCCACCCCCCAACATAGCATTTTTTCCGCCAACAAAACTGCGACCAACCCTACCCCACCCTACCTCCCCCAAAAAAAACCCTCCAAAGAGAGGACCCCCAAAATAGGGAAGGGAAGGGCGGGACAAATTTTCCCCACCAATCCTAACCTTCCGACACTGTCTCCAAACCCCTAAAGTTCCCTCACAGAACTCCTCCAATCCCAGAGCCTCTTCCCCAACCAATCCTCACTCGCTCTCCTAACCTATCCTTACCTCTCTTACTTCCATACTCCTCCCCTTACCTAACTTACCTAAAAATCCACTACTCAATCTCCTACCTACCTGCTACTATTTCATTAACCCTTTCCCCCCCACCCAACACAATCTTCACTGGCTCATCCAGCGTTATAAGCCCGCAGATTAATCTGCAAGCCACTTAACACTGGAATTCGCACCTCGCTCAGATTGCTCATATAAAAAACACCAACTCACATATAGTGGTAAAAATGGGCCACAGCTTTATTGTCATTAAGAACAAACCTTAAGAAAATCATCTTATCCATATTTTCCAAAACAGTGTAGCTTATTCTCAAAATTCTGGAGCCTACTCGGTGTCGAACTAGCTCCTCTTCCAAAATTCTCCCCCATTCCCCAATTCCCTTTCGGCAAGAATTCCCGCAGAGTTCATTTGCCACCCATGGCGGTATTGCACATGAGCAGTTAACAAAATTTAGTCACCAAATCTGTTGCATAGCCACACTGATCCAAAATTGTTTCCCCAACATAGCATTTTTTCCGCCACGTGCGGAGACAGCATAGCTAGTCACCACACCCCCCTCCAAAAGCTGCGGCCCCGTGGGCCCGCATAACAGGCCTCCAACAAATCCTGCACGGAACTCAAAAAGATATCAAGCCCAATATCAGACAAATGGATCCCATCTGCCCTATACAACCCAGGGCAGTCAACAGTGAGCAAATCATGGCACAGAACTAAACCTCCCAGCATACCCATAAATCTGGAAACTTCAGAATTAACACATTTGCGTAGACGCTCAATACCTTCAACCTTATGAGCATCTCACCAGACCAACCGGGGAATGATGCAAGACCATAAAAAAAGAGTGCCTGGAAAATAAAACGAGGCAGACAACAAATCTTGCTTCATTCTCCGAATAAGGTCCATTCCTTTCGTATAACACAGATCATTACCCCCAACATGGAAAACAATCACTTGAGGTGAAGAAAAATGTTGAGTTTGCAGTAAAGTTGGAAGAAACTGTTCCCACAGCATGCCTCTCAAGCCCAGCCATCTGATGCGGACTCCCAAATGTACCAGTCCAAGGTTCGGTCCCCAACGAGTCTCCTTTGCCCGGCGCTGTGCTCAAAAGACATATGAATGGCCACAGAACCATACACAATTATCAGGCAGCAAGGCATCTGTAGGAGAAACTGAAGCAAAACAAGATTAAATACCAGCACTGTCTGGCAGAGCGTGCACATAGCGCTGATAACAAGCTGAACGCCAACGCCCGATCCTGCATAACAGAGATGCCGAAGCTCTCATCCCTGCAGCATAAGATGCCACCCCAATTCTAAAAGAATGTGTTCCAAAGTGCAACAGATCACAACTAACCACTAGTAAATATAATTTGAAAACCCCACCAAATTGATAACGTGTTAACGGTGCACCAAAGGCATGAAGAAGCCAATATAAGCCCCCAACAGATCGCACCTCCGCATTCGCCCGAGCACAAAGGACTGGACACACAGCCCCAGCCCCCAGTGCCCATACCACCACCCACACTCCAGCATCCATTTGGTCAGTTTTAGATCTACGAATACGCAAATGCAAACAGCGCCCTTGCAAAACCACATCCGAGACCAACAACCCAGTCTCCCCAGCAGCAGATGAGGCCAGGGCAATGAGCTCACTAATCCTCAGGGCTGCTAAAAAGGCGACACTAAATGCCACCTTAAACAGACACACTTCAAAGGCATCAGAACAAACAGTAGGCAAAGCATCATAAAGAGAAAGAGGCAAACGCAAAGGCCTCAAACCCCGAGCACTACTGGAATGCTGAAAGCCTTGAAATAATTTCCTCACCAAAAACGCAGCACAAGGATTAGCATAACCCAATAATTGGGACAGAAATGCCACACACGCTAATGCAGAGCGCACAACACCTACCGACCACCCCTGCTGCCGGGCAAAAACCAAAAACTGCACCATCATAGGTACCAAAAAAGGAAGACCGCCACTAGAAACTGGATCCGCCAAAAAGAGCAGAACATGGCGTCATCCAGAGAGATAGGATTTCCAGATATTCACAGCCAGACTATTCTGCAGCAGCTCCGTTAAAAATCCAGCACTCTGCTCCACAGCTCCACCGGCATCACAGTAGGGCCTTTGTCTGCCATGGGGGCTAAGGCCCGAAAACGAGCCCACTGAAAATGAGATAAAGCATCGGCAATCTCATTAAGCAAGCCGGGAACATGCTGAGCAGTCAGAGTAATATTTAATTGCAAACAACGGAGCACAATCAAATGCAGTAACTCCACCAGCAACGGACAATGAGCTGATTGTGCATTAACAGCCTGCACCACCGCTACATTGTCCGAAAACAGCACCACCTTCCTGTGCTGCAGACGGTCACCCCAAATCATAGTGGCTACCCAAACCGGAAACAATTCCAGAAAAGCTATATTAGCACCCCACCCATGCTCATACCACCAAATTGGCCAAGGTTGAGCGCACCAAGCTCCCCCAAAATAGGCACCAAAACCAAAACCTGCAGCAGCATCAGTAAACAAGCGTAAATCTACCAAAGAGTCCGCTTCCTGCTGCCACACACAAACACCATTAAAGCTCTGCAAAAATTGATACCAGAGTCGAAGATCAGCCTTAACACCCGCAGTCAGGCGCACCCTATAATGCTTTTTAAGAAGACCCCTGGAAAGAATAACCAAATGGCGAGAAAAAACGCGACCCATTGGTATCTTCCTAAACGCAAAAGTAAAGTGACCTACCAAAGACTGAATCTCTTGCAAAGTCAACTTAGACTTCTCCAAAGCCTCCCCAATAGCTATACACAAAGCCTGTGCCGCAGAGTCCAGCCGCCACCCATGGTGATATTGCACATGAGCAGTTAACAAAATTTAGTCACCAAATCTGTTGCATCGCCACACTGATCCAAAATTATTTCCCCAACATAGCATTTTTTCCGCCAACAAAACTGCGACCAACCCTACCCCCACCCTACCACCCCAAAAACAATCCCTCCAAAGAGAGGACCCCCAAAATAGGGAAGGGACAAATTTTCCCCACCAACCCTAACCTTCCCACACTTCCTCCAAACCCCTAAAGTTCCACTGCCCGCCAATTCCCTCACAGAGCTCCTCCAATCCCAGAGCCCCTTCCCCAGCCAGTCCTCACTTGCTCTCCTAACCTATCCTTACCTCTCTTACTTCCACAACCTTTCCCTTACCTAACAACCCACTTCTCAATCTCCTACCTACCTGCTACTATTTCATTAACCCTTTCCCCCCAACACAATCTTTGCTGGCTCATCCAGCGTTATAAGCCCGCAGATTAATCTGCAAGCCACTTTATTGTAAACCACTTAGACCAATGTCTCGCAAACTTTTTCGAGCCGGAGCACACTATACCTAGTGTCCCCGGCTCGAGATACCTGGAAGTGTGCTGGTGTCGGCGTGATGATGTCATGCATATGTGTGACATTAGCACGCTGCCGTCAGCGCATGTGCAAAGGCCCTTCAAACGGGCCTTGTGCAGAAAGACCCACGCTGGAGAGGAGACTAGCAGAAAGACACATTGGAGAAAAGGCTGGCAGAAAAACCTGCGCTGGAGAGAAGGACCAGCAGAGAGAAGAGATTCCGGCGTCGGAAGATTGCTTACAGGACGTGCCTCTCTTCGCAAGAGGCACCTCCTGTAGACAGTCGTCCGGTACCAGCACCTCTCCTCTTCCCTAGTGTACCGTGGCACACCAGAAATCTCAGGAGGCACACTGGTGTGCCGTGGCACACAGTTTGCGATACACAGAAGAGAGTGATTTTTTTGAAAGTTATTTTCACTGAAAGGATTTCCCATTCCAGAGTGTTATTCAAGCTTTTTGGACAGATAGATGCAGCTTAAATATACTGTATTGCCTTTGCTATGATAAAATGCAATTCACTCTACCTCCTTTTCTGTGACAACTGAGCTGTATCAATCACTATATAAAGATTGTCAAAATAGATAAGTGACGAGTAACCAAAGATGCTTCTATCTGCTATGCTATGTACAAATACAGTTAGAATTATTACCTTCAAAGTTCTAGCCATCTTCCCCACATAAATCAAATTTCAAGGGGATTTTAACAAATACACCTCTTCTGTGGTAGCACAGATGCTACTGAACTTCAAATATGTATTTGTTCTCTGCGGTAACTTTATCACTAGAAAATATCTGAGGACTTATGAAATACTGTCTGAATGTGCGATGGCCAATTGTCAGACACTTTGGAAGGCTGTATAAAGTTCAAAACTGAATAGATCAATGCAGCATTTAAACTCTGCACTCTTCTAAAAGCAAATAATGGAGGCTTACAAAATTCTGGATATGCTCTTCATATCTTCTATTGTTATAAGATGATTTTTGGATCAGGAACAAGATCCTCATGGGCAACGAGCAACAGAAGAGAAGTGAGGTCCAAGATCAGGAAACCAAGGAGCCCAAAGAATGTCATAATAACTTTTTAATTGAAGATATAAAGTTCTTTAACAAAGTTTGACCTTGCAACTGAAGGTCGACATAGCCGTGGTTCAGCATAAATACCTGCAACAACAGTCTACAAGGCTAGAGTGCTGTAAATCACAACTTATGGGTTAATTATGAAATCAATACATAGTAAACAATCCCAAATGCTGTAGCCTTCAATGAGTGGAATCGCAGTGAGGAAGTTGGAAATGTGCAAGGGGGGGAGGGGTCTGCAGATAGCAAGGTATCTCTTTTCTGTAACTATTAGATGATTTTCTTCAAATGAAAGCACCACTGTTAAATGATAAGACACATACTGATGATCCCAGCTCATCTGAGCTCTGTGTAGTGATGGCCATCAACAGTTTCTGTTGGAATGTAGGATGGATGTGGATGCTTTGTTAACACTGCACAAAGTTGTATACATTTTCTGCATATTTCCTAAACTTGTGACTTAAATTTTTTGACTTCTCTCTAAATCACTAACTATTCTCTGTACTCTTTTTAAATCTCTAATATTGTAAAGCTATATGGTGCCTGTTTATATATTGCGGCCCCATATACACTGTAAAGAGATTATTGGTCTAGTACTAACATATACTTCATAATATATGTATATGTATATATATATATATATATATATATTAATTCTTTATTTTTTCATTTGTATGGACCTTTGGATATCAACTGGACCATGAATAATGCCCAGCAATCTCTTGTCTTCATCAGTCCACTTTATTGTTTATTTACTCAAAACTCTAAAATTCATTTAGTTTCATACTTATTCTTAATTCCATAATTCCATAACTATTTCTTCATTGTATTTCATTTTAGTTTCCTTCATTTCCTTACTTAATGTCTTTTTTTTCTAATTTAATCTTATTAATTAGCTACTTAGCTTCGAGGTTAGCTTTCAAACATTCATCAATGCCACCTCTCCCGACATGCATGTTTCAAACAAGGTTTTTCTTCAGGGTCGAGGGGAACTGCAAAACATACAAAACTTTTAAAATCCAACTCTCTTCTCAGTTTTTTGCTTTTTTAAAAAATTCATTCAAACCTTGCAAACATTGGTGACCTCTCAAATGTAAACACATTATACTCTGCTTAACATCGTGCAAGCACTTTATCTAAAAGTTGTTACTTCGGGGGGGTTGTTTCAAATCACACCTAGTTCAAGCCCAACCTTTTCAGATATAGTTTAGTTCAGATATAAGCTTATTCAAATGGAAATTAGCTAAGGTTTAAATTTTTTGAAGCACAGCCATCTTAAACCTACAAAATGGCTAATCAGTAGGTTCTCTTTTAAAGTGGTTAGAATGGCAATTTTTAAAAAAGTATAAAAAAAAGTACAGTAAAACCTTGGATTGCAAGTAACTTGGTTTGCAAGTGTTTTGCAAGACAAGCAAAACATTTTTATTAAATTTTAACTTGATATACTGTCCAAGCAAGATCTTGCAATACAAGTACATACAGTATTTTGTATTAAAATTTTGGGGTTGTGGAATTTCCATTATTTCTTAGGGGGAAATTTGCTTTGATATATGAGTGTTTTGGATTACAAGCATGTTTTTGGAACTGTATTTCTGGCTATTGATTTTTACCCCCTCTTTAACCGATTAGCGCGCGCTAAACGCTAATAGGTCCATAGACTAACATGCACACATTAGCGTTAAGCACATGCTAAAATCGATTAGCGCACCTTAGTAAAAGAGGGCCTTAATGTATAGAAACGTCAAAATACAGTTGTCCATGATGGAAATAGTGATATCCAATAAGGAAATAATGAAAGCACTATCATAATTTAAAATTTTTCCACATTGATTAACCACCTTCCCCCCCCCCCCTTTTTTTTTTTTTTTACAAAACCGCAAAAGCAGTTTTTAGCACAGGCCAGCGTAAAAGTCCTATGAGCATTCAGGTGCAACGCAGAACATTCAGCATGCTGGTCTGTGCTACAAACTGCTTCCTTGGTTTTGTAAAAGGTGGTGGGAGGGGGAAGCCAGCATATTATTATTATTTAAAATTTGTAGCCCGCTATTTCAATTCATAATAGTGGATCACAAAAATTTTTTAAAAATCTTTCAGTTTTTCAACAATAACATGTTGCCAGTAAACCAGCTATAATCACAGAGGTGTCAGGTCAAAAGCGCGCCGGGACAAAGGCGCGCGCAGACAACTGAGCGCAACGCGGAGGCGCGCACCGAAGAAAATGACTGTTTTAAAGGGCTCCGACAGGGTGTGTGGGGGGGGGAACCCACCACTTTACTTTATACAGATCGCGCCGTGTTGTGGTTGTAACCCCCCACATTTTACTGAAAACTTCACTTTTTCCCTAAAAAAATAGGGAAACAGTTAAGTTTCCAGTATAATGAGGGCGGTTACAACCCCCCAAACCCCCCACAACGCCGCCGCGATCTGTAATAAGTAAAGTGGGGGGGGGTTCCCCAACAAAACCCCCCATCGGAGCTTTTTAAAACAGTCATTTTCTTTGGCGCGCGCTTCCGTCTTGCGCTCAGCTGTCGGCGCGTGCCTTTGTCTTCGGCGGTTTTGTCTATGAACCAATCACAGAATATCCTGGGGAACTTGAGAACAAACTCCCAATTGGTAATACATGGATCTCATTCCAAAATACCTAAAAGCTCCCATGGACAACGGCTGGTGAAATTAGATATCAGGTAAATTATCTTGCATGTCTCCAATGGTGCACGCTTTCAGAGAATGATTCTATTTGAAAATAAAATATTCACTTATCTCAAGTACGTTTGCATTCCATCCAACCCCTATGATAACATGGGACCGTGCTTCAATATTGTATCAGGGATAGTTGATAGCCATCAGAGAAAAATATTCTGACTTACATGACAGTTGAAAGATTATCATTTTAAATGGTCAAAATCACTCCCACAGTCAGTCTACAGTACATGTTCTTGTCAATTTGAAAGCATCAGAGCAAATATATTCCACACACAAAAAAAAAAATCACAAAACAAAATTTAATTTGATATCCATACTAAAGTGTTAGACCTCCACATCCTGGCTTTATATAATCGTGCTTTGTGATAGGAATGCATCTAAATACCTGTTTCACACATTCAAAACAAGAATAGGGCTTCTAAAATAACCACCACAGAATCTAAAGTGAAAATCCAAAAATGTTCTCTATAGTTTAAAATTTGTGGAATTATATCACCTCTTCGGAGAATCAAACTTGTTTTGTGATGGGCCACTTCTAATCCAAAAAAGGGAGCTTTTTCAATATGCAGTAGTGCTTCAACATTCATGTTTATTTTGTAAGGCAGCACATGGCTTTTTTGACCTATGGTAGACTTTCACAGATCCAGTTTTGCTAAAAGGATCACAAGATCCTCTTTAAGCCTTTGGGCCTGCAATTCACAAAACAAAAGAACAAAAGGGGATAGATTCTGTACAAACGTAAGGAAGTTCTTCTTCACCCAGAGAGTGGTAGAAAACTGGAACATTCTTCCGGAGTCTGTCATAAGGGAAAACACCCTCCAGGGATTCGAGACAAAGTTAGACAAATTCCTGCTGAACAAGGACATATGCCGATAGGGCTAGTCTCAGTTAGGGCACTGGTCTTTGACCAGAGGGCCGCCGCGTGAGCGGACTGCTGGGCATGATGGACCACTGGTCTGACCCAGCAGCGGCAATTCTTATGTTCAAGCTCCTAGACTTTTAAAATACAACTCCAAAATCCAGAGACTTAGGGATCCTTTTACAAAGCAGTGCTAAAATGCGGCCTGCAGTAGCCCAAATATGAGTATTTCCCATGTGCCCTATTAGTGCTTGCCCATTAGTGTGTAAGCCCCTACAGCTAGGCGATATGGACCCATGCAATATAACTACAGTACACTGATCAATTAGTGCAACATGTGACTACTTTGCAACCATTTCCTGTGCTCTCTGTGCTAAAAAAATTTTTTTAATTTTTTATTGCATGACCTTGTGCAGATGTTAAAATTACAATGGGATGCCTGAACATACTCTGCAGAAAGGCATTTTAAACTGTGGCAAGCCGTATTAGTGCTTATCGCAGTTTAGTAAACGGACCCCAGGGTCTTTCACTGATAGAAAAAGGAAAAAAAACTTTTACACCATCTTCCCATTCAAAATAATTGATCCAATTCCTCTGAGAAATCAAACTACCTGGGATCCTATAATGAAATTGGATCAGAAACAGCACTGTCCTCTATTATAGCAGCAGTTCCATTGAGGTCAACCCAAGCGGCCTGTAGTCCCACATCCTCCTTTCTTTCAATTTTATGAAGCGGAACCACATGTGCCGTATTTTAAAGCACAATATGTGATACTTCATCCCCAGGATATCTATAATCTCATAGTAATGAAATCCAAAAGGATGCATGTTATTTAAAGTACAGTTCTCTTGCTGTGTGGTCTCTGTTTCCTCAAAAAAGAAAAGAGCCTGCTAGCATTACTTTCAAAACAATCCAGCTTTATTTTTTTGTGTGTTTTATTTATTTTAAGCTGCTGGTCTGTTGATCCTAATACCTACATCAAAATCTGGTCCAGTATTCTAAGGGCTGATTTTCCACCACATTCCACAGAAAATCAATTTGCCATGTAGAAGGTTGATTTTCCTCTCTTTTTTTACCACCCCTCATCCCACACACATCCAACAGCAAGTAAATAATCATATTTATGATGGTACTAAAGACTTCTAAATACATAAGTTCTGAAATATAAAAGAACCAAAGACTTTTATATCATTTTTAAGGTTCATAGTTCTTTTGTTTCACAGTGAGAAAGTGGTAAGAGTGTAAAAGTGATGCTTTGTTTCTTATTTCTACTGTAATCACATAGTAATTGATGGTGGAAGACAGAGCAAGGGTCCTCGATCCAATCCTCTGAACACATCCAGCCAGTTATATTTTCAGGATATCCACAGTACAAATTGTCACCTGTAGACAGTACTCATCTGTGTTTTACTCCAAGGGTTGTGGGCTTCACGGTCTTCAAGATGCTCTTGCTCTCTCTCCCTCGGGTGCAGAAACAAAATATAACATAACATATGGACCTCTTAATATTGGTATGAATATTCACTTTCCTTTCAATAATCAATACAGGGTCAGTTCATGAACAGCAAGTTTCTCACACTCTTTTCCAAACTGTCCTGAAACACAGCCCAGTCATTAGAAGGTGGTTTTCTGTTGTAGTGCAAGGCCAACATACAAATGTTCTTTCCAAAAAGGGTTCCCACAGGTGTACTATTTAATCCACTCCAGTCCATGGGCTTCCTTTGGGTCTTTAAGTGCTGCTCAGTCTACAAAAGAAAGAGGAACACCTCCCCTCCAATAAATAAATAAATACACTCCCCTTTTTCTGGGCTATAGTGGTTTTATTTTCCAGGCATCTGGGCCTGGCTGTATAAACCCTTATCTTTAGTAGTGGGAGCCTAATGATTAGTGCCATGGCCTGTGAATCAATTCCCACTGCAGCTCCATGTGACTCTGGGCAAGTCACTTAGATTGAGATGCTCAAAAGCTTTCTGTGCAAAACAGTCTTACTTTCACGGAAGCTTTGCTTCCGATGCACAAAAGGGTTCTCTGGGGCTTCTACCAATAACGGTAGCAGTCACCGAGAACCCTATGCAATGCATTACAAGGAGCTCATTGGTATTTAAATGAGCAATCTTTTGTAATGCTCAAAAGGGAAGAGAAGGGAACACCCACCTCTTACTGGGGAATTTTTTACAGCAGGTCTGTTGCTGCTGGTAGCTGTTGTGCGTGTGTTGTACGAGTGTACCAAACATAGGTGCGGGACACACACTCATATAACACATGCACGACGGCAGCTATTTTTTTAAAAAAAAAGAAAGTCACGGCAGAGCCGGCAGCCCTGTTCTCCCTGTTTCAGAGCACAATCAGCTGAGCCAGCAGGGGGAGCTACGATCAGCTTAGCTGGCAAGGCTCATTGGAGCCACTGATCACCTGAGCTGGCACAGGGATATCAGAGCTATAAACAGTTGAGCAGCACTCGTAAGTCTGGCTGGCACAGTTGTTTGGAGCTTCTCCTGCTGGCTCATATGATCGGAGCTCCAGAGCCCCAATCAGATGAGCCAGCAGGGAAGAGCAGTGGCAGCAAGAGACAGAATGAGTGTGACAGGAAAGATGGGGAGGGGGGAGCTGTGCCTACTGCTTTGGTCTTCTGAGCAGGTGCCAAGCACAGTTCTTCCCCTCTTTTATTGGGCTACTCTACACACAATTAGCATTGCATATGATTTTCATGCTATTGTGCTGAACATAGCCTAGCAAAAGAAAATTTCTTCCAACCTGGCTTTCTTTGCCAGGTGGCCTGGAGCTTTGTGCATCCCACTCAATGCTCCATTGCTTCCAGTACAAAATTTTAAAAAAAGAGAGAGAGAGAGAATCTCATCAGCAGTACAAACTAGCCTTCTCCAACCCCTTCACGTGTACTTTGGAAGAAACTGGATGAAACCACTTTTGCATACCAGGGACCCAAGATATGGAATGACCTCCCTCGCCACCTGTGACAAACTTACACATACTACATCTTCAGGAAAAGGCTAAAGATTCACCTTTTCTCCTTAAACCTATAACTTAAACTTAGCATTCTACCCACCTAACTTTCATTCAGTGTTTATATCCTCTGATCATAAATCTTATTGTAACCCACATTGAATCCTAGTCGAAACTTGCAGTATTATTTATTTCTAAAATTCCTTAACCACCTATAACTAAGCAATTTACAATTTAAAACATTCACAGTGGTTCAGAGGATAATATACATAACAATACTTTCAATGCAATAATTCAGAAAACAACAAACAACAATATTTTAAATACACTACGTTTAGCTCACTAAAAGTTACAAAAAACCTGCAATAAAATTCCATATTATCAATTCTCAATAAATCTAAGACACAGGCCATAATAAGATTCCTCTTTAGGTATCTCCCTTCAGCATAACTTCAAAGGAAAGCCTCTACATACACATTTTCTTAAACTGTGACCGATCTAAACAGGTCCTCAGGATACCAGGGAGGAGATTCCATAATTTTACTCATGCCACGGACATCATTGCTATTCTTGATTTAGCATACCGAACAGTATTCTCCATCCTTGAGGTCAATCTCGTTGTACCTTCAGACCTCAAATATCTCAATTGTTATACCTCCCACAGAGATTGAAAATTCAATGGAACAAGTCCATACAAACTCTGATACACCTTAAAGAAGACCCTTTGGACCACTGGGAGCCAGTGCAATTGTTTGAGCACCGGAGTAATGTGCTCGCCACGTGGGATTTCCGAGATCAACCTCGCTGCAGAGTTCATCATTTGCTTTACCAATCCGAGGTAGAGCACATTACAGTAATCTAACTGTGCCAGGATTAAAGCCTATACCACTGATCGAAAATCATATGGAAGGAGCATCGGCATCAATCGATAGAGTGTCAGAAGTTGTGAATATCCCCCCCTGAGAACCAGTTTCCCCATTGAGAGACTATAGTCTAGACATACACCCAAGATCGCCATCTCCCTTTTTACTTGCAGGTTCATATCTTGTACCTCAATTTCGTTCGGAAGATTCTCATCCTGCTCATCACTCATCACTTCCCTTCACTTTCCATTTCTACAAAGTTCATAGCAGTTCCTTAGCTGGGGTTTATCCCTAAGTCTTTAACTGTAATCCCTTCAAGCTCTTATAAATCTGAAATGGAATCTTAAAAATGAAATTCTAGAACAGTAACTGCAGAAGTTGGGAGTTTCAGCCTTTCCTTCTATCCTTTCTTCAGTAAATATTAGGTAAGGTAAAGGTCAGGAAGCGTTTGCAACATTCAGGACTAGGTTCATTAAATGACACACAAACAAATCAGCACTCGAGGCTGGTTAACGCTGGTTTCACAAGGAGTGCTATTTCTCATGAAGAGTGAAAGAATATGAGTTTTGGTACATCTTCTATTACGATCTAATCATAAGACTCCTGAGGCAGGCTCTCTTGGGCTGAAACACGATCGTGTTGAGTCCAATACAATAAAAAGAGACTGAGCACCAATTGGTTACCTTTGTTGTGTTTTCTTGCTGTTCACTTGTGTGAAGGCAGATTCTCCTGTGGTTTTCCAAATATTCTATAATGGGCACACAAAGATGAGTGCTCATTATAGACCAGCCATGAGGCTCAATTTTTGGTGCCCAGATTTGGTTGCCAGAACTCATACCTGTTGAAAGCAGGCTTAATTCCTTGTGCACATTCTCGGAATTCTGTAACACCGCATGCAAATTTTAGAAACGCCCCCTGACCTGCCCATGTACCTTTCAAGGCCCTGCCCCCTTTTGAGGTGTGTGCTATGAGATTTAGGCATAGCAAGATGTGTGCAAAATTCAAATTGGTGCCAATCAGTACCAAATTATTGGTACTAATCAGCCAATTTAGTTGGGCATATATCTTGTATCAGCGCATAAATATTGGTGCCCAATTTTAGGTGCCCTATATAGAATCCTATGGTCACTGCACATCATTGCAAAACCTCCCTAAAGGCCTCCTTTACATAGGAATAATAGTGTTCTTCAGGACCTTGTTATCTCCTGTCTGGTTGGTGTAGTTCTCCTGCAGATTCTATTTCTACCGCCTCTTCAGAATCCCTTGGGACCTGTCCTTAAAGTGAAAGCTCTTCCCCCTCCCCCCCTTTCCTGCCTGCTGGGCTCTAGTTTAGATTATGATCCTAGGTAAACGGTCCTACCTCACCCTCAGTACCTTTCTCCTTATCAGCTGCTGAGTCACTGCCCCTCTGGGATTGGTTCCTGAGCCTAAGAGACTATTGACTGCTCCCACCTCTGGTATTGGAGTCCAGACTGCCTGGAGGAATTGTCTCTAAAGTACCTGTATCCTGTGGTGCTCTCTTCTGCAACTTCTCTAAGCCCTTATCTCTGCTATAATATCCATGAGATAAATTTACATGCACTGCTTCCACTTTATGTTAATCTATTTTATGTATATTCATTGTGGACATTATGAAAACCCGACTGGCTGAAAGTATCCTGTTGGGTTCAGATCCAGTAAGAGAATACTGAATGCATGCATAGTGGTCTGATGGTGAGCATATGGGAACTAGAAACACACAATTGTTGAGTTTCTTATTCTGCTCATATTTTCTGTATAATATTTCTTTCCATTGCCTTCATAACTATTCTCTTTAATCTGTCAATAATAAATAATAATGTGTTCACTATGCTTTTCCCACTGCAGATACTCTCATCTAGGTGCTGAAAAGTTAACTTGATATACTTCGAAGAAGCAACTGGAAGTGTGTTTCTGAAGTGCTGGGCTTCTTTCACAGTGTTGTGTCCTGTTCTTTTGGTGCATTGTTGTAAGTATCCAAAGTTTGCTTTTACTCCTGGGATCCATGGGAGCAAGTGTGCCAGTTATGATGGAAATGTACACCCCTCCCCCCCCCTTTTACTAAGCCACGATAGAGGTTTCTACTGCAACCTGCAGCGCTAAATGCTCCGACGTGGCTCCAATGCTCATAGGAATTCTATGAGCATCGGAGCAGCGTCAGAGCATTTTGTGCCCTGGGCCACGGTAGGAACCTCTTTTGCAGCTTAGTAAAAGAGGTCCTTAGGAAGGAAGTTATCAATGTGGGCTAGTTAAGATAAGCTATTTTACAATAAGTTGTACTATTTTAGCACAGAATCCCATTTTATGCAAAGAGACTTTTTCGCTAAAATAGCATTCCTTGTGATAAAACAACCCATTTTAATGGTAGTCCGTGTTGATAACTCCCCTCCTTAATGCCTGCCCAAGATAAATGACACGGTGACAAAATTCATCACCGTTCCCGTCCCCGTGGATAACCGCGGGAAACCATCTTCATGTCATTCTTTAAGGAGAGAGGGAAGAATCAGAATATGAATGGCCACAACCACTGACCCACTAGCTTTGCTTTGAAGAATGCTGGTGTAGAAGGATTGAAGTTGAGATAGACACTACAGAATGACAGTCTCTGGTATCCAGAGCAGATATTGTGATGTCATAATGCCTCATTCCACCAGTGCCTAAGAGCCAATCACATCAGTGATGTCACAATGGTTTCATTATCCTTGGCTCACATAAGAATCAGAGTATGAATGGCCACAACCATTAACCCACAAGCTTTGCTTTGAAGAATGCTGGTGTAGAAGGACTGAGGTTAAAATAGACACTAGAAAATGACATGGGGTTATTTCCCACGGTTATCCACGGGGATGGAAACGGTGATGGATTTTGTCACCGTGTCATTCTCTGACTCATGCTCGAGTCCTAGCGTCCTACACTTCTCAAAAGGATACGCCTTTTTTAAGTAAATTTCATCATCATGTAACCACGGCTGGTAAAATGCAAATGTGGCTGGAAAAATTGTTTAGAAACAAAGGGGATCTTTTACTAAGGCGTGCTAGACAATTTAGCACACGCTAAATGATAACGCGTCCATAGAATATAATGGGTGCGTTAGCATTTAGCGCACGCTAATATATAGCGCAATCTAAATCGGCTAGCGCATCTTAGCAAAAGACCCCCAAAGTCTTGCTAATTCCTATGCCTCTTTCCTCTGGAATCTTTGATGGAAAAGAGGGGTTTTGGTTTATCTTTATTTTTTTCACCTAACATGTAAAATATGTTTTATGAGGTCAAGGGGGTGACGGGAAAAATGCGTGCGAGATAAACGTGCGCCGACATTTCAGAGCAGACAGTTGAGTGCAAGACTTCAGCGCGCCGCTCTAAAAGCTTATTTTAAAGGGCTCCGACGGGGGGGGGGGGCGTGGGGGGAACCCCCCCCTACTTTACTTAATACTGTTTGCGCTGCTGTGTTGGGGGGCGTAGGGGGTGTTACCCCCCACATTATACAGAAAACTTAACTTTTTACCTATTTTTTCAGGGAAAAGTTAAGTTTTCTGTATAATGAGGGGGTGACAACCCCCCAAAACCACCCCCAAGGGCAGCGCCAACACTATTAAGTAAAGTGGAAGGTTCCCCCTCCACACCCCCCACTTTAAAATATGCTTTTAGAGCGGCACGCTGAAGTCTTGCTCTCAATTGTCCGCTCTCAAATGTCGGCGAGCATTTGTCTCGCGCTCTTATGACTGTGAACCGGTCAAGGGTGTGTTTTGGATGGGAGATAATACAATACGTGAGTGAACAACAGTGGATTAAAGCTGGGACTAGTCAGTTATTAGATATGCTTCAGAGTATTTTGCCTTTGTTTATTGTTAACAATATTCAATAGCATGCAACCATATTACTTAAAAAATATTATTATAAAGAAAGTGTTGCAGTGTATTTTTCAGAGGTATAATGCTTGATTTGGAAGAAAAAGATGAGGACATTAAAAGATGCTGTAAAAACTGAACTTATTGATTGTATTCACTTTGCTTATATGGTACATATAGTCTGTAAACTGTGTTCACTATATCGTTTTTCAGTGTTCGATAAGATAGTCTCTCTTACTTTTTAACTGACGTGTTTAGAAAAAAAACCTCCCTGGTATTTGTGGAACAAAGAACACATATGGGCACTGAGCAAACTGGCTTACACCTTCCTTTTTTGAGCATTGTCCTTCCCCACAATGCAAGAACCATGTCTTTGTTCTCAGAAGCTTGCCGTTAAATTGTATGTAAATGCATGCAAATTAGATGCTGTCTAATAAAGAGAGTCATTTGATGGAAGAAATATTTAGTTTAACCAAAGAGGCAGGTGGATTTTATGAAGCAAAAATTCAAGACTGCATAAAAAGATCTTCACATTTTAATAGATAATTTCTTACATTCTTAAATTTAGGATACATTTTAAAAACTCTACATCGTTTTGATTTTTTTCTATGTGATGTGTGTGTCATATGTATACATATACATACCAGCTAAATGGTCTCCTCCATAGCCTGACCCCAGCAGCTATAGTATATGCCAGATATTTGCCACCCTTTTTTGTATAAACATAGGGCTAGTTTCACTAACCTGATATCCGTGTCTGATTGCATGCAAGCCGACAAATTCACTAAAGGCCTGCATGCAAATGGAGGTGATTGTTGGCACTCCCCCTTCAGACTGCACAGATCGCTGGAGAGCGATCCTTGAGCATGTGCAGACCATCTTCCTTGACTGTAGATGGTCTGTGCATGCGCTGGCTCTTCGTGCCCGGCAGAGCTTTTTTTAACTATTTGACTGAGTTTTTTTTACTTTTTACTTTGCGAGCCCGTGGTTTTAACCCGCTTTAAAACTGCGGGTTAAAACCACGGGCTTATACTGTGGGGAAGGGCAGGTGAGTCGGGGCTGAGCAGGGCAGGTGAGTCGGGGCTGGACAGGGCTGGAGAGTTGGGGCAGAGAGCAGGGCGGCCAGAGCAGGAGAATCGGGGCAGAGAGCCCTCACCAGTCGCTAGTTTTTTGATCGACCAGCCAGTCGGTGTGCCAGAAGAAAGTTTAGTGAATCGCGTCCTTCCTACTTTGCATGCCGATTCCACTCATTTGCATGCAACTTGTGTATTGATCGGGATCAGATCAGTACACATGTTAGTGAATCGGGTCGGAGGGAAATCGGGTCGCAAAGGGCTTGCAAACCGATCAGTTCACGATCGCTTTGCTTAGTGAATCTAGCCCATAGTACTTTAATCCCTCCATCCCCCATCAACCTGACCCAACTCATCTTCCATGCCCCTTCCCCCTCCAAGTGTGTGTCTTCCTGTGGTTCCACAAATCTGCACCATTCTGTATTCCATCCATCTCTTCCATGGCTCTGTAGTACATTGCCAGCAACCACCGAGTCTCATGTATTCTCTTATTACACCTTCAATAAGTTTTACATCATCTGCATGTGTATGTATCTACATAACACATATATATATTTTATTAGGGCCAACAACCAAATTGACTGCAATGTTGCAAACACTATGGGTACTTTTGACTTGTAGGGTTTGCACCAAGGTTCAAAGCAAAACTATACATGTAGTTTTACTTTGATTAGTGCCCTGGGAAAAAAATGTACCTGCGGAGATTTGTACCTGATTTTTCTGAGGGTATTATCTCTGGGCAGCCCAATGAATGCAGTTTTAAAAATTCATAATCACCTGTGTTATTGCCTTCCCTGACCTAATCTCACTTCTTGGGCACACATCTACTGTTCATATGTAGGTAAAAGTACACCTGTGTAGAACAATGTGAACACTTTTACCTAAATATATGTTAGGAATTTTCAAAAATGCCTATTTTTGACAGTACTTTTGAACACTGACCTGACTCTATATGTGTTGTAGTGATATATGTATACATATGTATGTGTATATGATTTTTAAAAATATTTACATATAAAACTAAGGACTGGCTTCTTTCCCAGAGCTGCTATGAGTTCCATCATTAGGAATTATTATATATGCAGAATTTCTTTTTTTTGGGGGGGGTAGATGAACAGAAAATGGCTCAGAAATTAGAACGCATACTTTGATTAGGGCTGGTGACTCTGTGTGAGAAGTGAGACAGTTTAATTTTTAGGCTATTGAGTTTTCTGGTATATTGTGTAACAGGTTTCCAAGTTTTCAAAATAATTGTCCTGGTTTGAGTGAGTTACAGAAGGTAACTAGAAAGAAAAGCATGCACAGAGGGTAAATAGGAAGAAAGGAAAGAAACATCTCAGTTAAAAGCAGTGTCAACAGGTGGGCTTTTAGCCAAGATTTGAATAAAGTTGAGAGGCAGTTTTGCAAACTAGTCTTGTTACAAACCAGATAGGTTAGTGGTACTTGAGATTTTGCTGTTACCTAATGCAGCTTGCTGTTTATTATTTCTCTTTAATTATGCAAAGTGCTAATCAGTTTGATTATGCACAGTGCTAATCAGGTTAATTATGCAAAGTGCTAATCAGTTCTTCTCAAACCACAGGAGGAGAGCAGAGGTTCTGGCAGTGAATAGCATTGTTGGATGGGATAGACATGGCAGTCAGGCATAACAGGAGTAACAGAGTACTGTGATTAAAGAAGATCAGGAAGTAGTGTGGTACTTCCGGAAAGAATGTTTGTGTGTGTGTGTGTGTGCGTGTGCATATTGCTTGGCTTGTATGAACTTTTATTATGGAGTTGTAAATACACTGAATTGGACCAAATGATGAAAAAAAGAACCACATGGGAAAGAAATATTGTCAATGGCAAACTTAACAAGTATAATTCTTTGTGGGCAGCAATTATTTAAAGTAATTGCCTGGTTCATGGTTGAAGAAGGCATGTATGTTCAGAAGAGATGAAACTAATAGGGTGTTCTATGTTGTTAAAACAGGAGTGATGTAGTATTCATATCCTATATTGATGATGGGCCCACCAGAAGGAGGAACAGAAGGGTGATTATAGATAGCTTTGCAACTCCATTTGGCAAGATTTATTTGTTCTTGCTAACAGGACTATATTCATGACTTAAGAAGATGAGATGCATTGCCGAGTATGAACATAAATTTACAAGGTAGGATTGTGTCCATGGATGGAAAACACAATACACACCTGACCGATTATTAATAAAATGAAAAGGCTTGACTAAAAGGATATGTAATAAAGCAAATTGGCAAACTAAAGAATAGTATATCACCTAGACCAGATGGTATGCTCTTGAGAGTACTGAAGGAACTTATCCTATCATTAAAATCATGTACAGTACCTGCAGATTGGAAGGTGTCCAACACAATATCAGTTTTCAGAAAGGGTTCCATGTGATCCAGGAAATACAGTACTGGGCAAAATGGTAAAAACTATAGTGCAGGGCAAAATTGTTGAAACATTATTATATAAGCATAGAAATAGCCCTGGTTTAATGGGACAAAACCAATGTGGATTTAGCCAAGAGAAATCAAAAAGTCAAGGGATAAAGAAGTCAATGTTCTTTTGCAGATTAAGAAATGGTTAAAAGATTTAAAAAAAACAAAAACACCATAGAACTAAATGGTCAATTTTCACAGTGGAAAAAGCTGAATAATTGAAAGTCCCATGGAACTTTACTGGGAATGCTGCTTTTTAACATATTTATAAATGATCCAGAAATGGGAACAGTAAGTAAATTAAAATGGCACAAAATTATTCAAATTTGCTAAATCATAAGCCTAAAGATAGGCACCAGCCACCAGTGATGTCTCCACTCTCAAAGCAGACATATATCCCCATGTGCCAGGATGTAGGAATTGTGGCAGGATCTGAGGAATCATGGGAAGGAGACAGTGATCCCCCTTATGCATTACACATTACTTGCATATTGGGAGAGTGTTGCAGTAGATGAGCTCTTTCTCTCTGGAGTGGGATGCTGACAGTCACTTGGGTGCAGTTGATGATACTGAGGACAGAGAGAAAATGGGTAACCTCATGGAATTGGATCATTGTATGTTGTCTCTGCTGCTGGTTCTGGAAGAATGCAATGTAGTTAGCAGTGTGTGTGTGTGACGGGCCATGAGGAACTGTGTAATGCACAAACAGATGGCTGACTGTCTGAGGTCTGTGGTGGAAAGTGCCAGTGGTGAGAGAGGTTAGTGCAGAGGTGACTTAGAGGTAGATAGACACTGGTTGTCCCCTGTGAGTAGTGGTGAGGAGGAGGGTCTCTGTTGGCAGAGATGGTGAAAGGCTGCCTTGTTGAAACTATGTACCAAGGCACACTAGTGTGCCTTCTGAGATTCCAAGTGTGTCATGGCACACTGAGGAGGAAGAGAGGTGCCTGCCAGCTGACTTCCCTACATGGTACAGCACCAGCGCTGCCCAATTCGCCGAAGGCCTACATGTTTCCCCCTTCTCTCTAGTGACCTCTAGCTTCCCCCTGGCTTCCCCTTTAAAGCTAATTACAGCAGCCTGCAGAGGATCGCCGGTAGGTAAAATGATTTTATTTTCAATATAGTGTTTGAAATGTGTCAGTTTTGAGAATTTATATCTGCTGTGTATATTGTGTGTATATGAAAAATGAATGGAAAAAATTGCATTACACTTAGTAAAGGGGATGGGATCTGGAGCAGAGCTTTGGTGGGCCTAGAGAGGTCTGTGGTTGGGGTACTCAGTTGATATTTGTTAGACTTAGGGGGTACTTAGCTTGAAGTAGTTGAGAACCACAGCTGTAGGCAATCAGCTGGCGCCAGTGTCTCTCCTGCTCTCTGGCCCTCTTCCCTGATGGCACCCCCTACTGGCTTCTAAGGGCCCATCTGGAGGGTCTCTGCACATGCGCAGACATCGACGTGATGATGTCACGCACATACGTGATGTCATCACAGAGACGTCCGCGCACTTCTGGGTGCCTCAAGCCGTGGTCACTACTTTTAGTGTGCCCCGGCTCGAGAAAGTTTGAGAGACACTGCCCTTTGCACTGCTCTTCAGTGATGTCAAGCAACTGAGTTCTGGGCCTATATTTCCTGCAATAAACATGTGGCCTGTTGGCCTTGTTTTCCTCCCAGTGTACCTTTTGCAGCATGGCCCGAACAACTCAGACATTCTGACAGCTCGTGGTCTACAACTCCCACCATCAACATATAGGCTGAGACGTGGAAAGGCATTTTTGATAGTACGCCTAAGTTTGACTTTGGACATATCCTGCAAGACGTCCAAATGTCGAGACAAGGAAACATCCATTTTCGAAATGCTAGACATTCAAATTAAAAAAAATAAAATAAAATTTAATGACCTATTTAGACGGCTTGGCCCTTAGGATTTTTGGGCATTTTTTAATACAAATCTGTCCATGTTCAAAACGTCCAAATCAAGACCATTTGGACATGGATGGGGCCAGCAGCTTTTTTTTTTTTTTAAATGTATTTATTTGTAATCATCTTAATGGAATGACTACACAGACATGCCAACAAAGCAGTGGGGCACCTTAGGGGTCACTGCTGTGAACGTCACATAAAGGATGCCAGGTACATATTTCACCAGAACTCTCTTTTAGTGTATAGAGAGCCCTCCAAAACCCCCCAAAAACCTACTATACCCATCTGTGTACTACCCCAATAGCCCATGTAGCTGCAGATATCACTAGTACAGTAGGTTTTGGGTGAGTTTTAGGGGTCTCACAATTTCCACCACAAATGTAGTGGGTAGAGAGGCTTATAGGCCTGGGTCTTCCTCTCAATGGTTCACTAGTCTACTACCACCAGACTACTTAAGACATCTCTGAGCTGCTCTACAAGACTTTCCCATACCAGGTGCTGCTGTTCTTGAGTCACAGATATATACTGTTCCATCAACATCTGGGGGGGTGGTCAGTGATCACTGGGGAAGTGTGGAGGGCATACTTTTATCTCTCCTGTGGTCATCTGATCAGTTTGGGTATCTTTTTTCACTCTTATTTGCTTTTATAACCGTTCTAACTCCGAACACCTAAATGACGCCCTGGACACCTTGAAACATCTTTGATTATCCCTGCAAGACATGCAAGTGCTAAGCCTTCTCAAATCCCACCCAAACTACACCTCTTACATGTTCCCTTAACATTTAGATGTCCTGAAGGGTGAATGCCCTGCAATATGTCTAAAAAAATTAGTTTTGAAAATCAGTGCTTGAATGTTTTGGCGATTAAAATGTCCAAGTGCTGGTTTGTCATTTTTTGAATGGTTTTCTCTTTTGAAACAAAAAATACAAAGGAAAAAAAGGCAACTCCATTGTGGAGCAGCACAGACAACATGTCTGTGTACTCACAGACAACACCACTTCACTTGTATACACATTCTGGTACAGACACAGACTGCATTTGGGGCTAGGGAGTGAGAGGTGGTGGGGCAGACATTGACAGAGTGGGACAAGATTAGGGCAGGGGCAAGAATGAATGTGGAAGCGGATTACACATGAATATGGGAAAGGGTGTCAGGGGAGGAGTATATGGGGACAGACAGGACAAGAAGGGTAGTAGCAGGGCTCTGGAGAGCTAGTGGCTTAAGTGGGACCAATAGGGGTTGAAGATGGACAAACCTGTCAGGCTCACAGACTCTTTTATCAGTTCTTTTACACTCACCCAAATAAGCAGTCACAAAGACAAGCTGCAGTTGCATTTATTCATCCTTCATAGCTGATGTAAGTCCTGAAATTTTATTTGCCATTACCTGCACATTGAAGCTACCCAGAATTGGCGGAAGACGTAAAATAACTGTACCTCCCATGACAAGCTTCCAGACTGCCCCAACATGCTTCTGGCCATTTTCTGTATTATTGCTGCATCAACGTTTAGCTCTGACCTGCTCTGAGATTGCACTTTAGACATTTTGGAGGTTTAAATGTTGATGTTCCAGGATATCTACATTTAAAACATGAATAGCATTTCTAATATAATTGCCGTAATGTAACTAGAAAAGGGACAGAGAAGGACAACCAAAATGATAAGGAGGGTGGAATGACTTCCCTTTTGGAAAGATTAAAGACCTTCAGCCTGGAGCAGAAATGACTGAGGGGCAATATGATAAAGGTCTATTAAATAATGAGTGAAATGGAATGAGTCAATGTGGTTGTATACTCTTGCAATGTTGGTTGTGTACTTTTACAAAAAGTACAAAAGCTAGGGGCACACAATATAGTTATAAATTGGAGAAAATATTTTTTCACAGAAAGCATAAATTTATTGCTGGAAATGCAGTTAGTATAGCTGGGTTTAAAAAGAGTTTGGTCAAGTTCCAGGAGGAAAATCCATAAACCAGGTACATTAGATAGATTGTGATCCCACCGGGAAAGATAGGGAAAATTGTTTCAGCATCTGATTGTAAACCACTTAGACCAGGGGTAGGGAACTCCGGTCCTCGAGAGCCGTATTCCAGTCGGGTTTTCAGGATTTCCCCAATGAATATGCATGAGATCTATTTGCATGCACTGCTTTCAATGCATATTCATTGGGGGAATCCTGAAAACCTGACTGGAATACGGTTCTCGAGGACCGGAATTCCCTACCCCTGACTTAGACTATGTGTGGCGCAGTGGTTGGATCTACAGCCTCAGCACCCTGGGGTTGTGGGTTCAAACCCCGCGCTGCTCCTTGTGACCCTGGGCAAGTCACTTAATCCTCCACAGCCCCAGGTACGTTAGATAGATTGTGAGCCCACCGGGACAGAGAGGGAAAAATGCTTGAGTACCTGATTGTAAAAAAACCGCTTAGATAACCTTGATAGGCGGTATATAAAACCTAATAAACTTGAAACTTGAAACTTGAAACTATAAAAACTAAAAATTAAAATTAAATAAATATTAAAGGCTACTTGGAAAAAGCCACTGCTTATTCTTGAAATAGACAACAGGGGATCTATTTACTTGCGACTTGGATTGGCCACTGTTGGAAACAGGATCTTGAGCTTGATTGACCTTTGGTCTGACCCAATATGTTATGAACAACACCACGTTTGAGATAATAAAGGCCTTTTAATTACTCCTGTGCCCGAGACCATCACTTGCAAAAGAATACTTGCCCCTTCATTTATACAACCGCACTAGCAACCTCGGTAACAACGCCGACGCTCATAGAATTCCTATGAACATCCAAACTGTTACCGCCATAGCCAGTGCTGTAAAAACACTAGTGTGGCTTTGTAAAGGAGGGGGTTAGTTTAGTAATTCTACAGTAAAAATCTAAGAACAGAATGTTAAAAAAAAAAAAATATGACCATAACCAGTTGTATAATGTAAGTGAAAACCTCTTGATTCCTGTGAAATATGGGCAAAGATTAGAAATCCACAGATTCTGATAGTTCTGCTTAGATAGTCCATTTTATGTAAATATAAAAGCATCTCAAGCTCTTTCAGTTACTGTCCACTATGAACTTATGTCTACCCTCTTTTGGTTCGGTAATCCCATTATATGTTATTAGAGACACATAGATTTCCATGTACTAAAAATTGAGAAATTCAAGTTTATTCTTTCTATTAAATGAGTGAACAGAAAAGTTTAGTTGCTTTTTTTAAAAAAAAAAAAATCTTGTTTTCATGGCATAAAGTTAACCATATTGATACCCTGAAAATAGTAATATCACTTCTATCAAGCAGAAATATTGGTAATTATATTCATGGCTTTATATAAACAGTGTTTGAGAGCGTGAAAGGAAAAAAAAACCAGTCTAGCATTTAAAAACAGTTCGAAATTATCTAGCATTTTTATGAGGATTTAATATATTTTTAAAAAGATAAGGGGCTCATAATAAAAAAAAAACAACGTCTAAAAAGTGGCCTAAATGGGTACTTGGACAATCAAAAAGCCTGATCGTCCAAGTACCCATAATCAAAGCTGGTTTTAGACATATCTAAAACCAGCTTAGGCCTTTCCCCTGCCTCTAAACCAGGGGTGTCCAATGTCGGTCCTCGAGGGCCGCAATCCAGTCGGGTTTTCAGGATTTCCCCAATGAATATGCATGAGATCTATTTGCATGCACTGCTTTCAATGCATATTCATTGGGGAAATCCTGAAAACCCGACTGGATTGCGGCCCTCGAGGACCGACATTGGACACCCCTGCTCTAAACGCATAGAGCGAAAAGAGGCGTTTTTAGAGGAGGGGAAAGGGCGGGTGGTGGGCCAACCTAGACCTAGGCGTGCAGCAGGTATAACCAAAACTTTAGGCAGGTTGCCTAGTCGGCACTTATACGTTTTGACTTAGACCAAGTCAAAACAGGTATAAGTGCCGAAAAGGGGCTGCTGAGATCAGCTCAACGGCCCCAGCAACCTGCCTACTCCCTACAGCAATGATCGTGGCAGGAGAGATGGCTCATCTCCCCTGCCGCGATTCACCCTTCTCCCCTCCCACCGACAACGATCGGGGCAGGAGGGTGCCCAAGCCCTCCTGCCCTGCGGCATCCCTGAACTCCCCAACACTATCGGGGCAGGAGGGAGCCCAAGCCCTCCTGGCCCGCAGCACCCCTGAAAGCCCCCCCACGACATGATTGGGGCAGGAGGGAGCCCAAGCCCTCCTGCCCAGGAGAACCCCCCCCCCACCCCCTCTAAGATATGGGCAGGAGGGATCCCAGGCCCTCCTGCCCTCGACGCAAGGGTCCCCCTGAACCCCCGATTGCCCCCCGCTGACCTGTGACCTCCCACTGACCCCATGACCCCTCCCATCCCCACCCCCCTCTCCAAACCTTCAAAATCGTTGGTCAGACGGACAGGTGCCAAGCCCGTCCGTCCAACAGGCCAGCCATCCATTGAATGGCTGGCCTTAGGGCCTGATTGGCCCAGGCAGCTCAAATCCTGCCCACAGGTGGGGCCTGAGATGCCTGGGCCAGCCAAATTTTGAAGGCCTCGATATTAGATATCCCTCCCAGTCTCCTTTTCTCAAGGGAGAACAATCCCAGTCTCTTAAGTCGTTCCTCGTATTCCAGTTTCTCTATACTTTTTACTAGCTTCATTGCTCGTCTCTGCACCCTCTCCAGCAGTTTTATATCCTTCTTAAGGTTGGGAGACCAATGTTGGACACAGTATTCCAAGTGTAGTCTGACCATCGCTCTATAAAGCGGCATTATAACTTTCTCCAATCTACTCGTGATTCCATTTTTTATCATGCCTAACATTCTATTTGCTTTCTTTGCCGCCGCTGCACATTGTGCAGATGGTTTAAGGGTCCTTTTCTTGTTTGCTCTTTCCCAGAGTTACACCTGACATTCTATACTCGTATTCCTTGTTCTTTCTGCCTAAATGCATTACTTTGCACTTTTCCACATTAACTTCATGCGCCATTTCTCCACCAATTTCTCTAACAGACACAAGTCACTCTGGAGTTCCTCGCTATCCTTCTGCGATCTGATTGCCCGGTATAGCTTTGTGTCATCTGCAAACTTGATGATCTCACTGGATGTTCCTTCTTCTAGGTCATTGATGAAAATATTAAATAAGATGGGCCCAAGCACCGAGCCCGGGGGCACACCGCTAGTCACTTTCTCCCAATCTGAGAACTTCCCATTTATGCCCACTCTCTGCTTTCTGTTCTCCAGCCATTTGCCTATCCATCTTAGTATATCTCCCTCTATTCCATGGCTTTGTAGTTTCCTGAGAAGTCTTTCATGTGAACCTTGTCGAACACTTTTTGGAAGTCCAAGTATATTATGTCCACCGGTTCTCCACTATCAATTTGTTTGTTTACGGTCTCAAAAAATTGAAGTAGATTTGTCAAACATGATTTCCCTTTCCTGAAGCCATGTTGACTGGCTCTCATCAGGTTGTGTGTATCCAAGTGTTGGACTATGCTATCTTTAATCAGTGCTTCAACCATCTTGCCAGGGAAGACTCACAGGTCTGTAATTGCCCGTTTCTCCACTTGATCCTTTTTTGAAAATTGGCGTGACATTCGCTATCTTCCAGTCGTCCAGTATCTGTCCAGTTCTAATTGCCAGGTTGGCAAGTTTTTGCAATAGTTCTCCAATTTCAACCTTCAGTTCTTTTAAGACTCTCAGGTGAATTCCATCCAGTCCAGGGGATTTGTCACTTTTAAGTTTGTCGATCTGGTAGTATATCTGGTCCAAGTCCACTTGTACTGTGGTGAAGCTGTCCTCTATTACTCCTTTGAACACTTTCACTGCTTCTGGCATTGTTGCGGTGTCCTCCTTCATAAAGACAGACACAAAGAAGGAATTTAGTCTGTTTGCAATTTGTTTGTCTTCCTTGATGTGCCCTTTTCTTCCCAGGTCGTCCAGCGGTCCCACTGCCTCTTTTGCGTGTTTTTTTCCTTTTATGTATCTAAAGAAGGGCTTGAAATTTTTGGCCTCTTGCGCTATTTTCTCTTCATAGTCCTTTATGGCATTCCTCACTGCTTTGTGACATTTCTTCTGATCATCTTTCTTTGTTCCAAGCTTCGGTTGTTTTCGTGCGTTTCCATTTTTTAAAAGAGTCCTTTTCTTTTATGACTTCCTTCACTTCTCTAGTAAGCCATGCCAGTTCTCCTTTGCCTTTAGTTTTCCTTTCTTTGGAAATCCACAGAATGTAGAGATTTTGTGTTTCCGTGATAGTATTTTTCAGTAGGGACCATGCCTGATCTACCGTTTTAACTCTTTCCATGTTATTTTTGAGCCGTTGTTTCACCATAGCTCTCATGCTATCGTATCTTCCCTTTTTAAAGTTTAAGGTCGTGGTTAAGGTTTTGGTACGTTTCCCTTTCCCGATGTCAAGTTTGAAGTTGATCATGTTGTGATCGCTCGTCCACAGCGGGACCGTGACTTCTACTTCTTTTGTCGGTCCCGTAATGCCATTTAGGACCAAGTCCAAGGTGGCTTTTCCTCTCGTTGGCTCTCTCACCATTTGTTCTAGGCAGCAATCCCCTAGAGCTTCCAGGAACTTGGCCTCCTTGCCACAGTTCGAGGTTCCCAGGTTCCAGTCTATCCCCGGGAAATTGAAGTCTCCCATGATTATTACATTACCTGGCTTACATTTTTGTTTAATTTCCTCTATCATTTCTGAGTCTGTCTCTTCCGTCTGTCCTGGGGGTCGATAGTAAAGGCCAATTTTTGTGTCTGCACCATTGTGTCTAGGAAGCTTGATCCAGAGGGACTCCAGCTTCTTCTTCCTTTCCGCCGTAGCCTCTTCAACAGATTCTACTCCTTCCTGAACATATAGGGCAATACCTCCACCTTTCTGCCCTACTCTATCTCTTCTGTATAGTTTGTATCCCTGTAGTACTGTGTCCCATTTGTTTTCATCATTCCACCATGTTTCTGTTATGCCATAGCATGTCAAAGCAGCTCCTGATTGATGTAACCCTGACTTTAGTGCCGGCTTAGGCAGTTTTTTGGGGAATGTTTTAGTTTTTTTTTGATTCTGAGCCTCTTAGGGCTTCTTTTACAAAGGTGCGCTAGGGCCTTAACGCACACAATAGCGCGTGTTAAATTCCCGAGCGCGCTAGCCACTAATGCCTCCTTTTAAGGAGGTGGTAGATTTTCGGCTACAGCGCGTGGTAATTTTGTGCGTGCGCTAAAAACCCTAGCGCACCTTCGTAAAAGGAGCCCTTAGTCTATTAAACACCATTGATCACCTTCCCCTTTCCTTACACCTCTTGCAATAAGATGGCAAAATTAAGGAAAAAGTAGTTAAAAAAAAAAATCCATTCATGTTCATATTTTATTATGAAAAAAACATTGTTGGGAGAAATTTTTTAGTCCTGTTCCTCTGATCGTGTGCAGAAGAAATAAATAAACACTACGTGTGTGGCATAGACCAAAGCTGCATTTGTGTTCTGTGAAATGTTTATACATTCTTTGGAGCTGTTTGTATTGCTGTTTGTTGACTGTAAATCTCCAACCTGTAAATGTTTGTAATATATATATTAGAAACAGCAGCTAACTTAGACTGAGGCTTTTATTTTCAAAAGTAGGCTCACATAAACTGATTTTATCAGTTACTTGTATGCTGTGTTCACCTATTGTGCTAGATTAATTTTGATATACTTTGATATGTACTTAGCATTATAAAAGATGAATCACATGTATACAAGGTGTACTAGTCCAAAAGAATTTACAGTTAAAGATTCATGTAAGCAAAGTGTCTTGTTCCTGGATTCACAAGGCAAAGTAATAAATAGTGCTTTAACTTTAAACAAAGAGCTCTGAAACCAATAAATCTGCAATTCAATCGAAGCACATTCGAAATAAAGTATTCTAAAAACAGAGGCATGAATAAAAAAGACTAGTATTTAAAACAAACATAGGACCTCTTTTATGAAGCCATTTAGCGCAGGCCGCTGCGGTAACAGCCCTGAAACCCACAGGAATTTAAGGGGCTTGGGGTCATTGTCACATGGCTTTTGTAAAAAGGGGGAGGATAATTAGAAATATTAGATATGCAGTGAGAAGGAAACAAATGAAGTTATAAATCTCCAAACTATCCAGTGATTTGGTTCAATAATTTACTTAGCATGAAACAATCATTAGATTAAATGTGATTTAATAGAATGTTGAGACCGTGAGACCCGTCAAACTTATCTGAGTCCCAAAGAGATACTGTCGCCATTTCGAATTTTGAGTGTAATATGATTTTTCATTCATATCAAGAAACCTTTGATGTGGCATGTTTGATATTTATTCTCCAATGGCCTTCGGGCTACGTTATGACTTCACAGAGTACACTGTCTTTCGCAGGTCTCCTGGGCATTTTATATCCCTCAGACGCCATTGCTTTGTTTCATATCCAGTTCAGAGTTGATTGAGCCAAGCCCTGGATACACCATCAGGATTTATTGTCAAATCCAAGAAAAATATAAAAAATTGCACTTGTGTATGCTTCAAAAAAGGACTGATTTGTCTCTGCTCCTGACGAATAATTTGAAACGGAGCTCTGTCGAGTGGCAACAATGTCCCTTTGGGATATTCGGAAAATATATTTGGGACTTCAGAAAATATATTGTTTTGTTTCTAGGATAAGCATCATAAAATCTGTTTTACTCTTTTGGGATCTTGCCAGTTACTTGTGACCTGGAGTGGCCATTATTGGAAACAGGATATTGGGCTTGATGGACCTTTGATCTATCCCAGTATGGCAACGCTAATGTTCTTATGTAGGTGCTTATTTTTTTTTTAATCATGTCTTTTAATTAAATAGCAAAACCAAACAACAAAGTCCAGTGAAGTTAGGATTTAATTTAACAGACAATCTGTAAAACAGTGCTGATGTTTTAACCTAGCAGACATTGCTGAAACATAGAGTGGCATTTTAGAAAGGATACATAAACTGGAATATTTTTCTAACATCTGCTTTGTTCCGTTTGTCTTAGTGAACCTCATTGGAGTCTCTGACCATTCCTAATGGAAATATTGTTCACAAATTTGAATTATGAAGTGTTATATTTCTGAGTGGAAATATGATTCCCTTTGATTTATTATTTTTATCTTTTTGGAATATGTGCTTACAATTTTTTGTCTTTTTCTAAAATACATTTTTGTAAGTTTATCCCTGTATGCAGGCGTTTAGCTGAAACGCAACCATATTGGATCCTATATTCAGCCAGCAACAATCTGTGTTCTGCCGATTGCCGCCAGTGTTAAACCCAGAAATTTAATGTTGGACTATGCCTGGGCATCAGCACTGAACTTCCAGGTTTGTGGAACCAGCTAATGCATAGCCAGTTAAGTGCAATATTCAGTACATAACTGGCTATGGGTTATCACATAAAGAGTCCCATTCACAAAGCCACAGGGTGGAGCTACCAGAGGGCAGTTGGAGAGAAGAGACTTTTCCTGGACCTGAATCAGCAGCAGCTATTACTTAATTTTGGTCTAATTTTCCCTGCTACCGGGACTTGTGCCGAATCGGACAGGCATTGGAGGAGACGGCTGGTGACATCATTGGGGGCTTTCTCCTCTGAGTGAAAAGAAGCTGCCGCTACTGCAAATTTGTGGAGCTATGAGAGGGCACTTGGAGAAAGGAAACTTTTCCTGGACCTGAATCAGCAGCAGCTGTTACGCACTTAATTTTGGTCTAATTTTCCCTGCTTCCCTTGGAGCCGGGAGGTAAAGAAGGGATATATCATCTTTTAAAGTTTGGGTAAGACTTTATATTTGAATTTATTAATGGGGAAAAGGAAAGCCAAACCCAAAAGTTCCACCCCAGTTATAGCCGGCCCTATGGACCGTCATTTAACATCAGTGATATTACATTGCAAGCAAATCAAGAACATGCTTCTATTTCAGCTGCATCGTTAAGTCCCCTTGATAGGACTCCTCCCCTTCCACCACTATCCAATGATAAGGAGCTCATGTTAGCCCCTGTAGATTCTTCTGAAGAACCCTGAAAATCACTAATTCTAAATTACAATTTGCATCATTACCTAAAGTACTATCAGTATTAGAATCTAGTGATGACAATCAGTGAACTTCAGAGGATCCAAAGGTATTTGGAAAGATTTTTGGTTATTAAATAAGAGTGTGGAAGGGTTATTTAAGATCAGTTGTAAAACAATCAACAGATTTTTCAATGGAGGTTGTTAAGAAGCTTGAGATTGTGGACTCTAATTTGGAACTTTTGGATAAAAGATTAACATTGGTTGAAACGCAGGCATCTACTCTGTAGCAAGTTTCAGCTTCTGCAGTTAAAAATTCCTGCATGATTCACTCTAAAATGGAAATCATGGAGAATTTATCCCAGTCAAAAAAGCTCTGATTTGTGAATTTTCCTATGACTCACCTGATATCTCCTGAAATATTGTTAAGGAGATACTAGGATTGGGAAATTCGGAGACTTTTTCAATACAAAACTTATTTTATACCACAGAAAAAGAAAGTTTCAACAGATCAAGGAGTAGACCAGTTGACTACCCCAGAATTTGATTTAACTCATTTTTTGGAGGACTTGCAAGGTGTTATCCAAACAAGATCTACTCTCCTGATGACTTGTTTAAGTGAGTCAGACAAAAATTTGTTAATGAAATTGTATTTAAAAAATAGCACTAAATTCTGTGGGGATACAGTTTCAATATTCCCGGATGTTTCCAGAGTAACCCAATTGCGAAGGAAAGAATTCCTTCAGTTAAAACCTACGGCCTCTTTTACAAAGCCATGCTAGCGGCTGCCACGCGGCAACAGCCCCGAAGCCCTTTAAATCTCTATGGGCTTCGGGGCTGTTAGCTAAAAGAGGCCGCTAGAGTTTTAGCTCTGACAGCAAATTTCTTTTAAAATTTGCATTGTAACCGGCAGCCTCAGGGATTTTTAAATGGGTCTTGGGCCACCGGTACAAGAAAAACCTCTTGTAAGCTGCTGCGGGCAGCACAAGGTAAAATAAGAAAGCGTTTAGTTTAAGGACACCACCGCACCAGGTAAGTTCTTTTCCAAAATAAACTTGAACTTTATTTCTCAAAGTAAAAATAACCAGAAAGCTTGTCAGGATGATTCTACTTATTAACATAGGCTAAATGTTCATATAGCAATGCTGAATAAGCCACCAGTCTCTGTGGGTGTATCAAAATGCAAATAGTTCAAAAACATTCAACAGGAAATTTCCCCAACAGAGAAGTCCACATTAATTCACAGTCCAAAATGTATGAACAGCAAAAAGAAAGAAAAACTTTCAAAAACAAGATAAACTTCAGGGCTGCACTACTTCAGCACAAGTTAGTGCGCCCACACTGGCTTCATCAGCAGCAGAGTGCTGACCAGACAGTGTGCTCCGTGTGGTGTTAATCTGCCATAAAATTGGCCCTCTAACCCACCACTATGAACATGGGGCTAACCCCACTGTCTGGGACTGAAAAACAGTTCTCTTGCCCCCACCAGGGAAAACAACAAACTTCCAAAAAGGTAAAAACAAATATCAAAAAAAACAAAGTACTTGCACGGTTCAAAACAAAACCTCTTTACTCTTCAGCTGGCTTTGAAGTATCCAGCACTTGCAAGCAATTAGAAAAATAAACTTTAATTACTCACAGCAACAGAGTCAGTCACTTTGTTTTCATGCAGCATAATTCCATAGGTTGGATTTCACAAGGCAACTCAGCATTCATCTCAGGGTTTACTTCCAGCTCCATGTCCATGTCTTCCAGCAAACCAAGAGGCCTATCTTCACCAGCCTCTATCCACTCCATGGACTCTGGAATTGGGCTGACATTCGGAGCTCTCAGCCCTGAGCGCTGTGACCTGTCCTCTCCTAGTTTCTGCTGCTTCTGACTCTCAAGGAACTGGGTTCTCAGATTAAGGAGTCTGCAGCCCCGCCCCAAACCCTCAGGAGGAAGTGATTTCCTGGTAATCATTCTTGGCTTCTGTGGGGGATGGGAATCCTGCAGTTCTGCTCTCCCACTCCTTCTATAGGACACAGAAGGAAATTCATTCAATGACTGACATTGTGCTTTAAAAGGGGGTATTTGCATGGAGCCTGAACTTGACTTGTGCACTGCTCTTGGGACATTCCTGGCAGGCATAGTCTGTCTACCACAACATGTAAGTGTATTATTAGAAAACGGGAAAAATGATTTATTTTTTGGGATCCCACGCAACTCCAGCAATTTTTAAGTTTTCATGAACAAAAGAAACAAAAGAAATTGTGAAATAGTATATTATCTGGTCTTGATTAGGAGTTAGAAAATTAGTATAAGTTCTGATTTAACTCGGGTGAACCTGAGTTTATATTTTTCTTATATTTGACCTGAAATTAAGGTAGCTCCTCCAAGTATTGTGGGCTAGAAAGATGTGTATTATTTGTTGATGTTTATCTTTCTTTTTTCTGTATGGAATTTATCTTTATCCTGTACTGTTCTGATTAGAATTGTATGATTTTAAATTTGTTTTTGAAAATAGAAAAAAACCCAATGCCACAGTAGCTATTCCTATGCAGCAAATCCGATATAGCCTGTTCAGTTCCTGCGGGCTGCATTGCATTTGCTGTGCTGGGACTCACTACCATGACTTTGTAAAAGGGTCCCAGAGATAGGGCTGATATTTATGCAGTTAACCTAACTGGTTAAGTGCTGAGTATCACAAAGAAACCAATTCAACCAGTCTGCAGCGAGTGTCAAACGACAAAATCTAAAAAAGAGACTGCAGGACTGATGTACTTGATGCAGGAAACTTTATACTCTGTATATATGCTGTTATCTCTGTATCTGACTCTCCATCAGTCCTCTGTGCCATGTTGGCCTGCAGTGTATGTTCATCCTATTTTCTGTTCAATAAAAATTATTTCAAACAAAAAAAAATTTTAGTCAATAAAATGTTGTTTTGTGGTGGCCCACCTTGGTTTAGAACAGTGGTCTCAAACTCGTGGCCCGGGGGCCACATGCGGCCCGCCAGGTACTATTTTGAGGCCCTCGGTATTATAAAGAATGATTCTTTATGGAAAACTTGTGCCTTAAGGGTCTGGCGGTCATGTCCAGCACTCGCGTTCCGGAACATTGCCTGCCTCACTGCTGTAACCTCACGCAAGCGCTTTCCTGCGTCTGTACGCGATTCTCCTCTCCACTCCACCTCACAATCACGTACAGACGCAGGAAAGCAATTGCTTGAGGTTACAGCAGTGAGGCGGGCAACATTCCAAAACGTAAGATGGAGGCAGTGCAGCTTGTGTGTGTGTCCGGTGCTGGAGGAGGTGAGAGCTGAAGGCAGTTGCGAACGCGATCACCGGACACTTAAGGCACAAGTTTTCCAGAAAGAATCATTCTTTATAATACCGGGGGCCTCAGAATAGTTGGTCCAAAATATTTGGTCCAAAATCTTACCTCTTGCAGTTGATACTTTGATAGTTTTCTACTTTCTGCATGTTGCACTGCTTCCAGCTGTGTATAGTTGAAATTATCAGAAGCAATTAAGGAAAGATTTATAAACTATCACTAATAATAAACCCTAAGCATGCATGCGCACTCCTACCTGCGTGATCCCTGCCTCCGTGATCCGTAACTCTGTGGCTGGCAGAGAAATGTTAAAAGTGTGCGGCGTGCGTGTACATTCGGCGCATGCACGTATGACAGTTTGCTACGAGTGCGCACATGGCGGTTTGCTCTATCCTGCGGCGGTTACTGTGTGCCGGTTGCCCTTCACTGTATAAATGTGATTTTAAAAAAAAAGGTAGGTGGGAGAAGGGGCACGATAAACAGACAGGCAGTGGGCAGGGACATTGACAGACAGACAGACAGAAATAGAGGAGGGCTTTGAAGAGGAGGGCAGACGCGAATGAAGAGCAGCAGCGGCAGCAGCGGTTTGTGCCGGTGGGCCAGATGAGACCAGAAAGCTGGGATGGAGGAAGGGTAGGAACAGCGGTTTGGGAACAGGTATTAGGAAGCAGGGAAGAGGTGCTGCTGGACAGGGGGGAGGTAAAAGGAAGGGAGAAGGGATACTGCTGGACAGCAGGAGCAGGCAAGGGGTGGTGGTAGAAAGACAAGGAAAGAGAGAGACAGAAAGAAAGAAAGACAGACGACGGCCAAGGAGAGATAGAGACAGAAAGAAAAACAGACAGACAGACAGAAAGTGGCCATGGAGAAAGAGAGAAAGAAAGAAAGACACACACACATCTATTCTAGCACCCGTTAATGTAAAGGGCTTAAAGACTAGTAGTTTATAAATATTTCCTTAATTGCTTCTAATAATTTCAAATAATCTACATTTTGGATTTATAGGTACTTACCTCATGCAAAGTTGTCATTTCTTTAATAAGACATTAACTATTTTTCTGCGGCCCTCCAAGTACCTACAAATCCAACATGTGGCCCTGCAAAGGGTTTGAGTTTGAGACCACTGGTTTAGAAACAAGGACCCGACATGGTCCGTGTTTCGATGAAAACATCTTTCTCAGGGGTCTGTGGTGTTCCTTAAGTATCTCCTTAAGTTTGGCTGTTTCACAAGCTCTGAAATCTTCTATACATTGTTGTGTTCCACGTAGTTCATAAAAAAAAAAACACCACAGACCCCTGAGGAAGATATTTTGATTGAAACACGGACTGTGTCGGGTCCTTGTTTCTAAACCAAGTTGGGCCACTACAAAACAACGTTTTATGGACTAAAATAAAGTTTCCTGCATAAAATACATCAGTCCAGCAGTCTCTTTTTCGAATTAAATGCTGAATATCGGCACTTAACTGGTAAGTGCCAGCTCCACCGCTGGAATGTTCCCAAAATAGTTGGTTTACCACAAACAGGCAATTGAACTGACCAGGAACTATTTCTGGCTGGTTAAATCACTTTGGACTCCATTTACTAAATGGCGCTAGAGGTTTTTAGCACGGGCCGACGAGGTAAATGCTCCGGTACTCATAGAATTCCTATGAGCTTCAGGGCGTTTACCTCGCCAGCCTGCTTTAAAAACCCCTAGCGATGTTTAGAAAAGCCCAGCGTATGAATATCAACCCAATTGAGTTTGATTTTGTGGTATTTCATTACCTATTTTACTGTAAATATTTTTACGTGTAGTTAATTATTTTATCCCATTTTTGTACTTTGAAATTATATATTTTCTTATTAAATTTTTCACTTAGTTAAAAAAATTTAAACGTCTACCAGTTATCGTTTGCACCTATTATTTACCCCTTCCACTCTGCCACTCTTTCACTGTTTTATTTCTGTTTTTTTGTTATGGGTAGTTTGCTCTTTTTATTCATCTGCATCAAAGACTTTACCACTAGTTGAGAGACACTATAGCAAAGGAAAGTATTTCTTTCTCTGATAGAATTCATTGTAAAGCATTAAATTGGTAGAATGACTAAAAGGTTTCTTTTCTTTTCTTTGTATTATAACTGCAATTTGAAGGTAATGTTGCTTATTCATAAATTAAATTGCAATAATGCATATGAGTGTGTGTGTGTATATATATATATATATATAATTTTTTTGTGTATGTAGATAACTATATACATAGTTTTGTCACTTTTCAAATTCAACACAAGCCATCTCCCTTGACAAAATGAGAAAAAAAGTTAATTGCTCATACTGGCTTTAAATTGGAATTGAAATTTGCAAAGTGTTAAAGGTTTATGAGATCTAAATCATCAGAAGCTTAAATTACATTCCCGTGATAAAATATTAATAAATCAATTAAAACATAAGCAGAGTATAATATTACTTTTTTGTAAGAACCTTGAGCATCAATGATTCATTAGGGCATGCAGCAACAATTATTGTATCTTTTACGTGTTTTCTTTCAACTTACAAGCTCTGCATAACCCTATCTTAAAGATGCATGCATATGCAGATAAACAGATAGATACAGAGAGAGAAAGAGAGAGAGTCAAATACAAACATACATTGTTCATGTCTGTTGTTTTTATTGGAGTCCATTCCTAAATCATATGCTGATGCCCTTTATGCAGAAGTTTAATAAAGTTAAGCTTTGATGGGTGAAAAGGTCTATTGCATTCCACAAAACTGAGTGGGTCAATATGACAGTAATTATCTAGATACAGTAATTGTCCTAGGCAGCATTATCTGTTGATTTTTAGCAGCCCTATATGGGTAGTACCATTAAAACTCCTTACAGATGGCCTCAACACTTTCTGGATAGTGCCAGGCTGGAGCACAGACTTTCCAGCACTCACTACTCTATACATGTGGAGGGCCATAATCAAAAGAAACGTCTAAGTCCGATTTAGACATAGGGCGCTAGTCCCCCCAAGTCAGCCAGCAGCAAAATGTCCATTCTCGAAAAGCGCATCCAAAATTTTTTTTTTCTACGAAAATCATCTACTTATATGTCCAGCCGTTTGATTGTCTAGACAGCTAGTGCGTCTGTGCTTATACCACATTCTCGTCCCAAAAATTGTCCAAGTCCCAAACGCCTAGAACAAGATCTTTTGGACGTGGGAGAGGCCAGCAGAGTGATGGCCATCCAGACATGGCAACACAGCAATGGGGCACCTTATAGGGCACTGCTGTGAACTTCACAAACTTCTCACCACAACTCCCGTATAAGTAATGTTGAGCCCCCCAAAAACACACTATACCCACATGTCTACAACCCCAATAACCCTTATGGCTGCAGATGGCATCTATATGGCAATACAGTAGGATTTGTTTTTTTGGGGGGTGACCTCACATTTTCTACCATAAATGTAGGTGGCTTATGGGCCTTGGTCCTCCTCACTAGCCCTCCCCCCGGGCTACTTAAGCCACATCTGTACAGCTCTACTAGGCTTTCCTATGCCAAGTGCTAATGTTCTGGATGCAGGTATGAGGGGATCAGTAATCACTGGGGGAGTGTGTGGGGCTCTGTACTTTGTCCCTGCAATGGTTATCTGGTCACTTTAGATACCTTCTGGGCACTTATACCTGGTTTTAGATCGCCTAAGTCACAATGTATAAGTTCTATCTAGGCAGCCTTGTAAAACTTTCGATTATCCCTGCAGTACAATTAAGTCTATGTCGACCCACATTCTACCCTAACCACTCCATCAAAAACATCCCTTTCAGCTCTGGGCGCACAGCGGGATTCAGAGGCCTAAAAACCTGGATACATCTAAAAACCTGTTTTGATTATCGGCACTTGGACTACCTGTCTTTTTGATCGTCCAAGTGCTGACTTGGGCAAGTTTTTAGATGCATTTTTGTTTTGATTATGAGCCCCATATTCAGTGTCACTCGCTGAATGTAGAGATTATCTCTGAGCGTTGTGGTATTTTAAAACAAACACCATCCATGCTGTTTAAATATTAGGTTTCAGGTTTCTGAGCTTCCTAAATTTTGAATTTCTCTTAATATTGAATTGCCATCCATTTTATTGAACACAGTCCTTAAGCTGGAATGAATGGACTATTTAAATATTTTCAGACTTCTCACATTGATGCAAAATCTGCATGTACTTTCCTGTAGTCTTTTGTAACAGTTTTCAGTGGGATAGAACTCAAGGACCTTTGCTTTGAAAATTGTAATGGTTTCAAAGCACTTTCAGTTACTTACACCTGCTTTTTTTGGGTCAATTTGGCTTTAAATGTATGGGGGCAATTCTATAAATTGGTGACTTATTTTAGGTCCCACAAAGAGGCAGGCTTAGCACCAATTCTATAGTGGCTTAAGGATTCATCTTAGCAGTTCAAGTTTCAAGTTTATTAAAATATTTTTTTGACTGCTTATAAAGGTTTTTAAGCGGTTAACAATATAAAATTATATAAAAACAAATTATAAAATTGCTTAAAAACGTATAAGAACAAGGGATATTAACTAGCATCCAATCCAGTTGTAGAATATTAATACAAAGCCGCATTGACATGAGAAAAGTTAGTGTGCCAATATATGTCAGGATAATGGCTGGCACAAGGGGCATGCCTAAGTGCACCATACAAGTTGCACAACTGATAGTATTACAGAAGTTGCATGTGTCACCCCCATGTGCTCTGCCTACATGTATGCCCTCTGACAGAAGTACACTAAACAAGTTAGGCATATGTTATAGAATAGTGCCTAGCACTTTTGCACTTAATTCCTCACCTACTGCCCAAAAAAGACCTCCCGCAGAACAAACCTCTTTACTTACCCATCCCTGAACTCATGTCACTACAAGAAGTACCTAAACAGAATGCTTTCTTTCCAGGCAGCCCAACTGAACACATGGCTAGCAAAACCAATACTCGAAGCCACATCATACGCTGACTTCAGAAAATCTCTGAAGACCCGTCTCTTCAACACCACCTATGCTCTCCCCCCTACCAGTTATAATCCCCCTTGAAAGTCCTTCCCCTTCCTTCCCCTTTTCCCTTCCCCCAACGCTTAATGCTGTACACCTCTCTTACGCACATTGTATATATCTAGCTGTAAACAGCATTGATCTCTTGTATACTGTTCATATTGTATCATCCTATATCTTAGTGTAACATCCTGTATCTTATTGTAAACATCCTGTAACTGTTCACTTGTTAATATCCTGTACCTTATTGTAAACATCCTAGTACCTGCTCAATTTGTATTATCATGTATCCTATTGTTAACACTGTACTCTCTCTAGACACGACTCTCATTATAAACCACTTCGAACTTAGGGTATAGCGGTATATAAGAAATAAAATTATTATTATTATTATTATTAATTGCCAATCGTTGACATCAATTCTGCATAAACACTACTATTCTATAAACTAGATGTACTAATGGCAACTAAATTTAGGCACTAGCTTATATAATTGCTTTTCATGTGCATAGTTTTGAATATGCAGTCTACATGTGTAATTTCACTCCCTTGATCAAAACATCCCTCCTCTTCCCAGGAATGGCTATTCTCAGTTTGATTAAAGGTTTTTTTTGTTTTCTTTTGCCACGTGCGGGCAGTGCTCAGACAGCTTTGAAGAACAATAACAGATAGGTAAGTATGATTCTGTAGAGCAAGGGTCCTTAAATTTTGGCCCTTGAGCCAAATCTGGCCACAAGATTTCATTTTTCCACTTCATTAACACCCCCCCCCCCTTCTTTCACAAAACCGTAGCATGGTTTCTATGAATGTCGGAGCTATTACTGTCGCGGCTGATGCTAAAAACCACAGTGCGGTTTTGTAAAAGAGGGTAAGCCTTTATTTACTGTATTTATTGTGTGTGTGTGGAGGGGGAGGGTCATAACTTGTGCTTGGGTTTATTCACACATCAGTAAACATCTTAAGATGAGCTTCAAAGTAGGTGCTGTTGTCCACTAGAAATCTTCCACCTCCCCTATCCAGTGAATCATATCATGAGGGTGTCTAACCCTGTACTTGCCCACAGGTACTAACCAGGAAGGAGGCCATGGAAGAGTGGTTTGGGTGCTTTCTTCTTGCAAAAAATGGGTGGTCACATGGATGTGCCCACCAGCCTCTTTTTCTTGTGAAAATAAAGGAGTGCGAAATACATACTGAGCAGACTCAAATGGAAGCATTAGCACAGTGAGAAAATCCTATACTGGGATGATGGGAGATGATAAAGGAAATGGTGCGAGGAAGAGTGGATTGCAGGTAAGGCATGGAACAGATTTTTGAGAAGCAGTAAGGCAGGGGAGAGATGCTTGATAAGAAGGGAAATACTTGATAAGAAGGGAAAATAAGAGCATGGGGGCAGGTTTGCCAACTTCTGTTTAATAGCATATTAGTAATAATTCTTTCCTTATCCTCCTGCTAGACAATCAAGATAAATGGGCTTTGCTCCGTAACCAGAAGATAGAGAGAGACAATATTCGATGATGTCATCACTTGTATAAAGGATAGGTGCAATCATGCCAGTGTTCTCTTCCTCCAGCAAATGGTTGCACTCAGGATTGTTGCAGCAGGATCGTGTTTGGTCCTTGCTCCCTATGATTTTGGCTATGGTCTGTCACCTGGGTTGAGTGTCTATGCCCATGCTTAGACTCTGTGGGGGGGGAGCACCCAATCTTGCTGTTTCTGCCATGTTTCTGCCAAGTGGGCCTGATCTTGCTGTTTCTGCTTCTTTTGTGGAGTAGAGACGCCGACACATTTACACGTACTTTTCGCAGTACGTTATAAGCTTACCATTGTCCCCTAAGTATGGCGATATAGTTGCTGAGACTTGGATCCTAGTCGGGACTTTATTTGTTTCAGCAATTTCTGGATTTTATCATTGTTTTAAGGTTTTAACCATTACTAAAAGACATTGTGACCACAAGTTGGATAAGACATCTCCAGTTCCTCTTTTTGTTGTTTGCTCTACTGTTGTTCGAGGCTTGGCACCATCTTTTCTTTTTCCTCCATAAAATAAATTAATCATTACATAAATGCAGATTACAGTCCCAGACTCAATTCTTCAATTTGAAAAAGCCAATTGAAAAAAATGTGCTTTTAAATGTCTTTTAAAATTCATATATGATTCTTCTTTTCTCAAGTTCACAGAACAAAATAAAAGAATGCACAATCTCTAGTTGACGCAAGATGTGCCTTCGAGATATGAGGAATGACTACCCTATTATCATTCAAAGATTGTAATAAACGCTTTGGGGCATAAAATAAGACCATGTTAGAAGATATGAAGGCTGTAGCTGAAATAATGCTCTATGTGTCAACATAAGGATCTTAAATTTGATCCTAAATTCCATTGGTAACCAATGGAATTTTAAATACTGCCACTACTACATATAAAGCTAAGCCTGATGAAACAATTTGTAAAGACTTTGAATAAAGACGGTTCATGCATTGAATACATAGTACATATGTTACATGGACCTACCATAGAAAAACTGAAGGCAGGAATTTTTGATGTTCCACAGATCAGACAACTTATAAATGCCCCACATTTCATAGCATCAATGAATGAAATTGAATCATGTGCCTGGTCTTCATTTGTTCTTGTTGTGATTAACTTTCTTGGCAACAAGGACTGGGACCAAGGACAAACACCTTCTTCCTCCATCTCAAGAGTTCCAGCCTCTTTTCTGACAGAATTTAAAAGTAGGCCCTCTAACTCTCTCTCCACAATTTAAAAATTGGGTCCACAATCGTTCCCACCAATATTCAACATTCAAACTTGGATTTCCAACAAACTTTCCAGCCAAAATTTAAATTCAAACTTGGATTTCCAATGAACTTTTGCACCAAAATTCAAATTCATGACCAATAGACTTCCCTGTTCTCAATCAGGTCAGCCCAACAAGCCTTCCCACCAAAATTCAAATTTCAACTGCCCTGTTATCAGTCAGGTTCGTGGACCCACTATACTATATATAAAGACACACTGCAGATCTCACAGCATACCCTGAAGAAACCCACAGTATGACACGGTAAAACCTGGAAAACTGCTACAATCAAAATTGTTTTACCTTCCAGAGTTTGTTTTTTGTTGTTTTTTTTTTTTTTTTTTTGCAGTGCGCACATGTGAAGTGATGTGCCTAAGGTTTGTCTTAATCCCCAACAGGTTTGCTGAAATATGCTTTGTAGGGATCACACATTTTAGCAGATGCTTCTATGGAGTACTTTTTCCCTCTTGTCTTGATAAATTGGTCACATACATAGCAAAATATATCTACCAGATGTTTGCATCCTCATGCCATCTAAAACAATGCAGTTATATTACCACTTAGGAGAGCTGGAACTAACCTGAGCTGGTGGGCTTAAGATCTCTATACTTATGCTGTATTATCCATCATAATAAAACCCTTAGCGCGCATGCGCACTTTAAACTCCGTGCCTCCGTCCTGGCATGCCATGCATGCGCAGTAGAATAATTCGCCTTCTGCCGCTGATCACCCATGCCTGCGTCAGCTAATATCATGCCTTCTGCTCCGATCGCCAATGCCGGCTGACTTCCTGCCTTCTGCTGGGTATATGCTGTCGGGATTCCTCTTGTTCTCACCCCCGGACCAGCAGCAGCAGCTCAGTGTGATTTTAATTTAGTCACACAGCAGCTGCTAGCTTTAGTTTAGCTTTAGCTGCGGTTTCAATCAGGCAGCCGCGGGGCCTTTGCTAGGCCGTCCCACTTCAATGATCTGAGGTGGGCCAGCCTAGCAAAAGCTCCGAGGCTGCCTGATGAAACCGCGACTAAAGCTAGTGGATGCTGGACAGGGGAAGCAGGGAAGGGGTACTACTGGACAGGGGGAGCAGGGAAGGGAGAAGGGGTATTTCTGGACAGTGGGGGGAGGTTAAAGGAAGGGAGAAGATGGTGGAGGGAAGGAGGACCAGGGAAGAAGCATGCAGGAGGCCCTGGAAACATAGTTAAAAGCACATGAAAATAAAGTCATCAAACAACAAAGGTAGGGAAAATGATTTTGTCAATAGTAACAAAACCCTTAGTATGCATGCACGCTTGAAACTCTGTGTGTCCGTGCCTTCGTGCCTCAGCATGTGTAGTACACAACCATGCCTTCTGAGAGCGAAGGGCAAGGGTGAAGTAAGGGAGAGACGGCTGTGGTCGGAAGGTGGGCGTGACCGTCTGGAAGGAGAACCAGTCATGTTCTGAGGTAACAGACCGCCTCCGTTTGGGAGTGACAGAGAGGGTCGGAATGGTCCAGGAGCAAAGGCAAACGAGACCGGCCCAGTGAGGGTGAAGTTGACAGAAACTGTCAGTCTGAGTAAGAAAGCACACGAGCAAAGTGGGGGGATAGGGAGAGAATCCTGGTGTGAAGGAGCGGAGAGACAGAGGGGATTGGAACGGGCGTTGTGACTGGGTTCGCTTGCCCGGGAAGCTATGGAGCCGGAGGTAAAAGGAAGGAGAGCTGCAATTGGACATCTTGTCTGTATCTCGGTGACACATCCTATCTACCTCTGCAATTGCCCCAGCTGTAAAACGCAAAAAAAGCTGTATCCTCCCTCCCAACTGAGTGGAAAGGAAATGAAATCCTTGTAGAGCAGGAGAGAGAAAGAAAGAAAGACAGACAACTGGATGGGAGAGAGACAGAAAGAAAGACAGGCAGGGGGCATGGAGAGAGACAGAAAGAAAGAAAAACAGACAGCTGGCTGGGAGAGAGACAGAAAGAAAGATAGACAGCGGGCAGGGAGAAAGACAGAGAGACAGTGGGCAGGGAGAGAGAGACAGAAAGAAAGACAGACTGTGGGGCAGGGAGAGAGACAGAAAGACAGAGAGACAGTGGGGCAGGGAGAGAGACAGACATACAGAAAGAAAGGGGGGCAGGGAGAGAGAAAGAAACGCCTCAGTGCCCCATTGTGCTAAAGGTCTACACATCTATTCTAGCACCCATTAATGTAACGGGCTTATATTGATGGAAAGTTCTAGAAAGTTCTTGAAGTTACTCTAAGGGGCCCTTTTACTAAGGCCTACAACCAAAATTAAGACAAAAAAAGGTAAATTTTAAAATATTAATGTTCTGGTCAGAAAATCAAAATTTGAGGGGAATGATAGCCATTTACTATACTTTTATGGCCTAGGCAGTTAAGAAAGGACACTTCTGAGGGGTATCGAGGCATCCATCTGCAGACCAGAATAATATCCCAGGAGGTATGCTGTTTTTATCCTTTTTTGTTTTCTCTCCTTTACTATACTTTATTGTAGTTCACCCATAGCCCTTCTGTACCATGTTAGTCCATTCTGTCTTTGTATCTCTCAATATATAGTTTTGTTGTGTTTCCTCCTGATTTTAAATATTTTGTATAATCGCTTAGTATTACGATAGGCAATATATCAAATAATCATTACATTTGAAACTTGAAACTTTTGGAGAGAATGCTGAGCCTCATCAAGCCTAAAGACTATTATCTGATGCTGCTTATCTATGTTGGCACTATTGATACTGCTAGATACCCCTCAGAATGTATCAAAATTGACTTTTTGACTCTGGGAGAGAAGGTGAAGCAATCAGGTGCACTGGTGATATTCTTGTCAATCCTCCCTGGCGAGGGTAAAGGATGGGGCAGAGAAGCTCACATTCTGGAGATGAATGTGTGGCTGTGTGGATGGTGTCATCGAGAGTGTTTTTACTTCCTGGATAATGGGATGATTTTCCAAGGGCTGCTGAGCAGAGATGATGTGCAATCAATATATATAAAATCGGAGGTATGTATGTGTGTATGTGTGTGTGTATGTGTGTATGTGCCGCGATCACGCAAAAACGGCTTGACCGATTTGAACGAAACTTGGTATGCAGATCCCTCACTACCTGGGATGATATGTTCTGGGGGTCTCGCGGCCCACCTGCACACGTGGGCGGAGCTACAAACAGAAAATCAGATTTCACCCATTCATGTCAATGGAAAAAATGTAAAAAGCTGCCATTCTCACAGTAATTCAAAAACGGCTTGACCGATTTGAACGAAACTTGGTATGCAGATCCCTCACTACCTGGGGTGATATGTTCTGGGGGTCTCGCGGCCCACCTGCACACGTGGGCGGAGCTACAAACAGAAAATCAGATTTCACCCATTCATGTCAATGGAAAAAATGTAAAAAGCTGCCATTCTCACAGTAATTCAAAACCGGCTTGACCGATTTGAACGAAACTTGGTATGCAGATCCCTCACTACCAGGGGTGATATGTTCTGGGGGTCTCGCGACCCACCTGCACACGTGGGCGGAGCTACAAACAGAAAATCAGATTTCACCCATTCAAGTCAATGGAAAAAATGTAAAAAGCTGTGGGACCGCTTTGAACGTAAATTGGTATGCAGATCCCTCACTACCTGGGGTGATATGTTCTGGGGGTCTCGCGGCCCACCTGCACACGTGGGCGGAGCTACAAACAGAAAATCAGATTTCACCCATTCAAGTCATTGGAAAAAATGTACAAAGCTGTGGGACCGATTTGAACGAAACTTGGTATGCAGATCCCTCACTACCTGGGGTGATATGTTCTGGGGGTCTCGCGGCCCACCTGCACACGTGGGCGGAGCTACAAACAGAAAATCAGATTTCACCCATTCAAGTCAATGGAAAAAATGTAAGAAGCTGTGGGACCGATTTGAACGAAACTTGGTATGCAGATCCCTCACTACCTGGGGTGATATGTTCTGGGGGTCTCGCGGCCCACCTGCACATGTGGGAAGGGTGGGTTCACCCAATAATGTATATGTTCTTGCTCCTGGAGGTGAAACTAAAAATGTTGTTTATAATCAATTTTTGTGTTAGTTGAATTGTATTCATTTTGTCAAATATTTCACATTATACTTTGAATATTTTACTTTTTATAAAGCTGTAACAAAATTATTTCATTCACCACTATAAAGTATCTTTATTTAAATCCATTTACAGTGTTATTGCTATAATTAAATACCCATGCAACGCCGGGGCATCAGCTAGTATCAAATAAAGGAAGAAGTATCTTCAGCAGCAGACTGGCCAACCTGCTGAAGAGGGCTTTACACTAGAATCATTGGGGCAAGGTGATCAAAGCCCCCAGGTTAGTATATGCCCTCAACACAAATGGAAAAAGGGGCAGTGTCTGGAAAGCAGTACATACTAATGCTCGAAGTATGGGAAACGAGGTTCTGGATCTAGAGTCAGTGATGGAAGAGGCTGAGTTGGATTTAGTGCCAATCACAGAAAAATGGGGAAAGTGTTTCTGATATTGCAGTGGGTGATCATTCGGCATCCAGTGATCACCGCATGGTGTGGTTTAATATTGACAGGTATAGAGAAGCTCATTTAAAAGTAAAGTATAAAGACTTTAAAAAAAACCTAACATTGTTCAGATGGGGAATTGCATCACAATGTCTGGATGGGAACATCTAGAAGACCTCGGTGCCGGGCAAAATAGTGGAAACAATTATAAAAAATAAAATTGTGGAACATGTAGACAAACATGATTTAATGAGACAGAATCAGCATGGGTTCAGCCGAGGGAGGTCTTGCCTCACCAATTTGCTTGACTTCTTTGAAAGTGTGAATAAACATGTGGCTAAAGGCAAGCCAGTTGCTGTAGTGTATCTAGATTTCCAGAAGGCTTTTGACAAAGTTCTTCATGAGAGGCTCCTGAGAAAATTAAATAATCATAGAATAGGAAGCAATGTTCAATTGTGGATTAAGAACTGGTTATTGGACAGAAAACAGAGGGAAGGGTTGAATGGCCATTTTTCTCAGTGGAGGAGAGTAAATATTGGTGTCTGAGAAAACCGGCAATGGTACATGGATAGTTAAAGAATTGTAACACTGCCTACAGAGTTACCCTGATGCAGCAGGAGTGATTGAACCTCCATGAAATGCTGTCAGCGTCAGTTGCAGTACAGCAGCGATGGATTCATAGGAAAGAAGCTGATGGAAGAACAACCTAAGATAAGTGGTTTGGCTAATATAGCCAGCTAAGAAAGGACTGTCGGCTTGCTGGTTTTGAAAACTATTATGAACTAATATATTTTGGCTATACAAACATTGCTATAAGTATATGAAGGCACATAAGACTTGAGAGTTTGCAAGTAGTGTAGATAGTCACATGTAAAAAAGAACTTATAAAAAGATAAACAAGAAGATAAAAAATAGGATAGGTTGGGGTTTTTCGCCTGTGATCTGATTGGGAGCATGTGAATTTATCACGCATGAAACCCAGTTTGGGTTAATAGCTCCAAACTCTGAGGTTTTTTTTCACCCCTTAAATAAATAAATAATCAGATTCTATACTTTCTGTCAGAAGAAAGAAATATATGATAGTTAACTTGTAGATCCCAGGAGTCCATGATTCCATAGTGGGATTTTTCATATTATATATGCACATTTCCAGACCACGTGGTCAGACTAATTTATATATTTATTGGTTATCTCTAGAACAGGGATCTCAAAGTCCCTCCTTGAGGGCCGCAATCCAGTCGGGTTTTCAGGATTTCCCCAATGAATATTCATTGAAAGCAGTGCATGCACATAGATCTCATGCATATTCATTGGGGAAATCCTGAAAACCCGACTGGATTGCGGCCCTCAAGGAGGGACTTTGAGACCCCTGCTATAGAACATGTCACAAACACTTCTCAGAGCGGAGTAGGGAAGTGACAAAACTATGTTCTGGCATGTCCCCTACTACCAGGGGTATCTTCAGGTCTTCTACTGAGCCTTAGGTAATTGCCTAGGCCTGGGAGAAAAGGGTAAGTACTGGCTCCAGGAAGTATTTCTTCACGGAAAGGGTGGTAGATCACTGGAACAAACTTCCGGTGCAGGTGATCAAGGCCACCAGCGTGCTCGATTTTAAGAATAAATGGGACATCCACGTGGGATCCCTACGAGGGTTAAGTTAAGGGACTAGGTCACTAGCACTCAGACTCAATGGAGTGGGTCAATAGAGTGGGCAGACTTTATGGGCTGTGGCCCTTTTCTGCCGTCATCTTTCTGTGTTTCTATGTTTCTATTCAAATATCACACTCAAACAGAATTTCTCCAGGTCAATAATAGTCTTTATTTTGACCTCAGGGTCAAAAGGGTATGGCAAAAGCAAAATTCATTCATCTCTTCACAAGAAGAAAACATTTTTCAAAAAAAGTTCAAGAGAAAACATATGCCACTTATCTTTCTACCTTTTTATTTTTCTCTTTATCATTATCTCTTCCTGAGGAAGGCGTGTTCGCCGAAACACGAACTGTGTAGGGTTCAAATAGATTTTTATCACTGTATTTTTTATCATTGTACTTTTTAAATTGAATTTTCATGTTTTTATATGTTAGTGTATAATAAATTATCTCCAGAACATCTGTATCCACAATTTTTTGTTTTTGTTTTCATCGGTAAAATTACACACCGGCACTATTTTGGACCTTCGCTGTTGTTTGTTGGTTCTTGACTTTGCTGTGGAGGTCTTTCTCCTGGTTTATGTCTTGCCATTTTAGATAGAACATACAGATGGGAATTGATACATCACTGCCAGGTTGTGCACAATTCCAGTGATATTTTAGAAAAAGATCTGTCAACATAGAGCCTTATCTAAAATACATACAGGAATGCATGTGTATTTCTGCTGGAACATGTATCAAAAGCAACCAGTATACAGTACATAATGAACGGCATGGGTCCGGTATGTTACACATTTGTAACTTACCCATCTAAGTGCCGTACTTACATAGTTTCCCATTTCACAAATCTATATTTGTAAGTGCTTGCAATTAAGTTGTGCGGCCTCTATTATAAAATGGTTTCAATTCAGTGGTGGCCAAAAACTATGAGATTAGGGAGACTGACTCGCTTAATCCCTTGTGTAAAGCCCTGGCTGTAACAATCATTTTTGTTAAACCTATACATTGCGATTGAACAGCTGTAATGGTCTATGTGTTACATTATCCCTATATATGTTTATGTTTATTTTTCACTTGATATTCCACCAAAGCAAAAGGTCTAGTCGGTTCATAGACAATGGCGCGAAAGACAAAAGCGCGCGCCGACAATTGAGCGCAGCGCGGAGGTGCGCGCCGCACAAAATTACAGTTTTTAGGGGCTCCGACGAGGGTTTTTGTTGGGGAACCCCCCCAGTTTACTTAATAGACATTGTGCCGGTGTTATGGGGGGCTTGGGGGGTTGTAACCCTTCACATTTTACTGTAAACTGAACTTTTTCCCTAAAAACAGGGAAAAAGTTCAGTTTTCAGTAAAATGTGGGGGGTTACAACCCCCCACAACGCCCCCACAACACGGCGCAATGTCTATTAAGTAAAGTGGGGGGGTTCCCCCCCACGCCCCCCCCGTCGGAGCCCTAAAAACAGTAATTTAGAGCGGCGCACGCCTCCGCGCTGCGCTCAATTGTCTGGGCGCGCCTTTGTCGCGACGCGCTTTTGACCTGACACCGGTCTAGGCGGCTTACAATTTTAAAAAAAAAGAACAGAGGAAAGGAATGCCATAACATTACAGTAAATTAGTAAGGTCTACTTTCATACAGGTGACCAATCATACATAAATTCAACTAGTCAGTCAAATATAAAAACCAGTTGTGTTATCTTATCCAGAGCAGTCTTCCTGAAGGGAACAGTTAAAAGCTATTTTTTTAAAATTTGTTTTTAAAAGAGTCTTAAATTTGGGAAAAGATATAGGCCCTCTTTTACTAAGGTACTCTAACCAATTAGTCTGTTTTAAAATGATTGTGAATGTCTACTTCTAACCCATTCTGAGCTTCTGGGAGAACGGGATAGAAATCAAAATAAATAAATAAACGCTAATGCGTGCATGTTAGTTAATGGATGCGTTAGCGTTTAGCGTGCACTAATTCGATTAGCGTACCTTAGTAAAAGAGGGGAATAGTCCCATTTTAAAATGTGGAATAGAAATATAATTTTTGTTTCACCAAGCCCTGCCCAAACCTCACCCAGACTACACCCCTTTGCAGTCCAAATATGGTGCACATTTCCACATGTAAATCTTGATTTTCTGAAATTAGTACTTACAATGTACGCAGTATACAGTGTAAATGTCACTATCAACTTATAGAAATCAGGACTAGGCTTCTAAAATAAGGTCCTTGCACTCAGAGAATGAATATATATCACAGCAGCTGCAGAAGCATTTCAGTAGCAAGAATAACATTAGCATTTGAAGAAAAGGAGTTTGGAAGATATGGCGATGAGTCATAGAAGGAAATGTGCTGAAAACCAGTTGAAAATGAAGTAGGAGAATTCATAGTTGAATAATATGTATAACCTTGTTTATTTTCCACTGTTTATATATATACTAGTCTTATAGCCCGTTACATTAACGGGTGCTAGAATATATGTGTGTGTGTCTGTCTTTATTTCTTTCTCTCTCTCTCCTTAGCCGCTTTCTTTCTTTCTGTCTTTCTTTTTCCTTGGCTGTCCATCACCACCCCTTGCCTGTTCCCCCTGTCCATTGTCCCTTCCTTTTACATCCCCTGTGTCCATCACCACCCCTTCACTGCTCTCCTTATGCAGCAACAGCCCTTCTCCCTTTGTTTTACCTCCCCCCTGTCCAGCAGCACCTCTTTCCTTCTCCCCCTGTCCAGCAGTAGGTGTCCCTTCCTTTTTCTCCCCCCCTCCTCCTTCTTATCCCTATGATACACTTACCTTGCTCTGCCCCTGATGAGAGGTTCCCGATAGCCGCCCATTTGCACCCATTGGAAAAGTTCTCTCTGCCGCATCCCGCACACCTCCTGACGTGATTCTCGCTGTTTTTCTTTCTGTCTGTCTCTGTCCCTGGCCCCCTTTGTCTGTCTGTCTTTCTGTGTATCTCCCTGCCCCTGTGTCTTTCTTTTTTTCTTTCTGTCTCCCTTCCTCCCTCTGTCTGTCTGTCTGAAGCAGCATTCCCTCCCCCTCCATTTCCCTCCCCCCACACCAGTTCCCTGTGCACCTGCCCCTGTGTCTTTCTTCTTTTCCTTCTGTCTCCCTTCCTCCCTCTGTCTGTCTGTCCAAAGCAGCATTCCCTCCTCCTCCATTTCCCTCCCCCCACACCAGTTCCCTGTGCAGCAGCATTAGCGTTTCCTCTACCCCCCTTTCCCTTTCCGCGGTCCCGACTACAAACGCGGTCCCGAGTCCTTTGCCGCCCCCCCTTCCCTTCCCGCGGCCCGACTACACATGGCGATTCAAGCAGCGTGTGCAGCAGTGTTCACACTCTGCTTCGGGTCCTTCTACTGCCCTGATTTACTCTGGCACGTCCCTGATGACATCATCAGAGACGCGGCAGAGCAAATCAAGGCAGTAGAAGGGCCCGAAGCAGCGTGTGAACACTGCTGCACACGCTGCTTGAATCGCCAGTCGGGCCCGAGGGAAGGGAAGTGGGGGGTGGCAAAGGACTCGGGTCCCGGGCAGGGGAAAGTTGCTGGGCTCCTCGGAGAGGCCGCGATCCCTCTCCTCTCAGATCCCCCCTCCTCTGCTGGAGGAACGGAGATCGGCGGATAGCTGCGGTCCCGGCTTGTGGAGGCAATCAGGGCTGGTGACATATAAGCGCGCATGCGCACTCCTGTGATCACAGACCTACTGATCACGGAAGCACGCAATATATACACAAATAGCTATATGCCTTTTCCTAACAAATAAGATTTTCTTAATTAATTGATCAATGACTGTTTTTATGCTTGGAAATGTTATGATTTTATTTTGCAATTAGATGATGTAAATTGTGTTGGGCAGCAAAAGATAATATCATTAAAAACAGAATCAGTGAGTGAACTGCATAACAGAAATTTCTGTGTCTGATGAGAGTATTTAGATACTTATGTACTATGGTAAACACGATTTGGCTCACAAACTTTCAACATCAGGCTTACTTGCACTGAGAAAGTGATTGCTCTGTTTCAGTGCCAGGACTCCAGTAGTACCAACTGTTAAATAATAAAGCAGACCCTGTTTGTTGGCAGTCTGTCTTGCCAACATAGAGTAGCCTTTTTCTGGATTTATCTACTGCTACCTGCATGTATTCCGAAATTCTAAATAGTGTTTGTGTTGTATGGAGGTAGTTGTGATTTCAGAAAAATCCATCTTAGTCTATCTAATCTGGTTAGTATATTATCCTCCTAGGACAGTGGTACGCAATTCCAGTCTTCGAGAGCCGGAGCCAGGTCAGGTTTTCAGGATATCCACAATAAATATGCATGAGATAGATTTGCATCTCAAGGAGGCAGTGCATGCAAATCCATCTCATGCATATTCATTGTGGATATCCTGAAAACCTGACCTGGCTCCGGCTCTCGAGGATCGGAATTGCCTACCCCAGTCCTAGGACCTATGGTGATAAACAAGAAGGCGGTACAGTTAGTATCATTAACAATGGCTTTGCTTTCATTACTGATAGTATTATGAACTTATGCAGAATGTTTGCACTATTTGTTTCTATGTATATTTTTCCTTTTCTATTTTGACAGTTTGCATACTAATCACATTTGCTTTTGTTTCTATCTGACGATGAGCTTTAAGTTGATCTGAGTTCGGTGTAATGTTATCTTGCAGCATTAGATGTTCTTATTTTACTCGTATTAAGGTACTCAACTCAATAAAGGTGGAGGAAAAGCTGTAGATGGGCTAGATCTTCGAGAAAGAAAATATGATCACCCAATTTATAGTAACAGAGAACATAGAGTTTCATATTACCTTCCTAAAAAGAATTAGAAAAGATGATGATTGTCCTATATATTTTAGCCATTTTCATCACCATGTATTTGCTGGGTTGGTCCTTTATTTAGATCACTGAGAAACAATTGACCTAATTAAATATGGAGCAAGGGAGACTTAGGTGAGATATAGATCTTCACGATCCTTCATGATTGTTCTGTAGTGTGTAACTTTTAATCTAAAGTTTGGGAGCCAATGTGAGTCTTCAGGTACCTTACTATAACTTTTTTACAGTACAAAATATTTCCTGTGATTCAGTACAGAAACAGAACTACAGCTGATAATTGAAGGTTAGAAGAGACACTCATTGGGAAGTGATAACTAGGTTTGGTGTGTTTGAAGAAAGTGTCTTTACACCCAGCTTCCAGGATAGGGTTCTATCAGACAGAATTAATTTTAAATTAAGAACATTTTTTTTTCTCGATACTTTCTATACTGCCTTAACTACATCGATGCAGATCAAAGTGGTTAACAATCTAAAATCACGGAACATCAAAATATGTGATAGGAAAGCAACAATTATACATCCATTAACATAGAATAGACATAGAAACAAACAAAGCATAGCATTCAGATTGTGCTGTCCCACACAAATCCTGACAACTCAGCTGATTTTGTTGAATGCCCTTTGGAAAAGCCAAGCCTTCAAATTTTTCTACTCTAAAAGGTAGCGGTGATGAATTCAAAGTAACAGGTGCCATTTATCTTCTGGTACGTAGGTGGATCTCTAGATTCCTCTTCCTGAGCCACACAAATACTTTGAAACAGTTGTCAGCCTGTGTTAAAGACTGAGGACTTGCTATGCAAAGCAATTTAACCAGGCAAGAAAGCGTTAGCATCCAGGCCACTGATATTCAGCAACACTTAACCAGTCAGTGGTGATCAGTGCTGGGGCAGTCTGTGGGCAGAGCTTGGGTGGAGCCAGTTCTTAACCAGCAAGCAAAAAAGCTGTCCTAAATTTATCTGCCAAACGTAACTGCTCACTGGTCCGAATATCAACCAGTAAGCAGTTAGTTTCCAGGTGGCCCAGTGATCTGGATAATGAATAGCTAGGCTCAGTTCAGCCCACGCTAATTAGCAGCTTAAAAACTACTGACTGCTGCAGATTGAATGCTGCTCCCTAAATTCATTGGCGACCATTTATAATTTCAAGCAGTGGCGTAGTGAGGGTAGGAGGCGCCCAGGGAGGTGGCTTCCCCGTACCCTTTTCTCCACCCCCTGCTCCTTCCACGGGTTCAAATAGACGTCAGGAGATTCATTTCATAATATTCACAAACTGGTCCAGTTCAGGATCAGACTATCCAAGCTCACTCATCACACATAAACTACAAATATCAAGATGTTCACTTCACTGCCAAGCATGACATTATGCAAGTTCTGTAGCATGGCTCAACAATCCTCAGGTTGCAGGGAGCAACTTATCTTTTTTGCATAAATCCCTTTTTCTTTTTTAAGTCTCTGGGATCACTCTGACTCCTCAGTAGTGGTCATTGATTTTGTCAGAAGACTTGATACAAAATGTTTCTCATTTGCATCAGCTTACTCTTAGCTTTCTAGTGACTCAGAGTGCAAACCACTGGCATTCCATTCAGACAAGCCTTCAATTTAAGGTCTGCCAGGACAGAAATGTTTATGAAGAAACACTATTACATAGTAAATGGTGGCAGATAAAGCCCTGCATAGTCCGTCCAGTCTGCCCAACAGTTGCATTCATTATCAATTCATGATTGAGTCAACATTAAAATACATTAAAGTTTTATTTATACTATACATCAGTGTCTCTCAACTTCTTCAAGCCTAGTACCCCCTAAGTTTAAGAAATATCAACCAAGCACCCCCTGACCACTGACCGCCCAAGCTCTGCCCCGGACCTTCCCAAGCTTCGCCCCATAATAATAGTACTAATTGCAATGCAATTTCTTCCATTCATTTTTCATATACAATATAATCTTTTATTAACGATACATAATGGTAACCACAAAATTAAACTACAGAAAGTACACTGTATGCAAATAAATTTTTAATTATTATTTATATTCTGGGGTTTTTCAAAAGAGGTCAAGACAGATGACTTTAAAATATGCAATGTCACCTCCACCCCAACCCCACTCACAACTAACATGCTCTCTACCTATGCATCATCTCTCCCTCCCCTCTACCCCATGACCATTTTTCCTTCCCTCATAACTCTCATCCCTCCTGCAACTTTTTTCCTTACTTCCCTCCCTCCCTCCCTCCCTCCCCTCTAACCCAGCCCCATTCACAACTAACATCTTCCCTCTTGCTTCAACGGGTTAGCAGCAGCAATTCCTACATGTTGCCTGCTGCTAACCCAGAAGCCTCTCCTTTGTCACGTCCCGCCCAGGCAGAAACAGGAAGTTCTGACAGAGGGCGGGACCTGGCAGAAGAGAACCTTCTGGATTAGTGGCAGGCAGCATGTAGGAATTGCTGCCGCTAACCTGTTGAAGCAACAGAGTAGTGTGGAAGAAGGAGGGTGACAGACCCATGCAGTGCAGTGTACCCCTAGGGGTACACATACTGCGTGTTCAGAACCTCTGCTACACATAGGCAAATGCTAGGTTCCTCAGGTAGTTTTCTGTACCTTTTAAACAAGCAATCACAGCTTCCCTTTGGAGATTGATTCTTTCTAGTTGGCCTCATTTATAGCCTAGAAACCTTACTAGCCAGTAATCTATTCACACAGCTGTAGGCCTAGCTATGCAGAGTTTTCTGAAGTATAATAAACACTTCTAATAAACTTTTGGCAGTCATCAGCACTGTCTGCAAACTGCTGTGTCAGGTGCATCCTAGATTCCCCTCTGAACTCAAAATTTCATCTTTTTTTCTTGCAACAACACTCAAAGCTATAAAAGAAAAATATCTTCCTTACTATAATTCTGATTAGCCTCATTTTCCACTTGGGAGGCTTTCACCAAGCACTTCTCCCTTTGTGTTCCCCCAACCAGGGAAAGAACCTACTTTCTAAATAAGAAACTTCAATTAGCTTTATTTAGCTTTAACTTGCTAAACCAACTGAAATAGATTTAATTTAAATATACTGCCTTCTGGCATGGAGACTGTACTCAGGCAGAATACCACATATTCACAAAAAGTTATGGCTTTTTTTTTTTCTTCATTCCATGACTTGTCTAAACAGTCCTTATCAAACTTGTAATCCCCATTTCCCAGTGACTTCCATAAAGGTCTAGTTCCAACTCATTGTTTAGATAATCTAGTGATCTATTCAATGGTGTAGTAAGGGTAGGGGAAGTACGCCCAGAATGGAGGCGCACTTCTGCCCCCCCTGCTGCGGGCATGTGCCCCCTCCCCCACCACCAAAACTGGGACCCCCCTGAAATCCCCCCCAACACCAAGCGCCCCCTGCTTTCTGATCACCCCTCCACCTGCCACAAAATCCTGGTGGTCTAGTGGACTGGGGTTGGGGATCAGATCAGAGCCCTTCCAGCTCAAGAACTCTCTATCCATAACACTGCCCCCCCATTTCCTTTCATCAAAAATCAGGCAGGAGGGATGCCCACTCCCTCTTGCCCTGAAGGGGCCACCTTTTCAAAATGGTAGCTCTTTCCCCATCCCGATGCATCCTGGATGCACTAGAAGGGGTCTAAGGTCCTGATTGGCTCAGGCGCCTAAGGATCCTCCCTTAGGGACCTCAGCCAATCAGGCACCTGAGCCAATCAGGACCTTAGGCCCCTTCCAGTGCATCCAGGATGCACCAGGAGAGGGAAGAACTGCCATTATTAAGAGGCAACCCTTCAAGGCAGGAGGGAGTGGGCATCCCTTCTGCCTGATTTTTGACGAAAGGTACGGGGGGAGTGGTGTCAAGGATGGAGGGTTCTCAAGCTGGAGGTGTTCTTATCTGAACCTGCCCCAGTCCATTAGACCAGTGTTCTTCAACCTTTTTACACCTATTGACCGGCGGAAATAAAATAATTATTTCGTGGACCGGCAAACTACTAAGACTGAAATTTTTTTTAAAAAACCATCGCTTCCCCGTCCTCGCGAGCTCGGTCCCACAAACCATCTGATCCCATCCGCACAAGCCTCAAATAGTTATAATTTTATACTGAACATATTTTATTAAAGTATAAAAAGAAACAATATTCTATACAATTGTCATTTTATAAATACAAATAATACAGGGCAAAGATCAACAAAACCCCTGTCTCCCCTCCCCTTCACATATATCCCCTCTACTATCAAGAAAACTGAATAAGCCAAATTATTACAGAATGCTACACAAATATCAAGTAACAGAATACCACAGTCACACATGACAGGAATGGTGTTAGGGGAGTGGAACTAGGGCAACTGCCCCCTGGTCAGAGAGAGCCCTAAGCCAGCTGGAAGCTAAAGAAGCACTGCCTGGGCTTTGCACTCCCCAATTATGTCTAGCAAGATACATATTTCAAATCTGATATATTTGAATCACAAGATAGAAATAAAATTATTTTTTTCTACCTTTTGTCGTCTCTGGTTTCTGCTTTCATTGCCTTTTCACTCTCTTCCAGCCAGTGTCTGCCCTAAGAACATAAGAACATAAGAATTGCCACTGCTGGGTCAGACCAGAGGTCCATCATGACCAGCAGTCCGCTCACGCGGCAGTCCTCTGGTCTAAGACCAGCACCCTAACGGAGACTAGCCCTACCAGCGCACGTTCTTGTTCAGCAGGAACTTGTCTAACTTTGTCTTGAATCCTAGGAGGGTGTTTTCCCCTATAACAACCTCTGGAAGAGCGTTCCAGCTTTCTACCACAGAACTTCCTTACGTTTGTACGGAATCTATCCCCTTTCAACTTTAGAGAGTGCCCTCTCGTTCTCCCTGCCTTGCAGAGGGTGAACAACCTGTCCTTAGCTACTAAGTCTATTCCCTTCAGTACCTTGAATGTTTCTATCATGTCCCCTCTCAATCTCCTCTGCTCAAGGGAGAAGAGGCCCAGTTTCTCTAATCTTTCGCTGTACGGCAACTCCTCCAGCCCCTTAACCATTTTAGTCGCTCTTCTCTGGACCCTTTCGAGTAGTACCGTGTCCTTCTTCATGTACGGTGACCAGTGCTGGACGCAGTACTCCAGGTGAGGGCGTACCATGGCCCGGTAGAGCAGCATGATAACCTTCTCTGTCTCTTCAGTCCAGCATCTGCCCCTTCCATTCACTGTCTGTCTTTCCCTGCCATTTCTCCTCCTGCCCCCCCTCCCTATTTGGTCTGGCATCCATCATCTTCCTTCTGTTCCCCTCATGGTCTGGCATCTCTATCCTTCCCTCCCCCCTGTGGTTTTTAGCATATCTCTGTTCTCATTCTCTGCTCTCTCTTCCCTTTTCTTCTCTGGTCTTCCTTCTCTATTTTCTGCCTCCATCTAAATTAAATTCTTTCTTACTATTTAGTCCCGTTTCCCTCTTTTCACTGTGTCTACACACAGCTTGTCACCCCTTTCCCTCACCCCTCCATTATCTTACTATTTTCTTCCCCCTTTATTTATCTCCTCCTTCCATCCAGTATGTGTTCTTTCCCCACTTCCATTCAGCATCTGCTCTCCCCTCTCAACTGACATCCATCTGCCTTCTGCTCTCTCTCCCTTCTTCTCACTTCCATCATCTGTCCCCTTCTCTCTCTCTCATCTCCTCCATTCCATCATCTGCCCCTTCTCTCTCTCCCCCCCAACTTCAATCATCTGCCCCCCTTCCCCTCACCTTTGTGGGTCACTTTCTTTCCCCTGAGGGTGGCTCATGTCAGAGGGGAAGCTTTGGCCGAGCAGAACCGCTTGCAAGGAACAGTGGAACTTAATTGATTGATGTCGATGTTGGGGCCCGTTGCCGTTTGAAGGAAAAAAAAAAAAAAAGGTGGTAAAAAGGGACCTGCAAAGGCGAGAGGAAGGGAAACCTCCAGGACAGCTGCTCTTTGCCCTCCTTCAACGGCCCAAGAGTCCAGACCAATAGCGGCAGCTCTGTGTACTTTTAACTTCGGCACAGAGCTGCCCCTAATCAATAGTTTAGCGCGGTTTCATGAGGCAGCCTCGGGGCCTTTGCTAGACCGGCCCGCTTCGATGATGCGATGTGGGCCGGCCTACCAAAGGCTCCGAGGCTGCCTCATGAAACCGCGCTAAACTACTGCTTAGGGGCAGCTCTGTGCCGAAGTTAAAAGCATACAGAGCTGCCGCTGCTGGTCTGGTGGTGCGGAGACAAGGCAGGAGGCAAACGCGGTGGAAGGCAGGAGTCCCGGCACAGCGACTGCAACAGGAAGTTGCAAATCAGCTGACGCCGGCCTTTCGTTGCGGCGGGGACCGAATCCTTCGCGGACCGGCAAGATTTTGTTTGCGGACCGGCGGTTGAAGAACTGTGCACTAGACCACCAGGATTTTGTGGGAGGGGTCACGGAGATTGGAAGGCGGGGGCGCTTGGTGTCTGAGGTGTCGGATGGAAAGGAATGTGCATGCACGGCAAAGGATCAGAGAGGAGAAGAGGTGCTAGTGCCCCCACCAAGATGGTGCCCAAGGTGGACCGCCCCCTCCCCTGTCTTCCATCTTTAATTAATTTTTCTTTATTTGAGGGGTGCTTCCAACTCAGTTTAAAGATTTTATTTGTTCAATTTTGAAAAAGGGGTTTCCCACCATCCAAGTTCTCTCTAGTTTTAGATCTATCTTTCCTTTCTATTTCTGGGAAAATTGCTTGAGAAATCATGGGGAGCTTGTTCCGAAATGACGGACTCCACCTTAATTGGGATGGAACCAGGCTGCTTCTGCTAACTTTTAAAAGGAGATAGAGCAGCTTTTAAATTGAGATGCAGGGGAAAGCCGACAGTCGCCCAGGAGCGGATGGTTCGGTGTGATGTATCCTTGAAGGATGCTATTGAAACAGGATATTTAGTGAGTCCCAGTAGAGAGGTTTCAATAATGATGAAAGCCAGGAGGGTTTAAAAGGAAGGCAGAGTGAAAGACTCAAATTTTCCCTGTCTTCTCAGCAGCCTGTAGTTACAAGGAGAAAACACAATTTGAAGCATCTTAATACAAATGCTAGACGCCTTACAAATAAAATAGAAGAGTTAGAGTATATAGCACTAAATGATGAGGTAGATATAATAGGCATCACAGAGACCTGGTGGAAGGAGGACAATCAATGGGACACCGTATTACCTGGGTACAAATTATATTGCAAGGATAGAGTAGATCAAATTGGAGGGGGGGTTGTGCTATATGTTAAAAAGGGAATTGAATCAAATCAAATAAACATTCTTCATGACATAGATAGCAGTGTGGAATTCATATGGATAGAAATTCCACGTGTGAAGGGAAGTAATATAAAGGTAGGGTTATACTGCCATCCCCCAGGACAAAATGAGCAGACAGATGAAGAAATGTTTTCAGAGATTAGGAAAGCTGGACAGTTGGACAATAGTATAATAATGGGTGATTTCAATTACCATCAGATAATAAAGAAAAAAATTATGCTGGACACTGTCAACAAGAAGCCACCCAACTACACATAAACCAGAAAACAATAGCAAGACAATGTCAGCTAAAGTAATGAGCACACTGCTGTGGAGAAAAAAAACACCTCAGTTAGGGCTTTTTGGGTCTTAAAAAAGACTCCACATATCGGCAATATTTCAGTGTGAATCTCAACAATGTGCAAAAAGCATACAGAACATAAACGTTCAAAATGTGCAAAAACATACGGAGCGTTAACATTCACTCCATTTCATTGTCCCACAAGCTCACAGTCCCGCAAGTATTGAAAATTCTGAAGTTTAAAGTCTCGGCTTCTATGAATGAATTATCACACACGGTGTAACGTTAACAGCACTGTCAGTCATATAATGAGTGCTTAGCTGCACTTCCCGATCCAGCGTCATTCTCTACTAACATTTTCAACCACTGTATTCCTCAGGGTTGCTGCTGCTAGTGCTCAATACCCAACAGGGAATCCCCGTTTTCCCGGTCAGGGCTGCATCAGGGGTCCAAAGCAGGTTAACAGTGCTCCTTCGCAGTATAACATACTGTGTTTCCAACATCTTCAAAAATGGTGTCAAGGTGCACAGAAGCCAAGACCAGAACTCTTTTCTCATCATTGACTCAGTCCCCTACCGAGGGCCCATACTCTCTCCTGTCAAAGCAGACCAAATATCAACCGGACACGTCAACAAAATATCCACACAAGACCTGGCAGACTATTTCTTCAACAAAATCAAATCAGTCCAAGCAGAAGTCGTAAAGTCCACCATCCCAAAAAAACACCACCCTAGCACCGCCGAGTACCACACAGAACCTATTGTAGCAGATCAAATCTGGACCGCCTTCACTGAAATTACCAACCACAATACCAGAACACTTGTATCAAAACTCTCTACGCGCAGTAGTCCTCTTGACAACTGCCCCGCTTACCTACTGTCGGCCATTCCCCCCAAAATCATAGCCTGGCCCTGAACCAAGACAAATTACCCAAGGAAATGAGCAAAATTGCTCTCGCACCCATACCAAAAACTTCAACAGCAGACCTTTCTAAAACTTCAAAGTACTGGCCCATCGCTGCCATCCCTATTCTAACAAAAATCCTTGAAACCCACATAAGCGAACAACTAGCCTCTCATGTTTCAAGTTTATTTAAAAAATTTTAAACCTCTTAATCAGGTTTCTAAGCGGTGTACAATATAAAATTACATAAAAACATATTAAAACAGGGGATACTGAATAAAATCTGAGAGTCATAATAAAGCACTGATAAGACGGACCTACTTCAAACAATAGGAAAGTGGGGAAGAACTACAATCAATAAAGGAGAGTGTAACATAAAGGGAAAGTACAGTAGGTTAGGGTAAAAAGTAACAATTTGATTTAATTTTGTCCTTAAGAGGATAGTTGTCCAAAAGCGTCCTGGAACAAGAATGTTTTTAGTTTTGCTTTAAATTGTTTTAAATTGGATTCATTGCGCAGATGGTTGGGCAGCAAATTCCAGAGAGTAGGGGCAGTGACGGCAAAATTATTGGAATGCAACGTATTAATCAGTTTTAGAGAAGGTATAACAAGAGCTACATTCATGCCTTCACCCATCTCAATATGGATTCAGAAAGCAACACAGCACAGAACTCTTTATCATCACCCTAATCACCAAAATAAAACAACTACTAAGCATCGGCCAACAAGCAATATTACTGCAGTTTGATATTTCCGCTGCCTTTGACTCAGTAGACCATCATTTGCTCATCACCAAACTATCTGAAATCGGAATTACAGGAGCTGTGTTATACTGGTTCACAGACTTTCTACAAAATAGAGAGTACACGTTAAAAAGGAAGGAGTATTCTATAACTCCTGGAAAGCATTCTGTGGAGTTCTTCAATGCTCCCCATTATTCCCCATCATTTTCAACTTTTTCATGAGCTCTCTTGGAAACATTAAATTATAAGACAAAACCTTACTATCCTACGCAAACGACATTTTTCTCCTCATCCCTATTACAAACAAACAACCAAACATAAATGAGAAAATTTCAAATAACATTGAAAAAAATCCACACTTGGGCCAACACAATCAAACTTAAACTACATGCCACCAAAACCAAAGTCATCTGTTTCCACACCGCTCAGTAGAATACCCCAACAAGCATTAATCTTCAATCCGGTACCACTCTCACAGTAGAGAAATCCTCAAAAGTACTTGGCATCATTCTGGATGACACACTCACAATGGATCCTCAAATCTCCAGCCTCCAGAAAAAGACCATCTTCACTATACGCCAACTAAGACTTATTAAGCCATACTTCCACCAACATAATTTTGCTCTGATTGTCCAGCTGATGGTACTACCCCAGCTGGACTACTGCAATTCAACATACTTGGGGATTAACTCCTCTCTAGTTAACAAACTGCAGCTCATTCAGAACACAGCTGTCAGACTTACACTGGCTACCAATTTCATTGCAAATATTCTTCAAAACATCATGTATCCTACACCCCATAATCCACGGAAACTCAGCCAATCCTCTCACCCAACTATTCTTAACAACCTGGTCTACCTCCAGGAGACTCATAAACATAATACAGTTGAATCTACCTTCCACAAAACATCTCCATTACAGGCATTTCTTCCATTCCATTCTTACATTCATAGGAGTAAAAACATGGAATAACCTGCCAGAAATGATCCAAAAAGAAACTAAACATACAACATTCTGGAAAAAAACTGAAAACCTTCCTCTTTGACAGTTGAACCTACTTAACTTCTCAGATATGAATATTTTCACCTCTTTCGCTAGATGAGCTCCTAGACAACTACTATTTCTTGCACCCCCTCTTACCCTCCCCCCTTTCAAGGCCCATTTTAGTCCCTCCTCCTGATCCCCTTTTAACCTCTCTCTGAATGTCACCTAGAGCCTGAATAGGTATGTGCGACACACAAATAGAAGATTAGATTAGATTAGTTGAATACAAATCATTCAATTCGATTGTTTTAACCATGAGGCATAATAGTATCAAGCTGATATATCCAGGGTTGTTCTTTCTGATGCAAAAACCTCCTCCAGGTGCTAGACTTATCCAATTAGGAGAAGCAGAGTATATAATTTTGATCAACTGATTTTATTAGGTACCTGTGTTTTACTTATTGCCTAAGATCCATAAAAACTTGCAGAATCCCCTTGGCTGTCCTATTGTTTTGGCTATGGATTCAATGCTGGAACAGGTCTATAAGTATGTTGACTGTCACCCTTCAGGAATGTCTTATGCCCGTTAGTTCCCTATTAAGGGATACCACTCTTGTTTGTTTGTTGTTGTTGTTGTTGTTTTTTTCAACTTTAACAACAATGGGAAGGATTCATAGGGGAAGTTTCCTATCTGATCACTATGGATGTCTCCTCACTGTATACATCAATCCTTCAGAAAGAAGTGCTGGATATACTTCAGGAATATTTAGAAAATATGTCTCAACCACATATTGTTCCTACCTCTTTTTTAGTGAATTTAAGTGAAATAGCAATGATGTACAATTATTTTCTGTTTGGGGAGTGTTTTTTCCAACAATGCTCTGGTGTAGCAATGGGGGCTTCTTTTGCTCCTTCGGTGGCCAACCTTTTTATGTCTCATTATGTGAAGCACTGGGTTTACAACTCCCCGTATGAACACTATGTTGGGTGTTGGGCCCGTTTCATTGATGATATATTCTGTCTATGGAAGGGCCCTTTAAACAAACTGCAAGAGTCTGGAACATATCGTAACACTCGTCATCCACAAATTAAAATTGAGATGCAATATGATACTAGAACTGTTGTTTTTCTGGATGTTCGCATCAAGAAAGATGATGACCATTTTAAACTGTAGTACATGTGAAGGACACAGACAGAAATTTTATTCTGGCCTATAGCAGCATGCATCCTTATCATATGAAAACCTGCATTCCTTTTGCACAATTCTTGCAATATCATCGTATATGCAGTTCTAAAGAGGTGTACTTGGAGAAATCTGAAGACCTAGACAGGAGATTGATTGACCGAGGTTACCCCAGTACAATAGTGAAAAAAGCACAAAAATTAGCTCTATATAACCCTAGAGATGAGTTGATTATGTACCGTGAACGATAAAGGAACAAGGAGATTATGCCCTTTATGATGAAGTTTTCATCCTTAAACTAATCACCCCAGCAGTATATAAAAATATAGTAGAAAGCAAACCTAAATACTGCTAATGGCCAGCAATACACATCAGTGTTATTAGCCCAACAAATTTGAAGGGCTATGGCCTCAGAATCGGAGCCTACGCACAGCAGTGGCAATCACAAACTGAGGATAATCTGCGTAGTGAAATTGCTCCTGCTCCAATCATTGGCCAACACACATTAATTTTTTTAGAAAATTTTTCAAAAAGCATTTAAATGAAGCTATAGATACAACCCCTACAGGGTTACATTGTGTAAGTGCAAGCCAGGATATGAAAAACTTAGACCAGAAAAGCGACTTAGCTTTGTAGCTGACTTGTCTTTACAGGGAAATACAGTCACCGGTGTTTGTTTGCCGACGCGGCCAGCGTTTCACGGGAATTTTATAATAAAGACCATCCTCTGCGTCAGGGCCACCAGGACACTCAAAAATCAAGGCTCACTGTAAAATTGAGAACAAAATTAGAAAATGCATTAAGCTCCCAAGAACTAAAGAAATAGAAAAACAAAGTAACCATACTCACATTACTGCACTCGGTCATAGAATTTCAAATCATGTTAAGATGGCAGTCGGCTACGTTTTATAGCCGTTACGTAACATACCGTGATGACGTCACGGGTCACTGGACACACTGTAAACACTAGTAAAAATGTTGCCACTCAAATGATCTATTAAGTCCCAAAGGCCACAGTGTATCCAGCCTATTTATCCACCGCTGCTCCCTCTGTGCTAGATACCTTCTGAAGTCCCCCCCTCTGGTACTTGGCTGAACCACCTCCAAAATTAAAGCTTTCAGAGACCCAAAATCGTGAGATCTTTCCAGGCAGTGTTTAGCTAATGGGGCCCCAATTATTTTGTTCTTGATATTGCTCTTATGTTCTGTGAGTCTTGTGGTAAATTTACAAGAAGTCTGACCCACATATACTAGATCACAGGGGCATTGTATAATATATACCACACCGCAGGATTTACAGTCAGAGTTATGACGTAGATTGTATTCTTTTTTGTCTCTAGGATTGCAGAAACAATTGGTACAAATCATGAGCTTGCACATTTGACATGTTCCACACGCTTTATGTCCCATCCATAATTGATCCCGCCCAGGCTTAATATTGGGCAGTACAGAAGGGCATAAAATCTCTTTCAAATTCCTAGTTCTACGGAAGGCTATCCTTAGGTTGTAATCTTTAAAGGTACCAGAGGTCTGTAAAATCGCCCAATGTTTTTTAAGCGAGCGGACCAACCGATGGCACTGGCTGGAGTAAGTTACAACGCACGTCATGCATTGTTCACCTGATCTCTGAGAATCAGATCTCTTAGGGGCGAATAAACTCTCCCTGTTGCAGTATAATGCTCTTTTATATGCTGCGGAAACAACTTTTGAGGGATAGCCCCGGGCCAGAAACCTGTGTTTTAGAACATCAGCCTGTTTTTTAAAGTCCCCTTTAGAGGAACAGATCCTCCGAATCCGTAAAAACTGAGAATAAGGGAGACTTTTTTTCAACGAGCTAGAATGAGCACTTGAATAGTGTAGGTTTGGTAAATACTGATGTATAAAAAAACCCCTCCCTAATTTCAACAGATACATCGAGAAAAGAAATCTGATTAGTGCTGCAGGTATGGGTAAAGCGCACTTTGGGATGACAGGCGTCCAGGTACACAAAAATTTTTTCCAAATCATCCGAACTGCCATTCCAGATTAAAAAAATATCATTGATGAATCTGGTCCAAAAAGCCACATACTGAAAATACTCACAGTCATACACCCAGTCACATTCAAACCTGTCCATAAACAAATTTGCAACAGCCAGGGCCATCGTGATCCCCATAGCAATCCCGGATTTCTGATGAAAAAGATGTTGTTCAAACATAAAAAAGCTATCACATAGCACTATCTTCGCTAGAGAACAAATGAATTTTGTTGGTATTTTAGGGTCCAACCTTTTCTCTAGGGTGTCATGAATTATTTGAAGTGCTTTTCTCTAGGGTGTCATGAATTATTTGAAGTGCTTCAGACTGAGGTATAATTGTGTACAAAGAGCACACGTCTATAGTCACCAGGATGGAATGCGGACCAGGCCTAATGGTGTCCAATTTTTTCAAAAACTGGGTAGTATCCTGGGTGAAAGCAGTAGTCTGGCACACAAACTGTTGAAGAAACTTATCAATATAAATGGAGGAAGCTTCAAGTAAAGCACCACGATTCGACACAATCGGCCTACCAGGAGGAGAAGTGGAGGACTTGTGGATCTTAGGGAGTAGGTAGAAAATCGGAATCTTGGGATGACGTACATTAAGAAACCGAAATTCTCTGTTGGTAAGGTATCCATCATCCAGAGCCTTCTTCGTTAAAGAATTAATCTTCAATTGTAGATGTTCGGTTGGATCCTGAGAAAGGACATCATAGTCAGAGCTAAACAACTGTCTTTCAGCCTCCTTCAAATAAACCTCTTTACTTAACAAGACAATCGTCCTGCCTTTATCTGCTTTTCTTATAATTAAATCGGTGTCATCAGTAAGGGACTTAATAGCTACCTTTTCAGCCTTACTGATGTTATAATAAGTTCTATCATTGATATTACTATTGGTCTTTACAATATCAGTTTCAACCATTTTGTGGAAAGTAGTAATCAGCGGATCAATCGGACCAGGAGGAACCCAAGTAGATTTAGGGGTTACTCGTGAGTCTATGTCAGGTTGTTCAGATGCAGCCTCAGTTGGAAAAAAGGCTTTAATTCGCAAGGTCCGAAAAAATTTTTCTAAGTCAATCCTATTCTGGAAAACATCAACCGGAGTTGTAGGCACGAATGATAAACCTTTAACCAACAGATTATGTTCATCAACAGTTATTATATGTTTAGATAAATTCACAATCTTCATATCCGTTGCATTCCTAATTAAAGCTTTATTCATGGATATCTTTGTCCTATTTGGGATCTCGTTTGTGGACGTTGATTTTGGTATTGGGTTTGATTTTGGTGAAAATGGGAATATTGAGCTTGACCCCGACCATTCCCTCTCCGCCATCTGCCTCGTCGTGGGGGTCGTGGTTTTGGATCTAAAAAATCTTCATCAGAATTAGAGGATTCAGAGGTATGATCAAACGCTACTCTCTTTTCAGTGGTATGATCTCCAGAATCAGATGTTTTTACCCAAGGGTAAACTTTATGTTGGAGATAATCCTGTTCATCCCGTTTGAACTTTTTGAATTTATCTTTCTGGATCTCAGCTCTAAACATATCCACTCTCAACTTCAAATCGTCCTGATGCTGTTTAAACTCAGTCTCATTAGAATTTTGTTTTAACATTTTTAATTTCTCTTCTATTTCTTCTTTAATCTTAGTCATAGCTTTCCTGGTGCGATCGATAATCAAAACCATAAGGTCCAGAGCACATTTATTCAGGATAGCTACCCAATTTTGATTAAACTCAACATCATCCACAAACATCCTCGGTTCCTTCTGTACCCTTAAACCTCTAGGGATATATTCCTTCTTACAGTATTCTGTTAAAGTCGCTCCATGGAGCTCAGCTCTAATATATCTCTTAGAGAGTACATTCATTTCATCCCAGAGAATAGAATTGGTAAGGGTTGGTTGTTCCCAGTTCATACTAGAGGATGAATCAAGTACCAAGAATCAAGTGTTTACAGTGTGTCCAGTGACCCGTGGCGTCATCACGGCATGTTACGTAACGGCTATAAAACGTAGCCGACTGCCATCTTAACATGATTTGAAATTCTGTGACCGAGTGCAGTAATGTGAGTACGGTTACTTTGTTTTTCTATTTCTTTAGTTCTTGGGAGCTTAATACATTTTCTAATTTTGTTCTCAATTTTACAGTGAGCCTTGATTTTTGAGTGTCCTGGTGGCCCTGACGCAGCGGATGGTCTTTATTATAAAATTCCCGTGAAATGCTGGCCGCGTCGGCAAACAAACACCGGTGACTGTATTTCCCTGTAAAGACAAGTCAGCTACAAAGCTAAGTCGCTTTTCTGGTCTAAGTTTTTCATATCCTGGCTTGCACTTACACAATGTAACCCTGTAGGGGTTGTATCTATAGCTTCATTTAAATGCTTTTTGAAAAATTTTCTAAAAAAATTCATGTGTGTTGGCCAATGATTGGAGAAGGAGCAATTTCACTACGCAGATTATCCTCAGTTTGTGATTTGCACTGCTGTGCGTAGGCTCCGATTCTGAGGCCATAGCCCTTCAAATTTGTTGGGCTAATAACACTGATGTGTATTGCTGGCCATTAGCAGTATTTAGGTTTGCTTTCTTGAAGTTTTCATCCTTGTCAGCTAAGTTGCAGAGAGCTATTCGCCCTTTTTTTTCTATGCTTTGGGTGCATCTCTGTTTTGAATCTTCTACATTTTTGTTTTCTTTTCAAAGGAATACCAACCTACGTGATATATTGAGTCCAAATTGTCTACCTGTCACCCCTGTGAGTCCACGGGGTGAAATAAATGGACATTACAGCTGTAGAAATTGCTCCTTATGCCCACAGATGATGGAAGAGCATATATTTATACATCCGACAACTCACGTTGAATATAAATTAAAAAGCCATACTACCCGCAGATCTAGTGGAGTAATGTATTGTATCCAATGTCTGTGTTCCTTACTGTACATTGACCAAACTTCCAGGATTTTAAAAATTTGTTTACAAGAGCATAAATCCTGCCTGCAGACAGGCAGAACCTTTGGTTGTGCACTGTAAATGGTTTAAGCATGATTTTGGTGAACTGAGATGTAAAATGTTGGAGAAATTTGAACAATCAGTGAGAAGAGGCAACTGGCCGAGGTTTTTGTGTCAGAGAGAACAATGCTGGATATAACAGCTTGATACTATTATGTCTTAAGGTTTAAACAATCTGATTGAATGGTCTGTGTCCTACTAGTAAGGTCTGTTTTGACAGGAGAGAATATAGGCCTCGTGAGTGACATCTCGGAAGTGGGAGGAGTCAATGATGAGAAAAGAGTTCCGATCCTGGCATCCATTTTTGAAGCTGTATTGGAGATACAGTATATTGTAGTGTGAGGGAGTACTGTTAATCTGTTTCGGACCCCTGATGCAACCCTGACAGGCGAAACTGGGACTCCCTGTTGGGTATTGAGTACTAGCGGCAGCAACACTGAGGAATACAGCAGTTGAAAGTGTTGGTAGAGAACAACGCTGGATCTGGAAGTGCAGCTAAGTACTCATTGTATGACTGACAGTTTTGTTAACGCTTTTACACATTTTGAACGTTTATGTTCTGTATGTTTTTTGCACATTTTTTAAATTCACAGTAAAGTATTTCTGATATGTGGAGTTTTTTTAAAGATCCATGAAGCCTTAACTGAGGTGTTTTTTCCTCCACAGCAGTGCGCTCATTACTTTAGTAGTCCCTGATAAGCTGACATTGCCTTGCTATTGTTTTCTGGTTTATGTGTAGCTGGGTAGCTTCTTGTTGACAGTGTGCAGCATATTTTTTTTCTTTATTATTTGATGGTTCTGTATTATGCTGCTGATTTGAATATAGTATGATTTCAATTACCCCAACATTGACTGTTTAAATGTTACATCGGGGAGTGCTAGAGAGGTTAAATTCCTAGATGTCATAAATGAATGCTTCTTGGAGCAACTGGTCCGGGAACCAACAAGATGGCTATTTTAGATTTGGTCCTTAGTGGAATGCAAGGCTTAGTACAAGAGTTAACTGTGTTGGGTCCGCTGATCAAATTTGAGCTGATAATGGGAGTGACATCGTAAAAGAAATCTATTGTAGCGGCATTTAATTTTCAAAAGGGCGACTATGATAAAATGAAGAAAATGATTAAAAAGAAGTTAAAGGATCAGTTGCAAAGGTTAGGACTGTAAACCAGGCATGGATATTATTTCATGGAAGCCGAGACCAGATGTATTCCATGTATCAGCAAAGGTGAAAAGAAGAGGAAATGAGAGCCAGCATGGTTAAAAGGTGAAGTGAAAAAGGCTATAAGGGCCAAAAAAACATCCTTTAAAGAATGGAGAAAGGATCTGAATAAAGAAAATAAGAAGAGACAAAGCATTGATAAAGAAAGCTAAGAAAGAATATGAAGAGAAATTTGCCAAAGAGGCAAAAACTCATAACAACATTTTTAGGTACATCGGAAGCAGAAAACCTGTGAGGGAATCCGTGGAACCGTTGGGTGATCAAGGAGCAAAAGGGGCACTCAGGGAGGATAAAGCCATAGTGGAGACATTGAATGAATTCTTTGCTTCAGTCTTTAAGGAAGAAGATGTAAGAAATCTACCTGAACTGGAAATGGTTTTCAAGGGTGATGATGCAGAGGAACTGAAAGAAATCTCAGTGAATCTGGAAGATAAGCTAAATCGAGAAGTTAAAAAGTGATAAATCACCTAGACTGGATAGTATACATCCCAAGGTACTAAAATAACTTAAACATGAAATTGCTGACTTTCTGTTAGTGATCTGTAACCTGTCGCTAAAATCGTCTGTACTATCTGAAGATTGGAGAGTGACCAATGTTATGCCAATTTTTGAAAAGGGTTCTAGGAAAGATCTGGGAAATTACAGGCTTGTAAGCCTGACTTCAGTGCCAAACCAATTAACCCAAATCACAGTTACCGGATACTAGGATCCACCTTGGGGGTTAGCGCCCAAGAAAAGGATCTGGGTGTCAACGTAGACAATACAATGAAACCTTCCGCGACAGTGGACAAAAAGCAAACAGGATGCTAGGAATTATTTTAAAAGGGATGGTTACCAAGACTAAGAATGTTACAATGCCCTTGTATCACTCCATGGTGCGACCTCACCCAGAGTATTGTGTTCAGTTCTGATCTCCTTATCTCAAGAAAGATATAGTGGCAGTAGAAAAGTTTCAAAGAAGAGCGACCAAGATAATAAAGGGGATTGAAAGACTAAAAAAGGTTAGGGCTCTTCAGCTTGGAAAAGAGACGGCTGAGGGGAGATATGATTGAAGTCTACAAAATCCTGAGTAGAGTAGAACAGGTACAAGTGGATCGATTTTTCACTCTGTCAAAAATTACAAAGTCTAGAGGGCACTCTATGAAGCTACAGGGAAATACTTTTAAAACCAATAGGAGGAAATATTTTTTCACTCAGAGAATAGTTAAGCTCTGAAATGCATTGCCAGAAGTTGTGGCAAGAGCGGATAGCATAGCTGGTTTTAAGAAAGGTTTGGACAATTTCCTGGAGGAAAAGTCCATAGTCTGTTATTAAGAAAGACATTGGGGAAGCTATTGCTTGCCCTGGATCGGTAGCATGGAATATTGCTACTCCTTGGGTTTTGGCAGGTACTAGGGACCTGGATTGGCCACCGTGAGAATGGGCTACTGGGCTTGATGGACCGTTGGTCTGACCCAGTAAGGCTATTCTTATGTTAATTGTCTCACAATCTAGAGTCTTCTAATATTCTGGCTGTTAGGCAAATAGATTTCCATATTAGCCACAGCACTTTTTTAAAAAATCTCCTGTGCATGATTTACTTAGAAGTTTGGACTCTGTTAATGGTGCTGTTGTCAATCTTATGCACCTCTCTACAGCCTTTAACACTGTTGATCACAATATTTTGTTATCTTATTTGTCACAATATGGTTTAAGGGAATAGCCAGTGAGCGGCATTCCTAAATTTTAAAAGGTCATGTTCAGAGGATCCACTGGAGAGTTGAGTATTCAGATCCTTGGCTGTTGAAGGGAGCAATACCCCAAAGTTCATTGTATCGAATTTTGTATGGGGAGTAGACTTCTATTTCACCTTAACCTTGCAGTTCTAGGCTGATTATAATAAGAGACAAACCGGACATTTCCAGAGAAATCACAATCAGGAAATATTATAGAGCAACATTAACATATCCTGATATATTTCCTAAATAACTAGGTTATTTCCTTTCTGAATGTTCTATAATTGAATAATTGGGACTCCAGTGTGCATACAATAGCTTAAATTAAACAAGTAGATAGATATAGGGGTTGTTGAATGCCATGTTGCATGTTTTTTTTTACTTAATATTTCCTTCTGTAAACTATAATGCTGAAAATGTGATGTACTGCTATACTGACCCAAATTCATATTTATTGTATGCAGACAAATTTTTCAGCTTATTCTAATTCTCCTTAACATGAGGTATTGGCTTAAGTATATGCTAATGACATACAAAGTATAAAGCAAAGGCTTATTTAAAAAATAAAAAAAAAACAACTTTGCAAATATGACTAGCAGCATCATTAATGAGCCACTGTAAACAAAGCAACCAAAATGCTCAACTAGCAAAATGCTGCAAAAACTCTCATCGAATGCAAGTGTTTCCCACAGCAAATTAAAAAACAAAATGCAATGTCAAAGTGTTACAGTGGGGTAAATATGTTTTCATTAATAAGTGTAGTAAATAAAATATTACAAAGGCAGTGACTGAAAAACAAAGTAGACTTTGGAGGTGAAACACCATGGTTAAAAGGGTGAAGGGATATGGGACTATGATACACCACCTCCTCTGAGTGGTCAACACAACCAAAGTGGTTCACATGGAACAATGAAGCACCAAGTGACCCGGCCAGAGCCGCGAGGAGCTCAGTGGGAATTGAACTCACAATCTCAGGGTGCTCAATTCCCACTGCAACGCCCCCCCCCCCTTTCCCCATGACTCCGGCTAAGCCACCCAACACCTCACTGCCCATTAGGAGCACCATTCAAATTTGATGTGCATAGACTGGCACTAGAGGGATAAATATTCAACCAGCGATGACGGTCAGAGTTTGTTTGGGCCATATCCTGACACCGACATTGGATATCCAGGTTTATACAGCCTGCTATTTCTTATCCAGTTTAGTGTGATATTCAACATTTAACTGCCTAAATGAAACTGGATGAAGATAGGACTGTATTTGGTTTGAAAAAATGGGAACATATTAGTCCCTATTATCAAAAATCACACTGGCTGCCAATGGAAGCTAGAGTTTTGTTTAAATTTTCTTGTTTCAAGTTTCAAGTTTATTAAAAGATTTTTTAGACCGCTTAATCAAATATCTAAGCGGTTTACAATGTAGACTTACATAAAAACATATAACTTTATAAAAACAAATAAAACGAGGGGACTGGAAGACAATCCGATTATTAAAAGCACAAGACGTATGGACCAACTACCAACAATAGGGGAGTGGGAGAGAACTACAATTTTTATAGAAAAGATTCAACATAAAGGGAAAATACGATAGGCTGGGGTAAAAGATTAACAATTTATTTTATATTTTAAGTTTTTGAAATTTTTTTAAAAAAAATTTTAACTTTCAAAATTTTAAAATATTAAATGATCAAAATATTATATTATAAAACTTTAACAAGATAGAATATTAAAATATTAAAATATAGAGTATTAAAATATGCCCTTTAAAGGACAGTAGTTATCCAAAGGCGTCTTGGAACAAGAATGTTTTCAGTTTTGCTTTAAATTGTTTTAAAACTGGTTCACTACGCAAATAGTTAGGCGTAGAATTCCAAAGAGAGGGGGCTGTGTCAGCAAAGTTGTTGGAGCGCAATGTATTAATCAGTTTTAGAGAAGGTATAACAAGGAGATTCTGAAACGACGAACGTAGAGATTTTGATGTATTATAAGGAATTAAGTCTGTTAATAAAATCAGGTTGATTATTTGTTTTAGTCGTGAATGCTAAAAGTAGAATTTTATAACTGATTCTGTGTTCAACTGGTAACCAATGTGCGTTAAAACAGAAGAGGTGAAAGGTGATTGTATTTTTTTGCGCCACAAATGATCTTAATAGCTGTGTTTTGCACAATCTGAAGCCATCTGATTTTCTTTTTTGTGATGCCCTTATATAGTAGTTTATACAGGAGATTACTAAAGAATGGATCAGCGTGTTTAGAGAGGCCGGTACAAGCAACTTAGCAAGAGAACGTATCATTCTAAGTCAGTAAAAGCATTTTTGAACAACTGTGCTAATATGAGAATGATAAAAAAATTTACTATCTTATTTATTATTTACTATTACCGTACCTATTTACTGTCTTTGTTTTAAACTAATATTTGGCTTGGCCCCTGATTATTTGGTCTCTCACTTTTTCTTGAATTGCCCTAACAGGCCTACACGTAGAATCCATATGTTTACCTACCCAACAATAAAGGCTTGTCATTATAAAAGATTCCTGGATAGAACTCTTGCTTTCCAGGCAGGTAAATTGAACGACTGGTTGGGTAATACTATCATGTGCGCTCCATCCTATTTTAGTTGTAGAAAATCAGTAATAACATAGTTGTTTGATTGATTTGTAACCTAAGGATTCATTGTTTTACTTTATTTTTATCTTGTATGTATGTATTTCTGGTGATTTGTATTGTTTCATCGCTGATTGTCCAGCGTTTCTTATTGTATACCGCCTCGAACTGTTGTGGCTTTGGCAATATATAAGAATAAAATTATTATTATTATTAAGCAGTTATGTGTTAAATATCAGCAGTTAACTGCATAAGTGCCGATTCTTTTCCTGGATCAACCACATAATAGTTGGTTTACAGTTTAACGATTAGTGCTGATAATCAGCTGCACTTACCAATTTGTAGCACTGTACAAGCACTTTAACTGGTTCAGAGCCTTTCCTAGCTGGTTAAATTGCTTTGAATATTGACCCCTAAATGTTTATGTTGTCTAAGGGCTCCTTTTATCAAGCCGCGCTAGCGGGGTTAGCGCATCGGACATTTCATCACGCGCTAACTCCCGTGACCGGCTAAAAAACGAATGCCTGCTCAATGCAGGCGTTAGTGGCTAGCGCGGCAGACGGTTTAACGCGCGGTATTATGCGCGTTAAACCCCTACCGCAGCTTGATAAAAGGACCCCTAAATGTCTTAAGATCCAATTGTACAAAGCCATGAAAAAAAACATGAAAATGGGAAGGGGGCATGATTTGGGCAGAATTAGGGTGGGCCTAAAAAATAAATGTTTGTTCTACATTTCAGAAGAAGAATGAATGTCTGGCCCTAAAAGATCAATGCTGAGATTTACACCTGTCACCCAAAGACCTCTAAGTTTCCAATAAGTGGTCCTATTAAGCAGTACTCCTACTATAGGGATTAGGAGAGGTTGCCTCTTTAATCCCTCAGAATTCCCCTCAAAGTCAAGCTGGCAAGGGATACTGGGCTGTGTGATAGCTTCACGAAAAATAAAAGTTAAAGTTTCTAAAATGGTAAAGATAAACATTTGTTTGCCTATTTTGACCCACTGATAATTTAGATTTTTTTTTTTAAATAAAATGGATGTTCATGATACACATAACCAATGTATGAATGTCCAATTCTCCATAGAAGAGACTCTACATAATGTCAGAAGATCCTGCTCTAAAATAGTAGAGAACCTTGAGATGTCCTACCTGGATGTCTCAATTCTGATTAGAATATCCTTTCTAAAATGCCACTCTAAATGGCACAATTGTGTATTATTTTACCTTAACACCCCAGTTTGTGTAATAATGAGATGCAAAGCATGCAAATACATACAAAGAACCTCATCATTATTATGCAAATAAAATAATATAGCTTATGTTGAACTCTGTAAGCTGCATTATTTGTGGAAACATAACATCTGCTCAAAGCTAATATGCAGCCTGATGCTCCCGGGTAGCATTCTTTAAAAGGGCCAGTATGCTGTATAATTGCAGTCTTACCTTCCTTCTGTAATACCCCATGAAAACACATTCCAAAATACTCACCACCCATGGAACTCTCCCAGTCTAACTTGTAACCCCTGGTGGTCTAGGACACTGTTCTTCAACCGCCGGTCCGCAGACCGGTGCCGGTCCGCAGAAAATTTCTGCCAGTCTGGGAGTGCCAGTGAGATTGACCCAGTTAAATTTCCTGTTGGGCATCTCTTCTCCTTTCCCTTCCAGGGCTGGCGTTAGGATCGGATGCGGTACTACTACAACGGACAGCAAAAAGAAACACAGAAGCCGCGGGACTTTTCCTCTTGCCTGCATCGCTATAGGCTCTGCCGATCCTGATCACGCCCCCCCCCCCCCTCTGAAGTGACTTCCTGTGTTTGAGGGGCAGGATTGAGACCGGCAGAACTTGTAGCAAATAACAATGCAGGCAAGAGGAAAGGTCCCGCGGCTTCTGTCTTCGTTCTAGCCGTCTGATTTAGCGGGACCACAATTGAAGGCAGGGCTGATAGCAGTCAAGTTCAGGAGAGACATCCCTAAGCCCCATGGAATGGGTGGCTCCCCTGCTACTGCAGTTCAGCGCTTGTCTGAGGCAAGTACCAGCGAGCAAGGGAGGCAGACAGCAGCATTTTTGGTCTTAACTCTGAATGAAGAACAAGCCTTTCTTCTGGGCAAGGGATTTGTAAGTAAACTGATGCGAGTTAAGAACCAGGCTGCTTCCGATTTAGTGTCAGTTATGGTGAGACCAGCCATTGTGACCCTGGAGTCACTCTGGAGCCAGCAGCCAAGAGAGGGAATAAGAGATGCTGGATTCCCACGTGTTGTGGGTAGGGGATAGTAGACCCAGGGGGGGGGATTGGTGTGACAGAAGTGAGATGGTGGATCCCCTTGGGGGGAGGATAATTATTGGAACTAGGTGGGAGTTGGAAGAATAGGGACACAAAGACAGAGGCTGACCTTGCAGGGGGCAGAGAGACAAGGAAAATTCTAAACAGGAGGAGGGTGGAGTATGAAGACAGAAGTAAGATGTTGGACATGGGTAGAGGGAGTAGGGAGACAGAGGGGATATGCTGGACATGGTGAAGGGGAAATAGGGAGACAAGGATAAGATGCTGAATAAGGAATGGAGGGAGTAGGGTGATGGAAGTTATTTGCTGGATTAAGATAGGGAAAAGAGGGGAGGTACTGGAATACGTTCAATATATAATCATAACTGAGGCGTGCAGATGGGATCAGATGGTTTGCAGGGACTGAGCTTGCGGAGACGGGGCGGAAATATGTTTTTCTTATTTCAGTCTTAGTAGTTTGCCGGTCCACAAAATAATTGTTTTATTTCTGCCGGTCCACGGGTGTAAAAAGGTTGAAAAACACTGAGACCTAGTTACTCCTTCCTCTTCTAGTGCTAGGTTCAAAATGGTACCTGTGTAGTTTCATGGTACTGATGCTAAGGGTCAGGCTGTTATATTAGCAAGGACATAGCTACCTTTGAGCAAGTCCAACAAAATGCCCAGGGCTGCCCAATGGTAGGGGCCGCCTTCAGCCGAACCCTCCCTTCCATGAGCTGAGGTCCACCATCTCTCCCCGTTTCCACACTCAGCTACTTACCCATCCTCCAGGTCCTCCACAGCTACAGCATTAGAGATAGTGCTAAAGGCTGCCTCTCTCTGACCAGCTGGACTTTTTCTCTGCTGTGTCTTGCTGTGCTGATGCAATTTCCATGGATAGAACATGGCTGAGCAGCCTGTAACTCTGCCTCTGATACTGTAGCTGTGGAGGACCCCATGGGCAGATAAATAGATAAGCATGGGGGAGATGCTGGACCCAGGGGTGGCACTGGAAATGGGGGGTATATGAGCGCCTATATACCTGAATAGAACTCTCGCCTTCCAAGCAGATCAACTTAATAATTGGCTGGGAAATATTATCTTGCGCTCCTCTTCCTACCTAAACTTCAGGAAATTACTAAAAACTAACCGATTTAACCGATTTATAACCTAAGACCTCTACGCCTGACCTACATCCCCTTTATTATACCGATACCCTGCTTACCCTTATACACTGTATCCTAATTTGCTGATTGTACTTATTTTCGCTGGCTACCCAGACCCTCTTTGTATCTTGGACTATATATTATAAGATTTTTTGAATATTTCTTTATAATGGAGTTTTCGACCTGGGATGTTTTTTCCTATGCAGCTTGAAGTTGAATACGACTGGCATAGAGGTCCTCCAGGTGAATTCTTTTTCCCTGGAAGAAACTGTGAGGTCTTTTCTCCATTTATAAGAATACATTAGTTTCTCGTTTCAGTCCTCTGAAGTAGTGGGAATTTTTCTGGAATACTTTTTGTGGTGATTTATTATATTCCACTTGCTATTGTTTGTATCACACGTTCATTAATGACATTGCTGCCTCACATTTTAAGGCCTGTATTTTGACTTATATTTTTATAATCATCACAACAACAGGAGTACTTCAGGTTGATACTGATACTAGGCTCATATGGAATGCCCTTTCTCAATTTAAAACTTCTGGGGAATCTGTTCCTTTTCAGAAGCTCTATAAATTAGGCTGTTTGAGCAGACTTTCACAGCAAGGTAATTTATATGTTCTGTAAGTTATTGATGCTTTTTTAATTTTTAGCTGCTCTGTGATAAATAAAATACATATGTAAATAAAATACATATGTAAGTAAAATACATATGTAAATAAAATACATATGCAATTTTATAAAAGCATGTTTCTGTATGTTAAACAGGCTTCATGAGACTTTATATTACCCTAGAGGCCAGTTTGTGCTTTGGAACACAAACTGGCCTCTAGGGTAATATAAAGTCTCATGAAGCCTGTTTAACATACAGAAACATGCTTTTATAAAATTGCATGACCACATACCAGGAACATAGCTAGGGCCTAGTCCCAAGTTAGGTTGGATGGGCAGATCTCTCTCTCCCTCTTCTATCTAGGAGATCTGGCCTCCTCCGGCACTCTGGTGTCTCAAGCCCCCTGCCACCACCGCATATCTTCACCAGCAGCGTTGTTCGTGCCAGCCCCACAGCCTTACTTCCTGTTTCCATATAAGCAGAGTATGTTAGAAGGAAGGCTGTGGAGTCAGCGTAAACTGTGTGAATCGGTCACACTGCTGGCGAAGATCTGCTGTTTAAGGGTATGTGGGTGTGAGAAGTTTCTGAAATTTTAGCTGGTGGGGCTTGGGGATCCTCATCAGATGCCTCACAGGTGTACTGTTACTAGGTGAACTTGAGGCCAAAGTGGGTGGACTTGAGCTCACCCAGCCTCACCCATGGCTATATCACTGCTGCATACTTACACAAAATGTATATACATGGAACATATAATCCTTCTTTTCATTGATCTGAGTGTAATTATTCCTAGAGGTATAGTCAGGCCTCAATGGAGGCATAGTTGTAATCGATACATATATTTTACAAAATACATGTGTACAAAATTAGAGTACACATAAAAATGCATATATCTTTGTTTATACAATATATAGACCTCAGCAGTGTAGTCCGGTAATGAAATTTTTCAAATTCATATTTCACCGGGTAGCAAAATACACTACCATTTTCATCGACCTTTAAAAAGTAATATGGTCAAAATGATGAGATGTCACCAAATGTACTGTCCAATGTAACTTCAAGTTTTATTTAAAATTTGATATACATGCTTATCAAATAATTCTAAGCGATTACAGTTCTAAAATGGGGGGACAATAATGTATCGTACTTATCGCTCCATAAGATGCACCCTAGATTTAAAGGAGGAAAACAAGAAAAAAAACATTCTGAACCAATTTCTCCCTGCCAGGCTCTGCACCCTGTCCTGCCTCCCTGCCAGGCTCTGTACCCTGTTCCCCCCGCTGGTGGTCTAGTGGTAGGCCGGGGCACAGAGCAGGCAGGCCTAGTGACAGGCAGGCAGGTAGGCCTAGTGGCCTAGTGACAAGCAGGCAGGCCTAATGACAGACAGGCAGACCCTATACCCCCAGCTACCCCCCAGTACCTTAAATCATCCCCCCATACCCCAACATGCCCCCAGTACCTTAAATCATCCCCCATACCCCCATGTGCCCCCCAGTACCTTAAATCATCCCAACATACAACCATATGCCCCAGTACCTTAAATAACCCCTCATACCCTCAGGTACCCCCCAGTTCCTTTTATAATCATCCCCCCGTACCTTTAATCATCCCCCCTCGGTACCTTTTTAAATTCCTCCCTTCTTGGACGGCTCTCATCTTTCCCAGCCAGCGGCGCACAGGCCAGAAGCGCAGAGATCAGGAGCAAGCCCTCTGCACTCCTGCCTGGGCCCGTGCCAATCTCCAAATGGCTGCAGTCAGTTCTCGCAAGAGTAGACTGCAGCCATTCGGAGATCGGCATGGTCCCAGGCCGGAGCGCAGAGGGTGGGTTTTAAAGATGCAGCGGTGATGGGGGGGGATTTAAAAATATGCACCGGCGGGGGGTTTAAAATATGCGGTGGCAGGGGGGATTAAAAGATGTGGTGACAGCAGCGGGCTTAACAAATTTGTATCTTCGCTTCATAAGATACACTTATATTTCCACCTCCTTTTTGGGGGTGGAAAAAGTGCGTCTTATGGAGCGAAGAATACGGTACATGGACAAATTTCAAAGAGACGTACAAAACTAGACTGGAATAGGATGGAAAAGGGAAAGAACTACAAAAAGAAATAGTGCAGGAAGGACCAGGTAGGGCTAACATAATCAGCAAGGGATAAACAAAAAATAGAAATTATAGAAAGGAGGTAAAAGAAAATATGCGTTAAAGAAATTTAAACAATATGACATCCATGGTCCTTTAGTTTAAGTTTCAAAGGCATCCTTATACGAGAGGAAACTTTTGAGGGATCCTTTGAATCTTTCTAATGCTGTTTCATTTTGCAGGTAACCTGGTAGGGCGTTCCAGAGAAGTGGGGCTGTAACCAAAAATATAGCTGTGCGCCTTGTGCTAATGATTTTCAAGGAAGGAATGGAAAGAAGATGGTGTTCAGTTGATCTTAATGTTCTGGATGTCGTGTAGGGTATAAGGAGTCTATCAAGAAATACGGGTGATTTTGATAACTGAATTTTGAAAATTATAAGAACTATTTTATAAGTGATTCTATAAGAAATTGGAAGCCAGTAAGCATTTTTTTTAAGAGGTGTCACGTGGTCGAACTTTTTTGAATTTTAATAACTTTTATTGCCGTGTGAATGTTGGCTTGCAACCCATTCTGAGCTCCCAGAAGGAGGGAATACAAGCAAAATATGAAAATAAAAATCCAGGCATTCTCAGAGCTTGAACCAAAAAAATGCAATGATGCCAGACAAGCATACCTGAGGAAAGGATATGAAAGATGAACATAAATAGTATATATTTCATTCTGGTTGAGCTGACAAGCCAATGATTTCTTCACTTTGTAAATAAGTTTGACAACATTTCTTAGAAAACTGGGCCTTCTTGCCAAGGTATCCTATTATAAAATTACCGTTGCATGGGTAAAAGTCCACATATGTGCAATCTGTGTCTGAGATTGCTGTATTTCTTGTATCAAGGTGAGGATGGGGAGGGTGGTGAATTCACGTGAGTTCACTGTACACAATGTCTTTCTTTGCTCATCATTTTTGATGGGACGAGCCCTTATGCAAATAGGGCATACAATGGAAAGTGAACTTCAAAAATTAGCTTTATCAATTATATTCTGCTCTGTAAGAGCTATGGTTGGTATCTAAATACCTTTATAGAAATCAAAGAAAATTGTGTTGAAAGAAAAATAGTCTAGAATTGATATTATCATTGACAACTACATTCATAATTAAATTTTACATTTTAATTACATTGGTTGTGGTATGACTTTCATCTTTGACAATGACATAATGAATTATTTTTGTCAATCAATTTGTGGTACCACCTATAGAACATTAAAGGGGAAAGCTATAAGACAAACAGGGCTAGATTCACTAAGCAAACCGATTGTGTACCGATCGGTTTGCGAGCCCTTTGCGACCCAATTTCCCTCTGACCCGATTCACTAACCTGTGTAATGATCCGATTCCGATCCGTGCATGCAAATGAGGGAAATGGCATGCAAAGTAGGCAGGGACGCGATTCACAAAACAAAAATCTTGAACACTGACTAGGCTGGCAGATCAACAAGAAGCAACTGCTGGGGACCAGTCGCTCACCTTCTTTCTGACTGTCCTGCTAGCCCTGCAGCCCTGAAATAAACCCACTCTCTACCGCAACCTGCTCTCTGCCTCCTCAACTCTCCTCTCTGCCTCCCCCAGCTCTCCTGCTCTCTGCCACGACCTGCTCTCTGCCCTGCTTCTCTGCTCAGCCCCGATCTCTTGCCCTCAGCCCCTGACTTCCAGCTCTGTCTCTGCCCTGTTCAGCCCCGACTCGTCTGCCCTTCCCCGCAGTGCAATCCAGTGGTTTTAACCCGCTGGTTAAAACCAAGGGCTTGCAAAGTAGGAAAAACAAGTCAGCTAAAAGTTAAAAAAGTAAAAAAGTTCTGCCGGGCACGAAGGGCCAGCGCATGCGCAGACCATCTACAGTCAAGGAAGATGGTCTGCCCATGCTCAAGGATCGCTCTCCAGCGATCCGTGCGGTTGGTGGGAGGGCGTGCCCATGATCATTCCCATTTGCATGCAGTCCTTTAGTGAATTTGTTGGCCTGCATGCAATCGGGCACGGATCGGACACGGAAAGGAGGTTAGTGAATCTAGCTCATAGTACTTTACCATGGATCTGAAACATGGGTTAACTTAAACATAATAAAGGTGTTCAGCAGAATTCAAGCAACATAAATATTTAACACTGGTTAAATGCTGTAATAGGCATAATAGGATTATCCCTAATCCTAGATCTAGTGGACTATTGCAACATCCTCTATCTACCATTCCCCGCAAACATCATAAAACAATTACAGACTGTACAAAACATAGCCCCATATGACCACATCACCACTGCTTACCTAGACTCACACTGGCTACCTATACAAGCACGAATTCAATTCAAATTATACTGTCTATTATTCAAAGTAATAAATGGCACTGCCCCCACATATCTAAACAATTGCCTACCCCCCATTCAAAGGTACTCAGCACAAGAAGATGTATGACAACCTACTAGCGACACAAGCAGCGAAACTTGACCACCCCATCTCTAACATACTGACAACGACCGACTTCAAATCATTTCGATAAGAAATCAAAACCCTGCTTCTCCATCCCCTCTCTTGTAAATTTCCCTTCAAAGTCTCTACCACTCTTGTAATTTTCCCTTCAAAGACTCAATCATGTAAACAGCACCCTAAATTGTAATTTTCCTGGAAATGTCCAGTTGTCTTCTTTAGTAATCCGCCTAGAACTGCTAGGTACTGGCGGAATAGAAGTCACTAATGTAATGTAATGTAATTATGATTGAAGATAGAAGACAAGAATTATGGGCCTGATATTCAGCCCTTAGCAGTCAGGGGTGTTCACAGTGCTGACCATCAAGCATAATCAGACCAAGATATTCAGTGTTGGACCTAATCCATGCATGATCACCAGATGTTATCCAGGTACTTGCTGTTATTCATATCAGCACCTGGATCATTGCCTGGATAAAATTAGGACAGCTCTTTTAATGCCTTAACTTTATTGGACTGGTTAGTGAACTTAAAATTGTCACAAATCGGTAAAGCCCAGCCCTGCCCAGACTCCATCTCCAATCATCTTGGCACGAACAGGGCAATTCTATAACGGGATGCCTTCTGTTAGGCACTCATTGGCACACCGTGAGAACTTATTCTATAACAGCATCTGTGTGCCAAGATGCCATTTTATAATACTAGTGTAATCAGCCATCGGTGAACCTAAAGTATAGCGCAACAGTAACGCCAGCAATAAAGCTGGTGTAACTGTTAGTACATACATGTGGTAAGGTCTCATGTAACTGGGAGCCTTGCTTAGGCTCTGTCCATATATGCTCCATGTGCAGTTCCATGCCATAACCATAGTGGGAGTGCGTGGTGCAGTGGTTGTGGCAGTGTGTGGTATAGTGGTTGGAGCTACAGCCTCAGCACCCTGAGGTTGTGGGTTCAAATCCCTGAGCAAGGCACTTAATCTACTTATATACTCAAATCAATTCCCTATATGGAACTGACAAAAGACCCTACAACACTAAAAGGCCTCAATCAAACACAACATCCATTCACACAACCACAAGTGGAAAAAGAAAAAAAGGAAAAAAAGAAAGAAGTGGAGAAAAAGCCTCAGTTCTGCTTCATCTGGCAAAAAACTCCACTTCATAAGATAACCACTTGCACATGTGAACAAAAAAATGTGAAAAAAGGCACTGTAATAGCCTGTAGAGTAATGTCGTACAGCACGCCAGGGAACAAAACCCCAAACCGTGATACTGTGGGTAAATGAGCACTTCCGCACTACAGTCACTAATATTGCATAGGAGGCAGAGTAAAACAGAAAAACTTAGCTGCCAGTAACGTCCAGGTTCTCTTCAATCCCAGCTCTCACTCCTGGACCATGCAACTAGTTGACCCGACGGGGAACTCTCTGTTTCGCGTCGTCTCGCTGTGTCAGGGGTATCAGTTCCACTGCATCGCCAGCAATATATCAGGACCCACCGTGCAAATCAGGCTCCCATTACACTTTCCAAATCACACTTCTAGCAAAAAGAGACGCCACAGTCACAGACTGATAAACTTTCCAAAAGCTACGCCCCTCATTACCACTCACCAATCAGAGCACATCATGAGCCGAAGAATGCCGCCCATTCAATACGGACATTTAATCCCTCAGGGTGAATTCAACGCTGCTCCTTCTGTCGGAGTAACCGCCTCCAATCTCTACGACGAACTGGGTAAGACATATGTTCAATCACAATGCACCACAGTGCCCCAAACTCATGGTGAGCCTCCAAACAATGCATCACCAAAGGCTCCTCCAAGTGTCAGGTATTTATACAGGATCTGTACTCAATTAGTCGAGTCTTGAAGCGACGGTACATATGTCCCACATACAATTTCAAACAGGGGCACACGATGATATATACCACCCCTTCTGTTAAACATGAGGTGGGACTCCGAAGCTTGAACACTTGGCCAGTCCTAGGATGAACAAACTCATCAGACTATCATCTGGGGGCATAGAGAGCACTGACCACAGCTTTGATGGCCAGGTTCTACCACCATATTTAGTTCAGATGTTATTGGTCTAAGCACATTAGGGCTTAAGATGTCACAAAGGTTCCGATTACGCCCATAGGAAAATAAAATCCTGAGATGTTGAGACCTTTTAGTGTTGTAGGATCTTCTGTCAGTTCCATATAGGGTATTGATTTGAGTATATAAGTAGAATTCACAGACCCTGATTCTTAGGTGAGTGTGTAGTGTGCAAGTCACTTAATCCCCATTGCCCCAGGTACATTAAATAGAGTGGGAGCCCACCGGGACAGATAGGGAAAAATGCTTGAGTACCTGAATAATTTGAAATCTACATAGAATTGTAGGATATGCGGAATATAAATTATTTTTTTTAAAAAAAGCACTTATAGAACGGTGCACATGGCACTTACGCATGAGTGCTCATTTTCTCAGCAAGGTACATGTAACTATGGGCACCTAGTTATAGAATTGTCCTTTAACTGGATAATGCCATGGCAGCTTCCCTAGGGTTTCATCAGCATTATCCAGTGTTGCTGATAATCTAGGGATCGCCTAGTCAGTGTGATTTAAGCAGGCAGGAACCTCTTCTGCTCAGTTGTTATTTTAAGTACCAGGCCCTACACATATATTCTGTGTTTCAGAAATACAAATTTTAAAAAGAATGTTAGAAAGAATGGAGCATGGAAGATTCCCAGAAGAAGCTCTTTGATAGCAATCTACAGGAAAGAGAGTTCTAGCAAGATCTAGGAAAAGTGAAAAAACTGATGGTGTATGCTAGGCAGAAAATGAAGATGAATTTACTTTACCAGTGCTCACCATGTAATCAATGTTCTGTTCTTTGCAGCTTTTTTCTCTTTTTCATGCAATCAACCTCTTGGAACACACCAGTTTTAGCTTTTGCTTTCTTTCCTATGTTTGGTGTTTGTCTACTGCAGGGGTGCCCAATACGTCGATTGCGATTGACCGGTAGATCAGGGAGGCAATGCGAGTCGATTGCGGAGCCCATCCCGGGCTCCATGATAGACTCGTGTTGCCGTCCCGATCTACCGGGCCGATCAGCCTTCCTCTTCCCGATGTCCCCCACCACCGCCCCAAGCTCTCCCTGCAGAAGCATCAGACCGACCAGCATTCCACTCCCCGACGTCAATTCTGAGGTTGGAGAGGAAGTTCTGGGACTGCCACGCAGCGATTGGCTGGCCCAGAACTTCCTCTCCGAGGTGCAGAATGCTGGTCAGCGCAATGCTTCTGCAGGGAGAGCTTGGGGCGGCGGTGGCTTGGGGGCCTGTTCCCCTATGGTGGCAGCGGCAAACCTAGTGGCTTGGGGGAGAGCAGGGAGAAAGAAAGAAAGGGGGCAGACAGGGAGACAAAGAAAGAAGGGAAACAGAAAGAAAGGGGGAACAGGGAGACGGAAAGAAAGGGGACATGGAGAGGGAGACAGAAAGAAAGAAGGGGGCAGGAAGAAAGAAAGAAAAAGTTGGGGGAGAGAATGAGGTCTGGAGGAGAGGGAAGCATACAGGAGGCTGAAAGAAGGGAAGAAATATTGGATACACAGTCAGAAGAATAAAATGCAACCAGAGACTGATGAAATTACCAGACAACAAAGGTAGGAAAAATGATTTTATTTTCAATTTAGTGATCAAAATTTGTCCATTTATATCTGTGCGAATTTATATCTGCTGTCTATATTTTGCACTATGGCTCCCTTTTACTAAACCTCAATAGAGTTTTTTAGCGCAGGGAGCCTATGAGCGTCAAGAGCAGCGCGGGCCATTCAGCACAGCTCCCTGCGCTAAAAACTGCTATCGTGGTTTAGTATAAAGGGAGGGGGTATATTTGTCTATTTATGTATGGTTGTTACTGATGTTACATTGCATACAGTCATCTGCCTTGACCTTTTTGAAAAACCCCGGAACATGAATGATGATTAACATTTTCTCTGCCTTTTCAATGTGCTTTGTGGTGTTTTTTTATTTATTTTATTGTTGGTAGATCATTTTGACTTGGTCATTTTAAAAGTAGCTCGCAAGCCCCAAAAGTTTGGGCACCCCTGGTCTACTGCATCTTATTTCCTTGTTTGTGCCCCCCTCAATGCTGCTTGTAATGAGAAAAAGTAGTTTCTTATCTGTAATGTTTTCACTGTAATGACACACAACTTGCTCACCTCTCTTTTTTGAGAAATTTTTCTTCACTCCTTTCACTATGGTTGAACCACGTTGGCTGGTCCATTGTTGCCTGAGACCATAAACACACAGACATTAAAGCTTTCTTTAATGGGAAAGTTTTCCAGTTGTCTCATGATGAATATAAAGCAGGTCATATGTTTTATGTGTGTGACTCTACCAAGCAGATGTCCTCTGAGAATAAACAGAGGTAGGTTAATTTCATTCTAATGTCAAGTAATAATCCTTTATAAAATAAATGCTAATGGATACTGGAAACACCTTATCCTAACTTGTGCCATTTAGCACCATTACAGTGCAGGAAGGCTCAGTGAAAATGTGAATTCTTTTGCATTCAAGTAAATTGTTTGGTTGGTGAAGGTTGGGACCCTTGCCATGGATGGTTCTGGATTTAATCTCAGTTGCATGGGATTTTGCCTATTTAGCCAGTCTGGAACTGTGTTCCTAAAGGAGAAAAACCAAAAGAAATTGTGAAATGTTTAGCCCAAGATTAGTGGAAACAAATGCTGTCAGTAATATAAATTTTGTTTCTTGCATTTTTTATTTAAAATTGTTTAACTTAAAAACTTTTAGTAACAGTGGAAATGTAAATCTGATGGTAAGAGCATGATTCACTGACAAAAGTTTATTATACCCTTGCTAACAGCTGAATTCTATCCATCCCTATGTGTTTTGAAATTGTAATCTTATATATAGAATAGTGTTTAAGCCCGTTACATTAACGGTTGCTAGAATAGATGTGTAACATTTTAGCACAATGGGGCGCTGAGGCCATTCTTTCTTTCTTTCTTGGCTTCCTGCTCCCCCTGTCCAGCAGTAGCCCTTCTCCCTTCCTTTTACCTCCTCACTGTGCAGCAGCAGCATTTCTCCCCACCCCCTTCCCTGGTCTTCCTTCTCCCACTTTCCCTCTCTCTCCCCCCAAAAGGGTGCTGCAGCAGCATGCCTCCCACGGTCTCAATCAGCCATCGGCAGCATTTCTCTCATTTTCTCTTCCTCCCCCCCTCCACCTCCCCCCCCCCCGACTCACACAGCCGTCGCCAGTGCAGCATTCACAACTCGCTGTTACTGCTTGCTTCGGGCCTTCGTCACTGCCGGGTCCCACCTACTTTCTGTTTCTGCAAAGGCAGGACCCGGCAGCGAGGAAGGGCCAAAGCAAACAGGAGCAGCGAGTTGAAGACTCCCTCCATGCCCTATCTCCCGCCAATGCCGCCCTAGCCAGGAAACGACTTCGGTCATGCTCTGGGGCTCTAACAATGTGCTTGCCGGCTTCGCTTCTCCTACCTCCTCCCTCATGACTTAACTTCCGGTTTTGGAGGAACAGGGTCGGGTAGTCAGAAGTCAGCCGGCATCGGAGATCAGGAAATCAGCTGAGGCAGGCACTGCGCATGCACGGGCACGGCACCACGGATCACAGACCCACCAAGTTTGAAGTATGCATGCGCGCTAAGGGTATTATTATAGCGGATATTTTAAATCTCAAGTCAACTTAGAATAGCACATATATTTTTCAATGGGTATATTTGAGCAAATCAGCAAAAAGGAAGAATAAAAGATTGGCAGAAACAGGAAGTAAATGACCAGAAATTTATTTATTTATAAATAAAGCAAGTATATCTCCATATATCTATTTTGCCTTTATAAAATAATCTTCAAACAGGCACCTTTTTGACTTCTCAAGTTAGTATCCTATTATAAAATTAAGCTCTTAAAGTATATAGTTACTCTTCATTGACAATAATTGATAGTTTAAATGCAGGTCAAGAAGAGACCTTTTTAAGGATTACTTCTGAGTATCTCATCTAAAGAATAGCAGCGGTAAGATGGCCACAGGTCTCTATTAGCTGAAAACCTGTTGTTGTTTTTCAGAATTTCTATTATACCTAAATGGAGAAAAGGAAACCTTATACGTGCTCAGTTTAAGTGAGCCGGAAAGCTCTTTAAATGCTACAGTTCCTCTTGGATTAGTCATAGGGCTCCTTTTACTAAACGCTCCATAGAGCTTGCATTAGTATTTTTTGTTTAACGTGTGGTTTGCGTGCGCTAAAAATGCTAGCGCACCTTAGTAAAAGGAGCCCATAGTTTATGTATTTGAATTTTGATTAAACACTTCTCCAGGGGTACAAAGCGTTGTACATTGTAATTTAAAATAGATAGGGGATGAACAATAAATATTAAACATAGACCAACAAAGCAAACTTACTAATGACATGAGAACATTGAGAGAAAAGGGAAGAACTACAATTTATTATGAAAAAGCATATAAAAGGAAAGTACAGTAGGGAAAAAGGGACAAATTAAATAATGCGGAATTAAATACATATCTAATAAGTCAATTATTGATTAGCTTTATAAATTGTATAACTTTTTATGCAAAAGAAAATGTCCCAACATGTATCCAAATAATTAGGAATGACACCATCTCCAGCATCTTTATTTCTTGGATGTGGATAAGCTGTGTCCCCACTTGTAACACGCACCCACATTATTTCTGAAGTATTTGTCAGAAACAGAGTTTTTGATTTGTTTTAGAATAAATGTGGGGGGATGTTTTTTTTCATTTACATTGCATAAAATAACTGTGGGAACATGTTCCAGTCCAACACAGTTCAAGATATAGGAAGAGGGACAAAGGTTCCCTCTTCTCTGTGTTCCTCAACAAGTATTTATCCATTATACAGTATGGGGAAAATTTTAAAGCTGATGCCAATAGACCTTACCAATGCCTAAATTAATTGAAAATGCCATTAGAAACATAAAAAATGGCAAGGTTGAGGTGCCTAAATTAAAGGCACCAGAATTATACCTATGTAGGTGCTTTAGGCCACTGAATGCCAAAGTAGATGTGGCCAACATCAGAAGTGGCATTAAACGGCTGAAAGTGCCTACATAGATGTGATTCATGCAAAGATAGGCACCACAAATGTAGGCCCGGAAAACCCTAGCCTACATTTCTGGCGCCTGTCTTTGCTGGGGATTACAACAATAGTCCATAGCTTGCAGTCAGCTGATCACGGCAGAGGAATCCCCGATCAGCTAAGCTGCCAGGACTTCCTGAAACCCGAAGCTTTAGGGTTGCCTGCCAGCTCAGCTGATCGGGATTTCCCTGCTGCGATCAGCTGAACCAGCAGGAGATCCCCTCTCATAAGAACATAAGAAAAGCCTGCACTGGATCAGACCTTAGGTCTATCTAGTCCGGCGATCCACACATGCGGAGGCCCAGTCAGGCCTACCCTGGCGAATAAGAACATAAGAAATGCCTGCATCGGATCAGACCTTAGGTCCATCTAGTCCGGCGATCTGCACACGCCAGGCCTCTCCTTCCCTCCTTCCCACCGGACGACCAACCCTTTCATACCCAAAATTGGCAGGAGGGATGCCCACTCCCTCCTGCCTGAATGACCCCCCCCCATACCTCCTCATTACCTTGACTGGAAGACCACTAAGAGGGATGTCCACTCCTTCCTGCCAGCAGGCCTGCTTCTTCAAAATGGTGGGCCTTCCCTTTCCCAGTATATCCTGGGATGCACTAGGAGGAGCCTAATACTCTGGCCAGGCACCTAAGACCAATCAGTAGATCCCAGGTTGCACCAGGAATGGGAAGGCACGCCATTTTGAAGAAGTGGGCCTTCTGGCAAGAGGGAATGGGCATCATCTTGCCGGTCTTCTAGTCAAGGTATAGGGGGGCATCCCTTCTGTCTTTTTCAGGTGTGGGGACGTGTTGGGTGTGTCCTCTGGTAGGAGGGAGTGTCCATCCCTCCTGCCAATTGGGAGAGGGGTCTTCTGCCCCCCCCCCCGCCACTGCTGCTGCTTTCCCTGCCAACTGAGCTGATTGCAGGGGAATCCCCAATCAGCTGAGCCATGAGGACTTCCCGAAGTTGCCAGCTTTGGGCTTTCCCCTGCCAGCTCAGCTGTTTGGGGCTTCCCCTGCCAGCTGAGCTGATGAGCCGGCAGTTCAAGCCCCAAGTAGCTGAACACGGGGGAAGCCCCAAAGCCGGTGACTTTGGGTAATCATGGCTCAACTGATTGGGGATTCCCCTGCCTTGATCAGCTCAGTTGGCAGTGAGAGAAGTAGCGTTGGGCAGAATAAAACTTTTTATATTTTGACAGGAGGGATGAGGGGAGGAGCTGTGCCTAGCAGCTGCTTTTCTGAGCAGGTGCTAGGCACAGTTCCTCCCTCTTTTACCGGGGCTGCTCCACAATAAGATGTGATTATCTAACCAGCGCTGTCATGTGATTGACATGTGATTTGCGGCCACCGACATGGGCACTGGTTAGAGAATCTGGAAGTACGTGAATACTCAGTGTTTGAAGAACCTGGTAAATGTGCATATAGTTATCTTGAAAACCAGTTATGACTCTCCTGGTGGAATTATACAACTCTGGAGTCACATAACACTGATTATGTTGCAAGTGAATCATATGGTAGTCTTTTTGAAAAAAGTTGCCATTGTTAGTCCTTTTTCCAGTGTGCATCATTAGAAGCTAAACACCTCCAATAATAACACGCCAGAGAGCATATTTGGTATAATCTCCTGTTTTTAAAAGATGCAATTTGAAGTGTAGTGCTGGAACTGACAATACACATTAAGTTTTCTATAAAGATTAATCCAATATATTGTCTGGAATGTTATTTTTCAAAATGTATGTAGTCTGTTTTGAGTTGCAGCTGTGACTTGAATTCCAATGCTTTGGCACTCATTGACAGTCTTAGAAGAGATACTAAGAAATAGATCTACATGGAAACTGAATTGTCATAAGAATAGCTTTACTGGGTTAGACCAATGGTCCATCTAGCTCTCCCGTCTTCGCAGAGGCCAATCCAAGTTGCAAGTACCTGGTAAAAACCCAAATAGTAGCAGTATTCCATGCTACCATCCCATGTCTGTCTCAACAGCAGACCATGGACTTTCCTCCAGGAATTTGTCCAAACATTTTTTTAAACTAGCTACATTAACTGCTCTTACCACATCCTTTGGCAATGCGTTCCAGAGCTTAACTATTCTCTGAGTGAAAAAATATTTCCTCCTATTGGTTTTAAAAGAATTACTCTGTAACTTCATTGAGTGTCCCCTAGTCTTTATAAATCTTCATGCAGTACAAAATCGATCCACTTTTACCCGCTGTACACCACTCAGGATTTTGTAGACTTCAATCATATCTCCCCTTAGAAGTTTCTTTTCCAAGCTGAAGAGCCCTAACCTTTTTAGTCTTTCCTCATATGAGAGGAGTTTCATCTCCTTTATCATCTTGGTCGCTCTTTGAACTTTTTTGCTATATCGTTTTTTGAGATAAGGAGACCAGAACTGAACACAATATTCAAGGTGAGGTCACATCATCGAGCGATAAAGAGGCATTATAACATTCTTAGTCTTGTTAACCATCCCTTTTCTAATAATTCCTAGCATCCTGTTTGCTTTTTTGGTCACCGCCGCACATTGGGTGGAAGGCTTCAGTGTATTATCTATGATGACACCCAAATCCTTTTCTTGAGTGCTGACCCCCCAGGTGGTCCATAGCATCCGATAACTATGATTTGGATTATTTTTTCCAATGTGCATCCCTTTGCATTTGTCCACATTGAATTTCATCTGCCATTTGGACATCCAGTCTTCCAATTTTCTAAGGTCTTCCTGCAGTTTTTCACAGTCCGCATGCATTTTAACAACTCTGAACATTTTTGTGTCATCTGCAAATTTAATCACCTCGCTTATAGTTCCAATTTATAAATAAGTTAAATAGCACTGGTCCCAACAGATTTTTGTGGCATACTGCTATTTACCCTCCTCCTTTGAGAAAAATGGTCATTTAAGCCTACCCTCTGTTTTCTGTCCGATAACCAGTTCTTAATCCACAATTGAACCTTGCCTCCTATCCCATGACTCTAATTTTCTCAGAAGCTTCTCATGAGAAACTTTATCAAAAGCCTTCTGGAAATCTAGATGCACTACGCCATCCTGCTCACCTTTATCCACAAGTTTATTGACATCTTCAAAGAAGTCAAGCAAATTGGTGATGCAAGACCTCCTTCGGCTGAACCCATGTTGACTCTGTATCATTAAATCATGTTTCCACTATTTTGCCCAGCACCGAGGTCAGGCTTACCAGTCCATAATTTCCCAAATCTCCCCTGGAACCCTTTTTAAAAATCACTGCAACATTGGCCACTTTCCAATCTTCAGGTAGTAGAGATGATTTAATGACAGGTTACAGGTCACTAAAAGCAGATCAGCAATTTCATGTTTGAGTTCTTTCAGTACTCTGGGATGTACTATATACCATCCGGTCCAGATGATTTATCACTCATTAAGTTGTCAATTTGGGTTAGTATGTCTTCCACGTTCACCGAGATTTCTTTCAATTCCTCTGCCCCATCACCCTTGAAAACCATTTCCGGTTCAGGTAGATTTTTTACATCTTCTTCAATAAACACCGAAATGCACCTTTTATTCCTTGATCATCCAAAGGTCCCATGGATTCCCTCACAGGTTTTCTGCTTTTGATATACCTACAAAAATTGTTACTATGAGTTTTTGCCTCTTTGGTAAGTTCTTCATATTCGTATTTAGCTTTCTTTTTCAATGACTTGCCATTGCTTATGTGTCTTCTCATTTTCTTCATTGGGATCCTTTTTCCATTCTTTAAAGGATGTTTTCTTAGCTGTAATATAGCCTCTATCACTTCACCTTTAAACCATGCTGACTCTCATTTTCTTTCCTGCTTCGTTAATACGTGAAATACATCTGGTCTGCGCTTCCATGATGGTATTTTTAAACCACATCCACGCCTGGTTTCTACTTCAGACCTTTGCCACAAAGCCTTTTGATGTAGGCCTTTTAAAACATGCTGAGTGGTATGGAGAAGGTTAGGAATATGTCTACTAAACAGACATAAACTGATGGGGACCAGCCAGCATGGCTTCAGCAAAGGAAGATCATGTTTGACAAAGTTACTGCACTCCTTTGAAGGAGTAAATGGGCAGATAGACAAGGGTGACTTGGTCAACATCGTATATCTATATTTTCAGAAGGCATTCGATAAGGTTCCGCATGAACGTCTACTTCGAAAAATTGCAAGCCATGGAATTGAGGGTGATATACTAACGTGGATTAAAAACTGGTTGGTGGATAGGAAACAGAGATTGGGGGTGAATGGACATTACTCAGACTAGAAAAGAGTAACGAGTGGAATGCTACAGGGTTTGATGCTCAGGCCTGTGCTCTTCAACATATTTATAAATGACCTAGAAATTGGCACGACATGTGAGGCGATTAAATTTGCAGACGATACAAAGTTATTCAGAGAAGTGAGGACACAGAAGGATTGCAAAGACCTACAAAGAGAGATAACTACGCTTGAGGAATGGGTCGCAAAATGGCAAATGAGGTTCAGCGTGGATAAGTGCAAGGTGATGCATGTTGGTAACAAAAATCATATGCACAAATACAGGATGTCCGGTGCTATACTCGGAGAGAGCCCCCAGGAAAGAGACTTGGGAGTACTTGTAGACAAGTCAATGATACCGTTCGCACAATGCGTGGTGGCAGTGAAAAGGGCAAACAGAATGCTAGAAATGATTAAGAAGTGGATCACGAACAGATCTGAAAAGGTTATCATGCCATTATACCGGGCCATGGTACGCCCCCACTTGGAATACTGCGTCTAACACTGGTCACTGTACATGAAAAAGGACATAGTACTACCCGAAAGGGTCCTGAGAAGAGCGACAAAAATGGTTAAGGGACTGGGGGGAGTTTCCGTACAACGAGAGGCTAGAGAAACAGGGCCTTTTCTCCCTTGAAAAGAGAAGACTGAGAGGGGACATGATCGAAACATTCAAGATATTGAAGGGAATAGACTTAGTAGAAAAAGAAAGATTGTTCACCCTCTCCAAGGTGAAGAGAACGAGAGGGCACTTGCTAAAGTTGGAAGGGAAAAGATACCGTACAAATGTAAGGAAGTTCTTCTTCACCCAGAGAGTGGTAGAAATCTGGAACGCTCTTCCGGAGGCTGTTGTAGGGGAAAGCACCCTTCAGGGATTCAAGACAAGGTTGGATATGGAACAGAACATACACAAGTAAGAACTAGACTCACATAGGGCACTGGTCTTTGACCTAAGGGCCGCCGCATGAGCAAACTGCTGGACACGATGGACCACTGGTCTGATCCAGCAGCGGCAAACCTTATGTTTTTATGTGTACTTAGCACAGATAAAAACACTTACCACTAAGGCTTTAAAACATTTTGTGGTAAGTAATCTGTTTTTGTATCCTAAGGAGGTGGTATTTATTTATTTTTTTGCATCTATTTTCTGGAAGCAACATGTCAAAGGAAGAGAATGGGCGTGGATATGTTATCCAGTTAGCATGTTCCATTTATCATGTATTAACTGGTAGCATGTTCATAATTGGGAGTCCTTAGTGCCTCCTAAATAAGAAGTGATAAGCGCTCCCATGTCAATTTTTTTCAGATTATGTATGCTAATATGAACATTAGCCTGAAAGTGAAATACTATAAATTGCAGTATTTCCTGGGTATGCTAGAAATGGGCTTAGCGTGCAAGAAAGTCCTGTGTTAACATGCATTCGGCCAATTTACTAGCACACTTTAGTAGACATACCCCTTAGATCAGGGGTCTCAAAGTCCCTCCTTGAGGGCCGCAATCCAGTCGGGTTTTCAGGATTTCCCCAATGAATATGCATGAGATCTATGTACATGCATTGCTTTCATGCATATTCATTGGGGAAATCCTGAAAACCCGACTGGATTGCGGCCCTCAAGGAGGGACTTTGAGATCCCTGCCTTAGATTATCTCATGAAGATTATTTTAATTCTGAAGATTAATGCTAGATTGTGGCTTCTAGTGATATAATTCCAGCGTCTTTCATGAGAGCTAAATTCACATGAAAAATTTGTAAGAAAAAAAAAAATTGCAACCAGAACATGATTAAATTACATTAGCGGTGCACTATAAGGGGAGTTTGTATTGTTCTGTAAATGTTCATGCTGTATCTGTTCTGTAGGTAAATGTGAGTATTTTGATATAAGTGCTTTCAATCTGCCAACTTTTGCTAGCATTAAATTAAAAAATAAAACAATAACTAAATAATAAAGAAATTATGTTGCTAAGCAGCTAGAAATATCTGCAGTTTCATATATACAAAAAGCCTTCAGTATTTCATTGTGTACTTTATAGTACCGTGGAAGGCATTCATCTAATGTCAGAATAATTTTTGAGCCAGTTATGCGAATAATGACTGACTAAATGAATAAATGCTTTTGAGTTTCTAGACAACCTGTATTTATGTGCTACACTATACATATCTAGACAGAATTTTTGTATTCATGAACGGAAATCCATGAACAAATGTAACAAAGTTGAAATTACTGCAATGTACGAGTGCATTACTATGAAGTTATTTTTTTATTAGCATTATTGGCAAAACAGGTAGAAAAGGTGATGGTCAAAGTCAGGAAGATGTTTGGGTGCATACGGAGAGGAATGGCCAGCAGGAAAAGGGAGGTGATAATGCTGTTGTATAAGTCTCTGGTGAAGCCCCATTTGGAATACTGTTTTCAGAACCAATTTGTTTTAAACACATTATTTGGAAATCAGTGTCACTAACAACAACGGGAAAGTCAAAAAGATAAAACTTATCTGGAAATATGAACAGCTCAAATCCAATCCTCTATAATAAAATCCTAAGCGCGTATGCATACTTAGGAGGCCGTGATCCCTGCCACCATGCTGTGTGCTTCCGTGGCTATGTTCGATTTGCATCGAGAGCAGCGTGTGTCAGCTTGCGGCACGTGTAGCAGTTTGAGCGGCGCCGAGAGCAACAACAGGAGGGTGTCCTTCGGCCTGGACAAAGCGCACAAGGTGTGGGTGCTGCCAGGCGTCCGGCTGCTACTGCTGCACAGGGAAGTGGAGGGGGAGAGGGAAAGGGGGCTGCTTTGGGGGAGGGGTGTGCTGGGGGGCAGGCAGCAATCTTGGTTTGCTCAGGAGGGAGACAGAAGGGGCCATGGAGAGACAGGCAGGCATGCAACAGAGAGAGATAGGCAGGCAGGGGGCCAGGGAGAGAGAGACAGAAAGAAAGACAGACAGACAAGGGGCCAGGGAGAGACACAGACAGAAAGAATGACAAACAGACAGGGGGCCAGAGAGACAGACAGCAGCCAAAGAGAGATAGAGAAAGAAAAAAAGACAGACAGACAATGGCCAAGGAGAGAGAGACAGAAAGAAAGAAAGACAGACAGTGGCCAAGGAGAGAGAGAGACAGAAAGAAAGACAGACAGACAGGGGGCCAGGGAGACACAGACAGAAAGACAGACAGCGGCCAAAGAAAGACAGACAAAGAAAAAAAGACAGACAGACAGCGGCCAAGGAGAGAGACAGACAGAAAGCAGCCAAGGAGAGAGAGAGACAGAAAGAAAGACAGACAGACAGAAAGCGGCCAAGGAGAGAGACAGAAAGAAAGACAAAACAGCGGTCAAGGAGAGAGAGAGACAGAAAGAAAGACAGACAGTCAGAAAGCCGGCACCGGAAGTGAGCTTAAACTTGGCGTTCAAAATTGAGCTGCTATCACTTCATAAGAATCCATACTGCATATTCTCACTACAGTTGTCAATCCCGTTCACAACACATTTTTATCTTCAATGATACAATCTCTTGCCAAGGGCCACTTGTTTTGTGGGTCAGAGGAGATAGGATATAAATATCCATTTGTCTGAAAGGGAAGACAACTGGCAGAACTAGGGTCAGGATACAATGCTCCAAGGATATAGAATAAGAAACAGTAGAAAAGATTTAATTCACTGAAAGAATACCAGATGCATGAGATGGTCTTCTGAAGAAAGTAGAGGTGACAAAAATGGGAGTGGAATCCAAAGGGAATGGGATCGATGCAAAATAAACCTTTAATAATAACAAGTACTAGGATAATCTGCAGAGAACATTTCAATCAAATCAGCAGTAAAATGGTTATACTAAAAAAAAAAAAAAAAGGCACAAGGGTAAATTGCATGGAGTAACAGTTTACCCTGAAAGGAATTGTACAGGGGGATGAGAGGGGAATAACTTGCATGGTAGATTGGATGGACCATTTTGGTCTTTACTATGAAAAAGCTTGTTTTTAACTGGTATAGTTCAAATATAGTGTAATATATTATGTTTAGGTAGCATAAGGCAGTTTTACATGCTTCAGATATTCAGCATACCAGAACTTTAATTTTTTTTTTTAAGATCTTGGCTGGGGAAGGTGAAAGCTTTAGAAGTGACATGAATAATAATTTGTGTTTTCCTAGCTGTTCCTGCTGCTTTCAATCCAGACCGGATTTAAAAGCAGGTGGCACTGTTGAACGATGTTGGCATTTGATACTTCATCATAATGGAACTGAAATAAACAAAAATTATTTGGTGGTAAAACAGTGAAAGTATTGCTGTTGAAACGGAATGAAAAGAATTTGGGGACCTATATTAAGCCCATGGCAGTCAATGGGTTTTTTTTTAAAGCGCTAGCTGCTGGAGGTAACTCCCCTCCCTCCCCCCTACTCCCCCCCCCCTGGAATTAGCACAGATTCATAGTGGTGTCTAGTTAGCAGTGATATTCAGACTAGTAAACAAATAGCTAATTGGAAAAAGTCAGGTCAGCCTTTTTGCTGGCCTAACTTTATCCAGTTAACATCTTTATTGCTACTAACCAAATAACTTCCGCCTTTTCCTATTTTCTACTCATGGATCACCCAGCACTGTCCAAATAGTGCTCTATCTGGTTAATGTTGCTGAATATTCAATTGGCTGGCATTTATCCAAATAGCAGCACTTGCTAACCAGATAAGTTTCTTTGAATATAGACCAATTGGTTTTATATCATAATTTTCTGTAATGATATCCCAGAGCTCCTTGTAAACATACAGAAAATCTTTACCTCTGGGTTGAGTCTTAGCAAGCATATACAAGGAGCATAGAGGCATAAAAGCTATAGAAATACAGATATTCTTTTTTTTTTGTCTTGTAGAGTGTCTTGGCTATCTATTTGACAGAAACAAGGAAATAGAGTAGGGTTTTGGTGTGCTCACATGAATGTAGTGGTTAGAGTGGCTTATGGGCTTGGGTCCTCTTCTCTATGGTTCACTAGCCCACCCGCCATACTACTTAAGCAACCACTGTGCATCTTTACTAGGCTTTCCTATTCCAAGTGCTGATGTTCTGGAGGCAGGTATGTACGTTTTTATTCTGAACTTTGTGGGGATGTTATGGGATCAATGAACAATTCAGAACACCGTGGTCAGATTGATTTTTGGTCTGAAGAAGAATGACCACGTCAGCCCATATTATCGTTTATTGCATTGGTTAGCATTAGAATCAAGAGTATTATTCAAAATTTCTTGCATTTGTTTTAAGTTGATATCAGGATTGTCTCCAGTTTATCTTTCCCCTCACTTTGAGTTATATAGACCATCAAGGAATACAAGAAGTTCTCACTTATTTGCCTATCCTAAGCCAAATGGTGAGCGATATAAGAGGAGTGTGTGGTGCAGTGGTTGGATCTACAGCCTCAGCACCCTGGGGTTGTGGGTTCAAACCCTGCACTGCTCCTTGTGACCCTGGGCAAGTCACTTAATCCTCCATAGCCCCAGGTACGTTAGATAGATTGTGAGCCCACCGGGACAGATAGGGAAAATGCTTGAGTACCTGATTGTAAAAACCGCTTAGATAACCTTGATAGGCGGTATATAAAAAAATCCTAATAAACTTGAATAAAATAAGACCTTTTTTGATAGGACCTTAGCGTTTCAAGCAGGTAAACTGCAATTTTGGCTTGGTGAATGTATTCATCAAGCCATGTCCTACTGTTCTTTTTGAAAATTAGTCAAGTCTTCTCTATTTGACAAATTTATCACTTAGTTGGCTATTTTTAAGAGTGTAATCATATTTTTAACTTTTATTGTACGATTTTATTTTTATGGTATGAATGTATTTCGCTGACAGTCCAATTTCTTATGGTGTAAACCACCTAGAACTTTTGGTAATGGCGGTATAAAAGAATAAATTTATTATTATTAACACGGGGGGGGGGGTCTTTACTTTGTCCATGGAAGTGGTTCTCTGGTCACTTTGGATACCTTTTGGGCACTTATACGTTCTTTACATCGTCTAACTAACAACATATAAGTTCTGTCTAGGCAGTCTTGTCAAACCTTCGATTATCCCTGCAGGACATCTAAGTCTAGGTTGACCCACATCCCGCCCACATCATAAGAACATAAGAATAGCCTTACTGGGTATGACCAATGGTCCACCAAGCCCATTAGCCTGTTCTCATGGTGGCCAATCCAGGTCACTAGTACCTGGCCAAAACCTAAAAAGTAGCAACATTCCATGCTACCGATCCAGTGCAAGCAGCAGCTTGCCCCATGTCTTTCTCAATATCAGGCTATGGACTTTTCCTCCAGGAAATTGTCCAAACCCTTCTTAAAACCAGCTATGCTATCCACTCTTACCACAGCCTCTAACAGTGCATTCTAGAGCTTAACTATTCTCTGAGTGAAAAAATATTCCGCCCTAACCACTCTTCCAAAAACACCCCTTTCAGCTCTGGGCACACAGCAAGATTCAGAGGCCTAAAAAGTCCTTGGATACTTCTAAAAAGCTGTTTTGATTATTGGCACTCGGGCGACCTGTCTTTTAGATCGTCCAAATGCTGACTTGAGTAGGTTTTTAGATGTAGTTAACTTTGTCTCGTCCTACTTAGGGACTTAATTTCATTCATCAGCAAAAAAAAAAAAAGAAACCTTCCTGGCAATTCTAAACAGTGTACATATACAGTATATTCACCTTGCAGGCTGAGTGAAGCATATACAGTATAAATAAGCAAGTACTTAACTTAATCCCCCTTTTACAGATCTGTAGCACGGGTTTTAGCACTGACCGCAGCAGTAACAGCTCTGATGCTCAAAGGAATTCTATGAGTATCGGAGCTGTTATCGCTGTGGTTGGCACTACAAACTGCGCTACAGTTTTGTAAAAAGTGTGTGTGTGGGGGGGGGGGGGGCAATTATCCCATATCCTCTGGACAAAAATTATGCCCAAAAATATTTTAGCTTGATCTTTAAAATCTTGCTGATTAGTACATATTCTTTTCATCCTCAAAAGTTGAAAATTTGGCAAACTATTTCTTAGTGCTCTTGAATGATTGCTTTGGTATTGAAGCATGGAATTTCTAACCACTGATTGTTTTTTTGATTGTTTCTATTTTGTGAGTGTGGAGATTGTCTCTATTTTTGATTACTATGGGCATTTTTAGCGCACGCACCGGATTAGCACGCACTAGCTGAAAAACTACCGCCTTCTCAAGAGGAGGCGGTAGTGGCTAGCACATGCGGCATTTTAGCATGCGCTATTTCGCGCGTTAAGGCCCTAATGCACCTGTGTAAAAGGAGCCCTATATATATTGTAGCACCATAGAAATGATTTTTTTTATTAGTAATATATTAATGGTTAGGGATGGAAACCCATAAAATTTATGTATAATTTTTTCTTTTCTTTTTTTCATTTGAAATGAATGTTGTTAATAGCGGGCATAATGTGCACCCAGTGCGCATTCTTTGCAAATAGGGCAGGATTTAGTAAATGGTGCCAAAGGTAGGCGCCTTAAAAATCCACCTTAGTATTCTGTAAAGGCTATTCTGCAAAGAGTGCCCTTTACAAAATACTTGCGTAGTGCACTTCCTGCGCCTAACTTAAGCTCCAAGGAATTATGCCTGCCAATCTTTTAGAGAAGAGGAAAAGAACAATATTCCATAATTTAACATGTGAAGAATCAATGACAATGACAATTCAATATTGCAGACCAATGATCAGATGCCAACAAAGGTGGCAGAATAGTTATTATGGAGTCATTTCAATAAAAGTCCTCTTGATCCCTATTTTTCAGGCTGTTTGTGCTCGTTGTTTGGATGATGTTTCTTTTTTGCACTTTTTTGATCCCTTTCTTCTTGAGGTCTTTGATAGCCTGCAAATTCCATATTCAACTAGATGTCCTAGTGGAAGTAGACATTCAGGTAGCTAGTTCTGTGTTGCAGAGTACACTGGACAACAAATCTTTCCAAAAGTTTTGCTTCCTTAACACAAACTGTTGATTATGATAGACCTTTTTAAAATAAACACAAATATAATTTGCTACTGACTGTATCATGTAGGAATTTTGAGAAACACAATGGTGTATTTAATTGACTATAACATGTTTTAAAGCACAAAGTTTCTGATACGCTGTGATAGTTCACCACGTTTCCCTGCTGATTTTCGTTTCTGCTCAGTGTCTGGTGCATCTCTTTGCAGTATTCAACAGTAGTTAGCCAACATTGATGGATTCCAGTTGCCTTGATATCTTTTTTCCATAGTAGGAATGTCCTCGTGAAACCTTTCGTCATGTTCATCGCTGACTGCACCAAGATTTGCAGGGAAGAATTCCAAGTGTGAATGTAGAAAGTGCATCTTCAGTGACATGTTGCATTTCATGGTTTTGTCTGCTCTAAGAAGTTTGTCAACCAGTTGAATATAGTTTGGTGCTCTGTAACTGCCAAGAAAACTCTCAACGACATCCTTAAATGCTTTCCAGGCGCTTTTCTTTGGCCCGACTAACAGTTCTTCAAATCTCTCTTCATTGATGACGTGTCCTTCTGGGGACCGACAAAAATGCCTTCCTTAATTTTGGCATCAGTTATTCTTGGAAACATCTGTCTTAAATAAAGAAAACCTTTGCCTTCCTTGTTCATTGCTTTTACGAAATTTTTATCAGTCCAAGTTTTATGTGAAGAGGAGGCAAAATTATCTTTGTTGGGTCAACAAGTGGTTTAGGTACCACATTTTTCTGTCCTGGAACCAAATTCTTACAGAGTGGCCAGTTCTTTTGAATGCAATGCAACTTCTTAGCACCGCTGTCCCATTCACAAATAACAGTACTAGGTATATCCAAGCTGCATTCCAAGTAGCAGAGCTACTACTTGAAGATCACCACAGATGTTCCAGTTGTACTTTGTGTACTGGATATGCTTTAACAGCAGTTTCATGTTTTCATATGTTTCTTTCATGTGTGCTGCATAATGTGGCAATTCTAGTGATGTTCCCACCTTGCCACAGAGGAATTATCAGGGCAAACCGGGATCAAAGAGGTTTAGAGCCATCAGAATAGTTTCCCCGATGAGCAGAATAACAGGGCTGCCTATCCTAGGTCCAGCTCCTATAGCCTGGATCGTTGGCAAACAAGCCCAACACAGAGCAAAGGGAAAATACATACAAACATGCAGGGAAGTCATTTTGTCCCTGTTCAGAAAAAAAAAACAGCAGGTTTTTTTTTCCTGACTGCATTCTGCAGTCCTGCCAAAGGGGGAGGCAGAGAGAGTGCCTGCCCATTCCTATTCCTCACAGGTGTAGGCAGGACTTTCTCCTATTTAAACCTGACCCTGAGAGCAGAAAGGAGGCTAGTAGCAAGGAGACCAGCAGAGGAACCAGCAACCTTGTCACTGCCCAGGAGGAGCAGAGCAAAACCCAGAGAACTGCTTCCCAGCAACCACCAGTCCGAGAGAAGCCATGATGTGGAAATGGTAGATGTGCCTGAAGCTGGGGAATTGCCTGACCCAGAGCTGTCTACACACCAGGAGCTGATGGAGGTGGGTGATACACTTTCCTTTGAAGAAGGGCTTGGCGAGGCCATGGAGCTGGCTTAAACCTCTGAGTTAGGAATGAAGATATTTTTTGCTGCTGGATGCATTGCTGCTTGATACTGCTCTCCCAAATAGCCAGGCTGGATAGAAACCTCATAGGAAGCTGTGCACAGTGAGTGAAGTGCCTGTTACACCATTATGAAACTGGGGGTTTGTTTGGGGGACATTTGCTAGTTTATTTTTGACCTTTGGAAACTTGTGCTAACTGCTCCAGGAGTTACACTTTTGCCCTGGTGAAGGACTGAGAAAACTGAATGCGATGGCTACTGAACAATTGCCGCAATCACATCTTTGATATTATAGGGGTTTTTTTTCTTTTTGCCTTTGAATGGATTTTTCCTCTGCCTTAAAGAAAAGCTGCTATGTAAAACCTTTTTTTTCAAAACTGCAAAAGGCTATCATACTTACCTGGTTTAGTAGGAATATTGTCTAAAGTCTCAGGCAATAAGCTAAATAAGACACTTGAGTAATTATTATTATTTTTTTTTTGTCTTTTTATTTTGGGAGAAAAACCTGAAAGATACCACAAACTGAAAACTGGGCATGGCCCAGCAACAAGCTGCCAGAACCACAGTGGCCATCTTGGAACCTGGCAGATCCTGAATAGTCTCTCCCTATTGAGGAGTGAACCATCATCATTTGTTATTTCTGCTGTTATTGTTTGTTTTTTTCTCAATATGATTTACTCTGCGCAACTACTCTAAGTGCAAAAGACTTGTACAATAAACTTTTGATTTTCATTTTTGAAACCAACCTCTTTTGGTGTTTTTGTATCTGTGTGTCTGGGTTGTCTATAAGGAGGAGTGCTCCAGGATTCAAACCAGCACCCCCTGTAGGGCTACTGCCTCATTGCAGGAGAGTGCCTCGTTCCTTTTGTTTTACTGCCACTTGGTGGAGGGCCGCTGTAGATCTAGTGCGGACCCTGGCTGATGACAATAGCCAATAGGTATTGACGGGTAGACATTGCCATTGTGAAACAAAGCAGCATTGAGGCTTAACACTGATAAATCAATAAAAAGATGCCACTCCTGTGGGTCATGCATACAGCCAAAGTTGTGAACAATCCTTCAATATCAATGCGGATACAGAGGTTTTCAACCTGTGCAAATAAATTTGTTAAATCATCTTGGCGGCTTTGAAAGACAGAAATTTTCGTACCTGGTGAGAGAAAACACCATCTGTGCAGTCTTGAACTCAATAATTCTGCTTTTGTTTTTGACAAACCTAAGTCCCTCACCAGGTCATTTAATTCTGACTGTGTTATAAGATAAGACTCACCAGATGAACATGGTTCAAAATCAGGATCAATGTCACTGTCAGTGCTTGGCTGGTGCATTACAGATTCTTTATCAGTTTCATTTAAGCTTCATTTATCTGGTGGATTCAGACCGGAAGACTGTCATCATGGCTGAAGAAAGATTGGGGTATTCAATTGATTATTTTTACTAGAGAAACCTGATACATTTGTCAGACAAAATTTGCCACTCGGTCTGTCAAATGATTATTCTATTCTCGCCATATCATTGGGATAGCAAATGGCATTGACTTCTGAGTACCTCGGAGCCAAGCTTTAAGGTCGATGGCAAGTCTTGCACAACAAATGTGAGGAGCCCATGCTTTGTCTCGATCACCAATCTTGCAAACGAAGTACAGCTAATATGCTTTCTTAACAAGTCGAGTAATGGTGCGTCTTTAAGGCTTAAGTTTGTACTCACCACAAGTGTATTAGAATGTATCTCAGCTGTTGCGACATCGGTGAGACATGTCTGCTGTCACAAATCGTATCTTAATTAGTAAGCCAGTTAATTATTAATTGTCTTATAGCAATTAATAATTAACTGGCTTATTAATTAAGATACTTAATGTACATAGACAATACTATGACATGAAGCATCAAAATACACTCCAAGTGACAGACACGTAATGAAGATTATCCCTGTATGCAAACTGTTTTTTTATAGCCTTTTTAGGCAACATCCATCAAGCCCATGTACAAGTATGCCCAGGTATGCCCAGACTGCATCACTTCCATGGATGTTATACAACTTGCCCTGAACATATGTCTGGACATGACCGCACTATTTCCAGCAAGGTATAACGGGAGCAATAGGCCTATATTAAAATTAGGCTAAGAATTAATTGCATTAGCCTGAAAGTATAACAAGAAATTGTAAAAACGTACTTTTGTTAAAATGGTACGTAATCTTAAATATGATTTTCATGATCAGCAGCCAAAAATCTGTAAGATATACCCGAAAGTGTTGAAGCGAAAACTTTGTTGTCCAGTGGTACACAAAGGACTAAGGAGTTTCACTAGAAATGGATGCTATTTAGATGATGATGTGAAAATAGAATCAAACCTGCAACTGGGTCTGTTTTACAGGTTCCATGATTTATCAGTGTGAGTTATAAGATGGGTTATTTTACTACAACATGTGCTATTTTAGCACATATCCTATTGTATGCAATGAGACATAGCTACTAATGGTAACAGTAAAATAGCTTGTTTTAATAATGTACTCCCTAGATGCCTTAGTGCAAGCACAGGTAGTCATGTAGCCAATTCAGCCTGGTAGGCTGTTTTAGGGGACCTAGAAGGCTCTATGATCGTTCAACAGCCACACTTTTATTGCTGGCTATTTAGATTAATACAGAACATTGTGGTTAGTAATGGGAAAGGCGGGTGCTAAAGGAAACTAAGGAAAGAAGTTATCAACATGGGCTGCTGTTAAGATGAGTCTCATATTTAATCACTAGCTTGCTATTTTAGCACAGGTCCTATTCTATGCAATGAAAAATAGTTATAACTTAGATTAACACTAAAATAACCAATAATAGCCCTTCTTCATAACTCATCCTCTCCCACCATGTGAGGAGCTTGCATACTTTCCTACCCAAGATGATAAGAGTACAAAGCAGGAAGACAGAAAGGGGCTGATTCTACAAATGGGCATCCTAATTATAGGCAGTGATAGACATCCTACTGCTGTCTGGCAGCCAATCGGGATGCAAGTTTGTAGAAAGAATTTTCCCAAGGACGAACTCCTACACTATAGGCGTTTGTCACAGGTCTAGGGAGAGGACTAGGGACACTTAAGCTCTCCCAAGGCTGGATGTTTTTTTGCCCGGAAGTGGCCTTGCATGAGTTTAAGCTTCCCTACACATCTACCTAGAGCCGCGACAGATGCCTGCAATGTAGGCATGCAAAATACTGGCCTACATTTCAAATTGGAAAGTAAATGTGGCCAGTTGAGCTGATCATGGCATGAGAATCCCCGATCAGCTGAGCGTGGGGGAAATACCCCTGCCACAATCAGCTGAGCTGGCTGCAGCAGAGGATCTCCCAACACTCACCTCCCCCCCCCCCCCCGAGATCAACCTGCCAACACCCTTCCTCCCCATTCCAAGATCAGCAGGAGGGATGCCCACTCCCTCCTGCTGCCAGGCCCCCTTGAACCCCCAACACCCTACCCTGAACCCTCAGACATCCCAAACACTCTGGGGAGGGGGGGAGGGTTAAGGCATCTGTCCTTTCAGGTAGATGTGATTCTGCATAGGACGTTGGTACCCGATTCTCAACTGCTTCTTAGGTGGCTGCTGAGACCAGCGACCTATACAGAATGAGGTCCAAAGATCATATTTTGACTAGTAGCGGGAAAGTATCCTTACCAGTATTGACAGGATTTACAGGACTGAACTGAATGTGTTGCATAGTCTTTTTCTGCCATCAGTGTGTGAAGTAGGTCTCAGGGGCAGGCCATTCTTATACACTGTACATGAAAATGTCTGTGACAGTGTTTACAGTAAGTAGTAACACAATACTGAGAACATTTCATTTAACATTTAGATAATAAAGAGAGAGACTTGTCTTCTTAACTGGGCTGGATAGAACTATACTTAACACAGTATGATGTTTTTGTAGCACACAAAATTAAGAAATGGCTCGGTACATATGTACTGTGGGTGGTTGTTGCCTTGCTTTACTGCCATCCTCATGTAGAATGTGGCAACAAAAATATATATGTACAGTATATTCTCTTTAGTGCAACCTGTTATGACAAGTAAATTCAGATTGTTGTGTTGGGCACATAGAAAGTGAACGATGCTTGTTTTCACACAACACATGCGGTACAAAAATACCTACCTTTCCCCACAGCAAGTAATGTCTGGCAGCATGTAAACTGCACAGACATATATATTACAACATAGCAAACATCTGCACGTTCAAGTGACTTGGTAATGTGCTTACAACACAGTCCTAAGTAGAACTGTGACTTCAAAGATGAAAGATCGCTGTGTTCCTCAACCAGCCACACAGTGGAGAGTTGAAATTAAAATGAAATTAATGAGGTAACAAAATAAAAAAAACCAAAAAAAAAAAAAACCACGGTACAGGACATAAAATGGTTTAGATAAAATTAGTATAAAGAACAATGGCAGGTTTGTGATTAGCTGGATACTAGAGCTTAATTAAAATATATGGCTTGTGTGTAAAGTACATGCAGTTCCGTGTAAGTTAAATTCATATCATGAAGCAGTAATGACTCATTCCTGTTATCTTTTGAGATTTCATGATGGAAGTACAGAAGTGCATTCGAGGTAAATCATGCTGTTGACATTGCTTTACAAGCAAAGCTTCCTTTTAACCTCTTAGTGGACATTTCCTCTTAATAGCTGATACAAATCACTAGAACGTTATGGTGGGAAAAAGATAAATTACAAATATTTTCTTAAATTTTTTTTTTTTTTTTTTTACAGGGTACAAACAGTACAATGATTTCTGCATAGTTGGTGCTCTATTTGTGGGACAACTGGTTCTGAAAATGTAATATGTTCAATACTGATGCCTTAATTTCACAGGTAACATTGTTCATTAAAAAAACCCCTGTTTTTCATGGTTCAAGTCAGGCATATATTAACACTTAAAATATGAGGGGGTGCTGAAAAGTTCTCAGCCCAACCAACCAACCTTCCTAAATTCTGAGCACTGTTTTGCCACTGTAGCTGAAAAGAGTGTTATCTTGTTTTGTTAAGTTGCAATCTGCAGAAATGAAATTCTGTGTTGCCATTGTTTTAGTTCATTGATTGAACCATATCCATGTCATTCTCTTCTTGGTTGTGCTGAGAACTTTATAGCACCCCCCCCCTATCAATCGAATATGAATCTTGCCCATTGACTACATTTGTTACCTCGCAATAAGGGTCATGTATCTCTCCTTTTCTTAGATTTCCTTAGATTTTCAGGGTGGGTGGGTGGGGGGAGGGAAATGTATTTTGAGGATTAAAATTACTTAGTTATAATATTGTAATCACATCATATGTCTTATTGTATTAATAATTGGGAGGAGGGTGGGAGAAAATGATTGTTTTATGTATTACTTGTGTAGTTAATAGTGCGTTTTATGCAGTATTTTATGTTCAATTAATTGTATCGCACTGTCAAAGTTTGAAAATCAATAAAGATTAAAAAAAAAAAAAAAAATAGAATATGAATCTTGTCCATACCAGTGAAGTCCATGTCATATTTGATTACAGCCTGTTGGTAAAATGATGGCATGTTGAACAGGATTGACTATGGAATGAGTTTTATTTTTATTTAGTTTTTTGCTTGAATTTTCTTCTCTTGCTTTTGTACCTGGCCTCTACTGAGTCAATAATACAATGAGCCTTCATTTACATTTTGAGACTTCCCCCTTTCTTATTAATTCTCTGTAACCTTTCCATCTAGTTTAGCCATTACAGTGTCAGTCCTTAGCCAGCAGTCACATACTACATTTCCCCTTAAGAATTGGTATTTTCAGAAGACAAGCAGGATAGCAAGTATCACATTATGGGATTACCTCGACAATAAAGCCTATATGGGCAAACTCCAGATTAGTCAGTACTGCAATAGCAGCACAGGTTCATTTTTGGTGCCAAGAAGTCCTGTCCATCAACTTCAGCACTGGTCGCTGTAGATCCCAGAGCTGCATCAAATATTGGACACGCATATGCATTGAGAGTGCACTTTTCTTCCTGGCCATCAAGCATTTATAGACCATTGGAACTGGTCAACTGTGTCCTACCCAACAATGAAGAAGGCTTCATTAATGTCAATGGTTTATGTTGCAGAATGCCAGATGGAGACTGAGTACATTGACATCACACTTCATTAGAGTAGAGTATGGCATCAAAAGTTGATGCCCTCAAAGTGCTCCTGATATGAGGACCGTTCAGCCTTTTCAGTATCAGAGGGGGCACAACATCCTCCAACGACATTAGACTTGCCTTCCAATACTCCTCAAGTGACTCAGGAGGATTTAGCCATTCCTACTGAATTCCCTATACCCTTGTCAATGACAGCTTTTGAGGAGCAGCTCATGAAGAGATTTCATGATTGGAGAAAGTGTGTCTTTGGCCTAGATGCACTAAACATAATCACTAATACCGACTGGATCACTGTTGGCTGATTCTCTGGTTGATTGCAGAAGAGCGATCGATGTACCAAAAAGATTGAATGCAAATTATTTGCGCGGAGGTTCTAGTCTCTCTCATCCGATTGATCAATTCTCATACATGTGCAAAGCTGGCAAAGGGAAACCTGAGAGGCAGGGGAAGCCCCAAAAGCAGCCTCCTGTCACATGGTGCACTGAAGAGGGGAAGGCCAGTCATTTTCAATAGACCGTGCTTCCCTCCAACTCCCAACATCTACCAAAGGTAAGGGGGTGGAGGGTTCAGGGGAGCATCTAGTGGCAGGAGGAAGTGGGCATCCCTCATGCTTTTTTGGGAAGAAGAGGGAGGGTAGGGAATGGTTCAGGGGGGCCTCCATTGGAAGGAGGGTGTGGGCATTCCTTCTGCCATTTTCACTGCTGCTTGGGGGTGGGGGGGGTTAGTTCTTGGCTCTGGGACGTCGGGGAGGGTTTTTTTCTTTCTTTTTTTTTAAATGGGGTAGATATTGTTCATGTGTAACACATGCACAACATCTGTCCGTTAAAAAAGAAGAAGAAAATGTTTCCTTCCCCGAGCAGCTGAGTGGCAGGAGGCTGCTTCCAGGGCTTTCTCTGCCTCTCAGCTGCCCAGGCTTCCCTTTGCTGGCTTTGTGCATGTCTGAGAGTCACTTTCATACTGATCAATTAGGCGAGAGAGACTCAAACCTCCGCGCAAATCATTTGCATGCAATCCTTTTGTTGCTTCGCTCTTCTGCAATCGGCCAGAGAATCGGCCAACAGCGATTCAATCGGTATTGGTGATTATGTTTAGGGCATCCAGGCCTAAGACCTCTGTCACTGAATTTCTCAGCTAATTGTCACTGTTCTGGTTGCAAGATTTATGCAGGTCCTGGGTGATATTTAGTGAGGCTGCTGTGAGAGTTCACGGCAGTCATTTTCCTCAGGCAGCCACAAGAAGCAGGAATGAGTGGTCTTTACTCCTGCCCTGATTGCTCCTACTGGATCACCAGGGATTGAATGGAGACCTGAGGGAAGGGGTTATCCTGCACGGAAGAGGGGTGGGAGGGAGTGGAGTTGTTTTGCTTGGTCGGGGGAGCGGTGGAGGGCTTGTTACTACTGGGGAGTCGATGGGAAGTATAGAACCAGAGTGTGAGAGGGACCATTAGTGATTTAAGCAGAAAGCAGCCACTCCTTCTCACTTAAATCGCTTTGAATATCAGCCTGAATATGGCTTATGGCTCATATACCTCTCTTTGGAGGAGAGTGTAGCGCAGTGGTTAAATCTACAGCCTCAGCACCCTGAGATTGTGGGTTCAAACCCACATTGCTCCTTGTGACTCTGGGCAAGTCACTTAATCCCCCCATTGCCCCAAGTACATTAGATAGATTGTGAACCCACCAGGACAGACAGCGAAAAACTCTTGAGTACCTGAATAAATTAATGTAAACCGTTCTGAGCTCCCTGGTAGAATAGTATAGAAAATTGAAAAAATACATATTTATTTATATTCTGCTTAAACTTAAGCAAATCACACATCATACACACACAGTCATAAAAGCAATTATAAAAATTAAAAACAATGATTAAATACTCACAACATCAGATCATATAACAAAAAAAAAAAATCAAGACAAATAACCTAGATCTCATTTTATCTTATGCATTATTTACTTCTCCCACCCCCTCTTTTACGAAGCTGCATTAGGCTTTTTTATTGCCGGCCATGGCGGTATTAGCTCCAATGCTCATAGAATTCCTATGAGTGTCGGAGCTAATATTGCCACGGCTGGTGATAAAAAAAAAAAAAAGCCTAATGCAGCTTTTTTTTTTTTTGGGGGGGGGTGGAGTTAATCTGCATCAGTCTTAATAAATAAATGCCCCATCAACAATTTTTTTAATTCTCTCAGCTTGTTACTAATCTAATCTGCAATGGAAGTTAATTCCAGACCACAGGACCTGCAATCAAAAATGCACTTTTCTTACTTTCATGAAAATTTATTTTCCTCAAAGCTGAAATAGCACCGAAATCACATCTACAGAGGCACCTAGCAGCATCTAAGGTCGGTTTGCTCCGAAAATGACCTTAGGTGTAGACATGATTCATGTCAAAGATAGATGCCGATAATGAAGGCCTTCAAAACCTGGCCTATGTTTCCGGCACGTACTTTTGACATTAATCACGCTTCTGCAAACGGCGCCTTAATGTGATTGATACACGACAGTGCCAATTTTGTAGGTGCTGGCCAAATACGGCATTGTTTACAGAATCTGACTTTTAGAAAACCTGAATATATATATATATATATAAAATGCTTTGATGGTCTTGCGAAGGGCAGTATATAAATATCTTAATAAACAGAAACATAAGCACAAATTTTCCCACAATCTTAGTCATCTTTAGCAAAGATGACTGTGGCCTATAATTACTGAGAGTGAATGAGTCCTTAGAAAGTTTGTTTTAAAGCGAACATACGTATCCATTTTCAAGGATGTAATGTAATGTAATTTATTTCTTATATACCGCTACATCCGTTAGGCTCTAAGCGGTTTGAAGAAAATATACATTAAGATTATAAATGAGAAGTAAGAAGGTATTTAAAAAATTCCCTTACGGTCCCGAAGGCTCACAATCTAACTAAAGTACCTGGAAATTAATAAAGAAGAGAAAATAAAGATGGTTGAAAAAAGAAAAATTCTATGTGAATTTATAGGATGGAAATTAAACTGACAGTGAAGAACTGTATGAAAAATACATATGGAATCAACAAACAAAGAAGTAAAAACCTCCGTTTATGCCTTCCAGGACAACACAGAGAATTTTTTATTGACTGATCTAACAAGGCCGTATTTCAGCACAATGCCTGTGTCAGGGTTTGAAGCAGTAAACGCCTTATTGGTTATCTCTCTGAGTTCAGATTCCAACACCGCACTCATAAATCAGCAAATGTCTTATTGCTTTGAGGAAAGCAAGGTCCTGCCAACCATCGCTCTCAGGAGCTATACTGTATGTTTAGTTTGCCTTTTGGACCTGGGGGTTCTGCCTCCATTCTTTGCATCTCTACTCTGTGTTGTTCTTGCTGTTATCAAGGAAGCAGGTACTACCACACCAGTGCTCAATGATCTATTAACATAGAGTAGGTGATAATTGCTGGACCCAAGCTCAGGCCAGCTGCTCAAATCACAAATGGAGAACACATATCGTTGGATGAATTTGTCAGTATCGCAAGATTTCAAACAGACCACACTTCCTTCTCAGTAGCTAAAATGAATGCATTCCTCTCAAATTCTCCTAATAATATCGTCTCTTCTTTAGGCAAGTGTTCATCAAAATCTTATCGTAGTCTAACTACTTTTTCAAAAATCAATTTCCCTAACTTACCAGGTGTGATTAAGCATAATGAATTATTTATACTCTTCTGAGTTAATGATCTCACAAGTCTAAACAGTTCCTTCAATCTATTCAAAGCAGCCTTTATAATATTGATCTCTAGTTTGATTCACTACCATCCTATATTCTTCTAATTTATTTGTTTTGATTTATATCCCGTCTTCCCAGAAAACTCAGGATGGGCCACAAGTTAACATACATAATTTCAAGCAGACATAGCATCAGCACAGAGGAGGAGACACGGTTATCATACAGGAGATCAGAGCAATTTAATCAGATAAGATTCTCTCAAATCCTTCTCTTTCAATTTTTCCATCTTCTCTCAGTTCAGCATAACTCTAGTCCTAAGATTTTTAATCACTTCTGTTAGCCAGGGTCACTTTTATTCTTTTTGCATGGAAATAACATAAAGGACTACACCCACCTACAAACTCAATTAAACAGACAAGTCTGATACACATGGAGAGAGAGAAGATGCTCAAATATCAAGAAAGGCAGTCTGAGTCCAAGAAAATGTGACAGAAAGATGCAGAAATATTTCCCATCATTTTGGATGCGTCAGATTTGATCAAAAAGAACTTTCAAGCACACCTGGATAAGTTATCTATCTATCTATCTATCTATCTATCTATCTATCTATCTATCTATCTATCTATCTATATATATATATATATTACCTCTTGTGAATTACAGAAAGAAGCTCTCTTTGGCACAATTCAAGTACTATGGTGAACATTAGCAGTACATTTGAGAGACTGAGATCATACTACACATATTTTGGCTTAGGAGTGAGGTTCATTCCTGTCATGATATGCACAAAATTAAATCACGGTGAACAACACAAAATTAACTCATTTGGAGAAATTGCCCGACAGACAATGGTAGATGTACACGCCCAAATGCATGCACACACATACATGCAAGCACACATGTGCACACGCACAAACACACACAGAGAGAAGGGGCAGGGGAGATGAGAGAGGGAAAGAGGAGGGGGAATGGGGTTAGGTTTTTAGATGGTTGGAGATGGTGTTTGGTAGAAAGGGACACAATGCAGCTGACTGGGTGGAGGAGTGTGTGGTGCGGTGGTTGGAGCTACAGCCTCAGTACCCTGGGGTTGTGGGTTCAAACCCCACACTGCTCCTTGTGACCCTGGGCAAGTCACTCAGTCCTCCATAGCCCCAGGTACATTAGATAGATTGTTAGCCCATCGGGACAGATAGGGAAAATGCTTGAATACCTGATTGTAAAACCACTTCAATAACCTTGATAGGCGGCACATAAACACCTAATAAACTTGAAACTAGGTGTTAATGGGGCTGAAGAGGGTTAGGTGAAGATAAAGCTGTTTTTGTTTAGAGGCTGAGTAAGACCTGACCATGCACCGAGATGCCAGGCTGCAGCACAATGAACCAAACAACGCTCCACATCAAAAGAGGCATCTCTGCCATTTAGTCAATATTTGTAGCTGGTGTGCATTTGGGTGCATTTTTTCCGCATCATCTGCGTGTCCCAATGTTTGTGGAATATGTCCTGCATGCTCGGTGGCTTGTCCTGCCCAGGACATGTCCACTTGTCACCCCAAATACTCCCCCTTTTAGGAAGTGTACATGTACACAACATGCTGCACATAAATCTGCCTATTTTACTATTATAAAATACCGCTCGGCACGTTTCCAGCTTTTTTGGCAGACAGATGTTGATTTTACCACCCAAATGGATAATTTATGCATTTAGTTTAGACCTGCTATACAGATAATGACACTGAATATACATATTAATTTAAGCACCAGCACTTCAACTAATGCAGTCGCCATCAGGCCCTTTTTCTTTATCACCTGGATATAGAAATGTGTCCTGTTCCCTTTGGAATAACACACTCTGAGCACTCGTTTTTCTCTGATTAAGAGTTTTGTCTACATTTATACAGAGTAAAAAAAAAAAAAAGCATTCATATCCCAGTAGTCTAGATCAGTGTTTTTCAACCTTTTTATACCTATGGACCGGCAGAAATAAAATAATTATTCTGTGGATCGGCATCGGTCCGTGGACCAGTGGTTGAAGAACACTGGGCTAAGTCGTGGGCCAGACCCTGCCCATCTCTACCCAATCTCCATCCCAGACCCCGCCCTCATAATAGTACTAATTGCACTTTGCACGACCCTTGCCTCACCTGGAAGCCTTCTCTCTGACGTTGCAACGTCAGAGAGAAGGCTTCCGGTTCAGGCGCAGGATGCTCGTAGGAGCCACTGACCGTGGCTTTGTGCACTGAATCAGTTAGGAAGAGGGAGCTGGCTCCAAGATAACGCCGCATCAATCGCACCGTGGACCGGCGGTTGAAGAACACTGTTTTGGGCCTGATGCACGTGCTGGCCCTGTGGACCGGCAGGAAATTTCTGTGGACCGGCACTGGTCCATGGACCGGTGGTTGAAGAACACTGGTCTAGGTAGGGAGAAGTGATCCAGTTGTGTTGTTATTGCCTCAAGATCATGGGTTCACCATTTACAGTAGATCTCGTGCTAAGTAATTTTCCATAGCAAAGGAATTTTTCAGCCACACTTCTGGCATCCTGTACCTTGAACACTGTGCATAATACAATGCCTGGATGTAGTGCTTATACGTTATTTCTGTTTCACTCTCTTGATACTGTAGCCTTCAGATGCAATCCTATTTTTCTTGCAAAAAGTAAACTTAAATTTATCTTTGTCTCTCCTTCCCTTCATTAAATTTATCCAGTGTAAGGATAAGCACAGTGGTACTATTTGGATGAATATAGAGATGCTATTTTCTATGCAGGTCCAAGAAAGTGTGGAATTTATTACCCGATGCTGTGAGATCAATGCATAATTTAGAACAATTTAAAAAGGTGTTAAAGACTGTGTTATTTCAAAGAGCATTTGAGGTCTGAATAACCTAAGATGTCCTGAATTCTCAGTACAGTGAGAGGTGTTTTTAATGAATTGTAAGATGCTTGGAACTGAATATGAGTTTTTATGTCATCTATGGTTTTAGACTGTATCTTATGTTGAGATTATGTATGTTTTACTGAAATCCATTTAGGATTGTACATAAAGTAGATTTGATTTTTTTTTTAAAATAAATGAATAAATATTCACCAGTTATCATGGCATGTCCACATGCCATCATATGCAAGCAATAAAACATGAATTGACTGAAAATTGTTGATGACTGGCAGTATAGTGCTTCTATCAGTAATGGTTGTTACTGCTTTAGCCTAGTGGAGGAGTAGCCTAATGGTTAGTGCAGTGGTCTGAGAATATGAGGGACTAGATGTGATTCCCATTGCATTTTCTTGTGACCTTAGGCGTCAGAATGGGGCCATGGCCTCCCCCAAAATTGCTGGCAGTACTATAACAGGGCCCAACAGGGATCCTGTGGGGAAAAAAGCACCTCTTGTGAGGCTGGGAGTGGCATCTTGCTACCGGTCAGCATGCCTACTGGTCGGCTCTCTCTACCGCGTACCTTCACTGACATCTACTCCTCTTCCCCCCCCCCCCCCCCCCCCGCAGCGTGTCTACCTTTAATTTCTGGTAAAAGCACAGCACTGCCCTCACACTGGGGCCGACATCTTCTCCTCACTGCGGCCAACCCTAACGGAAACAGGAAGTTGTCAGAGAAGGTGGGCCACAGTGGAGAGAAAACGCCAGGGCTGGCAGCAGGGTGGTGCTGTACTTTGCAAGAAATTAAAGGTAGACACATGGCGGGTAGGGGGGGGAAGGAGTAGATGTCGGCGAAGGGACATGGCAGAGAGTGCCAACCAGCAGGCACGCTGGCCAATAGCAAGGTGCCTCTTCCACCAGAGTACCCTAGAAATAAGGCCTCATCCAAGACATTTCATATTCAGGGAAGGCATAGAAGGTAGAGAGAGAGTATTAGGACTTAAGGGAGGGAGTGAGGGGAAGGGAGAGATGTTGGAATCAAATGAGGGAAGGAGGGAGAGATGTGAGGAAGGGAAAGATGTCAGATTTGTGAGGAACAAGGAGAGATGGACTTGGGGACCCCAGAGGGGATACAAGGAGGACAGGGAGAGGTGGTAGAAGTCGGACAATAAGAGCTGGATTTGGAGGAGGACAGAGGAAGCAAGAGAGGGAGAGATGGACAGGGGAGAAGGCAGAGGGGGAAGGGAGAAATGGGTGTGGAGATGGCAAAATGGGGAGAGGGACACCCTAGACCCATCTCCGCCCCAGTCCTGCCCTAGCTCCGCCCTCGGGTTTTGAAAAGCCGTCCAGATCCCCGGATTTGTCCTCAAAAGGAGGACATGTTTGGGGAAATCCGGATATCTGATAACCCTAGAGAGGGAGAGATAAATTTGGTGGAGAGGGCAAGATGGGAATAGGGAAAGAGATTCATGGGAGGGGGCAGAATGTGGAGGGAGACATAGACACTCTGACTTTCCCTGTCCATCTCTCCTATCCCTCCTCTGCTCTCCCTAGAGCTTTTGGGTTTCCCCAAACAAAAAAGTGTTCCGCTGTCTATGCTTGTGACTCTGGGCAAGTTGACTCCAGCTTGGTAATTCTAGGGCTAGGTAATACCAAGTGATGATCATTCAGTGACCGCAAAAATTTGCCAGGATTATACAGTGTTAACAAATTTGCCAAATAATAGGGATTCCCAATCGCATGCTCTTAAAAGTTAAAACCAAAAGCTTAAATAAAACCTTGAACTGAACAATGAAACTTCTTACACTGATCACGTTTCTGTGTGCTCTATAGAATAAATATATACAATAGTAGTACTTTATATTATTTGAAGACGCTTTATGTTGTTCTGAGATGAACAGCACAAGTAAAAACCCTGAATGGATAATAGCCAATAATATCCACAAAATCTATAAGAATAATCCAAAATTGGCTAATACGCCTAATCCCTGGGGAAGAAAAAGTCTAAGGAAATGAGGCAAAACTGCAAATAAATGAAATAAATGAATAAATATATAAATAAATAAATAATGGACATCAGTATGAGCCCTTCATAACTAGATGAACGTAGACCTCTGGCTCAGGCAATATCTCAAGAGGTGACCAGCACCAGACCAAAGTCTAAATGAGAATAGCCTCATACATCATGTAGTCCATATATACCAAAGACATGTATGTGCAAAATTTCACACCCTCTCAAAACCAAAAAGATTTTTTTAACACCAGGGAAAAGGGGTTAAAAGGACATAACATATACACTATGCCTGTGGGCACACCATGTAACCTTTACTAAAACATACAACCATACATATAATAAATACTATAAATGTGCATATAAAATGTAATGTATAATATATAATAGTATCTGTGTGTGAATGTGCAAATGAGCAAAATAAATAAATAAATAAATAATTAAAGAAAAAATATATACAAAGTGCAAGGTGCTTCATGAAATGCAAAATTTGTGGCAAAAATGAGGCCTAAAGTGCAATTGCAAAAGAATCCCACTACAGGTTCCTGGAAGAAATCAAATTTAAACTAAACTGCTAGAGAGATTGAAACCTAAAACACCATAATAACAATATAAATATACATAAAAAATATCAGAAGAAAGTGCAAATGCAGGTCATTACTGACCTTTGAAAGTCCTATCATTCAAAGTATAAGTGCCATTCGTTACTAACCGTGCCTCATGTGCTAACAATGAAAGGTTTGTGAGGTCGGCTTTTCACCAACTTATATTCAGTTTTTTCCAATTTAATCTCTGCTCCTGATGAAGTGGTGAAACGGAGCTCTGTCGAGTGGTGATTCGTGAAGTGGTGATATTTATGAGTGACTCTTAATAGTTTATACGTTCCGGATATTTGTGATTGGGCTCTATTAGAGCCTCTTGTGTGTCTGTATATGTGTGAATGTTTAGCATTTATTTCGTATTATTTCAGCTTGGTGCGTATGTGTGTGTGTTTGGGGAGCTTTTCAGCTCACGAACCTTTCATTGTTAGCACATGAGGCACGGTTAGTAACGAATGGCACTTATACTTTGAATGATAGGACTTTCAAAGGTCAGTAATGACCTGCATTTGCACTTTCTTCTGATATTTTTTATGTATATTTATATTGTTATTATGGTGTTTTAGGTTTCAATCTCTCTAGCAGTTTAGTTTAAATTTGATTTCTTCCAGGAACCTGTAGTGGGATTCTTTTACATTTGCACTTTATGTTTCATTTCTGCCATAGATTTTGCTTTTGCACTTTAAGCCGTATTTGTGCCATAAATTTTGCAATTGCACTTTAGGCCTCATTTTTGCCACAAATTTTGCATTTCATGAAGCACCTTGCACTTTGTATATATTTTTTCTTTAATTATTTATTAGCTATTTATTTATTTATTTTGCTCATTTGCACATTCACACACAGATACTATTATATATTATACATTACATTTTATATGCACATTTATAGTATTTATTATATGTATGGTTGTATGTTTTAGTAAAGGTTACATGGTGTGCCCACAGGCATAGTGTATATGTTATGTCCTTTTAACCCCTTCTCCCTGGTGTTAAAAAAGTCTTTTTGGTTTTGAGAGGGTGTGAAATTTTGCACATACATGTCTTTGGTATATATGGACTACATGATATATGAGGCTATTCTCATTTAGACTTCGGTCTGGTGCTGGTCACCTTTTGAGATATTGCCTGAGCCAGAGGTCTACGTTCATCTAGTTATGAAGGGCTCATACTGATGTCCATTATTTATTTATTTATTCATTTATTTCATTTATTTGCAGTTTTGCCTCATTTCCTTAGACTTTTTCTTCCCCAGGGATTAGGCGTATTAGCCAATTTTGGATTATTCTTATAGGTTCTGAGATGAACCCATACATATAACATTATGATAATCTATATGTGAGATAAATGGAACTTATAATAATGAATGAAAAGCTATATAATCAACCCCTGCACTATTCAAAATTGCCATAAGCCAAAAAAAATCTGTTTTTTAAGACTGAAGACATTTGTGGGGAAAAAGATAATGTAGAGTCAATAATAACTCCTAAATAGCAGAAAGATGCACTGATGTAATATTTGAATTGAAGACAATTACCTCAAGGTGAGCTTCTGCTACACCAAGAAGTATTCCTTCTTCTACTGTATAACTCAGGGAAAAGGCAACACAACTAAAAATAAGCAGTCTCGTGGATGAACATTGGCATGTGCTGTCAAACTTTGTTGATGTTTCTAATAGCCTAGTGAGTACAGCTGCATATGAGAAACAGGAAAGCCAGGGTTTAAAGTCTACCATTGCTTCTTGTGACCTTGGGCAACTCATTTCAACTTTCATTGCCTCGGGTGCAGATGAAGGACAATTATATGGCCTCGGTGCCTACATTTATTCACGTTACACATGTAAATGTTTAGCATGCTAGAACTTATGCACATATGTGTGCACATACCTGTGCAAATACTAGCAAGGCACCCAAGAACTATTCTGCAAATACCTACTTAATTTACAGAAGAGCAGAGAATGGTTAGCGCAAGGTCGAGTTCCCATTTAATGCATGTAACTTACAGAATACCATAAATTATGCACATCTGTACCGCATTTATTATTATTATTATTATTATTATTATTATTATTAATATACCACTTATATCCTAAGTGGTTTACATTCAGGTACTTTATCATATTTCCCTATCTGTCCCAGTGGGCTCAAACTCTATCTAGTGTACCTGGGGCAATGAGGCGAAATCATCCCTGTGCATCAATAAACTCAGTTATCCTATTCAATCTACTATGAAGGTATTGGGTGTAATATTGGACCAGAACCTAACCATTAAAGACCAGGTGGACTCCTTGGTTAGAAAGGGTTTTTTCACTCTCTGGAAGCTTCGGTCCATTAAAACATATTTTGATGTTTCATCATTTAGAATTCTGGTAAATTCCCTTATACTGAGTCAACTTGATTACTGTAATATCGCCTATTTGGCACTTTCCCAGAAGAACTTGCAGCGATTAGAACTGGTACAAATGCGGCGGTCAGGCTAATTTTTGGGTTGAAGAAGTTCGATCATGTAACGCCTTCCTACCAACTTCGGCATTGGCTACTGATGGAAGCACGTGTGAGGTTCAAATTTGGATGTTTTTGCTATAAGGTACTATTCGGATTAGCCCCTAAATATATAACTGACCTCTTCTCTTTCACAACCAATAGACATAAGAGAAGCTCACACTTGAATTTTGTTTCTCCACTGGTTAGAGGATGTAAATTTAAAAAACATCATCAATATCTTCTCACACATCAGGCAGCATTATGGGGTAAAGACCTGGAACAACTGCTTATGCCTACTACTTATGGGGAATTTAGGAAAAACCTAAAAACTTATCTGTTTCTGAAGTAATTAGGCAACTGACCTGTACAATCTTAGTCCACAATATCTGATCTCTAGAGCTGTTAATCACTAGCTTTTAATCTTGTTAATTCTACTCAATTTGTAGCATCTTTTAATCATTGTAAACCGCATAGAACTTCACGGTCCTGCGGTATATAAACTGTTATTATTATTAAGTGACTTGCCCAGGGTCACACGGAGCAGCGAGGAATTTGAACTCACAACCTTAGGGTGTTAAGGCTGTAGCTCTAACCCCTGCACCACACACTCCCTTTCAGGGGTCCTTTTATTAAGGCGCGCTAACCGATTTAGCGCACGCTAAAGATTAGCTTGCGCTAAATGCTAAGGCATCCATTATATTCTATTGGCACCTTAGCATTTAGCGCACGTGCCTTAATAAAAGGGCCCCGTAGGCACCCAGACTTAAACTAGCTCTATGGCTGTTGTAACTGTTGGCATTTCAATGATAGGGACACTGATACTAGGCTGTGTTTATATTCTATAATGGAATCAAGGTACCTATATACTCTTTTAGAAAATAAACTCTTTAAGCAATTTTAAATATTTTAAATATCTTTTTAATTTCTATTATTGTAAACCGACCAGATACTTGTGATGGTCAGTATACCAAGCTATAAATAAACTTAAAACTTACCATGTGACCTTGGGGCACTTAAAAGGAAGCACTCATTTATAGAATTACCCCCTTGAAATGTGCATTCATTTGAATTAAGCACATAGGGGGAAAATTCAATTTCAGTTGCCTAAAAAAATTCTGTGCTTAGCGCTATTCTATAACCCAGATTTAGGTGTGGTTTATAGAACCTTAAATCATGCCATTATTGACACTATCCAGTGGTTCACAGATTTTACCCTACACGTTTTATTTATACAAACTTGCTATATGCCAGAAGCTAAAAACAGTTTTCATTTGTGTCAGTACAAAGAAAAGAAGAGAAAATATACATTGAAGATCTCAAATATCATATATGCACACAGAGAAATATGTACATATATACACACATCAAAATTATCATTGTGTTGACATATCTTATTCATACAATCCCGTAACACCCATTCACCAGTTTGACACAACTTGAACCACTTCCTACAGTTCATTTTAAATTATTCTAACAAAAGCTTATTTTTACAATTCTCCCCAAAAGAATCACGCATGACTTGGTAATGCATCATTTTGAATGGTGAAACATTATGAAAGTTTAATTTTTAATTAAATCAGCAATACCAATTATAACTGAATGAAATTTTAACCTGTTTCTTTCCAGACTGCTTGGAGTTACATTTAGAAACTGAAATCAATCCTTCTTGCCAAAATAAAAAAGAAAACCATATATATTCCTGTAAGTAATAATTCTATTACTTTTTTTGTTTTGTTTTGAGCATGCTTGAAGCAAACAGATTAGAAATTGGACAAGAAAATGATCGAAACAGCCATTGTCAAATTATGGGCTCCTTTTACAAAGCCATGATAGAGGTTTCTACCGCAGGCTGGCGAGGTAAATACTCCAATGCACATAGGAATTCTATGAGCGCTGGAGTATTTACCTCACCAGTTTGTGGTGGAAACTTCTACCGCAGCTTTGTAAATGCCAGCATATACAAACCAAATAAATCCACTTTTTTACGAACATATAGCGTGGGTTTTAGTGCCGGCAGTGGCGGTAACTGCTCTGACACTCATAGAATTCCTTTGAGCATCGGAACAGTTACAGCTCCTGCCGGCACTAAAACCCGCACTATGCGTTCATAAAAGAGGGGGAAAGTGTGAAAGCTGATACACAATCTTAGTTCAGTTATGGTAGCACACCTTTTTGGTGTAATTGCACAAGAGTAAATCTCTGCATTGGAACAGTTTTCCTCTGGACCAGTATTGAATTTCACAATCTTTCCTATTCTATTAAGAAAGCTTCAAAACAAAATTCTATTGAACTGATATTCAAAGTTATATGCTCACTAGTGACCAGTGAACATGTAACTTCATTATCCGTGTATTTTCAGTTCCTATCTAGATAGCATTAGGCCCAAAAATAATTCTAATGATAGTGATATTCAGCAGGCCTAAGTTAAAATAACAGTGCAAGAACAGTTTATTTCAGCCAGCACTTAAACTAATACAGTCAGAGTGTTGGCTGAAAAATTGACTCTGTAATATTGTCCACTCCAGCAAAATATAATTCCATGCCTTAAAATTTCACAGCTCTGTGTATTTCAGATGATCCTGTAGCCTTGTATAATATTATTTAATGTGTTGTAGGTAGGTCGTAGAGTCTATAGGAGATGGGGTTATAGGTGGGAGAACATGTTATTTAGGTAATGGAGGAGAGTGGGTGTATGCATTTAAGAAAGATGGCACTGGGGGAGAAAGAGGGAGAGAGGTAATTGTGGTTAGGGTATGAGTGAGATCATAGGAATTGTTATGGGATATGGACTATATTGGAGGAGTGGAGGAAATAGATTTAGGTGAAAAAAATATATGTAATAGAGAATTGTGCAGAATACCTATGGTTATCATAGATATGAGGTGAGAGGAAGACCACAGGTTAAAAACTGTGGGGAAGACTCTCTAATGTTCTTGGTGAAATCTGATGGGCCGCTGTCATGGCCGTTATTATAACGATTTAAAAAAGACAAGTCATTCTCAAAACAAAACACATGCAAATGAGGTTCATGGAGTTTCGTGAAGGGTTGCTAGATTTACATGTGATGAGTCGCTGGTGATAGTGATCGGCCCATGCGCAGAATACTCCATGAAAAGAGGCTTAAATGTGTGCATGTTCAGGGAAAAAGCAATGCCGTCATTATCATCTTCGGGTCTCATCACATATCTTCTCATCTAGACAACATTGAAAACATGAGGATAAGAACAACCATCCATAATGCCGTCCGCTATTGTAGCACAAAACACACGTGGCTCACAAATACCTATAATTCGCGGGCTTTTCAATTTTGTAATTTATTTTAATGCTAAAGTTTATCATGAGCCACAGCCAGAAACACATGAGACACGCCTATAATACACATGCTCCAGAAGTGTGCTTTTGTTTACATCCCCCCAAATTACTACTTCTTTGAGGGGGTAAACAGCCAGGTGGATAAAGGGGAATCCATTGACATCATTTACCTTGACTTTCAAAAAGCCTTCGACAAGGTACCGCATGAAAGACTGCTTAAAAAGCTGTGGAAACACGGGGTGCAATGGGAGGTCCACCGATGGATCAAAAACTGGCTGGCGGACAGGAAACAGAGGGTTGGAGTAAAGGGCCATTACTCAGACTGGCAATGGGTCACGAGCGGAGTTCCACAGGGGTCGGTGCTGGGACCGCTCCTTTTCAATATATTTATTAATGACCTGGAGGCGGGAACAAATTGCGAAGTTATTAAATTTGCGGATGACACCAAACTCTACCGCAGGGTTGAAACCATGGAAGACTGCGAAGATCTGCAAAGGGACCTAACGACACTAGAAGAATGGGCCAAAAAGTGGCAAATGAACTTTAACGTAGGGAAATGCAAGGCCATGCATGTAGGGAAAAAGAACCCGATGTTCAGCTACAAAATGGGGGGATCACTGCTAGGGGTAAGTAACCTTGAAAGAGACCTGGGAGTGATGGTAGACACATCTTTGAAGGAGTCGGCACAGTGCGCCACAGCCTCAAGAAAAGCAAACAAAATGTTGGGTATCATTAAGAAGGGTATCACGACTAGGACGAAGGAGGTTATCCTGCCACTGTATCGTGCAATGGTGCGACCGCATCTGGAGTACTGTGTCCAGTACTGGTCGCCGTACCTCAAGAAGGACATGGCGGTACTTGAGGGAGTCCAGAGAAGAGCAACTAAACTGATAAGGAGTATGGAAAACCTCTCATAGACTGACAGACTGAAAAAGCTGGGGCTGTTCTCCCTGGAAAAGCGGAGACTTAGAGGACACGTGATAGAAACCTTCAAGATCCTGAAGGGTATAGAAAAGGTAGACAGGGACAGATTTTTCAGATTATGGGGAACCACAAGTACAAGGGGGCACTCGGAGAAATTAAAAGGGGACAGGTTTAGAACAAATGCCAGAAAGTTCTTTTTCACCCAGAGGGTGGTGGATACATGGAACACACTTCCGGAGGCTGTGATAGGCCGGAGCATGTTACAAGGCTTCAAAGAAGGTTTGGATAGGTTCCTAGAGGATAAAGGAATTGAGGGGTACAGATAGGAGTAGTGGTAGGTTATAGGGATAGTCTGGGACCACTGCTCAGGCAATGGGCCTGATGGGTCGCCGCGGGAGCAGACCGCTGGGCGAGATGGACCTCTGGTCTGCCTCAGCAGAGGCAACTTCTTATGTTCTTATGTTCATGTTATATTTTTGTTTTAATGTCAAATTTTATCATGAGACACAGCCAGAAATACATGCCTGAGATGCGATTTTCACAGTACTGGCACCTCCAGAGCAGTCAGTGATTTTTTGTCGCAAAGAGCTGGCGCCACGCTTTGGGAATCACAGGCGATGATAGAGAATCACTTGGAGTGCTCCTTTGAATATTGATGAGTCTATTTTACTACCACTGTAATATTAATGACCTTGTTGTACTACATTTGCATGGCAGAGTTGGAGACTGCTAGAAATCTCGGAAAAGACCACAGTGAGTCATTTTAATAATCGGCCACTAAAATACATGCATGCTAAACTGGCTGGAACAGGTTTATTTATTTTATATATTTTAAAAATTTATATACCGTTGAAACCTAAACGGTTTACATATCATTATATACATAATTCAGTAAGACAAATAAAATCAAACAAACATTAACATATAATCATTGGAAAATCACGTAAAGTGTCCATCAAAAGAACAATTGCAAAGATCAGTTCCTAGAAAAATGCATTAACAAATAACTGCGTTTTTAATAGTTTTTTGAAATTACCCTTGTCATAACATTTTCGTAATTGACCAACAATCGTTAAGGGCAAGGTAAGTTTTCAGAATCTACCTCTCTGCTGGGTAATGCTCATTCTGTGAATAAAAAAATCAAGTTATTGTATGATGTAACTGTGTAAATGAACTTGATATTTTCCTTATTAGTCTTGGTGGAAGAGGAACATTCACATCTTGTTGAACCAAATTTACCTGCCAGATTTCTCTTTCTTTAGCGCCCCTAGGATATTGGGTAAAGCAAGGGGGAGTATTGGCATTTTTCAAGTCAGAGGGAAGATGGAATGGAGAGCTTTATGGTGGCTGTGGAGGCCTTGTTAAAGAGATCTATGCAATATTTAAGTATGGCAGTTTTATTAGGATAGAATTCCAATCATGGGGTTGATTGCTGTGGAAGGGATGCTGGAACTGGCTGCTGAATTGGTTTTACATTTTTTTCCAGTTTGGTATGTGGGGGCAAGGGATTAGAATATCCTTTTATTGAGGGAATGAAGGACCTTTCTTTTACTCAGTATGTCCTGGGACCCACCCACTAGGCAATCTGAGCAAAAGCACTGATCTTATTTTCCATCATTGTAAAGAGATTAGCTTAATAACTGAAGCACTGATGAATGAAACAACCCTATAGTCAGATCACTATCTCCTACAGTCAGTTTAGACTATACTGGAAAGGCGCAAGAAATGTGGGTCAGATCCTTTAAAGACCTACAGACTGAAGATGTAGATAATAATTTGCAAGGATCTCTAAAGAGTTAACCTATTTTGGAACTAGTAGATGTAGTGGTGAAATGGAAGAAACAGCTGGCAAGGATCGTGGAGACATAGGTACCTCTAATGAAACTGAAAAGGTTTCACTGCCAACGCTGTGGTTTTCAGCTGCTGTTTACTACCGTGTTTCCCCGAAAATAAGACCTATCCAGAAAATAAGCCCTAGTATGATTTTCGGGGTAGGTCTTAATATAAGCCCTACCCCCGAAAATAAGCCCTAGTCACCGGTGGCAGCAGTGCTCCCCCCCCCCCCCGACTCTTCCATCTCTCCCATCCATCCAAACCCCGACCGCGAGACTGAAATACAGTAACTTATAACAAACTGCATCGTCAGCAGCACAGGCCCCATCGTGGCTTTCTCACGCCCGGGCCTTCCTCTGCTGCGTTGCTGATGATGCGGTTTGTTATAAGGTACTGTATTTCGGTCTTGCGATCGGGATTCGGATGGGTGGGAGACATGAAAGGGTTATCAGGGGGGGGTGCGCAGAAACAGCGGGTGGGGGGGGATGGGAGGAATTTAAAAAAATGTTCCAGGGGGGATGGGAGAAAGGGAGGGATATAAGCTGCAAGGGTTCTGTTGCACAAGGGATGGGATGGAGGGAGAGATAGAAGCTGCAAGGGTTCTGCTACACAAGGGGAGGGAGGGATATAGGCTGCAAGGGGTCTGCTGCTAGGAATTATTAAAAAAAGGATGGTTAACAAGACTAAAAATGTTATAATGCCCCTATATCACTCCATGGTGCAACCTCATCTGGAGTATAGCATTCAATTCTGGACTCCTTATCTCAAGAAAGATATAGCGGCCCTAGAAAAGGTTCAAAGAAGAGCGATCAAAATGATAAAGGGGATAGAACTCCTCTCATATGAGGAAATACTAAAAAGGTTAGGTCTATTTAGCTTGGAAAAGAGACGGCTGAGGGGAGATATGAGTGAAGTCTACAAAATCCTGAGTGGAGAAGAATGGATACAAGTGGATCGATTTTTTTACTTCGTCAAAAATTACAAAGACTAGGGGACACTCAATGAAGTTACAGGGAAATACTTTTAAAACCAATTGTTGGAATTTTCTTTTTCACTCAAAGAATAGTTAAGCTCTGGAATGCCTTGCCACAGGTTGTGTGGTAAGAGCAGATAGCGTAGCTGGTTTTAAGAAAGGTTTGGACAATTTCCTGGAGGAATAGTCTGTTATTGAGATAGACATGGGTGAAGCCACTGCTTGCTTTGGATCGGTAGCATGGAATGTTGCTACTCCTTGGGTTTTGGCCAAGTACTAGTGACCTGGATTGGCTACTGTGAGAATTGACTACTGGGCTTGATGGACCATTGGTCTGACCCAGTAAGGCTATTCTTATTTTCTTATGTACTTTTATACATTTATCTGGTGCCTTATTTTATAAATGGTTCTTTCCACATGTAATCCTAGTTTAGAGGTGTACACTCTTTAGATGTCCAGGGATTACATGAGAAGGAACAAAGGAATGCAAAGGTAAGAGTGTCTTTTATTTTTCTGTGAAGGTCCGAGAGTCCTAGTTGAAGTGTATGAGTATTTACTCATACACTCCAACACGGCTCTCGGATCTTCACAGAACTGTATTGAAGAAGATAGAGGACTGTTACGAGAGGATGAGGTAAATGGTAATGTAGTTGTTGCCCAGGGTGTTAGTCTGTAACAAGAACATACTGTGTTACTTTGATCACCAATAAAGCTTTCTCTTGAACTTTATTCTGTACTTTGCCTATGTCTGAGGTCCTTCAGCGAGCTGCAAGCCACATTACCACACTCTGTTTCCTACATAACTTTCAGGTCCACCCCAAATCTGATCCCAAGTTTGGCAAAGAAAGGAGGAGGCACTTTGGTGCTCACTTACTGAAACTTTTTTCTTTATTTTACATAGATTAATTACAAATTGATAGACTAAAATTGATGACCTGTAAGCTATGAGTCTCACTCTGTATAGGCATTCTACACATAGGCAATTGGAACATTATTTGCTCTGAGACCATTTTGCATGTGTCAACTCAATTTTATTTATTTTTTTAAAAAAATGTTTCCCACACTGTCCAGCCATTCTAGGCAGTTCATAATTATTACATACATAAAGGTCAAGATTATCTAACTGGCACCGCTTTTTTAGACGCTGGTATGTGCTCAAACTCAATTTAAAAATGCCATTTAAACCATGTTTATAACTGAGTTTCAAGGTGCCTACCAGCGCCTGAATTCTTGGCAAAGGAATCATGCTTTTTGCAGGTGGTTTAAGCTGCCTAATGCCACTGTGGGCGTGACTAATGCCATAAGTGGTGTTAGGTAGCCTAAAGTACTTATGGAGGCACGATTCACATCAAAGGTAAGCGCCAGAAATGTAGGCCTGGAAAAAACTGGCCTATATTTCTGGTGCCTACCTTTGCCTGAGGCACAATTTTGCACTCAGTTCCATTGTATGATGGACACACGATCAGCATAAACTTTTAAGGCAGCCACAGACAACAGCACCGGTTACAGAATCTGAGCCGAAATTCATACATATCCATACTAAATAAACAATACTGGGACACTGGATCATCTGTTATTCTATTATCCTTTGATACTTAATTTTGGAGGTCAATATGGGGTAAGATTAACAACATATTAGAATCATCAATTCCACCGATGTATGAGGTGGTCATATGTGGAACATTATTACATGTTAAGCCCCCTATGGATCGATATAAATGCTGTCTTTTCCTAATCATGACCGGGATAGCCATGCAGATGGTAACCCATAATTGGAAGAATTACGATCGCCTAAATGTTCCTTTCTGGTGGGAAAATCTGTGCTCCAGCTATAGGTATGAAATAATGAATGCCAATAGTTTGGGGCACAGCAATTTATTTAAATTAGTTTGGGGCCTGTTGGCATCTTATATTACTTCACTATAGTAGGTCTTTGATTATGAGTCAATTTTTGTTTATTTTCGTACACATCCAGGGAAGGGGGAGGGTGGGATATTTATGTCCTCATTTTGACCTTTGAGTATGTACACCTGGGGGGATGGTAGGATGATATTAATCTGAATAGGGTAAGGTTATTGGGAAAATCTAAGTTTCTGTGTTTTATTGATTAAGAATTGGGTGAGGGGAAATAAAATGGTTGGTTATGTATATTTGTAAGTTAAATGTGCTTTTATTGACTTATTATAGGTTATAGATTGTGTCTTGCACTATTGACACTTGGAAAATTAATAAATAATTTTTTTTTTTTTAAAGGTTTTTTTAATCACTGTCCATGACGGTAAAAGCTCCAATGCTCATAGAATTACTGTGAGCGTTGAAGTTTTTACCACTGCGGCAGGCGATAAAAAACACCATAAAGGGGGAGAGGGTTTAGAACTATCTGTTCATAATTTTGTAACTGCCGCTTTGCATTGATTGTGCAATTTATTTATTTTTAAAATTTATATATCATCTATATATATAACATATATAACAGAAAACATATATAACAGAAAATCAACATTACAAATAGCGGAGTCTTCATGACATTTCTTGCCCACTTCCATCTATTACCTGTACAAATAGAAATCTTTCCTTACATGAAAGCAGATACAAATAGCTGTGTTCGCAATAGTTTTTTAAAATTTCAATCTGTCACACACAGGCGTATTTGCTCCATCAGTGCATTCCACATTTTAACACCTGCCACATAAAAAGGCAGCTTAATGCTTAATGTTGTCTCAGTTAGAATATTACAACACTATGGCACTCATTTTCAAAGCAGATGGATCTCTCAAAATGGCCAAAAAAATGTCAATCTGCTGAAGACATCCAATTTGTGATTTTCGAAAGGCAGAATTTGGAAGTTTTTTCTGCAGTTCATCCAAATAACAAGAGGGCATGTTGGAGGCATGGTTTGGATGGGACTAGGGTGGGCCCAAAATCAGAATATCTTTCAGCGACAATAGAACAGGAAGAAACAATCAAGGCAAAAAAAATAAGGATGTTTTAATCTAGACCTGTTTCAATCACATCCAGGATATGAAAAGGTGCCCTGATTGAATAACTGACCACTGTAGAGTTGAAAGCATGACTCCTCCTTCATCTCCCAGCCCACCTAAAAAGCGAACATGACAGTGCATACCAGGCTTTATGGTAGCTTCAGGTTTTATGGCCATTCCTAATTGTGACTCTGGGCAAGTCACTTAACCCTCTATTGCTTCATTGCAAGTACCAGTATATATCAAACCCCACACCCATCCCATTAATGCATATTATTGTAATGTCACAATAGACAAAAAGCTACTTGGCTATATTTTTCAGGGTTAACTTTCCAAATCAGCATAAATAACCCCCAGACATTCTCTTAATTATTTTGTTCAGGTCCTCAGTAGGCTTTTTCGAGGCTTCTGATGACAAAAATCACCAAAAAAGTTCCATTCGTCATTGGATCTATATTTTTCCTTTGTTATATATCTCAATTATTTATTCTTAATTATTATTATTTTAATGCATCACAAACTGCATAATAATGAAATACAATGCATCTTATTATGCAAATAATGCAGATTTCATTTTATAAGGGGGGGTGTCAGCCTGAGAGATAGGATTGGGGGGCAGCATCTGTCAGGATGATTTGTCTTATGCATCCATCTTTTTATATAGATGCCTGAGTGACTCTTGCGATAAATTAAACTTCAGTAAATGCAATATTTCACCATGTCTTTGTAACTACCCTTCCTTATCAGTGATGCATGCAAAAGTACCAGGTGATAAGTTTGTTCATACTGAAGGCCTAAATTCTAGAATAGACTTTAGTGGCCAATCATAAGAAAGTGAAAACAATAGCTCTTTGTGTCCGGGAGATAAAGTGAAGGAGTGATATAAGCTTCAGATAATCTTGATTAGGACTAAGGGCTCCTTTTACGAAGGTGCGCTAGCGTTTTTAGTGCACGCACTGGATTAGCGCGCACTATAGCATGCGCCAGCCGAAATTCTACCACCTGCTCAAAAGGAGGCGGTAGCGGTTAGCGCACACGGCAATTTAGCACGCACTATTCCGCACGTTAAGGCCCTAACGCACCTTCGTAAAAGGAGCCCTAAATGAAGAGGAATATTGTGTATGTAATCTTATTATGAAATATGGGTAATTTATGTTTTTTATATGTTACGATTGTTTATGTACTTCACGTTGAAATCTAAAGTAAATAATCAAATAATAAACTAAATCAAAGCACTGCTGTGAACATATGGTGCGTTGAAAGTGCAGGATTTAGCACTGTTGCAGTCTGACTGATAGAAAAGTTGGTGACACAATAACTCTGCCACATCCCATTGAGTCTAGCCTTTTTATAGCTTGTCATTTCAGGTTATCCGTGGCACCTCTTGTAAGATGGAACTTATTAAAAAAAAAAAATGTTCTCGAAACAATGCTTACTTACACTCTGTTGCAGGAAAGGGGAGAATAAATATTAGAGGACTGATCATTTTTTTTCGTTAATCTTACAATTAAAATGTAAATCTAGTAATTCTTTTGTCATTATGAATGACCAGGAATCAGGTTCAGCCATTTGTAATTGGAATAGGGCATGCTATACTCTGGATTCTAGGAGTTATTGTTAAATTCAAGGGATTGGAGGAAGGTCTTGATGGTAACCTGGTCCAGGAGACAAGATGTGATGGATCATGTTCACCTGCCCTATTTGCATATGTAAATCCAATGATGTAGATGTGAGCTAGGTGGCTGCCCCAGTCACTGCCTGGTATGGAGGAAAGAAGGGCACGCAAATAATTTATTTTTGGGGACCAGGGTCAGAATCAAGGATTTCCTGTCAGGCTGGGTAAGCACAGCATCAGACTTATAGCTCTATAAAAGTAACAATGGTCCACACCTGTTGTCAGTGTGAACCAGAACAAACTTTACTTCTGCTCTCAATTGATGAAGCATAACAGTCCATTATAGCTGACCAATTTGTTTACTGCAGTTCTCCTCTTTCTCTCCAATACAGAAAAATTACTTTTTAAAGATGTTAAGCACTGTTGCCTCAGTTACAGGTGTTACAATTCTGTTATAAATACCTTGATACAAAACTAGAAGCCAGATTGGTGACCTTTCACAGTAATCAGAGTTTAGAGATGTGCATCCTGCTAAAGCTACCTGGAAAACAAAGTAATTACAAACCCCCCTTTGCCTGATGTATCCAATCCCTTAACTGGTGGAGGGCTGTAGCCTGGATACTATGCACTGAACATAAGAACATAAGAACATAAGCAATGCCTCTGCTGGGTCAGACCTGAGGTCCATCTTGCCCAGCAGTCCGCTCACGCGGCGGCTCAACAGGTCCAGGACCTGAGCAGTAATCCTCTATTTATACCCTTCTATTCCCTTTTCCAGCAGGAAAATGTCCAATCCTCTCTTAAATCCCAGTACTGTATTCTGCCCTATAACGTCCTCTGGAAGCGCATTCCAAGTGTCCACCACACGTTGGGTAAAGAAGAACTTCCTGGCATTTGTATTGAATCTGTCCCCTTTCAACTTTTCCGAATGGTCTCTTGTTCTTTTATTTTTTGAAAGTTTGAAGAATCTGTCCCTCTCTACTCTCTCTATGCCCCTCATGATCTTATAAGTCTCTATCATATCCCCTCTAAGTCTCCTCTTCTCCAGGGAAAAGAGACCCAGTTTCTCCAATCTCTCAGCGTATGAAAGGTTTTCCATCCCTTTTATCAGACGTGTCGCTCTTCTCTGAACTCTCTCGAGTAACGCCATATCCTTCTTAAGGTATGGCGACCAAAACTGGACACAGTATTCCAGGTGTGGGCGCACCATCGCCCGATACAGCGGCAGGATAACTTCTTTTGTCCTGGCTGTAATACCCTTCTTGATTATACCTAGCATTCTATTCGCTCTCTTAGCGGCCGCTGCGCACTGTGCAGTCGGCTTCATTGACCTGCCCACCATTACCCCCAAGTCCCTCTCTTGGGTACTCTCATTCAATAACATCCCTCCCATCGTATAGTTGTACCTCGGGTTTCTGCTTCCCACATGCAATACTTTACATTTCTCAACGTTGAACTTCATTTGCCATTTTGTCGCCCATTCTCCTAGTTTGTTCAAGTCTCTTTGCAATTCCTCACAGTCCTCTTTAGTCCGAGCTTCCCTAAATAGTTTGGTGTCATCTGCAAATTTTATTATCTCACACTTCGTCCCTGTTTCTAGATCATTTATGAATATATTAAATAACAGCGGCCCGAGCACCACTCGTGACCCTCCTCCAGTCAGAGTAGTGTCCCTTCAACCTTACCCTTTGTTTCCTACCTGCCAACCAGTTTCTGATCCATCTATGTACGTCTCCATCCACCCCATGGTTCTTCAGTTTCCGGAGTAATCGTTCATGGGGCACCTTGTCAAAGGCTTTTTGGAAATCAAGGTATATGATGTCTATGGGGTCACCTCTGTCCATCTGTTTGTTAATTCCTTCGAAGAAGTGTAGTAAGTTGGTTAGGCATGATCTCCCCCTGCAGAAACCATGTTGGCTGGTTATCAGAAGTTTGTTTCTTTCCAAGTGATCATTGATGTTTTCTTTTATCAGTGCTTCCGCCATTTTTCCGGGAACCGAGGTCAGACTCACCGGTCTGTAGTTTCCCGGGTCACCTCTTGATCCCTTTTTAAAGATGGGCGTGATGTTGGCCGTCTTCCAATCCTCCGGGATCACGCCTGTTTTCAGGGATAGATTGCATATTTGCTGCAGTAGTTCTGCTATCTCCTCCTTTAGTTCCTTCAGAACCCTTGGATGGATTCCGTCCGGACCTTGAGATTTGTTTATTTTTAGTTTATCTATCTGCCTGCGCACATCTTCAAGGCTCTCTTCCATGAATGTTAATTTTTCTGCTTGATTTCCATTGAAGAATTGCTCAGGTTCTGGTATGTTGGTTGTGTCTTCGTTTGTAAATACAGACGAAAAGAACATGTTCAGTCTTTCCGCGACTTCTTTCTCCTCCTTCACTACTCCCTTCCTGACTCCATCATTCAGCGGTCCCACCTACTCCCTAGCTGGCTGTTTCCCTTTAACATATCTGAAGAACGGTTTGAAATTACGAGTCTCCCTGGCTAACTTCTCTTCATACTCTCTTTTGGCTTTTCGAACCACACGATGACATTCTTTTTGATACTTCCTGTGCTCTATCCAGTTTCCTTCAGTTTTGTCCTTTTTCCATCTCCTGAATGAATTTTTCTTATTACTTATCGCTTCCTTCACTATTTTAGTCATCCATATCGGGTCCTTTATTCGACTCTTTTTGCTCCCCTTTCTGAATCTGGGGATGTACAGATTTTGCACCTCGCTCACTGTGTCCTTGAAAAAAGACCAGGCATGTTCTACCATCCTCCATTTCTTGGAAGTGTTCCTAAGTTTCTTCCTTACCATTTTCCTTACCACTGATTCATTAAAATCTCCTTTTTCTTCCCATGGATTTCTCTGGGGTTCCCATACCACCACACAGTGCCAGTCAGCAACTTTTCCAGTTCTGGTTCGGCTCCCAGGAACTCCTGAATCCTTATTTACAAATAAGTGCCTGTGGTGCCTTCTTGTGGGGGTATAGTCAGGCTGATTCTTCTAAATCAGAAAACAGTGGCAGGCATGAAAAAAACTACAGTAGGGGCTTTCCCTATGAGATGGAATAATCAGATGTGGAGGATAACCAAAGACAATTTTGGCGGGCAAAACAGGAGCTTAAATTACTTTGGAGGCGTTTACTGCTGCTACCAAGAACATCCCTCAAGCTTAAATACCGGCTTCACTTCTATTACAATTTTACAGATTTTATTTAGCTTGATGTACTGCCTCATTACAGAAGCAATCTAAGTGGTTTAAAATGAAAATAAAATATACACCACATGCCATAAGAATAGAACTCCATGAAAACTGATAGCAAAGCCTCCCCCCAACTAATTCCATACATATCCCCAAAGAGTGTATGTAAGTATATTTTATGTATGTATGTATGTGTATATATATATTTATAAGGGTAAAAAGTAAAGACAAAATACATTTAACAGGTTTAATAGAAGTAACTGTGAGCAATTGAACATATCACTTTTCCACATACAACAAATGCATCGTCTTGCATGGGGACTATCATTCAACTAGCTTCTGCATTCCTGCAAAGAAGTTTTTCTGCTGCTCCCAAAGCCAAGTGAGCACCATTTCCTTTACTTCATCATGCTTTGTCTTTTGCTCTCCGGGTCACAGTGATGCATCCATGTCTCATCACCAGTGACAATTCTCTCCAGAATACTCATATCTCCTTCATACCATCTCAGGAACTGAGTCGCAACCTTCCCATGCAGTTTCAGGTACAGATCAGTAAGCTGTTTGGGAACTCATCATATGCAGACTTTCCTGTATCTCAAGTCATCATGCTTTATGGCAAATGAAGATCCATAACTGATATCCAAATCTACAGCTAATTGAAACTCCGTTAGCCATCAGTCTTTTCTAATCAAGGCATTCCCAATGTCAATGTGCTCTTGTGTGCGCAATGTTGATGGGTGACTATAATGACCTTTGTCAGTTACTCCTGTTCTTCCCGCTTTAAACCTTTTTACCCTTTCATAAACATTTCATTGATTCATGTTTCTATGTCCGTACTAAGTCAATATTCAACGGTGATGTCCACAGGTTTCCTTGCCTTTGCCCAAAGAAAATGCACTAATATACATTGTTCTTCAATGGTCTAATCTTGCATTAGAGTGTCCATGTTTATGATCTCGTGGCTGCCATACGATTAAAGGCTGAGCTCTGCACTGTGCATGGACAAGCTATCCAACAGGCAATGTGCAAGTACATATGTTGCATTTCCATGACTAAAGTGTTGGTGCCTCCTCCATGTCAACCTCCAGTAATAAACTAGGAAAGACTTGTTGAAAAAAAAGATACTTTGAGCTGCTGCTTAAAACAGATCAAGGAATGCTCCTCCTGCAATTGAAAAGGAAGAGTATTCCACAAAACAGGAACCTTATAGAAAAACATCTTTTCCATGTTGTCCCCTTCCTCTCGTTCTTACCTTTAATGTGAACTTTTCTTTACAGCATTTTAGTTCTTCCCTTCTATTCCTTACGTTCCTGTAAGTTTCTGTCCATTGAATGTTATGTATGTATTTTTTTTGTATCCACTGAATGTTATGGGGCTCATAATAATAATTTAAAAAAACGTCCAAAAAGTGGCCTAAATCGGTACTTGGATGATCAAAAAGCCAGACTATCGTTAAGTACCGATAATCAAAGCTGGTTTTAGACGTATCTAAAACCAGCTTAGACCTATCCCCGGCCTCTAAACGCCTAGAGCGAAAAGAGGCGTTTTTAGAGGGGAAAGGGCAGAAGGTGGGCCGACCTAGATTTAGTTGTACAGCAAGTATAACCAAAACCTTTAACAGGTTGCCTAGTTGGAACTTATATGTTTTGACATAGACCAAGTCAAAACAGGTATAAGTGTCAAAAAGGGGCTGCTCAGCTCAGCTCAGCTCAGCTCAGCCGTGATCAGCTCAGCGGCCCCAGCAATCTGCCCACTCCCCACTGCAACGATCACAGCAGGAGAGATGCCTCATCTCCCCTGCCATGATTGCGATCCTCCGGTTCGCAGCAGTTTAGGGGATCAAGATAGCGGCAAGAGAGATAGCCAATCTCTCCTGCCGTGATCCACCTCCCCCACAGAATACCAGCAAGAGGGAGCCCAACTCCTCCTGCTGAGACACGACCCTCCCACCTCCGAACCAATAGTGGTAGGAGGGAGCCCAACCCCTCCTGCTGAGGTGCAAACCCCCCACCCTCCCTAAAATATGGTAAAGAGGGATCCCAGGCCCTCCTGCCCATGGCGCACCCCCCCCCTGCAAATGCCCCTCCTGAACCACTGATCAGCCCCCCAACCCCCAATTGCACGTCCCCTCACCCCCGCCACCCCCCCTCCACTTACAGTTAGTTGGACGTACGTACGGGTCCCAAGCCCGCCATCCTCTGAATGGCGGGCCTTAGGGCTTGATTGGGCCAGGCACCTAAGGCCCCGCCCATAGGAGAGGCCTTAGGCGCCTGAGCCAACCTGAATTGGCCCAGTTGCTTAAGGCCCCTCCTGTGGGCAAGGCCTTAGGCGTCTGGCCCAATCAGGCCCTAAGGCCCACCATAGGGCTTGGGACCCATCTGCCCAGCCAACTAACCGTAAGTGTGCGTGTGTGTGGGGGTGTCAGTGTGGTGGTGGTGGTCGCGGGGTTAGTGGAGGTGCGATCGGGGGTTTGGGAGGGATGTTCATGGGGGTGGTACGCCATGGGCAGGAGGGCATGAGATCCCTCCCCATATTTTAGGGAGGATGGGGGGGGGTCGCGTCTCGGCAGGAGGGGTTGGGCTCCCTCCTGCCAGTATTGGTTCAGGGGTGGGGGGGGTTGTGTCTCGGCAGGAGGGTTTGGGCTCCCTCCTGCTGGTATTGGTTCGGGGGTGAGGGTATTGCATCTCGGCAGGAGAGATTGGGCATTTCTCCTGCTGCGGTTACGATCACCCCTCCCCCTGAACTGCAACAAACCGCAGCAGGAGAGTTTGGGCATCTCTTCTACCGCAGGTTGCGGCAGTTCGGGGATGGCAGGAGAGATGGCCAAACTCTTCTGCCATGATCATTGCGGGGGGGGGGTGAATTCTGTAACCGATGTTGTTTTTCACAGATGCTGGTTACAGAATCCAGCTTTTAAGCGAAGGATTGGCCCCCTCCTTCGCCTAAAAGGTCTTGTTTTGGGCGTTTGGGACTTCGGTCTCCTTTTACAAAGGTGTGTTAGGGCCTTAACGCGTGAAATAGCACGCTCGTGCTAGACCTTAACACCAGCATTGAACTGACATTATTCTAGAAGCGTACCGTGCAGTTTAGCGCGCGGTAATTTTGTGCGTGCGCTAAAACGCTAGCGCACCTTAGTAAAAGGAGCCATTAGGCTATTTTTTGGTTGATAATGTGTTGTAAGTTTAGTCGTAGTGGTGATCTGGGCATTTAAACTGCTGAACATAGAGGTAGGCCATTGTCAAAAAAACCCTCATTTTGAACGTTTTTCCCTGCTTCTACTTTCAGCGTTTAGGGCCTTAGGCCAAAAGGGGACAGACATTTTTTTTATTTTTTATTATGCCCCTCTAAGTATATATTTATGTATACCTTTTTGAATGTTTTGTACTCCGTTTTTATTATGTACAGCGCTTAGAAAGTTGTATGTGTTTTTATCAAATTTTAAATAAACTGTAACTGCTGGAACCATAAGTAATCCTCAACGGTCGGAATGTAGTGATCAATTAGGCTCATACAAGATCACCCATAGTTACTGTACACTTATTCAGAAACACCGTGTGTATCACCTTGTGGGTCAACAACAAGATCTTAAACTATATCCTCTGCAAGGTTCTGGTGCCAGAAGGTATGAGTTTCCAAGCAGTTGCAGGAAACAAAAGTTCACCAAAAGGGCAACCTAGGAGCTCTAGGGTTGCTTGAAAAAAGAAAAGGAAGCAAAGTGATAGCAAAATCTGCAGGTAGCATGCTCTCATTGGCTGGGCACTGAGAACAGAAAGAAAAGACTGCGTAAGAGCAGGCACACAGGTATTAAACTCATAATTAGGAACAACAGAGATAGTCATATAGATAATATGCTGAATTTCTTTCAATGTTAAATACTGTATACCTATATGTTTTTGGGAAGGGGGGGGTTGTTTTGTTTTTTATAATTCTTACATGGCTTGTATACTTCCATTCTAGTTTGAGTCACTAAGGGCCAGATTATATAAATGACAGCTAAGCGTGCCTACATTATAAGTACCACTCGGCACAGTAGTTAATCAACCGCTAGGTGCCACTTATAGAATCTCACCTAGCAGTGCCTAGGCATGCTTAGACATCACTAGGTGTCCCAGAGGTAGGCGCTAGTATATTAAGCCAGGTTTTATTTGGCTTAATTTACTGGTGCCTAACTCGGACTTTTCAAGTAGGTGTCATTAGGTGTTGGAGGGCACCTATACTTAGGAATCACTGGACATCATAAGTGTTTAGCGCCAACTCTAAATTGGTCATTTTGATGATATATGTTTTTTTTTTGATTGACTGAAATCTCGCACAGTCAATTACCACACTGTGAGGGCATAAGGGGTTCTCCCTCACTAGTTTTGCAGTTATACCACTAAACAGTAGGCGGCAATAGCAGAAAAATAAGCCACTGTGAGGAAATAAGGGGTTATCCCTCATTAATGCAACAGCTATATCATTGGACAGCAGGGAGCACTAGCATAGGAGTGAACCATATTGAAGAAAATAATACAACCCTGCTTTGTCAGAGGGGCAGGACTCAGGCAGGGACAGTGGCATAGTGAGGGTAAAGGGTGCCTGGTGCAGAGGTGCACTTCCATGCTCCTACCACCACCACTGCCACAAAAACCGGGACCCTCTGCCTTCCAATCACCCCCTCCTCTTCTCACAAAATCCTGGTGGTCTAGAAGATGGGGGTGGGTGTTCAGCTCAAGAACCCTCCACCCTCAACATCGCCCTCCATACCTTTTGTCGAAAATCAGGCTGCCTACTCCCTCCTGCCTCGAAGGGCCACCTCTTCAAAATGGCAGCTCTTCCCCCTCCCTGTGCATCCTGGATGCACTGGAAGGGGGGCCTAAGGTGATTCTCAAGCACTGGAGAGAGGCGTAACAAGATAGCAGATTGACTGTTAGCAGTGTTAGACGCTAACGGTTTGGGCTGGTATTACCTGCTATTTCCTTGCTTTTTTTGAATGCCGCATACAGAAAGGGGACAGTTCGAGCTGTGCTCTCTCCAGCCTGTACTTCGTCTCCCATCTTTCTCACTCTGTCGATTCACCATTGGATCCACTGCTCAAATGCTGTGCCAGAGAGGTCCTGCTCACGGGCCTGGTGAGGGAGAATCGGGCCCATTTCTGGGACACAATGTTTCTCTGTCCCCACAGGCAACTTTCAACCCACCATGTCCAGCACAAGCACGGGGTTTCCTGGAGTATAAAACAGGAGCGGAAGGCGCTACTACTGTGAATAACCGAGAGGAGGCAAGAGCCCAGGAACCCAGTTTCTCTGTTCTGAGTGAGGAAGCCGCTGAATTTAAAACTGCTTCCTTGAAGGCATTTGGCAAGTACTCCATAAATTGGAAGGTATAGTGGAAAAATCAGTCCAGGAGATATCTCAGCTATCTAGAAAAATTGAAAATTTGTCTACTAAACTAGAGTTAGTGAAAACTGAATCTTCAACCCCAGTTACACAGGTCCAATCTGAAGTAAAAAATCTTAAAGATATACTCCCTCTTCTACAAAACTGTGCTGTTTCTGGCGCAGGGAGCCGCGCTGAGAGGCCCACGCTGCTCCCAACTCATAGAGTTCCTATGAGCGTCAGGAACAGTGCGGGCCATTCAGCGTGGCTCCCCACACTAGAAACTGCTAATGCAGTTTCATAGAAGATGGGGATAGTGTTTGAAATTGTTAAAGATAATAATGGGATAAATCGTAAAATGGAACAATTTGAGAATCACAGTAGAAGGTTAAATTTGAGATTATTGAATTTTCCTAAATCTGTCCTTCTTTCTCCATTTGAGTTTTTCAAGAAATATCTAATTGAAATCCTGTTTTTTCTGACTCAAGCTATTCCACCAATTAATAAGATATATTACCTTTTGCCACGATTGAATAAACATAGAAATATAGAATATGACGGCAGAAAAGGGCCCACGGCCCAACAAGTCTGCCCACTCAGATAACCCTCCCCTCTAAGTTCTTCTTTGAAGTGAGCCCACGTGTTGATCCTATTTGATCTTAAAGTCAGTCACGTTACTGGCCTCAACTACCTGAAGTGGAAGATCATTCCAACGGTCAACCACCCTTTCGGTAAAGAAGTACTTTCTAGTGTCACTATGGAATTTCCCGCCCCTGATTTTTAACGGATGCCCTCTTGTTGGCATAGGGCCTGTAAGAAAGAAGATATCTTCTTCCACCTCAATACGGCTAGTAACGTATTTGAACGTCTCTATCATGTCACCCCTCTCTCTGCATTCCTCTAGAGAGTAAAGGTGCAACTTACCTAGTCATTCTTCATAAGGGACGTCCTTAAGCCCTGAGACCATCTTGGTGGCCAATCGTCATCTGGCAGCTTGGCATAGGAAAGCCTAGTTGTGCTGCACAGAGGCATCTTAAACCATCTTGGGGGTGGGTTAGGAGAGGGACCCATGCTCATAAGCCCCTGTAATCACTGCATTGATATTGAAACATGTGCACTCCCCTATACACCCCCAAAACTCTTTTTTACTGACATGTAAGTGGCTCCTGCAGCCATAAGGGCTATTGGGGTGGTAGATAAGTGGATCTAGGGGATTCTGGAGGTGGTTTGGGGGGCTCACCATGACCTATAAGAGAGCTGTAGTGAGATGAAGACATGGCACCCTTTTTGTGAAGTTCACAGCAGTGCCCTGTAAGGTACCCCACTATTTAAGTGCCATGTCTGGGTGTTCAGTCCATCACTTTACAGACCCCTCCCATGCCCAACAGGCTTGTTCTAGGCATTTTTGAGTTGGACGAAAATGTGGTATAAAGATGGACAATTCAGTGACTTGGACGATCAGATCGGTAGGATGTATACTTAGATGATTTTCGAAACGAAAAAAAATTTGGATGTATTTTTCGAAAATCTGTCCTAAGCTGTTTTTTTACTTTGGACGACTTGCGACTTAGACAAAAATGGACATAAACGTTCCTTTCGATTATGCCCCTCCACGTATCCAAAATATGTTCCTAAAAGGTTGGTGAACCGAGGCCCGACAACTAAGTGAACTGGATAAGCTCCTTCGCAGTTGTCTACAAAATCGCCTTTTATCCAGTTGTTATTCATAAGGTATCCCAGTATGTGATTTTCATACTCTTTTTGGACCCCTGAGGAAGGAGTGTTTCTTTGAAAGATGGACCGTGTCGGGTCCCAGTTCACCAACCTTTTAGGATCATATTTTGGATACAAACTGTTTTATGTTCATATTTATGTTCATTGATTAAAGACTTGACATCTTGTACACCACTCCTGCAGTATTTTCCTTTGTTCGTTGCTTGACTTATTACTACAGTTTTGTTGGATTTTTTTGCTTGTATTTGTTTTTAGGAGTATCTACAGAATGTCTTTTTCTCACCTAGCATGTTTGACTAGTCTCACTGTTAGAACTGTGCGACACTTAAGGACCTTAATGGACTCAATAATACTAAGGTGTTTGCTTCTGATTAGCTTTGAATAGAAGGACAATAATTTTAACTTGAATATATCAATAGGGGTAGTGTAGGGTCAGAAAATGGTGTTTCCTGTATTTTAATAATGACTTTAGTTTTGTATACCGCAATACCACAAGCAGCTCAGAGCGGTTTATAGAGAAAGAGACTGTATACAGTCAGCGATGTTACAAAAAAAAAAAAAAGACTAGTCAAGAGTAGTCAAGATTTTTCCGGAAGCATTTCAAAGATACAACAAGACAGGAAAGGAGTCAGAGAGTATTAAGAGTGCTGCAATATTTTGCATCATTTGCAGCCTATGTGGTGAAAAGGTTGCCTTATATTTTAATAGATCAGAAACTCAAACACAGATCTTGAGTCTCATTGCAAGCTAATGGAATTGGACTGTTTGTCAGGACATTCTGTGTGTCTGGGAGGTTTTCTTCATTTTTACTCCTTAATGTCTGAATATAATAACCCTGCTCCAGAATAAGTGATTTCCTGATGCCCGGCATGTTGCTTCATTTGTTCTTTAAAGAGCATGAACCTGATGGAACCTGTACCTTTAGAAGTAAATAGCTTGTTTCGCGGGACACAATTCAAATTAACAATAGTAGGACTTAGCGTTTTCAATGGCTTAAAAATGAAAAGCAATCACTAAGGGATACATTTTCTATGCAGCGTGCAAAGTAATAGGCAAGTATCACCAAAAAGAACTCTACTTTCTATACACCAAGCAGTTCTAAGGGGGGGTGTCTGCTGCTGGATAGGTACCATAAATTGACCTGTAGATAGATTTAGGGATATATTTTCAGCGTAATTGGTGAGGGATTATCCCCATGACTCTTGCTATTGTACAAAGAAAACTACTGTTCACTAGGTAGCTTTTCAGGCTTTCCCATAGTGAACACTAGCTTCTTTTATAAAGTGGAAATTCTGATTTTGTCTTATTGTTTCTTTAAATTCTTTACTCCTCTGGAGCCAATCCAGAAACAAAATATCTGACTTTAGGCATCTTGGGGTTAGAAAGCTTTTTCTGTGACCTCCCAGCAACATATCATATGTTGTAAAGGGCATGAGTATGTAGTATCATAGACTGTGACTGGAATTTTTAAGAAACTGGTTGATGTAATATGCAGTGCCTGCCTGTGAAAAAAAAAGAGGCAGAAATCACTGTGCAATAATGAAGACTAATACAAGATTTGCTTATCAGCCACCGATGACTGTAAAATACCTACATTGTTCTGAACATATTATATGAAAATATGTGATTTTCAGTCTTTAATAAACAGCTCTGTGTGGGATATCTTTTATGGACTTTGGTTTACCAAATTGGCACTATATATTTATCAGGTGAACACATCAGTTATTCTAACATTAACCTGCAATTTCCAACATGGACATATGTATTAAAAAAACACTTGTATTGTAACACAACAATGAGCAGTTTCATTAACACATCACAACATATGCTTTAACATGCAGCTTCATCAAGGGATTTCCCTGCAGGTCATCATTCTGCCTAAACACTCAAAGATCAAATTCCCATGGCTAATAATTTGTTCACCAATTACAATGTGCAAAAATATACAAAAACTAATTTTTAAAAACTGCATGTTTCTTATTTTATCTGCCTCATCTGCAACTTTAATTTGTATAGGACATGTAGATCAGAAAATGGACATTTAGGCATCTGCGTGCAAAACTGTGATACTATTTTATAAAGCATTCCCTGAACGCTGAGCCTTTTATATAATAGATATGGAGAGAAGAATTCACATATCCAAGTCAAGATGTAGAGCAGTGGTTCCCAAACCTGTCCTGGGGGACCCCCAGCCAGTCAGGTTTTCAAGATATCCCTAATTAATATGCATGAGAGAGATTTGCATACCTGTAACTTCCATTATATGCAAATCTCTCTCATGCATATTCATTAGGGATATCTTGAATACCTGACTGGCTGGGGGTCCCCCAGGACAGGTTTGGGAACCACTGATGTAGAAAATTCCCATTTTATTTTACAAAAGGTTCTGCCAAATGTAGAGCCTGTTTTAAAATAGGTTCAGGACTGCATCTCAAAGTCATCCAATATAGGGAGAGAACAACGGTTTTAGAAAGCTGTTTATCAGGAAAAATAACATACAACCCCCCCCCCCCCCACACACACACACACACACACACAGATGTGAGAGAAGCTTTCTAAAATTTCAGCTTTCCCTGGAAAAGGCCCTGATCTTAACATTGTTGCCCCTCATTAGATACCACCCACCCCAAAGCTAGCTTAGCACCTTTAGAAGCTCCCCACCCACACTGCAATTTAAACTAAATTAAATGAAAACTTAATTTTATAGATCGGGTCTTCAACCAAAAAGGTGCTCGACTCGGTGTACAGTAATATAAGTATAGTACATAAATATAGAAGAAGAATGTAATCTAGAATGGTTTAGCTTCCAAAGTGTTTAGTAAACAAGAAAGTTTTCAGAGCTTTCCGAAATAAAATGAAGGGGCCTAGACTTCTAAGTGAAAGCGGTAACTCATTCCAGAGCTCAATTAGTTTGAAAATGACAGTGGCTGATTCTCTTGAAAGTTCTATTTTTACCTCTAAGTGAAGGAAATCTAAGTTTTAATTTATTTGAACTCCTAACGAGATGAGATCTGTGTATATTCCAATCTCTGTGCATTGCCAAAGAGAATTTTAAATGCAATACAAATGCACTTAAATTGAATTCTAAGATACACTGAAAGCCAATGTAATTCCTTGAGCAATGGGGTTACGTGATCAAATTTACTCTTATCAAAAATGAGCTTGGCATCGGTACTCTATCAACTGAAGTCTCTGCAGACTGACCTTTGAGAGGCCCAAGTACAATGAGTTGCAATAATCCAACCTTGACAAGATAATTGACTGAACCAATACAGAAGTGTTGCTGATGAAAGAGCACTCTCACTCTTCTCAGGATACAGAGGCTAAAGAAACACTTTTTAACAAGAGAATTTAGCTGATCCTTAAATGTAAGAGATGAATCAATAACAATACCCAATATTAGTGAGAAAAACTCAATTTTCAGAGATTCTCCTGAGTCCAAGGTCACAGAATCTAACTTTGGACTGATCCTCTTTATGCCACCGACCCCCTAAAATAACCCTTCTTCACTACCCAGATTTGTCCTAAGCAACGCCCTCATAATACAGACCTTCCCCTACTTTCAGCACACTGGTTGCAGGACCTGATCCCTCCAAATAGCCCTCTCCCCCAGGCCACATGTGTGGTCAGCAGCCTGACATAAGACAGCCTCACCCCAAATTAACTTTCCTCCCCCAGGTCAAAGCCCTTCCAACATTCCCCTCTCCTAGTAGGCCCACCTACTGCTGACTCCAAACCCAATTCTTGGGGCTTAATAGGAATCCCTGGTGTCTAGGGGGTGGAAGCAATGCCTATTTGCTGCTTTCTCATGACTCTTGTCCTTTAAAATAGTTACTAAGACTACTAGTAGTAATACTGTGGTATTACCACTATGGGTCAGGCTTCCCACATGCAGCTTTCTAAGAAGCCCTTTTATTAAGCTATATGAGGTGCTACAGCACACCTAGCATAGCTTAAAATTGTAAATCATGGGACACTTCCATGCGTCCTGCAATAACTGCTAAATTAGCATGCCAAAAAATTGATGCAATTTTCTTTTTGAAGGAGGCATGTCAAGGGGAGTGAAAAGCAGGCTTTCCTGCAATAATGAGGTAGCACATCCATATTACCACATGCTAACTGATAGTGGATAGTGGTAAGGGTTCATACAGTAATTTTTTTAATTGTTACATGATAATGGCCTTGCTAGTGCTTGGCCATTAATTTTTTTAAAAAATAGGCCATTTTATAGCTGCAGCAAAAATGGCCTTAGTCAGTGAGAAAAACCCATGCAAAGACATCCTAGGGCCACTTTTTGCTGCAACTTAGTAAAAGAACCCCTAAAATGTCTGCTTCCTCTGTGAGATAATGGGTGGGAAAGGGCCCGTCCACTTTGGGCTCAGGTTTGCCCAATAATGATGCACCTTTGTTCTAGCTGGTACCAGTGGTGCGGTAGGAGGTGGCTCTAGGTGGGTAGGGATCCATCCACTTTGGGCTCAAATCCACCCAACAATGACACACCCTTGCTCTAGCTGGTGGATATTCCTAAGCCCTAACAGCTGAATTCATCTGAAGGCTCTTACAAATACATTATGCCAAATTTAGCAGTCAGCATTGGCATTCTTGAGCTATTGGCACTGCCACACTTGCATACGCAGTTCAGGAGGAAGAACTGAGGGTGCATGAAGTGCTGGCATCAGCAACTCAGGAATGCTGCTAATGTCTGCTGAGCTTGGCAGGAGGGAGTTCTGGACACCTTCAAAGGAGGACATCAACTGGTGGGACTTGAGTGTCCCCAACAGCTGTTATAAACTGAGTTGGAAGGATGGAGATGAGATTTCATTACCAGCTATTTTGTTCATTGTTTGCTCAATGGTTAAATCCCTGCTTAAGAATGGAAATACAGACATCTCTGTCCCTGATAATTATCACCCAGTTTCTTCTTCTTTATTCTTGGTCAAGACACTTGAGAAATTGACTTTATATCAATTGCTAACTGCAAATATGTTTTTCAACCTATTTTTTAGCTGGAATAGACTTAGTAGATAAAGACAGGTTGTTTACCCTCTCCAAGGTAGAGAGAGAACGAGAGGGCACTCTCTAAAGTTAAAAGGGAATAGATTCCGTACAAACGTAAGGAAGTTCTTCTTCACCCAGAGAGTGGTAGAAATCTGGAACGCTCTTCCGGAGGCTGTTATAGGGGAAAACACCCTCCAGGGATTCAAAACAAAGTTAGACAAGTTCCTGCTGAACCAGAACGTACGCAGGTAAGGCTAGACTCAATTAGAGCACTGATATTTGACCTAAGGGCCGCCGTGTGAGCGGACTGCTGGGCACGATGGACCACTGGTCTGACCCAGCAGCAGCAATTCTTATGTTCTTATGTTATTATGAGATGCTATTCATTTCAGTCTGTGATAACTCTAAGAATGGACTTTGATCATGATACAGTTCAGAGTTTCTTATAGTGCTGTTAGACATCTCAGTGTTTTTTATCCATGTCCTCTTATTGGACTGGCTGAAAACTTCAGGTATTGCTGGAAGGGTCTGGGGCTGGTTTTCCTTATTTCTCTCTCACCAGACGCTCCATGTGCAAGTGAAGGAGAACTATTTAGGCCCTCTTTTACTAAGGTGCGCTAACCGATTAGCACGCGTGCTAAATGCTAACACATGCATGTTAGTCTATGGATGCATTGGCGTTTAGAGTGCGTTAATTTGATTAGTGCGCACTAATTGGTTAGCACACCTTAGTAAAAGAGGGGGTTAGCATTGAAAGTGCTTAGTTTAGGGGTTCCACAAGGTCCTGCTCTTTCTCCTTATCTTTTTTAATATATGAGGGGGTGATTTTCCTATTTCACCTACTTTTAGACTAATAATACTTTCATCACATCAAAGTTTGTTTCGTATGTGTTTGACCTAAATTTCATAATTGTAGCCTGATTATTTAATTTTGCAAATCTGAAGTGAAAATGGTGCAAACCAATGGAGATTTCACTACAAAAGAGTACCAAAGGGTGATGAAAAATCTTTTCCTAAACAAATTTACTATGATATATCAGTTATATACATTAGGGAAAATTATCCTTCCTACTTCACAGTCAAGAACTGGGTTGCTGCATTTACAAAAGGACATTGAAGCTTGGAAGACAAAGAACATTCTGAGAGACCAACTCAAATGACAATTCCAGAAAACATAAATGCCATTGATTCCATGATCTTGGACGATCAAAGAACATCCACTAAAAAGATAGCGGAGACCTGGAGATTTCCTGAGAACAAGTAGGCTATATTATTCACAAGAGTTTAGACATTAGAAAGCTCTCAGCAAAATGGCTTCCCAAATTTTTCAAGCATGATGAAGTGGTTGCCTCACAATCCATTTTGGACCTATTTTGACAGGATCCTGTGGAATTTTTGAACCATCTTGTAACTATAGATGAAACTTGTGTATATATATAAATATGCTGTTGGACAAAGATGGAATGCTGTAGATTACTTAGAAAAAGATGCAACCATCACGACAAAGTACTAGGTTGCATTTCTTGACAAACTGAAGCTGCAACTGGTTTCCAAATGTCAGTGCAAGCTTTTGAAAGGAATCTTGTTTCTTGAACACAATGCTGCTCCTCAAAAGGCAGACATTACATAGTAGAAATCGGCAGATCTTCACTTTGAAATTCTGAAACATCCAGTCTACTCACCTGATTTGGCCCCTTTGGACTACTACCTCTTTTCAAACCTCAAGAAACATATCAAAGGAAGAAAGTTTTCAAGCACTGAGGATGCCACTTTAGCTATGGACAAGTGGTTTGCAGTGCAAATAAAATAAATTTTCTTGGGTTAAAGAAGTTAGACCAAATAAGTCATAACTGTGTGGAGCTCAGTAGTGAATATGTAGAGTAAATAAATTTGTTCAATCCCATAGCTTGTTGTTTTCTTTACATGCTGGGTCCTTCTTCTCAATATTGGGTCCACTTTTCCTCTGACTAGTACCGCTAGAAAAACAACAATGTTGAAATACTGCTTCATAGATATCTGTCTTAAAAGCAAAAGAAAACACATAAAATTGAAAGCTATGTTATAAGCAGCTTAGGATTGATTCTATAAACATTGCCTAAATCGATAGGTGCCTAGGGAAACAGCACCTAATGCATGTCATTCAAAGTTAGGCATCATTTATAGAATCACGCCTAATGGTGCCTAACTCGAGTTAGGTGCCGGTAGGTGTCAGAAACTTAGGCTCTGTTATATTAGGCCAGGGTTTTCTTGGACAAACAATCCTCCAAAAATGTTTTTTCATTTCCCAGCAGACCGCCCTTCTTCAACACAATCTCTCGGCACTTCTGCAGCTCAGTGCTGTTGAACTAGTATCCCTTCTGCAGAAAGGTCAGGGATTCTACTCCAAATACTTCCTCATATCAAAAAAGACCAGAGGTCTACATCCAATTTTAGTTCTCCATGCCCTCAAGTATTTGTTGAAGGAGAAATTCTGGATGCTCTCTCTAGGAACACTATGTCTACTCTTGAAGATCTCTGGATCTCAAAGAAGCATACACGCATATTCCAATCCTTCCAGCCCACAGAAAGTATGTTCACTTTTGGATTGGACACGACACTTCCAATGTAATGTAAATACCCTGGAAGACTAGTGTCAGCACATAGGTATTCACAAAATGTTTAGTTGCAATGTTGCAAAACTCTGCTTTTATAGCTTTCATGTGTTCCATTATCTTGATGACTGGCTGTTCAAAACATCATCACCTCAAGCTGCTCAGTTAACCATCAACTCAACCATATATCTCCTGGAACTTCTAGGCTTTGCAGTCAATGACCCAGAATCTGGAATTCATTGGTGCTCTATTGGACATGACTCAGGCTTGTACTTACTTCCCTCAATAGAGCATAGACATTGTACTTTACCTCTGCAAACACATGTCTACTCTTCATACCATCATGCAAATTTAGGACACATGGCTTCAACAGTTCATGTAACTCCATTCACACACCTTCACCTCAGAGACCCTCAGTAGACTCTTGTCTCGTAGTGGTCCCAAGCTACAGATCAGCTATCTCAGAAACTCAGGGTCACCTCCCTGCTACTTCAGTCCCTTCAGGGTTGGTTGATGCCAACAAATCTGTCCAGGGACCTACTTTTTCATATTCCTTCACATTAGAAGATGCTAACAACAGATGCCTCCATGTTAGGATGAGGAGGCCATTTAGATAACACTTGGAGTGTTCAAGAAAAATCATTCCACATCAGTCTTCTAGAGCTAAGAGTGATTCACAATACTCTTCAAAGCTTTCAGGATCACCTTCGCAACCATGCAGTACTGATCCGAACAGACAATCAAGTAGCCAGGTACTATGTAAACAAACAAGGGGGTACGGGGTCTCGCACACTTTGCTAAGAAGCAATACAGATCAAGAATTGGGCAATTACCTGAAACATTTTTCTCAAGGCTGTGTATCTAGCAGGCAAACAAAACACTCTTGCAGACAGACTGAACAGATTTTGTCAACCTCACGAGTAGTCATTCAGCTCAACTGTATTACATCAGATCTTCTCAATATGGGGATGCATCTCTGAGCAATCACAAACTTCCTCATTTCTGTTCCAGACTATATTCTCCTCATCGTCTAGAAACAAATGCTTTTCTCCTGGATTGGACAAACAAATTTTTCTATACGTTCCCTCCATTTCCTCTAATAGGACTCTGTTCAAACTGAGACAGGAGCCAGCCACCACGATCCTCATAGCTCCAAGGTGGCCGAGACAATCCTGGTTTCCTATTCACCTTCAACTCAGCATAATGAAACTCATTCCACTGAAAATTTTTCCAGCTTTGCTGACTCAGAACAAAGGATCCCTTCTCCATCCCAGTCTTCATTATCTACAACTCACAGCCTGGCGCCTCTCTCCCAACAGATAAATGAATTCACTCTCTGCTCCAGTATCAGCTATAATAGATGCTTCAAGAAAACCATTCACACAATGATGTTACCATTTCAAGTGGACTTGTTTTACCCTTTGGTTTTACCAGGAAGCATTACCTCCGGACACATGTCCTCTGTCATCAGTTCTAGATTATCTTTTACATATTTCCAAAGCCAAATTAATTAGGGGTGCATCTCAGTGCTATCAGTGCTTTTCATATATCTCTGAATAATAAACTTCTGGAAACACACCCATTGGTTTCCAGGTTCATGAAAGGTCTATTTCATTTCAAACCTCCAATCAAACCTCCTCCAATTGCTTGGGACCTCACTGTTGTATTCTCCACTTTGATGAAGCCTTCATGTGAATGACTTGGAACTTCATCTGTCAAGCACCTTACTTCTGTATACCAATTCAATGAACTTCAAACACCTCTCAGATCCATCTTATACAACATTCTATCATGTTAGAGTTGTCCTTTACAGATATCCCAAATATCAACCAGTCTTGGACTTTCATCTCAACCAATCTATAGTTATGCCTGTCTTCTTCCCAAGACCACATTCCCATCCTGATGAAGCTCCACTCCTCACATTGGACTGTAAATGTGCTTTGGCTTACTACCTGGATTTGACCAAGCCTCATAGAACTTCCATTCAACTACTCCTGTCATTTGATCCTAACAGGTTGGGAACTCTCGTAACCAAAAGAACAATCTCTATATGATTGGCCTACTGTATCTCCTTCTGCTATGCTTAGGCTGGGTTACCGCTGGAAGGTCATGTCATTAAACATAAAGTTAGAGCAATGGCAACTTCAGTAGCTTATCTCCCATTGAGGACATCTGTAAAGCAGTGACCTAGTCCTCAGTTCATACTTTTGCATCCCACTACTGTCTGGAGAATCATTCCAGACAGGATAGTCAGTTCAGCCAAGCAGTTCTACAAAATTTATTTTCTGTTTAGATGCCAACTTCCCTCCATCCCTTCAGTATTAGGTAGTGACTTCCATGTGAGAATATACTGCCTGTAACAGGTGTTATCCAGGGACAGCAGACAGATATTCTCACACCCCTCCCTCCTCCCCTAGTTGGCTTCTTAGCTTTCTTACTGATGGTCCCACGAGCCGACGTTGGGCAGGAAGGCACTGGCACATGTACAGTATGGGCAATCCTGAGACTCTTGAAGAAGTTTAAAGTGACAGTACACTTTTGCAATGTCTGTACCAGGACTCCATGGATGACGTCACCCATCTGTGAGAATATCTGCCTGCTGTCCCTGGATAGCACCTGTTATAGGTAAGTAACTCTTCTGGTTGGTTGTTTTGTATTTAGTTCATATCTTTTTAGTAGTAGTTTAAAGTAAGCTATATTCAGGCACAGTAGCCATTTTCTCTCCCTGGAGGGCTTACAAACTAAGAGGTCATTTTACTAAGCTGAGGTAAAAATAAACCTTTTTGCGCCCCATCTCTGGCAGTATTCAAATCCAGACTTAAAGCCCACTTCTTTGAAGATGCTTTTAATTCCAAAGATGTTTTTAATTCCAAACTCCAACCTATCTGCTAAGCACCAATATCTGTCTTATCCTTCCTTCTGTAATTCCCCCACCTGAGCACAGTATATTGATGCACCTTCTTATCCAGTTTGTCTGTCTTGACTAGATTGTAAGCTCTTTTGAGCAGGGACTATCTCTTCCATGTTTTGATGTACAGCGCTGTGTATGTCTAGTAGCGCTATAGAAATGCTTAGTAGTAGTATTAATGGTCTTTCCCAAGTGCTAACACCATTTTTTACCATTGCCCTAAAACCTCCAATTTTCAATTGTTTGCATTAATAGTCAAATCATAATTAGCATATGGCCTTTAAAAAAATTACTACAAGAGCACTTACCTCCTCCTTTTTTGCAGAGGATAAAGGCTCCTGTGTTATCCGTGTACCAACCAGCTAGTGTGCATAATGCAGATGTGTTAACTGGTTAGTGCTAGAATATTCACTCTTCACCTCTGACACACACCCTCCCAAAATGTTTTAGTACCCTTTTAGTACACACACATTCCAAAATTACCTTATGACATTATAGCACATCCCATGGTAGCCCATTTTTTGTTTTGTTAGGTGTGCATTAGTGCCTAATGCAACATAGTAAATGGTCTCTAAGTTTGTACAGGAGGTAATGAAGATTATGTGACTTGGCCAAGATCACAAGAAGTTTTAGTGGAATTTGGCTTCCCCAGTTCTTAGCTTGCTGCTCTACCCATTAGGTTACTCTCCACTCTGTGTTCTTCAATTAACTCCTAAAATACTTACATATTTACTCTATGATGCACTGCCCCTCCCTCAGTTAATCATAGCTATAGTTCCTATTTTAGATCTTTCTTAACATGGCCATGTCATTTTCATTGAGGTCCTCCAAATCGCTGAGAGAGGCAAAGGCTAAGGGCAGGTTGAATGAGGTGAGGTGACTCAGTGCTGATTTCCAAAGAGCAGCCAGGAAAGATAAGAACAACTTCCTGAATGCTCGATATATGAACCTCAAAGAAACTTATAAGAAGTGCCACACTAGGGAGTTATTCACCATGGTAAAACAAGTGAAAAGGCCTTTCTCAGCTTGCCAATCAATCATCAAAGACTGTGATGGGAATGAAATTAGTGACCAGCAGGACATCAAGCAGAGATGGAAAAAATACACAGAGGAATTATACATCAGCACCATCACTGACTACCTTGAAGAGCTTGGGGGTCAAGAGGAAGCAGAACCTCATCTATTGGAAAGTGAAATGGATTGGGCACTGAGGCTGCTGCCAAACAACAAAGCACCTGGCATTGATGGAATCCCTACAGAGCTGTTCAAATCAGTCCCACAAGCTATACTGACAGCACTATGCCAGAAGATCTGGAGGACTTGCACATGGCCAAAGGACTGAATTCACTACAAAGTCACATCCTTCTCCCCTACTGACTATCCCTTCAACAACTCAGGAAGCTTCTCCCGTCTGGTCCCACTCTCTTGTCCCTCCATCAACAACCTCTGACTTCTCATTCGTCTCTGAAATCACAGAGGAAGAAACTGCACAACTTCTGTCTTCATCCAAGTCTACTACACACCCCTCAGACCCTATTCCCACCCCTCTAGTTGACCCCATCTCACATACTGTTATCCCTCCCATATGCCATATTCTCAATCTATCTGTTTCCACTGCAACTGACCCTGCTGCCTTTAAACATGCAATGGTTAAGCCACTTCTCAAAACACTCTCGCTGGACCCCACCTGCCTGTCCAACTATTGTCCTGTCTCCCTTCTTCCATTCCTATCCAAGCTACCGTACTCGAGCGTGTTCTCCATCGCTGTCTGGACTTCCTTTCAACTTGACAGATTCTCGAACCTCTACAATCTGGCTTTCGCCCCCAACGCTCCACAGAGACTGCCCTCTAAGGGCCTTTACTCGATCCTCGTCCTTCTTGACCTGTCTGCTGATTTTGATACTGTTACTCATTGATACACTGTTCTCACTTGGATTCTGTGAATCTGTCATCTCCTGATTTGCCTCCTGCCTCTCCCAACACACCTTTAGTGTATATGTTGATGGGTTCTCTTCTGCTGCTACCCCGCTAGTGGTTGGTGTACCCCAGGATTCTGTCTTAGGACCTCTTCTCTTCTCTCTCTACACCTTTTCCCTCGGTGCCCTGCTCTCCTCCCATGGCTTCCAGTATCACCTATATGCTGATGACTCCCAGATCTACTACTCTACACATAAAATTTCACCTAAAGTCCAAGAAAAAGTCTCTGCCTTTTTGGCTGGCATTGCTGCCTGGATGTCCTGTCGTCATCTGACACTAGATCAAATAGAAACATAGAAAAAAGCAGCAGAAAAGGGCTATAGCCCACCAAGTCTGCCCATTCCAAGTATCCCCTCCCCTGAATTTACTCCCTTAAAGATCCCACGTGAGTATCCCATTTTCTTTTAAAATCCGTCACGCTGCTGGCCTTTATCACCTGGAGTGGGAGTCTGTTCCAATGATCCACTACTCTTTCGGTGAAGAAGTACTTCCTGGAGTCACTATGAAACTTCCCTCCCCTGATCTTCAGCGGATGCCCTCTGGTGGTCGAGGGTGGTCGAGTCATCTTCTGACTCGATGCGTCCCGTGATGTACTTATATGTTTCAATCATATCTCCCCGTTCTCTTCTTTCCTCAAGTGAGTACAGCCGCAATTTTTTAAATCTTTCTTCATACGTGAGATCCTTGAGCCCCAAGACCATCCTGGTGGCCGTTCGCTGAACCGACTCGATCCTCAGCACGTCCTTTCGGTAGTGTGGTCTCCAAAACTGAACACAGTACTCCAAGTGAGGCCTCACCATGGCTCTGTACAACGGCATCATAACTTCAGATCTCCTGCTGACGAAACCTCTGCGGATACACCCCATCATTTGTCCTGCCCTGGAGGTAGCCTTCTCCACTTGATTGGCAACCTTCATGTCCTCACTAATGATCACCCCTAGGTCGCGCCGTGGTCCTAACCAAGGTCTCACTATTTAGTTCATAAGTTCTACACGGGTTTCTCTTACCCAGGTGCATTATCTTGCATTTTTTAGCATTGAAGCCTAGCTGCCAAGCAGTTGACCATTGTTCCAGCAACAGTAGGTCGTGTGTCATATTATCAGGTAATAAGCTTTTGCCTACTATGTTGCAAAGTTTGGCGTCGTCAGCGAACAGTGATACCCTTCCTCTAAGTCCTTGCGTCATATCTCTTATGAATAAGTTAAATAGAATCGGGCCCAGGACCGAGCCCTGCGGCACTCCACTGATCACGTCCGATGCTTCGGATGGGGTACCGTTCACCACCACCTTCTGAAGTCTACTGCTCAGCCAATCCCCAACCCATGTAGTTAGAGTGTCTCCTAATCCTATCGATTTCAGCTTGTTCAGTAATCTTCGATGAGGGACGCTATCAAATGCTTTACTGAAGTCCAAATATACCACGTCCAGTGACTCTCCGGCGTCCAGTTGTCTAGTAACCCAGTCAAAAAAGCTAATCAGATTAGATTGGCAGGATCTACCCTGGGTGAACCCGTGTTGGTGTGGATCACGCAGTTTTTCTTCGTCTAGGATTATGTCAAGATTCTGTTTGATCAGTGTTTCCATGAGTTTACACACTATAGACGTGAGACTCACTGGTCTGTAGTTTGCTGTCTCTGTCCTGCAGCCCTTTTTGTGGAGTGGGATTACGTTGGCGGTTTTCCAGTCCAAGGGGACCCTTCCTGTGCTTAGGGAAAGATTGAAAAGAACAGATAATGGTTCTGCCAGGACTTCCCTTAACTCCCTGAGCATTCTGGGGTGTAGGCTATCCGGTCCCATGGCTTTGTTTACTTTGAGTTTTGATAGTTCGTCATAGACGCTACTGGGCGTAAATTCGAAATCTTGAAACGGGTCTTTCTGGTTATCTCCCGTCTGCAGCTGTGGACCAGCTCCCGGCGCTTCGCGGGTGAACACTGAACAGAAGTATTTGTTTAGTAGTTCTGCCTTCTCAGAATCTGATTCCTCAAAGTTACCGTCCGATTGCTTCAGGCGTACTATCCCATCTTTGTTTCTTTTCCTGTCACTAATATAGCTGAAGAAAGATTTATCCCCTTTCTTAATTTTCCGTGCTAGCTCTTCCTCCATTCGGAGTTTGGCTTCTCTGACTGCTGTTTTGACAGCTTTAGATCTGTCTAGATAGTCCTCTTTCGCCCCCTCTCTACCTAAATGTTTGTAGGTGATAAATGCATCTTTTTTCTGTTTAACTAGGTCTGAAATTTCTTTACTGAACCATTGGGGTCTTTTGTTTCTCCTGCGTTTACTTACTGTCTTTATGTATTGGTCTGTTGCTTCGTGTAGGATGGACTTCAGAGATGACCACATATCCTCCACATTGTCAGATATTGCTTGTTTATGTAGCTCCTGATGGACAAAATCTCCCATGCGGTTGAAGTCTGTGCCTCTAAAGTTGAGAACCCTTGTTGCTGTGTTTGTCTTAGGGAAACCTTTCTTGAGGTTGAGCCATACCATATTATGGTCGCTGGAGGCCAGAGGCCAGAGCTCCTCTTTCCTCCTAAGCCCTTTGCTCCTCCTCCTTTCTCCATCTTGGTAAAACCCCTCTGCTCGCAAATTTGGAGTCATCTTCGATTCTGACCTTTCATTTTCTATGCGCATCCAACAAGCTACTAAGACCTGTTACTTCTATCTCTTCAATATCACCAGTGGGCGTCTGCAGCAAAAAGCAAACAAACAAACAAAACACTTAGGATGTTAAGAATTATTAGGAAAGGGATGGCAAATAAAACAGAGAATATTATAATACCTCTGTATTACTCCTTGATGCGTCCTCACCGTGAGTACTGCACACAGTTCTGGCTACTGTATCTCAAAAAAGGTATTACAGAATTAGAAAAGGTTCAAAGAAGAGGAACCAAAATGAAGAAAGATTAAAGAGGTTGGGGTTCTTGAGCCTGGAAAAGAGATTGCTGAGGGGGAATATGATTGAGATCTATAAAATCCTGAGTGATGTAGAACATGTAAAAGAATCAATTTTTATCCTTTCAAAAAGTACAAAAAACAGTGGATACTCAATGAAATTACCTAGGAATATTTTTAAAACATATATGAGGAAATATTGTTTTACTCAAATACTTAAGCTCAGGAACTTGTTGCCAGAGGATATGCTTGCAGCAGTTAGCTGAGTTTAAAAAAGGTGTGGACGAGTTCCTGAAGGAAAAGTCCATAGTCTGCTATTGAGACAGACATGGGGGAAGCCACTGCTTGCCCTGGGATTGGTAGTATGCAATGTTGCTACTATTTGGGTTTCTGTCAGGTATTGTGACCTGGATTGGCTACTGTTGGGAACAGGAAAATGGGTTAGATGGGCCATTGATCTGATATAGTATGGCTGTTCTTATGTTCCATGCTCTTCAATCACCTCATTCCAGATGTGGCTGATGTCAGTAGTGCTACTTAGTATGCCTAAAGAAAACCCAGTAGTGAACTTCATACAAACTGCTTTGAAGCCAATAATGTATTAAATGTCACAGAATGTGGGCAAGCCTAAAAATTATCATAAATTGGTGCCGGGCCTATTGGTAGCCTTTATGCCAAGTTGTGAATACATTGTTGATGGAAATATCCCTAAATCCAATGCAGGAGCAAATCAAATTCTGTGTCCTTGTTTAGCTGTACTTTTATAATTGAAATCATGTGGAGTGTTATGCTTCCAGGACTTTTCCTTTTTTTTTTTTTTTTTTCAGTTAACTAAGAGGAGAATTATCCCATACTAAAGATCATGGCAATACGTGAACATAAATATTGCTTTTCTTCTGATTATTGTGGTGTGATTTTGTTTGCTCAGTGGGTGTAGCATGTTTGCACTAAAAACCTAAAACAGATTATATTTTTTTTAAAAGGCCAGTTTATTTGTCACAGTATTCCAGGGAAGAAATGCATAAGATATTCTTTTGCAAGTACAAAAATTTAGAACTTAAAAGATATTCTTTTGCAATTGTAATAGTCTGAGCAGAAAATTACTGTAGTTTTTTTTTTTGTTGCCTGAAAAAGACTGCCCAAAGAAGCATAATTATATATAATATTTTGTAAAGGGGACAATTTGCTATGGGACCTGCAAGCTAACTTTCAAAGAGAAACTCCAAGCAGAAATAGGAGTGCATTGAGAAATGCAAGCACTTTGTATGTCAGCTTTAAAGTACACATATGAAATTACATGCATGGATTTCAAAACAAAATCTGTGTGCATACTTTCCCTCCTTCAGTCTAACTTACCCCCTTTCTCTAACAGGTATGTATTCTGTGAATAACCAGCATACCTTTACTTGCACTGAATAGGAGTTGATGGCAATTTCCAAGAAAAAAAAATAAACTTTCAAAAATAGTCTACACTTGCTTAAAAAGTTATCAAAATCATCCTTAAAATGTTAGACACTGTTGTTAGAGGCAACATGCATGACTCCAAACTCTCTATATGCCCTCAGATGCAAATAGATTTGGGATATTTTTCTTATGATATCATTCTCAGGGAATGGTGGGACAGAACAATCAAATACAGATTCTCCTAAGCAAGAAAAATAATTTACTTGGCAGAATATGTATTTGTTGTACTCTTACTTTTGTAGAAAGAACATGCAGTCATGTTTACATTTTGTTATTATTGAACAGGAAAAAATAATTTGTGCACATTTTGTTTTGTTGCTTTTGAACTCTTTAGTGCTTGAACGAATGTGTAGAAAATTTTCCAATCGTTGTTGTAGGAATATACAACATCTCCTCTTTTTCTTCTCATTTGATTAAAAAGTTAAAACAATACAGAGTGTAGGAAGCAAGCTGCCAAAATGTGCTTTCTTATGCATTTGTAGGGAAAATATATTCTGGGCCTCTGCTCTAGAAAGATGCCAATCAAATATGAATAGTGTAGGCGGTCTGTTTTGAGAAAGTGGCCAAATAGCATTGAAGCTCAAGTTTTGGGAGGGAAGTATAAAACTCTGAGTTCAAAAAGGAGCCTTGTGTTCTTCCCCCAGAGGGAGTCCAGTAAGGAAGAAATGTAAAACTATTCTGAGTACCCTACTCTGGAGCCAATAGGAGATTTTGCTCCATTTCTTGCGGCTTTAAAAAATGGAGTTGTAAGTCCCCTAGTACAGTGTATCACAAATTATGTGCTGTGGCGAGATTCCAGGTGTGCAACGAGACACCGGCGATAAGGAGAGGCACCAGCGCCTGCTGACTGCCTACAACAGGGTTGTCAAAGTCCCTCCTCAAGGGCCGCAATCCAGTCGGGCTTATTACCCCCATGAATATGCATGAGATCCTCCATACAATGAAAGCAGTGCATGCAAATAGATCTCATGCAAATTCATGGGAGAAATCCTGAAAACCCAACTGGATTGCCCTCGAGGAGGGACTTTGACACCCCTGGCCTATAAGACATGCCTCTCATGGCGAAATGCATGTCCTGTAGGTAGTCGGCTAGCGCCAGCGCCTCTTCTTCTCGCTGGCACTTCTCTTCTTCTCTGCACCTCTCCTCCTCTTGCACCCTCCCCCCACTGGCATAGGAACAGCAATCCCAGGGCTCCGTCTGGAGGGCCTCCACGCATGCACATGCACGTGATATTGTCACGTCAACATCTGCACCCTCCAGACGTGGCCCTAAGTTTAGTGTGCCGAGGCGTCAAAAAGTTTGCAAGACACTGCCCCAGTACTTAATGGAATGTCGGAGGCTTGCTTCCAAAAGACTAAAAACATTAGCAGTTGCTAGTTGGATCCACAACTGTCCCTTGAGGCCCAAAGTGCTGCATATAAAAAAGGAGGGATAGGGTCATTGAGGAAACCTGACCCAGAAAGCGACAGGGCAAAGCTGTTTCCAAAAGATGGTCCTTACTGGGAAAAGGACCTAGAAGTTGGAAGCAGTGGAACTGGTAAAATAACATAACATAAGACTTTATGTATATATCGCAAAATGCCTTTCAGTTCGATGCGGTTACAGAAATGTAAGTACAATGGGGAGAAGAAAATTTAACAAGAATTAGTAAAGCAATTTATATGGAGTAGTAGACACACTCGTACCTAAATAATAAGAGAGAGAACCTACCCAGGGTCTTATCCACTTACCTGTCCTGAAAGGAAAATAAGCACCAGGAAACATAGAGCCACTGTCTATTGGGCAGACTGGGTGGACTGTTCAGGTCTTTATCTGCCATTGTTTACTATGTGACCATGTTACAGAGGAGTAAAAAATAAATTACAAGTGTAATTGGAACACTGAAGAATTGTTTGCCACCTAGAGAGAGTCATAAAACACTAGATTTAACTACTACCCAAAAATCCATAGTAGCTGTTAAAGGTGAGGGACTAGATAGTTGCAAGGGGATAGAAATCAAAACAAATCAAATCCGTCCCCATCCATTCCTGCAAGTAATATCTACTGCCCCCTCCCGTCCCCATAAACTTCAGAAGTAGTTATTTCATTTAATGATGCTACTGAATTAGATCGGGTAAAGAACCATTTACAAATAAGCAGAGACACTATATTAAGTGGCAAGAATACATAGGGGTTCATATTCAAAAAATCAAGACATCCAAAACCCATCATAAGTTGGCACTTGGACATCGTAATTACTAAGATGTCCAAGTGCTGATTTTCAAAGCCAACTTCCTGGACAGCTAGCCAGGTGTTTTGCCTGCTGTGCATCCAAAGCTCCAGGAGGGGGGTTTGGAGGCATGCTATGTGTGGTCTTTGAACGGGTTAGACTTGGAGGTCTTGCACTGATAATCAAACCTTTCCCAGGACGTCCTAGACGGAACTTAGACATTTTGGGCTAGACCTAGAAGTGTCAAAGTGCCAAAATGATATCCAAACTTACCAGATGACAACTGGAGGGACCCCACCTCCACTCCCCCAGGGGTCACTGACTCCCTCCCACCCCAGAAAGATCAAAATGAAACAGTAGATACTTGTCTCTAGAACAGTAGCACATGGTATGCTGGCACCTCAGTGGCTCAAGCTTGCTGCCAGTGACTACTATTCTTGATAGAAGGGAGTTCCAGCCACCTTTGGAAGAGGTCTTCAATTGGCTGACCCAGCTACAGCAAGGGTCAGCAAATACTTCAGCAATGGAGAAATAAAAATAGAAATTAATTTCCTTTTCTGTTGAATACTATACAAAGATATATTCTATACTGTACAGTATACATTTCCCAAAGCTAATGTATTTCAATCAATAAATTCCCCTTTTTTAACCATATATACTCGAATATAAACCGATCTGAATATAAACCGAAATATCCTTTTTTCCCTCCAAAAAGGGTGAAAAAGGTTGACTTGAATATAAACCAAGGTTAGAAATTTGGGTTATCACGGTGAGCCAATCTATAAAGACTGTTCACGCTCCCTCTCCATCAGCTATCTCGTAAGTCACTAAACATAATACAGATCAATGATGCATATATCCCAAAGCTAACACGTCTACAACAAGGCCACTACATAGGAAAATGCAACTACAAGCAACCACAAACTTAAATAAATGTAGGCAAAAATCAAATTTAAACCTAAAGAAGCCAGCAGTTCAACACCAGAGAAAAAGAAATAGCACTCTACACTTTGGAATATAAAAAGAAAGCAGTGCAAATTTACAGTAAAACTGCATTTTCTGTTCATGAAATGAAAAATAAAATTATTTTTTCTACCTTCGTTGTCTGGCCATTTTATTCATGTTTATCCCAGTTTCTGCTTTCTTCTGTCTTTTCTTAATTTTCTTTCCAGGGTCTATCTGCCTCTAATCTCATTCCTGTCTTCACTTCCTCTCCTTTATCCATCTCTGACTTTAAACTTTTCCTTTCAGTTTTCCTCCATTTAATTTTCTGCATCTCTATCTGCTTCTATTTCTCCAGGTTGGTTTTTTTTTTTTGCTAACTCTTCTCTATCTCCCCCCTTCCAGCATCTTCTCTTTCCCCATTTATTTTCACTTTTCTAACCAGTATCTACTGACTTGCCCCCTCCATCCAGCATATCCTTTCCCCTCTTTCCTCTAACACACAGGTGTCAATCACAAGGCTTGTGGACCGAATATGGCCCACCTGGCCATTTAATGTGACCCACGGTGCAATGTGGCTTTCTCATTGCTGCCTCCAGTTTTATCTTCTGGCCGGCTCCCTCTTCTTCATTTCTGCAGTGTGCACAAAGCTGCGGGCAGCGGCTCCTCACGCCTCATCCAGAAGCATTCCCTCTGATGTTGTGACGTCAGAGAAAAGGCTTCCAGTTCAGGTGATTAGGAGCTGCCGCCTGCAGCTTTGTGTACACTGCAGCAGTGAGGAGGAGAGAGCCGGCCAGAAGATAAAACACCCAAGGTAGCAATGAAAACGTAAGACACCCGCAGGAGGGAGGCACCTACTTGAGGCACAGAATGGAGGAAGGACAAGGGGCATTTTGGGACTCAAGAAAGAGGGAGCATAAACTTCAGACAATGAACTTGGGACATAGAATGAAGGGAAGGAGAGAGCCATATAATGTAAGGAGGGAGAGAGTGAGGGAGAAAGATGAGGTGAGGGAGGGTATAGAAAGGGAGAATTGGGTGTCTGAGAGAGAGAAAGAGATATGGTGCACGAGGAGATTAAGAAAAAGGAGAATTATTGGGCAGAAAGAGGGAGGGAGAGAGAATTATTGGATATAGTGGTGGGAGAGAAGTAAGGTAGAGAGATGCATGGGAAAGAGAGAGATGTCAGACCACTGGAATTGGAAGGGGAGAGAGAGATGCCAGACCACGGAGTGGAAGGGAAGGAGGGGAGAGAGAGATGCCAGACCGCAGAAACGAGAGGAGAGAAGGAGAGAGATGTTAGACCTCGGGAAGAGGGAAGGAAGGAGAAAGAGATGCCAGACCATATGAGGGAGAAGGGAGAAGATAGCGTTGTCTGACCATGGGAGAGGGATGAGATGGTGCTTAGGGATGGAGGGGAAGGGGAGACAGAGGGAGGAGATAGTGCACAGTAATGGATATGGCAGGGAAGAGCTAAGAAGAAATGCTTCTTATGGATAGATGGGAAGAGGGGAGAAGAGGGAGGATAGATTGGAAGGGAAGGCTTGGAAAAGTAGATTTTGAGAAAAAAACAGAAAAATGGAAGAAAGTTGAATGTTAAAAGTTAATGCAAAAGACGGATGTATGGCAGAAAGTGAAGGAGAGAAAAACAGCAAATGGATAAGGTGGCCCTGGATACATAGTTAAGAGCACAGACAGAAGGATGTGCAGCCAGAGACTGGGAAAGATGGTTTGAAAACCAAAATCACCAGACAACAAAGATAGGGGGAATGAATTTATTTTGAATTTAGTGATTGAATTGTGTCAGTTTTGAGAATTTACATCTGCTGTCTACATTTTGCACTGTTCAGGAAGAAATGCATTTGTTTATTTTTCTCTGAGCTTGTACTGCATGCAAATTCTTGAATCTTAGGGTTTTGTTTGTATATATTAGTACTTTTAGTTTTTGGTCCCGTATTTGCATAGGGGTTAAGAACATAAGAATTGCCGTTGCTGGGTCAGACCAGTGGCCATCATGCCCAGCAGTCCGCTCACGCGGCAGCCCTTAGGTCAAAGACCAGTTCCCTAACTGAGTCTAGCCGTACTCCTAACTTTTCAGGCAGTTTCTTGTGATAAAGAGTTTGTAAATCTGTTAGCTCTGTCTCTTACGAGCAGTTCAGGAAATTATTGAAAACCTACTTATTTAAGAAATTTTTATAATTTCTAGGTCATTTGTTTTTATTGTCACTGTTTCAGTTTTCTTTTGCAAACTGCATAGAACTCCTAATGTACTGCGGTTTATAAATACATTTTTATGTTATGTTATGTTAAGTTCTATGGAAAATATTCTGGAACCCTTGTTGAATTCTTGGACTTACAATTCTGAATCCTTGGTGAAATTCCAAATTATTATTATACTGTCAGAGACATTTACCAAGCCTACTCGATGTCATAGTTGTCCAAATAGTGATAGAGCCAACAAAAAGAACAGGTAAAGATCCACAATAAATACTCATAAATCACCAAAAATGACTGGATCCAATGACTGCTTTTGGCAATTAGTGATACAGTTCAGAAATTCCTTCTCAAAGGAAAAGCCTTACCATGGCCCTCAGATCTGGGGTGCCCTCACCTGCTCCTAAGATTTCTAACTGTGGTTTTAAGCCATGTTTCAAAGCCTCCTGCTTCGAAGACTCAAATTCCTTGTACTCAGTCCAGGGGCTACAGCTACCCATTCTTCAGTGCAGCTAAGTACCGAGGGGATCGGCTTCCTCTTTTGTGGCAGTGGTGGTTAAGGATATATTGCTTAATGCTGGTGCAAGGGGAGATCAGAGGTGGTCCGGGGCGGGTCTCATGATGCTCTTCGGGGGTGGAGGTTGTCATTGAAAGTTCAGGTTGTGATTAGAGGGCTTGCCACAAGCAGGCGTTTTTTTTTGTTTGCAATACATTTTCAACCACCTTAATTAAAATTAAAACAATTACCATAAAACAAAACTATAAAATCAAAATGAAACACACAGGAAACAAAACAAAATTATTTCTGTCTGCACTTCCCTAATAAAAAGTGGACTTATCGATATGAATGTATGAATTCAAAACTAACTGGTCATTGTAAAAAAATTAAGGAAATTTGGAGCCCATTAGCAAATTTTGTAACAACCATTCACTAGTACAAGCCTTCCATTTTTAATAGAATTTAATACACATCCGGGAGGGGGGAAGAGGAGGAGGGGGGAAGGTATTTCTATTACTATTTGTTAGTTATAAGTGCTGTTTGTGGTACCAATTGCTGTATTTTTATATGCACTTTCTGTATGTTTTAAAATGAATAAAGAATTTTTTTTTAAAAAGGGGACTTATATGAGCAATATAGCCCATAGAACTCATTTTCAAAAAACATAGATGTCCAAAACTAAACTAAACTAAACTAAAACTTAGCTTTGTATACCGGGTCATTAACCAAAATGGAGCATGACTCAGTTAGAAGAGACTAAGGGCTCCTTTTATCAAGGTGCGGTAGGCGGTTAACGCGCAGAATACTGCGCGTTCAACGCCTGCTGCGCTAGTTGCTAACGCTTTCATTGACGAGGCGTTTAGTTTTTAGGCTTGCCGCGGGGGTTAGCGCGTGATGAAATGTCCGACATGCTAACCCCCATAGCGCGCCTTTGTAAAAGGACCCCTAAAAGAAAAAACAAAAATAACAGTCAAAAAGTAGAACTGATGGCAGGTATTGAGTAAGCAGCGCGGGGCCAGGCTGGATGCCTAAAAGATCGCTCCTGCCCTGCACCGCTGGCCGCGACATTGGAGGAAGCAGCCGGCAGCTGTCCAGCGAGGAAGCTGCAGTATTTTAAAAGGTACGGGGGACTCCAGTACCACCGCAACATATCTAATGGGGCGGCTTATCGAGGAGTTTTAAAACTAGAATAGGTGTTTCCTGCGGCCTATACATAAGGAAATACGGTATGCCACTTGCCTGAACAGACGCTATCAACTCTAACTTGATAAGAATGAAATGTAAGAAATCCTTGAAACCAGGAATAAACTTTATCCTGAATTCCTATAGCATCTAAAGATTCCAGTAATTTCATATGATCACTACAAGATCAAATGCACTACTAAGGTCGAGCTGCACTCCTACATTCAAATGACTTGTTGTGGATGTTTTTTAATTTGGATTGGGTTTTTTTTTAATAATGGGAAAAAATTACCATCTAGCTGGGCCATTTTCAAATAAAAGATAGATGTTTTGCAGATTTGAAAATGTACATTTTTTTCCACCCGATTTTTGGATGTTTTTTTCAAAACTTCCAAAGTCAAAGTTAAACATCCTTTCAAAAATGCCCCTCCACATGTTTGGTTATTTTTAGAAAGAATATTCCTTACACATGTTGATGGCAGCGGACATTGTTCAAAACATACCGAAAGTAGGCATGTTCTTGGAGTACGAATAGTTTGGGCAGTCCTTTGAAGTATACTTGTATTCTCTATTTCAGAATAGCAATTTATGTACATCTTGGAGAATTCCCCTGTCAATATTTACACTTGCTCCGAGTCATACATAACCCCTCACTGATTTGTCTTTTCACCTGAGTGAAATGGTGTGATGGTTGTGTTAATCCAGTTTTCAAGGTAATATTTAGGAATAAGACAAAGGAACTAAGGTAATACCTTTTTATTGGACTAACTCAATGCATTTTATGATTAGCTTTAAAAAGTAACCCCTTCTTCTTCAGATCTTTTCGCCTGAAGCTTATAAGAATGCTTGATGATAAAAAGTTGCTTAGTTCTTTGAGTGGCAAATCTATTATCCCTTCCCCTGAGATAAGGAAGCTCTATAATCAGTAGCTATTGTACCCTTTTAAATTTTGCTACACATTTGTATAAGGGGCACTTAAAATGGTCTGTGGTCTTTGTCATGGAGATATGATAGAGAGGTTTGAATATCTCCATTTGAATGCACAGGAAACAGGCCTCTTTCAACTGAAAGAAAGCTCTGGAATAAGAGAGTCATAATAGGATGAAGGTGAAGGGGATACCCCAGGCAAAATCTAAACCCCCTCTTCTATGAAACTGCGCTAGCAGTTTTTAGCGCAGGGAGCTGTGCTGAATGGCCCGTGCTGCTCCCGACGCTCATTGAGTTCCTGTGAGCATCGGGAGCAGCGCAGGTCATTCAGCGCGGCTCTCTGTGCTACAAACTGCTAGCACAGTTTAATAGAAGAGGGGGGTAAGAGTTGGTTTGTAGAAGTTAGTACCGTATTTCCCCCAAAATAAGACAGTGTCTTATATTAATTATGGATCCAAGAAACCCACTAGGACTTATTTTGTGGAATGCCTTATTTTTTTCATGTACAGCAATCATCTCTCCCTTCCTCTCCTCTACCCCAATTCTTCTTCTTTCCTTTCTCTTCCCGCTCCCCTCATGTGCAGCATCATTCCTCCCCTCTCACCCATCCCCTTGTGCAGCAGAACCCCACCGACCCTCCCACCATGAGACTGACATACTTCCACTCCGAGGCTTCCTAAAGCACAGGGGTAGCAGTTGCTGAATCGATGAGTCTGATTTTTTTTTTCAGCAAATCAGGCAGCAGTAGTATCAGGGATGGAGTCAGGGAGTGTCAGGGAGAGGGGGGGGGGCTTCGGGGGTCAATTTTAACTAGGGCTTATTTTTGGGATAGGGCTTATTTTCACGGAAACAGGGTAGTTGGTGTGGATGGACAGACTAATATACACAGACAAAAAGAAGGAAGTATATATGTGTGGGAAAGAGGCACAAGACATATTTTGTAAAAGGTTCAGTGCTTACCAAGCCTTTCATGAAATACTTGACTAGTTTAAAGTGATCAAACCTAAATGGCCTATTGGTATCCTCTCTATTTCTTTTTTTTTTAAGTATCATATTTATTGAGACAAGAAACAATTGGACAGCCACTGCCGTCTACAACACAAAGGTGTTACAGATACAAGTGCGCAGGAAGAAACATAGCAGAGAACACGCAGTTCAATACAGCAGAACACTATGCAAAGCTCTATGCAAAGTCAGAAGCATACAGAAACTTGGAATTGCAGATAAAATATAGGCAACACACGCCTGCATAGGATGTACAACTAGCTGTGAGAGAGAGAACAGCACACTGGCCAACGTCCCTCGTCCGTATTTTCTATTAAGAAAAACAGCAACATCCAGGATCCCCAAACGATCCAAAACATCCTCCCTTCAGTCGCCCCCCATTCAAGTCATACACTCCTCCATTCACTCCATACGCAACTCAACAAACTCACACACACCATTCAAATTCAAAGTCGGATCGCCCGGGCAAAGGCGTATTGGAAATCAAAATGCAGATGCTCAAATACGTAAATGTTCTGACACTCAAACCCTTAGCAAGGAAAGACAAGGGGAACAAGATACAGGATAAAAAGAAAGAAAGAAGCATAAACATTGGTAACCATTACACATGCCAAGCCTACAAAGTGTCTAGGCCTCCTGGGTTAAAATCTGACTCCAAAATGTACAATACATTTTCCAGTGGGGCTGGGGCCGTGAAGCATAAGTGTCCAGTTCAAAACGTGCTTGCAAATGCATCCGAGATATCCACATACCATATGTCGGTACCTCTTCAGTAGCCCAATGTTTCAGGATGAGTTGTTTGCCCACAAGAATCGCGTGCAGTAGAAACTTATGAGCAGGGAAGTTCAAGCCCTGCTGTTTTAGGTCAGTAACGTCACCCATCAACAGAGCGATAGGGTTCCAAGGCACTGTGCATTGTAGGATGTCTTCTAAACAGAGCTTTACAGAGTCCCAGAAATGCAGTTTGATACAAGCAAAGAATGAGTGGACATAGTCACCCCTGTGGGAATTACATTTGGAACAGATATCATTACGCCATAATCCCATAATATGACAGCCCCGAGCTCTAGTAATATAGGAGCGATGCAATATTTTATATTGTGTTTCCTGCAGGCCCGCGGCTTTCACATGCAGATAAAGTGTTTGAAAAAGGAGCCTGAGGTCGTGAATGGAAACAGTCATTCCTAGCTCTGCAGACCATTCTCCCCCCAAGACATGGAGACATCCCTCCCCAGCACTGTCTCTTCCCACCTTGTACCATGTAGAAATTTTATTAAAAGCCGTGGGTGTGGAAAGGAAAACCATATCCAAAGAGCCATACCTCCAACGATCCCCATGAGCACGTACTAAAGAGTGAAAATAGTGATGAATTTGCAAAAAAGTGTATCTGTGTACAGGCGGCATTTGCCAAGCTGTCTGCATTTGTGCAAAAGATGGGAACTCCCCCCCTCGCAGAGCCAAAACATCTCCCACAATCGTGGAACGCGCAGTGCGATCCCCCAGTCCCGCCAGGCCCCCCGCTCCAGAAGCAAAGTTGGGGTTACGTAGAAGAGAAAGAAACGGGGATACGGCGGGCAGCCGGTCCTGAAGGATACGCTACCAGCGCCACGCTCGTCTGAAAGGAAGGAGGAAAGGTAGAACAGCTGGACGGGGTCTCACTCCCTCACCCTTCACTCCATGAATAAAAGAGGAAAAGGACCAAGGCAGGCAGCAGTCCTCGAGTAGAGATTCAGGAGAGTAGCGGCGCGAAGAGACCAGTTGTTCATGAATCCAACGAAGGAGCGCGGCAACGTTATAAATACGCAGAGCGGGCAGGCCTAGGCCCCCTCGCTCACGGCTCTGGGGCAATTTTACTGAATTAATACGCGCTTTCTTCCCCCTCCACACGAAGGCGCAAATGATGGATTGATAGGCGCGCTCATCCGAATGGGAGATCCAGACAGGTATAGTTTGCAATGGGTATAGCAATTTCGGGAATAGTACCATTTTGACCAAGGCCACGCGCCCCAAGAGCGATATAGGCAGTGAATGCCATTTAAGACAGAGAGTTTTGATCCGTCCGATGGTAGCGGAGATATTAGCCTCGTACAACCTACGCGGGTCTCTGTGGAGCATGATACCAAGATATTTCAACTTTCCCGGGGCAATACCCACGCCAAGGCCCCTACACCAAGGCTCTGACGATGAGCCCCCCAACAGCAGAGCCTCCGTCTTATCGAAATTAATTTTTAAACCCGTATTCTCGAAATATAGACATCAGAGTAGGCATATTCCGATCTGCATTGTTTACATATAAGAGCATGTCGTCGGCAAACAGACTGATGCGGAATTCATTGTTGCCCACCTTAAGGCCTTCTAACTGAGCATCTTGATGAATTCTAGCTGCCATAGGTTCTAGCGATAGAAGAAAAAGGAGGGGCGAAAGGGGACAACCCTGACGTGTGCCCCGTCCCAGAGGGAAGGGGCTAGAAACTCCACCATTCACCAAGAGTTGCGACGTGGGTTGATGATATAGAGCCAGTAACCATGCGATGACGTCCCCCTGGATCCCGAAGTGGGCAAGCGTCCTGAAGAGGTGGGGCCATGAGACCATGTCGAACGCCTTTTCCACGTCTAGGCTAGTGAAGAGTGCCCTGCCGGAGTGGGCCCGAGGATGTTGTAACACTGCTAAGACCCTCAGGAGATTCATGGACGCGTGCCTACCAGGCACGAATCCGACCTGGTCTTCATGGATGAGGGAGGGCAAGAATTTATTGAGGCGTGCCGCCAGAATACTAGCCAAAAGTTTCACATCTTGGTTTAGAAGGGATATAGGTCGGTAAGACCCTAGAGCGTCGAGCGGGCGCCCGGGCTTAGGGAGAACGATAACGTGCGCTCTGTTATGAGAATCACCCGGGGGAGTAGCACTGCGCAATCCCATAAAATATTGTTGTAGGGAGGTTAGGGCTTGTGGTTCTAGCAACTTATAGAATTCCGGACCGAAGCCATCGGGGCCCGGCGTTTTAGCTAACTTGAGCTTTTTAATAGCAACCTGCATTTCCTCTCCTAAGATAGGTCCATTTAGAGCGAGACTTTGATCATCCGTCAGTGTGGGGAGACAGAGACCCCGAAAGAACCTATCGCTAGCGGCCGCATCATAAGGTTGTGCCGCATACAGATCGGAGTAAAATTTCACAAACTGCTCCGTGACGGCCCTATGGGTGACATGCGTGACGCCCTGTTTATCTTTAATGGCAGTAATAGTATGACGAGTTTTATGCGGACGCACTAGATTAGCCAGCAACCTCCCCGTTTTGTCCCCCCAGCGATAGAGTTTATATTTGTAACAGTATATGTTACGTCTGGCCCTCTGCTCCAAGAGAAGATTGATCTTTTCCTTGACGTCGCACATGGCCTTTTTAGAGGCGTCATCGAGTCGAGAAATGTGAAGGGCTCGAAAGCTTGCGAGATCCTGCGACAGGGCCAATAGTTCTCCGTCTCTCTTTCTATTCAGGGATGCCGAATAAGCCAGGATATGTCCTCGCATAACCGCTTTAGCCGCCTCCCAATATACAACGGGGTCCACATCCGCCCTTGAGTTAGTGTTAAAGAATTCATCCCACCGTTTTTGAAAGAATTCACGAAACTCAGCGTCTTTGTAAAGGAAAGGGGACATCCGCCAGACACGTCCCGTGGCCTGGGACCCAAATTGTAAGTCAAGGCCCAAAAGAGCGTGGTCTGATACCATTGGTGGTGAAAGGCTCGCCGCCGACAGGTTCGGAAACAGAGAGGCAGAGATGAGGAAGTAGTCAATGCGGGAGTGAGACGAGTGAGGGTGAGAGTAGAACGAGAAGTCAAGCTCGGTGGGATGCAGTGTGTGCCAGGTATCCAACAAGCCGAGCTCCTTAATAAGGAAATGTACCCCCTTGTTGAAATGGCCCTTTGGCACCGGCTTAGCTGGCCTGCGGTCCCACTGAGGGTGTGCCACAAAATTAAAGTCGCCTCCCAGTATAACCGGCTGAGGCATGAGTGGCGCCAAGTGACCCACTACTGATGTAAAGAAAGCATGAGAGTAAATATTAGGGGCGTAAATATTGCACAGAACTAAGGGTTTGCCCCACAGTTCCCCCACCAGAATAAGGAACCTCCCATTGGGGTCGTCAATTTGGCTATGCATGTGGAAGGGTATGTTCTTATGGATGAGGATAGCAACCCCACATTTCCGAGATGTAAATGATGCAGAGAACACCTGTCCCACCTAGCCCCTACGCAATTTCCCATGTTCCGCAGAGCTCAGATGAGCTTCCTGCAGGAATGCTATGTCTGCAAGTTCACGCTTAAGATAAGTTAAAATTTTGGTACGTTTAATGGGTGAGTGTATCCCATCTACATTCAATGATTCAACATGCAATTGTACCATTTAACATACTTAGAGTCATAAAATGTGCAGTAGATAACCAAAGGAAGAGCAGTGGAAGCTGTCCCAGCTTAAACCTCCACCCACTCTTGAAATGTAGAACCATCTTGCCCTGACGAGAGTAATGATGCAATGTGTGAGAACCCATACATCCATCCATACAACCCTCAGACATGTCCCCCTTGCAAACCTGAATCACACACACAAGCAGCCCTCCAGACAATCTCACCCAACCCCCCCCTCCCCAAACCCCCCCTCTTCTTAACCCCAGCACAGAAAACCATGCTAAACCAGAAAAGTTAAAAGGAACAAACAACTCCGGGCCATGCCCCAGGTAAATAAAACCAGCAAAACAGAGAAAGCATTAGCAAAAAATCTTTGTCAGTATTGGGGCACACAGAGGTTGAGAGGAGGAGCAGCAGCACCAGCACAGCGAACGCTCGCCGGCTCATTCCGCCCCCCTTAACTCCCCGTTTCCATAGTGCTGGATCACCGTACGCTAGGTCTTACTGTATCAGAGGAGCATGCTGTAGTTGCATGTCAGGCATGCAGAAGAAGCAACGGGCACCGTCACACCAGCTCCAGTGGCCTAGCATGGCATGCCAGCATGTGAGGCAAGATCCCCCTTCAAGGTGGTGGTAGATAAAATCCTCCGAGTCCAGCGCTCTCCCTATAGATCCATACGGCGCTCCCGAAGGGTCCGGGGAGTCCGGCGTAAGGTGAATTGAAAGCACAGGAGGCCGCGGTGCTCCCAAATGCCCCTGCAACCCTCGTGTGTACCATCCGGTCGCACAAAATTTTTTAGACGGTGCAGGCATGGGGATCCCACAGCGAACCAGATGTGGTAGGGAGCCAACAGGTATCTCTTGAAAAACCCCTTAGATTCGCTGTACAATCTCCTCAACCCAACACCACGTGGAGCTCCATAGGCGCCTTGGGTAGTGGTGCTAAATGTAGATATGAAACACGCCATGGAGGAATCAGGCAGTCCCGGGTTCCCCGCGCAGGGGCGCCGGCAGGCTCTGTATGAACCGCTCGAGCTCATTCGGTGTCTCAAAGTAATGGGTCTTATTGTTGAAGGAGACATGAGCTCTGGCTGGATACAGCAGGGACACCCGTATGTTTCGTTGGTAAAGGGTGTTACAGTGTGGCGCCATTGCCCGGCGCTTGGAGGACACTTGTGGAGAGAAGTCTTGGAAGACTAAAATCTTCTGCCCCTCATAAACAAATCCTGCCCCACACCGAAAGCGAGCCAGTACACGCTCCTTCAGAGCAAAGTTAAGAAAGCGTGCAAGGACAGGACGGGGCTGCTGCTCGTTTTCTCTCCTGCTCCCCACCCGGTGAGCGCGCTCAATTAGCACTTTCTCCCTCGAGGTGTCCAGCTCTAAAGCGGACGAGAGCCATGTTTCCAGGCACTCTCGCAGGTCGACATCCCTGATGTTGCTAGGCAGCCCAACGAATCTCAAATTATTCCTACGGCTCCTATTTTCGTGGTCGTCCAGGCGCTCAAAGCAGGCAGACTTAGTGGTCTCCAGGGCCATTAATCTTTCCTCGAAGCTGGCAGTGCGATCTTCTTGCTGGGCCACTCTGTCCTCCACCCGTTGTAATCTGCCCGCATGTGTTTCAATCGTTTCCCAAAAATCCTCCATAAATGTTTGTATCTTTGCAAGCTTGTCTTCCATTACGAGGGTAAGAGACTTTGTTAACTCTTGAATGGCCGCTTCTTGGATCGTAAACATTGGCACCTCGTGGCCCTCCGCCATTTTTGTTTCAGGGAGCTTCACTTTTCCCCGGGTGTCCCGCTGTGCTCTCGCCGTCATTCCGAGCACGGGGCCCGTCAAAAAAAACACCCCCGGAGCACCCAGCAACCCCGGGTAGTCAGCGGGGGCAAGAGGAGAAGTATAAGAAAGCGATTTTGTGCTAAAAAAGCAGAAATCAGGGCTGCATGGCCCGGAGCTGTGCAGAGGCACGTCCGATCAGACACTCGGCATCACGTGACTCTCGGTATCCTCTCTATTTCTAATTCCTCTTCTGTTCGAGCTTTGGGAATAAATTTTTCATGACCTGGCTTTCCTTCAACTTGATTGTGAGCTTTTCCTCTGCATTTTGTGATTCTGGCATTCATATAGAAAGCAGGCAGTAATTTACTGCTCGTAAAGTAAATGTACATATCTAAGCATGGAGGCAAGTGTTTGCAGTGTGACATATGACAAATTGTATGGTAATTTTTACCCAATTAGTCCAAACTGGCCTTGAATTACTACTTAAAGTCTATCATATATCTTAAAAGTTGCATAGAAAGTAATTAAAAACCTTGGCATTTTTACTTTATTTCTTTGTTTTTGCTTTGCTGTGAGCTGTTTGGAGGCCTGAGGTTTTCACTTTATAAAATGAACATTCATTTCTGATTCAGACATCTGAAAGCATTCTGTACTTTTCAGATTTGTTTGTGGTTACCATACAAGCTATAGATAGGAAAGGAAAGTAGACTTACTAATAAAAATTACGGGAATTGGTGTTGCATATAATTGCCTCCTCTGTAACTCTCTTGTTGTTTGTGTTCAATTTAGTAAAGTAAACACGCTTTTGCTAGTTTTAGCTCTGTAGGTCTAGACTTTCATAAGGAAAACTGAGTTTATATCCCATAGCCATGTTAGTGTCATAGGCAGACTTTTACAAAGTTATACTGCCCAGCAGCGCGTGCAAAATGCCGAGCCGCCTATAGGACAAGAATGGGTGGCTCGAGATCAGCGTGGCCCTGCTTGGCAGCAAAACTTTGTAAAAGGACCTGATAAAGAGAACATAAGAATTGCCGCTGCTGGGTCAGACCAGTGGTCCATCGTGCCCAGCAGACCGCTCACGCGGCGGCCCTTAGGTCAAAGAACAGTGTCCCGAGTCTAGCCTTATCTGCATACGTTCTGGTTCAGCAGGAATTTGTCTAACTTTGTCTTGAATCCCTGGAGGTTGTTTTCCCCTATAACAGCCTCCGGAAGAGCGTTCCAGTTTTCCACCACTCTCTGGGTGAAGAACTTCCTTACGTTTATACGGAATCTATCCCCTTTTAACTTCAGAGAGTGCCCTCTCGTTCTTTTTACCTTGGAGAGGGTGAACAACCTACTAAGCCACGTTAGGGCATTAATGCGCGGAATAGCGCGCGCTAAATTTCCACGCACGCTAGACGCCAACCCCGGCATTGAGGTGGCGTTTGGTTCTAGCCACATAGCGCGGGTTTAGTGCGCGCTAAAATGCTGCGTGCGCTAAAAACGTTAACGCAGCTTAGTAAAAGAAGCCCTAAGTCTGTTCCCTTAAATTATCTTGAATGTTTCGATCATGTCCCCTCTCAGTCTCCTCTTTTCAAGGGAGAAGAGGCTCAGTTTCTCTAATCTCTCACTGTACGGCAACTCCTCCAGCCCCTTAACCATTTTAGTCGCTCTTCTCTGGATCCTCTCAAGTAGTACCGTGTCCTTCTTCGTGTACGGCAACCAGTGCTTGACTCAGTATTCCAGGTGGGGGCAGACTGTAGCTATAAGAAATTTATGAGCCTAGTTACTAAAGAGCAGTTAAAGACTGCCATTTTATTTTATTTTGTTTTTACTCAATTTATAAAAATAATAACAAGTCAGTATACTTATATACAGATTAGAAACAATTGTTAATCAATCATATAAATGACTGATGAGGTAACAAAAAATGTTGAAAATGAATTAATTCATTATTTAGTGTACAAATAGTGATCCAAGAACAAATAATTAAATAAAAGACTGCCATTTTATCACAAGGAATTGGTTACTAATATAACCCTTTCTTGCCTGGTTAATATTACGGCGGGCTACTTTGGGTAAATATTAATTGTATGTCGGGAAGCCAGGATTAGAACCAGCTTGTGCTTGGCATAGGTAATCCACTCACTCCACATTCTTCTCAGTAAGTCAGTCCTGGCCAGAAGGTTGTTTTGAATCCATAAAGGTTTACTTAAACTTGATTTCTTCTGGCAAACAGACAACTTCCAAAGAAACAATATTTACAGACACTGGTAGAAAAATAGTTTCTAACACTTACAGTCTCCAGGTGGTTTTCTTTGGGTGCTCTTTCTTGATAACATCCTTTTATAGCTTTACTCTCTCTGGGGTCCCCTTCCCCAAGGAGAAGCCTTTCTGTAAGTCTCTTATCAATTTCTTCCAAGTTCTTCTTCCCCAGTGGCAACTCAACCACTGGGGTTCTTTATCCTTGTGGACCACTCTTGATCTTTTAGCACTTTTCTCTTTTTCCTTTTGGAAGGGCATGGTGGTGGGTTGGTTCCCCTTTCTGTCTCTCATCTGTGGGCCAGAGACTCTTTTCCATTGTTGTAATGGTGCAATGATCAGGGAAGCAGGAGCCAAAGACCAGAATTAAAATTTAGCTGGGTTTTTATATCAGCATAGCTTCCCTTCAAAAAGTATCAGCTCCTGACATTGTCAATCACTGAAAGGAAATCCAGCTCTTGTAATGCACTTGCATAGGGTTCTCGGTGGCTGCTATCACAATTGGTAGAAGCCCTCAAAAACCCTTTTGAGCATCGTAAGCTGAGTTGCCTTGTAAGCAGTGGCATAGTAAAGGGGGAACAGGGGGAGCCGACCGGCCCGGGCGCCCTCTTGGTAGGGCAACAGCATATCTCCTCCTCTCTGCCCCCTCTCCTTCCCATCCCTCCCCTGACATATGTGTGCACCTTCACTTCCCCACATACCTCTAGCTCTTCGCCGGCATGAACAACAGATCCAGTCTGCTGCTCGCATCAGCCTCGGCTCTCCCTCTGATGTCACTTCCTGGTTGCGGGACCAGGAAGCGATGTCAGAGGGAGAGCTGAGGCTGGTGCAGGCAGCAAGTTGAAGATGCTGCTCGCGCTGAGGAATTGAAGAGGTACGGGGATGAGGAAGGGGTGTGTGAGTGGCGGGAATAGAGCAGAGCAGAGGGCACCACCACCCCAGGCACCTTAAGCTTGTGAGCATCATGCAACCATATAAATTAGTGTTAGGTTCACAGTTTGTCCTAAATGTTCTAAAACCTTTTATACTTACTTAGCAGGCACACAAAAAATGATTTTTTTATGTAGATATAGCCGTACAATTATATGAAAATTCTGTCATCCTCCAAGTGGCATGTGCCATCCTTAGAAATGTACTGCCATAGAAAGTCAGGCAGTTAATCCAGAGAAAGAAGGAGAGAAGAAAAAGACCCAGAAATTATGACCATATTCAATTTTCCTATAAAATTTCTAGCCACAATTCAATAAAAGGGTTATAAGTTTAAAAATGGCAGATCTTCAATCCCTTCTCCCCCCAGAGATTGCAGACTTCTGGCATCATAGACCATTCCATCTGAGCTCAAAATCCAAAAGAGCAGGAGACCAGACAACATTTTACAAAAATTGTCACCACTCTAGATTTTGGTTCTGGTGGTTGCACTATTAATAGCACCAGGGTATGAATATGTACACTCTGCGTTTTCTTGCTTCAGTGCTAAATTTTTCATATCTCAGCTTTGATGACTAGATTAACAATTTGCCATTCTGCAAAGAAAAGTAATATAAATGTGGTAATAAATGTGCATTTTCAATATTCTCACCAAACTTGTATGTTGAGTCATTTTGGGGATCTAATATGGGCTTATAACTAATTTAAATCATGAACATTTTATAATGCATTGAGGTTGACTCTGTTGTAAATGTCACATTCCCGCTAGTCAAATATAATCCTTTCAAGGCTAGCCTAATGACTCAGTAACAGTGCTATGCACTGTCATATGGGAGTTCTAGATTCATTTCCTGAACCTGGCATCTGCTTCTCAGTTGGTCAGAACTGAGAATGCTGCAGATGCAGGCATTAACAGCCCCTGATGGAAAGAGAGTTTTTGCTGTCGCACGGTGATGACCCGTGATGGCCAAACTCAGCATGCATTTGTACAGGCATACTGGGCTCTGTGAGGAGCCGTGTTGTGTAATACTTAGCAGAGACAGGTTGCTGTTATGTTTGCACTGTAAAATCTCTTTAAAATGCGGAAAATCTTTCGTTTCAAAATAAGCTTCTTTTGCTGATGCCCAGTTCTATTAATGTGCAACGGTGCGCACATCTAGCAGCGCTATAGAAATGGTAAGTAGTAGTACTGTTGCTACTATTGCTAAACATTTATTTAGCATTACAATTTTTTTTATTTCTATGATATTATTTATTTACTAGTCTTTAAGCCCGTTACATTAACGGGTGCTAGAATAGATGTGTGTGTCTGTCTTTCTTTCTTTCTTTTTCTCTTTCTCTTTCACCAGCTGTCCACCACCACCCCTTGCCTGCTCCCTCTGTCCAGCAGTAGTCCTTCTCTCTTCCTTTAATCCCCCCCGGTCCAGCAGCACCTCTTACCTGCTCCCCTGTCCAGCAGTAGGCCTTCTCCTTTCCTTTTACCCTCCCCCTCTGTCCAGCAGCACCTCTTACTTGATCCCCCTATCCAGCAGTAGGCCTACTCTTTCCCTGCTCCCCCTGTCCGGCATCCGCTAGTTCGGGCAGCCTCGGGGCTTTTTCTAGGCCGGCCCGCCTTGCATTATCGAAGTGGGCTGGCCTAGCAAATGCCCCGCGGCTGCTGATCCGGGGGTGAGAAGAGGCATCCCAGCAGCGCAGCAGTCAAACCCGTCAGCACAGTCAAACCCGTCAGCACAGTCAAACCCAGCAGTGCAGGAGTCAAACCACCACCACTGTCGCAAGCCACCGCACACGCCTGAAATAGAATTCGGCACGGAGGCACACAGCATGGTGGCAGGGAACACAAAACCCTAAGTGCGCATGCGTGCTTAAGGTTTTCTTATAGAGGATTGGGGTTTTATTAACCACCTTTTCATGAAGAGATTCATCAAAAGCGGCAAATTGACGGTTCCATCTCTGCGAAACTTCGTTTAGTCAGGCAGACAGGCAAGACAAGTAAGCAAGCCTTAATTTCTGAGGGAACAGCCTGAAACACATTTTCAGCACTTCTTTTCAAAATCCAGAGCAGCAGGATTGTTCTTTTTCCAGCACTTCCTTCCCACAAGCCTGCAGGAAAGAAGAAGAATGTGGGTGATGATGGAGGTTTTGGAGCAGCAAATAAGGATGTGCCGGCAAAATCATTATGTCTACATATGCCTTTCTTTCTTTCTTTTTTTAAATATATAGGGAAAGCATCAGGTGGGTTTCTTTAAGAAAAACAGAAATGATTTTGTAGGGAGGTCAGAGCCAGGACCAGGAAATATGAGCACAGTAAATCCACTAACTTCACACTCTCCTTTCACCCAATACGCAGGTCCAAGCCAGAACCTTAATTCTGTGACTAAAAAGGTTTACCGGTATTCAGAACTTAGATAATTCTAGCAAAAGGGGAAAATACATACTTAGTAGCAACTATATATAGGTAGACATATAGTAGAAAAAACAATTTCCAACCCTTACAGTCTCCAGTAGCATAGTAAGGGGGGGGGGGCAAGGGGTGTGGACCACCCCTTGCGCCATCATGGCAGGGGCGCCAGACTTCTCTTCCTCTCCCTCCCCCAGTGTGCCTCTTGAAATGTTCGCCAGTGCGAGCGGCATCTTCTACCTCCTGTTCACGCCGGCCTCAGCTGACATCACTTCCTTGTCATGGGTCCAGGATTTTCCTGGCCTAATTTACTGGTGCCTAACACAAAAACCTACCGATACCAATCTTGCCTATTCTCCACCCCTAACCATGCCTACTTTTCAGATAGGTGTTGTACTGCGTCGCTAGACACATCGACTTGGGCATCGCTAGGCACTACATAGTATTCCACATGCAACTTAAATTAATTTTTTTAAATTTTTGCAATCAGTTTTTAAGGGTGTGGTCGATTACCATGCTAGTTAAACAATACAATACAATAAATCAGTTTCTAGACTGCATAACCAAATAGTTCTATGCGGTTCACAAAAGAATAATAAGGATACAGAAATAATCCGAATGAAGAGATCCAATTGCCTATGAATTTGTGAAAGAGATGGGTCTTCCATTGCCTTCTAAACTGAAGGTAAGAGAGAGACAAGGAGCCCAAATGCCTGAAATCACTATCGCATGTGGCAGCTTGAAAAGAGAGTTGTTGCTTGTGAAATTTTTTTATATTTATAGCCATTAACTGGTGGAAAGGCAAACAATGCATGAGTTTTTCTTGTGTTTCTGAGATGAAAATACAAATGAATCTGTCTGGTATTGTGGGGCCTGACCAGTGACGACTTTATAGTACAAACAACCTAGTTTGAAAACAATGAGCGCTTCCACAGGGAGCCAATGTAACTCAAGGTACAGTGCAGTATCATGATCGTATTTTCTTTGGTTGTATATATGTTTAATTGCAGTATTCTGAATAATAAGCCTTCTTAGTTTCCTGTGTTGTTTATGGGTGTTTTGTGTTTTATTTTTTTTGTTTCAGGGCAATTTTGTTAATAATGAACTCTATAGTCACACTATTATCTAATAAGTGCCTATCGAGCTCTTCAATAGCTTCCTACATAGCAAAAGGTGCCTATTTGGATATAGTGTCCCATTATTAAGGACATGGACAAATAATTTCACTTTTTTGTCCCTACATTTTATTTATTTATTGGGTGGTTACACAGTAACATAATAAATTAAGGTGGCACCTGCCAGTCTGTTTGGGCCCCAGCCACTTAAACAATGGTTGTGAAGTCTCCACCATGCCAACCACCTAGGCCCCAAACATGATGGAGTCTTAGTTATAACCATATATCATCCCCAAGTATTGCTGGTTGGTTAGTTAGTTAATTATAAAAATTTATAGCATCTTCCTGGAACAAATCTGTTCAAAATGGTTTACAAATCATCATTAAAAGCATCTCATAAATGAATTAAAAAGCAGTCTAATCAATTATCCTTTAAACTAGCCATAGAACATATTAATAAAACATTAGCCGCCTTCTGGAGGAAAATAAAATGCCAGGCCCTTCCTACAATGCAATAAGGATATATCTCCGTGGAGCTTCTCTGGCAATTTGTTCTATAAAATGCGTGCAACAACTCTAAACGCCCTTCTCCACCACTTTTCTGTTTGAGGTCTAAAATAGTGTTTCAAATGAATGCACATCCCTGCTTCCTATTCCAGTTCTCCTCCTCTGCTGTTTTCCACCCCTTTCCTTGTGTTCTGCAGGGACCAAGAAGGAAGAAGATGATCCTGAAGGAGACACAGCAGAGCAAAGAACAAAAAGGGTGTGAATCGGTGTAAATTTGAAACTTGTGAAATGCGGTGCCAGATTTCAAGGTTCCAATCATGGCTTTGATGATTGCCATTTCTACTCATCATGCGTTAAAAACTTATACCAGTTCAAACTCTTTTTGTGTCTCTTACTCACGGTTTAATTTCTGCCAGAACAACATCAAATAGTGTTCTGCCACTCCCCCCCCCCAAAAAAAATAAATAAATAAGCAGAATAGAGCTGGACTACGAATCAGTTCTGGTGATCCCATGGAAATGAAATGCAGTCTCCAGAGGATGCAAATCAGTGTGCCCTCCTAGCTCTTGGAAGAAACATGACAGAGCTGAACTTTTTAGAGGGCCAGATGCACTAAAGTCAGAAATTGCCTAACAGTTTTGACTGGTTTGCAATGATCGCCTTCCTGATGCACAAAAAAAAGTGTTCACTTTTAACAATCCAAAAAAAGCGCTGGTCAAGACCAGACGTTTTTTACCTATCTAACCATAGTTAAGCCCTTTTTTTAAAATAAAATGGGCACAGATGCTGTGTGTGTGCACTCCCCCCCCACCGCCACACACATACCTGCCAATGAAAGCTCTCCGCGACATCCCCCTCAATGAACTGGCACCGGGAACTGACTCCCTCCCTCCCCCCACGGCAGCGAAAACAGAAGGAGGGATGTCTACTCCCTCCTGCCATGCCGACCCTCACTGGCAGCAGATAGGATGCCCACTTCCTCCCACCACCAAGCAGCCCTCCACATTACCCTCCCCGGCAGTGGAAGAGATGCCAACTCCGTCCTACCAAGCAGCCCCTCGACACCGCCCCCAGCAGCAGAAGAGATGCCCACTCCCTCCTGCTGCCAAGCAACGCCCGCTCCCCCCGACACCCTCTGGCAGCGGAAGAGATGCCCACTCCCTCCTGCTGCTACAGCATCGGAAGGGATGCCCACTCTCTCCCACTGCCAAGCAAAACCCCCCAACACCCTCCCGGAAGCAGGAGGGATGTCCACTCCCTCCTACTGCCACCGTAAAACAACCCACACCCGGCAGCAAGAGGGATGCTCACTCTCCCCCCCCCCCCACTGCTGCTGTTAAGCAAACCTCACCAACAACCCCCCCCCCAGCAGCAGAAGCGATACTCTCCCTACTGCCACCAAGCAACCCCCCAGACACCTCTCTGGCAGCAGGAAAGATGCTCCCTTCCTCCCACTACCAAGCAATGCCCCAGACATCCCCCACTCCCTCCTGCCACTGCTCCTCTCCCTGATGTCCCTTCCTCCCTGATGCTCTGCCCCCCAACGTCCCCCCCTGTGGAGGGGCTTTAAGCTACCTGGGCCATCAGAGCCTTAGGCCCAACCCTGGCACATCCTAGGATGCACTGAGGAAGGAAAGTTCCCCATTTTGAAGAGATGGGCCTGCTTACCGGAGGTAGGAAGCATCCTTCCAGCTGGTCTTCATAAACAAGGTAAGAGGCAGGGGGTCATCAGGGGTATTACAGCTGCGGCAGGAGTGAGTGGGCAGGAATCCCTCCCGCTGCAGGGGGGTAGTGGGGGGTTGCTTGGTGAAGGGAGGGAATGGGCATCTCTCTCGCTGCTGGGGAGGGTGTCATGAGAGGTTGCTTGGCGGCAGGAGGGAGTGGACATCTCTCCCGCTGCCGGGAGGGTGCTTGGCAGCATGAGGAAGTGGACATCTATCTCGCTGATGGGAGGGGGGTCATAGAAGCATGATGGCAGATAAAGGCCAAATGGTCCATCCAGACAGTCCATCTACAGTAATCTTTATTTCTTCCTCCGTCTAAGAGATCCCATGTGCCTATTCCAGGCTTTCTTGAATTCAGATACAGTCTCTGTCTCCACCACCTCTTCTGGGAAACTGTCGAGGGGGTTTGCTTTATGGTAGCGACGGGAGGGAGTGGACATCCCTCCCACTGCCAGGGAGGTTGCTTGACGTCGGCGGCTGTAGGGAATTGAGCATCCCTCCTGCCAATCTTCGATTTGGGGTCTTTTTATGGGTTTTTAAAATTATTTATGCGTTCATTCTGTGCATGTGCCAATCTCTATCACCAGCGATCAGCATATGCAAATTTAGTGACCCTCTGTGACACTCTACAAATTTCATTTGTATGTGCAGCTTTTTGAAATTATTACAGTAGTAGCCGTGACAGCAGGCCGTAGGATTTTACTGCAAACATTTGAGAATCTTCCCCTGGGTGAGGGGATTGGAGGGACTGTGAAGTGCAGGTGAGAGATTAAAGGTTAGGGACCTGCCTAGAATGAGGTAATCGAAGGGAAATGAGATAGTACAATTGGTGAGTGGAGGAAGGAAGATGATTGAGAATAGCATGTGGTGCTGTTTCCTTTTCTTCTACCCAAGAAAGTACAAATCAGCCCATGCTTTTGAATTCCAGGATTTCTCCCTCACCCTCAATTTGCCTGAGGTGTCACAGGAGAGAAGGTAGCACTGCCAGTCTGACCCCTAAAGCAGAGGACAGCTGGATGATGAGGGAGAGGAGAAGAGTTACTGGAGAAAACAATTTTCTAGGGAAGGGACTTTAATAACAATAATGAGGGACATGGGGGAGGGGGGTGTAAGACTTAAGTTTTCTACAGTAGAACCCCTGGGAAAATCATAGGGGTTGAGGAGCTAATTGGGATAAAGGATCAGGATTGTGATTCCAGAAAGAAAGAAGAGGGGGGGGGGGAGAGAGAGATATTATCTCTAGAGAATGACCCGAGGACAAATTTGTCCCCGTCCCCACAGGAACTCAATTTCCCCATTCCTTCCCCGTGAGTTTTGTTGCTGTCCCTGTCCTTGCCCCATTCCTGTAAGCTCTGCCTTAACCACACAAGCCTCGAACACTTATGATTTTAAAGTGTTTGAGGATTGCGCAGATGAGGACATAGTTTGCAGAAATGGGGCAGAGCCAAGAAAAGAACTCGCGGGGATGGGACGGGAAAATGAGTTCCTGCGGGTACGGGGAACAATTTGGCCCCGAGTGATCCCTTACCCATACTGGTGCTCATATCCCAGCCATCCTTTACCCACTAGTGCTGTAAAAAAGGTAAGGAAGAGAGAATGTTTATATATGTATATTGGATTTTTTTTTTTATTTTGGAGCAGTTGTTCTCACCTTAGCCCCATCCCATTCTGCTTTCTCCATCCCCACTGTTTCCATAATTCCATTTCCCTTTGTATTCAAAGTAAGCCCTGCAAATAGGCATATGTGGAGAGGCGGAAATAAACTCAAAAATTAACAGATGGAGTTTAATTGAGATTAAGGACTAGTTTACCTATTTGAGTAAATCTGCAAGAAACTGAATATGTTATTTGAGCAATCTATGTTAGAAAAGCAAGAGATGTCGTGTGGACTGAAAGAGGGGCTAGGCAGGAACTATGTTAGTACAGGTTTCTTTTCAAAGACTGCCTCAAAAATATTATAGCAGAAAGCCCCCCAAAGCTAGGTGAATAAAGAAAACAAGCATGTTTAATCAGCAGCATTAGAGGCTTCATATGAGTGTTAAAAAATGGAGAGTAAGTCCTGAATGAGAAGTATACTTAAATGACCAATAAAATTGACATCAAATCTCAGTCTGAGCCCTTTTACCTTTGGCAATTTCCATTTTCATGATGTGTGTATTTTAAACATAGGAAATGGGAAGGCACTGTTCCCTTCCACACAAATCCTAGCCCTTGTGTTTTCTTTGAACAGAGGCTTAGGATAATGCAAAAATGTATGTGCGTCAAAAACTCTCAGCTGGTTTTTTTTAACATGCTTTGAAAAGGGAAAAAAAAAAAAATGTTCCAGCAAAGGAGACGCCACTGTAAAGCTAGGTTCAAATCAGGGCAAAGCAGCCAGAGGATAAACACCTTTCCAAATATGTTTAATCATTAATCCTGAGAAAAATCAATCATTACTAGCAGCTAGCTGTAATAACCAATGTAAAGGGGGGGGGGGGGATTACTGTTCATCAAGTGACATAGATAACAGCTATTTTCCAGATAGCTTTTCTAGTTTTTTTATTGCAATTAGTCTTTGGGTACTATTGTAGAATTTGTTTTTAGAGCCTTCATTCATTAAACTATATAATTTCAGACTTACCCATTAAAGACTCTGGTCTGCTGTCACAGGCCTTAAAACCTTGTTCCTGCATCCTACTCCATGCATGGAGTAGGATGCAGAAACAAGGTTTTGTCCCCTGCATTCTATTCCGTGCAGCCTGTCACACTGCAGTTGTATACATTGCAATCCTGTCCCATGCATCCCCTTGCCCTGCAGTCACATGCACTCTAGTCTGTTGACTGCATGTATGGATTGTGCTAAATTGGTGCTGGAACAGCGTTTGTGTACCGCATGCCACAGCACGCTGGGGGGAGGGGCAGGAGCTTTGGTCTTTATCTCCTCTGGGTCCTCCAGTGTTGAGGAGCCAACCTGGTTCAGTGTTTGGGGCTAAAAGTCTCACCTGCTGGCCATTCTGGAACTGGCAACAAACACCTGCGTTCAGAGTCTGTGGATTCTTTTGGCGTGGCATGGCGGAGGCTCCTCAGCTAGACTCAGCAGTGACCGTGGGGTGTGCATTTTCCACAGATTTCCTTTGGCTCCTTTGGAGTGCATGCTTTTCAGACTCGGCTCATTTGATGCAGCCAGCAGGCACGTCGCCGCCTTCTAGGCTAGTCACTCTGATGCAGGAGGTCTTTGTCTGGGAGCATTCTCCTCCGGCTAGGACTGATCTTGATTGTGTTAGTTGTCACATGGATATTATGCCTATCCTGTCTCCTGACACTGTATTTCTTTTGAATGCTGCTGCTGCTACTCTTGCAGGGACTTGTCAGTGTGATACCTTGGAGTATCCAGATTTGGGTGAGGACCTCACCATCCACAGACTTTTTAGGTCTGTCTCTGTCCACCATTTCATGCTGATGCCCTGAAAGGGCTTAAATTGGACTCTCAGCCTTCTCCGTCTCAGTGTTCATTCATGGACTATTCTAATGAGCTGTCCTCCTTTTTTCCGTCCTATCCGCAGCTTTTCAGTTTGGTGACAGGTTAGTGGTATTCCAGAAAACTCTTTCCAACTCTAAAGCTATGGCTACACTTTCTCCACTGGCTCCTGCTGTTCAGCAGTTTTGAGCAGCCAAAGGTGGATTCCGCCGTGGTGCAGGTCACCTGGCACAAGACCATCCCTAGCAGTGAGTGGTGTATTGCTTAATGACTCCAAGATCACAGCCTGCTCATTATCTTGAAAAGGCTTTTTGTGGTGGCTTCTTCAGGTATCAAGGCTGCAGCGGCAGCCTCTTTGCAGCGTGTGTATGTCTCTCAAGATTGTGTCATGTACCCTCTGTGGAGGAGGATACCTACCCCCACATGGTGATGGACAGTGTGAATGACACCCTGTATTATCTTTTCAGTGTTCTCAGTAAGGTCTCTGCTTATGAGGTGGATCCATCAATGGGCTGTTGATTCTGTCTCCAAGGACATTTTCAGCGAATTCCTTTACAAAGGTCAGCTTCTTTTTGAAAAGGCCTAAGTGACTTCCTAGCCAGTGTTGCTGACCGGACTAAGGGGGGGGGGGGACCGTAGTACTTTTCGTCCCTCCAGCAGTTTTTATCAGGGATCCTCAGGCTCTTCCGCTAAAAAATATTCCCTGGAATACCATCCCCATTATCATACTTCCAATTCAAGACATCCTCAGGCATCTGAATCCCGTAGAGCTGCTGCTCCTAAAAAAAAGAAGTCAGGTGGGGCTCCCTCTCTCAGTTTTACCAGAAATGTCCTCACATATCCTTGAATCAATGGGTGCTGGACATCATTCAGAAGGGGCACAAGATGGACTTCTTTTGTCTGCCTCCAGATTTGTTTCTGGACTCTCCAGCAGGTCAGCCGGAGCAGGAGTCAAAGATCCACACTACCCTGCACTGTATCTTGGACATCTGAGTGATAGTGCCCATTTCGTACAATGAATTGGGCTTAGGCAGATACTCCTTATACTTCATCGTGCCAAAGACAGGCTTAGAAGACTGGAGACCCCTTCTGGATCTCAAGTCGGTGAATTGCTTCTTGCAGATTCCTCCTTTCTGATTCGAGACCATGAACTTGGTAAGCTGCTGTCTCTCCTAGGGTGTTTCTGGCATCCCTAGCTCTCACAGAGGCATTCCTCCATATTCCAGTGTACCCAGAGCATTGCAAGTTTCTGAGTTTCCATGTTCTGCAACAGCATTTCCAGTTCACAGTTCTGCCCTTTGGGCTTGTGACAGCACCCCACTCTTTCATCAAGGTGATGGTAGTTGTAGTGGCCTTTCTTTGCAGGCAGGGTATCCAGGCCCATCCTTACTTGGACAGCTGGTTGATCAGGCCTCATCTCGGCAGGAGTGCGAGCGAGCGGTGGAGACCATGGTGTCTCTGCATTGTAACGCTTGGGTTGGATTATCAGCTTCAAGAAGGGCTGGTTGCAGTCGTCGCAGACTTTGGTGAATTTGGGCCTTCTCTTTGTCACCCTGCAGGGCCATGTGTTTCTTCCCAAGCTACACAGACAGAAACTTCAGAAGTACATTGGAGATCTCCTAGCTCTTCCGGTTCTCTCAACCTGGCATTATTTGCATATGCTGGGGTCCATGGCGGCCTTCCTGGTGGTGGCTCCTGGGCCAGAGCGCACATGCACTCTCTACAGTACAGAAGTCTCTCCTCTTTAGGTGGTCTCCACAGTGTCATCCCCTTTAGATGCCGCTCCCATGGACGGAACCAGCTTGTAGCAGTCTCTGCTGGTGGCTTCAGGGGCTGGCTCTCCACCCGAGGCAAACCTCTTCAGCCATGGAGTGGTTTACTCATGATGGATGCCAATCTGTTGGGCTGGGATGCTCTCTGTGGGGTCCAGTTCGTTCAGGGGCAGTGGACTACCATGTCAGAAGTATTGGTCGATCAATTGTCTGGAGCTTCAGGTTATTCGGCTGGCATTTTCTTGCTCTCCTGCCCACTGGCAGGGAAAGAAGTGTAAGTGTTCTTCAACAACGGTAGCATCTGTGAATCATCAAGGAGGCACTAGAAGTACTCCCTTAGGCCAGGAAGCTCACATACTGTTTCGCTGGGTGGTGTTACATCTTATTTATTTTTATTTATTTATTTAATTTTCTATACCGTTCTCCCAGGGGAGCTCAGAATGGTTTACATGAGTTTATTCAGGTACTTAAACATTTCTCTCTCTCTTTGCAGTGCACGTGGCTGAAGTCAAAACCGTACAGCCAGACTTCCTCAGTTGACAAATCCTGAACCTGGGAGCATGGTCCCTCTTGCAAAGAGCATTCCATATTATCATGCAGTGCTGTAGCCCACCACAGCTGGATTTGATGGCTTCAGCCAGGATTTTGTAACTTAGGCGCTTCTTTAGTCGCAGAACAGAGTGCGGAAGTTTAGGTCTGGATGCCTTGGTCGGCTCATGACCTCCTTTATGTGTTCCGTTCATAGCCTCTGGTTGGTTGATTCATCTGTTGGATAGCGTTGCATCCTAGTGGCTCTGGATTGGGCTCGTCTTCCATGGTATGCAGATATTTTACATTTTCAGCGGGATGAGAAGCGAAAGTTCCCTCTTCTTTGTGACCTTCGTAGTCAGGGTCCGGTGCCCATGTAGACTCCACGGTGTTTTGGTCTTTCAGCATGGCTCTTGAGTGCTCAGCCTTGATGGAGTGTGGTTATTCTAAGGTGGTCATTTCAATGTTTTTTAAGTCTAAGAAATCCTCTACTTTGGCTTCTTATGCCACAGCCTGGAAGTCTTTCCAATAGTGGAATGCCAAGGACCAGGTAGAACCTGAGCAGGCTCCTATTCCGGTGGTCCTGTCTTTTCTTCCTGGGGGCTTGGATATGGGTTTAGCTGTGGCCTCCTTTAAGGTTCAGGCAGCATGCTTTTTTTTGCTTCCAAGTACTTTGGGGTTCCAGTTCGCTTATTGCTCATCCCTATGTGACCAGGTTTCTGACAGGGGTGTTTCTCTTGCGACCTCCCCTGCATCTTTTTTTCCCTAAGTAGAATCTTAACCTTATTCTTCAGGGCCTTGTAGAAGCCCCATTCGAGCTACTGAAGGATACTTCTCTTCTGGATCTGACGATCAAGTCTGTCTTTCTGGTCACCAATGTTTCAGCCCAATGTGTTTCGGAACTTCAGACTCTTTAGCGCAGTGAACCCTTTCTACGGATCACAGAAGCGTGGCTTGTTCTCCATACAGTACCTTCTTTCTATCAAAGGTGGTTTCCAAGTTCCATGTCACCTAGGCGGTTCATTTTCCTGTGTTTCACTTTACGGGATCGGTGCGAAAGGATAAGATCTTCTGCAAATTGGACATCAGGAGAATCTTGTTCCACTGTTTGGAGAAGACTAATTACTTTTGGCTGTCTGATCATCTCTTTGTCCTGACTTATCCATCTCGGCCAGGTAGGGCAACTTCTAGGTCCTCGATTGCTCATTGGATTTGTATGGCATATCTACAACTTACATCGCCCGCGGTAGGCAGATGTTGGTTTCTCTTATGGCCCACATGACTAGAAGTGTTGCTGCGTCATGGGTGGATCTTGAGCATTTTATCCAGCTGAAATTTGCAGGGCAGCTGCTTGGTCCTCTCTTCATACCTTTACCCGGTTTTACTGAGTAGATGTGATGGCTCACTCTGATGCCACTTTTGGGACCTCAGTGTTGTGGGCAGGCTCTTCTGTCCATCCCTAGATGCTGCCATTGCTTTGGTACATCATCTAGAGTATGGAATCTGGAAGGGATATAACAGAATTGAAGCTTTTACCTTCGATAATCTTCTTTCTGTAAGTCCCTGTAGGATTCCATATGAACTGTCCTCTCTGTGTAAGCTCCGATGTTTCAGAATTGCCTGCTTTCTTTCTGCTTTGGTTATTCTCCTTGCAGGCTTCAGGATATTCCTCTACGGTACAGAAGTCTCTCCTCTTTAGGTGCTCTCCACAGTGTCATCTCCTTTAGATGCCACTCCCATGGACGGAACCTAGGGGCAGTTCACTCTTCTGTGAGTATGCATCTTGCCGATGGTTGCTTCATGTGGGTATTCATTGCACACAGCAGGTTAGTTCTACATTGTTCCTCAATGTTTTTCTGTGTTGCATTTTGCCTATTTGTTACTTGTTTTTATATTTTGCTGAGATGTTCATAACAGGAATTGTTTATGCTGCTGGGGAGGTTCCCTCGTGCCCCCTTCTTGGTCATGGATTGGTTCTGGTATGGTTGCTTGGCTTTGGGTCTGAACTGTAGAGGACTCTAACTCACCACTCTCTAAAGTAAGAGGAGCACATGCTCAGAAAATTGATTGGATTTCTGAAACTCTCGCATTGCAGGAAGGGATTTAACACCTAGAGTATGGAATCCTACAGGGACTAACAGAAAGAAGATTATTGAAGGTAATCTCCATCCATTGCTACAACAGTGATGTAAGAATGAGGTGGCCACTGGCCCATCCACTCTGGGCTTAGGCACACCATCCCGAGCCTTCCCTCTGACACAACTTCCTGTTTCTGTAAAGGTGGGTCTAGGTTAGAAGGAAGGTTCAGGGCTGGTGTGAGCAATAGATGCAAGTTGCTGCTCATTGCCAGCTGAGATATGAAGGGTTTAAAAGGTATGAAGGAGCAAAGAGGGAAGTCAAGAGACACCCGTTCACCTGGGTGGAGGAGGAGAAGGAGAGACACTGGGTGGAAGTGGGTTTCTTATGTTGCACATCCCACAGACAGGCCTTCATTCATGCTATATATCTCATGGCATATCTCTTCCCAGAGACACAAAAAAATTGAATAGCATACATGAAAATATGATATTTAAAACTGGTCTCCTTAAAAATCTAAGCTACCTTTGCTAAAAAAAAAAATATTAAACAATAGAGATGATAGTGCCCTCTGTGGCATGCCGCATATAATTGGGTAATTACTAGATGATTAGTTATCAGTTATAATGAATTGCTGTTGGACTTGTAGGAAAAATAAAAACAATGCCAACACTTTAATGCAGTGGTTCTTAAATCTGTCCTGGGGGACCCTCAGCCAGTCAGGTTTTCAAGATATCCCTAATGTATATGCATGAGACAGATTTTTATGCCTGTCACCTCTATTATATGCAAATCTGCCTCAAGAATATTCATTAAGGATATCTTGAGGACCCAACTGTCTGGGGGTCCCCCAGGACAGGTTTAAGAACCACTACCTTAATGCCTACACTTGCCAGTCAGCCTAACAAAAGAAGATGACGGACAGCAGGGGGTACAGCAGGGGTGCCCAATGTCAGCCTTTGCCAGGTCAGGTTTTCAGGATTTCCCAAATGAATATGCATGAGATCACTATGCATACAATCAGTGCAGGCAAATAGATCTCATGCAAATGAACTGGGGAAATCCTGAAAATCCGACTGGATTACGGCCCTCAAGGGTCGGAGTTGGGCATCCCTGATGTACAATGTCAGATGTGACCCTGAAGTCCAGCAGCACTAACAGCATCTCTCCCATCATCTAACAACAACCATAAATCAATGCACAGTCCCAGTGCTATGGAAGCATTTTACTGATATTATCAGCTAGCTTATTTGCAGACATCCAGTTCTAGTTCTAAGACATCTATTTAGCTTTTATGCAAAGAAAATTGCATCAGATAAAGAAATAGCCCAAAAAAGGACTGATGTCGTCTGAATAAATAAGATAGTGGACATCAGATTGGGCTAATAATCTACATATAGATGCCCAGTAAAAATTAAACAAATTCACTCACAACGGTGACCCTTGGAGCACCCTAGCTACTGAATGCTATCTGGAAGAAACAGCATTAACCCAGTATACTTGCTAGCAGCAAGGAAAGAAGAAAGCCATTTTAGCACAGTACCTATCATCCCTATACCCTCAAACCTGTTGAACAAGATGCTACAATTTAAGGTGTTGAATACTGGCAGAGATATTTATTAATATAAGCATATGATCAGAACCCTGCTAGATTACATCCAGTGTGGAGAGTAGCAGGATTTTGGCATTATGGACCTGGTGCAACCCATATTGGAAAGGATTGAAAATGGAGTATTTTTTTTCAATATAAACCAATAGCTATTGCAACACCACATTTTTCAGAAAAGAAAGAGAAGAAACATGATGTTAATTGGTCCCCACCATGGCACCAGGCAAATACAAGTTAGTTTTAATCACTGTGGAAGATCACCAGTTGATAATGAAAAATTCTTACATGCAGTAATGATGGGCAAATTTTCTGCTGCATAGCCATTAAGGAGGCAATTCTTTAACTAGGTGCCTTCATTGGGCACCTTGAGGGTGTGTGGTAGGAGCCTATTTTATTAGGGAACCTAGGTGTCTAGGCTCCATTAGAGAATACAAGTGGCCCGGTATCAGTGTGCCTAACATTTGGACACCTGCACTTACACAAACCATAAATCTGGTGTAAGTGCAAGCTGCTAAATGTCGCAGTGATATGTGTAACTCAGTGTATCTCAAACTGTGTGCCTCCTGAGATTCCAAGTGTGCCGCCGCACACTGAGGAGGAAGACAGGCGTCTGCCAGCTGACTTCCCTACGCAGTACAGCGCCAGCGCTGCCCGATTCACCGAAGGCCTGCATGTTTCCCCCTTCTCTCTAACATCCTCCAGCTTCCGCCTGGCCTCTCGGTCTCTCCTTTAAAGCTAATTACAGCAGCCTGCAGAGGATTGCCGGTAGTTAAAATGATTTTATTTTCAATATAGTGATTGAAATGTGTCAGTTTTGAGAATTTATATCTGCTGTGTAAATTGTGTGTATATGAAAAATGAATGGAAAAAGTTGCATTTACAAAGGGGAAGGGATCTGGGGCAGAGCTTGGGTGGGCCTAGGGAGGTCTGTGGTTGGGGTACTTAGTTGATATTTATTAGATTTAGGTGGTACTTAGCTTGTAGTTGAGAAACACTGCTGTAGGCAATCAGCTGGTGCCAGTGTCTCTCCTCTCCGGCCCTCTCCCCTGCTGGGACCCCCTACTGGCATCTCAGGGCCTATCTGGAAGGTCTCTGCACATGCACAGATATCAACATGATGATGTCACACATATGTGTGATGTCATCAAGGTAACATCCACATACTTCTGGGAAAGTTTGAGAGACACTGGTGTAACTTATAGATTTCTGTAAATTACATGAATAATGGGAACCCCACCTATGCTCTGCCCATGTGTATGCTTCCTTTGCAAATATGTGGAGGGCCATTTTCAGTAGTGTGTCCAAGTCTGACTTTGGTTGTTTCCTGTAAGACATCTAGAAATCGGGGAGGAGAAACATCCATTTTCAAAACTGTTAGTTGTCCAATTTTTTTTTGTGTGTGTGTGTGAAAATCATCTAGATGTTTTGGCCTTCAGGACATTAAACCTTAGGATGCCTAACTTTTTGACCATTTTCGACCACAAAAATGTCCAAGTTCAAAACATCTAAATCCAGACCATTTGGGCGTGGGAGGGGCCAGCAATGTAATGGAATGGCCACACACACATACCACAGAACAGTGGGACACCTTAGAAGGCAATACTGTGAACTTCACATAAAGGGTGCCAGAAGTATATCTCATCATAACCCCCTTATAATGTATGGTGAGCTCTTTAAAACTCCCCCCAAACCTACTGTACCTATCTGTCTACCACCCCAATAGCCTTTATGGCTGCAGGTGTCACCTACGAGTATATAGCAATACATTAGGATTTTGGTGGGCTTACACTTTCCACCACTAGGGCTTATTTTCGGGGATGTCTTATTTTTTTCATGCATAACAATCATGTCTCCCTTCCTCTCCTCATACCCAATTCTTCATCTATCCTTTCTCCCCCCCCCCCTCACCCCACGTGCAGCATCTTTCCTCCTCTCCTATCCATCCCCTTTTTCAGCATCTTTCTATCCCTCCCTCACATCCTCCTGTGTAGCAGAACCCCACTGACCCTACCACCATGAGACTGACATACCTCCACTCCGAGGCCTCCAAAAGCAGCAGTGGTGGCAGCACTCTGAATAGGCCGTGAAGCAACCCGTTCAGAGTGCTGGCACCACTGCTGTTTTTGGAGGCCTCGGAGCAGAGGTATGTCATGTCTCATTGGGGTGGGGGGTCGCTGAATTGATGAGTCTGATTTTTTTCGTTGAATCAGGCAGCACTAGTGTCAGGGATAGTGTTGGGGAGGGGCTTCGGGGATCAATCTTAACTAGGACTTATTTTTGGATTAGGGCTTTTATTAGGAACACCTTTAAAAATCTTGCTTGGGCTTATTTTCAGGATAGGTCTTATTTTCGGGGAAACACAGTATTAGTATATACACACATATTGTATATGCTACGAGGAGATGCTGAAAAGTTCTCAGCCCAATCAAGAAGAGAATGACGTGTATATGGTTCAATCAATGATCTGAAACAATGTCAAAACTTAGAATTTTGTTTCTGCAAAATTGGCACTTAATGAAATAAGATAACATTCTTTTCAGCTACAGTGGCAAAATAACACTCAGAATTTAGGAAGTTTTGTCAACTCCAGAGCAGACACTGCTCTTAACATGTCAATATACCCCTGGGATATAGGGCCTAAAATAAAATTTAAAATATCCCAAATGATTGAAGAATACCAGTTACATTTAGAGACAATAAACATTTTCAAGAAAATTTTAGAACATAAGAATATCTTTACTGGATCAGACCAATGGTCCATCAAGCCCAGTAGCCCATTCTCATGGTGGCCAATCCAAATCCTTAGTACCTGGCCAAAACCCAAGGAGTAGCAACAATCCATGCTACTGAACCAGGGCAAGCAGTAGCTTCCCCCATGTCTTTCTCAATAACAGACTATGGACTTTTCCTCCAGGAAACTGTCCAAACTTTCCTTAAAACCAGCTATGCTACCCGCTCTTGCCACAATCTCTGGCAATGCGTTCCAGAGCTTAACTATTCTCTGAGTGAAAAAATATTTCCTCCTATTGGTTTTAAAAGTGGTTCCCTGTAACTTCATTGAGTGTCCCCTAGGGGGCAATTTACCAAACCAAGTGACCAGCCTGATCCTAATATTAGCAAGACTTCAAACTAGCAGGGGCAACATTTCCACATGGGAGATGACAGGACTCCACCACCTTTTCACAGCATCTCCTAGAAAGGCAGGTATCTTCCTAGCAGTGATTAATCTAGGCAGTATCTGAATCAATATTTTTTATTTTATTTATTCAATTTTCTGTATCGTTCTCCCAGGGGAGCTCAGAGTGGTTTACATGAATTTATTCAGATACTCAAGCATTTTTCCCTGTCTGTCCCGGTGGGCTCACAATCATTCGTATTAGAGAATGACACGGTGGCGGTTTACCCGCGGCCACCGCATTTTAGCCGCGGGTCACCGCCGAAAACGGGGAAGAAAACTAGCAGTCGCTGCGGCGACGGGGACAAGGCCATTCACCGCCCGCGGGGCGGTGAATGGGTCTTGTCCCCACAGTGAGGCATGAAGGATCGCGCGGTCCCCGCAGCTCACACCCACCTGCCCAATCGATTCTAGTGTTTAGCCAGCTCTCTCCCTTCTCCTCACCTTAGTTTGTAGATTTTCTTTTTCGGCGACCCGCACGCTATCAAAGAGCCGCTGCTGCTCAGTTTCGATCATCTGCTCTGACGCAACCGGAAACAGGAAGTTGCAGCAGAGCAGAAGATTGAACACTGAGCAGCCGCGCGTGTGCGGCTCTTTGGGAAAGCGTGCAGGTCGCTGAAAAAGAAAGCCTGCAAATTAAGGTGAGGAGAAGGGAGAGAGCTGGCTAAACACTAGGATCAATTGGGCAGGCGGGTGGGGGCTGCGAGGACCGTGCGATCACCCGTGTTCCCGGCTCAGACTGTAAGGAGGGAGTGAAAGGGAAAAGGATTCTGGGCCAAGGGGATGAAAACGGAAAGAAAAACCCACAGCAGGAAAGAAAGGGAAGGACAGGCAGGTGAGCCAGATGCTAGAAGCAGGGGGGGGGGGGGGAAGAAAGAGGGAAAAAAGCTAGATGGGGTTGAAAAGAAGAGACACACTGGTATGGAAGAGGAAGATAGGGGAAATCTGGACACAGGAAGGTAACAGAAAGAGGGGAAATTATGTGCATGGGGCATAGGGACAGAGACAAAAAGGGGACATGCCATGGGGATGGTATATGGACACAGAGGGGGGGGGGGCAATGGCAGATACATAGGGGAGATATTAGAAATGGGGAAAAGTATATAAAATCGTACCCGTTTGAGGCTTTTATGTATGCAGCGGTGACGGTGACGGGGCGGTGAATGGGGTGGCAGTGGCGGTGACGGGGCGGTGAAGGGAATGACGGTGACGGGGCGGTGCAGAGGATGGAGAGACGGGGACGGGGCGGTGACGGGGACCAATTTTTTCACCGTGTCATTCTCTAATTCGTATCTAATGTACTTGAGGCGATGGGGGATTAAGTGACTTGCCTAGGGTCACAAGGAGCAGTTAAGGCACAATTCATTTATACATAATGAATTATTCTCCAAGGACAAGCAAGCTATATCATTCTCACAGGTGAGAGATGTCATCCATGGAGCCCAGTGTGGAAACGCTGCCTAGTGTACTGTACCTTTAAGAAATTAAGGCAGCACTCCCACTACGCAGGTGCTTTCCCACCTGATTCGTGAGCATGGGACCAGAAGTCTTTCTTTATCTGTGGTGAAGAGAGGATACATTGTTATAGGCGTTTTTCTCAAAACATACCGGTATATACTCAGTGAGTCTTTGGGTGTCTTCCCTCATGGGCTTTTTTGGCTGCTTTCTTTAGAATTTTTCCCTTAGATTCTTTTTTTTCTGCAGAATTCCCTCAAGAATATGAGTTCCACAATGAAATACCGAAATGAAGTATATATTTGAATACGGTTTTGTCTGTGTGTGTGTGCAGAGCCATTAAAACCTATCACATCTGCAGAGAATCTAGTTAAAAATGAATCACCACCACTACTTTTATCCTTTCACGTAAGCAAAGTGCAAGAGAAATGTGTACAATTATTAGAATATATTTAAATAAAGACCCAATTTGAAACAAAACAACTAGGAAAAGACTAAGATATTAAAGTCTTAGATCATAGGTGGGTACCTGTGGGAATGTCATGCAAAAGCTGCAGTGATTGTTTTTGGTAAAAAGTTACTTATGAATCAGCACAGCTATGGTTTGTTCTGCATGAGCATGTTAATAGAGCAATTTTAATATGAAGAGCAGGTTGGCTCATGGGAATGGAACAAAAGGTTTTGCAAAATTAAAACAAAATAATTATAGCTCTAGGTGTATTACCAACTTTCCATAGTAGTAGCTAGAATAAATTTGGGCTGATAATGGAGGAGGAGAAGGGGATTAAAGATGGTGGGGGAATGGAGGGAAAGTAGCAGACTGGGGAACAGAAAATGTGTATCTTTCACTCATTATCACAGACTTTTTAATAGATAGCAGTTGTAATAATTTACAAGAGTAATTAATGCACCCACACAATAATTAAAATGGAAATTTATGAAATTGTCTTAAATGAATTAAAGAAGCCTCTGTACTTAGATGGAGCCCCTTCCTCATACAGATATATTATCAAGAGTGACTGATCATGACAAATACGTTGTGCTGACTTTATAAAAATGTAAACTGTATTGTTCCTAATAGCTTGCAGCTATAGATTATCTTGGAAGAGAAACCTTCTACTAAACTAGATAATTTTGCACTTAACATTTTAAATAAGCTGTTTTTGAAATGAATCAAATTTCTTTCTGGGAATGAAAAGACTATTTACCAGCTGGTATCAGTTCATCTGAGGATTCTGATCCAGTCTTGGCCTTTTTTTATTTGATTAAAGGTAACAATTTTATAATAGTTGGTTTTTTTTTCTGTATCAAGGAAGAAATATGTAACACTCTCCCAGGCCCATCTTACATAAGAACATAAGAATTGCTGCTGCTGGGTCAAACCAGTGGTCCATCGTGCCCAGCAGTCCGCTCAAGCAGCGGCTCCCAGATCAAAGACCAGTGCTCTAAATGAGTCCAGACTCACCTGCATATGTTCCAGTTTAGCAGGAACTTGTCCAACTTTGTCTTGAATCCCTGGAGGGTGTTTTCCCCTATAACAGACTCCGGAAGAGCGTTCCAGTTCTCTACCACTCTCTGGATGAAGAAGAACTTCCTTACGTTTGTACAGAATCTATACCCTTTCAGCTTTAGAGAGTGTCCTCTCGTTCTCCCTACCTTGGAGAGGGTGAACAATCTGTCTTTATCTGCTAAGTCTATTCCCTTCAGTATTTTGAATGTTTCGATCATGTCCCCTCTCAGTCTCCTCTTTTCAAGGGAGAAGAGGCCCAATTTCTCCAATCTCTCACTATACTGCAACTCCTCCAGCCCCTTAACCATTTTAGTCACTCTCCTCTGGACCCTTTCGAGGAGTACCAGTGCTGGACGCAGTACTCCAGGTAAGGGCGCACTATGGCCCGGTATAACGGCATGATAACCTTCTCCGATCTGTTCGTGATCCCCTTCTTAATCATTCCTAGCATTCTGTTCGCCCTTGTCGCTGCCATTGCACATTGCATGAACGGCTTCATCGACTTGTCGATCAGAACTCCCAAGTCTTACAGCAAAGGAACTTATGCTTAGTATTGAAGCTGAGTTGTTACTCACTCCATTGTATCTAGTGTTGATTCTCTGATTAGGAAAAGGTTTTCTTTAGGAAAATAGGTATTCATTGACTCCCTTAACTGTGTTCATATAAAAGTCCCCACAATTTTTGTGGTATTACAGCACAATGTAAACTTTACAGACAAGCCTCCCCACATTCAGGGGACTTAGCCGGCTGGGAATGGCTCCTGGACAGCTCAGTAACACTTAGCCAACTATCCAGCGATATTCAGCAGGAGATAGCCAGCTGTCTCATGCTGAATATCCAGCATGCCGGATTGGCCAGTGACTAGCTATGTCGAATGACATAGCCAATCACCGCCAATATTCAGTGGCTCGCCAGCTAATGCTAGCGGCTAGATAGACCTACCTCAAAAACAGGTCTATCTTTCATTGCTTTGCCTTGGTTGGCCAGCCATTGAATATCAGCTTGACCGGCTAAGTCTGAGGCGACAAACTTTGACCTGGATATTTAATGCCGGTGGCCAGATATGGCTCCAGCACTGAATATACAGTATCACCGCAGACTATGGGAGGTAGCTGAACTGCATCCCATGGTCTCAATTTCAGGCCCAATGTCTTCAACAAAAATAACTTAACATCTAGTATTCTTTGGTGTGGCATGCATAAAAACCAATGATGTATTACATATTTTCTTTCCTTGAAATACTCTTGAGGTCTCATTTGTTCCTTTTTAGGGTTCTCCCTGGGGCAGTTAAGAACATAAGAAATGCCTGCATCGGATCAGACCTGGGGTCCATCCAGTCCAGTGATCCGCACACATGGAGGCTCAGCCAGGCTTACCCTGGTACATACATTAGTCACTCGTATCCCTCAATGTGTCCTGCAAGAAGATGTGCGTCCAATTTTCCCTTAAATCCTAGAATGGTAGTTTCCTCCACCATCTCTTTCGGGAGAGAGTTCCAGGCGTTCACCACTCGCTATGTGAAGCAGAACTTTCTGACATTTGTCCTGGCCGTGTCCCCTCTCAGCTTCAGGCTATGACCTCTGGTCCGATTCTGGGTCACATTCGCCAATGTGAATAAAGCTATTTCTTGCTCTCCATCCTTTCCCCCTGCTGGTGAGTGAGCTTGCTCCATTTTGTCGATTCCTTTTAGCAATTTAAAAGTCTCTATCAGATCCCTTCTCAGTCTTCTCTTCTCAAGGGTGAATAATCCCAGTTTTCTGAGGCGATCCTTGTAGCTCGAGTTCTCCATACCTTTTACTAGCTTCGTCGCTCGCCTCTGCACCTTCTCCAGCAGTGTTATATCTTTCTTCAGGTATGGAGACCAGTGTTGGACACAGTATTCCAAGTGTGGTCTGACCATTGCTCTATAAAGCGGCATTATGACCTCCCTTGACCTTCCCCCCCTTTCCATTTTTTAGGGACACTCTCTCATTAGGGCCTCAACAGTTTTTAAAGACACCAATTTGCCAGTTTGTTTTCCTATCTATTGTTTAGTTTTTGTTATTAGGATTCTGTGAACAATATAGAATGAGGATACTTTCTACATGCAGATCACTATCCCCCTCCTTTACAAAGCCGCGCTAGCGTTTTTAGCGCCAGCCATGGCAGTAACAGCTCGGAGACTCATAGGAATTCTATGAGCGTCAGAGCTGTTACCACTGATGCTGGCACTAAAAACGTGCGGCTTTGTAAAGGAGGGGGTTTGCTAATTTAAAAAAAGTTTCATGTTGGTTACTGTTGTTGCCAGCTTTCTAATCAGGGTCACGTAATCAACACCAATAAACATAAAAATAATGAAAAATTGAAGGCAATCTTGTGCGTTTCAAAGATGGTATATGCACCAAATTTTTGTGCAATCAATTTGAATTTATGAAGGAATTCTGAGATTTGAAGTCTGATTTCACTAAAATGTAAGAATCCCAAAGACTGGTGACATATAAATACAGGTATTAAGCGATATATAGCCAAGGAGACTTTCTATTGCATACAGTTATAACTGCAGCAGGGTGACACTATCAAATATTTTCAAACATTTGTAATCCTTTTGTTTAGATTTATTTTTTACCCTTTTCCTATTAATTATTTTTTTATTTTTCCCATGTTTTCTCTCCTTTCTGATTTCTAGGATTTTTTTTTTTCCTATTATTCATCTTGGCCCCCTTTTTTCATGCTACATTAGAGTTTTTTTATCGCCGGCCACTGCGATAAAAAAACCCTAATGCAGCTTGATAAAAGGGGGGGGGGGGCTTTATTCTCTCAGCATTTCCAGAAAGATATGGGAGAGTCCCTGGATGTCATGTATTTGGACTTCAGTAAGGCTTTTGATAGTGTCCCACACCGTAGGTTATTGAACAAGATGAGTTCGTTGGGACTAGGAGAAACATTGACTGCATGGGTTAAAGACTGGCTCAGTGGCAGACTCCAGAGAGTGATGGTAAATGGCACTCCCTCCGAAAAGTCAGAAGTGAACAGTGGCATGCCGCAGGGCTCGGTCTTGGGTCCAATCCTATTTAATATCTTTGTACGGGACCTGCCTCAGGGACTTCAAGGTAAAATTGCATTATTTGCCAATGACGCTAAACTGTGCAACATAGTGGGCAAAAACACAATGCCCGACACTATGACGCAGGACCTACTCGTACTAGAACAATAGTCCACAACTTGGCAACTGAGTTTTAATGCCAAAAAGTGTAAGGTTATGCACCTTGGCAGTAGAAACCCACACAGAACTTACACCCTGAATGGTGAGACCTTAACAAGAACTGTTGCAGAACGGGACCTAGGAGTAATCATTAGTGAGGATATGAAGACTGCCAATCAAGTGGAGAAAGCATCATCCAAGACTAAACAAATGCTGGGTTGCATTCATAGAAGTTTTGTCAGCCGAAAGCCCGAAGTTGTAATGCCGTTGTACAGGTCCATGGTGAGATCTCATCTGGAATATTGTGTTCAATTTTGGAGGCCACATTATCAAAAGGATGTGCTGAGAATGGAGTCAACGAATGGCCAGTAGGATGGTCTCAGGACTCAAGGATCTCCCATATGAAGAACGTCTAGGTAAGTTGCAGCTATACTCTCTCGAGGAACGCAGAGAGAGGGAAGACATGATAGAGATGTTCAAATATGTTACTGGCCATATTGAGGTAGAAGACATCTTTTTCCTTACAGGACCTACGGCAACAAGAGGGCACCCGTTAAAAATCAAGGTTGGGAGATTTCATGGTGACACTAGGAAGTATTTCTTTGCTGAAAGGGTGGTTGATCGTTGGAATGATCTTCCACTTCAGGTAATTGAGGCCAGCAAAGTGCTCGATTTTAAGAAAAAATGAGATAAGCATGTGGGTTCACTTCGAGGAAGTGCTTAGGGGGGAGGGTTCTTAGAGTGGGCAGACTTGTTGGGCCGATGGCCCTTTTCTGCCGTCATTTTCTATGTTTCTATGTATTTTCTATCTTTTTGTCATTTTTCTTTTGCTTGTTATATATTAAATTCTTTTGTTTCCTTTTCCTTGTGCTTCTCTTTTTCCATTCTGCTCTTCCTTCCCTCCTGTTCTCTCTCTCACACACACACAATCTTCCTCCTCACTCATTCAGGCTCCCCACTTCTCAATAATTCCCTCATCTTTTCCTCCACTCCTTCTTTGCTTTTCTTCTCCATACCACCCTTCCCCTCCTTTTTATTCACTTCTGCTACTTCCCACAGATGTTCCTTCTAACTCCTTCCTAAGTCTCTCTTGTTTTTCCCATCTCTCTTCCCTCCATCTTCTCTCCCTTCTTTGTCTCTGCCTCTCTATATCTTTCCTTCTCCTCCCTCACTCCCTTCTTTTTTATTTTGCATTTTCCTCCTATCTTTCTCCTTCTTTATTCCTAACATGCTCTATGTCTCTCTTTTTCTTTCTTCCACTTTGCACCCTCTATTTCTCCCTCTGCCCTCTTAGGACTGTCACCCTTCTGGCACACAAACTCCCATCCTCCTTTACCTCCTCTTGGCACATTCTAGCTCTCTTACTTTTTCCCAGGTGCCATTTCTCATCCCCTTCTCCCTCTTGGCACTCTATCTCTTCGCTGCCTAGACCATTCTCTCTTTCTCTCCCCCTCACACACTATGTGTTCTCTCTCTTTTCCCTTTCCCCAGACACACTCTCTGCTCCTTCTCCCTTCCCTTCCTTCTCAGGCATATTCGGTTTCCTTTTCCTGCCCCCTTAGCTCCAACTGCTGCTGGCACACATCTTACTAGTTTTCCACTTCCTATGCTTACCTCCCTGTTCCATCCATTCCCACCTGTGTTCCTAATTTGTTCATCCACTGTCTCATTCCCAATTTTCATTCTCTGTGCTAATCTCCTCCCCAGCCTGTTCTACTTCTGCATTTACCACTCCCCAGTTCCTTCCCTGCCTCTCTTTCCTTCCTATCTCATGACATCTGCCTCCCATAGCCAAAAATAAAAAAACAAGAGATGGGCAGTAAATTTGGTGCCCCCCCCCACCTCTCTTGCGCCCTTTGCGGCCACACCAGTCGCATAGCCCTTAGTATGACCCTAATTACTAAACTAATACTAGTCAGCTCCATGGGAACCAGTTCGGTGAGTGCTGAGCAACCCCAATATTAAGCAAGTCCCTTCACTGTGTCCAGGAAGGATTATTTTATATTATGTTTGGCATCCCCAATCATTTTGAAATGTGGCATCTATGATCAGCTCCCAATGTTAGAAAATCTGATAGTGGGTATACCAGATTATTCTTAAGAGAAAAACGACTTGTGAATTAAAAAGAACGAGCTGTAACTTGTTACTTGTAGCATAGCTTGAAGTTAAACTCTTTGACAGAAGAAGCACTACTAAAGGGTCTATTTTGTCAGCACTTATTGGCAAGATTTTACACTGCTGTACAGTCAGCTGATGCAGATACTATCCTCAGCCGACCTTTCCCAGTTCCAGTGCAAAGATGCAGCCAGAGCTCTAAGGTTTCAAATTTCAAATGTTAGCAACTATCCTAGTTCCTTCCTATGCTTTCCTAAAGAAATCATAGGAAAGAACAGCTTGACCCAGCAAACAAGTATGTCTGCAAATATTTAACAGGAATGAAGACTCTGGTCTTGCTTAGTAAGGCTCCTAGTTTACTGACTCCACAAAACAAAACACAATTAAATTAAAGAAATAAAATATAGTGGATTTTTTTTTGCACCTTTACTATTAACAGTGGGAGTTCATACATATAGGATCCCAGAAATTCTTTATACAATAAAAGCATAGAAAATTGTGTAGGCACTGGGATGATACAAGGATATTACATAGACAAACCTTCAGTCTTATGATTATCCATCCCCATTAGCATTCAGATTGATAAACTCCCTTTCCTGAAATGTTGAAAATTAAGTTCAAAATCATGACAACTACACAACAACCCTTCCCAGATCAAGCCTATAACAGAACATGATTGGACAGAGAAAATTTTTCTAAGGATATTTATATGGCTTTATGCTTAGTTATCCATAGAGAAGGGCTTTTTGAAAACTGCCCAACTTACAAGTACCTTTCTTTATGAGAACTGGTGCAAAGTCCATGCATCAACATAGAGCCTTCAAAATTGCCTCACATGAATATTATCCCTTGTTTTATATAGAAAGATAAACATAATACAAAGATAGATAATAGATAAATATAGAGGGGCATTTTCAATATGTCTGCTACTGCTACAGCTATTAATTATTTCTATAGCGCTATTAATTATTTCTATACACAGCACCGTACAGAGTCACAAAGAAGACAGTCCCTGCTCGAAAGAGCTTACATTCTAAACAGACAAGAAAGACAAACAGGGTGTCATGGATACAGTTAAGGGGAACAGTTAATCGGCTGGCTAGGTTGGTAAGCAGTGGGGAGTAGGGTTATAGTCTGAAGGCTATATCAAAAAGGTGGGCTTTCAGTCTGCTTTTAAACAAGGGAAGGAAAGGGGCTTGGTGATCAAACTCAGATAATTTATTTCAGGCATGGGGGCAGCTAGATGAAAGGAACGAAGTCTGGAATTGACAGTGGAAGAGAAGGGTACAGCTAAGAGCAGCTTATCTGAGGAACGGAGTTCTTTGGGAGGTGTATAAGGAGGGAGAAGAGAGGTGAGATATTGAGCAGCAGCAGAATGAACACACTTGTAGGTCAGCGAGAGGAGGTTGAACTGAATACGAAGGCAGATAGGGAGCCAATGAAGAGATTCAAGGCAAGGGGTGGCATGAGTGTAGCGAGGTTGTTAGAAAATGAGTCATGCAGCAGAGTTTTGCACCGACTGCAGGGAGAGAGGTGGCACTGCGTGAGACCAGTTCTCTTTCCCGATCAACAGAGTGTGACAGTCGACTCTGCAGGGGGGGCAGAGAAGCCAAGACAGTCATCGGAGCACTCGGAGGTATTGAAGCAGCGGATCCCTGAAGATTTTCTTAAGCTGAATACCGCTCCTGTTGAGGTTACAGGTACTCTGTCTCCACCAGAGGTTCTTAGAATAGAGCTTATACCCATGCAAAGACCCAGGATTTTCAATATGGAAACACTTTGGGATACAATATCTAACTTACAACTTCAGGAAAGGGAAATCATGTTTGACGAATTTACTTCAATTTTTTGAGACCGTGAACAAACAAATTGATAGTGGAGAACCGGTGGACATAATATACTTGGACTTTCAGAAAACGTTCTGACAAGGTTCCACATGAAAGACTTCTCAGGAAACCATGGAATAGAGGGAGATATACTAAGATGGATAGGCAAATGGCTGGAGAACAGAAAGCAGAGAGTGGGCATAAATGGGAAGTTCTCAGACTGGGAGAAAGTGACTAGCGATGTGCCCCAGAGCTCGGTACTTGGGCACATCTTATTTAATATTTTCTTCAATGATCTAGAAGAAGGAACATCCAGTGAGATCATCAAGTTTGCAGACGACACAAAGTTATGCAGGGCAATCAGATCGCAGAAGGATAGTGAGGAACTCCAGAGTGACTTGTGTCAGTTAGAGAAATGGGCGGAGAAATGGCAGATGAAGTTTCAAGTGGAAAAGTGCAAAGTAATGCATTTAGGCAGAAAGAACAAGGAACACGAGTATAGAATGTCAGGTGCAACTCTGGGTAAGAGCGAACAAGAAAAGGACCTGGGTGTACTAATAGAATGGACCCTGAAACCGTTGGCACAATGCGCGGCAGCGGCAAAGAAAGCATATAGAATGTTAGGCATGATAAAGAAAGGAATCATGAGTAGATCGGAGAAAGTTATAATGCCGCTTTATAGAGCAATGGTCAGACCACACTTGGAATACTGTGTCCAACTTTGGTCTCCCAACCTAAAGAAGGATATAAAACTGCTGGAGACGGTGCAGAGACGAGCAACGAAGCTAATAAAAGGTATGGAGAACTTGGAATACGAGGAACGACTTAAAAGACTGGGATTGTTCTCCCTTGAGAAAAGGAGACTGCGAGGGGATATGATCGAGACTTTCAAAATACTGAAAGGAATCGACAAAATAGAGGAGGAAAAAAAATTATTTACAATGTCCAATGTGACACGGACAAGAGGACATGGACTGAAGCTAAGGGGGCACAAGTCCAGGACAAATATCAGGAAGTTCTGCTTCACGCAACAAGTGGTGGACACCTGGAATGCTCTCCCAGAGGAGGTTATTGCTGAATCTACTGTTCTAGGATTTAAAAGCAAACCAGATGCACATCTCCTTACGAGAGACATAGAGGGATATGGGTGACTAAAATTACGCCAGTTGTACACCTGGCTGGGCCTCTGCGTATGCGGATCACCGGACTTGATGGACCGAAGGTCTGATCCGGAGATGGCAGTTTTTATGTTCTTAAACCTGAGAAAGAAACCAAGTGGAGATAAGATTTATTTATATAAATACAAATAAAAAACAAATACATATACTGTATATAAATACAATGTCCTTTGTCTTGGTGGTCACCAAGGGTCACAAAGGGCATTGTATTTATATACAGTATGGGGCTCATAATAGAAAAGGAAATATGTCTAAAAACCGGCCTAAATCAGCACTTGACGAACAGTATGACAAGTCATCCAAGTGCCGATAATCAAACCGGGTTTTAGACATATCTAAAAATGACTTAGGACTTTTCAGTGCTGCTGTACGACCAGAGCTAAAAGGGGTGTTTTAGGAGGAGTGGTGAGGGTGAGATTTGGGCAGGACATCTAAACTTGGTTGTACTGCAAGTATAACCGAAAGTTTAACAAGGCTGCCTGGACAGAACTTGTACATTGTGACTTGGGCCATGTAAAACCAGGTCTAAGTGCCAAAAAGGTATCCAAAGTGACCAGATAAGCACTGCAGACACAAAGTACAGACCCACACACACTGCCCAGTGATCACTGACCACCCACAACAGCATAAAAACTGGAATAAAGCATACATACCTGCCTCCACAACATTAGCACCTGGCATAGCAAAGCCTAGTAGAACAGCGCAGAGGTGGCTTAAGTAGTGTGGGGAGTGGGCTAGTGAACCATAAAGAGGAGGACCCAGGCACATAAGCCACTCTAACCACTGCATTTATGGTGGAACAGGTGCACCCCACCAAACTCTACTGTATTGCCATATAGGTGCCACCTGCAGCCGTGAGGACTATTGGAGTGGTAGACAGTTGGGTTTAGTAGGTTTTAGGGGTGTTTGGTGGGGCTCACCATAACCTATAAGGGAGTTATGGTGAGATGTGGCACCCTTTTTGTGAAGTTTGCAGCAGTGGCCTGTAAGGTGCCCCACTATTCTTTTGCCATGTCTGGGTGTCCAGTCCATCACTTTGCTGGCCCCTCCCACATCCAAAAGGTCCTTTTGTAGGCGTTTTTGACTTGGACAAATTTTTGGACGAAAATGGAGTATAAAGATAGACAACTTAACAGTCTGGGTGATCAAACAGCTGGACGTACAGTTAGACGACTCTCGAAAAAAACAAAATATTTTGGGCATATTTTTTGATAATGGACTTTAGACACTGCCGACTTTGGGTGACTAGCGACTTAGGCCCAAAACGGATTTAGATATTTCTTTTGATTATGCCCTCCATTATATGTATTTTTTATTTGTATTTATATAAATAAATCTTAACTCCAAGGTTGATGTGTACTGTCCCACTCCCCACTTGGCATATACTTTGGAGCCATTCCATAAAATATTTTAAAAATAAACAGTAACACTAAAATCTATTCTTACCCTTACAGGTAACCAATGAGACTTACCCATAAATAGTGTAACATGATCAGTATAATTCCTCCCCAAATTATCTTAACTAGTACATTTTGTAGTAACTGAAACCTATGAATCTGCCTATCTGGCAAACCCAGCAAAACAATATTTATGTAATCCAGATGAGACAATATTAAAGACTGTATAATTAACTGTAACTAGTGAGGCTCTAAAAATTTACATATTCGTTGAATCATTTTTAAATTATATAACACTTTCTTCATCACCATATTCACATGAGATTCTTTTGTTAGTTTCTCACCCTACCCAATATTTTATTCTCTGATTGTAAGGATACAAATGTACCTGTGAAATTTATCATTCTTCCTTCCCATTCAAAGTCTCTCGGTTTTGTGGAGGTTAATCTTCAATTCATTCATAGCCATCCACTATTTTATTTGCATAAATACCTCATACATGAGACGTGGAAGGGCATTTTTTTGAAAGAACGTCCAAGTCAGAACATACCAAACAGAGATCTATCTCACCTGTAGATTTGAACAGACCTGCTTCCTGATCTGTTAAGAAATGCCCACTATACTTGAAGCTGTCAGAGAACATACTATCCCCTTTTGGTTTCACTTTCAGGGGAGAAAGAAGGGTCAGAAACCACTGGGGGATTAAGGAGATATCACGCCTTAATTTCTCCAGTGGATAAATCGGAACACCTTTTTGTAAACTGGATGTTCGTTGTAAGCAGGTCTAAATAAGGAGATCCTACTTTTCTTCCCCTTCATTAATATCTGTTGGATGTTCAGAATTCAGGTCCTCCCTAGTCCCACCTAAAACATACCCAGAATATATAGGGTTACTATTTTGAAAAAAGCCCCCCCCCCACCCCGGACACATGACTCTGTACCATTCTGGCTCCAGCTCCGCCCATTCTGCCCTAGCCCCACCTGGTTCCACCTACAACCTCGCCCAGTTCTGCCTCTAGCCCTGCCTTTCAGCCCCACTTCCAGAAAACCTCCTCTTTTTGCAAGGAGCTCCGGCCACATCTGGAGGGTCTGGAGCATGCACACACACACACACACCCTACTACGCTACTGGCTTGGATTAAAGTGAGAGAGGCTGTTGAAAGAAAGTAGAGTGAACATCAGAAAATTGTAGAATAAAAATGGATTACATGAGGGGTGAGGGAGACAAACAGGAAAGAGAAGGGATAAAAAGAGAGAGGAAAGTAAATCATTTATTTCAAATTAACCCCCTCTTTTTTCATTGCTTTTGGAATTTAAAAATGTGGATGTTACACTGCAATCTATTTTTACCCTTTCACTAAAGGAAAACTAGGTTTGTTTCCTTTAAGATAGAGGTGAGGCATTTATTTATTTATATACCACTTATATCCTAAGTGGTTTACATTCATGTACTTTATCAAATTTCCCTATCTGTCCCAGTGGGCTCAAACTCTATCTAGTGTACCTGAGGCAATGAGGGGATTAAGTGACTTGCCCAGGGTCACAAGGAGCAGCAAGGGATTTGAACCCACAAACTCAGGGTGCTAAGGCTGTAGCTCTAACCACTGCACCACACACTCCCGTGTGCTGAGTTTTCTGGTTCAAATTACTGTAGTTGTTTCTACCGTGGAGTGGAAGCATGGCCTAATGGTTAATGCAGCAGATTGTGAGTCTGACCTTGGTTCCGGGGAAAATGGCGGAAGCACTGATAAAAGAAAATATCGATGAACATTTTGAAAGAAACGAATTTCTAATAACCAGCCAACATGGTTTCTGCAGGGGGAGATCGTGCCTAACTAACTTATTGCACTTCTTCGAAGGAATTAACAAACGGATGGACAGAGGAAACCCCATAGACATCATATACCTAGATTTCCAAAAAGTCTTTGACAAGGTGCCTCATGAACGTCTACCGTATTTTCATGCATATAACGCGTGCGTTATACGTGTTTTTACAAACCATGCATAACCTTGCGCGGTATACGCGTGAGCGCGGTATATAAAATTTTTTTTACATAGTTCCCATCCCGCCCGACGCCCGATTCATCATCCGGAAGGACCGCTCGCACCCCCACCGCTCGCACTCCCACCCCGATGGACCGCTCGCACTCCCACCCGAAGAACCGCTCGCACCCCCACAGCCTCCTCCCCTCCCCCATGGAGAAGCTGTCTACCTTGTTTCCGGATTCCAGTGAGCCCAGCTGCTTCCTCTGCCGGCGGTCCTGCCCCTTCTCTGAGCCCTGCTGCGCTGCTTCCTCTTCCGGCGGTCCCGCCCTTTCTCTGACATCAGAGAAAGGGCGGGACCGCTGGAAGAGGAAGCAGTGTAGCGCATAGAAAGCAGTCTGGTGAAATTCAATTTCAGATTTATAATAGGAATAGGGTTACCATATTTGTGAGGTCAAAAAACAGGTCACATGACCCTGCCCTTACCTTGCTCTCACCTCACCCCCACCCCAGTCCTGTACTCTGCCTACCACCAGGCTCAACTCTGCAGTGCCCAAACCCCATCTTTCATCAATCTTGCACCTGCCCTGCCCCTACCCCCATTTTTCACCTATTTCCTTAGTCCCCCTTCCCATTCTCTGAACCCTTTTAGTGCTTCTCTCTGTCCCTCGAACCCCACAGGTGCTTATCTTCCCCCCCCCCAACCCCCTGTGGATGCTTCTCTTTCTCTCTCTCCCTTCTTCCCTTCAACCTCCCTCCCACAGATGCTTTTCTCTAACTCTCTCATTCTCTCTCTTTTCAACCCTTCCTTCCGTGGGTGCTTCTCTCTCTCTCCCAACTCCCTCCTTCCAACCCTCTCCCCAGCAGGATCCAGTGGCACAGACTTTCTCTCTCTCCAATCCCAGCTCACCCCGCAGTTGGGTATGTCTCCCCTGACCTCCACCTACCTCCTCCGCCAAAATTTAATCTTCGGCCCAGCTGGCATCAGCAGCAAGGAGAATCTACTGCTGTCAGTCTGCTCTTGAAGCCTTCTCTCTGAAGCAACTTCCTGTTCCTGCATAGGTGAGACTCTGTAGAGAGGCTTCCAGGGAAGGCCTCACAGCTGCTGCTGGTCAGCCCAAAGATTAAATTTTGGTGGAGGAGATTATGTGGGGGACAGGGGGAATATACCCTGGACACTATAGAAAGCCATCTGGATACCCGGACCGTCTTCTAAAAAGGATGTCTGATAACCCTATTCAAGTTACCCCCTCTTCTACGAAACTGCGCTAGCAGTTTCTAGCATGGGGAGCCGCGCTGAATGGCCTGCGCTGCTCCTGACACTCATATAGTTCCTATGAGCGTCGTGAGCAGTGCGGGACATTCAGCACGGCTCCCCATGCTAGAACATGTGTCAGGAATCCCTCAAATAATTTCCATACTGCTCCCAAATACCAATTTCATTCAACCATAATAAAAACGTATCATGTCCAACTAAATCAAATGCAGCTGAAAAATCCAGTTGCATGACAAACACTTGAACATATTTTTCTAAGCACAGTCTCAATTCTGTTTCAATGTTGCCAATATTGTTTTTGTGCTAAATAAACTCTGGAACCCAGATTTGGAATCAGAGCCCATACTCCTCCAAATAATATTTTAATATATACAGTAAGACACAGAACTGAAGAGTGTGCTACAGGATGATAATTCAGACAAATGGTCTTTTGACATATTTATGTATGAGGTTTCTAAACATTCTAACCAAAACCTGATCAGATTCATTCCAGTTACAGTCAACCAAGCAACCTTCCACTTCCTGTAACATCCTTCTCTTCCACCTAGCAAATCAGTAAAACCCCCTGACAACTTACTAACCTGTCCTTCACATTCAGTTACCTTATTTTATCTTGAAAAAAAAAAGTGTTGCAAAGTCATTGGCCTGGAAAGAATTATTACTAACCTTACTAGGAGCATTACTTGTTTTTCGTACCTCCCCAAATAGTTTTCTAATGGAATGTTGATTGTCACTTATTAAGCTAGAAAAGTATAGTACATGTTTTCATTTCCTTTTAATCCTTTATAGTCAATCCATACCATCAATATTTATCTTCTACTGTACCTCCAAAGATTTCTACCATTTCTTTTCCAACTCCCTACATTCTCTTTTCTTCTGTAATAGTTTTCATATTTCCCTTATCCTGGCTTTCTTCCAAAATGTACTTATTTGGATCTTAAATTCTGCCCACATATATCTTATACACCTTATGACAGAGACCACTGGCCATTTTAGTACTTGTCCTCCAGACCAACTTCATCAGTATTTTATCCAGAGGAAGGTATGGTCTGCAGAACTGTCCATAGTACTCCAAATGAGGTCTTAGAAGAGATTTACAGTACAGTACTCCCCTGAAATTCACAGGGGTTACGTTCCAGGAACCCCCTCAAATTTCGAAAAAACGCAAATATGTTTTTTAGGCAGGGGAGACAGGAGAGGGCAGCTCCTGATTGGTAAGGCCCGACTTTAGTACAGGAAGAGGCGGTCGGAGCATACAGTGAGTGATTTCCTTCACTCGCTGGCGCTCCGGCTGCCCTCTCCTGCCCGGTCATTCATGGTCTGAAAATACCGCGAATGACCGGGACCACGAACTACTGACCGCAAATTTCTGGGGGAGCACTGTATACAGAGGCATCATCCCTCCTTTTTCCTATGCATTGGGCATCTTTGTTGCTTTTGTCATCATCTTAGAAACATAGAAACATCCAGTCTGCCCATCCGCAGTTCCACTCTCTAAGAGATTCCACGTGACTATCCCAGGCTTTCTTGAAGTCAGACACAGTGTCTGTCTCCACCACCTCTACCGAGAGACTGTTCCATGCATCTACCACCCTTTCTATAAAAAAGTATTTCCTTATCTTATCTGCCTATTTGGCCACTTCAAGATAAGCATATTTAATAACCCCCAGATTCTACTCTTCTTGTATGTACAGAACCTCTCTCCCTGTACTATTATGCTTCTTTGGGCTTTTGCAGCCCAAATACAAGTCCCTGTAGTTTTTGTACTGAATCATAGCTGCTACACTTTCCAAGCTTTGCGCCTCATGTTTTCCACCCCTTTTGGGTTGTCTGCCATTTTATAGATTATGGTATCATTTGCAAACAGGTAAACCTTTCCTTGATAGCCTTTTCACAATATTGTTTTCAAGAATGTTGAAAAGAACCAGCAGGTGAAAGACTGATATGCACGAATGGGGAGAGGGACCTTGGGGTGATAGTGTCCGAAGATCTAAAGGCAAAGAAACAGTGCGACAAGGCGGTGGCTGTTGCCAGGAGGATGCTTGGCTATATAGAGAGAGGTGTAACCAGTAGAAGAAAGAAGGTGTTGATGCCCTTGTACAGGTCATTGGTGAGGTCCCACTTGGAGTATTGTGATACATGAATGATTTTCAGTCATAAATGCTTCTGTGTAAAAATATGACTTTTGGGATATCAGTGTTTAGCATCTCTGCTCTTTCCAGCTCATAGTAGTTTTTCTTAGTGACTAAAATAATTTTGTACACACTTTTTTCTGAACAGTGAAAATTAATGATCACATTGAGTTCATGTTCTTTCTATATTTGATACAAGGTTGTTAGGAGTCATCACAAAAGAATATCTTTCCAATTATTAGCTGAGGAATACAGCATTAAATCCAATATCGGAAAGTGCTTCTCCTCACACAAACTCTGTCAAATAGTGAGACTTCTCAAAAGCCTTCTTAGGACTACAGATGATTCTTGTACTAAATCTTAAAAGGAAACCTATACCAGTTAGGTCACTTAATAGATTACAGTGAATTATTTTCTTTTGAAATGAATGTTAGTCTCACAGGTGTTGAGTTTTGATATTCTTGTTGCAACTGTATAAGATTATGCCACTGTGTACCTAAAGTTAGATCCTGGTTTGAGATGTGCATCGCTGTCTTGATGGAGGTTTCATAAGGCATTGCTGTATGAGCCTTGGTTTGGGGATCATAATAAGTAAGTTAAAGCGGAACACCTGGAATGCGCTTCCAGAAGGCGTGATAGAACAGAGTACGGTACTGGGGTTCAAGAAGGGAATGGACAATTTTCTGAAGGAAAAGAGGATAGCGGGGTATGGATAATGGATTGCTACACAACAGGTCCTGGACCTGTTGGGCCGCCGCGTGAGCGAACTGCTGGGCACAGAGGACCCCTGGTCTGACCCAGCAGAGGCACTGCTTATGTTTTTATGAATATTGTGAATTTAACAGCATAGAGGATACCACTATAGGAACCTGGAGGGATGCACTTAAAGCATACAGTGCACATTTTAATTATCAGTCTTTGTTCAGGACAGTAAATCTATAAAAAGGTTTCTCAATATACGTAAGTGTCCCTAAAACAAATTATGTTTGAATCTTGGATCATCAAAGGTTTCCAAGGTGATCCTCATATAGCTTCATGAAGGCTAGTTCACCATCACATCTTAATTCCACCTCTCGACAAGACACTTTCCTTCCAAACAGAAATCTGGAACAGTACTCTAAGAGGCTCATAATCAAAACCAAAAAACGTTCAAAAAGTTGCCTAAATGGGTACTTGGATGATCAAAAAGGGGGTTCGGCGGGCCGATTGGGGGGTTCAGGAGGGCGATCGGGGGGGAGAGGGGGGTGCGTCAAAGGCAGGAAGGCCTGGGATCCCTCCTGCCCATATCTTAGTTGGGTTAGGGGGTAGGGGGTTCCGGCGGGGCAGGAAGGCTTGGGCTCCCTCCTGCCCTGTTTGTGTCGGGCAGGTGGGGTTTTGGCGGGCCAGGAGGGCTTGGGCTCCCTCCTGCCCAATCTGATTGTGGGGGTTGCTGGGGCAAGAGGGCTTGGGCTCCCTCCTGCCCGATCCAATTGGGGGAGGGGGGATCAGGCAGGAGAGAATGGCTATCTCTTCTGCTGTAATAGCGATCCCAAGTGTCACGTTTGGCGCCACTTGGTGGTATCGCTATTGCAGCAGGGAAAATGAGCCATCTCTCCTGCTGCGATCGTTGGGGGGGGGGGGGGGGGGTGTGGATTCTGTAACTGGTGTTGTTTTTGACAGACGCCAGCTACAGAATCTAGCTTTTAGGCGAAGGACTGGCCCCTCCTTCGCCTAAAAGGTATTGTTTTGTTCATTTAGGACTTAGGCTATTTTTTGGTTGATAATGTGTTGTAAGTTTAGACATAGTGATGATCTGGGTGTTTAAACTGCTGAACGTAGAGGTAGGCCATTCTCAAAAAACCCCTCATTTTGGACGTTTTTTTGAGCATGGACATTTTCCCTGCTGCTACTTTCAGCGTTTAGGGCCTTAGGCCAAAAGGGGACTTAGACGTTTTTTGTTTTTTTTAAATTATGCCCCTCCAAGGCGCCTATAGAATATAATGGGTGCCTTAGCATTTAGTGGGCGCTAAATCAATTAGCGTGCGCTCCTTAGTAAAAGGACCCCACTGTTTGTTAAATAAAAATAAAAGAACTACTAATTTATAACAGTAGTTTTGAACACTATGCAGCCCAAAGTCTTTCTTTCACTGAACAGTTTCCAAACACTGATGGCCCTTGTTTGTGCCATACAGTCAGAACCAAAAGTTACAGACAGAATGTACTTAAAGATGCTGGGACACATGCTAGCAGCTGTTCGTGTCATTCCCTTAGCCAAATGAAAAAATGCAAAGTCCATAGTGGGCTCTCAAATTCCAGTAGTATTAGCGTTCCCAACCTCTTTTCATGATACTTTATCCACCCTCTCAGCCTTGTTTCATGTTACAGTGGAGGACTCACAAGGCCCAACCTAGCAGTACACAATAGCAGCATCAGTTAGTCCTAACTACATATGCCTTGAACTGAGGGTAGGAAGCTCATGTCAGCAATCAGCATTCACAGATAACGTGGTCAAGATAGAAAACAACTCTTCATAATAACCACTTAGAATTCAGAGCAACTTTCTTTGCCCTATTAGCTTTACTTCACTGGCTCCACAGTTCCTCTTTACTTATAAAGACAGACAATCAAGTGGAAATATTTTATATGAACAAACAAAGGCACAGGCTCTCTCAGGGAAATTCTATAACCAGCACTTAAACTTAGACATCGGTAGGTGCACTGCTGATGCCTAACTTAATTGAAAAACACCTGCCGACATATAAATAAAAGGTGGCTTGCATTGCGGCTAGGTCGCTACTTTAAGCTGCGGAACGCCAAAATAGGCTTAGTCATCGCCAGAAGTAACGTTATGGGCTAAAGCAGCGACCTAGCCGCGATTCATGGCAAGATAGATGGCTGAAATGTAGGCCCGTAAATCCCTGGCCTACATTTCAGCTGCCTATCTATGCCGCCATGGGATCCTAAAGTCAGGCAGCATCAGCCATAAGCTAATCGTGGCAGGATAAGTTATCCCTGATTGGCTGAGCTGGCAGTGCTCCCTGAAGCCTTGGCTTCGGGGAGTCCTGACAGCTCAGATGATTGGGGGGAGAAATACCCCTGCTGTGATCAGCTGAGCGGCTACGGCAGGGGACCCCTCCCCCCTGAAATCAACAGGTGTGATGCCTACTCCCTCCCCCAAAGCCCCCTCCCCCCAACCATAACAGTCTGAACCAATGACCCGCCCCAACCACTGATACCCCTGAACTCCTACCCCAACATTCCCTGAACCTCCCAAAATGCCAATCATCCCGCAGCTCAGAAGCAGCCATAGTATAGAATTTTGCTATAGCTAATCATACACATAGAGAGGCTACCTAAATGTTCATTGCACAGAATCAGTTAACTGACAAATTCAGCACAATGCTTTGTCCTCCAGAATGGTCCCGGGATGCAGCGCAGATCAACTTTTTGCCAGCAGGAAAACTAGAAAGCTTTCTCATTATTATTTGATTCCTTCTCTTCCCCTCCCTCCCCCCCCCCCCCCCCAACAAGCTCTGGATGCCCTAGGAGCTCAAACCTAGGGTTACCAAATGGCTCTAGAAAAAGGAGAATAGGTTTAAATGGTCAATATTCTCAATGGAGAAGGTGCCGGTGCCGGTGCCGGTGAGCACGGAGCATAAGTGACGGAAGAAGCCTGGTTCGCTCTGACGCAGCTTCAGCGAAATGCTGTCTGGCCACCATCGGCTTTGGCTGAATCACAGACAGAGCAAGATCTGACATTGGGCTGAGCTTTACACGCGCAGCCAAACTTCAAAACACAGTGCACGATCTAGTGAGAGCACTTCAAACACAAGATAAGTGGACTTTAACTTAATATAAGATAAGAAAACACAGGATTAATATTAACTTTATACTACTGGATTGATTTGGTGAGAAGGAGGAGGATTTTTATGCCGATGAGGTATCTCTTCAGTTAGTGCCTGCCTACATGCAAAAGTGACAGTGTGAGGCCAGAGTCTGAGGCTTTTTCCTCCTTCCTAACAAATCATGGAGCTTTACAATTAGAGACCAGTTAAATTGTTGGCAACCTTTCCAGCAAAAGTTTAGTAATCGTATTGAAAGGGTTTTTGTTTTGTGATTATTTTATGCCCTTTATTTTGTAGAAATAGTGGGGTTCCCCAGCAGGGCCTTATTTAAGGGTAGGCCCAGTTGGCACATGCCTAGGACCCGAAAATGTCAGGGGGGCCCGCTGAAGGAGGGCAAACAGAGGACTTATTTTTCAATTTTTTTTTTTTAACGGCAATGGGGCCCGGGCCCCCGGTATCGATGGCAAGATGCCACTCCCCCATTGACGGCAACACAGCTGGCTCTGCTCCGGAACATGTGGGGTGGGGTGGACCGGCAGCCGCGCTGAGGTCAGGAAGGTCCCACGATGACAACGTCTGCTGGCTCTGCTCGAAAGAAGTGACATCACTTCTTTCGAGCAGATCCGGCAGACACAGTTATCGCGGGACCTTCCTGACCTCGGCCTGGCTGCCGGTCCACCCCACTTGTTCCGGAACAGAGCTGGCAGTGTCTGCTGGTTATGTCTCTTGCTGAGAGCACGTGAAAAGAAAAGCTACTCTGGCTTCCACTTAGAGTGTGAGTTGTAATGGAGGGAGTGCGGGGGGGTCTGCCCCTCTGCCCCCCCCCTTTTCTTTTCTCTTTCCTTCCTGAGACACATTGATCCTCACGTGGCTTGGATCCAGCCGGAGCAAATGGGCCCTGCTAATGCGCTGTGGATGCAGATTTGGGAAACCTCACAGGGTCTACGGGCCCAGCATGGTGTGGGATCAGCTTGTTGCAGCCCACTGCATTATCTGTGCTTAAACTCTTGTATCCTCTCCTTCAGGCCTGTAAGCCAAAGGGATGTTACTGTTTTTCTTAAAAGGAAAAAAAAAAAGAGTAAGAAAGAAAGAAAGAAAAAATAAAGGGAGAGAGAGAAAGTAATTTGACTTGTGAAATGACGGGGCTGAACATAAGAGAACTGGAATTTAATCAGTGAAGTCCCCATGGGAGGGGCCTTGGGATGAGAGGGTGTCTGCAGCTACTGAAGCCTTCAAAAAAGAATTGCCGACAGCTCTTCCCAAGGAAGAGAAAGATGAAGGCAGAGAGACAGGGAGCCGGTAAGATAAGAGATGCTTTTGCAGAGTGAAAGTTGGATAACTTTTGGGAGTAGAAGGTGAATTGCTCTGTACTCTGAAGCTCCTCAGTGATCTTTTTTGTTCCCTGTCTGCCTGTGAGGGGGTATGTGTGTAGAGGCCTAGTAGGTGTTGGCAGTGTGTTACTTTGTGTGTTGAGGGATATGGTTAAGGTTTGACAGTGGGTGAAGTATTAAGATGTTTTGCATTTTCTTGTGTATTATGAAAGCTGTAGGAAGCAGAAGTACTCACTTACTATGGGTTGTTAGTGTTTGTCTTCCTGGGCTTTTATCCGACTGCTGCTTCTTGGCTTCTTCCCACATGTACTCCACCTCCTGCTAAACCCCTGGGCATGGCCTCGGACCACTGGGGATCCCAGAGAACCACCACCATCCTACACCATTCTCACCATCCACCGGGGTACCAGGCCCCACAAGGAGAAGGAAGAGAGAGAGAAGGGAGCAGATGATGGAAAGGGGGACTGGCAAAGGGGGCAGATGATAGAAGTGGGGAGAACTTGTGCCGTCAGCATCAGGTGCATATAGGAAAGCAACAGCAGCGGTGAGGGGCCCTCACCTCCTCACCACTGCTGCTGCTTTCCCACATGCTGGATGGGGGGAAGAAGATAGAGTTAATGAGATAGTGGAGAGCTGAAGGAAAGGGGTGGCAAGCTGTGAATAGACACAGTGAAAAGAGGGAAATGGGACTGAATAGTAAGAAAGAATTTAATTTAGAAGGAGGCAGAAAATAGAGCAGGAAGACCAGAGAAGAAAAGGAAAGGGAAAAGAGAGGAGAGAGAGATGCCAAAGAACGGGGAAGGAAACAGAGATATCAGATCTGAGTAGAGGAAATGAGAAGAGAGAGATGCTAAAACCCCACAGGGGGGGGGAGGGAAGGAGAGAGATGCTAGACCATGAGGGGAACAGAGGGAAGGTGATGGATGCCAGACCAGGTGGGGGCAGGAGGAGAGATGGCAGGGAGAAACAGAGTTTCTGGAAGGGGCAGACAGTGGATGGAAGGAAGAGAATGACAAGAAAATGGGGGGAGAGTGTGGTGCAGTGATTAAAGCTTCAGCCTCAGCACCCTGGGGTTGTGGGTTCAAACCCAAGCTGATCCTTGTGACCCTGGGCAAGTCACTTAATCCCCCCATTGCCCCAGGTACATTAGATAGATTGTGAGCCCGCCGGGACAGACAGGGAAAATGCTTGAGTACCTGAATAAACTTATGTAAAACTGTTCTGAGCTCTCCTGGGAGAACTGTATAGAAAATTGAATAAATACATAAATGACAAAAAGGGGATATATATAATCATTTAATAAAAAGCATAAAACAAATAAGAAAACAGATAAATAAATGGGGATGGGGCAGGGGTAGGGCGGGGCCAGGAGGGCCCAGTGTACTTGTTGTGTGCCTAGGGGCCCTCAAAGAATGAATCCTGCTTTGTTCCCCAGGGCTCTGTGCTAGGCCCACTGCTTTCTAACATATTTATCAATGATCTAGAGATGGGAATAACTAGTGAGAGAATTAAATTTGCTGATGATTCACAAGAGGACCTTGTGAGACTGGGAAAATGGCCATCAAAATGGCAGATGACGATTAATGTGAGCAAGTGCAAAGTGATGCATGTAGGAAAGAGGAACATCAACCAAAAAACAGGAATCACTTCAACTATTCCTTCCATCTTCCAAAGGGATTAAATATGAATGCTCATTAGATTCATTCTTCACTTATCTTGGCACCAAGACCTGGATCAACCTCCCAACTACATAAAATAAAGAGTGGAATTGTCCTAATCAGACTGATGACCACAACCTGTTATTAAAATGTCCTTCTACTCATCCAATGTTCAATTCACTTTATTCATCCAATAACTCAATGACTCGACATGTACATGTTTCGGCCGAACAAGCCTGCTTCAGGAGTCTTAAGAAACTACTGAGTTATAACAGATGGTGTTTTGATTAAGTGAATAGTCTTTCAAGTAGAGTGTTGCGTGGGGACAAAAATCCCGCCCATCTCCACCAGTATCCCCTCTGTCCCCGCCTATCCCCCCATATAAGTTACCTGCCCCCATAAAAAGCAGCAATTACTTCTGACAGTTTTGATTTTTTTTTTAATACAATATAAACAAATAACAGTGAACAGAAATAAGAGATGCATACACCAACGTAAAGAATTAGAATAGACATTAGGTCATGTGACTGTAAGGTCGATCATTTCTTGTTAAATTAATTTTTTGGCAATATAAAGCTCATATCTGTAGAGCAAACAAATCTGGTTCCACCATCTGCCATAGATAACTTGTGATGAGAGGTCCTTCCAAGATCCACAAATGGATTTTTAATACAGCAATGAGTAAAGAATCAAACAATGCAGCATCAAAATCATTTAAAGCAGAATTGAGAGAGGCACTTTTCACGACAAGGGTTGCATAAGAAAAATGTGCCAAAACTGAATTGGAAATCCTAAAACAAACTCAGCAAGTGCTTCATTTGTACTAAACACAATTGGTGGCATAACCATGAGAGGGAGCTGGGCCTCCCACTTTGAGCTTAGTCCCCCTCAAAATGAACATCTCTCTTGCTGTAGCTGGTGGGACTTTTTGTTTTTTCCATCATCTTAGTCTCAATTTCTGCTTTTGTCTATCTTCTACTAATTCTCTTTCTAGGCCTCGGGAACCCCGGTTCCATCCCCAAGGGAGTCCCGTGAGCCTGGGGGGGATCCCCTTGGGAGTTCCATAGACCTGGAGGGGTCCCCGTGGGAGTCCTGTAGGCCTGGGGGGATCCCCGTGGGAGTCCCTTAGATCTGAGGGGGGGATCACTGCAGGATTCCCGCAATCCCAGTTCCTCTGCAGACCTCTACTTTCAAGACAATGCTATGTTGTAAAAACTTTGGCAACAGTGCTCAAAGCTGAAAAAAGTTCTGGGCATATATAAACTCTCTTCTTTGAAAGCATACACATCATAGACAACTAACTCGAAATACCTAATGCCACTAAATCCCATACTCAACTCAAGTGTTATACCAGTACAGTCATAGAAACCTCTATTCTCCCTTCTCTATTACTTCATTCATAACTCTGCCCTCCTCAAACTGCTAAAATGTAGTGTATATATTCTGTAGTTCCTTGTATTGTAAGTTGCCTTAAACCTGTTTAGGCATGGTGTGATTCAGAAATACTAGATTAGATTAGAATAAATATGATGTAGGTCTATAAAATACTGAGTGGAGTGGAAAGGGTAGATGTGAATTGTTTGTTTACTCTTTCCCAAAATACTAGGATTAGGGGGCATGCGATGAAGTTTCTAAGAGGTAAAATAAACCGGAGAAAATATTTCTTCATACAACATGTAATTAAACTCTGAAATTCATTTCTGGAAAATGTGGTGAAATCAGTTAGCAGGGTTTAAAAAAGGTTTGGATAATTACTGCGATCTACTTCATACTGGTCTCCCGCAGTGTCGCCTCTCCCCCTTGCAATCTATACAAAACTCTGCTGTACGACTCATCTTCTACCAACTTCGCTATGCTCATGTCACCCCTCTCCTTAAGTCACTTCACTGCCTCCCTATCTGCCATCGCATACAGTTCAAGATCTTATTGCTGACCTACAAGTGTGTTCATTCTGCTGCCCCTCAATATCTCTCTTCATACACCTCCCAGAGAACTCCGTTCCTCAGATAAGTCACTCTTAATTTTACCCTTCTCCTCCACTACCAATTCCAGACTTCATTCCTTTCATCTAGCTGCCCCCTATGCCTGGAATAAATTACCCGATTTTGTCCGTCAAGCCCCTTCCCTTATTTAAAAGCAGATTGAAAACCCACCTTTTTGATATAGCTTTCAATTATTAACCCTACTCCTCTGCCCTCCAACCCAGCCTGCTGATTAACCGTTCCCCTTAACTGTATTCATGACATCCTGTTTGTCTGTCTTGGCTGTTTAAATTGTAAGCTCTTTTGAGCAGGGACTGCTTTTTTCTTCTTTGTGACTCTGTGCAGTGCTGTGTGCATATGGTAGCACTATAGAAATAATTAATAGAAGTAGTAGTAAGATGTTTTATTAGGGCTCCTAGTCCTCTCAGCAGCCTATTACCTAGTCCAACATGAACAGCTAATAATAAGATACATTGAATTGGCCTTAAAGGAAAAGTCTTGATATGGATAGAGACGTTTCTTTCCAAAAAATTAATGAGAGTTGAATGGCTGGGAGGTATGAGCAACTGGAAAGAAGTATAGTGCTCCCCCGGTCATTCGCGGTCCGTGATTCGCGGTCCCAGTCATTCGCAGTATTTTCTGACCGCGAATGACCATGCAGGAGAGGGCAGCCAGAGAGTCAGGAGAGGGCAGCAGGAGCGCCGGTGAGTGAAGGAAATCAGTCATGGTATGCTCCGACCGCCTCTTCCTGTACTAAAGTCGGGCCTCAGCAATCAGGAGCTGCTTTGACATGCAGCTCCTGATTGGTGAGGCCCGACTTTAGTACAGGAAGAGGCGGTCGGAGCATACGACGAGTGATTTCCTTCACTCGCCGGTGCTCCGGCTGCCCTCTCCTGCCTCTCCGGCTGCTTTCTCCTGTCTCCCCTGCTAAAAACTGTATTCGTGGTTTTTCTACATTTGCGGGGGTTCCTGGAATGGAACCCCTGCAAATATCGGGGGAGTACTGTACATATAGAAGTACTATCTTAATCTACACTGATGATGTCCAAATAATCATCCCACTAAAGCAGGGGTAGGCAAATCTGGTCCTCGAGAACCAAAGCCAGGTCAGGTTTTCAGGATATCCACAACGAATATGTATGAGATGGATTTGCATGCACTGCCTCCTTGAGATGCAAATCTATCTCATGCATATTTATTGTGGATATCCTGAAAACCTGACCTGGCTCCAGCTCTTGAGATCTGGAATTGCCTACCCCTGCACTAAAGAAACAGGATATGAAAACTAAACTGAGGATTAAGACTAGCCTGGAGAAGATCTTTGGTTGGTTCCAAGCAAATGGTCTAGAGCCAATAAGAATAAAACTGGCTGCATGACTTAAGTAGTAATCAAGTGTTAAGATTCCCCCGTCCTTGAGAAAGTATTGTGAAACGCATCGGCAAGGGGACAGAATTGTTTACAAGCTAAGTTAAAAATCTTTATAAAACAGTTTAAAAGTATTTATTAGAAGAAAGTATTTATAAAAAATTGACAGTGTCAGGCTAGGAGTAATGAGGTTTCCAACCACCATGAGATATATTACTTGGGTGGATATCTGAAAATCCCTGATAAGTCTGCACATTGATGTTTCTATACTGCTGCATAACACTTTTTGGGGAAGAAGTTTGTTTCTGAATAGATTTAAAGAAGAAATAAGGGTGTACTGATATTATTAAAGAAATGACAATTTTGCATGAGGTAAAACTCGTTATAGTATATCGAGTTTTACCTCATGCAAAGTTGTCATTTCTTTAATAAGACATTAACTATTTTTTTCTGTGGCCCTCCAAGTACCTACAAATCCAAAATGTGGATTATCTGAAATCTGAAATTATCAGAAGTAATTAAGGAAAGATTTATAAACTTCTTCCCCCTTCTTCCTCGAGCAGGCAACTTCTCTTCCAGCCCTTTGAGGGGCTGTGATCCAGCATTTGCCATCTTTTTCTCCAGCACAATGAGGGGAAGGGAAGCCTATTGTCCCCCTCACTGCACAGAGAACAACCTGCTCCACTTCTCATGGCAGGAAGCCCCGACCTTTCTTCCCTGAGAAGCCAACTTCTCTTCCAGCCCATAGACCCATAGAGTGGCCATCCCAGCTGCAGCTATCTCAGAGAATAAACACAAGATGACAGTGCACAACACATACAGAGGCAACCTCAATCTTTCTTCGTAGCCTCTACGGAAATCAGTGTCCCATTTGGTAAAGCAATCAACACTCAGGAATTTTGGATGCCAATTATTCCAATATATAGGTTTTTAGTTCCATATTCGTTAAGTCTTTCTTTTTAATCTCAGGGCTAACATGGACGACTTTACAGGAAAGTTTATAGCCTTTCTCCTTATCTACTTGCTAGGTACGAGAAGTTGGGTTTCAAGAGCCTTAGCATTTGAACCAATCTCAACCTACTTTACATGGGATAGAATCACTGGGCCTGAAAAATCACTTTGCCCCCCTTGTGTCCTTCATGACTGCATGGAAACAGGTCCTTTCCCAATCCCTGTGGTTAATGCCACCCGCCATTCCTCAAGACCATCGAACAAAAGAAAACAATTCCTAAAAAACATACGATGTTCTGAGCCCTCAGCTCCTTCTGTACAGTACAATATTTCTGGAGCATATCTGAACATTCATTCGGTTAGGAACAAAGCACAATTGGTCAAAGACTGGCTGGAAGAAACCCACCTGGATATTTTACTTTTAACTGAAACATGGCTAATTTTTGATCAGGATACTATCATAGGTGATATACTACCTTTAGATTATAAAATTATTCATCTATCAAGAAACTCAGAAAGAGGAGGTGGTTTGGCAATAATTTTTCAAGATCATTTTGAGTTTCAAGTACTAGACTTTAAACTAACCAATGATCTGCAAATTCTCACTTGCAAAATATCTAAAGAGGACTGTAAAGATAATTTGACCGTCACAATATTTTATATGCCCCCTAACAAATGGCACCTAGCAAAAGAGGAACTCTACGAATTCCTCCTTACAAACTCGGTAGCTGGTGCCTACAATTTTTTAGCCGGCGATGTTAATTTACACCTCGAGCAGGAAGAGAATTCCAACGTAACTGATCTACTTTTCTTCCTTACATCTCTAGGCTTTTCCAAACCATCTCCGACTAAAACCCATCAGAAAGGTCACCACTTAGATTTAATTACATTTTTTTCCAATGTCTCAACTACCCCCAGTGTAAGTTTTAAAGGTGAAACCTGGACTAACACCTCCTTGGTCGGACCACCTTCTATGTAATTTTGAATTATGCTGGATTAAAAAATAACTCAAAATGAAACCAAGGAATAATCTCAAAGAGAAATCTATTTGGACAAGAGGATAACTGAACCCAGTTGAATTTTGGAAGCACTATACCTTAATATCTAACTGAGACTTAGATCCAAATTTCATCCTAAGATGGAAAAATTTTAGCGATCAGATTCTAAACAATATTGCACCATTGATATTATGTAGGAAAAGACATTGTTTATCAGACAGCTGGTATGATATTGATTTAATGGTTCTAAAGCATGAAGTATGTAAATTGGAAAGAATATGGTGTAAATAGGGAAAGATGAGGACAGACTTATTTGGCGACTAAAGGTTAAAGAGTATAAAAGAATGATTAAAGAAAAGCGCTGTTAACCTTATTCCCAAACAATTAATTCTCCTACGTGAATAGCAAAGAACTTTTCAGAATAGTCAATTCTCTGTTTGATATTGATCTACATAAACGTTCTAATACAGATCTCTCATCTTCTGCTGCAAACTTAGCCGACTACTTTGCCACAAAAATTCATAATTTGAGATTGTCTCTTGTAGGTACAAGCATAGATCTATCAATCAATCAATTTGCTTTAGAGGTTAAAGAGTATAAAAGAATGATTAAAGAAAAACGCTGTAAACATTATTCCCAAACAATTAATTCTCCTACGTTGAATAGCAAAGAACTTTTCAGAATAGTCAATTCTCTGTTTGATATTGATCTACATAAATGTTCTAAAACAGATCTACCCTCTGCTGCAAACTTAGCCGACTACTGTGCCACAAAAATTCATAATTTGAGATCGTCTCTTGTAGGTACAAGCATAGATCTATCAATCAATCAATTTGCTTTAGAAAATGAAGGCTCAACTGCTGATATGATCTGGAATCATTTCAAAAACCCCGATTGGAACCAATTTCTTAAGCTTTACTCTAAATATACTAGACAACTGTCCACCGACTATCATGAAATCAGCTCCCCTCCCCTTCAAAGCTGAACTTTTCGACTGGGTTTCTTTATGTATGTGTACTGGCTATTTTCCAGTGGAACTTGGCTATATCCTTGTTACTCCTATTATTAAAAACTCCAAGGAGTCAGTTTCTTTGGCTACCAACTACAGAACTATTGCCAACATACCACTTTTTCTTAAACTAATGGACGAACTGGTTAACATTGATCTCATGAAATATTTAGAGAAATTCAGCATTCTACACGACTCTCAGTCTGGTTTTCGCACAAATTACAGTACGGAAACAGTCTTAGCTTCGTTGACTGATTACCTTTTCCATTTGTTTTCCTTGGGAAAAAGCACACTGGTACTTCAGTTTGATTTGAGCAGTGCCTTTGACCTTGTTGACCATGACATTCTGCTTAGATACCTCGATTCTATTGGCATTTCTGGACATGTACTAAATTGGTTTACAGGCTTCTAAATTGGTTTACCAGGTTCACAGTGAAGGAACCTTCTCTTACTCCTGGTGTAATCCCTGTGGAGTTCCACAGGGCTCGCCTCTCTCCCTGTCACTTTTCAATGTCTACATGGCATCACTGGGACATATGCTATCTGACTTAAAATTGAAATCGTATATATACGCAGATGACATTACAATTGGCATTCCCATAACCTCACTGATGCAAAAGACAGAACAACTCACCTCTTCTGACCTCACTAAGGTAGAATAATGGACTACGCAATTTAAATTAAAATTGAACTCAGAAAAAAAACAAGATTTTCTTGGCAAGTCCTAATTACAAGATCATGAATACCTCTTTGAGATTAAACGGGTTAAATTACCCAATTAATTCTACTATCAAAATCCTTGGAGTCATCCTGGACAGATGCTTGACTTTTGAAGACCACACTAATGCTCAGGTTAAAAAATGTTTTTCTACCTTATGGAAACTCCGTACCATTAAACACTATTTTGACTTCCTCTCTTTTCAACTGCTGGTTTAATCTCTGATATTAAGCATCTTAGATTACTGCAATATTATATTCTTGGGATCCTTTAAGAAAAACATCAAACAATTGAGAGTCATTCAGAATGCTGCTGTCCGTCTCATTTATGATCTCAAAAAATCGGATCATGTAAGCCCGTATTAAAAAAAAACTACACTGGCTTCTGCTGGAAGCAAGAGTCATTTTCAAGTTTGCCTGCCTCTGCTTCAAAACCATAACAGGTTCATCCCCAGTCTACCTGTCACACCATTTTGAATTTCCAGACACCACTTGAACACGTAGGGCCTGATTCTCTAAAAGTGCGTCCCGATTTTAGGCAGCTGTAGGCGTCCTACAGCTGTCTAATCAGCCAATCGGGATGCACGTTTAAAAAAAAAAAATGCTCCCCAGGCAGGCCGCCTATATTGAAGGCGAGGCCCGCAAGACATCTAGGCCCTGATTCTGTATAGGACGCCCGGGAGAGGCGTCCTATTCAGAATCGGCCTAAACTAAACCCCGATTCTGTAACCGGCGTCCATGTTACAGACGCGGGTTAGAGAATCGGGTTAGATTAGACATGGCCCGCTACACTTATCGCAGCAAGGGATCTCTCTGCCGCTAAAAGTATAGCGGGCCGTGGCCCCCTGACCGATCGCTGGCAGGAGGGTGCCCAAACCCTCCTGCCCGAAGACGTACCCCCCTTCCCGACACTACCGACCGCCCCCCCTGACACTACCAACCGCCCCCCCGACATTACCGATCTCCCCCCCCGACAATATTGATCGCTGGCAGGAGGGTGCCCAATCCCTCCTGCCCGAAGACGCACCCTCCCGACACTACCGACCGCCCCACCCCCGACACTACCGACCGCCCCCCCCCCCGACATTACCGATCTCCCCCCCCGACAATATCGGTCGCTGGCAGGAGGGTGCCCAATCCCTCCTGCCCGAAGACGCACCCTCCCGACACTACCGACCGCCCCCCCCGACACTACCGACCGCCCCCCCCTGACATTACCGATCTCCCCCCCCGACAATATCAGTCGCTGGCAGGAGGGTGCCCAATCCCTCCTGCCCGAAGATGCACCCTCCCGACACTACCGACCGCCCCCCCCCGACACTACCGACCGCCCCCCCGACATTACCGATCTCCCCCCCCGACATTATTGATCGCTGGCAGGAGGGTGCCCTAACCCTCCTGCCCGAAGACGCACCCCCCCGGCGCTAACAACCCCCACTCCACCAAACCTGTTCTTACAGATGGGTCTTGCACGTCGAGCAAGCAGGCATGCCTCGTCGAAATGAGGCGAGCCCGCCCCTTCCTGGCCCATCCCGCCGAAGCCTAAGGCCTGATTGGCCCAGGCTCTAGAAGCCTGGACCAATCAGGCCTTAGGCATAGCGGGTCCGCCCATCCCTACTAAGTCTAAAGTCTGATTGGCCAATCAGGCCTTAGATTAAGTGGGGATGGGCGGACCCGCTATGCCTAAGGCCTGATTGGTCCAGGCTTCTAGAGCCTGGGCCAATCAGGCCTTAGGCTTCGGCGGGATGGGCCGGGAAGGGGCGGGCCCGCCTCATTTCGACGAGGTGTGCCTGCTTGCTCGACGTGCAAGACCCATCTGTAAGAACAGGTTTGGTGGAGTGGGGGTTGTTAGCGCCGGGGGGGTGCGTCTTCGGGCAGGAGGGATTGGGCACCCTCCTGCCAGCGACCGATATTGTTGGGGGGGAGATCGGTAATGTCGGGGTGGGGCGGTCGGTAGTGTCGGGGTGGGGCGGTCGGTAGTGTCGGGAGGGTGCGTCTTCGGGCAGGAGGGATTGGGCACCCTCCTCCCAGCGATCGGACAGGCCGCGGCCTGCTATACTTATAGCGGCAGAGAGATCCCTTGCCGCGATAAGTATAGCGGCCGCGTCTACTTACAATGTAGACCAGCATTTTGCTGGCCTACATTTTAAGCTTCTCATCTACTAGGGAGACGCGTAGGGCCGCCTAGGTTCAGCCTAAGGCCCGCCTAAGGCCCTTAGATGAGCTTAGGCATCTTGCGGGTCTCCCTAGGCTCCCGGAGGCACCTTCAGGCCTGCCTGGGGAGCATTTTTTTAAAAAAAATGTGCATCCCGATTGGCTGATTAGACAGCTGTAGGACGCCTACAGCTGCCTAAAATTGGGATGCACTTTGGAGAATCAGGGCCGTAGTTCCTACCTGTTTGCTTTCCCATCGTTGAAGGGCTGTATCTACAAGAGATTCCTTGATAGATCATTATCATTCCAAGCAGGCAAATGGAATAAATGGTTAACCAACTTCATTTCAAATGCACCCTCCTACCAAACCTTCAGGAAATCAATGAAAACCTATCTCTTTGATAAATTTGTCTGACTCCTTTCCTGTCTTGTTGTATCTTTGAAATGCTTCCGGATAAATCCTGAATACTCTTGGCTTGCTAATGTAATTTGAAAGTCTTTTATTGTAACATCGCTGCCTGTATACAGTCTCGTCCTCTGTAAACCGCTCTGAACTGCTTGTGGTATTGCGGTATACAAAAATTAAGTTATTATTATTATTACCTCCTGTTGTGTTCCAAGGGGGGATAGGCCATTGTTTCCTCTTCATTTCTATTCCCCCTTGAAGTGGTCTGTGAAAAGGATGGTCTTTATTCCTTTCTTGAACTTTCTAGTGTCCTTTTCTTGTTTTAATTCCTTCGGAAGGGAGTTCCACCACATTGGAGCCATCACTGACAACTTTTGTGACACTTTTGTATTTGATGTCTCTGAAGGAGAATATTTCCTGTAGGTATTCCTGGCTCATTTACAACGTGTGTGTTGGTATATGGTTGTGTAGTCTAGTTGCTAGGCATTGTGGTTCTGAGGTATTGAGGTATTGAGGTATTGTGTTTATGAGGTATTGTGGTCTGATGGGCATGCTTTGCTTATGATGACCTCACTGTTGTCTGTGAGTCAGGATTCCATTATCACTAGGAAATCCAGTGTGTGTTCCTCTATTAGGTCTGCGATCTGAATTCCTTTCTTGTTCATGGATTTCATGTTTAGTAGGCCTCCTCTCCATGATATATTTTGTTTTTGTGTTTGCTGGTTGGTGTGTATTGGTTTTCTGGCTTTTCTATTTGTGTATTTCTGTGACGCCACTCCTCTCCCTATTGGTGTTGATCTTATGGAGCCCTTCCCAAAGCACGTTTTTGTTTGGGGTGTTGTTCTAGGGAAACCTCCTTATCTGAGTTCTGTGTCTTTGTTGTGGTATATGGTGAGTGTAGCTAATTTAGCTTACCATCAGGTTAAGTTAGTATACAGACAGGTATGTATAGAATTCTAGTTTAACTTCCAGGTTGACCAACTAATTTAGTGTTCAAGCTGCTACCTGGCATGCAAGCAGTTGTAGCTTTTGATTTAGTTTAGTGTATAGCAGTAATCATAAGTTATTTATAGTATACAACCCATTCAGCCGTTCATATATAAGCTCTGAAAGTAGATTTAAACTAGTGGCATACAAGTAGCAAGCAGTCGTATAGGCCACAAGCAGTTCATTTAATTTAGCCTAATATACCAGCAAGCAGTTATTTAGGCATGCATGCTATAAAGGTAATTTTAGACTGATGGCTTACAAATAGCAAACAGTTCATTTTGATAATTCTAACATGCCTGCTTGATCTGCTGTTAGTAGTAGTCAGGCTTTAGCAGTTTAGTTTAGTAGCTGGCATACAGTTTGGAATAGCAGCAATTTAGGTGGGGGCTGTTAGAAGAAGTCAAGCTGTAGCAGTTTAGGTGGTAGCTAGCATATGGTATAAGTGGGAGAGCTAGCAAGTATGCAGCGAGCAATGAGTCATTACCTTGTCTTATCCTTGTCCTATTGTAGGTCCTCGCTGCACAAAGGAGCATGCCTTAGGCGTCGAGCTGAGTAATGGCCTTAAATGGTATTGCTCCATACTGCTAAGGGATGTCGGGGGCAGAGCCCTTCTCCCACACTGGCTCAACTTCTTTCCCTCGGTGGCCAATGGTGTTCCTCTCGTTGGGGCAGCTCCCGATGGCAGTGGAGCTGCACTTTAAACTTTTAAAAATACATCCTGTGGATATACCTGCAATACACAAAAACAAACAAAATAGACCTGTTGGCTTGGATAGAATGTACTCTGCACTGTTTGATCCTGGAGTCAGCTGATCTTGTGAATGCTACAAAGCCGCTTTCATAGTCCCTGAAGAGGAAGAAGTATGGTACTACATAAGTGTGGGAGTGGCCAGACTGAGGGTCCATGATGACGGAGTTTGAGAAAGTGCCTTAAAGTATAGTTCCTCACCCAATACCATCACTACAGTGGGGATGAGAAGACATAAAGCTGTGAATGAAGGTTCATGGTACCAAATTCTAACCCTAGTTCTGACTGAGCTGACAGTATAAAGAAACAGGAATAAACTGCTAGGTCAACCTCCTCCAACCCTGCTCCCTGCCACTATCCCAAAGAGAAAATAAGCAGATGATAATTAAAAGGAAATGTGGAAAGAAGGTGAATTTGAGGTGGGAGGTATAAAAGAGCTTAAGGTCACACTACATTGTTACTATGCAAGTTTCCAAGTTTATTAAAAATTTGGTATCCCACAGGACAGTAAACCCTCCAAAGCGTCTTACAATTCTAAAAATCAAGGAAAAAGTGAAGGGTATGTGATTTAAAAATAATAACATGAAAGTGAGGAGAGAGGGGTAGAACTACAAATTTGAATAGGAAAGGTGGGAAGGAAAATAAACCATAAGGTACAGTCCTCGCAAAAACTAAGGGGAAGATATAGTCATGTTGTCATTAAAAAAAAAAAAGTATTCATGTTGTCTTAAAAAGAGCATTATACATAGGCATCAGTGAAAAGGAATGTTTTGAGTTATGATTTGAAGCGATCTAGGGAAGTTTGTAATCTTAGTAATGTAGGAAGGGAGTTATAGAGCTGAGGACTGCGTACAGAAAGTATTGCTTGTTGGACTTTATGACGTGAGGGCTCTGGAAGAAATGTAGGGGATAAAGTGTCGAGCAAAATAAAGTGGTTCTCCTGATTAAAAAACTTTAAAAGTTAGAAGAAACATTTTATATGTGTTACCATGTGGCAAAGGGAACCAATGTTCTTTTTCAGGAAAGGGGTAACGTGGTCAAACTTGGATACATTATGAATCAATTGAATAGCAGTATTTTGGATTAATTGTAATCTACATACAGTATATCTGTTTGTTGTAATCCAGCATAAAGAGAATCACAATAGTCAATTTGTTAAATAACCAAAGAGTATACAAGGATATTTATAGCAGAGGAAAAAAAAGGTGAGCATATGAACCTAATTATGTATAATTTATAGAAGGAGTATCATATCTTGGCTAACTTGTAAACTGAAGTTGAGTCTGAAGTCTAGAACAACTCCATCGGCTAATGAATCTATGGGAATAAATATATTTTGCGAAAGCAGAGGAGAGAAGACAATAACCCTTGATTTGTCAGGATTTAATTTTAGTTTATGATGAGTGAGCCAATCAGTTATTTGAATGAGATTTTTATTAAGCATTGTAATTTCTTTGGAGGAAACAAAGGTATACAAAATCTGGATGTCGTCAGCATAGACAAACATATTAAGCCCAAGTAATTGTTCTAGCTTTAACAGAGGAAAGAGATTGAGAAGTAGAGGTGAGAGTATAGAGCCTTGGGGAACTCCAGAGTCAAGGATAAATGGAGTAGAACTAGAGCTTGAAGAGAGAACCCTATAAGATCAGTTGGAAAGCTAGAATGTGAACCATTGGAGAGAGATGCCTGTTATTCCTATTTCTTTTAAGTAATCTAGAAGAAAATGATCAATAAGATCAAACGCTGATGAGAGATCTAGCAATATCATTAATACTTTCCGAAGCTGATCAAAGGCATTATAGATATAGGTAGTAAGTCCGATCAAAGAAGTTTCTGTACTATGTGTCACACAGCTATCCCCTGCTCTGACCAGCAGGCGGCTTAGCTGTGCCGAATCCTGACCTGTTGGCGTGGCTTCCCCAGGAAAGAGGAAGGCTTTTCAGGTAAAACAGACCTAGACACCTGCCTAGTCTGCCAGGCCACACTGAGATACTTTGCCAAAAAGGAGACACGATTCAGGTCTGTTCAAATTCACATACTTAGGCTTTATTGAACAGGGGGTCTGAATACTTTCAGCTACCCTCATGGAATGCAAAAATTAAGCATATAGTTGTCAGAATGGCTTGAGCACCAAGTATGGCATATAGTTCCAGTTCCCTGGACTTTCTCTGCTTTAAAGATAGTCCTCTTCACCAGGGCTCAAATAAACAGAAATGCCATGAAAATAAACTTCCAAACAATGAAAACAAACTGCATAAACAAAGCAGATAAATGGAGTAGCAAACTTTAGAAATAAAGTTCCAGGCTTTCCAGCTAACCTAGCTGGGTAATGTGTGCAGTTTCCAGCTCAGACTCCTAGGCTCATTAGCATCAGCTGAGTTTTCAGGGACGGAGCACAGCAGGGCATCAGATAAGCTGTTAGGTTTACAAAGGCTTTAACACAGAGGCTTCACACTATCATAGATGCAGTCCCTTTAGCAAACCACAACCTCCGGGCAGTCCCAGAGTTAAACGGAGAGGTTTTACTTCTCTCCCTAATCAGTGACACCTGGGCTCTGGTTAAAGAGAGCCAGCACTCAAACGCAGCTTAGTGAGACAGATTCTTGGCTCTCCTTTAGCTTATGGACTAACCTCCATTCCCTCTGGGTTATAGACAGCTTCTGGATATACTTCAGCAGTGTCCATTGCCTCCTCTTTTCCAGCAGCTGGGCTCAAGCTTGGGAAGTCCTCTGCTATCTCCACATCCTCACTACTGTGGGGTTGAGGAGGGAGACTTCTCTCCTCATCTGCCTGATTGCACTGCTGCTGGTCGTGCCTTTGCCTTGGTTCCTCAGCTTCCCCTCCGTTCCTGCTCTCCTCTCTGTGATTCAGGGCTCTGCTTTTACGTGTGCCATAGCCCCACCCCTCTCTCATAGGAGCAGGGGGGTTGGACAGGAAATCCCTAGGGAAATAACTCTGGTTTCTCCTAGGCTGATAATGTGCATACCTTGCAGGACTAGGTCTCCATTTCTCAGTAAAAGTCCTATCAGGCTTTCTGATGAACTTATTCTGATAATGGCATTCTCTGCTTTATATTCTTAGGTTTAAACCATTCCTGCTCTAACTCACTGTCTGAGGGGTAGTCAGCCAATTCAATATCCTTACTTTTAACCTGGTCAGCTCTCCTGACCAGGGACCGTGCTCTGCTTTTATCCACTACAGGGACAAAGCTGGCTACGGGTTTGTTACATATGAAAAGGTCGAAAAGCAGTTTGGCATAGATGATGAGCATTTGTCTTAGTAACAAAGTCTTGGAGTTGATGATCAACAATGGCCTTTACTTTTTTTGAAATGAAGGACAGATTCGCAATAGGGTGATAGTTATTAAGATCTGATGGATCTGCTGTTGTATTTCTTAACTTTGGTCTAATATACAGTAGGCATGTTTTCCAAAAATCAGGGAAAATGCCAGAAAGGCTAGCATTTATCATTATTTGAATGAATGGCAGGAGTGAAGAAAGAGATTGTTTAAGAAGTGTAATAGGAATAGGGTCTCCAGATGATGTGGTAGTATACTGTATAGGCCAGAAATAGTTCTGGCTAGATCTAAGGAAGAAGGCAAGGTGACATTTCCTAAAGTACAAGTTGTAGTGTAGTTAACTGTTATGATCATGACTATAAAATGTAGAAGTTGTAGTAGTTTAGATAGCATTCCTAGCTTTGTTGAGTTTTCTCTGGAAGTGGGTTGCAAATTTTTGTGCTGAAGGAATTTGATCATTGTGGTTTCCTGCTTGATGATATGTAGTGAGAGTTTTTACAGTTTTATATAAAATAGCTGTGTTTGTAGCTTTTGTAATTTTATTATGGTTCATTTATTGTTTATTGAAAGCTTCTATACTACTACTAATGACTGGGGAGTCAATTCAGAGCAGTTTACTCGAGCTTGAGCTTTTGTAATGGTGCTACAATACAGAGTTAGAGTGTTTCTGTGATGATTTTTCATACCTGTAGTGTTGTTACAATAAATTTACATATATTTTACATTTAGTCTTTTTGGACTCTATGTACAGTATTTACGGTACACAGTCAAAAGCACAGAGGACAATTGCTTGCCGACAATCCCACCCGACATTTGAGCACAGGACCAATATGCACCGTTGCTTTGAGGCTTTCTGTTTTACACTCTGAGAGGTGTGAGGGGAACCCCCCAACTACAGTTAGAACTCCTCGTGCTCCTGTTGGGGGAGGCTTGGGGGACCCCCCCCCCCAGTATACTGAAACTCCTGTTTTCCTTCCCATTTTTGGCCTATGGGAGTTTTCAGTATAGTGTGTGTGTGTGTGGGGGGGGGGGTTTCCCAACACACACACCTCCAACGAGAGCGCAAGAACTTCTAAGTGTAGTAAGGGGGTTCCCCCACACACCCTCTTAGAGCGCAAAAGGGAAGGCCTCAAAGCGGTGGTGCACATTTGTCCTGCGTACAAATGTCAGCACGGGATTGTCAGTGCGCCGTTGTCCATGGTTTTGACGCATCACCGTATTTACACACTATGGGGCTCATAAAAAAAAAAAAACATCTAAAAAGTGGCCTAAATGGGTACATGGACGATCAAAAAGCTTGATCGTCCAAGTACCCATAATCAAAGCTGGTTTTAGATGTATCTAAAACTAGCTTAGGCCTTTCCCCTGCCTCTAAACGCACAGAGAGAAAAGAGGCGTTTTTAGAGAAGGGGAAAGGGCGGGCAGTGAGCGGGAATGGGGGCCGACCTAGACCTAGGCGTGCAGCTGGTATAACCAAAACTTTAGGCAGGTTGCCTAGTCGGCACTTATACGTTTTGACTTAGACCAAGTCAAAACAGGTATAAGTGCTGAAAGAGGGGCCGCTGAGCTGATCGCTGCAGCTCAGCAGCCCCAGCAACCTGCCTATCACTGCAGGAGAGATGGCTCATCTCTCCTGCCAGCGATGGTGATCGCCCACCCCCCTCCAAACCGCAGCATTAGTTGGATAATGGAGCAAAATGTGTTCAGTTTGTCACATTTGACATTTAAAGTGAAGGAGTTCTGTCGTATACCATGGATTCTTGAATCTAAGAGGTTTCGATTTGTGAGAAGGTTGCAGTGGTGCAAGGGTATCTAGAGCATCCTTGAAACCAACAGTCCACATAGAAAGTTGGTCATCCAATGAGAAGGTGTCAAAAGTATCTTGCTTTAGTCCATAATGATCTAAAAGTGTTGGGTTAATATTACTAAGATTCCTAAAAGAGGGTGGTTGTGGTGGTGGCAGAGAATGATGGCTTTAGTTTTGAGAGTGAAAATGATTATACTATGATCGGTGCAAGGAAGAAGTTGAATAGAAGTAATTTAAATAAGTTGACATCTGAGCAGAAAGAATAAGATCAAGAGTGTGCCTACCTTTATGTGTTGGACCATAGACCATAGTGCTGTGTTAATGACAAATCTGATATGGGAGTGGTGGATGTTAAAGATTCCAAGTATTACTGGTTGGTGGGAGTGGAGACAGAAATCTGTAATAGTTTAATTTAGAAGTTGAAGAGAGTTTGTTGAGGGTGGAGGTGGAGGTGGAATCAAAAAATCAGAAGGTGGGGAAGGGTTGACTTGGAATCAAAGCATCTCTAATAGTGGAGAAGAGTTAATTTCAAAATGTCTGATGTCGAGTTTAGATGAAAAAAGGATTCCTACTCCACCACCTCTATGAGAGGGACGGTTGCATACATGATAGCAATAGCCTAAGGGTTCGACTGGATTTAAATATGCTGCTTCTGAATCTTGGGCCAAGTTTCTTTGAGATGGCAAAGGTCTAGATTATAAGCTAAAATTAGATAATGAATTAGGTGATACTTATTTCTATTAGAACAGTAATAATTAAGGCTGCAGAAATTGGCAAAGAAGTTGTGGCTGCAGGGATTGTCAATGGATTTGTAAATGATGAGTTAGATGGGGCAGAATATAATGGAATATGTTAGGTATCTTACCTGTTTAGGAGTAGAACGGTAGGAAGGAGGTTGGCGGCACGACTGAACAAGAATGGTTTGAGAGAGATACATGAGGCAAATCAAAAATAACATAAAGATGTGAGAATACGTGGTGTAGAGCCAAATTAAGAAATAATGACTTAAGAACTATGGAAAGACACACATTCAGTCTCTGTACAAAGGAACGTACTAAGGAGAACGACCTGCTTCTTAAGTGTGCTCCAGTGGTAAAGGACTTATGCAGCATGGTGCTGCTAGAAAGGTTCAAATATATGGCACTGCTGATATGATGTCACTTCCAGTTTGGAATCAGAAATGGAACAGTGACAATCGGTATGCCAATGTTAAGAAAAATTTCCAAAGTCTTTGTCTTCTGTTGTATTGTAATTTTTCCCTTTGATGATTTAAGGCCCTCTGACTTTTTGTTTTTTACAGTATAATGAAGTCTGGGTTATGTGTTTTGTTTTGAGTCTTTTCTCTCAAGTACAGCACACAAGATGTGACCATGTGCTAGGTGAGCAGATGGACACTGAGTCTTTTACAACACCATCAAGCTACCTTTATAATTGCTCCATTAATTTGAACGAGCCAGAAATTTAAACCAGAAGTCGTCATGGTGAAAGTAGACCATGGAGGCTCACTAGCTAATTGCTTGACAGACATAAAGCCCTGCTTTGTTTTATTTTGTAACAAATAAATTGGGCGTGGAAGTGGAGCTTTAGGGGAGAAACAACACAAGTGTTATATAGTGGGGGCCTTTGCAGACTTTAAAATTATTATGTTTCTAGTGCTATTGATTTTTTGCAGCAGCTGATATTTCAATCTGGGTGCAGTGTGTCTGTGAGTCTACGTACACTGTCAAGAAGAAATATGATAGTGTCTTAAAAGATTAATAATACCGCTAGTACTCTGGAGGCCTGTCTTAATTCACTGGCCTGTTCCCTGGCATGTACTGTAATTTATCTAGTCTGATTTGAATAGCAAATGGCAATCGGCTGCCATTAGGGAAATGGGCATCATTTTTATTGATCCAGCATGAGCTGGATTTTATTTAAGGAGAATTGCAAGATGTTGTCAATTGCTGTCTAAGGAGCTGAAGATGAGAAGAGGATTTTTACTAATATTTCTCAGAGAAATGCTACACCTTAATAGACTCAAATGTCTGCGATTTAAAAAGGGAGGGGGAGAATTGTTCCCATTATGTTTATGAGCAAGCAGGTGATTGTAGTCTTAATCATTTTTTCAGAGCTGGTTTTGGGTTTGTTTTTTTTTAAGATTCTTTGTATTACACTCAGTGGGATTCCTGTAGTAGTATGGAAAAGAGTTGTATCTCTAGGTGTGGAAGGAGATTAGTAGTGCCATACTATTTGAATAGCAAAAAATGTAAGGAAGGTCCCATTGTTTACTGATTGGTCCAGTTATATACAGTATAGTACTATCTTTTATTGAAGTGAAGGATCCAATATAAAAGCTAAGATAGGTCAAACAAAATGGACTAGTCTTTGGGAAGCAGAACTGAGATTGTGATGTCATAATGCCTCATTCCACCAATAAGAGCCAGCCTCATCAGTGATGTCACAAGGGCTTGATTGTCCCGTACTCCCCTCTGCCCTCCAACTCAGCCACCTGATTAACTGTTCCCTTTAACTGTATCCATGACATCCTGTTTGTTTGTCTTGTCTATTTAGATTGTAAGTTCTTTTGAGCAGGGACTGTTTTCTTCTTTGTGATTCTGTTCAGCGCTGTGTATGTCTGGTAGCGCTATAGAAATAATTAGTAGTAGTAGTTTTTTTTTTCTCTGTGTTTCTTCAATCACTAGTTCTTCCATAAGGAATCATTATAGGGAATGAGTAGATATGATTTAACTGTGATTGAGTTCTCTGCCATTCAATTTACAACCTCTTCTAATGAGCTTACTGTCTGGCATGCTGTTCAAGTAATGACAAGATGCTAATGTCAGACTTTAAGGAATGTTTTGGAGTGTTGGCTGTTTGTGAACTTTTAGTTTACTATGTTTAAAACCTCTGTCCCAGAGCCTATTGTATGAATCTGTGTGGGGGAATCTTTTTTTTTTTAAGAACTGATTGTGGGTGAGCTTAGAGATTCTCTGGTTCTGCCATTTCTCAGCAGGTCTTGTGAAGTGACAGGAATGAGCTCATTCTCTGATTACTCTACTTGCAGCCTTATACTGCATGGAATAGAGCTGCAGAAAATTAACTATGGCGGATCTTCTTAATGCCAGTCTCTATCGGAAAATGTCATTCTTGGGAATTTCTTGGCATAGTGCCTGTATAAAATGCTTACCTTTCAGTATCCTACCAGGATAGGGCTACGAGGTATAAAATTATTATACGCTGGCTTTTATAAAACCGCCGTAGAGGTTTCTACCGCTGGCTGGTGAGTTAAATACTCCGAAGCTCCTAGGAATTCTATGAGCGTGAAGCATTTACCTCGCTGGCCCGCGGTAGGAACCTCTACTGCAGTTTTGTAAAAGGAACTCATAATCAGTTTCAAAAGGCTTTGTTTTTTTTACTGACTATGGTGAATATTATAGGTTGTGATATTTGCTTAGGAAATTGGTTGATTTGCAACAGAAAGCCATATGAAACATAGAAACATAGAAATAGACGGCAGATAAGGGCCCACGGCCCATCTAGTCTGCCCACCTTAATGTCCCTCCCCTACCTTTGCCCTGTGAATAGATACTTCTGCTTGGCACTAACATTTAATTTTTATTCCATAAGATAAATTTGCATATGAGTTATAATGATCTAGTTGCTGGAATTTAGCATTTGTTTGTGTGTAACTCTAAATAAATTAAAATATGAACACTAATGGACAAAATAAATTTTATAGTATAGTAGAACCTTTCTGAGAACAAACAATATCCTTTGCATTGTCAGCCTCTCTCTCTCTCTCTCTCTTTCTGCTGCAGCATGGGCGTTATGACTTTCTTAATTTTCTTGGGTGATTTATCATCTTAAATTCATTGTTTTGCATAACTGTGCTGAAAATGAAGAAATGTCATTATTTTACGGGGAAAAAGATGTCATTTGCATAATGCCTGCCATTAATTATTGTGTGCCTAATGTGGTTGTTGATATTTTTAGGGCATAGTGATACAAGCTATGCCATGGATAATATCATTGTGAAAGAAGCTGTACTTAATAGGTGCCACGACTGTAAAAATGGGATTAAAAAAATAAAACAGTAGAAATGGGGGGGTATAACAGAAAAGAATGATCTTTATTTAGCTCCTTCAAAAATGCTTGTTGAGAGGAGACTAAGGTGGAGTAGAATGTTGGCAATATAGAGAAGGGAGAGGAGGAAGAGATAATGTTGGTGGGGGCTGAAATATTTTCCCTGTAATTTTATATTTATTGAGCATAGAAAGATGTTGTGGAATGCAATGTTCATATAACATGAAATAATTTTGCAAAAAGAAGTCTGGATGCCCAGTTCTGACCCATTTTGAAAATATTTGGTAGGCAGTTCGAACTAGGTACCACAATAGGGAGTGAAGAGAACCAGCTTTATAAAGGAATTTAGGTTTGCCTAAGACGTTATAGAATACTAAGGTAAACCTTCTTTGGTGTGCCAAAAATTTCATGTGATCACTTATATCAGGTCAATGGCTAATGTAAGTAGGTGTGCTTAAGAGCATCATACAACACATTCAAGCAGTGCTTCCCCCATGTCTGTCACTTGGCGCTATGCACATGGCCTGCCAATAGGTATGACCCCTCTTGCAGTTAAGTGCCATAACTATGACCCAGATTATGCACTATGACCCAGATTCTCTAATGTTTTCAACTAAGTTTCAAGGTGCCTAATGACACCTAAAAATATCGTCACCAGGTACTTTAGGCCACCTAATGCCACTGTGGGCATGGCTAGTGCCAGAAGTGGTGTTAAGCAGCCTAAAGCATCTGCGGAGATGCAATTCACATCAAAGGTAGGCACCGTAAATGTAGGCCTGGAAAAATCTGGCCTAAATATCTGGCACCTACTTTTGCCGGAGGCGCAATTCTGTAACCGATGCCATCAGGTGATTGACAAGCAATCAACAGCCACTTTTAAGGAGGCCGCTGACAACGGCGCTGGTTAGAGTATACGACTCTGTGATCTAAAATAGAACATTTTGGTGCATATCTATCAATTAGGACAGCAATTACACGTGCAGTGTGCGTAACTGCACGTACCCATCGATAGAACTGCCTCCTTGCTATTTCTTGATCAGTTCATGCATCAGTAATTTAAAAATCGTTCCCCACCCTTGTCTTCGTGTTCTACTTTTGAAAGAAAAACGGTGATGTTCATTTTGATTACATTTTTGTGAGCGGTTTACTTGAATGCAGCCACTGCATAGGCAGATGTCCTTACAGCTTTGTTAAATGCTGCGGGAAAACTTATGAAGGAGAGGACAAATAGGAATCAATATTATGATATGGACTTCCAGAAAGCGTTCGACAAGGAAACTACAAAGCCATGGAATAGAGGGGGATAGGCAAATGGCTGGAGAACAGAAACCAGAGAGTGGGCATAAATGGGAAGTTCTCAGACTGGGAGAAAGTGACCAGCGGTGTGCCATAGGGCTCGGTATTTGGGCCCATCTTATTTAATATTTTCATCAATGACCTAGAAGAAGGAACATCCAGTGATCATCAAGTTTGCAGAAGACACAAAGCTATGCCGGGCAATCAGATCGCAGAAGGATAGCGAGGAACTCCAGAGTGACTTGTGTCAGTTAGAGAAATGGGCGGAGAAATGGCAGATGAAGTTTCATGTGGAAAAGTGCAAAGTAATGCATTTAGGCAGAAAGAACAAGGAACACGAGTATAGAATGTCAGGTGCAACTCTGGGTAAGAGCGAACAAGAAAAGGACCTGGGTGTACTGATAGATAGGACCCTGAAACCGTCGGCACAGTGCGCGGCAGTGGCAAAGAAAGCAAATAGAATGTTAGGCATGATAAAGAAAGGAATCACGAGTAGATCGGAGAAAGTTATAATGCCGCTTTATAGGACAATGGTCAGACCACACTTGGAATACTGTGTCCAACATTGGTCTCCCAACCTAAAGAAGGATATAAAACTGCTGGAGATGGTGCAGAGACGAGCAACGAAGCTAATAAAAGGTATGGAGAACTTGGAATACGAGGAACGACTTAAAAGACTGGGATTGTTCTCCCTTGAGAAAAGGAGACTGCGAGGGGATATGATCGAGACTTTCAAAATACTGAAAGGAATCGACAAAATAGAGCAGGAAAAAAAATTATTTACAATGTCCAATGTGACACGGACAAGAGGACATGGACTGAAGCTAAGGGGGCACAAGTCCAGGACAAATATCAGGAAGTTCTGCTTCACGCAACGAGTGGTGGACACCTGGAATGCTCTCCCAGAGGAGGTTATTGCTGAATCCACCATTCTAGGATTTAAAAGCAAACTAGATGCACATCTCCTTACGAGAGGCGTAGAGGGATATGGGTGACTAAAATTATGCCAGGTGTACACCTGGCCGGGCCTCCGTGTGTTCGGATTGCCGGATTTGATGGACCGAAGGTCTGATCCAGAGATGGCAGTTCTTATGTTCTTATGATATGGAGGTAACTGGGATTTCTCTAGTGCATAGATATCAACACTTCTAAATGATTAGGGTTACCAAAATCAACATAAATTATACCTCCCTGCACACAATGAAGAAGCTTGTTTAATATTGTGAGTGCTCAGTAGCCACTGGTGCCCACAGAACTTGCTCCTATTCTCTAGTACTAAGCAAAAACACAGTTCTGATCCTTCAGAATTTTGGCCTTGTACTAGGCATCATTTCTCTTCTAATTACCCTTTCTATCTTCCTCTCGTAATCCTCTATATCCTCTCATCAGGTAGAAATAACACACCTTTTTGAGTCTATGATTAAAACATGAATCTAATTCTTCCTGTGCATGGCCTCATTGCCTCTTGCTTGCTTTATCATGTAGACTTTCAAGAGGCCTCACTCCTTGAAGATGCTCTGGTGGGTTTTTTTTAAACTCTGGAAACCCCCTTCTCCTCTGCCCCCCATATGTTTTTGCTGTTTTTCTTGTTCACTTGTCTATCTTATTCGATTTCAAGCTTCAAGAATGGGTTTATAAAGTGCTGTGTAAACCTGATAGTGCTATACAAATAACAATGATAGTAATTTTCTATCTCAGTAATTGAAAAGTATATGCATACTTTTTAATCATTGAGAATGGCTGGATTTCAAAGTGAAAGTACATATATAATTTTGTTTAAAAAGTATCCCAGAGAAAATGCATCCGTGCATTTACAACTACTAACTTGTGTGGATATTTTGTCTGAGTTAAAATACCTTTACTTTTGAAATTTAAAAATATGTACATAAGTGAAAATCTCTCCTCAGCTATTTTCCCCAGGAACACCTCTTTGAAATTCTATGAAACATGCAAGGGCACAGGCATTGTGGGAGTGATTTTATAACAGAATGCTTCTGTGAGAAGTCCAAAAAAGTGCCTACTTTAAGCTTACAGGTACTCGTCGACTTCTGACCTATTCAAGTTACGACTGTTCGACTTTACTACAGTTTCCCCCGCCAACTGTTAGCAGCCCCAGTCTCCCACACTCCCAAGTCTCGCTATGCAGCAGTAATAATATAAAGAGGAGGAGGCGCCACAACGAATGCTCACCACAAAGGGATTATGCTGTGCTTGACTTAGAAAGTAAGAAAATGTTGATAAAATATTACTTTAAGATGATTACAATATCATTACCCAGTCTAATATAGGCCGACTTACGTCCCGGTCAACTTACGACCTGTCAGTCAGAACCAATTACGGTCGTAAGTCGATGAGTACCTGTATTTTATAAAGGTAACATAGGTGTCTATGTGTCTTTATACAATAGGCTCCCAGATGCAGTCAGTATAGCACAAAAATGCTGACACAGAAATCATACCTGCTCCGAAGGAGGTGTAGATTTGCACGTGTACTCTTTGGACTCGATTCTATAAATGGCACCTGTAAAATTTTGTGCTAAGTGCTATTCTATAAATGGTGCTCAAAGTTGGATGCTGTTTATAGAATAGCATTTTATGCCAGGATCTATGCCAACTTTAATGCACAAGGATTTATATACCAAGTAAAATCTGATACAAATTTTATTTAAAAATTCTATAAAACTGTGGGTAATTTCTAGGAATGCCCCTGATCCACTTCATACTTCTCCCATGGTTGTGCCCTCTTTTTAGAAATTTACACATGGAAACTGGCACCTAAAATTACCGATGCAGATTTTAATGAATGCCATTTGGTGCTGGTAATTGATTAGCACCATATATCAGCACTAATTGGCTTATTATTCAATTAAACTGCACAATTTTTAATATCTTATATAGAATTAGGCAGTATGGCCAGGATTCTTCAACTGGCACCATTTACGGTGGCCGCCTTAAAAGTGGGTACCGATTGCATGTCAATCAGGCGACAGCACCGGGTGCAGACTCACACCTCCAGCAAAGGTAGGCGCCGGAAATGTAGGCCAGGGTTTTTCAGGCCTACATATCTGGTGCTGCCTTTGATGTGAATTGCGCCTCTATAGGCACTTTAGGCTGCCTAATGCCATTTCTGGTGTTAGCCACGCCCACAGTGGCATTAGGTGGGCTAAAGTGCCTACGGAGGTGTGATTCCCGTGATGATTTTTTAAGGTGCTGGTAAATGGTATTATTTTACTGACCTTGTGCGCTTATGTGTATACAATACAGTATACTGTATGTGCATATTAAAAAATACCTGAGCATGTTGCAGTTCCATCTTCACTCCATGTACACTACATCCCCAGAAATGCACATTTTCCATGTGTGTTTTTACATATATTTATTTATTTAAAAAATTTCTAACCCGTTTACAGCTAAACGGTTAACAGAATGTACATACATAGTTTTAAAAACATAATAAAATAAACATGCAAACAAACGTTACAATTCATAGCTAAAAAAATACTAACATAACTTTGCATAAAAACAGAACTTAAGAAACATGGGTAAAAATTAGTAGCAGATCATATATACAAATTAATAACGTATCTGTAGATCATAGACAGTTTATCAGGTTTAACCCCCCCCCAAAAAAAAATTAAAAAAAAGATATGTCTAAAAGAAAGCATCCAGAGAAAACCAAAAAAACTCTGTGGAGTGACGATGTTCCCAAATGGATTTTATTTGAAAGCATCAAAGTTCCAAAGGTCAATTCCTTTTATTTTTTAAAAGAAAGCATCAACAAATAACTGTTTTAATAAATTTTCTAAACATACCCCTCTCACAACAGTTCCGTATCTGCCCTACCAGGGAGTTCCAAATCTTAACTCCTGCACAACAAAAGGTCTTTTTGCCAATATCGGCCAACCTTTTAGCAATGTTCCAGTCTATAGTCAGCTGGCAGTGGCAGCATGATCTTAAACACTAGCTTTTGCCAGCTAGATTAGCCCCTGATATTCAGAATCAGGCCATGTCTGTGCACCAGCACCAAATATCAGGGGGCTAATTTCAATGGAGCTGGTGGCCAGAGCTTATGCAGGTCCCTGCTGATATTCAGCCAGACCCACATAAAAGGAGGGGGGGGCCTGCTTGTTAGGGGAAATTGGATGGTCTGGGAGGAGATTTGTAACTTATGTGAATAGTGGCTCGATATTCAGCGCTGGTACCAGTATCCACATACCTGCGAGCTCCTCCCTAATGTCACTCTTCAGTACCACCTTTGACCTGCCCACTTTTTGGGAGGCCAGTCAGAGATGATATTCAGTGGCACCGCCTGGATAAGAGCAGTTAAATATAAGCAGTTAGGTAGCTTCAGGCATTTTAAGTGGGCAGAAGCCTCTCCTGTCCACTTAAATTGCTTTGAATATCATCCGGGCAAAGTAGGCATTTAGAACCAGTGCTTACAGCACCTAAATTTATACCTGCTCTGAGAAAGGTATATATCTTGTGCATGTATAAAAGTGCAGCGGTGCATTACCACTCTCTCTTCTATATGTGCAGATCATGTAAATATAGGTGCACTCTTATGTGTGCCTACTTATTATGGGTATATACCCAAGGTGATTTTATAACAGCCATCTTCTGGATGTTAGGTAGGCTTTAAAGATAGAAAAGCCTTTATAAAACTGCTTCCTCAAAGAAACGCATCTCCCTCTTAGTAGCCAATGTGGTCAAACCCATTTCACCAAGGGAATGAAAACAAGATTTTACTGCAAGTATTTCCCAATCCTATAGAAAACGTGGTACTCTGTCCTATGCTAGGCCTTAGGGCTTTGAAGAAATTTCTTTCACTACTGTTAGCGGAACTGCCTCTGCTAGTAGGTGAACAGAACTATGAGTATTGGTTTGCTTGGAAATTGTGGATCTCAAAGCTTATAGAAACATGGTGGCAGTTAAAGACCATATAGCCTATTCAAGTCTGTTCATCTATACCAACTACTAAGTTCTACATTCCTTCTTCTCCCTCAAACATCCTCTTTGCTTGTCTCATGGTTTCTTGAATTCAGATATAATTTACATGCCCTCCATCTCCAGATAAAGGCTGTTCCACATGTCTACCAATCTTTCTATAATGAAATATTTCCTTAGGTTATCCTGAATCTTCTCTTCATCCTTATCCTATGAGCTCTCATTTCAGATCTTCCTTTTAATTAAAAGAGGATTGTCTTCATACATTTATCATTTCTTTCTTGCCTTTCTTCCAACGTATACATATTTAAATCTTTAAGCTTCTTATGATGAAGACCGTTGACCATTTTAATTCCTGCCCTCCTGGACCAGTATCGTCTGATTTACTTCCTTCAAAAGTGCAACCACTAGAATTACACATACTACACCAAAAGAGGTCTCAGAATAAAATATTCAGAAGCATTTTCACCTCTCTTTTTTTTCCTACTGGTCATTCTTTGTCCTGTGCATCCAAACATCCTTCTAATTTTTACCATCATAACATTTACTTGTGATTTACCTGTGTTCACATATGAAAAGCTGATTTACCCCAGTAAATCAGTATGCAAGTATAAGCACTAATTTTAGATGTAGATGGTTTGAACAGTGTGTATTCAGTACTTAGAATGGCAATTCACATAGCTGTAACAATTTTAACTAATTGGCATTTATACATGCTTTGAGTCCTACATTACTGTCAGCTAACTTCTTGTTTGGACCAAAACTTTAGAGGAGAGCTTGAAGGGGGAATTGTGCTTTTCTCTGGATTATCCCCCAGGCAGCAGCGAAGTTGACGCCAGGAGCAATTGCGCCCAACATCGCTGTGCCATGCACACACTCCTCCCCACACTGCTTGGGTGCCCCCCCTGCTTCATGAAATGTTCACCAGCGAAAGCCACACCGTTCTTCAGCTGCTCGTGCCATCTTGGTTCCCTTCTGACGTCACATTTTAGTCCTGCGGCCAGGAAATGATGTCAGGAGGGAGCTGATGCCAGTGTGAGCAGCAAGTGGAAGATGCTGCTCGCGTCAGTGGACATTTAAAGAGGTATGCAGGGGATGGAGAGGTGCCAGTGCCCCCTGCGAAGATGGCACCTGAGGCAGTACTCCCCCCCCCTACTACATCACTGCTACCAGGTGTTCTGAAAGATTGAATTGTGGGGCTTGTCTACTTAATTGGCTCTCTTCAGATGAATAGTTTAGAAAATACACTAGCATGTATAAGTGGCTCTACTTACATGTGTGTAGATAGCAAAAGTGATAATTATACATGTAAATACCATTATGTACATATGCAAACCCTTAGTCGTCGTACTCTTTTTTAAAACACTTTTAAAATGGCTTTTGATATGAGTCTTCCATTTTCTTGTGCTTCTTTGGTGATGCTATACATATTTTGTAAAAGGCCTCTCGTCCTCAGTGAGCCTTTTATAAAATAATTGGGGTTTCTTGATTGCACAGCCCTAAAGGTCTGGTTTCTGATCTACATATCTGGTGTCTGAGGGGAACCATACCAACCCTTTGGGCTCCATCCTGGGAGCATTGGGCCATAACTTTGAGGCCCATTGTTCCTGGCATGGTAAAATGTACAGTGATTTTATTATTTATTAATTTATTTTAAGTATTTATATACCAGTTATTGTCTAAGTGGTCTACATTCAGGTACTGAAGCATTTTCCCCTATCTGTCTCGATGGACTCACACTCTGCCTAATGTACCTGGGGCAATGGGGAATTAAGTGACTTGCCCAGGATCACATTTATGCCTATAATGTAAGCTGTGTTTTGTTTTTACATGATAATGAGCTCCTTTACATGCATTTGCATGTTTAGCATCTCATTACGGCTTCATTACTTCGATATCTACAAACCCTGTAAAACTCAGCTGCTAAATTCTTGTGTAAGGCTAAATGTCATGATCACTCTGCTTTTGATCACTGGCTGCCTACGCAAAACAGGTGTCAGTTTAAAATTCTTTGTCTGACATTTAAAGCCTTAAACTTTGCTATCTCACCATATTTGTCCTCTGTCACTATTCCTTACCTATCAACATGCACCCTACTGTACATTCACTGGATTCCCATAGATTAGTCCTTCCTTCTCCTAAGATGGCACACTATGAATCTACTCGTTCCATGGCTTATTTTATCCTGTCCCTTGCACTTTAGAAAAGTCTTCCCCCGTATCTCCATTCAGAATTGGCCTTTCCAAAATTTAAAGCTCTGCTGAAAGCTTTTTTTTTTTTTTTTTTTTTAATGCAATTGGCATTCAACATCTCTTTGCCAGGAAGTGGAACTGGATGCTGAGGGTGGGGGGAGGCTGGCACCTGTAGTATAGCACATTATTGTTCTTGTTCAACTGTCTGCTTATCTTGATTGATTGGTTCTTTTCTCTCCTATTTTGAATTGGCGTTCCTTTCTTTTAGCCCTTATTTTATTGTAAACTGCTAGATCTTTTTAAGCATTTGTGGGATATCAAATATTTTAATAAATCTAAACAAAAATATAACACGAGGTGACCTAAATATCACCACAGTATGGCAAGACAAGCTGCATTAGAGTCCTTTAAGTCACGTTAAAGGGCAAACAGAGCAACTTAAGGCCCTAACATAGCTTGAGAACCTCACCCCTTAATCTCTTAAATGATTCTCTTCTTAAAGAATTTTCATTGACTAATCAGAGGGTTACTGCTTGGTATAACACTTCCTTGACAGGTTTGAGAGGAATGGGGGAAAACACACTCCAGTTAAGCTGTTGTTTCTTATCAGTTACATCTTATGGAGTACAAACAAGCCATGGAACTGCGAGGAACTCCTATTTCCAACATAAGCGCAAACTGGCTTTTAACCCAGGAAAGTGTTTGGGACTGTAAAATTTCTAGAAAAAGATGCCAGACCAAGCACAGAATTACTGTATTTCTCTGCTGCTTATTTTTCATTATTCTTTAGAAAAAAAAAAAAATACAGAGCAGCTGCTGAGCTCATTTCATTGTGTCACTTGCCCGAATGAAGACCAGTTTTGTACTATCGGTACCTGATTGAATTGGTATCAGAGAATGAAATTTTTTCTGTTTTGAAATCTTTAAATCCATTGATTCCATTAATATGATTGTTTTTCACCTCTTTTTTTGCATTTTCCATTTGTGCTTTAGTTAGTTCTTCTCTTAAAAGAGGTTTGGGGATTTGTTTGGTTGGTTGGGGTTTTTTTTGGGGGGAAGGGGTTTGGAGGGGGGGGGGGGGTTTGACAGGAACTTTAAAAGCTGCTACAGTTTGTCCTATTTCTTCCTTACCAGCTTTAACCAAAATCATTGAAAGAGCTGTCATAACACAATTAAACAACTTTGTTGAGTTTTTAGAAATGTTGGACAGTAATCAATCTGGTTTTAGGGAGATGCACAGAAAGCAATTTTATAAAGGGGTATCTAGATTTTGGCACCTAGAGAGTAGGTACTAGAAGCTGATTTAATGAAGAAAAATAGGTGCCTACTTTCTTTATTGAATACTAACATAACTGGGTATATGTGCACAAGTGCAGTTGGGCATGAGTTCTTATGATAGCCATAGAGCTGTTGTAAATGCTTGCACCTAAATTCCAGAGATATGTGCTTATATATTCTATAAATTACATGTGTAACTATGAATCCTGCTTATGCTCTAACCAGATTCTGCCCATGTATGCCCATCTCTAAAATATGCATTATGCAAGATATGTGCATACTTACATAATAGCATGTGAGAGAATATTTGGCATTTACATGTGCATGTACAGTAAGGGCTAAATTCTATACAGTATATGCACCAAAATATCGGTGCCAGTAAAGCGCTATTTTATTAGCTTTGCTTAAAAGTTAAATATCTAATGGTACAATTGACCTAAATTGATTACAATACCTGTGGAGAGTGATGAAACTTAAGTTTATAAAAATACTCAGAGATATGAAACTCTATAAGGAAGGCTGAAAAACCTCCCTTGGATGAAGAGTTCACCTTCCAGTCATTGTTATTTTATAAAAACTTTGATCACTGACTCCAAAGGTAGTGTGTTTGCACAGCTTTAAATCAATTTGTACTTAATTGTTTGCTGGTTCACTTAGAAGTCACTGTATGGTATGTATAATGCAATTTGCACTTAACTTCAGCAAGGTTCAGGGGTCTCAACGTGGCCCCGTTTCATTCCCTGCCTCAGGGGACCCGACTGTAGATGTTCAAAACAGGTGCCTGGTTCAGTAAGTATGCATTCGTGACTGATAATTCTCTGCTTAAAAAGTCGATGGGTTTGAACCTTTAGAAACAAACCCATCGACTTTTTAAGCAGAGAATTATCAGCTGATGAAAGCTGATGAAAGACAAGAAAACTTGACTTAGAGATGAAATTTGGAGAAGAAAGGATAGTTGAGAGTCCAGGTTCACCGGCAAGCAGCAAGAGGAAGATGCTGCTTGCGCCGACCTCGGCTTCCTTCTGATGTCACATCCTGGTTGCGGGACCTGGCCATGTCATCAAAAGGGTGCTGAGGCCAATGGGAGCAGCAGGTTTGCTTGTGCTGACAAACATTTAAAGAGGTATGTGAGGAGAAGGGGCACTCAAGCGTCAGGGAAGAGTGGGGCATACAGCATTGCGGGGAAGAATGAAGGGATGCATGGTGCAGCAATGCCAGGTACCACCACCCTGGGTGCCAACCTCCCTCACTACTACCAATGCAATATGATGTATGTCAAGATGGTAGTATAACTCACTCAGGAGGGCAGTTATCAAAGTTTCTGTGCTGTGTTAAGCTCTGAATCCTGACTGTAGAGTGAAGAGTGAAAGATTTTTCACACAAAGAGCAAAGTTGAGTTTCTAGGATTTTGGCCATAAAGCATAGGTTTGAAAAGGGTCTGTAATTGGCTATATTTGAGGGGTAAATTAAGGTCTTTTTCAGCATTAGGTGAATTCTTGCTAGTTTCAAGGGTGTCAGAAACTGCCTATGGAGACACTAAGATATAAAAAGGATGGAGTTGGTCCAGAGGAAAGCGGCTAAAATGGTGCATGGTCTTTGTCATGAGGCATACGGGGACAGACTTAAAGATCTCAATCTGCATACTTTGGAGGAAAGGCGAGAGAGAAGAGATATGATAAAGACGTTTGAATACCTACGTAATGTAAATGTGCATGAGTCGAGTCTCTTTCATTTGAAAGGAAACTCTGCCTTGGTCCATTTTACATTGCAGAAGTGTGTCCTCAGCCCTTGACAAACAATTTTCCATCTGATCCATCCGTGCATTACATACAGCCATTTGTTGTTTTAATTCAGCCAATTCTTCTATAACTCCACTAATCTCCACTGTTACTCCTTTTAATAGCTCCTTGATTGTATTCAAATCCATACACACTTGTTCAATTAATTCAGCTGGCACAGGATGAAGTTAAGAAGTGTTGGGCTCCGGAGTAATCTAAGGAAATACATTTTTACAGAAAGGGTGGTAGATGCATGGACAATCTCCCAGAAGAGGTGTTAGAGACAGAGACTGTCTGAATTCAAGAAGGCCTGGGATAGGCACATGGGATCTCTCAGAGAGAGAAAGAGATAAAGTTTACTGCGGATGGGCAAACTAGATGGGCCATTTGGCTTTATCTGCCAGCATGTTTCTATGTAAGATTAGTTATGGGCAGGAGAGGTGAGAGCAGATCTAAGAGAGGGAGTTTTAAACAGGGTAGGAAATGGGTCAGTGTTTGAAAAGGTAGTTTTTAATGAGGTAAGGTTTTTTTTTCAGCAAGACAGATGTCTGGAGCTGGATTGGGCACCAGGTAGATATTCTTAGGGAAGGAGAAGGTGGGGGTAGAAATATCACTACTGACTGGGAGAAGCAAGAAGGTATATAAAACTAGTTTTTCAGCTGAGAGTGCTGACCCCACAAAATATGACTAATAGTGTGTTGGCAGAAGATAGAGTAGAGGTCTTTGGAGGGATTAGGGAATTTCCACTATAGGTTTGAAAAGGTTTTCTATGCTGCTCTCAAGTGATAGTTATAGTTCCTATAAAGGTGTCTATATATTATTAAGTCAGTGTGAGACTTTGATTTTCACCATAGGTACTCAGTTCTCCTTTATTGTTTATTAAGGAGTCTAAGCCCCTGGCGGTTCCATGGGGTTTCTCCTCCAGGTGGAATAGGGAGAAGTTGGAGTTAGGAGGGCTAGACTATCTTGAGCTGTCATTAAAATTGTATGCCAAGTATTGTTTTTTTCATCTAGTAAAAGGGAGGGGAAATCATCAGGGAGTGTAAAAAGGGATGAAGGGATCTTGTCTGTTTCTATGTTAGAGCGATGAAGGGTCATTATCTCCACTATAGTAGGGTGAGGAAGGGGAGAGGAAACATGAGAGTAGTAAATTGTAATAGAAAATGGTCTTACCATAAAATAGGAGTGGTTGTTATGGAGGAAAGGGAAGTTGATGAATTGAGTTGGGTAATTGCCAGGTCCAGGGAGTGTCCTGCTTGGTGAGTGGGTATCTTAACCCATAGCATTAGATTAAGATCGGTTAACCAGGACCAAAAAAATTTGCTGGGGGGTGATTCTGTAAGTTATATGCATTATTGAGAAGGCCGCTCCTGCTCTGCTCACATTTAAGCCTCCCTTTTAAGCTAGACATTGTTCTACTTACATGCGACCTTATTTAATGGATTTAGGGCGCTTAAGCACATAAGTCTTAATTATCTTAGCATTGAACTGTGGGTGCCTAGTTATATAAGTGCCTTTATAGTGCTGAGACACTCCTGCTTTCTAGTGCTGCTCTTGGGAGGGTACAATGCTCTTGAAGGGGGTCCAAGAGAGGGTTGCTCTTAAGGAGAGTCCAAGATGGAGACTGCTATGGAGGGGAGTCAGCTGTTATTCAGGGGGAGAGAGGGGAAAGCACAGGAAGTATCAGACTTCTTTTGGAAGTTATGCGGTTGCTGGCTGATATTCATTTCCAGCACCCACATAGATACGTAAGCAGCCCAATACGGAATATCCCCATATCCACATAGCTCCTGGCTTTTCTTTGACTTTGCCCCTGGACAGCCCTGTACTGGCAACATTTGGATTAGACAGTTAGATCCAATATTCAGCAGCACTGCCGAGCAATCTACCACTGAACATCGGCGGCTGGGCTGCTCAGTGTGGTTTAAGCAAGTGGCAGCTGCTCCTGATAACTTAAACCATGCTTGAATATTGACCCCATAGTTATTTACTTTAGCCTTCAGTGATTTATAGTTTCATTGATGATCTTGATGGTGTCTAGTTAGGGGTGTTTGTTATAGGTGGATATTCACTAGGCTACAGCAATTTTGCCTTGATAAGCCTCATTTGTTGCTTACACATTTGAAACCTGGCACTTAGATGTCTAGCTATAAAGAACGTTTAGAACCAAGTTTTGAGAAGGCACTGGGCATTTTGGGACTAGGGCAGAACTAGAGCAGGTGAAAGCAAAGACTTACATTCCTTATTTCAGAGAGTAAGGATAGGTCTATGACCCATGAGATCAATGCTATGAGTTAGACATGCTCCCTAGAACATCTAACGTGCCAAAAAATTCTGTGGATGCCTATGACAGCTAGCACATGCATCGGTACTTTGCACCAGCTGTCACAACTGCCAATGGCTCAGTTGTACTTACCAAGGTATCAGTAAGTCTGATAGTCAGGCAACAGCCTCAACACATGCGACCACTGACACTCTCCTGATCTCCCCAGTCATAACACTCTGATCTCCCCACCCCTTCGATCAAGGCACTCCAATCTCCCCACACTCACCAGTCATAGCATTCTGATCCTCTCACCCCACCAATCATAACAGTCCAACACCCCTCCACGAACAACCCTCAGATACCCCCTATAAGCCCTCCCTACAAGTTTCAAGTTTATTTAATTTGATTTACTGCATATCAGATATATCTGCCCAGTGTACAATAAATAAAATCAATTGCCATAAAAGAAAAAGAGTGTAATAAAATCAGATAGGATTGCAAGAACAGAAGTCGTATCCAAATCCAAAGCTTATGCTGCATCAATTATTCAAAAGTATTACAAAAAAGTATGTCTTGAGACCATTTTTAAATGTTTGGTATGAATTTTCCAGTCGTAAACACAATGGATTTGATTTTGTAGGTGGGTCCTACAAAATCAAAACTGTTGGCATTGGTGTGCCTATTGTTTAGGTGCATCTTCTTAAGCCATATCAGTGGCAGGGGTAAATTGTTGCACCTAAGTGTGCTACGCGATGTGTATAATGTATAGTATTCTATAAATTACACACGTAACTAGGAAATGTCCATGGTCCACCCATGTTCTGCCCACATGTATGCCCTCCCCCCCCCCACTGCAGTAAGGTGCTATGTCTCATAGGCACTATCTTATACAATAGCACCTAGGGTGCACAGACATCCAATTATCAATTAATGGCACTTTTGATGCATATACATAGAACATAACTCTAGGCGCCACTTTATAGAATTGCCCTATGTGCGTTTCATTAATTGGATTTTTTTTGAGAATTTTATAAAGGCTCAGGAATGAATTGGTGAAGGTTTAAAATTGATGTATCCCATTAAATCATCAGTTGATAGAAATATTTAGGGGTATGTGTATGTTTTCATTGATAATATGTTACATCTCTCTCTATTTTTTTTTCAACCCTTGTTCTTTTACTGTATTTTTCTTTTTGATGGTGTGCCTATTCAAAATTCTCTTGCAGATAACTACAGCATTTTATTTTGATTGTTTTTTGGAAAATCTCAAACTGGTCAATATTTAGCCCACGGTAGTCAGCTTTAGCTCCAGCTATTCAATGCCAAGCCATGTCCAGGAACTGCCATTGAATATCTGGGGCTAATTCTTATTCTGAAAGCTGCCAGAGCTTATCTGGGTCCCACCCAATACTGTATTTTCACGCAAATAACACGCACCCGTATAAAACGCGCACACGTGTATAGCGCGCAGAAATCACGATGATAAGCACAAAAACTTTGGTATAACGCGCTCACGATTATACCGCGCATGCTGCCCGACTCTCCGTTCACCCCCCTGACTTCCGTGCACTGCCCCGCCTCTCCGTGCGCTGTCCCGACTCTCCGTTCACCCCCCCCTGACTTCCGTGCACTGCCCCGACTTTCCGTGCGCTGTCCCGACTCTCCGTTCACCCCCCCCCTGACTTCCGTGCACTGCCCCGCCTCTCCGTGCGCTGTCCCGACTCTCCGCTCACCCCCCCCTGACTTCCGTGCACTGTCCCCCCTTGAAGGTCTGTCCCCATCCTGAAAGCCTGATGCCCCCCCCCCGACGTCCGATACATCCCTCCCCCCGAAGGACCGCCGACTCCCCAACAATATCGGGCCAGGAGGGAGCCCAAATCCTCCTGGCCACGGCGACCCCCTAACCCCACCCCGCACTACATTACGGGCAGGAGGGATCCCAGGCCCTCCTGCCCTCGACGCAAACCCCCCTCCCCCCAACGACCGCCCCCCCCCAAGAACCTCCGACCGCCCCCCCAGCCGACCCGCGACCCCCCCTGGCGACCCCCACGACCCCCCCACCCCCCTTCCCCGTACCTTTGGTAGTTGGGCCAGAAGGGAGCCCAAACCCTCCTGGCCACGGCGACCCCCTAACCCCACCCCGCACTACATTACGGGCAGGAGGGATCCCAGGCCCTCCTGCCCTCGACGCAAACCCCCCTCCCCCCCAACGACCGCCCCCCCCAAGAACCTCCGACCGCTCCCCCAGCCGACCCGCGACCCCCCTGGCGACCCCCACGACCCCCCCACCCCCCTTCCCCGTACCTTTGGTAGTTGGCCGGACAGACGGGAGCCAAACCCGCCTGTCCGGCAGGCAGCCAACGAAGGAATGAGGCCGGATTGGCCCATCCGTCCTAAAGCTCCGCCTACTGGTGGGGCCTAAGGCGCGTGGGCCAATCAGAATAGGCCCTGGAGCCTTAGGTCCCACCTGGGGGCGCGGCCTGAGGCACATGGTCGGGTTGGGCCCATGTGCCTCAGGCCGCGCCCCCAGGTGGGACCTAAGGCTCCAGGGCCTATTCTGATTGGCCCACGCGCCTTAGGCCCCACCAGTAGGCGGAGCTTTAGGACGGATGGGCCAATCCGGCCTCATTCCTTCGTTGGCTGCCTGCCGGACAGGCGGGTTTGGCTCCCGTCTGTCCGGCCAACTTCCAAAGGTACGGGGAAGGGGGGTGGGGGGGTCGTGGGGGTCGGCCAGGGGGGTCGCGGGTCGGCTGGGGGGGCGGTCGGAGGTTCTTGGGGGGGGGACGGTCGTTGGGGGGGGGGGGGGTTTGCGTCGAGGGCAGGAGGGCCTGGGATCCCTCCTGCCCGTAATGTAGTGCGGGGTGGGGTTAGGGGGTCGCCGTGGCCAGGAGGGTTTGGGCTCCCTTCTGGCCCGATATTGTCGGGAAGTCGGCGGTCCTTCGGGGTGGGGGTGCGAGTGGTCCTGCCGGGGGGGGGGATGTATCGGACGTCGGGGAGTCGGCCGGGCAAGAGGGCTTGGGCTCCCTCTTGCTCCGATCGTGGATGCGGGTGCGGGTGGGAGCGCGTGCGAGTGGTCGTTCGGGGTGGGGGTGCGAGTTGTCCTGCTGGGGGGGTGAATCGGGCGTCGGGCGGGGTGGGAACTATGTTTGAAAACTTTCGTATACCGCGCTCACGCATATAACGCGCGAGGGGTATGCGCGGTAGGTAAAAACGCGTATAACGCGCGCGTTATATGCGTGAAAATACGGTATTTAGCCTGGACTTACATAAGACACTTAGGCAGATCCTGGCAGCTTAGGCAGATCCTCCCCCTGGAACATCAGGAAAAAAAAATCCTCTCAATCCCCCACCCTCCCACCCTTCCAATCACAACAGCATGAAACCCCCTTCTAATCCCTCATCCCGAAAAATAATCAAGGCTGGACCCAAGCCCCTCCCTTAACCTCTCACTGCCATATCACCCTCTATCCCAGTGATACGTCTAATCTCCCTGGTGTTCTAGGGAGGTCGGGGCACTATATAGGTACGTTAGATAGATTGTGAGCCCACCGGGACAGATAGAGAAAATTCTTGAGTACCTGATTGTAAAACCGCTTAGATAACCTTGATAGGCGGTATATAAAATCCTAATAAAAACTAGGTAGAAGACTTGGGCCTAGTCTTGATTTTTTTTTTTTTTTTTTTTTTGAGGGGAGGCGAGGGAGGGGGTATTGAGACCAAGAGAAGGGTACCCAGAAGCCCTGATGCAACTATCTGAATGTTATCCGGGCATAAGCCAGGATTCATGATCAGTTGCATCTGTGGCTAAAGACAGGAAAGCCTTTGTGCTGTCCTAACTTTAGCCACTTACTTAACTACCGTATTTTCACGCATATAACGCACGCGTTATACGCGTTTTTACCTACCGCGCATACCCCTCGCGCGTTATATGCGTGAGCGCGGTATACAAAAGTTTTAAAACATAGTTCCCACCCCGCCCGACGCCCGATTCACCCTCCCAGCAGGACCACTCGCACCCCCACCCCGAACGACCACTCGCACGCGCTCCCACCCGCACCCGCATCCACGATCGGAGCAAGAGGGAGCCCAAGCCCTCTTGCCCGGCCGACTCCCCGACGTCCGATACATCCCCCCCCCCGGCAGGACCACTCGCACCCCCACCCCGAACGACCGCTCGCACGCGCTCCCACCCGCACCCGCATCCACGATCGGAGCAAGAGGGAGCCCAAGCCCTCTTGCCCGGCCGACTCCCCGACGTCCGATACATCCCCCCCCCCGGCAGGACCACTCGCACCCCCACCCCGAACGACCGCTCGCACACGCTCCCACCCGCACCCGCATCCACGATCGGAGCAAGAGGGAGCCCAAGCCCTCTTGCCCGGCCGACTCCCCCACGTCCGATACATCCCCCCCCCCGGCAGGACCACTCGCACCCCCACCCCGAAGGACCGCCGACTTCCCGACAATATCGGGCCAGAAGGGAGCCCAAACCCTCCTGGCCACGGCGACCCCCTAACCCCACCCCGCACTACATTACGGGCAGGAGGGATCCCAGGCCCTCCTGCCCTCGACGCAAACCCCCCGCCCCCCCAACGCCCGTCCCCCCCCAAGACCCCCCGACCGCCCCCCAGCCGACCCGCGATCCCCCTGGCGACCCCCACGACCCCCCCACCCCCCTTCCCCGTACCTTTGGTAGTTGGCCGGACAGACGGGAGCCAAACCCGCCTGTCCGGCAGGCAGCCAACGAAGGAATGAGGCCGGATTGGCCCATCCATCCTAAAGCTCCGCCTACTGGTGGGGCCTAAGGCGCGTGGGCCAATCAGAATAGGCCCTGGAGCCTTAGGTCCCACCTGGGGGCGCGGCCTGAGGCACATGGGCCCAACCCGACCATGTGCCTCAGACCGCGCCCCCAGGTGGGACCTAAGGCTCCAGGGCCTATTCTGATTGGCCCACGCGCCTTAGGCCCCACCAGTAGGCGGAGCTTTAGGATGGATGGGCCAATCCGGCCTCATTCCTTCGTTGGCTGCCTGCCGGACAGGCGGGTTTGGCTCCCGTCTGTCCGGCCAACTACCAAAGGTACGGGGAAGGGGGGTGGGGGGGTCGTGGGGGTCGCCAGGGGGGTCGCGGGTCGGCTGGGGGGGCGGTCGGAGGTTCTTGGGGGGGGCGGTCGTTGGGGGGGAGGGGGGTTTGCGTCGAGGGCAGGAGGGCCTGGGATCCCTCCTGCCCGTAATGTAGTGCGGGGTGGGGTTAGGGGGTCGCCGTGGCCAGGAGGGTTTGGGCTCCCTTCTGGCCCAACTACCAAAGGTACGGGGAAGGGGGTGGGGGGGTCGTGGGGGTCGCCAGGGTGGTCGCGGGTCGGCTGGGGGGGCGGTCGTTGGGGGGAGGGGGGTTTGCGTCGAGGGCAGGAGGGCCTGGGATCCCTCCTGCCCGTAATGTAGTGCGGGGTGGGGTTAGGGGGTCGCCGTGGCCAGGAGGATTTGGGCTCCCTCCTGGCCCGATATTGTTGGGGAATCGGCGGTCCTTCGGGGGGAGGGATGTATCGGACGTCGGGGGGGGGGCATCAGGCTTTCAGGATGGGGACAGACCTTCAAGGGGGGACAGTGCACGGAAGTCAGGGGGGGTGAACGGAGAGTCGGGACAGCGCACGGAAAGTCGGGGCAGTGCACGGAAGTCAGGGGGGGTGAACGGAGAGTCGGGACAGCGCACGGAAAGTCGGGGCAGTGCACGGAAGTCAGGGGGGGTGAACGGAGAGTCGGGACAGCGCACGGAGAGGCGGGGCAGTGCACGGAAGTCAGGGGGGTGAACGGAGAGTCGGGCAGCATGCGCGGTATAATCGTGAGCGCGTTATACCAAAGTTTTTGTGCTTATCATTGTGATTTCTGCGCGCTATACACGTGTGCGCGTTTTATACGGGTGCGTGTTATTTGCGTGAAAATACGGTAGTTAGCAGTAAGAATATCACCACTAACAGTTATGTACCAGCTCCTCTTAGGCTCTGTCCAAGCTCTATACATGGGCCACCCCGGCACTAATCTAACAGTGCAAGGGTGATTCGTGTTGATATTTAGCAGCACTGTCCAGTGCAAATACAAAATTGAAAATAAAAAAATAGCCTATTGGTGGGGCTGGTAGTATATATTAAAATCTCCCAACAAGAGCCCTCTATTCAAGTGGAAAGAGTTTCTAGTAGTGGTAGGAGATTCTATCTGAGTGAATTGCTGTGAAGTGGACTACCATGAAGAGTAATGTGTCGATATTTAAACCCTGCAGTCAGCTCTTTTTTCAGATGCCAGCAAATTCTATAAGAAGCGCCCAAAAGTTAGACACCGATATAGGCACCGTTCAGCACGATTCAAGCACAATTGGGTGCTGTTTAATGAATCACGCTGAGCGGCACCTAATTTGGAGGCGCCCAGTAAATAGGCCAGCTCTAGGCACAACTAAAAGTTAGGCGCCCATGCAAGCGCTTAAGCACGCTTAAGAGCAGCGATTCTGTAACAAGGCGCCTAACACGTAGCCACGCCCACGCCTAACATGCCTAGCGCCTATTTTTTCTAAGGCCGTCTAAATTTTTAGAGGCGCCTTGTTACAGAATCGCGCTTTTCTTGATAGGCGCCTATGTTTCAATTAGTGCTGATTTAAAAGTTTAATTGAGGTTGTTGGTCAATTTAGATAGGCATCTATAAGGTTATTAGCGGTATATAAGAATGAAATTTAAAAAAAAAAAATTAAATCTAGTTGGGCACCTCCGAAATAGGTGCCTAACTTTAGGCGCTGGTTACAGAATTTGAGCCTTAATGCTTTCATGTATATTTGGTGCTGGTACTATATGTTTAATCACATTGCTGAACACAAGTATGAGCTGAGCTATACATAGAGCAGCAATTTTCAGCTGCAATCTATATAGCTAAGCAGCTTAATTTAGGAATGTATTTTTGCAGACCAAAAGGAAACAAGCTAGCTACGTGGATAGCAGCTGAATATAGCCAACTATCCATATAGTTAGGCAGAATGCCTAAGCTCCACTGTGACAGTATCTGGATAATGGCAGTGCAGTCTGTAAGACATTTTAGTAGCGCTATTGAGGAAATATTTTAACAGATTTTCTATGTGTGAAAAGCACATAGGAACCTATTTCTAGCCTATTTTGTAAAGACTTATGCAACCATGGTCCTCAAGGCCCAAAACCCGGTAAGGTTTTTAAGCTAGCACCACAATGAATATGCATGAGGCTGATTTGCATATGCTGCTTCTGTTGTATGCAAATTGATATCATGCATATTCTTTGTGGAAATCTTGAAAATTTGACTGTGCTAGCTTTTGTGCTGAGGGTGTTGGAGCGTCTATTGTAGTTGGTTTCTGTTTAAATTGCGTAAGTTTTTTAAGAATGGCGAAAAGGGCGGATGAATTCCTTGCACTGGACCCCCACCTAGGAAGTGACATCAGAGGCAGAGCCCACACTGGCATGAGCAACAACTTAGGGTTGCTGCTCACACTGGGAACCTTAATGAAGTACAGAGAAAAGAAAAGGGGTGCATGCTGCGGCAGGAGAGGGTAGGGAAGGAGCAGAGGGTGGGGTAGGAACACCACCACCCTGGGTGCCTCTCACTCTCGCTATGCCACTGTGGAAAAATTCATGTTAGCAGTAAGGTTTACATAGCTTTTGTCAAACATAATTTGTATATTTTGTCAAGTGGCCATGCCCACTTTCAGCCTCATCAGCCAATCAGAAGTGAGGATCCTTATAAGCCCCACCCACTCTCCGCCCAAGCCCCACCCACTCTCGCGCCATCCAGTGTCTACCCCTCCCCATCCCCTCGGATGATGCCACTGGATATGATGTTGTGTCCCCGCCCAAACCCTGTCCCATTTGTACAACCCCATCAGTAACCCTACCTTATTTACACAACCCTGCCCAGGCCAGATCCCCTTTTCAAGATGGTGGCATACATTGATGGTGCTTATAACACTTTCTATTTCACAGTACTTGCCCTATCTTAGATGGGTTATGCAAAATGAAGTGACTTGATCACCTGACACCGCCCCTCTAATGAGCACATGGGCATTTTGTTTTTCCCTGTCCTTTCTTTTTTTTAATTTTTAGCTGTTCACCATCTCCAAGCTTGTGTTTTAATCCTCTGTTTTTTACAACACATAAAAATAGTCAGGGTCAACATCTTCCTTTCAGAAAAAGTAAAATTTAACATTTTAAACACAGCTTCTGTTTCTCTGTATATATAAAAAAAAAATTAAAAAGGAAAAAGCTGCATGATCTCTCTCTCTCTCTCTCTCTCTCAGCATACAGACAGAAGCAAAATATTAAAAAAACAAAGAAAATGGGTCTCTCTCTCTCTCTGCACATGTTTTAAAAAACACTGAAAGCTCTCACAAGAGTCATGCAGAAAACAGATCAACTATTGGAGAAAATGTATTTCTCAGCATACAGACACAAAGAGTAGAAATCTGTATGAAAATAACTTTTTTTTATACACACACACTGTTTTCAAACCACCCCCCTCCTTTTCCTTATTTTTATTTCTTCAGTGTAATGAATCTTCAGTGTAATAAATCTGAGGGTTCATAGTCAAAAGCGCGCGACGACAACCCAGTGCAGACAACTGAGCGCAAGGCGGAAGCGCGCCGAAGAAAAACAGTATTTTAAGGGGCTCCGACGGGGGGTGTTGGTGGGGAACCCCCCCACTTTACTTAATAGAGATTGCGCCATCGTTGGGGTTGGGTTGGGGGGGTTGTAACCCCCCCTCATTTACTGGAAACTTAACTTTTTCCCTCTTTTTTTAGGGTAAAAGTAAAGTTTTCAGTATAATGTGGGGGGTTACAACCCCCCAAACCCTCCACAACGCCAGAGCAATCTCTATTAAGTAAAGTGGGGGGGTTCCCCACCAACACCCCCCGTCGGAGCCCCTTAAAATACTGTTTTTCTTCGGCGTGCTTCCGCCTTGCGCTCAATTGTCTGCGCTGGGTTGTCGGCGCGCCTTTCTCGGTGCCTTTCTCTGTCACCGAATCTGAGTGCTGACGACCTCTTGAAACATACTGCTTACCTGTTTAAAAAGCTTTCTGTGAAAAAATAAAAAAAAGCAAAAAGCAGCAGGATCTCTCTCAGCACACAGACACAAAGATAACTCACAAAACCAACAAAGCCTGTTTTACACTTTTGACAACACTCAGGCAGATACTAGCATCACAACCTTCTTGTCTGTCTGCGTTTCGTATATCCCACAACACCCTCTCACTATCCTCTCCTTGAGAGAAAAAAAATGGTTTGCTGAAACTATAATTCAATCATACAAAAAGAAAAGGTTGGGTTGTTTTGTGTTTTTTTAAACCAAAGTCAACACACACGCACAAAGAAAAATTGAGCTTCCAGGCATGTCTGGACAAGTACTCCTACCTATGGTTACCAGACGTCCAGATTTACCCAGATATATCCGTCTATTTAGAGAGGACTGTTAAGGCATCTGGACAGCTTTTCAAAACCTGGCACTTGTCCGGGTTTTAAAAAGCTTCAAGCTTGGGGGCCGCATCTGGAGAGCATCTGTGCATGCGCGGATGCAGTGCGGTGATATCACACACATGCGTTCATGCATGTAACGTCATCACATCACACCTGCGCATGGTGATAGGCCCTCCAAATGCGGCTCCAAGTTTGAGAAGAGGTTAAAGGGTGGGACTGGGGTGGAATGGGGCGTGACTTGGGTGGAACAGGTGGGGCTGGGTGGAACTGGATAGGGCTGGTGCAGGGTCACATGTCCGGATTTTACAGTAGTACCTTACCCTACTGTAATGAGGGGAAATATGATAGAGATGTTTAAATACCTACATGGCATAAATGAGCATGAGGCAAATCTCTCATTTCAAAGGAAGTTCTGGAATGAGAGGGCATATGATGAAGCTAAAAGATGATAGGCTCAGGAATAATCTAATTAAATACTTTTTTACAAAAAGGGTGGTAGATGCGTGGAATAGTCTCCAAGTGGAGGTGGTGGAGACTAAGACTGTGTCTGAGTTAAAGAAGGCGTGGGACAGGCATGTGGGATCTCTTAGGGAGACATGGAGATAGTGGATGCTTTGGATGGGCAGACTGAATGGGCCATTTGGCCTTTATTTGCCATCATGTTTCTATGTTTCTACAGTATAATAACGTGACAGATATTTAAAAAAAAAAAAAAAAAAAAGCAAAGCATTGCCAACACTCTAAATACATGACTCAGCTACTTTTCCATCTACCAGGAAGGACTAAAAGACGCATCAGCTAAGCATGAATATCTACAAAACCCCTAACATACAGAGAGCCAGAAGGGGTAAACAGCCCTTGCTATTAAAAAGAGGGCTTCACCTCAGTCTATTTCTTAAAGGTCTTGACATAGGCTGACACCTACCCAAGGAATTCGTTATTGATCAGAACAGTTGAGGCATGGCTGAGACGATAACAGAGGACCCATTGCTGCCCCAGGAAATGACAGTCCTTGCTGGATAAACAGCCAGGTGGGCAAAAGCTGTTCGACTCTCAGAAAATCGCTGGTTATCCTTGCAGGATGAATAAGCTTGCAGGCAAAACTCTTTCACTCCCAAGAAGTTTCTCTAACAGAAGGCCTAGATAGCACTTAAAATATAACAGTGACCAATAACGCCATGAATTTGAAACTGCCCTGTACAAGCCAGATGAGATGACCAAAGATATGGTCAGAGATGTCATCAATGATGTGGAAATTGGAGATCTTCTAAACCTGTGCTCTTCAGCCGCCGGTCCGCAAAAATTCTTGCCGGTCCATGAAGAATTAGTATCCCCCGTAAGTGCATGTCCGGTCTTCCTTCCAGCTTGGCTGCTCCTTATCTTCAGTGCCAGCTGCACTTGTTTGCTGGGACAACACACAGTGGCTCTTGCACGCTGCACATGGCTGAACCGGAACTGGGTCAGCAGCATGCAGCGTGTAAGAGCTGCTGTACGCTGTCCTGGCAAACAAATGCAGCTGGCGGTGAAGATAAGGAGCAGCCAAGCTGGAAGGAAGATGGACACGTGCTTGAAGGGGCCACTGATCCAACTTCGGCAGAGGGGGGCATGCCCAGCTGGATGGCCTTGAACAAGTAAGGGAGACAAGGGATAACGTGGGACAAAGGGAGAAAATAGGGGGGGGGAGGAGTGCATTGGGACATGGGAGGAGCATGAATTTGGGACAAAGGATGGAAGGCAGGGCAGGGGGACATGAACTCGGGACACAGAAGGAAGGGAGGAGGTATGAACATGGGACACAAGGGAGAGGATAGAAAGGGAGAATTGTTGGGGATGAGTGTGTAAGTGAGAGGGAAAGATGGTGCACATGGGGAAAGAAAGAAAAAGGAAAATTGTTGGGCATAGAGAGAGAAAGGAGTGAGGTAGAGATACTTGGGGAAGAGAAGGATGAGAGAGAAAAATGTTGGATATGACAGTAGAGGGAGTGGGGAGATGCACCTTGGATCTCTCTCTCTCTTTCCCCACTCCCTGTACACGGGATGGAGACGTGGATCAAGTTCACAGAGACAGGACGGGACCAAGCTGCGGGGATAGTGCGGAGACAGGGGTTTTTATTTCAGTCTTAGTAGTTTACTGGTGCATAAAATAATTATTTTATTTCTGCCAGTTCATAGGTGTAAAAAGGTTGAAGAACACTGTTCTAAACCAAACAGAGGAGTAGTTCTCCTCAGTTTCAGGTAAATATATAAGTTTGGGTTCTTTCTGACAAAAATACGAATTGGATGAAATGCACTGCAATTGTTTTTTCTTGAACAGTGTTTAACAGACTATCAATATTTTATTGCACCTGAACAATGAAGAGGGTAGAGATGCAGCAAGGTCACCACCTGTCAATGTCACATGTATGTGCTACTTGTGTTGTTGTCAACATGTGCCTGAGAATGCCTGAGGTATTCAGAGAGTTTGCAAAAGGGCCTCTATGCTTAAGAATGACCAGGACATGAGACAGCAGCAATCTTATTAAGCAGTCGAGGATCTTTATCAAAGTTCTTTATGATAAAAGTGCCTTCAATTCGCTTGTGCAGATTGTGGTGTACTGCATTATACAACACTGTTGGTCCCTGATCATGACTAAAGACTGTCACGGTTGTGCATTTAATTTGTGGGGGTTAAGGCAGCATGAATGCGCTAAATGGCATCCTGATGTAAAAGCACAGAAATTGTGAGCGCATTGCAAAAGTCTGTGTTGGAGTGTATTCTAGGCATTATTCTGATCATGGGGTATAAAATGAAAATTCTGATGCTCTTTTAAATTTCCTGGTCTTTATTGAAGCAAAACAATAAGTTACACAGGTTGAATGCCAACACTGAACACCCAACAACATCCCCCTAAAGAGCATAATATGGTATTAGTGTACAGAATTATCCCAAAAATCAGTCTGAGACCTCTCCATTTGCTGTAAGGAAGCAACAGTCATCAAAAGAACCCAAGCAAATCTCTCCTCAAAGCAGTCAGCTTAGACATAAGGTAAATATGGTCAATCTTAACTAGCACTAGTTCTCTGGTGGATACCTCAGCTCGCTTCCAAAATTAGGCCAGGCATAATATGGCCACAGTTGCAATCAGTGCCACCAGCCTGCTAGTGCAGCATTTAAGAGAAAGATGCACATCTCTAATGGTATAGAGACCTGCGGCCAACAGTTTCTGAACCATAAGCCATTAATCTTTGATCTTCTTACACGTCCATCAAATATGAACAAAAGTACCCTCTTGCTTACACTCCCACTAACAGTGCCCCGTGCCAGCTGCAGATATTTTCTTTATTATGGTAGGAGTATAATACCATTGAAACAGCATTTTATAATCCTGTCCTAGTAGGTTGGTTGCTATGGAAACTGTGAAAAGATTATGATTGAACCCCATTTTTGTAGCCCTATACCTGACCCAAACAGCCCTTCCCACTTACGTTCATAAGGAGCAGCAGATGGACAGCTGTACAATAGTGCCTTGTATAGTCTAGCGCCAAGTCCCATTCTTGTCCCCATTCAAAAAAATTGGAGTCAGTAGTCTTCAACTTTAGGAGCACTTTCCGGAGCATAAAATCTCATAATTGTGTATATGGAAAATGATCTGTACTGTTCAAGCCATATTCGTCGCATAGGACTAGTTTGGAAGAGTATTTCCAAGTCTTGTGGGATTCGTACTCCCTAAATATCTTTTAAGCAAATTGAAATTTCATAAAAAACAAAAAGGAAAAGTTACAGGAAATTTTTACATTATATCTTCCTTAGACCACAATATAAAGGAGAGTGGTACAAAAAGATGAAGAGATCAATAAGGAAAATGAAAAAAAACAAGATTAAAGAAAAGGCATAGCAAAAACGCCTTCCCTATTACAATATTCCAACACAAAATTAACTTGTTTCAGTTATCAATTTCTCCAAATTCAGAAAATCTCTAAGTTGCTCAGGCATATTTCACATATTTCACATATTCACATATTTCACCCCCAAATACTTGACTATACATTTGCAAGGATATGCCAGAAAAAAGCTCCAAATTCTAGGGCAGGGGCACCCAAAAGGTCGATCGCCATCGACTGGTAGATCGCGAAGGCAACGCGAGTCGATTGTGTTGCCTTCGTGTTCTACTTGTTTCCCGACTCAGAAGTGCCAAGCCAACCAACTTCCCCCACCTGAAGTCAATTCTGATGTCGTAGAGGAAGTTCCGGGCCAGCCAATCGCTGCCTGGTTGGCCTGGAACTTCCTCTCCGACTTCAGAAATGACGTTGGGGAGAAGAAATCTGGTCGGTCCCACACTTCTGTGTGGAGAAGCAGGGAGAGCTTGGGGCAGCGGTGGTTTGGAGGCCTGTTCCCCGATGGTGGTGGTTTGGAGTCCTGTTCCTCGATGGTGGCGGCAGTGGCTTGGGAGCAGGCAGGTAGACAGAAAGAAAGAGGGGCAGGGAGACAGAAAGAAAGAAAGAAAGAAAGGGGGGACAGGAAGACAGAGAGAAAGGGGGCATGGAGAGAGAAAGACAGACAGAAAGAAAGGGGGGCAGGGAGACAGAAAGAAAGAAAAGGGAGGGGGGCAGGGAGAGAGGAAGAAAAAGTTGGCGGAGGGAATGAGGTCTGGAAGCATACAGTAGGCTGAAAGAAGGGAAGAAATATTGGATGCACATTCACCAGACAACAAAGGTAAGAAAAATGAATTTTATTTTCAATGTAGTGATCAAAATGTGTTCGTTTTGAGAATTTATATCTGCTGTCTACATTTTGCACTATGGCCCCCTTTTACTATACCGCAATAGCGGTTTTTAGTGCAGGGAGCCTATGAGCATCAAGATCAGTGCAGCTCCCTGCGCTAAAAACTGCTATTGCAGTTTAGTAAAAAATAGGGGGGTATATTTGTCTATTTTTGTATAGTTGTTCTTGAGGTGACCTCTTTGAAAACCCACAGAATATAAATGATAATTAACATTTTCTCTGCGTACAGTGTACTGTTTGTTTTTTAAAATTTTATTGTTGGTAGATCATTTTGACTTGGTCATTTTAAAAGTAGCTCGCAAGCCCAAAAAGTGTGGGCACCCCTGTGCTAGGGTTTCCAATGTCATCACTAGAAAAAGTTTTGCCGCTCTTGAGAATTCCGAAAATACTATATAGTCTCATAATTGAATTCACATCCTATTGAAAAACCAAAGACACTAATAAAGTAGCTCTTTCAGACGATTCAGAAAAATAACTCTCAAGTATATCAGAAATATCAAGGGCTCCTTTTACGAAGCCGCGTTAGCGGTTTAACGTGCTTAATAGCGCGCACTAAACTGCCGGCCACACTAGCCGCTACCGCCTCCTCTTGAGCAGGCAGTAGTTTTTCGGCTAGCACGGGGGTTAGTGCCTGATAAAAAGTCGCGTGCGATAAAGCCGCTAACGCGGTTTTGTAAAAGGAGCCCCAAGAGTCTCTTGCCTGATAATATTTGATCCAACAGTGTCAGACTTTTTTCCCAAAGTCTTCAAAGGAATATAGTAAGCATAATTAGCTGGAGGAATATGGTCAGAGGAAAATTTCAAAACATCAATTAAATAATGCTTAAATGCATCAATGGGAGATATAGCTATATTTTTAAGAAAATTCAAAAAATGCAAATTCAGTGTTTGGCTATAATTTTCTATCTGTTCCACCCTTCTATTTAATGAGATTTTGTCCTTCACAATGTCAGATGTTCTTTTGTTTTGTTTTTTATAAATCTTTATTGATTTTCAAACCTTGACAGTGCAATACAATAAATTGAATATAAACTAAACTAAACTAAACTAAACTAAATCTTGGGTTTATATACCGCATCATCTCCACAAGTGGAGCTCGACACGGTTTACATGGTTTGGGAAAGAACGGAACTCCAATGGAATTATATAAGTAGTAAGAAGAGAAGTTAGGTGTAAAAGTACCAGGGAGGGGACGGGGTTACATTTTGGAGAAGAGCCAGGTCTTCAGATGCTTACGGAATAGTAGAAGGGAGCTCAAGTTGCGGAGAGGTGAAGAGAGACTATTCCAGAGCTGAGCGATTCTGAAGGGGAGGGAGGACCCAAGTTTACCAATGAGGGAGATGCCTTTTAAGGAGGGGTAGGATAATTTTAGTTTTTGCGTGGATCTAGTGGAAATTGGATTTGAAGAATTCCAGGATAGAGGAATAAGAGGAGGAAGGATGCCGTGGAGGATCTTGAAGGTTAGGCAGGCACATTTAAAGTGGACCCTGGAGATAACAGGAAGCCAGTGGAGCTTGGACAGGAGCGGTGAGACATGGTCAAATTTACTTTTTGAGAAGATAAGCTTAGCCGCGGTGTTCTGGATTAGTTGGAGTCTATGGAGGCTTTTCTTTGTTAAGCTTAGGTAAATGGAATTGCAATATGGAGAGGATGATGGATTGTACGAGGACGGCAAAGTGTTTTTGGTGGAAGCAGGACCTCACTTTCCTCAGCATGTGAAGGCTGCAAAAGCATTTTTTTATCAGGGAGTTGAGGTGGTCGTTGAAGGATAGTGAGGAGTCTATGGTGATGCCCAGAACTTTGCTAGAGAACTCCAACTGTAGAGAGGAGCCTGTGGACAATGTATAAACACTGTATAAAACACACTATTAAATATACAATTAATATATAAAACAATAATTTTCTCCCCCTCCCAATTATTAATACAAAAAGACATATTATGTGATTACAATATTATAATTAAATAATTTTAATAATCAAAATACATTTCCCTCCTCCTCCCCAGATGCATAAGGAAATCTAATAAAAAGTTAGATACATGACAATTATTGCGATGCAACAGATGCAGTCAATGGCCTCCACATTCTATTAAGTGTATTACTAACCCCTAAACATTCCGCATTCATTCTCTCTTACTTATAAACGGTACATCTCCTCCCTTATGTTCCTAGTTTTGTTAAATTTGTCAATAGTCTCGTTAGTCTTAGTCTTGTTATTTATTGTATTATTCCCCTTATTTTGTAATTTTATTATTATGTACATCGCTTAGAATTTAGATTAAGCGATTAATCAAATTATTATTAAACTTGAAACTTGAAACTACAAACATTTGTCCACCAAAATGTGTAATTCAATCTATCGTATCTCTTCCAATTATGGTAACCATTTGAATAGCTATTCCCATCATGATCAAAAAAAGATGACTTTTATATTTATCAAAGAAGGCTTAACGTGTAAAAGCGTACCACAAATTATGGCTTCATAAGTTAAGGGAATTGCTGATTCAAGAATAAGATTAATGTCAGATGTTAAATCTTGTAACTTCTTAATATCCTGCTTAATTTACAGACACTTCAGAGGTGAAATCTTGCATAGAATTTTCTGCTTTTATACTGAAATTTTCAACAGTACTCAAGTATTGACAACTCATTTGAAGAATTTGAAACTGAAGAATCCAGTTTTTAGAGAGCTTCCCATATGCTCTCCAGAGCTACCACCACTAGTTTCACAAGCAAAGAAACTCGCTCGGCTAGGACTTCTTGTGTCCTCACTCCTTTCACGAAGCCACAACCCCTACTCCTTGACATGGGGTCACCAGGTTGGCTTCAACGTCGTCTGGTGAACCCAGCAAGGACACTGCAACCGTGTGTTGCGGTAGAGGATTGGAGTCTGGAGGAGAGAGAGTAACATCCAAAACCAAGTTCTCGAGCTCTCTTCTGCCTTGAGAAACTCACAAGACTCTGAGAAGGATTTAACAGCGGCAGTGTATCTCAGAATTGTCTGCTGCTGGGTCACAGACATTTCAGCTGCAGAGGGAACAGTTTTGACCAACCCTTTCCATTTAGTGTGTGGCATCATAAAAAGGAAAAAATCTGGAACAAGAATAGTAGATAAGCCTCACAAATACCACTGTCAACCTGCCGCCCCTTGACCACCTTCCATCCATCACCCCTAAATATCTTATAGAATTACAAGCCCAAAATTGGAAAGTACTTTGTATTTCAACCAGTCTCCACTGACTGTCAAGTTTAACAATTCTGACTTGGTTACATTAATCTTAAAACCTGTAACCTTTCCATAGCATTCCATTAGCTGCAAAAGGGCTCGTTATGATTGTAATGGTTCTGAAATAATAAAAAGAACATCATCAGCATAAAGCAGGAGTTTGTGCTCCTGCCTCCCACTGTAATGGTCCCCCATAATGGTCACACTTAATGGTCCCTCACTGCTTGTGCCAATGGTTCCATGGCCAATGCAAAAATCAGTGGTGTCAGACAGCAACCCTGCCTAGTCCCTCGCTGTAATGTAAATGGATCTGAAAAGCTTCCATGGATCTGTAAACACGCCCTGGGGGCATCATATATTAAGGAAATCCACTTCATGAAATTACCTGCAAAACCAAACCAGCTTAGTATTGCATGCATAAACAGCCACAACACTTGGTCGAAGGCCTTCTCCGCATCAGTAGATTAAAAAAACTGCTGGAGAAGGCCCCCAACACACCAAATTTCCTGGATGGTGGCCTGATATAAACCCCAATTGATCCCCATTAATTAATTCGGGAATACATTGCGGCTGAGCTGTTGGGAATCTCATAAAAATTTTATAATCTATTCCTAACAGAGAAATTGGATAGTAAGGACCACACTGTTGGGGATCTCGTCCATGTTTCAATATCAAAGTTATACTAATCTGCCTAAAGGACAAAGTAAATGGTTCTCTAACAGGAATGCATTAAAGCTACCATGAGAGGGCAAATCATTTCCTGTTTGACACATATTAGGAAACAACTTAAAAGGGAATTTACTAATTTGGAATGTAGTATTAAGGATTTAGAATCCAAATTGGCTATGAAATGGGAACACATTACTTTACAGGCCCTCTTAAAAGCAAAGTATAAATATAAATATACAGGCTCTGTATTATGGAAACTCAAATAAGGCGGGAAGATTATTAACTAATTATCTTAAAGCAAACATGGAATTGTAACTCTTGTTATTGGCTATTCAACAGGCAGAAGAGATACAGGGTATTCCTTATGCAGGTCGTGAATACAAAGTCTCTGCGTATGCAGATGGCATTTTGCTTTATTTGAGGAATCCTGAAATTACCATTCCACATTTACTAGATTTAATTGAAAAATTCAGAAAACTTTCTGGTTAGAAAATAAATTGGAGTAAATCTGAGGTTCTTCCGCTAAACATTTAGAGGGGCATAATCAAAAGGAATGTCTAAGTCCGTTTGCGTCCAACTCGCAAGTCATCCAAAGTAAAAAACAGCCTAGGACACATTTTCGAAAAATATGTCCAAAATTTTTTTTCTTTTGAAAATCGTCTAATTATACGTCCTGCCAATCTGATCGTCCAAGCCACTAAATCATCCATCTTTATACCACATTTCCGTCCAACTTTTCATCCAACTCAAAAATGCCTAGAACAAGCCCTGTTGGATGTGGGAGGGGTCTACATAGTGATGGACTGAACACCCAGACATGCTACCTAAATAGTGGGGTACCTTACAGGGCACTGCTGTGAACTTCACAAAAAGGGTGCCATGTCTTCTCCTCACTACAGATCCCTTATAGGTCATGGTGAGCCCCCCAAACCACCTCCAGAATCCCCTAGACCCACTTATCTACCACCCCAATAGCCCTTATGGTTACAGGAGCCACTTATATGCCAGTACAAAAGGGGTTTGGGGGTGTATAGGGGAGTGCACATGTTTCATTATCAATGCAGTGATTACATGGGCTTATGGACATGGGTCCTCCACTCTATGGGTCCTCCTCTCTATGGGTCTCTAACCCACCCCCAAGATGACTTAAGCTGCCTCTGTGCTGGACGACTAGGCTTTCCTATGCTAGGCGACCAGGTGATGATGGTCTGGAGGCTGAATTTTAAAGGTGTGATTAATATTTTTATGGGGGCGGTGGGGGTCGGTGATCACTGGGGTAGTGTGTGTGGGTCTGTGTTATGTGTCTAAGCCGGCTCACGTCCTGCCCAACTCCCGCCCTTGACACTCCTCCCGAAATGCCCCGTTTAGCTTTGGTCGTTCAGCGGCACTATGTAGGCCTAGGTCGTTTAGAATACATCCAAAACCTGTTTTTATTATCGGCTCTTGGATGTATTTGGGAAATGTTCATCCAAGTGCCAACTTAGGCCGGTTTTTGGACATTTTTCTCTTTCGATTATGAGCCCCTTACTGTCCAAAAGGATTATTTGACACATTCCCTTTTCTTTGGAAAGAAGGTATAAAATATTTAGGCATTTGGATTCAGAGAACGTTGGCAGAAACGATGAAGGTAAATGAAAGATCCTTATTACTGAAGGTCACAGAAATGTGTGAGCAGTGGAACCCATTACATCTGTCTTGGTGGGGGAGAGTAAAGACAGTTAAAATGATGATTTTGCCTGTGGTTTGCTACCAAATGGGTATGTTGCCAATTTTTTTTCAGGGGTCATTTTATAAAAAATGAAATAGTATTCTCACTAAATTTATTTAGCTGGGTAAAACTGCTCGAATTGCTTTAGTATCATTACAAAAACTAATTGCGGCGGGTAGGGTAAATTTGCCCAACTTTTATAGGTACCATCAAGCCTATATAATGTGCCAGGGTTTGTATTGGATGACCTCCCTGAGCTCATGGAGAATCTTCCAGATTGGTTATACTTAGAATGGAAATTGATCTCCCCAATGCGACTATTTTATGTGTTGAGTATCAAGTTGCCCAGATGGGTTAAGGACAATAGTATTTTATTAGACACCTGGAAAACTTTGAATTTTACTAATAAATTAACAGAGGTTCCTGTAGAGCAATCTACTTATCAATCCTTGTGGTTAAACTCCAAGATTCAAATTGGCAAGTCTGGGATCTTCTGGAAGCAATGGATGCAAGCAGGGATTCAAACATTAGATGATGTTACATCAGATGGGAAAATGCTTGAGTTTTCACGACTGCAACAAAAATATGGTATAGCTAACTCTCAACAATATAAATGGTTGCAGTTGATGCGGGCCATTCAGAAAGGGTTCCCTGATTGGCAAAATCTTAAAAATTACTATAGTCTGCAGATCCTTTCCTTCTAGACAGATACGTTAGGACATCAGGTTGCCAGTTGGTATAAATTAATATCTGAGCTCCTGAATAAAAAACCAAAAAATGGTCTTCGGGACATTTGGGGCATTGAGATAAAGCAGTATATTTCTGCATCTCGAAGGCCACAAATTTGGACTTGCAGGATGAAATGTACAGCGTTAGCATCTATGATACAAACATGTTTTTTTCTGTTACATAGATCTTTTTGGACCCCTGTTAGGTTGCATAAATTAGATAATTCTAAATCTAATAGCTGCTGGCACTGTCATTTAGACATTGGGACACTGGATCATCTGTTGTTCTATTGTCCTTTGATGCTCAATTTTTGGAAGTCAATATGGGGTAGAATTAATAACATTTTGGAATCATCAATTTCTCTAATGTATGAGGCAGTCATTTGTGGTACAATTTTACATGTTAAGCCCCTTATAGATCAATATAAACGTCGTCTTTTCCTGATAATGATGGGGATAGCCATCCAGATGATCATTCGAAATTGAAAGAACTGTGATCGTTTAAATTTTTCGTTCTGGTAGGCAAGTCTTTGCTCTAGTTATAGATTTGAAAGAATAAATGCTGAAAATTTGGGCATGGTAATATATTTAAATTAATTAAATTAATTGACATCTTATGTTACCTCGTTATAATTGTTTGTTGATCGTGAGTCAGTTTGTTCTTTACTTTGGTACATATCCAGGGCAGGGTGGGAGGGGATTCTTTATGTTATAAATTGATTTTTGAATATTCATAATTGGGATGGGTGGAAAGATATTATTCAGAATAAGGTAAGATATTTATGGTAATATATGTTTTTGTGTTATATTGAATGATTATTGGTTGGGGGTGTGTGGATGGGGGAAAATGGTTAATTTATGAACATATGAATGATGAATGTGCTTTTATTGTATTATTATACGTTGTATTTGTTGTATTGCACTGTTGTAGTTTTGAAAATTAATAAAGAATTAAAGAAAAGGAATGCATTAAAGAGACAGGCTAATGGTTCTGCTATATAAGGGGCCAGTTTTTTATAAAATTAATTTGAAAAGCCATCTGACCTTGGCGATTTTTGGACAGGCAATGCAGTTATAGCTGACAACTTCCTGTGGCAGGATGGAGTATCAAGGACTCCAGTGCCCCCTCAGTTATTTTGGATAATGTGATTTCATCTGTAAAAAAAAAACTTTCCATCTCTACCTCGGTGGGACTATTCTTCAGAATATACTGTATAATAAATTATGAAAATGTAGAAAGGCCTGTCCAATGTGTGCCTCGGTTGTCTGTAGACAGCCATGGTCATCACTTGTCTAATTTTGTCTTGAATCCCTGGAGGGTGTTCTCCCCTATGACAAATGCTCTTCCGGAGTCTGTCATAGGGGAGAACACCCTCCAGGGATTCAAGACAAAGTTAGACAAGTTCCTGCTGAACCAGAATGCACGCAGGTAGGGCTAGTCTCAGTTAGGGCGCTGGTCTTTGACCAGAGGGCCGCCGCGTGAGCAGACTGCTGGGCAAGATGGACTACTGGTCTGACCCAGCAGCGGCAATTCTTATATTCTTATCTCAAACCCCTAACATGGTATTCTGAGCCTTCCTGTGCCAAAGCCGTGAAGCTAGCAGCCTTCCAACTCTATTCCCAAAACTCCTGACATATCCACTGGAGAGCCATAGCAAGATCCTTCAGGTCTAAATCATACAAATCTCTCTGACAGGCCTTTAGTTCTTGTAGACCCTGTAAAGTAAATTAGCTCTTGTGGGCTGGCTCTGATTTTCAAAGTTTGTCCCATAGGACAGCCCTGCGTTCTTACCAACACTTATTAAAGTAGACCCTCCTAGAAATGCACTGTCCCCTCATATAAGATTTGAAACTCTCCCATAATGTTATCAACCCCACTTCACCAGTGTCATTTAGTGTGAAAATCTCTTTGGCTGCCTCTTCCAACTGCGATAGTGTTGTTGGGTCTGTGAGCAATGAGTCATTGAGTCTCTACATTCATCCACCCCTCCTGCCACTTGCCTTACATGTGACCATTACAATGGGTACATGATCAGACCAGAGCCTTGATTCATTGAAAGTTCTTACTACCTGAGCGCAGTAGGTGCGATCTACCCACCACATATCTATTTGGAAGAATGATTTGTGCAATAGTGAATAGAAAGTAAAATCTCACTCCCCAGCATGTTGTAACTGCCAAATATTTTCCAAGACATGACGGCTTAGAAGCCCCTGTAGAGTTTCCCTATCTTTTTTGGCATAACCTATAGCAGCATTGGAACTGTCCAGTGCAGAATTATATGTCAGATTGAAATCATTCCCTACTATCAGAGTCCCCTCTCTATGTTTTGATAACATATCTTCTATGGTATCAAAATAATATATATATATATATATATATATATTCAATAGACTATACAGTATAGGTTGCCATCCATCTCTCCCTTCACTAGAAGGTAAAGTCCCTGAAGATCCCTAAGAACTTCCTTCAAATTAAATTGCACATCTTTATGGATTAATATTCAAGCCCCATTCATTTTCTTTTGAACCTTATTAGATGTCTGGAAAATATGTGGATAGTGTTTATGGCATAACAGTTTCTCAAAGCGAGGTTGTAGGTGCATCTCTTGGACAAAGCCTACAGAAGCGCAAAGGCACGTGATCTCTTTAAAAAAGAGATGTCTTTTCTGTGGAGAATTGAGGCCTTTGACATTATAAGACACCAATATAATCTGTCATAGTTCGAATAAAAGTATGCTCTCCTTCTATCTTCATCCATACCACTTCTACTCATACACATCCTCTTCCATTCATGTTCACTCTTCACTATTTTTCTCACCCTCCATGCATTCACCCCCTAAATCCTTTGAACCCTTCTTCTTACCCCCCCTCCTTCCCCTCCCAAACCCGCCATACACAAGGACCAGCAGTTTCCACCCAAAAGATCCATGCTGGTAGGAAGTGTAGGTAGCCAACTCGCTATGCGGCCACCCAGGAAAATAGAATATGTCCTCCCATTTAGATAATAATTTTCACTCCCCAATACATATAACTATTATTGGCATAACAAAACAGTGCTCCCACTACATAGGGGATATTACCAATCCACAATCCCACTGTAATTGGGATCCAGTCCAAAGGTAAGCTGAAGTAAGAGTCATTTCAATATTCTTTGCCAGCAGACTCCACATGGTGGTTTGCACCGAAGGGATTTCAAGGCATTCAAGTCAGTGTCCAGTGCCTTAATAAAGCCTGCTGCCAGAAGGTTAGCCTTCACATCCGGGACAGAATAGGTTTTCCCTCTTGCAGTAAAAGAGAGACCAAAAGGGAAGAGCCTGTGCACTGCCCCTAACTGTGTCAAGCAGCCAGTGCAGGGTTTTACCGCATTGGCTGTTCTAATGTGTTTTAGAGGCAGGGGCATAGCCAGTCCTCCAATTTGGAGGCCCCAGGGATAGACTGGGAGGTTCAACACATTCTTGCTCTCCCTCTCCATGGGTGATCATGTATTTCTTTTCCCTCTCCTATCTCCTATGGTCTGGTGTCTCCCTCCCTTCCCTCATCCCTGTAGTACAACATCTTTATCATCCCCCCACCACCACCAACACTCCACACCCATACCCCACTTGCTGCCACTGCAGTTCAACCTTTTAGTGTCAGCTCTCAAGACAGCTTCACCTCTTGCCAGACCCAGAAACTTTCTCACTGCAGTATCCCACCTCCCAGGAACTGGAAATTGTGCAAAGAGAAAGCTTCCAGGGCTGTCGAGAGGCAAGGCTACCTTGAGAACTGACACCAGAAGGTCAATCTGCAGTAGCAGCATGGGGTGGGAGGAGGGAAAGAGGTGCAGGACTGTGGAGAGGAGGGAAAGGAGCGAGACACCGGACTGCACAGCTTGTGGTTAGGGGGGATGCTGTACAGTAAAAGCACTACCACTGGGGAAGCTTGAACCAAGAATGGGGGGGGCCTGGGCTCCTGAGGTCTCCCCCCCCCTCCATGGCTATACCTCTGGTTAGACGTTAGCACAGATGTGTACTATTGACTATTGTGTAGTAAAACCTGTGCTAGCTGTTTAACAGAGCTTTAAAAAAGCCACTAAAAGGAGCAGTTGCAAATATTACATTTCCAGGAGGCATAGAAATTAACATCATTTTGGAAGCCCAGATAAAATTTATTCAACAAGTAAAAAAGTTGAAAGCAGATCCGCTATCAGGCCTAAATGGTGTGGTGACAGAGACTTCTAAAACCCAAGAATGCGTTCTTTAAAAAATGAATTCAAGAGGAAAGAACAAAAGCACAGACAAAGTTGAAGTAAAACATTAATAAGGCAGGCAGAGAGAGCAGTCCTAACCCCACAAATGTGTGAGCTGTGCCCTGGTGTAAGCATGGACATCAAAAATTAGGACCAGGGAAGCTATGTGTAGAACTCTCAGCAGCCGCACAAGAGAAAATTAGCATGGGGCCTGTGACTTGAATCTGCCCTGGGACTGTTATACACATATAAACGTATATATAGGATCCTACCCTGCTAATCCTTTATACTTATATATGTAGCAAAATTTGCATAGCCTCCTTTGAATGCATAAACCTGCATTTTACATATAGAAAGCCTTTTATTTTCAATGAGTCATATAATCTGTAAAAAAAAAAAAAAAAAAAAATTCTGTATGAACATCTGAATAAAAAGCTTATCTTAAGATGTTTAGTAAGGAAAATATCTATAGACTCGTATCAGTGTTCTGTTGGTTATTTTTATTCTTGTGTTTGTATAAATTGTTTTCTTTCTCTTCATTTAGGCTGAAATACATTTAGATATATGCATATATTTCTGAATAAAGCACATAAGCCTAGATGCATGCATTCTCCTGTGTGGGTGGTTATGTTTATATATACATACTTTTTATGTGTGCGTGTGTGTGTATATATATATATACACACATATAAATATATATGCCTGTGTGTTTGAAAAACAGACATAGACAGATCAGCCAGATAAATATAGACTTAAATAGAAGCACAAAGGCATAAACAGAGCCACTGTATATAATGAAAGCACATAGATCGGCACCATTGCATCGTTAGTGAAACTGTCTGTAGAAAGAGTTGAAAAGCAGTCCCTGACATTGAAATTATTGACTGAATGATACTGTAATATAACTGAAGACATTCTGGAAGGTAAGAAACTAAACTTTCTTTTTTACATTTCCTAGCAATTAGTGGCAAGAGAAGATTTTTTTTAACTGTTTGTTTAATGGTAGTTTAGAAAAAAAAAAATCTGCTGCACTTTTTTTTAAAATCTTTATTAATTTTTCAAATATTAACAGTGCATTGCAAAAATATTAAACATAAACAAATCAGGAAAAGCACTTTAAATATACAAACATTCTGAAAACAATCATTTTCTCCCCCCTTCCTCCCATTCATCCATAAAAGTATAACCACATCTAGAATTTCAATAAATTAAATACAAGAAATAATGATGCCTTCCCACCTCCCTTCCTCCCACCCTGAATGTGTAAGGAAATTAACAAAAAAGAAAAGGTACATGACAACTAATGTGATTCAATCTGCTGTACTAACTTAAGAGATACACTTGTCACTTTATGCAAAGACCTACATTCTGACGGGGATTTTTGAAAGTAAGAAAGAAAGTGTCTCTTTGGGATTTAAGGCTGTACACCATCATCTGAAGATTTGTTCCCCAATTTTTTCTTTCAAGTTTGTATCCTCTCTGTCTTGGGAGACTCAAGTGGCCTATATCAACAAAATTACAAGATGATGAAAAAATACCCTTCAAAATATATGTAAATATGAAATATTGAAAATATATACAATGTGAGCAATTCAACATAAATTATTTTGCAAGAAAGATCAGTGTAATTCTTATTCCTAACCCTTTTTATTTTGTACAGAAGGAAAGGGTCAGATATAATCCCTGTCCCTCTCAACAACTGTAATAATAACCTTCACGGTCCTGACATTTTATATCCCCTCTGAATTTCTTAGCCTAGCTATTACAGCTACAGTCCTCAGCCATGAGCAATACACCAGGACTCCTTCTGGAACCCTGCAATCAAATCCAGCTAAGTAGGCGTCGCCATTGTAGAATTAATTTAATTCATGTAACACTTAGTCACATGGCTTACACCATTCAGCTAAAGACCATAAAGTACAAGGTACAAACATAAAATATACAATGAATAATATCAGAAAAGAAAATTCACCTAACCCCTTTCCTTCACCTACCCTAAGATCAACATGAAAAATATCTTGCAAATTCAAGGGTTTTTTTTGTTTTATTTTTAGTATTAACCATATAAAACACAGAAGCATAAACCATGCTATGTAAAATGTTCTTCACCTAACATAAAAAAATTACTCTAGCCCCACCCCCCACCCTCATGCCACCCAAATTTTTAATAGAAAATGAGAAGTAGACAAAGCAATCAGGTATAACAAAGCAATCAATCAACTCACTATTAGCTGGGAGCTAAGCCTCACCAAATCTGATAAGGAGTCCAAATTCTAAAAAAGGAACTCATGTTAGCATATTTCATAGCTGTCAGTTTAGTCATTGGAGCAAAGACAGGAGCAATCCGATTGGGCATTTCATAAAAATATAACAGACGTGAAAAAAATGTCACTCTCGGGGCTTACCAGATATGTAGGGTACAACATGTGCCAAATGATGTCATAAGAACATAAGAATTTCCATTGCTGGGGCAGACCAGTGGTCCATCGTGCCCAACAGTCCACTCATGCGGCAGCCCCCAGGTCAAGCACCAGTGCCCTAACCGAGACCAGCCTCACCTGCATACATTCCGGTTCAGCAGAAACTTGTCTAGCCTTCTCTTGAATCCCTGGAGGGTGTTTTCCCCTATAACAGACTCCGGAAGAGCATTACAGTTCTCCACCACTCTCTGGGTGAAGAAGAACTTCCTTGCGTTTGTACGGAATCTATCCCCTTTTAACTTTAGAGAGTGTCCTCTCGTTCTCCCCACCTTGGAGAGGGTGAATAACCTGTCCTTATCTACTGACTATATTCCCTTCATTATCTTGAATGTCTCGATCATGTCCCCTCTCAATCTCCTCTTTTCAAGGGAGAAGAGGCCCAGTTTCTCTAATCTCTCATTGTACGGCAACTCCTCCAGCCCCTTAACCATTTTAGTCGCTCTTCTCTGGACCCTTTTGAGTAGTACTGTGTCTTTCTTCATGTACTGCTTAAGATCTCCCAAAGGGAGCCAAGGTAACTCCTGAAGGGGCAAGTCGCCTAAAAACTGCCTACTCCAACTGTAGCCAACATGTAGAATGAAAAGCATTCCATTCCAGCATGGCCTTTAACTGCAGCGTAATATTTAGGACCCCTACCCCTACCCCCAAACACCCACCCACCCATGCAATCTATCTAAATATATCTTCTCTTTTTTTAACCACTTCCAAATGTAGGAGAACACCTTACACTGCAGTTTCCCGATAAATAGTTTTCGTGTTGACAAAGGAAGCTTGCGAAGAGATGAAAAATATTTTGGGACCACTATCATTTTTAAGACATTAATGCAGCCTACCCATGAAACCTGCACTCTCTCTCAGCAATCTAAATAAGTAAACACTTGGCAAAGTAAAAGGATGTAATTCACTTCAAAAAGGTGTGACAAATCTGTTGGGTCCTAACCCTCAAATAACGGTTACAATCAGAAGACCATCTAAATTGACGAATCCATTTGAAGGAGGTCACCAAGCTATTGGGCGCTGTAAGATTAAGAATCTCAGATTTAATAACATTTATTTTAAACCCCCAAACTAGCCCATAACTCTGAATATGTTGCAAGAGTGCCTCCATAGGGTTATGGGGATCAGTAAGCATAAACAAAATATCATCAGCATACAGCATTATTATGTTTTCTTGGCTTGCTCCCAACATCCCACTTACACCTTGGCTTTCTTTTATCCTTTAGGCCAAATGCTCCATTACCAAGGTGAAGATCAAGGGGAACAGCCCTTCCTAGTACCCTACTTTAATAATAATAAAAAAATAATCCAAATCACACCCATTTATGTTAAGACAAGCCACTGGGTTGTCATAAATGAGGGATAATCATGTTAAAAAATCCACTTTCAGCCCAATCTTCCTCAAAGTAGCTATCATAAAGGGCCAAGAAACTCTGTCGACAGCCTTCTCAGTATTTACAGTCAAAATCGGTGCTAAAGAGGAATACCAACAGGCTTCCCATATTATATACAGTAACCTCCTCATTTATTAAATCTGGAAGATAATGCTACAATCAAGTGGCCAGGATTTTGGAAAAAAAAAGTTGTAATACACACCTAATAAAGAAATTGGATAAAAGGAGCATTTACACAGGTCCTTCCCTGGCTTCAACTGAAGAACAACTCCTATCTGTCTCCACAACAGTGGAAACTACTCCGCTACCATAAGTGAATTGAAAATCCAAGTGAAGGGATCCACTATAAATGAAGCAAAGGTCTTATAAAAATTATTAGTAAACCCATCAAGGCTGAGAGATTTATTTGGTGGAAGATGAGTAATAACCTGCAAAACCTCCTCCTCTTCAATGGGATAGGATAGTTCTAGTGACTCGCCAGGCTTCAATCGCAGAAGTGTCATCATCTGTTCCAAAAAGAAGTCAATATCCACCAGAGATGAGACAGTCTTCAGACTACAAACACTTTGAAAGAAAGTGTGTATAGTCCTGAATCTCCTTGTCTTCCTTAATCATTTGCCCCTTCTCATTATGTGAGTAATTAAATTACAAGCTTGTTGTTGTTTGAGTTTAAGGGCAAGAAGGCGACCCAACCTATTTCCCCACTCAAAATATTCTTACTTAGTTCTTTGTAATGCCCAGCAAATTTCCTCTAATTCTAGCTCCCTAAGGTCTTTCCGCTTAGCTTCCAGGTGTTTAAGGAGGGCATCCAAACTCTTTCTAAGCATTAAAGCCCTTCCCTTTTAAATGATGCATGAAGGCCAAGCATTGTATCTGTCTGAAAGTGCCTTTGGCAATTCATCGTCCTCTCATGTAAGCTTTAAAACCTTCCCACAAAGAAACTATAGAAACCTTTCCTGTATCATCAAAGGAAAAATAATCCCAAATGTCCTGTTCCAGTTTAGGGAGAATTTGGGGATCCAGTAAGCGGTGGAAGAGGTGGTCATTAAATCTCCAGTATCTAAACCCCCAAAACTCCCTCACAATTGCTAATTGCAACATTATTGGTGCATAGTCTCACAAGACTCTAGCTTCATAACTAATGGCTTGATTTATATCACTAAAATTTTTTTAAAATCAAATACTCGTATCAGCGTCCTATCCTCCAAAGAATCTTGAAAACCAAACAGCACACCTTAAAATATTATAAATCGCTAATGGCATCAAATAATATTATTATCATTCCCATATGGATAAGGTAGAATATTTACATATTACTAAATTATCCCCAACCAATCTGAAGAATAAAAGATATGAACTAGGCATTGAACCACAGATGTAGTTTACCTACTTTATTAGCAGATGGGAGGGGGACAAAGGGTAGGGAGCTTAGATTAGTGGGGGAGGGTAATTTTTTTTGATTAGATTTTTCCCATCTCCCTCTATCCCCTCATCCATACTGTTTTCCTCTCTCTCTCTCTCAGCTCCGACCACTTCCTTCCAGGCTTGCTGCCACCCATATCATTTTTTTTTCTTTTTCTCATTCCCTCTGATTTCTAAGAGCCTGATACTCCAAAGTCTTTAACAGGGCAGGAGAGGCTGAGCTGGCAATCCGCCAATATTCATCAGCACTTATGTGGCTAGTGCTGCTGAATACAGGCTGTGATTTCCACGGCACTGTCCCATTTGTCTGGGACAGTCTGAAGGCAGAGTCAGCTGAAACAGTGGTAGTAGTAGCAGTAGGAGTAGCAGAATTTGTGCAGAATTCCCCTGCCCCACAGAACACATAGAATTTTGCATTATAGTGACGAATTCTGCTCAGTGCCAGCATCGGTTCTCTTTCCCCTTCCCCCCCTCCCCCCCCCCCCGCAGAGATCAGATGACAGAAAACATAGAAACATGATTGCAGATAAAGGCCAAATGGCCCATCTAGTTTGCCCATCCGCAGTAACCATTATCTCTTTCTCTCTCTGAGAGATCCCACATGCCTGTCCCAGGTCCTTTTGAATTCAGACAGTCTCTGTCTCCACCACCACTACTGGGAGACTGTTCCACGCATCTACCACCTTTTCTGTAAAAAAGTATTTCCTTAGATTACTCCGGAGCCTATCACCTCTTAACTTCATCCTATGCCCTCTCATTGCAGAGTTTCCTTTCAAATGAAAGAGACTCGACTCATGCACATTTATATTACGTAGGTATTTAAATGTTTCTATCATATCTCCCCTCTCCCACCATTCCTCCAAAGTATACAGATTGAGATCTTTAAGTCTGTCCTATACACCTCATGACGAAGACCACACACCATTTTAGTAGAAAGTGAGCTGCTGCACATCCCCTTTATTATTTTGGTCACCCTTCTCTGTATTTTTTCTAGTTCCATGATATACAGTATATATCTCTTAGGGCAACCAGAACTGCAAAAGGAGACTCCAGATGTGATAGCACCATGGATCAATATAGAGGCATTATAGTAGACTCTTATTTTATTTTATTCCCTGCTTTTTTAGTTGAGTAACTAATAGGTAGCACAGTTGAAACAAATCAGATAAATTACTTTTTTTTACTGTGCACAATTCAGCCTTGGAAGCAGTTTCCAGAATATATGGTCAATGCAGTTAGCATAGCTGGGTTTGAAAAGGTTTTAGGAAAGTTTCTAGAGGAAAAATCCATAAATCATTATTGCCAACCCAGCATATAATTTTGTGAGTGTTCTCCAAAATCAATTATATATTAATCAGAAAGCCTGTGCAGATCACTTAAAAATGTGCACGGAAAACACTAAACACATGTGTAGTGTGTTTTCTCATTTCTTTTTTGTAATGGTGTGCCCACTTTTTCTTGTTTGCATATTATGAAATTGATCATTTCCTTAGTGTGATAGTTTAAGTTTAATGATAGTTCAGATGGCATTTTAGAAAGGACGTACAAATTAGAATTGAAACATTCAGATCAGACTACTCAAGTTCTGCTAGTGGTGTTTGAGAACAAGATACATAGAAACATAGAATATTACGGCAGAAAAGGGCCACTGGCCCAACAAGTCTGCCCACTCTAAGGACCCTCCCCCCTAAGCACTTCCACGAAGTGAACCCACATGCTTATCCCATTTTTTCTTAAAATCGAGCACATTCCAACAATCAACCACCCTTTCAGAGAAGAAATTCTTCCTAGTGTTGCTATGAAATCTCCCACCCCTGAGTTTCAACAGATGCCCTCTTGTTGCCGTAGGTCCTGTAAGGAAAAAGATATCTTCTTCTACCTCAATACGACCAGTTACATATTTGAACGTCTCTATCATATATCCCCTCTCTCTGCGTTCCTCGAGACAGTATAGCTGCAACTTACCTAGACTTTCCTCATATGGGAGATCCTTGAGTCCTGAGACCATCCTGGTGGCCATTCGCTGAACTGACTCCACTCTCAGCACATCCTTTTGATAATGTGGCCTCCAAAATTGAACACAATATTCCAGATGAGGTCTCACCATGGACCTGTACAACACCATTACAACTTCGGGCTTCCGCTGACAAAACTTCTTCGGATGCATCCCAGCATTTGCCTAGCCTCGGATGAAGCTTTCTCTACTTGATTGGCAGTCTTCATATCATCACTAATGATTACTCCTAGGTCGCGTTCTGCAGCAGTTCTTGTTAAGGTCTCACCATTCAGAGTGTAAGTACTGCATGGATTTCTGCTGCCAAAGTGCATAACTTTACATTTTCTGGCATTAAAACTCAGTTGCCAAGTTGCGGACCATTATTTTAGTAAGAGTAGGTCCTGCGTCATACTGTCGGGCATTGTGCTTTTGCCCACTATGTGGCACAGTTTAGCGTTGTTAGCAAATAATGCAATTTTGCCTCGAAGTCCGTGAGGCAGGTCCTGTACAAAGATATTAAATAGGATGGGACCCAAGACCGAGCCCTGCGGCACTCCACTGATCACTTCCGATGTTTCGGAAGGAGTACCATTTACCACCACCCTCTGAAGTCTGCCGCTGAACCAGTCTTCAACCCATGCCATCAAAGTTTCCTCTAATCCTAACAAACTCATTTTGTTCAATAACCTACGGTGTGGGACACTGTCAAAACCCTTACTATAGTCCAAGTACACGATATCCAGGGACTCTCATTACCCAGTCAAAGAAACTGATCAGATTGGATTGGAAGAACCTTCCCTTTGTAAATCCATGTTGGTGGGGATCCCTTAGTCTCTCATCATTTAGGATCGTATCTAATTTGTGTTTAATCAACGTTTCCATAAGTTTACACACTATCGATGTGAGACTTACCGGTCTGTAATTTTTAGCCTCTGTCTTGCATCCCTTTTTGTGCAGCGGAATGACGTTAGCTGTTTTCCAGTCCAATGAGACTCTTCCTGTACTCAGGGAAAGATTGAAGAGCTAACGGTTCTGCAAGGACATCTCTCAACTCCCTAAGCACTCTGGGATGTAGTTTATCCGGTCCCATGGCTTTGTTCACTTTGAGCCTTGATAGTTCTTGGTAGACGCTGCCGGTGGTAAATTCAAAATTCTGGAATGGGTCGTTTGAGCTCTCCCTTGTCTGCAGCTGTGGACCGGATCCCGGCGCCTCGCAGGTAAAGACTGAGCAGAAGTATTCATTGAGTAGTTGTTCTGAAATACATGGCAAAATGGATGCTCATTTGCTGGCTATGAACATCCATTCTAGAAACATGAACATCCAAATTATTAACCGGTCAAAACAGGCACATGTGCCAGCAGATAGGTATATATGTTGTGAAATAGCATATTTATCTTAGCCATCTAAGGAACATTGACATTGTTTTCCTGAAGCTGTCCTAGAGCCCAGTATTCCTTGTTTGTTCCCCTTTCAGGGGGTGGGGATGAGGAGGGGAGGCAGCAACCATGGGGGGAATAAGGAGGTGATAGTGCCTAATCCCTCTGGAGAAGTTCAGTTCAGTTGGAGTACTTTTCTGAAAACTAGGGGCTCCGTTTACGAATGCGCATTAGGGCCTTAGCGCACGGAATAGCGTGGGCTAAAATGCTGCGTGCGCTAGCCGCTACCTTCTCCTCTTGAGCAGGTGGTAGTTTTTCAGCTAGCGCACGCTATAGCGTGCGATAATCTGGTGCGTGCGCTAAAAACACTAGCGTACCTTCGTAAAAGGAGCCCTAGATGTCCCAGAGAGCAGAAGCACATGCTGATGTCCATCTTTATGGACACATGTTCATTTCCCTTCTGAAATGGTGAATGAATCTCTGTTTTTTGGACCCGTCGTACTCTCACCCACAAAACGCCCAGATCATGCTCCCCTTGCTATATGAATGTTCTTAGGTTTTAGATGGCTTTGTAAAATCAGGATTTAGATGTTCCTGCCATAAGAACATATAAATGTGGGTTTATAGACATCTAAAATACAAATAGTGCTTCTAAAATAATAATGGCCTTAATGTGGTATCCTAGCCAGATATCTACTTTATCCCTAAAGTACCCTCAATATCCCAATTTTCAAATTAATCAGAAGGAAGCAGGAAGAGATTTGCTTTGTTAGCACCAACCTTCAGGAAATGCACAGCTGTGCTTACACTACAATTTCTCATACTATCCAGTGCACTCGGTAATACTGATAGAATTTCTTTCCTCCTTTTGTACTGCCATCATTAGCTAATGCTCACTGTGAACAAGTCTGACAAGTGTAATATTTTTGACTAGCAAGTTGAACCTAAAATGTGAAGCTCCCATTCTCGCCCCTCCCTCCAAGCAAGAGTCACTTAGCACTTTTTTAAGCAATAGGGACCATTATTTTAAAATGTTAAAATGTTGAATTTGGGTGAATCAAGTCTTTTATTTTTACAAATAGTTTTCAGTCTGTGTGGCAAAGCATGACATCCTTTAGTCTCATTATTGTTTCAGGTTCTCATCTGGTAATTTTGTGGAAATATTTTTATAATTAGTGATATTAGACTCTTGTATATTCCTTGTATATATTCCTTGTATATTCCTTGTACATTCCTTGTATATTCCTACTGTACTCTATTGTATATTATGTCAACTCTATTGTATATTATGTCAACCTGTACTCTCCAAAAAAATTGTTAAATTCCTGTCAACTTCAACGACATGTACATTCCAAAAATTGTTAATTCCAATGTTATTTTCGTGTGTAATCTTATTAACTGCTGTGAACCGCCTAGAACTCTCTGGGTATGGCGGTATACAAAATAAAATTATTATTATTATTATTATTATATAAATACTAATATAGTGATCCATAAATACTAATCTATCTATCTATCTATCTATCTATCTATCTATCTATATATTAATATTTATGGATCACTATATTAGTATTTATATCACTAATTATAAAAATGTTTCCACAAAATTACCAGATGAGAACCTGAAACAATAATGAGACTAAAGGATGCCATGCTTTGCCACACAGACTGAAAACTATTTGTAAAAATAAAAGACATGGATCACTAATATGCCCCAGAAGGAGTTCAATATGACTTACAATTTAGAAGAGCCTGGTCGTGTCCAGGATTTACATTATTTCATTTGGGTTCATGGCATAGATATGTTGGTTTGTGTTCCTGTAGGTGTATGATTATGGTATATGGTTTGGAGAGAAGATTGGCCATATCTGGTCTTGTAATCTTTACATTACGGTTTCTAGTATGAATGTCACTTTCCTGGTTTGTGAGTGATATGTAGAGAGCTTGATCATTTTTTGAGATGAGAAAGGTAGTTTGTGCCTTGTATGGTTTCTGTTGGATATAGCATGTTATTTTGAGGGGGTGGGGGAGTAAGATATTTTCCATATAGATAGGTTTTTAGGCCTCCACAAATCCTTTCTACCATGAAAAAATAGTGCTAGACACTAGATGCTGTCGCTGACTCTGCTAAGGAATTACACAATTTAGATAACAGATTTCTGGAGCGTTTTTCAACTCCGTTAAGGAACAATACATTTTTGAACATTTATTTTTGGTGAGTTTTTGCATATAGAGGGTTTTGATTGGTTTTGGTTTGTTTTTTATTATATATTTTTTTTTTTTACACAATTGGACACGAGGGATTTCTCACCAGTCATGGGGGGTTTTGGACCTGATTAGTGTTACCGGCAGCACCCAGCTGTGATTGAGAGTAGATTTATCACAGTTTGAACAGGAGTTTGTCGCCATCAAGAACAGCCCTTCAACAGAAAAGATAAGTGATACTTTATTATTGCTACTTTAATAGTGATTGTTGATATATTGAAGCAGGAATTTGAATAGTTTATTGCTATTTGAGGAACATGGTGGTGCTGTGATGCTCGGTGGTGCTCGTCATTCTGGTCCATTCCCCATATGACTTGTATGTTGGAATAAATAATGAAATGTGCTAGGAAGTAGTCTGACCATATTACGGGTGTCCAGTTTTTTTTTTTTTGTTATTTGTAGACTGGAAGGATAAGATCTCAAGATCTATATCTTCCTGGAAAGAGAGAAACTCTAAGATATTGAAGGGGATAGACTTAGTAGATAAGGACAGGTTGTTCACCCTCTCCAAGGTAGGGAGAACGAGAGGGCACTCTCTAAAGTTAAAAGGAGATAGATTCCGTACAAACGTAAGGAAGTTCTTCTTCACCCAGAGAGTGGTAGAAAACTGGAACGCTCTTCTGGAGTCTGTCATATGTGAAAACACCCTCCAGGGATTCAAGACAAAGTTAGGCAGGTTCCTGCTGAACAAGGATGTACTCTGATAGGGCTAGTCTCAGTTAGGGTGCTGGTCTTTGACCACAGCACCGCCGCATGAGCAGACTGCTGGGCAGGATGGACCACTGGTCTCACCCAGCAGCGGCAATTCTTATGTTCTTATGTTTTGTCTATGAGCTCCTTTTACTAAGCTGCGTTAGTGTTTTTAGCGCACGCAGCATTTTAGCGTACGTTAAACCCCTCTTCGCAGATAGAACAAACGCCAGCTCAATGCTGGCGTTAGCGTCTAGCAGGCATGGCAATTTAGCATGTGCTATTCCACATGTTAATGCCCTAACGTGGCTTAGTAAAAGGAGCCCTAAGTATATATTCAGATATCCTGCAACTAGAATAGCATTGTCTTGCATCATTAGATTGATTAGGAAGTCACTGAAGTAATTTTTGGTGTCTATCCATTTGACTGGTGGGCAATAGCAGATTACGCAGAATACTGTTTCTGGTGGTATTCAAATCCATGCTGAAAGCCCCTTTTTTGAAGCTGCTTTCAAGTCCTAACCCAACCAACTTTTAAAGCACCCATACCTGTCTGTCATTCCCTTTATAGTCCTGAGCAACACGTATAGATTCATCCTTCTATTTTTTTTTTTTTTAATGACCTGCTAGATGTCTTGGCCTGGCAAGATGTTTGTCTTTGGCCTAGCAAGACATCTATCTTTTTGGCTATTTTCAAAGAATAGGACAACCAGATAAAACACATCCATAACAAGCCATTTGCCTATAAGAGGGGTCAGCATTTTTAATGGACTGGCCACACAGACATGCCAGCAGATCAGTGAGGCACCTTAGAGGACACTGCTGTGAACTTCACATAAAGGGTACCAGGAATACATCTCACCATAACCCCCTTATAATGTTTGGTGAGCCCCCTTATAATGTAGGGTGAGCTCTCCAAAACTCCCCCAAAACCTACTATACTTATCTGTCAACCATCCCAATAGTCCTTATGGCAGTAGAGTAGGATTTTGGTGGGCTTACACTTTCCACCATAAATGTAGTGGTTAGAGTTAGATATGGGCCTGGGTTCCCCTCTCTTTGGTTCACTACACCACCCACCAGGCTACTCCAGACATCTGCTTGCTGCTCTACTAGGATTTCTCATACCATGTGCTGCCGTTATAGAACAGGGTTTAAAAAAGATTTGGATAATTTCCTAAAAGAGAAGTCCATAAGCCATTATTAAGATGGCTTGAAGAAATCCACCTCTTATTCCTAGGACAAGCTACATAAAATCTGTTTGTCTTCTTGGAATCTTGCCAGGTTCTTTTGACTTGGGTTAGCTACTGTTGGAAACAGGACACTGGACTTGATGGACCTTCAGTCTGTCCCAGTACAGCAACTCTTATGTTCTTATGTATGTACTGTTTGATTCAGATCTTTGGGGGATGGGAGGGTGTCAGTGACCACTGGGGGAGTGTGTGTTGGGGGGGGGAGGGGAGGGGGGTCATGCTGTAATCCCTCTAGAGGTCATCTGGCCAGTTTGGGTACCTTTTTGGCCCTTATTTGTTTTTAAAACAGGTCTTTTGACAGCTGCTGCTCCTCTTTTGGAGACTACCAGTAGGGCAGCACACATTATAAAAGTCAGCTAAAACAGGAAGTGGAAGAATTGTGACTGGACTGCTTTGTCATAAGAGGGAGATAGATGGTGAAGCTTCTGAGGCAGTTAGCCTGGGGGAAGGGAATACTGGGGCAATTTTAGCAAGTAGCTGAAAAGGGGCCAGTATTCAGTATTAGCATGTTCCTCCTGAAAAAAAGTCCTGCATATGGGAATCAGTCCAATGATGTTACTATATTTATGTAATTTTCCAACTAAAAATTAATATAGAAAAACACAAAGATAGTATAATTAATATGCAACAATAATAGTGTTCACTTGTTTGCAACGGGTGGATCAGCAGCACTAGGTCCAATCAAAGCCTATCATCCTTTCGCTAAATCCTAGATGTTAGCAGCAGTACTGGTTGTGTGCCCATATGAGTTGCCATTCCCTTCTCCAGATATGCTAATTGGTTCATTCTTTTGCTGATTGAAATCTGATTGGATGAAAGACAGATATGGTTAACTTGCAATAGGTTATTGCTGCCAGCATGATAGAAGAAGCAGGTGTTTTTGTAACTTAAAGCCACATGCACGGCTGAATTGATTCCACAGCTGGGAGCTAGCTGGTATGTGTTTGTTGCAGCAGCTTGTTTATTCTGTGGTGATAAGCTGATTGTGTGGCGTCTCTCAAAGCTGCAGAATCGGAGGAATCTGGCAGCACTGGTTATAGCCAGATCAGATTGGGAAGTCAAAGCTTTCAGTATACAACTGGTAAACTTTGTTTGCATCACAAGGTTAGGCCTAAGAATCTTCCTTACTTCTCAGCTGAAATTGAAATTGGCTGTTTCAGAACATAAGAATTTTTAGAAACACTATTCACCGGTCATAAGAGTATTTGGAGCAATGCAACATGCAATTACTGGGAGAGACCAGAATACTGTGCCAGCACTCCTGACTGGACATTATACTTTTGCCCAGGAAAAAGCAAATATCCACCCATTGAAAGAAAGAAAAAAAAAAAAGGAATGAAAATGAACACACTGTTCAATACAGTTTTCTTATGAAGATAATTTTTACTTCCTCTTTCTCTTTACAGTTCTGAATTCATTATATGATGTTATGTAAATCAATAGTAAATGTTAGCCACCTACGCGCTACTGAGTTATGCAACATCTCATATCCTGTACACAAAGATTGAAAAAAAAGCACACATAGAACCTTTACATTTATAGACTCTTGCATAATTGTACTTGTCTACAGCCAAGAAAAGTAAAATAAGTGGAATAACATATCAGAAATAATATATTTTTCTCTCGTCCTTTGGGCTATTGTTGGGAGGGGGGTTTAGCTAGCATCGGTTCATGAGCACTTATGAATTGCCTTAGGGTACAGTTTTATGACTTATAAAAGTCAGTACAATAACATGATTTTAAAATGTTTCTATAAACAATGCCTTAATTGTCTAATGACACCTATTGTCCACTTGGGCACCACTAGCCTTGAGTCTATAAGCGGCCTCATGTACTGGTGCCTAGCGATGCCTGAGTTTGATTCCATTGGGGATGGGTGTGATTTTTGTGCATGCGCAACTCTCTACGTCATGGGCTGTTTCCACCCAGGCACTGGCCTTGCTTTTACTGATGTCTGCTATTGTGGAGCACTTCTAGGTCATACTACTAGAAGAAATAGGGTGCTTTCTGGGGAAGTGAAGCACCAAGGGCGCTGCATCACCTATAATACTGCTCCAGCCCATCTTGAACAACAATGCGTTGCTATGACATTCAGCATAGACCGAGGCGGTGCTCCTCTCCAATCCATTGGGGGAGGAAGCTACCCTGGAGTCTGCATCCTGGCACTGTTGCATAATTTTGGGGGGTCTAGAATTCAACTCCACTCTCCACTCATTTTTTTTTTCTGTTCAGGCTGCACCTTCACAATAGCAAATGTTATATTGGTAGTGTTAATGATTCTGATTGGCTTTGCCATTGCATAAGTAGCCCATTTGAGGTCGACTCCATTGATGAGATTTGAAGAGCTGCAACATGGTCTTCATTCCACACATTTATATCTGAGTATTGTCTTGAACAGAATACCCATCAGACAGCCCTGCAGAATTTTTTTTTGGGGGGGGTTTAGAATTAATGATTCTGATTGGCTTTGCCATTGCCAGTCTTTATTGACCATTATTTGTTGTTTTCAGTGAGCCTGGTAGCTAGGAATTCCCAGATACAAGTATATTTTGTCCTGCTTGTCCTTAGAAAAAGCAAAGTTACTCACCTGTAGCAGGTGTTCCCCACCTCTAATCTGTGTCTTCCCATCTGTTTCCACTCCCCAGGTCCAGCATCTTTCCCCTCTCTTCCCTTCTTCTAGTTCAGTCTCTCTCTCCCCCCTTCTTGTCCCCACTTCCCGGTATACCTCAATATCCCCCCCCCCAAACCATGTGCAGCAAATCTCCATATCCCCCTAACCAGGTCCAGAATACTCTTTCTCTCCCTTCCCCTCACACCCCCCCCCACACACACACACATCAACGCTCTGGTTCAGCAACTCTCCTTCCAAATTGCCCGCTGTTCCTTTTTCCCCCGACTCTACCTTCACTGGCTTTTCAAACGAGGCTGGAGGCAGCAGCAGCGATTTACAAACTCTGCCCTACTGCCAGTTCGAGTTTTCATGGCACTATATCCTGCCCTCTCTGATGTAAATTCCTGTTTCCTCAGGGGTGGGACACAATGCCAAAAAACTCCAGGACCAGCAGCAGGGCAGCATTTGTATTTTGCAAGCCACATATGGAAGGCTAGTGAAGGTAGAGTCAGGAAAAAAGGGAACTGGGGGCAATTTAGTAGGAGAGTTGCTGACCGGGGAAGGAAGGGGGATGGAAGGAGAGATGGTGGAGGTGAGGGGGATGATGTTGGATGTAAGGAGAGATGCCACTCCCTGGAAATTGTTTCCTTCAACCTCTCCTCGGGTCTCAGAAGCTGTCCTGTCAGCATGCAGTATACAGTGTCTGTGCATGAGATCAGAGGGAGGAGAAAGGAGGTTCCAGCGAATCCACCTTGTCACAGAGCACATGCCAGTAGATCAGGTGACGGGCCTGGCGTGATCTGAGCTGACCTGGCAAGTGTTGTGCATCTGTGCTTCAAATTGACTGCCACAGCAGGGTCCGGACTCTGGAGCTGAGTTTTTGCTTTCAACAGTTCTCCGCCCATCACTGTGCCCCCACCCAAACAGTGAAACACGGACAAAAAGAGGGCAAAAGAAGAAGCCGCCCAGATGCCCCAATGAAACACCGAAAGGAGGACATGTCCAGGGAAACCCGGACATCTGCTAACCCTACTTTGGTCCCTTCTACAGCACCAGATGTTGGGTTTTTTTTTTTCTTGGCTGCTGGCATAATTAGTGACACTTCCCTTTGCCATGCTATAAGCCTCTCTGGAACTTCAGGAGGGCGAACCAATATCCCTGCAAACTGTTTTGTAGAGAGTACAATCGGAACTTTTCTGCCTGCTATGTTTTTATCTAGGGCTTTTGTTGCCTGTCAGACCCTCTCTCTGGTGTCCTGGGTTCACAAAATTAGGCCTTTGAAATGCTATAATTTAAATACATATAGTCTGTACTGGATTTTCAGTTGGTACTCATAACAATTTTCAATAATTTTTTTCACATTCTTCCCACATATAGACCACTTATGGGAGATCATTCCTGTTCTGTGGGTGAGAGGACAGGAAATACAAATACAGTACACAAAATATGATGTCAAATAGGTAACATTATGCCCAACTAATCTTGCTTTCATTCCTGGCATAGTGTCATAGACCCTAGCTGATTTCTGCTTTGCCTCATTTTATTTTGCAATTAGCCAGCTAATGTCTCATAATGCTTTCTTGAATTCCTATACTGCTTTTGTCTCCACCATCACCACATTTTTAAAAGTTTGTCAAACTAGTTTCCAGACTTACACATTTTTAGTCTCCTCCTCATGTGCTCATCCAGAGACTCTGAGTGCTACTTGAGTAGTGTGCCAAGCACTGATCAATTTATGGATGAAAATTTGGCCAAGATTTAGACCTAAAGTTGATACTTGACAGGGAAGGATGTTCTTAGATTGGCTAAAGTAAAGAGCACATCATTGGCAAACAACAGTATTTTATGCTGAACTTCCTTGCACCTAAATACCCTGTAGGCCAGGGGTGCCCAAAAAGTCAATCGCGATCGACCAGTAGATTGTAAGGGCAACTCTAGTCGATCGCGGAGCCCATCTTGGGCTCTGTGATCGACTCGCATTACTTTTGCGTTCTCCCTGCTTCCCAGACACCGCAAAAGCCAGGCAAGTGCACCCACTGCACAAGTGCTGGTCCCACAAGCCTTCCCCCACCCCCCCAACCCCGACATCAATTCTGCCATTGGAGAGGAAGTCCCAGGCCAGCCAATCGCTGCCTGGCTGTCCCGGAACTTCCTCTCCGACGTCAGAATTGATGTCGAGGGGGAAGGCTTGTGGGCCCGGCGCACGTTGGGAGTGAAGTCATGGGAAGGAATAGAGGGAACTAAGAAGGGATGAAATGAATTAAAAGGGTTAATAGCTGGGACAGAGTATGTTGCTATGAAGAGCCAGAAGTGTCTGAAAGTTCTAAAGGGAAGAGTGACAGACTGATGGAGACAGAAGCTAGGAGTGGAGCTGTTTTTGCAGTGGAGAAGAAATAGGCTGTGAGGGTGACAGAAACTGAGAGAGGGAACTGAGACAAAAAATAATAATTTAGGAAATAAGAGTAAGAGCAGACAGGAGGAAGTGTTTGCAGGGGCATTTGGCAATGGTGGAGACGGATGGGGGGAGCAGGGAGAGAGAGAGAAAGAAAGAAAGACAAAGAATGAAGGGGGCAGGGAGAGAGAGAAAGAAAGCAAGGGGAGGGGGCAGGAAAGAATAAGAAAAAGTTGGGGGAAGGAATGGAGTGTGTCAGATGGCAGGGGGCAGGCAGGGATAGAGGAAGAAAAAGTTGGACTCATGGAGGGACAAAGAGAGATGGTTGGAGGATGGAATGAGGTCTGGAGGAGAGGAAGCATGCAGGAGGCAGAAAGAAGGGAAGATACATTGGTACCGTTCCCCAACCTTTTGTTTCCTTACCCTTCCTTTTTATTTATTTTCGAATTATATTTAATCCATTTTTCCCCCCTCCTCTTCATCAGTGTTTTTACATCATAATTGTCTTTAATGTCCTGTTTGTTGGAAATTTTTTATGTTTTCTATTTTTAATTTTGTAAATTGCATTGGATTTGGATACTGCGATTATATCAAATATTTTAAATAAACTTGAAACTTGATGCACAGTCAGAAGCAGAAAGTGCAACCAGAGACTCATGAAATCACTAGACAACAAAGGTAGGAAAAATGATTTTATTTTCAATTTAGTGATCAAAATGTGTCTGTTTTGAGAATTTATATCTGCTGTCTATATTTTGCACAATGGCCCTCTTTTACTAAATCGCAATAGTGGTTTCTAGCGCAGGGAGCCTATGAGCATTGGGAGCAGTACGGGGCATTCAGCATAGCTTCCTGCACTAAAAACCACTATCGCGTTATAGTAAAAGGTGAGGGAGTATATTTGTCTATTTTTGTATAGTTGATACTGAGGTAACATAGCATATTTTAAAGTCATCTGCCTTGACCTGCATATAGTGTGCTTTGTGTTTTTTAAAAAATTTTTTATTGTTGGTAGATCATTTTGACTTGGTCATTTTAAAAGTAGCTCGCAAGCCAAAAAAGTGTGGGCACCCCTGCTATAGGCTCTCTTGCTGATGCACAAACTGTGCAAGAGGTTCCGTTGCTAAGGCATAGAATAACGGGGATAGTACATACTCTTATCTTTTCCCCTCGCCAATTCAACTCTCCATATAAGTTCTGTTAATTTGTAGGTTTACCCAGAATTTCATATAGATATAGTAGGTTTAACCCAGGACATACTGTATATCTCCCAGTTATCCTCACCTTTTCCAGAGTTCACAACAAAAGTAGCTAGTAGACTCCGCCAAATGTTTTCTCTGCATCAATTCCTAAGATCATAGTTGGGCTACAGGTGGTTTTGACATATCTGATAAGCTGAAACACCCAGTAAACAATATCAAACATTTGCTGTCCATTTGCCAGCCTGATCATTTTGTACTAATTTGGGCATACAGCCCTGCAGTTGTCTTGCTATGAACTTAGTACATATTTTATAATCTATGCCAAGGAGAGATATGGGTTAGTAGGGCCCTTTCCTGGTTTAAAAATAAGAATAACCCCTGCCAGTTGCTAAGAGTGGGGAAATATAGCCCTTTCTTCAACGTTGCTAAACAGCTTCATTAACGGCTTGACTAAATACTTCTGAGAACATTTACAAAATGTAGTAGTAAAGTCATCCAAGACTGGAGCCTGACCAAGAGGCACATTTTAGATAGCCCAGAGAGTTTCTTCCTCTGTAATGAGATTGGACAATTGATCTGCTTCACCTGGTGTGAGGGTTGGCAGCACCACTCTAGCTAAATATTGGTCTATGGCTTCCAAAGACACTTGTTCCTCTGGTCAATAGAACTTCTGATAAAAATCAGAGGTCTGTGCTAGATGCAGAGTGGGCCTACAATCATGACCATCTGTTGTGTATGGACAATTTGATGGACCAGCAAGAACCAGAGCAGACCAAAGACAAAGGAGATAAAATACAGGAGTTGGCTGGCCAGGAAGAGGACAGAAAGAGGACTGAAGCACATGGGAAAACAGCGAGGAAGACTAAATGCCAGGACTTGAACTGCATGTACACTAATGCAAGGAGCCTAAGGAACAAAATGGGAGAATTGGAAGTCATGGCCAAAAATGAGAACCTAGACATCATAGGGATCACGGAAACATGGTGGAATGAGGAAAACAAATGGGACATAGAACTGCCAGGGTATAAACTCTACCGAAAAGATAGGACTTATCAGAAGGGAGGCGGAATAGCACTGTACATAAGGGAAACCATTCACTCAACCATTGTGGATACAGCAGCGGCAAATGGACAACTAGAGTCATTGTGGGTTAAAATACCAGGAAAAAACGGATCCGAGATAAAGATGGTACTGATCTACCGTCCACCTGGGCAATTTGAAGCAGTGGATAAAGAAATGGTAGCCGAGCTGAGGAGGGAATGCAAGAACGCTAACACTATAGTTATGGGAGATTTCAACTATCCCGGGATAGACTGGCGTCTTGGAAATTCAAAATGTACGAAGGAAACGGAGTTCCTGGAAGCCGTTCAAGACTGTTTCATGGAACAACTTGTCCAGAGAAGGGCAGCGATCCTGGACCTGATCCTCAACGGGCTTAAAGGACCTGCAAAGGGAGTGGAAGTAATGGGACCGCTAGGAAACAGTGACCACAACATGATTCTGTTCCAAGTGGAAGTAGGATTACCAAAGGGAAAGAGAACAAAGGGAACAGCGTTTAACTTCAGGAAAGGGAACTATGATGCCATGAGACAAATGGTGAAGAAGAAGCTCAGAAACAGCTACAGGAAAGCTCTGTCTGTGGAGCAAGCCTGGTCCCTACTCAAGGACACGGTAAGTGAGGCACAACACCTATATGTACCCAGATTTAGGAAAGGAGGCAAAAAGAATCAGGCTAAAGACCCAGCAAGGATAAACAATGAAGTAAAGACAGTGATAGGAGACAAGAAAACATCATTTCGGAAGTGGAAGAAGGACAAAACGGAAGGAAATTGGAAAGAGCACAGGAAGCATCAGAAAGAATGTCACCAAGTGGTCAGAAAAGCCAAGAAAGAATACGAGAAAGACTAGCCAAGGAAGCAAGAAATTTTAAACCATTTTTCAGATATGTAAAAGGGAAACAGCCAGCGAGGGAGGAGGTGGGACCTCTGGATGAGGGGGACAAGAAAGGAGTGGTAAAGGAGGAAAAAGAGGTGGCTGATAGACTAAACAAGTTCTTCGCGTCGGTCTTTACAAAAGAAGACACATCCAGCATGCCGGAACCGGAAAAAATCTTCAAGGGGGATCATGAGGGTATATTATCATGCATGGAGATAAGCCTCGAAGCCGTTCTAAGGCAGATAGATAGATTAAAAATTGACAAATCTCCTGGCCCAGATGGGATCCACCCGAGAATACTGAAAGAGCTCAGAGACGAAATAGCGGAGTTACTCAGGCATATTTGCAACCTATCCTTGAAAACAGGGAAAATCCCGGAAGATTGGAGGATAGCAAATGTTACACCAATCTTCAAAAAAGGATCGAGAGGCGACCTGGGGAACTATAGACCGGTGAGCTTGACCTCAGTTTCAGGGAAGATGATCGAATCACTGATCAGGGAAGGTATCAATGAGCATATAGAAAAAAATAAACTAATGACACCAAGCCAGCACGGTTTCTATAAAGGACGATCGTGCCAAACGAATCTACTACATTTCTTTGAGGGGATAAGCAAACATTTGGACCAAGGTAACCCCATTGACATAGTTTATCTGGATTTCCAAAAAGCTTTTGACAAGGTACCCCATGAGCGCCTGCTAAAGAAACTGTGGAACCACGGGGTGGAAGGGGACGTCCACAGATGGATCCAAAATTGGCTGGCGGATAGGAAGCAGAGGGTAGTAGTAAAAGGACACTACTCTGACTGGAAAGGGGTCACGAGTGGTGTCCCACAGGGGTCAGTGCTGGGACCGCTGCTGTTCAATATATTCATTAACGATCTGGAAACGGGCATGAAGTGCGAAGTTATCAAGTTCGCGGATGATACAAAACTCTCCAACAGGGTCAAAACTGTTGAGGAATGCAAAGAACTGCAGAGCGACCTGAACAAACTGTGTGAGTGGGCAAAAAGATGGCAGATGAGCTTCAATGTGGAGAAATGTAAGGTCTTGCACATGGGGAAAGGGAACCCCATGTACAGCTATACGATGGGAGGAAGGGTGATGGGGAAAGGCACCCTAGAAAAAGACCTGGGGGTATTGGTGGATACAACAATGAAACCAGCGGCGCAATGTGCAGCGGCCTCAAAGAAAGCGAACAGAATGCTGGGCATTATCAGAAAAGGTATCACTACCAGAACGAAGGAGGTTATCCTGCCATTGTATCGAGCAGTGGTGCGACCACATCTGGAATACTGTGTCCAATACTGGTCACCGTACCTTAAGAAAGACATGGCGATACTTGAGAGGGTCCAGAGGAGAACAACTAGGATGATAAAAGGAATGGAGTACCTTTCATATGCCGAAAGGTTAGACAAACTGGGGCTCTTTACCCTGGAAAAGCGGAGACTGAGAGGAGACATGATACAGACGTATAAAATCATGAAAGGCATAGAGAGAGTGGAGAGGGACAGATTCTTCAGACTAGCGGGGACAACAAAAACAAGAGGTCATCCAGAAAAACTGAGAGGGGACAGATTCAAAACGAATGCAAGGAAGATTTTCTTCACTCAGAGGGTGGTGGACACCTGGTACATGCTTCCAAAGGAGGTAATAGGACAGAGTACAATACTGGGTTTCAAAAAGGGACTGGATGACTTCCTGGAAGCGAAGGGGATTGCAGGGTATAGATAGGACAAAAGCGAAAAGCGTATGTGAGTTTTAGGGTAGGAGCACTTTCAGGTCCTGGACCTGATTGGCCGCCGCGTGAGCAGACTGCCGGGCATGATGGACCTCCGGTCTGACCCGACAGAGGCAATTCTTATGTTCTTATGTTCTTATATTGGCAAGTAGTAGCATGAAAACCATTATTTCACCAAAGGTACCGTTTGAATTATGCAATTGAGTTGTGGCTCTAAATTAATTTCAGATTTGTCAGGGTTTTGGGCTATCTCTAGAGTGAAGTGTTCCTTATTAATCCCCTTTAGGTATATGCCATTGTTAGCCTCTTTGAAGCACCTTCATAGACACCTGTTTGCCACATTGGGTGAAGTAGAACACTCTATGTGTGATGTATTTCATCTGATACAATTGTAAAAACACAATGCCTGAAATTATAACTTGATGCATCTTTACACACACTTTTTTGTACTATTATATAGTATTTTTCATTTTAAAATAACTTTATAACTCTTATATACATTAATTCAATATGCACTATGATATGATTGTCTACTCATTTTTAATGTATGTTTTTTATACTTGTTTATTTCATACATCAGTAATATTCAGTAATATTCTCCAACTTACTGACAACAACGAGCGACTTCAAATCATTTTGAAAAGGAATCAAAACTCTGCTATTCAAAAAATTTATCCAGACATCTTAACTCTTCCCCTTGTCCTTTCTCTTTCCTTTTAACCCCCCCCCCAAATAGTCTCACCCCTTTTGTAATTGTTTTTCTCTCCAAAGTATCAACCATGTATACCACTACCTAACTTGCAAATCTTCTGGAAATGTACAGTTAGCTTCTTTGTAATCCGCCTAGAACTGCAAGGTACGAGCGGAATAGAAGTCACTAATGTAATGTAATGTAATGTAATACTCAGCGATATTTAACCAACCAGGAACGACTCCTGACCAGTTAAAAAGCAGTTGGCCAACTAACCACTAATATGCAGTGGCAGATAGCCAGCTATCTGCGCTGATTATTAGTGGTTAGCAGCTTAAATTGGCCAGCTATATCACATGATAGCTGCTAGTTTTAGGTGCCGACCGGCCATGTTTAGTGCCCGAATTGGGCTGCGCAAAGAGCAGGTCTGTCTTTGGTCGCTATAACTTAGCCAGCCAGCACTTAAAATTGGCATAGTCAGTTAAGGGTCAGTACAGGCTGACACAGTAAATGTTCTGATGCCCACAGGGATTGAATGAGTGTCAGAGCATTTGCCGCATGGCACTCGTTAGCGCTGCTTTGTAAAAGGGGGCCTAATTTTCAGCAGGCCAAAGACAGACAAGATATTTAATGCCAGTTACCAGAAATGGCCCAGCATTGAACATCACGATCAGCAATGACCACAGGAGTTAGCCAGCCTCTCTCTCATGGTCTCAATATTGACCCCTTTAACTTTACTTATTATGATTTAGAATTTGTTTTTTTGTTTTTTTTAAATTCTTTATTAATTTTCAAAACTTCAACAGTGCAATACAACAAATGCAACGTATAATGATACAATAAAAGCGCATTCAACTTTCACATGTTCATAATCAACCATTTTCCCCCACCATCCAATAATCATTCAATAAAACACAAAAACATATATTATTAGAACTGGTTTTATGTCATATTTGTAATACTTTTTCATTTCTATGGTTTTATTATAATAATTGTCTGGTTAACAGTTGTCATCCCTGATGCAGCCTTATATAGGCAAAACATGTCCATACTGGACACAATATCTTCTCTGGTGAAATACTGTAAAGCCTTTCATGCTACTATGGGCTCCTTTTACTAAGCTGCGGCAGCATTTTTAGCACAAGCTGCAGATTAGCGCCAGCTGTCCCCCCCCCCCCCATGCGCTACACGGAAAAACTAACGCCAGCTCAATGGAGGCTTTAGCATTTAGCGCACGTGGTATTATACCGCGCGCTAAAACTGCTAATGCAGCTTAGTAAAAGGAGCCCTACATATGTCAGTATCTTGGTGGTCTGCTCCGGTTATGGCTGGTCCATCATATTGTCTATATACAATGGAACAAAAGCTACTACCCAGTTTGATACTCTCAGTTATTCGATCCTAGTAACATTCAACAATAATGTACCAGAAATCAACCAATCCAAAATGGCATGGGGGAACTTATTCAATAGCTTTATGAACCCCTCACGATGCCTTACCACTGGTATAAATAGGTGTACATCATCTACATACAAGTACACACTTAGGACTCCTTTTACTAAGGTGCACTAGCGTTTTTCAGTAACCCCGCGCTACACGAAAAATACTAACGCAAGCTCTATGGAGGCATTAGTGTGTAGCGCACGGGGCAATGTAGCGCGCACTAAAACCGCTAGCGCAGCTTAGTAAAAGGAGCCCTTAGGCCCAAAGACTGAATGAGCCAACACAATGGTCTCATAGACAAATTAAAGAGCAACAGTGATAGGCAGAACCCCACAAAATGATGCTATCTATCTAGACTTAATGCCTTTCAACACCTACATCTTCACTAAAATCAAATGAGCCACTAAATCAAATGCTCAGGACAGATTTAACAGTACTACACACACATCCCTTCCTCTATCAAGATTGCAAACGATGCCATCACTCAGGGCAATTAAAGCTCTCTCCATACTATGCCTGGTTCTGAATGCAACTGATTCTTATAAAGAGCAGTAGATTTCTCCAAAAATGTAAATACTTGAGTATCTGCCACTTTCTCAGTTAACTTAGAAACACACATTAGATTGTTTTCTGTTCTGGATACCTTTTTTTCTGCCAAATCCCTTACTGTTCAGGGTGGCTTACAGCAATAAGACCAACAATATACATTTTTAGAAAGTACAAAATAAATAAGAATGATAGAATGGTTCCTGAAGAGGTATGCCATTCCATATTTTGGCAGTCCAAAACAAACAAATACCCATTGAAAATGCTTTTGTGGTGAATACTCTTTATAGAAGGAAAGATAAGAGATAATGCATTCAGAATACGAGAACAACCTCTGGTTTTGGAGAAGAATAATGATTGAGTAAAATGAGCTGAAGCCAAACCACTTATGGACCAAACAAGCAATTGTGAATGTTTCCTTGATTGAACTAGTAACCAATGCAATTTTATCAACAGAGGAAAAATCTGATCATATTTATGGAAATTAAAAATTAATTTAACAGTGATATTGTGAAGCAGCTGGAGCTTTCTAAGGGATTTAACACAAATAATTACAATAATCCAAGTGAGCAATAATCAGAGCTTGAACCAAAATCCTAAAATGATTCTTATGGAACAAAGACCTAATTAAACATAATTGTCTTAACTTTAGAAAATAACCCACTGTTTTAAATAAACTGGCTACTTGAGAATCCATAAGTTGGAATCTAAAATCATATCTGGAACCTTTGAGTTCTTTTCAATTGGAAAAACCTCATATGAAATGAGAATCACTTCTTTCAAAGGTATCTCCTTTAAGTGGCTTAGGGTCAAATTTATCAGTGTGTGCTACTGTTAAGATGGATTATTTTACCATAAATCGTGTTATTTTAGCACATTGTGTTAAAATAGAACAACATAGAAACATAGAATATGACGGCAGAAAAGGGCTATAGCCCATCAAGTCTGCCCACTCTAATGACCCACCCCCCTGTCTTTACTCCCTTAGAGATCCCACGTGAATGTCCCATTTTCTCTTAAAATCTGACACGCTGCTGGCCTCAATCACCTGCAGAGGTAGACTGTTCCAATGATCGACCACCCTTTCTGTGAAGAAGTATTTCCTGGAATCACCACAAAATTTCCCTCCCCTGATTTTCAGCAGATGCCCTCTGGTGGTCGAAGGACCTATAGGACAGAAGATATCATCTTCCACCTCGATACGGCCCATAACATATTTGAACGTCTCAATCATGTCCCCCCTCTCTCTTCGTTCCTCTAGTGAGTACAGCTGCAATTTATTTAGCCTTTCTTCATACGTGAGATCCCTGAGCCCCGAGACTATCCTGGTGGCCATTCGCTGAACCGAATAGCCCATCTTGACAATAGGACACATTGATAAATCCCCCCTCCCCCCCTTAACCATTAAATTTTAATCTTCTGCTTATTTACCCCACCACCCCCCTTTTACAACCTGTGCCGCAGTTTTTAGCGCCAACTACGACGGTAACAGCTTCGACACTCATAGGAATTCTATGAGCATTGGAGCTGTTACCACTGCTGCCGGTGCTAAAAACCGCTCTATGATTTTGTAATAGAGGGGCTTAATTAGAACATATGCCCTTGACAATTTTTCCACAACTTTAGACTTTCAGTACTGCTAAAGAGATCTGATGAGTATTTTTCGGTAGGGGTGCCAAAATTAAAATATTGTTTGTATATGAACAAATATAGGTGTTTGGGAAAAGTTCCCAATGATTTCATACAGATGTTAAATAAAACAGGCAAAAGTGGAGAGCCATATGGAACACCATATATGATATCCCACTGAAAATAAATATTTCCATTTTTGATTACCCTATAGGACGTTTCTCCAAGAAAACTCTTTCAAAGGGCATATGTCCAAGGATATGGTAATAGCATATATGGGTATGGACAAGTTCCTGGATGAAAAGTTCATTGTGTCTGCTTTTGAGGTAGACATGGGAGAAACCACTGCTTGCCCTGGGATAGGTAACATGGAATGTTGCTACTATTTGAGTTTGTGCCAGGTACATGTGACCTGGATTGGCCACTGTGGAAACAGGATACTGGGCTAGATGGACCATTGGTCTGGCCCAGTACGTTCTTATGTCCAAATTAAATATTTTCAGTGTCAGAGTGCATCCATGTCTACAGACATTGAAAATACTTACTTTGGATATATTCCTGTCAATATTCAGCCCACAGCAGTCAACATTTTTTTTAATGCCACGGATATTCGATGCCAGGCCATGTACATGCACTGGCATCAGTTATTTGGGATATATGGAAGCCATAAGAGTTTATGCAGCTTATGCTTATTCAGCCAGGCTCACATTATATACATAAATATGAGGAGGTTCCCTCACCCACTCAGATCTCGCTCTCTTATCACCCTGAAACCAGTAAGACCATCTACCCCATTCCACTTCTGTAAGATCCTCAGGCCTATCTTTTCTAGCCCTTGTGGCCTGCTGAGGTTCTAAGGATAGGAGTGATGCCCACTTATGTCTGGTGTAGTACCATTCCTAAAATGACCACCTTGCCTCTAGCAGCAGCATAATGGTACTAGTGAGTACAATGAGACTACCGCTAGGGGTTACAGTGGCCATTTTGAGAATGAAGCCAAGACAGGCAGGAGCAAGAGGACATTGCTTCTGACCTAGGACCCCACTAGACCACCAGAAATAGAAAAGATAGACCTGGGGGTGAGCCTAAAAAGAGTAGGAGGGGGCAGCAGGAATCCCTAGGCTGCTACCCAGGAGTTAACTGGTCACCAACTGATATTCAGACCGATGCCTGATTAGCTCTGCTGATAAAGTTGGGACAGTCCTTTAGCTGTCTTAACTTTATCCATTTACTTAACTGGTTAGTAGTCTGAATATCACCGCTAACTGGTTAAATACTGGTTCTGCCCAAGAACTGCCCCAACACTAACCAGACAGTGCAGGAAAAATCAATGCCAAAGTCTGGATGTGGCTTGGAATTGAATTTCCAAGCAAAATACCTGCTGGTTGAATATTGACCCTATTGGGTTTTTATGTGATCACTTTATAATAAGATATATAGAAATAACTTATTCCTCACAGTATTCAAATAACTTTAGTTTTAACTTGGAGGACTTCAGCGGTTAGATTCAGATCGCAGTAAGCAATACTGAAAATTGTTTAGCCAGACATCTTCAAATCATTTTTTTAAAGATATTTTCATAAATATTACTTTTCATGTTTTGCCAGAAGGCAGTTTCAAGGCGTGTTCCCTATAATAACCACAAAAAGAGTGCGTTAGTTTAATATGTATAGAAACTGCTAACTGCAATACAAACAGAATCTAAATGCAAAACACCCACGCCTATAATCATTTTAAATATATATTACTAGTCGTTAAGCCCGTTACATTAACGGGTGCTAGAATTTATGTCTGTCTGTATTTTTCTTTCTGTCTCTTTCCTCCCTCCATTTCCCTGTGTAGCGCTGTCTCTGCTTTCTTCCTCAGTCTGCACTCTCAAGCTGTAACATTACTGCTTAGCTTTTTCTCCCTGCAAGCATCTCTGCTCTAGCCCCCTGTCCTTCTGTGACTGTCTGTGTGTCTCTCTCTACTTGTGCACTGTTTGTTTGTTTTTTTCAATCTCTCTTTAGCTCCTGATCCCCTCTCACTGACCCTTGCCGACTGCATGTAATTCCGGTTAGGTTTCCATGGCAACCCTGCTCGCGGGTCTGTTCGGTAGGGCCGTTTTTTTCGGGTCTGCCGGCGCCGGGTGGGGAAGAGTCCTGGCTCCTTTTTTGGTTTGGGCGCGTGCAGAGGGGCTCAACAGCGCACAACCACCTTTCCTTCCCTCCCTCCATCAGGTGCAGTGCAGCTCCACCAATGTTAAAAGCAGCCGCATCGAAATCAGAGGCCTGCCACTGCCGTAGCACGTTCCCCTCTGCCTTGGTCCCGCCCCTTCTCTGACATATGGGACCGCGGCAGAGGGAACGTGTTACGGTGGCGGCAGGACTCCAATTTCAAAGCAGCTGCTTTTAACATAGGCGTAGCTGAACTGTACCTGATGGAGGAAGGGAAGGAACGGTGGGGCAAATTTCGTCAACGGCAGTCCTTGTGCGGTTCGAGAGAGGGGGGGGGGTGGAGTCGGCGACTTGCAGCTTCGCGTGCCTCCCACCCCCCCTTCCCTCCGGCTCCGCCGCCGATAGTCTCCACCTGCATTGCCCCTGGCGCAGCACTCACCGGCCCGTCGGGCGGGGAACGGAGGAACAGGTTCAGGGCTGCCAGGGGGGGAGGAGTGAGTCCGTCTGAGACTGGCAGGAAGAGGAAGGCGGAGCAGGTGAGCCGGCACCGAAAAAAACTTTAAAGAGCCAGCCAGACCGTGAGTGCGAGCTGTTGTAAGTTTGCATGTGCACTCTTGCCGGCCACGGACATACGGATCACTGAAGCACGCGGATTAGAGTGCGCATGCGCCGCCTACGGTTTTATTATATAGATTAGACTTCAATCAATCCAGTGGTGTAGTAAGGGGGGTGGGGGCGATCCACCTCGGGTTCCATCTTGGTGGGAGTGCCTGCATCCCACCTCCTCTCCGCCCCACCTCTTCCCACTCCTCCCCTCGCTGCAAGCATGCACCCCCTTCCCTTCCCCTACACCTCCAGTTGTTCACCGCTACGAGCAACAACTGCAATATGCTCCTCATGACCCACTGATATCACTTCCGGGTGCTGAATGTTAAAGTTTTTGCTCGCTCTACCCTCTTTAAATTTACTCAGTCGTTTCCTATGTCCAATCACAATGCACGTCAGCTATCACGTTGGCGACATCATTTCATCTATATTTTAACTTCTCGTACTAAGGTCATCCATTCAGTGTGGGCGTTTAAGCCGCATGGGTTCACTGGGTTTAGTCTAAATATCCATTGTTGTTCTTTAAAATTCAGCCATCTCTTACTATTGCCACCCTTCCACTCTGCTTTAATCATATCAATCACTTGCATTTGGAAATCATCCAATGAGTGATTCTTTCCCAACCAATGTGTTGCAATCGGAGCCTGCATATTTATAGTCACTATCCAGGATTTATGTTCTGTTAATCTCTGCTTTATTGTGCGACTACTTCTCTCCACATATGTGAGACCACACGGGCATACAATTATGTACACCACTTTAGTATTATTTCATGATGTCACATATTTAGATTTAATCTGCATCTTAGTTTGTGGGTCAATTCATTTATCCCCCCTGAATAGCAGTTATACACCATTGGCAATGGCCATAAACTGTATAACCAGCCTGCATATCTACTGAATTTTATAATAAGAATATAAGAATAGCCATACCTGGTAAGATCAATGGTCCATCTAGCCAAGATAAAGATTTAAACACAGAGCTCTTTTTTGTTTGTTTGATTGGTTGGTTGGTTTTGGGGTTTTTTTTTTTAAACTTTTGGGCACACTATATTTTGGATATTACTTAATGTACTTGAACAGCAAGTATCAGCACACAGTAGGTGCAAAGCCTGCATACTAACTATTGAGGGCATGCTTTGCATATCCTCAGAAGTTAACAATGGACATGTGCATTAACACGCATAGAACCTGGTCATAATTAGTGCGGCTATACTTAATGCCTTCTATTGAGGATGTGCTCAGTGAGGCCATATAAGGGGCCTTTATACTAAACTGCAGTATAATTTGTAGTTATCACAGCTTAACTTAGGAATATACCATATGGTAACTGCAAATTTTACATTGCAGCCAGTGGGGGCGGAGCCAGCATTTTCATATTCTGGTCCCACATTAGCACCAAGTAGCACTTCCTATAGACTTTAGGAGGTGGTAAGTGCTTCTGTGTTAATTGTACATTAGTCAGCATGTGGTAAGTGTAGGTTATTTGCTGGCTAATGCTTCCAAGCTTATTCTCTGCCTGTGCCATGCCCCCGAACATAAAAAGCACTTATCATATCAGTTACAGTGCAGTAACTGCTATAATAATTTGAAACCCCTTAATACTGTTGTGCGCTAACCAGTTAACTGCACAGAAAATCATGCATAAAGTGCTTAATACATTCTCGTTAAAAGGCCCCTAATTGCACAAATGGAAGTTAGTGCACATTAATTACCACATTATTCAGTCTGCGCCAGTTCTGCCCCTGACACAATATGCAATTAACACACAAATGACTACACACAAACCGTCATGCTACTGCATTGGCTGTTAGCGTTGTTCTGCGATAGCACAATTTGTGTGTTAACAGCTTTACACATTTTAGGAAAGGACCCCACAGTATTTGGCTTTAGTTTAAACTCACAGTTGTCTTCGCAGGTACCTTACAGAGCATGACTATTTTTTTAAGATTTGTAAATCATACTTTGTAGTAGATGTAAGTTCTAAGATTTCAGACCTGGAGCTGTGTGTACAAATGTCTGCTCCACTTCAGCTCATCACATATACAGTAAACCTCCCTCTCCTGCCCTCTCTCCCTCCAAGGAATCTCGTCTGATCAAGATAGAAAATTATGTTTCTACTAAACCTAAGCCTAGGATGTAGTGTTTGATACTCTGCCAGTGCACTAATAAATAAAAATCTATAAACTTCTTAATTTGTCTTAATGTGCCAAGGAGACAATTGAAATCAGAAACAACAATCCGTTTATCTTTGGGAAATGGGCACTCTGTAGCTACAAGAATGACTGCATTTTCCATCACAAGTCCATCTTTATGGGATGCCCTGCCAGGCTGTTTGTGCATATGGAAGAATATATTGCAGTTTAAGAAGTTGTTAAAACTCATGTTTGTCTAGGCCTTTTTTAAATTTCTGATATTCATGCTATTAGACTTCCTTAAATGACAGGATTGGGCAGCATTGTGTTAGATCATTGTGTATGTAGGGCGTTAGCAGCACCAAATTGTGTTTGAGTTGCTATATAAGTATGATGTTGAAGTATCAATGTTATGTCTGTTTTGTGTGTATTATTTATGTGTGTTCTGCGATTGTGATCTACCTAGGACCAGGTTATAGGTGAGATAGAAATGTAAAAAAAAAAATATTTTACTATCCAAAAGGGATTTCATTACACAGATGTGAGTGAAAAGATCCTTCTTCTGATAAAATTCTACAATAATAATAATAATAATTCTGCAGAATTTGTAGTGGGTTATTCTTTGCACAGAATACCCCATATTAAGGAATGAAGGTTCCCCAGGCCTGAAATTTCTGCTTCCCCCACCTCCTCCTTTTCTATCCTCAGGCTTCAGTCTCCCAAGTTCTATTTCACTCCAAATGTAGTTCTATTTTCCAATTACTACTAATTCTGTCTGTCTCCAAGGCCTTCCCATTTATGCAATACCCCCATCTCTCCTTTCTTCTCCTCTCTCCAGCTTTTATTTTTTCCCACCTCCTTCTCCCCCAATGCCACATTCTCAAACTTAATTCCCATGTACTAACAACACATTCTGATCTTGCTTTGTTCTTCCTCCTGTAATCCTGGTCCCACTCACACATAGCCTTTGGACACCAGCCAGCTCCTCTGGTCAGGTACCCGTAACCAGGGCTTACAAAAATAATTTATTTTATTTGATCAGTCTTTATGTCTCTGAGCTGGGGCCAGATTTACTCCAGTAGGCCAAAGGATCATTTTCCAGGGTTCAATCACCATACTCAGTCTTTACTTATTCTCTTACCAAAGAAATCAAGCTGAGACCAAGGTGCAATGGAACTTTACTTGAAACTTGATTTCAGGATTTATGCCCAAACTATTTACAAGTTTACTCTCTTAAAATACTAACACTTGTTTCAAAGCTGTTTATAACATAGTCAATTTAAGTAATAAGCTAGCTTTTTTGGCTTGTGTGGTGCTTTTGTTTTGGAGTGATATTTTTGAATTTTTGTATTATACTTTCCTCCATTCCTCCCTGTTTTTTATAGTCAATTTAAGGACACTTTCATTATTTTCCCATATCTCTTTGTTCAACTCTTTTTGTACACATGGTGGGCCGCTACAGGTCTCACCCTCTTTCCTCAGCCTGGGACCACTCAATCTTTCCCGCCAAGCTGTAAGCAGGGTCTTTCATTCACAGGATTACCCTTTTGAGTAGGGTCTCCATGCAATCCTTGCTCTGTTCTCCCCTAATGACATCTTTGAAAGAACAAAGTCCCACTAATTTTCTTGGTGAACTCTCTGAGTTCTACCCTTGCTCTTCACACTCTGCTGTCTGCTCTTCTGGCAAATGCACACAGACTTTACCTCCACAAGCTGCCAGCACTTTCAGGAGTCTCTCTTTAGTACTACGGCTTTGGCTGGAGAATCAGGATGACCAAAAGCCCCGATCTTCTTCTTCTCCCTCCCATTCAGGCAAAGGGTCCTCCAACTCCTCCCACCAATTTCTTCTGTCCACACACACATACTCTGTGACTCCCGAAGAATCCAGTGCCTCCTGCTCTTTAGGAGAGGCATTCTTCGGGGGGTGGGGGGTGGAGGAGGGGGTCATAGTCCCATTTCTATGGCACACTGACAGATTGCTCTGCCCCCTTCCATCTCCATGGCACACACTCAATCTTACTCTACTCTCTCCCCCACCCCATGACACCCCCGCAGCCTGTTTCAATAATCCTCACTTTTCTGTGCTATTTGCCCCCATTTCAGCTTGGTTTGCCCCTTGTCTCTCCTCCCTCATTTGCTTACCAAAAAATGGAGAAGGTGCATGGTTGCATTTTGGACTGTGTCTTCCTTTTCTACTGACCCAGACCCAGCATTTCAGCATTATAGAATGGTATTGTTCTGTGATAAGTTGTATAGGAGTTCATAACTAAATGCTATGTATTGTAAGCCAAAAATAAATTCATAGTCTATTCATTTTAAAGCCATTTGAAAAGCTAAAGGTAAATGATTTAATTATTTGCAACAAGTTGGAATAAGATCCTTTTAGTTTCTAACTAATCTAAAGCCAAAACAATTGAGGTTTTGCAAAACCAGGACTAAATCATGAATGGAGTATATCAAGAGGGCTATAAAAGGATTTTGTATAACTAGTCTTACATTTTTTTTTTCAGAGAGCATATTGAAGTCATAAGCTAATTGCCCTGAATTCTATAACTATAGCTAAAAACTGCATATTAAAATTTGGGCACACATAGTTTGCATGCACAATTTAATTGAATAACAAGACAATTTGTGCCAATAATTGGACTCTAACAATCATCAGGGCTAATTAGAATCAATTAAAAGTTACATGTGCATATGCACCTGGATCCACACATACATTTTACACTTGGCCCCTAAAAGGAAGCATGGTCATAGAAGAGTTATAGGCAAATTGGGGGCATTCCTCTAATTTGTGAGCACTGTTATAGAATAAAAGGGATCTGTGCCTAATTTAGGCACAAGGATTTATGCCAAGGTATAGTTGGTGTAAAAGGTCATGCCTAAAGTTAGGTGCAGTTCTCAGCACCAAACACTATTCTATACATAGCAGCTAACTTTGGACCCCTTTTACAAAACTGAGTTCTCTGTGGCATATGCTCTGATGCCCATTCAGTTCGTGTGGGCATCAGAGCATTTACCACGCCAGCCCATGCTACCGACTTTAGGAAAAGAGGGGGTTTGAGTAACGTTTATAGAATAGCGCTTAACACATTTTTTTTAGCTGGCATTGATTTTTTTGCCACCATTTATAGAATTCATTCCTTAATGTTCATCTATTGTAATAGGCTGGATATAATAACAGTTATATAGCTGCAAGGGGATGACGAAAAGTTCTCAGTCCAACCGAGAAGAGAATGACATGGATATGGTTCAATCAATGATCTGAAACAATGTCAAAACATAGAATTTTGATTCTGCAGATTGTCTCTTAATGAAATAAGGTAACACTCTTTTCAGCTACAGTGGTAAAATAATGCTCTGAATTTAGGAAGTTGGTTAGTTAGGCTCAGAACTTTTCAGCACCCCCTCGTACCACTTATCAGATAATTTTGTGAATTTTATGTCTTAGTAATAAGCACATTAACATGTGCATGTTTTTGTTTTATAATTGTATAACCAGCCAATCAGATCATGTGACATATCTGTGGCCAAAATGACTTTTCGTTTCAAGGAGAAGAAAATTAATGGGCTTTCTGGAACACAGAATAGTTAATTGGACCAAAATAAAACTTATGTGGTTTTGCTATCAAGATAAATAAATTTATGGGACTACCTGCTTAAAGGAATGTTGTTATTGCAAATAAATATTAGGTTATGCTGTTCTGCATCACTATACATCAGGTAGCATATATTTAAGAATGGGATCAAGACAAAGAATTGAAATCTTCACATTTAGGACTTCTTTTACTAAGTGGCGGGCCGACAAGGTAAATGCTCCAATGCTCATAGGAATTCTATGAGTGTCAGAGCATTTAGGCTCCAATTCTATAAAGGGCGCCTAAATCCCGCATACTACTGAACGGGACTTATGCATCCAAACTAAGTGGTTAATGAGCCATTTAAGGGTCTTAACAAGCAATAATTGGCAAAAGGATGTCCAAAGGATGTGGGCGTCACTTTGTAGGCGCATCCACAATTTCATGGACGCCCATTGGGAAAACTTATGCCTAATGGAATAGGTGTGAGTGTGGAATGGGCGTGGTCTGGGCGAGGCTTCAATATGGGCGCCCTTCGATTCATTTACATAACGTTGAGCAACCTAGGGCGTCCATCTCATGCCTACATTGTAGACCAGGGGTCTCAAACTCAATCACATAAGGTGCTGAAATGTGGAAAAAATGCTAAGTCACGGGCCAAATTTTTTATTAAGATACTTAGGGGTCCATTTAGTACGTTAACTGATTTAGCACGTGCTAAATGTGCACCTAAATAAAAGGACCCTTAAGTGACTAAGGCTTAGTCTTAGTAAAAGTATAGGGTTACAATGTCTCCAACCCCATGCTGGCTCTGTAGTGTAAAACAAGGAAGGCAACCAAGTCACATCAAGGTCTGCGTGGGGGAAGCCCACAGTGCCAAACTTGTCTCACAACTTATAAGCCAAATACAGTGTAACAAGTCAAAAAAGCATGTCACACTGTATAATGTTGTAGGGCGCTCTCTGTGTGAACCCTCAGTGATAGGAGCGCAGCTCCGACACTTCACTTCTGGGTCAAGGCAATAAGCCTCCACCCACACACCATCATCGAGCGCCCTGTGTGTGCAAGAATCAAAGCAATCAACAATCAAAGTGAGTAAATAAAACTCAACACAACACAAGCAACCTGAGCGACCCCCACACAAACCCTGCCAGCCAAACCCCCTCAAAAAGCACGCACAAAATCACAACGAAATCAAAAACCATGCCAAAAAGTGAAGAACATATCCAAAAATAAACAATACTTATCCAAAACTGTCACACCGACGGAAAAACCGCGCCAGGAGGAAAGGTTCAACCGCGCTGGTTTCGGGAGGAGTCCTTCTTCAGGAACCTGGCCTCCAACAGAACACGAGCAGAGAGGACGGCTGGAGGGCGGGGTGCCCGGGAGGGAGAGCACACCAGCTAAAACAGATCTACAGGTGACATCATGCACGAACCAACCAATCATACTGTGCCAGCACTCAACACAATCATCACTACAAAAAGGAGCAGAGAAAGAAAGAGGGAGGGAACAAAGAACCATCAACCATGTGGACATTGTGATATGTGTCATTTATCTCTGTCAATTTCCACCTGGCAACATCCCCGGACTCAACGCACTTACCATCTCAGAGCGCAAACTTCGTGTGATTCTAAATGGGTAGTTTATGTCATCATCTGCCCGTGCGGTTTGTGCTATGTGGGACGGACCAGCAGAAGTGTTAGGGTCAGACTGCAAGAACACAGAAGCCGGATCCGTACTGGATCTCAGTCTGCCCCTTTGGTACCCCACTGTGCTGATTTTGGTCATTGTTTTACTGACCTATCTTGGTTCGTGCTTGAGCAAGTCCCTCGGGACTTTAGGGGGGATTGACAGGCTCATCTGAATCTCAGGGAACAATATTGGATTTTTCAATTACAATCTGTTCAGCCGAATGGCCTTAACGAAAGTGTGGAATGGAATACCATTGTCTAATAGGGTTCTTGGCTTCTTTTAGATAATGGATTTTGGATACAGGGTATGGTGTGCTTGTGTGCGTGTGGGTGTGTGTGGGGGAGGAACTTTTCTGATTGTGGTGTTTCTATTGGTGGGTGTTCTTTGTTCCCTCCCTCTTTCTTTCTCTGCTCCTTTTTGTAGTGATGATTGTGTTGAGTGCTGGCACAGTATGATTGGTTGGTTCGTGCATGATGTCACCTGTAGATCTGTTTTAGCTGGTGTGCTCTCCCTCCCGGGCACCCCGCCCTCCAGCCGTCCTCTCTGCTCGTGTTCTGTTGGAGGCCAGGTTCCTGAAGAAGGGCTCCTCCCGAAACCAGCGCGGTTGAACCTTTCCTCCTGGCGCGGTTTTTCCGTCGGTGTGACAGTTTTGGATAAGTATTGTTTATTTTTGGATATGTTCTTCACTTTTTGGCATGGTTTTTGATTTCGTTGTGATTTTGTGCGTGCTTTTTGAGGGGGTTTGGCTGGCAGGGTTTGTGTGGGGGTCGCTCAGGTTGCTTGTGTTGTGTTGAGTTTTATTTACTCACTTTGATTGTTGATTGTTTTGATTCTTGCACACACAGGGCGCTCGATGATGGTGTGTGGGTGGAGGCTTATTGCCTTGACCCAGAAGTGAAGTGTCGGAGCTGCGCTCCTATCACTGAGGGTTCACACTGAGAGCGCCCTACAACATTATACAGTGTGACATGCTTTTTTGACTTGTTACACTGTATTTGGCTTATAAGTTGTGAGACAAGTTTGGCACTGTGGGCTTCCCCCACGCAGACCTTGATGTGACTTGGTTGCCTTCCTTGTTTTTTCTAGTTTAGGATTTGTTTGGCAAATCAGGAGTGTCTTGTTGTTGTTAGCTCTGTAGTGTAAACAAAATAAATAAAAAAGACTTTTCCTCTCTCTGTTAGGTCCTGGTTCAGGCTCACTGTCTAAACACCAGCTCTGGCAGAATACACATTTCAAATCTGACATATTGCAATCACTAAACAGAAAATAAAATTATTTTTTCTTGCTTTTGTTGGTCCCAAGCTCTGGCTGTCTTCTGATAACTCGCTTGCCAGGGTCTCCTGCCCATTTGTCGTTTTCTTCTTTGGCTGTGCTTCCATCTCTGTCCTCCCCTTCCGTTTCCTTTTACTCCTTCGGAGGTCTGGCATCTTTCCTTTTGTTGTCTCCATCCCCGCAGCTGCAGCGATGGACCCCACCACCCTAGGGTCTACCATCTCTTCATTTTTCTTCCCAACTACCCTCCTATTCAATATCTCTAACCCCCCATCCACACCATCCCTTGTGTTCAACTTCTCTTCCTTTCTGTTTCTTCCCTCCCTCAATCCCATTGTCCACCATCTCTCTCCCTCTCCTCTGTTTTATTTCTTCCCCACCCACCCCCCCCCTCCCCTCAGTCCGGCATATGCACATCTGGACCCCTCCTTCTTTTCCTCCGAGTACTTCTACATCAGGGCCCGCCCACCCACTTCCCCTCCCCCCCACCCGTCCCGAAGGCCTGCATCGCAGCTTCCTGGTCTCCTCTTCAAAGCAGCCTGCTGAGGATCGCCGGCCGGCTGTATCGAACCTCACAAGCTGCAGTCGACCTCGGTAGCTTGTTCCCTCTGCCACGGTTATGCCCCTCTGATGTACGGGATCGCATCAGAGGGAACATGCTACTGAGGCCGACTGTATCCTGCGAGGTTCGCTACAGCCGGCCAGCGATCCTCAGCAGGCTGCTTTAAAAAGACCAGGCGAAGACAGACACTTATGAAGAGCAGTGGCAGTGGTTCGTGCCGGAGGGCCAGATTAAAGTAAAAGAAGGTAAATGTATGGCGGGCCAACTTTTAATACACCGTGGGCCAGATTTGGCCCACAGGCCAGAGTTTGACATGTCTGTTGTAGACAAATGAAAACCAGATCTATTTTTGAGCATAGTTTGGGATTCAGATAGACCTGAGTTCTATGGACGGAACTTAGGCACAGTTTGAATGTCCTTAATGCAATCTGCTAAATAGCTCTTTCGGTTTTTATTTTTGCTTTTTTAAGCTCAAAATACATTTAATAAGGCACCACATAAACATGGCACATCAAAACAGATATATTGCATGCAAAACCTTCTATTTTTGTGGACAAACAGCAATGATATTTCTTAATTAGAGGAAAATATCCATTAACTGAAGCAGAGCATATGAAAAAAAACACAGCTTTAGGTTTCTTGCTAAAAAGCTACCCTTTTTTCTGACTAAACAGTGCCAATCAGCTCATTCTTGAAAGCAAAGAAAGCACATGAAAAAAACATATAGATTGCATACACATCTTCATTTGCAAAAGCTTATAAACAGAAAAAAACAGATACAGACCTTAGCATGGCTTCTACTTCATTGCAAATGGAGGTGTGCAGCTGTACAATGCTGACCTCATTGTGAGATCATCAAGGTGCAATTCAAATGTGCTGGGATTTGAACCTATGACCTCTGAAAGATGGGTATAGGACTTTTACCCATTAAGCCACAGCAGCTTCCACTAATCTGATATGATAGCTTAGGGATTGCTAAGCTATAATCTTCTCAGGTATTTTCACTTTCACATGACTAGGATCACTAAGCTCTCATGGTAGGAACCCCCACAACTGAAAGGAAGCAGCGGTAGCTCATTGAGTATAAGCCCTGTGCTTATCTTCCAGAGGTCATGGGTTCAAATCCCAGCACATATTTTAATTGTGGCATTCTACCTTGCAGGTGCACCTTGATGATCTCACTGTGATGTCAGCATTGTGCAGCTGCACACCTTCATTTGCAATGAAGTATAAGAAATGCTAAGGTCTATATCTGGTTGAGTTTTTTTCAGTTTTTAAGCTTTTTGCAAATGAAATTATGTATGCAATCTATTTTTTTCATGTGCTTTATTTGCTTGTATTAATGAGCTGATTGGAGCACTGTTTAGTCAGAAGAAATGGGTAGCTTTTTAGCAAGAAACCTAAAGCTGTGTTTTTTTTCATATGCTCAGCTTTAGTTAATGGATGTTTTCCTCTAATTAGCAAATAACATTGCTGTTTGTCCACAAAAATAGAAGATTATGCATGCAATATATCTGTGCCCTGTTTATGTGGTGCCTTATTAAATGTATTTTGAGCTTAATAAAGCAAAAATGAAAACATAACATAAGAACATAAGAAATGCCATCTCTGGAACAGACCCTAGGTCCATCAAGTCCGGTGATCCGCACACGCGGAGGCCCCGCCAGGTGTACCCTGGCATAGTATTAGTCCCCATATCACTCTAAGTTTCTCATAAGAGATGTGCATCGAGCTTACCCTTACCTATGTCACCTTAAGCCACTCATAAGGAGATGTACATCTAACTTACTCTTAAACCCTAGAACGGTGGATTCCGCAATTACCTCTTCTGGGAGAGCATTCCAGGTTTCTACCACTCATTGCGTGAAGCAGAACTTCCTGATATTTGTCCTGAACTTGTCCCCCCCTTAGCCAGAAAACTATTTAGCAGATCGCATCAAGGATGTCCAAACTGTGCCTACGTTCTGTCCATAGAACTCACATCTATCTGAAGCCCAAACTATGCTCAAAAGTAGACCTCCTTTACCATGCCTATAGGATCTAGTTTTACAATTTCTATCAATTTTCTAGCTCATTGTATAGCACACTGGTTAAACCTACAGCCTTCTACACTAATGTTGTTGGTTCAAATCCCAGTCACTCTCTCTGATGGAAGAGAATACATAAAAGCATTAAATAGATTCAACTCCCAGTATCACAATTATAATGACATTATAATATTAAAATATTATAACTTTAAGGACATTGTTTGGACGTCTAACTCTCACCTAAAACCTAATTCTCTAAAGGACTTCTCAATATTTGGATGTCTAAACAGTGCTGAGCATTGCTGAGCGTGATTCTACAAAAGACGCCTGTCTTAGATGTCCAAACTGCGCCTAACTTTAGACACAGTTTGCAGAATCAGGGCTTTAGTGTGGAGGTTTCTACCATAGGCCAACAGGGTAAATGCCCCAATGCTCATAGGAATTCTTTTAGTGTCAGAGCATTTAGCGCTCCAGGCTGTGATAGAAAATTTTGAAAGTATTTTATTGTTTGATTGTGGACTTAAATGAAGTTTTTCAAAATAATTAAGGATAAAGAGATGCATAATACAGATTTTTTTTCCTGTGTGATTTTCAAAACACTTAGGGCTCCTTTTACAAAGGTGCGCTAGCATTTTTAGTGCACGCACTGGATTAGTGCTTCCCGAAAAACTACCACCTGCTGAAGAGGAAGCGGTAGCGGATAGCGTGTGAGGCATTTTAGCGCGCGTTAAGGCCCTAACGCACCTTTGTAAAAGGAGCCCTTAGACACACAAAGTAGCATTGTAAGCTATGGAACTTTGTGTTTCTAAGGTTAGATGACAGCCTTTATTTTATCACTGAGCAAACTTAGTGGAATCTTTATAACAAGAATAGATGTTATATCTAATTTGGTTATCTACCTGGTATTAGAATAGTGGCCATAGCAATGACACTTCAGATTTCAATGGATACCTGTTGAAATAAGAGTACTCCACCTTAAGGATAGGGCATAGTAATTTCTAGCACCAGATGTGAGGAGTCATTGACAAAGAGTGATTTCCCTTCCCATGTAAGAATATTTTCACTGAACAGCCTACAGTAGCAGTCAAATAAGGACAATATTATTGGTGCCTCATGTTCTTTTTTTTTTTATGCCAGAACATATATGTGTTATTTTTTATGACTCTTTGAAGATAGGAATCGAAAGAGAATGGAAAACTAGCCAGATGTTTCTGTTGCTGGAATAGCAAAGACAGCAAGGATTTAATCAAAGCTTACTGGGTAAACATGGTAGCTAGAATTTTTATCCACTTCAGATCTCTTTATAAACTTGTTTCTGATAGAGGCAGTATCGTGCATCAACTGAATTTCTTATTTTTGGGCTTAGCAATTCCTTTTTACACCTTTTTTTATTAACAATTTAATTAATTTGTACATAATACAGTACAGGATATGGAAATAAAGAAGAAAAAAATCATAGCATAATATTCCAGTATAACTCAATATTCCATCAAGCTTACATCATGAGAGGTAGATGTGACATAGCCAATTAGGAAAAAAAATCTCTAGGCAAATTCAGGATCTAATACAAAATCCAACCTAATTTGGCGTGAACTAATTAAACTTCTAATTAAAATCAGCTAAGCTTTTACAGTCTCATTCAATTTAAGAAATTGTTCTAATTTTAATGGATCCCATAATACATATTCTTTATCCTAAAAATTCAACAAACATTTACATGGAAATTTCAAAAGGAATGAAGCGCTTTCTGCACCTTTGGACTTAAAAAAAAATCACTGGCCTCTCTTGGCTATTGCACCAAGAGCCTTCAACTGCAGTTACCTGGTTTATTTTCCCTAGTTGTTGCTGTAGAGCAGGGGTCTCAAAGTCCCTCCTTGAGGGCCGCAATCCAGTCGGGTTTTCAGGATTTCCCCAATGAATATGCATGAGATCTATGTGCATGCACTGCTTTCAATGCATATTCATTGGGGAAATCCTGAAAACCCGACTGGATTGCGGCCCTCAAGGAGGGACTTTGAGATCCCTGCTGTTAGAGCAACCGCTAAGAATGACTTCCTCTATTAGGTGCTATGAATACTATCTTCACAGCATCCTCACTCAATCTAAGAAACGGAAGCCAGACAGGGAATTGAAGGCAGGTCCTTCTAGCAATGTATCATCTTTTCTTCAAAGAAAACCAAAGAGTGCTATCCAAATACAAAAGTATGAACTTTGGGTTGACTAATATTACTGGTTTCCAGTTCTGTTTGAATGTTATAATTTACCATATCTGATCTAAACAAATTTTAGTAAAATCTCTACCCTGCATATCCTTAAAGAAACTGAAAGATTACAAATTAAAACCAACAGCTCCATTGCAATTTGATTTATCTAATAGGGACAATGCATCCAAATAGGAGATCCAGCCTTATCAAGGTAGACACACAAAGAAAACAGAGAAGGCAACCAGTGATACTCAATATCTTTATTGTACTCAAGATTCAACACCTATGTGTTTCGGCTGTAAGGCCTGCCTCAGGAGACTACGAACAAATTTAAAAACATTAAAAAAAGCTTTGTAAGACACTTAAAAATAAATAATTAAAAGAAACACTTGCACTTGTTCACATTAAATGTCATCTTCCATTTTGATGCCCAGTGTCACAAAGTCCTTTTGTGATTTTTGACAATCCTCTTGTGACAGTAATGGAAGTCTGTTCCCTTCCATTAGCCTCGTATTTTAGATAATTTGCCTGTTTTCCCTTCCATTTGTTTTTTGCCCTCTTCCAATCTTTTTTCTATCTAAATATTGTACTTCTACCCAGTTACCTCTCGTGTCAGTGAGTCACTGTCAGTGCGTCAGACTGTTAGTGTTATTGCATTGAAATTTGTTTTTAATATATGTTTTATAATTTATTTATTATTCTATGTAAAACCGCTATGATATTTGAAAAGGCGGTATATCAAATTTTTAATAAACCTGAAACCTAAACCTGATACCTGATTTAACAACTTTGTGTCATTGGCAAATTTAATTATCTCACTAGTTTTTCCCATTGATAAATATGTTAAAAAGCAGCAGTCCCAGCACAGGCCCACTGTTTATCCTTCTCCATTGAGAATATTGACCATTTAAATTTACTCTCTGTTTTCTGTCTTTTGACCAGTTCTTAATCCATAATATGACCTTACCTCCTAACCTATGACTTTCTAATTTCCTCAGAAATCTTTCATGAGGTACTTTGTCAAATGTCTTTTAAAAATCCAAATGCACAATATCAACTGGCTCGCCTTTATCTAAATGTTCATTCACTCCTTCAGAGAAATGCAGTAGATTGGTGAGGTCCCTTGACTAAATCCATATTGGTTTTCTTTCATTAATCCATGCTTATGTATATGTTTTGTCATTTTATTTCTGCCATTTTGCTTGGTACCAACGTCAGACTCACTGATTTCCCAGATCAACTCTGGGACTCTTTAAAATTTGGTGTCACGTTGCCCACCCTCCAGTCTTCTGGTACTATGCTGGATTTTAAAGAAAAATTACAAATTACTGACAATTGCTCTGCAAATTCAATTTTCAATTCTATCAGCATTCTGGGATGCATACCCAGGTGATTTACAATGTGTGATTTACAATGTGTCAAGCTGGACCATTACATCTTCCAGTGTTATAGAGTTGTTTGAGTTTCTCTGATTCATCAGAATTGAATACCATTTCTGGCACTGGTAAGCCCCCATATCTTCTTTGGTGAAGACTGAAACAAATAATTTATTTAATCTCTCAGTTATGGCCTTGTCTTCCCTGAAAGCCCCTTTTATCCCTTGGTCGTCTAGAGGTCCAACTGAGTCTTTTCCCGTCTTCTTGCTTATAATATACCTAAAAAGTTTTTACTGTGTGTTTTTGCTTCCAGCGCAATCTTAATTTCAAGGCCTCTCATTGCCTTCCTTATAAGTGCCTTGTATTTGACTTATCATTCCTTGTGCTGTTTACAATTATTTTCAGTCGGATCCTTCTTCCACTTTCTGAAGGATTCTCTTTTAGCTCTAATAGCTTCCTTCTCTTCACTCGTTAACCATGCCAGTTGCTGTTTGGTCTTCCTTCCTCCTTTTTTAAAATTTCAAGATTCAAGTTTTATTAAAATTTGATAAAAATGCTTATATAATAAATTCAAAGTGATGTACATTAAAATTAATCACATAGAGACATACAATGGACTAATTATGGAATATATCTAGTCTGGGCTTCCAAGATGGTATTTTTGAATAAGAACATAAGAATTGCCGCTGCTGGGTCAGACCAGTGATCCATCGTGCCCAGCATTCTACTCACGCGATGGCTCCCAGTTCAAAGACCAGTGCTCTAAATGAGTCCAGCCTCACCTGCGTATGTTCCAGTTTAGCAGGAACTTGTCCAAATTTGTCATGAATCCCTGGAGGGTGTTTTCCCCTATAGCATTCCAGTTTTCTACCACTCTCTGATGTAAATTTTTGACCTTTACAGCTGCTTCTCTAAGTTTCTTTTTAACTATTCTCCTCATGTTATCATAGTCTAATTTTTTTAAGTTAAATGCTGTTGTATTGGATTTCCTGCGTGAACTTATTCTAGGGTTATGATCACTGTTTTCAAGCAGCCCTAGCAGCATTACCTCCTGCACCAATTTGTGTACACCACTAAGAACTACGTCTAGAATTGGTTTGCCTCTTGTCAGTTCCTGAACTAGCTGCTCCATAAAGCAGTCCATGATTTCATCAAGGAAACTTATCTCCCTAGCATGCCCTGATGTTACATTTACCCAGTCAATATTAGGGTAGTTGAAATCACCACACAGTACTCAGTCAACCCTCTTCCAGGGTAGATTTACAGAGCCATCGTACATAAAAAGTGGAGAAAAACGAAACCTCACATTCATAATCCATTGGGCACCAGAAGTGTGGACATTGCTCTGTGTGTCATATGATGGTGGCGGGTTTAAGTTTCATGGTTCTAAAGACCAATAGAATGTTTTATCTATCCTCAGATACATACTGAAGCTCCCGCAATGTTATCTACCTTCGAATCTGCCTGTGTGATTTATATTACATTGTCAATCTTCTCATCACCCCATGGGCGGTGGCCTAAGGGATTTGACCAATCGGAATCTTAGACCACTCCCAGTGCATCCCAGAATGCGCTGGGAGGAGAGGCCTATGATTCTGGTTGGCCCAGGTGCCTAAAGCTCCTCCTATAGGATGCACCAGGAAGGGGAAGGCCCGTCATTCTATGGAAGCGGGCCTGCCGGTCAGAGGGAGGGAGTAGACATCCCTCCAGCCAGCCAATGAAAAATAGGTACTGGTGGGGTCCAGGTGAGCTGGGGGGTCAGGGTGGAGGCATGCTTCAGAGGGTTGGTTCTGGCAAAAGGGACTGGGCATCCTTCCTGCCAGTGATCTTAGGGGGGTGAGGGGGTTTCCACAAGAGAGACTGAGCATCCCTCCTGCCGGTGATCTTCAGTGGATGGGTAGGTTTACAGTAGGAGGGAGTGGGCATCCCTTCTGCCAGGGGTTATCTCAGGGGGTGGCAGCATGGGGGATTGGGCACTCCTCTTGCTGCAGACTTTCAGGGATTGGGGGTTTTGGGGGGTTCCAGCAGGAGGCATCCCTCCTGCCGGTCATCTTCGCAAGGGGGGACAGCGTTCCTGCCACAGCCATTAAACAGATCAGGGCAGGGAGATTCCCTTGCCATGATCAGCTCAACAACATGTCTATTTGAAATTACACCATTATTTTGCTGGCCTACATTTTAGGTGCCTATTGCGGCCCTAAGGAGATACCTAAGGTCGCCTAAGCTTTCCTAAGGCCACTTCCAGGTGAAACCACGCCTAGCATTGGACGAGCTTAGGCGGGCGTATGCACCACCCTAGGTTCGCAAAAACACCTACAATGTAGGCTGCCTCTCTAGGGGTGTTTTTTTTTTTAAAATGTGCATCCCAATTGGCTGGTTAGACAGCAGTATGATGCCTACCGCCGCCTACAATCAGGATGTCGTTTATAGAATTTTCCCCCTTTGTGTGTAATTGTGTCTTGAGTGATTGTACTTTCCTTTTAATTAAAGGCATTCTTTTCTATATTTGTTTTGTATTTTTTTTAATTGTAAGCCGCACTGACTTCTAGCATGTGCAGGATATCAAGCATTTAATAAACATAAATTGCCAAAATGTTCAAATCAACAATTTTAAAACCAATTTCTAGACGGTTTTCTATGCTGTTCACCTAAATTCCAAGGGGGCGTGTTAGAGGTGTGTTTAGGGTGGAAGTAGGACAGGAGTAGGGCAGGCTTAGGATCTAGATGTTTTTCAATGATAATCAAACACTTTACAAGTCATCCCGGGCACAATTTGGATGTTTGGGGATAGAAAATGAATAAGTGCCAGAAAGGTGCCCAGATGACCACTGAAGGGTTATAAGCATGACCTTGCTGCACACTCCGTCAGTGGTCACTGACCTCCTCCCATTCCTCCCCTCCCAAAGATGTGAAGGAAACAGTACATACATGTCTGTATGACAGCTGCAGATGTTATTGCCAGACCTATGAGAGCAGCTAGTAGGTGTCTGGAGTAACCTGGTAGATAAGAGCAGTGGACTCCAAGAAGGGGACTCAGGCCCATTTCCCACTTAACTAGTACACTTGTGGTAGAAAATGTGAGCCCATCAAAACCCTACTTAACTGACATATAGGTGACACCTGCAGCCATTAGGGCTATTGGAATGGTAGACAGATGGGTCCAGTAAGTTTTGATGGTGGTGGGGAGGGGGAGGTTTGTGGAGGGTTCCCCAAACAATGTAAGGGGGTTATGGTGAGATGTGTATCTGGGACCCCTTATGTGAAGTTTACTGCAGTGCCCCACTGCTCTGTTGGCATGTTTGTGTGGCCAATCTACTAAAAATGCTGGTCCCTCCTATCTCAAAATGGTTTGTTGTGTGCATTTTTCATTTAGACGTTTTGTTTTTTTGAAAATGTTCAAAAAAGATAAACGCACTAAGGGCGAACATGTCTAGAAAAGTCATTTATGAAAAAATAAGATAGACATTTTATGGTTTTGAAAATGACCATTTTCTCTACCCGATTTTTGGACGTACTTTACAAAACTTTCAAACTTGGACTTAGATGTCATATCAGAATTGCCCAGTTTCCAAGTTTCCAGTTTCCAAGTAGCACCAGATTGGTACTCTGTTGATAATAGTGTCTTGCAAAGGTGGGATAGAGCCGGTATAGAAACATAGAAACATGATGGCAGATAAGGCCAAATGGCCCATCTAATCTGCCCATCGCAGCGTCTACTATCTCCTCCTCTCCCTAAGAGATCCCACATGCCTGTCCCACAGAAAGTTTGTTTTATCCTCTGAAGCAGCCGTTTTTTATGACGAAACGAGGTTCCTTGTTGTCAGGAGTTCCTTGGGACTCAGAAGATGGTGGTTGAAAGGATTTGAAGTATCCACAGCAATTTCTGGTGATACCAAATAAGAACATAAGAATTGCCGCTGCTGGGTCAGACCAGTGGTCCATCATGCCCAGCAGTCCGCTCACGCGGCGGCCCCCGAGTCAAAGACCAGTGCTCTAAAATGAGTCCAGCCTCACCTGTGTATGTCCCAGTTTAGCAGGAACTTGTCCATCTTACTCTTGAAACCCTGGAGGGTGTTTTCCCCTACAACAGACTCCGGAAGAGCGTTCCAGCTCTCCACCACTCTCTGTATGAAGAAGAACTTCCTTACGTTTGTACGGAATCTATCCCCTTTCAACTTTAGAGAGTGCCCTCTCATTCTCCCTACCTTGGAGAGTGCGGATAGTCTGTCTTTATCTACTAAGTCTATTCCCTTCAGTATTTTGAATGCTTCGATCATGTCTCCTCTCTGTCTCCTCTTTTCAGGGGAGAAGAGGCCCAGTTTCTCTAATCTCTCACTGTACGGCAACTCCTCCAGCCCCTTAACCATTTTAGTCGCTCTTCTCTGAACCCTTTCAAGTATTACCGTGTCTTTCTTCATGTACGACGACCAGTGCTGGACACAGTACTCCAGGTGAGGACGCACCATGGCCCGGCACAACGGCATGATAACCTTCTCCAATCTATTTGTGATCCCCTTCTTTATCATTCCTAGCATTCTGTTTGTCCTTTTTGCCGCCGCAGCACATTGTGCAGACGGCTTCATCAACTTGTCGATCAGGACTCCCAGGCCTCTTTCCTGGGAAGTCTCTCCAAGTACCGCCCCGGACATCCTGCATTCATGCATGAGATTTTCGTTACCAACATGCATCACTTTGCACTTATCCAAGTTGAACCTCATTTGCCATGTCGCTGCCCATTTCTCGAGCTTGATTATGTCACTTTATAGATCTTCACAATCCCCCTGTGTCTTCACTACTCTGAATAACTTTGTATCGTCCCCAAACTTAATCACCTCACTCGTTGTACCAATGTCCAGATCATTTATAAAGATGTTGAAGAGCACGGGTCCAAGCACTGAGCCCTGCGGTACCCTGCTAGTGACACTCTTCCAGTCTGAGTATTGCCCATTTACTCCCACTCTCTGTTTCCTATGCTCCAGCCAGTTTTTAATCCACGTGAGTATTTCACTCTCGATTCCATGGCTCGCAATTTTCTGAAGTAGTCGTTCATGCAGATAATGATACCAGATAATGATACCAGTTAATGGAGGAGGGAGGGAGAGATAGGAGAGCAGAAAGATGCCAGGGCAGGGGAGGAGGGAAGGGAAATTAAGAAGACAGATGCCAGACCAGAGAGAAAGGAAGGAGAGGAGATATGTGTACGTCGGTGGCTGCCATTTTCACTTACGGCCTCTTTTACAAAGTCATGCTAGCGGCTGCACTGTGCTAACGGCCCAGAAACCCATAGAGGTTTAAAGGGCTTCGGGGCTGTTGCCAGCGGTAGCCGCTAACGTGGCTTTGTAAAAGAGGCTGTTAGAGTATTAGAAACATTTAGGGTGGAGTTTTTTTTGCTTATGATAAGAACAGGCAGCTTTGCTTTACATGTTGTAAAGTGCAGCCAGGATATGTACTTGAGGCTTTTTTCTTCACTTAATTGTGATTCCTATAGTCACTAGTGATGGGCTGCCTATGAGACAAATATTACATTTATATTTTTTGTTGTTGTGATATTGTAGCAGCTTATGGGTTTATGTGTTACTTTTGGTGGCAGTTCTGACTGTTGCTTCTGGTTAAGTTAGCTTCACCTGCGCTGATCTTCCTCTTGACAAAGAGTGTTATCAAAACACGGCTCATATTAAAAAGGAGGGAGTTGGAACTGATATGGGTAATGCCTTTGTATTCAACATTCAACGCTTTTTATTGGATAGTTTTATCTTCGATGTGTTTGAACATGATCTGACCACATGATCACATGATTGCTGCATTTGCACTTTATTTTGATGACACACCTAGGGATTTGACTGCTCTTGGGCTTATAGAGCATGGAGTATAAACATTGACTTTTCTCGGATGTTTAAGGATTTCCATTGGCCTCTTGATGTCTCCTTGGACTTTAGTTTGAAGTCTGAATGAATTAAAGATAAGTGAGCCATTTCAGTAAATGTATGTATTGTTCATAGTTTAAGTTCACTATTGTCCTTCTTAGAGATATGCGAATGTGATGAAGATTTGCATTCCTTCCTCTGAGTTTTGGAATATATTTTAATGTTCATGTTTTATTATTAAAGTATTAAATTATTGGATTATTTGAATGAATTTACATTGTAATTTTGGAACAGTTGATTCTTTTGATTTTTGTATTTGATTAGTTGTGAATCTACATGATTTATATATCTTTTCTCTGAGGGTTTTTTATTTGTTTGTATTACTTTTGCGCATACCATGGCAGTAATAAACCTCACTGCTAAGCTAGGATATGAGGAGTATGATATCTGAGGACAGTTGCATGCCTAGGTTTATTCTAATTTCCTTTCCTTCCCTTACTTCGCCTGCACGAATTGGACAATATATCTACTTGTGGGTGGGAGACTTACATATTTGTGTTTTATTTAGAGGCCAACTCTCCCTCTGTCTCATTTCATAAGCTAGGGAGTCCCACATGTGAGAATATATGGCCTGCTTGTCCTGGGATAAAGCAGTTACAGGTGTTATCCGGGGACAGCCGGCAGATATTCTCACATCCCACCCACCTCCCCTGGTTGGCTTCTTCATTTGGGCATAGAACTGATGACCTCGCGAGCCAGCGTCGGGCAGGAAGACACTCGCGCATACGCTGTGCAGGCAATCTTAAAACTTTCTAAAACTTAAAGTGACAGTACACTTTGACACTGTCCGTTCCAAGCTCCATGGATGACTTCAAATTTACAGCAAACGCTCATCATAGTACTTGCAATGTGTAAGATGTTATGTATAGGCAATTTATCTAGGTGCAGTTGGAGTTTGGTCTACTAGTTTTGTACCCTGTTTTACACACCTGTACTTTGACTGCACTGTACATTGTTAAAAATTACTAAAGAGGTGTGATATCGTATCATTAGATTCTGAATACAGCATAGGATATACAGACAGTACAATCAGCAAAAACTGATAATGGTTTATAAGGTAAAGTGAAAACAAGAACAAATGTCTCAGCGTTTTTTGTAAGGTAAAGTAGCAGAAAATATCTGAATATCACATCAACATTTCAGAGGCATAGTGGGTGAGTTTACTACTCTACTTTGGAAATAATTATATGACTATGACATAATTTTCATCAGACATACCTCTCCCTTGCTAACTTTTTGCCTTTGCAATGTCACATGCTTTCAGTTCTTTTATTCCTTTAATTCAAACTAAAAGCTATTACCTTGAGCCAGCAGATGGAGACTAAGAGTGATTTTCAGTTATGGTCAGAAAATACTTGCTTGCAATATTTAGTGATTTTTTTTTTTTTAATTCTAGTTTGTTTCAGGGGAATTGGCCTTATAAATTCATCTTGTCTGTCTGACCCTCACTTTCCTGTTCCTGATGAGACACTCCTCCAATAATTACTGATGTGCTCATCCATTGGCATTTATATAGAATAGTATCTACTGAACACCTGGCTTACACCTTTGAGTTCTCTCCAGATAGTGGATATCTAGGGATATCATATGTCTCCAGAAAAAAAGGAGGATGGATTGAGACATCTGGTTTTTACTTCCATTGGAAACAATGGAAGTAAAACTCGGTTGTCTCAAACTGACCTCCTTTTTCTGGAGCCATATTATAATCCTACCTCAGTCAGGCCTGCTGTCTCTTAAAGGAAACTGTGGTGGAATAAAGTAAACTCCTACTTCTGATTCCTCCACAGTGGCACATCACCCTTGACGGCTGCGTTGCCAACAACCTTCCCAAACCCTTTAGTTGTATTGGAAATTTCCTGATAGCTAGTGGGGGAGTGGGAATAATACCCAGATGTGCTTGATCTTTTGGTATCTGGGTTCACAATGGTAACATAGTAACATATAAATATTGGCAGATAAAAACCTGGATGGTCCACCCAGTCTGCTAAACAAGATGACCAGGGTTGTATGTGGCACTCTGCAAAGGTTCCACTTCTTCATGATTAAGAACTAGCATACTAAAATCTCTTTCTCTCTCTCGTTCTTGCACGTTCTTTCAATTATGGAGCACAAATGGTAGAAGCTTGCCTACACCAGTCCTGCTTGCAGAACATAGAAGCCTGCATGGTACTGGCCCTACTTCCCAATTACTGGAGTTGCCATCAGAGACCATTCTAGCCATTTATGGGACCTAGACTGTAAAGTCTGTCCAGCATTGATCTGTCTTTCTCTGGAACTGCCATTAAAAGCTCATTCCACTATGAGGTCATTTAAGTTTTGTTTTAATTGGATTCCATTCTTTTTCTTTTTAGTGATCCTATGGGGCTCATAATCGAAATGAAAATACGTCTAAAAACCCGCCTAAATTGGCACTTTAACGATCAAAAAGGGTTGTTTTGTTATCCTTGTTCTGTATTATTTATGATTTATAAAATGACAATTGTACAGAATATTGTTTCTTTTTATACTTTACTAAGATAAGTTCAACATAAAATTATAAATATTTGAGGCTTGTGCAGATGGGATCAAACTTTTTATGGGAGTGGGGACTGGGACCAAGCTTGTGTGGGATGGAGCAGAGACAGAGATGGAGCTCACGGGGTAGGGGACAAATATTTTCCCTGTGCCATTCTCTAATCCAGGTTTCTCCAGAGTAGAGTCCTTTTCTTCTCTAGTGAACAATTTGGTCCAATATGACTGTAGGACTTCCATTCCAAATTCCACTTCCTCAAAATGTGCTGATGACAGATGCATACAACTTGGGATGGGAAACTCATGTAGATGGGCTTCACATCCAGAGACTCTGGTTGACTCAGGAGAAGGATCTGCACATTAACCTCCTGGAGCAAAAGGTTTTTTGGAACACTCTAAAGCAGTGGTCTCAAATTCAAACCCTTTGCAGTACCTACATTTTAGATTTGTAGGTACTTGGAGGGCCTCAGAAAAAAATAGTTAGTCTTATTAAAGAAATTACAATTTTGCATGAGGTAAAACTCTTTATAGTTTATAAATCTTTCCTTTTGGTTAAGTCTTGTAATAATAATATTGTCATTTCTAGCTAAAGAGACATATGATCAAGAAATTGTTTTATTTTACTTTTATGATTATGATAAACATACTGAGGGCCTCAAAATTGTATCTGGCGGGCCGCGAGTTTGAGCCCACTGCTCTAAAAGCTTTCAGAGATTGGTTATGTCAGGGATATCACAATAGGCTCTCCTTCATAGAATGATCCTCTAATTGGCAGGCGCCACCTGGGAACCTTGGCATGATACCTTGCCTATCACCTTAGGGCTCCTTTTACTAAGCTGCAATAGCGTTTTTAGCGTGCGCAGAATTGCCACGAACGCTAAACCCGCGCTACGTGACTAGAATAAACGCCAGCTCAATGCTGGCATTAGCATCTAGCACGCGCAGCAATTCTGCACACGCTAAGCACGCGCTAAAATCACTATCTCAGCTTAGTAAAAGGAGCCCTTAGTGTGCAAACCCATGAGATATCTTGGTATATATCTTCATACTAATCTTAGGGTCCTGTACAAATGTAACATCTTAGATAATATTGAAAAAATTAGGAGGTTGTTTGGAAGGATCTCCCCTTGTCACTTTTGGGTAGGACGGCTTTAGTTAAAATGATACTATTGTCTAAACTATTATACCCCTACAGACTGTGCCAATCTGGCTTTTGAAACGAGACAAAAGTAAACTTCGCTTGTTCATGGGTACCTTTGGCAAAATCAGTCGGTCTGGATCAGTTATGCTAAATTAACTTTCATGAATGGGGATGGCGGGCTTGGCTTGCTGGACTTTTGGGCTTACACTGTAGCAGCGTTGCTGCACTTTATTCATGAAGAGGTGACGGGCACTTCTTGGTTCTCCCCTCTAGGCTAGATGAGGGGATGGTGTGCCCTTTTACTTTTCTGAATCTATTGCACTCCCCACAGGGCCAAGGCGGTGCTTTAGTCTCTAAACTTCGGTTCTTACAACCTTTCTGTGCGGCATGGAGGTGGTGGCGCCAGGCTCAGGGTACGACTCCTCTGGCTTCCTCTTTTCCACAGTTGAGGGGTAATACTAGCTTTGTCTCAGGCCATAGCCCCACACTGTTTGCGGACTGGGAGATACTGTGACTCACTGGGGCAGCAATATGGGGATTTGTGGCGCTGCAGGACGTTGGATGCCTCTTTATTTCAAGTTCCAGCTTCCTTGAGCTCCCTATCCCTTTGGTATGGGGTCATTAAGTCCGTGGTGCCGCGGGGACATCTCCACTCTCTTCGGGAGCAATGCAACAGGGACTTACATGCACACTAGACTCACGATACCTTCATGGAACTCTTTCGAACACTATATGGGTTTGTGAAATCTACAGCCTTGCAAGAAACCCAATTTAAGCTTCTCCACAGGGCCTATATCACTAAAGAGCGGGGTGCTCTGGGCGATGCAACCTGTAACAAGTGCAAGCATGTCCTGGGCATGTTCATCACCTCATTTCTGGAATGCCCCTCCCTGATACTATGGAATTGTTCCTTTCAGCAGATACAGTTGGTAATACAGCAGGATCTGGAATGGGATTATAAAACATTGTTACTGGGGGATCAGACTTTATTGGAGGATCAGGGGCTGACTGTACCACAGCGGCGCTTTATATACATGGGGCTGTTAGTGGTCCAGAAAACTATACTGCAATTTTGGACGCAGGCAGAGGATATACCTCTCAACCGCTGGGTCCACCAAATGTCTGAAGTAGCCCGATTTGAACTTTGCTATTATAAGCATACTAAGAATTCTGATATTCTAGCAAGGGGTGCCCATACTTTTTCGGCTTGTGAGCAGTGTTCCCTCTAAGCGGGCGGGTGTTGTGAGCAAACTTTTTTCACCGTGAGCCAAAAATATCGGGCGCCAGCAAGTTATGAGCCAACTCGCCCGATTCTCCTCTCGCCGCCCTGCCATCTGCCGTACGCCTCTTCCGATCGTGCGCTGTGACGAGAAACGTGTGCGCTGCGATGTAATATTTTGTGCGCCAGCGCACGCCAGCGCAGCTTAGCGGGAACACTGGTTCAAATGGTTTTATTTATTTCCCCAAATTTATTTTTGTTATACGCATTGAAAATATTTGATATTGCGTTTAAATCAAAATCTCAATAAACTTGAAACGAGTGCCCGTGAGATTGTGGGAGGGTTAAATACTCAAAACTTAGAAGTTTTTGCTACGCCAGCTTTCTGGTATCTTTACATACAGTGGCGTACCTAGCATATGTAACATCCGGGGCCCATCATTTTTTGGCACCCCCCCCCCATCTGTAAGAAAAACATGATTTTTAGTAACAAACCACACGTCACACATGAGTACCTAGGAAAAGGCAGCATCTTACATATTGCAGTGAGCAGTACATCAATACACCCATTGTAAAACTAAACAAGCCAGACCAGCACAGATCAATCCTACACCGTCAATCCTAACAGAAAACCATGTCTTTCGAACACACAGAACACAGAAAACACCTTCGCCTAGTAAGGAATATGTAATCACAAACTAACCCCTCCCTCTTTTACAAAACTGTAGTGTGGATTTTAGCTACGGAGGTAACAGCTCTGATGCTCATAAAATTCTGAGCATCAGAGCTGCTACCACCAAGGCTGGTGCTAAAAACGCTTCACAGTTTTGTAAAAGGGGGGATAAAATAAAAATACATAGACAAAGGTTAAATTGAACCAGCAAGAAGCTGGACTCTGCATACAATGCTTCACAGAAACAGTGACACATGTCTCCTAAAGCAATAAATAAATAGAAATTTTTTTCTACCTTTGTCTTCTGTGGTTTCTCCTTTCCTCATCTTCTTGTAACTCTCTTCCTTCCATTCACTGTCTGCCGTCTCTCTTCCCCTATATGGCATCTTCTCTCCTTCTATGCCCCTTCCAGGAACTGTATGCCTCCCCCTTCCATCTCTCCTTTCACCCCATTGGTCTGGCATCTCTCTCCTCGCCTTCCCTCTCCCACACCTCTCCTCATAGTCTGGTATCTCCCCTTCCCTGATTCTCTGGCATCTCTCTCCTTTCCTTTTCTTCCATCTTTCGCTCCCCCTCCATGCTCTCACATCTCCCCCTTCCTTTTCCCTTAGACTGGCATACCTTCCTCCTACGCTCCAAGCCCTGGCATCTCCTTTAATTCCCTCCCTCATCTTCCTTCTCCCTCCAGCTGGGTACCGCAACACTCTTCCCTGCAGCTCTGCACTTCCCCACAATTGCCATGCTTCGGTTCCTCTTCTTCCTTCCTTCCTCCCCCCCCCCGCGGGACCCTGCGGCACCATCAACTCTTACTCCCTCTAATGTCGGCCCTGCAGCTCCAGACTTCCTCGCACCTTCTCCCCTCCCCCTTTGGATCGCTATTATTTTAAATGTTATAGCCGCGGAGCTGTATCCATCAATGGAGATGTCTAACCTCGGCCTGCCCCGGAACTCTTACTGCAACAGTGACTTCCTGTTCCTGCCTAGACGGGCGGCTGCTGCAGTAAGAGTTCCGGGGCAGGCCGAGGTTAGACATCTCCACTGATGGATACAGCTCCGCGGCTATAACATTTAAAATAATAGCGATCCAAAGGGGGAGGGGAGAAGGTGCGAGGAAGTCTGGAGCTGCAGGGCCGACATTAGAGGGAGTAAGAGTTGATGGTGCCGCAGGGTCCCGCGGGGGGGGGGGGGGAGGAAGGAAGGAAGAAGAGGAACCGAAGCATGGCAATTGTGGGGAAGTGCAATCCCCCCAGTGCGTCCCCTTACCTTACCGACGCGTGTGTGCGCTGTGAAGAGAAACTTTGCGCTGCGATGTAATATTTTGTGCGTGAGCGCAGGCCAACGCAGCTTAGCGGGAACACTGCTTGTGAGCTACTTTTAAAATGACCAAGTCAAAATGATCCACCAACATTAAAATTTAAAAAACCACAAAGCACACTGTACGCAGAGAAAATGTTAATTATCATTTATATTCAAAGAGGTCAAGGCAGATGACTCTATGCACTGTCACCTCAGTAACAACCATACAAAAATAGACACCCCCCTCCCTTTTTACTAAACTGCAATAGCAGTTTTTAGTGCTAGGAGCTGCGCTAAATGCCCCATGCTGCTCTCAACGCTCATACACTCCCTGCGCTAAAAACCGCTATTGTGGTTTAGTAAAAGGGGACCATAGTGCAAAATATAGACAGCAGATATAAATTCTCAAAACGGACACATTTTGATCACTAAATTGAAAATAAAATCATTTTTCCTACCTTTGTTGTCTGGTGATTTCATGAGTCTCTGGTTGCACTTTCTGCTTCTGACTGTGCATCCAATATTCTTCCCTTCTTTCTGCGTGTCTGCTTTCAGCCTGTATGCTTCCTCTCCTCCAGACCTCATTCCCTCCTCCAACTTTTTCTTCCTCTCTCCCTGCCCTTTCTTTCTCCCTGTCTCTCTTTCTTTTTTTCTCTCTTCATGCCCCCTTTCTTTCTTTGTTTCCCTTCTTTCCTTCTATCTCCCTGCCTGCCCCCTTTCTTTCTTTCTCCATGCCCTCCCCCAAGCCACTGCCACAGCCTTCGGGGAACAGGCCCCCAAGCAGGGCAGGATTAATTCGTTGAGGGCCCCTAGACACACAAGTCCACTGGGCCGCCTGCCCCTGCCCCCAACATGCCCCACCCCCAATAAACTGTCCTGTGCCCCTTCTCTCCTTTGTACATGTTTCATTTCAGCTTCACCCCCTCTCCATTTTCCTGTCTCCACCCTTTCTCCTATGCTCTGACATCTCTCTCTCTTCTTTCCTTCCTACTCAGCCCCATGGCCTGGCATCTCTCTCCTTTCCTTCTCTTCTATCTCTTTTTCCCCTGTCATGCTCTGGCATCTCCTCTCCTTCCTTTCTCTCTGGTCTGGCATCTGTCTCCTTAATTTCCCTTCCCTCCCCCCATGCCCTGGCATCTTTCTGCTCTCCTCTTCTAGCTCTCCCTTCCCCCTCCTCCTCTGGTATTTTCTCTCCTTCCTTGCCCCTGGTCTGGCATCTGTCTCCTTCCTTTCTTTCTCCTTCTATGGTCTGGTTTCTCTTTTCCTTCCCTTCTCTCGGAAGCCCATGGCATGTACTGTGCTTTTGTTGCTGCCTCCGTGTTTGGTAGCCAGGCAGGAGGTAAAGGGTGGCATCACCCCACACGTTACAAGGTCCAGTTTGGACCTCTCAGACTTGCCGGCTATTGGCTAAGGGTCACTTGCCCTGCCTTCTGGAGAAACCCCAGTGAAGGAATGGGATGCAGCCACTTGCCTTCTCTGGCTCTGGGGTTGCTGGAGTGGGAGAGGGTGACAGAAAAGTATGTGGGGAGAGTTGCACTCACCCATTTATGTTTGTCGGTGCTCTCCTCAGGGGTGGACACAAGCGGAAACTTTCCACAGGGAGGGAAGGCGACGCTCAGAACAGGGCTCTAACACTGGTGGGGGGCGCCGGCTTCCCTTCTTTTCTGAAACAGGATTGACATAACTTCATGTTTCGGAGAAGGGAAGCCAGAACATGCAATGTTAGAGCCCCACAGCCTGAGTTCAGTTCACTTGTGGGCAAGAGGGCAGTGAGGGAGTGGAAGGGAGGGAAGCTGTCTTCACCAGGCAGTCAGGGAGAGGAAGGCTGATCGGCTGGTAGATTGTGAAGGCAACGCGAGTCTATCATGGAGCCCGAGATGAGCTCTGCGATCGACTCACTTTGCCTTCGCAATCTACTGGTCGATCGCGATTGACGTATTGGGCACCCCTGTTCTAGCATATAGAGCCTTGTGCATTTCCACATCTTCCACTAGTCTCTCATGTTGGGTGGGGGGAGGGGTGGGGTGGGGTGGGGGCTGAATGTTGAGGTATGGTCTGTTGAGTGATTGGGGGAATGTGTGCATACTGTTTTCCTGGGCAGTGCCTGAGGAGGCTGAGGAAGTGCTTGGATGCAAAAAAAAAAGAGAAAATGAGGGGTCATGGAGTCTGGGCTTTCTCCTGCAGGAGGGATCATTTGTATTACTTGATGCTGACTTGGCCTGTCGTTGCTACTCCGGTACTTATATGGTTTACTTCCTGTTACACCACAGTTCCAGTTTGGACTTGTTTGATACTTTTACTGTTCTTATGTGTTTTCTTTGGTATCTTCCCTTTTTGACTCTTTCCTGTGACCTATACCAGTTTATGTTATGTCCATTCTCTTTTGGTTCCTTAATAAAAATGATAAAAAAAGAAAAAAAAAGAATGATCCTCTAAATCACCTATTTTGCAGGAAAATATAACAAATTGAGCACAGATTTGTAATCACATGAGCTCAATATGTGCATGGCCCACAAGATCTTCCAAGAGTCGGACACCCCCTCAGTGGATTTTTTTGCCACTCATCTCAACAACAAGGTCCTCCATTTCTGTTCCAGGCTCAAATAACACTGCAGGCTAGCATCAGAATCCTTTCTCCTCAACTGGGGCAAGGTATTCTGCATATGTATCCTCTGATACCTCTCATATACAAGACTTTGTTGAAACTCAAGCAGGATTGTGGAGCCATAATCCTAAAGGTTCTTTATTGGATGAGAAAGATCTGGTTCCCCCTTCTTCCAAACCTCAACACGCAAGGGCTCCCTTCTGCATTCCACCCTCCAGTCTCTGGACCCTCATGGCCAAATCCATGGATTTGCCCGTGGGTGTCTCCAAAATCTTGCTTGCTTCCACTTAGAGATGTTATTCTTTCAAATGGAAGAGGTTTGCCATCTGGTGTGAGGGCCAGGTCCTAGATCCCTTTACTTGTCCTGCACAAAAACTGCTTGTTCCTTACTGTCCTGCACTTCTCTAAGTCTGATTTGAAACCACTCTGTAAGGATTCATCTTAGTGTGATTAGTGGTTACCATCTCCAAGTAGCAGGTAAACCCATCTCTGTACAGCCTTTAGTCAATGCTTTATGAGAGGGCTTTTTTATTATTGAACAGCCCCCTATCAAACCTCCTACTATATCATGGGATCTAAATGTGGTTCTCACCCAGCTGATGAAAACTTATTTTGAGCCAATTGTTTCCTGTCATCTGAAGTATTTGACCTGAAAAATGGTATTTCTGGTGGCAGTCACTTTAGTTAATGAGCTTCAGGCCCTAGTAGCTGACCCATCATACACTAAATGTCATCACAATAGAGTAGTTTTCTGCATGCATTCTTAAGTTCCTTCCTAAGGTCATGACAGAGATCCATCTTAACCAGTCAATCGTTCTGCCAACAATTTTTCCAAAACCATATGCTCATCCTGGAGAAAGCATACTGAATACTTTAGACTTCAATTAAGCCTTAGCCTTCTACCTGGAGTGGATTAAAGCCCATAAATAGTCCACGCAGCTGTCAGTAAACACACAATTTCTAATTGGCTAGCAGATTTCATCTCCTTTGCTTATGCCCAGGCTTGGCTGATTCTTGGGGGTCATGTCAAGGCTCATAATGCCAAAGCAATGGCGACATTGGTAGTCCACTTGAGATCAGCCTCCATAAAGGAGATTGCAAAGCTGTGCTGTAGTCTTCTCTCCATACATTCACATCCCACAAAATTACTGATGTGACAGCCAGTTCAGTCAGGCTTTGTTTGGTGTCCAGAATCCAACTCTACCTCCTAAGCCCAGCTTTATTCTGTCCCAGGCTGCACCAATACAATTAGTTTTTATTCAATTTTCAGATTAATTGCTTTAAAGACCTCAACATTTTGAGTCCCTATTGTCCTAGCCTTGTGTTTTTGGTTTGTTTGTTTTCTTTGGCGAGTCTGGTAGCTAGAGATTCCTAGCTGTGAGATTATGAAATCCTGTTTGTCTTTAGAGAAAGCAAAGTTACTTAGTTGTAGCAGGTGTTCTATAAGGACAGCAGGTCAAATATTCCCACATACTCTCCCACCTCCCCTTGGAGTTATATTCTTTAGCTTCTATATGAGACTGCTGAAGCCACACTTGCATGTTGGATGGAGAGACTACCATACATTCATGGTGCAGCACTGCTAGAATTTTCTATTTGTAACTTGCTAGCAAGCATCCATGCTGAGTTCCGTAAGATGACATCAACCAGCTGTGAGAATATTTGGCTTGGAGAACATCTGCTACAGGTACATAGAAACATAGAAATAGATGGCAGATAAGGGCCACGGCCCATCTAGTCTGCCCATCCCAATGACCTTCCCCTACCTTTCTCTGTGAATAGATCCCACGTGTATACAGTTTCGCTTTTTCATCTATTCACATTCTTGCAGTGTTATGCTTCAGTATCCATGCTGAATATATATTAATCAATACTTTTTTTATCACAAATGTGTAGCAGTAGAATATGTGGTATAAAAAGCACTGTTTGTAATGATCACAGTTTCTGGGATGTTAAACCATCACACAACAGTGATAACTTGCTAAGGTGTACGTCTAATAAGATCTGAAGAGCCACAGTTGATCATGGCTAAGGATTATTGTGATGGTGGCTAGGTTGTATTACAAATAGATTAGGATTTAACCGGTACAAGCCAGAGCAACTTAAACATTAAGCACACTAGGCATTCACCTTGGGTAGCTTCTTCTGGAGGATAGGAAATAGCAGCTACAAATTAAAGCAAAATAGGTCTTGAGAGGCTCATAATCTGAAGGAACAAACAGTGCCTACTTTTTTCCATAGGGAGGGTGTACAGTCAATACATACTATATATCGAGTATATATGGTAAGTCTAGGAGGGTTATATGCCATTTCTACATGCAAAAATCTGGTTTTCAGTGTAAATTGGCATACATGTTTCAGTAGTGATTTTAGAAAAAGTGTTATTTATATGTATTTGCCAGCAACGTGCAGAGAGATTTGAAGATGTGAATTCCATATTTTAGTATGGGAATACATATATATTCCAGAAAATATCTGCTACAGCAATTATAGCTGATTTGAGTCATTCATAACTGTTGGCTAACTTTTTGTTTGGGCCTGGGTTTAGGAGAAGAGATTACCATATATACCCAAATATAAGTCGATCTGAATATAAGTCGAACCCCCCCATTTCCCCCCCCCCAAAAGGAGGAAAATGGTTTACTCGAATATAAGTCGGGCGGCTTAATATTCAAGTATCCTGCCCTGCCAGGTTCTGCACTCAGCCCCCTCCCTGCCAAGTTCTGCACCCAGCCCCCTTCCCTTCCTGCCCTGCACTCAGTCCCATTCCCTACCAGGCTGTGAACCAAGCCCCCCTCCCTACCAGGCTCTGAACACTGTCCCACCTTCCTTTCCTTTACCCTCTTCCCCTTAAATAGAGCCAACCTCATCAGTGAAGTCACAATGGCTTAATTGTCCCGTATTCCCCTCTGCCTTCTAACCCAACCAGCAGATTAACCATTCCCCTTAACTTAAACCACCTAGTGGTAGGCCGGGACAGGAGGGATCCCTCCCATCTCTTGCCCCAGCCGCCACTAATAATTACCATCCTCCCACCCTCGTGTACCTGTTCCCTCGTGGTTCAGTGTGTATATTGGTGTGATCTCATAATCCTTTCTTTAAAGAGAACCAAAGCTAACTGATCATAATAAAAGGTATAAATTTGTGTCATTAAAGAATATATAAAGTGTATGAGAAATGAACCACCGATCATTGGGTCTCCCCATTTTTCTTTGGTATGAGAAATGAAAGCATGCAAGAAGGAAATAGAAATAAGGCCATTGTTACCAAATTTATTTGGCTAGGTAAAACTGCTAGAATTGCTTTAGTATCTTTACAAAAAACAATTACGGTGGGTGGGGTAAGTTTCCCAAACTTTTATAGGTATCATCAGGCCTTTATACTGTGTCAGGGTATATATTGGGTCCTTTCTGAGCTCATGGAACATCTTCCTGATTGGCTGCACTTAGAGTGGCAAATTATGTCCCCCATTCTGACTGTCTCACTGTCTCATGTGTTGAATATCAAGTTACCTAGTTATGTTAAGGACAATAGTATTATATTTGACACCTGGAAAACCTTGAAATTTATTAACAATTTAACATAAATGCCAGTAGAGAATTCCATGTGTCAATCCTTATGGCTAAACTCCAAGATTCAAATTGGCAAGTCTAAGATTGCCTGGAAGCACTGGATGCAGGCAGGCATACGTACACTAGATGATGTTATATCAAATGGAAAAATGCTTGATTTTTGGTATTTCAAAGTCTCAAATTTATAAGTGGTTGCAGAAAGGGTACTCTGAATGGCGAAATTAAAAAAATTATTATAGCTTGCAGGTTCTATGCTTACAGACAGATTTGTTAGGACATCAGGCCGCCCGGTGGTATAAATTAATATCTGAATTCTTGAATAAAAAGCCAAAAACTTGTCTTAGAGACATTTGGAGCATTGAGATTAAGCAGCATATTTCTGCATCTCAGTGGCCATAAATTTGGACTTGGAGGATGAGATGTACAGCATTAGCATCTATGAGACAAACACGTTTTTTTTTTTTTGTTACATAGAAGTTTCTGGTCCCCTATTTGTTTACAAAAATTAGACAGTTCTAAATCTAATAGATGCTGGCATTGTCATCTTGATGTAGGGACACTGGATCATCTGCTGTTCTATTGTCCTTTGATATGTAATTTTTGGAAGTCGATATGGGGACAGATTAATACCATACTGGAGGCATCAATTCCATTGACGTATGAAGTAGTCATATATGGAACATTCTTGCATATTAAGCCCCCCATGGACTGCTATAAATGCTGGCTTTTCCTAATTATGACCAGGATAGCCATGCAAATGATTACTCGCAATTGGAAGAATTGGGAGCACCTTAGTTTTCCTTTCTGGTGGGCGAGCTTATGCTTAACTTATAAGTATGAGAAAATGAATGCTGACTTGCTGGGGCATAATAAGATATTCAAATTGGTTTGGGGTCCATTGACATCTTTTGTAGATTTGTTATAGTTGCACTTTATCTTTATTTTCCATTGTTTTGCACCCACATATCTAGGGGGTGGGAGGGTGGCAGCGAAGTACAAGAAAATAAATTATTATTATTATTATATCTTTTGTTTTGGTATTATTCCTGATGGTAATGTTGGATGGGGAAGGGAATTTTATTTTTTATATAGATTCTGATTGTTTATAAGTGCATATTTGTAATTATTATTTGTTTGTAAATTGTATTGCACTTTTTGTTTTAAAAACTAAATAAAATTTAAAAATAATAATAATAATTTTGTATTATTTGCAGTGTAGATTACCTCACTCACTGTTCACATTTTTGGATGATTTATAAATATGTTAGAAAGCACAAGACCAAGTATAGACCCCAGGGGCTCACTGTAATTCACCTTTATCCACTGAGAAAACTGACTATTTAGCCCTGCTCTATTTTCTGTTTTTAACTGTTTCCCAAACCAAAATGACGCATTGCCTCCTAATCCATGACTTTTAATTCTGCAGAAGTCTCTGATAAAGGACTTTGTTAAATACATTCTTAAAATCTAAACAAGCTGTGATGCATATTTTAGAAGTGTTTTTTTGGGTTTTGGATGTGCATAAACTGGCATTTAGGCATTTGTGTTGCATAAATGGCTAAATTCTAATTATACAAAGCTGGGATATACACATCTAAAACTGAAAATGGGAATCTGGCAAGAGGGCATGGTCTGGGCATGTTATGAGTGTGACTAGAGTGGGCAAAAGAATAATCGTGAATGCAGATAGAATACAATCATCTATGTCCAAAAAGATTGGCATCGTGATTACATCTACTATCTGGGACATCTAGCTCTCAGAAAAGTTCTCCTATTGATTAGCCCTTCACTGGAGGAGCCCACCTTCTTAGTTATTCTCCCTCCACCCCAAGGGAGCCAAACTGGCAAGGGGCTATGTATGTATATATGTTTAAAAATGGCAAATATAAATGCTATTTTCTGCCTTTTTCAAAAATTAAACATTTATGATCAGTTTATATTTAGCTATTTAGGGCTCCTTTTACAAAGACCTGGTAACGAGTCCTGGTTCAGCAAATGCAATGAAGCTCATAGGAATTGAATGGGCTGTGTCACATTTGCCATGCGGGAATCATTATCATGGCTTTGTAAAGGGGGCCCTTATATTTCTAAAATGGATGTTCCTGTTGTAAGTAACCAGTGCAGACACATCCATTTCTGCATATATTTTAGGTAAGCTCTATGCTAGCAGATACTGTTCTGAAATATCAGCAAGACTTGAAATGTCCCTTGAGATTTCCTATTTTGCCAATAGCGTGTTTTGCTGTGAAGCAATATAGATTTAGGTTCTTGCTGCTTTGCCTGATGGAATGTGCTTGGTTTCAGAGGAAAAGGGATGGACATTCAGTCATGTGCAGAGCGTAGCATCTTTTGGCAAAAAAGGAGATTTCACTTCCAACCCTCGGTTAGTTAGAAGTAGAAGGTAACTCAGTTTGTTTTTGTACAACTATATAAGGGGCAATAGTTTTCAAAAAATGGCATGGAGGAGTAGTCTTGAGGTTAGAGCAGCCCTGATGCACTGTGTGGCCTTAGACAAGTCACTTGACTCTCCATTTATGAACATAAATGTCCTAAGCTCTGGAACTTATACCCAGAGGATGTGGTAACAGTGGTTAACATAGCTGGGTTTAAAAAAGGTTTGGACAAGTTCCTGGAGGAAAAGTCCATAGGGGAAGTTACTGCTTGCTACTATTTGGGCTTTCTGACACACAGTGGCATACCAAGGGCGGAGCAGGGGGTGCGGACCGCCCTGGGTGCCAACCCTAGGGGGTGCATAGCTGGCTGGCTGCTCTAAACGGCACGTGCACCTCAGCGCGGCTGCCATACTTATTACGAAGCAGAGTCGGCAGCTGTGCTGAAGTGCAGGAAGGTCCCACGATGACTGCTGACTGCTGCCTCTGCTCCAGAAGACGTAAGTGACGTCGGAAGGAGTGGACTGTCAGCCGCAGTCATCATGGGACCTTGCTGCAACTTCCTGTGTCTGCCGGCCCACCCCCCTCTGACGTCGCATACGTCTTCCGGAGGCAGAGGCAGCAGAAGCAGTCATCGTAGAACCTTGCTGGTTTAGAGGGAGAGAGGAGCATAGAAGGGTGATGGAGGGAGAGAAATGGGCAGGGTGATATGGAAGAGTGGTGGAAGGAGACAAAGGGGTAGATGCTGATGAAATTGGTGTGCAGGGAAAGGAGAGAGAGACATAAGGGGGAAGGATACTGGATAGAATTGGGTTGGAGGGAAAGAAAGGGGGCAGATGCTGATGGAAGTGAGGGGAAGGGAGAGGAGAGAGTGAAATGCCAGATCATTGGAGGAGGGAAGGGAAGAAGATGGATGCCAGTCCAATAGGGGTGAAGGAAGAAATGGAAGGGGGCGGCATAAAGTTTCTGGAAGGGGAATAGAAAGAGAGAAGATGCCATATAGAAGGGGCAGAGAGAGGGTACACAGTAGATGAAAGGAAGAGAGTGACAAGTGACAAGAAGATGAGGAAAGCAGAAACCAGAGAAGACAAGGTAGAAAAAAAATTCTATTTATTTTTTTTTTTTGCTTTAGGGGAAATGCATCGCTGTTTCTGTGGTGCTGTATTGTATGCGGAGTTCAGCTTCTTTCGTGATTCAATTTAACCTTTGTCTGGCATTTCTATTTTATCCCCCCTTTTACAAAACTGTAGAGCGTTTTGTAGCACCGGCCATGGTGGTAACAGCTCTGATGCTCAGAATTCTATGAGAGTCTGAGCTGTTACTACCATGGCTAAAAACCACACTACAGTTTTGTAAAAGGGGGAGGGGTTAGTTTGTGATTACATGTTGCATACTAGGCGAAGGTGTTTTCTGTGTTCTGTGTGTTCGAAAGACATGGTTTTCTGTTAGGATTGATTGCAGGATTGGTCTGTACTAGTCTGGCTTGTTTAGTTTTACAATGGGTGTATTGATGTTGTACTGCTCACTGCAGTATGTAAGATGCTGCCTTTTCCTAGGTACACTCTTGTGTGACGTTTGGATTATTACTAAAATAATATTTTTCATACAGATGGGGGGGAGAGATAAAAAAATGATGGGCCCCGGATGTCACGTAGGCTAGATACGCCACTGCTGCCACATATATGTGATCTGGATTGGCCACTGTGGAAACATGATACAGGACTGATGCAATATGATTATTCTTATGTTCATTGCCTCAGGTACAATTCAAATTGCAGAGATATATAAGGTGGCCCATCTCAAAAAGTGAATTTTACCAACCTGGTGAGTGATATTGAAGTCAGTACAAAAAAAAAAAATCTTTATGTGCAACCTCCTAATAATAAAACACTTAAAACACACAGGCTAAAGAGCAAAAACTATTTAAATATACAGAGCCATGCAAAAGTTTTGCATCACCTCCTTCTTTCATGCTGGATCACAGTAATATTTCTGATGCCTACTGCTGCATATTATACTGACGTGTTCAGAATTTTATGCTCTATCACCCTGCACATTTTAAATTGATTTAGGACTTTAGATTTAAGACTTGTAACACATAAACTGCTGATTGTCGAAAATGTCGATATTTTGCGTCAAAACCGGAAGGATGACGTTTGTTTTGAGGAACCAATCACAGCCTTCATGCGCATAAATGGCGAAACGGGAAAATCAGTTTTCTTAACTGTCTGCTACTCCAGTGACAGCATAATCGCAACATGGGAAAAGAAGAACGTGTGACGGTGGTTGTACTTAATGAAGAAGGCTATTCAAGCCGGTAAATTGCAGCTAGGGTGAAGTGCAATCAAAGTACAGTCATATACTTGCTCAGTAAGAAAAAAGAGACAGGAAATGTGACTGACAGGGTTCGAAGTGGAAGAACATGCAAATCCACTATGCGAGAGGACAGGGTTGTTCGCTGGATCTCAGTGGCAGATCGCTAACTCACATCACCAGAATTGTCAGCCAACTGGCAGGAAATGTGTTCAGTGAACGTATGTGCCTTAACAGTACATCGGCAGTGCCTGGAGTTTGGTCTACGTGGCTTTAGAGCAAGAAAGAAGCCATTGGTAACGGCGATTCAAAGAAAGCGACGAGTTGAGTGGGCCAGAAAATACAGCATGTGGACTCCAGAGGTGTAGGAAATGTTCTCTTCAGCGATGAGAGTACTTTCTGTGTGTTAGGAGGCCAGTGCAACACGTTTGTAAGACAATTTAAGAATGAGGCTTTCAAACCACAGTGCCTGGACTTGATTGTAAAGCAATCTCCTAGCAGTCACCAGATCTCAATCCAATTGAGAATTTGAGGAATAATTTTGCTGTCAAGATGTTCAGAAAACACCCAAAAACAAAGGTCGAGTTGATTGAAGCATGGATTAATGCTTGGCACCATGTTGTACAGCCAGATGAACTTTGAAAATTGGTTCACTGCAAGCTTGTTATCAAGAACAAAGGATGGCCCATACGTTATTAGAATAGCAGAAAACATCAGGGCTACCTCCTCTTGAAGGGTAACAGTAAAAATACAAATAAACTTAGTACATATTGAAATAGCTAATGAAATCCATTTACGAAATATCAACATTTTTTGACATTCTGCAGTATATGTGTTACAAGTCTTAAATCTGAAGTCCTAAATTTATTTAAAATGTGCAGGGTGATAGAGCATAAAATTCTGAACACGTCAGTATATAATATGCAGCAGTAGGCATCAGAAATATTGCTGTGATCCAGCAAGAAAGACAGAACAATGTATTACTCGGAGGTGATGCAAAACTTTTGCACAGCTCTGTATATGTCAGTGGTCTCAAACTCAAACCCTTTGCGGGGCCACCTTTTGAATTTGTAGGTACTTGGAGGGCCGCAGAAAAAAATAGTTAATGTCTTATTAAAGAAATGACAATTTTGCAGCATGAGGTTAAACTCTTTATAGTTTATAAAACTTTCCTTTAACAGTTAAAAGGAAAGATATATAAACTACAAAGAGTTTTACCTTATGCAAAATTGTCATTTCTTTAATAAGACATTAACTATTTTTTCTTCGGCCCTCCAAGTACTCTATTTTTTTCTGCAGCACTCACATTTAAAGTTTAATATCTTTTCTTTCTCAAAACTGGCACATTTCAATCACTAAATTGAAAATAAAATCATTTTCCTACCTTTGTTTGGTAATTTCATGAGTCTCTGGTTGCACTTTATTCTTCTGACTGTGCATCCAATATTTTTTCCTTCTTTCAGCCTCCTGTATGCTTCCTCTCCTCCAGACCTCATTCCCTCCCCCAACTTTTTCTTTCTTTCTCTATGTCTGTCTTTCTCTGATTCTGTGTCCCATTTTTTGCTTTGTTTCTGGCTCCCTGTCCCTCCCCCTTCTTTCTTTCTTCCTTCCTGCCCTCCCCCATGCCACCGCTGCCGGGGAATAGGCTGCTGCTGCCGCCATTGGGAACAGGCCGAGATCTCCATGCTTCTCTTCTCCACGGGGCCGACCGCCCGACGTCAATTCTAACATCGGAAAGGACGTTCCGGGCAGACAGGCAGCGATTGGCTAGCCAGAACAACCTCTCAACGTCAGAATTGACGTCGGGCAGCGAGATAAGCAGGGCGATCAAAGAGCACGGTGCCGGCCTGTTCCCCGATGGCAGCGGTGAGAAGGGAAGGGAAGCAGGTTGGGCACCACTGCCCTAGACGAGCCGCACTCTAGGGAGAACAGTGGAGGGTGGCCAGCTGTGCGGACCGCCCCCTCCCCACCCCCTTGGTACGCCACTGGAGCAGCAGCATGTCTGGCCGGCTTGTTCCCTTCAAAGACGCGGGTGGCGGCTCCTTGCGAGATCCGCGCTTGCGTCTGAAGCCTCTCTGATGTTGTGATGTCAGAGAGGCTTCCGATGCAGGAGTGGATAGCGCAAGGAGCCGCTAACCCGCAGCTTTGAATGGAACGAGCTGGCCAGACACGCTGCTGCTCCAAAAGGAAGAGAATGATCCAGTCCAGACCGTGGGCCGCAAATAAAACCTGGAGAGCCATATGCGGCCTGTGGGCCGCGTGTTTGAGACCGCTGGTATATATGTAAGGAGAGAGAATATTCAGTATCATTCCTTTTGTAGTTTCACCCAGTGGCATCTTATATAGGCTTCATCCTATGTTGTAGGTTGCTCATAAGTTTTCTCCTTACATCATAAACCTCTCAGTTATTATCAAATGCTGCTAAAACAGTCAGTGACTTAGTGAGGGTAGGAGGTACCCAGGGTGGTGGCACACTCCTGTGCCCTCATCACCATCACCTGCTCCTTCTGTGCCCCCCCCCCACCCCCACTCCTTCCCCGCACCCCATGCAACATTCACACCCTCCTTCCATACCTCTTTAAATCTTTGCCAGTGCAAGCAGCTTCTCTGGCCTGTTGCTCATGCCAGTGTGGGCTTTTGCTCTGACATCAATTCCTGGCCCCTCAACCCAGAAGTGATTTCAGCCAGGCCAACGCGAGCAACAGGCCGGAGAAGTTGCTCAGGCTGCCAAAGATTTAAACAGGTATGGGGTGGAGGAAGGGAGGGCATGAGGGGGTCAGAGAGGTGCCAGTGCCCCCACCAAGACAACGCCTGGGGCAGCCTGCCCCTTACTATGCCACTGAAAACAGTCACTCTAAACCAGACATGGGCAACTCCAGTCCTCAAGGACCGGAATCCAATCGGGTTTTCAGGATTTCCCCAATGAATATGCATGAGATCTATTTGCATGCACTGCTTTCAATGCATATTCATTGGGGAAATCCTGAGAACCCAATTGGATTCCAGCCCTCGAGGACCAGAGTTGCCCATGTCTGCTCTAAACACTCATGCAATATACAAAATGCCCTGTTTGTGGCTGCTGAAATTAATTACATTGTTTCAAATAGAAAGTCTGTGGGTTCCACTTCACTGGAGATTTCTGAGAAAAAAAATATATAAATACCTGTCCGATATTCAAATGTTATATACATAAAACTTGTTACTTATCTTTATCCTTATCTTCATGGCATGAAAATTCCCAATGCTGCCCAACATAGCATCCCGTTTTGATGATTCTTCCTCAGTATTTGCATGTACTGCTTTCATTGTATGCTAATAGATCTCATGCATATTCATTGGGGAAATCCTGAAAACTCGACTGGATTGCGGCCCTCGAGGAGGGACTTTGACACCCCTGGTTTAAGGTATATATTTGCACAGTGGTGGGAGAATTGAAGCTTAAGGAAGGGCTGCTGGCTATTGTTATTTATAAGCAATTACTGCTACTACTAATTTATCATTTCTATAGTGCTGAAAGGTGTATTCAGTGCTCTACATTTAACATTCAATGGACAGTCCCTGCTCAGAAGAGTTTACAATCAAATTTTGCCTTCATATAGAAACATGATGGCAGATAAAGGGTTAATGCCCATCCAGTCTGCCCTTCCCTACCATCCATTATCTTCTTTTCTCTATAAGAGATCCCACATGCATCATGCATGACACTTTACATATTATAAGTCAATTATTTCAAGTGCTTACCAACACAAAACTACATACAGTATAGTTTTGAATTGTTATGAAAACAATTCTGTTCTGTTTAAAGATCCCTCAAGAGGCAGTGTGTCATAATCAGTGTTCCCGCTAAGGTGCGCTGGCCTGCGCGCGCGCACAAAATATTACATCGCAGCGCAAAGTTTCTCTTCACAGCGCACACACGCGTCGCAAAGGTAAGGGGAGGTAAGGTAAGGGGACGCATTGGGGGGATTGCACTTCCCCACAATTGCCATGCTTCGGTTCCTCTTCTTCCTTCCTTCCTCCCCCCCCCCCCCGCGGGACCCTGCGGCACCATCAACTCTTACTCCCTCTAATGTCGGCCCTGCAGCTCCAGACTTCCTCGCACCTTCTCCCCTCCCCCTTTGGATCGCTATTATTTTAAATGTTATAGCCGCGGAGCTGTATCCATCAGTGGAGATGTCTAACCTCGGCCTGCCCCGGAACTCTTACTGCAACAGTGACTTCCTGTTCCTGCCTAGACGGGCGGCTGCTGCAGTAAGAGTTCCGGGGCAGGCCGAGGTTAGACATCTCCACTGATGGATACAGCTCCGCGGCTATAACATTTAAAATAATAGCGATCCAAAGGGGGAGGGGAGAAGGTGCGAGGAAGTCTGGAGCTGCAGGGCCGACATTAGAGGGAGTAAGAGTTGATGGTGCCGCAGGGTCCCGCGGGGGGGGGGGAGGAAGGAAGGAAGAAGAGGAACCGAAGCATGGCAATTGTGGGGAAGTGCAGAGCTGCAGGGAAGAGTGTTGCGGTACCCAGCTGGAGGGAGAAGGAAGATGAGGGAGGGAATTAAAGGAGATGCCAGGGCTTGGAGCATAGGAGGAAGGTATGCCAGTCTAAGGGAAAAGGAAGGGGGAGATGTGAGAGCATGGAGGGGGAACGAAAGATGGAAGAAAAGGAAAGGAGAGAGATGCCAGAGAATCAGGGAAGGGGAGATACCAGACTATGAGGAGAGGTGTGGGAGAGGGAAGGCGAGGAGAGAGATGCCAGACCAATGGGGTGAAAGGAGAGATGGAAGGGGGAGGCATACAGTTTCTGGAAGGGGCATAGAAGGAGAGAAGATGCCATATAGGGGAAGAGAGACGGCAGACAGTGAATGGAAGGAAGAGAGTTACAAGAAGATGAGGAAAGGAGAAACCACAGAAGACAAAGGTAGAAAAAAATTTCTATTTATTTATTGCTTTAGGAGACATGTGTCACTGTTTCTGTGAAGCATTGTATGCAGAGTCCAGCTTCTTGCTGGTTCAATTTAACCTTTGTCTATGTATTTTTATTTTATCCCCCCTTTTACAAAACTGTGAAGCGTTTTTAGCACCAGCCTTGGTGGTAGCAGCTCTGATGCTCAGAATTTTATGAGCATCAGAGCTGTTACCTCCGTAGCTAAAATCCACACTACAGTTTTGTAAAAGAGGGAGGGGTTAGTTTGTGATTACATATTCCTTACTAGGCGAAGGTGTTTTCTGTGTTCTGTGTGTTCGAAAGACATGGTTTTCTGTTAGGATTGACGGTGTAGGATTGATCTGTGCTGGTCTGGCTTGTTTAGTTTTACAATGGGTGTATTGATGTACTGCTCACTGCAATATGTAAGATGCTGCCTTTTCCTAGGTACTCATGTGTGACGTGTGGTTTGTTACTAAAAATCATGTTTTTCTTACAGATGGGGGGGGGTGCCAAAAAATGATGGGCCCCGGATGTTACATATGCTAGGTACGCCACTGTATGTAAAGATACCAGAAAGCTGGCGTAGCAAAAACTTCTAAGTTTTGAGTATTTAACCCTCCCACAATCTCACGGGCACTCGTTTCAAGTTTATTGAGATTTTGATTTAAACGCAATATCAAATATTTTCAATGCGTATAACAAAAATAAATTTGGGGAAATAAATAAAACCATTTGAACCAGTGTTCCCGCTAAGCTGCGCTGGCGTGCGCTGGCGCACAAAATATTACATCGCAGCGCACACGTTTCTCGTCACAGCGCACGATCGGAAGAGGCGTACGGCAGATGGCAGGGCGGCGAGAGGAGAATCGGGCGAGTTGGCTCATAACTTGCTGGCGCCCGATATTTTTGGCTCACGGTGAAAAAAGTTTGCTCACAACACCCGCCCGCTTAGAGGGAACACTGGTTCATAATTTAAATTTGATCAGACACATCTGGCCTATCTCTCTCTCACACCCCTCCACTCCCTTCCACCTTTTTCAGGCCCACCATCCTCTCCCTTTCCCCCATGGCCATCCAGACTTACCAAGGTTATCCCATGGCCTTCTCTCTATCCCATCGCACCTCTTCTGCTGCAAGTTCCTATTTCAGCATGGGTAGAATGCAACAGAGGGAAAGTCCCAGGACAACCAGAGGCAGTCTATTTTCATTGTTTATGGTTACCCATGGCAAGTTAGGAAGGAGGAGGGAGGGAAAGAAAAGAGAAAGAGATGCTGCACCCATGGGGGTGGGTGCAGGGATCAGGGAGCCAGGTTTCCATGCATGAAAGGAGGGCACTTTGTCATGTGAGCTGACAAAGACAGCCAAATTCATGTTTTGCTCATTTAATGCATGTACACATAACTTGACATAGCTGAGATAGTGAACCTACTTAGGCAGGGAAGTAATTTGTGTATTTGACTGCAAGCTCATCTTGAGCTAAAAGTTTGAAAAAGCAAGTAATTAAATGTAAAACACAAATCTAAAATAAAATTCCATTTCTTTCCCAGCCCTGAAAATCAGAATGTTCTGTAGACAGTGCTAAAGTCTATTGATTGCTTTATTTGTAAGACTTGTGGTACAATAGGTTTTTGTGGGATTTTTTTTTTTTGTACTAGTTTGAATAGTATTTTTCCCAACATTGTTTCTTTCTTTGAATTTATAGCAAACCTTGACATTTTTAATTTTTTTTTTTGACATCAACAAACTCTTTTAGATCTAGGACCTTGTATACAATATGCTTCATCACAAATAACTGTTACCTTGTAAAAATGCTTTGCAGCCTACCAACTGCATGCATTCTTTAGGTTTTGTGATATAATGGTATCCCGGCGCGGCAAATGGGACACAGCTCATATGAATTGAATGGACTGGGTCACATTTGCTGCATGGGAATCACTACCTTGGCTTTGTAAAAGGGGCCCTTAAGGCATTCCAAGGTGACTGATTTACCTTTTATTGTTATTATTACATATCAGCCTAGAAGAAATCAGCATACCCACCACTCAATCCTCCTGAAGCATGAAAAAGTACTGTAACCAGTTAGGGGGCAATTCTATAAGTGAGTGCCTCTATTTAGGTGCTCCAATGCCACATGTTGTGAGCCTATTCTACGAGGGTCATTTCATAAATAACGCACACTATTTTAAAAAATTTACATGTTTCATTTTTTTTCCCAATTATTTCTTTACAATCCTTCAATATAGTCTCTCTGCTTTGCAATGACTGAGTCCCAACATCAGGGAAGCTTCATTATTCCATCCAAGGCACCATTTTTGATCAGTTGCCTAATGGCTCGGGTACTGGTGGAAAAAAGCTCTTCCAGAGATGCAAAATGATGTCCACGCATAGGCTGGAAAAGGTCGAAGTCTAGTGGACTCATGTCTGGACTGTAGGGAGCATGAGGTAACACCTCCCAGCCATATTTGTGTAGTTTTTCAATGACGAGTGGAGAGCTCCATCTTCCAAAAAAACTTTGACGAGCTCAAACAAATGATGATTTTTGCTTGTGATCATGAAGGCATCATCATCACAGACAAAGTTCCATGTGGAAGAAGTGTCACATCAGTGTATTATCATGATTTTTTTACAAAAAATGCGCAGAAAAATGCACAAAATCCGACCTCAGTTGATCTTGGCTGGAACACTCATTCTTCACAACAACGCTCGCCCGCAAATAGTGCTGGGAGGTGTTACCTCATGCTCCCTACAGTCCAGACATGAGTCCAACAGACTTTGACCTTTTTCAAAAGTTGAAACAACCTATGTGTGGACATTGTTTTGCATCTCTGGAAGAGCTTTTTTCTGCCGGTACCCGAGCCATTTGGCAACTGAACAAAAACGGTGTTTTGGATGGAATCATGAAGCTTCCCAGACGTTGGGACTCAGTCATTGCAAAGCAGGGAGACTATATATTTTCCAATGTAATGTAATTTGAAACCTCAATATGTAACCTGTACTAGCAATTTTCTAATGTAATGCAACCTCCTGGAAATGTCCAGCTCTCTTCCAATATAATCCGCTTTGAACCGTAAGGTACAAGTGGAATAGAAATCACTAATGTAATGTAATATATTGAAGGATTGTAAAGAAATACTTGAAAAAAAGAAATAAAACATGTAAATTTAAAAAAAAATAGTGTGCATTATTTATGAAATGACCCTCGTATAATGGTATCTGAATGCCCAGGTTCTGTTATACAATATTAGCATCACATAGGGCTCCTTTTACTAAGGTGTGCTAGCGTTTTTAGCACACGCATCGGATTAGTGCACGCCAGCCAAAAAACTACCGCCTGCTCAAGAGGAGGCAGTAACGGCTACTGCGCGTAGCATTATAGCGCACGCTATTCTGCGCGTTAAGGCCCTAATGCACCTTCAGAAAAGGAGCCCATAGTATCAACATGCCTTACGTTTACATATCTACAATTACATCAGTCATAGACCTGGCATAATGTGGTCATGTAAATACAACAGAGATGCATGTAATTTACAGTATAATATATGTTATGGGGCTCATTTTAAAAAAAGATAGATGTACAAAAGATGGCATAAACCGGCACTTTGACATCTTACTTGTCCATTCAAATTACTTCTTCCTTCCAGGTCAACAAACACACAAAGGCAGAACAGATAAACACATGTAAACAAATACAAATGCAGAAACATGCACACACAGGCATGCTTTTCCCCACTTATTTTAGTCAACCTCTTTTTCTGAATGTGTAATCTAAATACTTTTTTTCATGCTGTTTTGGTTCAACAGTTTTTCAAATAGCATTCAAGTTCTCTTACAGTTCAGGAAAAAAAAATAAGAATGGGCATAATAACAAAAAGGTCTAAGTTCCTTTTTGGTCTAAGGCACCCAAAGTCAGCAGCCGTGAAATGTCCATTCACGGAAAAAAAAAAGTCCAAAATGTGTTGTTTTTTTAGAATGACATACCCGTTAACAGTAAGAAGTAATCCCACTGCTGTACAGCACTTCTTTCAGAATAACTTCATTATTATGTTTAAGGTCCTCAGCGGGCCACCACACACTCAAATCATTTCATAGTGTGGGGCTTTATGCTCCCATTCGTCACTGGACCCGTAACTATGATTATGATTTTTGTTGAAAAAGTTTTTTATATTAATGCTAAAGATACTTAGCTTATGGTTTTGACGCTAGCCGGGAGGGTTCAGAAACATCAGCCACCAACATGTTTCGCCCATGTGACTCTAGGGCTTTATCAAGGCTCCCTCTCCCTATTCAAAAGTAGAAAACATACCTAAGTATGACTAAAACCATAAAGCATAAAATAAGCCAATACTAAATACAAACTCCTACCGTTCATAGTCAGTTTACTTCCGCCATCACGCCTTGTATGAAATGGCGGTCGGGTTCATTCACAGCTGATTTATACGTGACCCAGACGTCGACGTCCCAGGTGTTCAGGGACGTCAGAGTCTGACGTCAAAACTTACGCTATCCATTTCAACATCTATTTTATATATACATTATTTATCTTGAGATAATATACAGAAACCCCAGGATCTAACCTCATATTAGGGATGCCCACTCCAGCTCGTTATTAAGTCCATAAGGGACCACCGTATTAAGGCGATAAATCCAGCGTTGTTCAATGTAATAAAGTCTGCTCTCCCAATCCCCCTCAAAATCTTTCTCAAGTATCTGATCTATAACCCTCCATTTAATATGTTCAATCCCATGGCCCTTATCCAGCCAATGTTGGACAATGGGGGCTTGTACCGCCCTAGTATTGATGCGAGATTTGTGTTCATTGAGGCGCACATTAATAGCTCTTTTGGTGCGCCCCACGTACACCAGATTACAGGGGCATACAATTATGTATACAACCCTCCTGGTTTTACAAGTTGTGTCGGCCCTAGATCTCACCAGGTAACCTCGTTGGGGGTCGATCCATTGAGACCCTTCCAACGTAGATTCACACCATTGGCAATGGTGGCATTTGGTATGATCCACACCAGTCCTGCTGTCATACTGGTTAACCCGTTTATTAAGGGTCTGACCAATGGTTTTACCCCTACGATAGGCAAATAGGGGAAGGTCAGTAAAACACTGGTGGAGATTCAATATGTGCCAATGTTGTTTTATGTGGGAAATCATCACCCCAGATGCTTTTGAAAAAGGGAGGATACATACTAACCGCCCTTCCTCCTGTACTCTAGGGCTTTCCATGAGGAGTAAATCCCGTTGCGCATACCGAGCCCTAAGATAAGCCTGTTTAGTAGAACTCTTAGGATACCCCCGTTCTTGAAACCGTCCTTCTAAATCCTTAGCCACCCTTATGAACTCGACTAACGTGGAACATACCCTCCTGGCTCTCAAATATTGGCTGATAGGGAGGCTATGTTTTAAATGGTAGGGGTGAAAGCTGTCAAAGTGTAAAAGGGTATTGCGAGCCACCTCCTTCCTATACAGAGTTGTTTCAAATGTCATATGATCCCTGCTTATGAGTATGTCTAGAAATTCGATCTTGTCTGTGCTGTATTTAGGAACAAATTGTAAATTGGAGTTCTTAGTATTAATCCACCCAAAAAATTCCTGTAGCCCTTCCTCAGTTCCTTCCCATAAGAAGAAAATGTCGTCCAGATAACATTTCCACAAGGGAATATTTATGAAAAATTCCGAAGGATAGATCAAATCCATCTCAAATTTTCCCATATAAAGGGTGGCTATCGAGGGGGCCAAAGTGGCTCCCATAGCCACACCCTCTACTTGTTGGAAAAAGCTTCCCTTGTATTCAAAGAAACTGTTCTTCAAAACCCACTGAGCTAATTTCATTAAGAAAAAGTTGGGTATTCTAAGATGTTTATCTCTATCATTCAATACTTCTTCAATGACAGTTAAAGCCTCATCCTGGGGGATCTTGGTATATAATGATACCACATCGAGGGTAACTAGAAAGACCCTGCCATGGGGTACCATAACATCCTGGAGAGTCCTAAGTAAGTGGGAGGAATCTTTGAGATACGATGACACCTTGGCTGCTTCTTCCCTAAGGAAGACATCCAGGAACTTGGACAGAGGTTCTAACAGACTGTCTCTCGTGTTAACTATGGGTCTACCTGGGGGATTAGTAAGACGTTTATGAATCTTAGGAACAAAGCGGATAGAGGGGGTCCTGGGATGTTTTTCCAGCAAAAATTGATATTCCTTCATGGTTATATGGCCCAATTCATAATGTTGGGTAATGTAAGTAAAAATATCTTTCATGAGCTGGCCAGTGGGATCTTCAGACAACTTAATGTACGCTATCCTATCATTAAGTTGTCGTTCTGCTTCCATTTGATATTGTTGTATATCTTGGACCACAATAGAACCCCCCTTATCAGCTTTTGTAATTACTATCTGATCCATGTCCCTGAGTTGACATATTGCCAAATGTTGTTGGTATGATAAATTATATTGTTTTTTCAAAAACTTAGAGGATGTCTCATATTTAGTGATACCATCCAGTACCAAATCCTTAAAAGTGGTCAGGATCGGGTCCATCAGTCCTGGAGGGACCCACTTAGATTCATTTGTAATGACGGAAAGATCTTCCCCTTCAAAGGGTTCCTTGATGGATGCAAAGAAAATTTTAAGGCTCAATTTCCTGATGAATTTGTGAAAAGCTATTTTTAATTGGAAAAAGTCAGGTTTTTCCTGGATCACATAACCCAGTCCAAGCTGTAAAACTTCCATTTGATCCGATGTAAGGATTATGGTGGACGACAGGTTAATGACTAGGGAGGTTGTTTCGCTTTTGTTCCTCTGCCTCTGGTTTGGCCCCGTCCTCTGTTCCTGGACCTGGTGTTCTGCGTCCTCAGGGTTTGATGTCCTTCGTCCCCCGACGTCCGGCTGGTAGAGGATTCCCCAGATTCCCCACTTGTTCCTTCTGATTCATCAGTGGATGGTGGCATGTTGGTGGCTGATGTTTCTGAACCCTCCCGGCTAGCGTCAAAACCATAAGCTAAGTATCTTTAGCATTAATATAAAAAACTTTTTCAACAAAAATCATAATCATAGTTACGGGTCCAGTGACGAATGGGAGCATAAAGCCCCACACTATGAAATGATTTGAGTGTGTGCTGGCCCGCTGAGGACCTTAAACATAATAATGAAGTTATTCTGAAAGAAGTGCTGTACAGCAGTGGGATTACTTCTTACTGTTAACGGATAAGTCATATGGGAATACTCTTCTTTCAAAAAGTGGTGATTTGGGTGCCTAGAGTCTCGTTTTTTTAGAATGGCCACGAATTTGGACTTGGAGGATGAGATGTACAGTGTTGGCATCTATGAGACAAACTGTTTTTTTTCTGTTACATAGAGCATTATGGACCCCTGCTCGATTACAAAAATTGGATAGCTCTAAGTCTAATAAATGTTGGCACTGTCATCTCGAAGCAGGGACTTTAGATCATTTATTATTCTATTGTCCATTTATTATGAATTTCTGGAAATCAGTTTGGGACCGAATTAATTGTTTATTAGATAACCCAGTGGCATTATCATATGATACTGTGCTATTTGGTATGGCAATGAGAGCAAAAAGTCAGATTTCTACAAATAATAACAAATTATTACTTATAATGATAATGATTGGGGTTGCCATTCAACAAATTACGTATAATTGGAAAAATTTGAGTAGATTAAATTATAATTTCTGGTGGAATTCCTTATGTCATGTTTATAAAATGGAAAGATTTATTGCAATACAGCGCGTTTTTTTCAGGAAATTTCAGAATGTGTGGGAGCCATTTACAAAGTATTGTACCGATTAGATGACATTTTATTTTATTTTTTTCCCTTAAATTTACAAGTTTGATTGTGAGGGGGGGAAGGGAGGGTAAATTTATTGTTACATATTGTATAAGGTATTGATTATATGATAAGAAAGGGTGGGAAGGGTGGGAGATAAGAGCATATTATTTTGTACCATTGATGATTATTAAGTGTTATATTTATTGTTAATTTGTTTGGATATATTGTTACACTTATTGTAAATTTGAAAATGAATAAAGAATTAAAAAAAAAAAAAGAATGGCCTACCTGTAAGTTCAGACATTTAATCACCCAGACCGCCACTGCATATATCTTTAAAACATATTCCTGATCAAAAATTTACCCAAGTCCCAAACACCCAAACCAAGACCTTTTAGGCGTAGGAGGGGCCAATCCTTCACCTAACAGCATGATTCTCTAAGCACCAGTTAGAGAATCGTGGAACCCGTTCCCACCTCCCCTGTGAAGACTACAGCAGGAGGGATGCCCAGTCCCTCCTGCCGGACACCACTGAAGCCACCCGCAATGGGGTGGGCTTTGAGATCTGAAAGGGTGGTGGTGTCTGGCAGGAGGGACTGGGCATCTCTCCTGATGGTGATCATTTGGGGGCTCGGGAGGGCAGTCCGGCAGGAGGGACTGGGCATCGCTCCTGCAGTAGCCTTCCCGGGGGGGGGGGGGCAGGTTGCCGGAGCCGCTAAGCTGATTATGGTAGCCACGAACAACTCAGCGGCAAGCCAATTGGAACTTATACCAGTTTTGACTTCATCTAAGTCAAAACGTATAAGTTCCGTCCAGGCAATCTCATCAAACTTTCAATTATCACTGCAGAACAACTAAGTTTGGTAGGCCCACATCCCACCCACCTCCTGCCCTAACTACTCCTCGAAAAATGCCCCTTTTCGCTCTGGACTCACAGCAGATGTCAGAGACCTAAAATGCCTCTAGATACATCTAAAAATCCATTTCCATTATCGGCACTTGGACGACCTGTCTTTTAGGTTGTCCAAGTGCTGACTTAGGTGGGTTTTTAGACATCTTTTTGTTTCGATTATGAGCCCCTAAATGTCCAGGCATTGATATTGAGCTGGCAGTGGTCAGCATTTTGCTGACTGCCTCTGGCTTCATTCCTGGATATTCGAAGCCACTGGCATTAAATATATTCAAGTTTTGGTGAACTGCTTAAATCAGGACTGTGTTTTATGCGGTCCTATTTATGTGGTTATCTTAACCCCCCCCCCCTCTTTTACAAAAGTGTAGCACTTGCCACGGCGGTAACAGCTCCAACACTCATAGAGTTTATAATAGCGTAGGAGCTGTTACCGCCATGGCCGGCACTATGAATTGTGCTACGCTTTTGTAAAAGGTGAGGTTAGCTGGTTAAGGGCTGAATCTTGCCAACGGATATGTGTTGGCCCTGACCCCAGAGTGTCCACAAAGTAGCTGGGTTCAGCTTAGATACTAACCAAACATTTGCAGTGGCTCTGTCTGGTTAAATGCCACTGAATATGGCCTGTTAACTCCAGACAAGTGATTTAAATGGCCAGAAGCCATTTCTGGTCATTTAAATTGCTTTGAATATCAACCCCTAGATTTTTAGTTCATGTTTGGTTTAACTCCTGCTCATACACACTATTTTAAAAAAATAAAAAGTTTTACTGGATTTGCTTTTCTGATCTTTGCTACATCTCAATTATGAACCTTATTAATGTAGACTTGAGGACCTAAATATGTGTATCCTGGAGGCAAGGAAAGAGAGATAGGGGTTTGATAGAAATGTGTACCTTTCATGAAAACTACAAGTGTGTTACAACAAACCAACATTTTATGATGGCCAAGAATTATGAGTAGCTAGGATTTATGAATAAGAAAAAAGAAGGGCATGTAGTTCAGAATTAAACTACTTTTTTTTTCTCAACAGGGTGCAGTAAATGCCTTAAATTATCTCCAAGTAAAAAGGGTAAGTGCAAAACAAGTAATATTAGAATTCAAAAAGATATGGGTTAGGAACAGAAAACATATCACATATCAAGTTTCAAGTTTATTTAAAATTTATTATACCGCCTACTTGAGATTTCTAGGCGGTGTACAAAAATGCCATAACAATATACCAATAAAAGTGTAATTTAATCTAAAACAGACCAAGGGAAAAAAATGATTCAAGGACAATAAAACAAGCAGGAACAAAAGGAAAAGAGGGGATAGGAACTCCAATTAATAGAAAGAAAACACTTAAAGGGAAAAACAGAAGGGTGGGGAAGAAATACTAAAAAAATTTTTCTAAAAACTAAGTCGTCCTTAAAAGGACAGCTTAGGTTACAAAGGCATCATGGAATAAGAATGTCTTTAGCATTTCCTTAAATTTGATCAATGATGTATTTTCCTGCAAGTGGTTGGGGATACTGTTCCAAAGAAAAGGAGCACTTACAGAAAAGATCATGTTCCTCATTGTACTAATATGTTTCAGTGAGGGAATAGTGAGATGATTATGTGCGGTGGATCAGAGGGTCCTTGACTGATTATAAGGGATAAGTAAGTTGTTAATAAATTCTGGCTGACTATTTGCTTTCGTTTTAAAGATTAGTAGTAGAATTTTATAAGTGATCCTATGCTCTATAGGTAACCAATGAGCTTTGGACAAAACAGGTGTAACATGATCATATTTCTTTGCATTGAATAAAATTTTTACTGCAGTATTTTGAACCATTTGAAGCTTGTTTATTTCTTTTTTTGTGATGCCCTTAAGAAGGGCATTGCAGTAATCTAAGCATGAGATGACCAGTGAATGGATTAGAATATTCAAAGACGCGGGCTCTAATAATTTTGCTAGAGTTTTAATCATGCGTAGTCGATGAAAGCAACGTTGGACCACTGTGCTGATATGTTGGTGATAAGTAAGTTTGCAGTCGAAGGTGACTCCTAATACTTTTAAGGAAGGTACAGCTTTAATAGAGAGATTTTTGAGTTTAAGAGGGGTTAAAAGTGAGGGACCATCTTTGAAAGGAAAGATCATTAATTTTGATTTATTTATATTCAAGGAGAGCATGTGCGCATCGAGCCAAGAATTAATCTTTTCTAGTTTTTTGTTAATAATGATAATTTCATTCGGGTTATTTAGGTCTATTGAACATCATCTGCATAGGCAAACGTTGTGAAACCAATAGATTGGCATAGAGTTAGTAGAGGAGCTAAGAAGATATTAAAAAGCAAAGGGGGGTGGGTATACCGTAATCTGTTGTGAAAGAGTCTGAAAAGGTTGAGTTAAATACAACCTTAGAAATCCAATCTGTGAGAAAAGAAGAAAACCAGTCAAGGACTTAGTCTGTAATGCCAACGTCTTGTAATCGTGATAGGAGAAGGTTATGGTCAATAGTGTCAAAAGCCGATGAGAGATCTAATGAGATAAGTAACACAGACCGATGATGGTCTAAGTCAGGGATCTCAAAGTCCCTCCTTGAGGCCGCAATCCAGTCGGGTTTTCAGGATTTACCCAATGAATATGCATTGAAAGCAGTGCATGCACATAGATCTCATGCATATTCATTGGGGAAATTCTGAAAACCCGACTAGATTGCGGCCCTCAAGGAGGGACTTTGAGACCTCTGGTCTAAGTGATAAAGAATTTTAGTAGTTAGCCCGATAAGAGAGAGTTCAGTTGAGTGGTGTTGGCGGAATCCAGTCTGATTTGGGTGGAGAACGTTAGTTTGTTCGATGAAGTCTGAAATTTGTCAGAAAACAGTTTTCTCAACAAGTTTTGCCAGAAATGAAATATTTGCGATTGGGCGATAATTCGAGATGTTGAGTGAGCTAACTTTGCGGTCTTTCAGTATTGGATAAATGATGGATTCTTTCCACCTTTTTGGGACTGTTCCAGTACCCAAACCGGTATGTACCAAGTTTAAAATGTCCTGACCAAAAAATGAGAAAAAACGTTTTAGTATAAAAGGTGGAAGAATCTCAGAGTTGGAACCTTTTGAGTTTAATGAGTTCAAAGTTTTCTGGAGATCTTGGAGAGTAGGTAAAGAAAATCTTATACATTTTGAATATGGAAGCACCGTAGGTGGTGATACAATTGATGAAACTTCTGAATTAACTGGGGTTGAGATTTCTTTAGAGACGCTTGTTTGTGGAAATGAGGTTCTAATGCTTTGAATTTTATTGATAAAGTAAGAGGCGATAGCTTGAGCTGTTGGGATTGAAGTGGATGATTGTTGCTCAGACTTCTGCGTTGTAAGAGATCTGACAATTGCGTATAATGTAGAGGAATTCCTAGCTTTTTTTATTTGTTTGGAGTAGTATTCTTTTTTATAATTTTATATTTTATTCATTTTCACATCAAAGATCAAAAAAGAGAAAACTTTGATACAGGCAACAAAATACTTTCAGGAAATTATTATCAGACATAAATTCCAGTACAATGATCATAGTCCACATTGGGGGAGAGTGAAATCATACACAATCAAGGGTAGTTGAATTAAAGAAAAATTAAACTTGGTCATATTACATATGCCTCAAATATACAGGGTTCTTTGGTTAATTACATTAGGGCCTAAGTAGTTGTAATTATAGAGGGGTCAGGAGCCCTAATGGCAGCCTTACCTTCCAAGAAAAATTGCAATTGTTCTGGATCATAAAAGATATACTTATTAGTTTGGTAGGTAATACAACATTTACAAGGAAACCTAAGTTGAAAGGTTGCTCCCAAATCCAAAACTGACTGACGAAATGTCAGAAATTTTTTTATGTCTAAGCTGCGTCCACTTTGAAACATCAGGAAAGATTGCAATTTTATGATTGTAAAATTCAATATTCTCAGTTCTATAGTAAAGACAAAGAAGATCTTCTTTATTTTGTAAGAAAACAAACGTTACTAACAAAGTAGCTCTCGCTGAAATCTCAATCCGTGAAGATTCTAACATCCCAGTGAGATCTAATTCTCGGGATGGATAGTTGTCTTGTCCTTATCCTCTTCAACTATGTTAAGATAATATAATTTTTGCAATGGTGGCATATTTGTCTCTGAAAATTTCAAAACTGAAGTCAAGAAAGAGTGAAAAAGTTCTCTCGGTGATAGTATTCTTGATACAGGAAAGTTTAAAAGTCTCAAGTTTAAATTTCTATTTGCATTTTCTAAATTTTCAATTTTCCTGATCATTAAATTTTTCTCCTTCATTTGAGAATTTGATACACGTTTTATTTCAGAGATAGTCTTCTCAATGTTATCCATTCTAGTTACTTGTTGTTGAATTTTCTCTTCACAATTATTAATTTGAACTGCAGTTTTTTGAGATGAGGAAATAAATTGGGAGCATACCTGGTGAAGGCTCTCCATGGCTCCCCACAACGCCTCCATATCCACCACTTTCGGCTTAATCAGGGGTTTCAGAGGTTGAAGTGGAGAAAAAACTCCATTTCCCACACTCTTTGCTCCCTGAACGCCTCCTCCTCCCTCTGCCGATTGCTGGTAACCCGGCATAGCTTGTTCCACCTCCAGGGTCAAAGGCAGCATCATCGGGTCCAACAGGGATTCACTCCCCGACGTCTCCCGCTGACCCGCAGGACTGCCTGACATCATCCCAGGACGGGGAGGGATTACAGGACCCAGCGGGCTCAGCGAAAAATCACTGTCCAGTTCCGAGGTCTGCCCCCCTCGGAAAGCGGATTCGCCCGAACCAAGAGGAACAGCAAAAGCTGTTATTGCTGTCTGGCGTATTGTCCCCGAGGCAGAAGAAGCCGGGAGATCACTCCTCTGTTTCCCCCTACACTTCGGCATTCCTTGACACGAAACCAGTAAGTAAATCTCCAAAATTGAGCTAAGAACGCCGATGAAAGGGGAGCCTCTTACAATACGTCTGTCCCTGACGCCATCTTGATTTCCTCTCACCTTGTAGTATTCTTTTTTAAATTTATCAATTTCTGATTTGTAATAGTTGGCTTGTTCTTTGAATTTATTTAAATTATGTAATTTATTATGTCTCTATTTTCTTTCCAGAGAGCGTAACTGTTTTTTGATTAGCAATAAGTTGGAGTTATACCAGGGGTTTTTCTGCTTACGTGGGGAAATGTGTTGAGTAGAGATGGGAGCAACTGTATCTAGAAGTTTATCCATGAAGTTAATTTCTCCTCAATAGAAGCTTCTGGCATTTGTGCAATGTTAGATTGAAAATGGGAGGAAATGGTTGTGTCGTTTAATTTTGAATAATCACGAGAGCATATGGTCTTGGGGCTGATGTTTAGTAATTTAAGTTTAGTAACCTTGGAAAAAGAAATAAAAAAATGATCGGTCCAGGGCAAGATTTAATTTGGAAATAATCTTTCTGCGAAGTTGGTACGAGGATCATGTCTAATGAGTGTCCAGCTATATGTGTGGGACATTGTAACAGAGGAGAAAGATTTAGGTTCTTCAGTAATGTCAGTAATTCTGAGGTGACATGGTTAGAAAGATCATCAAAATGAACATTAAAGTCACCTAAAATAACTGGGTTAAAAGAAGAAATGCAGAATTCAAAAACAACTGATTGAAGCAGCTTTAAGGTTTGACTACTAACCGCAGGAGGGAGTGGTAAATAATCTATAGGGGAACCAAAATTTAAGCTGAATTGAAGATATTCCAAAATGCTGTTATCAACGGAAAATTCTAAGTTTGTAATTAGGCCTTCCCGGTAGATTATAGCTAACTAAGCCACCTCCTTTTTTTACCTTTTCGATGATTGTATTGGTACAGTATCCTGAAGGGCAGGTGCGAGAGAGGTAACTTTCTTCTCCATCAACTAACCAGGTTTCAATAATGCAAAGCAGATCAAATTCATTTTGTAACACAGTATCATGAAGGAGATGGTATTTAGATTTTAACAAACGAACATTGATAAGACCGAAGTAGAATGAATTTGGAAGAGAGGGAGGAGAAAGAATGGGAGAAGAATGATGAATTAAGTTATATTTGTGAAATCGAGGGGGACGGTACCCTAATTGAACTGGAATTTTGAAGGAAGAGGGAGTCATAATATCTGTGCAAGTATTTTGTGCAAATGGAAGAGACGAGTAGAGATTCAAGGGGTGAAAGAAGGCTAAGAGACCTATGGTGCAAAGCCAAATAAGGCTACACGAAGGAGGCACACGAAGGAGCGCACTAAGGAGCATTACCTGCTCCTTAAGCATGCTCCTTTGGAGTGCGCCGCAAGCAAGTCCAGTAAATAGCACATGTGCTGGCACATACACTTAGTGGGCGGAGTCAGAAGCGCCACCACTTTGCGGCGGCAGGAGAAGTAGATTCAGAGAACAGACTGTAAAAGCAAGACAAGATAAATGTTAACCATTCAAATGCATACAAGGACAAATCATAGTTAAAACAACAGTTACTTACAAAGGCAGAACATGGGTAAAAACAGCAAGGAACAAGACTGTTCTTGGCTGGGTTTTAAAATTGTGAAGTATGGAACAGTTAAAAATAAAGTGCAATGAGTGCTTGAAAATGAATAGCTTTAAGAGCGTGCGCCGCAAGCAAGTCCAGTAAATAGCACATGTGTTGGCACGTACACTTAGTGGGCGGAGTCAGAAACGCCGCCGCTTTGCGGTGGCAGGACAAGTAATTCAGAGAGCAGAACTTAGTGGGCGGAATCAGAAGCACCGCCGCTTTGCGGTGGCAGGAGAAGTAGAATCAGAGAGCAGAATTGCTGGGCTCCCACTTCTGACAGGCTCCCCAAGGTGAAATCCCCTCTTCCCAACTTGGTTCCCAGCCTCTGGCAGCCCAGTCCGCGAACTGCATTCAAACCTTGGTGACCTAAATATAAACTGAGGTAAACTTTTTTTTCTCCCAACAAGGAGGAAGAAAGGTTGACTCAAATATAAACCACGGGAGGTTCATATTTAAGTGCCCTGCTTTGCACCCAGCCCTCCTTTCCTTCCTAATGAGCCCCCAATGCCAACTACAGGCTTGCCTGAAGCCCTGGTGATCTATCAATGAGCAGGGACATGAGCAATCCTTTCTGCGTCCTGTACCAGCCGACTCTAAACCACGCTGCCTCCCTCCCGCCTCCCTGACTCCTGCAGACCTTACCTTTAAAGCCCTGGTGGTCTAGTGGTGAAGCGGGACAGGATCAATCTTCCTATGCTCCTGTCCTGTGAGAGCCGCAATCAAAAATGCCTGCTGCAAGTTCTTGGTGCAGTCTCGCGAGTTCCCACAGTCTTGCAATACTGCAACGGGACCTCGTGGCAGGCATTTTTGATTGTGGCTCTCATGAGGCAGGAGTGTAGGAAGATCACTTGTGCCTAAGGTTAACATATGGCTCCAGAAAAAGGAGGACGGATTGAGACATCTGGGTTTTACTTTCATTGAAAGCAATGGAAGTAAAACCCATATATCTCAATCCGTCCTCCTTTTTCTGGAGTTATTTGGTAACCTACTCCTGCCCCAATTCACTGCTATACCACCAGGATTTTAAAGGTAAGGTCTACAGGGGTCAGGGTGGCGGAAGGAAGGCAGGATGGATCTCTCCCTTCCCAGCTCACAGGTGGACCACCGAGACTTCACGTAGGCCCACGGGAGGCCTGCATCAGGTCCAGGAAGGGGGGAAGGGGGTAAAGACCAGAGGACCCAAATATAAACCAAACCTCCATTTTTGGGCCCAAAAATCTGAGTTTATATTTGAGTATATACAGTATATTGATGCTTACTACTACTAAAGCCTCTCTGTTCCTTTGCCATCACTGTTTGGGAAAAATTGTTTGTCTAGCAAAGTCCTGTATTTTTGCAGTACAGTAAATATGAATTATTGGAATACCTAAAAGATCTTTATATCATAGATTTATATGTCTATGTTTCATTTTTCTCTAAATCTTTAAAATCAGTTTTGATAAAATGGGAGATCCTCGGTTTCAGTTATTTGTTAATAATGAATAGGGGGGAAAGAATGTGGAAAGATGCAGTGACTTCACTTGAGAGATAAGCATTATATTTAAGTTGAAAGTGAATTTTTTTTTCCCTGAACCTACCCTTTTCACAGCAATTTCGTATCTGACCTACCAGGGAGTACCATAGCTTAACTCCTGCGCAAAAGAAAGTCCTTTTACCAGTCTCAATGAGTCTTGGGTTCACGGGCGTCTTCAGTAAGGCTAAACTCTCAGAACGCAAAGATCTTTTTGGTGTATAACTGAGAATATTACTTTTAAATAGTTCTGGGATATTTCCATACAGAAATTGATAACAAATCATCACTGCTTTATGTTGGACTCTGAAGGCGACCGGAAGCCAATGTAATTTTTTGAGATATGGTGAAATATGGTTACATTTAGACACACCCATGATCAAGTGTGCTGCTGCATTCTGTATAACCTACATGGAGCAATTATCTCAAGCTGTGACTGTTATTTTTTCTACTTTTGATATATACATATGTGCATGTGTAGCAAGAAATTCCAAAGTTGCTGAAAGCCCAAGTTAATGGATGTGTCTGTCTCTGCATTTGGGAAACTATATATACTTGAAGAAGGTTGAGGCTAATAGGAAATACAGACGATAAAATCTAAGCAATGAAAACTATTAAATCTAGATAATTAATTTAAATAATTAATTAATTACACACACTATTTAAGTATTGAAACATCTGTATTGTATCTCATGTATCCCTTCTAGGATATTCATATTCAGTTATTCAAAACTCTTCTTATATGGGTCCCAATGCATTCCCAATATCATTTTCACTGCCTTCCTCTGGATCGCTTCAAATTCTCTTACATCTTTAACAACTGAACTCAATATTCAGAACTGAACACAATATTCCAAGTGTGGCCTCACCAGTGATTTGTAAAAGGGTATTAACACCTCAATTTTTCTGCTGGTGTTTCCTCTCTCTATACAGCCCAGCATCCTTCTGGCTATGACCAATGCTCTGTCACATTGTTTTGCTGGTATGAGATCATCAGATACTATCACCCCAAGGTTTCTCTCCTTGTCCGTGCATATCAGCTTCTCACCCCTAGCATAGGGGATGATTCCGTACAAACGTAAGGAAGTTCTTCTTCACCCAGATAGTGGTAGAAAACTGGAACGCTCTTCCGGAGGCTGTTATAGGGGAAAACATCCTTCAGTGATTTAAGACAAAGTTAGACAAGTTCCTGCTGAACCAGAACGTACACAGGTAAGTCTAGACTCAAGGCACTTGTCTTTGACCTAAGGGCTGCCGCATAAGCGGACTGCTGGGCACGATGGACCACTGATATGACCCAGCAGCGGCAATTCTTATGTTCTTATGGAATGGTAACTTTATAAGAAGACATCTGACAGTTTTACAACTTAGAAGCAAAGTAGATTTCATCAGATAAAAGTAAATTTTTAACCAGGTTTTGAACTGGATTAGCCACTTTGGGACAGGAGATCTTTCTCAAAGCCACAGTATGTGGCTCCCTTGAGCTGAGGCTATATAAACCAGAAAGGTCTTGCCTATAGCCTCAGACGAGGACTTTTAGCCCTAACCCTGAGGACCTAGATTGATCCTCTGGAGTTTAAAAGACTTGGGAGGCTATACTACAGGGTTCTCAGAAATTTTATAGCTGAAGAATGTGAGCCATGGTTAAGATCCTGTTATAATGCCCTTGTATCATTTTATGGTACGGTCGCACCTCAAATACTATGTGCAGTTCTGGTTGGCGTATCTCAAAAAAGATATAGCAGAATTAGAAAAGGTACAGAGAAGAGTGATGAAAATGATAAAAGGGACGGGATGACTTCCCTATGGGGAAACGGCTCTTCAGCTTGGAGAAGAGACAGCTCAGGGGTGATATGACAGAGATCTATAAAATACATAGTGGAGTGGAAAGGATAGATGTAATCACTTATTTACTCTTTCCAAAAACACTAAGGGCTTCTTTTACGAAGGTGCGCTAGCATTTTTAGCGTGCGCTACACGGAAAATACTATGCTCTATGGAGGTGTTAGCGTCTAGCCCTAAGACTAGAGGGCTTGCAATGAAGCTACTAAATAGTAGATTTAAAACAAACTGGAGAAAACATTTCTTCACACACGTAATTAAACTCTGGATAATTTCCTAAAAGAGAAGTCCATAGGCCATTATTGAGATGGCTTGGGGAAATCCACTGCTTATTCCTAGGATAAGCAGCATAAAATCTTTTGTACTACTTGGGATCTATCTAGGTGCTTGGGACCTGGGTTAGCCACTGTTGGAAAAAGGATACTGGGCTTGATGGTCCTTTGGTCTGTCGCAGTATGGCAGTTCTTATGTTCTTATAATACTTGTAATACAGTGGAACCTGTGCATTTGGAATCTGAGTTTATATATGAATCAATATACTCTGAACCTAGGATTGTGCAATACTAATCAAAATTATCTGACCTGGACTGAACTGTGAGTGTTGTTGGTATGGTCTGCTGCGAATTCTGGATTATCACTAAGCACTGTGGTTGAGACATGCTATGTATTTAATTAAGTTAATGCAAGTGTAATTAATCAATGTTCCATCCTGCTGTTGAAAATAAATCCTGAGTTAAACCCAAGAAGAAAACTGTGTTCAATAACTGTGGCTATCAAAGTTAACATAGACTAGAGGATTGTGAGGTTCAGCTTTCACAATGGTTTATTCCTTTAAACTTGCAGCTGATTTCTTGTAAAACCTTTCTCTATTGATTGCTTATTGTGGGGGGGGGGGGTTTGGTGGGGGGTGGAGGAGGGCAGGGATGCAAGTTTATCCTGGGGAACACTATGCATACAGGTTTGAATTGCATTGACCCATGGACAAATTTATCTCCTTCCTTGCAATATCTAGCTCTATCCCCTTCCTGTTCCCGCAAGTTCTTCCCCTGTTCCTGCCCCATGCCTGCAAGCTCTGTCCTCATCTGCACAAGCCTTGAATACTTATGATTTTTAAGTGTTTGAGGCTTGTGCAAATGAGGACAGAGCTTGCAGGGATGGAGCAGGGACAGGGACAGGGACAGAACTTGAGGGAATGGAATGGGGAAGAAGAAAGATCCCACGGGAATGAATTTGTCCCCATGTCATTCAGCTTCAAGTGCACGTAACAGTAGATTTCTAAATAGCCTGCAACAGCTGTTGTGCAATTATTTGTTCTCTCCAGGGGACTATTTTAGAACCCCTTTCTAAAATGGTGGATCATTTTTTGAAACCTGAGGTAGCTAAGGCCAAGTCTTTTGTTCTGGATACCACACATTTCTTGAATCAAATTAGATCTGTTAATATACAACAATCTGACCTTTTGGTAACTCTTGACTTGGAAGCCTTGTACAGCAATATTCTCCAACAGGAGGCCCTTAACATTGTTGATCGCACATTGTCCCTTTTGCCTCAGGATGCCCGCATACCCAAGTCTTTTGTAATGGCCCTGTCCTCCCTGGTTCTGCAAAAAAAAAATTTTTTGAGGTACAAGGGGAATTCTATCTTCAGACCCATGGAGTGGCCATGGGTACAGCCATGGCTCCTAGTGTTGCTAATTTGTATGTTACAGCTTTTGAGGAAGAGCACTTGTATACCTCCCCTTGGCTTGTATCCATCTCCTTATGGGTGAGGTATATTGATGATGTGTTCCTCATTTGGTCCGATTCTGCAGAAAAGTTTCAACAATTTCTAACATGGTTAAACTCATTGGACAGACATGTAAAATTTACAGCTGTGATTGATAACAACTCTGTTACCTATTTGGACACTGTGGTCACTAAAACATCTCATAATTTGACAACCACGGTTTATAGGAAAGGCACTGATCGCAACATGTATTTACATTACTCTAGTTGCCATCCCACCAGGTTAAAACAATCTTTGCCTGTGAGCCAGTTCCTCAGAGTTTGTCACATTTGCTCCACTACTGCTGAGTTTAAAGTGCAGGCTAAGCTACTGACTCAGCAATTCAGGGCCAGAGGATACCCTCAATGGGTCATTAAAAAATGCTTATTATAGAGCTCGGTATGCTAATCTGGAGCTCCTTCTCAACCCGCAAACCAAGATCATTTCTGATAGACAAACCTGTGTTATTTCATTCTCTGACAAAGCACAGCAAGTGGCTCAGATTGTCAACCAACACTGGCATATCTTGCAGGTTCACCCCCTTTCAGAGATCCTCCTTGAATTGCCTACTCTCGCCCACAAGAATTTAGGTAATCTTTTGACTGGGGCTTTTACCAACAGTGACTATGTGAATGGAAGTCACAGTGCTTGTGGCCAGTTGTAACATGTGTTGTAACTCTCTCTCGATCTCTAGTTGGCACCATCCTCACACCTATCGTGAATACAAATTGAGGAATCATACTAACTGTTTATCCCAATGGGTGATATATGTCATCATGTGCCCTTGTCAGCTGGTGTATGTGGGGCGCACCAGCAGAAATATCAAGACTAGATTATTGGAGCATAAGAGCAGACTCAACACCGGTACTCTATCTGCTCCTATGGTTCCTCATTGTATAGAAAAGGGCCATGATTTTTATGATTTATCATGGTTTATCATTGAACAAATTCCATGCAATTTTATGGGAGATAAAGTGGCCCGTATTCAGTTACAGGAACAATTTTGGATCTTCCACTTTAACAATGTACAACCCCATGGACTCAATGATAGTATCGAGTGGAATACTATATACTGTGATTTTTCGTGTCAGCTGTTTGATTGGTTCTCATCGTCATGACGTCTTCCTGCTCTGTTTAAAGCACGGCGTTCGTGCGGTTCTGTTTAGCTCCACCCTCCTCTCAGCTAGTTTTGTGTTCCAACTGCTGGTCAATTTGGACGACGTTGGTTACTCTCCTGCCTCTAGTTTGGCTATGGGTTCCTGATGAAGGGACTTTTTGTCTCCGAAACTGGGCTTAGTTGAACCTAAGAATCTTCTCTTCAGGAAGCACAGTGAATATGTTCTCCTGTTTGGATTACAGACATTTGGATCAACTATCAAGCCAAGTCTGTGTTTATTTTTTTTGGGAGTTGGCTGAGGGGGGTTCTCAAAGTAGTACTCCTGCATGTTTACAGCACCTGTGTGATTTACAAAGTTTTATCACTCAGTTATTTGCACAATTACCTTATTTAAGCACACGTGAGGTGTCCAGTGATGGTGTGCAGGAACGGGTTGGTCAATCTGAGCCTTTCATATTGAGCGCTGGAGGTTTTCTCTTATCGCTGACCCTACACACTAGTGCTGCCCGATTCACGATTCGAATCGGTTCACCGATTCACTTCGGGTGAATCGATTCGAATCGGATCAAAACAAAAAAAAACGGCTTCCCGATTCGCCTGACCCTCCCCCCCTCACCCCTAAAGCAGTCGAGAAGTGCTGCTGTTGGCTTCCCCCCCCCCCCCCGGCTTCTGGCTTCCACCCCGTCAGAGGAGGGGCGGGACCGCGACGGAGGAACCAGCTCCGAAGCGGTACTAAGATCGCTAACACGGCGATCTTGTTTGCAGGTTGTTCTGGCTGGAAGGTAAACAGTGCGGGGAGGCCAAGGGGGGGGAAGCGAAAGTCAGGGGGGTGAAAGCTGGATGCCCGGGGGGGGGAGTGAGCAGTCCTTCAGGGTGGGACAGGCAGGCAGCCCTTCAAAGGGGGGTGGACAGGCCTTCAGGGGTGGGATAGGCTTTCAAGGGGGGACAAGCCTTCATGGGGGAGGCAGACCTTTAAAGGGGGGGACAGGTCTTCAAGGGGGGACAGGCCTTTAGGGGGGACAGGCAGGCCTTCAGGGGTGGGATAGGCTTTCAAGGGGGGATAGGCCTTCAAGGGGGGGACAGGCAGGCCTTCAGGGTTGGGATAGGTCTTCAAAGGGGGGACAAGCCTTCAAGGGGTGAGGCAGGCCTTCAAAAGGGGGGAAAGGTCTTCAAGGGGAGGACAGGCAGCCTTCAGGGGTGGGATGCAGACCTTTAATGGGGGGGACAAGCCTTCAAGGGGGAAACAGGCCTTCAGGGATGGTGGCACAGGCCTTTAGGGGTGGGGTGCAGGCCTTCAGCGGGGGACAGGCCTTCAAGGGGGGGACAGACCTTCAGGGGAGGAGGGCCCTGGTATAGAAGTACACGGAGGGAGGGAAGGGGGGTTCAAAGAGATGTGCTTATGCCGGACTTTGGGGAGGAAGAAATGGGTCTGAAAATAGATGAGAGGGAGAGAGATGATGGACAATGGGATTTAGGGAGAAAAGGAACAGAAAGGAAGAGAAGTTGGACACAAGGCATGGTGTGGAGGGGGGATAGAGATACTGGATAGGAGGGTAGTTGGAAAAAGAAAGGGAGAGATGGTAGACCCTGGGGTGGTGGGGAAGTAAGGAGAGATGCTGGATGAAAAGGTAGTTAAGAAAAGGTGGATTTGTGGAGGAAGACGAAAAAAAGGAAAGATGCCAGATCTCCTGGGGAGGGAAGAGAAACGGAAGGGGAGGACAGAGATGGCAGATGGATGGTTAGCAGGGAGAAAGAAGAAAGAAGGAGACCCTGGCAAGCAAGTTATCAGAAGACAACCAGAGCCTGAGACCAACAAAATTTGAATAATGACCAGACAACAAAAGGTAGAAAAACTAATTTTATTTTCTGTTTTGTGATTACAATATGTCAGATTTGAAATGTGTATTCTGCCAGAGCTGGTGTTAGACCGCAAACATGAGCTAGGATTTAACAGAGAGAGGAAAAGTCTTTTTTGTTTGTTTATTTTGTTTACACCACAGCGCCAGTGTGGTTAGGAGAAGGCAAAGGGGGTGAAGAGGCTGTAAAATAAACCCACCAGGATGTTTTTAAAAAAACAAAACATCCAGTTGGGCAGGAAAATCGAATCGAATCGAAAAACCAATTCAATAGGCTGAATCGAATCGAATCAAAATTTTTTTTTCCTGAATCGGGCAGCACTACTACACACTGAGGACACCCCGCTTCACATATTTAATTTAATTCAATTTATTGATTGACTTATTTATAGTGGTGCCCAGGTGCTGTATCAGGTGGGCTGGTTCCCCTTTGGAAACTTATTAGACCTCTTTGGAATTTTCTTTTCAATTATTTGTTCAAGCATATTACAAAAAAAGGTAATACTCATGCAAGAAGTAAATGAAGAGTAGGTCAGTCATATATTTGTTCTTCCAGCCATCAATACAGCCTTTGGCTATCAAATAGGTTTCTTAGGAAATTCTTATGACTGTAATACTTATCTCACATCAACGTACACAGCTCAAAATAGTATTTTATGTGCGAGCTCAAGTGCAATGCTAAATAATATAAAATCTGTATCCCATGATGTAAGTAAAGTTCAAATCACTGAAAAACACTTTTGAGCAGCATGACTGATAACATGTTTCAGTTGGCCTATCTCTGTGAAAACACAATCACTGAAATCATAGGGAGTCCCTATGAATCTCATACATAAGAAGCCTATTTAGCAGCCAGAAGTTTAAAGACTGCATTGATAGCTGAAGTAAAACTATGAGAGACTTCCTCTTCACTAACTTTGTATTATCTATTTTTGTGAAGAGCTTGATGTTCAGCACAGGATATTTTTGTAATTGGCTTTTTGGCTGTTTCTATGCTAAAACAGGTATTTGGTTTGGTTTGGTTATTTGAGGCACTTAACCAATGCTTTTGCAGGGCTGGTGGATTCTGGTAAAGAGAGAAGAGGCAAAAAACAGATGAGGCAGACATAGCTGAAAGGGAAGGATCAACGTCAAAGACTGATGTAAGGAAGGAATGGACAAAGGTAGGAGAAGAGAGAAAAAAATGGACAAAGCCTGGAAAGAATGAGGAAAACAACAGGCAGAGGAAAGCAGAAAAGAGAGACTAGACAAATAAAATGTACAGGCAACAACAGTATAAAATGTCACAGTACAAGGAGAAATGCATTTCTGCTTCCACTTCGCCAGTACCACACTGTCCCCCCCTTTACAAAGACTCGCTAGCAGCTTCCGCTGTGGTAACTGCCCTAAAGGGCTTCAGGGCCACACATGGCTTTGTAAAAAGTGTGTGTGGGGGGGGGAGGGGCATAGGCAGAGTCTGACTTTGAGTTTTCAGTAAAAGTTTTGTCTGCATATTTCAATTTTTAGTTTATGATTCTAAGCTTTCTTGAATTCAGATACATTTTTCATCTCCACCACCTCCACTGGGAGGTCATGCCATGCAAAACCACCCTTTTGATTAAAAAGTATTTTCTGAGATTACATCTTAGTCTATACCTTTTCATCTTCATCCTATGCTCCCCTCTTTCCAAAGCTTCCTTTCAATTGAAAGAATCTCACCTCATGTGCATTTATGCCATGTAGGTATTTAAATGTCTTTCAAGTATTTATAAATTGGCAACAAATTACACTGCACAACAAATTTTAACTTGTTTTTCTGGGGCAAGAAGAGAATGAGGTTTACTTTATAGAATTTGACCTGTGTATGAAAATAGTCTCAGTTTTCTCCTATCATGTACATAATTTTTGAGGAAATCGCAAATATTTATAGCATGAGAAGTCATAATGTAACGCATTGCACCAATTTAAGAGTTTCTATAAATATTATTTTCTAGAATGGTTTTGCTGTTGAAGTGCGTTTATAAACAAGATTAGGAGCATCTCTAATTAATGTCCCAACAATAGTCAGGCAGCATTGATTAATTCCATCTACCCTGATATTGTTTCTCCATTGTAGCAATGTCCTGGTGAAACCTTTCTCTGTACTCATCACTAACACTACCAAGATTATCGAGAAAAAATTCAGATGCGAGTGGAGAAAATGAATTTTAAGTGACATGTTGCATTTGAGATCACAGAATGCTCCACCATTTGGACATAATCTGGTGCCTTCCTATTCCCTAGAAAATTCTCGATTACATTTTTCAATGCTATCCATGCACTTTTCTCACGTCCTTGCAAGACTTCATCAAAGTGCCTGTCTCAACAATTCCCTTATTTGTGGCCCCACAAAAATGTCTTCCTTTAACTTCTGAGCATTTATGAAAGGAAATTTTTCATGTAAATAGTGAAATCCTTCATCTTCCTTGTTCATAATCTTAACAAAGTTCTTCATAAGTCCTAGCTTGGCATACTCTGTCTCGGCTATCCCACTCACAGATAAAACTGCAGTACTTTGTGTAGCCCAACTGCAGACCAGGTAACAAGGCTATGACCTTCAGATCAGCACAAATCTGCTACTTGTACTCACTGTACTTAATATGATCTAAGAGGAGCTGCAAGTTTTCATAAGTTTTTTTCATGTGGACAGCATGACCAATAGGAATACAGTGGTACCTTGGTTTGCGAGCATAATTCATTCCAGAAGCATGCTCGTAATCCAAAGTGCTCTATATCAAAGCGAGTTTCCCCATAGGAATTAATGGAAACTCGGATGATTCGTTCCACATCGCAAAAACAGGCCTATGTCATCTTGTGATCCAACACTTCTCCCCCTTTTCTCTTCCCCTCTCCAACCCAGCATATGCACTCCCCTCTCTTTTAATCCCCACAGACCATCTTTCCCTTTTCTCGTCCTCCCACCTGGTGGGACCGTTAACAGGCCCCGCTCTCACTTCAAGGCCTGCTCCTCCGTAAGGCTCCCTCTCCAAGGTAGGCTCCCTCTCCAAGGCAGCCGCTCCAAGAGTGTTAAAATTCCTGCATCAATTCATGGTGTCCATTATTGCTCCAGGTTCTGGTCTCACTTCACGGGCCCGTCTCATTCCGGTTTCTCACTACCACTATTACTATCGCTGGTCTCTCACCTCACGGCCCCGTTCCGCCCTGATCGCCTTTCACCGGGCATTGGCAGCTCTGCACAGATAAGAGAGGCGATAGTAGCGGGATGTCAGGGCTGAAGAGAGCGAGGCGGGGGACAGGGCTGAAGAAAGTGAGGTAAAATAGCGGGGGGAGGGCTCACGTTCTAGAGCTGGAACGCAACATTCCCTCGGTCAAGCTCCACCCCTTTTGCTTCTACTTCCTGCATAAGCTCCTCCCTGCCTCTACAAAGTAGCAGAAGGAACCGAGATGCCTTCTTTCCGGCCCACCCTCCGCCAATCAGGGCTAGAGGGCGGACATAGTAACATAGTAGATGACGGCAGATAAAGACCCGAATGGTCCATCCAGTCTGCCCAACCTGATTCAATTTAAATTTTTTTAAATTTTTTCTTCTTAGCTATTTCTGGGCAAGAATCCAAAGCTTTACCCGGTACTGTGCTTGGGTTCCAACTGTCAAAATCTCCGTAAAAACCTACTCCAGCCCATCTACACCCTCCCAGCCATTGAAGCCCTCCCCAGCCCATCTTCCACCAAACGGCCATATACAGACACAGACCATGCAAGTCTGCCCAGTATTGGCCTTAATTCAATTTTTAATATTATTTTCTGATTCTAGATCCTCTGTGTTCATTCCACGCTTCTTTGAACTCAGTCACAGTTTTACTCTCCACCACCTCTCCGGGAGCGCATTCCAGGCATCCACCACCCTCTCCGTAAAGTAGAACTTCCTAACATTGCCTCTGAATCTACCACCCTTCAACCTCAAATTATGTCCTCTGGTTTTACCATTTTCCTTTCTCTGGAAAAGATTTTGTTCTACGTTAATACTCTTCAAGTATTTGAACATCTGAATCATATCTCCCCTGCCTCTTCTTTCCTCTAGGGTATACATATTCAGGGCTTCCAGTCTCTCCTCATATGTCTTCTGGCACAAGCCTCCTATCATTTTCGTCGTCCTTCTCTGGACTGTCTTTGGACCTATGCACAACTCTCCCCAACTAGGGACATCCAGGCAGCAATGTCAGGAGTAGATTGCAAGGTGGTGGTGACGGCTTGGGTTGGTGCATGCTGTTTGCTGGCTGGAGGTAAGGGTTTGGGAGTGGGCCTCAGGGGGCCATGCTCGTTGAACAAGTCAATGCTCGTTTTGCGAGTTAAAGTTTGCTCAAGTGTTTTGCTCGTTTTGCAAAACACTTGCAAACCGTGTTACTCGCAAACTAAGGTTTGATTGTAGATGGATATACGTTTCCATTATGCAAAAGCACTGCCTTCAGACTTAGCTATGATGCATCAATGAACAAGCACCATTCATTAGGGTCATGACTTTGACCAAACGCTTGGAATAATCAATTTACGTCATGACAAAATGTCAATGAGTCTGTCATAGAGAAATGTTCATTGAGGGCCTTGTGATGATATTGGAACATGGAGATGTTGATCTCAGGTGCCAAGAGATTCCACTGACAAAGCCTGAAGCCTAAGAGTTTGGCTTGTCTCTTAGATAAAGTAAGATCTCGAATGAGGTCATTTAATTCTGCCTGAGGCTCACCTGAATTTGAAATCAAGAATTCAGGATCATTTCTGGATTCCAGTTCCATACAGTCATCAACAAATGCTTCAAGCTTTCTTCCAAATCCAATGTATAAGTTCGAAGTTGTTTCGGAATTGGAAGATTGTCATCATGAAGCACAGGTCGTATTGCAGATTCAAGATTAGGATATTGAATTTGACTGTTTTCAAAGAAAATCTAGACACTTTTGATAAGCAGAAATAACAATCTGTGCAATGGTCCTTCTGTTCCCTCCAAACCATTGGAACAGCAAATGGCATCAATGGACGGATGCCTTTTAGTCATGCTCCAAAGTTGTTGGCACAAGATTTACAACACGTGAGGCCCAAACCATATCAAGATCTCCAGTTTTGCAGCCAAAATACAGTTCATAGACTTTCCTTATGAGTGGAGTCATATTTTTCTTCTGAGACTTAACTGTATACTCCCCACAGACGTAACAGAAGTTGTTAGGGTAGTTCGCACACATTCTTGACATTATACTAACAAACAACAAAAATGTTTCAAAAGCAACAACTTGATAACTAAGAAGCAAAACCCTGATACAAAATTGATGATTTAATCTCAACTGTGCTGATGAAGCTTGAAAATTGCTGATGATGCAATACAGCACATTGCTGATGATACAATAGGTCTACAGAGAACTGCATATTCCAGCTTCGCCTCCTCACCCATAATAATTGAATTATATAGAACATTATTACATCATTAAAATTAATACCTTAGCTTAAAAATCTAATTTGAGGCAAAACTTTTAATATTTCAGAAATTGTGCAAAATTTATGGGTAATTCTGTGATGATATTTCCTGACCTTTCTAGGTCTACTCAACAGAGAAGAAAGGCCTTTTTGGCCTTTAAATCTCAGGTAGTAGACCTCAAAGAGACATTTTTCCTGCAATTTCCATGTAAATGTATTGTTAAAGTAGAGGAAAAAACATATATTCTTTAATCCTGAGCATTTGAAGAATTTTTTGGAAGCAGTTCCAATAGCAATCTCTACCCCTTTAAATGTGAATGATGTGAAAGATAATCCGTCAGTTGAAAATCTAGCTTTTCATGTGTAATTTTCCTTTACTCCCTGTTCTTTTTCCACATCTTGCCTCTCTCAGTAGGTGTAATGGGGTTTATTTAAACAGAGAGACATAAATTATGTTTAATGAATTTTTTTTTTCTTTATTATTTTTTCCTGTTGTCATTTTCTTTGACAAGATTGTAAAATTTGAAAATTTAAATAAATAAAAAATTCAAATATATATATATATATATTTCAGAGATTGCTATAAAATTTACTCCAAGCATTAGAAAATAGCAAAAATGTTAATTTTTGCATTATAATGCTTTTTTGCCAAAAATCTGAGGGTTATACTGAAAAATTAAGGTCAGTTTTGAATTCAGTGACTCCAAATCACTACATAAGAACATAAGAATTGCCGCTGCTGGGTCAGACCAATGGTCCATCCTGCCCAGCAGTCCGCTCACACGGCGGCCCCAAGGTCAAGACCAGTGCTCCAAATGAGTCCAGTCTCACTATAGAACACCCACTACAATTCATGCCTCAAAACCTCTGTTGCACATTATCTGTCATACACAATATCAATGTTACCAGCCAGAATGGTAGCCACAGAAAAAAAAGCATTTCTTAACAAAAAAGTCTCAAGCACTGTATCAGAGACGGCAATCAGCGGTGATTTCAAGCCGCTCGCTTCTTATCATAGGCAATAAAAAAAACCTGCACACAATAATGCAAATTTCAAATAAGGACAAAGCCCACAACTGTGCTCAAGGTTTAAACAGAACAGTAGAAAAAAAGTTTTTACTCAGCTTCATAACAGCGTTGACTCCTTTTAAACACAAACATCAGCTCTCCAGTACTGCAATGCCTTGATGGAGAAAAACCCACATGCTGAATTCATGCTTCCGAAAAGGCCCTTGTTTCGCAGAAAAATGGCTGCATCAGGGAAAATTTTCAAACAACTTTTTTCTACTACAGTCCCAATGGTCTAGCATCTCTTCCACCTTCTCCCTCATCAATCCAACATCTCTTCTCTCTCCTTTTTGCTCAAAGATCCAACACCTCCTTTCTGTCCTTTCCCTTTCACTACCCCAACAGTCCAATATCTCCTGTCTCCACTCTCTGTACCCCATCCCCCAACACAGGGTGCACTGGAAATGAAATCATAGTAATTGCTGCTGTGATTCAGTCATGAAATGCAGATTAAATTGAGTTAGGTAAAATTGTCAGGGATTGGTACCATTGTTCTTCCTGCAGCCAGGCTTTCCTTGCACTGCTGTGTTGCCTGATGATGCCACTTCTTTGAAACTACCACCATTGGATTGTTCATTAGAAGTCTGTGCCCTTCTACCCCCCACCCCACCCCATTGCTATATCCCCTGGTTGAACATAACATACCCCAGTTATATGTGGTAATCGCAGGAAAACAAGATTTTATGTATGTGATATGGAAACCAGAGTTATAAGCAGTATATAAATTTTTAAATAAATTATAAGAATATATAATACTTACCCCCTTTTATAAAACCGCAATGGCGGTTTTTAGCACAGGACAGCATATTGAATACTCTGTACTGCTCCCGACACTCATAGGAACTCTATGAGTGTCGGGAGCAGTGCAGAGGATTCAGCATGCTGGCCTGCGCTAAAAAATGCTATTGTGGTTTTGCAAAAGGGGGGAGGGGGTTAATGGGATATGGAAATGAAACAGTGGAACTCAATGGTCTAGATACTAACAAAGATATTAACAAACACAATTTTTAATCAATCATTTCTCTAGAATTCTTGTATACATATTAGACATTTGTCTTATCATATTTTGGTCTCTATCAATTAAACTGCAGTAGGAGTTTATCCAAATACACTATAACTGCAGAAACCTCCGTGTTAACTGTTAGGGCATTCCCAGCAATTTTCCATTCAGTTAATACAGAGAAAAAACTTTCATGTCAACAATATTGCAGGTAACATGGCAAAGTTAAAACCACATGTTCAGGTGGTATTACGAGTGTGCCAAGTTTTCTGCTGTGTTAGCAGTTAATGCACATTAGCTTACTGCATATGTAGTGTAAGGTACAGTCCTCGCTCATCCTCCCATCCTTGCTCATTCTTCTCATTCCATGTCAGCTGTTAACACAGAAATTGCAAAGTGTTAACTGTTTAGGTGCCATGTTAAGTGCTAACACGTATTAACTGCTTCATTAACAGTACAGCAAAGTAAATAAGCCCCTAGTGTGTTCTTAAAAAGAAAAATCCAAAGAATATGATATTCAGCTGCTCACAGCCACTTATGAAGTTAAAACTGAATATTCAGTGCCAGGGCATGGAAATTAACTGCACAATGGCCGATATTTAGACAGTTGTGTGGCATACTTTAGACAGCTTGGCATACTTAGGTATAATTAATTAAGTGCTGACTCCATCCAAGCTCCATCTTCAGACCACCCTAGCACTAATCGGTTAGTGCAGGGGTAGGGAACTCCAGTCCTCGAGAGCAGTATTCCAGTCGGGTTTTCAGGATTTCCCCAATGAATATGCATTGAAAGCAGTGCATGCAAATAGATCTCCTGCATATTCATTGGGGAAATCCTGAAAACCCGACTGGAATACGGCTCTCGAGGACCGGAGTTCCCTACCCCTGGGTTAGTGGATTGACAGTCAGAGGGGATATTCATCACCACTATCTTGTTAAATGCCGCCAAATATCCAGAAGAGATCAGCTCTGCGGGATTTAACTAGCAGATTCCTTTCCTGCCTAGTTAAACCCTTTTGAATATCGGACCCAAAAGTTTTAGCATCTTAGCAAATAAAAATAAATCCAGTTTCAAATACATGTACGTACTATTGGGGTTTGTGTAGCTTGTCCTTGCTCTGGGCTGTGGAATATATTATTAACCTCATTTATACTCTTCTTTTTTCATTGTTCTTTTTTTTGTATTTGCATCTGAAAGATCAGAGTGCACATCTGGAATATGGGTGGAGAAATTACACTGAGCATGCTCAAAGAACGGGATGAATTGAAAAACAACTTTCCAAGCTTCAAACAGATTCAAGCTTTTCATGAAAAAGAATGATTCAAAGGAATTCATGGCTTGTTAAATACAGATTTGGGCTTAACTTCTTACAAAACACACAGATACAAAGCCCTTTTTTGACACTGATATTATCATCTTATCAAATTGTTGTCTGAACATCTCCTCCATCTTATTTATCTAATCTAATCTAATCTAAGACTTAGATTTATATACTGTATCATCTCCTGAAGTAGGGGCTCTACTCGGTTTACATAAGACTTCAACAAATGGGGAAATCAGTTTAACTAACTTGTGAATTACTAAACAAAAGACAATTAACACTTCTTAGTACCATTTCCCCAAAACTGTTGAAATAGCACTGTTTTCATCGATTTATGAAAAATCTGGAGAGAGAAAAGAGTTCTAATATAACTTTTATATTATATTTATATTATATATTTATAAAAAATATATGAATTTTAAATAAATGTAAAAGGCTGCTCCTCTTCTGGCTTCACAATACTAGGCAGTTCAACAAGTTTAAACAGTCATAAGCCCTCACTTCTGTGCCTTCTGCACCTTTATTTCATATTCTTTCTTTGAAACAGAGAAAAATACAATATGATGATAGACAAAGGCTTCCAGGCTCATCTAGTCTGCCTGCTTTCCCTGCCTACATCTGTGCTATTAACTTACTAGATCTGTCGCTTTATCCTTGTTCCCCACGCCCAAAAAATCCTCTCTTCTACTCATGCTTTCTTAAATTTAATTACAGTTTTGTCCCCTAGCACCTCAACTGGGAAGCTATTCCATGAATTAAAAAAACAAAGCATCAGCTTAAGCTGTGTACAGCCATTGCATAGCTGCAGCACAGCTAGGCAATCAAATGTTAATGTACCAGTCATGAGGAGACCAGATCTGATGACACTTTTGGACCATACATTTTTTTCCCCATGCAGCAACCTAATATTTTTGTATACCACAAATTGTGTTCCACCACATATTACTATCCAATATCAAATTGTCCTTCCAATTAAGCAGAATCAATTTAATTGCTAAGGGAAGTTTAAAAGCTTCTAGATATTTTTAGGGAGCTTAGTATGAATTAGTACTGCCCGATTCACGATTCAAATTGGTTTACCGATTCACTTCGGGTGAATTGATTCAAATCGATTTAAATTTTTTAAAAATTGGCTTCCCGATTCGGACCCTCCCCCCTCACCCCCCCTAAAGCAAAAGCAGCAGCGCTGCTCTTGCTGGCCAGCCGCTGCCGCATCTGCTTTAGAGAGCAGGAGGGAGAGTCAGTCGGGAAGTGCTGCTGTCGGCTTCCCCCCTGGCCTCCCCGAAGGACATCGCACCCCCTGAAAGACTGCCCCCCCCCGGAAGGCCTCCGTGTTCCCTCTGGCCTCCCCGCAGCGTTTACCTTATAGCTGCAGCCTGCAATGAAGATCACAGTTACAGCGTCTTTACTAAGTGCTTTCAGCTCTTTCCTCCGCCCGATCCTGCCTCTGACATCAAAGGAGGGGCAGGACCACTGCAGAGGAAAGAGCTGAAAGCACTTAGTAAAGATGCTGTAACCGCAATCTTCATTGCAGGCTGCAGCTATAAGGTAAACGCTGCGGGAAGGCCAAAGGGAACATGGAAGCCTTCCTGGGGGGGGGGACACACGGAGGCCTTCCCGGAGGGGGGCAGTCCTTCAGGGGGTGGGACAGGCCTTTAAGGGAGGTGCAGACCTTTAAGGGGGGGACAAGCCTTTAAGGGGGGACAGGCCTTCAAGGGGGGGGACAAGCCTTTAAGGGGGCACAGGCAGGCCTTCAAGGGGGGGACAGGTCTTCAAAGGAGGGACAGGCCAGGGATAGTGGCACAGGCCTTCAGGGGAGACAGGCAGGCTTTCAGGGGGGACAGGCCTTCAAGAGGGGACAAGCCTTCAAGGGGGGACAAGCATTCAGGGTGGGACAGGCCTTCAAAGGGGGGACAGGTCTTCAAAGGGGGGACAGGCCAGGGATGGTGGCATAGGCCTTCAGGGGGGACAGGCAGGCCTTCAAGGGAGGGGGGACAGACCTTCAGGAATAGGGGTACTGGCCTTCAGGGAGAGGTGCAGACCTTCAGGGGAGGGGGGCCCTGGTGTAGAATTACATGGAGGGACAGAAGGGAGGTTCAAAGAGACGTGCATATGCCGGACTTTGGGGGGGAATAAATAATGGGTCTAAAAATAGAGGAGAGAGATGTTGGACAATGGGATTTAGGGAGGGTAGGAACAGAAAAGGGAGAAGTTGGACACAAGGGATGGTGTGGAGGGGGGAATAGAGATACTGGATAGGAGGGTAGTTAAGAAAAGAAAGGGAGAGATGGTAGACCCTGGGGTGGTGGGGAAGGAGGGAGAGATGCTAAATGAAAGGGTAGTTAAGAGAAGGTGGATCTGTGGATGGAGACGAAAGAAAAAGAAAGATGCCAGACCTCCGGGGGAGGGAAGGGAAATGGAAGGGGAGGACAGAGATGGCAGATGGATGGTTAGAACGGAGAAAGAAGAAAGAAAGAGACCCTGGCAAGCAAGTTATCAGAAGACAACCAGAGCCTGGGACCATCAAGATTTGAATAATGACCAGACACCAAAAGGTAGAAAAACTAATTTTATTTTCCATTTTGTGATTACAATATGTCAGATTTGAAACGTGTATCCTGCCAGAGCTGGTGTTAGACCGCAAACGTGAGCTAGGATTTAACAGAGAGAGGAAAAGTCTTTTTTGTTTGTTTATTTTGTTTACACCATAGAACCAGTGTAGTTAGGAGAAGGCAAAGGGAGTGAAGAGAGTATAAAATAAACCCACCAGGATGTTTGAAAAAAACACCCAATTGGGCAGGAAAATTGAATCAAATCGAAAAACCAATTCAATAGGCTGAATCGAATCTAATCAAAATTTTTTTTTCCTGAATCAGGCAGCACTAGTATGAATGCATAGTGATTTTAAGAAAATAATTTTGAATAACTGTCCTTTAATAGCTACTATTGCCAAAATTGCTCCCAAACATAAGTCCAAAAGACAGAAAGATTGATGCAATAGTATAATATGAGGGAGCATGCCCATACAAAGATGACAAGCCTAGTTTGACAAATTTTACCAAGATAGAAATAATGATTGTGTTGTAGATGTCAGCAGTGAAATGCATATTGATTTCTCCAAACTATTACGTAATAGCTCATCCTGTGTTTTAGTTTTCCATATATGTATTAAACCAATGCATGAGGAGCTGGCTGACAGCCTGATTTGGTGATAAAATGAGTTTCAGATTTTGAAGCAGCTAGTCTAGTAATACTTATCTTGCTTGTGCTTAGACAGCAACTTCAGAAATTGGGAAATAAGACCAAACTTCTATGGTCTTTGCCCCAATTATGACTAGACAGGGGGCATACACATGGACAGATCTCCCAAATATGAATAGTATAAGTTACATGCATATATGCAGCAAAGCTAGCCTAAGAGTTCATGCCTAACTTTTTTAAGCAACTATTTAAGTGGATATACTACAAGAGGGTCATGGATTTGATATACCGGCTTTCTAAGTGATGTATACAGTATATGTACTAGTAGTATAGAAAGGAAAGTAAGTACCTATATTCTTTTATAGAAGAAGCTCCTGTACCAGGCATCCTGATTAAAATTGTCCTCTTATTGTTTCCATCATAATATCTATCGTACTGGATAAAAAGGGAAATGCCAGCTTGTTGGCTCAAGATATAGCTATCTTTTAATTTCTGCAGTTTAAGTAGTAATGTAAATTTTATATGCTGACAGGTTCATAATCAAAAAACATACACATCCAAAGAGCATCCTAAATCAGCACTTGAACGTCCTAATCGCCAGGACGTCAAAGTGCTGATAATTGAAATTGTTTATCTGTAGGTCTAGCAGGGTGTTCCAGAGTATGAGATAGGCATGGTAGAGGTGTGTTATGGGCGGGCTTTGACCAATGTCAAGGGCGGGTTAGACATGGATATCTTGCAGTGATAATAATTAATCAAACATTTTGCAAGACATCCAGGACGGAACTTATATGTTAGAATCTATACCTGTTTTAGAAGGGTCTAAGTGCCACAAAGGTACTCAGACTGACCAGGTGACCACTGCACGCTTCAAGGTAAGAAACCTCCACACACCCCTAGTGCTCACTGACTCCCTTCCATCACACAAAAATGAAAATAAAAAGGTACTTTTTTAGCATCCCTCCAGACCAGCACAAAATGGATGGGTTTATGATCCTCTGCTAGCAGGTGGAGACTGAGACATTGACTTTTGGCTATAGTACAAATGGGCTGTGCAGTCCCATCTACAATCAGTCTGTTCTCAGTCTCCAGCAGGTGGGGGAGGTAAGCCTGTGCAGTCTTTCCTTTGGTTAGTTAGGGCCTGTGATTAGTGACCTTTTTTGTCCCTGTTGTGGGTGCCAGATAGAGTTTGGGGCCCCTTTCAGGGGTCCGTCCGACCTCGGAGTGCTACACTCGATTGTTCGAGTTCCTCCCCCCATTTGTTCCCACATCCCCCAATTTTTTTCTTAGAGGTGCCTCAGCTGTAAGCCTTGCAACAGTTTTGGGCAAGGCATATAGCTTTGAGAGCCTGTGGGGTCTGCTCATTATTAATTAAAGTTGCACTTGGAAAAAAAAGACATCCTGAGGCAGTGCCGGTCTGAAGGGAAGCTTTTAATTAGCTTTAATTGAAGTTTATTGTTAACTGGCAGTTTTTTGTTTTTTCTTTTGTAGCAGTCACAATGAGCACTTTAAAGGGAAAAAAATGCCCACTGTGTTCCCAATGAGCGGTGAATGCGGCTGGCATGTACACAAAGTGCGCCGGCCTCTGCAAGGGGGAATCCTCGTCAGCTTCGAGGCCAGCGAGTAGGGTTTCCCTTCACGCGTGCACCACTCATCAGCTGTAGGCAGTGGGGAAGCCTGGGTTTCCCTTACCGCCCACACAAGGATTTTCCCAGCTGCAGACAGTCAGGGAAATAAGGATTCCCTTATCGCCAATAGTGCTGGGGACTCCCTTTTCGCTACAGCAGCTACTGCCTGCAGTTCTTCTTTAGCGGCTATGTCTGTTCAGGCCTCTTTGCTGCTTCAGGCCTCGAGGGAATTTTTCGGCAGGCTTTCATTGATTTTGGCAGGAAACTATACCATTTTGTCTGTGGCCTCAGGTGACCTTCCTCCTGTTTTAGAGAGACTTGAGCAGGTCCAAAGTGTTTCTCCTCATTCTACAGTGAGTTCTTTGCCACCTGGGGGTTTGCCCCTGATTTTGTTTTAGCCATATACAAGGCTTACTTGCAGGCGGCTGGAGGTCCTGTTTCTTTCCCAAGGGTCCCTGGTTCTTCAGGGGGGCATTTGCCTTCAATGTCTGCTTCCATTCTACTCTCCTCAACATCTGCTCCCATCCAGTCTCCCCTGTCTTTGTCCAAACAGCTGCAGATTTCTTGGGCCAAGGAGTTTTTTCATTGCTGACACGGTTTTGCCTGATGAGGACTTGGATTTTTTGGTTGATCCTCCAGATCCTTTCGGGGGTGTTGTGGGAAGGCAACAGCCGTGGGCATCTGCAGGATTTTCATCAGTATTGTTCTGGCTAGGGCTTGACTTCTATCCCTTCTTTCAGTACATGCAGTCTTTTCGAGGAGCTCGCCGGGAGTTTGTGACTCCACCAGTGGCTCCAGTTCTGCATGTCCAGCCCAGTGACTCGGTTCAGGTCCTTCCCACGATTCCAGTAGATGGCCAGTTTTGGGATTATTTCCGGGGGTGGACCGATATCATGATATATCAGTGGGTCCTGAGGTGATTCAGGATGGCTGTGCTCTCAAGTTTTACCAGCCCTTACTAGAATGTTTCATCTTCTCCTGGTTAGGCATCTTGGAAGAAGCAGGCATTTCATCAGATGCTGCAAAGGTTGCTGGACCTCAAAGCGGTGATCCCAATGCCTCCTCAGGAGATTCACACCGGCAGGTACTCCATTTACTTTGTGGTGTCCAAGAAAGAAGGGTCTTTTTGGCCCGTTTTGGATCTGAAAGGTGTCAACTGGGCTCTCTCGGGTTCCTTCTTTTCGCATGGAAACCCTGAGGTCTGTGATTCTCGCTGTTCAGCCTAGGGAGATTCTAACTTCTCTTGACCTGCTGGAGGCCTACCTGCATGTCCTGATTTGGACCTCCCATCAGCAATTCCTTTGCTTTGTGATTTTGGGCAAGCACTATCAGTTTTGTGCGCTTCTGTTTGGTCTGGCCTCAGCTCCATGGACTTTCAGCAAGATTATGGTGGTGGTGGTGGCCTTGCACATGGAGAGCATTCTAGTGCATCCCTATCTGGATGACTGGTTGATTTGAGCAAAGTCTTTTCAGGAGAGCTCCCAGATCAAGGTTCAAGTTGTGGAGTTTCTTCAGTTGCCAGGCTGTCAACATTTCCAAGAGCCAGTTAGCATAGGATCAGTTACCACCTCCACGGAGGAGGAGGTAAATATATCTGCACAAATCATAATACGCAGCAAAGAACTTTTCTATGCCAGGCTTGCTCCAAATCATTATTATATAAGCTATATACTTGTCACATCTTAAGTTTTGCATATGATGCACAGAGGAGCAAATTCTGTAAAGGACGTCTAATAGTTAGGCATCATTGAGATGTCCAGCAGCACAATGCTGAGTGCAACTCTATTAAGCATAGATGCATAATAGAGAATCACATTCAGCGGCGCTCAGCGAATGTAAGAGTGTCTCTATAATTAGGCGTGCTTTGTAGAATCGACTTTTTTAGCATTCTATAGACATCTTCACAACATCTATAACGTTTTTGCATTTTAGCATTATGATGTCGTCATTAGAACGACAATTGTATGCTGATTTTTACATTAAAATTGTATGCAGTAAAATGGCATGCAGAAGGTAGCCCAATTTTATATTCAATTACTTTATCATATTTCCCTTCTGGCTTGGTGGGCTTAAGGCAGGGGTCTCAAAGTCCCTCTTTGAGGGCTGCAATCCAGTTGGGTTTTCAGGATTTCCCCAATAAATATGCATGAGATCTATGTGCATGCACTGCTTTCAAAGCATATTCATTGGGGAAATCCTTATAACCCAACTGGATTGCGGCCCTCAAGGAGGGACTTTGAGACCCCTGCCTTAAGCCCACCAAGCCAGAAGGGAAATAAGGGCTTAAGGGAATTAAGTGACTTGCCCAGGGTCAAAAGGAGCAGTGAAGGGTTTGAGCCCACAACCTCAGGGTACTGAGGTTGTAGCTCTAACCATTGCACCACACACACTCAGACAGTAAACAACATGTCAATTTAAAAGCCAAGCTCTATCCTCTTGATTCATAAGCAGTCATTTCACTAGGATAAATATCAAACATGTACCTTCAATTCTTGTCTAGTTCCTCGTTTGACCTCTGTGTTCCTCAATCAAAGCACATGAAAAAAATAAATATATAGCATACTAAACCTATTTTTGGTGCAAAGAGAACTCCTTTGTAAAACCAGGTCTACTTTTGGGCGTTAGTTGTTCACAAGTTATGTGGATGCAACTTAGGCATCACTTAGCCGTGCCAGAGGCGTCCACATATAGGTGAATGGGGCTTCTATTTTTTTGAATTTTTAATAAACCGCTTTGAATTTTTAATAAGGTAGTATATCAAATTTTTAATAAACCTGAAACCTGACTCCTCGTTAATAATAATGGAAAAGATGTTTAATAATGCATTACTTAAGCAAATCACATGTATTTATGTTTGTGTATATATATATTGTGATAAGCAGACTATGCCTGCTAGGAATGTCCCTAGTGGAGGTCACAGTTCTAATCCTGGCCCTTCCCATATTCTTCCATGTTAATCATTTTCTATCTCTGAAACTGAATTTCCTTCTAGGTCCTGTATAGGGAGTAAGAGAGCAGCAGTGGTTGGTTCCCATCCCCCTCTGTGTCCCAAGGAGATTAACCGGAAATCCTTTCACACCTGAGGGTTGGGGGCGAGGTTGCAAGCTGCTATCTCTGAGAACTAGGCTCCTAGAGAATCAGAAGAGAGAGGAACAGCAGCAGGACAGGTCAGAGCGCTCAGGGCTGGGAGCTCCTGATAGCAGCCAAACTCCTGAGTCCATGGAGTTTGCTGAGGCTGGAGAAAATGTACCTCTCACTCTGGTAGAGGAACCGCTGGCCATGGAACTGGAAATGAGCCCTGAGGCTAGTGTTGAGCTGACACCTGAAGTTACTCCCATGGAAGTTTGCACCATGAAAGCAAGTATCTGAAGGTTGGATAAGATTAATGGAAGTTTGTTTTGCCTGCTTTATTTCAAGAACTGAATAATTCTATCTCCTGCAAATGAGGGAATTTTCTCTATGTTGAAACTGAGTAAGGACTTCTATTTTGAAGTTTTGTTGGTTTTTTTTTAAGTTTAATCGCCTTTTCCCTGTGAGGAAAGTGGACTGAGGGATGCTGAGACAGTGGGGTTTGCCCTGTGTTACGTGGTGGGATAGTGGGCCTCATATTGGCAGTCAAAGACCACATGGAGCACACTGTCTTTCCAGCCCAGGTTGCTGAAGAAGCCAGAATTGTTAAACTGACTTGGAGTTGTGTTTTGTTTAAAAAGTTTTCTTTTCTTTTGTGTTGGACTATTGCTGGACTGCAAGTTGAAAGAAAGCTTACCTCTGAGAAAGAGAGATTTTTGATTATTTGAATTTGGACTCTTTTGATTTTTTTGTATCAAAGACTATTTACTAAACATTGTTTGAAATGTGGATAAGAAGCCCGCTGGCTTCCATATTTTGATCCTGACAAGCAAGTTGCTGTTTTTTTTTCTGTTTTGGACAATTAAAAGTATTCATTTCATTGACACTGGGCCTTGTACTTTTGATGGTGTTCCTTACACTAAACGCTGAATTATTACATCCTTGTGCAGCTCACAAGAGTTTACTTGTCACCGGTGATCCTAGACCCTCGGCCTGGAGCTTGCCAGTCACAATATATATATAGCATACTAAACTGGAGTGCTTACTTAACACTTTACCAGACACAGGGCCTTTGGTAAAATTATTTGCTACCATGTCCAGCAGAAGCAGTAATTTTGGAAAAACTAAGAAGAAGGGGAAAGCCGACAGTCGACCAAGCGTCGATGATTCGGAAGAAGGTTTCCCGTGAAGATACCGAGGGGAAAAAAGGCTGGGAAGAAACAATGGACAAATTACAGGAGTCGTCTAACCCAGAAGAGGAGGTTAGAAGGATTGTAACAAAAGAGAAGAAACTAAAGACCGAAGCACTGGGAAAGGAAATGAAGACAAGAAAATACCAGGATCTAAATTGCATATATACTAATGCAAGGAGCCTAAGAAACAAAATGGGGGAATTAGAAGCCATGGCCAATGCAGAGGACATAGACATCATTGGAGTCTCTGAAACGTGGTGGAATGAAGAAAACAAATGGGATACAACACTGCCAGGGTGCAAGCTCTATCGCCAGGACAGGTCAGGACAGAAAGGAGGTGGAATAGCCCTATACATAAAAGAAAGCATACAATCGACAAAAATGGACACAGCAGAGATGACCAACAAGCTGGAATCGCTTTGGGTTAAAATACCAGGATGGAAAGGGCCTGAAATAAAGAAGGGCCTATACTATCGTCCACCCGGGCAAACTGGAGATATCGATGAAGAAATGGAAGCCGAGATGAAGCAAAAATGCAAAAACGGTAACACGGTTAATATGGGAGACTTCAACTACCCCGGCATAGACTGGAGTCTTGGAAGCTCAAAATGCGCTAGGGAGACAGAATTCCTGGAGGCTATACAAGATTGTTTCATGGAGCAGCTTATTAGAGAACCAACGAGAGGAAATGCCACTCTGGATCTAATCCTAAATGGGTTAAGGGGACTTGCAAAGGAAGTGGGACTGTTGGGAAACAGCGATCATAACATGAGCAAGTTCAAGGTTGAGGTAGGAATACCGAAAGGAAAGAGAACCATAGCGACAACTTTCAACTTCAGGAAAGGAAACTACGAAGCAATGAGGGAAATGGTAAAGAAGAAACTTAGGAACACTTCCAAAAAATGGCAAACGATAGAACATGCCTGGTCTTTCTCAAGAACACGGTGAGCGAGGCGCAAAATCTGTATATTCCCAGATTCAGAAAGGGGTGCAAAAAGAGTCGAACAAAAGACCCGGTGTGGATAACTAAAATTGCGAAGGAAGCGATAGGCAATAAGAAAAATTCATTCAGGAAATGGAAAAAGGACAAAACTGAGGACAACTGGAAAGAGCACAGGAAGTATCAAAAAGAATGTCACCGAGTGGTTCGAAAACCCAAAAGAGAGTATGAAGAGAGGCTAGCCAGGGAAGCACGAAATTTCAAACCGTTCTTTAGATATATTAAAGGGAAGCAACCGGCTAGGGAGGAGGTGGGACCGCTGGATGACGGAGACAGGAAGGGAGTGGTGAAGAGGAGAAAGAAGTGGCAGAAAGACTTAACATGTTCTTTTCGTCTGTATTCACAAACAAAGACACATCCAACATACCGGAACCTGAGCAATTCTTCAATGGAAATCAAGCAGAAAAATTAACATCCATGGAAGTGAGTCTTGAAGATGTACGCAGGCAGATAGAAAAACTAAAAACTGACAAATCCCCGGGTCTGGACGGAATTCATCCAAGGGTTCTGAAGGAATTAAAGGAGGAGATAGCGGAACTACTGCAGCAAATTTGCAATCTATCCCTGAAAACAGGCGTGATCCAGAGGACTGGAAGATAGCCAACGTTACGCCCATCTTTAAAAAGGGATCAAGAGGTGACCCGGGAAACTACAGACCGGTGAGTCTGACCTCGGTTCTGGAGAAATGGCGGAAGCACTGATAAAAGAAAACATCGATGAACATTTTGAAAGAAACGAACTTCTGATAACCAGCCAACATGGTTTCTGCAAGGGGAGATCGTGCCTAACGAACTTATTGCACTTCTTCGAAGGAATTAACAAACGGATGGACAAAGGAGACCCCATAGATATCATATATCTAGATTTCCAAAAAGCCTTTGACAAGGTGCCCCATGAATGCCTACTTCAGAAACTGAAGAACCATGGGGTGGAAGGAGACGTACATAGATGGATCAGAAACTGGTTGGCGGGTAGGAAACAGAGGATAGGAGTGAAGGGCCACTATTCGGACTGGAGGAGGGTCACGAGTGGGGTCCCGCAGGGCTCGGTGCTCGGGCCGCTGCTATTTAATATATTCATAAATGATCTAGAAACAGGGACGAAGTGCGAAATAATAAAATTTGCAGACGACACCAAACTATTTAGTGGAGCTCTGACTAAAGAGGACTGCGAAGAATTGCAAAGGGACTTGAACAAACTAGGGGAATGGGTGATGAGATGGCAGATGAAGTTCAACGTTGAGAAATGTAAAGTATTACATGTGGGAAACAGAAACCCGAGGTACAACTATACGATGGGAGGGATGTTATTAAATGAGAGTACCCAAGAAAGGGACTTGGGGGTAATGGTGGATATGACAATGAAGCCGACGGCACAGTGCGCAGCGGTTGCTAAGAAGGCAAACAGAATGCTAGGCATAATCAAGAAGGGTATTACAACCAGAATGAAAGAAGTTATCCTGCCATTGTATCGGACAATGGTGCGTCCACATCTGGAGTACTGCGTCCAATATTGGTCGACGTACCTTAAGAAGGACATGGCGTTACTCGAGAGGGTTCAGAGGAGAGCGACGCGTCTGATAAAGGGGATGGAAAACCTTTCATACGCTGAGAGATTGGAGAAACTGGGTCTCTTTTACCTGGAGAAGAGGAGACTTAGAGGTGATATGATAGAGACTTACAAGATCATGAAGGGCATAGAGAGAGTAGAGAGGGACAGATTCTTCAAACTTTCGAATAATAAAAGAACAAGAGGGCATTCAGAAAAGTTGAAAGGGGACAGATTCAAAACGAATGCTAGGAAGTTCTTCTTTACCCAACGTGTGGTGGACACCTGGAATGTGCTTCCAGAGAGCGTAATAGGGCAGAGTACAGTACTGGGGTTCAAGAAAGGATTGGACAATTTCCTGCTGGAAAAGGGGATAGAGGGATATAGATAGAGGATTACTGCACAGATCCCGGACCTGTTGGGCCGCCGCGTGAGCAGACTGCTGGGCACGATGGACCTCAGGTCTGACCCAGCAGAGGCATTGCTTATGTTCTTATGTTGTGTTCTTAGAAAAAAAGAGCAGCATCACTCAATTTGCTCTGAACCACAGCTGCTGTGAGTAGTTTTCTTTTTATTTTCTTAAACTTTGGGAATGAGGTTTAGTATGCAATATGCAGTATATATATTTTTTTATCATATGCTTTGATTGAGTAATACATTATTACACATCTTTTTCCATTATTATCAAAGAGGAGTATTCTTTACCCCCACAAAACAGAAGACCCATACACCTACAGTATATGTGGATGCCTCTAGTACGCCTAACTCACGTCTAGCTTGCACCCAATGCATACCCAAAAATAGACCTGATTTTACAATGCCTACATTTTAGGTGAAAATATAGATGTCTTAGAACACTTAAGAATGCTGAGCGCCATGCTATTCTGTACAATGAATGTCCATATTAAAACCACACCCACGCTTATCCTGTTAGGCATGGCTTTTTCCGATGTGCATTTATGAAATTGTAGACGCCTCTTCTGAGAATCGCGCACAGTCTTTGGACATCTAACTTCTAATTATTGCTTGTTAAAGTCATTAATTGTGCTTATTATTCAATCTATTTGGACGCCTAAGTTGCTGGACATCTACACTGTGGATACCTAAATAGAATTTGCCCTATGGCTCCCCTTTTGTTCTTCACCACATCTACTATCCTATTTTAAAACTGTAGTTCTACCCTCCTTACCTTTACTATCGTGTCTTGTGTCTCTCATCCTTGATGTGGACTGGTATTTGAAATATTTACCTTGTACTTTTTGTAGTGATATCTATGTATCTTGTTATTGAGAATTTCTTGTTGGTTTTATTGTTATTATAATAAATGTACATTTCTTAGGGCCCAATGCACAAGAGGTTTTCTTGCAAGTAAGATTAGTTTTAACCAGTCTTACTTGCAAGGAAACTCTCCTCCTAATGCTCAAAAGGGTTCTCCGTGGCTGCTACTGATTGTCATAGTAGACATCAAGAACTCTATGCAAATGCATTACAAGGAGCATTTGTATTATAATGAGCACTCCATGTAATGATTTAAACTTTTTGCCCACTTTTTATGGGCAAAACTTTCTGGCAGGGTCTGAGCTGTCATAGCCTTACTTTGCCTGAGCACTAATTGGCTTAGGCACTGACAGGAAATTAAGGCTTGATAGCCCAGACCCCCCCCCCATTTAACATATTAAAAAATAAAATAAAGGACCCCTCTCTCCCTTCATGCATCTGATTCCCCGCCCCCTCCCCCAAACTGTGTCCATTAAAAAAAGAAAAGTAGCCCCTAGTCTACTGTATATGCCTGCCAGTTCAGCTGATCAGGGCAGGGGAATCCCAATCAGCTGAGCCAGCATCTGCCCTAATTAGCTGAACCAGCAGCAGGGAGACTAGGGCCTGGTTGTTTTGTTGTTGTTGTTGTTTTTTTACAGGGCAGGCAGGAGGAGAAGTTGTGCTAGTGATTGCTCTTCTGAGTAAGCGCCAGGCACAGTTCCTCCCATAACTAGTAAAAGTAAAATCGTTCCCACCCTGGTATTTTTCATCAAGGTGTTGCAGCTTTGTACTTCCGGGCCTAAAAGTCAATTTAAAAAAACAACTAATCACGCCTTGTATGTTTTGATCCTTCACGTATTAGATTGTGAGCTGCCCAGAAGGTTAGTCCAGTGGGTGGGACAGAAAATCTAAATAAACTTGAAATAAAAAGCTTATAAGTACATGTTGGTCCTGACACCTAGGAACCCCATAAGTGGACGTAAATGTCCAGGCTAATAGATAAAACATTAATTTCTTAATTTTGTACTTGATTTCAGGTGGCTGCTGTATTTAAATCTAAGTTCTGTTTTCTATGTTCATTTTAATTACTGGATTGCTAGCAGAGAATATGATCAATAGGTTATATGCTGATGCCATCTGAGGGTTCTGAAGCAGCAGTATATTCCCCCTGCCGTCAAATCATAAACATCATGACACTCAACTGCAGTCTTTTATACTTCCATACACATTAAAATGGTTCTATTAATTGCTGAATTTTTTATGCTTCGCATATTTCCCATTATAGTGATGGAAATGTCCTACACAAATCACAGTACTGGAAAAAATTCTTTCCTCCTAATGTTATAAACCATGCTCAGTTCAAAGGGAAGAAAGAGTAACACTCAGAAATATTACCTCGGTCCCTAACAAGAAAAAATTCTTATTCCTTATAATGCAGATTGTGAAATATGCAGAAAAAATAGCCAAGAAACTACTATTGAAGAGCAGTAATAGTAATAGTGTGCCTTAGGACAGTGATCCTTACTACATCCTTGTGGATGCTTACTACCAGATCACATGTCTCATGCCACTTTCCAAGGCTGCAAAATGTCCCAAGGTTTTTCATTGCTCAGAAAGGAAAAAAACAAGAAGGTGCTCACTCCTTTCTGTTGATGGTTCACATGGGCATTAGGCAAGCTTCCTCCGTATCAAGAAATGTGTAATTCTCTAGTTCCCGCAATGTTAGAAGATTATGCAACTTTTTTTGTTTAATATATTTTATTGAACTTTATCATATAACAAAAAAGATCAACAATACAATACAAACTATACAGATCATACTTATCCTATATTAAAACAAAAACCTAACTTGACCCTGGGTTTTGCAATCAACTCTACTCTATGTTACAGTGTACTTCATCTTAGGGTTACCAGACATCTGGGAAAACCTGGACATGTCCTCTTTATAGAGATACTATTTTGCGGCCTGCGGTCTGTACTAATACTGCCCGCTCTTTGCAGCATCATCTGGCTTCCCCCTGGCCTCCCGCTCTTACCTTCAGATAATTGCCGCAGCCTGCAGAGAGGATCGCCGATGTTGTCGTCTTCAGCAGCACGTTCGCTCTGCCGCAATCCTGCCCCTGATGTCAGAGGAGGGGCAGGACTGCAGCAGAGGGAACGTGGTGTGGAGGCTGATGGCAGCCTGCAAGGAACGCTACAGCACCGGTGATCCTCTATGCAAGCTGCGGTAATTAGCTGAAGCTAAGACCGGAAGGCCAGGGCGAAGCTGGAGGATGCTGCAAAGAAGGGGGGGGAACATTCAGGCCTTTTGGGGGGGGGGGTAAGATTTATAGACTATAAAGAGTTTTACCTCATGCTAAATTGTCATTTATTTAATAAGACATTAATTATTTTTTCTGCGGCCCTCCAAGTACCTATAAATCCAAAATGTGGCCCTGCAAAGGGTTTGAGTTTGAGACCACTGTCTTAGTTCAACGTAGTATCTCTGCTATTCCAGTCTTAAGACTAAGATTTAAAATTCAGATAGGACTGAATATTAGTTTGAGTAGAAATGATATAATATGTAGCCCTGAGTGAATATGCACTAGTGGTATAGAGTAGTTTCCCCATGACTGCAAATAAATGGCATAGAAGTTTAGAAGCTTTGAAGTTTGCAGTTTAAAATTATTAGTGCTGTGTTTTACTATGCACTACAGTTAAGAGTTTGAACCTCTGACCTGTCTGTGTGTGCTAAGCTTCCTGCACGTGGGTTTCCAATGCAACTGGAGAATAGATGCAGATAGTTAGGCCTTTGGTTTCCAGCAGTTTCCAGAATCCACAGGGTAATTTGAGAAGGCAAACCAGTTCTTGGGACTTCCTGGAAGGTGGTCTCAGAAATGTGACCTCACTCCAGAGAAGTCTTAAGCCCTGGCTCTGGGCAGGAAGTTTGTCTTTTGGGCAGAACAACCCAACTGATCACAACTAAAACTGAAATTTAGGTCTATTCCACACAAATAGACCTGGACTTTTGAACTGCAGTAGGATCCAACAAGGAGGGTCCCAGTATATCTGAACTATTTACATCTGATTGGGACTTTGTACATAATTTTGGAGTTGTTGAAAGAAACTGTTACTTTTCAAGTGTATTGTCTCTTCTGTATTCCAAGGAGAAGCAAGAGGGTGGTGGGTTGTTTTTTTAAATCTTTATTCATTTTCAAAAGCCAACAGTAAGTGCAATAGATAAGCAAATAATACAATAATCAGCACTCAATACAATGAAATGATATAATAAATATATATCACCCCCCTCCCATACCCTCCCACCCACCCTTCCTAGATGTGCATAACAGAAATCAAGGGGAAATATGTATGATCAATTCTTACTAAATTTTATTCATGGATCCCAAACCACCTTGAAGCAAAAGGTTTGAGTTATTCAGCAACATTTGGAGAGTGAGCGGAAGTTTGGTGCATGCTTGTTATGGAGTCCAACCATGGACATTGGATCCTACTCTGGTCCTTAACAAATAAAATAACTTTATGTGCCCTCTGCCAGCATCCGGGTGAAACAGGGGGTTAGAAATGCATGTAAATGTGACTATTTGTACATGTTGATGGTTGGGATACAGTGATTTCAAGGAAGTGTGTGTATTGGATAAGCCATATATGTTGTGGCGGGGTCCCATGCCCATCAGGTATGGTATGGCCAGACCCCCGCCACTGGCGCACGGACCAACGCTCCAAGGAGTGCCAATGGAGTTAAGCAAATATCTGCAAAATACTATTTATCTCAGAGTCATATATCAGTCCTGAGCAACAGCAAAAAAAAAAAAAAAAACAAAACCCAAACTTTTATTCTCTTTGTATTTTCTCCAGACAGAGAATTCCAAACCACAGCTTGTTAGCCTCCAAATGCAGTCCTCTTCAAACATGCATTTTTATCATTGAAACATATCAGCAATAGTTCATAACTGTAATCCTAGTTAGATTGAAACACTTTTAAGCAGTGCACCACGTGGCTACCACCCAGTCCTTGCAGCCACCTCCACAGGCACTAGGCTCTGCTGGTCTGCTAGCCAGCAGAAACAGTCAGCCTCCTGCTTTACATTTTCTTGGGAGGTGCAGTAGAACAGTCCAGGAACCAGGCTCTCTTTGCAGCACTGAAATATTTTTACCAAACTGACCCTTTTCTCAAGCTAGGGCCAGAAAGTGGGGAACTGCCTCCCTTATAATAAACAGGTGATCCTATACCCACCCAATGTTCCCTCAGTGTCCCTGGGATAGCAAACCTTGGCACTTTAAATGTTAGCCCCAGAATGTTCCCTAATATTCAAACCAGGCTTGTGTTAGCAGCATTGCAGGATTCAACACACTCTCCCTGCCCTGCTCTGCATGCAGTACTCTACGTTTTAGCATTGGTTCATTTCACACTTTTCAATTCCTAGGATCACTTTAGTTAAACACAAATACTCCAGTTTATTTCTAATCTGCTCATTCATCCATGCAAACATCCATTACATTTCCCCCTAGCTCAAGGCTCCAGTCCATATATTCTGGATCATTTAAATCAGAAAAACCTTCTCCCATTTCTACAGTTTTCTTTTATATCTGTCTGTTCCCCACCCCTTTCCAGTGGGTGTAACTGCTCCTCTAAGGCAGCCCGTATGGACTCTTCTCCAGGGAATTAACTACCCAAGAAAGTTTCTGTTTAGTTTCTGATTTGTACCTGACTTCCCTGTTCCCTTCTGGAGGGATTCTGCTATGGGGCATAGGAATCCAGGCTCTTTACTCCACTGGCAGGGAAGTTTCTCTGACTCTGGGTTGTTTCTGCTGTGGCTCATGTTCCTCTTCCTGCTCATGCTCATTAGGACTCCCAGCTGAATAAAATTTATCCCGGTAAGGTTTCTGCATAACTCGGTTTCCCCTAGCAACAGGCTGGAATGCCTAAGGTCAGTGGTGTACCTAGCATATGTGACACTCGGGGCCCATCATTTTTTGGCAACCCCCCCCCATCTGTACGAAAAACATGATTTTTAGTAACAAGCCACACGTTACACATGAGTACCTAGGAAAAGGCAGCATCTTACATATTGCAGTGAGCAGTATCTCAATACACACATTGTAAAACTAAACAAGCCAGACCAGTACAGATCAATCCTACACAGTCAATCCTAACAGAAAACCATGTCTTTCGAACACACAGAACACAGAAAACACTTTCGCCTAGTATGGAATATGTCATCACAAACTAACCCCTCCCCCTTTTACAGAACGGTAGTGTGGATTTTAGCCACGGTGGTAACAGCTCTGACACTCATAGAATTCTGAGCATCAGAGCTGCTACCACCACGTCTGGCGCTAAAAAATGCTCCACAGTTTTGTAAAAGGGGGAATAAAATAGAAATACATAGACAAAGGTTAAATTGAACCAGCAAGAAGCTGGACTCTGCATACAATGCAACACCACAGAAATAGTGACATATGTCTCCTAAAGCAATAAATAAATAGAAAATTTTTTTCTACCTTTGTCTTCTGTGGCTTCTGCTTTCCTCATCTTCTTGTATCTCTCTTCCTTCCATCCACTGTCTGCCGTCTGTCTTCCCCTATATGGCATCATCTCTCCTTCTATGCTCCTTCCAGAAACTGTATGCCTCTCCCTTCCATCTCTCCTCTAGAACCCCTCTCCCCCTTTGGTCTGGCATCCATCATCTTCCCTCTGTTCCCTCATGGTCTGGCATCTTTCTTCTTTCATCTCTCTTTCCCTCCCCCATGTGGTTTTTAGCATCTTTCTCTTCTCATTTCCTCCGCTCAGATCTAATATCTCTGTCTCCTTCCCCGTTCGCTGCCATCTCTCTCTCCTCTCTCTCTTCCCTTTCCTTCTCTGGTCTTCCTTCTTTATTTTCTGCCTCCGTTTAAATTAAATTCCTTCTTACTATGCAGTCCTCAGTTTCCCTCTTTTCACTATGTCTACCCACAACATGCCACCCCTTTCCTTCACCCCTCCGCTATCTCACTAACTCTATCTTCTTCCCCCATCCAGCATATGTCCTTTTTCTTTATCCCTCCTTCCATTCAGTATGTGTTCTCTTTCTCCACTTCTCCCCACTTCCATCATCTGACCTCTTCTCTCTCCCCTTTCTACCCACTTCCATCATCTGCCCCCTTCTCTCAATCTCTCTATTCACCACAGGCCCATCTTTCTCCCTTCCTCACCTTTCTGATTTTGGCAACAAGATCTGCAATGCCCCCCCCCCCCGGACAACAGGCCCGTTCCAACAAACCTCCCTTCCCTGTGGCCGGCGATGTCTAAACTGCCTTCTTACAGCAGCCGGAGCGTTGTAGTTGCATATGGCTGCCGTAAAGGTCGTCTCTGATGCACATGCAGCTTCAACGCTCTAGCTCAGGAGTGCCCACACTTTTTGGGCTTGCGAGCTACTTTTAAAATGACCAAGTCAAAATGATCTACCAACAATAAAATTAAAAAAAAAACCACAAAGCACACTGTACGCTGAGAAAATGTTAATTATCATTCCTATTCTGGGGGTTTTTCAAAGAGGTAAAGGCAGATGACTCTATGCACTGTCACCTCAGTAACAACCATAAAAAAATAGACAAATACCCCCCTCCCTTTTTACTACAGCATAATAACAGTTTTTAGCGCAGGGAATTGCGCTGAATGCCCAGGGCTGCTCTCGACACTCATAGGCTCCCTGCGCTAAAAACCGCTAAAAGGGGGCCATAGTGCAAAATATAGACAGCAGATATAAATTCAGACACATTTTGATCACTAAATTGAAAATAAAATCATTTTTCCTACCTTGTCTGGTGATTTCATGAGTTGCACTTTCTTCTTCTGACTGTGCATCCAATCTTTCTGCCCTTCTTTCAGCCTGTATGCAGACCTCATTCCCTCCCCCAACTTTTTCTTCCTCTCTCCCTGCCCTTTCTTTCTCCCTGCCTCCCTTTCTTTTTTTCTCTCTTCATGCCCCCTTTCTTTTTTTCTATTTCCCTTCTGTCTCCCTGCCTGCCCCCTTTCTTTCTTTCTCCCTGCCCTCCACCAAGCCACTGCTGCCACCATCGGAGAACAGGTCCCAAAGCCGCGCCGCGGCTACCCCAAGCTCTCTCTGCTTCCCTGCTTCGGGCCAACCAGCTTTCTTCTCCCCGATGTTAATTCTGCCGGCGGAGAGGAAGTTCCACCCAGCCAGGCAGCGATTGGCTGGCCCGAACTTCCTCTCCGACGGCAGCCTTAGGTGGGCTCCGTGATCGACTCACTTTGCCTTGGCGATCGACCATTTTCTGGACCTGGCCGGCTGTGCACCCCTCCTAAGGCTGCACCCGGGGCGGACCGCCTCCCCCTTGGTACGCCACTGCCTAAGGTAGAACAGCTTTGCTAGATCATCCCCTCTTTAACCCTTCCCTGGTCAGAGAGCAAAGCTGGAGGTTTAAAACAGACTTTTCCACCGTGCTCCAAAAAGGAAGAATAGGGTAATAAAGCAGATTCTGGCATCATACCCGCCCTGTCCCCTACCCCCTGCACAGCTAAAGGGACCTTAGCCTTTGGCATAAGTTTTGCAGATCAGTTTCTTATCCTAGGAAGGGGAACAGGTTGTGTTAAAAGTTGGGCTGGCAGCAGGGGTTCTAGCCATCACAGGGGCTTCCCTGTGACAATGTATACATACATTTTCCATTTTACAATGGGAATGCATGTGTATTTAAATAACTTTCCACAGCACCAAGGCACACATAGGTTTATTAAAAGTTCTCATTTCATACAAAAAATCTCCCTAGTCAATTCTATCACTTAAGTACTGTATTTTTTGCTCTATAAGATACAACTGACCATAAGACGCACCCACTGTAGAGGAGAAAAACCCGTGCTCCTGCCTCAGTGCCCCTGCTTTCTTCCGGCAGTGGCAGTGGCACTGTGATGCATGAGGCAGGTGCGCGCTTTTTGCGTGCCTTCCTGGTCCCACACTACACTCCGAATGGCTGCCGTGAGTTCTTGCGAAGGGGGAAGGGGTGAGGGAAAGAGATGGCAAGCTGTAGGTAGACACAATAAAAGAGGGAAATTGAGGACTGAATATTAAGAAAGAATTTAAACAGAGGCAGAAAATAAATTGAGAAGGAAGACCAGGGGAAAAAAAAGGAGGAGAGAGAGAGAGGTCTCAGCACCCTGAGGTTATGGGTTCAAATCCCTCACTGCTTCCTGTGATCCTAGGCACGTCACTCCTCATTGCCCCAGGTACACTAGGTAAGAGTTTAATCCCACTGGGACAGATAGGGAAATATGATAAAGTAGCTGAATGTAAAAACTACTTAGGATATAAGTGGTATATAAATAATTAAAAGATAAATAAAATAAAATAGTGGTGATTCTTGGGGAGGAAGAGCCTGGCCAGTAGCCTGGGGTTCCCTTCTCTAAAATCAGGCTGCCTGCTGCATGCCATTTTACTGCATACAATTTTAATGTAAAAAACAGCATAAGATTGCCATTCTAATGATGTCATAATGCTAAAATGCAATAACATCAGGACGTCTATGCAATACCTAAAAGGCGATTCTACAAAGCACGCACAAAACACCAGTCGATTCTATGAAGGACGTCTAACATTTTAATCTCACAATCGTGGGACATAGCCAGCAGTCCATTGTAGGGGGCATGCATTTCATCTCTTTCCTCCCCATATTAAGCATCATACCTTTGCTGGAGGGGATGTCGAAGCCCTGCCAGTCAAAGAAATCCATTCCCAAAGCTGCCTCAAGACTGAGGTCAACGGGATGTATGCCTCCAACCGCTGATGCCGGCAATCCCCAATCATGCTCAGTTCATGGACAAACTGAGCATGCTTGGGGAGTGCAAGTGTCAATGGCTGGAGGCATGCTGCCGACTTCTTCACTCCTGAAATAATATGAAGAGGAAGAGGGCAACTCAGGCAGCAGATTTCTTTGGCTGACGGGGCTTCAGCTATTCATCAGCCATTGAAAACATACTGGTAGGTGGGAGGGTTGGTGGCAGGGAGGAAGCCCAATATATTCCTTTTCTCCTTCTCCCTCCCTCCCCCAAGTTCAGCTCTCTCTATACCCCTAACCCCAGGTCCAACTCTCTCTCTCTCTCCCTCTCCCTCCCTCCTCTACCCCTAGGATCAACACACTCTCTCCCAACCTCTCTCCTTCTCCTTCTCCCCTCTGTACAGTTCAGCATATGTCCCACCCCCATCTCCCTTGCCATAATCTTCTTGAAGAAGCAAGGGTGGGCGTGAATTGTGGTAGGATGGGAGCATGAATATATCATTTGTATTTATGTGTGTTGGGTACACTCTTTTACTCACATACCCCACACACTCTTTTCTAATCCTCTTTCCTTACCTTCTCCCCATTTCCTTCATGCAGTTTAGAATTCTTTTTTATCTTCATATCTCAAACAGTATAGTAGTTATTGGCTAATGCGGACAAGATGTACCAAAATGTTTTTCCCATTTGGCTGGACCATTGTCAACAAATTTGATGGCAGAGAAAAATTCAAGAACAGATCTTTGGCTTTGTATTCTGTGTGTATCACATGGGTAGACGATTTTAATCAGAATACTGAATGCTCATCAGAAAGTTATTGAGCAGCAATACATAGGTAATCCAGTGGTTTCAGTTTTACAAAATGATTTTTTGTTTAAAAGAATCAGCTATGTTAAAACTCCATACATAGAAATTACATAGTAGGAATGCTGCCTACTGTTAAGTAGAATTCCTGTAGCTATAATTATAATTCAGTATGTATATTCTGTCAACAGTGAAACATATGTAGAATCACTTCTTTATTGATTTTTGCATTAACCTTTTCAAAAGTTCCAGCAATTATCACAATATCTAGCAAATATATTACCATTAAAATTTTGCAACAATGAAACAAAATACTAGATTAGATTCCATAGTCAACAGAGTTAAGATTTTATAAAGTAAAATCACTGGCTATAAAGTGTGGAGGCAGACAAGAATAAAGGTATTCGGTACTCTCTTACTTATAAATATCAAATGAAGCCATTATGGAGGTAATTTCATAAACCATTTACCGCCAGAAAGTATACACTGAATATTATAAAAGTGATTAGAGATGATGTCAGCTGCAGCAGCAACTTTAAAACACAGCCTGCGGCCTCCCTTTGCTCTTTCCTTGTGTCAAGCTCCACCCACTAATGATGCTACTTGCATTTTCAGGTGGAGCGTGGCACAAGAAAAGTGTGAAGTGAGGTCGCAGGCTACGTTTTAGAGTTGCTGCCGAGCCAACATTCCCCTGCTAGAAAAACAGATGTGAGTGGAGGTGAAGGGGGATGTTGTGCCGGACCAGGAAGCCCCCTGGACTGTGTTTTTAAAGTTAGAATAAGGGATAGGTTTCCAAAATGTGCTAGACTGGGGTGGGGACTGAAGGGGAAGAACTTATAAGGCCAGGAAGAGAGGGTACCAGAGAGAGAGATGGTGGGCAATGTTGTGGAGGGAGAGAAAAGTAGAGTAGTTGGGCATGGGGTGCTGTGAAGGAAAGGGGAATGAGATACATGAAGGGAAGACAGCTGGAAAGAGGCAAAGATGGTAGACCTGGGGGTGGCATAGAGGGAGATATATTGAATTGGAGAGGGCAGTTGGGAAGAGAAAGGGACTTGGGGATGGAAGGAGGGTAAGGAGGGAGGTAAAGAGAGATAAGAGGGTGAAATGTTGGATGTGGTGGTGGAGAGGAAACAGTAGGACAGATGGAAATGGATGCAAGGGGGAAGAATGTTGGACATGGTGTAGAGGGAATGGAGGAAGAGATGTGGCATGGAGCTGGAGAGGGGTGAAAGAAGCAGAAATGTTGTACATGGGGCTGGTGGGTAGAGGCAAAAGATGCTGCACATAGTCCAAGGGGATAAGAGAGGAAGAAATATTGGATGTGGCAGTAGAAGGGGTGGGAGAGAGGCACCCTAGATCCCTCTCTGCCTCTCTCTTTCCCCGCTCCCTTTGCAACAAGGGAAGGAATGAGAGAGAGAGATATGGTGGACAGTGAGAGAGAAGAAGATGTTGCACATGGAGGTGGAGGAGAGAGGAAGAAATGCTGTGCAGTGGTGGGGAGGGGAAAAAGAGTGCGCTTTGTGTAGTTTAATTTTGTGGTGGCCATTGTGTATTATTAATAAGACTATATTGTGTGTATGAAAAATTAATGGAAGAAATGGCATTTACAATTAGTACTATTATTATGGGGGTGGGGTCTAGGGAGAAGCTTTTGGGCCCGCCCAAATAAAAAAGTGTTCTGATGCCTATGCATCTATATCCACCAGCAGTTGAGTAAAGGGATTAACAATCTTTCCACTCTCCATCTACATACAAGCCAACTTTTAAAAATGATTGGGGGTGCTACACACAATAGAAATGACCCTTTCCTGGATACAGTCAATCAGTTTGCTCAAATATTGGGGGTGCACACAGCACCCACAGTGCTGACTCCTATGCTCCATCACAGTATGTGACCAGAAACCAATAGCTACAAATACAATACACAATTTTTTAAATAAAATAATAATTTTGTTGTTGTTGATGAGATGCCCTCAGATTTAAAAAAAAACACCTCAAAGCATGCAGCAATATAATGCTGATTTACAAGGTGAAAGGAGTTTTCATCAGGCTTATCTCAATGCCACGTATGGCATGTTTTAGCGTTTGAAAACAAAAAAATTCACCAGGAACAAGAAATAGTCTCTCCTTATATATCATTCGAGATTTTCAAATTTCATATATTAAATAATAATACAATTTAACATAATATATGATTTAAATAATTCTTAAAGTTACCTAAATGTCACCATCAGTAATCTCGAATGACATATAAGTTGCCTGTACAGATAATAGTGCATTGTATGTAATACCGACTGTTCTTTATTTGTTTGGTACTGTTTTTAGTTTAAAAATCAATAAAGATTTATTTAAAAAAAATAAAAAAAGAAAAGAAATAGTCTCTCCTAATAATGCAAAAAAATGATTTCCTCAAAATGTGCAACAGACACAGGAAAATTTCAAAGCTCTGAAAAATAAATCAAAGTCAGTACTTATCTGAGCTGTGTGTAGGCTCTGAATGTAACAAACTGCTGAAAGACACGCTGAACAGACAATCCACAATTCAGAAAACAGCCGAGTCCATTAGAAGAGCAGAATTGTCCCCAGTACAGACACCCAACACCCACACTTCTTTACCTAAGCTCCTGAAGCAGTTTCTGATAATGAAACCTGGGGTGTTCAACACTTTCACCTTCTAAAGCTGCATTATACTGCTGCATGCTTAGGTGAGTTGTGTGTTTTTGTTGGTTTTTTTTTTTTTTTTTTAAATAATCTGAGGCCATCTCATTAACAACAAAAAATATTTATTTTATTTAAAAAATGTTTATTATATTTGTAGCTATTGGTTTCTGATCATTTTTGGTGATTTGTACTTTTTCTCAGAAATATTTGTTTGATTTTTTTTTTTTGTATTTTGGTTTACCATCACTGTATACAGGGTGCCCACAAAAACACTCCTTGATTTTAAATGGTTACAAATCAAAACTTATTGGAATTTGTTTATAAATAAGATGACAGCAAATACAAGTCCCCAAAAAGCAAATACAAGTCCCCAAAAAGCAAGTCCCCAGATCTTATGCAATCGCTTGCATTTTCACCCTTAGAAGCTGCAATTGGTGCAGAAATTACAACCTATACCATATAGCTTCTTATACCCCACACATTTTAACAATGATTCATTGTGGTTTACAATAAGATTCTTAGGTAATCAACAGATTCCATATGAAACTTTCTGAGTTGATGAAACTGTAGCCTCAAAGGTGAAAGAATATTCCAATAAAATTTGGTTTTGTAACCATTTTAAATCAAGGAGTGTTTTTGTGGGCACCCTCTATATCATCCATGGGAGAGCCCAGAGCGCTATTTGCCCAAAGGCCTTTTGCTTTACTCATACCCTTGGATTGTAATGTTGTGCAGTCTGTTATTCCTTGTACCTGGGCAGCCCAAATATACTCCCTTACCTCTCCTCTCATGATCTATAAAGGACTGCATGGTTTACCCTTAGTCATCTCCTACGCCTAATAAACCTCAAATTCTTTCTATGTAATTTTTGAAAAAGGTCTCTTGGTCAGCAATGCCAGTTTTTCTATATTTCATTCCTACCAGCCACAATACCCCTGACCCTTTCCATCTCTCTTACTTTCTCCCTATTTTTGTCAGCAAAAGGTGTGTAATTCAACTCATGCAAATTCTCCCACTTACTCAGTATATTAACCCCCAGATTATATATTTGTGATTTCAACCATTTATATTGGACCTCCACTTCAATTCCAAAATGGTCCCCAGGGATACATTTATATTTAACATTTCAGCCTTAATTAGACTAAATTCCAAGACTCACACAAATGTATTCAGCTCTCTACCAAGCTGTGTCAAAGATATCATTTGGTCTGTCAATATAAAGAGTAGATATCTACAAAAAATAAGATCTTAAATTCTTCCCCTACTACTCACATCCCCCTGATGTTAATAGCCAGTTACATTCATTAGGCTAGGGGCCCCATAACTAAGGCAAAAAGCAATGGGGAGAGAGGATTCTCTCCTCATTCTTCTCCAGCACAAAAGAACCAGTATAGCCTCTAATCTGTAAACAAGCCAGGGAGCCTGTTATATCACCTGTATCCACTACAAAAACCTACCTCCTAACGCTGCCTTCTCAAGCATGCTAAACATGTAGGGCTAATACCATCTGTTGAAGAGTGCTATGTATGCTCATAGTAGCATACATAGCACATCAAATTCAACGCTTCCCTAATATTTTCAAGTGCCAAATGGCCAGTAACTAATCTAGCTTGATCCTTGTGAATGATCTGTGGCAAAAAATCTTGTATCCTATCTGCCATTATTTTGGTACAAATTGTATAGTCAACTCCCTTCGAAAAATAGGTCAATAGAAGCTGCAACACATGGGCCCTTTTTCCTTCTTCAGGATAGCCATTTCTCTGCAACCTTTATAAAGTGTAGCATCTCCTCAGCCACGCCTTCCACATTGAACAGACAGGTTAGGGGTTATGTTGAGACTCCTGCAAAAGTTTATACAATTCCATGCATGGCACTTCCCTCAAAGGGAAAGGGATTATGTACCACCTTTTTGTAGCTTTACAACCACACTCAAAGTGATTATTTATATGCAGGTATTTCAAGCATTTTCTTTATCTCTCCTGGTGGGCTCGCAATCTATCTAATGTACCTGGGGGGCTGTGGAGGAATGGGTGACTTGCCCAACGTCACAAGGAGCAGTGCAGGGTTTGAACCCACAACCTCAGGGTGTTGAGGTTGTATCTCTAACCACTATGCACAAACAAAAGGCTGATCCTTGATGCTCCACAGAAATGGATGTCCAACAAGAACAAAAAACGCTGTGGAAAGGTTAATGTTCAAGATGCAGGCTTTATTAAAAGTACAATCCAATAATCCACATGAAGAAATATCTAGGACCCAAAACGTTGTTTTCGGTCCTAGATATTTCTTCATGTGGATTATTGGATTGTACTTTTAATAAAGCCTGCATCTTGAACATCATCCTCTCCACAGCGTTTTTGTTCTTGTCTAACCACTACACCACACTCTCCTCCTCCTCTTCTAATGGTCTCTGCTGTCTCACTCTATGTTAAAGGCTGATTCACCACCTTCTACTCTTTTTATGACAATCCTGAGAAGGTTATCTCCTGAATGTAGGCCTCCATATCTACCCCTAATGCCTCCTGATCCTACTTGTACAACTCCATACAAAATTGCAGGAAGGTCTCCCAAATTTCCTTATTTTCCCAAACCACTTCCCCTTCTTATACTTGGACTTCAAAATCTGGTTATAGGCTTTCTGCTTCTTTAAGTGCTAACAACTGAGGCCTTATTTGCAAACTCAAAACATTTTTGTTGTGCCTATTCATTTTCCAGTAAGGCCAACATGCATTTAGTACCTGGTGCCTTTCTAAGTTCCCTGTCCAATCTTAGAATGATTTGCATAAATTGCTCTGCTCACCACTCCTGCCCCTGCTTCATATTCACCTCTCTATTGCTATTAATTTGCCCCTTATCACTGTCTTCAGAAAGTCCCAAACTATATCTAGTTCTTGATCCTTTCCTATCAAGTTCTGTGTAAACTCTATCTCTTTCGAGATCTGGGCCTTAATCCATTTGTCTGACAACAAACTGTCAATCAGCCCCCTCCTTCTCTCCCCTATATTATCTTACCCAAGGCAGAGAGTTATATTGTAATCTCCACTTAAAAAGATCTGCCCCTCTGCAATCCCCAGTAATTTCTTCTGGACCACACTAAGGAATTCCCCCAGTCTCTATTGGGAGTATAAAGTACATATTGTCCAATGTATAGCATTGCTCTTTATCACCCTTCCCTGTCCCTATACACCTGCTGAATTTGCACACCCAAATCTCCTGCCAATATTCTATTAAGTTTCTTCCCCTCACTATTAGAAACACATAATATTATTGGGAACCTTTTATGACAGATGAAGGCTTCAGATGGATTCAGACAACAACACAGCATGGAACTCCTCCTCTTAACATTGTTAACCAAAATTAAACAACTACTAAGTACAGGCTGGCAGACCATACTTCTTCAATTTGACATATACGCAGCCTTTGACTCCATTGATCACCACCTTCTCCTAACAAAACTTTCAGAGATAGGGGTGACAGATACTGTTCTAAACTGGTTCATCATGGAATAAAGGGAGTGCTAAAGGAGGACAAAACCATCGCCAACAAACTGAACACATTTTTTGCATCTGTAATTACCGAAGAGGATATACACAGCATACTGGAAGCCAACAGGCTATATGCAGGAAATGAAGATGGGAAACTGACAGGGTTGACGGTCAGTCTAGATGAGGTATGCAGGTACATTAATAGGCTTAAAAATGATAAATCCCCAGGACCGGATGGCATCCATCCGAGGGTAATCAAGGAACTGAAAGGGGTTACATCGGAACTGCTCCAACTAATAGCCAATCTGTCAATCAAATCAGGAAGGATTCCGGAAGACTGGAAAGTGACGAATGTTACACCAATCTTCAAGAAATGTTCAAGGGGAGATCCAGGAAACTACAAACCGGTGAGTCAGACCTCGTTACCAGGAAAGATGATAGAGGCTCTGATAAAGGACCGCATCATTGATCACCTAGATGGACACAATCTGATGAGGACCAGCCAGCACGGCTTCAGCAAAGGAAGATCTTGCTGTACTTCTACGAGGGAGTAAACAGGCAGATAGACAAGGGTGACCTGGTCGACATTGTATATCTGGATTTTCAGAAGGCATTTGACAAGGTCCTGCATGAACGATTACTTCAAAAAATTGTGAGCCATGGAATCAAGGGTGAAATATTCATGTGGATTAAAAACTGGTTGGCGGATAGGAAACAGAGAATGGGGTAAATGGACAATACTAGGACAGGAAAAGCGTCATGAGCGGATTGCTGCAGGGTTCGGTGGTTGCACCCGTGCTCTTCAACATATTTATAAATTACCTGGAAATTGGTACGATACAAAGCTATTCAGAGTAGTGAAGACACAGAAGGATTGTGAAGACCTGCAATGTGACAGAAACACGCTCGAGAAATGGGCCGCAACATGTCAAATGAGGTTTAATGTGGATAAGTGTAAGGTGATGCATGTCGGTAGCAAAAATCTTATACACGAATACAGGAATACAGGGACCCCTCAGGAAAGAGACTTGGGAGTACTGGTTGACAAGTCAATGAAGCCGTCCGTGCAATGTGCGGTGGCAGCGAAAAGGGTGAACAGAATGCTAAGAATGATTAAGAAGGGGATCACGAACAGATCGGAGAAGGTTATCATGCCACTGTACCGGGTCATGGTACGCCCCCACCTGGTCCAGCACTGATTACCGTACATGAAGAAGGACACAGTATTACTCGAAAGGGTCCAGAGAAGAACAACTAAAATGGTTAAGGGGCTGGAGGAGTTGCCGTACAGTGAGAGATTAGAGAAACTGGGCCTCTTCTCCCTTGAAAAGAGGAGATTGAGAGGGTACTAAAAAAGATAGTATCTACATTTCCCCCTCTGTATTCGCGGGGCTTAGGGGCAGAGCCGACTCATGAATATTAAAAAACTGCAAAATATATTTGGGCCGGTTCTGCCCCTAACCCCCGCTTTCCCCGGCTATTTTAAGCCCTGAAATCCCTCCCTTAAGCCTTACCTGGTGGTCTAATGGGTTTTCGGGGCAGGAGCGATTTTCTCACGCTCCTGCCCCGTGCAGATCACTCACAGGAAATAGCTCAAGAGACTACAGGAGCTCAAGGCAGCTATTTCCTGTGAGCGATCTACACGGGGCAGGAGCGTGGGAAGATTGCACCTGCCCTGAAAACCCACTAGACCACGAGGTAAATCTTAAGAGGGGACTTACAGGGCTTAAAATAGCCTGAAAAATGAAAATGCTATTTTGGGTTTAAAACCGCGACTAAGCGAATCCATAGATACGTAATTCGTGAATATGGAGGGGGAACTGTACTCTTAACAGCTGGAGGGCATTCTGTGGAGTTCCGCAGGGCATGCCGCTCTCTCCTATTCTATTTAACCTGTTCATGAGCTCACTCGGGGACATCCAATTTGAAGATGAGAGCATAATGTCATATGTAGGTGACATCCTACTCCTCATACCGGTGACGGAAAATCAAGCTAACATTAGCAAGAAAATCTGTGATAAAAAGGAAAAAATCCAAACCTGGGCAACAACTGAAAAACTAAAGCTAAATGCCTGCAAAACCAAAGTCCTTTACTTCCACAGCACCCAACAAACAGCACTAACAAGCATCACGCTCCAATCTGGCAGCACACTCACTGTAGATAAAACCTCTAAAATTCTAGGCTGCATCCTAAACTCCACATTAACCATGGAACCTCAAGTATCCCATCTTCAAAAGAAAACCGTCTTCACCATGAAACAATTAAGACTCATCAAGCCATACTTCCATCAGCATCATTTTGCCCTCATTGTCCGGATGATGATACTGTCCCAACTGGATTACTGTAATTCTGTCTACTTGGGAATCAATACCACCCTTACGCACAAAATGCAGCTTATTGAAAATACTGCAATAAGACTTATTTTCAGCCTGAAAAAATATGACTCTATCTCAATATACCTCAGGAAGGGGAGGAATGGTCTAGTTGATGCCCAGAAGAAGAAGCAGCTAAGCACACCGAGGACATAGAAGAAGAAGCAGCGAAGCACTCCGAGGACATAGACCCTGCGACCAGAACGAAAACTGAAGAAGGGAAAGTCTGCAATCCTAGTGGGAGACTCAACCACATAGCAGGTAGGAGAGAGGATTGACTGGTGATCTGCCTCCCTGGAGCGAGAACAAAGGACATCGTGGACAAAATTGGAAAGATCCTAGAAGGAGCAGAGACGGAAGAGACTACAGTAATGATCCACATTGGGGCAAATGATGTCAGCAGGAAGGCCTACAGTAGATGTGCACTGATAGAACAGTTCAAGATTCTGGGAAGGAAGTTGAAGATGAGGACTCAGAAGATAGTGTTTTCAGAGATCCTACCAGTATCGAGTGCAGATGTGAAGAGGCAGACGGAACTACAATCAATAAACGCATGGATGAGGAGATGGTGTGAGGAAGAGGGGTTCTACTTTGTGAGGAACTGGACAACATTTTGGGGCAAGAGCAAGCTCTTCAGGAGAGATGGACTGCATCTGAGTGCGGCGGGAACTAGACTTCTAGCAAACAACGTCAGGAGAGGAATAGAACAGGATTTAAACTAAGAAGAAGGAGAAAGCCGACAGTCGACCAAGTGTTGAAGATTTGGAAGAAGGTAAACCCATGAAGATACTAAGTGGGAAAAATGCTGGGAAGAAACAATGGGCAAAACACAGACGTTGACTGACCCAGAAGAGGAAGATAAGAGGATTGTAGCACAGGAGAAGAAAATAAAGATCGAAGCACAGGGAAAGGAAATGAAGACAAAAAAATACCAGGACTTAAATTGCATATATACTAATGCAAGAAGCCTAAGGAACAAAATGGGGGAATTAGAAGTCATGGCCAAAACTGAGAACCTAGACATCATTGGGGTCTCAGAAACATGGTAGAATGAAGAAAACAAATGGGACATAGCACTGCTGGGGTACAAACTCTATCGCAAGGACAGGTCAGAAAGGAGGAGGAATAGCCCTATACATAAAAGAAAGCATACACTCGTCCAGAGTGGACACAGCAGCGACGACCAACAAATTGGAATTGCTATGGGTTGAAATACCGGGAAGGAAAGGGCTCGAGATAAAATTGGGCCTGTACTATTTTCCACCTGGGCAAACCGAAGCTACCGATAAAGAAATGGAAGCCGAGATGAAACGAGAATGCAAAAGCGGTAACACGATTATTATGGGAGACTTCAACTATCCCGGGATAGACTGGAGTCTTGGAAACTCAAAATGCGCTAGGGAGACCAGATTCCTGGAGGCTATACAGGACTGCTTCATAGATCAGCTTGTCAGAGAACAGACGAGAGGGAATGCCACTCTGAATCTAATCCTAAATGGGCTAAGAGAACCTGCAAAGGAAGTGGAAGTAGTGGGACTGTTGGGAAACAGCGATCACAATATGATCAAGTTAAAAGTTGAAGTAGGAATACCGAAGGGAAAGAAAACCACAGCGACAACTTTTAACTTCAAGAAAGGAAACTACAAAGCAATGAGGGTAATGGTAAAGAAGAAACTTAGGAACAGCTCAAAGAAATGGCAGACTAGAGCAAGCCTGGTCTTTATTCAAGGACACGGTGAGCGAGGCGCAAAATCTGTATATCCCCAGATTCAGAAAAGGGTGCAAAAAGAGCTGAATAAAAGACCCAGCGTGGATAACTAAAGAAGTGAAGAAAGCGATAGGTGATAAGAAGAATTCTTTTAAGAAATGGAAAAAGGCCAAAACCGAGGAGAACTGGAAAGAACACAGGAAGTATCAAAAAGAATGTCACCTCGTGGTTAGAAAAGCAAAAAGAAAATATGAAGAGAAGCTAACCAGGGAAGTATGAAATTTCAAACCGTTGTTCAGATATGTTAAAGAGAAGCAGCCGGCTAGGGAGGAAGTGGGACCGCTGGATGACGGAGATAGGAAGGGAGTGGTTAAGGAGGAGAAAGAAGTGGCGGAAAGACTAAACATGTTCTTTTCGTCAGTATTTACAAAAGAGGACACATCTAATATACCGGAACCTGAACAAATCTTCAAAGGAGACCAAGCAGAAAAATTAACATCCATGCAAGTAAGCCTCGAAGACATACACAAGCTGATAGAAAAATTAAAAACTGACAAATCACCGGGCCCGGACGGAATCCACCCTAGGGTACTGAAAGAACTAAAGGAGGAAATAGCAGAACTACTACAGCAAGTCTGTAATCTATCCATGAAAATAGGCGTGATCCCGGAAGATTGGAAGATAGTCAAATTACACCCATCTTTAAAAAGGGATCGAGAAGTGACCCGGGGAACTACAGACCGGTAAGTCTGACCTCGGTTCCGGGGAAAATGGCAGAAGCACTGATAAAAGATAGCATTGAGGAGCATCTAGAAAGGAATAAACTTATGATAACAAGTCAACATGGCTTCTGCAAGGGAAGATTGTACTTGACGAACTTATTGCACTTCTTCAAAGGAATTAACAAACGGATGGACAAAGGGGACCCCATAGACATCATATACTTAAACTTCCAAAAAGCCTTTGACAAGGTACCCCATGAACGCCTACTTCGGAAACTGAAGAACCATGGGGTGGAAGAAGACATACACAGATGGATCAATAATTGGTTGGCAGGTAGGAAGCAGAGGTGAGGAGTGAAGGGCCACTACTCGGACTGGAGGAGGGTCACGAGTAGTGTTCCGCAGGGGTTGGTGCTTGAACCGCTGCTACTCAATGTATTTATAAATGATCTATAAACAGGGATGAAGTGCAAAGTAATAAAATTTGCATACAACACTAAACTATTTAATGGGGCTAGGACTATAGAAAACTGAGAAGATTTACAGAGGGACCTGAACAAACTAGGGGAGTGGGCGACGAGATGGCAGATGAAGTTTAATGTAGAGAAATTTAAAGTCTTGCACGTAGGAAACAGAAACCCAAGGTACAGCTACACAATGGGAGGGCTGTCATTGTGTGAGAGTACCCAAGAAAGGGACTTGGGGGTAATAGTGGGCAAGACAATGAAGCTGTCGGCACAGTGCGCAGCGGCCGCTAAGAAAGCGAATAGAATGCTAGGTATAATCAAGAAGGGTATTACAGCCAGAACGAAAGAAGTTATCCTGCCGTTGTATCGGGCGATGGTGCGCCTGCATCTGGAGTACTGCGTCCAATATTGGTCGTCGTACCTAAAGAAGGATATGGTGATACTCGAGAGGGTTCAGAAGAGAGCAACACGCTTGATAAAATGTATGGAAAACCTTTCATACGCTGAAAGATTGGAGAAACTGGGTCTCTTTTCCCTGGAGAAGTGGAGACTTAGAGGGGATATGATAGAGACTTACAAGATCATGAAGGGCATAGAGAAAGTGGAGAGGGACAGATTTGTCAAACTTTCGAAAACTACAAGAAAGGGGACAAATTCAGAACCAATGCTAGGAAGTTCTTCTTCACCCAGAGGGTGGTGGACACCTGGAATGCGCTTCCAGAGGGCGTGATAGGACAGAATACGGTTTTGGGGTTCAAGAATGGATTGGATGATTTCCTGAAGGAAAAGCAGATAGAAGGGTATAGATAGAGGATTACTATACAGGTCCTGGACATGATGGGCCACCGTGTGAGCGGACTGCTGGGCATGATGGACCTCTGGTCTGACCCAGCAGAGGCATTACTTATGTTCTTATGTTGGCTACCCATCTCATCCCGAATAAAATTCAAAACATCCTGCATCATATATCACATAATCTACAGTAACTCCGCCGCTCCTCTGATCAAACTCATATCTGATGCATAGTCCGCCTCTCGCAGAATTCTTAACAGGATCCAATTGAACCTCGCCTCAACAAAAAATCTCAAGCACAGAAGAATTTTCCAATCCATGGTCACTTTCCTAGGAGTCGTAATCTGGAATGATCTCGCAGAGACAATATAAACAGAAGCCAACCATGCCCTATTCTGGAAGAAACTGAAAACCCTGTCCTTTGACAATTAATTTTACAAGATCGCTATACGCACCTATTCTATTGCTTAATATGATTAGGTTCTTCTCATCCTTTCCCCCCTCATTCCTCCTCTACCCTGCTCTTTACCCAAGCTACCCTTTTCCTTCTTCAAATCGCCTAGAGCCTGTTTAGGTTTGTGCGACACACAAATATTAGATTTGATTATGTGCAGTGGCCTGAGAACCAGAGGAACTGGGTTCAATTCCCATTGCAGCTCCTTGTGACACTGGGCAAATCCATAGCCCCAGGTACCAAATAAATACCTGTAAATAATACATAAAGTACAGTACTTCTATTGTAGCCACAAACAGGCAGTATATAAAATTCCATTCCCTTTCGTTTACACCTCATTTTTTTCTCATTACTACTCACACTTCCCTGCCTCATGCCCCCTCCAAGCCCTCAATAATGACACCTCCCCTCTCTCTCCTCATTTCTTCTGAACGCTCACCACCATAGACTCCCCACTGAAGTAGGGATATATTCTGTTTTAGGATATGAATGTGTAATATCTTTATTGTTGAAATTTGCATTGGCTGCCAATAGAGGCCAATATCCAATTTAAAGTTTGTGTATTAACTTATACAATTATATATGGTCTGTATTATTTAACATAGCAACACAGTAAATGATGGCAGAAAAAGACCCTCATAGTCCATCCAGTAAACTAATGTAACTATTGTCTAAATAATATTGTTCTCAGGACCCAATAATTCTTATATTCCCAAGTCTCAAGGGTCTTAAATTGAAAACAAGTTATTCTACTAACTTTATTTACCAGGCACCAATAATTTGGAATAATTTGCCTAGATGTATTAGATATATGCAAAACTACTTTTTATTCAGAAGAGTTCTAAAAACCTATTTGTTTAGAAAATATCTCTCCACTTAATGAGCAGACTGCATAATACAGTATTTGTACTGGTATCACTTCAATTATCATTGAATTTCTTGTAAATTTAATTTAGTTTTATATTTCAACTATGTACACTAGCATATCTTGTTGAGGATGTAATTCTATGATAATAATGTTGCTGTAATTCTCCAGGACTTGCTGGTAAAGTTTTATTGTAATCCGCATAAAACTGCAAGGTACTGGAGAATATAAAAATGCTTGTAATGTAATGTTTACCATCCTGCCTGACCCCCCAACCCCCACACACACATATCCAGCTATATGTCAGCACATCTAGGCCCTTTCATACCTGTGTCTCCCAACTACTCTTCCACACACACACCGAGATCCGCAGCACTACACCAAAAAACACTCTTACCTACCTCTCTATCTCTCATGTCCTGCATTGCCATTCACTATGTACAGTTTTCAAACTTTGATAGTGGAATTCAATGGTACATCAGAAATACTGTACAAAACGCACTATTAACTATACAATTATTACATTAAACATACAGTTCTAACCCCATCTTGTTCCCTTTAGCATGGATTTCAGTGAGCATATCTGGGCTTTTAGGCTGCCTGAACAATCTTCTTTCCATTCTTCTTCACCCACTGAAACTGAAGATTTGCTTGATGACTTAGTGGTCTGGTTGGTGCACTTGCTGCAGCATCCAACTCTACCTCCTTCATCCCTGCCTCCCACACGACTTTCACACCCTCCTCATGCAACAGGGTCACTCCTTGCATGAAAAATTCAATGCCATTTATCTTCTATGTCACCTACTTGTTGATATTATTTACTGAATTACTTATACTGGAAAATAGGCTAATTATTTCTCTTATTTACTGCTATATATATACATCCCTGGCACGTATTGTATGACAACTTCCATGCTTATTACTCCTCTTCTTTTGTTGTTACCCACCCTTCTTCCTTGCATATACCGGCACAAGATTCTTATCTTATTGTTTGATACACTTCACATGTGTTAATGCTTGTTAATGCTACATGTTCCCTTTAGGGAACACTCATATTGTTGGTATCGTATTATATGCTTTATAAACTCAATAAAATTCTTTGAACTGAAAAAAAAAAAAAATTCAATGCCACAAGGGTACAACTGTTTGCATCTAATATTCTCTTCTCAAAACTGCTTTAGTAGCTCCTCTGAACTCCTGCCTTTTATTCAGAGTAATAAGAGATTGGAAGTTGAATCAGATAGAAAGGGATGAGCATGTAATTAAAATATATGCAGACCTTCCTGTCTGGTTCAACTTCCTTTAGAACTCTCTTCTTCTCCAGTTACCACTGGAGGCACATAGTTATGGCCCATGGTCAAATATTGTTCTTAGTTTCTAGTGCTCTGGCGTAGATCACCTGATGCACCTGTTCTTTTGCTGCATCCTCTTGATGTCCCAAGTTGTTGACTTAATATTTTCTCAGTCCTGCTGCCTCTGCCTTCAGCTCACTAATCCACTGGTAGAGCTCACTGTGGCCCAGCATTTGATCTCCCTTGTCCTGTTGCTCGCTCATTTCTCACCATGGGATTGCTCCTGACTCCCACACCCATTGCTCTATCAGTGTTAGCTTAGATTTTGTTTTTCCCACAGCCAACGTGCTGCTGTATTGAAAGGCCTTAAGTTCTACAGTTTTTTTCTAGTAATCACATGCTTTATTCCTGGCTCCCCCACTCACCTCCTCTGACTCCCCCACTGACTATAAGGATCAGAAGGGCTGACTTTTTGCTGTTCTTTTCCAGAGGGTTATTGCGGAGAAATGTACCTACACCTCCAACAAGGTTAGTAACAACTCCTCCTCCATCCTTTAGTTTTATGGAGGAGTATCTTAGAGAGTGATTGCGTGTTCTCAGAGAGAGAGAGAGAGAGAGAGAAAGAGAAAGTACATCTCTTAGAGATAGTTACCAGATGTTTGGATTTCCTTTTGAGGACATGTCTGGGAGTCCGGACGGCTTTTCAAAACCCAGAACTTTGTCCGGGTTTTGAAAAACTTCTTGACAAAATCGCATCAGGAAGGGGCATCTGTGCATGTGCGGGCGCAGCACGTGAAGTCATTGCGACGCGTCCACACATTCGCGAATGCTGTCTGGGGGCAGGGCTGGGGAGTGGAACAGGGTATGGCAGAGGCAGAACTGGGTGGTCCTGGGGGTGTGGCCATGGGTCCAGATTTTCCCGAAGGAAAATCTGGTGACTCTACTTAGAGAGTCAAAGCAAAAAGTGAAAATGTGTTTCTAAGAGAGAGGTTAACTGCTCTATGTGTATTTGTGTGTTTCTCAGAGAGACAAGGATTTTGTTTAAAGCCTCAAACTTGGAAAAGAGTAAACATTAGCTTTATGATCTGTCCAAAATGTTTTCCCTGCCAAGTATGGGAAAGCCATGGACAGTAGGATGGTTTATTTGACCGCCCAATCAAAAAGTTATTCTGCTAGTCCTGGGGAAGGTAGTTTGAAAGGTTCACTTCTTTAATCATTATGTTACAGTGAATCAGTGTATATATACTGCAGCTATTGGAATTGTTTCTGCCAGAGAAATGTACTGGGCCATTTTTGGGAGGTGGTTCATTTCTCTTCCATTCCCTACCATTATGCAAAAATTTAATTTCTATAGAACATAGAAACTTCCTCCAGATCACCTCCTCCCTTCCTGTGACTAGAGCTGCCTTCCAGGTTTTGTCATCCACTGCCTTAATTTTGGCTAGATTTTATGTACATTCTTTTTCGGCTAACTCAAAAAGGAGGTGGGGTGGGGGAGGAGGTACTAGAAAAGTGAAGATAGAGGTTTTAAGCTCAGAAAAAAGATCTGGACATATTTAGACATGGTTGGGGCCTGCAAGAAAAACCTCACTCATTGGCCTTCAATCTCCAGCTTAGCGGTAGTATATCTCTGTCAGTAAACATGTGGACATAAGGTATATGCAAAGTTTAATCTGGCCCTAAGATATTCCATGGCAATACTCTGCAACAGCAACCCATGTAAAGCTTAACCCAACCCTCCCCATTTTTCTCAGCAAAGATGTGAAATTCATATCATGAAAATTCTACCTCTTTTTTGATAGTTAACAAACTTCGGTAAGGTCCCCTAGCCAACCCCTCAGGAATAGAAGGAGAGATCAGGGGTTCCTTACCAGGATCAGCTCCCACTGCTACTGGAAGAAGGCCAACCATCCTAGCCAACAGCAGTAAATATCCATCTCTCTAAGAGACTGGTGTTCAAAAAACAGAATTACTATCAGTAGTCCTCCTTCATTGACTCTCGTAAGGTCAGGGTAACAATCGCAACAATACTTCTTCTCCCCATAGCCGCCAACTACTGATATTTGGAGGCTTTATATGGGCTTCTGTTTCTACTTCCCAGTTCTTCCTCTCACATAAAAAGAACAGGATTAATAGCCAATTTTATCAGAGTATTAGCACATGCAAATTATCTTGCTGGCCTCTCACAGAGTTTTACTATTGCAGCTCTAACAAGACTAAGGGGGTGTTTTCTATTAGCAGCCTCCACTCCCTGGATGGCACCATCACTCCACCCCCCAACTGAAATCAAATGAAAACACCAACCAAAACTCAGCTTTTATTTGTAAATATTTTTTATTTTGAAAGTCAAGATAAACAAAATACAACACTCTGAAAACAAATATAACCATAAACCAAAACTCAGGATAAAAGAGTCTACCATGTGGTTTCTTTGCAGAGACTAAATAAACCCAACAGGCAAAACAGAGCAATGTCCACCACCTCCCATCCTCCCCACCCATGCAAGTCAGTGTGATAAATGCAGGGACGTGCCCAGGGCAGACACACCACATGGCACCTCCACTATGAAGCACTGTATGCAACACAGTGCAATCCCGTTGAAAATAAATAAAAAAATATCTGCTCTCCCCCCCTACACATTTATTGCATCTCTCCCCTGTCCAAACCTCCCCAGTCAAAATTTTATTCCCCTGTAAGGACTCTCTCTACTTTTCTACCCTCACCCTCCTTCTCGGATCTCCGTATCTACACCCGTACTGAGACCCTACCTCTACCCATCCCTTGAATTCTCCTTGTATGCCTTGAATTCTCCTTGTTCCTGACTCTGACCTTACCATGGTTCTTTGTTATTTGTATTCGTATGTTACTTGTAATTGCATACTTACCTCTTATGTACGATCTCTTCAGTTAGCTCCGCATTGAACTTCATAGTATACAGCAGTATATAAATAAATGTTTGTTATGTTTATGTTATGTTACTCCCACATTAAGCAAGTCGCTTAGGTGTTTTAGCATGCTGTTGGATTTATTAGCACTTTAAACCTTAGCAAGAGTCCACACTAACTTTTACCACATGGTAGCTGCTTAACAAAGCTTAGTAAAAAGCAGTGGCGTACCTAGGGGGGGGGGGGGGGGGGGCGGGCCGCCCCGGGTACCAGCCCTAAGGGGGTGTTCCCGGCCTTGCCGTTCAGTCCCCCGCCACCCCCGAAGGACCGCTCGCCCCCCTGGCCTCCCCGCACCACCTATGAACAGCCGCAGCAGGATCGCGAAGTCAGCATCAGCATCCCTGCGCTGCTTCCTACGACGCGATCCCGCCCCTCCTCTGACGTCAGAGGAGGGGCGGGACCGTGGCGCAGGAAGCAGCAGGGATCGCTGACGCTGACTTCGCGATCCTGCTGCGGCTGTTCATAGGTGGTGCGGGGAGGCCAGGGGGGCGAGCGGTCCTTCGGGGGTGGCGGGGGACTGAACGGCAAGGCCGGGAACACCCCCTTAGGGCTGGTACCCGACGCTGACTTCGCGATCCTGCTGCGGCTGTTCATAGGTGGTGCGGGGAGGCCAGGGGGGCGAGCGGTCCTTCGGGGTGGGTCGGGGCATCAGGCCTTCAGGGTGGGGCGGGCGGGCGGGCAGGCAAGCAGGCTTTCAAGGGGGAGGGGGTGACAGGCAGGCAGGCAGGCCTTCAAGGGGGGACAGGCCTTCGGGGGGGGGGTGCAGACATTCAAGGGGTGCAGGCCTTCAAGGGGGGCAGGCAGGCCTTCAGGGGGGTGCAGACCTTCGGGGGGGGGGTGTAGGCCTTTGGGGGGGTGCAGACCTTCAAGGGGGTGCAGGCCTTCAAGGGGGGAAAGGCAGGCAGGCCTTCAAGGGGGGGACAGGCCTACAAGGGGGGGGGACAGGCCTACAAGGAGGGGGACAGGCCTACAAGGGGGGGACAGGCCTTCAAGGGGGGGTGCAGGCCTTCAAGGGGGGTGCAGGCCTTCAAGGGGGAGACAGGCCTTCAAGGGGGGGAAAGGCAGGCAGGCAGGCCTTAAAGGGGGGACAGGCCTACAAGGGGGTGGGACAGGCCTTCAAGGGGGGGACAGGCCTTCGGGGGGGGTGCAGACCTTCAAGGGAGTGCAGGCCTTCGGGGGGGGGGTGCAGTCCTTCAGGGGTGGGGTTTAGGCCTTCAGAGGGGGACAGACCTTCGGGTGGGAGGTAAAGTCCTTCGGGGGGTGCAGGTCTTCAGGGGTGGGGTGTAGCCCTTCGGAGGGGGGACAGACCTTCGGGGGAGGGGGGGTCCTGGTGTAAAAGTACACAGAGGGAGAGAGGGAAGGGGGGGTTCAAAGATACATGCATATGCCAGACTTTGGGGGTTAGAAATAATGGGTCTAAAAACAGAGGAGTGGGAGAGAGATGGTGCATAATGGGATTTAGGGAGGGAAGGAACAGAAAGGGAGAGAACTTGGAAACAGGGGATGGTGTGGAGGGGGGATAGAGATACTGGATAGGAGGATAGTTGGGAACAGAAAGGGAGAGATGGTGGATCCTGGGGTGGTGGGGAGTTGAGAAAAGGTGAATCTGTGGATGGAGACAAAAAAAAGGAAAGATGCCAGATCTCCGGGAGAGGGAAGGGAAACGGAAGGGGAGAACAGAGATGGCAGACGGATGGTTAGCACGGAGAAAGGAGACCCTGGCAAGCAAGACAACAAGAGCCTGGGACCAACAAGATTTGAATATTGATCAGAGAACAAAAGGTAGAAAAAATAATTTTATTTTCTGTTTTGTGATTACAATATGTTAGATTTGAAAAGTGTACATGAGACAGCTTGAAATGGGAACTTTTCTATTTTTGTGAATGGCAAGGCTGAGTTCAGTTAAAATATATGCTTTATAAGAAAATATAATAATGTGTTTTATAAAGTTTATAAGCATTGCTGGCATACTCGGTGAGGTGTTCCTAGTGTTGGTGGTGGTGGTAGCATGTCAGTGTGTTGAGAGGAAGAGGTAGTCTGGGAAATTCTGCTGAGCAAACTCTGGGCCCATTTCCACCCCCAGTTAGTCCACTCCACTCAACTGGTTCACACACTGAGTGGGTCTTTGGGTGTTATTTCTGGGTAGTTGTTTTAGAATCTCTTCCAGTGGTTTGTCAGTATCTCCTTCTGGTCCAAGGAAGGAAACTTTGTCAACCTTAGCATTGACCTTCAGAATATGTTTGTAACAGCGCTGCTTGTGTGGCATTAGGCTATGTAGTGATCGAAAGAAAAAAACAGACCTTTGCACATTTTTGCACTATATGGTGGGTGTATGAGGAGATTCATTTCCTGCACAGTTAAGTCCATTTTTTCTACTGAATAATAGTATAGGTACAATGAAAGTAAATAGCAAAAATGTTTGAGTAGATAATTAAGGAAATCTTTTTCATATTGCTTGCTTATGGACTGGGAAAAAAGACTGTTCAAGCAAATGTCTCCAGAACTGCTTTAATGGAAAAATGTGATTTTTTTTTTTTTAAGTACTTTGTGAAATTTATTGTTGTTGTGAAATTTATTGTTATACTTTGTTTAAACTTAAAAAGCGGTGTCATTAACAGTGAATCTAATCGAAAAATCGATTCAACAGGGTGAATCGGATCGAATGAAATATTTTTCTCTGAATCGGGCAGCACTATTGGCTACCATGAGAATGGGCTACTGGGCATGATGGACCATTGGTGTGACCCAGTTAGGCTATTCTTATGTTATGTTCTCATCTGTAGGGGCCTTTGTTTTCACTTCTTATTTTAATGTATTTTTTTCCTGGGAACTTATCAGTGTTTTTTTATAATGGGAACAAAAATGGAAGAGAATTAATGTGTGTGGAATGGGGGGGGGTAACTAATTTCTTCAGCTAAATAATTCAATCCACTTCAAACAGACATAGGAGAACTCACGTACCATTCACACACCCTCCAACCAAAAACGTCAAAAGAAAAAAACTGTTCGACAACCTCCTAGCCATTCGAGCTGCAACACTTGACCCCCAACTCTACAACCTATTGACCTCGACCACAAACTACAAAACCTTAAAAAAAGAAATAAAAACCCTTCTATTAAAAAAACACATAAAACCAAACTAACATAATCAGAACTGTCCCAAGCATCACCTGCAACTACTCCATATGTACTTCTGATGTCATGACAATTCAGACATAATTTATGTTATGTTATGTTTGGAATAATGGTTACATAAATGAGGTTCAATAAAAGAAAATTTTCTGTGGGAGCATTTGTTGGAACTTCTGTTATCCTGATTTCTTCTATCTGTGGGCTTTCTTTAGCTAACCTACTTATCTGGGGCTTTCCACTTCTGCAGCTGCCCTTTTCACGGTCCACTTTGCGCTTGCACTCTCTGGGGAGGGGGGGTTGGGTCTGGGCTTGGTGGGGTAGGTGTGTCTGGTAGTTTTGTCTGGGTGGTGGCTGGGTGTTTCTTGGGTGCTTGTTGTGCGGATTGGTGTGTCTGGTGAGCGGTCTGGGTGTTGTTGCTTGTGGGGGGTTTTTTCATTATAAAATATGGCTGAGGGTCTAGTCCGGCTTATTATTCTTGTGGGTTCTGGGGTGGGATTTGTTTGCTTGCCCCAAGTTTTGGCCTTTTGTTGTGTATTGCTATGCCTCTCATTGGCAATTTTCTCTTGGGAGAGGCTTGTTCATGCTTGTTGTTGCTGTTACTCTCATTCTGTGTTCTTTTTGATAATGTATAAGTTTCTGTACAGACCATGGTTGCTTGTCTGGACCTTTTGCCATTCTCAATAAAAATACTTTGGAAAAAAAAAAAAAAAAAAAAAAGAAAATTTTCACTGCCTGTTTCTATTCTGACCATTTATTCCATTTCATGGTTATTGCAAAAAAAAAAAAAAAAAAAAATTTTACATGAGGGGGGGGGGGGTGTCAAAAAATGATGGGCCCCGGGTGCCACATACCCTAGGTACGCCACTGGTAAAAAGGCCAATAATTTTCTATGCTACGGACGCTGGAACTCCTTTTCCCATATAAATATATTGTAGCATTTTAGGGGGTGCTTATTTCTTTGGAACTCTCAGTCCGATTGGGCCCTTGTTTGAACTTTTGTCTTTATACCTGTATTTTTTAAACTTTTGGAGAGCTATTTTGCCTGCAGATGGACAGATGGACATTCTTGATCCCCTTTGTATATTTCTGTCCAATTTCCATTGGGCTGGAAAGAATAAGAAAGAAAAAGAAAATGTCAAGACTTTTAGCAAATTGTTATATGTACGTGGGAACCCCCCCCCCCCCCCCCAGTGCAGCTTGCCTGAGACACGTGAGACATCCTTCCACAACTGGGAAAACCAGTGATCTGGATGGGACTAAAGTCAGAATGACTGCCAAATACATGGGGGCCCTGCCGACACTACATTTCTTGTCTTTGGAATCCAAAAGCAGCTGCTTTTCTTCCTTGCCTAGGGCTAGCAGAAGACTTGACACCGATGGCCACTGCAGGAAGAAGAGATATGTCATGATACAACTTCTAATGTGAAGTTGCTGCTTTCAGTCATGCTTTCAAGGCCATAGTTCCCACAAGGCTTAATCTGCTGTAGGTGATGCTAGAACAGGAAGTAGAAAATTCCCATTTCTGGTAATTTGAATCTATGGTGCAGATGTGTGAATAATTGATGCACATTCATCCATTCCAGCTTTCATTTAAAAAAAAAAAAGTGTTACTTGTTTCTGCCAAGGCTACAGGAGTATACTATTAAGACCAATGTCATACTCAAGAGAGAATCTTGGAAAGATTCTGTAAACTAAAAGCTTTTTATGTAAAGTGTGTTTGTGAAAAATGCGCACGTGGCTGTGCGCAATACCCTATGATCAATAAAACTCACTATCTCATAGGAATTTACAGATCTAAGAAGTGTTTAGTCACTATAGAGCTAATTTGATGTAGCCACATTTCTCGTCACTGGTGTCGTGCCACTCACCTTTTCTCAATTCTTGCACAAAGAATTCTGCTTGAGCTGTGTATATCAGTCTGCTCTGGTGAGGGTCTTGAAGCTGCCATTAGTTTACTTGCGCTGCAGAATTGCTCCCGTGGCCCATCTTTGTAGCAGGTCTCATTATTATTTTAATTATTATTGTCATTCTTCATGCAGTTGTCAGCCAAGCGATGAAAGACCGAGCAGGCTTAAGCCAGACTCTTCATTCAGTGTCCTGCCCTTTTCATCTTCCAGTTGATGTGTCACCAAACAGAAGCCTCTGTTCCCTCTTCTCTATAATTTGTTTTAATCTGCTGAGGCATTTAGAAATGGTTGCTGTTTGCTCAGGCTGAAGTGAATAAGCACATTTTACAGTTGTTACTCGTGGCACAGTTATACAGTGTTTCTCTTCACTGGCTATACATCTCTTTGCAAATGAATATTTTTGTTAGGGGGGATTCTTCAAAACAGTAAAACATATTTATGTAGATGAACAGGTTTTATTTACTTTAGCAAATTTATATTTTTGAAAGCCAAAGCTATTTATTTAATATACTATCATTCATACAAGACCTCAAGGCAGTTTACACAAAGAAAAAAAAACTAAAAAAAACCATTTGCATTCCCGTCCATACACATTCTTGTATTTGCTTCTAATTCAAAGAATCATCCCATTTATGTAATACAGAATACTGGTTTTCATAATAAGAGTGAAGGAGTAGCCCGGTGGTTAGATCTGAGAGTCAGGGAGGACAGATTTTAAATCCTGCTACTACTATTCCTTCTGACTTTGGGCATGTCCTTAACCTTCTTTTACCTCAGAGATAAAAAATTGAGTGTAAGCCCTCCGCGGACGTGGAAATTCAGTGTACCTGAATGTAACATGTGCCTTGGGTTCTTACTGAGAAGACTCAAGTTAAATCCAAAAGTTAAAAAAAAAAAAAAAATCAAATCATACAAGTTTCAACCTGTTCCCAGAAATGCAATAATTAATTCAAATGAAAACTTATAGTAGACATCAGTAAAACATCTGTTCAAAATCCTCAAACTGCTCCCTCATGCTTTAAAAGTGCTAAGGACAGGAGGCATAATTTTATTGGAAATGAATTGATGAAAACAAATGTTATTACCTTAGGACATTAATTATAGAGTGCATGTGGCTTGTTAAAATAATTCTTTGTTTTATTTTGATTCAGAGGTTTTAAAAAAAATATTTGGACATATTTTTTTATGTTAAATAATTTATATTGGTATTTAAAGAAAAGTCATACATATGTAATCACAATACAATACAATTCAACATAGGTCATATGTATGAAAAAAACAAACTCCCCCCCCCCCACTAAACAAACAAACATTAACATCAAATTAGCAATTTAAATTATTAATGATAATTGATACTTTTCATAAATACATCAGAAAGGACAGCATGGATGTACACTTTTATCAGACAAATCATGGTTTAACAGGCGCATGGCTATGGGCTCCTTTTGCTAAGCTGCGATAGTTGTTTTAGCGTGTGCTTAGCGTGCACTGAATTGCCGCATGCTAGACCTTAACGCCAGCATTGAGCTGGCATTAGTTCTAGCCGCGTAGCGTGGGTTTAGCGCGCGCTAAAATCTTGCGTGCGCTAAAAACGCTATCACATCTTAGTAAAAGTACCGGCAAGGTACTATCATGGTTTAAAGGATTTCTACAATCCAGAACCTACAGAGTCAAAACAAACAATGATAAATCAGAACCATGGTTCAACCCATGCGGAGTACCCCCATGGATCACCTCTATCACCCATGCTATTCAACCTATACATTCCCTCCCTCAGTTAGGCAGATGGCATAACATCCTCCTTCCTTTTGACCAACCAATACCCTCCATGGCAGATACAATACACAGAACACTCGAAATAATAGCAACATGGATGAAAGAACACAAACTAAAACTAAATCCTGACAAAACAAACTTCATTCTACTAGAAAACAGCAAAAACACAACCATAACAAACCTAGTCATAAACTCTATCTCATACCCCATTCAACCCACTTTAAAACTCCTGGGAGTGCTGATAGACAGACGCTGTACCATGCAGCCATAAATCAACAAAATAATAAAAAAAACCATTTGTAGTTATGAGAAACCTAAGGCAAGTTCGAAAATTATTCGACAGAAAACAATTTCAACTAGTGGTACAATCCATAGTCCTAGGACTAATAGACTATTGCAACATACTATTTTTCCCATGCCCAGCAAACATGAAAAAACAACTTCAAACAATACAAAACACAGCCCTAAGACTTGTCTACTTGCTGAAGAAATACGACCATATCACAGAGGCTTACCTCGAAACACACTGGCTCCCAGTTCAAGCGAGAGTACTCTTCAAATTCTACTGCCTACTATTTAAAGCCATAAACGGAGACAGCCCAGAATACTGGAATAATCAACTAAATCAATCCTCCTCAACCAGACACATGAGAACCCACACACCATTCACGTACCCGCCGACAAAAAAGTCAAACGAAAGAAACTATATGACAACCTCCTAGCTACTAGAGCTACAGAACTGGACCACCAACTCTCCAACCTACTAATCACGACCACAGACTTCTAAACCTTCAAAAAAGAAACAAAAACCCTACTATTCAAAAAATACATTAAACTAAACTAACACAACCAAATGCGCACCACTTGCAACACTCCCTGATCCTTACCATCTTAGTAAATTTCCAGACTACTTCTTATGTATCTCCAATTGACCTAATACCTCATATGTAATATGTAATACTGTAATAATGTAATCCGCCTTGAATGCAAGGTAATGGCGGAATAGAAATCACTAATGTAATGTAATGTAATATGTCTCTTTAGCTATAAATTACAATATTATTATTAAGACTTAGTCAAAATGAAAGATTTATAAACTATAAAGAGTTTTACCTCATGCAAAATTGACATTTCTTTAATAAGACATTAACTATTTTTTCTGAGGCTCTCCGAGTACCTACAAATCCCAAAATGTGGCCCTGCAAAGGGTTGGAGTTTGAGACCACTGAACTAAAACCAGGCCTAAATGCCTGGGCCTAAGTTGTGGGTGGATCTAGCATATTCTATAACATTATGCATAACTATTAGGAATGTCCATGATCCATCTCTTATGCATAACTTTTAAGAACGCCCATGAATGGCCCCTCAACCATGCCTCCTTTCAAATTTGCGCACTGCAATTGGCGCATACTTTTTATAGAATTGCACTTTCCGAGTTTTATGTGGAACTTTTAATTAGTGTCAATTAGCATTAATTAGTGCCAATTAGCATCAATAATTGCTGATTAACAGCACTGATTAGGCCAGCTAACCAATTAAGTTGTATGCGCACATTGGCTATGTGCACTAATGTACACACACCTCCTTAGGCACCATATACAGAATTGGTGGTGGGGGGGGCACAAAGTTAATAGGGCATTTGAGAATAATACTTAGGCTCCATATTAGCATTTATGTGCATAGGTGCACACATATGTGCATAAACACTACTATTCTAAATATTTATGCACGGAATGCCCACACATGAGCTCCTAGGTTATACTCGTAGAATTGCCCTTCCAATGCACAAAGTGGTCATGAACAGAAATGAAAAATGGAAATGCTAATACAAGATGTGAATTCAGTAACTTCTTTCTGATGCTTTTTCCATGAATGTTTTGCATTTATAACCTTTGGTAACTTATTAGTTGCTATTGTATTGTAAGATGAGCACAGTCAGCAGCTGCCAGAGCAGCTTTTTTATGATGCTTTTTTTTTTTTTTTTTTTTGCTTAGTTCTGACTTTTAATTGTATTGTCTGTGTTGCTTCATACACAGGATATGTTCTGGAGTTATGCAATGCTTACATTAGTGCTTTCATGAAACCAAAGTAAGAATATGTTTCTTTTTCTTTCTTTCTTTCTTTTTTTTTTTTCTTTCTTTCTTTAATCTTTAACTAAAAATAAAAATCATACTCTTCAAGGCCAGGGTGGGAAATTCCATTGTGGCTGCAAGCCCATGGCAGGTAGTGTGGAATTTAATGAAGGAAACTGCTGTGTTTTTGTGTCTTTCTGTATGTTTTTCCTTTAAAACCAAGAGCTGGGCAGACGTCCCAGTCAACCTGACATGACCCAGGCAAACAGCGTCTTATAGAAAAACAAGTACATTCAGCCTTGAAGAATGTGAAAATATATTGTACACTATCCTTTTCCCCTACTTACAGGGAGAAACGAACCAATACCAGAGGAGCAAGATGGGACTGCTAGTTGTTTTTTTCTTAGTAAACCAGACCCTAAAATCAGAAGACTGAATCAGGCTTCCTAACGCAAAACACTTTCATTGTGAGTTAGATTTGTATTTCTTTCTTTCTCTTTGTATTGTAAAAGTGCTTTAATTATCTGTAGTAGCAACAGAGTCGAAGAGACTTAATATTTAGACAATGCTACATACAAGGGTAGGAGAAATGGTGTACTTAGATCAGGGTAGGGCAGACTAAGGCCCGAGGGTCAAAATCTGCCCATCAGATCCTTTTTTTTATGGTTTGCTAATGCTTACATTATGTTAATATGCACTCCAGCTCACAGATCCCTAACTTTGGGACTGCCCTGCCAGCTTATACACTAAAGGCCTGTAATATTTCCTTTGATGACCCTAAGACTTGTGTGATATCAGGTCTTCAGCGATGTTGCTAGGGCAGTCCCAGAGCTAAGGGGCATTGTTTACCTTCAGTTGTAGCAGAAATCTTGCTGCTGCCAACTCAGCCATAAGGGAGACAGGGAGAGTAGAGTTCCAGAGGGTAATGGGAGGAGCTGAGCAATCTGAAACTGTGACATGTGAACCTGCAGGTGAAAGTGATGGAATGTGCAGTGAGACAGCCCATTGTGTTGAAGGCCCTGCAAGACTGACAGGGAGCTCCAAAACGTGAGTCCCTTCAGGAAGGGGGGTGGGGGGGCTTAAGAGGTTTTCTTGCAACATACAACAGATCATGCTCTTCATTGCCTTATAAGAGATTAGTATGGGTGCATAAAGGTGGCTGTAGAGCAGTGGTCTCAAACTCAAACCCTTTGCAGGGCCACATTTTGGATTTGTAGGTACTTGGAGGGCTTCAGAAAAAATAGTTACTATCTTATTAAAGAAATGACAATTTTGCATGAGGTAAAACTCTTTATAGTTTATAAATCTTTCCTTTTGGCTAAGTCTTAATAATAATATTGTAATTTATAGTTAAAGAGGCATATGATCAAAAAACAGTTTTATTTTACTTTTGTGATTATGATACATATACCAAGGGTCTCAAAATAGTACCTGGCGAGCCGCATGTGGTCCCCGGGCCGCGTGTTTGAGACCACTGCTGTAGAGGGTGTTTCTGAGAGGGGGGTTGATCAGTGGGGTTTATATTGAGAAACCTGCTCTGGAGAAGGAAGTTTATATGTGAGAAGAAGGGCTACTGGAGATTGTACACAGAAAAAGGAATAAGGGGAATTATATTGGGGAGGGAGCTACAGACTCTCTCCACTTCCTTCTCTTTGAACCTCCACTCCCCCCAAGTCTCACTTGCTACCCCAACAGATAAGTTGAAAGTTTTTTTGTTTGTTTGTTTGTTTCTTTTTCTAATTCTTTATTGATTTTTTTTATTTATAAATTTAAAGTTTACAATATCATAAGATACAAAGGATAAAGGTTACACCAAATTTTAAACAAATCATATACATCACAAACATTCCTTTTCAAGCCCACAACAATTGAAGAGGCATACGACAATCTAACTAAGAAAAATAAAGAAATCTAAGAAATGGTTTTGATTCCAGAAGAATCTTAACCATTCCATACTATATGGGATTCTTACATCCACCTAAATTCTCAGTAAAGATACACTGAAAAACATTGAGGAAAAAGAAAAATCATTTTTGTTCTCGGGTTATTAAAAATTGTTGCAATTGAATTGGATCCCAAAATATATATTCAATGTCTTGTAATTTAACAAGACATTTGCATGGAAATTTTAAGTAAAAAGATGCCTCAAGAGCTAAATGTTAATTATGAAACTTTATTTTAAAAATAGGTTGACAAAATTTTGCGGAGATTTAGTGAGAATATTTCCTGATGTCTCAAGAGCTACACAATTACGAAGGAAATAATTTTTGAAATTAAGAACAAGAGTTTTAGCTCTTGAGGCATCTTTATTGATTTTTAATCAAAACTGTGTCATACAAGTTGTTATAGCATCTAAAAATAAACATAATTGTATATTGTTAATTAAATTAGTTCAGAAAATGCAGTAAGTAGAAGGAAATGTCTTTCTTTCACTTTTGGTTCATGTCTATACATGCTAAGCAGCAACCCTAGAATAACCACAGTGCATCCAGTGGTATTTTATTTAAATGTGATAGTCTGGTATTGTATGTGTCTGAACAGAATTATTTAAATTAAAAATGTAGGGGGGAATCCAAGAAAGGGCATTAAGCGCATTATCGTGCACAATCGCTTTAGTACGTGCTAACCACTAAAATCACCCGTAGGAATATAATGGGCATCTTTAGCAGTTGGTGCATGCTAACCTGATTAACGCCCTTTCATGAATTTCCTTCCTTAGTGATTATCTTCCAGAAGCAAAGCAGCGTCATGAAATTAATTTTCAGTGGGAGGAGGGGGGGTTATGGTGAGGGTGACCGCTAAGCTGTCTGAAACTATTTATTAAATATAATTTTAGAGAATAGCGACTTTAGATACAATACTACTGACGTAACATCATGTGAACATTGAGAGATCTTTAAAAAGCTGGAGCTGGCAATGTAACCTGGTGTACTCTACGGGGCACTGGGTTGTGAAATTTTGAAATGAAAGTTCGTACTCCTAACTAGAGGTCTGCACGGGAACGGGGATCGCAGGAATCCTGCAGGTCCCACGGGAATCCCCCCATAATCCACGGGACTCCCACGGGGACCCCCCTCTGGCCCACGGGACTCCCACGGGGATGGAAGGCTTTGGAAGAAGGGTTCGTCCATATAATATAAAGGACACATCAGCCTTAGTAAAAGAGGGGGTTTATAAGTTAATTACCTGAACAGAAAACAAAAAAAGGGTTCCAACAAAGAGATTCCACAAGGAAAACAGCAAAAGAAACTGTGGAATTGATGATCCTGTCAGAAGTAATTGCTGCTCTTTATGGGGACGGGCGGGGATGGAGGTAATTCCTTGCGGGGACGGGTGGGGACGGAGAGGATCCTGACGGGGACGGGTGGGGATGGAGAGGATCCTGATGGGGACAGGCGGGAATGGGTGGGATTTCTGTCCCCGTGCAACTCTCTACTCATAACACATGATGTCTGCCCTTGAGCAGAGCGTATGACCTCCTTGTGTTCCAACTTTACAAGATCCACAGGCAGCAGGGACCTTGCAGACATCTCATTTTTATTATTTTTAACTGATAAAAGTAAAGCTTATTGTTCCTATTAAATTTTTTCAGTAAACTATCATTTTCTGTCGATATGTGTTCTTGGTTATTTGGAAATCTAGAGTTTGACTGCAATTTTGACTTCACATCCAAAATACTACAGGCTGCTTTGCTGGTCTTTAGGTTTTCACTCTCTTTTATAGAGCGAATTCTTGATATATGGAATGTATTATATATCTTGATTATAGATACCTGCAGGAACCCTTTTCAGGTTTTACTCTGTTTTACTCTAGGTAACCCAAAAGCAAAAAAAATTAGGATAAAATTCAAAGGATAAAAAGCAAAAAATACCAATTTGGCACACACATGCAATGTTTATTAAAGGAAAATTGTTCACGTGACCCAACACAGCCACGTTTCAGCACATTCCTGCATCAGGGTGATGTAGAAACATAGAAACATAGAAGATAACGGCAGAAAAGGGCTACAGCTCATCAAGTCTGCCCACTCTGCTTACCCACCCCCTGTCTATGCCCTAATGACCCAATTTTCTTATCTTGGCCCTCGTAGGGATCCCACATGGGTATCCCATTTATTCTTAAAGTCTGGCACGCTGTCTGCCTCGATCACCTGCACTGGAAGCTTGTTCCAATAATCAACCACTCTCTCTATGAAGAAATACTTTCTGGTGTCGCCATGAAATTTTCCGCCTCTGAGTTTGAGCGGCTGCCCTCTTGTGGCCAAGGGTCCCTTGAGAAAGAAAATATCATCTTCCACTTCGACACGTCCCGTGAGGTACTTAAATGTTTCGATCATGTCTCCCCTCTCCCTACATTCCTCGAGAGTGTAGAGGTCATGTAGTCAAGCAACTTGAAAAGTTTAGACATGCCATTTTTTGCTAGCAAAAAAAGGGCTGGTACTCAAATGTCAGGCCATTCTTCAGGAGTGAGGTGATGACTGAGGGACCTACCCCACAGTAGCCAGGCCCGCTTACAACCAGCCACAAAATCCATGAAAAGGCAGCACTGAAGGCCTGATTCTGTATAGGACACCGGTATTGGCAGCCACTTAAAAAGTGGCCACTAATTGTGGGTCAATCATGCAGCAGCGTCCTATTCAGAATTGGGTCTGCACTCCTGTACAGACGCCTCTCCCATCTACAGAAACACATACCGATGCTTAAGCCCGCCCAAGGCCACTTCCGGGTAAAACCACACCCCACCTTGGACATCCTTACGAATACCTGCATGTCTCTGTAGATGCAACACAGATGTCTTCTTTGGCAACATTTTTTCTAAAAATGTGCATCCTGATTGGCTGCCAGACAGTGGTAGGACACCTACCACTGCCTAAAATTGGGGTGCACGTTTCAAGAATCAGCCCCTGAGTATGCAGAACCTGAGCTCTTTTATTAATATTTGAGGACAATGGATTGTTTTTGTCAAGTAATGGAAAAGGTGACATTACTCAGTACCCCTGAGTACCCTCTCAAAAAACCCTGAGTTTAGATGTAATCTTGTCAAGATAATCACTAGTAGTGTAACTATACCTTTGAAAATAGTGTGGCATCAATTGCCAAATGGATAGCAATGCTGGTATTATGTCTGAATTTTATCAAATGGAAGGAAGAGAGTGGGCAGACCAGGATGGAAGGGAGAGAGAAGGCGAACAGTGAATGGAAGAGAAGAGATGACAGATGCTGGATGGAAAGAAGAAAATGAAGAGAAGATAAGAAAAGTAGAAACCAATGATGACAGTATTAGGGGACATAGTAACATAGTAGATGATGGCAGATAAAGACCCGAATGGTCCATCCAGTCTGCCCAACCTGATTCAATTTAATTTTTTTAATTTTTTCTTCTTAGCTATTTCTGGGCAAGAATCCAAAGCTCTACCCGGTACTGTGCTTGGGTTCCTACTGCCAAAATCTTTGTTAAAACCTACTCCAGCCCATCTACACCCTCCCGGCCATTGAAGCCAACCCCAGCCCATCCTCCACCAAATGGCCATATACAGACACAGACCAAATGGACACCAAATGGACACCCCAGCCCATCCACCACTAAATGGCCATATACAGACACAGACCATGCAAGTCTGCCCAGTACTGGCCTTAATTCAATTTTTAATATTATTTTATGATTCTAGATCCTCTGTGTTCATCCCACGCTTCTTTGAACTCAGTCACAGTTTTACTCTCCACCACCTTTCTCGGGAGCGCATTCCAGGCATCCACCACCCTCTCCGTAAAGTAGAATTTCCTAACATTGCCTTTGAATCTACTACCCCCCAGCCTCAAATTATGTCCTCTGGTTTTACCATTTTCCTTTCTCTGGAAAAGATTATGTTCGACATTAATACCCTTCAAGTATTTGAACGTCTGAATCATATCGCCTCTGACTCTCCTTTCCTCTAGGGCACAGGTGTCAAAGTCGGTCCTCGAGGGCCGGAATCCAGTCGGGTTTTCAGGATTTCCCCAATGAATATGCATGAGATCTATGTGCATGCACTGCTTTCAATGCATATTCATTGGGGAAATCCTGAAAACCCGACTGGATTACGGCCCTCGAGGAGGGACTTTGACACCCCTGCTCTAGGGTATACACATTAAGGGCTTCCAGTCTCTCCTCATACGTTTTCTGACGCAAGCCTCCCATCATTTTCGTTGCCCTCCTTTGGACCGCTTCAAGTCTTCTTACGTCCTTCGCCAGATACGGTCTCCAAAACTGAACACAATACTCCAAGTGGGGCATCAACACCTTCTTCCTTCTATTGGCTACGCCTCTCTTTATACAGCCCAGCATCCTTCTGGCAGCAGCCACCGCCTTGCCACACTGTTTTTTCACCTTTAGATCTTCGGACACTATCACCCCAAGGTCACTCTCCCCGTCCGTGCAAATCAGCTTCTCACCTCCCAGCATATATGGTTCCTTCCAATTATTAATCCCCAAATGCATTACTCTGCATTTCTTTGCATTGAATTTTAGTTGCCAGGCAATAGACCATTCCTCTAACTTTTGCAGATCCTTTTTCATATTTTCCATTCCCTCTTCGATGTCTACTCTGTTACAAAGTGACATGTGTAAATGTTTCTGTGGTGTTGCATTTTATGCAGAGATTGACTTCTTGGTGGTTCAGTTTAACTTTTGTCTACATATTTTCAGTTTGTAGATACTTATCCCATGGTTGGTGAGGCCTGTTTGTGTGAAGGAGGCCAGTTATTACTGAATGTCTTTGTAGAATCAATCTATACTAACCCAATTTGTGTAGTAGCTTGGAAACAAGAATATTTCTAAAACTTAATGCTAAACCTGAACAGTTATAGTGGACATTGATATTATTTTGCTTATTTGGGCTGTTTGGCTTCTCACAAAAAAGGCAATAAGCCATTTCCTATAGGTTAATGTTATGGATGGCCTGTATAGATTTCAAGTTTCCTGGAAGAGACCCCCCAGGAAAGAGACTTGGGAGTACTGGTCGACAAGTCATTGAAGCCATCCGTGCAATACGCAGTGGCAGCGAAAAGGGCAAACAGAATGTTGGGAATAATTAAGAAGGGGATCACGAACAGATCGGAGAAGGTTATCATGCCGCTGAGGCCAAGGTACGCCCCCACCAGGAATACTGAGCCCAGCACTGGTCGCCGTACATGAAGAAGGACACGGTACTACTCGAAAGGGTCCAGAGAAGAGCGACTAAAATGGTTAAGGGGCTGGAGGAGTTGCCTTACAGTGAGAGATTAGAGAAACTGGGCCTCTTCTCCCTTGAAAAGAGGAGACTGAGAGGGGACATGATTGAAATATTCAAGATAATGAAGGGAATAGACTTAGTAGATAAAGACAGGTTGTTCACCCTCTCCAAGGTAGAGAGAACGAAAGGGCACTCTCTAAAGTTAAAAGGGGATAGATTCCATACAAACGTAAGGAAGTTCTTCTTCACCCAGAGAATGGTGGAAAACTGGAACGCTCTTCCGGAGTCTGTTATAGGGGAAAACACCCTCCAGGGATTCAAGATAAAGTTAGACATGTTCCTGCTGAACCAGAACATACGCAGGTAAAGCTAGTCTCACTTATGACACTGGTCTTTGACCAAAGGGCCGCCGCATGAGCGGACTGCTGGGCATGATGGACCACTGATCTGACCAAACAGTGGCAATTCTTATGTTCTTATGGAAATGACTGAGAAAAAAACACTCTTTTACAAAGTCATGGTAGCGATGCTGTCACGGTAAACACCCCAAAGCTCTTCATTTCCTTCATCACCACTGTGGCTTTGTAAAAGAGGCCTATGTTATTTGCATGTGATATTCTGAGAGCAATACTTGATTGAATTTTTCTTTTCTTTATTTGCTGGCTTTGTTTTGTTGCATGGAAATGGGCATTGTCTGTTTATGCTGTTTGGTTTCGCTTCACACTGAGAAAAGCAGTAAGCCATGTGGTAATGGTTTGTTTTTACACTGAAAAAAAGCACTAGGGCCCCCCCTTTTATTAAGCTGCGGTAGAGCATTTTAGCATGTGCTGATGAGGCAAATGCTCCGATGCTCATTCAATTCCTAATAGCGTTGGAGGATTTATTTTGCCGTCCTGCGCTAAAATACTCTACCTCAGCTTGATAAAGGGGGACCTAAGTTATTTGTCTGTGATATTCTGAGGGCAGTTCTTGATATATTTGCAACTGTGTCTGTTTTGCTTTACTTGTTGTAATTTTGCTTTACTTGTTGTAATTTTGTGAGATTTGTATGTTTTGGAGAGAGCTGGACTAAAATATCACTAGTATTGAGATGATGTTTGGTTTTGTGTGCACAGTGCAGAACTTAGCATGCCTCACAGGTTATACTTTATTCTTTTATTTTTTCAATCAAAATAAGTTGGAAACTCCTTCCACACAGATACATACACTATAAGCTTAAAATGTTTATTTGCTATATAAGCCCTACCCCCAAAATAAGCCCTAGTCCCTGAATTCGCCAGCAGCAGCGCTTCCCCCTGCCTTTGCCCCCACCACGCAGCTGAACCCTCGCTGACTCTCCCATTTTTCCCTCCCGTCCGAACTCCGCTAACCCTCTGACCGCGAGACCTACTACCTCCCTCCACAGAGCAGCATTGGCAGCACTCTAAACAGGCTGCTTCGCAGCCTTCTCCCGCTGGGGGATTCCCTCTGTCACATCACTGATAATGTCATCAGCAATGCGGTGCATGGAAGGCCCTAGCGGGAGAAGACCACGAATCAGCCTGTGTAGAGTTCTGCCAACACTGCTCTGTGGAGGGAGGTATGTAGGTCTCGCGGTTGGCAGAGATCAGATGGGAGGGAGAGATGGAAGGATGGGATGGTCAGTGGGGATTCGGTTGCACAGCAGGGGGGGGCTGCTCAAGGGTTCTGCTGCAGCTGTACGGAAGGGAGGGATAGAAGCTGGGCAAGGGTTCTTCTGCATGAGGGATGGGAGGAAGGGATAGAAAGCTGTGCACAGTGCAAGGGTTCTGCTGCACAGGGAGATGGGAGGGAGGGATAAAAAGATGCTGCAGAGGGAAGGTACAAGGGGATGGGTGAGAGGGGAGGAAAGATGCTGCACATGTGGGGGAGAGAAAGGAAAGAGGTAGAATTGGGGTGGAGGAGAGGAAGGGAGAGATGATCATTGTACATGAGAAAAATAAGACCTACCCTGAAAATAAGACCTAGTATGTTTTTTGGGCCCAAAATTAATATAAGACACTGTCTTATTTTCGGGAAAACACAATAGTCCACATGGCTCTGATTCTATAAACCGCATCTAAGTCCTGAGCACCATTTGATGCAGTTGTCAATCAACCACTAGGCACTGTTTATAGAATCACACCTAGCATCACCTTAGCGTTCTTAGATATTGGTAGCCGTTAAATCCTTAGGCACACTGCCATTTATACCAGGTTTTTCTTGGCCTAAATGAGTGTATCTAAGGTAGGCGCCTACTGGCACCTAACTCAAATCATGCTCAAATTCTTCCCCAAATCCACCCCAAATATGCTCCTAATCACACTTACTTGCCAGTAAACGCCACTAGGCATCTCGATGTAGATACCCACCTCCAAGTGGTAGGCATCTACCAAGTTGGGTGCTTACCAGCAAATTAATTTTTTTAAATCGTTTTTTATTGTCTTTTAATAGTGCTTTCAATTATCAGTGCCAATTAAGTCAATTAAAAAAATTAAGTTAGGTGCCTAGATTGGCTAGGCACGCCAATCTAGGTGCCTAACTATAGGCATCTTTTATAGAATCAGGACCTACGTTCTTAGTGCACAACAACTAAAGTGTTTTGTAGTAAGCCTTTTCTCACGTGCTAACCATGTATTGCAGTTTAATGCCATTTCATTAAAGGGCTCCTAAGTTTGTAGCCAAGGTAATGGAGTATTAAGTGACTTGTCCAAGATCACAAGGAGCAGTAGTGAGATTTAAACCTTGGCTTTCATGGGTCTCAGCTCAGTGCTCAGATATTCCTCCACTCCATTCCACAACATAAACAAAACATATCTTAATCAACTAATTATCTCTTACCTGGTTGTGATGGTCAGCATTTTTTAAAACACTGACCATCAGAGACTAAACTAGGCCTGAATTTTTAATGCCTAGCTTAATCTGGCTACCATCACTGAATATCCTGGTCTTGCCAGGCTGATATTAGTGCCAATACCTGGATAACTAATCAGTCCTAGTTAGGAGTGCATTATATATGTCCAACTTGCTGGTAATTGCCCAGTCACCATAGTAAATATCAGAGGTACCTAGATAACTTCTGGGTCTGTCCCAACTCCATCTCACTCCAGCATTAACCGCATAATGCCAGAGTGGTCAGAACTGATTTTCAGTGGCATTGTCTAGATAAGTGCTCCAAATATCTGATAGCTGCACAGCGCTATTTCACCAGGCCGTTCTTGCCCAGTCAAATATCACTAAATGTCAACCTCAATTGTTTTTGGTTCTTTCTGAAAGTGAGATAGCTCAACTTCAATTTAATGTCCAAGCAAAATGAATTGCAAACTAGTGAAACACTTCCTTTAATCATATAGATGTGTGGAAAAAAATATCTAAAAAGATTAGAAGGCAGCAGTGCCAATTATAGATCCCTAATGAGATGTTAAGGTCCTCAAAGCCATGTGTTTCTTGATGTGGAGGGCCATTTTTGATATGACATCAAAGACTGAGTTTGGACATTTTGTGAAGTGCGTCCAAAAATCAAGTAGAGAAAATGGCCATTTTTGAAACTGCAAACCATTCATCTATTTTTTCCTGAAAATAACCTTTCTAGACGTGTTTGTTCCACACTTAGTGCGTCTATCTTATTTGACCATTTTTCGAAAAATGAAATGTCCAAATCAAAACCAAACCAAACAAGTCATTGAGATGTAAGAGGAGTCAGCATTTTTAGTAGAAAGGCCACACAGACATCCCAGGAGAGTAGTGGGACACCCTAGGGGGCACTGCAGTGAACTTCACATAAAGGGTCCCAGGTACACATCTAACCATAACCTACTTACAATGTATGGGAGTGCTCTCCAAAACTCACTGAAAACCTATTGCACCCAACTGTATATAATCCTGATAGCTTTAGGTCTACAGGTGTCACCTATACGTCAGTAAAGTAGGGTTTTGGTGGGCTCACACATTCCATCACAAGAGAGATATAAGTCTTGTCCCCTTCTCTGGAGTCCACTGCACTGACTACCAGGCTACAACAGACATCCGCTTGCTGCTTTACTAAGACTGGCCATAACATATGCTGCTGTCATACAGACAGGTATATTCCCATCTTTAGGGATGGGAGGGGGATTAGTAACCACTGGGGAAGTTGGGAGTGGAGTCATGCCTTAATCCTTCCAATGGTTATCTGGTTAGTTTGGGCACATTTCTGGCACTTATTTGTTATTTAAAATAGGTCTAGCCCCAAACATCCAAATTGTGCACTAGATGTTTTGCAAACGATAATTAAACATTTTATAAAACATCCATACCCCCTTGAAATTTAGATGAACTACTGACAAATGGCATAGAAAACCATCTCAAAAAAAGGTTTAAAACGTCCAAGTGCCATTTTATGACTTTTTGGGATGTGTTTGTCATCTGAAAATGAGCCCCATGTGCCAAATAGTGAGAGCCAATGCCTTTCAGAGCTCTAAATATAATAATCAAAAGTTTAGAAATAATGTTTCATTGATGCAGGAACCAGCAGAGAGCAAGCAGTTCCTGCACATTTACAATTGTAACTTGCACTTAACTGTTCTCAAATTACCTCCTTGGCACATGCTGAGAGGGAGCTGACCTCATCACTAGAAAGAAAGGGTAAAGTGTCCGTGTGCAGCAGTCTGGCCTAGTGCTAAAATTGAGTGCTATAGCTCAATTTTGAATAACATGGTGATAGATCCAGTTTTAACAAGGCCTCTTAGTACCAGTGATGATGGTACACACTGACTTGTGACTAATGTGTATGTGGCTCTCTGCCTAATGTAAATTAAGGCACAAAAGTATTTATCAAAGAATTGTTTCCAGTGCCAGGGGAAGGTAGTAGTTTAAAGCACATGTAAACCAAAGAAGATTTAATGGGCTGTTGATTGGGGCACATACAGTTCTCTGAGAAATTTAAAAACATATTTATATTATTTTTTTTTTTTAGCTTAGCAGACATGTAGGTAACCATAGCAATGAAATTATTTCAAATTTAATTTTGCTTCTCATTAATATAGAGAAAATATATATTACATACTCCAGAAAATAATAGGGCAGCAATAAAATTGAGGGCAAAGTACATAACTCAAGTGAGCAATTAAAATAAATCCAACAGTTTGCAGACAACCAATACACTTTTTCCTTGTGCCATAATGTGTAGTGGGTTGGGATTTGGACAGCCCTGACAGCGACAGAGTGAAAATATATTTGTGGGTTGGGTCTTGAGGGGACCTGGAAGAGAAAATTCTCAAGGCTCAATTTTTAGAGGCAACAGTCTCCCCCCCCCCCTGTTGTGTCTTTATACAGTCTTCCTCAAAAGCCAAATCACTCTGGCAGTATGATTAATAATATATGGGCCAATTTTCAAAAGAAGTTATACATTTATGAGTGGCTAGTAAATGTATAACATCCTTATCTGTAGATATTCAGCTGCCATATGGATAGTGATGGACTGAAAATACATCTAGCTTTCTGTCACTGTCTGTATACTGGAGGTGTGGAAGGTCAGAGAACCAATATTTATCTGACAGTGGCAATTTTCAGCTGCCATCCAGATGAGCTATATGTGTACCAGCAAGAGTCAGCATTTACCATGCGTATTCATTGCCACTGAATATACCTATTTATTTAAATGCCACAGCGGCAATTTAAATTAAAATGCCCCAATTTACTGGGCAATGTTAAAAATGAACAGATCATCTGTTATGTCACAACCACTACTCTGAACAGAAAATTGGGGGGAAAAAATCAAAACAAAAAGACCCAGGGACCGATGTTCAGCACTATGTCCTGCTGAATGCCCCACTCAGTGATCAGACGCTGCCAATATAAGGTGACTAGCTGACTAATATAGATGTTTTGGTTTGTAAAATGACTCTTCATTTTGGATATTCTCATGTATTTTTTTGAACAGGAAACGCCAACATATTTCCTGCTCTAAAATGGCTGTGAGATGGACTTTTTTTTGGATGTTATGAGCAAGGCATCCCAATTCTGACTTGGACGTCCTTTCGAAAATGCCCCTCTGTGTTAAGTGTCTGGGCTTAAGCAAATGAGAATCATGTTACCAATTGTCCTCATTATAACTGTTTAATCTTTGAGCATAAATACACTGGCTATAGATTTTTAAAAGGAAAAGTGTGTTGAATTATTTTGCTTTACTTTCCAAGTCTTATAGCCTGCAGATACCTATTCAGCTCATAGAAAGAAAATTGTAGATATTCCAAGAAGTATGGCATGATGTTACAGAAAATAACAAAACATTATCTAAATTAATAATTAGTCAACCCAGTATTCTCTAAACAAAAAGATTTTAACTGCTCTTCTAAATGAGAATTAGTCTGTTAGACATTTAGGCCCAGAGGGCTGGATTCTGCAACCTGCACCAGTATCTGCTGGTGCCTCCAAGACCAGCGCCGGTCATGTGTCGATCATGTACCGGTGCTGGTTGCAGAACCGTGGCTATGTGAAACAGAGGCACCAGAAATGTAGGCCAGCATTTTGAAGGCCTGCATTTCCAGTGCCTGTGTCTCATGTGAACTTGATGTTAGCCGTGACTTCTTCAATCTTAGGCACCCGTTAGGTGCCTTCATAGCTACGATTACTGTGCCAGTTTGGGAGGCGCCAGCAGGTGGCTACATTTTTTTCCTTATTGGCAGTTTAATTACTTTCTAACAGTGTGGTCAATTAAGTTAGGTGGGGGTATGGCAGCTACCGCTGCCTAACTTAAGCCGCCATTTTTAGAATCAGCCCCAGATTCTATAAACTGCACCTGAACTTAGGCACCTAGATTGATGCACCTAGCCAATCTAAGCGCCTAATTATTTAAAAAGCTTAATTGCTAATGAGCATTAATGAGCTCATACTTGGCAAAAATTAAAATGTATTGGGTTGCAGGCACTTAGCACAGTTGGTGTCTACCGCTTTCAGGTAGGTACCTAGCCCAAGGCAGAAAGTGGGTGTTGTTATGGGCAGATCATGGGATGATCTTGGGTGTGTTTTGCTTATAGGCACCTAAATTGGACTTAGGCACTGGTATTTAGGCCAAGAAAATCCTGGCATATATAGGGGGCACCTAAGTTTTTGATGCCTACTGTCGCCTAAGTTCAATTTAGGTGCTGATAGGCGCAATTCTATAAATGGCATCTAACTCATGATTGACATGTGCTATGTGCTGCATTAGGCATTGTTTAGAGAATCAGAGCCTTAATCTCTACAAGAGGAGAATTCCAGCTCGAAATCATTCGATACATAAATGAGGAATTAGCATGTCTAAGAGATTTAGGGCTCCTTTTACAAATCCACTCTAGCGATTCCCTTGCAGCAAATGTGATGAAGCATATAGGAACTGAATGGTTTTCATCACATTTACCATGTGAGAATCACCAGCACAGATATGTAAAAAGGGCCCTTAAACCCTTTGACAGGAAGGAAACTTACCCCCCTCCTTTACAAAGCTGCACCAGCGTTTTTAGTGCAAGACGGGGCGGTAACAGTCATAGGAATTCTGAGCATCGGAGCTGTTACCGTAGCGGCCCGTGCTAAAGACGCTAGCGCAGCTTTGTAAAGGAGGGGGTTGAGTGTCCATTATAACCAAATCAGCTTTAAATGGAATGGCAAATTAATTTGTATGAGGTAGGCTTTAAAATCATGGGTGGGCGTGAGCTCAAATTGGCATGGTATGCCACTGCTTAAATGTGACTGAAACAGGTCTAGATAAACCCTCATTTTTTAGACATGGATGTTTCCTCTCCTTTTGGATTTCCCTAATTTCACCCAAAACACACCCACAACATGCCCCCCTGCCGTTTGGATAAACCATAGGGTGAAACATCAAAATTCTGACTTTCTAAAATAAGGATTTGGATATTTTTAGAAAATCTACCTTTTTAAAAGTATTTTAAGATGTCCCTCTGCTTTAAAAATTAGCCCCAAAGACTTCTACCATATTGGTAAGATATTCCTAAAGGCAGGGATGAAGAATTAATTATTATAAAATGTTCTTGTACAGAATAGAGCGATACTGCAAATGCCTTTCTACCACTGAAAATAAAGATAGTTAGCAAAGAAAAATTCAAGAATATACCGTATGTACTCAAATATAGGACGAGATTATTGGGCCAAAAAGTGGCCCAAAAATGGGAGTCTCGTCCTATATTCAGGTCATCACCTGACCCCTTCCCCGACTTGATGCAGGCCTCTGATATGTCAGAACAGGAGAGATCCCTCCCGTCATCTATCCCAGCCTGGCCGATACAAATATATACATTTTTTTAACCCCATATATGCTTGAATATAGAATGAGATTTTTGGGCCAAAAAAATGGCCCAAAAATGGGGGGTCTCGTTCTATATTCAGGTAATCACCTGACCCCTGCCCTGACTTGATGCAGGCCTGTGATAGGCTGAGACAGGAGAAATCCCTCCCTTCTCCCAGCCCGGCCGATGCAAATATTTTTTTTTTTACCTCCCTCACCCCCATGTACCTTTTCTGTTATCCCTGGTGGTCCAGTGGTGTATGGGCAGGACCGCGCTCCTGCCCTGCGCACCTCTTTCCGGGCTCGGGGCTCGTCAGTTGGGGCTTGGGGCTTTTGGCGCACAGGCACACAGGAGTGAGCTTCTTGAGCTCCCGCGTGGCCCTGCACTGCTAGCTGAATGGCTGGCATCAGTTCTCACGGGACTCGCGGGACCTGGCGGCAGCAATTCAGCTAGCAGCGCAGGGCCACATGAAAGCTCGAGAAGCTCACTCCTGCGTATCTGTGCGCCACAAGCCCCAAGCCCCAATTGACGAGCCTCGAGCCTGGAAAGAGGTGCACAGGGCATGAGTGTGGTCCTGCCCATACATCGCTGGCCACCAGGGATAACAGAAAAAGTGCGGGGATGGGGGGGGAAATAAAAAAAATTATTTGTATCAGCCGGACCAGGTCAGGAGATGAGAGGGATCTCTTCTGTCCTGGCCTACCACTAGAGCACCAGAGGTGGAAGAGGAGGTGGGACAGGGTGCAGAGCCTAGCAAGGAGGGGGGACTGGGTGCAGTGCTGAGCCTGGCTAGTAGTGAGGGGAGCTGGCTGCATAGCCTGGTAGGGCAGGGAAGGAAGGGGGCTGGGTGCAGAGCTTTGCAGGGCAGGGAGGGAAGGGAGCTGGGTGCAGAGCCTGGTAGGAAATGGGGCTGGGTGCAGAGCCTTGCAGGGTAGGGAGGGAAGGGGGCTGAGTTCAGAGCCTGGCATGGGAGGGCGTTAGGGAGAGGACACTGGGCGCAGATCCAGGCAGAGCATGGCACTTGAATATTAAGCCCCCGTCATATTCGAGTCAACCATTTTTTTTTTTCTTTCTTTCTTTTTTGGGGGGAAAATGGGGGTCTCGACTTATATTTGGATCGACTTATATTCGGGTATATAAGGTGAGTTATTGTTAACAAATAAAAAAGTATATTATTGCAAGATAATAGGCTAATTGTAAAGAAAATATTTTGACTATTACATCAACTGACTAGTTTAAATCATCTATTCACTACTGATGGACCTGTTGGAACTACAGCTACTGAATTAGCAAATTACTTTAGAACTAAAATTCAGATAATAAGGGACCAACTTATTCTTTGTAATTTGTAATAATTATTTTTTGTAATACCAATTCCATGATTGATATACCTGTTGACAAAAGTTGGCTCCAGTTTACTGAGATTTAAGTCACTGATGTAAAATGATTTTTTTTTTTTAATATGTAAATTCTTTTTGATGTCTGGATGTTGTCCTGCTCACTTATTTAAATTAACAGTTTTTACATTTTTTACATTTCTTACTCAATGGCTCATCATTTGGCATCTGATATCTTTCATAATGCAGGAGGAAACAGTGTACTTATACCTATTCCAAAGAATTTTAAACAGAGCTTATCCGAAACCTGTAATTATCGACCAGTTGCACCCATTCCTCTATTCATTAAGATAATGGAGGAGTATATAACTGAACACTTAGGGCTCCTTTTACTAGCGGTTTTAGTGCGCGCTTAACACGCGCTAAATGCTAATGCCTCTATAGAGCTTGCGTTAGTATTTTTCATTTAGCGCGTGGTTTGCATATGCTAATCTTGAGCGCGCGCTAAAAACGCTAGCGCACCTTAGTAAAAGGAGCCCTTATTTTCAACAATTTTGTATCTTGCATTCTTCACAATCTGGTTGCAAAAAACCCAAAACTATAGTACTCACACTGAGACAGTTGTTTCAGCCCTGATGGCATATGATAAAGAATTAATATGTAGAACTCAATGCACTATTATTATTTAATTTGACCTGCATAGCGCATTTGAGCTAGTAGATTTTGAAGTGATGTTAAAAGTTCTTAGCCACTTTGGTATTCAGGGACAAGCTCTGTCCTGGTTTAAGATTTTTCTGACCGGACACTTATACTGTGAGGAAAGACGGGATTTTCTCAGTCACTTGGCATCCCTTGAGTGGCATCCCAAAGAGTTCACCACTGTCTCCTATACTTTTCAACTTATTAAAGCAATCATTGGGAGCCACCCTGGAACAGTTAGGGATTAAACATTTCATCGTTGTAGATGACATTACTACCGAAATATCTGTCTCCCAGATGTGGTCTGAAACACTGTCTGCGATCAGAATTTTTGTCAGTACAATAGATATGTGAGTTTCTGCTCATCACCTTAAACTTAATAAGAGTAAAACAACATTTTTATGCGCTTGGTTCTGAAAAAGACTCTTGATATACAGTTCTGATATGATCATTTTTCTTTAGCTCTCCATTCTAAGGTTTTGGGAGGTTGAAGTTGATAACCTACTAATAATGTGCTGTCATATTCAATCCATTATCAAACATGCTTTCATCTTATTAAGAAAATTAAGAATTATAAGAAAATATTTCCAATTGGAAACTTTTTGGATATGGTATAATCTCTGATCCTTTCAAGATTAGATTACTGTAATCTCACTTTAGCCATCTATTTTAAATATCTTATTAATCGTTTACAACTGATATAGAAATGTGCAGATAGACCAGGGTTGCCCAAGTCCGGTCCTCGAGATCTACTGGTAGGCCAGGTTTTCAGGATATCCACAATGAATATGCATGAGAGAGATTTGCCAGCACTGCCTTCTTGGTATGCAAATCTCTCTCATGCATATTCATTGTGGATATCCTGAAAACCTGGCCTGCCAGAAGATCTCGAGGACCGGACTTGGGCAGCCCTGAGTTAGACTAACCTTTGGTATGAACTTCATCGGTTGCTTGTTGCTGCTACCATTCAGTTTAAATTGGGTATTACTATCATTAAAATCCTAGGAGGTGATGCATCAGTTTATATTGCAAATCTTGCTGTATTGCTTCTAGGACTCCATACAAAATATCAAACTCACACTCTTTTACAGCTAAAATTTCCAATGTTTTAAGGCTCTCAAATCAGCTAGACAACTTCTTCTTTCTATACAATATCAGTTACCAAAAAGCGTGGGATAAACATTAAGGATCTCTAAGTAGAAAACGAAGGATGTAAATTAAAGAACTAAGGCTGGTACTGGACAGATTTGCACAGTCTGTGTCCCATATGTGGTGATTTGGTGTAGGATGGGCTGGGAGGGCATGAATAGGAACTCCAGTAACTTGGAACACGAAGATGTTACTGGCCAGACTGTATGGTAGATATACAAACAGGACGGTTGGATAGGCTGGAGTGATCTTGAACGGCAACTTCAGCATTTGGAACCTAGGACAATATCAGGTGGACTTTACAGTCTATGACCCTGAAATATCAAAGAAGAGACAAGTTTATGTATTTGTATTGGGTATAACTAATGGGCAGACTGGATGGACCATTCAGGTCTTTATCTGCCGTCATTTACTATGTTACTAAGGGCTCCTTTTACGAAGGTGCGCTAAGGCCTTAACACGTGGAAAAGCGTGCACTAGCCGCTACTGCCTCCTTTTGAGCAGGCGGTAGATTTTCGGCTAGCACGCGCTAATCCAGTGCGTACAATAAAAACGCTAGCGCACCTACGTAAAAGGAGCCCTAAGTTAGTTAAATTATGGAATGAATTACCATTTTGTTTAAGATAATGAATGTGCAATCTTAAATTTATGAAAAATCTGAAAGCTTTTTTGTTTTGTTAAATTGTTTCATCTACTTATTGATCATCAAGATTGTGATATGTTATTTTCTTTTGGATTGTAATTTCATATGTTATCCATCCTGAAATTGAATAGGTGCAGGTGGAATATAAGACTCACCCTCCTCCACCCCCTGTCCCCCGTCCCCCCCCCCCCCCGCCGTTTACAAAATCACGCAAGAGGTTTTTAGCACCAGCTGGCACGCTGAATGCTCTGCACTGCTCCGACACTCATAGGAATTCTATGAGCATTGGAACAGTACAAAGCATTCAGCGTGCCATCTGGCGCTAAAAACCGCTTATGCGGTTTTGTAAAAGGGGAGGTTCAGTATAACATAGCAGGGTTGATGCGGGGAACAGTATGCGAATAAGTTTCACTTGGAAAAGAACTGGCACAGATAGCAGGGGCAGGTTGTGCATATTTTTCCAACTCAGTTTTCAAAAAGAAACTTTTCCATTTGAAAACTGATGTAAAGCCTGCTGGCAAAACTACCCACAGACTTTACATATGCATCTTTTGAAAGGAGGCCTTTATATACAGTGTAGTATTTGTCAGTTTGAGGCCTTGAAGCAGCACAATGCCAGTACAACTGCAGTCCTTACAAAATGGGGCCATCGAGGGCTGCCAGCAGCCGAGGCTTTTTTTTTTTTCCCCCCAATTGAGATACTTGGAATTCCATGATAACGTGTCTATGCCACAACACTGTTGGTTGCTTATACAATTGTGCTTTGCCATCCTGTTCCTATTATGCTGAATTTACTGCACCTTCTGCGTGCTAGGACTTTAAATTAGTATGACTTGTACAGGGTACCTTTCATCCTAATAAGAGTTTACTTTATACAAGTTTATACAAGTTTTACTACAGTTCCATCTGCTAACAAAACATCACACAAACTAACAATGCTAGGTACCTAATTTAATACATATTAATTTACTTTAAAGCAGCAATAAAATTTTGGGTATGATTTTATTTTGAAGATGGAAAAGTGCATTTCCAGTTAGGCACAATAGATTGGTTTGCATATCTGTTGTGAATGACAGCCCTGTGTATATGAGGGGCCGCTGAAAAATTCTCAGCCCAACCAACAAAGATGGGGCAGTCTCCTTCAAGGGCTATACTGCACACCGACCCAAATTCTCTAAATGGCGCAGGTAGGCGCCCAAGCTCAATGATAAACACCGTTTAAACAACATGTTTCACTGATTTTCATGGTGCCTACCGGAGCCTGAAAAAAAAATCAGCATAGGCGCTTTATGGCACCTAATGCCACAGTAGCCGTGGCTAATGTCAGAAGCGGTGTTAGGTGCTGTAAAGCACCTATAGAGGCTCGATTCACATCAAAGGTAGATGCCAGAAATGTAGGCCTGGAAAACCCTGGCCTATATTTCTGGCACCTACCTTTGCCAGAGGCACGATTCTCTAACCGACACCGTCACATGATTGACACACTTTTTCCAATCCGTATTTTTCCAACAGAACCAAAAAAGTGGAGAATCACCGAGCTAAGGGCTCCTTTTAGTAAGCTGTGCTTGCGGTTTTAGCGCGCGCTTAGCGCACGCTAGACGCTAACGCCAGCATTGAGCTGGCATTGGTTCTTGGTGCGTAGCAGCAGTGCAGCACACGCTAAAAACAGTAGCGCACCTTAGTAAAAGGAGCCCCAAGTGTATAGCCCTCGATGGAGACTGCCCCAACTTTGTTGGTTGGGCTGAGAACTTTTCAGCAGCCCCTCGTATAGGGAAATGAGAGGTGTAGTATGTAAATTAGCTCAGAGATATTATGGTTTGCTAGCCCATATGTTCTAAAATGTAATCAATTATTGAAATCTATTGCCACTGAATGTAAATATTGTTTGTGAAGTTTAGGGCATTTATATACTACTACTAACCCAGTGGTCTCAAACTCAAACTCTTTGCAGGGCCTCATTTTGGATTTGGAGGTACTTGGAGGGCCTCAGAAAAAAATAGTTCATGTCTTATTAAAGAAATGACAATTTTGCATGAGGTAAAACTCTTTATAGTTTATAAATCTTTCCTTTTGGCTAAGTTTTAATAATAATATTGTCATTTATAGCTAAAGAGACATATGATCAAGAAACTGCTTTATTTTATTTTTGTGATTATGATAAACATACCGAGAGCCTCAAAATAATACCTGGCGGGCCGCGAGCTTGAGACCACTGTACTAACCCCACTGTTTTCATTTTAAAGGGAAAAAATAAAAAATAAAGGAAGGAAAGGAAAAACTCAGACGCCATTCAAAATAAAAATAAAATAAATGAGGTCAGTACTTGAATTTCAAGGAGAGCTGGCTGAACTGATTTTAGGTAAAACACATTTAGAGGGAATTACTCCCCAAATGCAGCATAGTTGATTCTGGCCTCTGCCACAAGTCTACGTCTTGTTCACCCCACCCCTGTGAGAGCTGTAAAGAATTCAGAAAGAAGTAGGGGGGAGTGTAGTTCTCTCTTGGATTTTCTAGCTTAGCCTCTTTAAAGTTTTCTTATAATGGTAAAGATAAGTTTGGTAAGAAGAGAGGAACATTTTTAAAACACACAGGAAATATTTACTATCCTACATATTATTGCTTCAATAATCAGGTCAGCATTTTGTTAGCTTTAACAGGTCTATCACTCTTTTTGTGTGTGTGTGTGTGTATTCTCTTGTAATCAATAGGACACCAGAACAGTATGCAAAATGTCTGTTCTGAGGCTATGGTGGTGCTTGTAGTGGACAGGGCTTTAAAGGGTTATGGAAGAAATCTATATGTTCCGGTTTTAGTACCTGCGCTAAATATAAATGTTTGCTCATGTGATGAAATTACTTGCCAGAAACCCAGTGCTGAACAGAAACATTGATTTAGTAGCCTACATTTGCAAGCACGATGAGAAACTGTCCATTACAAATGGTTGCTTATTCTTAGCCACTTGTTTAATTTGAAGAGTCACATTACTGCTCCATGACTCAACCTCCCTCTTGCGGGCACTGAGGAAAAAAAAAAAAATTCTCATAACAAAACAATGCCATCCATTGTAAACTAGTGCCAGCCAGAGAGATAGCAGGAAGCAAGTGACTGTGCCAAATGAGTGAGTATTTCTTAATTCCAGGAATGTTTTAGATATTTGAAGTTGATTTCCAATGGAACAGCGATGACGGAGAAGCGTGGTGTACAAGTTCCAGTGATTACTCGCAGACTGGAACTGCTCGATATTTGCACCCTCTCCTTCTTGTCTGTGGGATTATCTCTGTCTGGCATGCTGTACTGGGAAGAGTGAATAATGCAGTTTCATACTGATCACGGGCATACTGTAAGTAGCTTCTCTTTGTGAAAGCCTGAAAGCCTTCCTGGGTCTTAAACTTTTATTTACGCTTTTGGTTTCTTTTTGTATGTGAAAAGATAATGCAGTAGCGTGGAATAAGGCAACCAGTAACTACATATTAACTTTGGTGGGTGTGAACACATAGAAACGTTCGCTCTTTGCAACTTTTGAATCCAAAAGGATCACTGTTTAGTGATACAAAAATAAATGCATATACAGTTGAAGTTTCTTTCATACTCCTATTTAAGTTTTTAGCAAACAGACTTAAAAAAACCTGAAGTATAGTTTGCCGCTTGAGTGCTGCAGAATTTAGAAGGCATATTTCAAAGTAATTCCTGAATGTAAACAGTGTTTTAAGCTACATAAATTGGCCATATGAAAATCACCCACCCTCAGTTTTGCTAAAAGTCAGTATATTGTTCAATAGCACAAATATTTTTAGCTGCACTGAGAGTTATTTCAGAGAACCATATTTTGTATAAAAAAAATAAAATTATATATATAGCTTGTATCTTCAAATCTGTGTGTACTTTTCAGCCAAATGTCTGTCCACATAAAAACAAGATTCAAGTGACCACATATTCCTGTGTCTAGTTTTAAAGTGAAAGTCCCTTTGAAAGCTGCTGCAATGACTACAGGTAAAATATATATGCAGACTTTGCACCTAAGTTGGCAAGTGCCCAATTAGAGATTAATTTTTATACAAGTAAAGCAATAGTGGAGTTACCCAGCATTGCCTGGAACATTTGATATTGTATCATTCATATTTTGAGGCAAATAGACTGCAGATTCAAGCTCAACAACCTCAAAAACCCACAGGTTCACGTTTTGTGCTCAAGTTTAATCGAGTTAATAAAAATTTGATCAAATCGCTGCTCAGTAGTTCTCTACTACTATTGAATGTCACAATCTCATTGGTCAGAAAGGTAGGCCAGCCTGCTGGAGGTGGAAAAACCAATGTTTTTTCAAGTAAATGTACTGTAGTTGTTGATCTTCTGGATGAGAGGTACCCTGAGACAAGGGTATAATCCAGAAGGACCTAAGCTAGCCTGTATCCATCCAGTTTTGCTTCAGGCCCACCCGGCAGTCAGATGCACTTTTCTGTACTTGGCAGCCATCCTCAAGCCCCGCCAGCTGTAGAAATCCAGAGCCGGCCCTGATCCCCCCTAAAGCTTGGCTGTCAGTGATTCAAAGTGACATCACTGATGCAGGCACCACATGCATGATCAATTCAAAGATTAGGAAAGCTGGCAGATTGCACAATAGTATAATAAGGGGTAATTTCAATTACTTAAAAATCAAATGAAAGAGCATGATTAATCACCTTAAACTCCAAAGCATGCTCTATATATTCACTAGAACCCCTTTCATAAGCCTAACCTATTAAATTATACATCCATATCCATATACCAAAAAAAATAAATAAATAAAAAATACAAAGTGGAGAAAAAACATCAAGTTTGTCTTCATAGGTCAAAAAAAAACACCCCTCCACTTTGTCTGATGTTTAAAACCACATATAGTTCATCAAAACAACAATAATAGTAGGCCCCAACAATGGTAATCAGCTTTCATAAAGAGAATCAGCTCAAAAAAATATTCACACACAGTTCAAGCAGTTCTACTTAAACTCTAATACTTGATTGTTAATTCATCCATTGTAGCAAGGCAAAATGAAGCAGGTCTTTCCATGACATTTATCTGTCAGCTTCACAGACTTCACCAGCGCACTGTCGTGTCCCACTAACCAGACAGGGAATCCCCATTTTGCCACAGGCTGCATCAGGAGTATATCCTCATCCTTGCAACCAACCCCCCTAAAAAAGAACGGGGTGTCATTGTAAACAATACTCTGAAACCGTCCGCCCATTGAGCAACAACAGCCAAAAGAGCTAACAAGATGCTAGGAATTATTAGAAAAGGGATGGTAAACAAGACTAAGAATCTTATAATGCCTCTGCATCGCATCATGGAGCAATGCAGAGGCACCTTGTGTATAGCGTTCAATTCTGGTCACCTTATCTCAAAAAGATATAGCAGAACATGATCAACAGGAAGATGCTGGACTAGGGAACTAGGACTAACTGGGAGCCAAGTGTTAAAATACCTGCATGTATTTCTAGAACACTGCATTTACTATTCTGTTTAATATGTTGCATTATTTTGAATTTTTGGGTCTATAAATCCCTGATGTATATTTGGTGTGTATAATACCATCAATAACAGAGGTACTGAAGAGGCAGCTAGTAGACAGTGAACTGGTTGATATTGTGTATTTGGATTTTAAAAAGGCATTTGACAAGGTACCTCATGAAAGACTTCTGAGGAAATTAGAAAGTCATGGGATAGGAGGTAATGTCCTTTTATGGACTGTGAACTGGTTGAAAGACGAAAAAAAGAGAGTGGGGTTTTTTTTAAAAATAATTCTTTATTGATTTTTAAACAAGAACAGTGTTATATAAATAAAAGAGCAGTATATTATTGCATTCAGTCATAACACTAATATCTATATAAATAACAGAATTATCATTCAATAATTACATTATTTTGCATGTAGTAATAACATAAGAACCAAGTAAATAATATAAAATGAAACCAAGTTACCTAAAATATCATTATCAATATTTCCTCCCAACCCCCCACCCTCCCTGGATGTGTAAAGATAAATAAACCAAGAAAAAAATAAGACAAAATACAGTATTATATTTGTACAAATGTAGTCAATGGGCACCTAATTTTGTTGAATATTCCACTAAGTCCCCTACACTCTGCATTAATTCGTTCATATTTGTATATAGTACACACATTCACCCACCAGAAAGTATAATTTATTCTATCATGATTCTTCCAATTACTTGTAATCAATTGAATGGCTATACCTGTAAGAATTAAAAATAGACGACTTTTATACTTATCTAAAGTGGGTTTAACATGTAAAATTGTTCCACAAATTATAGCCTCATATGTTAATGGAATATTTGAGAGTGGGTTTAAATGGTCAATATTCTCAATGGAAAAGGGTAAATAGTGGGGTTCCCCAGGGGTCTGTGCTGGGACCACTGCTTTTTAACACATTTATCAATGATCTAGAGATGGGAATAACTAGTGAGATAATTAAATTTGCTGATGACACAAAGTTGTTTAAAGTTGTTAAATCACAAGAGGATTGTGAAAAATTGCAAGAGGACCTTGTCAGACTGGGAGACTGGGCATCAAAATGGCAGATAATGTTTAATGTGAGCAAGTGCAAAATGATGCATGTGGGAAAGAGGATTCAAAACTATAGCTGTGTGATGCTGGGTTCTGTGTTAGGAGTCACTGCCCAGGAAAGGATTATTACTGAAACCCTCAACTCATTGTGCGGTGGCTGCTAAGAAAGCAAATTATCAGGAATGGAATGGAATACACAGATGAAAATGTTTTAATGCCCTTGTATCGTTTTATGGTATGGCCGCACCTTGAAAACTGTGTGCAGTTCTGGTTGCTGTATCTCAAAAAAGACATAGCAGAATTAGAAAAGGTACAGAGAAGGGCGACAAAATTGATAAAAGGGATGGGACGACTTCCCTATAAGGAGAGGCTAAAGCGATTAGGGCTTTTCAGCTTGGAGAAGAGATGGCTCAGGGGTGATATGATAGAGGTCTATGAAATAATGAGTGGAGTGGAAAGCATAGATGTGAATCACTTGTTCACTCTTTCCAAAAATACTAGGACTAGGGGACATGTGATGAAGCTACTAAGTAGTAGATTTAAAATAAACCGGAGAAAATATTTCTTCACACAATGTGTAATTAAACTCTGGAATTCGTTGCCGTAGAATGTTAGCGGAGTTTAAAAAAGGTTTGAATAATTTCTTAAAAGAGAAGTCCATAGGCCATTATTGAGATGTCTTGGGGAAATCCATTGCTTATTCCTAGGATAAGCAGCATAGAATCTGTTTTGCTACTTGGGATCTAGCTAGGTACTTGGGACCTGGGTTGGCGACAGGATACTGGGCCTGATGGACCTTGGATTTGTCCCAGTATGGCAATTCTTATGTTCCTATGTTCTAAGGGGGTCATGCCCTGCTGTGTTCAAAAGGACCTTTATTGTTCCCCTCCTTTTTTTAATAAAGAATGGTGCCCATATATGGAGAGCAGTGTTCCCTCTAAGGTAGGGATGTCCAACTTTTTGGCTTCTCTGGGCCGCATTGGCTGAAAAAAATGTTTCTGGGGCCGCACAAATGCGCAAACGCTGCAGCAAGACAGAGGAGGAAGCCGGCAAGATGGTAAACACCTGGGGGCAGCAGAGGAAAACACTGCTTCACCCTCAACCGGGGCCGCACAAAATACTTCACGGGGCCGCAGGTTGGACACCCCTGCTTAATGGGTCACCAGCTGAATCTAGTTCTTAGTGGCAAAATTGGTATTATCATGCAGCTGATTCTCATTTGTTAGTGCTGTGCAGGCTGCTGCCCCAAAGATTGAATTTTGTTATTACACACAGGGCATTTCTCAGATTGATCTATTGACACTTTTACCATTTAACACATATTTTCTGGAAGATTTTCCTTCTTTATCTCTAGTAGATAAGGCACGGATGTGAAATATTTCCTTGGGTGATGCTTTGGATGTAATAGGTACCCTACTGATTGGTACCATGAGGGGCTTGCTCTATTGTAAAGGCAGACTAGTAGGGCTGAATGCATTGGAAGAAAGCAGCACACAGGCGCGTCATTTGACAAATATCATCATATGCATAAATTCTATATGAAGGTGACTGATTGGTGTTCAGTCTCGTTTATTGAATAGAAAGGTAGCATCTCCTGTGTTTTCTGCCTATATTCTATACAAGTCAGATCAAGAAAGCTAATCAGAGAGAGGAGACATGATCGAGACGTTTAAGTATATTACCGGCCGTATCGAGATGGAAGAAAAGATTCTCTTTCTCAAAGGACCCTCAGCCACAAGAAGGCATCCACTCAAACTCAGGGGCAGGAAATTTCATGGCGACACCAGGAAATATTTCTTCACCGAGAGAGTGGTTGATCCTTGGAACGAGCTCCCGGTGCAGGTGATCAAGGCAGACAGCGCGCAAGAATTTAAGAGCAAATGGGATGCCCATGTGGGATCCCTTAGAGGGTTAAACCAAGGGAACCTGTCATCAGGAGTGGGATACCTAGGATAGTAGACTTGGGGGTGGGTCAGTAGAGTGGGCAGACCTGATGGGCTATGGCCCTTATCTGCCGTCATCATCTATGTTTCTATGTTTCTATTCAGGCATTTTTGTTAGTGACTTTGTTAAGTGAAAGGGCAATGAGTAAAAGCGCTTCTATGCTTTCTGTAGAACATTTCACTAGCTAAATTTGTGAAAAATAGTGAAGAATCTCTGAAAGTCGATGGTGGTGATTATGTCAAGGGGAATACTTGAGCCTGGGGAGACTCAGGGATGTAAAGCTGCCCTATAGATTTCTGCCCGTTGATGTTTACACTTTAGACCTACCTACAAAATGGTTAAGGGTTCCTATCCATAGGCTTGAGCCCTTACATTTACTCATGGGTAATCAGAGTTAGCAGGAGGGGGGTGGTCCCTACTAAGTAGAAGCATGCCTTAGTGAGACCAGTCTACTAGGGAGTCTTTTTGGACTGCTTGCATCCAGTTCACTATAGACCAGGGGTCTCAATGTTCCTCCTTGAGGGCCGCAATCCATGATTTCCCTAATGACTATGCAAGATATCTATGTGCATGCACTGCTTTCAATGCATATTCACTGGGGAAATCCTGAAAACCCGACTGGATTGTGGCCCTCAAGGAGGGACTTTGAGATCCCTGCTATAGACCAATATCTAATTTATGTTTTGTTGCTAAAGCTGTGGAGAAAGTAGTTCTTCAGCCTACTTGAACGCACCTTTGCATTTACACATTATGCAAATTTTAAATTATAGAATACTACTTAGCACCCATAGGGGCCCTTTATTAAGCTGCTGTAAACACCAATGCGTGCTTCAGGTATTATCATGCAGTTTTGGAATCAGTGTGCGCTATCCATGTGCTAAAAAATAAATTGTTTTTTAGTGCAGGGGTGTGTTGAGAGGCAGGGAGTAGGATGCTCTTTGCTAATTGGTTAGCACAACTAACCAATTAGTGCATGGTTAGCCTGAGAGCCCTTAGACCCTGATTCTATAACAGCATCTAACAATTAGGCACCATTCAGCGCAGTTGCCAATCATGCACTAGGCACCATTTATAGAACTGTGCCTAGTGGTGCCTAATCATTCTTAGATGCTGGTAGACATTGAATCCTTAGGTGCACTTCCATTTAGGCCAGGGTTTTCTTGGCCTAAATGAGTGCACCTAAGGTAGACCTCTATCAGTGTCTAAGTCAAACCATGCCCCAAATCTGCACTCAACCATGCCTACTTACCAGCAAGCCCCTCAGTGTAGAGGCTTACATTAAAGTATTAAGGGTCCAATTCTATAAACGGTGCCTAAATTATAGGTGCCTACAAATGTATCACTTAGCGCATGTCAAGCTTAAAGTAGGCACCATTTATAAAATCACGCCTAGTGGCACATAAAGTGGACTTATGCACCAGTAGGCATCTAAACTTTAGGCGTACCCTATTTATGCCAGTGATTTCTTGCTCTAAATACTTTAGATGCTTGCATGCAAAATATGCCCATTATCCACCCCTAACCATGCCTACTTTCTGATGGGCATCGTAGACTAGGCACCTACCTGAAAAAGGTAGGCGCCTACCGAGTTAGGCATCTACTTCCCAATTAATTTTAATTCAAGCCAATTATGTGGTGCTAATTGCTTGTTATGAGTGCCAATTAAGGTTTTTAAATAATTAAAATTAGGTGCTTAGATCAGCTAGGCACACTGATCTAGGTGCCTAACTTTAGGCACCATTTATTGCTTGTGCCAAGTACAACTGTACCTGGAGTCAGAACTGGGGCGGGATTTAGATTTACACACGTTTTTAGATTGTCAAAAGCATATCTAATCTAATCTAAATCCTCTTTTACAAAGGTGCGCTAAGCACACGCTAAACGCTAACATGTGCATGTTATCCTATGGACGCATTAGCGGTTAGTGCACGTGTTTATTTAGCACGTGCTAAATCCGCGTTAAAACGCTTAGTACACCTTTGTAAAAGAGGGCCTACATCTTTGACTTATATACCGAATCATTCCTGGCACACAGGGCTCGACTCAGTTAACAATAATTGTAATTATATGAAGAAGCTATCCTCATTAAAAGTTATCTGCTAAAAACAGTTGAAACAAAACAGTCTTCGAAGTTTTTCGGAAAAACAAAAGTGATAAGCAAGATCTTAGCTGAGAGGGTAAATCATTCCAAATCGCAGTTAATAAGTAATGCAAAGAATTTGCAATTTTGCTGACAGATCTGTTATCTTTTATGGATGGAAAATAAAGTTTGAATATGTGAATGATTCTATAACTTGAACATCTCATGGAGTTTAAAAATAAAGGAATCAAGGGATCAAAAAGTCCATGTAGAATCTTAAAAACAATACACGCACATTTAAACTGGACTTTCAATCGAAAAGCGAGCCAATGTAAACTCCTCAACAGAGGAGATACATGATTGTATTTTGTTTTCCCAAAAATTAATCTTGCAGCAGTATTTTGGATCAACTGGAGTCTTTTTTCGTTTCCTTTGCTTAGACCCACATATATGGAATTACAGTTGTGCCAAAATAATGGATTGAACCAGTATTGTGAAATGATGTTGATAAAACAGATGACGAACACTTTTCAAAATACACATACTGAAAAAAACATTTCTTAGTTAAATGGTTTACCTGGCGATGAAAAGAAAGGGAAGAATCTATAATAATACCCAACACTCTTGAAGAAGGTTCAGTTGTGTAAATTTTCCTCAATATTTTGCGTATACTAAATAGCAGGTATAAATTTATGAGTATTTTTGATGGGATAATTTTTGAAAACTGGTGAACATTGAAACTCAAATGTTTTAAAACAGTTCTGTGCATCTAAAAGATACTTGCTTCTTCATTCTATAACATTGTACAAAGCAATAGGAGGAAATATTTTTTTCACTCAGAGAATAATTAAGCTCTGGAACCCATTGCCAGAGGATGTGGTAAGAGCGGTTAATGTAGCTGGTTTTAAAAAAGGTTTGAACAAGTTCCTGGAAGAAAAGTTCATAGTCTGCTGTTGAAACAGAAATGGAGGAAGCCACTGCTTGCCCTGGATTGGTGGCATGGAATACTGCTACTATTTGGGTTTTTGCCAGATACTTGTGACTTGGATTGGCCTCCATGAAGATGGAATACTGGGCTAGATGAACCATTGGCCTGACCCAGTAAGGTTATTCTTATGCATGAATGTTAGATTCACACATAAGTGCTAGTTGGGCAATAAATAGAATGGGCCCCTTTTACTAAACTGCACTAAAAAGTGGCCTGTGCTACTTTTACATTACATTAGTGATTTTTATTCCGCCATTACCTTGCGGTTCAAGATGGATTACAGAAGAGGATTTCTGGACATGTCCAGAGGTGTTACAGAGTAGAGTAGGTTGCTTCAGAGGATTGAAATGTTTCATACGGTCTTAGTTAGTATTCATGGATTTCTTGAATAGCAGGGTTTTTATTTCTTTTCTGAAAGTTTTGTAGGCTGGGGTAGCGATTAGTAGATTGAACATAAGAATATAAGAATTGGCGCTGCTAGGTCAGACATGTGGTCCATCGTGCCCATCAGTCCGCTCCCACAGCAGCCCCTAGGTCAAGTACCTGAGCCCTAACTGAGTCTAGCCTTACCTGCGTATGTTCTGATCTAGCAGGAACTTATCTAACTTTGTCTTGAATCTCTGAAGGATATTTTCCCCTATGACAGTAGACAGTAGAATTTAAATTGGGAGCCAGTGTGAGTCGAGGTATGCCTCGGTGAAATGGTCGTGTTTTCTTAGTGAATAGATTAGTCTCAGTGCTGTGTTTTGTACTGTTATAGTTGTTTTATCATTGTTGCGGGGCAGGGGAGATATAGGATGTTGCAGTAGTCAAGGAGACCTAGGACTGGAATTGTTTTCTGTCGAAGAATTTTCGAACTTGCCTTAGGTTTCTCATGACCGCAAATGATTTCTGTATTGTTTTGTTGATTTGTGGTTGCATGGTGCAGCATCTGTCTATCGTCATTCCCAGAAGTTTTAGAGTGGGTTGAATCGGGTATGTGATTGAATTTATTACTAGATATGTTATGGTTGGGGTTTTATTTTTTTCAAGAAGAATGAATTTTGTTTTGTCTGGGTTCAGTTTTAGTTTGTGGCCTTTCATCCATGTTGCCACTGTTTCTAGAGTTCTGTGTAGTGTATCTGTCATGGTGGGCATTGACTGATCAAAAGGAAGGAGAATGGTGATGTCGTCTGCACAGCTATAGGAGGTTAAGCCTATTTTGTCTAGGTAGGTGCCGAGGGATGCAATGTAGAGATTGAAGAGTGTTGGGGATAAAGGCGATCCTTGGGGTATGCCACAGGGGTTACCATGGTTCTGATTTTTCTTTGTTTGTCTTTACTCTGTAAGTCCTGGATTGTAGGAATCCTTGAAACCACGTGTATACTATGTCTGTGATTCCTATTGTATATAGCATTTGTAGCAGGATGTTGTGATCTACCAGGTCAAATGCTATGGTGAGATCTAGTTGAATAATCAGCATTTTTTGTGCCTGTGCTGAGGTGTTGTCTAGCTGTGTCCAGAAGGGAGCCTAGTAGTGTCTCAGTGCTGAAGTTGGTTCTGGATCCAGACTGTGTAGGGTGGAGCAAATTGTGTTTTTCTAGATAGTTGGTGAGGAGTTTAGCTATGAGGCCTTCCATTAGCTTGACATATAGTGGAATTGAGACTTTGGGTCTGTAGTTGGATGGTTGATCTGTTGCTCCTTTTGAGTCTTTTAAGATCGGGGTGACGATGATTTTGGAGAGGTCTTGTGGGAAAAGGCCATCTGAGCATGGTTTGTATCCATTGCATGAGGAGGCTGGGGTTTTTTAATATGTATGGAGGGCATTGGTTGAAGTCACAAGCTGTGTAGCTGTATTTTTTATAGAGTTTGTTAAGGTTGGACCATCGTATTATGGAGAAGTGGGACCAGGTTCTATCTGCTGCAGCTGATTCTTTTTCTGTGGGGGGCATTGTGATCTCTTCTAGGTGGGATGGGGTTACTGCGAAGTTTGTCCTGGCAATTGTAATTTTGTTTTTAAAGTATTCAGCTAAAAGGGTGGCTGAAGGGGGAGGGTTGTCGTTTTTGGCTAGGTAGGGTTTGGTGTCTGTGAGTTCTTTTAGTAATTGGAATAGTTTTTTTTGTGTCTTGGGCTTCTATGCCTATTTGGTTTGTGTAGTAATGTCTTTCTTTTTTCTTTTAGTTTTAGTTTGTATTGTTGGTTTAGTTTTTTCCATGCTGCTCTTGTGTGTTCTTAGTTGCTTTTTCTCCATTTTCTTTCTAGTCGTCTGCATTGAATTTTGAGTAGGAGTAGTTCATTGTCGAACCATTTGTCTGATCGTCTACTGATTCTGGTTTTTGTTTGTATTGGGGCTAGCTCATCTAGGGTAGTTGTGCTTATATTGCACCATTGTGAGATGAAGTCTTTGGGGTCACATTCTTGGATTGTAGCGTCTGTTTTATTCCAGAATTTGGAGGGATTGATATATGTACGTGATTTGTAGGTTAAGCTTTGGGATTTTGGTTTAGTTTTGCCTTTGGCCCAGTTGATTTTGAAGTTTTTAGTGCATGGGTCTCCCACTCTTAGAGCAGCTGTAAAAATGCTGCATTTCCCATGTACGACTACTTTGGAAAATTGCGAGCCATGGAATCGAGGGAGAAATACTCACGTGGATTAAAAATTGGCTAGAGCATAGGAAACAGAGAGTGGGGGTAAATGAGCAATACTCAGACTGGAAGAGCGTCACCAGTGGGGTGCCGCTGGGCTCGGTGCTTGGACCCGTGCTCTTCAACATCTTTATAAACAATCTGGACATAGTTACGACGAGCAACGTAATTAAATTTGCAGATGACACAAAGTTATTCAGAGTAGTGAAGACGCAGGGGGATTATGAAGATTACAAAGTGACATAACCAGGCTCGAGGAATGGGCATCGACATGGCAGATGAGATTCAACGTGGATAAATGTAAAGTAATGTATGTCGGTAAGAAAAATCTCAGGCAAGAGTACAGGATGTCCGGGGCGGTACTTGGAGAGACCTCCCAGGAAAGGGACTTGGGAGTTCTGATCGACAAGTCGATGAAGCCGTCCACACAATGTGCGGCAGCGGCGAAAAAGGCAAACAGAATGCTAGGAATGATAATGAAGGGGATCATGAACAGATCGGAAAGGGTTATCATGCCGCTGTACCAGGTCATGGTGTGCCCTCACCTGGAGTACTGTGTACAGCACTGGTTGCCGTACATGAAGAAGGACACGGTACTACTCAAAAGGGTCCAGAGAAGAGCGAGTAAGATGGTTAAGGGGTTGGAGGAGCTGCCGTACAGTGACAGATTAGAGAAACTGGGCGTCTTCTCCCTCGAGCAGAGGAGATTGAGAGGGGACATGATCAAAACATTCAAGATACTGAAGGGGATAGACTTAGTAGATAAGGACAGGTTGTTCACCCTCTCCAAGGTAGGGAGAATGAGATGGCACTCTTTAAAGTTGAAAGGGGATAGATTCCATACAAACGCAAGGAAGTTCTTCACCCAGAGAGTGGTGGAAAATTGGAACGCTCTCCTGGAGGCTATCATAGGGGAAAACACCCTCCAGGGATTCAAGACAAAGTTAGACAAGTTCCTACTGAACAAGTACACTGGTAAGACTAGTCTCAGTTAGGGCACTGGTCTTTGACCAAAAGGGCCGCCGCGTGAGCGGACTGCTGGGCGCAATGGACCACTGGTCTGACCCAGCAGCGGCATCTCTTATGTTCTTATGTATCCTATTAATGGCCATGCACTAATTTTGCAATTAGTGCATGGCCATAAGGCCCCAATTCTATAAAAGATGCCTAAAGTTAGGTGCCTAGACTGACGCACCTAGCCAATCTAGGTACCTAACATAGACCCCGTTTTACTAAGCCACGCTAGAGGTTTCTACTGCAGCCCTGGGCGCTGAGTGCTCTGACGCTGCTTTGACGCTCTTAGGAATTCTAGTAGCATCAGAGCATCTTTGGAGCATTTAGTACTCCAGGTTGTGGTAAAAACCTCTACTGTGGCTTAGTAAAAGGGGGGGGATTCATTTTTTAAATTGACAATGAGCACTGATTATTGAAAGAGCCATTAAAAACCAATTAAACATGAAAAAATAATTAATTAGCCAGTAAGCACTTAGGCTGTAATTCTATAAATGGTGCCTAGTTGCACCTAATGGATAGGCACCATTAAGCATGGTTTCAATCAACCACTAGGTGTCTTTTATAGAATCGTACCTAGTGCCGCTTAATTCAACTTAGGCTTTAGTAGGCATCATAATGTTAGATGCCGGAACATTAAACCAATGTTTTCCTGACGTAATTTACTGGCATTTAACACAGATGCCTACCAACACCTAAGTTAATCTATGCCCAAACTCCACCCCCTAACCACACCCACTATGCAATTAGGTGTGCACAGGTGACTCGGTGTAGGCGTTGGTAGGCACCACTCTGATTTGCATGTGAAACTGTAATGTTTTTTCATTGGGGTTTTTTTTTAGATCAGCTTTTAGTAGTGTTTTCAATTATCACGCCATTTAAGCCAATTAAACAATTATGATTTTTGCACAAAAATTGGCTAGGTGCTTCCAATCTAAATGCCACTTAAAGAATCAGGATCTTAATATCATTTGAGTGTAGCCTAATTCCACTGGGTTATTTATTTATTTATTTATTTAAGTATGTAAACCATTCATAGCCATACTACTCACAATCCTCGGCAAAGTAGAAATAAAAAATATACAGTATAATAGAATATCAGAAATTTATAACACAACATAAAAATAATACATAATGCCGCAAAACAACTGTTATGCTCTGATGAATTTCTGCATCTTAAGTACTCAGTAAAAAGTCTGTTGAAATAAAAGTTTTCAAATCCTTTTTGAATTTCTACAAATTTTATGTTGCTTGCAAAGTAGAAGGCAACCAATTTTACAACTTGGGGCCAACAACCTCGTATATTTCTCTAATTTAGCAATGTGAAAAGATGACATGACCAACAGAGCCATGGAGACTGATCTTAATACCCTTGATGACATACATAGGCAAGTTTGTGAAACTTACAAAAAAAATAATAATAATTCTCTTGACTATTGGAGGTTAATGAAACCTAATCAAGACATTTGAAATATGATCATAAAATCATGAGCATTGGTATTCTGTGCAAACACTAATAGTCTCAGTAAATGTTTTGGTTGTTCTAAAAGTAGACTATTACAGTAATTGAAATGAGGAGTGATTAGACTTTGAATTATAACCCTGAAATTAGCTGTACTCAAATACTGGCAAATTCTATGTTGTCCACCGAATTGAAGACACCTACATCAGCATGCCTAGCCAATGTAAATGCCTAACTTACCCCCTTTTACAAAACCGCGAAAGCAGTTTTTAGCACAGGCTGGTGCACTGAATGCTCTGCGTTGCTCCCGACACTCATAGAGTTACTATGAGCATCAGGAGCAACACAGAGCATTCAGCGTGCCAACCTGCACTAAAAAAACACTTCCGCGGTTTTGTAAAAAGGGAGGGTTAATTGGTTAATATGTTTAATTGGCACCAATAGTTGACACTTAACACCTCATAATTGATGTTATTTGGACTTATTGAAAATTAGACACCTAACTCAAAAAAACGCAATTCAATAAAAAGTAGGGACCCTAGTCCATGCTGCCTACCAAAAACCAGGGGTGGATTTTGGTGTGTTTACAAGTTAGGTGCCTCTTTTTGAATTAGACACAGGTATTTAAGCAAAAAAAATGCTGGCATAAGTACGATGTGCCTAAAGTTAGGACCCCTAGCAGTGTCTGTCACTTAGGCAGTGCTAAACCTGATTCTGTACAATGTTCCTAACTTTTATGGAATTGTGTCTAGTACCACACTAGTCTTCATCGATATTTTAGGCGAGCTATATAGAATCGGGCCCATAATCTCTTAATTCTCTAACCATTCTTAAATTTTGAAAAATAAGACTAACCACTTTTTACATCCGGAACGTCATGGTTAAGACTGAATCTAAATTTCAAATTTTCTCAATTGGGATTGAAATATCAACAACAAAATGCAAAGGGATATCTGTAACGAGGTAACTTGATAGTGACAAGGCCTGCATTTTTTCCAAATATTTTATTTTAGATGATTTGCCCTCATCCACTGATTAATCGCTTGCAAACACAAATGTAAAAAAAATGAAGACTTTCATTAACAGACTTGTCTATGCTAAAAAAACAAACAAACAAACTGTTCCCCTTTTTACTAAGACATGGTAGAAGTTTCTACCGCAGCCCAGAGCACTAAGGCCCCGATTCTATGAAGGGCGCCTAAGTTCCGCCTAACGCTGAGTGGGACTTAGGTGTCCAAACTAAGTGGTTAATGGGCTGGGAAAAATTTTCTTAGCTGTTTCTGATTCTAGTGGGGCATGGAATATGGATTGTTTTGTTTGGGTACCTGGAGTGGTTCTTGTTAATCCTTTTTCCAGCAAAGGTATTTTTCCTATTCTGCTTTACTTCTGGTTCTTTTGGTGGGTTCTGACATTTGTTCAGCAAAGGGAGAGGATTTCATACTGTGTTTTCCCTAATGCCCCCCCCCCTTTTTTTTTTTTTTTTGCTTGGTCCTCTATGTTTCCATAATAGAGTGTGTAAAGAAGATTGGGACATGGTTGCTACTGAGTGGTTGAATAGATGGATTAATACTGAGCTTTTGGAGTTACAGATAGCTTTAGTGGTGTCTCATGAGTTTGTGACAGCTGTTTTCCCTGACGTTATTGTCCTGATGCTGTCTACCTTTCAGGCATAGATTTGGCCAATTTTATTTGGGTACTCTTTAGGATTTATTGGAGAATTGTTTTAAAGTTGTTGACCACAGCTTATGTGGTGGGGGAGCAGTGACAAGCTCAAGGCTGTCACCGCTTGTGACGGATAATGGGGTTTGGCCCAGTTGGATCTGGCAGATGAGCAGTTAATAAAGAAATGTAACACTCATAGGTGACACCTCTGCTAGGGGAAGCATGGCCTGGCATCACCATGGGTCATGTTTGAGGGAATGTTATAAGTTTAAAGACTTAGGGCTCCTTTTACAAAGGCGCGCTAGCGGGGTTAACGCGCACGACTTTTTATCACGCACTAACCCCCGCGCTGGCCAAATACTACCACCTGCTTAAAAGGAGGTGGTAGCGGCTAGCGCATCCGGCAGTTTAGCGCGCGGTATTACATGCGTTAAACCGCTACCGCACCTTTGTAAAAGGAGCCCTTAATGGGAGCTAGTTTCGACACCAAATAGCTCCCTGGGGGGGGGTTTGTTGGTTTTGGACACAGATTGTATTATAAGTGGAGATAATATTAAGATAGATTATAAAGCTACAGCCAAACATTTATTCCAATAAAACTGAGATGTGTGATTATTGATTGATGGTGTTTAGCTTTCAGTTGCAGATGACAGAATGCGATTGCTAATGTTAAGAAGAACACCCGATTAATCTGGTGTGATATAACATTAACTGAGCTGATGTCACCTGCTGGTAATATTTATTGGATGGTGGTGTGGGTGAATTGGGGATGGGGGAGAGGGGGAGGGAATATATGAGGTGATATCAAGGGTTTGTAGAATAAGGATTGACAAGTTTATAAGAGGAGGTAAGAAAGGGTTAATAGAGCTTATAAGAAAAAGGATTGGGGAGGTTTTTGAGGTGATGGAGGTTGTCGCAACCCACGGACTCCTGATCACCGCAGCGATCTGGGTTCCTCGCGACTGTAACTGCTCCCAGCACGTTCCCTTCAACCAGGGAATCCTTCAAGCTATCTAGGCAACCATCTAGGGTGAAAACAATAAGGTCCAATGTTCTCAGTGAGGATAGGCAAGGAAAAACGCACACACCCAGGAATGTCCAAAAATAAAGGTGCACTTTTATTTTTGACCTCTGGTTAAACTGCCCTGGTATTATTAGCAGATTGCTGTACTTTTCAATACATTTTGTATAAGAACCAAAACATAGAGCGCTGGGCTAACCTGGCCACACTGGCTTCACAAACAACAGCCTGGCTTCAATTCAAAACACAAAATCATACAAGACTTTGGCTGGACTTTAGTCTTTCTACCTCAGTCCTCTTCACCAGCCCTCTGAGATTAGGAAAGTCCCAGCAACATTCCCTCACCAGGAAAGAGCAGGAGAGAGGAGCAAACAGAAACTCCTGCAGTATGAAAAATAAAGTTTTACAAAACCAAAAAAAGGAAAACTGCTAATCTTGAAGCTCTTCCACAGAATACCTGCAGATAGGGAACTCATTCAAATGGAGCTCCTCTGTATCTTACCTTCCTTCAGTATCTTATCTCTAACTAATTAGCCTCCAGCTGCGCTGAGAGGGAAGAACACAAACTCGGTGTAGTTTGGAATGTTACACAGTCCAAGGCAACAGTTCAGGTACTTGAGTGCTTCAGAGTAGAGAGTTGCGCGGGGACAGATATCCCACCTGTCCCCGCGAGGAATCCCCTCCGCCCCCACCCGTCCCCGTGAGGAATCCCCTCTGTCCCCTCCCGTCCCTATAAACTTCAGAAATAGTTATTTCATTTAATTAAAGGCTCTGGTAGAGACCCATTTACAAATAAGCAAAGAGACTTTATTAATTTGGAAATATTAATTGGGAAGAATACATATTTTGCAAATGGGTTTCTACCAGAGCCTCTAATGTAAATATAAAATATAAATACTCAGCTGATAAGAATCCCCAAGTTGTCAGCTGAGGACTTCCTCTGCAGTTGGCCGGGGGGGTCCCTTTTGCCAAGTTTGGCAGGTAGTAGTAGTGTCCCTGAGTCACAGATGCTGGCATCTCAGTGGCTCATGGATGCTGCCAGCGACTGCTGTGCTTGGTGGAGGGGAGTTCTGGCCATCTCTAGAGGAGGTCCTCTGCTGGCGGTGCTTGGGGATCCCCACCAGCCACAGCAAGGGTCAGCAAGTACTTCAATACTGTACAAATAAAACCAGAAATGCATTTCCTTTTCTTTTGAACACAATACAGAGATATCTGCTATATACATTTCCCAAAGCTAACATATTTTAGTCAATAAATTCTGTTTGTTATCTTTTTTATCTGGAGACTTATTTTTCCATCAAGTTGGTCCCAGTTTCTTTTTTCTGCTTTCCCATCTTCTGTAAATTCTTCTGTTGCTGTCCATTGGTTCCTCCTACAATGGTCCAGCATTTATCCCTCTCTCATCCCCCGGACCATGTGCAGCATCTTTCGCTCCTGCCTGCCAACCCACCAACATTCCTCCCTCTTGCATCCCTTTCATTCTGTCCCACTGTTCCCTTTCCATCACATTTCTCCCTCTCTTTCTTCCATTCCCCATGTACACAATCATTTCTCTTTCCCTCTCACTGACACACCCACACCCAATTCTCCCTTTCTATTCCCTACCCCACTTCAGCATCTCTTTCCCTACCTTCCTTCATCATCTCTCTCAAGTTCATGCCTTGAAGTTCCGTATCTAAAAACACACTCCCTCCCCCAGTTCTGTGTCCCGTGTTTGCCTCCCACTTTGACCCCTTCTGTGTCCCACATTTGCATCCAGTTAACAGCAAAGGTTGGAGGCAGCTCGAGCCGAGAGGCTCGTCTTCTTTTCCTGCCTAAAGCACGAACATATAGCAGAGCGGAAGTCTTCCCCCGACATCAGAGCTGACGTCGGAGGAAAGGCTTTGCACCAGTCACGTGCAGCATGCAGGGCCTATTTGGAAATACTGAGCGCCCATGAGCTTGTGTCCTGAAAACTTTATTTGCACAGCGGATCCGTTTGGTCTCCACAAGCCACAGAATTGAGGATTTCTCCATCCCCACACACACACACAAGTTGTTGTTTTTTTTTTTTTTTGCAGTAATGTTTTGCTCCAATTCACCCGCCATGCCTGTCCCTGGCATCTGGCACCGTCCGGCCTCTCCACTGTTGCCCTTCCTGAACTGTTGGGTGACGTGCCAGTTCCATGGGGAAAGGGCATCTCCATCCAGGACCACGGCTTCTGCCAGCCCATCTTCATCCCCCTGTGCATGGACATTGCCTACAACCAGCCATCATGGTCCTATATATTGAGCATTTTTCCATAACTGGCATCACCAAAATAAAGCAGTAAAAGTCCAAACAAACCAAGTATGATTGGGTTTCAGGCTAGCAGATTCTCTGGTTCCTTTTCAGTTACTGTTACCTGGTAATTAACTGGAACTGCTGGGCCACACGAACCAGGAGGATGCCGGCCTGGAGGTGCACCAGTTCTACCCGCTGGTGAAGGTGCACTGCTCACCGGAGCTCAAGTTTTTCCTCTGCTCCATGTATGCCCCGGTGTGCACGGTGCTGGAGCAGGCCATCCTGCCGTGTTGGTCCATCTGCGAATGAGTGTGGCAGGGCTGCAAGGCTCTGATGAACACTTCGGCTTCCAGTGGGCAGAACCATTCATAAGACCGGGGGGAGGGTGGGTAGGCGCTGCTCTCCACTACTGCTCCCCCACTCTACGGAGCGGCCAAGTACGCCACCTCTGACCAGCCTTTCTACTGCTCATGGGTACTTGGAGGAAAAGGACTGCAAGGCCCTTCACGAGCCGGCCAGGAAGAGATCTGCTCGCTACCCTTCACTTGACTGATTGGAGCCTTCTCTCCGACGCCAGTTCTGATGTCGGGGGTTAGACTTCCGGTCGGCTAGTGTGTGTGCTGCAGGACGCAGGTAGGAAAAGAAGAGGAGTCTCTCTCTGGCTGCCTCCAACCCCGCGGGATCCCCGCAACCCGATGTGGCATCCCCACGGGATCCCTGCGACCCGAGGGGGCATCCCCATGGGATCCCCGTGACCTGAAGGGAGAACCTGTGGGATCCCCGCGGCTCCTGCGGGATTCCCTTCGTCCCCGTTCCCGTGCAGCTCTCTACTTCAGAGTCTAGCTCTGGGAAGCTCAAACAATTCAGCATACAAACAAACTTAGTCCCAAAACTTTCAGGCAAAAAGGTAAGAAACAAAAATAGCAAAACCACTTCCAAACTTGCTCAGCTTGTGTCCATTGCATCCAGTCTCCATCCAGGAATAACTGGCTCACTAATGTTCATGGGTCCCCAGCCTTCTAGCTGCCTCTCAGCTGTAGTCTCAGGCTCATCTGAAATGTCCACCATGTCCCAATCCTTGCCCAGGTCATCAGAATTCAGCTGGAGAGGCAAGCCTTGCTGCCTCTGAGGCTCTCCTTGCAGCCCCCTTTTCTCCTCCCCCTCTCCGGGACTCAGCTGCCTGGTTTTAACAGCCTCCAATTCGCCCCTCCCTGCTCTGAAGAGGGGGAAGGGAGAAAACTCTCTCTGCAGTTGTGTCTGTCTATGTGACAACTTCCTGCTATGACTCTGGCCTTCTGGGAGCTGTAGTTTCCTAGCTCCTGAGTTCCTTTGATATCTGATTGATGGTGTTTAGCTTTCAGTTGCGGGTGACGGAATGCGTATGCTAATGTTATAACATTAAACTTGCTGAGCTATCTTTGTGAGAGGTGTTTGTTGAATCTATAATTTGTGTTTGTTGAATCTATAATTTGTGCAACTCTGGAGTGATTAATTCTATTTTTAAGGTATTGTGCCAAGGCATGGCTGGTTTTATTATTTTCAGCATAGAAATCCATGACTGAGTTCTGTGTGTCTATATTCTGCCTTAGCTCTTAACATTACTCATAAAATATACTCCACAAAACATAGTATTTGTGATATTTGATAAAAGCACCTGAAATACAGGGTGCCCACAAAAACACTCCTTGATTTTCGATAGTTATAAAATCAAACTTATTGGAATATGTTTATAAATAAGATGACAGCAAATGCAAGTCCCCAAAAGCACAGTTAGCAAGATCTTACACAATTGCTTGCACTTTCACCCTTATAAGCTGCAGTTGGTGCAAAAGTTACAACCTTCAGACAATGCAATGTGACAAACTGACCAGATGTTCCTCAAGTGGCCCCCGAGATCACCGGACATTACTGTTTGTGACGTTTTCCTTTGGGGGTACATGAAAGACAGAGTGTACGTAACTCCACTACCCGCAACTATGGATGATCTGCAGGAACACATCACTGAAACTATAAACGTGATCATGCCGGATATGCTTTGGAGAGTCTGGTTCGAGCTCGATTATTGCATCTATTTTGCCGAGTAACAGGTGGGGCGCACAGCGAGTGTATGTAATCAACAGATACTAGATGAAACTTTATGAGTTGATGAAACTGTAGCCTCAAAGATGAAAGAATATTCCAATAAATTTTGGTCTTGTAACCATTTAAAATCAAGGAGTGTTTTTGTGGGCACCCTGTATGCAAAAGTAAGTACCCTTGGGAAAAGGCATCAAGAGAAATTACTTTAAATCCCCCCAAACAGAAATGATCAAAAATATAATCAATTGTCTCCTTACAGTGCAATCATAATGCACCATGATCTGGTCCTTCACATTGCAGTATGGGCTTCTTAAGATGAGGTGAGATGCAGCCTAAAACATGCTATCATATATTTACTCATGTATGATTCTTTGAGAGGTCCTGAAGTTTTCTGCTGCTTTTGCTTTCTTTGTTCATAGCTTGACCTTCTTCTCCCTCAAATGTCCTCCAAGCTCTGTACCCATCTTAATACTTTCCATAGGGATATTGACGATCAGACCAAGGTGGTCTGGGAAGCTGGTTTCCTATTACCAGGCCTAGCCAACCATGGTAAGAGGCAGCTTTCTGTTATTCTATACCAACCTGAAACCCTTTGGGGGGGTTTTCAGCTTGCTCCCCAGAAGGTAACTGCTCCAACCAGAAGCCAAAAAATCTCTAACCTCCCTAATCAAAGGCTTTTAAAGTTCCCTCCAAAACATTTCTGGCAGTGGTAGGTACCTAGGCCCATCCTTCATTAAATCACCTGAAATATACAAGAGGATTAGTGGCAGGCTCCAGATTATTTGACACAAAATAATGAAGGCAAATTGGTGCCCTATGTGATTTTGAATAAAATTATTATTGATCTCTCAGAAATTAATGGCCATGGAGGGACATAATCGAAAGGAATGTCTAACTCCGTTTTTGTCTAAGTCGCAAGTTGTCCAAAGTAAAAAACAGCCTAGGACACATTTTTGAAAAATACGTCCAAAATTTTTTTGTTTCGAAAATCGTCTAACTATACATCCTGCCGATCTGATCGTCCAAGCCGCTAAATTGTCCATCTTTATACCACATTTTCGTCCAACTTTTCGTCCAAGTCAAAAACGCCTAGAAACAAGCCCTGTTGGACGTGGGAGGGGTCTGCAAAGTGATGGATTGCACACCCAAACATGGCATCTAAATAGTGGGGTACCTTATGGGGCACATCTGTGATCTTCATAAAAAGGGTGCCATGTCTTCTCCTCACTACAGCTCTCTTATAGGTCATGGTGAGCCCCCCAAACCACCTACAGAATCCCCTAGACCCACTTATCTACCACCCCAATAGCTCTTATAGCTGCAGGAACCATTGATATGGCAGTACAAAAGGGTTTTGGGAGTGTATAAGGGAGTGCACATGTTTAAGTATCAATGCAGTGATTACAGGGGCTTATGGACATGGGTCCTCCTCTCCATGGGTCCCTAATCCACCCCCAAGATGGCTTAAGCCGCCTCTGTGCTGGACGACTAGGCTTTCCTATGCCAGGCTGCCAGGTGATGATGGTCCGGAGGCTGAATTTTAAAAGTGTGATTACGATTTTGGGGGGGTTGGTGATCACTGGGGTAGTGTGTGGGGGTCTGTATTATGTGTTTGCAGTGCTTATCTGGTGACTTTAGGTGGTTTTTTGTGACTTAGACCATGTTTTAAATGGTCTAAGTCACAACGTCCAAGTTTCGTCTATGCTGGGCTGTATAACTTTCGGTTATACATGCTGTATGACTAAGTCTAAGCCGGCCCATGTCCCGCCCAACTCCCGCCTTCGACACTCCTCCCGAAATGCCCCGTTTAGCTTTGGTCATTCAGCGGCACTATGAAGGCCTAGGTCGTTTAGAAATACATCCAAAACCTGTTTTCATTATCGGCACTTGGACGTATTATGACAATGTTCGTCCAAGTGCTGACTTAGGATGGTTTTTGGACACTTTTCTCTTTCGATTATGAGCCTTTTATTCTATCCCCTTTATTTTGACCTTTCTTTCTTTTTTTTTTTTTTTCAACTTTATTCAGTTTTTAATGCCAACAAAAATTGCAATACAATTTACATACAAATAATAATAATAAAATAAGCACTTATAAATAATCAGAATCTATTCAAAAGATAAAAATTCCCTCCCTATCCATCATTACCATCAGGAATAATACCAAAACAAAAGATATACCCCCTCCCGCTCCCCCCTCTTCTCCACCCCTCCCCCCCCCCCGGATGTATGGGTGCAATACAATGGAAAATAAAGATAAATATAAAGGGCAACTATAACAAATCTTCAAAAGATGTCAATGGACCCCAAACCAATTTGAATATCTTATTATGCCCCAGCAAGTCAGCATTCATTTTCTCATACTTATAAGTTAAGCATAAGCTCGCCCACCAGAAAGGAAAGCTAAGGCGATCCCAATTCTTCCAATTGCGAGTAATCATAATTAGGAAAAGCCGGCATTTATAGCTGTCCATGGGGGACTTAATATGCAATAACGTTCCACATATAACTACCTCATACGTCAATGGAATTGATGCCTCCAGTATGGTATTGATCTGTCCCCATATTGACTTCCAAAAGTTAAGTATCAAAGGACAGTAGAATAGTAGATGATCCAGTGTCCCTACATCAAGATAACAGTGCCAGCATCTATTAGATTTAGAACTGTCTAATTTTTGTAAACGAACAGGGGGCCAGAAACTTCTATGTAACAAAAAAAAAACCATGTTTGTCTCATAGATGCTGATGCTCTACATCTCATCCTCCAAGTCCAAATTCGTGGCCATTGAGATGCAGAAGTATGCTGCTTTATCTCAATGCTCCAAATGTCTCTAAGACAAGTTTTTGGCTTTTTATTGAAGAATTCAGATATCAATTTATACCACCAGGCGGCCTGATGTCCTAACAAATCTGTCTGTAAGCATAGAACCTGCAAGCTATAATAATTTTTTTAATTTCGCCATTCAGAGTACCCTTTCTGCAACCACTTATAAATTTGAGACTTTGAAATACCAAAAATCAAGCATTTTTCCATTTGATATAACATCATCTAGTGTACGTATGCCTGCCTGCATCCAGTGCTTCCAGGCAATCTTAGACTCGCCAATTTGAATCTTGGAGTTTAGCCATAAGGATTGACACATGGAATTCTCTACTGGCATTTATGTTAAATTGTTAATAAATTTCAAGGTTTTCCAGGTGTCAAATATAATACTATTGTCCTTAACATAACTAGGTAACTTGATATTCAACACATGAGACAGTGAGACAGTCAAAATGGGGGACATAATTTGCCACTCTAAGTGCAGCCAATCAGGAAGATGTTCCATGAGCTCAGAAAGGACCCAATATATACCCTGACACAGTATAAAGGCCTGATGATACCTATAAAAGTTTGGGAAATTTACCCCACCCACCGTAATTGTTTTTTGTAAAGATACTAAAGCAATTCTAGCAATTTTACCTAGCCAAATAAATTTGGTAACAATGGCCTTATTTCTATTTCCGTCCTTGCATGCTTTCATTTCTCATACCAAAGAAAAATGGGGAGACCCAATGATCGGTGGTTCATTTCTAATACACTTTATATTTTCTTTAATGACACAAATTTATACCTTTTATTATGATCAGTTAGCTTTGGTTCTCTTTAAAGAAAGGATTATGAGATCACACCAATATATCTGTGTGTTGCAGTTTGGGTTGGTGTGTATCTTTGTTCCTCATTTATAACTCAGTAATGTCTTGAGTTATACCTTTTTTACATTCTCTGCATTGGTTACCAATCAAGGCACGATTAGAATTTAACGTAGCTATTTTGGTGTATACAAGAGTATGCACGGGTTAGCACCCTATTATGTAAATGCTATTATTTTCTGTGATGATGTACTGTATTACGTAGATCTGCCCATAAATTGTACACATTTACTCCTCCTAATCCAAGATTGCTTCTATCCACAAGGGTATTTTATTCTTCTATATTTTATCAGATTATTCATATTTGGAATTTAATTTCTGTGGGGGTATGACAGATTAATTCTTATTGTTTGTTTCAAAACATTTTAAAGGTATATCTCTTTTTAAAATATTTTGGCTAATTTTGTAATGTATTGATTTCAACTTTGTATATTCTCCATTGAATGGATATTCTTAATATAATCCGCATTGAACCTTTCAGTATATGCAGAATATAAAATTGTTTTGTATATATTGTGTTGTACTTCTCGTGCTTGGGAGTTACGGTAATAGAGAGGATAGTGTAGGGAAAAGACACATGCTGAGGAGGTTCAATGGGATATTTTGGATAGACCAAAAACTGAGACTGTTTAGAACATGCTAGTTTTTGTTGCCTTTTTTTTTTTAAAGAGTTTCCTTTCTGCAGTGTATTTTCCTGGTTTTGTTGATGTCTTAATTCATTTTTGTGATTCCCCTTGGCTGTAATAAACATCAGCACAGGTATATCCAGTCGACTTAGACTCATGCTGGAAGTGGAAGCAACTTTCAAAAACTTTGAACTTCAGTATTCCTTTAGAAATGAGAATAAAAGGCTGGAGAGGCAAGATGGTCACTGAAGTGAGCAGATCTGCTCCTCATAGCTCCATATGAGCTCTTTGAGATAGGGAAGAAACTGAAGGGTTTGGTTAAGACTTACTGAATTGAGTTCTCTCCTGTTCCCCTGACTAGGCCCATTGAACAATTTGTCATCCAAGGAGCCAGAGTGGGACATTCTCTGCAGACTGAGTTGAGTGATCCCAGTGAGGAGTTTGAAACATCTTTAAGTCCCAAGTAGTGTTTTCACCCTTCAGACTCGGTCATGGAACCATGAGCAATAGTGATGTTTTTCACTTGCCAAAGAGGTATTTGTAGAAGCAGCATCTCTCCCTCCATCACTATGTCAAACATTCCTACTCCTTGCATCCCCTTCAGTCTGTCCCTCTGTTCCCTCTCCACTACCATGTCCAATATTTCTCCCTCACATCCTTCTCTTCCCCCTGCATCTCTACCTCAATCCTCTCTCTCTTTGCCCAACAATTTTCCTCTTTCTTCCTTTCCCCATGTGCACCATCTCTTTCTCCCTCACTTACACACTCATGCCCAACAATTCTCCCAAATTAATTCTTCCTTCCTCCCTCCTTTCTGTATCCCTAATTCATGCCCACTCCCTTCTGTGTCCTGAGTTCTTGCACCCCTCCCTTCCTTCCAGCCTTTGTCCCCAATTTCCCCCCCCCCTTCACAAACACACTCCTTTCTCCCTTTGTCCCATGATAATGGCCTCTCTCTCCCTTACTTGCTACTATGCACTCGCTCATCCAGCTTGGCTGCTTCATCCTACCTTCAGCCGTACAGGGACACTGCACATGGATGACCCATAAGCCCTCCCTCTGACGTCAATTCTGAAATCAGAGAGAAGGCTTCCTGGTCAGCCACGTGCAGCATGTATAATCCGCTATCCACGATTTGTCCCTGTGTGGCTGAAGGCCGGAAGGAGCAGCCCTGAAGGAGGTAACTAGGATCTCCCGCTATCCCAGAAGGCTTCCCTCTGATGTCAGCTCTGACATCGGAAGGAAGCCTTTTCAGGTAGGCTTCGGCGGACGGGGGAATGAAGGAAGGAGGGCATGGAATCCACGGTAGCGGTGTCGGTGGCGCTTCAGCGGAGGGGGGCAGGCAGGAAGTAGGGCATGGGATCGCTCGTGGTGACAATTAAGGAGGAAGGGGAGCGGGAGACCTGCACAGTGCCATGTACACTCAACAAGCGGCTCGCATACCTCTAAGGGTACATGTACAGCGTGTTGAGAAACACTGGTCTAAACCATCAAGTGACACCAATGGAAACTTGAAGCAAATAGGTCTTTGTCAGGTGTAACAATAACACTCAGTTCAAGTATGGCTATTAAGGGTGGCACCCCCAGTTTTTTCCTGGATGCTACATCACATCTAGCTCTGGGAATTTCTAAACCTTCAATTACTCTGGACACTATTTGGTCTGCAAATGAGGCTTTATAAGGTACTGTAAATTGATGTTTTGTTGATTTAACTAACCCCACGCCCTTTTTCTTTATTACTAAGCCGTGGTACTATGGCCTGGAGCACTAAATACTCCGATGCTCATAGGGTCGGAGCAGTGTCGGAGCATTTAGTAAAAGAGGGCCTATGTTAAGGAAATGCAAGGAAGTTGTGAAGTTTTTGACAATACTTTATTGGATCATTCTTCTAAATTCAAAACAGTGATGGTTCCAAGGCTAAGTTACAAATTTTAGGTAAAGACAACTACTAAAGGTTGGTTTTTAAACTAGAAACCTTGGAAAATCATCAAAGAATATTGAATTTAAGTATATTGAATTTTCCTAGAAGATCTGTAATTTCAGCTAGGGAAATGCTTAAAAATATGCTTATGAAATTTTGAATTTGTCTTCAAAAATATTTCCTCCAATGGAAAAGATATGTTATATTCTTTCAAAAAAAAAAAAAGTGGTTTCCTCAAGGGATTTGGATCTAAAAATGAATGTTTTGGATGAATCACAAATATTACAAACCTCAACCTTTAACTTTAATTGTTATATTTGTACTGGCATTAGACTACTGAAATTAGAGGCTGGCCAAAACCGAAACTGTCTGAATGCTTTCCTCTGAAGCTGAAACTGCAGCCGAAACTCATTGTTTGTTTTGCAGCCAAAACTGAAAATTCAAGTTTGATAGTGTGAATGTGAAACCCCGAGGGCTGCTGGGGATTTTCAGAGCTTGCAATCTACAACCCTCTGCTGAATCCACAGTACCCAAGCCAGAATATAATTTAAATAATGAAAGACCATATTTTACCTACACGCAAAATAGAGCGGCTGACATTGCACAACACTCGGAGTGACAGCCGATGTCATAAAGTTTATTCCTAAGTAGCTGGTCATCCCAAATTCACAAACTTTAATTCCTACTAAAACTTTTGGCTCCTTTTACTAAGCTGTGCTGGTGGTTTTAGCGCACGCTTAATGCATGCTGCATTGCCACGCGCACTAGACGCTAACGCCAGCATTGAGATGGCGTTAGTTCTTGGTGCATAGCGTGGGGTTAGCGCGCACGGCAATGCTGTGCTCGCTAAAAACGCTAGCGCACCTTAGTAAAAGGAGCCCTTTGTTTCCAAAGGATTTACAGTAAAACCTTGGTTTGTGAGCATAATTCATTCCGGAAGCATCCAGAGCACTCGTATATCAAAGCGAATTTTCCCATAGGAAATAATGGAAACTGAGACGATTCATTCCACAACCTCAAAACTTTAATGCAAAATATTGTAAGCTGTGAGCGCTTGAGCTATGGGTAAATTGGGCGTGACACTTCTATTATGTTCAGACGTGCTTGGCGTAAGATGTATGCACTTGAACTGTGGGTTCTGGATGTGATCAATGATGCCATGACGTGATGCGTGTATACGTGCTCATACTGCAAGACAACGTTCGTTTATCGAGTTAAAATTTAATAAAATGTTCTGCTCATCTTGCAAAACACTCGCACACCAAGTTACTCGCTATCCAAAGTTTGACTGTATTTGGAGCACTCTATTTAACATGCAAACAATTGTGCAAGATCGTAACTGCATTACCTACAATTGCAGTACAAAAATAAAAAGAATATAAAGCGTATCCCCCCAGAATTACTTTTCAATCCTTGGTGGTCTAATGGTCTAGTCATAGTAGGAGTGATGCCCCAGTCACGGCAGCCATTTTGAGAGCAAAGCCAATGGGGCCTATGGGTGCGCAGAGGCATTTGGGGGCAGGAGGAGGGGGAGACAAGGAGATAAATGGGACAGAACACACATTTTGGATTTCCGCTGAAAACACATTGTCATTTTCGGCCATTACCAAAAACATGGGCCAAAAATTAAAATAACATTTGGTTGAAATCAAAACCAGGCAGAAAAAGTCTTTTGGGCCAGTTTTGGCCCCATAACTGAAATCTAAACTGAAATTTGGCAGTCTCTAATTGAAGTTGTATTTCCGCAGTTGAGAGACTGTTTTTGAAGATCTTAACCTGCCTATCTTTTCAGATGTTTTGAAGAGTACCAAGGCAAAGAGAAAAGTGTTTTTAGCTTTGAGATACCATGCTGAGCAAAGTGGAACTCGGTTTTTGCTCTGTTTCCCTTGCAGCATCTTCTTAAGTTGCAAGGGAAAGATATAATTTTTGGAGTCCAGAACATTTGAAATTGTTTCTTTCAACAAAAGTTCCAATTCTAGTAATAGCTCCTTAGACCTAGTTTTGCTTGTTACAGGATGCAGTAGTAGAAATATATTCTGTTTATCTAACCCTATGATATGGTGTTATTTGTTTAGTTATTTCTTCAATTTTTTTTTTTTTTTTTGTAATCTTGCTCTCTCCTAGTCAGTGGTCTAAAAGAGCATACAGTTCTATTTCATGTATACTCAAATAAAACTGACCCAAATATAAACCGAGGTAACCTTCTTTTCCTCCCAAAAAGAAGGAAAAAAAGGTTGATTCAAATATAAACCAAGGTAGGTAATATTCAAGTGCAGTGCCTTGCTTTGCCCTGCCCTGCCAGGCTCTGTACCCAGCCCCCTCACACTCCCACCCCTGCCGTGCCAGTCTCTGCACCCAGCCCCCCTCCCTCCCTGCTATGTTCTTTACCCTTTCCCCCTCCCTCCCGATGCCTGCTGTGAGACCTGATGGTCCAGCAGTGGCTGAGATAGGAGGGATCCCTCCCTCCTCCTGTCCCAGCTGATTCTAATTATTTTTATCTCCCTCCCGCCTCCCCCGCATACCTTAAGTATCCCTGGTGGTCCAGCAGGTGGACCTTCGTTCGCTCCTGCCTGTACAGAGCCGCTAGCTGATTGGCTGCCGTGAGTTCTTGCTCCTGCTGCAATTCACCACTGGACCACCAAGGTTACTTAAGGTGTGCGGAGGAGGCAGGAGGGAGATAAAAATAATTAGAATCGGGCTGGGATAAGAGGCGGGAGGGATCCCTCCTATCCCGGCTACCATTGGACCACCAGAACTCATGGCAGTCTTGGCAGAGGCTTGCAAATCGAAAGGCCATTTTTATGACCCCCAAATCTCGGTTTATATTCAAGTATATACAGTATATCATTTCTTATAATACTATTGCTTTTCTAGTTTTTCTTATTTGTGCAAATTGTATTTTCTCTGAAAATTTCAATTAAAAAATGAGTATAAAGGAGAAGATATGATTGATTTAGTTTTAAATGATAATTATTAAAAAATGTTGATAGTACTGCTGCAATAAAATTATCAGGATTTCAATACATTGCCATATGAGGAGATGGTACAGCTATAAGACTGGTCATAAACCCTGCAGCAGTATCAACAGTTCCAAGATTGGCCTTTCTTTATATGCTGGCTACTATCAATTTTCATATGCTCATGCTTTTCAAATCCGTATGCTTTCTCTATTATAAATATGGATTTGCAGTCTTAGGGGCCTCTTTTACTAAGGTATAATGAAATCTAGGCTTCACACATTCCAACATGTGCCTACATAGATGCTTTGGCTGTCTAATGCCACTTCTAGTGTTAGCCATGCCCATAGTAGCAGGTGGCCTAAAGGACCTACGGAGGTAGGTGCTTTAACTTTACCATTTTTTGGTATTTTAAATGGTGTTTCTTAATTAACTTTCTACCGGCGCCTAAGTTTAAGCATCATTTGTAGAATTTCCCTTTTACTGTCTCCTATTTGGGAGACACTAAGGGACAAATTCTGTATAGGGTGCCTACATTAGGCACCCTAATTGAGGATGCCTGGTGATGCCTAACATCGGAATCTGTGCTCAACTTTTTGGCTTAAGTAGCATGGTAATTGACCATGCCAGTTTTCAGCCAATCCCAAAATATTTTTGAATAACCAATTAAGAGTTCAGCACTGAACTCTTAGGATGCCTAGCGATACCTCCGACGCCTAATGATGCCTACCTGAAAAGAAGGTATGGTTAGGGGCAGAGAATAGGCATGGTTGATTTAGGCGTCTCTAGGCATCCAAGTTAGGCGCCAGTAAATTAGGTCAAGTAAAACCTGGCCTAATATACCAGCACCTACCTCAAGGACACCTAGTGATGCCTAAGCACACTTAGGGCTCCTTTTACGAAGCCGCGTTAGCGGTTTAATGTGCGTAATAGCACGTGCTAAACTGCCGGCCGCGCTAGCCACTACCGCCTCCTCTTGAGCAGGCAGTAGTTTTTTGGCTAGCACTGGGATTAGCACGTGATAAAGTTGCTAACGCGGCTTTGTAAAAGGAGCCCTTAATCATTGCCAGGTGGGATTCTATAAGCAACACCTAGCGGTTGATTGACAGCTATACCAGTCAACACCTACAATGTAGACGTGCTTAGGTGCCATTTATAGAATCTGGCCCTAAGTGCTTCTGCATTCATCCACTATTATCCAGTTACTGCAATGTAATCCTAATGCACTAGCTGGGTAACATAGGAATACCCACTCTCCACCCATGACATGCCCCTTCAAAATTTGTATGTGAAAACAGTCAAAATGCAAAAAAAAAAAAAAAACAACAACATTTTTTATAGCTTTTTACTTGAAATCTGTTTTTATTAACAAGAAAAAAAAAAAATCACAACAAGGGCAATATGACAGGCAACAAAAACACTGTCTTACAAGTAGAGATACCCGCCAAAGAGGACTGTACTCTGATGTCCTCCAAGGCCACAAGAAGAGCCCCCCTCCCACAGGCCCCCCCCCCATCCAACATTTTAATGCGTTTACGGCAGTCTGTTTCCAGAGCTAAAGTTACATTAAGGACTTTAATGCCCTTTAGTAACATAGTAAATGATGGCAGATAAAAGATCTGTGTGATCCATCCAGTCTGCCCAGCAGGCACAATCATTATCAAAGCAATGATGAACCAACAATCCAGTATATTATTACATTTTATTTGCTAAGTTCTGCTATAAGATGTCTTCCCCATCTCCCCCTCCTCCCCCCAAAACAAAAAAAAAACTATGCAAGACCTGTACTCAGAAGTGGTATAAAATATGCAAATTTGCCCCTGATCCATCCTTGCTATTTTCGAGGTTCAGACCATAAAAAAGTATGCCCTGCACCAACCCTACTTCTCAGCTGCCGAGGTGCCATCAAAACCTACTCCAGACCATTCTGATCTGTCTTGCCACATATGAGACGCGGACTATAAAAATCCATCTGACATTGTCTACACTGCCCCACTGCTCGAGTTGCCATCAAAGCTAAATCCAGCCCATTCTGATCTGTCTTGCCATATATGGGACAAAGACCAAAGAAGTCTGACAACTGCTTCACTTCCCCATGCATTATTAATTCATAATTAAACTGTCTTCCTTTGACATTTCATGGACATAGACCGTAGAAGTCCACCCAGTGCTGTCCTTAGGTTCCAGCTACTGGAGATGCTGTCAAGGCCCACTCCATCTTGTAATTTGTGAGACACATTCCGTAAAGTCTGCCCAGCACTGCCCTCACACTCCAAATTACTAGAGTTACCTTCAGAGCCCTTTGCAGCCAACCAAATTGACATATATGGGACATAGACCGTGCAAGTCTGCCCAGTACCGATCTTAAGTCTTCATAAACCAGAATTGCCATGTAAGAACCATTCGACACATCAAACATAGAAGATGACGGCAGAAAAGGGCTATAGCCCATCAAGTCTGCCCACTCTGCTTACCCACCCCCTGTCTATGCCCTAATGACCCAATTTTCTTATCTTGACCCTCATAGGGATCCCACATGGGTATCCCATTTATTCTTAAAATCTGGCACGCTGTCTGCCTCGATCACCTGCACTGGAAGCTTGTTCCAATGATCAACCACTCTCTCTGTGAAGAAATACTTTCTGGTGTCGCCATGAAATTTTCCGTCCCTGAGTTTGAGTGGATGCCCTCTTGTGGCCGAGGGTCTCTTGAGAAAGAAAATATCATCTTCCACTTCGACACGTCCCGTGAGGTACTTAAATGTTTCGATCATGTCTCCCCTCTCCCTACATTCCTCGAGAGTGTAGAGCTGCAATTTGTTCAGTCTCTCTTCGTACATTTTATACCATTTATTTTCTAATTACCACTACTGCTGCTACTTATGGGAGTGTGTGGTGTAGTGGTTAGAGCTACATCCGTGGCACCCTGAGGTTGTGGGTTCAAATCCCACACTGCTCCTTGTGACCCCTGGGCAAGTCACTTAATCCCCATTGCCCCAGGTACATTAGATAGTGGGAGCCCACTGGGACAGTTAAGGAATAATGCTTGAGTACCTGAATAATTTGTAATCTGCATGGAATTGTAGGATATGCGGAATATAATTTATATATATATATATATATATATATATATATATCACTACTAGACATATGCAGTGCTGCACATTAAACATGTAAAAGACAATCCCTGCTCAATAGAGTTTGCAATCTAAATAAGGAATTAGCGATCCTCTGTGTTCATCCCACACATTTTTGAATTCTATCACCATTTTTGTCTCCACCACCTCATTTCAAGCATCATCCAAAGAGACATGTTTATGGGGTAAAGGGATTAGAGACATGTTTATAGGGGTAAAGGGATTAGGGATGGTAACTACTCAAGTTAAAATGTTCCTTGCTGAAATCTTTTCTAGTCTGTCTATATTATATTAGCTAAAATGGTTGCCCATTACTGCCACAATTATCATTATCCAATATTAATCCTTGCCTTTCAAAAGGTATGATTTCCCACTGGATATGTCGGAGCATGTGTTGATGCATAGAGGATAAAAACTAGACATGTTAATTAATTTTGTTATCTTACAGCTGGCCGATAAAAAGTAATACAGAGAAGTTTCTTTTTTATTTTTAAACTAGTAAATGATGTGGATGTAAAACTGCTAAAAGAATGTATATTTTCATGCATTCAGCCTAACTTTAATAGCACTACATAGTAATTAATCTCCAAGTGCTTATAAAATGGGTACAGAAAATAGGTCTCATGAGATATTTTTTTTATAAGATCAGTTTATACTGTATATTTCACATGGCTCTGTACAAGCACTTTCTATATGCTTAATGAAAATAAAAATGTTGCCAGGTCATTTTCTACCCTAAGACCCTCTTTTACTTAGTCCACGGTAAAGGTTTCTACCGTAGCCCGGAGTGCTAAATGCTCCGACTCTGCTCTGGCTTAGTAAAAAGATTTTCAGATGGATAAAATACTAGTGCCTTCATTGTGGATCAGAGTTCCAAATCCAGTTTGTGGTATCTACTTCTTTAATTTAGATGGATTTTTGTTCTGCAAGATTCTACAAAACCACCATGTAAAACCCTATAGTAGAATCTATCCAGAAGTGCTTAGGATAAAGTAATGCAATGGAGAGTTAATAGATAGTGTGCCCTGCACAGGATATTGGAAAACTAATGGGCATATTTACTAGGGTGCGCAAAGCAGTTAGTGTGAAACCACATTATTATGGTGCATTCAAATAGCCAACATGATAAAAGTCCCAGTCTTAGTGCTTAGTCTAGGTGAAAATAAATCAGAGTATGGGTAAAGAGTGGATATGAACTGCAGATTACAGGCAATACATGGTTGATAGTGTGGGCTGCCAAATATGCACAGCATGGATTCTCCTAAAGCCACTGCAATAAGGTCTGTCAGAGTATTTGCAGGAACTGCCGGGGTAGTGCTAGACACATCACCAACAGTGGCCGCAGAGCCTTTATACTTCAGACGCTTTGCTTTTGCAAAGATAACCTGCATTAAGTGCAAAACCCTAATACTCTTTAGTAAACATGCCCCTAATTTCATTGATGAGGGTTCCGTATCTGAGACTGGCCTAATATGGAAATGCTTCTGATATACTGTACAGTTTCCAATTTCAGGAGGTGAGAGGGATTAGTATTGCTCTTAGGATAACACCTAGGAGTTTGCCAGAAAGCAGTACTGGAAATAGCAATATAGGAGAGGGCACATCCTGCTTTCTTGGTCACACGATATTGCCACAATACTAGCTTATACAAACATGGCTAACTTGGAAGAATATGACAAAATACTGAAACAGGGCATGGTGACTGTTGGATAAGAGCAAGATGTATAAGATTAATGTGAACAGACTAACACTTCTATACCTTTTTATTTTAGAAAGTATAATCCATCTTGGTCAGGTATGGTTTATTGTATTTAATACACTGCCTTCCTTGACCACATAGCAAGGCAGTTTACATAATTAAAATGTGGAGAAAAAGAAAAGAACTGGGGGAGGGGTGAACGTGGTGTCTCTCCACAAAAGTGGAAGTAAGGAAGAAGTAGGGAACTACAGGATAGTAAGTCTGACTTCTGCGGTAAGCAAATTAATGGAAACACTTTTAAAACAGAGAATAATGATGTTTCTGGAATCCAGTGGATTACAGGACCTGGGGCAACATGGATTCACAAGTGGCAGGTCTTGTCAGACAAATCTGATCAATTTCTTTGACTGAGTGACTAGAAAATTGGATAGAGGGAGTGTGATAGATGTGGTGTATTTAGTTTATAGCAAAGCCTTTGATGGTGATCCACCCAAGCATCTAATAAATAAACTGAATGCCCTCGGGATGGGTTCCAAAGTGACGGACTGGGTCAGGAACTGGTTAAGTGAAATGTGACAGAGGGTAGTGGTCAATGGAAATTCCTCTGAGGAAAGGGATGTTACCAGTGGTGTGCCTCAAGGTTCAGTTCTTGGACTTGTTCTTTTTAACATTTATTAAGCAATATTGCTGGAGGGCTATCAGGTAAGATTTGCCTTATTGTGAAAGAACCAAAATCTGCAATAGAGTAGACACTCCTGATGATGTGAATAACATGAGGAAGGACCTAGCAAAACTTAAAGGATGGTCTGAAATTTGGCAGCTAAGATTTAATTCTAAGAAACACAAGGTCATGCATTTGGGCTGCAAAAACTTGAGGGAACATTACAGTTTAGAGGGTGAAGAACTTTTGTACATGAAAGAGGAGCAGGACTTGGGTGTGATAGTATGTGATAATCTTAAGTTGGTCAAACAGGTCGAAAAGGTGACGGCGAAAGCTAGAAGGATGCTAGGATGCACAGGGAGAGGTATTGCCAGGGGGGAAAATGGAGGTATTGATGCCCCTGTTTAAGACTCTGGTGAGACCTCATTTAGAATATTGTGTACAATTCTGGAGATCACATTTCAAAAAGATATAAACAGGATGGAGTGGGTCCAGAGGAAGACTACTAAAATGGTTGGTATGGGGACAGATTTAAATATCTCAATATATATACTTTGGAGGAAAGGCAGGTGAGGGAAGATATGATAGAGATGTTTAAATATCTTTGTGACGTAAATGCGTACAAGGCAAATTATCTTTCATTTGAAAGGAAGCTCTGGAATGAGAGGGCATAGGATGAAGTTAAAGATGATAGGCTCAGGAGTAATCTAAGGAAATACCTTTTTACAGAAAGGATGGTAGATGCATGGAATAGTCTTCTGTGTCTGAACTGTGTCTGAATTCAGGAAAGTGTGGGACAGACACATGGGATCTCTTAGGGAGAGATGGGGATAGTGGATGCTGTGGATGGGCAGACCGGATGGGCCATTTGGCCTTTATCTGCCATCATGTTTCTATGCATTCCATAATACTAAAGAGGAATAAGAAAGCAGGGATATAAGGTACTCTGGGAATGAATTGGCTTGGGTTAGATGTAAAGATTTCAGACTCTTTCCTAAGTACAAATATTTCCTAAGTACAAACTCCAAAGGCTCTGCTTCTATAAATGGCACCTAACTTCTAGGCTCTGTTGAGTGTGACTGTCAATCATCCGCTAGGCGCTGTTTATAGAATCATACCTAGCAGCGCCAAAGCAATCTTAGGCACTGGTAGGTGTTAAAACCTTAGGAGCACTCCTATTTAGGCTAGAGTTTCTTGGCCTAAATGGCTGCGCCTAAGTCAAACTGCACCCAAAATCTGCCCCGAATCTGTTCCATATTTGTCCCGACTCAGAGTAGTAGGCACCTACCATGTTTTGCGCCTATCAGCTAATTCATTTTTAATGGTGCTTTCAATTAACGGTGCTGATTGAGACAATTAAGAAAAGTTAGGCACCTAGATTGGCTAACCACAACCAATCTAGGTGGCTAACTTCAGGTGCTATTTATAGAATCTGGGCCCAAATGCAGGAGCAGGCTCAATCATCAAGGTGTCTTATTCTTGGGGACAGCAAAGAGCAGCTGCAGACAAAGTAAAGCAATAGGTCTTGATAGTCACACAAACTCACAGAAGCATCTACACATACTTTGACCTTTATTTTGATGGGATCCTTATTTGATGGTTTGTGTTGAGTTTAATTATCTAAATTTGTGGAAGGCTGAACTGGGAGCCTGAAAGTTAATTGAGGGGGATTGTAATGCTTAAGGTTTGCCGAGGATGCCCATTACTAGTGCACAGTTCTGACCAAGTGACCTATCTACGTTGCATTAAACATTTTGCAGATAATGCAGGTTAACTGAAAAATATTTGTGACAAGTGTTGAGGACATTCCTGGCGCTTAGAGGAAGGCAGCCATGCTGATAAGGGGCAAAGTTCTTTACTGTGCTTTAATGACTCTACTGCTAATGCAAGATGCAGTTAACTACACTTCTAGAGGTATAGTTATTGGCCATGCTAAAAGTGCATAGTAAGGACCCATACATAAATTGCAAAGATTTGTCCCCACCCAGGGCCATGTCACCTAATCATTAGGGGTTTAACAGAGCAGTTAGTAAATGCTGACAGTTAAAATGGTGCCACACTATTAATGTGCATTAAAACCTATATGAAGCACTTCATAGGTCTCAAAGTAAACTACTTGCTAAGGAACTTATACTAAGAGAAAATTGTTTCATTATATACTGCTTCACAATCAGAGAGATTGATAATTCAGCTATTTCTGATACATAAATGTACAGCAGCTGCATTGCAGTTAAAGAACATAATTATTGCTATGCTGGGACAGACCGAAGGTCCATCAAGCCCAGTATCCTGTTTTCAACAGTGGCCAATCTAGGTCATAAGTACCTGGCAAGATCCCAAGCAGAAAAGCAGATTTTATGTTTCTTATCCTAGGAATAAGCAGTGATTTTCCCAAACCATGTTAATATTGACTTATGAACTTCTCTTTTAAGAAATTGTCCAAACCTTTTTTAAACCCTGGTAAGCAAACTGCTTTCATCATTTTCTGGCAATTAATTCCAGAGTTTAATTAAACATTGAATGAAGAAATATTTTCTCTGATTTGTTTTAAATCTATTACTTAGTAGCTTCAACACATGCCGCCTAGTTCTAGTAATCTAAACCAGGGGTGCCCAATAGGTCGATCGCGATCGACCAGTAGATCGCCAAGGTAAAGTGAGTCGATCGCAGAGCCTATCCCGAGCTCCGTGATAGACTCACTTTGCCTTGGCAATCTACCGGGCCGATCAGCCTTCTTCTCCCTGACGTCAATTCTGCAGTCGGAGAGGAAGTTCAGGCCAGCCAATCGCTGCCTGGCTGGGCAAGAACTTCCTCTCCGACGGCAGAATTGAAGTCAGGTAGAGGGATGCTGGTCGGCCCGACGCAGGGAGAGCTTGGAGCAGCGGCAGCTTTGGGGTCTGTTCCCCAATGGCGGCGGCGGCCTGGGGGCCTGTTCCCCAATGGCGGCGCAGTGGCTTGGGGTAGGGCATGAAGAAAGAAAGAAACGGGGCAGGCAGGGAGACAGAAGGAAAGAAGGGAAACAGAAAAAAAGAAAGGGGGCATTAAGAGAGTAAAAAAGAAAGGGAGGCAGGGAGAAAGAAATGGCAGGGAGATAGGAAGAAAAAGTTAGGGGAGGGAATGAGGTCTGGAGAAGAGGAAGCATTCAGGCTGAAAGCAGGGAAGAAAGATTGGATGCACAGTCAAAAGAAGAAAGTGCAACCAGAGACTCATGAAATCACCAAATAAAGGTAGGAAAAATGATTTTATTTTTAATTTAGTGAGCAAAATGTGTCTGAATTTATATCTGCTGTCTATATTTTGCACTATGGCCCCCTTTTACTAAACCGCAATAGCGGTTTTTAGCGCAGGGAGCCTATGAGCGTCGACAGCAGCGCTGGGCATTCAGCGCAGCTCCCTGCGCTAAAAACTGCTATTGTGGTTTAGTAAAAAGGGAGGGGGTATATTTGTTTATTTGTATGGTTGTTACTGAGGTGACAGTGCATAGAGTCATCTGCCATGACCTCTTTGAAAAAACCCCGGAATAGGAATGATAATTAACGTTTTCTCTGCGTACGGTGTGCTTTGTGTTTGTTTTTTTTATGTTATTGTTGGTAGATCATTTTGACTTGGTCATTTTAAAAGTAGGTCGCAAGCCCAAAAAGTGTGGGCACCTCTGTTCTAAACCCTAAAAATTTTAATAATAGTTGATACTAGGGAACTTTGTACATAGTGAAAATTGTTATGTGTGAATGTATTTGACTAACTTCTTTGCTATTTCTTAATATATCTTCCTTGTTGGTCATATAATTGTCACGCTTTTATGATTATCTTTTCCTAGGATCTGTATCTGATTATAATACTTGTGTTCAGCTTTGACTTTTTAAGGGGCCCTATAGCGCTATCAAAAAAAGGTGCTATTTATAAAATGAAGCTCCACTGTAACCCAAATTTTCAGTATACACAAATACATTTAAGTTAAAATCATGTTTTACATTTAAGGAAGTTATTTTAATAAGATAAGGAGAAACAGATTTATTTAATTTGCTTTTATTTTAGTTTGGATAAGGTTCTTCTGGTTGACCCACTCCCAAATGCTTTGCAATAGCTGTAGGCCAGTGGTCTCAAACTCAAACCCTTTGCAGGGCCACATTTTGGATTTGTAGGTACTTGAAGGGCCTCAGAAAAAAAATAGTTAATGTCTTATTAAAGAAATGACAATTTCGCATGAGGTAAAACTTTATAGTTTATAAATCTTTCCTTTTGGCTAAGTCTTAATATTGTCATTTATAGCTAAAGAGACATATGATCAAGAAACTGTTTTATTTTACTTTTGTGATTATGATAAGCATACCAAGGGCCTCAAAATAGTAGCTGGTGGGCCGCAGGTGGCCCCTAGGCTGCGAGTTTGAAACCACTGCTGTAGGCCATTCTTGTGGGCTGCATTTCAAAGAAGTACATGCCTTTTCAGGGAACATTATAAGGTTCCACCTGTATCAGAGCTGAAGCTAATCCATCTTTTACTAGATTTTTAATTAGGATTCTTCTTTACACAGGTGTAGAATAGGGTTTCTTGTCTGACCACAGCTATGCTGAAACAAGTTTATCTTAAAAGTAGGAATGACTCTCAAAGTGTTTTGCAGGGTGTATGGAAGAGGACAGGATAAAAGAAATGCCCTGTTTTAGGCAGATGGTAGGATTACCATTAAAACTGCTAAGGTAGCACCAAAAAAGAATAATATCCAAAGGGGGTGACAGGAAAATAGCCTAATTTTATATTACAATATTCCTTTCAATCAGTCCAACATAAATCAGAATACCACAGTTCTGATGCTTCTTTCCAGAGATATGAATGACCAAAAATATATTTATCAATCAAATCCTTTATTTACTGCTTATTATTTTTCTCTTGCAAATTCATTTTAAGTGGCTTGAAACTTACAAGTTGGAGATATAGCATACAGTCACTTTGAAACTTAGCTCTTTAGCTATCTTGAACAAACATTTTAAAACAATCTGGGATCAATATAATATTAGATTTTTATTATAGCATTCGTATCTGAAGCTTGTGTTATCTTGTTACTGCTTTGCATTCCATCTATGGCTGATGATTACTTTGTTACATATTTTATTTAATTTCTTATTTTGCTTGTTCTATTACAGATTAAAACTTAGAATAACTGTAGTTTTGTACACAAGGCTGTCATCACTAAGCATATTTGTTCAACAGTCTACAGGCACCATTCCTTTCTAAAAAGATTTTTCTAACAAAATAATGTTGATATTGATGTGAATTTCCACTTCTTGCAGTGCAGTCAAATATTATTGATATTATCAATAAAATGTTGAGATTATATCACCTGACATGTTATTCCAATAATCCCTTCTCATTAGAATTTGATGCATTTTTTCACAGTAGTTATAATTCAAGGCAAATATGAGCTTTGTGAGTAGATGTCAAAGTTGCTGCTCTTAGAATTCCTTCATCCCCTCACTTTAGAGCAGGGATCTCAAAATCCCTCCTTGAGGGCCACAATCCAGTCGGGTTTTCAGGATTTCCCCAATGAATATGCATTGAAAGCAGTGCATGCACATAGATCTCATGCATATTCATTGGGGAAATCCTGAAAACCCGACTGGATTGTGGCCCTCAAGGAGGGACTTTGAGACCACTGCTTTAGAGCCACTATTACCTCTCCTTAACTCTACATCCCTCTCCATTCATAGATATTATGATGTGTTAAAGTCAATGCCCATTCTGTAATGCCCACACGAGCATGCCCCAAGAACAGAAAGAGTTCATCTTATCTTGAGTCTGCATTTAACCTACTAGAAGACATTTAAACAAGATCCCAGACCAGTTTCTAAACTCAATACTCCAATCTTTTTGTGCTTCAGTCAAGCCATCAAGACAATTGGCCTCTGCAGTTTACTGAAAGCCATTATTTTGAGATTAGATGGTTCAGTATTGAAGTTACATTCTCTGCTGAGGGCCCTCCCAGGAGCTTATGCTAAAATGCTAGCTGTCTCAAAATGCAATGCCTTCCCAATTAGTATCCTGTCCTAGCCGTCATGCTAAAACACAAATCCCTAGATGAATTTCACTTAGTGCCACAATTTCCAAGGACCAAATGAATACAAAGGAAAAATAATCCTATTTTCCATACGCCATCAGAAAGATTGAAACCTGATCCTATGTCATGCCATATGAGCATTAAATTTAAAATTCTTTGTAGAATGCACGAACCTATCAACAAATTAGACATCCCACAGAAAGTAAGGGATCTTCAATACGGGAAGCAGTACTTCAAACCTTAGGGCTCCTTTTATAAAGCTGCGACAGCATTTTTAGCGCACGCAGAATTTTAGCACGTGCTAAACCCGCGCTACACGGCTAGAACTAACGCCAGCTCAATGCTCTAGCGCGCACGCTAAAACCGCTAGCTCAGCTTTGTAAAAGGAGCCTTTAGCAACAGTATGTGACAAGTTTTAACTTGTTCAGTGCAGTCAATCGACTGTGAACTACGGTTGAGAGAAGGTGTGTTGTTTTTTAATTGAAATTTAATTGAAATTTTTCAAATACAAAAGTATAAAAATAAAACTAAAACAATAAGCTGCAGATAACAAAATATACATAATAATATGCAAAACATAGGGCTCCTTTTACGAAGTCACATTAGCAGTTTAACGCGCATAATAGCACGCGCTAAACTGCCTGCCTCGCTAGCCGCTACCGCCTCCTCTTGAGCAGGGGTTAGCACGGGGGTTAGTGCGTGATAAAAAGTCGCATGCGATAAAGCCACTAACGCGACTTCGTAAAAGGAGCCCTTAGTATAGTTAATATACAAAGTAAAGTTAATTGGGATTTACATGAGTCCTTACATATTCAACAAGAGGGGTCCAAATTTTTGTGAATCTGGCTATGTTATTTTGTTTGAATATTTTTATTTCCTCATGCTTTCTGATGACACAAAGGTGATTCCACCACTCATAAAAATTAAGCTTAGAATTGTCTTTCCAATTGGAAACAATATGATGGATAGCTAAGGCAATCATGTAATCAAATATTTTTTATATAACGGTGGTATTGATAAATCTGGATTAGAAGAACGCAATATGATTGATTTATATGACATGGGCAACTCATTAATATTCATGTTTAAAACTGAGCATATTTTGGACCAAATGTCTGAACAGTAAACTTGAAAGTTAGGGCATTGATATAAGAGGTGTATTCGAGTCCCAGATTGCTGTTGGCATGACCAACAGAGCTCTGAAGTTGCATGTAACACATTAGCCATTTTAACAGGGATCCAGTAAACTTTATGCATAATGAAAAATGTAGACTGGCATATATGGATGCCTACATAGTAGGTCTAGCTGAGAATACCCAGAAGGATTTCCAATCTATTACTCTTGGATTTTCATTTAGATCTGTTGTTCACATATTATCGAAGAAAATATCTTTTTAGCCCTCACACTCTCTTAAGATTTTATATAGTTTTGATGCTCTTTTGTTTCCTGATAATCAAGGGCCTATAGTCTTTGAGAAATTAGTTAGACCAGAGTCCTTGATCCAAGCTCCTCTGCCATAAATTGGTAGCTATATTGTGATAATCTAGAATATGTTCAAGTTCACCTATAGAAATTAGTCTCCCATTGCTGGTAAGATATGAGAGAGTCCAAATATATTTTGATTGACATATTTTTCTTAATTCGGCCGGAATTTGGATATCTGTAGAACTGTTGAACCATAGAGAAACATGCCTCCTCTCAAATAGTTCTTCATTAATAGCTCTATGGAATGTAGAAATGCTAATGGCAGTGGCTTTAAGTAATCTTAAAGTGGCCTTAAAAGAATATTTGTCCATAAATGGTAGCAAACATATATGGATTGGAGATATTAAGATTTTTGCAGAAGATAGCTATCTAGGAGTGTTCCAGTTATCAAAGTCCTGGAACCACATTAAACCCTGGGCCAATCTGAAAGATAAATGGTATCTCTTAGTCTGGTAGATTTAGGCCTCCTCTTAATTTAAGTAATTTTAACTTATGACTTGCAATTCGTGGCGGTTTTGATCTCCAAAGAAACTTAGAGGGGCATAATCAAAAAAAAAACCGTCTAAGTCCCCTTTTGGCCTAAGTCCTTAAACGTTCAACGCAGAAGCAGGGAAAGTGTCCATAACCAAAACAAACGTCCTTGTTTTGATTATGGCCTTCCTCTGCCTAAACGCCCAATCTCCACTACGTCTATAAGTACACCTACACGATGTCTACACTTTTTAGCCATAATGAAACAAAAAAATGCCTAAGCCCCAAACGTCCATCAGAAGGGCTTTTAGGCGAAGGAGGAGCCAGTCCTTCATCTAAAAGCTGGATTCTGTAACCGGTGTCTGTCAAAAACAACACCGGTTACAGAATCCTCCCCCCACAACCATCCAGGCAGGAGGGTGCCCAAGCCCTCCTGCCATGTTGAACCGCAACCCCCCCTCCCGACAACATCGGGGCAAGAGGGAGCCCAAGCCCTCTTGCCCCGCCGAGTCCCCGATGATATTGGAGCAAGAGGGAGCCCAAGCCCTCTTGCCCCGCCGATTAACATTGGGCCAGGAGAGAGCCCAAGCCCTCCTGGCCCGGGCGACCCCACCGCCGCTACTTGAATGGGCCAGGAGGGAACTCAAATCATCCTGGCCCCGGCGAACCCCCCGCTGCTACATGAATGGGCCAGGAGGGAGCCCAAGCCCTCCTGGCCCAGGCGACCACCCCCCCCCGCGACTCGTTTGGGCCAGGAGGGAGCCCAAGCCCTCCTGACTCCGGTGGCCTCCTACCCCCTACCCCCTACCCCCAATCAGAATAGGCCCAGGTGCCTTAGGCCCCACCTGTGGGCGGGGCTTTGGGACGGCTGGGCCAATCCGGCCCCATTCTGCCGTTGGCTGCCTGCTGGACAGGTGAGTTTGGCACCCGTCTGTCCGGCCAACTTGAAGCAAGGTACGGGGAAGGGGGGTGGGGTGGGGGGGGTCGCTGGTTGGCTGGGGGGGCGATCGGGGGTTCTGGGGGTGGTCGTTGGGGTGAGGGGGGTTTTGTCGAGGGCAGGAGGGCCTGGGATCCCTCTTGCCCGTAATGTAGTACGGGGAGGGGGGAGGGGGTCGCCGGGGCCAGGAGGGCTTGAGCTCCCTCCTGGCCCATTCAAGTAGGGGCAGGGGGGTCGCCGGGGCCAGGAAGGCTTGGGCTCCCTCCTGGCCCGATCATACTCGGGGGTCGCCGCGGGCCAGAAGAGCCTGGGCTCTCTCCTGGCCCACTCGATTCGGGGGTCGCCGCGAGCCAGGAGAGCTTGGGCTCTCTCCTGGCCCGATGTTAATTGCGAGGGGGGGTGATGGATCGTGCAGGAGAGATGCCTCATCTCCCCTACCGCAATGCCATGACTCCTCTACCGGAACTGCCACGACCCGCGGCAGGAGAGATAGGGCATCTCTCCTGCCGCAGGTCGCGGCAGTTCGGGTAGAGGAGATGAGGCATCTCTCCTGCAGCGATGGTTGCGGTGGGTAGGTTGCCGTGCCGCTGAACTGATGGCGCCAGTTCAGCGGCCCTTTTTTCGGCACTTAGACCTGGTTTGATTACGTCTAAGTCAAAAAGGTCTAAGTGCCGACTAGGCAACCTGTAAATGTTTTGGTTATACTTGTTATACGCCTAGGTGTAGGTCGGCCCACCTCCCGCCCACTGCCCGTCCTTTCCCCTCTTCTAAACACACCTCTTTTCTCTCTGTGCGTTTATTGGCAGGGGAAAGGCCTAAGCTGTTTTTAGATACATCTAAAAACCAGCTTTGGTTATGGGTACTTGGACGATCAGGCTTTTTGATCGTCCAAGTAGCCATTTAGGACACTTTTTAGACTTTTTTTTAATTATTATTATTACCCCTTACTAATTACGCTGTCAACTTTTTTTTATATAGGAAAGGTGAAAATGAAAATAGTACCATACTAAGAATGTAATTAATTTTGGGGGCTAAAACCATTTTAATGGCCTCAACTCTACCCCACCAAGAAAGAAAGAGGGGAGACCAGGATTCCAGAGTAGATGTTATTAATTCTATAATAAAATTATAATTCAAGGTCATAGTTTTATCTACTGTTGAACTATACCATATTCCTAAATACGTGGAGGGGCATAATAAAAAACAAACAAACGTCTAAGTCTCCTTTTGGCCTAAGGCCCTAAACGTTGAAAGTAAAGCAGGGAAAATGTCCATTCTCAAAAAAAAACGTCCAAAAAAAAGTTGTTGGGGTTTTTTATTTTATTTTTTTATAATGGCCTGCCTCTATGTTCAGCTGTTTAAACGTTCAGACCACCACTATGTTTACACTTAAGACATATAATAAACCACAAAAAAGCCTAAGTCCCAAACGCATGCCACCTAATTCTAGTAATCTAAACAAGGGGTGCCCAATAGGTCGATTGCGATCGACCTATTGGGTACCCCTGGTTTAGTTTATCTCAGGTTTAGAAATGTGCATCTCATCTGCTTTTGGATTTCTGTGTTTTCTTTTTCCAATATTGTATTGCTCATAGTCTGGCTTCTTGGGTGTTTCATTTAAATTTGGAACATAGTGAATGATTGCAGATAAAGTCTACCAATAAAACATGTGCTATATATGATAATGGGGCTCTTTTCTCCCCCATACCCTTCAAATTTGCTATTTTCAAAACCCATCTTCTAGATCAGTGTGCTCAATAGGTCGATCGCAATCGACCGGTAGATCACCAAGGCAAAGTAAGTCGATCGCGGAGGCCATCCCTGGCTCCGTGATAGACTCACTTTGCCTTGGCGATCTACCGGGCCGATCAGCCTTCCTCTCCCCGACATCAATTCTGCCATCGGAGAGGAAGTTCTGGCCAGCCAATCGCTGCCTGGCTGGGCTGGAACTTCTCTCTGACGGCAGACTTGACGTCGGGGAGAGGAATACTGGTCGGCCCGACGCAGGGAAGCAGGGAGAGCTTGGAGCGGCAGCGGCTTTGGGGCCTGTTATCCGATGACAGCGGCTTGGGGGCCTGTTCCCCGATGGCAGCGGCAGTGGCTTGGGGGAGGGCAGGGAGAAAGAAAGAAAGGGGGCAGGTAGGGAGACAAAAGGAAAGAAAGGAAACAGAAAAAAAAGAAAGGGGGCATGAAGAGAGAAAAAAGAAAGGGAGACAAGGAGAAAGAAAGGGCAGGGCGAGAGGAAGAGAAAGTTGGGGGAGGGAATGAGGTCTGGAGGAAAAGAAGCATAAAGGCTGAAAGAAGGGAAGAAAGATTGGATGCACAGTCAGAAGAAGAAAGTGCAACCAGAGACTCGTGAAATCACCAGACAACAAAGGTAGGAAAAATGATTTTATTTAAAATTGTGATCAAAATGTGTCTGAATTTATATCTGCTATCTATATTTTACACTATGGTCCCCTTTTACTAAACCGCAATAGCGTTTTTTAGCGCAGTGAGCCTATGAGCGTCGAGAGCAGCGCTGGGCATTCAGCGTAGCTCCCTGCACTAAAAACTGCTATCGTGGTTTAGTAAAAAGGGGGGGAGGTATTTGTCTATTTTTGTATGGTTGTTACTGAGGTGACAGTGCATAGAGTCATCTGTCTTGACCTCTTTGAAAAAACCCAGGAATAGGAATGATAATTAACATTTTCTATGCGTACAGATTTATAGGCACTGGTAGGCACCTAAGATCTGTGAAAACACAGTTTAACATGTTTTAATAAATTTCAAGGCGCCTATTGGCGCTTAAAAAATTGTCACCGGAATGAACTTGGACAGCAACTTCAGCATTTGGAACCTAGGACAATACCAGGTGGACTTTACAGTCTATCACTCAGAAATGTCAAAAAAGAGACATGTTAAATTAATCATGTATTTTTAGTGGGTATAACTAATGGACCGTTCAAGTCTTTATCTGCCGTCATCTACTATGTTACTATGAATGTAATTATGCCTTCGTAGGTGTTTACAGCACCTAATGCCACTGTAGACATAACTAATACCGGAAGTGACATTAGGCACCATAAAGCACCTACAGAGATACCATTCACATTAAAGGTAGGCACCGGAAATATAGGCCTGGAAAATCCTGGCCTACATTTCTGGTGCCTACCTTTGCTGGAGGCATGATTCTCTGTCACCATCACATGACTGACAGGAAATCGGCAGCCACTTTTAAGGTGGCTGCTGAAAATGCCACCAATTAGAGATTTTGGGTGGATCTGAACTTGTAATACTTTTTAAAATGCAAAAGAGTTTATCTCTTGATAAATCCTAACTGATGGAATATGGGGGCTCAACAGATCAGGACCAGGGCAGGATTAATTCTTTGAGGGCCCCTAGACACAAAAGTACAGTGGCCCCCCCTGGCCCTGCCCCGCCCCTTGCCCCACCCACCCCCATTTATCTGTTTTCTTAATTACCTCTTTATTTCCACTTGTATTTCTCTTTCTTTAGTTTTAAATTCAAAACAACCAAAGATTAGCATACCAATGCAGTTTTTCTTCTATGTAACCCCCAAACATCTCTGAACAAATCCCCCTTCGTTCCCTTCCCATCACCCAGGACTTTAACTCTAAACCCTTTCCATATGTTTATGAAAGTGTTCAAATATATTGTAAAGCAGTAATACTATCCAAAATATAAATCAATATTAATAACCAAGTTTACAACGCCTCTCAACTGCCTCACTCTATGTCAACCAACTGTAACCCATATGTATGTATAAACAACCAAATCTGTAACTCCTCTAGTATGTTCCATTCCATGTATGTTAACTTGTAACGAAACAACAAGACAAGCAGTCCACCAAATAATCCAAGGTGGAACAAAAGAAGATCAACAGACAATAAGGAGGTTTATTTAAAGGTGCCCCCAAGAACCGTGCCCGATGCATTTCGCCAAACAAGGCTAGTCAACGCTAACAAAAAACCATGTCTTTCATACACACAGAACACAGATGCACCCTCACCCAGTATAGAATAAGTAATCACAAACTAAAAATAGAAATATGTAGATAAAGATTAAACTGAGCTGCTAAGAAGCTAAACTTCATACAGTGAACACTACGGATACAGTGAAGCATAGCTCCCTAATACTTTGCAAAATATAAATAAAGCAGATGTAAATTTGAAAAAACTGACAATCATCACTTTACAAATTAACAAATAGAAATAAAACAAAAATTGAAAATAAGAACATACCATTTTATTGGACTAATCCATTTTTCAATTAACTTTCAGAGGCCATAGCCTCCTTCTTCAGGTCAATATAGTATACTGCTGTTACATTATACTGTCTTGACCTGAGAAAGGGGGGTTTTGGTCTCTGAAAATTAGTTTAAAAATGTATTGAAATTAGTCCAATAAAAAGATTACCTTATTTTCTGTTTATAAAAGTTTTATCAATACATCTACAATACTATTTTATTCTAAAGCAACAAAAAAAATCTTTCTTCTACCTTTTGTTGTTTCTGCTTTAATCATGTTGTCTTTACTCTCTTCTTTCTAGCCAGCATTTGTCCTCTCTCTCTCTTCCATGCAGCATCTGGCCCTTTCATTCAGCCTCTGCCCTCTCTCATTCTGCCCCTTCCATCCAATGTCCACCCTCTTCCGGTTCCATAAGGCATCTTCCTTTTTTCTATGCTCCATCCATAAACTGTCAATCCTGGCCCCTTCTCTCCTTTGTACATGATTCATTTCAGCCCTGCCACCTCTCCATTTTTTTCTCTCTGTCACCACCCCCTCCACTATGCTCTGGCATCTCTCTCTCTCTCTTCTCCTTTCTTTCCTTCCCACCCCATGGTCTGCCATCACTGTCTCCTTCCCTTCCCTGGGTCCCTGTCCCTTCCCTGAGTCCCTCCTTCCCTTCCCTGATTCCCTTTCCTTTTAAGAACATAAGAACATAAGAAATTGCCTCCGCTGAGATAGACCAGAGGTCCATCTCGCCCAGCGGTCCGCTCCTGCGGCGGCCCATCAGGCCCATTGCCTGATCAGTGGTCCCTGGCTATTCCTATAACTTGCCTCTCACTCCTATCCCTGTACCTACCTCTACTCTTATCTGTACCCCTCAATCCCTTTGTCCTCTAGGAACCTATCTAAACCTTCTTTGAAGCCCTGCAACGTGCTCCTGCCTATCACAGCCTCCGGAAGCGCGTTCCATGTATCCACCACTCTCTGAGTGAAAAAGAACTTCCTAGCGTTTGTTCTAAACCTGTCCCCTTTCAACTTCTCCGAGTGCCCCCTTGTACTTGTGGTTCCCCATAATTTGAAAAATCTGTCCCTATCTACGTTTTCTATGCCCTTCATGATCTTGAAGGTTTCTATCATGTCTCCTCTAAGTCTCCGCTTTTCTTCCATCTCCACTCCCCCTCCATGCTCTGACATCTCCTCCTTCCATTCCCTTGGTCTGGCATACATTCCTCCTTCCCTTCATGCCCTGACATCTCTTCCTCCCTCTCTCCTTCCATGCCCTGGCATCTCTTCCTCCCTCCATCTCTTCCCTCCATGCCCTGGCATCTCCTTTCATTCCTTCCTTTCTTTCCCTCCCTTCCTCATCTTCCTTCTCCCTCTCTCTCTCTCCCTCCAGTTGGGTGCAGCAATTCTTTCCCCCTCGTCTCCCTTTCTTTCTTCTGTCACCCCGTCCCCGGTCATCAGAGCAGTCCCTAAGTGGGTTCTCCAAGGCCTGGCGCATGAACTTCTTTGGGCAGCAGCAGCATTCACAATTTGCTGCTGTTGCTGGCTTCAGGCCTTCTTTTCTGTCGGGTTCTGCCTTTGCGGAAACAGGAAGTAGGCAGGACCTGGCAGAGAGGAAGGTCCGAAGCCGGCAACAGCAGCAAATTGTAAACGCTGCTGCTGCCTGAAGAAGTTCATGATGCCAGGCCTTGGAACACCCGGGACAGACTGCTTCTTCCCCGCCTCCCTGGTAGCCAAAATGTTCCTCTTCAGAGGGGCCCCAGCATGGCAGACATTCTCACAAGCTGCCCAAAGCTGCCCCGAAGTATTCCCTCTGCTGCAACTTCCTGTTTCCGACAGGGCAGATCACTGCAGAGGGAAAGTTTCGGGGCAGCCGCCAGCAGTTTGTGAGAATAGCTGCCATGTTGGGGCCTCTCTGAAAAGGAAAATTTAGCTGTTTAATAAAGGAAAGGTGAGGGGAAGCGAGGGAGATACAGAGAAGTTCGGACCGCGGGGCCTTCTGGATCTGTGGGGCCCAGGGCAGCTGCCCTGTTTGCTCCCCCCTAACGACAGCCTTGGGGCCCCCTTGACAATTTTGGGCCTACCTTTTAATCCAGCCCTGATCAGGATACCTGTAGACCTAAAAAGCCACCAGTGCAACATTAGAAAAAGTTATCGCTGTCCCCAGCTCCCTACACCCCTTTTTAAAAAGATTATGGGGCCGATATTCAGATCACGGGAGTTAGATAGTTGGCACTGAGCCCAGATATTCACTGCCGGGCTGTTTTCACTGACCAGCATTGAATATCTGGTTTATATTTGGCTGCTATAAACTTAGCTGGCTATGTCGATACAGCGCTGGCCAGCTAAGTTTATAGCAGCCAAAAATAGACCAGCTATTTATGCAGCCTGATTTGGCCACTGAACTTAGCCAGCTAGCACTTTAAATTTTGTGGATAGCAAGCTAAATTACATGACATAGCCAGCTAGCTGCTAAATGCTAATATTCAATAATAAGAGACTGACTAATGGTGATAAATAGCAGTGAGGAGAAAGTGGCTGACACTCTGAAAAAAATGCTCAGAAAAGTGAAACTCTGAAGAGGGGGTGAAAACCTCCTCTTAAGGAAAGAGTTTACCGTCCAGTCATTACATTGATACGTGAAAATTCACTTTCTGACCACTGGTAAAAATGTTGAATTGTTTTTGCAAGCTCAACACGAAATGTTCAAAAATCTCTTATGCAAAAATATCTCTCAATGGAAGAATAATGCAATGCACACTTATCTCAAAACTCTTAAAGCTCTCAGGGGTCCCAACGCGGCCCCGTTTCGAGATCTGCTTCAGGAGACCCAAACTCCTGGGTCTCCTGAAGCAGATCTCGAAACGGGGCCGCGTTGGGACCCCTGAGAGCTTTAAGATTTTTGAGATAAGTGTGCATTGCATTATTCTTCCATTGAGAGATATTTTTGCATAAGAGATTTTTGAACATTTCGTGTTGAGCTTGCAAAAACAATTCAACATTTTTACCAGTGGTCAGAAAGTGAATTTTCACGTATCAATGCAATGACTGGACGGTAAACTCTTTCCTTAAGAGGAGGTTTTCACCCCCTCTTCAGAATTTCACTTTTCTGAGCATTTTTTCAGAGTGTCAGCCACTTTCTCCTCACTGGTATTTATCACCATTAGTCAGTCTCTTATTATTGTCATAGCCATTTTTCTGACTAGTATTGATACATTAGTCCCTGTAATTTCTTTAACGAAAATGCTAATATTCAGCAGCCATCTCACACTGAATATTAGCGCTTAACTGGCTTAATGCTATTTTACTATCCAGGAGCTGTTCCTGGCCAGTTAATTAGCACTGACTATCTAACGGTCAATCTTTATTCAATCTCATTGTTTTTTTCTATTAAAAACCCCCAACATACTTTAAATTCCAGTTACGAGGGGTTTTGAAAAGTTCTCAGTCCAACCAAACAACTTCTTAAATTCTGAGTATTATTTTGCCACTGTAACTAAAGAATGTTATCTTATTTCACAAAGTGCCAATTTGCAGAAATGAAATTCTATGCTTTGGCGTTGTTTTAGATCATTCGATTGAATCATATCCGTGTCATTCTCTTCTTGGTTGGGCTGAGGACTTTTCAGCACCCCCTCATAAATCAAAAAGTCAACATTTCAAACGTCAGTTCATCACATTTACCATGATGCAGTCCATCCATTAGGATTTCTCAAGAGAGAAACTTTTTTGCAAATTAAACATGTATTATAAGTTTAAATTTACTTTTGAATTTTACAGTATTTATAAGCCCCAGATGCAGGGGGTAGTGTTGTAATTAAGATTGATAATTTACCAACTTTTTTTTAGTTGCCAAATTATGGGCTCCTTTTGCTAAATGGCACTAGAGGTTTTTAGCACTTGCTGGCAAGGTTAATGCTCCAACGCTCATAGAATTCCTTTGAGTGTCGGAGCATATACCTCGCTGGGCTGCGCTAAAAACCTCTAGCGTTTTTTAGTAAAACCTGGTGTATAGAATTACCTTTTAATGTGTTACTTATACTCATTATTTTATTGTACACTGATTTTTTTAAGAATATCAAAAGGTGATCAAGCAAATATACAAATAAATTGGACCATCTACCAAGATGATGGATGCCAGGTGGATAACTTTCCTTCATTGCTGGAAACACTATAAAGCAACGCTGCTGTTTATGTTTGTTTAACATGTTGCTGTACTGCTCCCCTTAAAATGACTCAAATCAAAGTTGTTTACAATCTTAACCTTTTCCTATCGTAATAAATTTTACGTTACGCTGGTTCCAATCGTAATTATTTTAGCAAAGTTTTGTATTATTCACTGTTATCATTTACGGCTATTATAAACATAATATAAATAAGTCATAACTAATACCTGTAAATTCAAATATTTTGTGTTCCTGGCTCTTTATTAGTATGGGACATATGATGGCAACAACATTTTTGGAATGTCCCGTCATCCGGGACAGATGATAGGAAATGGTTAAAAATAGAGAAAAAAAAAGGAACACAGAAAAAGAGAAGAGCAAAAAGAGTCTTAGATAATAATATTAAAAACTGCTAGTCAAAGGCTGCTGTGACTTGAGTTTCTCTCTTCAGAACCCGGAAGTAGCTCTCCATGGGAACCTTTTACGCTGCAGTCCTTTTCTCTCTGAGATCAGTAAAACTGGGAAGGAGGATGAGAAGGGTTAGAGAGTACAATGATGTAAGCTCTGGTTTGAAGCTGACCTCAGTTAAACTTACTATTCATGACTGCTGAGGAGTGCGTTAGAATATACTAATCCTAATTTTAAAATACCATATCATTCCCTTAAATTGCACAACTAGGCAAAGGATACTGAACCAATGGAATGCATCTGGATGCAAATATTTTTATCCTCAGCACATACCATTAAAAAAAAAAAATACAAGGAGCAATGTTTGAGAAAACGCTGTCAAAAGAAAGGAGTTCTAGCAGCCGTATTGTTGCTGGAGAAACCTGAAGCCTTTTGTATAACTGTTAGACCTTTCAAAAGATTGACAAAAAAAGAATGAAGTATGGGAGTTTTAGAGATTACACAAGTTTGTTCTTCAGATATGAAGAAGAGATAATGTATTATGATCAGTGATTTCAGTTTTAGCAAATAAGCAATGTCTGGCCATCTGGTGGGAGATGACAATACCAAGATATCAATGTGTTCTTTAATTCTAGATAAACTGCTATCAAAGGTCATCTCATTCATTTGTAGCTTCTGTTTAATCTATCAGCAAAAAAAAAAAAATAATAATAATAATAATAATAACCTGAACAAGTAGCTATCATCTCAAATTTTGGTTACCACATCATGCCTTTCTCTTCATTTACCATCTGTGTTATTATTATTATTTTTTTTAAGAAAGTTCATGTGTACTTTTTCATTATGAGAGGGTGCTGAAAAGTTCTCAGCTCAACCAACCAACTTTCTAAATTTTCTAAATTCTGAGCATTATTTTGCCACTGCATCTGAAAAGTGTTACCTTGTTTCATCAAATGCCAATTTGCTGAAACAAAATTCTATGTTTTGACATTGTTTCAGATAATTGATTGAACCATATCCACGTCATTCTCTTCTTGGTTGGATTGAGAACTTTTCAGCACCCCCTGGTAGTGTGAAGAGTTTCAGTCTCTCGTAATCAGAGCTGAGATTGTGATGTCATAATGCCTCATTCCACCAATAAGAGCCAACCTCATCAGTGATGTCATAATGGCTTGATTGTCCTATACTTGGTTCACTTTTATTACATATGAGGGGGTGCTGAAAAGTTCTCAGCTCAACCAACCAACTTCCTAAATTCTGAGTGTTATTTTGCCACTGTAGCTGAAAAGAGTGTTGCCTTATTTCGTTAAGTGCCAATTTGCAGAAGCAAAATTCTATGTTTTGCCATTGTTTCAGATCATTGATCGAACCATATCCAAGTCATTCTCTTCTTGGTTGGGCTGAGAACTTTTCAGCGTACCCTGTAAGTGCTTTGATTTTGTTTTCACCTTCAGCTGCCCTTTCCAAGAAATAAAAATAAAAGTTGCCTTTCTTGGTTTATTTTCATTCAGTATTTATGTTCCTTTTATCTTCTAAAATGATATGTTCCATTTCTTACTTTTTTATGAAAGACTTTCGTAAAGCAGTCACTTTCTCTAAATGCACTGTATTTTCTCATTACTCACAATTGCAAGCTATCCTGAAACTACTATAAGCATGTTTAAACAGAGTAGGGGCAGAGTACTAACAGCTCTCCATGTAGCATCTCTTCTTCCTCCGCTCCTGTTAATATCTCGTCTGCCTTCAATAGACCAGATTGCTCTGTTTTCTTCATTTTTTTTTTCACATTGTTTACATGCTGATCTGGGGATTTGTTCTGCAGAATTCAACTGGTTTGCTCACATCTAATTAACTGGAAATAATCAGCACACTGACAACATTCTCCATGCAATTAGTTTTGTTCTGGTCAGGCTTCCTCCAAAATTTCTTTATAGGAGCCAGGCTTAGTGTATCATATCCTCGGAGATGATTGATGGCTTTTTGATACAGTTTTGCAAAGATCCTTGTCTATAACTACTTAACTATTTACTCAACAATAGCAATTTGAGTTCATTAAATCTGCAATATATAATGGATAGCTATGAAACTTATATATAAGAACATAAAGAATAACCTTACTGGGTCATACCAATGGTCCAAGCCCAGTAGCCTGTTCTCACGGTGGCCAATCCAGATCCCTTGTACCTTGTCAAAACCCAAGGAGTAGCAACATTCCATACTACCAATCCAGGGCAAGCAGTGTCTTCCCCCATGTCTTTCTCATTAACAGACTATGGACTTTTCCTCCAGTAACTTGTCCTAACCTTTCTTAAAACCAGCTACGCTATCCGCTCTTACCACATAGCTAAGAATCTTATAAGAAACATTGAACACAAGGGCCCTGATTCTGTAAGCGGTGCTTGCCATGGTTGGCACCTACAAAACAATTGCCTACCGCGTGTCACTCCCCGACAGGTGCCGCTTCCAGAATCACAGCTCCCAAGGACCCTAGGCACCGAAAATGTAGGCCAGGGTTTTACAGGCTTACAGCTCCAGGGCACAGGATCTTTCCTGAATCGCGGCCAGCGGCGCATAGCGATGCTGAAGTCTGGCACCGCCCCTATCCATGCCCACATCCGGGCTTCAACGTCACTATGCACTGCTAGCCACCAGGGACCTAGGTGCCAGTCCCGGATGCTGCGTAGCAATGGCTATTCTTTCTTTAACAAGGATTTAATTGGGTTCAACCAATTATCATGCCACTTAAACCCAATTAAACCGATTAAGTTAGGTGGCAGTGGGGCGGCTACCGCTGCCTAACTTTTGGCGGTTTCTGTAAAATCTGGCTCAAGGATCTTATAAATTATGGCTTGTGGTATTTATTATCATATTTACCAACCATCCTAAAACAATACCACTTTGTTAACTCCACAGATCTGATCCACCTTCAGAGATTTCTTCCCTAGAACCTTGTATCTACCTCTTAAATTTTACTTGAGTGCTTAGTTACTGTATATTTTGCAAAAGACTCTGGTTGTTGAGGGTCCATCCATTTGTTTGTCTGTATTTATAAGCATGCCAGAATAACAGACAGGTAGGCAAGTAAAAATAAGAAGCCAGAAGCTGCTAGAGAGGCAGAACGCCCAGTCCCTGCCAACAGAAGAGCCACCATTCCCAAGAATCCCTGTCACCCACTATCCTCTTCCCCATGGGCAGAAACTAAGGGCTCCTTTTACAAAGGTGCGCTAGGGTTTTTAGCGCACATACACAATTACCGCATGCTATAGCGCGCTCGGGGAATTTAATGCACGCTATTGCTCGCGTTGAGGCCCTAGTGCATCTTTGTAAAAGGAGCCCTAAGAAAGGATCAGTTTATTAAGATGCAGAAGCCATCAGCTCAATAAGTCCCACTTCCCACACCCCAGTCGGGATGCAAGCTGATAACCACATATGCTAAAATAAACTACTCCTGCTACAACCATTGCCATTGAGTCTGAGACGTGAACTCTCAAGGCCCAGCACAGGAAGCAGATCTTCAGGCACCGGCACCATGCACAGGACATGCTGGTGCCGGTACCGCTGCGGAGGCTACAGAAAAGTAAGAAGAGGGTTCGGGTGGGTTGGGGGGGACCTCAGGTCGTGGCGGGGGGGTGCCGGATCGCGGGGGGAGGGGAGGGTGCCGGTTCGCAGGGGGGGGGGCCTTCGGGGGAAGCAATGCCGGTTCTCGTGGGGGGAGAGCAGCGCTGCTGGCCTTGGGGGGGGAGGAAGGTGGGGGGTGGAAACATATCAAAGCAAGTTTCCCTTACTTCCTATGTGGAAACTTGCTTTGATATACAAGCATTTTGGATTACGAGCATGCTCCTAGAACAGATTATGCTCGTAATCCAAGGTACCACTGTAATTATAAGACAATAAAAGCACATTCAACTTACAAATATATATATCCAACCATTTTCTCCCACCCTCCCAATGATTATTCAATAAAACACAGAAACATAGGTTGTCCCACTATTCAAATTAATAATATCCTCCCATCCACCCCAAGTGTACATACTCAAAGGTCAAAATTAGGACAGAGATAGCTCCCTCCCTCCCTTCCCTGGATGTTATGAAAATAAACAAAAATTGACTCATAACCAAAGACCTACTATAGTGAAGTAATATAAGATGTCAATGGGCCCCAAACCAATTTAAACAGATTACTGTGCCCCAAACTATCGGCATTCATTTTTTCATATCTATAGCTGGAGCACAGATTTGCCCACCAGAAAGGGAAATTTAGACGATCGTAATTCTTCCAATTTTGGGTTACCATCTGCATGGCTGTCCTGGTCATAAGGAAAAGACAGCATTTATATCGATCCATAGGGGGGCTTAACATGTAATAATGTTCCACATATGACCGCGTCAGTGGAATTGATGAGAGAGGGGCATTTTCAAAAGGACAGCCAGCATGAGAAGGTCATCTGAGTGCTGAGGACATCCAGCATGAACAGCCATTTTTACAAACTTGAGCACCCAACATATGAATGTCTCTCTGGCAGCATTCTTATTTTCTAGCGAGGTATTATATGTAATATTTTTATATAAAAAGTGTGTGCCCATTACTATAGTAGCAATTAGTTGTCATGCTTGAGTTGTTTATGCTATATTTGTTCTGGGAAGGCTTTTCTTTTAATGCTTCGTCCAGAAATCACAGAAATTTGGCAGCTAAGATTTAATGCTAAGGGGAGCAGTACAGTTTATGGGGTGAAGAACTTGTGCACGAAAGAGGCGCAGGAGTTGGGTGTGATAGTACGTTATGATCTAAAGGTGGTCAAACTGGTTGAAAAGGCAACGGTGAAAACTAGAAGGATGCCAGGGTGCTTAGTGAGAGGAATGGCCAGTAGCAAAAAGGAGGTATTGATACCCCTGTATAAGACTCAGGTGAGACCTCATTTAGAATACAGTGGTACCTTGGATTATGAGCATAATCCGTTCCAGGAGCATGCTCATAATCCAAAATGCTCATTTATCAAAGCGAGTTTCCCCATAGGAAATAATGGAAACTCGCTTTGATACGTTCCCCCCCCCCCCACGAGAACCTGCATTGCTCTCCCCGAAGGCCCCCCTGCGATCCGGCACCCCCCTCCCCCCGCGATCCAGCACCCTCTCCCCCTCCCTCCAATGCGATCCGGCCCCTCCCCCCCCCGCTGTGATCGGGCACCCCCGCCCCTTCTTACAGTCATCTGAGCACCGGCACTGGCATTTCCTATGCTTGGTGCCGGTGCCCGAAGATCGTCCTTCTCTTCTGCTGGGCCTTGAGCATGCGCATGCGTCGGGGGTGGGTGCCGTATCGCGGGGGGGAGGGTGCCGGTTTGCGGGGGGGGGGGGCGCTCGTAAATTGAGCCACGCTCGGTTTCCGAGGCGCCAATTTTGCTAATGTTTTGCTCGTCTTGCAAAATTCTCGCAAACCGATGCACTCGTAAACTGAGGTACCACTGTATTGTGTACAATTCCAGAGATCACAACTTCAAAAATATATAAACAGGATGGAGTTGGTTCAGAGGAAGGCTACTAAAATGGTATGTGGTCTTCTTCATAAGTCGTATGGGGACAGACTTAAAGATCTCAAAATGCATATTTGGAGGAAAGGCGGGAGAGGGGAGATATGATTAGAGCTATTTAAATACCTACATGGCATAAATGTGCATGAGGCGAGTCTCTTTCATTTGAAAGGAAGCTCTGGAATGAGAGGGATAGGATGAAGTTAAGAGGTGATAGGCTCAGGAGTAATCTAAGGAAATGCTTTTTTACAGAAAGGGTGGTAGATGTGTGGAATAGTTTCCCAGTAGAGGTGGTGGATACAGAGACTGTGAGTTCAAGAAAGCATGGGACAGGCACGTGAGATCTCTTAGGAAAAGGAGGAGAGTGTCTTTCAAACTGTGTGCCGTGGCACAGTAATGCACCCTGAACAGATTCTGGATGTTGCATGAGAGATTCCAGAATTTTTTTACTTTATTCATAAGTACGCACTAGTTTAGATGACATGTATGTTGCGTAAGCAAGCGTCTGTCAAGATTAAGAGCATCTGCATGCGTAAGGATAGAACTGCCTAGACATGCACCACTCTTTGATATGATTAGTCCTTGAAAACTAATGGCAAGTAATTTTTTTATGCAGTAGTTATCCTAACTCTGTACAGTGCTGCGGATGTCTGGTAGCACTATACAAATAATTAATAGTAGCGGTAGTAGTAACTTGAACAAGAAAAGCAATCGAGGCTTTGTTACCATTTGGATCTTCTTGTATTTGCAAACTTGAGTTTTCAGCTCTGACAGACATTAAATCAAAAAATAAAACAACTGCAGATGGTGGATGATGAAAATGCGTGTTTGCTTGTCGACTATCGAGCTACGTTTTGAGTAAATTTGCACTCAAAAACAAGCTCATCCATCGCTTTGATTAGCAACTCTATTCTATCTACTTTAGTTTCACCTATTGTTACAATTACCCATATATAGGCTTAAAGAGCTTTAAGTAACTAACTCTCAATTTTACTTTTTTGTTAGTTTTGTAATTTTATAATTTCAATTATAATATGTCATGAAAAACATTTGCTCCATTTAGGGCTCCTTTTACTAAGGTGCGCTAGCGTTTTTAGCGCACGCAGATTAGCGTGCACTAACCCCACGCTACGCGGCTAGAACTAACACCAGCTCAATGCTGGCGTTAGTGTCTAGCATGCGCAGCATTGTAGCCCGTGCTATTCAGCGTGTTAATGCCCTAACACAGCTTAGTAAAAGGAGCCCTTAGTGTGCCAGAGCTAAAACGTTTTTAGCCACCCTGAGATAGTGGAAGGGCAGACTGGATGGGCCATTTGCCTTCATGTTTCTATGTTTTTTTCGGGTGCCTAGCCATCTGCCTCTCCTTTGCATCCAAAACATGTTTATGGGACTGAGCTGTGTCAGCAGAAGTCTCTAAACGTTTGGAAATTTCCAAACAGTGCCTTTTTTAATCTGGGTTTTGTGGAAGAAAAGTGATCATTTGTGGCTGCTGAGGGTTAGAAGTGTTTTATAGAAGTTTTGATGGTGGTATGGGGTTGAGGTCATGTTGGGCCCAGCATTCAAAAGGAGTTATTCAGAAAATGCAGAGATAATTTTGTTAGCCAGGAGTCCAATGTTCCCTCTAAGCTGAGCGCATGAGCGATCGCTCACTATTTTCAGTAGCGTCGCTCATACGTTTTCTCGTGTCGCTCAATAGAAGGCGGTCGGAGGTGAGAGGAAGTGGTGGCGGCGGTCTGCCCTGCTCGCCTTAGTGTTTTTTAAGTTGAAAGATGCAGCGGCGGCTCCTCTCAAGATCCCCGACTGCATCGGACTTCCGACGCAGGTGGGGATTCGTGAGAGGAGCCACTGCCACTTCTTCAGTGGCGTACCAAGGGGGGGGGAGGTCCGCCCCGGGTGCAGTCTTAGGGGGGGTGCACAGCAGGCTAGGTCTGGATCTGGCCGGCTGTGCACCCCCCTAAGGCTGCCGTCGGAGAGGAAGTTCGGGCCAGCCAATCTGCCTGGCTGGGCGGAACTTCCTCTCCGACGGCAGAATTGACGTCGGGGGAATGCTGGTCGGCCCGACGGTGGGAAGCAGAGAGAGCTTGGGGCAGCCGCGGCGGTGGCTTTGGGGCCTGTTTCCCCTGATGGTGGCAGCAGTGGCTTTGTGGAGGGTAGGAAGAAAGAAAGAAAGAAAGGGGGCAGGCAGGGAGACAGAAGGGAAACAGAAAAAAAGAAAGGGGGCATCAAGAGAGATAAAAGAAAGAAAGGGCAGGGAGAGAGGAAGAAAAAGTTAGGGGAGGGAATGAAGTCTGGAGGAGAGAAAGCATACAGGCTGAAAGAAGGGAAGAAAGATTGGATGCACAGTCAGAAGATGAAAGTGCAACCAGAGACTCATGAAATCACCAGACAAGGTAGGAAAAATGATTTTATTTTAAATTTAGTGATCAAAATGTGTCTGAATTTATATATGCTGTCTATATTTTGCACTATGGCACCCTTTTACTAAACCGCAATAGTGTTTTTTAGCACAGGGAGCTTATGAGCGTCGAGAGCAGCGCTGGGCATTTAGCGCAGTTCCCTGCGCTAAAAACTGCTATTGTGGTTTAATAAAAAGGAAGGGGGTATATTTGTCTATTTTTGTATGGTTGTTACTGAGGTGACAATGCATAGAGTCATCTGCCTTGACCTCTTTGAAAAAAAAACAGAATAGGAATGATAATTAACATTTTCTCAGCGTATAGTGTGCTTTGTGTTTTTTAATTTTATTGTTGGTAGATCATTTTGACTTGGTCATTTTAAAGTAGCTCACAAGCCCAAAAAGTTTGGGCACCACTGAGCTAGAGCGTTGAAGCTGTGTATTTCTATTTTATCCCCCCTTTTACAAAACTTTTTGTTTTTTAGCGCCAGCCGTGGTGGTAGCAGCGCTGATGCTCAGAATTCTATGAGCATCAGAGCTGTTACCACCGTGGCTAAAATCCACACTACAGTTTTGTAAAAGGGGGAGGGGTTAGTTTGTGATGACATATTCCATACTAGGCGAAGGTGTTTTCTGTGTTCTGTTTGTTCAAAAGACATGGTTTTCTGTTAGGATTGACGGTGTAGGATTGATCTGTGCTGGTCTGGCTTGTTTAGTTTTACAATGGGTGTATTGATGTACTACTCACTGCAATATGTAAGATGCTGCCTTTTCCTAGGTACTCATGTGTGACGTGTGGCTTGTTACTAAAAATCATGTTTTTCGTACAGATGGGCCCCAGGTGTTACATATGCTAGGTACGCCACTGTATGTAAAGATACCAGAAAGCTGGCGAAGCAAAAACTTTAAGTAAATTGTTATTCTTCTAAGTTTTGAGTATTTAACCCTCCCACAATCTCACGGGCACTCGTCCTCCGCGCCTGCTCATAAATTTGTGGAGTATGTAACTTGTCGCTCATGCATATGTTTTTTTGCACACACCTCATCAATCCTTAGAGGGAACATTGGCCAGGACCTCTCTGGATATTTGTTATTTTTAAAAATCATTTTATGTATGTAAATTATGTAAACCGTTTTAGTTCTAAACGGTATAGAAATTTTTTTTTTAGAGCAATTTGTTTATTAATTTTCCAAAAGAAAACAGAACACACAATACACATGAGTACATGGTGGTCAACAGAATGCATGAATACCTACATTCTCCCAAACTTCATCACATACCAAAAACTCCCACCCTCCCCCATCCCATCCCCATCCCATTACCAATCCCAATACAACATGAAACACTCTATTCCAAAATACACTACAGAATAAAAATCAAACATTAAGCAAATGACGACGAGCTCTGTGTGTTAAAGTGAGCCAAAAGGGTTCCCAACAAAAACTAAAAGTTCGTCCCAGTTCTGTGTCCAAAGCAGAAAATTGTAAACGTTCCATAGAAGCCTGTTGCTACATCAAAGTACACCAATGAGAAAGTGTAGGGGAATCCGAGGAAATCCAACAGTGCAGAATCACCTTTTTCCCCAACAACACTGAGCGAGCCAAAAAACTCCTGAACCCCTTTGGAGAGGGGAGAGGAAGATGGTCCAACGTGAACAACAGTACAGGACTGAGGGCAAAATTGTATTTCCACATTGTCTGGATATGTCGATGAATCTGCCGCCAAAACTGACCAAAACTGATGTCCAAGAGTAGACGGAGAGAAGGAACATTTTTGGCATTGTGCTGAGGCACACATCTTTGCCCAAAATAAATATGAGGGAGACCTATATAAATGAAGCAAAAATTTGAAGTTCATTTCGATCAATGGCACATTGGACGGTATAGAAATTTTTAAAATATATAAATAGTGCCATCAAATATCCACTAAATTGATAGCGCTGGGGCTTTGAATAGGCAGAGCCAGCTCAGAGCGTCAAGTTATCAGGATAGTGGCAATATTCTTCCCCCTACCTGGATTGTTATCCTGATAGTGGCTGAAAGTCTGAATAGCAGAAATTCAGCCCGCTTTACCTGGTTATTCAGCACTGCTCGTTATTCGCAGTGGCACTGAGTATCTCTCATGTTTTACTTAATTGTCATGGCCATATTTAAAAACAAATTGACTGGCAGCTGAATATTGACCTGGTTATTTTTATTAGTGTAATTTGTTTCAGACGGAGTGTGTTCTCAGACAGAGTGAATGAAAGTTATACCTGTGACGTTTAAGGATGATGCCAATTTGAAAACACAAATACTGTACCTAGATTTAGCTGGCTCTGCTAAGGAGGAGGAGATTTCACAGTGACCTAATTACTGGATAGAGACTTTTGACCAGTGTTTGTTTTTTGAAATTCCATCTCGATGCATTGTGGTATTTATAGCACTCTCCCCCACCCCTCTACCCTTTGAAATAAGTGCTGTAGACACCAGAGTGCATCAGAAGGAGGATTATTTGGTGTCCATGAATGCCATAAAATTCCCTCTGTAAACTGGGTTACTTGATTGACAGTTTGGATTATTTCTCCTCAGAAATGTAAAGCAAATATAAATTTTGTTCCTGTTGCTGCCTAAATTAAACGTGTTGTGTCACTTTATTGCTAATGTAGTCATTGTCGGTGTACCTGTTTTTTTTTTTTTCTCTGTTAACCACACTCTCTTTATACCCCTCCAAACCTTTCTTATAAGCAGGATGGTTAGAAATAATGTAACTTTGCCGAGACATTTTGGAATTGTGACATCTATCGAATTTATAGAGAACTTGGTTGTCTGGTGGGAAGAGATTGCTTTAGGTTTTAATGTATTTATTTTATGACGGAGGTCATTTCCGGAGAGGAGACTGCTTTCTAATGTGTAAAGTTTTCCATCGGGAGATAATACTACACATTCTTTTGGCAGGATGGGATGGTCTTTTTTTTTTTTTTTATTTGTCTTGCTGTTGTTTATTTAATAAGACATTTCCTTTCGGTTAGTGGAAGTTGAATCGTAAGAGGCTCCAGTGATTTTCCTCCTCCCCTCCCTGACTCTGCACTCTGGAACACAGTGAACAAAAAAAAAAAAAAAAAAAAATACTTGTGAGCTAGAGAACAGAGCTACAGACCCAGACTTTAACCACTCTCGAGAGACGGTGAGTTTGCAGTCTCATCATCTTCGCTTGGATGAGGAGCCACAGCCGCGGTGAGTGGTGAGGTTCCAGTTCTTGAGGTGTTAAGGATGCCCTCGTGGTGCTCCCGAAGCCCAAAGGGGAAACAGGAAAGTGAGAGAGAGAAAAAAAAAAAAAGCAACAAGAAAACCGATTGAAGGGAGTTTCAGAAGCCGTGCACGGCTGAAGCAGGCAAATGTGATCACTAGGTGCTGAGGCTCCTGAAAGTAAGAGACTCTGATCATTTTCTCTGTTGCTGCCACTGGCAGTCCAAACAAGGTGCTGGTACAGTGGGAGGGATTAAAGTCTGCAAAACAGGGTTAATCCATCACTTTACCGTTTCTTAACTGGCAGCATTCCTTGTCTCCATGTTCCAAGCATTTGCATTCCGCTGATTGTCCAGCCAAGCAGAAAGGAAAACAGAATCTACAGGGGAAGTAAAGCAATACAAAACGTTAATCGAAAGGCCGTTGTTGGCAGTGGCAGATGGTAGTCAGGTTCCCCTTTTCTTTTTTTCCCCCCTTTTTAAACTTATTTTTCCATAGCTGCTGTCCTTTCCCTTTTTAGGTGCTGCTTTCATTTTCTTAGTCACTTTACTCATTGGCTGCTCTTAACATTCTAAAGAATGTTCAGCTTATGGAGAGGCCTGCATCTGAGGCAGCCATACCCAATCCTAAATAGGCATTTTCATGTACTGCTAAGCCTGGCCAAAGGCCCAGGCTAAAATGCTTCATTAAAACAGCAATTATGCTAATTTGGAATTATACAGCACCTGTGACACTAACAGGATATAGACAGACTTTTCAGTTATTATGCTACAAAAGAATTTGTGCTGCTCCTTTTGAGCTGGTGGTCGAAGTAGCACAGGTTTGGCTCAGAACTGTATAGGAGGCCCAAAGCAAAGAAGTGAGTTATAATAATTATAACACAGCTCATTATAAGAAAATCAGACATTTAGTTGCGTACAGATGGTACCTTTTAGAAAGTGAGCAAATGTGTACAATTGCAAAGTTTTGCAACCACTGAAGGACTATAATGGAGGCGATTGTAATGCAGTAATTTGAGCTATCAATTGGAACTGAGTATTGCGCATAGGCATAGTATTCTTGCAGGAATTGCATTTTTGCTATAGCACACTTGAAAGTCTTGACATGCTCCTTCCTATTAGAACAATGTCTGCTGGTAACTTTTTAAAGTGGTCCTAAAAGTCTTCTCAGAGGAGGTATTTATTATGTTTCCTTTGTACAAAAGCCTGCAGTAGCTCATAGAACAGTTAATCTACCATGCAGCGTTTGTAGATATGCTAGTAATTACTGCAGAAACTAAATTTTCTTTACTAGCAATGTATAAACCTCATGTTGTATATGTGTGGATGATACAGGAATAAAATTCAGATATCTTTTGTCTCTGGATTTTGGTGTGCAATTATTCAGTGCCATTCAACCCTGCTAACAGGAGAAGCTCTCCTTTAGGTTCACAGCATGACCCTGAGACATAAGATAGAAGGATATATGAATTTTAGCTGTTCTAGTATCGGTCTACAACTTCTGCTAAACGTTTGATTATTTCTTTTTTTAACCCGTTATGGCACACTGTTGTTTTGGGGCAACACACCTTTTTTTGTGGGTATTGGACACAATTAACTGAAATCAACAAACCACTAAAAAGGCCTGCCATCTAGCAAATATATATCAATTATTATATAACCGGTATGAGCCTTTGACATAAGCGGAAATGTGCTGTTTAGTAGTTGAAAGCTTTTGGCCATTTGCAAATTGGCAATAATTTTTCTGGTCACATTTGAAGCTGTGTGTTTCTTATTATTTGATGAAACATACTGTATTTAAAAAAGGTTTGCATAAAAATGTTGTCATTATAATTAGTGTAGAGTAGGTTTATGTGCCTATGTTCTGTTTTTGCGTCACACTTATTGAAATTAGTTATGTTGCTTGAGGTTTACATTGTGTGCGCTCTATTTGAAAGTTTTCGGCCATTTGTAAGAATTTTTCTGGTCACGTTTGAAGTTATATTTCTCTCATTTTTGACAAAACTCTTTCATTCAAAATGGTTTGTATGAAAATATTGTCATTATAATTATTGTAGAGAGTAAGGGCTCCTTTTGCAAAGGTGCGTTAGGGCCTTGACGCGCGGAATAGCGCGCGCTAGCCGCTACCGCCTCCTCTTGAGCAGGCGGTAGTTTTTCAGTTAGCACGCGCTAATCCGGTGCATGCGCTAAAAACGCTAGCGCACCTTTGTAAAAGGAGCCCTAAATTTACATGCACATGTTTTGTTTTTGCATCGCACTTGTTGAAATTGTTGCTTGAGGTTCTGTGATAGAGTAGAACCGCTATCACAAGGAGGCCAGCACTATGCTGACTTGCTGGATATAAGCTCTTCCCAGCAGGCCAAAGCAAAGCAACCTCATTTGCATTCCGCAGGGATCAAGGCGCAAGAAACCCCGAATCTACCGGTGACCAGAGGGTCCATGGGGACCAAGGTACCGGAAGAACCCAAGTGATTAGTAGTGGTTGGAAGAGCCCAAGTGACCAATAGTGACTGGAAGAGCCCACACAATCATAAGTGCCTGAGTGACTGTTCGACAAGTTCACATTGTGCTGTAAGGGCATCCCTAAAGTCAAGTGTGAGAAATGTGATGTCTGTTTCCAGAACGTCCATCAATAATGCTGAACTAGCTTATGTGGCTGCATAGATATGTATGTGTGGGGCATAGTTGCACATTGTTGTCCTGAAGCAACACACCTAAAACTCTCAAAATGTGCAAAAAAAAATTTTAAAAAATTAGAAAACAGTTATTTATTGTTGAACTTTGAGTGTGTTTATGGGTTCAAAAATGTTTTTGTGTCAAACTATAAATTTGTGATATTGGGTTAAATTAAGGGCTCCTTTTATCAAGGTGCGCTATGGGGGTTAGCGTGTCGGACATTTCATCATGCGCTAACCCCCGCGGCAAGCCAAAATACTAACGCCTCATCAATGGAGGCGTTAGCGCCTAACGCGGCAGGCGGTTTAATGCGCGGTATTCTGCGCGTTAAACCCCTACCGCGCCTTGATAAAAGGACCCCTAAATGTATGTATTTCTTGTTCGGGCTTATTTTTAATATGTGGATGCCTGTATGAAACTGATCATAAGAGGGGTAATCTCATAATTTGAAATACATAAAAAAATTTCTCCCCAAATTTTCCTGTTTTACAAAGGCAACATAAGTGCCTACTGTACGTTCTGATACAGGCACCCAGAAATACCTGTAATAACCCACAGATTTTCTCTCACAAATGTATACTTTTTCCAGAAAAGGTGTAAATTTTGTGTGTGTGTGTACACTCGGTGGGCTCCTTTTACTAAGGTGCACTAGCGGTTTCAGCGCACCCAGGGTATTACCACGTGCTACGCGGCTAGACCTAATGCCGGCTCAAAGCTGGTGTTAGCGTCTATCGCGGAAATATAGCGTGTGCTATTCCGCGTGGTAATGCCCTAACGAAGCTTAGTAAAAGGAGCCCTGTATGTACATGCATACTTTCTAAAAGATATATACATTGCAACTCTGCCCAAATTAAATCCTCGGGAATGTCTACAGATATCTTGTCAGTGAGTGTACTTATATGTGCATATGTAGCCAAACAATTGGCTATGTTTTAGTCATAAAATATGTTTTACACTCAGAAAAAGTTTTCTAAAATTATCCCTTTTATGGACTTTCTTTAAACTTGCCAATTAGTGTTAATCCCATGAAAATACCCGTACTGATCTCAAATAACTGATAATTGCTTACCTATAATTGTTGTTTTCTGAAGATCGTATTTTATAATTTTAAACAACCAAAACTGTCTTAGGGAGATATATGTTTAATTATGTATAGGCCCACTTTAGCCTCATTCAAGCAAAGTGGGAGCTGGTTACTATGGAGAACAAACCAAAAACTGCAGGCAAAACTCACGATGCAGGCAAAAATTTATTATCCCAAAATAAAATGCAGTAATATAAAAACCTTATTACCAACCAAGGGACCCAACACGGTCCGTGTTTCGGACAAACACCTTCATCAGGGGTCCATGGTAAATAAGGTATAAAGTGTACCGCAAAAAATGAAGATAACACAATTGCCTGTATATTAAATCTGCCTAAAGTGCTGTCAAAAATGAAGTCACTCAACAGAAAAATTCTAAACTTGAAAATTTTTTTTTTAAACATCTCCTCCTGCAAAAATAGTTTTTTGACCTAAAAGTTATGATCTTGTTTTTCATTCCAACTCTTTTGGAGCCAGTGCTGGGATCTAGGCCATGAATTTTCATTTACAACTAACCAGGGAGCTTATGAATGCTGTACCTTACCTTGCGTTTTTAAGCAAAGACAGATTATATAGATAAAACCAATTTATTGTTTGACTTTTTCCAATTATTTTATATCCTCTTCTAACTTGCTTCTAATCCAGTCATCAAGGTGATAGAACTCTGCAAGAGATCATTCAGTATAAGGGGTCGCTGAAAACTTGTAGGCTTCATGGCTCCACATCATTCTCTTCTTGGTTGGGCTGAGAACTTTTCAGAGGCCCCTCGTAAGGCTTCTTCTGCAACCCTGCAGTCAAGGGCGCAGTGGTTAGAGCTACATCCTCAGTACCCTGAGGTTGTAGGTTCAAATCCCATGCTGCTCCTGGTGAGCCTGGGCAAGTCACTGAATCCCCCATTGCCCCAGGTTCATTAGATAGTGTGAACCCACTGGGACAGATAGGAAAAAAATAAAAGCTTGAGTACTTGAATGTAAACTAGAGAATGACACGGTGACAAAATTCATCACCGTTCCAATCCCCGCGGATAACCGCGGGAAATAATCCCATGCCATTTTCTAGTGTCTATTTCAACCTCAGTCCTTCTACACCAGCATTCTTCAAAGCAAAGCTTGCGGGTCAGTGGTTATGGCCATTCGTACTCTGATTCTTCCCTCTCTCCCTAAAGAATAAAATGAAGATGGTTTCCCGCGGTTATCCGCGGGGACTGGAACGGTGATGAATTTTGTCACCGTGTCATTCTCTAATGTAAACCACTTACATTCAGGCCATAAGTGATAAATAAATACTAAAAATAAATATTTGGCTCCTGGATATGTAGACTATATGATTACTGTGACTCACCAAGCTGCCTCTCCAGCTTTCTTAACAGCCAACCCAGCAAGTTGAGCTGAGAATTGAACCCAGATCCCTCCACACTGAGCCACTGAGTAGTCTCCACCTGCAAAATGTTGTCAAGATTCACTTTAGATTCACAGGTTAAAAACTGCTGACCTTGGTCATATGTTCTCAGTTTGGCAGATGTTAAAAGAGAGATGAGGAGAGGTGTAATTAATGTCAGCCATATTTAGTTAATAGGCTCCTGCAGCTAGGCAGGCATGTGCTGTTGCGACTTCTGAGACATATTCTCACAATGGCATTGCTGTTTATTTGACAGCATATAAGAATGTGCATTCACACTCCTGAACTGACAAGCACAACTAGGCTCATTTCATAATAACCTGAGGCTACACAACACCCGTCCAGAATATGTCTAGCCTTCCTTAGCATGTAGAAATCATCATATACATATTTAAAATGTATTGCCATGCCTCTTCTATTTCACGTGTTGGACTCAGTGAAAGTAAATCTTGTACGTTGCCCTGAAAAATATTCTCTCAGCTGTGCTCTTTGTCACTTTTATTTAATGGAATTGTGGACTTGGGGACCCTTGTACTAAAGTGTGGTTTAAAAAAAAAAATTGCAGTCATTGTGCTAGTTGCAAAAATTAATGCATGGTAACTATCTCTGTGGTAAGTGTTGGGGGTGTGCCCAGTATCTTCCCATACAGAAGAGAAAAAAATATTTACTGCATGTTAAGTGTACTTAAACTAATGCCGATGCACGTAACACCTGTTGAGGTGGTATTTATTTATTCATTTATTTGCATTGGTGGCAAATTTTGTTCATGGTTTGAATGTCTGAAACCTAGCATTTAGGCATCAATATTGCACGGACAACCAAATCTCAATTTTACAAAGGCAAGATATGAACATCTAACATTGCGGTATATCCATATGGCCTAGGGATATGATCTGGGTATATTTTGGGCAGGACTAGGTGGGGGGACTCAAAATATGGACTTCCATAAGAGAAGAGGAAATGATATTCCAGTCTAAAAAGATGGACATCCAGATTTATACCTGGTACCTGTCACATCCAGGTTACAGAAAGGTGCGTTGATAGAACAATTCTCCACTGCATTGAGAGAAAGGAAGTCACAGTACGTATTTTTCTATCTCTGGAGTGCTCACAATTAAAAGAAAAAAAAAACAGAAAATAGAAAAAATTGCAGTGGGGCAATGCAGCAACTTCTGGATCTCTGCTCTTGCTTTCAGCTGGCTGCTTTAACTATTAGGTTATTCTACCACATGAGATGTCTTTGTGGCTATTTTATAATACGGGTGTTTGCAGTGGCGCCGTGTCAGTGGGGGCGTGTCGGGGGGTGTTGGCACCTCTCCGTCTCGCCACACCATGCCATGCTCACACCATCCCTCCCCTTCCCCCTTAACTCTGTAGATGTTTGCTAATTGAGCAACTTCTCCTGCCTGTTGCTTGCGTAGCCTGGTTCCCCTCTGAATCACTTCCAGGTCACGGGGCCAGGAACTGATGTCAGGGAAATCCAGTGCTGGCGCAAGGAGCATGCTGGAGAAAGCCACTTGCGCCAGTGAGGATTTAGAGGTATGGGGGAGGGAGAGTGCGAGTTTGGAGGGGGGCAGGAAAGAGTGGGGGTGCTGGGGAGGGTGTGGGGGAGACACGAGGGGGACACCACTGCCCTGGTTGCCTCCTACCCTTACTACTCCACTGGATGTTCCTCTGCTGCCTACCAGATGTTCATATCCCTTGTTTTGCCCTGTTCATAGTTTAGACATTTCCGTTTGTAAAACAGACATTCATGCAGGATGTTTCCAGTACATGAACGTCCATCTCACATGTATTTTAGAACAGGCTGTATCTATTCCCATGGTAATAGCATGTTAACAGTGCACTAATTGCAAGACAAAGTCCATGCCATTTCTCACTCCTTTCCATGATATGTACTTAATATATAAATTAACACATGAAAGTGTCAAATCACCATGGTAACTGTTAATGTGGCTTTGCACTAATTCATGCTTTAAGGGGGTAATTCAGTAAGGAGCCACCTAGATTTAGGCTTAATCAGTCAAAACCTAGAGTACAATCAATACCTATTGTGGAACTTAATGCATCTCTAAAGATAATAGTGCAAAAGTAATTTTTAGAAGTGCTCATCAGTGAATCAAGAGACTGTTGTAGATTTAATACCTAGATTTAGGCAGTAGGAATACACATAAATGCGGGTAGTCTAGTCATTTATGTGCATATGTTGACAAATATGTGTGCAAATAACTATTTCAGCTATGTACTACTTTGTAAGTATGTACAAGTATTAGATAACTCCTACTTTGTATATGGGTGTTCACATGGGCGAAGTTTCAACTGAACATGGGCAAGACACACTTTTATGCATTATCAATCCAGGTGCAAGCATTTACACAAGCTCTATGATGGGGTAAGTGCTAGCATGATGTTATATAATATCTGTATTTGTGTGCCTAACCATCATCAGTTGGGTGCAAGAATTTATACCAGCCTTTGGTAGATGTAAAGTGTAACAGGCAGGGAGCCTGTCATGTAAGGCAGTGGCCACAGGAGGGAGCTCAATGACCAGGGATGGCTGATATAGGAGTGGTATATGCCCAGAGACCACTGGGGGGAGCTCTATGGTGCTGTTTCCAGGAAGAGGACCAGGGAAGACCAGGCTTGTGTTCAGCAAGAACTATACTTCCCAGGAAACTTAGGGGCCGAGAGCTGGTATTTTGGGAGCTCGGGAAAGCAAAGTGAAAACTTGGACTGGAATCTTCTGAGGAAGGGGAGACAAATCCTTCTAGTAGTTTTAGGGAGGTACCAGAAGAGGCACTCTGAGGTAGCCAAGGGTGGTTTCCTGGATGGAGTTGCTCCACAACCTTCTAAACTCTTTCATAAAAGCAGATTGGCTAGAAGAGAAGGTCAGCCTGAGCTCTGCCAGCTGAATGAAGAGAAGCCTGCCTGATGATATTAAGAAGTTCCTTGAAGAAACACAGCTATGCAAGCAAGGAGTGAGTCTTGATAGAACCGAGATGTCACAAAGGTGATAAAGTTATAAAAAGGACTGTTTATTTAGGAGGAAGTTGTTTGCCTGATTAGGTAATAAGACTGGGGAGAGGGTGGAGAATAGAAGTCCAGCTATGTTATGTTAGTTTTCCTTTTGATTAGGAGCCCAGGATGGAGGATGATATGGGAAAGAGGTATAGTAAAGTATGAATGTCATCCAGGGTGAGGAGTAAAATAATCAAAAGGAAAAGACCCCTAATCTGCATTGCAGGAACCTGAAGAGGAGATCAGGTTTGTGCATTTACATGTGCACATGAGGCTAAGTGGACTATCTTTATAAGCCTTGTTCTCCAGTGGAGAAGGGAGGGAAATCCCCCAGGAAGTGCAAGGTACACCGCCTAAGAGCCAAAGTGAATGTCAGGCAAGAAGAAGTGGACTGGTGTAAAGTCACTCTGAGGAAGATAAAGACCTCAGCCAGAACGTCCTATGCAAATCAGAATTGTCTCTGAGCTTCTTTCTTTAGAGGCAAGGACTTTCAAGGTTGATAGCAGCTTAGTTACTCTTGAAGGATGCCTGAGGAACTGTTGAGCTGGTCAAGATCTGAGAAGGTCATGAAAACCTTCATCCAATTAAGACTGGTGCTTGATCCAGGTGAGGATATATGGTGTTTTCTTTCCAACTTTTTGAGGAGTGAGCCCAGACCTTACCACAAAATGCTTGCATCCAAAGTTAGGCACAAAGGCCAGATTCTATAAAAGAAACCTATAGTTAGGAACCTAGATAGGCAGGCCTAGTCATCTAGGTGCCTAAATTATTTAAAAATCTTAATCGGCACTGATAAGCAATTAGCAACTCATAATTAGCTTAAATTAAAATGAATTGCTTTCTAGTTGCCTACCATTTTCAGCTAGGCGCCTAGTCCAAAGCACCTACCAGAAAGTGGGCTTGGTTAAGAGTGGATCGTGGGTGGATTGTGGGCAAGATTTGCGTGTAGGTGTCTAAATTGGGCATAGGTGCTGGTATTTAGGCTAAGAAAACCTTGGCATAAACAGGGGGCGCCTAAGGTTTTCACACTTAACCAGTATAGGTTAAGTCCAATATAGGTGCCACTAGGTGCAATTCTATAAACGGCACCTAACTCATGATTGGCATGCGCTGTGTACCGTGTTCCTGTGCTTTAGGCATTATTTAGAGAATCAAGTACATAAGCCCAAATTCTATATACCGGTAAGTCACCTAAAAACTGGTGTCGAAAAGGACAGCATTTAGGGCTCCTTTTACTAAGGTGCACGCGCTACAATACCACAAGCACTAAACGCTAATGCCTCCATAGATCTTACGTTAGTATTTTTCATTTAGCGCGTGGTTAGCGCGTGCTAAAAACACTAGCGCACCTTAGTATGATTCTATAAATAGCCTCCAGAGTTAGGCACAGTTTATAGAATCATGCCTAGTACCCTTCCACTTGACTGACTTGTAGGCGCAGCCATTTATGCCAATGAAAACCAGGCCTAAATAGCTTTGCCTAAGTTGTGCCCGGATTGAGCAGATTCTATAACAGTGCTCCTAATTTTTAGGAATGTCCATGACCCACCCGTTGTTCTTCCTTGGCCACTCTCCTTTTGAGATCCACACGCTAAAATTTACATACCACTCTATAAAATATGCATAGAAAGTTCGGCACATAAATTCTAATTAGTGCCCAGAAGTGTCAATTATTGTTAATTGCCAATCAGTATGATTGGCTTGTTAAACAATTGAGTAGCATGCACAAATCGACAATTCGCACAGATTTGCGCACACAACTTTGGTCGCACTATACAGAATCAGGTCCAAAATGTGCACGAGGCTAGTATTATGCAAAATAGAGAGTTGCACGTGGACAGAAATCCCACCCGTCCCCATCAGGATCCTCTCTGTCCCCACCCGTCCCCGTCAGGTTCCTCTCCGTCCCCACCCATCCCCGCAAGGAAATACCTCCATCCCCACCCATCCCCATAAAAAGCAGCAATTATTTCTGACAGGATCATCAATTTCACAGTTTCTTTTGTGTTTGCGCTGCTGTTTTCCTTGTGGAATCTCTTTGGTGGAACCCTTTTTTTGTTTTCTGTTCAGGTAATTAACTTATAAACCCCCTCTTTTACTAAGGCTGATGTGTCCATTATATTATATGGACGAACCCTGCTTCCAAAGCCTTCCATCCCTGTGGGAGTCCCGTGGGCCAGAGGGAGGTCCCCGTGGGAGTCCCGTGGGTTAGGGGGGATTCCCGTGGGAACCCCGCGGAACCCATGGGATTCCCACGATCCCCGTTCCCATGCAGACCTCTAATGCAAAATTGCTTTCCATGCCGAGTGCCCTTTACAGAATACTAGTTTAGCATGCATCATTTTGGTGCCATTTACAGAATCTAGGCCTAAATGTGTAGAGCAACTAACAGCCTCATGTGAAAACCAAGGGTCTAGAAATGTCAAAATATAATCTATTCAAATTTAAAAACTTGTCAAATGCAATGATGCCTTAGAGCAATATAGAAAGGGCCTCAGTACGGTACTTCTTATGTAGTATAAAACAGAAGATGGTGAATTTATTTTTTACAGTACTTATAGTCTGCACTATCCAAAGATCTAAGTGGGTTAACAAGATATACATACACAAATCAAAATAATAAAAGTCTTGGGGTCATGGATTGATATACTGCTTTCTGTGGGTACAATCAAAGTGGTAAATCTAATATTTTATTTTTTTAACCCTCTTTATCTTATAAAGTAGCAAATTGTAGGTTAGTCTAATGTAAGATTAAACTACATACTAATCTCAATCTCTTAGCCCTTTTGTATAATCTGTATTGCGGAATACATACCTCCTGTTGGCTTATGATAGGATGCACAATTAAAGGCACAGTGGTTAACATAGCTGGTTTTAAGAAAGGTTTGGACAATTTCTTGGAAGAAAAGGCCATACTGTTCTCTGTTATTGAGACAGACATGGGGGAAGCCACTGCTTGCCCTGAATCGGTACGTAGCATAGGCTAGATCAGTGTCTCTCAAACTTTCTTGAGCCAGGGCACACTAAAGGTAGTGGCCTTGGCTTGAAGCACCCAGAAGTGCGTGGATGTCACCGTGATGACATCACACATATGCGTGATATCATCATGTCGACGTCCGCGTAGGTGTAGAGGCCCTCCAGATGCTGCCCTGAGACGCCATGCCAGCAGGGAGGAGAGCTGGAGAGAAGGAGAGGCACTGGCGCCAGCTGATTGCCTACAGCAGTGTTTCTCAACTACTTCAAGCTAAGTATCCCCTAAGTCTAACAAATATCAACTGAGTACCCGAACCACAGACCTCCCTAGACTCACCCATGCTCTGCTTCAGATCCCATCCCTTTTACTAATTGTAATGCAATTTTTTCCATTCATTTTTTCATATATACACAATATATACAGCAGATATAAATTCTCAAAACTGACACATTTTAATCACTATATCGAAAATAAAATAATTTTACTTACCGGCAATCCTCTGCATGCTGCTGTAATTAGCTTTAAAGGTGAGACCCAGAGGCCAGGGGAGAAGCCGGAGGATGCTAGAGAGAAGGGGGAAACGTGCAGGCCTTCGGCGAATCGGACAGTGCTGGCGCAGTACCACATAGGGAAGTCAGCTAGCAGGTGCCTCTCTTCCTCCTCAGTGTGCCGCGACACACTTGGAATCTCAGGAGGCACACTAGTGTGCCTTGGCATACAGTTTGAGATACACTGGGCTAGCTGGACTATTTGTCTGGCCCAGTAAGGCTATTCTTACGTTCTTTTGTTAAGGTACATTTTTCCTTTATTAAACCTTAAGGGACCCTTTTACTAAAGGGCAGTAAGCCCTATATATGCGGTAAGCATACACAAACAGACAACTGCAGAAATCCGTTAAAGCATTTTGCAGTATTTTGCTTCTTTGTGTGTGCTAACCCAGTGGTCTTAAACTCAAACCCTTTGCAGGGCCACATTTGGGGTTTGTAGGTACTTGGAGGGCCTCAGAAAAAATAATTCATGTCTTATTAAAGAAATGACAATTTTGCATGAGGTAAAAAAAAAAAAAATCCTCTTTATAGTTTATAAATCTTTCCTTTTGGCTAAGTCTTAATAATAATATTGTAATTTATAGCTAGAGAGACATATGATCAAGAAACTGTTTTATTTTACTTTTGTGATTATGATAAACTTACCAAGGGCCTCAAAATAGTACCCCCGGGCCTCAAAATAGTACCCCCGGGCTGCAAGTTTGAGACCACTGTGCTAACCTGCACATTACCAATTTAAAAAAATATATATATTTTTCTTAGGGGACATGTCAAAGATGGAAAGTAGATATTCCTATGCTATCCAGCTGTCACATTATGATTTGTGCTTGCTAACTGGATAATGTAGCTCAGGCCGTAGCCCTTACTACCTCCTAAATAGAAAGACAGAGAAATAGGCACCCAACCACATAGTCAAGACTGTCTTGAAGCATAGCTACAGATCTATAATGTAAGTACAATCCTGTCTGCTATTTGTTAAATTGTATGAATATTAGCTGTGGTTTGGTGCAGCAATGAATTTTTTTGTATAATGAACTATATGGAAAATTTGCCTCTTCTTGGTCTTGTGCCAACCTGAGTTTCCATGGATGCCATTGTAAAAGTCCTTGATGTGATAAAGAATATGTACTGCAGCAGGAATAGAAGTTAAAATTAATTACTAGTATTATTTCAGCATTTACATAGTGCCCTAAACTAGAATGCTTTACAAATTGCATACAGAAACAATGCATCTCTTCCCCCACAGAACTTGCAATCTAAGTGGACACCTGAGAGAGCCTGCCAGGCTTCACTAAATACCTGTAAAATGACCCTCGGTGTGTCTGTTTTTTGGCTAAAGATGGGAATTAGCACAAACATGCTTCAGTTCAGATGTTCTCTGTGTTGTGTTGCATTACACTAATTCCAAGTCTCGTATTATAAGAAGATAACATTATTTATGCAGGAGCACTGCTCCTGAACACAATTTTGACTTCTACATCTGCCTTTGTTTCAGAATCTATATAGATTCTGTTTGGAGACAACAGTGGGGGGTTAATGAAAGCCTTGACTAGGAAAGTCATGCTGGCAAAGAGTGAATAAATATAATTTGTAGATATGCTGCCTTTCTAAGAAGAGGAATAAGTACAGCAAGTTTTGAATTTAAATTTTACCCAGTGGTTCATTCCAAGCCCTTTGCACCTACACCTCAATTGGAACCCGCCTTGTTTGGGGCTGTTGTATCACGCACCTTCATCCTCAGGGATATTAGAATTTTCCTCATTTTTTTTAATTTTCACTTTCCCTTTCATCTAGCACATTCCTTGTCACAGCAGTACTTTGATAGAGGCACAAACCACTTCCCTTAGATTTGGACAAAAATATAATTTAGAGCCAGTCAGAAGGTGTGTAGCTTATGTGTTACAGCAAGTACTCACTTTGTGGGTGTGAATACTGCCTTTGCAGCATCTCCAGCTCCTCCTAACAGACTGATGAGGTAAAGCAGGATACAGAAATCTAACTTGATAGCCCACATGGCAGCATAAAGAGGCTCTTTGACTAGTCTGTTCAATAGTTTGACAGAATAGAAGCTACAGTTAATAAGTGTTGTTCGCAAATCATATTTTAACTTTGAATTCAGGTTTTTTTTTCCATACAGTTCCAGCAAGGATAGAAAATGGAAAGTTGAATGCTGAAATCATAATTGAAATGATTATAGGCATCAGAATGGTGAAGGGGTGGGGTGCGGGGAACCAAAGTTCTTCCACCAGCTGCTGCCTTTTTAACCTCCAGAGCAACGGGAAGCTTAGTTTCCTGCTGCCACTGTTCTGCTATCCTTGACCAGCTTTAGCCATTGGTACTGCATTCTTGCTAAAAGCAAAGAGAAACTACTTCCTGTTTTTCACATCGTTCCACAGGTGATGTAAAGGTGCTTGTGCTGGGAGTGGGAAAGGGGGCCAGTGGGACCTAGTGAGAGATGAGAACTGGGGCTAGGAGATGGGTCTGAGGGCAGAAGCAGTGAACTGACAAGAGGGCAGTTGGGAGAAGGAGTTTGGGGTTTGGAGATTGGTCTTATGTAGGGGCTGAGGCTAGAAGAAGGGTCCTCAGACGTTGCATTTGAAGAGGAAAACGTGAAGAATTGGACAACATATTGAGGATTTGAAAATGTATCCATGAAAGAATAGTGAGACCGGAGGACTGTGGTTGAACAACGAGGCAAACATTTGCACAAAGATTTGTAGCACTATTTTAACAATGAATGAGTGAACTTTGAGATGATTGAAAGGAACGGGAGGGTTTCATGTTCAACTGTGGAGTGAATGTTATTGTGTGTACTGTGAATGTTAAAATGTTGTAATTTAGAAAAAATAATAATAAATATTTGAAATTTTAAATTAATTGAGGTGTAGTAATAGCGAATTTGAGTAGGTATATTGTGTGTATATATATAACGCTATTTAAGAGAATATATTTAGCTCCGTGTTAGGTGATTGGTTGATCCAGATGAATATACATGAGAGAGATCTGTATACAGTGGAAACAGTGGGCATGCAAATCTATCTTATCCACATTCATTGTGGATATCCTGAAAACCTGACATGTGGTTTGAGAACCACTCCTCTAGATGATTACCCAGGTCTGGATTTTCCTCTACAGCAGGGGTGTCAAAGTCCCTCCTCGAGAGCCGTAATACAGTCTGGTTTTCAGGATTTCCCCAATGAATATGCATGAGATCTATTTGCATGCACTACTTTCATTGTATGCTAATAGATCTCATGCATATTCATTGGAGAAATCCTGAAAACCCGACTGGATTGTGGCCCTTGAAGAGGGACTTTGACACCCCTGCTATATAGGAATCTCTGATTCATCCCATCTTCCTTCATGAATTAATCTCTTATGAACACTTCTCTTATCTGAGATTTGTTCAGCACATGTCAAAATAAACTTTTTTTCATGCTACAATAGGAAGCAGAACTGCCTTTATATATTGTGGGCTTTTAAAGTTTATAGAGGTCCCCAAAAGCCAGTGTACACCAATCCATGGCCTCTTACAGAAGCAGCATTCAGCCTGTATGACAAAACATGGATTTAGAACACATGTGTCAAACACAAGGCCCACAAGCCAAATCTGGCCCACTTGACCATTTTATGCAGCCCGCAGTAACCGTGCGCCTTACACTGCACTGTAGTGAAACCCTCTCCATGAACCTCCTTAAGTCCTGACACCCCCACCTACCACCTTCTCACCACTGAAATTTAAAATCTTCGGGCAGCCAAAGACACAACAAATCCAGCCTCCCGTTGTCGGCCTGCCCCGAAAGTGTTCTTTCTGCAGTGTCTTTCCTATGCAGGAAGAGGAAGTGCTGCAGAAAGAACACTTCCAGGGCAGGCCAATGGCGGGAGTCTGGCTTCGTTGCACCATTGCTGGCTTAAGATTTTCAATTTCAGCAGCGGGGAGGTAGTAGATGGGGGAGTCAGGAACTGGATAAAGGTCGTACCATAGGTTCCAGCTGAGAGGGGAGGGCTGGGATTGGGAATGAGAGAAGGACATGCTGCAGTATCCCATCTTCACGGTGGCCAATCCAGGTCACAAGTACCTGGCAAAAACCCAAATAGTAGTGCTCATCAACATTAACATCAACATCCCTATCCCTTTCATCACAGGATTTGGCAAACTACTTCTCAAATAAAAATCATCACCATACGTAACACCTTAATTCCTACTATTTCTGTGCCCCCCTACCACACCATTAGATAATTCTCATTCCATCTCTTTCAGCACATTCTCCAACTTTAGTATACTTTCTTTGCTTGAAATTGAAAAAACAATGCACTCCATCAATAACTCAGGAATCTCAGGACATTCTTTACTACCCTTCCTTATCAAAAAAATACTTCTCCATTTTTGGCCCTCTCATTCAATCCATGATCGATAATAGCCTTTCTTCTGGCATCATGCCAAATCACTGGAAATTAGCAAGAATAAGACCCATCCCCAAACTTACTCCTGGAAAAATTGATGATTGTAACAACTACTGCCCTATCGCTAATATTCCCTATCTCGTCAAACGAACGGAAAAGATTGTTTTTAATCAATTAGCACAATTCCTTGAGCAAACAAATGCCATGCACCCAAACCAAACTGGTTTTTGACCACATTACTCGACAGAGCTTTCCCTCTTAGGCTTAGTCACAATGATCAGAAATTATTTGGATCAGAGAAAAATGGTTCTCTTGATTTCACTAGATTTAAAGGCAGCCTTCCATATAATTGATCATACAATCCTCCTAAATTGACTCGAGGCACTAGGAATTTCTGGAGTAACTCTTAAATGGTTTGTTTCATACTTCTCTGACAGACAATATCAAGTTCATTTTCAAAACTCTTCCTCAAAGCCATATTTCCAAGACTCAGGGGTTCCACAAGGATCCATTCTCTCGCCCATGTTATTTAACCTGTTTCTTGCACCCTTGTTAACCATCGCTCAATCTGTTGGATTCACAGTTTATGCCTATGCAGACAATATCCAACTAGTCCATCCAGTCCAGGGCCACAATCAAGCTGAAATCATGGAAATTAATCAAAAATTACATCTTGTGTATGACCGGCTCTGCCAAAATCTTCTTTCCCTTAATATATCAAAAACGAAATGTATGCTTTTCTCGCAGGATCAAAATGAAACCCTTGCATCCCAATATGTATCTCTTCAATTCCAATTCACTTTGTATCAAACTTTAAAAATTATAGGAGTGATCCTTGATAACACATTATCCTTTAAGGGCTCCTTTTACTAAGCTGTGATAGCAGTTTTAGCGCACGCAGAATCTTAGCGCATGCTAAACCCGCGCTACGCGGCTAGAACTAACGCCAGCTCAGTGCTGGCATTAGGGTCTAGCGTGCGCTAAGCTGAATTGCCTCGCGCGCTAGACCCTAACGCCAGCATTGAGCTAGCATTAGTTCTAGCTGCGTAGCGCGGGTTTAGCACGCGCTAAAATTCTGTACGCGCTAAAAAACGCTATCGCAGCTTGTTAAAGGAGCCCTAAATCTCAAATCAGTTCAATGGTACAAAAATGTTTCTTTAAACTAAAAATGATTAGATCACCTCAGGTCACTACTCAACTCTAATTCGATCAACATTCTTATCCGTTCATTAGTAGTTTCAATCCTAGATTACTGTAATTCCCTTTACCAGGGCATTACTCAAGAAGAGATCAGGAGATTACAAGTCATTCAAAACATTGCCATAAAAGTCATCTTTAACACTATGAAATTTGATCATGTTACCCCCTCTCCTCAGAAAAGCTCACTGGTTACCTACTTCCCGTAGGATTATTTTTAAAACACTACTTCTTGCCTTCAAAATCCAATCTAATCATATTCCCTCATTCATAGACAGATTGCTGATCCCTTGTGATTCGCATAGGGCACTACGTTCTTCCCAACAATATCTCTTTGCAGTTCCTTCAGTTCGTCAGTTATTTTACGTAAAACAATCTTTTCAGTAACCGCACCCACATTGTGGAATGTCCTACCACTGACCCTGACACAAGAAAAGAATCTCAACAACTTTAAATCTAATCTCAAAACATTTCTTTTCAGAGATGCTTTTGAGATCTATACTTAGCTCTCCTTATTCAAAAATCTCAGACATCAGTCCTTACATTAAAGATTCCCTTTACTTCTTTTTTTTTTGTAAAAATTTTATTATTTTAAAAACTACAACAGTGTAGTACATTTGATTGAATACAGAAAAATATTACAGAGATTACACCATTTTATAAAAGTGGAGGGGCATAATTGAAAGGGACGTCTAAGTCCATTTACGTCCATCTCACAAGTCGTCCAAAGTAAAAAAAACAGCTTAAGACACATTTTCAAAAGATACGTCCAACTTTTTTTTCATTTCAAAAATCATCTAATTATACATCCTGCTGATCTGATCGTCCAAGCCACTAAATCGTCTATCTTTATACCACATTTTTGTCCAACTTTCTGTCCAAGTCCAAAATGCCTAGAACAAGCCCTGTTGGACGTGGGAAGGATCTGCAAAGTGATGGACTGCACACCCATACATGCCACCTAAATAGTGGGGTACCTTACAGGGTGCCATGTCTTCTCCTCCCTACAGCTCCCTTATAGGTTACGGTGAGCCCCCCAAACCACCTCCAGAATCCCCTAGACCCTCTTATCTACCACCCCAGTAGCCCTTATGGCTGCAGGAGCCACTTATATGCCAGTACAAAAGGGTTTTGGGGGTGTATAGGGGAGTACACATGTTTAAGTATCAATGCAGTGATTACAGGGGCTTATGAGAATGGGTTCTCCTCTCCATAAGTCTCTAACCCACCCCCAAGACGACCTAAGCTGCCTCTGGGCTGGACGACTAGGCTTTCCTATGCCAGGCGGCCAGGTGATGATGGTCTGGAGGCTGAATTTTAAAGTTATGATTAAAATTTTTAGCGGGGAGGTTGTGATCACCGGGGTAGTGTGTGGGAGTCTGTTTTATGTGTTTGCAGTGCTTATCTGGTGAGTTTAGGTGGGTTTTTGTGACTTAGACCATGTTTTACATGGTCTAAGTCACAACGTCCAAGTTCCGTCTAGGCTCTGTTGTTAAACTTTCGGTTATAAATGCTGTACGACTAAGTCTAATCCGGCCTACGTCCCGCCCTCAACACGCCTCCCGAAATGCCCCGTTTAGCTTTGGACATTGAGCGGTACTATGAAGGCCTAGGTCGTTTAGAAATACATCCAAAACCCGTTTTTATTATTGGCACTTGGACGTTTTTGAGAAATGTTCGTCCAAGTGCCGACTTAGGCCAGTTTTTGGACTTTTTTCTCTTTCGATTATGAGCCCTTAAGTATATAGAACCATAACTTTACCCACCTACCCATCTATCAATTATTAATAATACAAGACAACTTTATTTATTACATTGATATGAAGAATTAATATCAATTTCTCAATTACCTCTCCCTCCCCCACCCCGGATGTGTAAGGAAAAACTTAAAGAAGAATACATAAACCAGTAATGTGAAGCAGCAAATAAAACCAATGGACTCCATACTTTGTTAAATGAAACACTTGACCCCAAACATTCTGCATTCATTCTCTCATATTTGTATGTAATACATACAAATGTGTAGTTTAATCTATCATGGCTTTTCCAATTTTTCATGATCAATTGAACAGTTTTTCCAGTCAAAACCAGAAAAAAACGGCTTTTATATTTATCAAGGGGAGGTTTAACGTGTAACATAGTACCACAAATTATGGCTTCATATGTTAAGGGAATTTCCAATTCTAAAATAATATTTATTTGTCCCAAAATTGACTTCCAGAAACTAAATATCAGTGGACAAAAAAATAACAGATGATCTAAAGTCCCTATATCAGCATGACAGTGCCAGCATCTATTAGATTTGGAACTATCTAATTTTTGTAAACGAACTAGGGTCCAAAAAATCCTATGTAATAAAAATAACCACATTTGCATCATAGATGCTGACGCTGTACATTTCAACCTCCAAGTCCAAATTCGTGGCCAACGAGATACAGAAATATACTGTTTAATCTCGATGCTCCAAATATCTCTGAGACTATTTTTAGGTTTTTTATTCAAAAATTCAGAAATTAATTTATACCATTGGGCAGCCTGATGTCCTGCTAAATCTGTCTGGTAGCAATGGATCTGCAGGCTATAATAATTTTTAAAATTTTTCCATTCAGGGAACCCACTCCGAATGGCCTGCTTCAACTGCAACCACCTATACTGTTGAGATTTTAAAATGCCAAATGATTGTTGCAGCCGTGAAAATTCCAGTAGATTCTCATTGGATATAACATCATCCAATGTCCGAATATCTGCCTGCATCCAATTCTTCCAGGCGATCCCAGCACCGCCCACTTAGAACATAAGAATTGCCATCCCCAGATCAGACCCTGGGTCCATCAAGTCCGGTGATCCGCACACGCGGAGGCCCCGCCAGGTGTACCCTGGCATAGTTTTAGTCCCCAAATCACTGTATGCTTCTCAAGGGAGATGTGCATCTAATTTACCCTTACCCATATCACTCTATGCCACTCTTAAGGAGATGTGCATCTAGTTTACCCTTAAATCCTAGAACGGTGGATTCTGCAATTACTTTCTCTGGGAGAGCATTCCAGGTGTCCACCACTCGCTGCGTTAAAACAGACCTTCCTGATATTCGTCCTGGACCTGTCTCCCCTCAGCTTCAGTCTATGTCCTCTTGTCTGTGTCACACTGGACATTGTAAATAACTGCTTTCCCTGCTCCATTTTGTCGAATCCTTTCAGTATTCTGAAAGTCTCGATCAGATCCCCTCGCAGCCTCCTCTTCTCAAGGGAGAACAACCCCAGTCTCCTAAGTCGTTCCTCGTAGTCCAGGTTCTCCATACCTTTCACTAGCTTCGTTGTTCGTCCCTGCACCCTCTCTAGCAGTTTTATATCCTTCTTTAGGTATGGAGACCAATGCTGGACACAGTATTCCAGGTGCGGTCTGACCATGGCTCTGTAGAGCGATATTATAACTTTCTCTGATCTACTCGTAATTCCCTTCTTTATCATGCCTAGCATTCTATTTGCTTTCTTCACTACTGCCGCACATTGCGCCGACGGTTTCAGGGTCCTATCTATCAGTACACCCAGGTCCTTTTCCTGTTTGGTCTTTCCCAGAGTTACACCTGACATACTATACTTGAATCTTGGAGTTTAACCATAAGGACTGTAAAGTAGATTTCAATATAGGAACATCTGTTAGTTTATCAATAAATTTAATTGTTTTCCATATATCCAATAAAATTATGTTGTCCCTAGCATAGCTAGGTACTAATCTGATACTTAATACATGAGAAAGTCGCATTGGGGACATAATTTTCCATTCTAGGTGTAGCTAGTCTGGCAGATGCTCTATGAGCTCGGGGAGGATCCAATACATTCCCTGGCGCATAATATAGGCCTGATGGTATCTATAAAAATTTTTAAAGATTCCCTTTACTTCTCTTGTATTTCGCCTCCTCAAGTATCCTCCCCATTTGCCCTTATGTATCATGTTATGTCTGTACTGTAACTGTGAATTTGTTCTCCACTATTTTTTTACGCATTTTAATACTTTGTATAAATTGGAAACCGCTTTGCGTATATCAAGTCCTAAATAAACTTGAAACTTGAATTACATGGTTGAATATAGTTCAGATTTTCTCATCCAGCCTGGGAGGTCCGTGCATGTTCAGAACTTTACTCTAGTGCTGAGCTCTGGGAATGCCAATTGGACAGAGCTTTTTGAGTTGACACCAACCTCTTATATGCCTGATCAGTTTTGCTGTCTATGAAAAGCATGTGCTACAGGAGAGAATCAAGTTCAAGTTCATTTTGTACTTGATACACTGCCCATCGACACAGTCATCTAAATGGCTGGTAATCAGTTTACAATCTAATCAGTTACTCTAAGTATTTTCTCTATCTATCCCAGTTGGCTCACAATCTAACTATGGCAATAAAGGGTTAAGGGCTAGATTCACTAAACCTACCGATCCTATACCAACGATCGAAAAACCAGTTTTACTGGTTTTGCAATCATTCCCTGACCTGATTCACTAAACAGCTTCCCAAACAATCTCCTATCTGATCCACCCATGCAAATGAGGGGAAATGGCATGTAAAAGTAGGAAGTGATTGATTCAATAAGTAGAAGAAGAAATACCGATTGGGTTTGCCAATCCAAAAAGAAGCGACTGCAGAGGACCAGTCGCTTGCTATCCTTGCCGACCCTCCTGTCCAGAAATATCAGTATCGAGGTTACAACCCCATATAAAACAACTATTAAAATTAAAAATAAAACTGTAAAATAAGTTTACATATGTGTAAGAATTAATTCGTGTGTAAGAATTCATTTCTGTTTTATATATTCAGTAAAAAGCGCATTGCAATCCCGTCGTTTTAACCCACGGGTTTAAAGCGTGTTCTATTCGATAAATGTCCATAGTCGGGGGACACAAAAATCTAATTCACTGTGTCAGTCACAAATCATTCTTTTTTTAAAATGTCCAACTAGTAGGGCCAGAAAAAATAAACTGCAGCTACCTCACCCCCTTTCTTTTGAGATCGCTTGAGTTTTGTGGGTGGCGCATTCGACGCCCACCAATAACTTGCGGGAATAAACCCCACCCACTAACTATGTAGTGTGAAGCACATGCGTAAATTGCATCAATAACCAACAAGGATACTCTTGCATGCGTATCGATCGCTCTTACAGCGATCCATGGGATCGCTATAGGGTGTGCATCCGATCAGTGCATTCTCAAATCAGTTGTGAATTGGTCGCTCGGCAAAAATCGGCCATGAATCACCCAACAATGATCCAGTCGGCAAGTTTAGTGAATCGGTCCCTAAGTAATTTGCTTATGGTCCCAAGGAGTAGCACTGGACTTGAACCCACAACCTCAGGGTGTTGAGAGAAAAGCTATAACCACTAAGCCACTCTTCTGCTTTCCATAACTTCCTAGCTAGTTTTTGTTTTTAAACAATTTATATTCTGCATATCCTACAATTCTGTGCAGATTACAAATTATTCAGGTACTCGAGCATTTTTCCCTAACTGTTCCGATGGGCTCCCACTCTTATCTAATGTACCTGGGCAATGGGGTTTAAGTGACTTGCCCAGGATCACAAGGAACAGTGCGGGATTCAAACCCACAACCTCAGGGTGCCAAGGCTGTAATTCTAACCACTGCACCACACATTCCCACAGTTCTAACTAGAATGTTTGGGAGGGTAGGAGTTGGATTTAAAAAGAAATCAGAAGGACAAAATAATATGTTCTTCCACATTTTGAAAACACCTACTTAATAGAAGCATATGAGATTCTTTTTCATAAAGTAAAAACAGTAAATAAATCCCAATAAATAAATAAATAAAATCAGACTTCTCAGAACTGATACTGATAATCAGCAGATGTTTGAAGAATGCATATCACAGAATGAGTGTGGATGTGACATGCTGTTTAACCTAAATCTATAATGCAAAGCTTTAGCAACATACTGGTGCTAGACATCCGAAAAGGGAACCTTTGGATTCTCAAAAGCTCATGTATTACAACATCTTGATCATGTTTATATTACTGGGTTAAACCGAAAAACAAAAGATGAAAAACTGTGGAGTTGATGCTCTCAGTGAAAAAATTAAGAGGTCCTTTTATGAAGGTGCGCTAAGGGGCTCATAATCGAAAGAGAAAAGCGTCCAAAAACCAGCCTAAGTCGGCACATGGACGAACATTTCTCAAAAACGTCCAAGCGCCGATAATAAAACCGGGTTTTGGACGTATTTAAAAATGACCTAGGCCTTCATAGTGCCGCTCAACGTCCAAAGCTAAACGGGGCGTTTTGGGAGGCGTGTCAAGGGCGGGAGTTGGGCGGGACGAGGGCCGGCTTAGACTTAGTCATACAGCATTTATAACCGAAAGTTTAACAACAGAGCCTAGACGGAACTTGGATGTTGTGACTTAGACCATGTAAAACATAGTCTAAGTCAAAAAAAACCCACCTAAACTCACCAGATAAGCACTGCAAACACATAAAACAGACCCCCACACGCTACCCCAGTGATCACCAACCCCCCCACCCCATAAAAATTTTATTCACAACTTCAAATTTCAGCCTGGCATAGGAAAGCCTAGTCGTCCAGCCCAGAGGTATCTTAAGTCATCTTGGGGGTGGGTTAGGGACCCATGGAGAGGAGGACCCATGCCCATAAGCCCCTGTAATCACTGCATTGATACTGAAACATGTGCACTCCACTATACACCCCCAAAACCCTTTTTTACTGGCATATAAGTGGCTCCTGCAGCCATAAGGGCTATTGGGGTGGTAGATAAGTGAGTCTAGTGGATTTTGGAGGTGGTTTGGGGGGCTCACCATCACCTATAAGGGAGCTGTAGTGAGGAGAAGCCGTGGCACCCTTTTTGTGAAGTTCACAGCGGTGCCCTGTAAGGTACCCCACTATTTAGGTGCCATGTCTGGGTGTTCAGTCCATCACTTTGCAGACCCCTCCCACGTCCAATAGGCATTTTGGACTTGGACGGAAAGTTGTACAGAAATGTGGTATAAAGATAGACGATTTAGTGGCTTGGATGGCAGGTCCAATCAGATCGGCAGGTCGGATAATTAGATCATTTTCAAAAGTAAAAAAAAGTTGAACGTATCGTTTGAAAATGTGTCTTAGGCTCTTTTTAACTTTGGACGACTTGCGATATAGACATAAACGGATTTAGACGTCCCTTTCATTTATGCCCCTCCACGTGTTTTAGCACACGCACCGGATTAGCGTGCGCTATAGTGCGTGCTAGCTGAAAAATCTACCGCCTGCTCAAAAGGAGGTGGTAGCTGCTACCGCGCGTGGCAATTTAGCGCATGCTATTCTGCACATTAAGGCCCTAAAGCGCCTTCATAAAAGGAGCCCCAAAAGTTCAACGCATATAATAAAATCCACATTTCCCTTATGTAGTAAAAGCAAATAATTCAGTCATGCAAACATACTCCCTCTTTTACAAGGCCCAATAGCGCGGGCTGCTGCGGTAATTGCCTTGAAGCCCAAAGGGATTTAAAGGGCTTTTGCCACGCAGCAGCCGCTAATGCAGCTTTGTAAAAGGGGGGAGGGGGAATAGTTTGTTTAGAAGAATTTTATTGTGCTTGGATTATACTTACATGATAGGAAAATTACAGTTAAATCTGCTTAGTTCAATATTTACTACACGTTTGTGTTCTCTGCACTTGCCAGTCTTTAGATGTGTTACACAGTGAACAATATAATCATATCTTTCTGGAACATTCCTTTCATATACACTGTGCTACAGTGAAATGCTGTACACAGAGCAATTTCTCCCAATTGTGTGTTACATTGGGAATAAAGGCTACCCTGCTGCATATCAGAAAGCTATAATTTCATTTAGGGGTTTTATTGGCATCATAAACTATAAGAGCAGAGCTCAAGTGGCTATTTAAGTCCTAGGAGCTTCAAGATAAAATTACTACCTGGTAATGCCCTCCACCTTGTGCGAGTATGTGTTACATACCTAAGAATAAGACTTTTGCCATAGTAGATAAAATATATCTTATGCATTAAGAAAAAAAAACTCAAAAGAAGGCCATATGATGGCCAGGGTGTTTTAATGGTGAGGTAGAAGAGACAGAGCTTCTCTATAGCAGTGGTTACCAAATCCATCCTGCCTATCATGTTCCCATCAATAGGCTCTGGGCCTCACAAAGATATTAGCTGGTATTTTAGCAGATAACTTATTGATCCATATGCCCACTTTGATAAGAGAGGTTCAGAAGGGATTTGTGCAGGGATACCGATCTGTGTTAAATGTTCATTAGATAGATTGTGAGCCAACCAGGACAGACAGGGAAAAATGCTTGAGTACCTGAATAAATTCATGTAAACCGTCCTGAGCTCTCTTGGGAGAACGGTATAGAAAATTAAATAAATAAGGTATTTTAATAATAGCCTCCCTGTAGGATTAGATGTTAAGAAGGTTTTTTATTACATGAAACGGCATATGTTTGCGACATTAAAACATATAGGTATCAAGGAATGTTTTCTGTCTGCAATATAAACATTATATACTAGTCCACAGGTCTCCTTATTAGTGAATGTGGTTAGAACAGGGGCATAAGAGTCGCCATAGTGGGACAGACCAAAGGTCCATCAAGCCCAGTATCTTCTTTCCAACAGTGGCCAACCCAGGTCATAAATACCTGATAAGATCCCAAGGAGAAAAACAGATTTTCTGCTGCTTATCCTAAGAATAAGCAGTGGATTTCCCAAGCCATCTTAATAAGACATCATTAAGAAGGGTATCACGACCAGGACGAAGGAAGTCATCCTGCCACTGTATCGTGCAATGGTGCGCCCGCACCTGGAGTACCGTGTCCAGTACTGGTCGCCGTACCTCAAGAAGGATATGGCGGTACTTGAGAGAGTCCAGAGAAGAGCAACTAAGCTAATAAAGGGCATGGAGGACCTCTCATTAACTGACAGACTGAAGAAGCTGGGGCTTTTCTCCCTGGAAAAGCGGAGACTTAGAGGAGACATGATAGAAACCTTCAAGATCATGAAGGGCATAGAAAGAGTAGACAGGGACAGATTTTTCAAATTACGGGGAACCATAAGTACAAGGGGGCACTCAGAGAAATTGAAAGGGGAAAGGTTTAGAACAAACGCCAGGAAGTTCTTTTTCACTCAGAGGGTGGTGGATACATGGAACGCGCTACCGGAGGATGTGATAAGCAGGAGCATGCTACAGGGCTTCAAAGAGGGTCTGGACAGGTACCTGGAGGACAAAGGGGTACAGATAGGAGTAGGGGTAGGTAATAGGGATAGGATTAGAGGCAGTTACAAAATTAGTCAGAGACACTGTTCAGGTAATTAGGCCTGATGGGCCGCCGCGAGAGCGGACCACTGGGCAGGATGGACCTCTGGTCTGCCTCAGCGGAGGCAACTTCTTATGTTCTTATGTAATGGCTTATGGAATTCTCTTTTAGGAAATTATCCAAACCTTTTTGAAACTCTACTAAGCTAAGCATTTTTATTATATTCTCTGGCAAATAATTTGCCATTGAGTGAAGAAATATTTTCTATAGTTTTTTTTCAAATATACTAGTTTCATCGCATGGCCCCTAGTCCTAGTATTTTTGGAAAGAGTAAACAAGTGATTCACATCTACTTGTTCCACTCCACTCTGTATTTTATAGACCTCTTTATCTCTCCAGAGCCATCTCTTCTCCAAACTGAAAAGCCCTAACCATTTTAGCCTTTCCTCATAGGGAAGTTGTCCCATCCCTTTTATTATTCTTGCCGCCCTTCTCTGTATCTTTTCTAATTCCGCTATATCTTTTTAAGATATGGCGACCAGAACTGCATACAGTATTCGAGGCGCGTCCACACCATAGAGAAATACAAAGACGTGATAATATCTAACACAGTCAGAACTGTCCCAAGTATCACCTGCTACATTCTCTAATCCTTAGCAACTTTAAAAAATGTACAAACTACTCCTTATGTACATCTAATGTCCTGATGTACTTCTAATGTCCTGACATATCATAAGTAATCCACCTTGAACCACAAGGTAATGGTGGAATAGAAATCACTAATGTAATGTAATGTTCATCTTTTCCATTCCTTTCCTGATAATGCCTAACATTCTATTTGCTTTCTTAGCTGCCAACGCACACTTAACAATGACACCTAGATTATTTTCCTGGGCAATGACTCCTAATGTGGAACCTTGCATCACGTAGCTATAGCGCGGGCTTCTCTTTCCCACATGCATCACTTTGCACTTGTTCACATTAAACATCATCCGCCATTTTGATGCCCAGTCTCACAAGGTCCTCTTAACAATTTTTCACAGTCCTCATGTGATTTAATAACTTTGTGTCATCAACAAATTTAATAAGCAACAGTCCTAGCACAGACCCTTGGGGATCCCCACTATTTAACCCTTCTCCATTAAGAATACTGACTATTTAAACCTACTTTCTGTTTTCTATCTTTCAACCAGTTCTTAATTCATAACCCATACTGTCATTCCTGATTCAGCAGAGAACACATCAAGGTTGCCCACTCTCGCCACTATTATTCTTACTTTATTCAGAGCAATTGTTACAGATGTGAAAACATAATTCAGCATCAGGCATCATGATAGGGCTGACCAAGATTAAGGCCCTGGTATTCACAGACGATAGCTTACTAGTTCTTACCAACCCAAAACTTTCTTTACATAGATCTTTAGAACTTGTATCCATTTTTGTGAAACACTGAGAGGGCCATAATCAAAAGAAACGTCCAAGTCCGATTTGGATGTAGGGAGCTAGTCACCCAAAGTTGGCACCAGTAAAATGTCCATTCTTGAAAAGTACGTCTAAACTATTCCATTTTTCAAAAATTGTCTATCTGTATGTCCAGGCGTTTCATCGTCCAGACCGCCACTATGTCTATCTTTATACCACATTCTTGACAAAAAATTTGTCCAAATCTCAAACGCCCAGAACAAGACCTTTTGGACTTGGGAGGGGCCAGCATTGTCATGGACTGGCCACCCAGACATGGCAACAGAGCAGTGAGGCACCTTACAGGGCACTGCTGTGAACTTCACAAAAAGGGTGCCATATAAAGATCTCACCAGAACTCCCTTATAAGTTATGGTAAGCCCCCCAAAACACCCCCTAAACCACATTTGTGGTGCATCGGGAGGAGGAGCAGGAGCAGGAACAGGAGGACTTTGCGGTTCCTCCTGCTCTCGAAGACAGTGCTGGAGACCTAAGGAGCAGGAGGGACTGAGCACCCCTCCTTCTCCCTACTTTTAGGCACAGGGGGGGGGTGTTGGGCTGGGGGTGGGCCAGGCCGATTGGATGGGGGGAGTCGGTTGGTGGCAGGATGGAGGGCAGCGTCCCTCCTGCTATATTCACACGGGCAGGGAGGGCAGCGTCGGATGGAGCGGCTGGTGGCAGGAGGGAGTGAGCATCCCTCTTGCCATTTGTGGGTCGCCAGAGGGGATCGCGTTTGTCGGGGAGGGGGTTCGCATTTGTCGGAGGGGGGGGCTCTCGGACGTTTTTGACAGTTCTGCCTGTCTTTTCATGTTTTTTAATGGTGCTGATATTTTTCATGTGTAACACAAGTAAATTATCTGTGCCATGGAAAAAAAAATGAAAAGACAGGCAGACCTGTCAAAAAAACCCTCTCCCCCCCCCCCAACAAACACGAGAGATTTCAGGACGGCAATGGAGCAGGAGAGTCGGCAGGGACGTGTGCGACTGGTCCCCAGCAGTCGCTTCTTCTGTTGATCGGCCAGCCCAGTCGGTGTCCCAAATTTGTTTAGTGAATCACATCCCTGCCTACTTTGCATGCTGTTTCCCTTCATTTGCATGCAAGGATTGGAATTGGATTGGAGGAGAGGTTAGTGAACTGGGTTGGAGGGAAAGTGGGTCGCAAAGGAATCGCAAACCAATCGGTTTGCATAGTGAATCTAGCCCAATGATTCCAACTTAGTGAAAGCTTTCTTTGTATTGGACTGCACGAGGATGATAAAAATAAAGACAGCACTTCTAATGCAGATGATAATGACAGTAATGATAAAGTATCCTTTGCTACATGGAAATCAAGTGTTGCAGAGATTCCCTTGATTGAAACATCAGTAATATTGCCTGGCCTAATCTGAAGGAACTTTTATCAAACTTAACAATTCACTTCCTTCCAGTGTAGTTGTTGAACACCTTTTTAGCTGTGCTGGATCAATCAATATTACTACAATTTGATATTAGTGCCGCATTTGATTCAGTAGATCATTCACTATTAAGTGATTTGGGTTTGTGTGGATTGGTTATTAAATGGTTTAAGGAAGTTCTTACAAGTCAGAGCTATTGTGTGAGCAAGTTGGAACTCTTCTTGTGGAGTTCCACAAGGGTCTTCTATTTCTCCTGTACTTTTTAATATCTTTATGAGTTCTGTGCAGACACTGGTTCTGTTGAGTGAAGATCATAAGAACATAAGAACTGCCATCTCCAGATCAGACCTTCGGTCCATCAAGTCCGGCGATCCGCACACGCGGAGGCCCAGCCAGGTGTACACCTGGCGTAATTTTAGTCACCCATATCCTTCTATGCCTCTCGTAAGGAGATGTGCATCTAGTTTGCTTTTAAATCCTAGAACGGTGGATTCTGCAATAACCTCCTCTGGGAGAGCAATCCTGGTGTCCACCACTCATTGCGTGAAGCTGAACTTCCTGATATTTGTCCTGGACTTGTCCCCCCTTAGCTTCAGTCCATGTCCTCTTGTCCGTGTCACATTGGACATTGTAAATAATTTTTTTTCCTGCTCTATTATGTCAATTCCTTTCAGTATTTTGAAAGTCTCAATCATATCCCCTTGCAGTCTCCTTTTCTCAAGGGAAAACAATCCCAGTCTCTTAAGTCGTTCCTCGTATTCCAAGTTCTCCATACTTTTTATTAGCTTCGTTGTTCGTCTCTGCACCCTCTCCAGCAGTTTTATATCCTTCTTTAGGTTGGGAGACCAATGTTTACTCTTTTATGTTGATGATATTTTTTGATTAATTCCAATGCATAGGGATACTGGAAATATTAAGATCAGAGATTGCATTGGAGAACTTGAAAGATGGCTTTGTCCTGTAAACTAAGGGCTCCTTTTATGAATGTGCGCTAGCATTTTTAGCGCACACATCAGATTAGTGCGTGCTATAGCGCGCGCTAGCTGAAAATCTACCGCCTGCTCAAAAGGAGGCGGTAGCAGCTAGCGCACGTGGTAATTTAGTGCACGCTATTCCGTGCGTTAAGGCCCTAGTGCACCTTCGTAAAAGGAACCCTAAAACTAAATACAAATAAGATAAAAGTTTTATGGTTTAATAAGAAGTTATCTTTGGTCCTTACATCAATTACATTGGAATCTGAAGCTTCTCTTAAAGTTGAAAAAACAGCCAATGTATTAGGGGTTATTTTGGACCCCTCCTTGACATACAAGGATCAAATAGCAAATTTATGGAAGAAAACCATGAGACATTTCAGATTGGTGAAATCTTATTTTTTTTTAGCATCATTTTCCATTGGTGGTTCAGATGTTGATATTAGGCAACTTGATTATTGTAATTCTTTGTATTTGAACTTAAATTCAGAAATGGTTTAAAAAATTTGCAGCGGATTCAAAATACTGCAGTGACATTGATATATGGTCTGAAGAGGTACAATAGTGTTTCTTATATTTGATAAGAAACTGCATTGGCTGCCTATAGAGGAACATATGGCTCCTTATACTAAGCTGCGCTAGCCGTGCACGCTAGACAGACGCCTCCATTGAGCTGGCGTTAGTTTTGGTGTGTAGCGTGGGGTTAGCGCGTGTGGCATTGTAGCGTGCGCTAAAAAGGCTAGTTAAAGGAGCCCATAGATTTTAAAGGTGTTTGTCTGATTCTTCATATTATGCAGGCAGAGGCTTCCAATCATCTCACTTTGTTCTTTTCACGCTTGCTTGCATTATTCATCTAATAGATTGAGTAATTCATCTAATAGATTGAGTAATCCATTTTTATTGCAGTTTCCTCCTCTTAGAGGTATACGTTGGAAACATCAATTAAATTCTTCTTTTACATATGCTGCTATTGTTATTTGGAATGATTTACCTATACAAATAAGGACAAAAGTTAGTTATTGGAAATTTCATAGAATGTTGAAAACATTTTTATATGATAGATTGTAATGTTAGTAATTTTAGTTAAAGACCTTACTACCCCGCTGCGGAACCTGGGCTCCCTCCAATTATTCCACAAGCAACTGAAAACCTGGCTTTTCACTAAAAGGTAATTCTATCCCCCCTTACTCTTCTCTTCTGTATATAAGTTCATGTAAACCATTTTTTTTCCTTCTCTTCCTATATTTTAAGTTCTTGTAAACCGTGCCGAGCTCCACATCCGTGGAGATGATGTGGTATATAAACTTAAGGTTTAGTTTAGTTTAGAATTATAAAGACATCTTTTTATCCAAGGAATTGTATTTTCCCATAGAATTATTATGGCTTCTTTTTGATGTAAATCACCTTGAACTAAATGGTACAATATTAGATCAATTCAGAAATCTTGTATTAGATTAGATCGGTGACTCACAAGTAAAGTGAAGTGAATTTGACTGTAGAACAATAAAGTTTTTGGGATTAAAAAAAAAAAAAACCCCAGCAACATTAGTAGCATCCATTGTAGTTGCGGTACTTTTACTTTTTACTCAAAAAAAAGTATCATATTAGATAGTAACTTTTTTACTTTCACTTAAATAAATTTTTTCATGTGTACTTCACTGTACTTTTACATTTATTTAAGTATTAAAATATACTGTACATTTATTTTTGCTTTTACTTAAGAACTTTGACCTAGTACTTTGAACAACACTGCTTAGGGTTACCAGCCATCCGGATTTACTTAGACATTTCTTCTTTTCCAACGACTGTCTGGGTGTCTGGATGGTTTCCTGAACTGGAGGGAGTTTGTCTGGGTTTTGGACTCTCTCTCTCCAAGTTCAGCCCCCACCCCAGAGTCAGGTATGGCTTTTGTGAGTCTTCCCATCCCCAGTACCTTCTCAAGTGCAGCAGTTTCAAAACTTTGGGTTGCCGACTGCCCACATTTTTTTAAATTACAGTGCTGGAGAAGGTACTGGGGATGGGGAGACTCACAAAAGCCATATCCAACTCCGGGGTGGCTCATATGGGGGGCTGGAGAGAAAGAGAGAAGCTGTGCTGGGGGTCAGGGCAGTTTAAGGGTGAGACTAGTGGGAGGTAGGGACGGGTCGGGCACTGAGGGTGGGTCTTGGGCAGGGAAGAAGTATGGTATGGGCAGAGCCGGGTCAGGTGTCCTCTTTTTTTGACTTAGCAAATATGGTAACTCTAACACTGCTGATAGCCTCGGTGGTCATAGTGATGGCAATTGGGGCAGGATCAAAGCCAGGACCTACAGAATCTCCAGTGGCCAGCAATGCACCATTTAGCCCTGGATATTCAGTGCTGGAGCCTTCAAATGGCCCAGCACTGAATATCTAGGGGCTAATTCAGTCGGTCATGGTCACCATTTAAAAAAATGCCATGAATATCTATCCCTAACTTATTATTGGGGAGTCTATTTCTCTTAACATGAAGAAATTAATCTTTATTTTTAGTTTTCTGATTCGGATAGCAAGTTAGGCAGGACTCGAGCATGCTCACTCCACATTCATCCATACTGCTACACAAACCACTTTCACAACTGCAAACCCTACCTCTCCCACCCCTTATGCTCACTGCTCTCCCTCCTACCTCTTTGTGATTACCATACCCCATTCTAGTGACTTCTCTGTCAAGAGGTATTACATCATAGTCTGAAAACCCAGACTCACCATTCCTGCACCCTCCCTCCTATCATTTCACCTTCTTTCCCCAGTAAACCTCAAGCACATTCTTTATTATAAACTCTCCTACTGCTACTGAATCTTCCAAAAACAAACAAAATGAGCCCCAGTCCCTCTTCAATTTGCAGTGGATACTTTACATCCATGGCTTAATTTGTATATAAAAATGAAGTGGAACTGTGGTGCCAGAAGAGGCTTGGGTAGGCCAGGAGCAAAACAGGATGGGCTAGATTAGGAAGTCATGATTGTTTTCTGCTCTGCTCTGCTCCAGGGTCGCTACTTCCCCTCTTCTTCCCTGTAGGCTGCTTGGAAGCATCTCCCCTCTCTCCCAATCCTTCCATCTAATCCAAGTTTCCAAGTGTGTTATCATTTTGATATACTGCCAATTGAGGCCATTGAGGCAGTTTACAATATATAATACAAAGTAAAACAAAAAAAACATTTAATTAGAAATATTACATTATTGTAAAAGGGAAAGAGACAAGATACAACAGAAGATACAGGTCAGAAAATGGGAAACCAGGGAGAACTACAGTTTTTAGAGGGAAAAAAAAGAAAGGGAGAGATTCAGGCTTACAGGCTTGCTTGAAGTAGATCCTCTGTTATTGTCTCTAGGGAGGGTTAGGCACTCTGACTGAAGGAGGGGATAGAATCAAAGACATCATGGAATAGAAATATTTTAAATGAGATTTTAAATTTCTCTATAGAAATTTTTCTAATTTGATAGATGTTGGGAGAGCATTCCAAAGAGTGGGTGCACTAACTGAGAAAATACTGTGATGTGTAGTGTCATAAATAAGGTGATGAGTGGATGGAATTATCAGAAGGTTTTGTTGGAGAGAACAAAGTGTATGAGCAGGTATGTAGGGGATGATGAGTTTGTCTAGAAATGAAGGGGAGTGGGTATGTTTTATTTTGAAGGCTAATAGTAGAATTTTGTATGTTCGATAGGTCTCCCTCTCTTCCCATCCTAAAAACATCTTCTCTCTCCCCATCCCTCCAGTATTTTCCCTTTCTCTCCTTCCTTCCATCCAGTGTCTCCCCCATTTCTCTCTCCATTCTTCTGGCCATTCCCCCTGTTTCTTTCATAAGAACTTAAGAATAGCCTTACTGGGTCAGACCAATGGTCCATCAAGCCCAGTAGCCCATTCTCACGGTGGCCAATCCAGGTCACTAGTACCTGTCCAAAACCCAAGGAGTAGCAATATTCCATGCTACCGATCTAGGGGAAGCAGTGGCTTCCCCCATGTCTTAATAACAGAATATGAACTTTTCCTCCAGGAATTTATCCAAACCTTTCTTAAAACCATCCCTCTATCTAGTGCTTTCCCTCTTTCCCTCTTTTTCTCCCTACCCTTACATCCAGTGTCTTCCCCACTGTCTCTCCCTCCTATCTATCGCCCCTCTTTCCATTCTTCTATCCAGCATCTTCCCTCTTTCTCCCTTCTTCCATCTAGCTTCTCTCTTCTTTCTCTCTCTCCCCTTCATCCAGTATTTTCCCTCTTTCTCCCTTCTTCCATCTAGTGTCTCTCCTCTTTCTCTCTCTCCCCTTCATCCAGTATTTTCCCTCTTTCTCCCTTCTTCCATCTAGTGTCTCTCCTCTTTCTCTCTCTCCCCTTCATCCAGTATTTTCCCTCTCTTTCCCTTCTTCCGTCTGGTGTCTCTCCTCTTTCTCTCTCTCCCCTTCATCCAGTATTTCCCTCTCTCTCCCTTCTTCCATCTAGTGTCTCTCCTCTTTCTCTCTCTCCCCTTCATCCAGTATTTTCCCTCTCTTTCCCTTCTTCCGTCTAGTGTCTCTCCTCTTTCTCTCTCTCCCCTTCATCCAGTATTTCCCTCTCTCGTTCTTCTATCAAGCATTTCCTCCTATCCTTTTTTGCATCCAATGTGTTCCTTTTTTTGTTCTCATCGTCACTCTCTCTCTCTAGCTCCACTGCTGCTTCTCCCAAGACGAGCAGCAGCAGAAGAAGAAGCAAACCAGGAAGAATCAGGCACAGAGCTGTGATGTTCAGACACTTGCTGTCAGCTCTACAGGTTCCCTGCTCCAGAACAGGAATTAATGTCAGAGGGGGGCGGAAGACCAGCAAAGTCGACAACAAGTGCCTGAACATCACAGTTCTGCGCATGCTTCTTACTGGTTTGCTGCCTCTGCTGCTCATTGGGAAAAGTAGCAGCAGCTATGCAGTGGTGGCAGTGGCTTAGCAGGAGACTTTCCCACTTTGGCAGGAGAATGGAAGACTCGGCAGGTCTGTCAGTGTTGTCCCACAGTTGCCCATTCTGCTTTGTCAAGAGTCACAATGGCCTCCACTTGCTTTTCTACCTTATTCTCTACCTCTTCTACTGCCCATAATTTCTGCTTGTAGATCTCCTTTCAGTTCTACAGTTTTCCTATGGAAGGCAGACAATTTGTTTTTACGTTCCTTGAACCAGGTCTGGCTCTCCAGTAGCCTTCCATTTAGCCCACTTGGTGACCTGTGATCAATGCCACTCTCCCATGCAACCTTGTGGCTTTCTCCACTGCTGTTTTTCCTATTTGAGCTACTGCTGGGAATCACCTGCAAGAGACTCCTTCAAGTCCATGAGTTTTCTTCACCACCCTTAGAAAATGGATCGGTGTACTGACTTAGGGGCTTTGTGAAGCTCTGGATGGAGTTCACAATCAAGTTTCAAGTTCAAGTTTATTATAAATTTGATTAATCGCTTTTTCAAAATTCTAAGCGATGTACAAAACAATAAAATTACAAATTTCTTGGGGGAAATAGAACTAACCTGACAAAACATATTAAACAAAAGGAAAAGATGGGGAGAGAAATACAAGTTGTTGATAATAAATAAGACACATATGGGCAAAAAAAACAATAGGAAGGAAGAGAGCAGTGTGCTTCAAAAAAGTTGGAAAATACACTTCTCCCTCCGTATTCGCGGTTTCAGCATCCGTGGTTTTGATTATTCACGGTTTTTAGCTTGCTGGCTCCTCCCCCCCAAATTACATCAGCTTGCACAGAGAAATCACCGATTCCAAGCGTTTACAGAGAATATCGCTGATTCCCAGCACTTTCTTCACAGTGTTTTGCCTCTCCTTCAGGAACAGGCCAGGTCTCCCACCGTGTTATTCGCGGTTTCACTATATTCATGATGGTTTTTAATAGAAAACAGCGAATAACATATGAAAAAGTTATTCGCAGTTTTTCTGTATTTGCGGCTCTGTTAATCCCCTATCACAGCGAATACGGAGGGAGAAGTGTAGGATTCAATTGAGGCTCCTAATCAAGCTTTCTAGCTATCAAATGCATCTTTAAAAAGAAAGCTTTTTAACTTGCTCTTGAATCTGTCTAGATTGCGTTCTTCACTGAAATAAATAGGGAGGGAATTCCACGTTTGGGGGGGCTGTGATACAAAAGATGAATTGCCGCCGTGTTTTAATGTTTTTGAGTGAGGGAACAATTCATAGATGTTGGTCGTTTGATCTCAGTAATCTTGTTGAGGTGTAGGGAATCAATAATTTATGAATGAAGGCGGGAGTTTTATAAAGAAGAGATTTGAGAGTTAGCAGACTTAGGGCTCCTTTTACAAAGCTGCGTTGGCGGCTTTAGCACGCGCGACTTTTGATCATGCGCTAATCCCTGCTCTAGCCGAAACACTACCGCCTGCGGCTTCGTAAAAGGAGCCCTTAATTTATATGTTAAGCGGTGAGTAACTGGGAGCCAATACGCTTTCTTAAGGAGAGGTGTCACATGGTCGAATTTCTTAGCTTTCATTATAAGTTTAATTGAAGCATTTTGGATAATCTGTAAATGTCTGGTTTCATTTTGGGCTGTTCCCTTAAATAGAGCATTACAATACAGTCAAACCTCGGTTTGCGAGTAACCCGGTTTGTGAGTGTTTTGCAAGACGAGCAAAACATTCTCGCAAAACGTATCTCGCAAACCGAGTGTTGACTCGATTTACGAGCACCCCCCGATAACCGGCATCGCTCCCCCCCACTCGCAATCGGCAATCGGCACCCCCCCTTCCCCCTGCGAGAACAGGAACCCCCGCCCGACCAACTTTATCTCACCCCCCCTTTGGCACCGGCACGCAGCCCACAAGAGCCGGTGCCGCTTGAAGATCTTCTTCCTTGTCTCTGCCGGCTTTGAGCATGCATCTGCGCATGCTCAAGCCCTTCTAATTCTAATTAGAAGGGCTTGAGCATGCGCAGATGCATGCTCAAAGCCGGCAGAGACAAGGAAGAAGATCTTCAAGCGGCACCGGCACTTGTGGGCTGCGTGCCGATGCCAAAGGGGGGTGAGTTAAAGTTGGTCGGGCAGGGGGTTCCTGTTCTCGCGGGGGGGGGGTGCCGATTCGAGCGGGGGGGGCCTTTGCGAGCAGGGGGGAGCAGTTCTCGTGCCGGTGCCAGACAGGGGGGTGTGAATTAAAGTTGGTTGGGCGGGGGGTGCCTGTTCTCACGGGGGGTGCCGGATCACGTGGGGGGGGGACTTTGCGAGCGGGGGGGGGGGGAGCAGCGCCCTGGCCTCGGGGGGGGGGGGGGGAATGTATCAAAGCGAGTTTCCATTATTTCCTATGGGGAAACTCGCTTTGATAAACGAGCATTTTGGATTACGAGCATGCTCCTGGAACGGATTATGCTCGTAATCCAAGGTACCACTATAATTGATTTTTGAGATTACCAGTGAATGAATTAATGTGTTAAGTGACTTTGGACATAAGAATTTTGAAACTGAACGAATTTGGCGTAGTCTGAAGAAAGTTGATTTAGCAATACTACTAATGTGGTCGTGATAAGTTAGTTTATAATCAAAAAAGTCTGGTGTGAACTTCCTGCTCGCTGTTCTCTTTGGGCCAGGTGGAGCTCAAGATTCAAGTAGCCATTTCAGACACTGATGTTATTTCCTTCATGTTCATACTTTTAAAATTTAAAGTATGCACATAAATTTAAATAGAAGAATGTGCACAAGCAGGAAGTACAAATCTGGGCACATATTTTTCAGAGATGATTATCAAAGGGCAAACCTTTGGTATAAAGTCTTTAGTTAAAATCAACCTTCAGACTATGCACTTATGCACAAACTCTGAAAAATTTTGTATCATGAAGCCTAAATAGGTGCCTATTTTGGAGCTATTTCATAGACAAAATAAGTGCAAATGTGTCCTCATAAAATAGACTCACAAACCCTGCAACACTTGCAAGTCAATGAACTTGCGTTAATTTATACCTGCTCAGGAGCTGTGATAATTCCCAAGGGTCAAGTTCTGCTATACATGTCTACACTTTCTAGATGAATAATCCCCTGGGGTAATTTTATAAAAGAGTTTTAAAACTACTCCCATGAAGAGTAATTCTATAACTGGGTACCTATAATTAAATGCACAGAGGGTGCCTGATAGAAGTCCAATCTCTCCACCCGAACTCCTAAATGATCGCCCGCAGAAGAGATGCCCAATGTCTGCTGCCGGACACCTCCCTGAATTCCCGAATGATCGCCGGAAGGAAATATGCCCAGGCTTAGGGGGGTCTGGGTGGGCTATCTTTGGGGGGATGGGGGGTCCGGTAGGAGGGTGAATATTTGGGTGGTGGGGAGTGTCCGGCAGGAGAGAATGGGCGAGTATCTCTCCTGCCGGCAATCATTCAGAGGTTTAGGGGGGTCCGGCAGCAGGGACTGGACATCCCTTCTGCCAGTAGTCTTGGGGGGGGGGGAGGGAGGGGTGTTTCCTGGGCCGCTAAACTGATTGCAGCTGTTTTGACTTCGTCTATGTAAAAAAGTCTAAATTCCATCCAGGCAACCTCGTCAAACATTCTATTATCGCTGCAGGACAATTAAATTTGGTCGGCTCACATCCCGCCCACCTGCGCCTTAATCACTCCTTGATAAATGCCCCTTTTCGCTCTGGACACACAGCGGCAGTCAGAGACCTAAAATGTCTCTAGATACGTCTAAAAATCCATTTCCATTATTGGCACTTGGATGACCTGTCTTTTAGGTCATCCAAGTGCTGACTTAGGTGGTTTTTAGACATTTTTTTTGTTTTGATTATGAGCCCCATAATGTTTTGTCCTGGCTATGTAGTGAAAATATCCTCAAAAAATATATTGAACAATAGCATTAAGTACACTAAGGTATGTATCATTGCTTTACAACTCTGGTGATAAAAAGTAGTCACAGAGCACTCGAGTATAGCCTTTTACTGTATTCTACTATCAGTGAAATGGTGTGGTGGCCGTGCTAGTCTACTTTCCAAGATAATATAAAGAAATAAAACAAAAAAAACCCCAAAGGAAATGAGGTAATACCTTATTTATTGGACTAACTCAATGCATTTTGTGATGAGCTTTCAAAGGTAACCCTTCTTCAGATCAGAAATAAGCAAATGTTGACAAATATCAGAATATATAAGGAAAACATGAAAGCATTTCAGGGATAGGAAGAGGGAGGGGCGGGTGGGTGGGCAGGAGACAGGTAGATGACAGAGCAGTTTTAAATGTCCAGATCTGTAACTCCTGTCTGATAGGTGTAAAAATACCTTATCATTTTGATTTCAAAGGTTTTACGTTCTTAGATTGTCTTAAAGTACCCTTTTAGTATTCGTACCATAAAATCATTGGTGCAGTGGTCAGTATTTCCAAAATGTTGTCCGACATCGGTGACATCCTGATTGGTATTGCAATTTTTAACATATCTATGTAGGTTGATTCTGGTCTTTAGCATTTGGCTTGTTTCTCCAATGTAACATGCCTCTTCGCACTTTTTGCACTGAATGATGTATGCCACATTAGAAGATGAACATGCTGAATGTTTTTCCCATATGAGTGACTGCGGGATCCTATAAGATGCACTCGCACAGTTTGCAGTTTGTCACACTGCAAGGATGTGTGTCATTCTCTTGTGTGGGGAGCTTGCTTTCTACCAATTTTTGTTTTAGATTAGATAGTAGACGGAAGGCCAGCACAGGTAGAGCTGGGAATATTTCTTTTAGTAATTCATCTTCCTGGAGTAGTGGTTGTAGATCTCTTATAATTTGTCTTAGGTTTTACAGCTCTGGATTGTATGTCAATACCAAGAGGGGTCCGTCCTGTCTGTGGTTTTCTTCTCCTTGTAGTGTAATAAGTTTTCTCTGGACGTTTTAAGAGATGAGGCAATATTCTTGGAGATTATTTTAGGGTTGTATCCTACTAGAATGTCCTACTATAGCAGCATGATCATGGCAAACAGATTTTGTCGATGAGGAAATGGCATTTCTATTTTATAGATATCTAAAAAGAAATCCATTCATACACATATGTGACATGTCTTCCTAAAGTGAAGTACTTATCTGAGTTGAGCGTAGGCATAAGATTTGTCTTGGAAAATATCCTGTGAACTCCCACACATGCACAATAGCATCTTCACGGGTTCAGTTAGTTAATTCTTGTTTACGTTTGAGATTTGTACTGCATTTATTTCAGTTAGAAATACAAACATGCTTTGAGATAGAAAATATATGAGATATGACATAGTAATGTAACCATCAATACTAAGGGGTCCTTTTATCAAGCTGCGATAGGGGTTTAACGCGTGTAATACCACACGTTAAATCACCTGCCGCGCTAGCCGCTAACGCCTGCATTGAGCAGGCATTAGTTTTTTAGCCAGCCGCGGGGGTGAGCGCGTGATGAAATGTCCGACGCCCTAACCCCGCTAGCGCGGCTTGATAAAAGGACCCCTAAGGGAAGAAGAGATGCAAAAGTTTCAAACCACTAAATCAAAAAACAAAAATGCATCTCACACTATCTGAGCAGAGTGATAAACCATAACTGTTATCTACCAAAGGGATCCTCAAAGTTGATCCAAAAAAACGATTCCAGGTGCATAAAGCACCTCTAAGGAGTACTTTTTCTAATCATCGGCCCACCCCGAAAACAGCCAGAGATATAAATAAACTCTACAAATAGAGAAGAAAGTCTCTGGCAAAAGCGCCAGCAGCCCCGACAACCTGCCCAGCCCCCACTGCAACGATTGTGGCAGGAGAGATTTTCGCAACAGAAGAGATGCCTAATCTCTCCTGCCGTGATTGCTATTTCCCCCCCCCCCCACCCGACAAACCCCGAACCGGCAGGAAAAATCCCAAACCCTCCTGCCGGCACCCGAACCTGAACCCGCAATTGCAGCAGGAGGGAGCCCAAGCCCTCCTGCCAACAATAACCTCCCCGCTGAATACCAGCAGGAGGGAGCCCAGGCCCTCTTGCCGAAGACGGCCCCCGACACAGCCCACCCCCCCCCAACAATACCGGCAGGAGGGAAATCAAGCCTTCCTGCCAGAAGGTGAACCACCAACTCCCCCGACAATACTGGCAGGAGGGAACACAATCCTTCCTGCTGAAGACGGCACCCCGAACCCTCCCCCCCCCAAATACAAGCAGGAGGGTTCCCAAGCCCTCCTGCTGACGATGGCCTCCCACCCCCATGAACCCCCTGAACCCCTGGAAGCCCCTGACCCCCTACCCCCCACCCCACTACCCCAGAACCCCCACCCTAAACTTTCAGTTAGCTGGACTGGTCCCCTGGAACACCCCCCCCCCCACTAACCTTTCAGTTGGCTGACCAGAAAGCCCACTATCCTCAAAATGGCAGGCCTGTCCCTTCCCCGTGCATTGTAGGATGCACTGGGGAGAGGCCTAGGACCTGATTGGCCCAGGCACCTAAGGTCCGCCCATAGGAGGGGGTTTCAGGCAACTGGATCTTTCCTGCCAGTATTGTCAGGGGAGGAGGGTGTCTGGGGGGCCATCTTCAGCAAGAGGGCCTGGGCTTCCTCCTGCCGGTATTCTTGGGGGGTGGGGTGTTGGCAGGTGGGCTTGGGCTCACTCCTGCCGCAATCGTGGGTGCCGGCAGGAAGGCTTAGGATACCTCCTGCCGGTGATCACCGTTTTGTCTGGGGATGACAGCAGGAGAGATTGGGCATCTCTCCTACCGGTTCACGGGAGGAGGGGGGGAATCGTGGCAGGTGAGCTTAGGCATCTCTCCTGCCGCAATCGTGGGCGGGGGGCAGTTACAGGATTCTGTAACTGGCGTTGTTTTATGACAGACGCCGATTACAGAATCCTGCTTTTAGGCGAAGGACTTGCCCCTCTTTCGCCTAAAAGGTCTGTGTTTGAGCTTTTGTGACTTTGGCGATTTTTTTGGTCGGGAATGTGGTGTGGGATAGATGTAGTGGCAGTCTGGGTGAGTAGATTGCTGAACGTGCAGGTAGGCCATTCTTTAAAAAAAAACTCTATTTGGATGGTTTTTTTGAGAATGGACATTTCCCTGCTGCCAACTTCAGCGTCTACTGACTTAGGCCAAAAGGGGACTTAGACCTTTTCTTAAATTATGACCCTCTAAGTGTTATTTAAATATGTAAAAAGGGATATGAGGAATAATGGCAGTAAAAGCATAGTACTTATCTCATGTTGAGCCTAGGCAGACCATTCTTCAATAAGTTTCTTCTGTTTCAAACGATGATTGTAATACAGACATATAGCTTCCACTGCACAACAAATTCATTCAACAAGAGTACTTCTTAGAGGTGCTTTATGCACATGGAGTCATTGTTTGGATTGACTTTGAGGCCCCTTTTGGTAGATAACAGTTATGGTTTATCACTCTGCACAGATAATGTGAGATGCATTTTTGTTTTTTTGATATAGTAATGTAACACCCAGTTTTCAGTTTTTTGTTTTTTTTTAATAAGTGGACTGATCAGATAGCATCTGATGTCAAAACATCAACGAATAGGTCTTTTCTGCAGCTACTATAAATCCAGTTTGTTATCTTCTATTAACCTCAGACCCTGCAGCAAGTAGAAAAGGTGGCAGCAGAAGTCAGAAGGATTTCTGGGTGCGTAAAGAGACAAAGGAGGTCATAGTGCCAGCAGCGTGACGGATTTTAAGAGAAAATGGGATACTCACGTGGGATCTTTAAGGGAGTAAATTCAGGGGAGGGGATACTTGGAATGGGCAGACTTGGTGGGCTATAGCCCTTTTCTGCTGCTTTTTTCTATGTTTCTAAGTTTCAAGTTTAATGAATTTGATATACTGCCCAATATAAAACTTAAGTGGTTTACAGTAATAAAATAATAACCAACATCACAAATGATAAGACATAAGAATATGAAGGGTGCTGAAAAGTTCTCAACCCAACCAGGAAGAGAATGACGTGGAGACGGTTCAATCAGAGATCTGAAACAATGTTGAAACATAGAATTTTGTTTCTGTTACAGTGACATAATAACACTCAGAATTTAGGATATATGTTGGTTGGGCTGAGAACTTTTCAGCACCCCCCTCATACAGTTTCAGAAAAACATATAATACAGTATCAAAAATTAAACATAATACTAACAAAACAAAACAACCCCCCCTCCCCCCAACTCTAACGGGACCTCATTTAAGGGATCTTTTATTAAAGATTAGTGCTTGCTATTTGCAGCAGAGCCCATAGGAAGAAAAAGGGTTCTGTGGCAGATAATGCATGCTAATATTTAATAAAACACCCCTTAGAGTACCATACACAATTCTGGAGAGTATACCTTTGAAAATATAAATAGATGGAGTTGGTCCAGGGGCAGTGGTCTTTGTCATACAGCATATGGGAACATACTTGAGGATCTCAATATGTATACTTTGGAAGAAGTATTAGAATAGCCCAATGCTGTTTATGACGCTGGCTATGTAATAAACACCATCAATCCACAACGGCATATAATAAACTTCAAAGTGTATAATTTCTAAGTGATCTTTTTTTCAAGTAATCTATATATATAAAATCGGAGGTATGTATGTGTGTATGTATGTATGTGTGTGTGTATGTGCCGCGATCACGCAAAAATGGCTTGACTGATTTGAACGAAACTTGGTATGCAGATCCCTCACTACCTGGGGTGATATGTTCTGGGGGTCTCGCGGCTCTCCTGCACACGTGGGCAGAGCTACAAACAGAAAATCATATTTCATCCATTCATGTCAATGGCAAAAATGTAAAAAGCTGCCAACGCAAAAACGGCTTGCCCGATTTGAAGTAAACTTGGTATGCAAATCCCTCACTACCTGGGGTGATATGTTCTGGGGGTCTCGCGGCCCACCTGCACACGTGGGTAGAGCTAGAAACTGAAAATCAGATTTCACCCATTCATGTCAATGGCAAAAATGTAAAAAGCTGCCACCGCAAAAACGTCTTGCCCGATTTGAACGAAACTTGGTATGCAGATCCCTCACTACCTGGGGTGATATGTTCTGGGGGTCTCGCGGCCCACCTGCACATGTGGGCGGAGCTACAACCTGAAAATCAGATTTCACCCATTCATGTCAATGGCAAAAATGTAAACAGCTGCCAACGAAAAAATGGCTTCCCCGATTTGAACGCTACTTGGTATGCAGATCCCTCACTACCTGGGGTGATATGTTCTGGGGGTCTCGCGGCCCTCCTGCACACGTGGGCGGAGCTACAAACAGAAAATCAGATTTCACCCATTCATGTCAATGGCAAAAATGTAAAAATCTGCCAGCACAAAAACGGCTTGCCCGATTTGAACTAAACTTGGTATGCAGATCCCTCACTACCTGGGGTGATATGTTCTGAGGGTCTCGCGGCCCACCTGCACACGTGGGAGGAGCTACATCCTGAAAATCAGATTTCACCCATTCATGTCAATGGCAAAAATGTAAAAATCTGCCAACGCAAAAACGGCTTGCCCGATTTGAACTAAACTTGGTACCAGATCCCTCACTACCTGGGGTGATATGTTCTGGGGGTCTCGTGGCCCACCTGCACATGTGGGCGGAGCTACAAACAGAAAATCTGATTTCACCCATTCATGTCAATGGAAAAATTGTAAAAAGCTGCCAACGCAAAAACGGCTTGTCCGATTTGAACAAAACTTGGTATGCAGATCCCTCACTACCTGGGGTGATATGTTCTGGGGGTCTCGCGGCCCACCTGCACACATGGGCGGAGCTACAAACAGAAAATCTGATTTCACCCATTCATGTCAATGGAAAAATTGTAAAAAGCTGCCAACGCAAAAACGGCTTGTCCGATTTGAACGAAACTTGGTATGCAGATCCCTCACTACCTGGGGTGATATGTTCTGGGGGTCTCGCGGCCCACCTGCACACGTGGGCGGAGCTACAACATGGTTAATCAGATTTCACCTATTCATGTCAATGGCAAAAATGTAAACAGCTACCAACGAAAAAACGGCTTGCCCGATTTGAACGCTACTTGGTATGCAGATCCCTCACTACCTGGGGTGATATGTTCTGGGGGTCTCGCGGCCCTCCTGCACATGTGGGCGGAGCTACAAACAGAAAATCAGATTTCACCCATTCATGTCAATGGCAAAAATGTAAAAATCTGCCAACGCAAAAACGGCTTGCCCGATTTGAACTAAACTTGGTATGCAGATCCCTCACTACCTGGGGTGATATGTTCTGGGGGTCTCGCGGCCCACCTGCACACGTGGGCGGAGCTACAACCTGAAAATCAGATTTCACCCATTCATGTCAATGGCAAAAATGTAAACAGCTGCCAACGAAAAAACGGCTTGCCCGATTTGAACGCTACTTGGTATGCAGATCCCTCACTACCTGGGGTGATATGTTCTGGGGGTCTTGCGGCCCACCTGCACACGTGGGCGGAGCTACAAACAGAAAATCTGATTTCACCCATTCATGTCAATGGAAAAATTGTAAAAAGCTGCCAATGCAAAAACGGCTTGCCCGATTTGAACTAAACTTGGTATGCAGATCCCTCACTACCTTGGGTGATATATTCTGGGGGTCTCGCGGCCCACCTGCACATGTGGGCGGAGCTACAAACAGAAAATCATATTTCACCCATTCATGTCAATGTAAAAAATGTAAAAAGCTGCCATTCTCACTGTAATTCAAAACCGGCTTGACCGATTTGAACGAAACTTGGTATGCAGATCCCTCACTACCTGAGGTGATATGTTCTGGGGGTCTCGCGGCCCACCTGCACACGTGAGCGGAGCTACAAACAGAAAATTACATTTCACCCATTCATGTCAATGGAAAAAATGTAAAACGTAGCCATTCTCACAGTAATTCAAAACCGGCTATACCGATTTGTACGAAACTTGGAATGCTGATCCCTCACTACCTGGGGTGATATGTTCTGGGGGTCTCGCGACCCACCTGCACACGTGGGCAGTGCTACAAACATAAAATCTGATTTCACCCATTCATGTCAATGGAAAAAATGTAAAAAACTGCCATTCTCACAGTAATTCAAAAACGACTTGACCGATTTGAACGTTACTTGGTATGCAGATCCCTCACTACCTGGGGTGATATGTTCTGGGGGTCTCGCGACCCACCTGCACACATGGGCGGAGCTACAAACAGAATATAAGATTTCACCTATTCATGTCAATGGAAAAAATGTCAAAACCTGCCATTCTCTCAGTAATTCAAAAACGGCTTCAACAGATCTTCCTTTTCAGTTTAAGAGATTGCAAATTCCAGTGAGACTTGCCTTCTCTATCACAATCAACAAATCACAGGGACAGACTATTACATACTATGGAGTGGTTTTAAGATCCCCCTGTTTTTCCCATGGACAACTCTATTTTGCTTGCTCAAGGGTGAGTTCACCCAAGAATTTATATGTTCTTGCTCCTGGAGGTGAAACTAAAAATGTTGTTTATAATCAAGTTTTGTGTTAGTTGTATTGTATTCATTTTGTCAAATATTTCACATTATATTTTGAATATTGTACTTTTTATAAAGCTGTAATAAAATAATTTCATTCACCACTATAAAGTATCTTTATTTGAATCCATTTACTGTGTTATTGCTGTAATTAAATACCCGTGCAGCGCCGGGCCATCAGCTAGTACATTTCTAAATACCTCTATGGTCTTCAGTTCCAGCCAACCACCAGCCAAATTATTTGAAGGCTTCTTTTTCTTTCTGGCTTTTATTCATCATCAGACCTTAATTTTTTAAAGTGCTTGTACTCAATACTCTGTTTTATGCAATTCATTAACCTTTTCTTATACAACTTTAAAACTTATGTACTTATCTTTAGCTATTTCTTCATTCTTTTTTGAACCTCGGGAAGGATCTTAAGGTTCAACAAGTTTCGCCCGAAGGCTTTTTCAAGAACGGGTCCCCCCTTTTGTTTTGCTCCACAGCATCCCGACGTGTGTTCTTCTATGTAAAGGGGGGACCTGTTCTTGAAAAAGCCTTCGGGCGAAACTATTTGGCCAAATACGGATAGTTATAAAGATTATTGAGCAACATACGACTGGGCATTGAACTTTAATGTAACAATAAAAGAAGCAACATGAAATCAGAGATCAAGGAGCTGATTCTGTAAAAGGTGCCTAAGTCAGCAAGGCCTAGAAAAATGGTGCCAGCTGCATGTCAATCACACTTAGGCACCAGAAATGTAGGCCATGGTTTTAAAGGCCTACATTTCAGGTGTCTAAGTTTTTGGAGAATTGCGTTTAGTGGCGTCTGAGTCGTACTCTGCCCATAAAAGCACTCACTTAGGCATTAGGTACTGCTAAGCTCCATATGGTAGGCATCTACCTTTTACAGAATCGGGTAGGTGCCTATTACCCAATTCATTTTTTTCCCTTCAATTATTGATGCTATTAAGGGGATTTTGCCAATTAAGGGCCAGATTCTCAAAACTAAAATCTGTCTTTCACATGTTCGTTAAACCGGTTCCAGCCGGTTTAGCGTGCATGTATTTTAGAGGCTGATTATTAAAACGGCTTCACGATGGTCTTTTCTGAGTTTTCTGGCAGTCTCTGATACTGTCATGCAAATGTAGTACAACGAGGTCATTACTATTAAAATGAGCACTCCAAGAGATTATAATCGCTGAATGATTCTCTAACCTCCTTGTGCCACATTTGCAGCCAAAATTTGCCGACAAGTTTAAGCTGTCGTTGCCTTACTTTCTGATCAGTGCCTGCATGCTGATTGGCTCAGGCACTGACAGGAAAGTAAGGCTTTACAGCTCAGACCCCCCCCCCCCCCACCCAATGCAAATTAAAATAAAAACAAACAGACAAACCCCAAATGAAAGATCTGCAGGAGATATACCGACTCTCTCCTACCGTGTCACACAATCACCCGAAACTGCTTTGCATCTCAATATTATGTTCCCTCCAGCAACCTAAATCATGCTAGCAGGTTCTAGAGAATGGAATGCATTTTCCTTGCAGGTTATTTTATTTAGGATGTAGAATTGTAAAATTATTGAAAGAATCATTTTTTTACTGCTGCATTTGGAATAACATATTTGGATGTTTGTAGACGTTGTTTATATCCTGGCTGTATTAGGATGAGCCCACACAAGGTTTTATTATATTAGTCTAGTTATCGTGGGTGGTGTGCGGGTGGGTGTGTTTTATTAGTTTCAGTTTGTTTTTATTTGATTTTATGCATGTTTTTATTGTTAACTGCCTTGGAGTAAGGTGGAATATGAATGTAGGAATGAATGAATAAACAAATTGCCTAGTCTGGCTGAAGCTGTGGCCTTCATCTTTGTTCATGAGAACTTTGGGCCAGATTCTCGGGCGCTTAAAATTAGGCGCCTAATTTAGGCTCTCTTTTACTAAGCCGCAGTTGAGGTTTCTACCGCGGCTCAAGATGCTTAATGCTCCGATGCTGCTCCAAAGTTCATAGGAATTCTGCGAACGCCAGAGCAGCTTCGGAGCATTTAGTGTTCTGGGTCATGGTAGAAACCTCTACTGTGGCGTAGTAAAAGGGGGGTTTATTGGCAACATCCCTTAATAGTTGAAAAAAAATTAATTGGGCGATAGGCGCTTACCCAATTCTATAAAAGGTAAGTACCTATCGCATGGCACTTAGCGGTGCCTAATGCCTAAATTGATGTTTTTATGGGTGGAGCATAACTTAGGCGCCACTAAGCATGATTCTCCAACAACTTAGGCACCTGAAATATAGACCTTGAAAATCCTGGCCTACATTTCTGGTGCCTAAATTTTTACATAGGTGCTGCCAGGCACGATTCTATAAATGGCTCTTAACCGTGATAGATATACAGCTGGCACCATTTTTCTAGGCCTGGCCAATTTAGGCACCATTTATCGAGATTTTGAGGGTCTCAGTTTATATTTGAGTCTTTTTCTACCTTAGTTTTAAAAATATCCAAATTTAAGCCTACCGGGCTGTAGGAAATGCGAGGCAGGCAGTTGATTCCTCCATACTGTTTGCCGGCTGCCGGGAGGATGGAGGAGTCAGTGGTGCATCAAGATTGTGAGCAGCCCTGCCTTCGATCATGTTCCAGTCCTGCTAAACCAGATGCCATGGGGGCCTTCCCTCTTGCCAAATCACTAAAGGCTCTGCTGGTCTCGATCCCGCCCCCCCCCCTCTGATTTTCAAGTATTTTTTGAGCAACCATGTGAGCAACACTCCTAGAATGTTTGAGCGATTGCTCACACAGTCTGCTTAGTGGGAACATAACATACCACCTCCAAAGTAGGTGGTGGTAACGGCTCATGCGCTAATGGCCACGTGTTTATTTTGAAATTAGAGTGGCCATTAATGGGAAAACCAAAGTGCAGCCATTTTTTAAAAAGTGGCCTTTCTGTGCAAGAAACCCACATGCTAAAAATAATACAGCCCATATTTTAGCGTGGCTTTGTAAAAGGACCCTCTTAGTTAGGATTGTCAGTTGGTTCTGGCTGGTGTGACAAGCCATTTATCTGCCATACTGTGCTGCTACAGAGTGATACCTATGAATAACAAATAATTGGGACAACTTTCTATATAGCCCCATGTTGAATCTCAATAAATTTCCTTAACAAATAGTGCCTGGACTAGGGGAGCAAACTAAATGAATATACAGAATTTCATATATATCCATGCAGTTTTCTCACCTAGCCTCAGTCCCAGATATGCAGGGGCACAATGTACAGGCACTTTTGTATTCATGCACAAGAAAATAAATTTAGGCACAGATAAATCAGTATTCAAAAGCACCAATCTGGCTGTTATACTATAAGGCAGTGTTTCTCAACACACGGTATGCCAGGGGGCACGCATACCATTGCCAGGGGGTACATGGCACCAGCGCTGTATGTCTCCCAACTTCCTTCTGCTGTTGTGTATCTCCCACCTTCCTTATCTTCTCTCCCCAGCCTCCCCCCTTTCCCGGACCAGCAGTAGGTCACTGTGTTTTTAACTTCTCCACAAAGCTGCCACTAGCGTTAGTTTAGCTGGTGATGCCATCAGACAGCCTCGGCCCACCTTCGACGAAAGAGAAAGTTGCATCATTGGAGGCTGGCCGGCCGGCCTAGCAAAGGCCCCGAGGCTGCCTGATGGAATTGCCAGCTCAGCAGTACCTCTCCTCTCCCTAGTGGCAGCTCACTACGTGCTTTTAACTTCCCTAAACAGTTGCCGCTAGCGTTAGTTTTAACTGCAGTTCCATCAGGCAGCCTTGGGGCCTTTGCTAGGCTGGACCACCTCCGATGAAAGAGGAAGTTGCACCATTAGAGGCGGGCCAGTCTAGCAAAGGTCCCAAGGCTGTCTGATGAAACTGCAAGTAAACGAATGCTAGCGGTAGCTGTTTGGAGAAGTTAAAAGCACGCAGTGAGCTGCCGCTAGGGAGAGGAGAGATACTACTGGACAAGGAGAAGAAGTACTGCTGAACATGGGGAAGGGCCAGAGAAAAGGAGAAGGGGTACTGCTGGACATGGGGAAAGGGAGAGGTGCTGCTGGACAAGGGGGAGAGAAAGAGAAGGGAGAAGAAGTGCTGCTGGACCTGGCAAAAGGAGAGGGGAAGGGAAAGGTCCGCCTGGACTCGAAGGAAAAGGGGAGGAAAAGGAAAGGTGCTGCATGCTGGAGGAGAGGGTGAGTGGTGCATGGGGAGCAATCATATTAGTGGTGAGTGGGTTTGGTGAGAGGGAAGGAAGGAAAATTGTTGCAGGATGATTGAGAATGATGAGAGAGGGAGAAATGGACATGGTATAAAGGAGAGGGAGAAATGGGGCATGGGGAGAGAATATGTTGTGAGTGGGGTTAGGGAGAGATGAACTGGGGGGTGGTAATTCGACCATGTCACTCCACTATTGCGCAGTGCCCACTGCCTTCCCATCCCTCATCGCATCACATTCAGAATTTTACTTCTCACTTATAAAACCAAACACCACCACATCCCTGTGTTCATAGACAAATATTTAATTCCCTATGCTTCAACCCTTACACTACGTTCCAATTATCAAGATCTCCTGGTTGTTCCTTCTAACTAAGAAATTTTTTACAACACCACTAGAAAGTCAATCTTCTCAGTCATAGCCCCTTCACTTTGGAATACTCTTCCCATGCATATAAAGCAAGAATCCTCCTTTACACTATTCAAATCAAAACTTAAAACCTTTTTATTCAAGGATGCCTATGATATCTAATCCAAGTGTCCTTTTCTTTCCCTGAACTACAATCCAACTCAGGTCATCAACTGCAAATGCTTCCTCAGAGGTGAATTAACTCCTAATGTTCTATCCATCCCCCTCCCTCCTTTATATTTTTTTAAAATCTCGATGTACTTTTTACCACTTCTTGTTCCTTCCTCCCCAATAATGTCAGTCTTATATATAATTTCCTCTCCTCCTCCACATCTATTGATCATGTGGTGGATTTTCTTTTTCTTTCTCTTTTAACTCTGTTTTTAAATTCTTTTATTGATTGTAAACCATCTACTGTAGATAAATTTTGATAGACGGTATATCAAAGATGTAATAAACTTGGAAGGAAGGATATCATACTTGAGGGAAGGGTGAGCAGAAAGAGAGAAAGTGTGCAGGAGGCAGAAAGTTTTGGATTCAGGGAGAGAAAGGGAGAGATGGATTGGGAGAGCAGAAAGGAGTGAAGGAGAAATGTCATACTTAGAGAAGGGGAGAGAGAAGAGAGTAAAAAGTTGGATTCATTAAGGGAGAGAGAGATATGTTGGTTGGGGAGGGAATGAGGACTGGAGAAGAGGAAGCATGTTGGTTGGGGAGGGAATGAAGACTGGAGGCAGAGAGAATGAAATGTTGGATTGGTGTACAGGAGGGAGAAATGTTGGATGTGTCAGTAGAGGAAGTGGGAAAGATGCATCCTGGATCTCTCTCTCTTTCCCTACTCCCTTTGCAGCAATGGAGGGAAGGAGGGAATGAGAGAAGGACAGTGAGGGAGAGGAGACATATTACCGATAGGGGTAGAGGAGAGAGGAAGAAAAGTTGGACTAATGGAGGGACAGAGAGAGATGTTGGTTGGAGAAGGGAATGAGGTCCGAAGGAGAGGAAGCATGCATATAGTGACCATTTATTTTTTCCTCAAAACGGGACATCTACAAATTTTCAGTCCCGCCCCTCTTCTGCCTGCACTGGTTGGGCAGGAAGGCATGCGCGCATGTGGTGGGATGACATCACATGTGACATCATCACGTGGCATCCTTGCAAGTGCAGATGCCCTCCTGCCCGAAGGTGATTTTGAGGGAGGCTTTTTGGGTTGCTCCATAGTGCAAAATATAGACAGCAGATATAAATTCTCAAAACGAACACATTTTGATCACTAAATTGAAAATAAAATCATTTTTCCTACCTTTGTTGTCTGGTGATTTCATGAGTATCTGGTTGCACTTCCTTCTGACTCTGCATCCAATATTTCTTCCCTTCTTTCTGCCTCCTGCATGCTTCCTCTCCTCCAGACCTAATTTCCTTCCCCAACCAACATCTCTTTCTGTCCCTCCATGAGTCCAACTTTTTCTTCCTCTCTCCCTGCCCCTCTTTCTTTCTTTGTTGCTCTCACCCAGCTTCCCCCTAACCAACCCTGCTTCCCCTGCCCCCTCCAACGCACCCTGCTTCCCCGCTTTTCCCTGCTTCCCTGATGCAGCAACACCAAGGTGCGTGCAGCGACTGCACTGCACAAGCACAAGCACAAGTAGGTGGTTAACGTGCGGAATACCGCGCATTCAACCGCCTGCCGCGCTAGTCGCTAACGCCTCCACTGACGAGGCGTTAGTTTTTTGGTGTGCCGCAGGAGATAGCGCGTGATGAAATGTCCGACGCGCTAACCCCCGTAGCACACCTTGATAAAAGGAGCCTTTAATATTATTATTGTGGGGGTAATAGGTTGATATGTGTTTGACTTAGGGGGTACTTGGCTTGAAGAAGTTGAGAAACACTGCTACAAGGGCCTGATTCTATACACGTCACCTAAAAAATTGGTGCTGACTAGTGCGGCACTAAGCGCGGTTCTATAAAAATTAGGCGCTTATTATAGAATCATGCTTAGCACCCTAAACATTCTAACATTTAGGCACACCTTATTCATCCCAGGGTTTTCTTAGCCTAAAAGCCTCTGCCTAGGTTAGGCATCCAATAGCTCCTAACTCAAAAATAGGCACCTAATTCAAAACACACTCACAATCCACCGCCTAACCATGCCCACTTTTAACCATGTGCTTTGCACTAGAAGCCTAACTGTTGTAGAATAACACCTACCAAGTTAGGAGCCTAACTTTCGTTTAACTCCACTTAGTGCCAATTAAGAGGTGCCAAGTACTGATTATTGGCACCAATTTAGCCTATTAATTAAGCCCCTCTTTTATCAAGCTGTGCTAAAGGTTTTTGGCGCGGGCTGATGAGGTAAATGCTCTGACGCTCGTAGAATTCTATGAGCGTCGGAGCATTTACCATGCTGACCCGTGCGAAAGACCTCTAGCGCAGTTTGATAAAAGGGGGTTGCAAGTTAGGCGCCTCCATTGGCTAGATGCGCCGATGTAGGCGCCTAACTTTAGGCGTATTTTATAGAAATTGGAGGTAAATGCCCTGTCCACCAATTTTCAGCAGCAGTGTGTAAATCAGGGGTAGGGAACTCCAGTCCTCGAGAGCCATATTTCAGTCAGGTTTTCAGGATTTACCCAATGAATATGCATGAGATCTATTTGCATGCACTACTTTCAATGCATATTCATTGGGGAAATCCTGAAAACCCAACTGGAATACGGCTCTCGAGGACCGGAGTTCCCTACCCCTGGTGTAAATGGTACTTTGGTGAAGCAAAAGCAGATCGTGGACAGTCTACTTAATTCTAACTTAATTTAATTTCCATTTTATATCCCGCTTAACCACAAAGTTCCAAGCATGTTACTATAAAAGATAATTAATACAATATCCAAAAATTTACAAACTATTAGATACATCTTAAAATATAATCATACTTAATCAAAAATATTTCTGAAATAACTACCCCCCCACTACCTTTTACAAAACCGTAGTGTGGTTTTTAGCACACTATTGCGGCAGTAATAGCTCCGACGCTCTTACAATTCCTATGAGCATAGGAGCTGTTACAGCCGTGGCCGGCGTTAAAAACCATGCAAAAGGTTTTGCAAAAGGTGGGGCTTGTTTTTATTGCTCTCCTAAAAAGCCTAATATTAGACAAGTTTCTTATTTCATGGCAGAGTATTTTAAAACTCTATGATAATCAGCAATTTTCAGCCACTATCCATAAAGCTATGCGGATAATTTTAAGCCAGCAGAAAGATTGTCCTAATTTTAATTGCATAGCTGTTTAGATTGGAATGAATATTGTCAGTATTCATAGGACCTGTTATAGTTACTGGTATCCAAATAGATTCTGCATCACTCACTATCCAGATAGCACCGCTGAAAATACAGAATATTTTTAAATACCACAGACAGCATTAAAAAAAATAAATAAATAAAAATACACTGACCATCACATTTGAATATTGAGCCAAAATGAGGGCAATTTTGACTAAACCATGAAGCAGATAATTTCTCTTGGATATTTGCTGCTGCTAGGTAAATTAGTGAAAATTGTACTTCTTTATGCCCAAATAATTGCCATAGTCCATAGCAGCTGTGTGTAGATGCTTTGATATGTTTTAACTATAAAAACACATTTTGCTTACATTTCTGTACTTTAATATTTCATTTCAAACTTTACCCAGCAGTTACACCAAGATGCCCACTGGCGATTGAACGTTTTACCTGGTTTATTAGTTTAAAAAAATGTCAACTAATTTTCTAAATTTTAATCCACTATAATCATTAAAATACTGTACATTGTAATAATAATATCTATTATCAGTAGTATAATTATTGATCTTTTAATCTTTTATTTTAAATATTTTAAACTATATGTTTAGTACAATATGACCTAGTTGCCCACTAGTCAAAGCCCCCCAAATTGCTGTTACTACTGTAAGAAAAAATGAAAAAAAAAAATTGGCCAGGCGGTCTTCTGACTGCTAACTTCACCTTTATTTAGTTGATCCCAGGCTACATGGTGGGAATTAAAATAAAGCCTTCTGGTTCTCAGCATGGTTTCCATACCAGCTGCATGCTGAGAGCATGCAGGATTCAGTTCGTTCTGCCAAAGCCTGCTGGACAGTTGAAATGTGTTCGTGCCTTTAATGTTCACCTTCTGCAGAAGGATCTGAGAATTTTAAGAAGGAGCTGAATTGAGATAATTTGGCATCATATAATTTTCTGAACTCCTGTAGGTCTATTTTTGGATTAGTTGATAGGAGCACTGTCAATCTCCCCATAGGACAAAAACGCCCTCCCCTTACCACATGCAATTAGTTGCTCCCTAGCACCGTTTTTCAGCTCAGAGCATGCTACTGATTCCATCTCTCTTTCCAGCTGGCCGACGCATATTTCTTAACCCTGGTCAACTTAGAAACTTGGGATTCTTCCCCCAAATTCATTTTTTTATCCATATTCATAGAACATGGAAATTGTTTTGTCTTAATTTCATACATGTAGTCACAGTATTCTAAATAGGTACTCTTCAGGGATGGAAAAACTGAATTAGTTTGTGCATAACACTTTCTCCAGTGTGCTAATTAGGCCCTTTGTGGTATCCAGACCCTGTTCTTGCAAAGCCATATCGGCCAAAAATACAGTATAAAACTGAGGAGGAAAATGGAACTTGGAAGCTCAGATTACTTTCCAACTTCTTATCTTTCTGATTTGAGATCAGAGAGTACAAAACCAAGCTTTTTTGAACCCTGTCGCCGTTTCCTCTCCACCATCTCCCTCGGGAGCGCATTCCAGGCATCCACCACCCTCTCCGTAAAGTAGAATTTCCTAACATTGCTCTTGAATCTACTGCCCCTCAACTTCAAATTATGTCCTCTGGTTTTACTATTTTCCTTTCCCTGGAAAAGATTTTGTTCTACGTTAATACCTTTCAAGTATTTGAACGTCTGAATCACTTCTCCCCTGTCCCTCCTTTCCTCTAGGGTATACATATTCAGGGCTTCCAGTCTCTCCTCATACATCTTTTGGTGCAAACCTCCTACCATTTCCGTCGCCTTTCTCTGGGCCGCTTCAAGTCTTCTTATGTCCTTTGTCAGATTCGGTCTCCAAAACTGAACACTGTATGCAGGATGACTTATTAGCTAATATCACCCAATTATTTCTTTCCTTAAAAGGGATACACTTATTAAGGAACCAATGGGCCCTGTATTAGTGTATACATTTGATTGGAGTTACTAGAGAGATATTTTTTTTTCTTTTATCACCACATACCAACAAATATGGATGCTCCAGAATTTGAGCAGTGATGATAATCAGTACAGTTCATTGTCTGAGGATTGTTAGAGAACAAGTGCACCACACTCTCATAAATTTTGCAAGAGTCAAGCCTCAAATGATGATCTAAGAGTAAGTCTTATTGTAATCTGTTTGCAACCTAGCCTAGCTTAACCCCAGTCTTTGCTTAGGCGGCTGCCTAATGCTTGCCCTGTGGAGTGGAAATCAGGTGTACAACCAGATTTATTGAGGTTGGGGACAAGGCTGGGATTAGATCAGCATCCAGGAGGCCAAAAAAGCAGTTCAGACTTTTAAAAGTTCTCCACACTTCAAGGATGTTGCTCTGAACTAGAATCTTCAAGTCAATTACATTTATAACAGTAGCAAGGTAGCAAAATGTTGCAAACAGAAATTTAATTGTAGGAGAATTATATTCAAAAATCTCTTATGCAGTTCACTTCTGTTACCAGCACTGCTGCATTCCCTTAACATCTTTTCACACCAAAATCTTACCACTGGGAATAGCAGGGTCAAATACAGTTCTCCTTATCTCAGCTCTAATTACAGAGTGCAGATAGAGTAAACAGTTTTACTAATATGAATATCAATGCTGTTATCACTTACAAAGTTGCAGGCAGTGACCTCGAGTGTCTTCTTAGGGCAGGATCCAAGCCGGAAATGTGCCCTGTGCGACATGCTTCCTCGAGCTCCTATCCTGCCCACTGTGTCACAACCAAGCAGGGAAGACAATGGACAGAACAAAAGTTTGGAGCCCCTCCCTCCCTTGTCCCTCGTGCGGCTGCACTGCCCACACAAAGCTTGCTATGGCCCAGCCTTAGGGGATCTTTTTAGCTGTTCCTGGAACCCTTGAAAATTTCTTTAAAAAAAAAAAAATAAAATTCTTTATAGATTTTCCAAACGTCAATAGTGCAAGACACAAATCTATAACATATAAGTCAATAAAAGCACATTTAACTTACAAATAAACATAAGCAACCATTTTATACCCCCCACCCCACCCAATGCTTAATGAATAAAACACAGAGACATAGGGCTCCTTTTACTAAGCTGCGTTAGCATTTTTGGCGCACGCAGCATTTTAGCGCACGCTAAAATCGCACTACGCGGCTAGAACTAACACCAGCTCAATGCTGGCATTAAGGCCTAGCGTGCGGGACAATTTAGCACATGCTATTCCATGCGTTAAAGTCCTAACGCGGCTTAGTTAAAGGAGCCCATAGATTTTGCCAATAACCTTACCTTATTCAGATTAATAATATTCTCCCACCCTCCCCAGGTGTAAATACTCAAAAGTCAAAATTTGGACAGAAATAGCTCCCCCCCCCCCCCATGAAAATTTCTGCTGTGTGACAAAGATGTTATCCATCAGTCTTAGATGTTCCTGGTTGTTCCATAAGGGTTGTGTCCAGGGAGCCTGAGTATAGATAAAAAGTTAGTTTTCTCTTCTCTCTCTGGTAATTAGGGCCTTTAAAATATTTTTTTTATGCTTCCATTTTTTTTTCACTTTCTTTCTTTTTTCTTACATCTTCAAGAGCATTTTTCTTTTTTATCCCTACTCCTAGCTATGTATAACCTTATATGTTTTTCTATCCTATAACTATTGTATTTCTTCCCATTTTCCCCTCCATGTTCCTGTTTATTTTCCCACATTGAATATTATTGTTTTATGTACTTGTTTTGTACTTTATATACTCCAGTCCAGTCTTTAAGCCCGTTACATTAACGGGTGCTAGAATATATGTGTGTCTTTTTTTTTTTCTTTCTGTCTCTCTCCCCCTCCATTTTGATGTGTAGCACTATCTCTGCTTTCTTCCTCACTTTGCACTCTCCAGCTGTAAAATTACTGCCTCGCTTTTTCTCCTGCAAGCATGTCTACACTCTTTCTCATCCCCAGTCTCTTTGCTCTTTTTCTCTTCTTGCAGCAGTCTCTGCTCTACTTTCTCTATGTGTTCTTTATTCCTGCAAACCTCTATGCTGTATTTTTTTTCTCTGTATGCTCCTGATCTTGTGTTTTCCTGTAGGTATTTATTCCTGTTATTTTTCTTTCTTCAGTCTCAGCTCTTCTTTCTCTGAACATTTCCTTCCTCAGTCTGTCCAATTGCAGTTCTCTTGCCCTTTGGTAGGGGGGGGGGGGGGGTTAAAGAGTGATCCATAGTTGTTCCTACTTCATAGACTGCTATCTTCAAAGTAGCATTTCTTGACTCCTAGCAGTAGCCTTTTGGTACTACTACTTGGGATTAAGCTGAGCTGGTGGGAAATGGGGCAAAGGGAAATCTGATTTAGGGTATGGGGGTCTCCTGCTCCCCTTTCCCGACAAACCTGCGACTCCATCAGCTTGTGCAGCACTCTACACACGCTGCTTCTGGGCCTTTTACTGCCCTGATTTACTCTGGCACGTCCCTGGTGACATCATCAGAGACGCGGCAGAGCAAATCAGGGCATTAGAAGGCCCCGAAGCAGCGTGTGTAGAGTGCTGCACACGCTGCTTGAATCGGCGTTGGGAGTCGGGACCTCGAAGAAAGTAGCAGCTGGAGTCTTTTTTCGGCGCTTCCCTTCCCGCCCCTTGAGGTGTCGCCGCGGCTCCTTTCGATTCCCGTCAGCATCGGAAGCCTTCTCCGACGCTAGTGCGGCTTATGAGAGGAGCCAACAGGAGAGCAGGATGTCCAGCGCTGGGGTCCAGTCCTTCCGGCGAGTGTAGGTAGGTGCTGGGTATTCGTGCATGCGCACTCCTGCGACCACAGACCTACTAATCATGGAAGCACGCCGATAGGAGTGCGCATGCGTGGCTAGCGTTTTATTATATAGGATATTGTTTTAACCTATATTTTATGTACTTTGCCTAGAAATTTATGGATAGGCGATTATATCAAATTTTAATAAAAGTTGAAACTTGAAGGCAAAGGACACTCCCCATCTCCTGTCCATATGCAGGTCAGTAACTTTATAGATTATGGGGGTAATAATTTAAAAAAAACGTCTAAAAAGTGTCCTAAATGGCTACTTGGACGATCAAAAAGCCTGATCGTCCAAGTACCATAACCAAAGCTGGTTTTTAGACGTAACTAAAAACAGCTTAGACCTTTCCCTTGCCTCTAAACGTACAGAGAGAAAAGAGGTGTGTTTAGAGGAGGGGAAAGGGCGGGCAGTGGGCAGGAGGTGGGCCGACCTACACCTAGCTGTACAACAGGTATAACCAATACAGTTTAGTCGGCACTTAGACCTTTTTCACTTAGACGAAATAAAACCGGGTCTAAGTGCCGAAAAAGGGGCTGCTGAGCTGATGGCCGCTGGCGCCATCAGTTCAGCAGCCCGGCAATCTAATCATCGCGGCAGGAGAGATGCCTCATCTCCCCTACCGCGATGCCATCACTCCTCTACCCGATCCTGCCCCCCCCCCCACGACAACATCGGGCCAGGAGGGAGCCCAAACCCTCCTGGCCACGGCAACCCCCTACCCCCACTCCGCACTACATTACGGGCAGGAGGGATCCCAGGCCCTCCTGCCCTCGATGCAAAACCCCCTCTCCCCAATGACCGCCTCCCCCAAGAACTTCCGACCGCCCCCCCAGCCGACCCGCGACCCCCCTGACCGACCCCCACGATACCCCCACCCCCCTTCCCCGTACCTGGGACGGATGGGCCAATCCGGCCTCATTCCATCGTTGGCTGCCTGCCGGACAGGTGGGTTTGGCTCCCGTCTGTCCGGCCAACTAAACAAAGGTACGGGGAAATGGGTGGGGGTGTCATGGGGGTCGGTCAGGGGGGTCGCGGGTCGGCTGGGGTGCGGTCGGAGGCTCTTGGGGGGGTGGTCATTGAGGGGAGGGGGGTTTGCATCTAGGGCAGGAGGGCCTGGGATCCCTCCTGCCCGTAATGTAGTGCGGGGTGGGGGTAGGGGGTCGCCGTGGCCAGGAGGGTTTGGGCTCCCTTCTGGCCCAATATTGTCGGGGGTGGGGGCAGGATCGGCTGGGCCAGGAGGGTTTGGGCTCCCTCCTGGCCCGAACAACTAGCGGGGGGAGGGGGTCGCCAGGGCCAGGAGGACTTGGGCTCCCTCCTGGCCAGATATTGTCGGGGAGTTGGGGAGTCGGCGGGGCAAGAAGGCTTGGGCTCCCTCTTGCCTCGATCGTGTCGGGGAGTCGGGGGGCAAGAGGGCTTGAGCTCCCTCTTGCCCCGATCGTGTCAGGGAGTCGGGGAGTCGGCGGGGCAAGAGGGCTTGAGCTCCCTCTTGCCCCGATGTTGTCGGAAGGGGGGGTCACGGTTTGAAATGGCAGGAGGGCTTGGGTACCCTCCTGCCTGGATCGTTGTGGGGGGGGGGATTCTGTAACCGGTGTTGTTTTTGACAGACACCGGTTACAGAATCCAGCTTTTAGGCGAAGGACTGGCTCCTCCTTCACCTAAAAGCCCTTCTGTTGGACATTTGTGGCCTAGGCGTGTTTTTGTTTCATTATGGCTAAAAAGTGTAGACGTGCTGTGGGGGTACTTTTAGATGTAGTGGAGATTGGGCGTTTAGGCAGAGGAAGGCCATAATCAAAACATGGACGTTTGTTTTGGTTATGGACACTTTCCCTGCTTCTGGGTTGAATGTTTAGGGCCTATTAAACTCTATGAAGGGAGCTGGTCTGAAGCAACTGGTGTTGCACCCAACAAGGGATCAGGCAATACTGGACCTATTACTTACCAATGGAGAAAGTGTCACAGAAGTCTCGGTGGGCGACACATTGGCCTCCAGTGACCACAACATGGTATGGTTCAATCTTAGGAAAGGTTTCACTAAATCTACCACGCTGACCAAGGTCCTCAAATTCAAGGACACAAACTTCCAAGACATGGGTTCCTTTGTTCACCAGACGCTACAAAGCCAAGCAAAAACTGATAGCGTGGAAGAAATGTGGTCGACTTTGAAAGCCACCATACAAGAAGCGACAAACCGCTATGTTAAATTAGTAAGTAAATGGCGAAGAAACAACAAGCCGCAATGGTTCACTGCAGAGATCTCAGACCTCATCAAGGAGAAGAAAAAAGCATTCATCTCTTACAAACAATCAGGGAAACAGGACTCTAGAGCAGACTACCTGACCAAGTCAAAAGCAGTCAAAACAGCAGTCAGGGAGGCTAAATTCCACATGGAGGAGTCTCTGGCAAAGAACATCCAGAAGAGAGATAAATCCTTCTTCAGGTATATCAGTGACAGAAGTAAAAACTCAGGAGGGATTGTACGTCTTAAGAAACCAGACGGAGACTATGTGGAAAAGGATTCCGAAAAAGCCCGACTATTAAATGAATACTTCAGCTCAGTCTTCACCCGTGAAGCACCGGGGCTTGGCCCTCAGCTATAGACAAGGGCTGACTCAGTTGACCCGTTTAGTAACTTCGAGTTTATGCCCAGCAGTGTCTACGATGAGCTGTCAAACTCAAGATTAACAAGGCAATGGGGCCTGACAACTTACACCCCAGGGTGCTTAGGGAGTTGAGTGATGTTTTGGTGGAGCCACTGTCAGCGCTCTTCAACCTCTCCCTTAGTATAGGATGTGTCCCGCTGGACTGGAGGACGGCTAACGTCATTCCACTCCACAAGAAGGGCTCAAAGATGGAGACAGCAAACTACAGACCAGTGAGTCTAACATCAATAGTGAGCAAACTAATGGAAACTCTAATCAAACACCAATTGGATAAGATCCTGGATGAGGAAAATCTACGGGACCCCCGTCAACATGGATTTACTAAGGGGAGATCATGCCAATCCAACCTGATCAGCTTCTTAGAAACATAGAAACATAGAAAGATGACGGCAGAAAAGGGCCACTGCCCATCAAGTCTGCCCACTCCATTTACCCACCCTATTAAGTCTGAGTGCTAATGACTTAGTTCCTTAACTCGACCGTCGCAGGGATCCCACGTGGATGTCCCATTTATTCTTAAAGTCGAGCACACTGGTGGCCTTGACCACCTGCACCGGAAGTTTGTTCCAGTGATCTATCACCCTTTCTGTGAAGAAATACTTCCTGATGTCACCACTAAATTTCCCTCCTCTGAGTTTGAGCGGGTGCCCCCTTGTGACCGAGGGTCCCTTGGGAAAGAATATATCGTTTTCTACCTCTACACGACCTGTGACGTACTTGAATGTCTCGATCATGTCACCCCTTTCCCTGCGCTCCTCTAGGGTATAGAGCTGCAGCTTGCCCAGTCTTTCTTCGTATGAGAGACCCTTGAGTCCAGCGACCTTCCTAGTGGCCATCCGTTGGACCGACTCAGCTCGAAGCACATCTTTCCGGTAATGTGGCCTCCAGAATTGCACACAGTATTCCAGATGAGGTCTCACCATGGTTCTGTAGAGTGGCATTATAACTTCAGGTTTGCGGCTGACGAAGCTTCTATTGATACATCCCATCATTTGTCTTGCCTTGGATGAGGCCTTCTCTACTTGTTTGGCAGCCTTCATGTCTGCGCTGATGATCACTCCCAAGTCCCGTTCTTCTGAAGTCTTAGCTAGTATTTCTCCATTCAAGGTGTATGTTCTGCATGGATTTCTGCTACCGAGATGCATGACCTTACACTTCTTAGCGTTGAAGCCCAGCTGCCATGTTGAGGACCAGTTTTCCAATGTGATCAGATCCTGCATCATACTATCTTTGAGATTGCTTTCACCTACTATATTACACAGTTTGGCGTCGTCGGCAAACAGTGCTACTTTACCCTGTAGTCCTCGGGTCAAGTCCCTTATGAATATGTTGAAAAGGGATGGTCCCAGTACTGAGCCCTGCGGCACTCCGCTAGTCACTTCCGATGTCTCAGAGAGGGTGCCATTGACCACCACCCTCTGAAGTCTTCCACTCAGCCACTCCTTGACCCATGCAGTTAGTTTCTCACCTAACCCCATTGATTTCATCTTGTTTAATAGTCTACGGTGTGGGACACTGTCAAAGGCTTTACTGAAATCCAAGTACACTATGTCCAGAGACTCTCCCAAGTCCAGCTTTCCTGTCACCCAGTCAAAGAAGCTGATAAGATTGGACTGGCATGACCTGCCCCTAGTGAATCCATGTTGGCAGGGATCCCTCAGATTCCCCTCATCCAGTATTGTGTCCAGTTTGCCTTTAAGTAGGGTTTCCATGAGTTTACACACTATTGATGTGAGGCTCACTGGTCTGTAATTCGCAGCCTCTGCTCTGCAACCCTTCTTGTGTAGAGGAACAACGTTGGCAGTTTTCCAGTCCAGGGGGACTCTCCCCGTTCTCAGGGAGAGATTGAAGAGTACGGCTAACGGTTCCGCCAAAATATCGCATAGCTCTCTGAGCACTCTTGGGTGCAAATTGTCCGGTCCCATGGCTTTGTTCACCTTGAGTCCTGACAATTCTCTGTAAACATCAGCTGGTGTGAACTCAAAATTCTGAAATGGGTCTTCCATGCTTTGCTTTGCTTCCAGCTGTGGCCCTTGTCCCGGCGCCTCGCATGTAAAGACTGAACAGAAGTAATCATTCAGTATTTTGGCTTTATCGGAATCTGTTTCCGCATAATTCCCGTTTGGCGTTCTAAGGCGTACTATCCCGTTTGCGTTCTTTTTCCTGTCGCTAATGTATCTGAAGAAAGATTTGTCCCCTTTCTTAATGTTCTTCGCTAGAGTTTCTTCCGTTCGAAGTTTGGCCTCCCTGACTGCTGTTTTGACCGCTGCAGACTTTGTCTTGTATTCAATGGTAGCTTTTTTTTCCCCTGTGCGTTTGTATGAGAGAAATGCTTTTTTTTTCTCCTTGACTAGGTACGAGACCTCATCTGTGAACCATTGGGGTTTCTTTTTCCTTTGTTGTTTGGTTACCGATTTTATGTAGCGGATAGTTGCCTCATGAAGGATCGATTTCAAGGTTGACCACATAGCTTCCACATTATCAGTCACTTTTTGAACCTGCAGTGTCTGATAGATGAAATCTCCCATGCGTGTGAAGTCGGTGCCCCGGAAATTGAGTACCCTTGTTTTTGTTTGTGATCTAGGGAAGCCTTTCTTAAGGTTAAACCATACCATGTTATGGTCACTGGTGGCTAGCGTTTCTCCCACCGAGACCTCCGAGACGCTTTCCCCGTTCGTAAGTACCAGGTCCAGGATGGCCTGGGCCCTTGTGGGCTCTAGTACCAGTTGTTTGAGCCATACTCCCTTCATGGACGTTAATATCCTTCTGCTATCACAAGTTGTTGCTGAGAGTGTGTTCCAGTCTACATCAGACATGTTGAAGTCTCCTAACAGAACTACGTCCCCCCGTAAGGTGATATTCTCCATGTCTTCAATTAATTCTGTGTCTTTGTCCTCCGATTGTCTTGGGGGTCTGTATACCACACCAAGGTATAGGCATTTTTCTCCGCCTCTGGCCAGGTTTACCCAGATGGATTCCCCAGTATACTTGACATCCGTGATCCTGGTTGTCTTGATGTTCTCTTTGATGTAAAGTGCTACCCCACCTCCTAACCTACCCTCTCTGTCTTGCCGAAGCAGGTTGTATCCTGGTATAGTTATATCCCACCCATGAGAGTCTGTGAACCATGTTTCGGATATTGCTACTACGTCTAGATCTGCATTAACTATTTCTGTTTCTAGTTCTAGAAATTTATTCCCTAGGCTGCGTGCGTTAACATACATAGCTCTCCACTCTTTCTGATTTTTAAGCTCCTGTAGTGAGCCACCCATTGGAGTTAAAGTGTCTCCTAGCGATTCTTTTGCATTAAGGGTACTTACCTCAGACTTGAAAGCATAGTTTTGGTTTGCCACATCAGGATTGTTACTTACTGCTCCGGTGTAAAAATGGGTACCCTCCCCCGACTTACCTAGTTTAAAGCCCTTCGAAGTAGGCGGGCTAGTCTGTGTCCGAAGACGTTCTTACCTCTGTTGGTCAGGTGGAGTCCGTCTGGTCCCTGTAGTCCCTGTAATGCCTCTCCGTGATTCAGGAATCCGAAGTTCATTTCCTGGCACCATCGTTGCAGCCACTCATTCGTCTTCTGAATGCGTTCGTCCCTGCCCCTTCCTCTGCCCCTAACAGGAAGAATGGAAGAGAATACTACCTGTGCTCCTGTCTGTTTCAGTCTCTTTCCCAGTGCTCCGAAGTCTGTAGTTATGTCCTCCAGGGTGTTCTTGGCAGTGTCATTTGTTCCTACGTGGATGAGCAGCATGGGGAAGTGGTCCTGGGGCCTGAGAAGTCTATCGAGACAGGTGGTCACATCTCTTATTCTGGCTCCGGGCAGACAGCAGACCTCCCTCGACTGCATATCCGGTCTGCATATTGGTCCCTCGGTGCCCCTCAACATGGAGTCCCCAATGACTATTACTCTACGCTTCTTTTGGGGGTGTCGATCCATTGTGCCCGGAGATGGAGATGTGTGCTGATCCTGGTCCATATCTGCGTCGGTAGTCTCTTCCTGCAAGACCTGGAATCTGTTCTTCAGGCTCAGCTGCGGAGTCAATGTGGAGCTGCCCTGGTGAGAGAAAGAGTGAGAAGGTGAAGAGATTGTGAATGGGGGGGGGGGGGTCTCCTACGTTTACCTGTGGAGGAGGTCACTAACTGCCAGGAGTCAGTGTCTCCATCCATCTCCTGAACTGCAACAGTTGGTTTCTTTGACGACGGCCCTGGAGTCATCATGGGAGATCCGTCATGGGCTCGTTCTGAGATTTGGGATAGTTCCTGCACTATCCCATCTATATAGGCCTCATCCTCTCTGATGCCTCTCAGACGTTTCACCTCCTCCCTGAGGCTTCTTAGTTCCTGCACGATGTCGTCATCCTGCTGGCCGATCTCCTCTGTCTGTGTAGAGGCCGTAATGTACTGCTGTGGGATGGCCTCGGTCTGCACGGAGACGTCCTTTCCTGGTGCTGTGTTCTCCTCCGTCTGTGCGTAGGCTGAGGTCATCTCCCGGATTACCTCCATGCAGGGGATGCCGACCTTGTTTGTAGGTTTCATACTCCTTGTTCGCCCTGCCATAAAACAAAAAGAGAGAGAGTAAATGTGAGAGTATAAGAGATAGTATGAGAGATAGTATGAGAGTAAGAGAGAGAGTAAATGTGAGAGTATGAGAGATATTATGAGAGGTAGTATAAGAGTATGTGAGCTTAGGGCCTCTGAGGGGTAAATTTGAAAAGTTAGGTTATTAGAGAGATCTAAGCAGTAGAGTGTCTGGAGTAAATTTGCCCTACAGTGTCCTTTTGCCCTGGATTGGGCTCTTCTTAAGGCTCTTCGCAAAGGCGCTCTCGCTAAGGCGAGCGCCTTTGCCGCTCGCCTTCGCCGCGCGCCGAACGGCTGTGCGCCGTTGGCTCGCCTCCTTTTATGGAGGAGCCCGGTCGCAAGCTGCTGACGCGATGGGGGTGGGCGGAGTTACTCTCGCCGCTACCCCGATGCCTCCTTCAGCTGTGCTGGCGCTTCTCCGCTCCCCTAGCGCCTCGCACAGCTCACCCTTGCCTCCTTTCTGCTCTCCCCTCCTCTCCGATGCCTGCCTCTGCCTCGTGCAGTGCTAGCAGCAGCAGCGCCCGTTGGCTCGCCTCCTTTTATGGAGGAGCCCGGTCGCAAGCTGCTGACGCGATGGGGGTGACGGGGAAGCTGGATGTTGGGGAGTCCCTGGACATCGTGTACCTGGACTTTAGCAAAGCATTCGATAGCGTACCACACCGCAGGTTGCTGAGCATGATGAGTTCTATAGAATTAGGTGACACTTTGACGAAATGGGTTAGGAACTGGCTTGGTGGTAGGCTTCAAAGGGTAGTGGTGAATGGCACCCCCTCAGAAATGACAGAGGTGATCAGTGAAGTGCCACAGGGCTAGGTCTTGGGCCCGACCCTATTCAACATCTTTATAAGAGACTTGGCAGAAGGGCTTCGAGGTAAAATAGCATTATTCGCTGATGACGCCAAACTAAGTAATGTAGTGGGCAAATGCACAACGGACGAAGATTCAATGCCCGACAACATGATGCACGACCTACTCCTACTGGAGCGCTGGTCTAGGACCTGGCAACTTAGCTTCAATGCCAAAAAATGCAAAGTCATGCACCTAGGCAACCATAATCCATACAAGACTTATACCCTTAATGGTGAGATCCTAACAAGAACGGTAGCAGAACGAGGCTTGGGGGTGATCGTCAGTGAGGACATGAAGGCTGCCAGTCAAGTGGAGCAGGCCTCATCCAAGGCAAGACAGATCCTAGGTTGCATACGCAGGGGTTTCGTCAGCCGTAAGCCGGAAGTCATTATGCCATTGTATAGATCCATGGTGAGGCCCCATCTGGAATACTGTGTGCAATTCTGGAGGCCACATTATCGCAAAGATGTGCTGAGATTGGAGTCGGTTCAGAGAATGGCCACCCGGATGGTCTCGGGACTCAAAAATCTCCCGTATGAAGAACGGTTAGACAAACTGCAGCTATACTCGCTCGAGGAGCGCAGAGAGAGGGGGGATATGATCGGGACGTTCAAGTATCTCACGGGCCGCATCGAAGCGGAAGAAGATATCTTCTTTTTCAAGGGACCCATGGCAACAAGAGGGCATCCGTGGAAAATCAGAGGCGGGAAACTACGAGGTGACACCAGGAAATTATTTTTCACTGAAAGGGTGGTTGATCATTGGAATAGTCTTCCACTGCAGATGATTGAGGCCAGCAGCGTGCCTGATTTTAAGGCCAAAAGGGATCGACACGTGGGTTCTATTCGCTAAGCAAAGGTAGGGGAGGGTCACTAGGGTGGGCAGACTAGATGGGCCGTGGCCCTTATCTGCCATCTATTTCTATGTTTCTATGTTTAGGCCAAAAGTGGACTTAGACGCTTTTTTTGATTATGCCCCTCTATGTTTCTTGCTCTTTATATATGCTGGTCTGAGCGACTGAGCAAAGCTTATGATTCTCTCTGAATAGTCCTACATTAATTAGGCTTGGCTTGAATTCTCTCCCTTGCAGCTAATGGGTCAGAGGCGGGAGACACTCTTGCTATATTAAATCTCCATTTTATAGTACTGGTCATTCCTCTTGCTCTACAACCTTTTTGTAACTTCTACCTCTTTCTATAGTCAGGAAGTTGGAAAGTCTACCTAAAGGACTCCAGTATGTCTGACTGCTGACATAGTCTTTTTTATTGGTGGATTACAGTAGAGGATAACACTCCTTAGTGTTGAATTCTTCAGGCTTCTATACCAGCTTTGATTTTGATTTTACTATCAGCCTGTCTTTATAGATGGGACAGGCTGATAGTTCTTTGACAGTATTAGAGACACAAGCTGCTTGTGTGATTTCCTCAGCTTGATAGCTTGTATGTAATCTGTTTTGCTACTGCTAGGTTTTACCATTGATAAGAATTACAGTATAGCCATTCAAAGGTACTGGGTTTTAATAAAATATATTAATTTCCTGCTTACAGATATTTTTTAATTATAATATTCATATTGCAAGAAAGAAAAGGAGAGGTTTATATAACACTGTGCTATTTCATTCCTTGGACTTACTGATAATTCTGTCCAATTGTATGTTGTAATAGTTTTCTTGATGTAGCCAAATTCCACACGATGAGATTATAAAACTATTACATTATTTTAGAACATGAGCACCAGGTTTTCCTGTGGTTGGCTCTCTACATATCTGTTTTTTAAATCCTCCCCCCCCCTCCAAACATATATGTAGAAGACATTTAAGATTGCATTAACGATAAAGCAATTGCTCTATCACTTTAGTCTCAGCCCAATCAAAGTTCCCAGCAATGCATTCAAGACATAGACGAGTTCCAGATAAATCTGATCTAATGGCTGCCCTGTTCCAATCTGACAAACTATTTTCCTTTCCAAATTCTTCATCCTTAAACTGTCCTTATTTGGATATGTTTAACTCAGCTTGGGAGTTTACCTAGAGAGCTTTACACTCAGGAACCTTTCATAATTCTAGATACTTGCAAACAATTCTGGTGGTATGATAAGTCGCATTGTCCTGTTGAATGATCCCATTGACCATAGGGAAGACTGTCAACATGTACAGTTGTACTTGATTGGCAAGGATGGATACCCATATTGGTTCAGAGTGCCTTCCAGGGGTATCAAGAGACTCAAAACATACCAAGAAAACATTCCCCAGACCATAATACTACTGCTACCAACTTGTGTACGTCCAACAATGGTTGCTGGGCATTTTTTCTCGGCAGTTTCAAGCCTGACGCGCCAACATCCATCCATTTGATGGAGCTCAAAATGTGACTCATCAGAGAAGGCAATCCTTTGCCAGTCGGTGCTAGTCTAATGTTGGTACGGACATTTTTTGAATGAACCCGTGTGAGAATGGGTGTAATTACAAGTCATTTGCTCTGTAGCCCCATTTGCAACAGGGTTATCCATGCTTATATATGTTCTCTGCCATTTTGTTCTTTATAATCATCTCTACCATTTTGCCCGGCACTGATGCCAGACGAACTGGTCTATAATTTCCCATTTCACCTCTGGATCCTTTTAAAAAAATTGACGTTACGTTGGCCACCTTCTAGTCTTCTGGTACCACGCTGAATTTTAAAGATAAATTACAAATTATTTACAATAACTCTGCAAGTTCAGTTTTCATTTCTGTCAATACTCTGGATGTATACCATCAGGTCCAAACAATTTGCTACTGTACAGTTTGTCAAATTTCCCCTTTACATTTTTGTTTTAGTTTCTCTGACACATCAGCATTGTATGTTGAATGTGTTGAAGTGGTACTTCTTTTACACCCTTCCCCCCCCCTTTTATTAAGCTATGGTAGAGGTTTCTACCGCAGCCAGGAATGCTAAATGCTCCGATGCTCATAGAATTCCTATGAGCGTCGGAGCATTTAGTGTTCCATGCCGCGGTAGAAACCTCTACTGTGGCTTAATTAAAGAAGTCCTTAATTTGTAACTACAGATAAATTAAATTAATATAGGTATTAATATTAGAATGTGAAACGGGAACTGTCAGTTAAAAAAAACCACAGCCCACACTGCAGGTATACAGGGAAACAACTTGTAAATGAATATAGGCCTCAATAGGGGCAATCATTCACATTCCCTCAACATCATATGGCTCTCATATAATCTGTGAAATATAAAAGAGCAAAAATGATGTGATATAAGAATGAAACCTAATTCAGTTCATCCTACAATGATTAGTCCAAGTCTCAATCATGTCTTCTATCAAATTCTGTTCCACATAATTAATTATAATATGAACTTATCTGAGTCCATCAAGCGTGGCAGGGTTGAGCAAAGTTTCATTTCAGTAACTCACTTTTTTCTTCAGGAGCCCACAAAAAACAACTAGCGATTATAAACCATGTGGAGTCCATGCACAGAGAGCCGTGTTGAATGGCCCGTGCTGCTCCCGATGCTCATTGAGTTCCTATGAGCGTCGGGAGCAGCGCGGGCCATTCAGAGTGGCTCTCTGCGCTAAAAACTGCTAGCGCGGTTTCATAGAAGAGAGGGGAGAGTCTCTTCTCATGTGTCTTTTGGTTCAAACCCCATATCAATTTTATTACTTTTCTTTGAACCACTACAAATATTTTTATATCCTTAGTAAGACACAGTCTCCAAAACTGAACACAATATTCCAAGTGGGGCCTCACCAGTAACCTGTACAATAACATCAACATTACTTTTCTTTTGCTGGTTATACCTCTTTCTATGCAACCTAGCATCTTTCTGTCATGCCAAAATTATTCAGAAGGTGTTCAAAAGCTGATTTGAATATCCTAAATGCCTTTCAGAAATAAGCAGGGGGAAAAATAGGTTCTCTCCTCTTGTGTTGGATGTCCTGAATATGTGGAATTATGTCTTATCTCAAAGGATGATCCCATATGCTAGTTATGTATGTATGGATGTATTTATTTGTTTAAAAACTTTCTAAAAATTTAGTGTAGAAAACAACTAACATGTATAGGGCTCCTTTTTCAAATCCACACTAGTAATTCCCATGCAGCAAATATGACAAAGCTCATTCAATCCCTATTGGCTTCATCGCATCTGCCATGTGCGAATCATTGGTGTGGCTTGGTCAAAGGCGCCCACAGTCATGTAACACAAAACAAAATTAATTTCTTAAAAACAAACATCAGAAAAACAAAACGCATAAAACGCACAATACAAATTGAATACCCATTGGATAAGAAACAATTTGAGTTGTTTCCAGAATATTTTTGAATTAGTCATCAAGCTCAATTTAATAGGTAGAATGTTCCATAGGACTGGAGCTGCTGCTGAGAAAACATATTCTAGTATTTAATTTAAACAAACCTGCTAATATATAGGCATTCAGTATTTAATAGACACCAGTTCTCTGATCTCAAAGCTCTAGAACAGCAATATACCCATAATATGATAGTAATAGTGATAGGAGCTTCATTACATAAACGCTGTTTTTTACTAAACTGTGGTAGAGCTTCTTAGTGCGAGCCGGTGAGGTAAATACTCTGACGCTCATACGAATTGAAGGAGCGTCAGAGCATTTATCTCACCAGCCTATGGTAAAAAGCTCTACCGTGGTTTAGTAAAAGGAGCCCAAAGCTTTATGGACCAACATGAGTTTTTAAAATTTGATTTGCCAATGGAATAAATACAAAAAAAGGAGAGGAAGAGACAAAACAACTAGTCTTGACCAAAACTCATGCAGCTACATTTTGTACTACTTGAAGTGACCTCAATTCTGATTTTATTAATGATTGGAAGACAGTGCACAAATTGTCAACATTCCAAAAATGGGTTCAGACATTGGAATATCTCCAGCTTGAAAAATACGCTACGGGGTAATATTTCATTGATAAAATGGGATCCGTAGTAATAGCCACATATCTGAGAAAGGTAGAACAGATTCAATAATCAAAGGAAAACTGAGGGATAGACTGAGTAGTAGAGGAGTCATATAAGAACTTTATTTTTTTATGTTTTGCATTTTGCTAAACATAACTTTTTGACAATCATCCAGATTTCTCTGTTTTTTAAGCATATCATTCCAAATTGCATAGTCTCATTTACCAAAGTAATAGTAGATACATAAATTGCAGATCATCAGCTTACATTTTGATTGACACTCCAGTAACTGACAGACTGATTGCACATATACGTTAATAAAAATAAGGCAGATAATGCTGATTGTTGTGAGACACTGGTTGATACAGCGAACCACGAGGAGCTGTTTTCACCTCCCCACACTTGTTGCAAAGGATCAGAAAAGAGAGAATTAAATCAACTTAACGCATTCCCACAGATCCCAAGAGCAGTGAATTACGTATTCCAAGAGAATCGAATGATTAATGGTATCGCATGCCACGGATATCTGTAGGCGTATTAACAAATAAGATGAGCCTATTTCAGATCCATGCCAAATCGTGTTGAAGCTAGACAGCGGCAACATTTGTGTTTAGCTCTAAACCCAAATTGCTGCACATGTAAAACATCCTCTGAATCAGCATAGTCTTGCAATTATTCCAGTACAGTATCCTCCACAATTTAAGTTTTAAAAAGGCAGCGAAGATACAGGCCCATAATTATTATGATCCAAAAGATGAGCATCATGCTTCTTAATAATGGGTTGAACATAAGCTTCTTCTTTTTTTTTTCAAAGAAACAGGCACATGGGCAGCAGAAAGGGACTTTTTTACTAGTGCAAGAACAGATTCAGCAAGTTATGTCTTCATTGCTTTCATTACTGATAGTAACATAGTAGATGACGGCAGATAAAGACCCAAATGGTCCAACCAGTCTGCCCAACTGATGTGGAACAATCATTGAAGGTGCTCAATGAGTTATTCAGACTTGAAATAACATATGTGCTAAAAAAAAAAAATGCATCCATTTAGTATCTGGTAATACCTCGGTTGAGGGCAAATGTGCTTTAGAAGCAGAAATTTGATCAACAAATATTAGATACTTTCCCTTAGATTCTACTATATATAATGTGACCACAGTTGTGCACGCAAAACTGTGTATATTGCTGATTTGTGTGTGCAACTTAATCAATCAACACACCAATCAGTGCTGATAATTGCCGATTAACAAGGAATTATTGGCACTAATTAGAACTTATGCCAGTGGTCTCCAATCTTTGTCATGTAAAGGGCTGCAGAGTGAATGTAAGAAAGCTTTAAGGGTCACTAAAAGATTTCAGGGGTGCTGTTAGACCTGGGGAGATGAGTGAAGGGTTTGCTGGACTTGGGGGGATATGAGTATTGGATGCTGCTGGATATTTGGAGGGGGTAGAAGTATGGGGTGCTGCTGGAGCTGGAGGAGGTGTTGTTGGAGAAGTATGGGGTGTTGTTGGAGAAGGGGAGGGGATGTGAGTGAAGGGTACTGTTGGACCTGGAGACAGGGTAAGAGTAAGGCATGCTGGTGATCCTGGGGAAGGGGGTGTGAGTATTGGCTGCCAATGGACTGGGGAAGGGGGTGTGAGTGAGGGGTGCAAGTGGACCTATTTCTTCTGGCACCTTATACACTGTGGTATTAAGCTAAGGTTTTAGGTTTAATGCCTCAAGTTTCAAGTTTTATTAAAATTTTGATGTATCGCAATATCATAAATTCAAAGCGATTTACAATTAAAAACAGGGTCTTAGTTATTAAACTACAACAAACACACGAACATTACAGATGTAAACATAGGGGAAGTGGGGAGATTTACAATAAGCATAGTAAAGGAAACATGAAAGGTAAATACAAAGAAGGGTAAACATTTTAAAAGTATAATAACAAGTAAAAAGGAAATTAAAAGCTTTTTTTAAAAAAAAAAAAAAATTCTCAGAACCTAAGACAAAGGGAAAAGGTCTCACTCCTTGCCCTTCCCCTTTTCTTCCCTTGACCTCTGAGGAAGAATACTCAGCTCACCTCTCTAAGTCCCTAATTGGGCAGGCCAGCTCTAACACCTCTTATATCTTTAGATTTCCCTGGTGGAAAGAAGGCACCTGATACCTCCCTACAGTAATTTTCTACTTCCCTCCAATTTTGAGCTGCCACAGAGAGAGATGGAGGTACGAGGTAGGGAACAGGGATATTGTGGTTGAGGGATTATTTATCTAAACAGGTGGAGGGGCATAATCGAAAGGAACGTCTAAGTCCGTTTTCGTCCAAGTCGCAAGTCGTCTAAAGTAAAAAACAGTTTAAGACACATTTTCAAAAAATACGTCCAAATTATTTTCCATTTTGAAAATTGTCTAACTATACGTCCTGCCGATCTGATCGTCCAAGCTGCTAAATCATCCATCTTTATACCACATTTTCATCGAAGGCAAAAACGCCTAGAAACATACCTTTTGGATGTGAGAGGGGGTCAACAAAGTAATGGACTGGACAACCAGACATGGCACCTAAATAGTGGGGTACTTACAGGGCACTGCTGTGAACTTCACAAAAAGGGTGCCATGTCTTTATTTCATTACAGCTCCCTTATAGATAATGGTTAGCCCCCAAAACCACCTCCAAAATCCCCTAGACCCACCTATCTACCACCCCAATAGCCCTTATGGCTGCAGAAGCCACTTATAGGGCAATACAAAAAGGTTTTGGGATTTTATAGGGGAGTGTACATATTTAACCAGCAATGCAGTGATTACAGTGGCTTATGGGCATGGGTCCTCCTCTCCATGGGTCCCTAACCCACCCCCAAGATGATTTAAGCCCCCTCTGTGCTGGTCAACTAGGCTTTCCTATGCCAGGCTGCCAGGTGATGATGGTCTGGAGGCTGAATTTTAAAGGTGTGATTACAATTTTTACGGGGTTGGGGGAGGGGTGGTGATCACTGGGGTAGTGTGTGGGAGGCTGTAGTTTGTGTCTGCAGTGCTTATCTGGTGACTTTAGGTGGGTTTTTGTGACTTAGACCATGTTTTAAAAGGTCTAAGTCAGAACGTCCAAGTTCTGTCGAGCCTGTGCTGTATAACTTTCGATTATATATGCAGTACGACTAAGTCTAAGCCTGCCCACATCACACCCAAATGCCGCCCTCGACACTCCTCCTGAAACGTCCCATTTAGCTATGCTCGTTCAATGGCACTGTGAAGGCCTAGGTCATTTTTAAATACCCAGATTTATTATCAGCACTTTGACGTTTTTGACTGATGATTGTCCAAGTGCCAACATAGGCTGGTTTTTGGACGTTTTTCTCTTTCGATTATGAGTCCCATATTGTTTAAACTGCTATTATTATAAATATTGTGTGGTTTTGTGCTAATAAAAATATTTAAAGTTTTAAAAATTTTGTTAACTTATGGCAAGATGTCTATTTTTTGTAGACTGGCTCATAGGATCACCCAAATTTCTAAGCTCAGTTTATATTCGAGTCAACCATTTTTCCTTCTTTTTGGGGAAAAAAGGTCACCTCGGTATATATTCGGATCATTTTATATTTCTGTATATATGGTAATTTCCTTTCATTTTCTTGAATTTCATGGTCTTTCTGTCTTCTGTGTTGGGGAGGAGACGCAGGGAGTAAGACCTGGGTTCGCCACCATGAGAACAGGCTACTAGGCTTGAGGGACCATTAGTCTGACCCAGTAAGGCTATTCTTATGTTCTTATGTTTTCTTGAATTTTATATTACTGAAAATAACATTTAAAAAAGATTGACAACATGGAGTTTATTTTGTTTAAAGTGATCATTGTATTTTTGTTCCTGTTGTACTTACAGTCTGTTCTTGCTATTCGTGCTTTCCCAATTTGCGATTTCACTTATCTGCGGTTTCATGCATTCTGACCGTTATTCATCATTCACACCATATGTTTGCATATTCACAGGTCTACAAATTTAGAAAAATCTTTGTTTGCTTTCACTTTCACTTCACGGTTTTGGCATTTGCTTCCAGAAATGGCTACCAAGAGTCAACAGAGTGATCTACAAGCATCTGTAGATATAACTCCAAAGAGAAAGAAGCATGTCATGTCTGAGTGGCAAAATATGTGTTTTAGAGAGGCTTCGTTTTTGCAAGTCTGTTTCTGCTGTCAACTGAGAGTTCAGTGTGAATGAATCCACAATTCAATCAATCCAGCAAAAAAAGGAAGATATTTGTCAGTCTGTTCGCAAAGCTGCACCAGAAAGTTCCAAAGCAACATCTGGTTTGTGATCAATCAATGGAAAAGATGGAGAAGCACCTAAATTTGTGGATAATGCAAATGGTGAATGAGAAAAAAAAGCACAGTGGACAGCATTGTTGTTAGGATGAGAGCCAGAGAGATTTACAAACATGTCACCCAGGGGCAGGAAAATCTGAAAGCTTTTACTGCGAATTCAAGATGGCTAGTGCGTTTAAAAATGTGATAAGTGCTGAAAAATGTAAGCCTTTCTGAGGAGACAGGTTCAGCTGACAACTAGATGCTGAGGAATTTAAAACATACTTACTAATTGTAATTGAAGAAAGGGGGTATGTACCAGAGCAGGTCTTCAATGTGGAAGAGACTTGCTTGTTTTACAAGCAGATTGGGAAACAGACATATATAACAAAAATGGCAGCAAAAGCCCCAGGATCTGAAGTTCTGTTGATGCCGGGAGTAGAAGAAGGCCCGTTGCCGATCTTAAGTGTCATCGCAGGGGCGGGGAGGGGGGGCATTGCCGATCTTGTTGCCAAAATCGGTAAGGTGAGAGGAAGGGAGAGAGATGGGCCATTGGTGGATGGAGAGATTGAGAGAAGGGGGCAGATGATTGAAGTGGGGAGAAGGGAGCTGAATGGAAGTTGAGAAAGAGAACACATACTGGATGGAAGGAGGGATAAAGAAAAAGGACATATGCAGGATGGGGGAAGAAGATAGAGTTAGTGAAATAGTGGAGGGGTAAAGGAAGGGGTGGCATGCTGTGGGTAGACACAGTGAAAAGAGGGAAACTGAGGACTGCATAGTAAGAAAGAATTTAATTTAGACGGAGGCAGAAAATAAAGAAGGAAAGGGAAGAGGGAGAGGAGAGAGAGATGCCAGAGAACGGGGAAGGAGACAGAGATATCAGATCTGAGCGGAGGAAATGAGAGGAGAGAGATGCTAAAAACCACAGAGGGGCAGAGAGACGGTAGACAGTGGATGGAAGGAAGAACATAAGAACATAAGCAGTGCCTCCGCTGGGTCAGACCAGAGGTCCATCGCGCCCAGCAGTCCGCACACGCGGTGGCCCAAGAGGTCCAGGACCTGTGCAGTAATCCTCTATCTATACCCCTCTATCCCCTTTTCCAGCAGGAAATTGTCCAATCCTTTCTTGAACCCCAGTACCGTACTCTGCCCTATTACGTCCTCTGGAAGCGCATTCCAGGTGTCCACCACACGCTGGGTAAAGAAGAACTTCCTAGCATTCGTTCTGAATCTGTCCCCTCTTGTTCTTTTATTATTCGAAAGTTTGAAGAATCTGTCCCTCTCTACTCTCTCTATGCATTTCATGATGTTGTAAGTCTCTACCATATCCCCTCTAAGTCTCCTCTTCTCCAGGGAAAAGAGTCCCAGTTTTTCTAATCTCTCAGCGTATGAAAGGTTTTCCATCCCTTTTATCAGACGTGTCGCTCTTCTCTGAACCCTCTCGAGTAACGCCATATCTTTCTTAAGGTACAGCGACCAATATTGGACGCAGTACTCCAGATGCGGATGCACCATCGCCCGATACAACGGCAGGATAACTTATTTCGTTCTGGTTGTAATACCCTTCTTGATTATGCCTAGCATTCTATTTGCCTTCTTAGCGGCCGCTGCTCACTGTGCCGTCGGCTTCATTGTCATGTCCACCATTACCCCCAAGTCCCTTTCTTGGGTACTCTATCCCTCCCATCGTATAGCTGCACCTCGGGTTTCTGCTCTCCACATGTAGTACTTTACATTTCTCAACGTTGAACTTCATCTGCCATCTCGTCGCCCATTCCCCTAGTTTGTTCAAGTCTCTTTGCAATTCTTCGCAGTCCTCTTTACTCAGAGCTCCACTAAATAGTTTGGTGTCGTCCACAAATTTTATTATCTCACACTTCGTCCCTGTTTCTAGATCATTTATGAATATATTAAATAGCAACGGCCCAAGCACCGAGCCTTGTGGGACCCCACTCGTGACCCTCCTCCAGTCCGAGTAGTGGCCCATCACTCCCACCCTCTGTTTCCTACCCGCCAACCAGTTTCTGATCCATCTATGTACATCTCCTTCCACCCCATGGTTCTTCAGTTTCCGAAGTAGGCGCTCGTGGGGTACTTTGTCAAAGGCTTTTTGGAAGTCTAGATATATGATGTCTATGGGGTCACCTCTGTCCATCCATTTGTTAATTCCTTCAAAGAAGTGCAATAAGTTAGGCACGATCTCCCCTTGCTGAAACCATGTTGGCTGGTTGTCAGAAGTTTGTTTCTTTCAAAATGTTCGTCGATGTTGTCCTTTATAAGTGCTTCCACCATTTTCCCTGGAACCGAGGTCAGACTCACCGGTCTGTAGTTTCCCGGGTCACCTCTTGATCCCTTTTTAAAGATGGGCGTAACATTGGCTGTCTTCCAGTCCTCTGGGATCACGCCTGTTTTCAGGGATAGATTGCAAATTTGCTGCAGTAGTTCCGCTATCTCCTCCTTTAGTTCCTTCAGAACCCTTGGATGGATTCCGTCCGGACCCGGGGATTTGTCAGTTTTTAGTTTTTCTAGCTGCCTGCGTACGTCTTCCAGGCTCACTTCCATGGATGTTAATTTTTCTGCTTGATCTCCCTTGAAGATTTGCTCAGGTTCCGGTATGTTGGATGTGTCTTCATTTGTAAATACAGACGAAAAGAACATGTTAAGTCTTTCTACTACTTCTTTCTCTTCCTTCACCACTCCCTTCCTGTCTCCATCGTCCAGCGGTCCCACCTCCTCCCTGGCTGGCTGCTTCCCTCTAACATATCTAAACAACGGTTTGAAATTTCGAACTTCCCTGGCTAGCCTCTCTTCATACTCTCTTTTGGCTTTTCGAACCACACGGTGACACTCTTTTTGATACTTCCTGTGCTCTTTCCAGTTGTCCTCAGTTTTGTCCTTTTTCCATTTCCTGAATGAATATTTCTTATTTCCTATCGCTTCCTTCACTATTTTAGTTATCCACGCCGGGTCTTTTGTTCGACTCTTTTTACACCCCTTTCTGAATCTGGGGATATACAGATTTTGCGCCTCGCTCACAGTGTCCTTGAAAAAAGACCAGGCCTGTTCTACCATTTGCCATTTTCTGGAAGTGTTCCTAAGTTTCTTCCTTACCATTTTCCTCATTGCTTCGTAGTTTCCTTTCCTGAAGTTGAAAGTTGTCACTATGGTTCTATTTCCTTTCGGTATTCCTACTTCGACCTTGAACTTGATCATATTATGATCGCTGTTTCCCAATGGTCCTACTATTTCCACTTCCTTTGCAGGTCCCTTTAACCCATTTAGGATTAGATCCAGAGTGGCATTTCCTCTTGTCGGTTCTCTTACAAGCTGTTCCATGAAGCAATTTTGTATAGCCTCCAGGAATTCTGTCTCCCTAGCGCATTTTGAGCTTCTAAGACTCCAGTCTATCCCAGGATAGTTGAAGTCTCCCATAATAACCGTGTTACCGCTTTTGCATTCACGCTTCATCTCGTCTTCCATTTCTTCATCGATATCTCTGGTTTGCCCGGGTGGTCGATAGTATAGACCCATCTTTATTTCGGGCCCTTTCCTTCCCAGTATTTTATCCCATAGCGATTCCAGCTTGTTGGTCGTCTCTGCTTTGTCCATTTTTGCCGATTGAATGCTTTCTTTTATGTATAGGGCTATTCCACTTCCTTTCTGTCCTGACCTGTCCTGGCGATAGAGCTTGTACCCTGGCAGTGCTGTATCTCATTTGTTTTCTTCATTCCACCACGTTTCAGAGACTCCAATGATGTCTATGTCTTCTGCATTGGCCATGGATTCCAATTCCCCCATTTTGTTTCTTAGGCTCCTTGCATTAGTATATATGCAATTTAGATCCTGGTATTTTCTTGTCTTCATTTCCTTTCCCTGTGCTTCGGTCTTTAGTTTATTCTCTTGTGCTACAATACTTCTAACCTCCTCTTCTGTGTTAGTCAACTCCTGTAATTTGACTATTGTTTCTTCCCAGCTTTTTTTCCCTTTAGTATCTTTATGGGATACCTTCTTCCGAATCGTCGACACTTGGTCGACTGTCGGCTTTCCCCTTCTTCTTAGTTTAAAGCCTGTTCTATTCCTCTCCTGATGTTGTTTACTAGAAGTCTAGTTCCCGCCGCAGATGGTGTAGTCCATCTCTCCTGTAGAGCTTGCTCTTGCCCCAGAACGTTGTCCAGTTCCTCACGAAGTGAAATCCTTCTTCCTCACACGAAGATGAGGAAAGCAGAAACCAGAGAAGACAAAGGTAGAACAAAAATTTTCTATTTATTTATTGCTTTAGGAGACATGTGTCACTGTTTCTGTGGTGTTGCATTGTATGCAGAGTCCAGCTTCTTGCTGGTTCAATTTAACCTTTGGTCTATGTATTTCTATTTTATACCCCCTTTTACAAAACTGTGGAGCGTTTTTTAGCACCAGCCGTGGTGGTAGCAGCTCTGATGCTCAGAATTCTATGAGCGTCAGAGCTGTTACTACCATGGCTAAAATCCACACTACAGTTTTCTAAAAGGGGGAGGGGTTAGTTTGTGATGACATATTCCATACTAGGTGAAGGTGTTTTCTGTGTTCTGTGTGTTCAAAAGACATGGTTTTCTGTTAGGATTGATGGTGTATGATTGATCTGTATTAGTCTGGCTTGTTTAGTTTTACAATGGGTGTATTGATGTTGTACTGCTCACTGAAGTATGTAAGATGCTGCCTTTTCCTAGGTACTCATGTGTGACGTGTGGCTTGTTACTAAAAATCATGTTTTTCGTACAGATGGAGGGTGTCAAAAAATGATGGGCCTCGGGTGTCACATATGCTAGGTATAGTATGATAAACACTTTCAAAACGAGTGAGGTAAAGTCCAATAGAATAAATCAGACAGACACAGCATAGACCAGATCACTACAGCATGAAGGAAAAAGCCTCAGAACGATCAGCAGGATAAGTGGATTTTATTCCTCTATCTTTAATATTTACTGGCATTATACAGCACAGCATAAGACACAAATATAAATTGAAGGTTTTTTGCCAGTGAGGTTATTGCTTGACTGCCTCTTTAAGCCGTTTTGGTGAGGTGGGAGGGCCCGTTCTGAGGCTTTTTCCTTCATGCTGTAGTGATCTGGTCTATGCTGTGTCTGTCTGATTTATTCTATTGGACTTTACCTCACTCGTTTTGAAAGTGTTTATCATACTATACATTGAGTTTTCAAGACATCTGGGTTTTTCCAACATATGCTAGGTATGCCACTGTCTTTAGTTATAATTCTTTGGCCTCGACATGCCACGTTTCACAACTTCATCAGGAAGCCAAACGGAAAAGATTAATAAGACAAAAGTCTCACAGGGTTTCAGTCTCTAAAGAGCTTTACAGAACAAGCTTTAAAGAAAAAAATTCTCTGTTTTTCTTTAAAGCCTGTTCTGTAAAGCTCTTGAGAGACTTGATTCTCCTGTGTTATTCTGTCTTTTCTTTGCAGAAGCCATGTTTTTTGCTCCAGAAGTTAATGTGACAGAAGTCAACTTTCCAGGCTCAACTGAAGTGAATCTACCAGCATTGACATCTCCATCATCTACAGATACTGTCATTCTGGAGCTGTATGCCTGTCCCTCTCCAGTATGCCTGCCCCCTCCCTTTCACAATCCCACATACCTGAGCAGGCGGGAGTCACCAAGTCCAACCAGTAAAAGCCTGGCAGTTAGTGATGCTTTTCCTGGGCTGATGTACAGCACAGAGAGGGACAAAAACTCACCAAGAGCAATATAGCAAAAAAGCACAAAGGGCCTCAATGAATGGGGACTTTTCTTTATTGACCCAACATGAGCCATGTTTCGGCATACAATGCCTGCATCAGAGATCAGCTACTGAGACACAATTGAAATCCCCAACTTAGGCAATTAAAAATAGTCTGCAAGCCAATGCGCAGTTCAATGATCACAACGTTAATTCACACAGGATGTTGTGATCATTGGGTATTTATATTGGCTCATTAGCTGATCCCTGATGCAGACATTGTATGCCGTAACAAGGCTTATGTTGGGTCAGTGAAGACAAGACCCCATTCATTGAGGCCTTTTGTGCTTTTCTGGGCAGCTGGCTCTCCCTCCACCTCCTCCACATGCTTGTTTTTTGTGAAACTGACCATGTGTGAGGGATGACAAGCCCTTGTGCGTACTCAGTTTTTGCACTTGTGAAGATAGTGGGCTTCCCTTGCACATGCTCAATTTCACAAAAACCAAGCATGCAGCAGCTCAGGAAAGGCTTTGCATAGAAGAGAGCTTCCACTAGTGAGACTTGGGACCCCAGCAGCCAAAGCAACAGATAGTGCCTCAATTTGGGGGGCCTGAATCCAAATTGGGGGGGAGGCCCCCCATGGCTATTCAATGAGCAAACCTCTCTCTCAGTAGATATAATGCAGGTATTTTTATAAGAGGATTCCTGTGCCCAAGTGCCTATGTGCCTTTATAAATAGGTTCCCAGAGCCAGCCCCAATAGTGCACAAATCCTGACATAAACATTTACACTTGCTGCAAAGATGGTATAAATGTTTGCATATATACTGTACTGCACTGCATGCACTGCTTCTTGTGACAAACTCATGGTCAGCTTTGTCCCTGTGATTAATAAAAGCAGTGTTATTATTATCACCCTTTTTGTGATTATAATTCCCTCTCATAATAAGATTAATAAAAGCAGAACATGGTCCTTGGTCAGGAGAGCTGACTAGATTAAAAGTAATGATATAGAAATGGCTGACTATCCCTCAGACAGTGAGATAAAGCAGGAAGGATATGAGTCTAAGGATATTCGGCACAATGTGCCATACCAGAGTAAATATACCAGAAAGCCTGTTAGGACTTTTACTGAGAAGTGGAGACCTGGTCCTGCAGGGTGTTCACACTATCATCAGCATAGGATAAACCAGCTTTATTGCCCTAGGGATTTTCAGCCCAGCCCCCCTCCTCCTAAGCAGAGCCCTGAATTACAGTAGGGAGGAGACAGGAGAGACAGAGGCTAGAGAATGACATGGGGAAAAATTCTGTCCCCTTCACTGCCTCATCACCGGACCACTGTCCCCTTCACTGCCCCGTCCCTGCAGCATCCACCCTTTCCTCTCGCCATCTCACTGCCCTTCAGTGGCCCGAGAATATCCCTCCCTCCCCCTTACCTTCGCGGCTTAAAGAAACTTTAGAAAAGAAACTGATGCCGCCCTGCAGTCGCGTGTGTGGGCGGAAGCTTCTCCTCTGACAATTGTCATTTTATAAACACAAATAAAACAGAGCAAGGTTCAACAAAACCTATCTCCCCTCCCTTTCACAAATATCCCCTTCACTATTGTGAAAACTGAACAAACCAAATTTCTACAGAATGCTACATAGAAAAATCAAACTAACAGAATACTTTAGTCACACATGGCAAGAAAAATTTTAGGGGAGTGCAACTAGGGCAAGTTATGTTTGACGAATTTACTTCAGTTTTTCGAGACTGTGAACAAACATGTTGATAGCAGAGAACTGGTGGATATAATATACTTGGACTTCCAGAAGGCGTTCGACAAAGTTCCACATGAGAGACTTCTCAGAAAACTACAAAGTCATGGAATAGAAGGGGATATACTAAGATGGATAGGAAAATGGCTGGAAGACAGAAGACAGAGGGTGAGCGTAAATGGGAAGTTCAAGGACTGGGAGAAAGTAACTAGCAGAGTGCCTCAGGGTTTGGTTCTTGGGACCATCTTATTCAATATTTTCATAAATGACCTGGAAGAAGAAACGACCAGTGAAATCATCAAATTTGCTGATGACACAAAGCTATGTCGGGCAATCAGGTCACAGACGGACAGCGAGGAACTCCAGAGAGATTTGAGACAACTAGAGAAATGGGCAGAGAAGTGGCAAATGAAGTTTAATGTAGAAAAATGCAAAGTGATGCACCTGGGCAGGAAAAACAAGGAGCACCAGTATACCTTGTTTGATGTAACTTTGGGCAAAAGCAAACAAGAAAAGGACCTGGGGGTAATGATAGACAGGACCCTGAAGCCGTCGGCTCAATGCGCAGTGGCGGCAAAAAAAGCAAACAGGATGTTGGGCATGATAAAGAAGGGTATCACGAGTAGATCTGAGGATGTCATAATGCCACTTTACAGAGCGATGGTAAGACCACACTTGGAATACTGTGTCCAACATTGTCTCCCTACCTAAAGAATATAATACTACTGGAGAGAGTGCAGAGGTGAGCGACGAAGCTTGTAAAAGGTATGGAAAACTTGAGCTACAAAGATCGCCTCAGAAAACTAGGATTACCGTATTTTCGCGGATATAACGCGCACCATTGTAAAACGCGCACAGGGGTATAGCGCGCAGAAATCACGATGATATGTACAAAAACTTTTCTATACCGCGCTCAGGCATATAACGCGCATGCTGCCCGACTCTCCTCTGGCCACCCCGACTCTCCTTTCGCCCTCCCCGACTCTCATCTGGTTGCCCCGACTCACCCTGACTTTCGGTGCACTGCCCCGACTCTCCTCTGGTTGCCCCGACTCACCGTTCACCCGCCCTGACTTTCGGTGCACTGCCCCGCCTCTCCGTGCCTGTCCCCCTTGAAGTCCTGTCCCCCCTTGAAGGTCTGCCTGTCCCCCCTTGAAGTCCTGTCCCCATCCTGAAAGCCTGATGCCCCCCCTCGACGTCCGATTCTTCTCCCCCCTCGGCAGGACCACTCGCACCCCCACCCCGAAGGACCGCCGACTCCCCGACAATATCGGGCCAGGAGGGAGCCCAAATCCTCCTGGCCACGGCGACCCCCTAACCCCACCCCGCACTACATTACGGGCAGGAGGGATCCCAGGCCCTCCTGCCCTCGACGCAAACCCCCTCCCCCCAACGACCGCCCCCCCCCAAGAACCTCCGCCCGTCCCCCAGCCGACCCGCGACCCCCCTGGCCGACCCCCACGACACCCCCACCCGCCTTCCCCGTACTTTGTGTAGTTGGGCCAGAAGGGAGCCCAAACCCTCCTGGCCACGGCGACCCCCTAACCCCACCCCGCACTACATTACGGGCAGGAGGGATCCCAGGCCCTCCTGCCCTCGACGCAAACCCCCCTCCCTCCAACGACCGCCCCCCCCCCAAGAACCTCCGACCGACCCGCGACCCCCCTGGCCGACCCCCCCACCCCCCTTCCCCGTACCTTTGGAAGTTGGCCGGACAGACGGGAGCCAAACCCGCCTGTCCGGCAGGCAGCCAACGAAGGAATGAGGCCGGATTGGCCCATCCGTCCTAAAGCTCCGCCTACTGGTGGGGCCTAAGGCGCGTGGGCCAATCAGAATAGGCCCTGGAGCCTTAGGTCCCACCTGGGGGCGCGGCCTGAGACACATGGTCGGGTTTGGCCCATGTGCCTCAGGCCGCGCCCCCAGGTGGGACCTAAGGCTCCAGGGCCTATTCTGATTGGCCCACGCGCCTTAGGCCCCACCAGTAGGCGGAGCTTTAGGACGGATGGGCCAATCCGGCCTCATTCCTTCGTTGGCTGCCTGCCGGACAGGCGGGTTTGGCTCCCGTCTGTCCGGCCAACTTCCAAAGGTACGGGGAAGGGGGGTGGGGGGGTCGGCCAGGGGGGTCGCGGGTCGGTCGGAGGTTCTTGGGGGGGGGCGGTCGTTGGAGGGAGGGGGGTTTGCGTCGAGGGCAGGAGGGCCTGGGATCCCTCCTGCCCGTAATGTAGTGCGGGGTGGGGTTAGGGGGTCGCCGTGGCCAGGAGGGTTTGGGCTCCCTTCTGGCCCAACTACACAAAGTACGGGGAAGGCGGGTGGGGGTGTCGTGGGGGTCGGCCAGGGGGGTCGCGGGTCGGCTGGGGGACGGGCGGAGGTTCTTGGGGGGGGGCGGTCGTTGGGGGGAGGGGGTTTGCGTCGAGGGCAGGAGGGCCTGGGATCCCTCCTGCCCGTAATGTAGTGCGGGGTGGGGTTAGGGGGTCGCCGTGGCCAGGAGGGTTTGGGCTCCCTCCTGGCCCGATATTGTTGGGGAGTCGGCGGTCCTTCGGGGTGAGGGTGCGAGTGGTCCTGCCGGGGGGGGGGGATGTATCGGACGTCGGGGAGGCGGCCGGGCAAGAGGGCTTGGGCTCCCTCTTGCTCCGATCGTGGATGCGGGTGCGGGTGGGAGCGCGTGCGAGCGGTCGTTCGGGGTGGGGGTGCGAGCGGTCCTGCTGGGGGGGGTGAATCGGGCGTCGGGCGGGGTGGGAACTATGTTTAAAAACTTTTGTATACCGCGCTCAGCCATATAACGCGCGAGGGGTATGCGCGGTACGTAAAATCACGTATAACGCGCGCGTTATATCCGCGAAAATACGGTATTCACCCTCGAGAAGAGGAGACTGCGAGGGGATCTGATAGAGACTTTTAAAATACTGAAAGGATTCGACAAAATAGAGCAAGAAACAACTTTATTCACATTGTCAAAGGTGACTCGGACAAGAGGTCATGGACTGAAGCTGTGGGGGGACAGGGCCAGGACAAATGTCAGAAAGTTCTGCTTCACACAGCGAGTAGTGAACGCTCTCCCAGAAGAGGTTGTGGAGGAAACCACCATTCAAGGATTTAAGGGAAAGTTGGATGCACATCTTCTTGAAAGACATATTGAGGGATATGAGTAACTAAGGTATTCACCAGGGTAGGCCTGGCTGGGCCTCCGTATGTGCGGATCGCCGGACTAGATGGACCCAAGGTCTGATCCGGTGCAGGCATTTCTTATGTTTTTATGTTCTTATGTCCCCTGGTCAGAGAGAAAGCTCTAAGCCAGCTGGAAGCTAAAGAAGCACAGCCTGGACTTTGTGGTCCCCAGTTATATATAATACCAGCTCTAGCAAGATACATATTTCAAATCTGAAATATTCTAATCACAAAATATAAAATACATTTTTTGTTGTTGTCTGGTAATTTTATTCTTCAAATCACATTGGTCTCAGGCTTTAGTTTTAGGTTCCTTCTGTCTTCATCGTGGCATGGCTGGCTCCTGAAGGTAAAATAGGTGCAAGAGGAGCTGGGGAGAAGATGCCGAGTCTGACACTGGCACAATTTTTTTTACTACAGGAGTAAGACTTTTCACCGTTCCCACGGGGTGATAAAAGGTCTTGTCACCATTCCTGCGGTAAACCAGTTGCAAATGTCTCCATTCCTGCGGATTTACTGCGGTGACAAGTAAACTGTTCCCGTGTCATTCTCTAACAGAGGCAGGAGAAGCAAGGCAGAGGCACCAGCAGCAGTGCAACCAGGAAGGTGAGGGGAGAAGTCTTTCCCTTCCACCTCACAGCAGTGAGGATGTGGATATGACTGAGGACTTGCCTAGTCTGAGACCAGCTGCTGAGAGCATGGTAGGAGCCGAGGCTATGGACACTGCTGAATTGCCTCTAGATGCCAGCTTTAACCCAGAGTGGATGGAGGTTAGTTCCTAAGCTAAAGGGAAGAAAAGAACCTGTCTGAGTAAACTGTGTTTGTGTGCTGGCTCTCTGCAAGCAGAAACCAGGTGATTCTAATCAAGGAGAGAAGGAAAAAGCCTCTGATGACTGTTCTGATGCTTTGTTTGCTGAAAAGCTGTAAATTTAAACCTGTGAAGTTTCTGTGATAAAGCCTCTGCAACAACAGTACCTTGTCTAAAGCACCCTGCTGTGCTAGGTCTACAGAAAAGCTCAGCTGTTGCTGATAAGCTCTATTAAGGGAGCAAGGGCTGAGTGCTGGACACTATACCTCACAAGTTAAGCTGAGGACTTGAGGCTTTATCGCCAATGTTTTGCTACTGTGTTTGCCTTCCTTGTTGTGCAGTTTTATTTTCTTGTATTGAATCTATTTTTCATGGCATTTCTACTTACCTGAACCCTGGTGAAGAGGACTGTCCTTAACCAGAGAAAGTCCAAGGGAATTATATTGCATGCCATACTTGAACTTTGGACATTTCTGACAACTGTGTGAACCATTTTTATTTTTGCCCGATTTATGAATTTCATGACTGTGGCTGACGGTGCTCAGACCACTTACCAAATAAAGCTGGAATTGAGAGTTTCACAATACCTGAACTGTGTCTCCCATTCTTGGTAAATGTATCTCAGTGTGGCCTGGGCAGACTAGTTAGGGGCCTAGGTCTGTTTTTACCTGAAAGGCCTTCCTCTTTTCTGAGGAAGCCACGTCGACAGGTCAGAGTAAAACACTGCTAAGTCGCCTGCAGGTCTAGGCAGGAGTTAGCTGTGTGACATTGTATGTGTTTATATCAAATTGCCCCACAAAAGCTGCAGTAATCAAGAGTAAAAAGAAGCTTCAGGGATATACTGTACACTTGCATAAGAGCAGATGTAAATTTTACATTTATTTTATTAAATGCAGGCATAAATCACAGTCCCATCCTTGTTGCCAAAATCTGACCCAGACACACATACCCATGTGGCATAAAAGTATGTGTGCTGTTGATGTCTGATGAACTTTCATTCATTTTATGTAAGTGTAGTTAATTATATATGTGAAAAATTATTTAAAAAATGACCCCAAAATGCATACCCACTATTTTATAAAATACACCTGTGCATCCCATTCCCCCCTCTCTTCTGAAACTATGCCCACAGGAGCGCTTATTTATTTATCTAAGCATTTATATACCACTTATAGTCTAAGTGGTTTACATTCAGGTACTCAAGCATTTTTCCCTATGTGTCTCAGCAGGCTCACACTCTATCTAATGTACCTTGGGCAATGGGGGATTAAGTGACTTGCCCAGGGTCACGAGGAGCAGAGTGGGATTTGAACCCACAACCTCAGGGTGCTAAGGCTGTGGCTCTAACCACTGCACCACACACTCCCCACGAGTGATTTTTGTAGGTGCCTATGGACACACAGTTTTATTAAAGGCCTTTTCCACATAAAAAAAGCTGCTTTATGTGCAGAAAAAAACATGTATAAAAGTATCCTCAGTATGTAAAATGGTGACATAATCATCAATACATCCTTTTACACCTATTGTTTGGATAGCATGCCCGAAAGAGGCAGTTCATTTGGACAAGAAGCATTACAAGGGTTGTTCAATTAAATACTTCTGAGATACCTCACAAACAGCTTCAGTTTACTATATGCCTCTTGTCTGTATGTCAAGTGATATAGGGCAAATCCTAAGTTTGGGAGTCCCCATTTGTGTGGCTAAGTCATACTGTTTGTCAATTGAGAAAGTAAAGTTGCTTAAATGTAACAGAGGTCCTCCAGACCACAGACAGCAAGACCTCGATGCTATATGTTTATGTTTGTTCTTTATTAACATTTAATATGCCACTTAAGCATATTACAGATCTAAGTGGTTTACAATAAAATACAGGTACTGTACTTAGAACGTCCCTATCTGCCCCGAAGGCTCACAATCTAGCTAAAGTACCTGAGTAAACAATTATTAAAATAGAAAAGATATAACAAAATTCCAAGAATTGTGAGGGAAAAGTACAATTCAAATAGTAAATAAAAAAAAAAGAAATAAAAGAATAAAATTAAAATATACAAAACAAGTTTAAGAGATTGGAGAATGAGCAAAATAAATAGTAAATAAAAAAAAAAGAAATAAAAGAATAAAATTAAAATATACAAATAAGTTTAAGAGATTGGAGAATGAGCAAAATAAATTCCAATCTGGTGCTGTTCAATCATCAATCCGGTCCAATAGAGCTCCACATCTGCAAGGAAGGATCGACACAGAGAAATGATGGTGGGCTGTGGGGCCATCCCTGCCAGAAGGAATCAACGGCTGCAATCTGGATCCAAGAGCAGAAGGCAAAGAGACCAGGAAGAAGAAGCAGATCATGAAAGTCATCCAACGACGCAGTCACCAATCCACTGCACACCACCCAGGCAGGCCCCACCGATTTAAGCCAACAACACAGCTTCCGTCAACTGTCCTTGGTCCCGGCCCGCCAGAAAAATGGTGCACAACAATCTCTGACGCCAGATGGAAGGAGCCAACAGTGCAGCAATCAGGAACAATGAAGTCCTGCCAGCACGAAAGGAAAGCTGGGGTCCCCAAGAACTACTCCAACTCAGTGCCCGATTCAAGCAGCTGCATCCACAGCACAGCCAACAAGCAGAAGACAAGAAGAGAGAGCACAGGGTAGAACGGGGCTCAAACACAGCAGCCGTTCCACTCACAGTCACAACCTCGACATCCAAAAAAGAGAAAAGAAGAGCTGCAATCCTGCAACGATCCTCAGCCATTACCAAACACAGGTAGGAAAGGCCTCGGCTAAAAATTAACAGTTCAAGGCCTTTAGATTCTATAACTGTCAAACTCCTACATTCAAAGATCTTAGTGATTTTCTGACTCGCCCAGGGTAAAATTAAAAGTAAAATGAACAGAGCAACATAAAATAAAGTAGATGAAAGAAACAAAATAAAGTTAAAACTAGCAAAATAAAACTAAAAATTAAAAAAACAAAAGAGGGAGACACTGAAGCCCAGGTCTTAATTGGACAACATTCTAGAATTAGATAAGTTATATATGTTGCTTAAAGAATTGGCGCCGACTAGTTCAGCACTAAATGTGATTCTTTAAAATGTAGGCGCATTGTACAGAATCATGCTTAGAGCCACCTAAACGGCCTTAAGCATTGCTAGGTGTCATCAGGGCAGGATTAATTCATCGAGGGCCCCTAGGCACACAAGTACACTGGGTCCCCTGCCCTGCCCCACCCCACCCCACCATGCGCCTAGGCGGAAACAGGAAGCTGCGTCAGAGGGAAGCTTTGGGCAAGCAGCATTGCTTGCAAAATTACAGTTTCCGTTGCCTTTCTTATCCGCGTTGCTTGCTTGTCTTACTCTCTGTCGATTGGGGGGGCCCGCATTGCCGATCGATGCTGGAGGAGTCCATCGCCGTTTGGAAAAAACAATGTTGATGCCCTTCTTCATCGGGCCCCCATGACCATTTTGGGCCCTAGGCACGTGCCTACTGGGCCTATTGTTTAATCCTGCCCTGGGTGTCCTAACTTTTAGGCACACTGTATTTATGCCATGGTTTTCCTTGCCTAAATGCCTGTACCTAAGTTGTGTGCACAGCGGCACCTAAGTCAAAAACAGTGGCCTAACTCAAAAACACACCCATGATCTCCCCCTAACCACACCCACTTTTAACTGTACACTTTGGACTAGGTGCCTACTTTTTCTAGAATTGTGCTTTACAAGTTGTGCACCTAAGTCCAATTAGAGCCAATTATGAGGTGTTAATTGCTAGTTATCAGCACCAATAAAGCCTATGAATAAAGTTATCGGTCTACATTGGTTAGGTACGCTGATGCAGGCGCCTAACTTTAGGTGGACATTATAGAATATGGGGGCCAGTGAATCGGACATACATTCCTGTCCCCATTTCAGTGCTGATTCCTGAGCTCTGTATTAGACTGAGAGAATAAGCGAACTACTACTATTACTACTTATCACTTATATAGCGCTGAAAGGCATACGCAGTGCTATATATGTTGACATTTATAGACGGTCCCTGCTTGGAAGAGCTTACAATCTAACTTGGACAGACAAAACATATAGGGTTGAGTTTCAGAACCCAAGGTGAGAGGAGTTAGGAGTCGAAAGCACTCTCAAAGAGGTGGGCTTTTAACTGGGCCTTGAACACTGCCAGAGATGGAGCCCGCCATAGGGATTTGGGTAGCTTGTTCCAAGCATACAGTGCAGCAAGGTAGAAGGGACGGAGTCTGAAGTTGGCAACCAAAGAGAAAGGCACAGAAAGGAGGGACTTACCAGCTGAGTGAAGCTCACGGTGGTGGGGGGGATCATAGAGGGAGATAAGTGAAGAGAGATAGTGAGGGACAGCTAAGTGAGTGCATTCGTAGGTAAGAAGACTTCCAGTTAACCAGCAGTAGTGTGGGAAACTGTGTACAAGGGCTCCCTCCTACCAATTCTTCAGGAAATCAATTAAAACCTATCTCTTTGATAAATTTTTCTGACTCCATCCCACCTCGCTATATCACTGAATTACCAGCTGTATCCCTGACATATTTCCGGTTATACCTAACCTCTCTCGGCGTACTAATGTAATTGAACTTTGTTACCAATGTACTTGACAATATTTTCTGTAACATCGCTGCATATGTACAGTCTCTTCCTCTGTAAACCGCTCTGAACTACTTGTGGTATTGCGGTATACAAATAAAGTTGTTATTATTATTATTATTACAAGCTCAGAAAAACTTTCAAGGTTTTTCTAAGTTTTGGGAGAATCTGTGTCAGTGCCTTGGATGATGTGATCAATTTATGTATCTGATTTATCTTACTGGCTAAGAAGAACACCTGCTACAGCTAAGCAACTTTCCTGTAAAGAATAAAATGTCTAGTGGGTTGGATCCAAATCACCATCAGAAGTAATACTATGTTATATCCTGGAAGCAATCACTTTTATAGTTTTCTTTAGTTGGTTCCCATAGGCACCAGTATATTTACAGTATTCAGTTATTTAGAATTGTCAATCTTAGCTCTATCATTACTTAGCCTGTACTTTACAAGTCCACAAACATAGTCCTCAGGCTCCAAAATGTTAACACTGAATTAAATGCAGTAATAAGTTATCTGTTTAATTTAGGCCTACCAAATAGAAAAAAAGAGGCCCATATTAAACAGATAATTGTCCGAGCAATCACAGGATGCATGTAAATTCAGCAGTGCCCCTTAAAGGGATGGTGCTGCTGATCATACATAATGTACAGTAAAACGCCAGGGCTGGCACTTAAATTTCAACAGTGGAAGCCCTAGGTGAAAAGCACACTCATTATATTTTGGATTTAGTTACTTGCCTTTTAAAATCTGAACTCAAGGTGACTTACAATCAGGTACACTTGTTACTTTTTTCTGCCCAAGTGGATTTACAATCTAAGCTTATATCTGAATGCAGGAAACTCTTTGTAAATTTCATGCTGATACTTTATTGTGCTCAGTGCCCCTGGGCTCCTTTGATTCTGTGGCTGTGTGAAGAGCTGCATAATCTGGCTCTTCCTGCAAAATTCCCTGATCCCTTCAGAATCACCACAGAAAACTAGGATTTGGAGAGCTAGCTCTGGCAAGCAGAGGCAACTACTTGATATCTCTCTTCCCGCATCCATTCTTCACTCGGCAATCCCAGCACAGCACACTACTTCAAGCCATGTCCTCCTACTTGCCTTATCCTGTTTCTTTTCTTTCTTTTAACAGAATTTTAGCAGCACAACATGTCTTCCCTTCCCTTTTGTTTGTTCCTTATATGTTTCCTTTCTTAACTTTATTGCAGTTCTTTCCTCCTTTTCTATGTATAATCTGTATGGTTTGTCTTTAGTTTGAAGATATTTGTGTTTTAAACTATTGTACCCCTATTTTTATCAATATTGTACTTTCGCCTAGAATTTTGATAGGCGTGCAATCAAATTTTAAATAAACTATGAAACTACGAAACTCAGCTTGTGGCCCAGACTCTCATGCTTTAAAATACACAATACAAAGAGAGGCATTTCGAAAGGACTTCCGAATCAGAATAGTGACAACAAAGTCAAAACCTCCCAAATGAATGTCCATCTCGCAACTATTTTCAAGATTTTGTCTTTGAAAATACATGAGTTGGACATCCATACGCTAGAAACATTCAGCATGAACATCTATTTTACTAACTGGTCGATCCAAATTTTGAATAGAGGAAAACAGCAAATGGTAGCATTGTTTGAAAATGGCTACACAGATATTCATGCAGAGCAGAGTATGATTAGTGCAGTGGACTCTGAACCAAGGGATTCAGGTTTAAATTCTACTTTAACTCTTTTATTTTGCAATTGTGAGCCATCTAGGAATATCTTGTAACAACATATCTGCTGTAACTAAATGCACACTACTTCTATAGCTTTTAGGCTTGTAGATGGCTTATATATTTAGGTATAGAAGATATTTTTATATTTTTTAAGGGCTCATAATTCTCCCCCCCTCCCCCCGCCCAAAAAAAAAAAAAAAAGAGCTAAAATGGAACATAATCTGGGTCCACTAACCACAAGGCTACTCCTCAGACTTGCTTTCCATTATGGTGTTAGGAATGCCCATAATATCTGAAGATGTCATAGTGCCTAGTATCTCCTTTCAGTTTCATTGTCAGGGGGAGGGAAGGGGTCAGAAACCATTAACAATTAAGGAGGTGTCATACCTTAATCACTCCATTGGACAGCTGCTAAATCAGAGCACTTTTTTTGTACCCTAGACAGGTTTAAATAAGGAGGTTTTTTTTTTTTTTTAGACATGGCCATTTCTTTCCCTTTGGTAATTCCTGTTGGACATTCAGATTTCAGGGTCTCTCTAATCTGACTCAAGATGCCCACAACATGCCCCCCCCCTATCTATTTGTACGTACTGCAGTGTTGGATGTCCCTTTTCTGCCTTTGCAAAATCAGTAATTGGATGGTTCAAGCACATGAATGTCCATTTGGCCTTTTGATGCATCCATATGCTTTGAAAATAAGCAGCAAAGTTATGATATGCTATGTTAAGTTAATCAGGTTTTCTATTCCACCTTTACCTATTCAGTTCAAGATAGGATTATATTACAAGAGGTTGGATCAGTTACCCAGGAAGTTACAATGGACAGTTTGACATGGACATTCAATAGAGTTGCTAGTACAGGTAGAGTTATTAATAGAGTTAGATCATGGTTACAAATACATAGTTACAAGTTCAGTAGGTCATCATTGGCTCATTGTTATGTCCCAGGATGTGCATTACACCAGTGTATTGCAAATTGTGTGCCGCAGCAAGATTCCAAGTTTGCTGCGAGATGCCAGCAAGGAGGAGAGGCACCGGCGCCAGCTGACTGCTTACAGGCTGTGCCTCTCGGGCCGAGAGGCATCTCTTGTAGGCAATCAGATGTCGCCTCTCCTCCTCTCCGCATTTCTCTTCCTTCAGCACCCTCTCACTGGCATAGTAATAGCAGGCTCAGGGTCCCATCTTGAGGGCCTCCACACATGCACGGATGTCGATGGGATGATGTCACATATGTGCGTGATGTCATCGTGGTGACGTCTGTGCATTTCCAGATGTCCTCCAGCTGCGATCCCGAGTTTAGTGTGCCACAGCTCCAAAAGGTTTGCAGGACACTGCATTAGATAGTCTAGAAATGTGCTTTTACAATTACCATTTCAGTTACTTCAGGGTTGGCTCCCTGTCTTGGTATAGAAAAAATTTTAAACGTTTTCTGAACCTGAGATAGTGGTCACAAGATTGTAGTAGTTGGTTCTAGCATTTATGCTATTTGATATTGGATGAATAAGGTAATTTGCCTGGTAGACTCTATATTATTGCATGCTGGGAATTTTAAATGGAAAATATTTCTAGTGGAATATCCGTTAGAGGTGCCCTGGAGTAGGATGGCCAACTCTGTTAGGTAGTTGAGGGTGTTGCCTGTCAGGATCTTAGGCCATGATGCCTAATTTAAACTTGATCCTTGTGGTTATGGGCAGTCAATGTAGGTCCATATAGTAGGGTTATAGGTGTTCCAATTTCCATATTCTTTATATGAAACTTACTGCTGCAATTTGAATTAGTTGTAGACATAGCAATATTTTAGAGCAAAAACTAGTGTTCCATTATAGTAGCCTAGTCGAGATAGGATTAGGGATTACACTAAGATTTGGATAGCTCTGTTTCAAAAATTTATTTTATTGATCTTAGCTTTCTCATCACAAGGAAAAATTGTTTTATTGATTGTATGTGGCTCTTCAAGTATAGGTGGTTATCAATTTCTGTTTCTAAGATTCGGATTGTAGTTCTAATGGAAAGTCTGTGTCATCTACTGTAATAATTGGAGGGTAGAGTGGTTCAGTTGAGGATCCTAGCCAAAGGAATTTGGTTTTGTTCTTATTTAGTTTGAGACAGTGGGTTGAGGTCCAGTTTTCTATGATTTGAACACATTTTTTGACAGTGGTGAGGGTGTTGGCTAATGCAGCCATTACAGGTAGCATGATCATTCTGTCATCTGCATAGGTGAAATGTTTTATTCGTGTGAGATCTGGGTTGGATCACAAGGATTGCATTAGAAGGTTGAACACTGATGGTGAAAGTGGGGATCCTTGGGGGACCCCGGTGGGAGGGTGCCAGCTGTCAGAAAGTTCACCATCTTTACATATAGCATAATGTCACTGAAGATCTTGGATATTTGATTAAATGAATACTTGGTCAAATGAATTATTGTGACCCTTGTTTAGTAGTTCTTTGCCATATGTTACTAGTGCTGTGACCACCATATAAGTGCTGTGATTTTTCCTGAATCCTGATTGTGAAGAGTGGAGGATATAAAAGTGTTGTAAGTAGCATTTGAGTTGTTCTGTGACATATCCTTCCATCATTTTGATAAATAGGAGCTACTGGCTGATTATTGGTCACATCAGAAGGGCTGCTTTTTGGGTTCTTTGGCATGTGCATTAAGACAATTCCTCCTTCTGATTTGGGGAAAAGGCCAGTTTGTAGGTGATAGTTGAGCCATTGTGTTGTTTTTCCTAAGGTTGTTAACACTGGCACCAGGAAGAAAGGGAAGGAAGTGCTGTTAATGGCTTCCTTCTTCTGCTGCAGTGAAGCTGGAAGGAATGAGGATAGGGAGGCAGATACGTGTGAGCAAGAGAGGAGGCAAGTGTGCAAGTAAGTGATAGAATAAAAGAGGAGAGTGAGGAAGACAATGGAGTAAGAAAGTGGGAAAGTAAGGCTATCAAGTGTTTGGGTGGTGAAAGCTAGTGAATGAATGAGGAATAGGGAGAGCAAGTGAGTGGATCGGAGCAAGGGACAAACACCTAAGTGTGTGGGAGGGGGTGTTTGGAAACACAATGAGTGAATGTTTGAGGAAAAACATTAAGCAAGTGAATGGATGGGATAAAATAGGAGACTGAGTGAGGTGTTAGATTTGGGATATGGGAAAAGAATGAGTGAGGACTGAAGGGGGAAGGTGTGAGTAGATTGTCATTCCCCCCTCTCTAGCTTTCCTCCTTCTCCCCATCCCTCATCCTTCTGATCCCTGGTAATCCATATCCAACCTTCCCTTCCTCCCCTATCCTTCTACCCCAAGATTCTTTCTCTATTTCACTCTTCTGAGAACTATTCTCCCTTTGCACAAAGTCCCACTCTTTCCCCATGACCCACTTTCCTTCTCCTTTCTCTATTCCCTTTCCAGCACCAGTCACAAAGCTCCTTTTTCTCCCAAAAAAGAACAAATAAAGTAATGGGGCTCATGAGAAACACAAGAAAATAGGGTATCTCTTTTTTTCAGAGTAAAAGAAATAGAATAATTCATTGTATTTCTAAATGCAAATCGGTGAGCTGTAACTCATAATTGCTGCTGCAGAATGTGTAAACTCTTTTTGCAAAATCTGTTGTAAGAAACTGGGTACTTTTCTAGTTTAGAGTAATTATGGTTTTTGAGGACTTTGATGTCTGTATTTGATGCTTTAGTGATCTTTTCTGTCACTCTTTTATATATTTGAAAGACACAAAAATTTACCAGACGGCTATCCTTACTGAATGTATATGCAAATTAATGCTAAACAATATTTTAAATGTTTTAAATGTGATGTGAATCCTCAGTGTAAAGTAGTACGCTTTAAAGGGCTATGACTCGAAAGGGGGAGAAGCTCCGGTGCTTTACTTAAGCCCAGAATAAATCAACGTGAGACCGTTTCTCACTGTTTAGGCCGCACACCATCATAGGATTTCACTTGTGTGCATGTGCAAAACACAGTATAATAAAACATGTGATAGGTGAGTCAATCAAATAATCAAGGCTCCCCAGAAATACCAGCCAAAGTTCTGCGTTTCCCAGAACTTTGGCTGATATTTCTGGGGGGGGGGGTGGAGTTTTCATAAATGCAATTTGTTATTGTTGAATATTTGATTGACTCACCTATCAAATGTTTTATTATAATGTGCTTTGCACATGTACACAAGTGAAATCCTAAACAGCCTAAACAGTGAGAAATGGTCTCACGTTGATTTATTCTGAGCTTACGAGTAAAGCATTGGAGCTTCTCTCCCTTTTGGGTCATAGCCCCTTACAGCTTACACCTTACACTGAAGGTTCACATCACATTTAAAACATTCATAATATTGTTTAGCATTAATTTGCATATACATTTAGGGCTCCTTTTATCAAGCCGCGTGCGACTTTTCATCATGCGCTAACCCCTGCACTGGCCAAAAACTACCGCCTGCTCAAGAGGAGACGGTAGCAGCTAGCGCAGCTGGCGGTTTAACACGCGCTATTATGCGTGTTAAACCACTAGCGTGGCTTGATAAAAAGAGCCCTTAGTGAGAATATCCCTCTGGTAAATGCTTATGTCTTTCAAATATATTGTTTTAATATATTTTGGGTTATTTTTGCAACTCCACAAGGTCTTTTCAAAAAGTTCCAGGACAGTTTACATTGCGCATCAATGGGAAGTTCTTTTAAGACACACTAGGTGGTGTTGAGTAGCTTGAAACCTGAGTTACCTCCTTTTTTCTGTTTGTTGATATCTGTTTTCATCTCCATGCTACAGCAGTTTTTGTGAAAGTATGTTTTCATGATCGGCTATTTTGCATCATGTGTGACTTCAATGAGTAGTGCTACAGCGTGAAGTTATTTTTTAAATTGGGTAAGACTGCTGCAGAAACTTATGAGTCATGTCATGATTATCATGGAAGATCGTGGAAGATCTTTTGAATGGTATTCATGCTTTAAAAGTGGTCGTGAACCAATGGAAGACGGTTCACGAACTGGAAGACCATCAACGTCAACTAATGATCATGTTGATCAAGTGAGGGTTCTTGTGCTCGCTAATCAGTGATTAACTGTTAGAGAATTGGCAGAGGAATGCAACATCTCCATTGGTTCATGCCACAACATTCTAACAGAGAAGTTGGGGATATCTCGTGTTGTGGCAAAGTTTTGTTCCATGGATGATGACTGACAACCAGAAGAACAACTGCAAAAAAATGGGATGACAATTCTTCCCCAGCCACCTTGCTCTCCTGACTTGGCCCCTGCTGACTTCTTCTTGTTTCCTAAACTTAAATCAAGTTTCAAGTTTATTAAAATTTGATGAAACGCTAATCATAATTCTAAGCGTTTAACAATTAAAAATTAAAAATGGGCACAACTAACGTACTTGTTATAGACAAGATATAACTTACACGAAAACAAAAGGATAGTAGGGGGAAATACAATTTAAAAAGAGAAGAGTACAATTAAGGTTAAGAACAAAAGGGCAATGGGAGAAATTATATCAATGATGAATGAAAATAGTACAGAAAATGGTAGTGTGGACCCAGAGATCATTAGCATTCATTTATCTAAATTTTTCTCAGGCCTTAAATGTAAAGGTAAAGAGTTCCAGATTGTGGGGCCAATAGTTGCAAATGAAGACGACCTATGAGTACTAATAATTTTTAAAGATGGGACGTGGAGAAGGTTCTGAGAAGCTGATCTTAAGGTTCTTGAAGGATCATGAAGGATAAGGAGCTTATGAATGAAGGCAGGTTCTTTGGTGTTCATGGTTTTAAAGGAAATTAAAGCAATTGTAAAAGTTATTTGATGAGGGATTGGTAACCAGTGTGCACTCTTTAGCAAGGGAGTAACGTGATCAAATTTCTTCTTGTTTGTTATAATTTTTATGGCAGTGTTTTGTAATAATTGTAGACGTCGGATGTTGGAAATAATAAGAGAGGGAAATAGAATGTTGAGAGACTGAGGGTCAAGAATAATCACTAAGGATCTGATCATTCTAAGCCTGAGGAAGCAGTTCTTAACAACTGCACTAATCTGAAGACGGAAGGATAGTTTACTGTCGATCAGAACACCAAGGATTTTAACTGAATTGACGGAGTTTATCGATGTGTCATTGATTATAATAGGAGATATTAAATGAATATTTTCTTTCCATGGGAAGAGCCACGTTAAAAGGAAAGCGATTCGATACCATTGAAGGCATAAAGCAAAATTCAACACAGCAGCTTTTGACAATTCCTGAAGATGTGTTTAGGGACTGTTTCCAGAAGTGGAAACGACATTGAGAAAAGTATATATGTAGGGAAGGAGAGTACTTTGAAGGGGACCCAATGGAATATTTATAAGGCATTTGATACTTTTTGTTTTCAGTCTTTTGTAAGGAGTTTGATCTTGGAATGGTGCTCTAAAGGTTGGAGCCATTGATGACATTTTTTTTGAAAGAGGAGAAAGAAGGTCTATGTTATATGATGGAATTAGTAATGCAAAAATATTTTACTCTTACAAATGGAGTTCAATTAGCCAGTCTTGATATCAACTAGTCATCAAAACAACTTTAATATCTATTTATCTATCTCTCTATATCTATATCTATCTCTCTATATCTCTCTATCCCTTACTTTCCCTTTACATACTGTTTATGTCTGTGTGTGTTAATTCAAAACAGAAGTATATATCCTTATAAAATATGTGGGGTCTGATATTCAGTCAGTGGCGATCAGTATTTTGCTGACCACTACCAGGGTTATATGCAGAAATTCAATACTGGGCCAGCTGGCGAAAACATATCTGGTTAAGTGCAATATTTGGCAAACTGCATAAAGAAAGGACTGTGTTTTATGTGGTCCTATTTAGGCAGTTATTATATTTGGTTAAGCGCTGACTTTGCCCCCAGAACGCTCACAAGATTGTTGGTTTCGGCTCGAACACCAACTGACCATTTGCAATATACAGTTAAGTACCAATGAAAATGCCTGGTTAGCTCTTGATATGCAACTTAAATGGCCAGGAGTCTCTCCTGGCTGTTAAAATTGTTTTGAATATCAGGCCTGTGGATTTTAGGGTCAACATAAGATGACGTATATTGTACAAGAGGGTGCTGAAACGTTCTCAGCCCAACCAAGAAGAGAATGGATATGTTTCAGTCAGTGATCTGAAACAATGTCAAAACATAGAATTTTGTTTCTGCAAATTGGCACTTAATGAAATAAAACAACACTCTTTTCAGCTACAGAGGCAAAATAACGCTCAGAATTTAGGAAGTCGGTTGGTTGGGTTGAGAACTTTTCAGCACCCTCTCATAGGAGTAGCTGCTAAGCATGATGAAAAAGTTACTGAGTGGAGAACCTTGTAGAATTTTTATGGATTTTAGGATTTTGTATCTTTTAGCCATGGTTTATTGCTTACAGACGTATACCTATATACAGAAATATTGTGCCCTTATAAAACAATGCACAGACTTTTCCTTGACCTCAGTTGACATTGTAGTGTCTATAGTTTTGACATCAAGTTATTGTGAGATTTCTGGGTCTAAGTCACAGATGGAAAGAAAAGGACAAAAATTATTCTTAAAAAAAAAAATCAAATATTACTGCTGTTTGTATCTCAATATTCAGTGATGAACAGTTTTGAGATCTTTGGTCTGACAAAACAAAGCCTTGAGATTATAATAAAGCATTTGTTGAAATTAATAGAGAATAGTTGAATGCTACCTGTAAGAAAATCCAAGTCAGGATGTGGGACTTGAGAACTTTGCTACCGAAAAGGAGATACTGAATTTTATACTGCCAGCTGCTGTGGAAACAATTTTTTTGTTTTGTTTTTGTTCTCTGTGTTTCATGAAAATTCATTAATCTGTGACATTTAAAGACTGTCTGAGAGGTGTCTGGAGCTGGGGCCGGCTGCGTGCATCAATAGTTTCTTTAGAATCTGGCATTCTGTCAATATTTGGGGTCCTCCGGAACAGCACTTAGATGCTGTGCTTGCCTGCCATCACGGTCTTACCATCATGTTAACGAGTCAGAGTGAACAGATATTAGAACATCAAATCCTTTCTTGACTCTTCACAGCAGACTGTTTGAGGCAAGCAGTGCTTCCATATTTGCCTTTTCCTTTTGCAGTGTTGCTTTCTGCCTTACTTGATCTGATGTAATTTGTAGATGCATAGGTAATGTGCCAGCTGCTACCGTAACTAAGACTCCTAAAACCTGAGGGTGGCTAAAGGCATTTATATTCTAATCTGTCCGAATTTTGTTACCAAGGAAAATAAAGAATTAGTTTTGTTTTGGGTTTATAAGGAATTATTTGAAAGGGAATGGCAAAGACAATTTAGTGTTTTGTATTGTAATCGTTTGTCCTTTGTTACAGAGCCCTCACCAGAGACTTCGGTGCTTCCTTTTTATTGTACTGAAATAATTTGTGCATTTACAAGAAAGCATTTGCTATAAAAGGTGAATCCTTTGAAAATAGTGCATTACGACAATACTTTTATTTCCTGATATATAATCCTAAACATATATTCTGCTAGGAAATACTATGATTCTCAAAAAGGAGTTTGTAAAAAAAAAAAAAAATAAAAGGGTTAGTTGAATACCCCACTGATAAGTCTTTGTATTACAGAACAGGCCCTCCCAGTATTTAGCTTCTACCTTTTCAACAGTAGTTCCAGGCAGACTACATTCAGGTATGGTTGGTATTTTCCTTTCCTGAAAAGGCTTATAATGTACTTTTGGACCTGAAACAATAAACATAAGAGCGCCATCTCTGGATCAGACCTTCGGTCCATCAAGTCCGGCGATCCGCACATGCGGAGGCCCTGCCAGATGTACACCTGGTGTAATTTTTAGTCAATGTACCACCAAAAAGTATTCACTATATCAATCCAATTATCTGAGATTACTTAGGGCAGATTCCAAAATACAAAGAAAAGACCTCAGTGTTCCCTGAGAATAAACTCAGGAACTACTATGACAACTACTGTCATAGGGAGCACCTCCTTGGTTATAGAAAAACTCCATTAAAGTGCAGTACATATATAAATATTTTGGCAAATTCTTATAATCATAAAAGTCTGTAATCAAAAAGAAGGAATCCGCACTTATCTCAAAATTATCCTCAGATATGGAACAGATCTCGGCTGCTCGATAGTATACAGTCTCCCGGTGCAGGGACTCGATTCAACTTCATGAAAATCTTTCCCGACAGGCCCTGTTTCGCAAAAACTCCTGCATCAGGGGGATACTAGAAAATAACAAAAGACGATCAGTTAATAACTTAGTCTTCTTCCCATATTATACACAATAAAATTGCACTCACATCTAGAAACGAGCTACTACTTCAAAATCTTCTTAAAGAAAATGGTTTATGAGTGCGTGATGATATCGAGATTCACCAATCAGGAGGGATTGGTGAATCTCGATCCTGAGGGAGAGGGATCCTGATTGGTGAATCTTGATGTCATCACGCACTCATAAACCAAGACAGACGCCGAGTCGCCATTTTCTTTAAGAAGATTTTTGAAACAGTAGCTCGTTTCTAGATGTGAGTGTAATTTTATTGTGTATAATATGGGATACTGCTCTCAAAGTGATTTACATATTACTGTATACACTGTATACAGGTACTTGTTTTGTACCTGGGGCAATGGAGGATTAAGTAAATGGCATAGAATCACAAGAAGCTGTAGTGGAAATCAAACCTGGTTCTGCTAAAACTGAATCTATGACTGAAATTGGTCGCTCAGTTTCAGCAGAAATCAAAGCTGAAAATGAAACTCCACTCCCAAACAGCCCCCCTCTTTCTCCTACTCCACCCAACCAAAAAGAGTCCCCTCTTGGACCCACCCACCAGCAGCAGTCTCCTCCCGGACCCACTTTCCCCTCCCAGTTTGTTCCTGTACATGGCCAGCTCCAGTTTTTCCAGCTAAAGTAATCCTCAGTCACTCCTGTCCATGTTGGTTCCAATCTGAAAATGGCTGTCATGCCCTCCAGCGGCAGTCTAGAGAGAATGCTACTGGATGTCCCAGAAGCCATTTTGAGCTGGAGTCAAAAAAATCTAACTAAGGAATAAAAAGGAAAGAAAAGGATCTGGCTCCCATGTGATACTAACAAAGTAGGCAAAATAATAATGACAAAGTGAACTGCTGAACTTTGAAATGTGAGCTGAGGGGAAACAGTAAGAAGCATCCTCACTGATCTCTGGTCTCATGAGATAACAGCAGGTGGGAACATGTGCATTTGCATGACAGGCTGCTTTGTAAGGCTTATAGAAAATAGATCACCAAGGAGCCCATTGGAAGAGCACAGAAGATCCCTGGTAGAGAATGGCACAGGGACAAATTTGTCCCTGTCCCCAAGGGATCTCAATATCCCTCTGCCGTCCCTGTGAGTTCTATCCTTGTCCCATTCCTGCAAGCTCTGCCTTAACTGCATAAGCCTCGAACAGTTATGATTTTAAAGTGCTTGAGGCTTGTGCAGATGAGGACAAAGCTTGCAGGAACGGGGTAGGGACAGGGACAGAGCTTACAGGGATGGGATGAGAGGAGAGAGATCCCACGGGGATGGGGAACATTTGTCCCCTGGTTCCTCAATACCCCACCCCAAACCTGATCAGTGCAGGCTCAGACTCAAACTTTTCTGGGGAAGTATTTTTATGACTCAGACTGCTGTTAGGAGGAGAGGTCTCTTGTTATTCCATCAGACTCATCCCCTCCACATAAAAGGAAGAAATCTGTCTGTTCCATTTGAGTTAGAGACTGCAGATGAGTGCCAGAGCTAAGTTGTTGAACATTCTTCAATTTGATGCCCCTCCAAAGGAAGCTATGGCAGCACCAATGCACAGAGTCATTTTGAATGTATAGATGAAGCAGTGGGAGCCTCCCCCCCTGTATATTAGATTAATAAGAAGTTTGATTTTATGTATAGAGTTTAGAAGGATCCTCGATTTGAGTGGCTCAAGTTTGCATACCACTCCATCATGGTAGTTGAATCTGTTCTGAAAAGAGCCAAGAGCTCCAAGGTTCACTTCATGGTACCCCTGTAGGAAAGCAGCTCAGACACTGAAATCTTTTGGGAAGAAGGTATTTCAGAACACTATTCTCACCTCTTGCATAGCTTCTTACCAGTTCTTAATAAACATATACTTGTGGAACATTGTGTGCAGTATGCTAGATCTCCCCTGGAGAAGACTGAAGAAATCAGTCACCTAGTAGCCAAAGAGTGAGAGTGCAGAAAACACATGATCAGGCGATTGTCTGGACGGCTTTTCAAAATCCGACACTTTTTCCGGGTTTTGCAAAGCTGGTAAGATCGGGGCCGAGTTTGGCATGCATCTGTGCATGCGTGGATGTGACGCATTCCAGTCCCGGCCTGAGGAGATGAAATGGGGCAGGGCTGGGAGTGGAGCGGGCGGGACCACGTGTCCTCCTTTACCAGATGCAAAATCTGGTAACCCTATTACCAGGTTTTGAAAAGTCGTCCAGACCCCAGGACATGTCCTCAAAAGGAGAACATGTCTGGGGAAAATAACCCCACCCCACAAAAAATATGTATGAAATAGATTTGCATAAAATGAAGGCAGTGCGTGTAAATTTATCTCATACATGTTCATTGCTGGATATTTTGAAAATCATTTGGACTTGGTGTGTCCTGAGGACTGGGTTGAGAGCCTTGGAAACTGCAGGAAAACAGAAGCTCTGGATATTTACTTCTCAATCCCGGCCATGGAATCAGATGGATAAGGACAAAAGGAGCAGCCCAATCTCTTGCAAGCAGGTTTCCAATCAGCCAGTCTCAGCTTGTTTCAGTTTGAAAGTAAAACAGAAACTGGCAGAGCCACACTTTCGCTGTCAGTCATTTGTGCCAGAGTTTTCAGAGAAGGTAGAAACTCCTTATACTACAGTGATTAAAAAAAAAAAAAGAGAGGCTGCCATTCTATTAGGTTTGTGTTTGATTTGCTCGTTTCTTGCTGGTGGCACTGTGCAATGGTAGAAGGCAGCTGTTTCGGAAGCTCCACTGAGTTCAGGGACAGAGAAAAGTTTTTAAAAGAAAACACTGAAAGAGTGCTGTCTACTATGTTATCATTGTGCTCACCACTGAGGCAGCTGCTTTAGCATACAGGGCATCGTATTGGGTAGAAACTGTAAGCTTTGAATCCAGATCTTAGCTTACAGCATTCAGCAGGGTAGCTGGGAACGGATGAGTGAATTTTTCAAAATTATTGGGGGTGCTAAACCTAATTAAAATGACACCTTCCTGGAAACAGTAAAAAAAAAGGTTTGCTCAGTATTGGGGTACTCAGAATTTGACTGTGTTTGTATCTTAAAAGAATGGACAGGATGCTCTCTCTTTCTCTTGCTTGTAAATTGCAAAGCTGTGATGCAGAAAACAGCACAAATAGATTCTAAATATTCAAAGTTAATAGTAAATTCAGTCAGCAATGCAGTATTGCATGTGTATCACTGACTCTACCAAGTAACATATCCATTTTGTTAAGAGAGAGCATTATGGGCTCATAATTGAAACTTAAACACATCTAAAAACTCGCCCAAGTCAGTACTTGGACAACCTAAAAGACGGGTCATCCAAATGTCGATAATCAAACCGTATCCAGGGACTTTTTAGGCCTCTGAATGCCACTGTGCAACCAGAGCTAAAAGGGGAGTATCTGAAGGAGAGGTTAGGGTGGTATTTGGGTGGAATGTGGGCTGACCTATACTTACGAAGGTGCGCTAGCGTTTTTAGCGCCACGCACAAGAGTAGCGTGTGCTAGTCAAAAAACTACCACCTGCTTAAAAGGAGGCGGTAGCGACTAGCGCGCGCGGCATTTTAGCGCACGCTAAAACCGCTAGTGCACCTTTGTAAAAGGAGCCCTTAGTCATCCTGCAGGGATAATCGAATGTTTCTTGAGACTTCCTGGACAAAACTTATACGTTGTGAGTTAGATGATGTAAAAGCAGGTATACGTACTAAAAAGGTACCCAAAGTGACCAGATAATCACTGCAGAGACAACGTAAAGACCCACACACACTCCCCTAGTGGCCACTGATCCCCTCACACTGCCACAAATATGAGTATAAAAATGTACATACCTGTCTCTAGAACATCAGCACTTGCTATAGGAAAGCCTAGCAGAGCTGCATACAGGTGTCTTAAGAAGCCTGGGGAGGTGGGCTAGTGCAGTTTCTCAATATGCTTTTAAGGTACGTGAGCCACTTGTGGGGGATACGCAGCGTATCTCCCGCCTTCCTCGTCTCTCCGCCCCCCCCCCCCCCCAAGAACAGCAGCGGCTTTTAACTTCCCCACATAGCTGTCGCTAGTGTTAGTTTAACCGCGGTTCCATCATGCAGCCTCGGGGCCTTTGCTAGGCCGGACTGCCTCTGATGAAAGAGGAAGTTACATCATCGGAGGCGGGCCAGCCCAACAAAGGCCCCGAGGCTGCATGATGGAACCGCAGTTAAACTAACACTAGCTGCAGCTGTTTGGGAAAGTATATTCTTAAGAAGCAAAATATGGCAACTGGACATGGAGGGTTGGATTAAGAGTAGAAATATATAAAAATATATATACAGTATACATGAGAGTAAATCAAAAAGTAAAGGGAAAATACATTTAACTGCTTTAATAGAAGTAACTGAGCAATTCAACATATCACTTCTCCACATAGACCCCATGCAAGTTGATGAATTTGCTGTATCATTAACTAGCTTCTGCATTCATGCATAGAAGTTTTTCGGCTGCAACCAAAGCCAGGTGAGCACCGCTTCCTTTACTTCATCATACTTTGTCTTTTGCTCTTCGGGTTGCAGTGATGCATCCATGTCACTTTGCCGGTGACAATTCTCTCCAGAATACTCAGATCTTCTTCATATCATCTCAGGAACTGGGTCGCAACCTCCACACGCTGTTGCTTTTGTAGATCAGTAAGCTGTTTGGGAACCCATCGTGCACAGACTTTCCTGTATCCCAAGTCATCATACATTATGGCAAATGCAGATCTATAGCTAATGTCCAAATTTGTAGCCAATTGAGACACTGTTATCCATCGGTCGTCTCTAATCAAGGCAGCTGCCCTATCAGTGTGCTCTTGTGTGCACGATGTTGATGAGTGACCTTCGTCAGTTACACCTGTTCGTCCCACTTTAAACCTTTTTACCCACTCATAAACCTTTCGATGATTCATGGTGCTATGTCTACACTGATTCAATATCCGACGGTGAATTTCCACAGGTTTCACTCCCTCTTCCCAAAGAAAATGCTCTACTGCACGTTGTTCTTCAATGGTGAAATCTTGCAATGGAGCATCCATGTTTCTGACCTTGTGGCTGCCACATGACTAAAGGCCGGGCGCTGCACTGTGTGTGGACGAACTATCCAACAGGCAATGTATGAGTCCATAAGTTGTATTTTGCTAGCTCTGTTCCGGTTATCTCGTAATTTAACAAATGCTTTTCATTTTTGATTCGTCCTCCTATATTCTTAAGAAGCAGAACTTTGGGTGACCTATTATAAAATATGGGAGTTTCTATATTGTGAGCAGTTTTATTTTACATTCCTAAGAAGCAGAATTTGGAAACTGGACATGAACAGTAGAAAGAACAATCACATCGTTCATCTATGTTGTTACGGTACAGGGCCAGGAGAAAGCACACAGTGAAGGAAGCCAGCAGTAGGCAGAAAGACTCAGCATTCCCATAGGGAGATCCCCAAATGAGTACGGCATACAAAAGATCCATTTCCTACCTCAGCTATGGAACTGACTCACTAGACTCACTAATGACCTACCGCAGAGCAGTAAAGACCTTCCTCTTCCGCCAATCGGGCCATTAAAAATTGCCTCCTCAATATACTTCTCCAAAATGTCAGTTAGGGAGGCAAAACTTCGAGTGGAAGAAATTCTGGCAAAAAACATTAAAAAGGGGGACAAATCCTTCTTCAGGTATATTAGTGACAGAAAAAGGAACACAGGCGGGATAGTACGCCTTAGAATATCGGACAGAAGTTACGTGGAAGCAGATTCTGATAAAGCCGAACTACTGAATGAATACTTCTGCTCAGTCTTCACCTGTGAGGCACCGGGACACGGTCCGCAGTTGAAGGCAACACAAAGCACAGAAGACCCATTTCAGAATTTTGAATTCACACCAGGTGAAGTTTACAGTGAACTGGCAAGACTCAAGGTGGACAAAGCCATGGGACCAGACAATTTGCACCCAAGAGTGCTCAGAGAATTGAGCGATGTCCTGGCGAAACCGTTGGCTGAGCTATTCAATCTCTCCCTAAGTAAGGGGAAAGTTCCCCTGGACTGGAAATTAGCTAATGTCGTTCCTCTGCATAAAAAGGGTTGCAGGGCAGAGGCTGCGAATTATAGACCGGTGAGTCTCACATCAATAGTGTGCAAACTCATGGAAACACTAATTAAAAGCAAATTGGACACGTTCTTGAATGAAGGGAATCTTCGGGATCCCAGTCAGCATGGATTCACCAAGGGTAGGTCCTGCCAATCCAATATCATCAGCTTCTTTGACTGGGTAACAAGAAAGTTGGACTTGGGAGAGTCTTTGGACGTCGTGTACCTGGACTTCAGGAAAGCTTTTGACAGTGTCCCACACCGCAGGCTGCTAAGCAAGATGGAATCAATGGGGTTAGGAGAGACACTAACTGCAAGGGTCAATGATTGGCTGAGTGGCAGACTTCAGAGGGTGGTGGTTAATGGTACCCTCTCTAAAACATCGGAGGTGACCAGTGGAGTGCCGCAAGGCTCGGTCCTGGGTCCACTCCTTTTCAACATATTCATAGGGGATCTGACTCAAGGGCTTCAAGGTAAAATAACACTATTTGCCGATGATGCCAAACTATGTAATATAGTAAGTGAATGCAGTTTACAGAATTATATGGCGCAGGACCTGCTTACATTGGAAAGTTGGTCCTCAACCTGGCAGCTAGGCTTCAATGCTAAGAAATGTAAGGTCATGCATCTCGGAAGCGGAAATCCATGCAGGACGTACTTCTTGAACGGAGAAACTTTAACTAGGACTTCAGCAGAACGAGATTTAGGAGTAATCATCAGTGCAGACATGAAAACTGCCAATCAAGTGGAGAAGGCTTCATCTAAGGCAAGGCAGATATTGGGTTGTATCAATAGAAGTTTCGGGGGGGTCACGTGATGCCGGGCACTTGAACGGACGTGTCTCTCCACGGCTCCGGGCCATGCTGCTATAATTCTGCACAATACCCTCATAAATTGACCTACAGCTTCGTACTTGAACAGCTTATTGCATTCTCACTACATTGCTGACCAAACCGCACATCTTTTTGGAGTGGCGAACGCGAGCAATGTCTGCTAAACCGCAGCGGGGCACACGAGACAAGGTGAAGCAACAGGAAACAAAAATGGCGGACAGCCACGATGTTCCTATGTTTACACTGCAGGAGGCCGCAGTGCAAGAACTAACCCGCTCCCTAACGTTAGTGATGGAAGACAAGCTCGCCAAAATACACACGTTTATGGAGGATATTAAAGAAAGTCTGGACTCTCATGCGGGTCGCCTGCAGCGCGTGGAGGATAGGGTTGCACGCCAGGAAGATCAGGCTGCTACTTTTGAAGAGCGACTGCGAGTCCTGGAAACCTCCAATAAAACCTTGCAGGACCGCGTGGATGACCACGAAAACCGAGGGAGGAGAAAGAACCTGAGATTTATCGGGTTCCCTGCATCCATTCGAGACGTAGACCTACGCAAGTGCATTGAGAGTTGGCTATCACAGATTTTAGATCAAGCAGACCCGGGCCTACTTATCCAGATCGAAAGGGCGCACCGCGTGGGTCAGAGAAAGGATGACGAGACTAGACCCTGGCCGGTGCTCGCTCGATTTCTAAACTTTGCGATTAAAGAACGAATCCTGACCCATTACCGTAAAGGGGTGGATTTTCTTTACGAAGGTCGAAAGATTCTGATATTCCAAGATTTCTCACCCCTTATATCGTCTCGGCGGAAAGCGATGGCACCACACTGCAACACCCTGTACCGCCGCAACATCCGAGTTTCTCTTCTCTACCCAGCCCGGGCACGGGTGTTTTACAACAATAAAGTCTTCTACTTTGAGACACCGAGAGATTTGGAGCAGTTCGTTTTGCAGTTGCCAGCGCCGGTACACCCGGAACCTACACCCAAATGATTCATTGTGAAGAAGGCCTTGCTTTCTTCCTAATACGGGGCATGGCTACCTCTGTTTCACTGAGACCCCGTCGTCGATGAGCCAGATCTGGCTGGCAACGGGGGGTTTTGATTCTGAAATTTCGACCTGAACAGAGTGTGCTTGGATAGATACCCTATGAGCTGGTTGTGTACTGCATAGCCCGACTTTCATAGTTCGGCTCCTTACCATCTCATCTCTCCCTACACTCTTGTCTTGACTGTGACCATGCTACAAGTTTTTTCACCTTAGACACTTTTTCTATAATGCTGACTTTAAGCTGTGTTTTGCTGTTATTTCTTTTTTTTTTTTTTCTTTTTTGTATTCCTCTTTGAAGGCATTAGAGGTTTTGTTATTGCACTGCTTGTGGGGCATGGCCTGGGGCTGTTGACTGTTCACTGTTTTTTTTTTGTTTTTGTTCTTCCTTGCTATTCATCACTTCTTGTTGGTGATCTGGGAAGATTGTATGGTTCTGGGGGGAGGGGGGAATGGTTTGACTGTGAGATGGGGAGTGTATGGGGTGTTTGCATGAGATTGTTTGTCTGGGTGATGCTCTTGCTTTCTGACTTTGTATATTGGGCTCACGTTGTTCATCTCTATTGTATCTTGCTACTGCTGTCATTCATATGTGGAGGGGGGATATGGCTGGGACGTCCCCCGCTCCGAGTTTTTCTATTGCATTTACAAGTTTTATCATTGATAACACACATGTTCTGATATGTCTTCTTTGAAGGTTACCTCTCTCAATGTGGACGGGATCCACTCTCCCATAAAGCGTGCCAAGCTTCTCGCATACCTCCGCAGGGAAAGTACTGACATCGCATTCCTCCAGGAAACACATTTCACGGACGAGGAACACCGTAAGCTGAAACGGGATTGGGTGGGACAGATAGGCTTTGCTTCATATAGTTCTCGACAGCGTGGGGTGGCTATCCTCATACATAAAAGAATTCCATTCACTGTCCAGCAGCAGATGTCGGACCCTGAGGGAAGATACATCGTGCTAGTGGGAGACTTATGGGGACAACCGATTGTTTTTTGCAATGTCTATGCCCCCAACGCTTATTCACATGTTTTTTTCTCACACTTGGTCGCTCTCCTGACCCCACACACTTCCGGTCTACTTGTGTTGGGGGGTGATTTCAATGTGACTGCTAACCCCGCTCTAGATTGTCAACCAGCGAAAAATGCCCCTAAGGGCCATTTCAGCAAAGGCGTGAACTACCTTATGAGGGAGTTGGGATTGTTAGATGTCTGGAGAACTCTACACCCCGAAGAAAGAGACTATTCTTTCTATTCTCACCCCCATCTGTCTTACTCCCGCCTCGACTACTTCCTTGTCTCTGAGGTTTGGTTTCCCAGGTTCGCCTCAGCTGCCATGCTTGCCCCAACTTTATCTGACCATTCCCTACTCCACACTACTCTTCAGTTTTTGCGGTCCTCAGGGGAACGTATCTGGCGTATGTCCCCCCGATTATATACTGACAAAAATTTCCATGAATTCTTTTCCAAAAAATGGGAGGATTTCATCCTTACAAACCCTGTTTCGGACGTGGGACCAGTCGTTTACTGGGAGGCCGCAAAGACTGTCATGCGAGGTCACATATTAGCTTACTCCTCTGCTCTGAAGAAACGTCACGAGGGCGAACTCGTCGCTCTCACGAGAGAGCTGCAGGAGCTGCGCCGGGTTCACATATCCCAACTTACTCCTTCGATCAGGTTCTCTTTGAAACAATTAAAAGATAAGATCAATCACCTTCTGGACGCAAGAGCCCAGCGCAGTATATATTTTTACAAGTATAGACTGCACGCTTGGGGTAACAAAACGGGAAGTATGTTAGCAAACTTGGTCAGGCCACCCAAAGCCAAACATGTCATCACAGGTATTAAGGATAAATTGGGTCGATTCTATACCAACCCCAAAGATATCTCGGCTCAGTTTGTCAACTTCTATAGAGACCTTTACTCAGCGGCGCCGGCCGATTCCCTAGCCCGGCAGAAATTCTTCGAAAACCTCCCCTTACCATCCTTATCGGAGGACCAGCAATGCACACTTAATTCCCCTATTTCGGGGCAAGAAATTCAGGTGGCCATTGGTAAACTTACCCTTGCAAAAACTCCGGGCCCTGATGGCATGGGACCTGAATTCTATAAATTACTGCCCCCTACGGTGCTGCCGGCCTTGCAATCTTATTACACCGGCCTCTTAACTGACCTCCCACCTGGGGACACACACAACCGAGCCCATGTTATCCTCCTCCCCAAACCGGGCCGACCACAAGACCAATTGGGATCATATCGACCAATATCTCTTCTAAACCAAGATGTAAAAATTTTAGGTAGCATTTTAGCAGCCCGTCTGAACTCTTTTCTACCGGAGCTGATCCACGAGGACCAGGTCGGGTTTGTCCCCGGTCGACATGCCTCTCATAATCTTTTGAAAGTCTTATCGGTCTTGCAGAGCTCCCATGCTCCAGGGGCCAGAGCCCTTATCGCCAGTCTAGACGTTGAGAAGGCCTTCGATATGGTCTCCTAAGAACATCTCTTTTGGGTCATGGGGCGGTTTGGCATTAAAGGGGATTTTGTTCGCTGGGTGGAGGCTCTTTACACTCAACCATCTTCGCAACTTTTGGTAAATGGGGAACTTTCTAATTCCTTCCCATTGGGACGAGGTACGCGCCAGGGATGCCCACTATCCCCTCTTCTCTTCCTGCTTTCCTTGGAGCCCCTAGCGCAGTGTATAAGGCAAGATCCGCACCTGGAGGGTATTCATGTGGGGACCCACGAATTCTGCATTAGTCTGTTTGCAGATGACATGCTTCTCTATATTAACCATGCGGACACCAATATGCCACGTCTTATGACCCTCATACAATTATATGGGCGCTTTTCGGGCCTCAAGATAAATTTTGAAAAGACGGAAGCCCTCCTGCTTGGGGTGTCGGGCAAGCCGCGCTGGACGGAGAGTCTGGGTGTGGGAGTGGCTCCTGGGAAACTTAAATATTTGGGAATCATGTTGTACTGTGACCCTGAGCGATTGTATTCGGCTAACATTTCTACCGCACTTGGTAAGATCAAAGCTCTGTGCCACCGGTGGCGGACCCTGCCGTTGTCCCTTATGGGTAGGGTCGCACTGGTCAAAATGGTGCTATTCCCTAAACTATTATACCCTCTTCAGACCATCCCTGTCTGGGTCTCCCCCTCCGATGAGCGCTCATACATCGCTACCATAAGATCATTTATTTGGCGAGATAGAGCACCCAGAATCAGTTTTTCCAAACTCTTCAGAGCAAAGCGGCATGGCGGCTTGGGCCTACCTGATCTACGCACATATAATGTGGCAACTTTGCTCAGATGGATTCACCCACATTTGGTGCCTGATCACCCTACGTCTCCTTCACATACTGATATTTTGGACACCTGCTGTGTCCCTATCTCTTTCTCTTCTTTTATCCATGGTTGCTCGGGGGGATGTTTGAGTGTTCTCACTTCATCTTCTTCTTCGCCTTTCCTCCCCTTTCTCTATCCGTTTCGGAAAGCTTGGGCTTGGTGGCTTAAACAACAAACTCTGTTGCCCGGTTTCTCTCCCTTTCTTTCTATACTCCGCAATCCTGACTTCCCTCCTGGTATGTCGCGCCTGCGGGGTCTATCTAGTCGGGGAGATCAGGATATTACCGTGGGAACGGTTTTGGCCCTTGGGGGAGGGACGTTCCCTTCTTTCTCTCAGGTCCAGGCGAGTTGGGGTCTACCCTCCCACCATGTCCACACATATCTACAAATTCGCCACTACGTTACCCCCCAGATTGCTCGTTTCGCTGGCCGATGGGAGAGTGGATCCCTTGACACCGTGCTGCTTGAGACTCCATCCTCCATGAATACTATTTCCCGTTGGTACGCTGCCTGCCGGGACCATCAGCCCGAGTTGGCACTGGTGGCTCTGGCCGGGGAGTGGTCCTCTGAGCTGGGTGGAGCGATGACTGTGCAGGACTTGCATATGTTCTTTCAGAATATTTATCTCATGGTAAAAGCTGTCTCTCTTCAAGAGATACAGTTTAAGATTCTGCACAGAATGTACATAACCAGAACCCGTGGAGCACGCATGCATCTGTGGAATGACGCTAGATGCACCCGTTGTGTCATGTCCCCAGGTACATTTCTCCACACCTTTTTTACCTGCCCGAATCTACTGTTCTGGGGCCGGGCGCACCGATTCCTTGAACGGGTTCTCAATAGCACTTTTGATTGGAACTGTGCTGCACTATTGCTGGGGGATGTTCAGGATCTCACACAGCAGGGTTTGGACCTCCCAGCTCAGAAATTAATTCTACATGCTGTTCTTTTGGGCAAATCGATTGTACTACAGCAGTGGTCTACTGTTGAAGCCCCTACCTTCACTCTATGGCTAGCAAGAATGAAGATGCAAGCCAGATTTGAATTGGACTCTTATGCCTCCAGATCTCAGGCTACGTGGATAGCATATTGTACTTTGTGGGAACGTTTTCTGAATATGTCCTTCTCATGAGCCTTGCTCTTTGCCATGCACCTTGGGGGTGGTGAATCTGCGATTGTTGTTGTCTGTATATTGTTGTAAGCATTCTTGCCCATGTGTATTCTATTATGTTCCTTTTTCTTCTCTTTCTTTCTTTTTCTATTATATTTCTCTGTAGACAGCTTTGATAGTACCAATTAACGTGAGCAAATGCCGGTCCTCTGCTTGATTGGTTTTGAGTATGTAGAGGACTGTATGTGTGAATGAATGTTGATCTGTATGACTGGTAGGTGAATCGTTTGGGGATTCACGGTTATCTATGCACTCTATCATTGTAAAAATTGGGCAAGTTTGAACCATGTACTTCCGTTTTACTCATACCTGTCTCCTAGGCACTGGAATTTTGACTACTGCTATTGTATTCCACATTGGCTGTTGTGTATTGTTTAACTCTGGTACATGATATTGATTGCCTAATAAATATGATATTACAAAAAAAAAAAAAAAGAAGTTTCGTCAGCCGAAAGCCTGAAGTCATAATGCCATTGTACAGGGCCATGGTGAGACCTCATCTGGAGTACTGTGTGCAATTCTGGAGGCCACATTACAGTAAAGATGTGCGCAGAATTGAATCGGTTCAACGGACGGCCACCAGGATGATCTCGGGGCTCAAGGGTCTCTCGTACGAAGAGAGACTGAACAAATTGCAGCTCTACACTCTTGAGGAACGTAGGGAGAGGGGAGACATGATCGAAACATTTAAATACCTCATGGGACGTGTTGAAGTGGAAGATGATATTTTCTTTCTCAAGGGACCCTCAGCCACAAGAGGGCACCCGCTCAAACTCAGGGGCGGAAAATTTCATGGCGACACCAGAAAGTATTTCTTCACAGAGAGAGTGGTTGATCATTGGAACAAGCTTCCAGTGCAGGTGATTGAGGCAGACAGCGTGCCAGACTTTAAGAATAAATGGGATACCCATGTGGGATCCCTACGAGGGTCAAGATAAGGAAATTGGGTCATTAGGGCATAGACAGGGGGTGGGTAAGCAGAGTGGGCAGACTTGATGGGCTGTAGCCCTTTTCTGCCGTCATCTTCTATGTTTTATGTTTCTATGTTTAGTACTCTTTGCTATGACCAGTCTGGTCTCTAGAATAAGCTCTGTTATTGTCTACAGTAACCTATTTGTTGTCATGACTAGTCTCTTTTCAAACGATTGTGAATGTCTACTTGTAACCCGTTCTGAGCTTCTGGGAGAACGGGAAAGAAATTGAAATAAATAAATAAAAGGGGAGATGAGTGTAGTAGCCAAAGGCAGCACATTGCTCTCTTCTTCCTTCTAAGCAATGTCCAAGCAGATCTTGTAAGAATCAGAACAAAAGGGTATAACTGTGGAGGCTTTGGAAAAGCCAGAGAACAGCCTTAGGCAAGTACATAGCATAATTACATAAGCGATTATACTGTCAGGATGAAGCCTAATGCCCTAGTAAGAGCAGGTGGTTGAAAGAAATGTCAGAGATGCATTTTGGCCTTTTAGCTCCTGATCTGCCCTCAACCCCAGTCCCTGCAGTAGCTACTTCAGCATCCAAGAATCCAGAAGAAGGATCTCACAAAAAAGCAGAGCTATGGATGCAGCTTTAGTGCTCTGGCAGATCATTAATTTCTAACATGCATTCACTGCTGGAAGGCCATGAGTAGATGAAAGAAAGTGGGCCACCTATCAAAGAGAAGCATGCAACATCATTTGTGAAATCAACATCCATTAGTATTGGTTTCAGGGAAGACTACTTCTGGGTCAGGACTCCATTCTTCACTCAAAGTAGTAGCAGTAGGAAAGCTTCAGGAAAGAGGAACCAGAACGTACGCAGGTAGGGCTAGTCTCAGTTAGAGCACTGGTCTTTGACCAGAGGCTGCTGCGTGAGCGGACTGCTGGGCACGATGGACCACTGGTCCGACCCAGCAGTGGCAATTCTTCTGTTCTTATGTTCTGGAGAGGGCTCATCTACCACATTAATCTTATCTGAAAGAAAAAAATCTGAACTGTTCTGATCAACAAAATACATGTTTTACCCTCATATTTTATTTAGAAGATTTAAAAAAAAATAATAATAATAATAATAGGAGAATCCAGTAGAAACCAACTGAAAATGTAAATGAAGAAATTGTTTTCTTTTAATTAGTATAAAAGGAGATAAAACAAGGAGTACGCTAATCTTGTGTCCATGAGATAAAATATCAGGTTTCCTGAAGTAGTACATCAATTTAACCCCCCTCCCTCCCTTTTACTAAGCTGTGATAGAGGTTTCTACCCTGACATTGTTCTTACTATCATAGAATTTTATGAGCGTCAGAGAATTTAGCACTCCGGACCACGGTAGAAACCTCTACCTTAGCTTAGTAAAAGAGGGCCTGTCTCTATCACTCAAGAAAAAAATCAGGTTAAACTATTTGTTCTTTCTACAATAGATATCTCAGTTAGATCTGCCAAATTCAGCAAAGATCTAAGAGCTATTACATGAATCTCTTGACTGTCTGCACACATCTGTCAACAAGTCCTAAGTTTGTACAGCATGAGAAATAGTAGAGAAAATAACAGCCAATAAATAGCTCTTCAATATTTTTAGAGCTGACATCTTTTCATTGTATGGAAATTTAAAACTGTAAATTCTTGACACCAGCTGTGTTCTTTTTCTTCTTCAGTTTAGGACAGAGAAGCAGATACCCTTCAATTACAGCTGCATTTTTTTTTTTCTTTTTCACGCCGTCATTCACTCAGTTTCCTCTACATTCGTTCAATCAGTCAAGCCTGATCATTGGAAACATTGTAGCTCGACACAGTTCTGTGTTTCGCCCTCAGGCGTCATCAGGAGCTTAAGACGGAAACAGGCTTCACTTCTTCACAAGCTCTGACAGTTCATCATATTTTGTTTCCGAGCCTCAACCAGGAACAAACAGGACATCCAAATCAGGATATTTCTCCAGCTAAAACCAGCTGGAGAAAGATCCTGATTTGGATGTCCTTTTCCTGGTTGTGGCTAGGAAACAAAATATGATGAACTGTCAGAGATTGTCAGTCCAGTGATGTCAGCAGATAGTGGGCTGATCCCCAAGCTGCCATTGAATATTTTACATTTCTTCTCGCATAAAGAGAATAATGTTGTCTTTTCCCTACATCTGCAGCTAGTGCACAGTTTATATCTACTCTCAAATAACCACCATGGTAAGCTGGATTTTTATGTTTCTTGTTGATCTTCATTGATGTTACCATATTGATGAGTGGATCCCAATGCTTATACTGAAGATCTTATGTTTCTTTTCACACAATTTAGATCATTGCTTCTGTTCCTTAGCATTTTAATTTTCTGACAAGTATCTCATGAGAGAATGGGTCAAATGTCTTCTGAAAATCCAGATATATTTTATCCATTGACATACCCTTATCCATATATGTATTAACCTTGCAAACACCATCTAACAGATTTATACAGCTCTTTCTGTAATGCAGTGGCAAGTCAACAGCCTCCAGTCTACATCATCTATGGTAAACCACCATGGAACAGATAGAGTAGGGTTCTGCATAACTACCCCGGTGCACAAGGTGGGTAGCATAAAAAATGTTAACATGGTCCCAGTGGCGTACCAAGGGGGGTTGGGGGGCAGGGGAGGCAGGGGGCTGTCCACCCCAGGTACCTGGTCTAAGGGGGTGCACAGTCGGCCCACCAGGTCTTGAACCTCCTAAACAAGCAGCAGCAGCAGTAAACTTTAAATTCAGTCATCACAGAACCTTCCTACACCTTCCCATGGCTGTGAGTCCACCCCTTCCAACGTCACTTCCTTGTTCTGCAGCAGAGCTGACAGCCACAAATAATTTACTTTTATATCTATCTAATGGAGGTTTAGGTGACAACAATGTACCACAGATAACCACCTCATAAGATAACGGAATCAAAGACTCCAGAATCAAATTGATTTGTCCCATATTGAATTCCAAAAGTTGAGCATCAAAGGACAATAGAACAACAAATGATCCAGTGTCCCTATTTCAAGATGACAGTGCCATCTATTAGATTTGGAACTATCTATCTTCTGCAAACGAACTGGGGTCCAAAAAACTCTATATAACAGAAAAAACAAGGTTTGTCTCATAGATGCTGACACTGTACATCTCATCCTCCAAGTCCAAATCCAAATCCGTGGCCATTGAGTAGCAGAAATCTGCTGCTTTATCTCAATGCTCCCAATGTCTTTTAGACTAGTTTTAGGTTTCTTCTTCAAATACTCAGATATTAATTTATACCACTTGATGGCCTGATGCCTAGCAAATCTGTCTGGAAACACAGGCCCGGTAAACCATACTGAGTTTTTTAAATTTCGCCAATCGGGGAACCCCTTCTGAATGGCCTGCTTCAACTGCAACCACTTATATGCTTGAGACTTTGTAATGCCAAATGATTGTTGCAGTCGTGAAAAATCAAGCATTTTCCCCTTTGATAACACATCATCTAACATGCGTATGCCTGCCTGCAACCAATGTTTCCAGAGGATCTTAGATTCGCCAATTTGAATCTTGGAGTTCAACCATGAGGATTGACACGTGGATTGTTGAACTGGTATAATTTTAAATTGTTAATGAAGTTTAATGTTTTCCATGTGGCACAAAGAATACTATTGTCCTTGTAAATACGGGGCAACTTGATACTCAAAATGTGGTTCAACTGTAATGGGGACATAAGTTGCCTTTCTAAAATCAACCAATCCGGAAAATGCTCCAAGACTTAAGGAAGGATCCAATACATACCCTGCCGCATAATGAAAGCTTGATGGTATATATAGAAATTATGAAAATTTACACCCCCCCAAACCACAGCCCCTCCTCCCCCCCCCCCCCCCCCCCCCCCCCACCGGCCAATTGTGGTTTTTGCAAAGATACTAAAGGTATTCTAGCAGATATACCCAGCCAAACAAATTTTGTAAGGATCCCATTCAATTTCTTATAAAAGGACCCTTGAAAATAAATTGGCAACATACTCATTTGGTAGCAAACTACAGGCAAAATCCTCATTTTAATTGTTTGGACTCTCCCCCACCAAGAAAGATGTGGGTTCCAAAGCTCACACATTTTGTTGACTTTCAGCAGTATTGTTACTTTTCATTTACTGTCATTGTGTCTTCCAAAGTTCTTTGAATCATGATACCCAAATATTTTATGCCCTCTTCCTTCCAAAGGAATGGGAATGGATCAAATAAGTCTTTTACACAATGTACATTTAATGGAAGAACCTCTGATTTACTCCAATTTATTTTGTAGCCAGAAAATTTGCCAAATCGGTCAATCAATAACAGTAAATTAGGGATGGTAGATTCAGGATTTTTCAAATGAAGCAAGATATCATCTGCATAGGCCAAAACCTTATAATCACGACCTGCATATGGATTTCCCTGTATTTCCTTTGCCTGCTGAATAGCCAACAACAAGCCAGAACAATATCAAAAAGCAAAGGGGACAAGGGACATCCTCGTCTAACTGCCGTCTCTAGAGAAAAACGCTCAGAAAATGTATTATTAATATATAGCCTGGCAGAAGAGGAACTATACAAAGTTTGAGTCATTTGAATAAATCCATATCCTATTCCAAACCATTCCATTACTTGATAAATGAAAGTTCATTCCACATGATCAAAGTCATTCTCTGCATCCAAGGAGACAGAGAAGGCTGAATCGTCCATTGTTTTTGATAAATTTTTCAGAACATGCATATCCACAGTCTTTTTTGTTTTTCTCGTTGGAAAATTTTACTGTGGATTATTGGGTCTTCTTTTTTCTTTTGTTGTGTAGTACAATATTAGGGAACATGTATCACTGTTTCTGTTTCTGTAGTGTTGTTGCATTGTATGCAGAGTCCAACAACATCTGTTATAGATATATGTATGATGATCTTATTGGGTCACGGTATAACAGTTTGTCCATATTTTTATGTGCATTACCTTGGAAACTGCTGAGATTTTTGGTGGTATAAAATTTTTTTTAATAAATAAATATGTATGTGATTCCCACCCTGTGTACTCAGTGTCATGTCTGAATGGAGGTGCAGTGGGGAGTAACATCCATATTGGCATCAACATCTGGACTAGCCAGAATACCACATATGCCGGTGGCCACTATATGACATGGGGTCAGAGAGCTAGGGCCAAACCTATTATTTATAATAATATAATATATTCTACTGTAAGTTTATTCTGAGTTATCAGATGCACGTTGAGATTCTATTGAAGAGAAATTTAATATTTTCTATTTGTGTTTTTGGATTCATCTACCTTTAAAAGTGTGTGTATATGGACTTTTGTAAGGTTATCCATAATGGCTCAATAAAGGAATAGTGGACTAGGATTTTCAGAAGACCAGAAAGAGGAGATTTTAAGAGCCCCAGTATTATTAACAATTATTAATAGGTGATAATATGGTGGACCAATTATGGCTTGATATTTTGAATAAACACAAATTGTTGGTATGTTTGGGACTCCTTTTACAAAGGTGCATTAGGACCTTAATGCACAGAATAGCGTGCACTAGCACATGCTAATCTTGTGTGCGCGCTAAAAACGCTAGCGCACCTTTGTAAAGGGAGCCCTTAGAGTCGCACAGTGCATCATTAGTTGAGTATTGCAAGCAGGAAATAATTCCTCGTGTTTTATGCATGACAAAAGCTCCTAAATTATTTTCTAATGATGTGGATTTTGTAATATTATGGTACAGACCGCTGTGAGCAGACTTGTTTTGTCGATATATAAAAAGAAATTCCATAGTAGCCACATGTAATAGAAACAGTTTAGTTAATGGAAATTTATAGTGTACCAGTTAAGCAAATAGTTCCTGCTTTCAGTGGATTATAATATCCTGCTGTACATTGCCTTGGGTGAATCTCTTCATAAAGGCAGTTAATAATCCCAATAAATAGTTACATATACAATAAAAGCTCACTGGTTCCTTATTCCACAAAGAATAACCTATAAAATCATACTTTTAGCATTCAAAACAGCCAGAATTCTTAACCAATTTTCTAATTCCCTACACCCCAGCTAGAACACTGAGATCACAATTACAAAATCTCTTAACGGTTCCATCTCTCCATATTATTAGCACTACACGAACAACAAACTTCTCCATCACAGCCCCTTCTCTTTGGAACTCATTACCCCTGGAACTACAGGATGAACCCATGCTAGATCGTTTCAAAGGAAAACTAAAAACATTTCTTTTTATAGATGCATTCAGCCTCTAATGCACTTACCTTATGAAACATCTTCATTTTTGGCTTTGGTTATCAGATGGAATCTCCCTTCCTTTTGTATTTCCCCTATATGGCTCTCTTTCCTATTTTATAATGTACTTATTTACCTTAATCCTATTGTTCCAGTAGGTCCTGTATGTTTTAATGTATGTTACTCTATTTTACTATTTTTATTATGTACAAACCATTAAGAAGACTGATAGTGGTATATCAAATTTTTATTAATCTTGAAACTTAAACTTGAAACTTGGAAGTGAAGAATTTAGAATACAGACATAGAACTACTTTGTTATGATGAAGCTAAGTACAACTGCAACCTTGTGTAAATTCCTCCTAAATTGGATGTGGCTCAGGTGTATTCTGTGTCAGTGCACACAAATTTTTGGATTGCTCATGACCTACCCATGCCCCCTTTTCAGATCTACAGTATGCACTAGGATTTATGCATGCATCTTTATAGAATATGTCAAGCAAGATGCATATGTAAATTACCATATTTTTCGCTCCATAAGACAAACTTTTTTTCCACCCAAAAGTAGGTGGAAATCTCGGTGAGTCTTATGAAGCAAAAGTACAAATTTTATTACCTCCCCAAACCATTGTAAAACCCGCCTCCACCACCGCACCACCTTTTTAAACCTACCCGCCCACTGCCGCACTACCTTTTTTTTTAACCCCCCCCACCCACCTTTTGTCGTCCTCGTCATCCCTCCTTGTCTTCGTCCCCACTTTTTAATCTGGTGGTCCAGCGTGTATCCTTCTCTCATCTTATTTTTCAGCCAGCAGCGCACAGATCAGGAGCGCGGACATCAGGAGCAAGCTTTACGGCTCTCCTGCTCGGCCCCGCGCTGCTTTACGAATGGCTGCCGTAGGTTCTTGCAGGACTTGCCTCCTCCCAGCTGCGGTTCCTACACGCAACCTGTGACTGACCTGGAAGCTTTCCCTCTGATGTCAGAGAGGAGGCTTCTAGGTCAGCCACAGGATGTGTTCAGGAGCTACTGCTCACAGATTTGCGAGGAGGAGTATGACTGGGAGGAGGCAGCCGACCAGCGGAGGTAAACACCCATGAGAGGGAGGTACAAATTTGGGGCACAGAATGGAGGGAAGGATGATGAGGGATGCATTGGAATATGGAAGGGAGGAGAAGGGTCGCATTTGGACCAGAAAGGAGGAAAGGAAGGGGGTGTTGGCACAGGAAGGGAGAGGCAGGACCCCTGTTCATGAGTATGAGTCCAACATAAGTCAGAGGTTCTTAACCTGGGACTGCCTGTACTTGGGACCTGGGTTGGCCACTGTTGGAAACAGGATACTGGGCTTAATGGACCTTCGGTCTGTCCCAATATGGCAATTCTTATATTCTTAGAGATTTAAAGGCCTTGGGGCTTTTGCGCAGCTTCGCAAAGGAGGCTGTAAGTTTGTATCAGAGGCAGAAGAGGGTTAAATAATTTGCCCAAGATCACAAGAATTTTCTGTTGATGAGGAATTTCTTTGATTCTTTCTGGCTATGATCCATGCAGCAAACTAAGGGCAAAGCTTGAGAACATAGTTCCTTCTCAGAACCAGTTGATCTGAGTAAAAAATTTTCTTTGTGTTCAAACATTTTCAGCTATGTTCAGTTATGTTACCCTGTGAACACCAGTCATTTTTGCAAGATTTGGTTTTTAATTATGTCATTTTAATTATGTCATAAAAAATGTATTTATTTAAACTAATCAGGCTCCACAAAACTATAAAATAAAAGCGTTTGACCTATGTGCTGATGTTTCAATAGTTAACAGGAAATCAGCTGTAAAGCACTAAATCGGAAGAAAGCTCCATTTCCTCTCCTATACAGCCAACAATTTTTTGACCTTTCAGAGAAAGTCGTGTTTCAAAGCATGAAAGGGTGCCTAAAATGATTGCTCTTTCTTTCTTGCCTGGCATATGCTTCTTTTGCTCTGTTTCTATTAACTTCCCATTTCTGCTAGTTTCGAGAAAAAAAAGGCCAATGTAAAATTTCCACAGTAACAATTTACGGGGCAAAATACAAGAATGTGTAAAAACTGATCTCCTCTTCTAATAAAGGTGGAAGAGCTTTGAATTTAAACGATAATGTCCTCTGAGAAAGCATGTACAAGGGAGGTGAGAGGACAACCATATTGTATGTGTGGGCCAAGCATAACATTTTATAATCTCCTCATTACCCTGGGCTGACTGGAGTGGTAAAGTTATGTGACTGGCCTGCTGTCTGTGCCACTACAAAATGGTGTGCCCTAAGCTACGTGGTGACATGCGCGCTCATAAACAGCTTACAGGGAACTACTAGAGAATCTGCTTTGGTGCCCAATATAAGAGACTTAGGGATCAGTGGCGTATCAAGGGGGAGCGGTCTTCCCCAGGTGCAGCCTTAGGAGGGGTGCACAGTCGGAAAGGTTCGGAAAATTCCTGGGCTGCGATGGCACTCAGCGGCATCGGCGCCCCCCCTGCCCCGCGACAGCACTCAAGTTCAGCCTCCTTCTCCCGGCATCAGCAGAACTTCAGATCGGCAACAGGTGCTCAGTCAAAAGCTTCCCCTGACTCAGTCAAAAGCTTCCTGTTTCCGCCCAGGCAATTCAGTCAGGGGAAGCTTTTGACTGAGCACCGTCACGGAGGGAGGTGGGGCGCCGATGCCAGTTAGAGCCGTCACGGAGGGGGGGACGCCGATGCAGCTGAGTGCCGTCACAGCCCAGGAATTTTCCGGACCTGTCCGGCTGTGCCCCCCCCCTAAGGCTGCACCCGGGGTGAACCGCGCCCCCCCCCCCTTGGTACGCCACTCTTAGGGATACTAAGCCCTCCTAAATCTCAGGCTGGCAGACTGGAGCAGTACTGTCAATTTACGTAAGCAGAGTGCATGGAGGTTACTAGGAGGGTGACTGAGGCATGAAGCTGGATGAAACTCTCTGCTGGTTGCAGTTGCTAATTCCCTACCTCCTGTCTGTGACTAGTTGTGGACAGCTGGCTGAGCTAATTGGCAGAAGGTTGAAAACACTTTGTGGAGCTCCTGCAGTGAAGGGGGAAGGGGCAGCACAGAGAGAAGAATGCAAGCTCTTGTGTGCAGGTGGACAGTAAAATAAATCAGTACTATACTAAGGATAGGGTATAGTGGTACACAGGAACTATCAACTTTGTGTGTTATGTACCACCAAGTTTAGGGTAGGAGAAAATGAACTAGGAGAAGAGGCAGCTCAGGGGTGATATGATAGAGGTCTATAAAATACTGAGTGGCGTGGAAAGGATATATGTGAATCGCTTGTTTACTCTTTCCATAAATACAAGGACTAGGGGGTTGTGATGAAGCTACTAAGTAGTAAATTTAAAACACACTGGAGAAAATATTTCTTCACACAACATATAACTAAACTCTGGAACTTCGAACGTGCTGAAATCAGTTAGCATAGCAGGATTTTAAAAAGATTTGACTAATTTCCTAAAAGAGAAGTCCATAGGTCATTATTTAGATAGCTTGGGGAAATCCACTGCTTATTCCTGGGATAAGCAGCATAAAAATTGTTTTACTACTTGGGACCTAGCTAGGTACTTGGAACCTGAGCTGGCTAATGTTGGAAACAGGATACTGGGTTTGATGGACCTTCGGTATGGCTATTCTTATGTTCTTACAACTGAAGTTGGATTGAAGGGGCATTATTGAAGTCTCAGAGGAAGATTTTCAAAGCTTAACGAACCTTTAATGTGGTCGCTAAACCTGCTCCAGCCAGTTTATCGGAACAGTATTTTACTGGCCGATTATCAGAACGGCTCACCCTGGTCTTTTCCAAGCTTCCTAGCAGTCTCCGACTCTGCCATGCAATTGTAGAACAACAAGGTCATTAAAATTAAAACGTTAGTAAAATGTGCTCATTAATATTAAAAGAGGCACTCCGGGCAATTCTCTATCATCGCCGGGTGATTCCCTAACCTCATTGTATCATATTTGCAGGTAAATTTTTCCGGCAGGTTCTGAGCTGTCGTAGCCTTAATCTCCAATCATGGGACATACGATGGCAACAACATTTTTGGAACGTCCCGTCATCCGGGACACACGATAGGAAAAGGTTAAGGCTCAAAACCAGCGAGGTACAAAATCTTATCTGCGGTGACTGCCTAGGAAGTTCAAGTCCAGCGTTCTTAGAGTATTTCCTCAATTTCCAAACAAGGCAGAACCCAATAGCCAAGTTATATTGGGTTATGCCTCGTTTGGAAATTGAGGAAATACTCTAAGAATGCTGGACTTGGAACTTCCTAGGCAGTCTCCGCAGATAAGTCTCCACAGATAAGCTGCACCTCCACCACGTATCGAAAGAGGTATAATAGGGCAGGGAGGAGAAGGAGGGCAGAGCCTGGCAACGGCCTTAAAATAAAATTCTGGGAGGGGTTATTGACCCGAATATAACCGGGACCTCCATTTTTGGGCCAATTTTTTGGCCCAAAAATCCCGGTTTATATTCATAAGATACATAAGATACATAAGCAATGCCTCTGCCGGGTCAGACCTGAGGTCCATCGTGCCCAGCAGTCTGCTCACGCGGCGGCCCAACAGGTCCAGGACCTGCATAATAATCCTCTATCTATACCCCTCTATCCCCTTTTCCAACAGGAAATTGTCCAATCCTTTCTTAAACCCCAGTACCGTACTCTGCCCTATTACATCCTCTGGAAGTGCATTCCAAGTGTCCACCACCCGCTGAGTAAAGAAAAACTTCCTAGCATTTGTTTTGAATCTATCCCCTTCCAATTTTTCCGAAGTATATTCAAGTATTTACGGTAGTAAATGCTCTGCATGCAGCACCTGCCATGTTCCTCTCGGATCATTTACATTCAAACCAGCCAGCAAATCACAGAGGGGAAAATTTAGGCTTGGATAATAAGATTTAGCAAGAGAGTTTTACACCTGTGCCCCTTCCCCTGTGAGAACGTATTTTTGGGTATTACCAAAGGGGAAAAGTATAATTCAGTCACTCACAAACAGAAGTCAACATCACAAAAACATCAATGGATGTAAACCCCAATAAGATTTCATACATTTTCTTTAAAACGAATAAGATTTAGTTTTGTTTATAGAATATCAAACCAAGTCGCTCTCTTATACATGGCCTGAACGACTTAGAAATTGACCTTAGGAGGTTACACTTTTCAATAGATCATAATGTGGTCTCTGATTTTGTGTTGAAAAACTCTGGCAACTCCTATTACAATCTAGTTTGTCTCCTTGAGGCAACCTGATAAAATACCAGCACGAAAGAAGACTCGTTATGTAGCACTCCGTAAGAAACCTGGATTTTAATCCTGTCAGAATAGCTTTAGGAATTATTTAAAGCATTGACAAATATAACATGAACCTTTTGTAGGCATTTTCTAAAAGCTGTTTTTTTTAGCAGCAAAGACAATCACAATCAAGAAATCATGTTAGCTGTCCCTTCTTTCACTTTGCAGCTAAAATGCCTCTCTCTGTATACCCTGAAATATATAGCAGAGATTTATATAAATTTTAAAACAAAATACCTTTATTAGTGACATTGAGTTTGTAACTCTCCATATTCTTCAAGTAACGTTCACAGCATGAGAAAATGCCATCAAACATCTATATTATACAGTAGTAAGCAACATTAACAAAGCAACATAATTTTCAAATCCAACTCTAGACTAATTTTCCAGGTCTCTTTTGTTAGAACCTAGGGGTCCTTTTACAAAGACGCGGTAGCGGTTTAACGCACGGAATACTGCGCGTTAAACCACCTGCCGCGCCAGTACCTAACGCCTCCATTGACGAGGCGTTAGGATTTTAGGCTTCTGTGGGGGTTAGCGCGTGATGAAATGTCCCACACGCTAACCCCCGTAGTGCGCCTTGATTAAAGGAGCCCCTAGAGTTCCAGAACAATTCATTTTTCTATCTCCTCACAGCTTTTACTATACACTGCTGATATACCCCCTCTTTTATGAACGCATAGCGTGGGCTTTAGCGCCGGCAGCAGCGGTAACTGCTCTGACTCTCAAAGGAATTCCTACGAGCATTGGAGCAATTACTGCCGGTGCTAAAACTCACGCTATGCGTTCGTAAAAGAGGGGGATAATCATGTACAAACTTTCTCAACCGATGGACTACGTCAAGCTTAGACAAGAAACACTGTATATCAAATCCAGAGTACTTGTGTACCTTGTCCTCCATCAGTCTCTGTCTGACATCATCATTCTTTTTTTTTTTTAAATTATTTATTCATTTTTAAGCGTACAATAAGTGCATCAATATAATATGACAATGCCACTGGATTGTCTAATAAACAATTAATTTGGTCCCAAATTGATTTCCAAAAGGTCATAATAAATGGACAATAGAACAATAAATGCTCTAAAGTCCCTGCTTCATCATTCTAATAAAAAAGAAACTTGTTTTATCTTAAGTGTATGTTGCATTGATATTCTTGTCTTTATTAAATTTGTCTTTTTGATATGCTGTCATATGCCATATTCTGTTTTTAATTCATTCATAAACTAAACGTTTTTTTTTCTCTCTCTCTCTGTTTTTTTGCATGTCTCCAAACTGATGACTTGTGCAGTGGTTGCTGTTTTTCTTCCCTACTGCAAGAGAGAGCAAGCGAGGGAACATTAGCTGGAATGAAATCCTGTTGTCCTTATGCTGGACCTGAATTTCAAACTTGAAAAGGTACAGTCTCAACTTCATTTTCCTAAATCAGAGCTGTGAAGTACAAGCTAATGCTGAGAGTAGTAGCAAACAATCTATCAAACAGCACAAGCAGTATATCTGTGTTTGTCCTGAACATCACTACTTTGAAATAATTGAATGTCTGACAAGTCTATTTGCAGTAAACATATCTCAGGGCTTCCCAAATGTGGGCTGCAGGTTCAAATGGGATAATGTTTGGGGTTTCAATCTGGGCAGGCCCTCCATAAATGCATCTTTGACCTACATCTCTGGGGGGGGAGGTCACCTGTTTTCTGTGACTGCATGAATGGGGTCGTAACCACGGGAAGATTGATAAGTGCTGCCATATCTATTATTGATGTTGTTGTTAAGTGTTGTTGAGTCAACGTCAATTTGTGGCAACTCTGTGGATAGTTGTCCAGAACTGTATTTGATGTTCAGTCAGATGGATATTCATTGACAGAATAGCACTTACAGCTGTTGTTACTGTATTGCCGGTCCTCCACTTTTGCACTGACCTTAAATCTTGCCAATCATGATGTCTTTCTCCAATGATCTTTCCCTTCATATATGGTGTCTGAAATATGAAAGTCTTAATTTTGACATTTGACACGATCGGTATTGATTATTACTAACAACTGGGCTGCCAATTATGCATTCACTGATCGACATGTATTCAGAAAAAATATGCAGATAATATTGGGTCATTTACCTTACATACGGAATATAAAGTGAAAAGGTTTTTTACAAAATAAGATCAACAATTGTCTCTCAGTTTATATTCGAGCCTCTAGAGTATCATGATCAGCCATTGTAGGGTCCTTGAGTACGTGCAGGTGCCTAACTGTTATGTTATACTCTCTAATTGCACCTAGTTTCCTTTATACGAGGGTCATTTCCTAAATAATGCATACTATTTTTTTTTTTTTAATTTACATGTTTTATTTTTTTTCAAGTATTTCTTTACAATCCTTGAATATAGTCTCCCTGCTTTGCAATTACTGAGTCCCAACGTCCGGGAAACTTCATTATTCCCTCCAAGAAACTGTTTTAGTTCAGTTGCCGAATGGCTCGGGTACCGGCGGAAGAAAGCTCTTCCAGAGATGCAAAACGATGTCCACGCATAGGTTGTTTCAACTTTGGAAAAAGGTCAAAGTCTGGTGGACTCGTGTCTGGATTGTAGGGAGCATGAGGTAACACCTCCCAACCATAGTCGTGTAGGTTTTCAATGACATTCTCTATGTGCGGGTGAGCGTTGTCGTGATGAATGATTGGCTCAGCCAAGAGTAACTGAGGTCGGGTTTTGTGCATTTATCTGTGCATTTTATGCAAAAAATACACTGCTGTGATACTTCTTCCACATGGAACTTTGTCTGTGATGATGATGCCTTCATGATCATAAGCAAAAATCAGCATTTGTTTGACTTTTGACTGAGCTCGTCGAAATTTTTTTGGTCATGGGGAAGATGGAGCGGTCTATAAGGATCTTGACTAAACCCTTTCCAGTAATCAGCTCAGTTAATTTTAGGAAGAAATATGCCAAAGAATATAGTGGCAAGAAAATTAAACAGTGCAAACTTTAGTATATACATTTTAGGCAATGAGCCTATGCAAATAGCTTCTTGTAGGAATGCTGGTACAATACTGCAAATGTAGCTCGTACATATGACCAACTATAATTCAATTGCGTGCATGGATTTGGTTTACAATATTGAAAGGAATTTTGGCAAAGTTTAGCTTGTGGTTACTCATCAGGTACATAAATACTAATGATAAATAGACCAGTATATAATTAAGCTTGGAACAATAGGGCTTTGAGAATGTAACAAAGCTGAAAAATTATTTTTTGATCAATTTTTTGTTTTTAAAAATGTAAACCTTAATAAACTAAACATTTTGAAATTGTAAGCAATGATTCTAATTAAGAGAAACACCTACCCTGTTTTCCCGAAAATAAGACTTGTCCCAAAAATAAGCCCTAGCATGATTTTTTAAATGCTCCTAATATAAGCCCTACCCCAAAAATAAGCCCTAGTTATGCTCGACTCCCAAAGCTCTCACCCCCGAATGTCCCCGACTCCATCACTGACATTAGTGCTGCGTGATTCACCAAAAAAAAATCAGACTAATCAATTCAGCGACCCCCCACCCCGATGAGACTTGACATACCTCTGCTCCGAGGCCTCCTAAAGCAGCAGCGGTAGCAGCACTCTGAATGGGTTCCTTTGTGGTCTTCCCCGTTGGGGCTTTCTCTCTTTGTCACAGTGAGAGGGTCAGTGGGGTTCTATTGCACAGGGGATGGGAGGGAGGAATAAAAAGATGTTGCAGAGGGAAGACCCAGCCCATTCAGAGCGCTGCGCCGCTGCTGTTTTTGGAGGCCTCGGAACAGAGGTATATCAGTCTCATGGTGGGAGGGTTGGAGGGGTTCTGCTGCACATGGGGATGGGAGGGAGGGATAGAAAGATGTTGCACAAGGGGGGGGGGAGAAAAGAGGAAGAATTGGGGTGGAGGAGAGAAAGAGAAAGATGATTTGTTGTACATGAAAAAAAATAAGACATCCCCTGAAAATAAGCCCTAATGCATTTTTGGACCCAAAATTAATATGACACTGTCTTATTTTCGGGGAAACACGGTATTAGAAACTGCAACAAAAATGTAATTAAAATATGCTGTTAGTGTTTGCTGTTTTAGATTTGCCATTCCTTTGCTTCTGATTGTGTTTGCTATTTTATTAACAAGATCCAATGTATCTGCATTGTTTTTTCACATCCGCTTGAAAATCTTTTTTATAAAGTGGAGGTCTTCAGAATATGCTGCATTGGGTTAATCTCAATCATCTCCATCTTCTTCTTCAGGGCCATCGCTGTTTGCATGATCTTTGTTGCAATGACCAAGAACATTTTCAATGATTTCTTCATCTGTAAGATGTTGGTTAATTGGACCAATGCCAACCATTCATCAGTAGTTTTTGATGATGTTTCCAAGTTAAAATTTGTAATGAGTTTCGATAAATGTTGAATTGTTTCTTCTTTTGTTAATTTGCATGATGCTTGTTAAATTTCTTGCTCAGTGAATCCTTCAAAACCTTCCTCCACAACAGTGTTTTCTTCAAAACTTAAAACAAGAGAATTAACCCAATGATCTCTACAGACAAATCCAAAAAGAAACAAAAAACAATAAGGAGAAATGATGTTCCTGAGATGGTTTTTAAGTGGTTTGCCTAGTTTTAATATTATTTTAATATTAATAAAGTCCATCTCAGGAACATCATTTCTCCACATTGTTTCTTCAAAACTGAAAAATAAAACTTTGACAACTTTAAAATATGTCAGAGAAGTCTTTCTAAGAACAGTTTTCAGTAGACTTATTTCCTATAGTGACCCATGCAGCCTTAATTAATACTTAGTTCCATCAAAAATATAGGGTCTCATCTATTAAACTGTGCTAGCAGTTTCTAGCGCCTGGAGCCGCGCTGAATGGCCCACGCTGCTCCCGACGCTCATAGAGTTTCCTATGAGCGTCGGGAGCAGCGCAAGCCTTTCAGTGCAGTTCTCTGCGCTAAAAACTGCTAGCACAGTTTAATAGAAGAGGGAGATAGTAACATCCATTGAATGTGAAATTATAGTTTTGATTACTTCTCAGTGATAATTAGTCTTAAAGTTGTGAATTACACATTGATCTAGTGCCTTAATTTGTGACTTTGTGTTCTTAGACATAAAACTTGAATTTTACCATCTTTTGATATGTGATTCCGAAGGATGATGAGCAGGGCAGTAATCCAAAAGGAGTATTGCCTAGCATTTTTTGTCGCTTGCAAGTGCTTTTGCCTTTTAGACAATTCTATAAATGGGGCCTAAAGTTAGATGCTGGGAGAGTGTGGGCCAGTGGAGTTCCATAAACTTGTATGCAATATTATAGAACAACACGCCCAACTTGCATGTCGGAATTTATACCTGGCTTCAGTTGGTGTAAGACCTTGTACTCAAAGTTGGGCATGGAATATGGCAACCAAAAGTTCTACAAAGGGTGCTCATCTTGAAGGACCCATTATAGAATAGTGATGTGTGGGTGACATTTACTGAATTTGGCCCAAAGTTTTTTTAAATTATGTTATCAAAAACTCCCATTGTCATCCAGGCATATTTGCTGTTAACCTAAATAACTGGCAGAGGCATTCTTTTCAGATGGTAAAAGCAACGAGGATTGCTAGAATGACCAATCAAGAGATGAATAAGTTTATGATTTCCAGTCTGCTCATTTCTGTTCACTATATTGTATGTCTAGCGTTCTGTTAGGCAAGAGCTTGACAAGTAGTGCAGTTTCATTGGAATTGTATGTCTATTTTGAATAACTGACCAACCTTTATCTGAAATTGATGCATGAGCTATGCGTACTATTGCTTGAATCATCCCAGTCATCCTTTGCTGGCTTTGAATATTTCATCTCCATTCAGACTATTGTTGAATTTCTTTGCCTGCACTATGACAATTGGGTCACCGAGTGGAATTTCTTCTTGCTGTTCCTCTGAAAACCTCATGCAAATTGTTTTGGCCAATGATTGATTCACTGAATGCTTATATGATTCCGTGCTACTCCTTCAGCCAATTCTATTTATTAGGATTTATTTACTGGGGTTTTTTTTTTAAAAGAAATTCCTCTGAGGTGGTGTACAGCAGAAATAACTCGAGCATAAGCAATAGACAATTATAGCATAAACAAATTCAGATAGCAAAATACATTATCAACTTATGTCTTTCATGAACTGCTTTAACGTGGCTTGGTTTTTCAACCATTCTTATGGTGTACAGTACATTCAGAAACACCAGACTTCTGTGATACAAAGGCTTGGTTTTTGCCATGATTCTTCATTGCATTTACTGCTGCTAACTTCTTGACAGTATATCAATGTTTGCAACTTGCCATTGTAGCCAATATCCCTTTCAAAAATAATTATCCTCTCGTCGGGGCACACCTGGAATCTGCTGCGGCACACGTTCTAGACCATTCTTCAAGTTATGGTACATCTGAGAATATAAGAAACTCTCATGAGAGTAAGAATTGTAGGTGTGGTTGCAAACCAACAGTTAAAAAAACTGTGTAAAAATAACTTAGGCCCCTTTTATCAAGCTGCGGTAGAGTGTTTTAGCGTGGGCCGGTAAGGTATATGCTCCAATGCTCATTCAATTCCTGTGAGCATCAGAGCATTTACCTCACCAGCTCGCAGTAAAACGCTGTACCGTAGCTTGATAAAGAGGGGGCCTTAATGTCAGGAAAAACATGAATATTCAGATAATCTGTGGGCTGTGGGCTTAAGATTCAAGGACTATGTATCAGTACCTAAAGCCACTTGACATAATAAATCCAGCTTTGAATAAAATGGCAAAGGTAAAATGTGTGTTGAAAAAAAATATTAGGTTGTTAGTAAAAGTCTGGCAGATTGTCAGTAAGAAATATTTTTAAGAGTTTGTGACCCCGATTATAGGTGTGCATAATTAAGCTCATAGGGAAAGTTATTATGGTTGTAAGTGCAAATATATATAATTTTGCCAGGAATCATGGTGGGGCCAGAGAATTAGAAATCAGTAGAACTGCTCTGACCTTTATCACTTTCCTGGGGTAATCACCACATTTCCATGGACAACACTGTATGCTACAGTATATTTTGTTGTACATTGATTCATTTTTCATGTTTTGTCAACAGCAGATAAACATACTTTTTAAGATAATTCCTGGCTAGGTTTTGATGGGTGACAAACACACTGTGAATTCCCAAACTGTGGTCCTAAAATCCTAAAGAAAATGAAACCATTGGTATTAACTGTCTGTTGTAGTAGTATTTCAGAGAAATAAATTGAAGTCTGAAAAACATATTTTATTGAGGACTGTAAAACAAAATAGTAATTTTCCTAACTACAGTAATGAAAATAAATAGAATGGAGGTTCATAGTAATAGCATTTTTGTAAAATATTTTTTCAAAATGACAAGATCTCTGCAATTTAAATCATTTTTTCCTGCTAGAATTAGGAGCTCCTGTGCAAAGATGAATCAGGAGGCCACAAAAATCTTTATAAATAAGCCATCCTTTACATTTGTCTTAAATAGAAATAATGTGGCATCTGGTATAGAATGCAAATTTTGCTAAGTTATCAGTTTTCCTATGGCATGTGCTAGAAATCTCTAGCGCCATTTAGTAAAACCCAGCGTTAGAAATCATTCATTCATTTTGTAATATTTGCCTTGCTGAGCTAGCACTATACTAACCCTCTTCTATGTTTATATGTATATAATTTCCTGGGCATGTGATGAATCAAAATGCTATCTTAAGTTAATAAATTTTCATGTACATATAAAGGAAGCAATTTTAGAAGATATAAATGTGTGAAATCCCCATGTGCAAATGCAATTCAGCCTGTATTTTGTGTTTGGTCCTAACTTATCCATCTGTTGCGGGAAGCTCCAGCCTCTTCTATTAGGAATCCAAGCAGCTCAAGTCCTTATTGTATCTATTCATTAAGGTTAAGGTGAAAAAGCTTAAGAATCAGTTAGTTTATTTCCTAAATGTTCATTCTTATTATTGTGTCTTAATAATAAAGTCTTTTAAGAAAGCTCATGAAGCTCCTAGGATCATCCAAAAGCATCTTTCTGGGACTTGGAAGCTTCCTTTTCATTATGCAAATGTTCATATGCAAATGAGTCATCAGAGCTTTACTGGATTCTTCTCTATATGTTAGTCTGCCAGTCTTCCAACACCTCCATTTCCTCTTCACTTTCAACCTCCATGGGCTCAGGTTCCCCCTTTTTCTTATCACCCTCCATCAGCTTGGGGTGAATAGGTAACATTTATTTACTTATTTTTTTAATATACAGCAACAACCTTAAAGTTCAGAGTGGTTTACAATACAAAGAAAGCAAACAAACTGTAGTATACAATCTGCGAGATTTTGGGCACTGGATTTGATTTCTTTAAAGATGGATCTTCAATACTTTTTGCGGCTGTGAGATTTTTTAGTATAGCAAAGAGAGCAGATGAATTTTTAGCACTAGCAATTTTGTTGGAGTAATATGGTTTTATTACTAAATTTATTTATTTATTTATTTTATAATACTGCATTTGTTCTTTGTATTTATCTAAATTATCCCTTAATTTAGTTTGTCTCCATTTCCGTTCTAAAGACCTAAGTTGTTTTTTAATGAGTGAAAGTTCATCTGTGAACCAGAGGTTTCTGATTTTCTTTTGACTAATAGTTTTACTACATAATGGGGCCAACTTTTCTATCAACTGTTCTGTCGTACTGTGCCATGATGTAATTTGTTCATTTATTGACAAAAGATTAAATTCTAAATTAAAAGATGCAGTAATTGATGAAGATTCCATTTTATTGTAGCCTCGATAGGTGATCATTTTTGGGAAAAAATTATTCTATATATAATAATTAAGAAATGATCTGACCATGGGACAGAAGTTATTATAGGTTTTGAAAAAGCATCTTTTTGAGAGCAATTAAAGTGGAAGTGTTAGATTTTTCAGTGGTTCCAGAGCAGATATAGAAGTAGACTATTCTAGGTTTTGGGGGCCCTGAAATTCATAGGTAGTTTTGAATAGTTTTTTCTGATGGACTTGTTGGGGAGCAGGAAAGGTCAGTTGAAAGTGTTATGTTGTTCTGTTGTTATAGAATGAACAAGTAACTTTAGTGTCTGACATAGGCGTCGAAACGGGGGGAGGCCACATGGGCCATGTCCTCCCCCCCAAATTTTCAGTTGCCAGTTTTAGCCCTCCCTCCCACCCTTCTCCTGGTGTTATGCTTTAAATCCTTGGGCAGCCACTGCACAGCATCAAACAGCAGGCCTGCCTTGGAACCCTTCATTCTACTTCCGGGGGCCAAAGATTTGAAACTGTAGCACTGGGAGAATGTGGATGGGGGACTCTGGAGCTTCTGAAAGGTTGTGCACTAGGGCGGAGATCCTGCCCCCACCCCAAACAAAGCAGCATTATGCTGCCTATGGTGTCAGATATTAGTCCTTGAGAGATCTCTCCATATATGGCCTTATGGACCATACAAGCAATCTTAAATTGTGTTCTTTTCTTCATTGGCAGCCAGGGTAGCTCTTTCAATAGCAGACTTGCCCTCTCGAAGTGACTTAGTTGAAAGATTAATCTGGCTGCCGTGATCTGAAGTAGTTGTAGTCTTTTGTATTTCTTCTCTGTGATACCAGAGTACAAGGAGTTGCAGTAATCTAAGTAAGGAAGTAGGACTGCCTGAACAATTGTTCTAAAGCTATTCTGACTTAAGACAGAATTATTACATTACATTAAGGATTTCTATTCCGCCATTACCTTGCAATTCAAGGCGGATTACAAAAGAATTATCCAAGATGTATTACAACATGAACTTACAAAAAAAAAAAAAATTGGTACAAAAAAAAAAAATTGGGCTAAATTATGTCTAAACATGTAATAGGGCAAAATGAAGATTTGTTCATTTTGGCACTAAACCTCTGAAGTCAACTTAAAAAGTCCAGTCTTTTAGATAAAAAAAACTGAGCGTCTGTTACTTAGTTTTATTTGTCTGACAACATGTTTTGTTGTAACTTTGACCGAAGTATAGAAGGGGGAGCTGGAGAGAGGACACTGAGTTACAGAATATAGCAACAAACGGAGTTAACTGGAAGGAGGAGGCACGTAAGGTAGAACAGGGACAGAAAAGGAGGCTGAAGTACAGTAGGAAGGAATGATTTACACAGGAAGTAGAACGAGATAGGATCTAGAGCAGCGGTCTCAAACACGCGGGCCGCATGCGGCTCTCCAGGTGCTATTTTGCGGCCCACGGTCTGAACACAATCAAAACAGCATTTCTCTTCCCCCTTCACTTCCTTTTGGAGCAGCAGTGTGTCTGGCCGGCTCAGTTGATCGTTCCATTCAAAACTGCGGGTTAGCAGCTCCTTGCGCTATCCACTCCTGCATCGGAAGCCTCTCTGACGTCACAACATCAGAGAGGCTTCAGACGCAGGCGCGGATCTCGTGAGGAGCTGCCACCCGCGGCTTTGAATGGAACGATCAACTGAGCCGGCCAAACACGCTGCTGCTCCACAAGGAAGAGAACGGAAGGGGAGGGGAAAGAGAAATGCTTCTGCTGCATAGGAAAGGGGGACCCTAGGGAAATGTTGCTGCTGTTGCTGCTGTACAGGGAAAGGGAGAGGGAGGGAAAGGGGAAGAGAATGCTTCTGCTGCACAGGAAAGGGGGAAAGGAAATGCTGCTTCTGTTGCTGCTGCACCCAATTGGGGAAAGAGAGGGAAGGAAGGAGAAAGAAGACAAGGGAGAGGAGAGGAACAAGAGAAGCCAAGTTCATGGGAGGGAGGGAAGGAAAGGAAATATCAGACCATGGAGGGGGAGGGAGAGATGCCAGGGCATGGGGGAAGGGAAGAAGACAGATGCCAGACCAGGGGAAAGGAAGGAAGGAGGGAGGAAGAGAAAGGAAGGAAAGAGATGCCAGACCATAGAAATAGGACAGAAGAAAAGAGAGATAGGAAGGGAAGGTAAGACAGGGAAACGTAGATTTTGAAAAGAAAACAGAAAAATTGAACATTAAGTTAATGTCAAAGATGGTTGCAAGGCAGAAAGTGAAGACGGAGAGAAAAACAGTCAAAGGACAAGTAGGCCCTGGAAACATAGTTGAAAGCACAGAAAAATAAAGTCACCAGACAACAAAGGTAGGGAAAATGATTTTATTTTCAATATAGTGATTGAAATGTGTCAGTTTTGAGAAAGAAAAAATATTAAACTTTAAATGTGAGGGCTGCAGAAAAAATAGAGTACTTGGAGGGCCGCAGAAAAAATAGTTAATGTCTTATTAAAGAAATGACAATTTTGCATGAGGTAAAACTCTTTATAGTTTATATATCTTTCCTTTTAGCTGTTAAAGGAAAGTTTTATAAACTAAAAAGAGTTTTACCTCATGCAAAATTGTCATTTCTTTAATAAGGCATTAACTATTTTTTCTGCGGCCCTCCAAGTACCTACAAATCCAAAATGTGGCCCCACAAAGGGTTTGAGTTTGAGACCACTGATCTAGAGCAGGAGGAAAGGAAGAGGAGAATGGCTACAACAGGAAATAGAAAGGGAGAAAGAATACAGAGGTACAGGTTGAAGGAAGAAATTGCATTGTATTTTTCTGTAAGTCACTTAGAGTTAATTGTTTTAATGAAACATAACATAATTTCTTACTATCCCTTTTTATTTACCTACTCCTACTCCAACAGTCATGCACAAGACCTCTTTTCATCCTAGCAGTCATGCTTAAACATCCTGCTATCCCATCTGTCTTATCGTCTGCCTAAAAAAAATCAAAACCTGAAAATAAGTAGACAGTAGCACATGGCTATGTATATACTGAATGATTTCAGTGTGCACATCCCAAATGTTTTGTGAAGAGCACTTAGGACAGTACATCAGATCTCGTTAAAGCACATTTTGAAGAATGTTTTTGGTCTGGGCCCCAAAGCTCCACTGCTTTATATTTTTTGTTACTGGATGTTAAACATTTCAATGGAGTTACAGTATTTAAGCATTTTTTTTTTTAAATTTAAGCATTTATATACCACTTATAGTCTAAGTGGTTTACATTCAGGTACTCAAGCATTTTTCCCTATCTGTCCCGGCAGGCTCACAGTCTTTCTAATGTACCTGGGGCAATGGGGGATTAAGTGACTTGCCCAGGATCACAAGGAGCAGTATAGGATTTGAACCCACAACCTCAGGGTGCTGAGGCTGTGGCTCTAACCACTGCACCACACACTCCCCAAAGTATAATGTAAAATGATTGAATTTTGATAAGGTTGACCCATCCATATCCCTTCCAGGTCCATGCCTGGGATTTACACATTCTGAAATTTAAGCTGCCAACGTATAGAATACAGACTAAGGGCAGTTATGTGTGTAACTGCCAACTTGTGCCAATTTATACCAAATAAGTGGTTGTTAAGGCCAATTAGCAAATAATTAAGCCATTATGTTACACATGTAACTGGCCTTATTCTATATGACACACATGCAAATATGCATGTTAAGAAATTTGGGCACACAGCTTTCTAGAATTAGGGAGTTAAGGGGAATTCTATATATGGTGCTTAAAAATGGACATTAAAAAAATTATTCTACAAGTGCTATTCTGTAAAGGACGTGCCCTTTATAGAAGAGTTTGTAGTGCTGATTCCTGCACCTCACTAGCACCCAAGTTAGGTATGCTGAGACAATATTCTATAATTATGTGTGCAACTTTTCAGATTGCCCCGACACATCCAATAGAGTTAGACGTCAGCAAGTTGCATGCACAAATTTTAATGAACGTCAGTTAGTATCAATAATCGGTTGTTCGCACCCAATTATTGGTAGTTAAGTTCTCGTTATTCAATAAATTTACGTGTGCATCATGGGTGCGTGTACAAATTTGGGTGCACAAATCCGGTGCTGAATTTTCTTCTAGGAGATGCATCTAGTTGCTGCAGGGCAGATACTGGTTTAGAGGACAGTAGAGCATTGGTAGGTCTGGAAGGTAGCTGCAGAACCCCCCCCCCCCTCCCTCCCCGTGGCCTACATTTTCTGATCCTAAATCTGAGCCAGATTTTATATATTTCCCGTTAAAAAGTTTTATAGTCTGTTTTTAAGACTTTCAGAAAAGGGAGAGAGGGCGTAATGGCGTAATGGTTAAAGTTACAGCCTCAGCACCCTGAGGTTGTGGGTTCAAATCCACACTGCTCTTTGTGACCCTGAGCAAGTCACTTAATCCCCCCTTTGCCCCATGTACATTAGATAGATTGTGAGCCTACCGGCACAGACAGGGAAAAATACTTGAGTACCTGAATAAATTCATGTAAACTGTTCTGAACTCCCTTGGGAGAACAGTATAGAAAATTGAATAAATAAAATAAAACCAATTTTTAAATGCCATTTACTTGGGTTCAGGTGGCTATTTATTTATTTATTTATTTGCATTTAACAACATAAGAATAGCCTTACTGGGTCAGACCAATGGTCCATCAATCCCAGTAGCCCATTCTCACAGTGGCCAATCCAGGTCACCTAGTACCTGGCCAAAACCCAAAGAGTAGCAACATTCCATGCTACCGATCCAGGGCAAGCTGTTAAAAGGAGTAAAGGGAGATGCAAAAAAATGAAAATAGAAAGCAGAGGTAGAGACAAAGGAAGAAATGGGGGACCGGAACAATGAGGATGGGAAGCGCTGTGATGAGAAGAGAGGGTGATAGAAATGATAGAATAGGAGAAAAGGGGTGGGGGAAGATAAAAGACGAGAAATTGGGATAGCAAGGCAGACAACAGATGGAATCCATAATTGCTTCTGATGTGAAAAAATGTGCCTAATTTTGACTATTTCTCTGTTTTCTAACCCGCCTGTCCACAAATGTCCATGATGTCTACGGGACAATTAAGCATCTTCCAACTCACTTAACGTAGACACCCTGTTCTAAATAGTCATTACTAACTTATTTCAAAGATAATATAATTCCTTATATACCTACCAGAATGCTGTTTCCTAAACATTTGAAGCCCAAGGCACATCTACATTAACAAAAATGTGGCACAGGCAGTGTGGATGTGAAGAGAACTTGCTTGGCCAAAAGAAGAGCAGTGAAACACTGAAAGCCCTGCCTGTCCATCTTCTAAATTTAAAAAGAAATAAAAATAGGAAGCACACTTGTCATAATGAAACAGTATAGCAATGGACTTTGAAATGAACTGACATGCTTCTGTCTGAGCAGAAGGATCTGGCAGTCCCTCCACACCACCAGCTTTAAGTGGATATGATTACATATGTACATAGCTGCAGCTGGTTTATTTCTCCAGTCTGGCACTGGAGGCTGATGTTCGAGTTGCATTTATGGACTATCTACAGCTTCAGCATATGTTTTTAGCAATACATTGTCGAGATTCAGCTACGAGGAAAGGGGATGGCATTTGACATACGTCCTTTCTGTGGTTACAATCAAAGCGGTTTACATTCTCCATGGACAAGCAGGACAGATGTATCCTTGCTGTTCGGTGGCATCATCCTAATGGAGGCTGGTGTGGATGCTGCCCAGAGCATTATTAGGGGCATTTAAAAAACACTAAGACTTCAAAACAAAGGCATAAATCGGCCCTTGGACATCCTAATCGCCAGAACGCAAAATGCTGATTTTCATAACCATTTTTCTGGACATCATGCACGGCATCCCAACTAAAGGGGGGAGCATGCTGGAGGTGTGCTATGGGTGGGCTTAGACTAGGATGTCTTGTGATAATAATCAAACCGTTCCCAAGACACCCTGAACAGAGCTTAGACTTTTTGATATAGATATGTTTTAAAAGCATCTAAATGCAAAAAAACAGATGACCACTGAAGGGATTATGTTATGACCCCCCCCCCCCACACACACACACACATACACACACACTCCCCTAGTGGTCATTGAATTGCCTCCCACCCTTCCAAAATCTGAGTGAAACAGTACATACTTGTCTCTAGAACAGCAGCATCTGGTATGGGGAAGCTTAGTAGAGCAGCACTGAGGTGTCTTAAATAGCCTAGTGAGTGAGTTAATGAGCCTTAGAGAGGAGGACCCAGGCCCTTAAGCCACTCTAACCACATTTATGGTTGAAAAGTGTGAGCCAACCAAAATCCTACTATACTGCCACTTAGGTGCCACTTGCAGCCATAAGTGCTATTGGGGTGGTAGACAGGTGGGGATAGTAGGTTTGGGGGGAGTTTGGAGGGCTCAGCATACATTATAAGAGGGTTATGGTGAGATGTACTTCTGGCACCCTTTATGTGAAGTTCACAGCAGTGCCCTCTTGGAATGTCTATGTGGCTAGTCCATTACAATGCTGGCTCCTCCCACTCCAATTGGTCTGGATTTGCACATTTTGAACTTGGATATTTTTGTGGTCAAAAATGGCGAATAAAGTTAGACATTTTAAAATTGGATGAACTGGTGACCAAGATATTTGAGTAGGTAATTAAAAAAAATAATAATAATTTGGACATATACTTCCCCCTCCCCATTCGCGGTTTTGGCAATCATAATTTCACATATTCGCGATTTTTATGGGGAGGGGGAAAAAAAGAAAAAAAACCCATAGTTTAGCCTTCCCCCCGGTGTCCTGGTCTTACCTGGTGGTCTAGCGGGCTTTCGGGGCAGAAGCGATCTTCCTATGCTCCTGCCCCGTGTAGATCGCCAATAGGAAATGGGTTCATAGACAAAACTGTGGAAGACAAAGGCGTGCGGCGACAACTGAGCGCAAGACGGAGGCGTGCGCTGAAGAAAATGACAGTTTTTAGGGGCTCTGATGGGGAGTTTTGTTGGGGAGCCCCCCCATTTTACTTAATACAGATTGTGGCGGCGTTGTGGGTGGTTTGGGCGTTGTGGGTTCTAACCCCCCTCATTATACTGTAAACTTCACTTTTTCCCTGTTTTTAGGGAAAAAATGAAGTTTTCAGTAAAATGTGGGGGGTTACAACCCCCCAAGCCCCCCCACAACACCCCCACAATGCGGCGCGATCTGTATAAAGTAAAGTGGGGGGGTTCCTCCCCCACCCCACCCCGTCGGAGCCCCTAAAAACAGTTATTTCCTTTGGCGCGCACCTCCACGCTGTGCTCAGTTGTCAGCGCGCGCCTTTGTCTTCCGCGGTTTTGACCTGACACCTAGGAAATGGCTGTGGGGAGTTCCCGTTGTAGTCTCGATAGACTACGGGAACTCATGGCAGCCATTTCCTACTGATGATCTGCACGAGGCAGGAGCGTAGGAAGATCGCTCCTGCCCCGAAAGCCCGCTAGACCACCAGGTAAGGCCGAGACGCCGGGAGGGAGGCGGGGGTGGGTCAGAGCCGGACTAGAAGATTTTCGCGGTATTTCACCATTCGCGGTCTGGCTCTGCCCCTATCCCCCGCGAATTTGGAGGGAGAAGTGTATTTCAGTGTTGCTGATTTCAAAAATAGCCATTTCATTGCCTCCGACTTTGGACGACTTGCGGGAAATGTCCAAAGTCAAACTTAGACATCCTATTGAAAATGCCCCTCCACATCTTTAAGAAGCTTTTGACAATGGTCCCATGGCACTCATGCACAAGTTCCTTTCCACCCAGAGTGTAAGTTCAGGTCTAGCTTTTTCTGTGGAGCAGGGAGATCATGTCTAATGGATCTCCCATCAACGCTTCTTTTTTGACAATTTTTGCCTTCCTGTTTAGGACTTTTTTCATATTTTTCCTTCATAGTTTTTTTTTCTCCTTTCTCTTACACTTTTACATAGCTTTTTTTCAGTACTTTAAAGTTTTATTTATTTTTGTGCAGCTCCTGGGGCTCTCTTAGGCTAGGGCACTGAGCTCTGTTTGAGGTAAGCCCCTTTTTGGCTTCATCATTGAGCCTTTTGATATAGCTGCTATTCTTTCTGACATGCCCCAGAAGACCCCCCAGTGGCTTCAAGTGGTGCACCCAGTCCGGTTGGGCGATTTCCAGCATGAACACACACAATTGGTATTTGGGGTGCCTGGGGCTTAATCATGACCCAACTAACTGTGTTATTAAGAACATAAGAACATAAGAAGTTGCCTCTGCTGGGTCAAACCATTGCGCCCAGCAGTCCGCTCCTGCGACGGCCCATCAGGTCCATGACCTGTAAGGTGATCCTTGTCCAAACCCTTTATCCTTCTATCTGTACCCTTCCATAACCTATCCCTACCTCTATCTGTATCCCTCAATCCCCGTATCCTTCAGGAATTTATCCAATCCTTCTTTGAAACCCCTTAGTGTACTCTGTCCTATCACAACCTCCGGAAGCGCATTCCAGGTGTCCACTGAAAGTGAATCTGGCCCATCAAAAGGAGCTTTTACTCGAAGTCTGTTCCATCAACATAGTCCTTGGATGCACAAACCCCAATGGCTGCCAGGACTGTGTCTGACACTGGGGGTGCTCCAGCATTGAGGAGGTCTCCCCCTCCCTTAACATCATGTGCTAGTAGCAAGCCCTGGGACTGATATGCATTGAACCCCACACTGAGGACATGTGAGGATTGAACATTGCCCTAATCGGCCCTGAGTGACCCTGATATCTAGTATCAGCCAAAGGCAAGAAAGCACCGAAATTGGTCCCCTTTAAAGCATGGTGTGTCAGCATCTCTGGCACTCAAGAAGTGTCGGCTCCAAGAAGTCTGCTCCCCCTCAGTTATTCTGGTACTGTTGTCTCAGCTCCCATTCAGCTGAGATCCCACTTCCGTTTCAGGACCAGCAACTCAACAGCCTCAGCCTGTCCTCAATGACCAGTTCCATGACATGCTGAGAGAGGAGCTGGGAGGTTTGCTTCAGCTTCAAAGTGCAAAAGCATCAAGGTTGCTTGCGCCAGCAGTAGCACTCAGCCACTCTAACCTGAAGGCCTATGCTTCACCTGTGAAGCAGTTCCTAACACCCTTGCCCTGAGGGGCATTGGCATTGGTATCATCCCACTCATTGCAAAACTCAGTGTTGGGGGAGGAAGCTCCCTCAGGGAGGTAAGTATGTACCTCGTACCTTGAATCTGTGGCTTGGACATAATTCCAACTGACCTAGGGAGGCATAGACTCAGACGTCTCATGAAGACTATTTTGCTGAGTGTGATATGGACCAATCTTGGGAGTCTGGGAAAGAGCTTGAGTACCTCTCAGAGGAGGGGTCTTGTGGCATTCTGCAGACCCCTCTCCACCTGAACCTCTCTTTTTCACCCATTTTGCCAAAGAAATGATGGATACAATTCCCTTTAAATTGGAATCAGAGGATGAACCTAGGGCTGAGTTGCTCCAGGTCCTAGAATTTGATTCTCTGCCCAAAGATGCTGTGACTGTCCCTCTGCATAGGGTTCTCCAGGATGCAGAGATGAAGAACTGGGAGATCCCTCTCTCTCTGCAATTGGTACCGAAGAAGGTCGATTCCATGTACTGAAGCTAAAAGGCTCCCAGATTTTAAAAGATTCAGTTGCTGCACAACACACACAGGAGATGACATAAACACTCCCTAGTGGTCAAATCCACTAAAAGAGCCTGGAGTTCTAAGTCTCATGCCTCGGTGCCCTCAAGTAGAGAGTTCCCAACTTTATATTATTTTGGGAGGAAGGTTAATCAAGCTTCAATGCTCATTTACTGCATCCAGGGCTACCAGCTCTACATGAGCATATACTTGCAATGTACACAGTGTGCTAGCCTTTCCAGACTCTCTCTCACAGAATCTGACTGCAGAGCTTCAGCTGGCAAAAAAAAAAAAAAAAAAAAAGCTGGAGTGTCAGAAATATCTGGCCAGAGGTGCTTATGATACTTTTGACATTGTGTCCAGACTTTCCACTTTAGGTGTGAAGATGCGTAGACTCTAATAGCTGGTTGTCTCTGCCTTCAGTTCAGAAGAGATTTAGGATGACAATATTTTTGGGTACAGAAGGTAGAGAAGATTGCAAATGTCATAAAGAAACAAACTGATGCTATCCAGTCCCTCTTCCAGCACCCTTCAACTTTACTTTCCGCAACTCAGAGGTTCACTGGCAGGTCTCGAAAGAGTTCCTAAAACTCTCAAAGGCATAAGAACACTCTTTCTAACCATCAACAATACCACCAAAAGTCACAGCCTGCACCCCCAGTCAAAAAGGGAACAAAGTTTTTGATAAGCTCCAGGAGAGCATAGCCACCATCAAAATGTCCATTCAGGATGACCCCCTAGTAGGGAGGGAGGCTGAATGTTTTTCCAAAACGGGTAGCCCCTTGTAACCTCGGACCGGTGGGCTCTCCAAATAGTCCAGATGGGAAATGCCCTCCATTGGAAAAGGAAACCTCCAAATTGTCCTGCCCCTTCAATGTTGCACTATGAACAGACCTCTCCACTCGTAGACTCTAGTTCTGCTCCTTTCACACACAATTGCAGGAGTAGGCAGTTAATGCAGTATAGGAAGCCATTTCAGTTGGTCATATTGCCTGCCCCTGGAGGTAGTGTATGTGGCTGCCAGAGCTCTGCTGCTCCCAACACTCAGACCGTCACATCTGATGCTCTCCCCATCTCTTTCAGTCAGGAAATAAGAGATATAATGGAAAAACAAGATGAAGGCTCAGGAAGGTGAAAAGAAGGAGGCCCTGTGTGCAATGTGTATGTTACACACCATGTAGATATAACTACAAAATAAAAACTGTTATCGAGCTTGAGTCCCCTCCTCCCCACACCACGACAGCAAACTATTTGGTTTGGATGGATGAAAATCAATATGGGAAAACAAACTATATTGTCAGCTGTTAAAGGATACTTGTTCCAATATGATAGTTAAATATTAATCCATAGTTCTGTGTTATCCTTTACTGCGAACTTTGCTCCCTTTGTTTGTTGCGACATTAACATTCCCCCTTTTTAATGAATTTCTTCATGTTGAATAAGAACTGATCTACTGAACCCTTGCTCTGCAGGGTAGCATCGGTTGTTGTTTTCCTGTTCTATTCCCAGAGCTTTAACAAAAATGGACAAGTAATTGGCCACCCACACTCACACTTGTACACAAGCCTGAATGTACTCCACACTCACAATTATCCATTTCCCCCAAATGCCATTAAAATATTTACCTTTCATCTAAAGATCATTCACTTGTTATGAAGAAAACCAAAAAAGAGCCAAGGAAATAGCAAAACAAATTGGCCTTGAGCAAAATAACTCTAAGGGGGTTGGGAGTGCATATTTACTTTGCAACATCATTTTTTCCATGAAACATTGTAGTAATGTGAGATGTTCCCAGAGTGTAGTGACCAGTGTGTTTCTTTGTGACATACTGTTCTGCTTGACCCAGACATATAGGTTGCGTAGAAAGAGAAAACTACAAATTACTAGTTTTATATTAAATCACAGGAAGGCATCAAAAACCTAGCTTAAATGGCTAGTGCTCAGATCTTCTATCCTGATGGATTCTTTATGTGAAAAGAAATATGATGTTCAAATAGAAAATCCTCAGTGTTTAAAATGTCATCTTGATGAAATTGAAAAGACATTGGTATCCTTTTATCAAGCCGCGCTAGCGGGGATAGCGTGTCGGACATTTCATCACACGTTAACACCTGCGGCCGGCTAAAAAAATAACGCCTGCTCAATGCAGGTGGTTTAACGCTTTTTTTTTTTAAAATATAGAATATGGAACTATACCAAATCTGAATGAAAGGTAGGGTGGATAGTGATTAAAATTTTTAATCACATGATCATGTTTAATCACAGCATGTGAAGGCAAAATAGGAAGTTGTTTCCGGGAGGGATAGGGCAAAGCAGGGGGAAGGCTTCTGAGTCAGCCAAAATCAGCATGTGGAAATTGCTGCCTCTGCCAGTAACCCTATGAAAAACCAGACCTGTTAAGGTAAATGCATGGAGGTGTGGGAAAAGAGATACCAGACTGCGGGATAGGCAAGAGGAGAGAAGGCAATGCTGAATAACAGAGGGGAGTTAAAAATTTGGGCCAGAGTTAAAAAAAAAAATTAATTGTAATTAAAATTTTTACAAATTAATTGAATTAATAGCTGGATTCTATAAATGGCACCGTTGTCCGCCTAAAAAACAGTTGCCGACCACATCTCAATCACGCAGCAGCGCTGTTTCTAGAATCGCAGCTTTGTGAAATGTAGGCCAGAGTTTTAAAGGCCTATATTTCCGGTGTCTACCTTTCATATGACTCGCAACTACAGAGGTGCTTTACAACACCTAATGCCATTTCTAGGTTAGCTACGTCTACAGTGGCATTAGGCATCGAAAAGCGCCTCTATAGTCATGTTTTTCTAGGCACCATTAGGCACCTACTTTTTTAAAAAACGATTTTAATTGTTTTTAAATGGCTTTTTCCACTTAAGTTAGGTGTCATTATTGTGCATCACTTTCCTTTTTCCTTCCTTCTCCCCTCCCCAGCATCTTTGTCTCTTTGCCTTCCCTTCCCTCTTCCTGGCATCTCTTTCCTCTCCCCTCCCATGCTCTAGCAGGCTTGCATGCAGACTGGCATCCCTCCCTTCCTCCATGCTTTGGCATCTCTCCCTCTATCACCCGGCAGACTGGCTGCTGTCCCTACCTCCCTGCTCTGGCATCCTTCTTTCCATTAGCTCCTGGTTTGCTGGAAGGCAGGCTGGAAGACTGACTGGAATCCCTGCCTCCATGCACTTCCCTCTATCCTTTAGCTGGCTGGAAGACTAGCTCACTGGCAGGCATCCCTTTCTTCCTCCCTCTCTCTCTCTTTCCTCTGGCTGGAAGGCAGGCTAGCTGCATCCTTTCCTCTATGCTCTTCCCTCCCTCCCTCTATCTAGTTGGCTGGAAGGCTGGCTGACTGGCATTTCTGCTTCCCTCCATGCTCTCCCATCTCCCTCTCTTCCTTCCCTGCACCACCATCCCTTCCTCAGTTACCCCCAAATGCCATAACCTCTCCCTCTCCTTCCCCCTGCACCACAACCTCTCCCCACACCCTACCTTTATATAGTAGACCTAATGGTCTAGTGGTTTTTTCGAGGGAAGGAAAGAACTCAACTCTTTCCTGCCCTGCTGTTCTTGTAGCAGCCACCGCCACAGTTCTGAAAGATTTTCAAGATGAACATAAGAATAACCTTACTGGGTCAGACCAATAGTCTCATCAAGCCCTGTAGCCCATTCTCATGATGGCCAATCCAGGTCACTAGTACCTGGCCAAAACCCAAGGAGTAGCAATATTCCATGCTACTGATCCAGGGCAAGCAGTGGCTTCCCACATGTCTTTCTCAATAACAGACTATGGACTTTTCCTCCAGGAAATTGTCCAAACTTTTCTTAAAACCAGCTATGCTATCCACTCTTACCACAACCTCTGGCAATGCATTCAATAGCTTAACTATTCTCTGAGTGGAAAAAAATTTTCCACCTATTAGTTTTAAAAAGTATTTCCCTGTAACTTCATCAAGTGTCCCCTAGTCTTTGTAATTTTTGATGGAATGAAAAATCGATCCACTTGTACGCATTCTATTCCACTCAGGATTTTGTAGACTTCAATCATATCTCCCCTCAGCCATCTCTTTTCCGAGCTGAAGAGCCCTAACCTTTTTAGTCTTTCCTCATATGAGAGGAGTTCCATCCCCTTTATCATCTTGGTTGCTCTTCTTTGAACCTTTACTAGTACCACTATATCTTTCTTGAGATAAGGAGACCAGAATTGAATGCAGTATTCCAGATGTGATTGTACCATGGAGCGATACAGGGGCATTATAACATTCTTAGTCTTGTTAACCATCCCTTTTTTAATAATTCCTAGCATCCTGTTTGCTTTTATGGCTGCCGCTACACATTGGATGGAAGTTTTCATCGTATGTCCAGTAGTCTGAAACTCGCCAGGTACTATTTTGAGGTCCTTGGTATTTTAGGAATGATTATGGAAAACCTGTGCCTTAAGTGTCTGGCAGTTGTCAGGTGGTTGCATTCTGGAACGTTGCCTGCCTCACTGCTGTAACCTCACGCAAGCGCTTTCCTGCGTCTGTACGTGATTGTCCTCTCCACTCCACCTCACAATCACGTACAGATGCATTTTTTTGCTACTTCAGCTTGTCTGCGGTGATCTTTGCTCACATGTTTAAAGACAATAGACTGTTTTCAGTCCAATTCTTTATATGTGAGTTTGCAAACCATTGGACCCCTGAGGAAGGCGTGTTCGCTGAAACAAGGACCGTGTAGGGTCCGGTTGGATTTTTATCACAGTATTTTTTATCATTGTACTTTTTTATTTGGATTTTCATGGTTTTATATGTCAGTGTTTAATATATTATCTCCAGAACATCTGTATCCACAGTTTTTGGTTTTGTTTTCATCGGTGGATTGTTTTCACTGTGGATCATTGGGTCTCCCCATTTTTGTTTGTTGTAGAGCAGTGAGGCAGCAACGTTCCAGAACGTAAGTTAACCATTAAAGGCAGTCCAACTTGTACGAATGTCCGGTGCTGGAGGAGGTGAAAGCTGAAGGCGGTTGCAACCACCGGACACTTAAAGCACAAGTTTTCCATAAAGAATCATTCATTATAATATCGAGAGCCTCAAAATAATTGATCCAAAATATTGTCTCTTGCAATTGATACTTTGATAGTTTTTCACTTTCTGCATGTTGTACTGCTTTCAGCTATGTATAGCTGAAATTATCAGAAGCAATTAAGGAAAGATTTATAAACAAATTGCTTCTAATAATTTCAGATAATCCACATTTTGGATTTATAGGTTTTTACATCATGCAAAGTTGTCTTTTCCTTAATAACTATTTTTTCTGCGTCCCTCCAAGTATCTAAAAAATCCAAAATGTGGCCCTGCAAAGGGTTTGAGTTTGAGACCACTGGTATTGTCTGTGATGACACCCAGATCCTTTTCTTGGGTAATAACCCCCAAAGTGGACCCTAGCATCCAGTAACTGTGATTCGGGTTATTCTTCCCAATGTGCATCACTTTGCATTTGTCCACATTAAATTTCATCTGCCACTTGGATGCCCAGTCTTCCAATTTCCTAAGGTCTGCCTGCAATTTTTCACAATCCGTAGTGTCATTTGCAAATGTAAACACCTCACTCGTCGTTCCAATTTCCATATAATTTATAAATAAGTTGAATAGCACCGGTCCCAGTACAGACCCCTGCGACACTCCACTGTTTACTCTCCTCCATTGAGAAAAATGACCATTTAACCCTACTCTCTGTCTGTTTTCTATTTGATAACCAATTCCTAATCCGCAACTGAACTTTGCCACCTATCCCATGACTTTAATTTTCTCAGGAGCTTCTCATAAGGAACTTTATCAAAAGCTTTCTAGATCTAGATACACTACATCAACCGGCTCACATTTATTCACATGTGTATGCACACCTTCAAAGAATTCAAGCAAATTAGTGAGGTAAGATGGCTGCGAAAAGTCTCGTAAAGCTGCCGCATGAAGTCTTGGAAGCCATCTTGAAAATATTTTGGAGTAGTGGTGGTGGCTACTACAGGGGCAGGAAAGAGTTGGGTTCTTTCGTGTCCCCAAAGAGGTCACTAGACCACCAGGTCTAAAGGTATGGTGTGGGGAGGGTCAGCCAGTGTCTCCAATACCACGTCAGTGGTTCCTGTTCCTGTGGAATGGTCTGCTGCTATTGCAGTAATACTGGGTAAATACTTGCAGGTTTTTCCATTACCACAGTAATTCCCGTGGTAACATTGTGTTACTTTCTACTTTAGAAAGGGGGGTGGGACTTGATAGGCTGCCTTTCAGTTTGGGGGTGGAGTCAGCACTTATGTGGTTAAGCACCGATATTGAGCACTTAACCACATCAGGTATCTAAAAATAGGACTGCAGTTGTGTTAAATATTACATTGAACTGCATATGTGTTAACTGGCCATGTATGCCTGGATATTCAATGCTGCTGCCTGGATATGGCCCAGCATTCAGTATCTAGGGATAAAGCCAATGGTGACCAAAACAACCTCTGACCACCTCTGTCTGAATTTCTAACCCTATGAATAACGTTGGGTCATCAGCAAATTTAATCACTTCACCATGGCCATAGCTAGCTAAGTGTGACTGATGAGCTGCACAGGTTACAGGGAAAGTAGAGCATCAAATAATTGTGCTTCATTTATTGGCCTCCCTCATTTGGCCCCAACACGGTGGGTGGGACAGGAGTGCTTGAAGGCATGCCAAATAAAGTACATTTCTGAGTCACTATGCTCCTGCACTTTACTCGTTATTCCCATTTCTAGATCATTTATAAATATGTTAAAAAGCATTGGTCCCAGAACAGATCCCTGAGGAACCCCACTATTTACCATTCTCCATTGAGAATAAGGACTATTTAACCCTGCTGTTTCTTTTTATCCAGGTCTTAATCTCATGAGGTTTTTAACTTTTTTCAGGCGGTCCTCATGAGGTACTTTGTAACGTGGGTGCCAGTCCCAGTATATGTCCACATAGCTTTTAGTTTAGGTACTTGACTCCTGTGTTAGGCTGTTGTGTCTGTTTAGTTTCTGTGGTTGGATTATGAGCCGGGATCTAGAGACGTAGCAGATAAACAGTGGGCCCAATATTGAGACTGTAGAAGGTAGCCCGGCTACCTCCCATGGTCCTTGGCAATCCTGGATATTCAATGCCAGCTCCATATCCAGCTACTCCCATTGAATATCTAGGTCAAAGCACCGCTGATTTAGCCAGTGAAGCAGATATTCATCAGTTGGCTGGCTAAGGCCTAGCAGCCAAATTTGCCAATCCAGCAAATTTGGAAAGTCAGCGATCTCCCACTGAATATCTCCTACTGAATATCGATGGATAGCTGGCCAGGAGCTGTTACCGGCCAGCTAAGTACTACTGAATATCGTCCAGAATATCTTTTATCTTTACTCTCTTTTAAACCAATGGAGTTCTTTTCTAAGACTTTGTATTTTGTTATGTACTCCACTTTGTTGGGTGTCCTTAAGTGGATAATCAAAGTGAACCTTGAACCTTGATGATGATGGGACCCACTGCATCAACAGTCTTATTTGGTTGGGACTAGAGCCAGGATCAGTAATTACTATGAGGTCATAAGCAGCTTGTCACTCTCCACTGGCATAGTTATTCAGGCCATGCCAGTGTCGTTCTGAACCATCTGTTTACTAAACTCAATTCTTTGGGCAAACAAATACAATATAATAGAAGCAGTCATAAAGCATGCTTTAGACTCCCAACTTCCATCTCTGTGTTTGCCTACTAATGTGGGTTGCAATAAATATATACAGTTCTTTTCAATATTCGTACATCTCTGTTGTTGACTGTGATAACACTTGGCTCTCCAAGACTCAGATGCTGGTCCTTAGAATCAGGATCAGCTGAGCTTTTTACTTGGATCCTAAGGAACTCTACAGATTTATATGCTGAAGTTTCGGTCAGACAAGTTGTCTGACCGAATGGTCCAAAATACAAAATACTAATACCAACAAATCCTACTCATTGAAGGGTCCCTTATTGCTCAACACAGTATTTCATGTATCTTGTCTTATCTCATTCTATTTTATATTTTATATTCGAGGAAAAAGCCTCAGAGCCTGGAGCCTTACGCACAGCAAAGTCTCACTGTTTTAGTGTATTTCAAGCAGTTCTGCTCCTTGTTTAAGTCATTGGCAAAAAAAACCCCAAATAGTAAATATTTTTATTTTTCTATTTTTTAATTTTTACTGTGATCTCATTAGGGATAGCCTGCAACTTAGAAAAACCAGCAGATTATTTCTCAAGAAGAGACAGAGTAAATGCACTTATCTTTTGTGTTTTTCTCTGGCTCATAGTTTGCAACTCTCTCTCACATACGCCCTGTGCCGCTGAAGAGCCAACGCGGCCAGCATTTCATGGAATTATCTTATCCGCTGCCTCAGGGCTTAATATCTGTGACACATTCAACTTTACAATAAATTTTAAAATAAGAGTTATTCGTTTTAATAGCTGCTTACGTTACATACAGAACATTCTGTTACTTATAGCGATACTTTTTCTGCCAATACTTTCAGACACTAGCAAAATGGCGGCAGTGTACTTTTTTAACTCCCTCTCATTAATTATAGCTTTTGGTGGAACTCTTTGGGCTCCTTTTATCAAGCTGCGCTAGTGGGGTTTACGCGCATGACTTTTCATCACGCGTTAACTCCCGCGCTGGCTAAAAACTACCGCCTGTTCAAGAGGAGGCGGTAGTGGCTAGCGCGGCCAGCGGTTTAGCGCATGGTATTACGTGCGTTAAACCGCTAGTGCCCTTTATGTCACATATTCAAAATGGAAAGGGTAATTGCCATGCAGCAGGGGAATTTTAAGAAATTTAAGATTATTTGGGAGCCATTAACAAGATACTGTAAAGATTGAAATTACTGCATAGAATAAATATTCCCTTTTGTTCATACACGTCCAGAGTGGGGTAGGGGGGTGGGAATATTTTATGATTTTTTAATGCTTATAATTAATTGTTGGGTATAAGGGAGGGGGTATTTGATGCGAGTTAGAATTTGATGATATATTAAGTGATATTAAAGTATAAAATGATTGTATTTTATGTTACACTTATTGTGAGTTTTTTTAAAAATGAATAAAGATTTATTTTAAAAAAAAACTCCTTCTCATGACGTGCATTGCTTCTGTGGAGTTAATTGGCTAAAGCAAGAGGGGATCGCAAAATGTGGTTGGTATTTGAAATCATTAACATGTTTCTTAGAAACATTTAACATATTGCTAATTTAAAGCTCAGTAAAAGTGATACCACTCCATATGTTTATTGAGGCCATAAGGAAATAATGTTTTAAGGCGGAAAATCCACCTTTGTTCCTGCTGAGCCAGATATTTTTTATAATCCTATCTTTTTATATAGAAACAGGAAATCAGTATGTGGAAGTATCCACTGACAGTTTGGAGCTAACTTCTTAGAAAATCCCCAACAGGAAGCTCTTTCCTGTGTAAAATTAATAGCTACTTTTGTCCTTGAGCCCAATCATAATTGGGGGTTGAAATTATATTTCCGATATAAAGATGTGTTGTTTTTAAGTCATCATATTTTTGATTTTCCTAATTTCTCCCAGGCTACACAGGTGAGACGCCAGGCCTTTTAAGCCTTGCGCCCACAAGTATTAGCTCTGGGATCAATCTTTTTCCTACAATTTCCCAGTAAACGCTGTTTGAAATTTGAGGGTAATAATTGTCTTCTTTGATCCTAAATAATTGAAGAGTTTTATTGAGGGTAAGAGGAGTCCATCAGGGTTTGTGGTCACAGTAACCCCATCTGAAGGATAAGATGCATTAGAACAGGGGTAGGGAACTCCGGTCCTCGATAGCCGTATTCCAGTCGGGTTTTCAGGATTTCCCCAATGAATATGCATGAGATCTATTTGCATGCACTGCTCCCAATGCATATTCATTGGGAAAATCCTGAAAACCCAACTGGAATACGGCTCTCGAGAACCGGAGTTCCCTAGCCCTGCATTAGAAGTTCTGCCTCTTTGAATTATCATTTTCTCTCCTGGGAAGTTTTCCTATTAGTTTTTCCTAATTTGTATCCCTTGATGTCTCCAAATCAGGGGTGTTTTCACTCCTCCCGCTCCCTTTAAGGAATAATGTTGTTATATTTCTTTTTTCCTTAACATGTTTAATTGTGTCATTTACCCCGTTCTTTACAAAGCCACACTAGCGTTTTTACTGCCGGCCCTCGCGGTAACAGCTTCAATGCTCATAGAATTCCTATCCGTGTCCGAGTTGTTATCACCACAGCTAAAAATTCTAGCGTGGCTTTGTAAAGGAGGGGGTTAAAGTTTTGTGATTTAAATAAGATTAGATTGAAATTGCCTTAAGAATATAATTTTTCTGTTCAAGTTGGAACTTGGATTGAATTTTTGAAGAATAATAAATGTTTTATAAAATGTCACTTACCCCCTCTTATACTAAGGTGCGCTAATCAATTTAGGGCTCCTTTTACTAAGCCGCATTAGGGCTTTAACGTGCGGAATAGCGCACGCTACGTTGCCGCGCACGTTAGACCTTAATGCCAGCATTGAGCTGGCGTTAGTTCTAGAAGCGTAGCGCGCGGTAATTTCCTGCATGCCCTAAAAGCGCTAACGCAACTTAGTAAAAGGAGCCCTTAGTATGCGCTAAATTCTAACGTGTCCATAGACTAACATGCACGCATTAGCGTTTAGTGCGCGCTAAATCGATTAGCGCAGTTGAGTAAAAGAGGGCCTAAGTGTTCTGCCTAGCAACTACTGATGTTAAAAAAAGGTAAATTTATACTACTTATAGGGCTCCTTTTACAAAGGTGCGTTAGGGCCTTAACGCGTGGAATAGCGTGCGCTAAAATGCTACACGTGCTAGCCGCTACTGCGTCCTCTTGAGTAGGTGGTAGTTTTTCAGGTAGCGCAAGCTAAAAACTCTAGCGCACCTTTGTAAAAGGAGCTCATAGTAAAGATTCTAGAAATCTATGTAGGCATCCATACTGCAAGATTCTAGCTGCCCCATATAAAGAATTATGATCTCAGCACATCTGCTAATTACATTGATACTGCCTTCATGTCTGTTATTCCCTTCACTTGGCTGAAATCTTCCTTAATCTATACATGTGCCTGCTGTTTATTTTCTTTCAAGGTCTTGAACCACATTCCATTTGATATGGTTAATTTATATATTTCCTCCCTTGTGCTTCAGGTCATGAGGGCAAGTCACAGTCGCTAGGGCTTCTTACTACTATGCCTTACAATTAAATTATTAAATATGGGGATAGTAGGTTACAGTAATCAAAAATGCCAAAAACATCAATGAAGCTTACCTCCTAAAGAAAGCTCTGAAAGAGCTTAACACTTTTTCAACTCTTACTTTAAATATATAACATATGCCATCTCCATATAGCAGACCAGAAGGAAGTAAAAGTCTCAGATATGGGGGGGTCATACAGAGGGATGCACTCCAAACTTCCTATCTTAGTCACTGTCATAAAAACCTCCCCTTTGGACTGTTTGTAATTGCCTGGGGGATTGTTTGAACAATAGTTATTTCCCTGATGGGAGCCGCAAAACACTGATGGCATCGGATGGTATAGAGAAAGTCCGGGAATGATCTATTGAGTGTTTGAAGCTGAAATGTTCGATAGATATTAACTGCAAGTATTTATGAATCCTTCAGTAAATGCTAATTGATAATACTGTATGACTTTTATTAACAATATGGGAGATTGCTTAACCACAGTTGAAGAGTGAAGTTATATTTGCTACTGCTTTAAATCTCTAAATTGAACTGTTTTTTTTTTTGTTGTTTTTGTTTTTTTAGGAGCTTTTGAAGTTTGCTTTTTGAAAATTTCTTAATATTTTTGGGCACTAATTTGACACTTATGAATAATTTTGAATTAATAAGTTTTGAATTTTGCTGAGCACCAGAGGGGGGAGGTTTTTTATGCCAGTGACTGATATAGGGAGTTTGGAGGGTATTCCTCTGTATGACCCCCAACTATCTGAGGCTTTTCCTTCCCTCTGGTTTGCTATATGGAGATGCTAAACCCAAAAGCCCATACACTAGATTCAAATTAAATTGAAATAATGACTTAGGATCTCAAGCGCTCGCGGTTATAAGCTAATAGAACTAGTCTTGGCTCATAACTGTTTTGCAAGCTATCATTGGTCCTTACGCTTTTTTATTATTTATTTATTTATTTAGATTTTTATCCCGTCCTCCCAGTAGCTCAGAATGGTTTACAAGTAAACATTCACAATGGAGTGAATTGGACATACAAGATTATACAGTAGATTTAAATACTTGGACATATGAGACTGAGCAGCAGTTTAAATATAGGGACTATACAGCAAATTAAGAACAGTGGTTTAAATATAAGTAGTTTAGTTTAGATACGAGCTATTTGAGTATAGGCTGAGAGTGGATTATACAGAAATTTAGGCAGAAGATTAGAATGGAGAAAGAAGGGTAGAGGTGGGGTTTAAGGGGTTGGGTGTAGACTGAGGGTGACCTTTAGTTGAAGAGGAGGGTCTTTACCATTTTCCGGAATGTCATTAGGGAGTTCTGTAGTCTGAGTTGAGCGGGGAGTTGGTTCCAGAGTTGGGGAATGAAGTGGCTGTAGGAGCGTTTGCGGGCAGTTTCTAAGAGGAGGGACCTTCCAGGGGGAATGCATAGGCATATCTCCGTTTCTGAGCGGAGGGTGCAGGTGGGGATGTAGATGGGTAGCTTGGATTTTATGTAGGAGGGGGTGGTGGCATAAATTATTTTGTGTGCTATTGCCAGGGCCTTGAATGCACAGTGTTGGCTAATTGGGAGCCAGTGTTCAGCGCGGAGTGCTGGGGAGATGGGATCGTGGTAGTTGAGGCTGTGTAGGAGGTGGATAGCTGCATTTTGGACCAATTGGAGGCGCTTGAGATCTTTTCTGGTTATTCCATTCAATAGGGAGTTGCAGTAATCCATTCTGGAGAGAACATATGTGTAGAGGAGTTTGGCTAGGTCAGGTGTGGAGATGTAGGGTTTAATCCTTCTCAGTTGGCGGAGGTAGTAGAAGGAGGTAGAGACTACTTGGGATATGTTGGTGGCTAGTCATAGGTGTCCGTCTAAGGTTACTCCTAGGCTGCGTACTTGATCTGTTGCCGTTAGTAGAGTGGAGTCCTATAATAGTGTTGGGCATGTGTATTTGGTGGGTTTTTTTTCTGATCCATAAGAGTTCGGTCTTAGAGGCGTTCAGTTGTAGTTTGTTGTTTGTCATCCAGGTTTTCATGTCAGAGAGGCAGTGTTGGAGGTTAGCAATTTGGGACGATCGGTTTTCGCCTAGTGGGAGAAGCAGCTGGATGTCATCGGCATAGGAGTGGATTTTATTCAATTTAATATATATGCAAATTTTCTATTTCGTTTACTTTATATACTATTTACATATTATATCGTTCCTTATGTCATTCTTATATGATTCAGCTTCTTAAATTCATATTTATCCTTATTTCAACTTTATAATGTAACTATGATAATACTTAGCTCAGGCATATGTTTTTTGTACCCGGCCCTCTGGACAAAACAATGACGGAAGGACTCCGTTTCGCTCTCATTTACAATAGGAGAGCTTCATCAGGACCAGAGTGGTCAATACTTGTTATCACTGTCCAGATTGCAAACACCCATACGAAATTTCAGTTTTTCAAAAGATTCCTAAAAGATCTTTCCCCAAAACTTCTTTCTGGGCATCCTATGTTGTTTCCGGAATTAACCGTCATTGTTTTGTCCAGAGGACCGGGTACAAAAAACATATGCCTGAGCTAAGTATTATCATGGTTACATTATAAAGTTGAAATAAGGATAAATATGAATTTAAGAAGACTAGTTTCACAATATCAACATTTCTTTCAGCAATGCTATTTTTTGTATCTGTTTCCATTACTACAATGTCTGTGGTGTTCTCTGAATTTCAGTCAGATAATTTTCAAAACTGCGAAAAGGACAATTCTATAACTAGGCAGGTGCAGATACATACACAGAAAAACAACACTAAGGCAACATAAATTCACTACGCACTACTCTGTAAAGGAGAGCATAAGTTCTTTAGTCTGTAATGGGGATGTACACCTGGGCAGAGCATGAGTGGGACATGGATGTGTTTTCCATTTATTCATATAACATACAGAATACCGTTCTAAGGGCTAGATTCACTAAGGCCATGAATCAGATCCAATCCATGGCCGGGGGGCTGATTCATGAAGCGCCCTCATGCAAATGAGGGCGATCAGAATTACACCCCTAACTGACTGCACGGATCGCCAGATGGTCTGCGCATGCTCTGGCCCTCTGTGTCTGGCAGCAGGAAACAAAACTTATTTTAACTTTAGGAAACACTTTTTTTGCGAGCCTTACTTTTTCGTAAGCAAGAGAGTCGGGGCAGAGAGCAGGAGATGCAGTCGGAAAGGACGTGAGTGACTGGTCCTCAGCAGTCGCTTGTTTCTTGATCGACCAGCCCAGTCAGTGTTCCAGTTTTGGTTTAGTGAATCGCTGCCTGCCTACTTTGCATGCCGTTTCCCCTCATTTGCATGCGTGAATCGGATCAGAGGATGATCAGCCACGAGGTTAGTGAATCGGGTCAGAGGAAAATTGGGTCGCAAAGGGGTCACAAATCAATCGGTACACGATCAGTTTGCTTAGTGAATCGAGCCCTTAGACGTGCCCATTTACTCCTGCCATTGACTTGTGCAAGTGGACATACATAATAGAAAATGACACGGGGACAATTATTTCACCGTCCCCGCAGGAACTTATTTTCCCATCCCATCTCACTGAGTTCTTTTCCTGTCCCTGCTTCATTCCTGCAAGCGCCGTCCTCGTCCGCACAAGCTTCAGGCACTTTAAAATCATAAGTGCGGTTAAGGAGCTTACAGGAATGGGACAGGGACCGGGAAAGTGACAAAACTCGTGGGGACGGGGAAATTGAGTTCTTGCGGGGATGGTGAAAAATTTATCCCCCTTTCATTCTCTAATACATACCTTCAGGTATGCCAGTGTCTGTAGTGGAGTCCGGGTGTTCAGACACCATTATTGAATAGGTGCTCACTGCCCCGTAAAAGGGCAATTCTATAATGGGGTGCCCACATTTATGTGCCACATGAGTGCCTAAATGTATAGAATAGTCATTTATGAGCGGAAGTGTACACTTACCCATGAAAGTGACAGCTGGGCGATACAGTGCCATCTTTAAGGGCAACTATAAGTGGCATAGCAAGTAAATGCAAGAGAGGCCAAACTCATCTTTGCAAAAAGTAAATTCGACCACGTCTCACCGCTCCTTTCCAAGCTCCACTGGCTCCCGATGATTCCCAGAGTTCACTTCAAATGCATCTGTCTAACTTTCAAGATCCTCCACGGCATCCTCCCTCCATTAATTCCTCTTTCTTGGAATTCCTCAAATCTTAATACCACCAGACCTATCCAAAAATTGAAATTATCCTTCCCCTCACTAAAAGACATTTCCCACCCTGGAAAACTGGGGACTTCCCTCCTCTTCAGATTCATCGAGCTCTGGAACGGCCTAGCCTCCCCTCTCCGGAACCTGAGTGCTCTCCAACCCTTCCGCAAGCGTCTGAAAACCTGGCTTTTCTCAAAAACCTAACTCTCCCTCCTTCTGATATCCTAGCCCGCTGACACTCTTCCTTCTCCAATCTTCACCCAACCCTTCCTTGGAATTCCTTTCTCTTTATAATTCCTGTAAACCGTGCCGAGCTCCACAAATGTGGAGATGGCGCGGTATATAAACCCAAGATTTAGTTTAGTTTAGTTTAGAGTGAATACATGGGTGGAACATGGGAAGGGCTCCCACTTACACAAGCAGGGGGCAGTTCTATATAGTAGCACTTAAATTAAGGTACTATTGAAGGTGGTGGAGTCATTATTAGAACTGAGACTTCTTCCATGGGTTTGCATGAACCGGCTGCTGGTACTTACTTCCAGTGCTGCTACTCTTGGAATGTTTCTTTTTTAATTTTCTATTTCTTTGATCCCATAACATGATTGTGGACTAAATATGTTTATGTTTATTATTCATTTGATTCCCCGCCAATGCAGAAGGTCATAGTGGTTTACAATTTATACATAAATACAAAGAAAGGAACGCCAAAAAATAAAAGTAAAGTCCATAACCATAAAAGTAACCAATGACACATAATATCCCAACTGTGCCATCTAATTCTAATCAGCCCTCCTGAAGAGAACAGTTATAAACTTAGGGCTCCTTTTTTTTTTTTAGGGCCTTAACGCGCGGAATAGTGCACGCTAAAATGCCGCGTGCGCTAGCCGCTACCGCCTCCTCTTGAGCAGGCGGTAGTTTTTCGGGTAGTGCGTGCTAAAAATGCTAGCGCACTTTTGTAAAAGGAGCCCTTAAATTTAACAAATGATTGTTCTGCCCGAATAAGGGGAGGCAGATTATTCTATAAAAAAGAGGAAATAAAAATCTTTGAACTAAAAAAAAAAAAAGGGGGAAATAAAGTAGTTTTCTAAGTTGATTTCCACTTTGTATCGATTTCCTTATTGTTTCTAATCTGTATTCATGTTTTATTGAAAATGCTTGTTTTGTTTTCCTAAAATGCATAAATAAAAATAATTTAAGAAGTAAATGAAGGTGCTACAATGGGGCACACTAAGAGGCAATTCTGTAATGGCATTAAAGCATTCTTAATGCATTACAGATTACAAGCACAAAGCTGCTTTAATGTGCCAAAACTTAGGAACAACCAATTAACCCAGATCAATGGCTGGTGTAAATTGTCATGGCTAAGTTCACCATTCAGCTTGTGCAACTAACAGTATTCTATAAGCAGTAGCGTAGCGAGGGTGGGAGGCGCCCGAGGTGGTGGTAGCTCCTCCTCCTTCTCCCCCCCCCACTCCCTGCCACAAGCACGTGCCCCTTCCCTCATACTTTAACTTCCCCGGTGTGAGCAGCATCACCAAATCTCCCTCTGTCACTTCCTGGTTGTGGGACCAGGAAATGACATTAGAGGGAGAGCCAAGGCTGGCGTAAACAGCAGGTTAGAGCTGCTGCTTGCACCGGTGAACAGCTAGAGGTACAGGGGAAAGTGAAGGCCCGCCCGCCAGTGCAGGGGTGAGAAGGAGTAAGGTGGCAGAGGAGAGGTGCCAGTGCCCCTACCAAGACGGTGCCCATGGCAGTCCGCTCCCACCCCCAGCCCCACAAGATGACATAGTTCATTCTCCACCCACATATACAGCCCATTTCTGGTTACATGCTATGCAAATTGTATGCCAATTGTATATAGTAGCACCAGCCACGTATGCATGTAATGGTGCCAGTTTTGTGCAAATATGCCACTATTCTGGAAATTTGGTGTGCAACTGTAACTTTAGGCGCACCTTGTAGAATTTTGCCCTTATAGGAGACTGTCCTATAATTAGGCACAACTTATTTGGTGTCTAGATGCAGTGCGCTGAACAATAATTCTATGTTGGTATCTTTAATAACATGCTAAAATAAGATGACATCTACATTTAGGCATGCCCACTTACACTTGGTCAATAGCAGGTGTAAATGTGTGCACTGAAATGCAACATGTAACAGAGAAAATTCTATACTTTATATGCATAAATGTTGGAAACACCAAGCCCCACCCAGGTACCTCCACTTGCATACACACTCTTGCTTTTATATGCTAAACAGGTTGTGCATTAAGGGCCAGATTCTATAAAAGACACCATAAATTAGGCATAAGAACATAAGAATAGCCTTACTGGGTCAGACCAATGGTCCATCAAGCCCAGTAGCCCGTTCTCACGGTGGCCAATCCAGGTGACTAGTACCTGGCCAAAACCCAAGGAGTAGCAACATTCCATGCTACCAATACAGGGCAAGCTGCTGCCTTCTCAAAATGCTAGGGCCTGGAAGAACCACAGTTTCCCCTTCCTGCCTCTCAATCCCTTGCAGTAGTGTGTGTGTGTGGGGGGGGGGGGGGGTGGACAAAAGAATGAGAGGCAGGGATAGGAAGTAAAGCTCACAGTTCCTCCAGCCTGCTGGGGAATTGAGAAGGCAGGGGCAGGAGGAGAAATTAGTAATTGGGGCTGGGGAGACTTAGTCTCCCCAAGCCTCTTATACAGTGCATCTGGAGATCACTCTGAGGAAAGGGATGTTACCAGTGGTGTGCCTCAAGGTTCTGTTCTTGGGCCTGTTCTTTTTAACATTTTTATAAGCAATATTGCTGAAGGGCTGTCAGGTAAGATTTGCCTCTTTGTGGATGATACCAAAATCTGCAATAGAGTAGACTCTCCAGATGGTGTGAATGCATGAAGAAAGACCTAGCAAAGCTTGAAGAATGGTCTGAAATCTGTCAGCTAAAATTTAATGCTAAGAAATGCAAGGTCATACATTTGGACTGCAAAAACCCGAAGTAACGGTACAGGTTAGGGTGTGAAGAACTTTTGTGCACAACAGAAGAGCGAGACTTGGGTTGAATGTGATGATCTTATTAAGGTGGCCAAACAGGTTGAAAAGGTGAAGGCGAAAGCTAGAAGGATGATAGGGTGCACAGGAAGAGGTATGGCCAGTAGGAAAAAGGAGGTATTGTTGCCCCTGTATAAGACTCTGATGAGACCTCATTTACAATTCTGGAGACCGTACCTTCAAAAAGATATAAAAAGGATGGAGTCGGTCCAGAGGAAGTTCTACTAAAATGGTGTGTGGTCTTCATCATAAGACATATAGGGACAGACTTAAAGATCTCAATCTGTATACTTTGGAGGAAAGGTAGGAGAGGGGAGATAAGATAGGGACGTTTATTTATCTACGTGGTGTAAATGTGCATGAGTTGAGTCTCTTTCAATTGAAAGAAAGCTTGGAATGAGAGGGCATATGATGAAGTTAAGAGGTGATAGACTCTGGAGTAATCAAAGGAAATAATTTTTTACAGAAAGGGTGTTAAAATGCATGGAACAGTCTCCCGGAAGAAGTGCTAGAGATAGAGACTGTGTCTGAATTCAAGAAGACGTGGGATAGGCACGTGGGATCTCTCAGAGAGAGAAAGAGATAATGGTTATTGCGGATGGGCAGACTAGATGGGCCTTTATCTGCCATCATGTTCCTATGTTTCTATTTCTATCTATGACCCTTTGCTCATGCTACTATAATTTTTTTCAGTCTTAAATGGGAAAAAAAGTGTTTTCCCAGCAATAATAAAATCAATGAGATGGGAAATTAAACTATTCTGGTCATTTAAAAGGCAATTCTATAATTGGATGGCTACAATTAGATGCCTGGAGGGTACATGGTAGGAGTTTATTCTGTAAACTAGGAAAGTAGAGACTTTTCTTTATGAAATTCTAGCATAACTGGGTATATACGTGCTTAGTCACCTAGGCATAAACACTTATACCAGCCATTAAACTTGTGTGTTAATATCTAATTGCTGCAGATACTCATGTAATGTACATTATGTGCTTAAGTCTGACCTTTACCTAAGCTCTGCCTATGTGTACACCACCTTAGAAATACATACTATGGGCTCCTTTTACTAAATGGCACTAGCTCATTTAGTAAAACCCAGCATATGTAAGTTAAGCAGGTAGTTACAGAATAGCACTTAGGTGGAATTTTGGCAGTTATGTATGTATGTACCATTGTTCTAAATATGTATGTGTAAATGGGTACATAAATGTTGCCTCGTATGTTATGGAAGTTCCCCCATTAATATACATGACAAGCCTATGCCAGCAAGATTAATGAGAGCACAGGGAAGTGAGCATGTTAAAAGACTTGTTGCAAGTCACACTATGAGAATATGGCATAGATGAGACCCAAGCCTTTGTTTCCAGGTTTCGCAGCTTTTTGCTCTAACCACTAGCCAACACTGCCAGAAATTTGGGGCAAGATGCCAGACGCCCAGACTGAGTGAGAACATGGACCATAAGATTGTGACAATCGGGTAATTATGGTTTATGAATTTCAGCTTTAATCTGCAGTTCAGCGATTCCTGATTAAATATCTGTTAAGCACAATTAAAGTTTGTGTTGTGTTTCCCTGCCTTGATCAGAATAATTATGGACTACGCATTTCATGTCAAAAGTAGCAAGAGGAAATTTTCATGAATGAATATCGCTTCTTAAAAGCAATTTTATAGCACCAGCTGTTGCTGGCTTTTATTTTATATTTTAGTGTTACCAGTAGAACGATAATCCTGTTAATGTTCAAAAAACTTGTCAGAAGGAGAAGGATGCAGTTTCTGTTTTATGGCGGCTTGTGAATGGGCACAACGAAGGGCAAACGTGAGGAGCAAGAGGTTCAGCTGGAGCCTTTATATTTGATTGTGCTACAAAGAAGAGGAAAAGAGGTGTGAACAAGAAAAAAAACAGAAAAAGATTAACTTTCTCAGATCAGTGCACAGCATTTTAAAAATGTTATTCTGATTTAATTCCCCTTTAAAGTATTTTGATGGTGAGAGATTAAAATGAAAAGCGCTTGGGGACAACTAGATAGCAAGTTAGGTTGTCAAAAGGATTCAGTGTGTTTCCCTTATAGGTTGCGTCTGCTAAAAACTTTCAAGGACTGAAAACTGTTTGGTGCTTATGTAACATGTGTGGATGATCTTGCTCTAGTCCTTCGTGTTTGTAGATTTGCATTAAAAAGATTCACCCCTTCTTTTACTAAGCTTTTTAGCGTGCTAAATAGTAGTGCGCACTAACCGCTAACGCATGCATGTTATCCTATGGATGCGTTAGCAGTTAGCGCACACGTTGATTTAACACGCATTAAATCCACATAGCATGCCTTTGTAAAAGAGGGCCTCAATATGGTTGGCACTAATTAAACAGGTTGCGAATGTGAAAAGAAAGACAAAGATTGAAAGCACTTGGAAAGTGAATTACCGTCTCATTCTCCTGAAGTAGTGAAACTTTAGTGTTGAAAAGTACATGAAACACAAAATTATGGCAAATAAAGACTGCACAGCTTATGCACATGAACAACTAAAAAGGTAAATTGATATTTATGGACAAAGAGGCACTTGTATAACTGAGCATCTCCATTTAAGCACCCTGAGGGTTTGCAGTAAGGGACTTCTGCTATAAAGGAACTTGGATTCCAGTAGAGAATACTAGCATAACCCACCATCAATGCGTCTAATATTTAGGTACCCACATTTATACCACCTATAGAGCTGGCTTAAGTGCAGGCACCTTAATGTTGCAGGTATCCACTACTCGTATCTTTATATTTTGCACAACACGGGGAGCCATGCAGCACTGTTTTTCTTTTTATTATATGCACAGTCTGGCTTCTTAGGGGTTCAGTTTATTTTCAAAAGTTCCTCTACGTCTACTTGCATGCTCCTACCTCCATTTATATATAATTACGTTACGCGCCTGTTTGTTTACACCTACTTCATGCTCATGATGTAACTGCGCTGCATTCCTGCAGCCTCTCTTGTTGTAAACCGTCTTGAACTGAAAGGTATGACGGGATATAAATAAAGCTATTATTATTATTATTATTATTAAAACCATAATAGTACATTTTTAAGAATATGTGTTGAAGAAATTTGATAATACTTTATATTTATCAGGGGCAAGTTAAGAAAACAAAGACGTCCAAAAAACGGCATAAAGCAGCAGACATCCTAATTACTAGGACGTCCAAGTGCTGATTATGGAAACCGTCTTGCTAGATGTCTTATGAGGCGTCCAAGCTGCTATGTATCCAGAGGTCAAGGGGGCATGTTGAAGGCATGTTATGGGCAGGCTTGAGCATGCTTAACACTTGGATGTCTTGCAGCGATAATCAAATATTTCCCAAGACGTCCTTGATGGAACTTAAACATCCAGAGCTAGACCTCTTATAAAAGTGTATAAGGGGCGCTAAAGGGAATCCAAAAGCGACCAGGCAACCACTGGATGCATGAAGGTATGACCCTCCACACTCCCCCAGTGGTCAGTAATATGATGTCACAGTAGTCACAGCTGGCTATATTCTTGAAAACAGTTGTCATCTTGATGTACCATCTCACTGCTATTGATAGTCTGTTTTTCACATCACCTTGTTTAAATTAATAAACATTTTTAACATGTCCCTTCTGTCTCATGTTCTTTCTTGGCATAACGTCATATGGCTATGAAGACGATATCACCATCCTCCTGCCTTTCGACCAAACCACCCCCAATACAACGAACAAACTACACATTTCACTAGAAACAGTGTCAAAATGGATGGGAGACCACAAATTAAACCTGAACCAAGACAAAACCAAATTCTTACTTCTAGAAAGAAACAAAATCCCAACCATAACAAACCTAGAAATAAACTCCATCACGTATCCCTTACAACCCAACCTAAAACTGCTGAAAATAATGATAGACAAAGGCTGCACCATGCAACTTCAAATCAGCAAAATGGTTCAGAAGGCATTTGCAACCATGCGCAACTTAAGACAAATCCGAAAATACTTAAAAAATGAGCAATTCAAACTCGTAGTACAAGTGTTAATCCTAGGACTCCTGGACTACTGTAACATACTTTACCTGTCTTGCCCTGCCAACATGCTAAAACAATTACAAACAGTCCAAAATCCAGCCCTAAGACTAATATACTCGCTGAAAAAATACGACCACATTACCTTAGCTTTCCAAGACTCACACTGGCTCCCAGTACAAGCACACATACAACACAAATTCTACTGCACTCTAGTCAAAGCCCTAAATGGAAATGGACCAAGCTATCTGAACAACCGCCTAATCAGGAAAAATACATCCAGACTAAGGAGAACGCAAGCATACTTTATCCACCCTCAATCAAAGGCAAGCAAAGCAAAAAAAAAATATATATGTCGGTCTACTAGCCACCAGAATAGCGAAAATAGACCGCCACCTCTCAAATCTGCTTACCACGACGACCTACTACAAAACATTCAGGAAAGAACTGAGAACCATACTATTCAAGAAATTTGTCAAATGATCTAACCAAACTGTATCGACCCTTCCCAGATCCCAATTCATACTATAGCTATCAACCTTGTAATCTCCCTGGGAATTCCCAGGCTAATTTTTTGTAAACCACCTGTATTCTGTACTTGTAGAGGGTCTATCTGTGTTCTGCATGTGTTAAAGAGGTATTGGCAGGATAGAAGACATCAATGTAATGTAATATGTCTGGCCTGTTCAAGGAAGAATTTCCTTTCTGGCCGGTAAATGACTTATTTCTCTTAGCCTGGCACTATTCGGTGAGCATTTTCTGAATGTGTCATTACGGTAATTGCTCAGTCCTCATAACATTCCATTCTATGAGATACCGAATAGCCGTTATTATTTCTAGGAGAATTAAGATCTTCTGATAGCCTAAAGTACTATGTAGCACTGTTTTTAACTCAGGGGAAGGTATCCTTCCTATGTGGAGAACATAGGCCCAGCAAATCCATATCTCCCTACTGTAGTCACAGGATCGGGACACACTTGTTTTCAGAAAAACAATTGCAAACTGCAGTAACTTTAAACATCACCTTGTAATTAGCTTTTCAAGTCTTGTAATTATTGGCAGAGAATGTTGGGATAACATTTAGCATGGTAGCCAGTAACATCAAGTAGGTTGATAATGTCCTACCACATATATTCATATGTCTTTATGAAATGCAGTGGGTAAAGTCCACAGAATATGGGAAGGTTAGGCCTCATAATGTCCTTTTCAGTCACTGGAATGCTGCCATCTACTTGTGATCTGGATTGGCCACAGTTGGAAACTAGATCTGACCTTTGGACAATTGGCCTATCCAGTCTGGCCATTGTTGTGCCACTCTGGCCAGTGTCTTAATGAGAGACTATATCCTTGCAACTCCTGCAGTAGGAGCATGACTGAGACTTGCTGCAGGAACTGCATATGGGGATCAGGGGGGAAACCTTGTAGGGGGTGCTGACATATCAGTAGGGCCTTGGGGCTGGGCAGGCAGCCCCCAAGGCTCCTCTGTCTCCTCCTCCTTCTTCACCCTCCAGGGGTGGCATGTGTGACTCTGTGCCCTGGCATGGCACCTCCTATGCCCCCTGGTCAACCTCCACTTTCTGCTCCTAGCCCTCTTAGCCCTAGGACTCCGGGCCCTCCTCCTTGGCCAACTGATGTTGGCCTGTGTGTGGTAATGACATAATTATGGTGACCATATCATACATAGGTTGCATATTAGTGCTGTTGAGAGTCAGGAGGCAGGATATGACACAGGTATGTGTTTTTTCTGGCACCAGAGAGTCAAGTCTGAGGGGTGACCAGAGCAGTGTGTGACAGAGGTTGGAGTGGTCCATTGATGATGCACAGATGGGACCATTGTGAGTGGACAGGACTGTGGGAGCAGATGTGTTGGGAATCATATATATTCTGATGCTGATGAAGCCCACCAGGGGAACTTGTACTTCCCAAGCATTGCCCCAACTGTGGAGATGGCATGGTTGTGGTTTGAGGGTAGGGGATGTGGCCTTTGGGTGCCAATCTGTGTGGGATGGTAATGTAGGTCCTTACTGATATAGAATCTTTAGGGGTACATAGAGAAGGGAGGAACACATATGGATATAGGTGAGGTTCTGTGGGATGGGGGGGAGAGAGATTTTAGAGGAGGCCCTGTGCTATGAATATATACTGGACTTCTTGTTTTGGATTTTCAAGTATGTCATATAGGGCAGCACCCAAATCTGTGGAGCTGACTGTGGTATATGCAATGAGTATGGTTTGGGGTATGTGAGGGATTATCATTTTGAGGGGCTGGGGATAGAGTTAGTGTATGAGGATATAATGAGTGCCCATTATCATTGTACTGTCCTTCATCCCTTTTCCTTCTATCAGCTGATTGTGTGGCGTAGTGGTGTGGGTTGAGGTGGTGCAGTGCCAGGGTTTGGAGATTTGATACTCACTTTCTCTGAATGTGTTTCTTTTTCCCCCCAGCTGCAGCATTGAACAATTTATCAGTGTGTGGGAGAATATATCATTTAGAAATGATGGATATTGGTGGATATATGGCTTCCCCCTCACCCAGTCCTTCCCTTATCATCTCATTGAATGAGGTCATGGGAGTAGCAGGTGCAGAGAAGAGGTGGGCGCATTGCATCTAGGACATGATGGGTGACTAGGAAGGTTATAGAGTTATTTTGTGGGAGGGGTACTTACATTGAGCTGTGAGTGTGAGGCACTGTCTCACATGCTGGATGAGGGCTGTGTTGTCATGCTGCACCCACCTATAGTGATGCCTGAAGCACTGTAAGACACAAGTTAGTGGAGAATGGGGTCAAGTGATGGACCTTATTGGCTTCACATACATGATTGTTACTGGTGACATGCTATGCAATTCTTCACACTTGGCCTTAGACAAATAGCATCAGTCTGCTTGCAGGGAGGGTTGATTAGGGGGCAGGGGGGCTAGCGGGGGCTGACAAAATTGGAGCCCCTCATATTAGGAGGGCATTGGTGTTGTGTGGGGCCCCTGACAGCTCCTAAGACCCTAAGGAGCACAAGCTGCCTGTGTCTAGGGCTTAGATAGAAGAAGCCACTGGCTGACACCTCTGGAGGGTGTTCAGGGAGGCGCTATGGGGAGGGCCTCCTCTCATGGAATTCAAACAGGTGCCTCCTCACTCTCTCACTCACACACTCTGGGGGTCACTCTCTCACCCTCTCTCTTTCACCTTTTTACCCTCTCTGTCTAACTCTCTCACTCTCTCTAGCTGTCATTCTCACACTGTCTCACATACTAGCATTTTCTCAGTCTCTGTCTCACTTTTACTCTCTCTGTCTCTTTTTTTTTCTGCACTAAACCTCCTCTACCACCACATTCCTCAATACACCCATAAAGAATTGTCATTCCACATGTGCAGGGCTATATATAGAAGTGCAGGACATCGGAAACATCCTGTTATTACCACAGTGACATTTTGATGCCATCAGGGATGTTTTCTAGCACAGCTTTAGATGTGTTGCAGGTCATATAATTAAAACTTGTGGGATGTCTAACTTGGACATCTTAGGGGTCGTATAATCAGAACCCTTAGAAGTCCAGTAGCCGGTGATTTTGGAGACGTTTACCTATTTGATTTTCGAAACGTCCTGTTCTTCCTACTAAGTCAGACTTAGATGTCCTATCAAAAATGCCCCTCCATGCATCCTAGGTATGCTTAGTCATATTGCTGTAATCTACAGTGAATCTTTAAGGTATGGGCAGAATATAAGTATTTGTATTTTTGACTACATATTTGTATTTTTAGTGTGTGGTTTCTTATTCTGTACTTGGAGAGGGTCTATCTGTGTTCTGCATGTGTTAAAGAGAGCAGGTATTCTGTAAGCACTAAATATATGTATAGCAGGGACACTTTTTGGGCTTGCGAGCTACTTTTAAAATGACCAAGTCAAAATGATCTACCAACAATAAAATTTTTAAAAAACACAAAGCACACTGTATGCAGAGAAAATGTTAATTATCATTTATATTCCGGGTTTTTTTCCAAAGAGGTCAAGGCAGATGATTCTATGCACTGTCACCTCAGTAACAACCATACAAAAATAGACAAATATATCCCCTCCCTTTTTACTAAACCGCGATAGCAGTTTTTAGTGCAGGGAGCTGCGCTGAATGCCCCGCGCTGCTCTCAACGCTCATAAGCTCCCTGCACTAAAAACTGCTATTGCGGTGTAGTAAAAGGGGGCCATAGTGCAAAATATAAACAGCAGATATAAATTCTCAAAATGGGCACATTTTGATCACTAAATTTAAAATAAAATCATTTTTCCTACCTTTGTTGTCTGGTGATTTCATGAATCTCTGGTTGCACTTTCTTCTTCTGACTGTACATCCAATCTTTCTTCCCTTCTTTCAGCATCCTATATGCTTTCCTCTCCTCCAGATCTCATTCTCTCCCCCTGTTTTTTCTTCCTCTCTCCCTGCCCTTTCTTTCTCCCTGCCTCCCTTTCTTTTTTTCTCTCTTCATGCCCCCTTTCTTTCTGTTTCCCTGCCTGCCCCCTTTCTTTCTTTCTCCCTGCCCTCCCCCAAGCCACTGCCGCCGCCATCGGGGAACAGGCCCCCAAGCCACCACCGCACCAAGCTCTCACTGTAGAAGTGTCGGGCTGATCAGCATTCCTCTCCCCGATGTCAATTCTGCCATTGGAGAGGAAGTTCCGGGCCAGCCAGTTAGTGATTGGCTAGCCTGGAACTTCCTCTCTGATGGCAGAATTGACGTTGGAGAGAGGAAGGCTGATCGGCCCAGTAGATCACGAAGGCAACGCGAGTCTATCACGGAGCCCGGGATGGGCTCCCCGATCGACTCACCTTGCCTTCGCGATATACCGGTCGATCGCGATCGATGTATTGGGCACCCCTGATGTTTAGGATTCATCTGTACTAATCTGACTTGTTTAATTTTCCGGTAGGTGTATGAGATCCTTTAGTGCTAACTGCAATGTTTATACCGATGCCTTTTACTAGATATGCCCTTGTTGTGTGACTTCTGGAAGTTAATGCTATTAGGATATGGTAGAATTGCTCTGTAGGTCCTGAGTGACATTTGAAGTGTTTTGCATTAATTCACAATATGTATGGAACTGGATTTTGGATTGAAATTTAGATCACGCTTTTCTCAGCAGTAGCTGAAGTTGAGGTTACATTCAGGTATAGTAATTATTTTCCTGTGCCTGGAGGGCTTACAGTCTAAATTTGGACCTGAGGCAATGAAGGGTTTAGCGACTTTCCAAGATCTCAAGGAGCAGCAGCAGGATTTGAACCAACTTTCCTGTTTAGCCTGATACTCTAACCATTAGGTGCAAAAGCCTCGTGGCTATTTGGCAACCTAACAAAAAAACAGATAAGCAAACCAATTTATGGTTGCCAATAACAACAGGATTTCTGTTACAATGCTGTTGAACACCACTATTCACATGGCCAACGGGAAGATGCTGGACTGGGGAGCTAGGATTGACTAGGAGGCAAATGCTAAAGTACCTGCGTATATTTCTTGAATACTGAAAACCCTGTTCTGTTAAATATATTGTATTTTGATTTTGTTTTTGGGCACATAGTTCCCTGGAGTATATTTAGTGTGCATATTCTCATCAGTAACAGAGGTACTAGGGGGAAGCAGCTGGTACAGTTGCACCAGAGAGACTGTGAAGGGTTCTTCACTACTGTGTTAGCAAATGCCCCTACTGTCCCTTTGCTGCTGTGCTAAGTATTACCTGCTCCTCTAAGAATTTTAACTTGCTGCATCACTCTCCATTCTACCTTCCCTAGACCTGCCATCACCTTAACCTCCTCAAATAGCTGAGTGACCAACTGCCTATGGATAGAACATATTTGTGAAGAAGGTGATGTCTATATCTGCACGTGGAGGCAACATTTTGCAAATGGTGAACATATAGACCCGTCTAAAATATGTGTATTGTACCCCACTCCTCTCACTACCACAACTGATACCAATATAGAAATTAAAGCCCTCAGAACTACAAGATCCACATTCAGATATTCTGAAGTAGCTGACAAATCCACATATACCGTATAGTCATTGGAAGGCTGGTATATATGTGGATACTGATGCAGTGCTGGCCCACACTTGGAAGATAGGGCTGCTATAGTGGTGTTCACATACAAGTAGTGGCATTGTGTGCCATTTCCCTATGTAGGTTACTCATGTAAGTAGCAGTGGTGTAACTTATGCATGAAACCATGATGTCCAGGATCAGCTCAAAGCATAGACTAGATTAGCACTGGCTCAGGATACCACAAGCCTGCCTCACTGTCCCCTCATTCCCACCCTGCAGCAGCCACTTCCTTGCTGATCCAAGCATCATCTCCCGCCCTCCATAAGTCCAGTATCTCTCTCTTTCTATCCTTCCCCTCTGCCAGCAGGTTGGGTATTCCCCCCCCCCCTGCCTCTCTCTTGTACCCTCCCAGGGTCTAGCAGCTCCCCCACTCTGTCAACCCCTTACCACCCCCCCCCCCCCCCCAGTTTTCCTCTAATGCTGGCATCCTGCCCTCTCTGGATGCCTAGGGGCTGAATGCTGTATATGAATCACTACTGCTGCTGACAACCTCTAGAGGGGGAAAATGCATTTAAAGTTAGACTGGGGGAGGTGGGGCTAGGGTGAGAAAGACGAAGAGCTACTGGATCATAAGGGTTGAGAGAGGTGGAGATACCTAATTCAGGAGCTGAAGGGAGGGAGAGAGAGATACTAGACAATGGGAGGGAGGGAAGAGAGAGGGATGTCAAATCTGGGGGCAGAGGAAAGAGGACTGGAAGGAAGAAAGAATGGAAGAAAGTTTGTACATAGGGATGGAGGGGAAGTAGAAAGGGAAAATGCTGCACATGTAGGGAACATAAGGAGACTGAAGAGAGATGTTAGACATGGTGGGGGGGAGTCAAGGGTACACAGAGAGCAGATCTGAATCAAGGAGGGATTGTATAGGGAGATGTTGGACATAAAGAGAGAGATGGGAATAAAGTGCAGTTGTGGAGATGGAGAGATATTAGGAGAGAGTGTGCAGGTAGGAAGTGGGAATTGGGAAATAGAAGATGCTGGACATAGGAGGATATAGGGAGATAGAAAATACTGGCAAGGGGGACATATGAAAATGGAGAGTAGATACTATATGAAGGAGCAAAAGAAATAGGTCCTTGGAGGGGAGATGTTGGACACTCCCATTGCCCATTGGGGTGAGTCAGGATTATGCGAGCTAGGTAGGTGGGAGCTGATGGGGATGTCAAGAGGAAGGGATGTCAAGATGTGAAGAGGAGGGGCACTGAAGCCAAATTTGGCTTAGGGCACAAAATCCCTTGATCCAGCCCTAACAATGTGTTTTTGGTTCCACATTACATAGTGGCCTCTAGTAGGCCTTCTTTAGGAAGCAACAACAACACAACAAGATATGTGTTACTTGGTTCCTTTGTCTAAAACTATGAACACCTGACTTGGCTCAGTGATTAAGGCTGCTTGTTTCATCTTCCCCAGGTGGTATGTTTAAATCCACAGGAAACTCAGATATATGTGCTATCTGGTTCCTTATTTAAGAGCACCAACATGGCAACCAGGAAACATAGAAACATCTCTGAGGTAGAGAGCAATCTCCTGGCATACCTAGTACTCTCTAATGAGGGCACACTGTTCCATCTAGATGGGTGGAGGCTAAACTTTACTGCAGCACAGAATGTCTGGAAATCAGTCCCGATGACCCTGGAAAAATAAGCAGAAATCATGTGTTCATGTGCACCTTCTCCAAAACTGTTACATACCCATATAACAGAGGGATGTCACCTATGAAGGGTGGCACTTAAGCACCTAACAGTCAGAATGCTTTATTATCCTATATGACAGTGGTTTTAAAACCTGTCCTGTGGGACCTCCAGCCAGTCAGATTTTCAAGATATCCCTAATGAATATGCATGGGACAGATTTGCATGCCTGTCACTTCTATTATATGCAACTGCCTTATGCATATTCATTAGGGATATCTTGAAAACCTGACTGACTGGGGGTCCCCCAGGACAGGTTTAATAGCCACTGCTGTATGATATCTTGTCACTAAAGTAACAGTGCAATGGTGACTCTGAGAATTGGACATTGTAGGGTGTCCATGCTGATCAGGGTTAAGCTGACAGGAGGGGAAGGAGCTGACATCAAATTGGGATTGTACTATCGCCCACCAGGACAGTTAGAAGCAAATGACCTGGAACTGGAGGCCGAACTGAGGCAGGTGTGCAAAAGTGGAAGGGTGGTGGTTATGGGGGATTTCAACTATCCGGGAATAGACTGGGACATTGGGCACTCAAATTGCACGAGAGAAACTAAATTCCTAGAGGCGATAAGGGACTGTTTCATGGAGCAGCTGGTCACAGAACCAACGCGAGGGGATGCCACTCTAGACCTAATCCTCAACGGGCTAGAAGGACCCACAAAGGAAGTGGTGGTAATAGCACCATTAGGGAACAGTGATCACAACATGATCCAGTACAAATTAAACATGGGAGCATCAAAGGTAAAAGAACCAAAACGACAGCACTCAACTTCAGAAAGGGAAACTACAAGGACATGAGGAAAATGGTAGGAAAAAAGCTCAGCAGCAACTCAGGGAAGGTGAAGACCGTAAAGGAAGCCTGGACACTGCTTAAAGACACAGTGCTCGAGGCACAAGACCTGTGCATCCCAAGGTTTAGGAAAGGGTGCAAAAAAAAAATCGAACTAGAAACCCAGCATGGATAACATCTGCAGTTAAAAAGGCGATAAGCGACAAGAAATCATCCTTCAAGAAATGGAAAAATGATCCAACAAAGGAAAACCAGGAAGAGCACAAAAGACACCAGAAAGAATGTCATCGAGAGGTCAGGAAGGCAAAGAGAGAATATGAGGAAAGACTGGCAGGAGAAGCAAGAAACATCAAACCCTTCTTCAGGTATGTGAAAGGGAAACAACCAGCCAGAGAGGAAGTGGGACCACTGGACGACGGAGACAGGAAAGGAGCGATAAAGGAGGAAAAAGAGATAGCTGAAAGGTTAAACAAATTCTTCTCGTCGGTCTTCACCAGAGAGGACACATCCAATATCCCAGAACCCGAGGTGATTATAAACGGAGAACACGACGAAAGGCTGGTACAACTAGAGGTAAGCAAAGAGGATGTCCTCAGACAGATAGACAGACTAAAGAGCGACAAATCACCAGGTCCGGACGGCATCCACCCAAGGTACTAAAAGAACTGAGAAACGAAATAGCAGAGACACTTCGCCAAATATGTAACCTCTCCCTAAAAACTGGGGAGATCCCAGAGGACTGGAAAATAGCAAATGTCACGCCCATCTTTAAGAAGGGATCAAGGGGTGACCCGGGAAACTACAGGCCTGTGAGCTTGACCTCGGTTCCTGAAAAGATGATGGAAGCAATGGTAAAGGACACAATCTGCGAACACATAGAAAACAATGGACAACTGAAGGCGAGCCAGCATGGCTTCTGCAAGGGAAGGTCATGCCTCACGAACTTGCTGTACTTCTTTGAGGGAATAAACAGTCAGATGGATAAGGGTGAATCCATAGACATCATTTACCTTGACTTCCAAAAAGCCTTCGACAAGGTACCTCACGAACGGCTACTTAAAAAACTGTGGAACCACGGGGTGCAAGGGGATATCTACCGATGGATCAAACACTGGCTAGCGGGCAGGAAACAGAGGGTTGGAGTCAAGGGCCAATACTCAGATTGGCAATGGGTCACGAGCGGAGTTCCGCAGGGGTCGGTGCTGGGACCTCTACTATTCAATATATTTATTAACGATCTGGAGACGGGGACAAAATGTGAGGTTATCAAATTTGCTGATGACACCAAACTCTGCAGCAGGGTTAGAAACACGGAAGACTGTGAAGACCTACAAATGGACCTAACGAGACTGGAAGACTGGGCAAAAAAGTGGCAAATGAGTTTTAACGTAGAGAAATGCAAGGTCATGCATGTAGGGAAAAAGAACCCGATGTTCAACTACAAAATGGGGGGAACACTGCTAGGGGTGAGTAACCTGGAAAGGGTTTCATCACTGAAACCATCAGCGCAATGTGCGACAGCCTCAAAGAAAGCAAACAGAATGCTGGGCATCATCAAAAAGGGTATCACAACCCGGACGAAGGAAGTCATCATGCCGCTGTATCGCGCAATGGTGCGCCCGCACCTGGAGTACTGTGTTCAATACTGGTCGCCGTACCTCAAGAAGGACATGGCGGTACTCGAGGGAGTGCAGAGGAGGGCGACTAAGCTGATAAAAGGTATGGAAAATTTTCCATACGCTGACAGGTTAAAAATGCTGGGGCTGTTCTCCCTGGAGAAGAGGAGACTTAGAGGGGACATGATAGAAACCTTCAAAATCCTTAAGGGCATAGAGAGAGTAAATAAGGACAGATTCTTCAAACTGAGGGGAGCCACAAGCACTAGGGGTCACTCGGAGAAATTGAAAGGGGACAGGTTTAGAACAAATGCTAGAAAATTCTTTTTTACGCAGAGGGTGGTAGACACATGGAACGCGCTTCCGGAGGAAGTGATAGGCCAGAACTCTGTACAGGGGTTCAAGAAGGGTTTGGATAGGTTCCTGGAGGATAAAAGGATAGAGGGGTACAGATAGAACTTGAGGTAGGTTATAGAAGTGGTCAGAAACCACTTCGCAGGTCGCAGACCTGATGGGCCGCCGCGGGAGCGGACCACTGGGCAAGATGGACCTCGGTCTGACCCAGTGGAGGCAACTTCTTATGTTCTTATGTTCATGCTGTTCATGAAAATTGTATGATCAAACAACAATATAATCTAATGGACACAAATACTATATTGATTAACCCATCTGGTATTGCCACACAAGGAGGCAAGGCAGGCAGAACCACCCTACATAACCTCCACAATCCCCCCAACAAAAAATTATTCATTCACACTTTGATTTGATTTGATTTGATTTGATCCATAGCTACAATACCATACTAAATGTATATCCCTAACTGTGATCTCACTCCAAACTGTCCATGCCTACAAGTCCCGTTTTATGCTTGTTGTTTGTTCACTTGTGTTGTTAGGCAAATGCTTCCTTTTTTCTGTGTTGTGTATTCCTGGGGGATGTCCATCCAGTCAGATTCTCAGGATATCCACAATGATTTCTGGGTGGACGGTGTGTTTCCTGCTTGTCAGCTGATCCTGGCTTATGCTGAACCCTGGGTCCCTGCTCAAGTCATGCTTAGTTTACTGGTGAAGTTGTGATGTTGGTGAGCCTTGCAAATACAGCTCCTGAAGACGCCAGGTGGCGAAACAGTCTTGTGTTGAGCTGAATGCTTTATGAATTGAAGAACAGGTCCATCATGAGGATAGAGCGGCCTGCCGGTTGTGTTTAAGAAACTGTGATTCTCATAGATTGTTGTGCCGCTCTCAGTCCGAAGCCTCTCTGACTAGATGATCATGGGCTAATGAACTACTAAGATCCAGTTTTGGATAAAAGTAATCACAATGACTGTAGTATGTGTGTGAAAGTTGGGAAGTGAGTGTGAGTTGATGGGAATGGCAAAATTATTCTGATATTTATTAATAAATTAAGTATTGATAAGTTGTACTGTAATGAAATGAATTGTGGGAGATAATATTAAAATTGAAATGATTAAGATAATACTTTTGTATTAAAGATTTAATAGCTGGTTTTAAGAATTTGAGTTATCCAATGATTATACATGAGAAAAATTTGCATGCACACCCTCCACTGCATGAAAATCTTTCTCATGAATATTTATTGTGAATATCTTGACACCCTGACTGACTGGAGAGCCCCCAGAACAAGCTTGGGTATCACGGCCTTAACCATTTTTGTTGCCCTTCTCTGTGTTCTCAAGGCATGGTCACACTATGGAGCAATAGATATAGGGTATTACAACATTTTTCTTCTATTCTCTGTTACTTTCCTAATAATTCCTAACATTTTGTTTGCTTTTTTGCCCACTACAGAACACTGAACAGAAGATTTCAACATGCAATCCCTAATGACACTTAGATGCTTTTCGTGAATGGTAACTACTAATGCAAGAACATGGCTAGTGTAGCTATAATTTAGGCTTTTCTTCCCTATGTGCATCAATTTGCTCTTGTCCATATTAAATTTTATCTGCCATTTAGATATTCAATCTTCTAGTTTCCCAATATCCTCCTACAGTTTCTCATACTTTGTATATGATTTAACAACTTTGTATAATTTTGTATTACCTGGAAATTTGATCACTTAATTTATCCTTTTCCGGGTCCACAGTTTCTCGATGACTAAATTGCATGTTCTGGCTAATTGCTAATTTTCAGTGGCACTTAACCAGTTAGAGCTGCTAAAAATAACTGGTTAGTGCTGAACTAAAAACTGGCTATTTTGGAGGTATGCTGTTAAGGGCTCCTTTTATCAAGCCGCGGTAGCAGAGTTAATGCGCGCGATGTTTCATCATGCGCTAACCCCCCACGCTGGCCAAAAACTACCGCCTGCTCCTTTTACTAAAGGCGCTAGAGGTTTTTAGTATGGACCGGCAAGGTAAATGTTCCCATGTTTATAGCCACCACACAACAAGAATGGAAGGAAACCTCCAAGTTAATGAATAACAAATTACTACACAGGTTCCACGCACAACTATAATTTGCTAAACAAGAGGAAAGGACCTCAGATGCTTGCGCCACATAGAATATAAATTCACAGCGTGGTTAGAAGCAGGACAGGATCTCTATCATAGGTCAAAAAACCTCTTGTGGCCGATTGAAAAAAACGATTTAACTCGTGTGTTATGCACTTCAATGATAACAATCAGCGTTAAATGCACTTATCTCAACTGTAGATAAGAGCCCGACGGGACCCGTTTCGCCAAGATTCTGGCTTCGTCGGGGGACTTTTTTTGAAAAACTGCAAAGAAGAAAGAAATGTGCACAAGAATGTATGTTTTTTGACCTATGATAGAGATCCTGACCTGCTTCTAACCACGCTGTGAATTTATATTCTATGTGGCGCAGGCATCTGAGGTCTTTTCCTCTTGTTTAGCAAATGATAGTTGTGCGTGGAACCTGTGTAGTAATTTGTTACCCATGTTTATAGCGTCATAGCATTTACCTCCCTGACCTGCGCTAAAAACCTCTAGTGCTGTTTAATAAAACCTAGCGTTAACTGGCCAGGGTAACCACATAAATAGGACCTCATAAAAGTCAGCCCTATCTTTATGTAGTGCCCCATAACCAGTTAACTACTGAATATCATACTATAAATGGTAACGGGTTTGTGCCAAAAGACGTATGAGAAGAGCCTGGAAGACCTGAATATGTGTATTCTAGAGAAGAGGAGAGATAGGGGTGATGTGATACAGACTTTTACATAATTGAAAGGTATTAATATAGAGCCAAATCTTTTCCAGAGAACAGAAAATGGTAAAACTGGAGGGCATAAATTGAGGTTGCGGGGTGGTAGACAGAGGATCTATAATTTTAAAATAAAAGGTATAAATTACATTACATTACATTAGTGATTTCTATTCCGCCAATACCTTGCAGTTCAAGGTATTGGCGGAACTAAGGCTGATACTGGGCAGACTTTCACAGTCGTGTCCCGTCTATGGCAACTTGGTTTAGGATAACTTGGGCGGGCTTTGGTGGGAACTAGAGGGAATGTGAAGACTGGATAGATCATACGGTCCGTATCCTGCAAACAAAGAGATGGTTTGGATAGGCTGGAGTGAGCTTTGACGGCAACACTGGTAGCTGCAACCTAAATACAGTACTGGGCAGACTTTATGGTCTATAGCCCAGATATATCAAAGAAAAAAGACAATTTAATCAGGAATTTATAATGCATGTAATTATTGGGCAGACTAGTTATCATTTACTATGTGTTAGCCAGCTCTGTAAATCCAGAAATTCAGTGCTGGTGCCCAAGCATGGACCAGAATTGAATTTCCAGGTATAATGTTGGCTGCAGTTAGAAAGTATGGAGTGTTGCCAGCTGAATATCGGGTCCCCCATTTCCAGATCATTTATAAATAGGTTAGGAAGCCAGTCCTATCACAGATTCCTATGGCACTCCACTATTAACCTTCCTCCAATGAGAGAATTGGCCATTTAACTCTGTTTTCTATCTTTTAGCTAGCTTCCAATTCACAACAGGATGTTACCTCCTATCCCAGGGCTTTTCAATTTCCTCAGGAGTTTCCCATGAGGGACTTTGTCAAAAACTTTCTGAAAATCCAGATACACTTTGACATTTATTTTAGAAGCATTATTTGCAATTTAGATGCCTGTGAACCAGCATTTAGATTAAACCCTGATTTGAGAAAACAGTGATATATATGTACTTCCAAACTCTGAAATAAGCATTTGGCAAGAGGGGCATGGTCTGGGGATGTTGTAAGCGGGACTAGCATGGAGCAAAAAGAAACACTTGCATTCCTGATTTCAAAAGAGAATACACATTAATGTCTGGCAACTTGTGCATCTGGATTTACACCTGCACCCAGGAAGTGCTGCTCAGTGGCATAGCAAGGGTAAGAGACGCCCCCATGCCACACTTGCACCCTACCTTCCCCTAATACCTCTTTAAATCTTTGCCAGCACGAACAGCTTCTCCGGCATGCTGCTCATGCCCATATTGGCTTTCCTTTTGACATCACTTCCTGGCCCTGTGACCAGGAAGTGATTTCAGAGGGGAGCCAGGCTGGTGCGAGCAGCAGGCCGGAGAAGTTGCTCATGCTGGTGAAGATTTAAAGAGGTAGGCTGGGGGTGGGAAGGGAGGGTGTGAGTGTGGTGGGGGTGGAGAGGTGCCGGTGTCCGCCCCTGACCCCTCCTCCCTTACTACGCCACTCATGCTACTGAATATTCACTCTGACCACCTTGGCACTCTCCAGTTAGTGCCAGCCAGTCTGGAGGGGCAGAGTGAGGGTAGAACCTAGATTTATGAGAACACTGGCATTATTCAGTGCCAGTGCATGCATAGCTAACAAGGCATGTTGTATGGCATAAATAAGAAGTTCTATGCCCATTTAGCTTTATAAGAACAGCACAGATAGCTTCTGGGAGCCACCAAAGACATGGATATTCAGTGCTGGCATCCAAATTATTAAATCATTAGAGGGTTGTGAAAAATTGCAAGAGGACCTTGTCAGACTGGGAGAATGGGCATCCAAATGGCAGATGACGTTTAATGTGAGCAAGTGCAAAGTGATGCATGTGGGAAAGAAGAACCTGAACTATAGGTACATGATGCTTGGTTCTCTGTTAGGAGTCATTGCCCAGAAAAAGGATCTAGGTGTCATTGTTGAGGATACGTTGAAACCCTCAACTCAATGTGCGGCAGCAGCTAAGAAAGCAAATAGAATGTTAGGAATTATCAGGAAAGGATTGGAAAACAAAGATGAAAATGTTATAATGCCCTTGTATCTCTCTATGGTATGGCCGCACTTCGAATACTGTATGCAGTTCTGGTCACTATATTTCAAAAAAGATATAGCAGAATTAGAAAAGGTACAGAGAAGGGTGACGGAAATGATAAAAGGGATGGGATGACTAAGGCTAAAGTGGCTAGGGTTCTTTAGCTTGGAGAAGAGACGGCTCAGGGATGATATGATAGAGATCTATAAAATAATGAGTTTGAGTGGAAATGGTAGATGTGAATCGCTTGTTCACGCTTTCCAAAAATACTAGATTAGAAATAGGGGACATGCGATAAAGCTACTAAGTAGTAGATTTGAAACAAACCAGAGAAAACATTTCTTCATACAACGTGTAATTAAACTCTGGAATTCATTGCCGAAGAATGTGGTGAAATCAGTTAGCTTAGTGAGGTTTAAAAAAGGTTTGGATAATTTCCTAAAAGAGAAGTCCATAGGCCATTATTGAGATGGCTTGGGGAAATCCACTGCTTATTCCTAGGATAAGCAGCATAAAATCTGTTTTACTACTTGGGATCTAGTTAGGTACTTGGGATCTGGGTTCGCCATTGTTGGAAACAGGATAGTGGGCTTGATGGACCTTCGATCTGACCCAGTATGGCAATTCTTATGTTATGACGCCAGCCGCGGAACATATCCCTCCCCAGACTTATTTGATTGAAGAAGATTGAGGAAATTTGTGAAAGCTCATCATTGTTAAGCTTGCTTTTTGCAGCTTATATTAGTTCATGTTGATCATAGGATCATTTAAAGAATGCAGACCAATGCCAGATGAATATTGACCAGTGCATTTCTTTTATTGCCTGACCCACAGCTCTTGACAATGTAGAAGTCAGTGATAAATAAGCACAATAAAGTAAACCTTTGAACATTTATCTTACTACAAACTAAGACAAAGTGACAGTTCAACAAGAAGTACAGACCCATCATATCCCTCTGAAGCAATTCCATGCTCAACGTGAACCACTATAAGTGGCAAAAAGCAAGTTTAAAAATGATGAGTGTTCACGAGTTTCCTAGATTTTGTCAAGTTAAAGAGGAGGGAATGCCTGAGTGCTGGAGAGCTACAGGGTAAAAGGCAAAAGATTTATTCGATTTGAAGAGAAACCAGAGATTATGGAGAGCTACCGGGTAAAACTATGAGTATCTTATTACAGAATGGAACAATTCTTGTGGACAACTCACTGCTAGTGTGTCCAAGTAGAATGCTTGGATTGAATGTCATATATTTATTTTTTTAATTCAGACTAATGCAATCCTTTGCAGATATCTGGGTATAAATTGAGTCATTAATTCTTCATAAGTATTCTGTGTTACCAAACACTAGAATGGGAATGATTTCATTTAAGTAACTTACTGAATAGGAACTCGGATATGTTTGTCTGTTTCATTTTACGAGAGTACAGAAAGCTGTTGGCATCATTGGCATAGTAAGGGGAGCGGTTGGGGTGGACTGCCCCATGCGCCGTCTTGGTGGGGGCGCTGGCCTGTCCTTCTCTCTGCCCTGCCTGCTCCTTCTTGCCGCACATGCACTTTCCCTTCCCACCCCTGTACCTCTAGCTTTTTACTGGTATCAGCAGCACCTACAACCTTCTGCTCGCACCGGCCTCAGCTCTCTCTCTAACATCACTTCCTGGTTGTGGAACTAGGAAGTGATGTCAGAGGAAAGCCGAGGTGGGTCGAGCAGCAAGTTGGAGATGCTGCTCACACTGTGAAAGTTGAGGGATGGGGAAGGGGCGTGCATTGTGGCAGTTTCAGGTATGGGAGCGGGGAAGGAGCAGGTGGTGGAGAAGCGGGTGGGGTTGCCACTGCCCTGGGCACCTCCCATATTCACTGTGCCACTGGTTAGCATACAGGTTTTTGCCATTCATGCATGTTTGTGTCTAAGTGCTACAGATACCCATGTAACTTGCAACCTAAAACTTATTCTAGAGAGAAAGTTCTGTTTCATAAAGTCAGGAAATAATAAGGATCACTGCTCCATAATACCATTTAATATTAATCTCAGTCCAAAGAAGACAGTGTGCTTTAATGGTAGTAATAATAAAGGCCTTGTCCAGCAATCAGGAAAGATGGTGAAACAAGTGTGTGAGTGGGTGACACATGTAAACAAGGGTGCATTCTGTAAGAGAGAGAGAATCTGGAAGACCCACCAATCAACTTATCTCAGGTTTTCTTTGGTAAGGATGATTTCAAAAGCCTTGTAATTAATTTTTAAATAACACAATATTGCAAAACACTATGCATAGCTACTAAAGGATGCAATATGTCATCTAAATACCATTTGGAGAATTTGCAGTCTAATATTTTGCTTTAAAAAACAAACCAAAAAAGCCGATATTCAAAGTAACTTAAGTGGGCAGGTAAAGCTCCTGCCTCCTTAAATTGCTTGTGGCCACCTACCGCCAAAGTTCAGCGGCAATAAACCGGGCAGTGGCATTAAATATTGCCTCTGACCACCCATTAAAAAAACGGGCATGTCAGGAGTGGTACGGGGCTGGGGGGTTGCATTTGGGAGGAGCCAGCAGTTATGCTGGTGACAACGATATTCAGTGCCGGCACCTACATAGCTAAGTGGGCAAATTTTAGGTTTACCAGATGTCCAAATTTACCCGGCTATGTCCTCTTTTTAGAGGACTGTCCAGGCATCCAGACGGCTTTTCAAAATCTGGCAGTTTGTTAGGGTTTTGAAAAGCATTGAGCTCGGGACTGCATCTGCGCATGCACGGATGCGATGACGTCACAGGGGGGTTTGAGGGTAGTGAGGAGGTTGTTCTGGGTGGGAGAGGGGCTTTGATTCTCATGGATTGGAGGAGGAGATAAGAAGGAGAGAGGCTTTTTTTTGAAGGCCAGGAGGGGGAATTGGGGCTTCTTTAAAGGTGCAATAGTTATGTGGGTTCTGGCTAAATGTCTGCCAGGGCCAACATAATTGTCTTATACCGACTCCAACTGAATATTGACTAGGCCCCTCATAGGCTCCGGTGGCAATCCTCACCAAATGTAGACCCTAATATTCAATGCTGGTTCCTGGACATGGCCTGGCACTGAACACTGAGGGCTAATCTAACTGGCAATTATAAGCATTTAGTTTATTAAAATTTCCTATCCTACTTTATCCAAATAAATGGGTCAAAGTGGGTTTTTTCCGTTTCTTTTTTTTTTTCAAAAGTTTTTATTTTGAAAATGAAAATACAAGAGGAAATATACTATAATCTGGAAACAGATACAACCAGAAACAAACCAAAACACACGATGAAAGAGTCTACCGCGTGGTGTCTGCGCGGAGACAAATGATCCCAACCAAGAATCCAAACACCAACCCATCCCCAAAACCCCCCCAGGCTCCCCCCCCCCACCCCTCCAGTCAAAGTGATTTATATACTAACAAATCTTATTAAGAAACGAACTACAATGAAAGAAAGGAACAATTTTGTAACCAGGCCAATCATGCAGGAAGAATGTTGGTAGGTGTCCAGACAAGAGTGATCACATCAGTCTCTACCCACAGCCTGGAAACTCCCTGGGTCTCCCATGAGCACCTGCTGCTCTATTTGCTTTCCCATGAGTCTAAGAGCCAGAAGTTGGTACCCTGGGAAACTTAGATTAGAAATATTTTAAAATGACATCTTTAAAATATCCCCATGTCTTAACAATAGTGCTGAATGCTGCCATATAAGAGATCTGGGTTTGATTCTCAAGCCTAGGGTTACCAGACATCCAGATGGCTTTTCAAAACCTGGCACTTTGTCCGGGTTATGAAAAGCTTCCAGCTCGGGACGGGGCCATGAGGGTATCTGCGCATGTGTATATGCGATGCAATGACATCACATGAATGCACACATGGTTGTGACGTCATCACGTCACACCTGCGCATGTGCAGATGTCCTCCCGACTTGGCTCCGAGCATGAGAACAAGTTGAGGGGGCGAGGCTGGGGTGGAATGGGGCGTGACTTGGGCAGAATGGGGCGGGGTGGATGGAACTGGATGGATCTGGGGGCGGGGCCATGGGTAACCCTACCTAAGCCCAGCTTCGGCACCTGGGTCAGGAAGGGCTGCTGTGGAAGCAGCATTCACAGTCTTAAGGAGAGACACTTATCATTGCGCAACAAGGACACACTGGCCAGGTTCTGGAGGAAGCTGCCATCTATAGCTCTTGGTTAAAGACTATTGCTGCCCTGAATGCGATACTGGGTGACATGGGGAGAGGAGAAGACCAAATCTCAACATGAATCAAAGAATATAATGACAGATAAGGACCATCTAGTCTGCCCAGTATACTGCCTGCTGCAGTCCTATACACTGCAGCTAATAGTTTGCTTTTCCTTTCAATTCACTGCAACTAGGGATCCTCAGAACTTTTAGATTCATAGGAATTTAGGAGAAGTAGTCTACTGGTTAGAGCAATGTGCTGAGTATCAGGGGAGCCTGGTTCAAATCCTTGTGATCTTAGGCAAGTCACTTAAATCTTCATTGCCTTTGGTCCAGGAACAGAAAAATACCTACTTTACCCAACAAAGTCCACTTTGAAAGTTTTCAAGTTAGCAGGTGATATATAAGACATTACTAAACATGATATAATCTGGGAATACATGTTAACGTGGGAGTTTACATAGTGCTTCTTGTGTGTTAAGCCCAGATTTAATAAGTATGTATTTAGGGTTTTTTCCATTGGCATTAAGGACATGCAAAAAAATTCAAGCGGAAGCACTTAGGGCCTGATTTCAGAAACGGCATATAACTTGTAGATGCTATTCCACGTGGTTGTCAATCAACCGGGCAGCACCATTTATAGAATCACATCTAGCGGTGCCTAAGCGGACTTAGATGTCACCTAGAAGTAGGTGCCGGTATATAGGCCTAATTTACCAGTGCTTACTTCCAACACCTAGCAAAACCTAAGTCTACCACGCCTATTCTCTGCCCCTAGCCCTGCCTACTTTTCAGGTAGGCATCATTAGGCATCGGAGGGCACCTCGACTTAGGCATCGCTAGACACTGGGCTGATATCTGTGGGCAACCCTAATTATCAATTAAAATAATTTTTTATGGGTTTTTAACGTTGTAGTCAATTACCATGCCATTTAACCCATTAAAAAACAAATAAATTACGAGCAAATGTTAGTTAGGCATCACTAGGCATCCGTGATTCGGGTGCCGAGCGGCACCTAATGTAGGCACCATTTATAGAATCAGGCCTTTAGGCCCATGTTCTATAAATGGTGCCTTAAGTTAGGTGCCTAATTTAAGTGGGAAAAGCCGTTTAAATGATCAAAGTCGTTTTTAGAAAAAATGCAAGCGCCCAAAAAAACAGCACCTTTATCTTGGCTACGGAGGGGCTTTACGATGCCACTATAGGCATGGCTATCATCAGAAGTGATGTTATGCATTATAAAACACTTCCGTAGCTGCAATTCACTTGAAATGGTTAACAAGACTAATAATGTTATAATGCCCCTGTATCGCTCCATGGTGCGACTTCATCTGGAGTATTACGTACAATTCTGGTCTCCTTATCTCAAGAAAGATATAATGGTGCTAGGAAAGGTTCAAAGAAGAGCGACCAAGATGGTAAAGGGGATGGAACTCCTCTCGTATGAGGAAAGACTAAAACGGTTAGGGCTCTTCAGCTTGGAAAAGAGACGGCTGAGGGGAGATAAGATTGAAGTCTACAAAATCCTGAGTGGAGTAGAACGGGTACAAGTAGATCGATTTTTTCACTCCATCAAAAATTACAAAGACTAGGGGACACTCGAAGTTACAGGGAAATACTTTTAAAACCAATAAGAGGAAATTTTTTTTCACTCGGAGAATAGTTAAGCCCTAAATTCTATAAAGTCTGCCTAAAGATAGGAGCCCAACAAAGAAAAATGGGGAGACCCAATGATCCACAGTGAAAACAATCCACCGATGAAAACAAAAACTGTGGATACAGATGTTCTGGAGATAATTTATTAAATACAGTCATATAAAACCATGAAAATTCAATTAAAAAAGTACAATGATAAAAAAATGCTGTGATAAAAATCCAACCGGATCCTACACGGTCCGTGTTTCAGCGAACACGCCTTCCTCAGGGGTCCAATGGTTTGCAACCTCACATATGAAGAATTGGACTGAAAACAGTCTATTGTCTTTAAACATGTGAGCAAAGAACACCGCAGACAAGCTGAAGTAGCAAAAAAATGCTAAGATAGGAGCCTGCATCGTTGTCTAGCCAATATAGGTGCCTAACTTAATTGATTAATAGATTTAATTGGCACTTAACACCTCATAATTAATGTCAATTGGACTTAATTGATAGGTGCATAACTTGGTAAGTGTGATTATCTAAAAGTTAGGCACCTTGTTCAAAGTACCTACTTAAAAGTGGGCGAGGTGAGGGGCAGATTGTGGGTGTGTTTTGGAGTTAGGTGCCTGTTTTTGACTTAGGCACTGTTGTGCACCTAACTTTGGAGTATGCATTTAGGCCTGGAAAACCATGGCATAAATACAGTGTGCCGAAAAGTTAAGATACCTAATTCTATTTAGGCGGTGCTAAGCGTGATTTTAAACAATGTGTCCAACTTGTATCCCTGCTTAGTGCTGTAGCTTAGTGCTATATTAATTGGCACCGGTTTTTTAGTTTTTTAGAATCGGGCCCTTAAGTGCTCCCACATTGAGGCCCTGTTTTACAATGCCTGTCAGTGCAGGCTGGCGAATAAATATTCTCACGCTTTTAGGAATCGAATGGGTGTCAGAGCATTTGTCACGCAGTACTCGGTTGTGCTATTTAGTCAAAGGGGGAGGGGGTAAGTGTGTTAGCCAGTTAGCTCATGCTAATGCAAATGTGTTAGCTGGTTAACACTTCCCTGCCCATGACACCCCCACTTGCAAAAATGTATTTTAAAAAAAAATAGCACACAATTAGCACTCACAAACTGGCAAATTAGCATAAAACACTTTAACGCATTTTGTGGTAAGCCTTTTCTCACAGAATGAATTGGGGCTTAATACCCTTTAGTTAAAAGGCCCTTAATAAATAAATAGAAATAGAAAATATAGCAGCCGATAAAAATTATAAGGCCTATTTACTCTGCCCGGTTTCAATCCTAGTGTAGTGCTCTTAGACACCAGTTGATCTCTGTCTCTCTCTTTCCTTCTTTACAGTCTGGGACAGGCACAGAGGATGTCTTAAATTCTGTCACTGGTTTTGCCTTTGTATTAAATCTATTTAGTTTTCAGCGATGGGGAGGGGGGCAGCATAACCAATTACAACTCTAACTCCAGGAGCTCAGTTCCTGGTTTGTATTTGGAGTTCTTTTTGCTTCTTTAATACAAGCTCACACTCTGTTCCTCCGTCTGATTATGGTAATGAAAAGGGAAGAAGGGTAATGCACACACACACAATTAAGCTTTAAGCAGGCTGACCTGGAGTTTCATTCAATTAAGACTATATCCACAATCGTTCTTAAAACTCAAACGCTTCAGCAGATGGAAAGTTACAGGCTGTATTGGATGGTCACAGTATGGAGAAATACATACAGGAGAGAGGAGGGGATGCAGATAGTAGAATTTATAACTGTAAATAAGTGCTAGAGCAGAACGCCACCTCCCCATTACTGAGGATACCCATAGTTTACGGTACATCAGGAAGCAACAGCAGCAATGTTTGAGAGCCTCTTTCCTTCTCATCAAACAGAGTGTCAGTATATCAGAGGTTCATTTTGCATCTCCTGGTGTGGGGGATATATTATGCAGTTTATTTTAAGAAGGACTGATTCACAATGGAGGAAGGAGGGGGATTCTTGCAGTAGGTTTAAAATGTGAGTTCAAGATGAAATAAAGACTTTTTTCTTATTCTTTCTGTATCTTTTTTTTTTTTCGGTATATTTGTGAGCTGTGATCCCTCTTAAGCTTCTTTCAGGCTTTGACCGCCTTTCCTTCATAGAGATGCCAAAAAAGGGGCCATCCCAGAGAGTGAGATTTACTGTCTCAATGAGTGAGTTTGAAGGCCCGTGGGAGATTTTTCATGCAATATGTCCATGGTATAAATCTGGTAAGATTTGAGTGTGGAGAAAATGTATGACACTATCCACACCATTCCTAAACATGCAATGAATCACACCTACTGCCATTCGATAACTGCTAGGTTTTATCTCTTAATGCAACTATAATTCCAAACACTTATTAAACACCTCACAATACCTCTGAGATTGCTTAGTTCCTGAGAACTGCAATTTGGAAATAGTCCAGCATATGTAGGATACACATTATGACGTTAGCTGTCAATGTGATATAAAACATTATTTTCCTTTAAAATATGATGCAGATATTGTTCCTGTCTAGCAATACTCTAAGTTCTCTTATATTAACTCTTGTGGCATCATTTTTCTATTAATTTGCCACAGAGGTGGTATAAAAATAAGTGAAATCAAGTGATGCTAAAAAATCTTACACTAGGGGTAATTTTATAAGTGTGTGCCTATATTTTGGCACCTATAGTACACCTGTGGTTTCCAAACCTGTCGTTTTCAGCATATCACCAATGAATATTCATGAAAGAGATATGCATGCACATCTTATGAATATTCATTGTAGACGAGCTAAAGGAGAAGGCAGCCACAGAGGGTAAGCAAGGGGCAAATAGCACAAGCGCATAAGTAAAAGGAAGCGAAAGACGAAGAAGGTAAGGAAGAGCCAGGCACAGGAGTGAACACACTAGCAAAGAGCAACAGGACTCCTAGAGAGCGGACAAATATGGAAGCGGAAGGAACCCGAAGGATGAGCTTCCCAGTGTACTGCACGGACTGCCACATGTATGACTACCTCCCCTCCGGGCAGCAGTCATATGTGTGCGGACGATGCCAGGAACTGGAAAGCTTGAAGAGCGAAGTCAGTCGACTGAAGCTCAGGATCCAGGAGCTGGAGGGACTCTACATCTCCGAAGCCCCCTTCCAGACAGCCGAAGACCCCATGCGAGAGGGGTGCATCGAGGAACAAGTCAGGGAGCTCGAGAGGTTCATCAAGGATGCCTACAGGAGAGTGGAAGAACAGGAGCACAGAAATGAGGAAGACACACAGAGCAGAGGACAAGAAACATCTGACACCAAGGTAGAGGATACCCATGGAGGAACCTTGCTGGAAGAAACAAAGAACACCAAGGACACAGACCTGCGACCGACACGGAGGCTGAAAGAAGGGAAATCTGCAATCCTGGTGGGAGACTCAATCCTGAGGCACGTTGACAGTCACATAGCAGGAGGGAGAGAGGATCGGCTAGTGACCTGTCTCCCAGGAGCAAGAACAAAGGACATCGTTGACAAGATTGAGAGAATCCTGGAAGGAGCAGAGACGGAAGAGACAGCAGTGATAGTCCACGTCGGGACGAACGATGTCACCAGGAGGGACTACAGCAAGAATGCACTGATTGAACAATTCAAGATCTTAGGAAGGAAACTGAAGATGAGGACCCAGAGGATAGCCTTCTCAGAGATCCTGCCAGTACCGAGAGCAGAAACGAAGAGGCAGACGGAGCTACAATCAATTAACGCATGGATGAGAAAATGGTGTGAGGAAGAGGGATTTCTCTTCGTGAGGAACTGGACAACGTTCTGGGGAAAGAACAAGCTTTTCAAGAAGGATGGTCTACACCTGAGCAAGGCGGGAACTAGACAACTAGCAAATAACGTCAGAAGAGCGATAGTGCAAGCTTTAAACTAAGTAGAAGGGGAAAGCCGACAGTCGACCTGGTATCGACGGTTCGGGAAACAGTACCCAGTGAGGGTACTGAGGGGAAAGATTTTGTGGAAGACACGAGTGGCAAGCAACAGACTATGAACAAACAAGGGAGTCAGATGAAGCGAGAGGGGGAAAGGATGAACATACTGGAAGGGGAAGTCAAAACGGGGCTGGATGATGAGAAAGAACAAGAGGAGGACAATAGGAACACGCCACAAGGGGAAGGCAATAGGAATCTACCACAAAGAGAGGACAAAAGAGACAATACTCAGGAGTTGGCAGGCCAGGAAGGGGACAGAATGAAGCATGAAATGCAAGGGAAAATAGAAAGGAAGGGAAAATGCCAGGACTTGAACTGCATGTATACTAATGCAAGGAGCCTAAAGAACAAAATGGGGGAACTAGAAGTCATGGCCAATAATGAGAGACTAGACATCATAGGGATCACGGAAACATGGTGGAACGAGGAAAACAAATGGGACATAGTACTGCCAGGATACAAACTCTACCGAAAAGACAGGACTTACCAGAAGGGGGGAGGAATAGCACTATACATAAGGGATACCATTCACTCAACCACTGTGGACACAGCAGAGACAAATGCCCAACTGGAGTCATTGTGGATCAAAGTACCAGGAAGCAACGGATCCGAGATAAAGATGGGACTGTTCTACCGTCCACCTGGGAAAACTGAAGCTGAAGATACAGAAATGGTAGCCGAGCTGAGAAGGGAATGCAAGAACCCAAACACCATAGTTATGGGAGATTTCAACTATCCTGGGATAGACTGGTGTCTTGGAAATTCAAAATGTGCAAGGGAAACGGAGTTCCTGGAAGCAGTCCAGGACTGCTTCATGGAACAACTAGTCGAGGCACCAACGAGAGGATCAGCGACTCTGGATCTGATCCTCAATGGCTGAAAGGCCCCGCGAAGGATGTGGAGATCATAGGACCACTAGGAACCAGTGACCACAACATGATTCAGTTCAAAGTGCAAGTAGGACTACCTATGGGAAAGAGAACCAAGGCAACAACATTTAACTTCAAGAAAGGGAACAAATGGTGAGAAAGAAACTCAGAAACAGCTCCAAGGAAACTCGGACTGTGGAGCAAGCCTGGTCCCTATTCAAGGACACAGTAAACAAGGCACAAAACCTATATATACCAAGATTTAGGAAAGGTTCCAAGAAGAATCAGACAAAGGACCCTGCATGGATAACCAGTGAAGTAAAGAAAGTGATAGGAGACAAGAAAAAATCATTTCGGAAGTGGAAAAAGGACAAAACTGAAGGAAACTGGAGAGAGCACAGGAAGCAACAAAAAGAATGTCACCGAGTAGTCAGGAAAGCCAAGAAAGAGTATGAGGAGAGACTAGCCAAGGAAGCAAGAAATTTCAAACCATTTTTCCGATATGTGAAAGGGAAATAGCCAGCGAGGGAGGAGGTGGGGCCCCTGGATGAGGGTGACCGGAAGGGAGTGGTGAAAGAGGAAAAAGAGGTGGCTGGTAGGCTAAACAAGTTCTTCTCGTCGGTCTTTACAATAGAGGACACATCCAGTGTGCCAGAACCGGAAAAAATCTTCAGGGGCGATCAAGAGGGGAAATTATCATGCATGGAGGTAAGCCTCAAAGACGTTCTCAGGCAGATAGATAGATTAAGAACGGACAAAGCTCCGGGCCCAGACGGGATCCACCCGAGAATACTGAAAGAGCTCAGAGATGAAACAGCAGAGTTACTGCAGCATATTTGCAACCTGTCCTTGAGAACAGGGGTAATCCCGGAGGACTGGAAGATAGCGAATGTTACACCGATCTTCAAAAAAGGATCGAGAGACGACCCGGAAAACTACAGACCGGTGAGCTTAACCTCTGTTCTGGGGAAGATGGTCGAATCAATGATCAGGGAAGGTATCAATGAGCATATAGAAAAAAATAATCTGATCAGATCGAGCCAGCATGGTTTCTGTAAAGGCCGATCATGCCAGACAAATCTACTGCATTTCTTTGAGGGGATAAGTAAGCAATTGGACCAAGGTGACCCAGTAGACATTATATATCTAGATTTCCAAAAAGCCTTTGACAAGGTGCCCCATGAACGCTTACTGAAGAAACTGTGGAGTCACGGGGTGGAAGGGAACGTGTACAGATGGATCAAAAATTGGCTGGCGGACAGGAAACAGAGGGTAGGAGTAAAGGGGCACTACTCTGACTGGATAGGGGTCACAAGTGGTGTTCCGCAAGGGTCAGTGCTGGGACCATTGCTGTTCAATATATTTATTAATGATCTAGAAACGGGGACAAAGTGTGAAGTTATCAAGTTCGCGGATGACACAAAACTCTCCAGCAGGGCCAGAACTGTTGAGGAATGCAAAGAACTGCAGAGCGACCTGAACAAACTGAGTGAGTGGGCAAAAAAATGGCAGATGAGCTTCAATGTGGAGAAATGTAAGGTCTTGTACATAGGGAAGGGGAACTCCATGTACAGCTATACGATGGGAGGGAGGGTACTCGGGGAAGGCAGCCAAGAAAAAGATCTGGGGGTATTGGTGGATAACACAATGAAGCCGGCGGCACAATGTGCAGCGGCCTCAAAAAAAGCGAACAGAATGTTGGGCATTATCAAAAAAGGTATCACTACCAGAACAAAAGAAGTTATCCTGCCACTGTATCGAGCAATGGTGCGCCCGCATCTGGAATACTGCGTCCAATACTGGACGCCATACCTCAGGAAGGACATGGCAATACTCGAGAGGGTCCAGAGGAGGGCAACGAGGATGATAAAGGGTATGGAGAACCTTTCATATGCCGAACGGTTAGACAGGCTGGGGCTCTTTACCCTGGAGAAGCGGAGACTGAGAGGGGACATGATAAAAACTTATAAAATCATGAAAGGCATAGAGAAGGTGGAGAGGGACAGATTCTTTAGACTAGCAGGGACAACTAAAACAAGAGGTCATTCAGAAAAACTGAGAGGAGACAGATTCATAACGAATGCAAGGAGGTTCTTCTTCACTCAGAGGGTGGTGGACACCTGGAACGCGCTTCCCGGAGAGGTGATAAGACAGAGTACAATTCTGGGGTTCAAAAAGGGACTGGATGACTTCCTGGAAGTGAAGGGGATAACAGGGTACAAGTTTCAAGTTTCAAGTTTAATCTTTATTTGATGAATCGCTTATAACAATATCTAAGCGATGTACAATATAAAAACCATCAGATTGTGGTAATACATTTAGATTACAAAAGTCAATTAAAAGACAGACAATATTGGACTAACAAGAAGGGGTGGGAAGAAAGGGAAAAAGTTACAATTTTGTTTTAAAATAGAAATTAACATCAAAAGGGAAGCACATTGGGTAGTAATGGGTTAAGATGATCTAATAAGAATGTGAAAACTTGAAAAGTTATGTTCTATGAATCGTATGCGTCTTGAAATAGATATGTTTTTAAAATTTTCTTAAACGTGACAAGGTCTGTTTCGCTTTTAATATAGTTCGGGAGGGAATTCCATAATGTAGGGGCTTTCACAGAAAACATATCATTTCGTCTTGTACCTATGATTCTAAGCGAAGGGATTGAAAGCAATTGCAATGAAGAGGATCTTAACGGACGAGAGGATTTGTATGGGACAATCATTTTTGCGATATATTGGGGTTCGTTAAAGGTCAGCGTTTTGTAAACCAAAAATAAAATTTTAAAGGTAATTCGATGAGTTATGGGAAGCCAATGTGATTTGATTAATAAGGGGGTAACATGATCAAATTTCTTTGCTTTGTGAATTAATTTGCATGATGTATTTTGGATGATTTGGAGACGTCTATTTTCTTTTTGAGTTATGTTGATTAGGAGAGAATTACAGTAGTCCAATTTAGAGATGATAAGAGAGTGAACTAAAATATTGAGTGATTTATCATCTAAGAAAGTAGAAATTGAACGTAAGAGCCGTAATCTGTAAAAGCATGATCTAACTATTTCGCTGATATGATCATGAAATGATAGATCTACATCTATTATTACGCCAAGGATTTTCAGCTTTGATACCGATTCTATAGGAGTGTTATCAAGTATGAAAGGTATGTTTTGAAATATATCTCCTTTCCAATTGAAAAGCATAGTTTTTGTTTTTTGGATGTTCAAGACCAGTTTGTTATTGTTTAACCAGTTATTCATTTTTTCTAATTTATCGTTGATAATTTTTATTTCATCTGCATTTTCTGGATTGAAAGGGTGCATGAGCTGAATGTCATCAGCGTAAGAAAAAGTTTTAAATCCTAGAGACTGTGACATGGTGATAAGCGGAGATAGAAAAATGTTAAATAGAAGTGGAGATAATATTGATCCCTGTGGAACTCCAGAAGATAAAGAGAAGTTTTGAGAATAGGAATCATTGAATTTGACTCGCGAGGTACGATCCGACAGAAAAGATGTTAACCATTGTAAGACTTGTTAGGTAGGGAACACTTTCAGGTCATGGACCTGGGGGGCCGCCGCGAGAGCGGATTGCCGGGCACGATGGACCCCTGGTCTGACCCGGCAGAGGCAACGCTTATGTTCTTATGTTCTTATGTTCTTATATCCTGGAAACCTGATTGAGAATTCTCCTAGGACAGGGTTGGGAACCATTAAATGCATATAGTTTAGATTACAAGTAAATAACGCCAACCATATAGCTGATGTAAGAACTTGAACAAAATACCAGTGATATGCATAACTTATAGTATTCTTTCCTTATCATCTCTGCTAGACCAGTCTAAAACAATTGTTGTATCCCTTCCCAGCCAGCATATGGAGGTAGAGATACTGAACTATTTCAGTGACAATTGTTGCAGCCACTTCAGCCATCATGCTGAGGCTTTCTTTAGGGCACATGTGTCAAATACAAAGCCCGCTAGCCGAATCCAGCCCGCCTGACCTTTTTATGTGACCCGCGGCAATGCTCCCGAACTACCCCTTCTCATAGCCCAGCATGTCCTCCCTCCCGCGCCGGTCTGACATCGCCGTCACACCAGAAAGTCTGCCGGCTTTGTCAGCGATTCAGCAGTGTTGTCTATGGCTCCCCTCCTGTCTTCCATCTGCTGCGGTCCACCCGGGCGTTAACAGGAAGTTGCGAGTCATTGGAGTCAGACGCGGCAGGCGAAAAGCAGGAGGGGGAGCCACGTACAACACTGCCGAATCACTGAAGCCAGCAGACTCCCTGGCTTGGCGGCGACATCGGACCGGCACCGGAGGGAAAGACACGTCGGGCTGTGAGGAGAGAGGGACTGGCGCTGGAGGGAAAGGCAAGCTGTGCTGTGAGGAGAGAGGGACTGGCGCTGGAGGGAAAGGCAAGCTGTGCTGTGAGGAGAGAGGGACCGGTGCTGGAGGGAAAGACATGCTGGGCTGTGAGGAGAGTGAGATGAAGGGAGAGAGGTTGGACCTGGGGTAGTGTGGAGAAAGAGGGAAAAAGATATTTGAAGGGAGAACGGTTGGAAAGAGAAAGGGAGAAATGGTGGACCTGTGGAGAGGGAGGAAGGGAGGCAGGCAGACAGGGGGAGAGATGGGATGGGGGCAGTTGGGAAGAGAAAGGGAGAGAAGTTGGATCTGGAGATGGAAAATTGATAGGTAGCTGAAAATTTAAAAAAGGAGAAGGATGAGAAAGAGGGCAAAATTTGAGTGGACAGAGGCAGAAAAGAAAAAAGGAGAAAAGATGAAAGGAAAAAATCAATATGTTGGAGACAGGAACTAGAACAAGAGAGAAGAGGAGAAAAAAAATGGACAGCAGACACTGGAAAGAGAATTAGAAGATAGACAAAATCAGAAAGAGAAACTGGGACGAAAAGCAAACAACAAAAGGTAGAAAAAATAATTTTATTTTCTATTTTGTGATTACAATATGTCAGATTTGAAATGTGTATCCTGCCAGAGCTGGTGTTAGACAGCAAGCGTGAACTAGGACCTAAAAGAGAGACAAAGTCTTTTTTATTTTGTAGCCTGCGTGGAGTTGGAGAGGTTGTATTCCTATACTTCTACTACGACTAACCCCCCTCTTTGCTAGTGCGCAGCGTGGGTTTTGGCAATGGTGGCGATTGATCCGATGCTCACAGAAGTCTTGTGAGCGTCGGAGCAGCCGCCAGAGCTGGGGCCCAAGCTGTGTGTCAGCAAAGGAGGGGTTAAGTATCTTAATAAAAAATCTGGCCCACAACTTAGCCTGTGTTTTAGATTTCAGCCCCTTAAGTGATTTGAGTTTGACACCCCTGCTTTAGGGTATGCTGTGAGGTCTGTAGTTTGTCTTTATATATAATAGATCCTCAAACCTGATTGCTTGGAGTTTAAGCTGATTTCAGCAAGAAATTGAGGCGGGAAAGTCCGTTGGTCATAATTTTGAATTGTGGTGAAAAAACAAATTTGAATTTTATGGTGGGAAAGTCTGTTGGCTAAGATTTTTGAATTCTGGCAGGAATGGTGCTGGAAGTTCATTGGGACAGTTCTGACTCGGGAGGAAGCAGAATTTCTAAAGGTATTTCTACAGCCCCAGTTCTTTTTGCACTGAATTTCATAGTTTCATAAAAATTTGATGGAATGCTTCTCCTGGGATACAAAGCGCTGTACATTAAAAAAAAAATTTGTATAAATAGTGAATAAACAATTATGGATATAGACTTTCCAAGACTGACATACAAGGTTGAAGTTACGACTTGTAAACAATAGGATAGAAGGAAGGAACTACAATTTATTTAAAAAAGCATATAAATGAGAAGAACAACAGGGGGGAATGTGTCAGGTCAGATACTAATAAGTGGTTGCCATGCTTTATTTAGAATGAGTCCTTTATCTCAATCGGAGTTATTTGTATGGCTTGCTATCTCTATTGCCGCCTTGATTCTTCTCAGCCAGCAACAATCTTCTTCAAGATTTTTATGTCCTCAAATCCAATTGTATAACCAGTTACCTTAGCATGAAGGGCTACAGCTGATTTTTCTGTGTTGCAAAGCTTGTGGCGTCTCTCATGTTCTTACAACCTAATGTATGATTGCCTGAAACTTATGGTATTTTGTACACTCCGGAGTTTTGGAGCAGAGGTAACTGGTTTTTCACATGTGTGAGTGTGGATACCAATTTTTGTGCTGCACTGTAGGCTATTTTGATGTTATTCTTCTTTAACAGTTTTCCTACATAGAAACATGATGGCAGATAAAGACCAAATGGCCCATCAAGTCTGCCCATCTGGGCAGATAAAGGCCAAATGGCCCATCAAGTCTCCCCATCTGCAGTAACCATTATCTCTTTCTCTCTCCAAGAGATCCCATGTGCCTATCCAAGGCTCTTTTGAATTCAGACACAGTCTCTGTCTCCACCACCTCTGTTGGGAGACTGTTCATACATCTACCACCCTTTCTGTAAAAAAGTATTTCCTTAGATTACTCTGGAGCCTATCACCTCAACTTCATCCTATGCCCTCTCATTGCAGTTTCATTTCAAATGAAAGAGACTCGACTCAAGCACATTTACATTACGTACGTATTTAAAGGTCTCTATCATATCTCCCCATCCACCTTTCCTCCAAAGTATACAGATTGAGATCTTTAAGTCTGTCCCCATTTGCCTTTTGATGAAGTCTACATACCATTTTAGTAGCCTTCCTCTGGACCAACTCCATCCTTTTTATATCTTTTTTGAAGGTGCGGCCTTCAGAATTATACACAATATTCTAAATGAGGTCTCACCAAAGTCTTATACATGGGCATCAATACCTCCTTTTTCCTACTGACCATACCTCTCCCTAGGCAACCTAGCATCCTTCTAGCATTTGCCGTCACCTTTTCAACCTGTTTGGCCACCTTAAGATCATCACATACAATCACACCCAAGTCCCACTCTTCTGTCATGCACATAAGTTCTTCACCCCCTAAACAGTACCGTTCCTTCTGGTTTTTGCAGCCCAAATGCATGACCTTGCATTTCTTAGCATTAAATTTTAGCTGCCAAATTTCAGACCATTCTTCAAGCTTTGCCAGGTCTTTTGTCATGTTATTCACATCATCCGGTTTGTCTACTCTATTGCAGATTTTGGTATCATCCGCAAAGAGGAAAATCTGACTCGACAACCCTTTAGCAATATTGTTTATAAAAATGTTGAAAAGAACAGGCCCAAGAACAGAACCTTGAGGCACACCACTGGTAACATCCCTTTCCTCAGAGCGATCTCCATTGATCACTACCCTCTGTCGCCTTCCAATCAACCAGTTCTTGGCCCAGCTCGTCACTTTAGGACCCATCCCGAGGACACTCAGTTTATTTATTAGACGTCTGTGTGGATCACTGCACAATCACTGCACGAGTGACAGACAGACCTGATTTTCTCCACTGTTTTATGGTTATGGTTTATTAATCTATATATTCTGCCTTTTACAGGTAGTAGCAAAGAGATTTACAAACAATAAATTGAGATAGAAAGGAATTACAAATTATGCATAGGAAAGCAACAGCATAGTGAAAAGGCAAAGACAAGAAAATAGGGGAAGAAAAAATTATTCTTTAGTATATTAAGTAAATCATTTAAAGTATTTTAAAAAGCAAACTAGCACAATGCAAAGGAATACCTGTCTTCATTTATGAGATATTTATAGAATCCTATATCACGTTAAACTAATGATTATTTCTCATAGATGGAAAGATGACAGAAATGATGAATGGCAGTATTTGTGAAGAAACATGTTCTGATGTTTAAATAGATTAGTCTTCTCTTCCTAGGAAAGTAAACAGCAGGTCAGAAAACAAAAGCTGTTTCACTTCCCTGGCTGAATAGTTTTAACATTTTTTTTCCCCTTAGCCTAGTAATTTCTTCCTGCTCATTAGGGCTTCCAGCTTAGTCGGAACTGATCTACAGCTCTGGGTACATATAATCAAAACTATTACATTTAAAAATATTTATTTTATCTTTTGTGCCACTGACCCAGCCACTGTACTAACAGTCCTTAGCTGTCTTATATGTTACAACTGAGATGAATGATTAGCAAATTTAAATTTAACATGAGGGCACCCAAAGTAATAATCATAGTGTTTGATGGGAGCTGCTCACCCTATTCATAAGACATATGAGTTGCAAGAGAACCAGGCCCAGCTGCACTAAATCCAGCAATCATCGCTAAACCTGCTTTACAGCATTTGCTGACCTAATGCAGTAAACTGATCACAACCTGGTTTTCTGCACAATCGCTGATTCCCCGATCCGACCATGCAAATAAGTTGATTAATAATACAATGCCATGTAAACTAAGTCTAAGGTCCTGTTTGGCTTGACTGAGCCAATCAGGGCCTTAGACTCATAAGAACATAAGAATAGCCTTACTGGGTCAGACCAATGGTCCATCAAGCCCAGTAGCCCGTTCTCACAGTGGCCAATCCAGGTCACTAGTGCATGGCCAAAAGTCAAGGTGTAGCAATATCCCATGCTACCGATACAGGGCAAACATTAGACAAGAACACTCTGTAACGAATACTCAAGTCTGAACAAAACTCTACAACTGATAGTGAATCAAAGTGCTCAGAGATATGGAGATGATAACAGGGCGAACCCAACACTACCACCTCACCGCCCAATCATCGCTTGAATTCAAAGCACCAGCTATAAGGGGTAATTTAATATGCACAATTGCTTCGGGTGCACAAGGCTACTAAATTGATATAAAATAACAAATATAATATACGGTCCGAAACAGCAAACTTATCTGGAGCTTGCGGGTTCCGATGTGACACAGACACGTTTCGCCCCTGCCTCAGGGAACCAAGAGAGAATTTACAGGGCTACTTAAACCGTGTGGGCGAGATGTAACTCACATATCTAACGCATTTCTGTCAACCAAGCACGCTGTGAGGAGGCAATTGTATTAAAAGCTGTTACTTTTGAAAGTTGCTTGGTTGACAGAAATGCGTTAGATATGTGAGTTACATCTCGCCCACACGGTTTAAGTAGCCCTGTAAATTCTCTCTTGGTTCCCTGAGGCAGGAGCGAAACATGTCTGTGTCACGTCGGAACCCGCAAGCTCCAGATAAGTTTGCTGTTTTGGACCGTATATTATATTTGTTATTTTATATAAATTTAGTAGCCTTGTGCACCCGAAGCAATTGTGCATATTAAATTACCCCTTATAGCTGGTGCTTTGAATTCAAGCGATGATTGGGCGGTGAGGTGGTAGAGTTGGGTTCGCCCTGTTATCATCTCCATATCTCTGAGCACTTTGATTCACTATCAGTTGTAGAGTTTTGTTCAGACTTGAGTATTCGTTACAGAGTGTTCTTGTCTAATGTTTGTCACTGCCATTTGATCACTCTGCTCTCAATTTTTGAGAGGTTTTTTCGCCCCTTTCATTTATTTGATCGATACAGGGCAAGCAGTGGCTTCCTCCGTGTCTTTCTCAATAACAGACTATGGACTTTTCCTCCAGGAACTTGTCCAAACCGTTCTTAAAACCAGCTACGCTATCCACTTTTACCACATCCTATGGCAACGTGTTCCGGAGCTTAACTATTCTCTGAGTGAAAAAAAAATTCCTCCCATTGATTTTAAAAGTATTTCCCTGTAACTTCATCGAGTATCCCCTAGTCTTTGTAATTTTTGACAGCGTGAAAAATCGATCCACTTGTACCCGTTCTACTCCACTCAGGATTTTGTAGACTTCAATCATATAAGAACATAAGCAGTGCCTCTGTTGGGTCAGACCAGAGGTCCATCATGCCCAGCAGTCCAATCATGTGGTGGCCCATCAGGTCCAGGACCTGTATAGTGATCCTCTATCTAGACAATTCTAACCCCTTTCCCTTCAGGAAATTATCTAATCCCTTCTTGAACCCCAATACCGTACTCTGTCCTATCACATCCTCTGGAAGCGCATTCCAGGTGTCCACCACCCTTTGGGTGAAGAAGAACTTCCTAGCATTGGTTCTGAATCTGTGCCCTTTTAATTTTTCTGAATGCCCTCTCGTTCTTGTAGTTTTCGAAAGTTTGAAGAATCTGTCCCTCCACTTTCTCTATGCCTTTCATGATCTTGTAAGTCTCTATCATGTCCCCTCTAAGTCTCCGCTTTTCCAGGGAAAGAGCCCCAGTTTCTCTAATCTCTCAGCATATGAAGGGTTTTCCATACCCTTTTATCAATTGTGTCACTCTGTTCTGAACCCTCTCGAGTATCGCCATATCCTTCTTAAGGTACGGCGACCAATATTGGGCGCAGTACTCCAGATGTGGACGCACCATCGCCCGATACAATGGCAGGATAACTTCTTTCTTTCTGGTTGTAATACCTTTCTTGATAATACCTAGCATTCTGTTCGCCTTCTTAGAGGCCGCTGTGCACTGTGCCGACGGCTTCATTGTCTTGTCCACCAGTACCCCCAAGTCCTTTTCTAGGCTACTTTCACCCTTACCAGCCCTCCCATCGTATAGCTGTACATCGGGTTTCTGTTTCCTACATGCAAGACTTTACATTTCTCTACATTAAACTTCATCTGCCATCTTTTCACCCACTCTCCCAGTTTGTTCAGGTCCCTTTGTAAATCTTCACAGTCCTCTTTAGTAGATAATGACACGGGGAAAAATTCTGTCCCCGTCATTGTCCCGTCCCCGGACCAGCATCCTCTTCACCGCCCCGTCCCCGCCGTCCCCTTCACTGCCCCGTCCCGGTCTCTGCCATCCCCTCCACCGCCCCGTCACCGTCCCCGCTGTCCCTTTCACTGCACCATCCCCATCTTTAGTGTCTTCTCCTCTCCATCCCCCCACCCTCAGCACTCTTCACGTGGTCCAGCAGCTCCCTCCCGCCTGCCAGCCGTGCATTACTCTCCCTCCCTCCTTCTTACTTTCTCTTGTGGCGAAACTGGCAATTTGTATAAGGCTATGTGCTGTATTACAGCTGAAGCCTTGAAGTCACGTCGGGTTGCCTGCTAGAAAAATCTCCTCCGATGCAACCGGAAACAGGAAGTTGCGTCAGAGGAGCCAGCAGGCAACGCGACGCAATTTCAAGGCTCCGGCTGTAATACAGCTCATAGCCTTATAGAAATCGCCAGTTTCAACAAGAAAAGCTAAGAGAAAAGGAGGGAGGGAGGGAGATGCATGGCCGGCGGGAGAGAGGGAGCTGCCGGATTGAATGCTTGTTCACCGCGCGTGCTAACCATTCACCGTTCTACGAGGTGGTGAATGGCCTTGTCCCTGATCTCACGGTGACCTTTTTTTTTTGGTCACCGTTTTGGCGGGTTACTTGTGGCTAGCCACGGGTAACAACCACCGTGTCATGCTCTACTCTTTAGTCCTAACCCCACTAAATAGTTTTGTGTCGTCTGCGAATTTTATAACTTCGCACTTCATCCCTGTTTCTAGATCATTTATAAATACATTGAACAGCAGAGGTCCGAGTATCAACCCCTGCGGAACACCACTCGTGACCCTCCTCCAGTCAGAGTAGTGGCCCTTCACTCCCACTCTTTGCCTCCTACCTGCCAACCAATTTCCGATCCATCTATGTTCGTCTCCTTTCACCCCATGGTTCTTCAGTTTCCATAGTAGGCATTCATGGGGTATCTTGTCAAAGGCTTTTTGGAAATCTAAGTATACGATGTCTATGGGGTCCCCCTTGTCCATCCGTTTGTTAATTTTTCGAAGTGTAATAAATTCGTTTGGCACGATCTTCCCTTGCAGAACCATTTTGGCTTGTTTTCATCAGTTTGTTCCTTTCTAGATGCTCATCGATGCTGTCTTTTATCAGCGCTTCCGCCAACTACCCTGGAACCAAAATCAAACTTACCGGTCTGTAGTTCCCCGGATCACCTCTCGATCCTTTTTTGAAGATGGGCATAACATTAGCTATCTTCCAATCCTCCGGGATCACGCCTATTTTCAGGGATAGATTGCAAACCTGCTGTAGTAGTTTCGCTATTTCCTCCTTTAGTTCTTTCAATACCCTAGGGTGGTTTCCATCCAGGCCCGGAGATCTGTCAGTTTTTAATCTATCTATCTGCTTGTGTATGTCTTCAAAGCTTACCTCCATGGATGTTAATTTATCTGCTTGATCTCCTTTGAAGATTTTTTCAGGTTCCAGCACGTTGGATGTGTCCTCTTTTGTAAATACTGATGAATAGAACATGTTTAGTCTATCCGCCACTTCTTTTTCTTCCTTCACCACTCCTTTCCTATCTCCGTCATCCAGCGGTCCCACCTCCTCCCTTGCCAGCTGCTTCCCTTTAACATATTTGAAGAAAGGTTTGAAATTTCATGCTTCCCTGGCTAGCCTCTCTTCATATTCTCTTTTTGCTCTTCTAACCACGAGGTGACATTCTTTTTGATGCTTCCAGTGCTCTTTCCAGTTCTCCCTGGTTTTGTCCTTTTCCCATTTCCGGAATGAATTTTTCTTATCTCCTATCGCTTTCTTCACTTTTTTAGTTATCCACCCCGGGTCTTTTGTTCGGCTCTTTTTCCATCCTTTTCTAAATCTGGGGATATACAGATTTTGGAGTAAATTCTCTATTAGTACGTTTAACTTAGGCGTGCTTTGGACGTCCGGTAAACGTAAATAACAATTAACTATATTTAGGCGTGAGATAGACGTCCCGCAAAATAGACGTGCGCAAAATAGACGTCCCTCGTCGCGCAAAATAGACGTCCCTCAAAATAGACGTCCCTCGTCGCACAAAATAGACGTCCTTCATGGACCCGTGATAGACGTGAGTACGGGTTTGTTTTTTGTTATTTGTTTTTTTTTTAAAAATTATACTTTATATATACTCTTTATTATCACACATTCAGCATTGATAAGTATAGGATGATGAAAAACATAACTAAAACACTGTATCAGAATTGTACAATTTACCATTAATACAAGGAAAAGAAATATGTTATGTTTCAAAGGAAAACTAGAAAATGAAACGTACCGAGTGGGTGTTGAACTTACATTATCAGTAATGGAAGGTGGGAACCAGTAGATGTGTGCTATACAGAAAGCTATACAGGAATGTCATACTCACCTCCTATTAGAAGTGGAAAGGATAGGACTTTGAACACCATATAGACTTTTTATAAACTTCGTATAACTTCCACAAAGACTGGCAGGAAAGGCACCCTAACTCATCCAATAAGCTTTCTCTCGATTTGCCAGAGACATTATTTCAGAGAGGATAGTTTAGAAGTGATATCTTGCTCCAAAGAACACTCTCCTGGTCTTAAAACATTCCTACTATCAGCTCATTCTTCACAACAAGAAACACAATCAAAACACAGATTCAACCTGAATGTGGCTTCCAGTTCACAGGAAGAGGAAATAGCAAGCAGCACAATGCTGATCTCATTGTGACATCATCAAGGTGCACCTGGAAGGTAGATATGCCACAAGTAAAAGACAAGCCGGGACTTGAACTCACAACCTACAGATGATCGAGATAGTGCTTTTACTCACTGACCTACACCTGTGTCTCTAATTCCTCTGTCATAGCATACCTTAGTAATGTGCTAAAGTATACTCTACTTAGCTATCATATCACAGTCAGTTGAGGCTCAATGGTGTAAAGCACTGTTGTCACGGATGCAACACCCATATTCTTAAGTATGGTTCAATAAATGTAATACAGAGTCAAAATTATGCTGTTTATTTTATCAAACCCAAGCTCAACTTTTTAATGTATTGTGTATAGTCTCGCTAATGTGTTTGTGATGAAAATTAGATGTGATACGTGTATATATATAAACCCTAGCCACGCATGCGCACATACCTGCGTGCTTCTGTGATCTCTGCTCTGTGATCAGTAGGTCTGTGGCCAGCAGGAGTGCAGATGCAGCAGCCAGGTGACTCCCCCCCTCCCTCCCTCCCTCCCTCCCTCACCACCAAAATCACCACCGCCAAAGCTTCCTCCTTCTGGCCAGGCGGGAGGAGGGCTCCGAGTCGCTGAAGACTGTCCCAGATCGCTCATAAATTAACCTTTTCATCTGAGGTGTGAGGCTGCGGTGACCTTGCTCCCCGGCTCACTAAGGTTTCATCTTAAGAAATTCAAATGCATTGTAGAAAATGCAAGTGACTATTCTGTGTCATCCTAGACACCCCTGCAACACCCTCCTGCAGCATAAACCCCTCATGTTATAATCAAGTAAAAGACAAGCTGCGAGTTGAACTCATAACCTATGGATAACTGGTACAGCTTGTTTACTAACTGAGCTACCAAGCTACTTAACTGTAGCCCTAACCCTAACCATAAAGTAGCATCTGACATTATAGAAGCCGTTAGAATTTTGAAATAGTTTTGGACGTTCCTTGGGTGTTCTTAGATCAAATATACCTGTAGATACTTGCAATGATTACCCCTTGTCAAAGCTTGTACCTAAAGCCATTTCTGGAGACTCCCATTCCCAAGTCCCCAACATAGCTCAGTGCTTAAAAGCACTGCTTGTATCTTCCCCAAAGGTCAGGGGTTCAAGTCCTGACTAAGGTTACCAAAGACAGAATATTTTTTTTTTCCACCCACCCACCCAAACATGCATAGCTAAGCATGTGAACCTCTTCATTTATTTAATTTATAACGTCACTGTGTTTGGGGGGGAGGTGAAGTTTCATTAGGTTTACATGGTAAGCTTCTAAGCTTGTACCTAAAGCCATTTCTGGAGACTCCCATTCCCAAGTCCCCAACATAGCTCAGTGCTTAAAAGCACTGCTTGTATCTTCCCCAAAGGTCAGGGGTTCAAGTCCTGACTAAGGTTACCAAAGACAGAATATTTTTTTTTTCCACCCACCCACCCAAACATGCATAGCTAAGCATGTGAACCTCTTCATTTATTTAATTTATAACGTCACTGTGTTTGGGGGGGAGGTGAAGTTTCATTAGGTTTACATGGTAAGCTTCTAAGCTTGTACCTAAAGCCATTTCTGGAGACTCCCATTCCCAAGTCCCCAACATAGCTCAGTGCTTAAAAGCACTGCTTGTATCTTCCCCAAAGGTCAGGGGTTCAAGTCCTGACTAAGGTTACCAAAAACAGAATATGATTTTGTTTTTCCACCCACCCATGCATAGCTAAGCATGTGAACCTCTTCATTTATTTAATTTATAACGTCACTGTGTTTGGGGGGGAGGTGAAGTTTCATTAGGTTTACATGGTAAGCTTCTAAGCGTTCTGCTGTACATTTTTGTATAACAGCGATATCGGCGTCGTTGCGCATGTAATGAACTGTATTGATGTAGAGTATAGTAGCTGCTTCAAGTACGCTCATGAGGCATATATACGTCATCGATGTTTTTTTCTATACTTGTTCTTCACATGCAGTTATTTCCTATAAAATGGCAGCCAGGACACAGCCAAACCAGGCTCTTCCTACCAAACGAGCATCACTACTTTGTAGTGCCTGGCCATCACAGGTCATATCTGCAATTGAGAAACTCCTGGATTTGCCTGACCTGGTGGTATAACAGAAGAGCCTCATGTCCCAGGGAAGTGGAAAGGATAGGACTTTGAACACCATATAGACCTCATATAAACTTCGTTTAGGTTCCACAAAGACTGGTAGAAAAGGCACCTAAGTCATGCAATAAGCTTTCTTTCGATTTGCCAGAGACATTATTTCAGAGAGGTTGCTTAAAAGAAGACTCTCCTGGTCTTAAAACATTGCAACAATCAGCTCATTCGTCACAACAAGAAACAGAATCAAAACACTGATTCAACCTGAATGTGGCTTCCAGTTCACAGGAAGAGGAAGTAGCAAGCAGCACAATGCTGATCTCATTGTGACATCATCAAGGTGCACCTGGAAGGTAGATATGCCACAAGTAAAAGACAAGCCGGGACTTGAACTCACAACCTACAGATGATCGATATAGTGCTTTTACTCACTGACCTACACCTGTGTCTCTGGTTCCCCTGTCATAGCATACCTTAGTGATGTGCCAAGGTATAATCAGCTTAGCTATCATATCACAATTAGCTGACACAAAAAAGTGGTAGGTCAATGGTTTAAAGCACTGCTTTCACTGACTCGAAATCCATATTCTCAAGTATGGTTGAATACATAGTTCAAAAGTGCTGTCTTGATCACACACAAATTCAACTTTTCAAATGTTTTGTATCTGGTATTGCTAATGTGCTGTTTCAGATGAAAATGAGATGTGATTGGTGTGTATCTTGTAATTTTATTCAAATGAGTATTGTGTCAGCTGAAGGAGTTGAGGGTGTTAAAACCGAACTGTACTACTGAATGAATCTATTCCGTTTAGGCGCTTAACATTCGCCGTCCTATATGCTACAATAATGGCATTCCTTTGGTAAGTAATCACAACATCCTTAAGTGGTTTAAGATTTTTATTGTAGAATATTATGTCATTTCATTGACACTCAAAAGTCCAGAAAAGCGGTGTGAAATTGTAACACATGCAACTGCAGTTTGCTGAGATGGATCACAGCTACACCGGTATACAGAGTAAGCCCCTCCTAGGTCCAAATCAACTCCCAGCCTACAGGAGGAAAGGGTACAATGTCAGTGCATGTGAAATATTAAGATTTGCTCATGGTAGGGTAAGGCAGGATGTAGGAAAAAGACAGGAAAGTAAGGAGGTCAGAGAATAAAGGCCAGAGGTTTATGCCAGAGAAGCAAGGGAAATAAAAGCCATCCTCCTTGTTACAGAGTCCATATGTGAGCTAATAACCTACACACACTGGTTGGAATGTTGAAGGTTAGTAGAAGTGAGCACAAATGTCTCATACCTACCTATGCACAAGTATCAGGAATACGTCACAGGATCCGCCCGTATCACAGGAACAGCTTCACGATGAGATGCTAGCCACATGAGGAGGAGGAGGAGATCAGCTGGGCCCGAACACCTGCAAAGAGGGGAAGCATGTTAATACATTGGAAAAGTCCCCCACCTCAAACTGTTACAATACCTACAGTTATCCTATAGCTTCAGTTGAACTTGAAGTACCAGCATGGAGAAGGGAGGGGGGGGGTGCTAGTCTTATTCTACACAGAAACTTGTAGACCCATACCATCATTAACTCCTACAAGGTGTGGAAAGCTGAGCAGCATATAGGCTTCTGATAGCCATAGTTTTAACATTTTAGCAGTATAACTCATCCAATCTGCTTTCTCTGAGCTCCCAATATAGATGTCATTTATACCTAAAACTAAGGGGGTGTTCAATCAACACACATGCTAACCTAACACCAGCATGTGTCGATATACAATTTGTTGTTGGTAAAACAACAAAAAACCAAGAGGTCCTAAACTGCTAGCTCATACCAGGCCATCGAGAAGCACATTACGATGCCCTTGTATGGTGACGATGAAAGTCTTGGACATCCAACCTGCAACAAGAGTATGAAAGCTGTTAGCTATTTGACATGTGGGCAATTCATCATAAAGCCTGCTAATGGAATGATATACAGGAGCAACATAGTGAATGAGGCCAAAAACAAAGATAGCTTACCTATTATTCTACCTTTAATACTTGAGCTGCTACCAATAACTTCTTGCTTTGCTGGTCAGGGACATCTGAACTTTAACTTCAGCCTAGAGAAAGAGGCATCATCACATTCACTCACATGAGACAGAGACAGACAGAGAGAGAGAAGCTGTTTGGGGTTCACATAAATATACTCACCATTATCCCAAGAAATGGGCTCTTATTAGGTTGTCCCTGACCACCTGCCCTCTCCTACGCTCTTCTTGCTCAGGTAGAGGCCTGCGTCTAGCTTGGATGTCCTCATCATCGTCACTGTCTTGGACCGGCTCAGGAGGGTCTGGCATCCGTCTTCTCAGCGCTAGGTTATGTAGCATGCAGCAGGCAACAAACATCCTGGACACCTTGTCGGGCCTGTACAGCAGTTGCCCTCCTGAGCGGTGTAGACATCTAAAGCGGGACTTGAGCAACCCAAACGCACGTTCCACGATGGTCCTTGTGGTGTTCAGGGCCCGGTTATATCGCTCCTCCTCTGGCTGTTGGGGACGCACAATTGGGGTCATCAACCATGTCCTCAGGGGATAGGCACGATCACCTGCAAGGAGAAACAATATTAGAAAAGGGGCACATATCTGTTGTCCATTGTTCTGCATCACCTCCAAAGTTAGCCATGACCCTGTGGTAAAATGAGAGAAAGGCGGTTAATGTAGCAAAGCTTTATCTGCAGTAGTACGTTAACTCACCAACCAGCCATCCACCTTGGATTTCACCCCTCTGGAACCTGCCACCTAGGCCAGAGTGGGCCAGGATATAAGCGTCGTGGCAGGACCCTGGAAAGCTGGCACACACATCTGTCACCTCCATGGTAGCACTACAGACCACCTGCATGTTCATGGAATGATATGCCCTCCGGTTCCTAAATTGCCTTTCAGTTTCAGCAGGTGGTCTGAGTGCTACGTGTGTGCAGTCTATAGCTCCCAGGACAGAGGGGAAACGTGCCAGTTGAGCAAAACCCCTCATTGTGCGTCGCCGCTCTGCCTCACTCATTGGAAACTGGATATACATAGCAATACGCCTTAAAAAGACTTCCAAAAACTTATTGATTATCCTGGATACAGACGGTTGACTGATGCCAGCCCCAGCTCCCAGGGGCCTTTGGAAGGTTCCTGTAGCCAAAAACCCCAGGGCTGTAGTTACTTGTACATAAACTGGAAGGGAATGTCCCCTAAGAGTGGTGCGCTCCAAATCCACCTGCAGTTGCTCACAGAGATGAACTATGGTCTCCCGATTAAATCTAAAGAGACCAATACACCGCTCATCTGTCATATCAAGGAAGTTTGCCCTGGGCCTATATACCCTGGGGGCCTGGCGTCGGCGTCGGCCTGGGCCTCTGCCTCCAACCTGGCCACGCCCCAGGGCCACAGCCGGACCTCTTCCTCTACCTCTAACCTGCCCACGCCCCGGGGCCGGGGCCAGGGCCAGGGCTGGGGCCGGGGCCGCCACCAGACCCCTTCCTCTGCGCAGCAATCTATCATGGGCCACCACATGTAAGACAAACTCAAACTCATCAATCATCTCTCAAACCAATACCAGACCAAAGACACAACTGACAAGTACACAACAAAAGGGAGAAGATGGGGGAAAGGAGAAACAATACAATCACAGTACAAAGTCACACTATCACAAATCAACCACCAGAAGCACGAACGCACGGGAGTCTAAAGGAGACAAAATAATGATTTTTTAAAGATCCTTATATACTCTCGACGCCGATGTAGCGTCTGACGTCATAACCGTTACAATTTTGAAATCTATTTGCACAGTCATTGGGTGTGCATAGATCAAATACACCTGTAAATACTTGCAATGATTACCCTTTCTCAAAGCTTGTACCTATAGCCATTTCTGGAGACACCCATTCCCAAGTCCCCAACATAGCTCAGTGCTTAAAAGCACTGCTTGTATCTTCCCCAAAGGTCAGGGGTTCAAGTCCTGACTAAGGTTACCAAAAACAGAATATGATTTTGTTTTTCCACCCACCCATGCATAGCTAAGCTAAAATATGTGAACCTCACTTCCCAATCTTCATTTATTTAATTTACAAATTGTCATTGTGTTTGGGGGAGGTGAAGTTTCATTAGGTTTACATGGTAAGCTTCTAAGCGTTCTGCTGTACTTTTTTGTATAACAGCTATATCGGCGTGGTTTAGGATATAATCTATAGTGTTGATGTAACGCGGAGCGGCTGCTGCAAGCACGCCCAAGCGGCACAAACACGTCATCGCGTTTTTATGCGTTGTGACGTCATAGAATCGCCCGTTCTTCATACGCAGTTATTTCTCCTAAAATGGCTGCCAGGAGACAGCCAAATTTCTCAACAGAGGACTCCAGGCTGCTGGCCAGGCTCTTTTTGGTACATGAGCACCACTATTTTAGAGTGGCAGGCCATCGCAGGTCATACCTGCAGTTCAGGGACTCCTGGAGCCGCCTGACCCGGCGCTACAATCGTAGAGCCTCCTGTCCCAGGGAAGTAAGTATTCCAAGTCAGGCCCTCACAAATAATCATGTAAAATGTAATGATGGAAACCTGTCTCAATCAAATTGTTCATGTTTTTGTGGGTAAATTTTGATTCCTTTTAAAAACTACAATTGTGCATAATAAATCTTTTACATTGAATACTGAAATTAAAGCACATCCCAAAGGAGCAGTAGTAGGATTTCAAATGACAAATTCAGCTCCTAGAAGGCATCTATTCCATTCACAACATGCACACAACTAATTTTTGGGTCACAAGCTTCACATTTGTCATCGAAACATCTTGACATCAACTTTCCCAAAGTGCTGCTATGTCATTTCAAATACCTTAAACACTCCTGTATCAATCTGCTGGTCTAGGGAGATAGTGGCATGACGTTTAAAGTGACAGCGTCAGTACCCTGACGTCAGGGGTTTCAAGCCACGCTGCTCCTTCTGACCAAACTATTTTATTGCCCCTGCTGCATGATTGTAAGCTCACCAGGACATGCTGTAATGTGGGGCAGTGCTGATAGGCTACAGCCTCAGCACCCTGGGGTTGTGAGTTCAATCCCACCTCCTCCTTGTGATGCTGTCCATGTCACCTCACACACCCCCTCCCCCCCCCCCCCCCCACTGTCCCAGGTACAGTAGAGAGATAGCGATGCCTCCAGCACAGAAAGGGGAAATGCTGGTGTACGTGAATAAATTCATGTAAAACATGTGGCAGAAGGGGGTGGAGGCAGACACCAAAGCGGATAGGGGCTCTTGGAGGGCAGTGTACTCCATTTTTTGTGCTTATAGAGGTCAATACTTAAGTAAACATGTTATGCCATAGTGCTAGATGGCACTCATCATATCCCTCCCTCTCTGTTCTTTCTTTCTCTCTATTATCCAGGTTGAGGATCTCAGGAAAAGGGGGCGACTGCTGAGGCGCCAGGAGCGGGCCTTCCTTGAGGGGGTGAGGGAGGAAATGCGTGCACAAGCCGGTGAGTAATGAGTCCAGTGTGTGTTTCTTTGTGATCACCAGAATAAATAGATGAAAATGCTTGAGTAGCTGTAAACCATTCTTAATCATAAAATCTGCAGTAAAGCTGCTATTGTGATATCATGTCACAATGGCTTTATGGTGTTCTACTTGCCTCACTTACTTACGCTACATTTTGATGTTTACAGTGGAGTAGGTGCTTTGCATCCTGTTATTAGCATTTGAAGAAAATAACGTAGTAAATAATGTCATGTTCAAAAGTGTTGTGGACATATCTGACTGTATCCTATTTCTCTCTTGTCAAGCAGCAGCGCAGGCACCCCCTCAGGAGGCCCCGCAGGTGATGGAGGGAGCCCCACCCTGGTCCTCGGCAGAGGAGGAAGAGGAGATGGAGGAGGAAGAGGAGGAAGAGGAGATGGAGGAGATAGAGGAGGAGGAGGAGGAGGCCTGGCAGCCCTCAGGACCGCCCACACCACCACTGCCCCCTGGACCTCCACCACTGCCCCCACCACTGCCCCCTGGACCTCCACCACTGCCCCCACCACTGCCCCCTGGACTGCCTGCCCCACCACTGCCCCCTGGACCCCCACCGCCTGCCCCACCACTACCTCCAGGACCACCACCACCATCCCCTGTTGGACCTTCCCCTTCCCCCACCCATAGCCCTTCCCCTCACTCTCCTGCCCTTCCTGTTCCCATCCCACCCCCTTTCCTTGCTGTTCCCCCCCAGGAGCAGCCCGACCAGCCTCAGGAGGGGGTGGCCAGGGAGATGGCGGCCTACTCTGCCATCTTGGAGGAGGTGCAGGTATTGAGAGGGTGTGTGGAGAGGATGGAACATGCCCTCTTGCGGCTGATAGCCGAAAGAGGGCATGGTGCCAGCAGCCATACACCCTCTCAATGACTGCACCTCTTCCGCCCCCCTCGCCTGAGGTAGCTCAAGCTGCTCTTGGGGGGCACCCACCCTTTTTCCCTGCGTTATATGTTATGTTATATATGTAAATAGTTTTTTTAAAAAGTTTACGTTTTTAAAAGTTTTAATAATTTAATAAAAATATTGGTTTATATTTACTTTAAACTTTCCTGTGTGGTTTTAGCCTTGTAGCATCATCAGCTTAGTGGACAGAGTCCAAGGTAGATAGGGGTTCAGGAGGGACTGCTGAATGGGCCCTTTTCAATATAACAACAAGGTGACATATAGAAAGTTTGACAATCTTTATTGGGGTCTGTCATTCATTCTATTACCTGCTAGCCACTTTGATGTCAAATCATTGCAGAATCTAGGAAAAAAGTAAGTGAATGCAAGGGTATATGCAACTGTAGGTAGATGACAACATCTCAGCTATGATGTGCAAAGTAAGCCAGTCCCTGTTCCAAAGTAAATGGCTACATAAGGAAGAGAATATAAGTCACTCTGGTAGATTTGTTGTTAAGGAATAGGGTTATTTCTAGTAAGAGTTGGCTCCACACCAGGAGAATCCAAATGAGACATGTGGGTTTTTCTTCATTTCACGGAAGGTGATGGAAGTAAAGGCCAGATACCTCAATCTATCCTCCTGGTTCTTGAGCTGCACTATTTTGGTAAAGCAGGTGTGGAAACCACAAAGATGCTCACAGCTGCACTGCTCTCAGTACTATAAAAACTCCATCTGACAATACTGCACTTGCCTGTCTAAGACACCTGAAAACAGAAAAGAGGAGAAGCTGGTTTACACAACGTTCACAAACAGGGGGGTTCAACCCCCAAGGTCCTCCCTTCCCTGAAGCAATGTGTTAACCTCATATATGTTGAGCTGCTTAGATGTCACCGTGGTATAGGTGTTAAGGCAATAACTTGCTGATGGTGTGGGTTAGTATCACCTGTAATCCTCCACTGCTACTGTTTAGAACTCATGTGAGGGAATAGACTAACTGAAAACAAAAAGTTTGTGTGCATATAACAGCAGGAATGCGTGCCATGGTGTTCTATGAGGCCAACATTATCAATTTACTATTGTTCCTGAAAGTCATTAAGGATACCTGTGTGAAGAGTGACTCAAGAGTAAGCAAATAAAGGTTACCATATATCATTCTCACCTACAACTGTTTGGCTAGGTGCAAACTGGTGTGCTGAGCTGCTGCTCTGGTCTGAAATGAAGAATACAGAGAAACTGTTAACAAAGACCTATGTCTCCTAAATTAAACACTGAAGTTGTGGCAGAACACACACCTAGAAGTAACAGAGCTGCTAACATACCTTTAGAATCCTTATTAAATATGGCAGCCATTAGGCACTCATTAGGAGTTTTCCACCTGAACCATGTTGATTGGATATCCATTGAATGGCAGTGTTCCCCCCCCCCCCCCCCAACATACCCGACCTATTCTTATCAATGAGTTAGTACACAGAACCATTCCTCACCTGATTTTAATTTGCCTGTAATTAGATTCTACAAAGAATTAACTTTAACTCTGAGTAAACCCTCTCAGATGTATGAACACATCCATTTTACTTACATATCCATTTGTGTACCAGCAAAATATATACCAGTATGGTCTTTATCAGTCTTCTCAGTCATTTTTATCAGCCCTGTGGAATGGAGAGTAGGAGATATCAGAAATAAAATAACTAGTATAAACAATAGCACACAATGAAAGGCCATAAAGAGAAGTCACTTTTGGTTGGTTAGTTTCTTTAGTTCTATGATAGTTCAAAGTAGCTTACAAAATATCATTCTCACCTGGACTTACTATCTGAGCTGCTTCTAGAAAAGATAAAACCACATATTAGAATGGCCAGTATTAATGGCTCTGTGGAATAGAGGGAAATGGGAGGCAGAGATAGGGAAAGAAATGTAAAAGACTAAGACAGAGTAAAGTCTGAAACATCTGCATAAGCGATAGGATAGTATAGAAAGGAAACGCTGCTCACCTGGACCTTCTTATACTCATGCACGCCTATGTAGCGTGAGACGTCATCATGGTGGGAAAACTTTCTCTATGCCCATTGGGCGCCGTTCGGGTGCGGTTCCTTAGCCCGCTTCCTAACCACGCCCATCACACCTCATTGGGTGTTGTACAGGGGGTGTTTTTGAACGTGTTCTATAAGTAGCCTGAAAAGATGGCTACACCTTGCAACATGGCTTCAAAGCGAAAATCGAATTTCTTGCATGGAGAGTTGCAGATCCTTGTGGCCCAAGTTGGGGCCAACTATGATTCCCTCTTTGGGAGGGAAGCTGATAGGATTGGGATAGAAGGCCAGCATGCTATCTGGAGAAGAATCTGCAGTGACATAGATGCTGTATACCATCAGGGCCGTGATATAGAGGCTCTGAAAAAACGGTGGCGTGCCCTGCGGAGAGAGGTCCGGCGGAAGCAGGAACGAATTAATGCGCAGGGTCCTTGCGGCAACCTCCAGCTGACTGTCCTGGAGAGTGAGGTGATGGACATAGTGGGTCCTGGAATAGGTCCTGTTGTGGGAGCCATTGATACTTCCCTGGGGCACCAAGGTAACATCACTTTACATAGAAGCCATTGACTTGTTGGTGTTTTTACTCATATTTTATATCTTTCTAAACTACAACAGTACTATACAACCAATGCAATTCATAGTAATATAATAAAAGCCATTGCCTGTTTTGATACTCTTGGAAGCCTAACATGTGGAATACGTTGCTAATGTTCCATATGTTAGCCTGCATAATACCTTGTAAATGACCAGATGTACAGTATTGTGACCTGTGATGCAATTCAAATGATGTTCTCAGATGTTACCGCTTTCAACTAATACCAATGTGTATTTTCTTGTCTTTTTGCAGAGGCGTCCCATCCTCCTTCTGCTGCTGCTAGGGATGAAGGGGATGAGGAGGAGGAGGAGGAGGAAGCAGTGGCTGGAACATCATACGCCACCCCTCCTCCTCAGAACACTGCTACACAAGCTGCACCGGCGCCCCCCCTTCATCCCCACGATGACAACAGGGCAGTAGAGGAGGGGGAAGAGTTGGAGGGGGAAGAAGAGGTGGATGAGGTTGGAGCCCTGGGGGAGGAAGACTTCCATCAGGGTGATGAGCTGGAGGCCCCCCCTGATGAGCTCCACCGTCAATTGGTGGAGGTGGGTAACCACCTCCACCAAAGACAAACTTTGCTCATCAGGGAGGTGGCTGAGATAAAAGAAGCCACACATGTAATGAACCAGCACCTGGCCTCCCTGGTGGCCGAGCAGTCTGCAACACGTGCTGTGCAGACTGCAATCCTGGAAGAACAGGCAGGGACTCGCCGGGCGCTGGAGAACATGTGTGGCATTCTTTCACAACTTCTCCCCCAGCTCATCACCCAGACTGCCTCCCATGGGGATCCTGGACCTCAATCCACCTCCCAGACCTCCTCCAGCCAGGCTCCCACCAGGCAAGGTTCCCCCCCGGCCACCCGTGGCCGGAGTCGAGGCCGTGGCCGGGGAAAGGGAAAAGGAAAGGACCGCCATTAGGACCCACTATGTCCTCTGAACACTCCCAGGCCAGTCATGCCGCATGGACCCTGGGGCTCCGCTGGACCTCCTCTGCATGTACACGCCACAGCCTCTATATCACGGTTCAGTCACTGCAGATCTTTCATCCAGATAGCATCCTGGCCTGAGTGCCAATCTTCATCAGCTTCAACTCCCATCGAGGGCATCATAGTTGGATAATAACTATTACACCCTTCCAAGGATCTGTAGCTCTCCAGGAGCCATGTTGCCGACTTCATCTTAAGGTGCAACCCGTTGCCATCTGTTGGCAGCCTGGACATTTGCCTGACTTCATCTTAAGGTGCAACCCGTTGCCATCTGTTGGCAGCCTGGACATTTGCCTGACTTCATCTTAAGGTGCAACCCGTTGCCATCTGTTGGCAGCCTGGACATTTGCCTGACTTCATCCTTGTCACAGGAAATGAAAAACTTTTTTCTTTGAACCAGGAAGCATTTAATAATTAATTGCACACAGCACAGCGGGTTCTCTGAAGAAGCCTCCTTGGCAAAACGCGTCTGAACCCTGCCGGACCATCGCTGTATGGACTTTTAAGTTAAGTTTGCTTGCACGTTTTGAAAGTATATTTTTTGGAATCATTGAATACTCACCTATGTTATGGACATGCTAAACAGAATGAAGCACTTTCAATGACCAATCTCTTTAGGGGTTTGTTCCCCATCCTGAGTTTTTTGTATTCCATCCGTGGATTCTGAGCACCATCTGAGTTAAATAAGGTATTAAATACTTCTTCAGGCTTGTTCCCTTTTGTTTTTTGTGGTTGCATCCTATATTATGCATATTTCCATCTATTATGTACAACAGCAAGTCAATGGATTTATGTTTTACAATAAAATCCATCAAATAAATGAAACATATATAGCTGACAGTGTGTTTGTGTTTCAGCTTATATTGTATTCGTTAGGTGCTTCCCAGAGCTACATTGCTGTATCATGTGGTTTACAGAGGTATGTCCCAACAGTGTCATGAACGACCACTAGGCCAGTTAAGGGTTTGAGGATACCCCTAATGGATATGCATCGTGGTAGATTTGATGGCTGACACCTCCATTAGATGCAGGTCTCTCATGCATGCTCATTAGCGCTATCCCTTACAATCCTCTTATCCCACCTTTCACAACCTAGCTCCCTATGCATCAACATCTGTCCCTCTCTTTTGTTATTTTCCTTGATGCATACCAGGGGAGGGGAGGAGAGGGCTGGAACCTACATGCCATCTCTCCATTCCACCTCAAAACCTAGTGTTACTCCCTAATCTCCTTCCATCCCCAGTGGCAACCTTTCACCCTTTCTGTTAGCAAATACCCTTGCATCCCTAATCTCTCCTTGCCTCCATGACATCCTCCACCTCTTGCTTTTATCTTTTCTCATTCAAGACTACTATCCAGCATATCTCTGCTCCCCCCTCCTCCAAGTCTGGCCATATCTAGACACCTCTCCTGCATTCAACTTAAGAATCTCATTAATATGTATCCCATCTGGTGCAGTAGCTGCCTTGGTTGATGACATATTTCCCATATTTAAACAAAGGTTCCCATCCATTCCACATGGAGTTAATTGAATGTTGTAGGCCCCCTCTGCTCTTTCTTTTTGGTGTACTCTGCTACTATGGAAAATGGAGGTGGGGCAGACAATGACATTATGAAAGCAGGGAGAGTGGTGGGTGTGGGCATCTGTGTGTAACCTGACCTGGCCCCTTCTTTTCCCTAACAATTTATTCCCCTCCACACTTAACACAAAATTTAAGTCCCCAACAATCCCTCACACCAACACCCAGAAAAATCCATAAACTAAGGAAATACAGATAATGGGGGAGGGGAGGAGTGTCAAAGGCAGAAGGGAGTATAAAGGAGAACAGGCAAGTCATAGCACAAAGTTTCATCATTGAGGAAACAGAACACCACAAACACCAACTCACATGAGGGGGTCTTACATAGGCAAAATGGCTGTGCCAAAGCTTTCTATATACTAAGCACGCCTCATTAGCGGCGGACGTCATAGAAACCGTTAGGATTCAAATCTAATTGGATGTGCATTGGATGTGGTTTTGCAATATACAGCTGTAGTGACGTTGTAGTCATTTCCTTCACATCTCTAAGCTCTATGTTCTAAACAAAGTTACCTCTATAGCTCTATGCCTTAAGGCATTGCTTTTTTTCATCGTCCATACATCAGGGGGTTCAAGTCTTGAGTAAGGTTAGCAAATAGGTTATATTCATTTCTCAGCCAGGACACCTGGTAACTCTTTAGCCTTGCCTTTACATATCAATATTTTGCTTCAGCTTTTATTATGTGCAGCCCATTGTCTAATAGTTAATGCAACCTGTTCTCTCTCATGCTGAACACCCTCCCCCCACCAAAAACATCCCCCCCTAACTGGATCATTCTTCAACACCTGTCCAAGCCCTCTGAAGTTTGATTTAACTCATAGAAAACAAATATGAAATATGTATTAAAGAATTGCAGCACAAAGAACGCCTAAACGGAACAGATTATTTACAGTCCTATATGCATTAGTACAGTGCTCAGAATGAAGATTAGCGTGTAAGAAAAACAGAGCTCCACCTCACATGCATTCAAGCACACTTGGGAATATGGGTTTGGGGCTCAGTGAAAGCAGCGCTTTTAGCCATTGAGCTAACACTCTTTTGTCTCAGCCTACTATGACATTATAGCTAAACTCCTTTTCCCTTAGCACTTCACTAAGATATGATATGACAAGGGAACGAGAGGAATTGGAGGTGTGGGTCAGTGAGGAAAGGCACTCTCTACCAATCGTGCGGCCTTTAAGGGTTCAAATCCCAGCCTGTATTTTACTTGTGGCGTATCAGCTTTCCAGGTGCACTTTGATGATGGTTTCCACTTCTTATAGGAGTTGAATATAACATTTCTCCATTTAAACATGGCATACGTTGTTAGTTTTGATCGTGGTAAAGTATACATTTCTGAAATGGTGAAGAAACAATAAGCGGTATAAGCAAATCCAAACTGCTATAAGCGCAAGAAAGCATTTGTAGCTCAACACGCTAATGCTCCTTTTCTGAGCTTTGCCATCTAAAACTCCCCGGTTTGACTCCCACCTTTGCTCATTTTAATAAGGTCCTCGTTTTTTCCTATTAGATCTTATAACATTTCCCTTTGCAGGCAAACCTATTTTCAACTTACCATGGCTCGGACATCCTACGCAGTGATGAGAGCACATTAACCAGGCGATCCACAAATGTCATCTTGCTGCTTATCACTGCTTAGGATGTCCGAGCCATGGTAAGTTGAAAATAGGTTTGCCTGCAAAGGGAAATGTTATAAGATCTAATAGGAAAAAACGAGGACCTTATTAAAATGAGCAAAGGTGGGAGTCAAACCGGGGAGTTTTAGATGGCAAAGCTCAGAAAAGGAGCATTAGCGTGTTGAGCTACAAATGCTTTCTTGCGCTTATAGCAGTTTGGATTTGCTTATACCGCTTATTGTTTCTTCACCATTTCAGAAATGTATACTTTACCACGATCAAAACTAACAACGTATGCCATGTTTAAATGGAGAAATGTTATATTCAACTCCTATAAGAAGTGGAAACCATCATCAAAGTGCACCTGGAAAGCTGATACGCCACAAGTAAAATACAGGCTGGGATTTGAACCCTTAAAGGCCGCACGATTGGTAGAGAGTGCCTTTCCTCACTGACCCACACCTCCAATTCCTCTCATTCCCTTGTCATATCATATCTTAGTGAAGTGCTAAGGGAAAAGGAGTTTAGCTATAATGTCATAGTAGGCTGAGACAAAAGAGTGTTAGCTCAATGGCTAAAAGCGCTGCTTTCACTGAGCCCCAAACCCATATTCCCAAGTGTGCTTGAATGCATGTGAGGTGGAGCTCTGTTTTTCTTACACGCTAATCTTCATTCTGAGCACTGTACTAATGCATATAGGACTGTAAATAATCTGTTCCGTTTAGGCGTTATTTGTGCTGCAATTCTTTAATACATATTTCATATTTGTTTTCTACTTGAAAACGTTCCAAATCTTTAGGCATTCCTTTGCTTAAACTTATTTGAGTTCATCCTGATATGATACCTAATGAAGCACAGACAGCTCAGTCAAACAGCTGTAGCTCTATCAGTTAGGAGCCCAGCCTATGCTGCTAACATCCAGAGGTTGTGGGTTCAACACCCACCACGTCTTTTAATTGTGGCATATTACTTTGGAAGATGCAGATTGATGAGGTCACAATGAGGTCAGTTTTGTGCAACTGAACACCTCCATTTTGCAATGAGGGAAGCTGGAATGTTAAGGTGTGTATCTGTTTATTCTCTTTTTAAGTGCTGATAATGTGTGCTGGTTTTTCTTTGCTTTCAAAAGAGAGCCGATTGCAGTGCTGTTTGTTGAGACAAAAAAGGGGGTTGTAAAAGCCATGGGAATATTATATTATGGTTTGGGCTGAAATGTGGTTTGTTATCCATGCAATATAATGTGTTCCATTGTTATGGTGTCATTCTATTTATTAGGACAGAGAAAAGATGAAACATACCTATTGAAATTTACTATTGGAATTATTGATACAAAATACAGCAGACGTCTGCCTCGCGTGTAACAAAGAGCCGCAATTACGATAGTTGAAACGGCATTGAAATCCAAGTTAGACCAGGGTTTTTTACGTCTACATAATTCACGAGAGTTAGACGCACGCGTTCGCCCAAGTAGCGCCTATCCAGCGTCCCCACTTGGCACGCCCATAGACCGCCCACGGAACGCCCACGTCCAGAGCTGCAGACGGGACTATGCTTTCGATAGACGTTAGTTCCTTATGTACTACCTAGGGACGTCTATGTGTCGTCTATTACCCAATTAACATTAATTAAGACCCTTAACTCCATGATTATTCACTTATATCCGACGTCCAAAGCACGCCTAAGTTAAACGCAGTAATAGAGAATTTAGGCCTTTGTGTCTTGCTCACCGTGTCCTTGAATAAAGACCAGGTTAGCTCTACAGTCTGCGATTTCTTTGAGCTGTTACTAAGTTCCATCCTCACCATTACCCTCATCTCTTCGTAGTTTCCTTTCTTGAAGTTTAAAGTTGTCGCTGTGGTTCTCTTTTCCTTCGGTATTCCTACTTCAACTTTGAACTTGATCATATTGTGATCGCTGTTTCCCAACGGTCCCACTACTTCCACTTCCTTTGCAGGTCCTCTTAGCCCATTAAGGATTAGATCCAGAGTGGCATTCCCTCTCATTGGTTTCTCACAAGCTGTTCCATGAAGCAGTCCTGTATAGCCTCCAGGAATCCAGTCTCCCTAGCACATTTTGAGTTTCCAAGACTCCAGTCTATCCCGGGATAGTTGAAGTCTCCCATAACAATCGTGTTACCGCTTTTGCATTCTCTCTTCATCTTGACTTCCATTTCTTCATCGTTAGCTTCTCAGCTTCATCGTTAGCCCCTCAGCTGTCTCTTTTCCAAGTTGAAGAGCCCTAACCGTTTTAGTCTTTCCTCATATGAGAGGAGTTCCATCCCCTTTACCATCTTGGTCATTCTTCTTTGAACCTTTTCTAGTGCCACTATATCTTTCTTGAGATAAGGAGACCAGAATTGAACGCAGTACTCTAGATGAAGTTGCACCATGGAGCGATACAGGAGCATGATAACATTCTTAGTATTGTTAGCCATCCCTTTTTAAATAATTCCTAGCATCCTATTTGCTTTTTTGGCTGCCACCGCACATTGGGCAGAAGATTTCATAGTATTGTCTATGGTGACACCCAGATCCTTTTCTTGGGCGCTAATTCCCAAGGTGGACCCTAGCATCCGGTAACTGTGATTCAGATCATTCTTCCCAATGTGCATCATTTTGCATTTGTCCACATTAAATTTAATCTGCCATTTGGACGCCCAGTCTTCCAATTTCCTAAGATCCGCCTGCAATTTTTCACAATCCGCATGCGTTTTAACAACTTTGAACAGTTTAATAATAATAATAACAGTTTATATACCACAGGACCATGAAGTTCTATACGGTTTACAATGGTTAAAAGATGTTACAAATTAAGTAGAATTAACAAGGTTAGAAGCTAGTTATTAACAGCGCTAGAGATCAGTTATTGGGGAGTAGGATTGTACAGATTAGTTGCCTAAATACTTCAGGAACAGACATGGGGAATTTAGGAAACACCTAAAAACATAAGTAGTAGGCGAGAGCAATTGTTCCAGATCTTTGCCCCATAGTGCCGCTTGATGTGAGAGAAGATGTTGATGGTGTTTTTTAAATTTACATCCTTTAACCGGTGGAGAAACAAAATTCGAGTGTGAGCTTCTCTTATGTCTGTTGTTTGAGAAAGAGAAGAGGTCAGTTATATATTTAGGGGCTAAACCGAATAGTGTCTTAAAGCAAAAGCATCAGATCTTAAACTTCACGCGTGCCTCCATCGGTAGCCAATGTAGAAGTTGGTAGGAAGGTGTTACATGATCGAACTTCTTCAACCCCAAAATTAGCTTGACTGCCGCATTTTGCACCAATTGTAATCGCCGCATATTCTTCTGGGAAATTGCCAGGTAGGCGATATTGCAATAATCTAGTTGACTCAGTATAAGGGATTGTACTAGGATTCTAAATGATGAAACATCGAAATATGCTCTAATGAACAGAAGCTTCCAGAGAGTAAAAAAACCCTTTCTAACTAAGGAGTTCACCTGGTCTTTCATGGTGAACTCCTTAGTCCGGACATCTTGTATTTGTGTATGGGATTTTTGATACCAACATGCATTACCTTACACTTATCCACATTGAACCTCATTTGCTATGTCACTACCCATTTCTCTAGTGTGGCTATGTCGCGTTGCAGATCTTCACAATTCCCTGCATCTTAACTACTCTGAGTAACTTTGTAGCATCTGCAAATTTAATCACCTCACTCGTCGTACCCATTTCCAGATCATTTATGAATATGTTGAAGAGCACGGGTCCAAGCACTGAGCCCTGCAGCACCCCACTGGTGATGTTTTTCTAGTCCGAGTATTGTCCATTTACCCCCACTCTCTGTTTCCTATCTGCTAGCCAGTTTTTAATCCATGTGAGTATTTCACCCTCTATTCCATGGCTCTCAATTTTCTGTAGTAGTCGTTCATGCGGAACAAACACATCCAAACCCGTGTGTCCAGACTCAGGCCTGTGGGTGTAGAATTACTCCACTTTCATGATTTTGACTGAGGCCATCAATTCCATCACCGGTCTTCTCCAGCATTGCAAAATGAGGTTGAAAGCTCTTTGAGACAGCATCCATTCTCCTGGATCCATGGTCTTCCGGCTGAGAAAATCTGCCTGAATATTCTCTACTCTTGCTACATGGGCTGTTTAGAGCACCTGAAGATGAACTTCTACCCATTGGAACTTCTCAGCTTCCAGGTTTAATGGCGCATTCCTGGTGCCCCCTTGTCAGTTTACATAGTTTACATTGTCTGAGAAGACCCTGACTGCCTTGCCTGCTAGATATTTTTCCATCAACTATAATGCCAGTTGAATGGCTCTCAGTTCTTTCTGGTTTTTGGACTATTTCCTCTGATGGAGAGTCCACCAGCCCTGCATCAGATGACCATCGCAATGGGACCCCACAGCCAAAAAGGCTGTCATTGGTTTTTAGAAGCACCCACAAGGAGATTCGTAAAGGCATGTCTTGGCCAAAAAGTCTACATAAAGACACCAGCGCAAGCTGGCCCTCACCATCCCTGTCCAGAGAAGCTGAAGTGTATTTTTTGTTTATTGAAAGATTCTATACCACTATTACTAACTGATTAGTCAATTCAGAGCAGTTTACATGAGCTTCTACAATGGTGTTATTATACATGAGATATAATTTAAGAGCTTCTATAATGAAGTCATGGTGCATCTTTGTATATACATTAAAACACCGAAACATTTGATGGATATCATTTTGCCATATGAACCACAGTGCATGTTGCATTCGGTGACTCACGATGACCTACATTTTCTGACAGTGACACAGCTGCGGCTAGCTTTGTCTAGAGCTAGCATATTTTCATGTGTGGGTCTTCGGGAGTGGAATAAGCTTCCGGGATACGACAGCAAACCTAATTGAGTAGTTTTAAGAAAATGTTGAAGAAATACCTCTTCTATAAGATGAAATATGGGACTTGATTTATAGGTTTTTTTTTTATGCGAGGCACTGGTAGCCTCTTTGTAGTGGATGAATGAAAGGGAGAAAGACTTTGAGGTAATACTGCATGGGTGGAAAGGAAAACAAAAATAGGGCAAGACTGGATGGGAGGGGAAAAAGAGAATAACAGAACAGGGCAATGCAGGATTAGGAGAAAGAAAGAATAAGGGCAATAGTGAATAAGGAAGTGGGGAAGAGAGACAGGCAATGCTGAATGGACTGAAGAGACAGCAGAGAGGGGAAATACTGCTCAGGAGGAGGGAAAGAAAGAAATAGGCAGAGGTAATGCTGAATGGTGTAGGGGGGTGGAGAAACAGAGAAATAGGCAATGCTGGATGTTGAAGAGTAGAGGAAGAGAAAGGGATACTGGATGACACGGAGGGGAGAGAGAAGAATCTTAGAGAGTAAACTTGTACAATTTAAAACCTAAATTAGGACCTCATACACCCAGGATACTAGTCAAAATTTATTTTGTGCCCTTACTGGGGTGGTGTATTCATCATTGGCCGCACTTATGAGGAGCAGCATTCAGATTTATATCTGGGTAAAGTGTCCCTGAGTTTGCCCCTGAGGAAGGACATGAAATGGGGCTCTGCGGGAGATCCTGAGGCACTCCCTTCAATGGACTCTTGAACCAGACGGATGTTTGCGGTCTTCATTAAGAGAAGTCCCCCTGTGATAAGGATTACAAGTTAAAACTTTGATTGAATAGTATTCTGTCTTGGATATATGGGGGACTTTTTGAAGTGATTCAACACTGTTTAAATATTTTTGAAACTCTCACATATTGATTAGGTACCTGGCACTGTGGGGAACTTTTTAGGACTTATAATTTATTCACACAAGTCTCTAGCACTGTTTTGATTTAATTTGATTTTTTTTAAAAGCTCATGGGGCTAGACAGAATGATGCTTGTGGGCTATTCCTGCAGTGCACTCTAGGGTGCAATTATGCGCAAATATACCCTAGGGAACTCTGTATTGATTTACAAGAAGTTCCATAAACTGATTGAAAGCCCTTAGTTTAAGATCTTGAATTCAAATTAATTTATAATGGTGGGAGGAACCCTCAGTCCCAGTTGCCGATTGAGAGTTGAGAGCTGTTTTTTTTTCCTACAGTATACATTTTGACTCCTCTCTTTGGAGTAGGCTAGATTTTTGAGGGTATTCATCATTGGTCCATTTGTAAAATATTTTCAAATTTGGTTAATATACCAACTCATATGTGCATCTGAAATAAGAAAAAAAGGAGGAGGGCTAAAGTTAAGTGACTAACCATGTGACTAGTTCAGGGGTAGGCAATTCTGGTCCTCAAGAGCCGGAGCTAGGTCAGGTTTTCAGGATATCCACAATAAATATGCATGAGATAGATTTGCAGTGCAAGCAAATCCATCTCATTCATATTCATTGTGAATATCTTGAAAACCTGACCTGGCTCCGGCTCTCAAGTACCGGAATTGCCTACCCCTGGACAAGTTCACCAGTTTTGGAATAAGGCCTAGCTCACAAGGCTGTGGAATCGGTACACCAAACCTTTGACTCCGACTCCTGCATTTTTCTACGTTCTGACTTTGACTCTTTCTGATATTAGGCTTTAAACCCCCCCCCCCTCTTTTATTAAGCCTGATAGCATAGGCTGATGAATTAAGTGCTCCGATGCCCATAGGAATTGAATGGGCTTTGGAGCATTTGCTGCATGGCACTCGATTCTGCAGCTTAGTAAAAGGAGGCCTAATATATTTTGTCCTGGATCTAAAATACTGGTAAATATAACTTAGATTTTTGTCCTGGATCTAAAGTTATGTTTACCAGTACTTTAGATCCTGGATAAAAAAAAATAAAAAAAATCTAAGTCTAAGATGATACATTTACCATATATTATAATATAAGTTTTATTTTGAAGCTGGAGTTAGTTGGTACATTTTTACTCCACCTAAAATTGCTTCTGACTCTGACTCCACAGCCCTGCTAACATATATGCTTGTATATGCCAATTTGTATGCATAAGTGCACCTTTTCTATAAATTAGTGGTGGGCAATTGGTGCTTAAATTTAGACACCCTTTATAGCAGGGGTAGGGAACTCCAGTCCTCAAGAGCCTTATTCCAGTCGGGTTTTCAGGATTTCTCCAATGAATATGCATTGAAAGCTGTGCATGCATATTCATGGGGGAAATCCTGAAAATACGGCTCTCGAAGACCGGAGTTCCCTACCCCTGCTTTATAGAATTAAGTTCAGTCACCAAAAATCAGTTTATGCAATAGGTAGGCGCTTTCATAGGCTTGAACAATCATAGGGCTTTTAAAACATTTTTTCCTTGTTGCCTTCCATCTTTTCTCTCCCTTCCCCTAATGGCACGCCCCTGTGCATTTATGAGCCCTCCCCACCTCCTTCTTCAGCAGGACTTGTTGCTCAGCAGTATTTTTTGATCAGTCATGGACATCACATAAGTAGCAACTATCTTCCCTCCCTCCTTGGATCTGAGAACGCTCTGTATAGCAGACCAGAACTATCTGGCTCTGACAGACAAGGGAGGAAAACGCTTTTCAACACATTTATAACCTCCATGGAGTACATATTCAATGCAGACTGATAGCTTTAAATACAGTTATTCAGAGTTCTATGTATAACCTTAAAAGAATATCTTATCTATTTAAAATTAAACACCTGACATTTTTGTATTTGCACTTAAAACATATGTTATCTGTTCAGCAACTGGGTATCACTTCTGAATGGATTGCTTTTAGTGTATTTCATGGCCTGCCCTAAACTGCACCCCATTTTACAAAGGAAAATGTACTGTAGATCATTTAGCTATTTACATGGCTAGACTTGCATATCAATATAAGTGTCCTGGATTGTAAATAAACAAACACTTACGTGGTCAACACTACTGCTGACCTCATACATGATTCTGAGTATTGACCCTCTTGTCTTTATAGTTGGCGTCAGCTAGGATTTAGCCTCTGAAAACCAGTTTTGCTCAATCGGTTGTGTCCTTGTCAGCAGGGAAGACAAGTCAGTCTATCACTATTATTTGCAACAAGACTCATTACCTGCCAGCCAGGAAACCTCCCAATTATGCCATCTGCATTAAATTAAAAAGTGACGGAACCAATCAGTGTCATTTTGATTTGAATGCGATTGTCAAGTTCATTTTCCTCTGTAGAGCCCTCTTCAATTCTTGGAGAAGGACAAATGGTGCCTTTAAATAAAATAGGGAGTATTGTTCTGCATAGAGCCTATGAATAGTCATTTGCTCTGCACTTTTGTATATTTTTATATTTTTTTTTAGTCTTTTTAGGCTAGGATACCATATACAGATAATTTTTATAGACTGCTTTTGAAGCAAAGTCCACACTTACCTTTTTCCCATGGACTTTGTTAGACATTTCAAAAAGAGAATAGGAATATTTTCTCTTTGAAATTTGGACTTTTTCATCTGCTTTTTGTGCAGGATGATTTGTAAGGCAAATAACATGCATATGTACTTGAAAATACAGGCTTCAGGGTCAATATTTATCCCGCAGCACTCAGTGTTTAAATGCTGATGATTGTAGGTCAAATTAGACTTGGATATGCTGTGCCAGGCCCCGTTTAGGCATTGAACTGAATATCCAGGTCTTTGGTGATGCCTAGAAGCTATCCAGGCATGGCCAGTATTCAGTTTTGGATTTTCAGTAACATGTGGGCGCTTTATTCGATCTGTTTGGCAGGGCTAATATCTTTAAGACTTTTTCTGGTTTTATAACCACATCTAGGGCATACTTTGTTAAAGTGATAGGGGTTTCCAAAAGGTGTGGGTTCAGTAGATACTGGTTCTGACAGTCAGTGGATCAGCAGAGAGCTATGGAGCTGCCTTACCTAAAGGGATTTAGTGTACTTTGAATCACTTTCTGAAACCCACTTGTTTTGGCCACACTCCCTGATGAAGCACAGATGCTAAACATATGTTGGGGAACAGTTTTTTATATGTAATAAGATCCTCTTGCTCCTCTTTTTAGATCATGGAAATTTAAAGGATGATTTTACAGTGTTATTTATGCTTCCCTGGTGATGGTGAGTGCATCCTTACCTTGTTGCTAATAGCAGCTAAAAAATGTTTTCTGCCTAAAGTTGTTGCCATTTTGTCTCCTCTGCTTGGTGTGGAGTTTTGAAAGAAGTTGTCTAATAGTACAGAGACAGAACTGATTGCTGTTTTCAAGTGCCATTTTTTTAAAGTAGGAAGATCAATTTGTTTTGCCTACCAAGGAAAAAAGAGATAGTTATTTGTTTCTGCCGTTGAGCTATCAATAAAAATTGTTAAAAAAAAATATGCTACTCTTTTGGCATGTCCCCACCTCAGGAGGTCACACATACATTCTAGTGAGTAATTAGAATATATATAGATAGAGAGTCTGCTGTGCTTGTATGCCTGAGTCTTCTGACACAGTCCAAGAAAGGCAACTGCTTGCTTTGACAGCCAGCAGCTCTGTCTGCAGGGAAGAGATTTTTCCTTTTCAGTGGGAGTCACCAAAGCTTGTAGTTACTGGGGTAGATAATTGTAGGGTTAGAAATCTATATCACAAAAGCCTTTCAACTTTAAATGTTACACCATAAATTCTTTTTTCTCATGTGTACAAATTGTAAGATAGCCATGTCAAGACCAGTTGCAACCAGCTATTAATAAAAGCTCTCAGAATAGCAAGCCAGACTAGCCAGCTGACCACCTTGGTTATGACTGACACTTGTACCTACAGTGCTTTTCAGGTTGATTTATTAACCAAGAGAAAGTTGGTAATTACTAATTAATCAGATCCTGTATCAGCTTGGCAAGCGTTTAGGAATTCTCAAAGCTTTCCAGTTATTATAGCTGTTTAAGAACTTTTCCTCTGAGATTTATAAGACATGCAAGAACGGGATGAGGGGAAACTAGAATCTGTTATATATCATAGTGAGATATCTAGTCTGGTAGACCTCATGTCACTTTTTACATAGGTAACAAGCTCTATAACATCTGCTGCACCTCACTTTGATTTTTCTTCCCCTCCTTCCATTCTATATCCACATCATATTCAGAACCAGCTACATCATGAAATATATGGAGTGACATCTACTTACTGGGTACTATAACGATGGCAAATTATAGCCTGTTAACTGTATATCGTGTATGTTGACCTGTAATCTGCCCTGAACTCTTTGGGGAGTACAGGATAGAAAATGAATTAAATAAATAGAAACATAGAAACATAGAAAATGACGGCAGGAAAGGGCCACGGCCCATCTAGTCTGCCCACACTAATGGCCCACCCCCTAACTACCTCCATGAAGAGATCCCACATGCCAATCCCATCTTTTCTTAAAATCTGGCCTCAATTACCTGTTGTGGAAGATTATTCCAGCAGTCAACCACCCTTTCGGTGAAGAAATATTTTCTGCTGTCGCCATGAAATTTCCCACCCCTGATTTTCAACGGATGCCCTCTTGTTGCCGTGGGTCCTTTAAGGAAAAAGAGATCCTCTTCCACCTCGATACGGCCCGTAACATATTTGAACGTCTCGATCATGTCTCCCCTCTCTCTGCGTTCCTCGAGTGAGTACAGCTGCAACTTACCCAGTCATTCCTCATACGGGAGATCCTTGAGTCCTGAGACCATCCTGGTAGCCATTCGCTGAACCGACTCAACTCTCCGCACATCTTTTTGATAATGCGGCCTCCAGAATTGTACACAGTATTCCAGATGGGGTCAGCAATTCTCATTCCCTTTTAGTCAGTAATAGGAAAGCACTGCTATGTGCTGCTTTAGCTTCCTATGCAAGCTGAATTCAGCCTAACATGAATGCTTTCCCCTGGCTTAGTCACATATGCATGTAAATGACTAGCATACTGGCATTTATGCATATTTTTATTGCCTAAAACTAGATGACTCCTTATAGAATTATTCTCTATGAGGATAATTCTATATTAGGTTACCTAGGATAAGAGGATAAGCAGGCACCTATTTCAAGTCTATTCTACAAAGAAACATACATGCTTACTTTTCTTTATCGAATACAAGCGTAAATTGCTGAAAACACATATATGACACAAACATTTAAATCACTCTAACATCTGGTGTAAATGCTCATGCCTAGATGTTAGAACTTGTGTAAATTATAGAATGCTATAATTTAGCACATATTTTCATATTCCACCCAACCTCTGCCCATGTACAAGCTCACCAGCAAAGTATGTACCACTGAAACACGGTGCGTACTTTTCTGATCATTAGCATTCTATTACATCTAGTCCAGATTTCGTACATGTAATGATGAATCCCTTCCCATGAACTGGACTTGCAGAAGTGAGAATACATACAGCTTTGAGCACCTCCCATCCCATATGGAGTTGAAGACCAGTGCACCCTTCAATTTTTTCTCTGCAATCAAACTGTGCAGAGGTGTTTCTGATCTGCTCTGCTTTGATTTTTTTTTTTTCTTTCTTTCTTGCATTTAAAGTTCATTTTTCAGAGGCTTCATTGTCCTGAGACCCTATTCTTGGAAATTCTCTACCTGAGAAAGTTTACAGGTCCGCTGTGCTGGCCTGCAGCTTGGCAGGGCAAGCCATCATGTAGAATTGGTGAGCTAGCTTGCTGTGTTTGTTCTGGGCTCAGGATCTGTTCCCCTGGGAGCTGGCTCCCCTTCTGAGTTTCCTAGTGGCTTGAGCACAGACTCTGGGTGACCTGAGTAAGAACCCTCAGGGTATCAGGTTGCTGGCTGAATATTTACCCACCCAATTTAATAGCAGTGGCCATCTTGGATTTCAAATGATCTTTGTTTTCAAAAACCTCTATCTGCCTAAAAAACCTAAACAATTTTGTTCTCAATTAGCTGGGATGGACTCCTCGGGGGGTTAGAACGTGAATTCATGTAAAATTTGTGCCAAGTTGCCGGCAGAAGAGCGTCCATGCAAGCCATACTGCACGCAAGGGAGGGGCAAGAACCTTGGGCTTAGCCTCATCCTCCATGGCTGGTGAACCATCATGGGTCCATGACATGGGTAAAAAATACTGCCCTGGACTCTTTTCTCGTGATGATGTAAAGCGGAGGTACGTGATCTCTGGGGACCTCGCAAAAGCCCAACCAGAGGACTTGCAGGCTTCATTTATTTTCCCTGCACTAGGCTTTTCACCAGAATTTGTGAATCTCATGTAGAGAACCTTTTTGACACCTTCAGGACAGGTGGTGCAGCCTAAGGGTGGCTCAGCCATCGACCCAGGGAGCCTCTTTTCCACTGATGTCTGCTTCTCATGTAAGCAAGCTGGCCCTTGTCTCCAGTGACATTTCAGACCATGAGAAGTCTGATGGAGTATCAGATTTCATGCCGCTTTTGTTCCAGGATTCTGACTCAGCCCTGCATGACTCCGTTTTCCTGTTCAGGCCCAGCAGCTGAGGCCTCCCTGATTCCTAACCAGGTGGATGATCCTCAAATCCACCACCTGTTCAAGTTAGTCTCTGTCCAACAATTTATTTCGGATGCAGCGTCAGAATTGAAGCTGGAAATGCAACACTTCACTTCCGAAAAAGGAGCACCCCCTGCGGCTGGAGGCTTAGCTGCTCTTCCAGTGGGTAGAAGCCCACCTCCAGGCTCTCTCTGCTGCCGATGTGGCCGAGTAAAAAATGTTCAGGCCAACTTTCTAAGTTGACAGTTCCTGGACCCGGGGGAGTGGTCGCTCTCCCAAAGGGTGTTCGATCTAATTGTGCAGCACTGGGGCAGTCCAGTAATAGATTTGATGGCTTTGGCCAAGAACACAAAGGCCAAACTTTTCTTCAGTTGAAGATCAGAACTAGGAAACTCGGGGTTGGATTTCTTGGTCAAACCCTGGCCACGTATTGGTCTTTAACGTCTTCACTCATTGGCCCATGGAGGACTAGGTCATCCAGTGGATTGCAACTCATTTTATTTTATTTGTTTTTCTTACTGGGTCAGACCAGTGGTCCATCTAGCCCAGTACCCATCCTCAAGGTGGCCAATCCAGGACACCAGTACCTGGCCAAAACCCAAAGAGTACCAACATTCCATGATACTGATCCAAGGCAAGCAATGGCTTCCCCTATGTCTTTCTCAATAACAGACTAAGTACTTTTCCTCCAGGAAATTGTCCAAACCTTTCTTAAAACCAGCTACGCTATCTGCTCTTGCCATAATTCATTCCAGAGCTTAACTATTCTCTGAGTGAAAAAATATTTCCTCCTATTGGTTGTAAAGTATTTCCATGTAACTTCATCGAGTGTCCCCTAGTATTTGTAATTCTTGAAGAAGTGAAAAATCGATCCACTTGTACCTGTTCTGTTCCACTCAGGATTTTGTAGACTTCAATCATATCTCCCCTAAGCCATCTCTTTTCTAAGATGAAGAGCCCCAACTAATCATTTTTCCTACCTTTGTTGTCTGGTGATTACATGAGTCTCTGGTTACACTTCCTTCTGACTGTGCATTCAATATTTCTTTTTCTGCCTCCTGTACGCTTCCTCTCCTTCGAACCACATTCCCTTCCCCAACCAACATCTCTCTCTGTCCCTCCATTAATCTAACTTTTCTTCCTCTCTCCTCCACCCCCATTGGCAACATGTCTCCCTCTCTCTCTCACTGTCCATATGTTCTCTCATTCAGCTCCCTTGCTGCAAAGAGAATGGGAAAAGAGAGAGATCCAGGGTGCCTCTCTTCCACCCCCTCTGCTGCCACATCCAACATGGGATCCCCGGCACCAGCTGCTTCAACAGAAGCCGGCAGGCAGAAAGGAGGGAACGGGATTCCCAGCGGCAGCAGTGGCTTCGATGGAGGGGGCAGGCAGGAAGGAGGGCATGGGATCCCCAGCAGTGGCTATTAAGGAGGAAGGGGGGTGGGAAACCCGTGCAGTGCCGCATACCCCCAACAAGCAGCTCACATACCCCTGAGGGTACGTGTACCATGTGTTGAGAAACTCTGCACTACACCACCCACCAGGCTACTCCTGGAAACTTTTTGCTGGTCTAATAGGACTGGCCATAATATCTGAAGCTGTCATACAGGCAAGTATGCATTGTTTCATTCACATCTTTGGGGGATAGGAGGGAATCAGTGACCACTTCGGCAGTGTGAGAGGGTCATGCTTACATCCCTCCACTGATCATCTGGTCAGTTTCGGCACCTTTTTCGTTGTTAAAAGAGGTCTAGCCCCAGATGTCCAAACTTTACCCTGAACATATTTTTAAATGTTCGATTATGGCAGAAAAACATCCAAGCCTACCTTAGTCCTGTCCACACCAAACCTCTAACACGCCTCCTTGAGATTTAGACAAACTGCAGATGAACAGCATAGAAATCTGTTTAGCAAATTGGATAGATTTGGTGAGAAAAACATCCATCTGCCCTTTTATGTCACTTTTTGGATTTTTTTTTTTTGTAAATGAGCCCCTATGTCTTTTAGGTTTACAGGATGATTTCAAATTGAACAAAGGTGAACATTGGGGAGGGGATGTTGGTGAGAAAAACCTGCCTGACTGCTAAAAATTGTATATTATTATAATGGATATTTACTGAACCTCCAGCAGCAATGTTGTGGCAAAACCAGGCGCATGCTGTCTTACGTATGGAATAATTATTCGTCTTGAAGCAGAGGCCAAAAATGTAACCCATTTTATCAATATATGGACTCCATTTCTAAACACTCCGGCAATGCATATATAAAGTCTGCTATTCAGTGGACTAAGGGCTTAGGTGATTCCTATTACCCAGAAAGGATCTATTTCTTGTATTCTATGATATTTTTTTCTACTACAAGTACAAATTGCAGCCGATTTTTGCAATTAACCCTCATGAGCATGAATACAGTCACCAGTCGTCTGCGCCAGAGCCCCATTCACAACAGGGTTTTCTGCTCAGTCAGTTTGGATACACATCTGGATGGTGAGTTGCTTCATGGTAGTATGCAGATCAGCCTGCACCAACCTGCGCAGCTGACATTCACCTCTCGCATCGATGGCTCGTGCTGCCCTACATTTACCACGCCAGGTCATCGAAAAGGTTCCATTTGTCCACTCATGGTACACCTTAACCACAACAGCCCATGAACAGTTCACAAACTCCACCATTTCCGAAATGCTGCTGCCCTTGGCCCAGTAGCCAATGATCATGCCTTTTCCAATATCTGATAAATTGCACTTTTCTTCCCACGACAGCCATGGTTCCTATATTGGCAACTTGACGACATCCCACCTTATATACCCACGAAGTCTGTGTGTGACATGTGCATTCGTTCATTGGCTATGCGTCCCTGACTTCAGAGGTAGGCGGTGGTCATGTGATTCAAACGTTTATTTTCAATAAACAACCTTAGAATCTCAGGACGTGTTTTAAAATGCAGGGCTGTCGGAGTCGGAGTCGAGGAGTCGAAGGAAATTTTGGGTACCTGGAGTCGGAGTCAGAAGTACAAAAAACTGAGGAGTCGGAGTCAGAACATTTATCTACTGACTCCATTTTTGAACTTGGCATACCAATCACGAGCGATTCTTTCAGCTATAGCACCCACTATATACACAGCACAAATGTTGCGAGCAGCTTCTGCGGCCTTAGAACCTTGATTAAAAGCAAAAAGAAGGTGGTGTCAAAAATGCTCATTTCTCTCAACTTGACATTCCATTTTAACGATCTGAAAATTAACCAATGCTGTGGAGTCGGAGTCGGAGTCGGAGTCGAGGAGTCGGAGTCGGAGGAAATTTTGGGTACTGGAGTCGGAGTCGGAGTCTGAAGTACAAAAAACAGAAGAGTCGGAGTCAGAACATTTATCTACCGACTCCACAACCCTGTTAAAATGGTTAAGTGAAATTTTGTACAATAGATATTTTACAGTTAAAATGAAAAGTTTGCTATCAAAGAGTAGGATTCTACCATGTAGAGTGCTTTGGGGCTAACCACTCTCACCTATAGAGTTTAATTTTTATATGAGCCACTCTTGCTGTTCAGTTTTATTCAGATGACATGGTTATATTAGTTTCAGTAGATGATGATTTAGATATGTCCAAAATGAATGATTCTAGTTTCTTGTTTGAAAAATGCAGTAATATTCATGATTTTAAACTGAACAAGGATAAAACAAAATTGTTCTGGTTGAACCATTCTGATAAATCTGTCCTGGGGAAATTGATACTACCAGATGGATTTTCTTTTAAAATGGAGCATATTTCTAAAATGCTGGGTATGGACACAACATTATCATTTGTATCACAAGTTAAACAAATTGTAAGTTCTACTTTCCTAAACTTATGGTAGCTTGACAGTGTTCATCCTTTGTTTTCTGAAGAACATTTTTCTCTATTGTTTAGAGCAGTTATTCTGTCCTATTTAGATTATTATAATAGTTTGGATTCAACTATTTTGAAGAAACTTTGTATTAAACTTCAGTCACTTCAGAATACTGCAGCCAAATTGATTTTCTGATTGGACAGAGCGAATCCTGCTTTAATTTGTTTACACTGGCTGCCTGTACAAGCCCATAGGGACGGATTCTCAAAAAGCTACCAGACGTTAAGTCGCCTGCAGGAGCCTAGATCACCCCTACCAGTGACTAACTTAAGGGTTTGAATTAGTTTTAAGTGACGCGATAATTGGTCACGCTATTAAAAACAAATAAAAATCTTTCAAAACAAAAAATTAGGCGATGCTAGGCGGCTTTGGGGACCTGCGCCTAGCGTTACCTAGTGATGTTGAAGCCCAGAACTGGGCATGTTTAGGGGTAGTACTGGACTTCGGTTAATCATTGGTCTCAATTACCCACTTCCCTCCTTCCAATTTAAGGAAATAAATAGGAGCTTAGCTTTAATCTTTGGAATTCTGATCCCATTGGGACCCGTTTCGCCCTGAGATTCTTCAGGGGATCAGATTCATGTCTGTGTCTCATTCAGTCTTCTCAACACAGTACTGTCTCCAACTTTATCACAATTTGATCCACGTCGCCGCAATATAAAGGTGCCTCGAGACAACCCATACAGTTGATCAGTGTACACTGTTCTGAAATGAGTTGAGGGGAGTCTGAGGTCTTTTCCTCTTCCTTGAATGTTTCACAATTGGCTGAGGTTATTTTTTTAAAAAGTTTTGATACTGATTTCAAGTACCTGCTCCACTTTTTGGCTGTTATCCTGTGATCATATCGTGTAGAATTGTTTGTCATCTTTTTTGTTTTCTAGGCCTGTAAAACCCACCATTATGAAGAGGCAGGCCTGCCAGCAGGAGGGAGTAGGTATCCCTCCTGATGGTTGTCTAAATAAAGTGGGTCCGAGGGCTTTTTTTAAAGTTTGGGAGGAGGTCCGTCATTAGAGGGGTCCTGGCACAGCTTTTTTTTTTTAATGGGGACAAAAAGTAAGTTACTCTTCCTGCCCCGAACAACTGAGCTGCAGGAGGCTGCTACGGGACTTCTCCTGCTGCTCAGCTGTTTGGCACTTTTTTTAACACTACCAGCACCTCCAGACCTATCGGCGATTTTGGATTAGGAATGAATGTTGTGAAGCATTATTGGTGTCATGGCCCCAAGTAGGAAGATATTTATCGGCAGTTTGTCATTAATGCTAATAACTGAGGGCTTCTTTATGCAAACTTAATATTTTATATTATATTGCAACACTATTGGACCTAGTGTTAGAGTGTTTAGAGTTTTTGATAAAGAGAGATTTTGCTTTTTAGTGTTATACTATTCTCTCTTTACAGAGTAGGCAGATTTAGGGAATGCCCCAGGTACATTAGATAGTGTGAGCCCCACAGGACAGATAGGGAAAAATGCTTGAGTACCTGAATGTAAACCACTTATGCTATAAGTGGTATATCAATACTTAAATAAAAAAGTTACAACTAGCAAACAATAGAAAAAAACAGGACTAGTTCATCTTACCCTTAGGAACATGAAGCTGTATAGTCTTGCTTTCTATGCAGGGTGAAATAAACTATTGATAGCCAAAAGGTCATAGCCAGGTATGTGTGTTCTTCAGCAATCTGCAAGCACTCATGTTGAAGGAATGGGATCCACTACTGTTTTCCTGCATTATGTGTGCCTGTCACTGCAATGGTTCACACTGACAGCATGTGCAACAGAAAAAGAGGTTCAGAGAGATGGTAAAGATGATAAAAGAAATGAGTCTTGGAGTGGGACAAATAATTGCAACAAAATGTAAAATTTAGTCTGATCCATTCAGGGCCAGTTTGTGACATAGTACAATCCAGGGCAGAGGTTGTTAGCCCCTGAATCCATAATTTGTTTTTCTCATCTGCCCTCACGCTGCATAGATTGTTCCAGGGTGCACTCACTCTTGCCCTCATCACCCATTGCTTTTTCCTCAGTACACTGTCTCCTGCTTGTCTCACACACCTGTTGATGGTCCTTCCTGTGTCCTCTTTCCTGCCCCTCCCCTTGGGTCCTTCTATAGGTTTCTATCTGTCATAGACATGCCAAGCCACAAGCATTCGGCATGTGACATGTGCAATCAGGCCCTTTCTTTAGCTCATGTGCTTAAGGGGCCAGATCTCATGCATTAGCTCCCTCCTTGCACTCCGGCGATCTGGCTTTGTTCCCACATCTGGAATTTTCTCACCTCTCTCTCCCTTCCCCATTCCATCCTGCAGATCTGGCATCTCGCCTTTCCTCAGCGTGCCCTTCCCCCAGCCGCGTGGGGCCTAAAAACTGGCCTATTCGCCAGCACTCTCCAGTCAGGTGTTCTCTGGCCAGCCCTAGGGACCTTCCCTCTGTTGCAACTTCCTGTTGCTGTGTAGGCAGGACATGGCAGAGGGAAAGAAGCCTCAGAGCTGCTGGAGAGAACTTCGTGTAAGCAATGCTGACAAACCTGCAAGTTTGTAGGTCCTGCACAGCAGAGGAAGGGGGGAACAGAAGGAAGGGAAGATGTCAGATATACAGGAGAATCAAGATGGGAATACTGCACTTGAAATGGAAAGGGAGATTTTACAACAGCAGCCGGTGATTTAAAAAAAAAACCCTAACACAGCTTGATTAAAAGGGACTTAAATTTGCTGATGACACAAAGTTGTTCAAAGTTGTTAAATCGCAAGAGGATTATGAAAAATTGCAAAAGGACCTTGTGAGATAGGGCATCAAAATGGCAGATGTTTAATGTGAGAAAGTGCAAAGTGATGCATGTGGGAAAGAGAAACCCAAACTATGTGATGCAGGGTTCCATGTTAGGAATCACTGCCCAGGAAAAGGATCTAATGTCATCTTTGAGGATATTTTGAAACCCTCAGCTCAGTATGCAGTGGCGGCTAAGTAAGCAAATGTTATAATGGCTTTCTATTGCTCCACACTGTGAAATGAAAAAGAACACACCAAAATGTTTTTTGTCGTATCTGCCACAGAACTCAGCATTGTTATGAAATTTAGTGAGTTATGTCCTGAATGAAGTTGATGTAAAATGTTGTAAATATTTCCCACCGGACCACAATACTACCTTGTGAAAATGAATTGTGAACTGAATAAAAACACATCAAAAAGTTTTATGGTGTATCTCGCAGAAAAATGTAAAGTAAAGCAGATATTTGAAGTGCACTCCTATTGCACGAAAGCACGACCTCAGCCTTGGCCACCACTGATTAATGGACTTGTCAACGATGCTCTGGTTCAGCTTAGTCCAAACAGAGATGGGGCGCTGTGTACGGTCTTTGACATTAGATATCACTTAGAGAATGACACAGGGAAAAAATCTGTCCCCCGTCATTGCACCGTCCCTGGCCCACCATCCCCTTCACCGTCCCATCACCGCCATTCCCTTCACCGCCCCATCACCGTCACTGCCATCCCAATCACCGCCCCAGTCACTGTCCCCGCAGCATCCATACAAGCCTCATATTTAGCTTATTCCTTCCTTATAAATCAAAGTTTTGGCTGCTAAACTGGAGAAAGAGATGTTCAGCTGGCAGGGCTTTGTTTATAAATTTTTATCAACACAACTAATATACTACTTTATCCTGAAGCAAAAAAAAAAAAGAAATAGAATTTTTTTTTTCTACCTTTATTGTCTGGTTTCTGCTTTCCTCATCTTCTCATTCAATTCCTTCCATCCACTGTCTCTCTTCTCTCAGCATCTTCCATTTGCTCTGTTACTGTGCCTCTCCCTTTATCCCCCCTCCCCCTTCTTCCCTCCATTCCCCCCATAGTCTGGCATCTCTGTCTTCATCCCTGCCAGCATCTTCTCCCCACTCTCTCTTCCCCATTTCTCTTTAGCTTCTTCTCCCACTCTATCTTTCCCATGTTCTTTCAGTGTCCTTCTTCCCACTCTGTCTTCCCCATTTCCTTTCAGTGTCCTTCTCCCCCCCATCTTCCCCATGTCCTTTCAGAGTCCTTCTCCCCCCCTGTCTTCCCCATTTCCCTTCAGTGTCTTCTCCCCCACTCTTTCTTCCCCATTTCCCTGCAGCATCTTTTCCCCACTCTCTGTTCCCCATTTCCATGCAGCATCTTCTCCCCACTCTGTCTTCCCATGTGCTTTCAGCGTCCTTCTCCCCCCCTCTGTCTTCCCCATGTGCTTTCAGCGTCCTTCTCCCCCACTCTGTCTTCCCCATGTGCTTTCAGCGTCCTTCTCCCCCACTCTGTCTTCCCCATGTGCTTTCAGCGTCCTTTTCCCCCTCTGTCTTCTCCATGTCCTTTCAGCATCCTTCTCCCCCCTTCTGTCTTTCCCATATCCTTTCAGCATCCTTCTTCCCCCTCTGTCATCCTCATGTGCTTTCAGTGTCCTTCTACCCACTCTGTTTTATTCATTTCCCTTCAGCATCTTTTCCTCTCCACCCCACATTTCCTCCTCCCTGCCCCTTACCTTCGTGGCGCTTTCATCCACGCCCCCCCCCGGACAACAGGCCCAGTGCAACAAACACTCCTGCCTTTTACCTGTGGCCGGCGATGTCTAAACTGCCTTTTTATAGCAGCCGGAGAGTTGTAGTTGCATATGGCTGCCGTAAAGGTCGTCTTTGATGCAACTTCTGGTTGTTTCAGAGATGACCTTTACGGCAGCCACATGCAGCTTCAATGCTCTGGCTGCTGTAAGAAGGCAGTTTAGACTCGTGGCCACGAAGGTAAGGGAGAGGGAGGGAGAAAGGGAGCTGTTTCAACTCGGCGGCAGCAGTAAGGAGGGAGGGAGCGCGATAGGTGACCGCGCGCATTCCCTCCCTTAACTGCGGGGACAAGGCCATTCACCGCTCTACAGGACAGTGAATGGCCTTGTGCCCGTAGCCACAGTGGACACAGGTTTTTCTTAACCGTTTTGGCGGGTTACCCCCGGGTAACAACCACCGTGTCATTCTCTAATATCACTGTCTGGTAGACGCATTGCTGTATCTGCCTCCAGATCCAGTAGTCAACTGGGTTTAGGTCTGGTGAATTTGTAGGCCATAAGTCTGGGTCTCCCGATGAAGAGTTCTATGGTGTCCTTTCCCTGATGTCTTGGGGCATTATCCTGTTACATAGTAACATAGTAGATGACGGCAGATAAAGACCTGAATGGTCCATCCAGTCTGCTCAACCTGATTCAATTTATTCTTCTTAGCTATTTCTGGGCAAGAATCCAAAGCTCTACCCGGTACTGTGCTTGGGTTCCTACTGCCGAAATCTCTGTTAAAACCTACTACAGCCCATCTACACCCTCCCAGCTATTGAAGCCCTCCCCAGCTCAACCTCCACCAAATGGCCATATACAGACGCTGTTGGAAGATAAAGTAGTCTTCTGACATGCGTCAGATTGCTGGCAACAGCTTCTGCATCAAGAGGATATCCTGGTAGCATGCACCATTGATCTTAACCCCAGGATCAATGAAGAACAGATCTGTGAATCCAAATATCGAGATTGTGGCCTAGACCATGACTGATTGGTGAAGACCACCCTTGCTTGCCCTGAATTGCCCTGTTAGTAGGCCTTCACCAACTGACCTCACGACAACTCAATATGCTGGTATAAGTAATATATATTTTATTAACAATCAATACAGGTTACAAGAACAAATCTCTTCAGCATATAGAGCCAACAAATAATATACTTCAAGCGCTTGAGTATACCTGAGTGTCTGTTCTCCAAAAGTTATCACAAGACTGTCCTTTATACATTTTTGACACTAAATTTGACGTATGGCATAATAAAAAAGATAATGACTCACTATAACATGAAGGACTACAGCTCTGAAAAATTGACAGACATTAATTGCTAGCAAGTATTAGGGAGCAGCTCTCTTGTACCTCTTTATTTAGAATACTCATAACTAAAAATTAATTCTCTTAAAGTGCACTGTAGAAGACTGCAGGTTTTTTTCCCTAACTCTAAAAAACAAATAGTCATTAGTAATGGGGGGAAAAGGTGAGGTGATGGGGAAAGCCCATATTAAAATCCTGGACCTATAAAGACAAAGTTTTACATACATTATCAGTTATCATATGCAATGTCTGTCATTTATCTAGTTAGACGCAATCAGGGCAGGAATCATACATACTTCACATGTGCATATATTCTTATTCTTCAATCACTGCAAACACTTAACTCAAATTCTTCAGTTCCCCGTGTTCTCTGGGGTGCATAAGTTTTTGTCAGCTGATCATGATGGCTTTCCTCTCCTCAAAAACTGTGATATAGCTTTCTACAACCGCTAAATATCCTGCTGCACAATCCAGCAGGGCAACATCTGCAATTTATGAATTTGGATATTGTAATCATCTTCAGTAAGAATCAGATCTTTCCAACCCTCTAGCTAACTCTTTAACTGCTCCTGATGTCTACAGTATAGATGTTCCAAATTATGAGTAATAAGTTAATTTGATTGGGAGTTAATTTGATTGGGAGCTCATCAAAAGTGGAAAGTCTCCTCACAGCATCATCCCTTGTTTGAATCCACTTTTGGCTTTCATATTCAAACTTAGATTCCTCTGGACCCCTGAGGAAGATATTATTTAGAAACACGGACCGTGTTGGTTCCTTACCCAAAAACTGATGTGGAAAACTTATGGGATATATGCCTTTACACTCTGTCATTAACAGAATTAAAGCCTGCATCACATACATCTCCTCTGCAGTATTTTCCTTTGTTTTTTGTTGGTCTCAAAACGTTTGACTGTGGATCTGCTGGGTTCCCTTTGTTTGCTAGTGATTAAGACATCCAAGTGCCGATTTATGCCATTTTTTGGACGTTTTAGTTGTTTTGATTAAGGAGTACATATTTTTTGAGTGAGAACAGAAAGTGAATCTTCACTTTCCCAGATGCAACACTCTTCAGCTATCTAGCAGTTCTAAGTATTTTATCACCAGGTTAACCCCCTCCTATGCATTTATTGCCCCTGTCCCTATTATTTGGCACCAAGGGTACACAAGAATCAACCTTTAGGGCTTGATTCTCTATAGACTGCTGATCTTGGCAGATGCTTAAGAGGCAGTCTCCGATCATAGTTCATAGTTTATTAAAATTTTGATTAAACGCTTATCATTACATTCAAAGCATTGTAAAATAAAATGCTATAAATATAGATGGGGGAACAAACAAAAGATAATAGACAAAATCTTTGCACAACAGATAAACTTGATTGAGAAACTTACATTCCTTGCACAAGTTTGTGGTCTAGAGGTTAGAACTTACAAATAAAGCTTGAAACCTATGATAGAACTCAAATGGGTTCTAGTCCTAAATTTACTATGTTTGACTTTAGACAATTTTTTTTGATGTCCATACCTCTCTCTTTACAGCCCAAATTAAGTAAAAATAATTACCTCAATTACAAGCTGTTTGGAACATGTGCTATATGACTGTGCAAGCAATTGACACAATACTGTGTACTCTGATGGGTTAATATAAATTATGCATAACAAGATAATGTCTGCTAAAATGCATTACATGGATATCAAGGGGTTATGATGACATCAGTAAACCATGAAATCTAAGTCCACGCGGTTTACCAACATCATCAAAATGTAAGGTACCCCAATTAGCTATGTAATGCACTTTTAGTCATGCATTGTTCTTTCTGAGATATAACACAGATGTGTTAGATGATGACTGTACAGCATCCCATGGTCTATTCTTATTATTATACAGTATCATTGCTGCTACTTTTATAATAAGGAAATAATACCATAGGGGTTTCCAGTATTTTTAAGTAGCTGTTGCACTTGAGATTCTCAAAAAAAAAATAATAATAATGAAAGTCTATCCTGTACTTTTCTACCTCTGACTTTTAATTAGGAGAATTCATTTCCTGAAATGTGTTACCTAATTTCTAAGCTGGCTTTTGTTAGAGCTTCCTTCACCAGCTGTACATTAGATGGAGCTTTTTAAAAGCATAAACTGAAAGAAAATAATGTTTTAGTGGGAGTGTTTTCTCTCATAACTTCCTCATTTGAAACTGAATTATTATATTGCATTAATATTTCAAGCCTTTGAGTAGATGATATCATACTTTCTTGATCATTGACTTTAATATACATTATAACCACAAGCTTCCTTATTGTCCCACCAGACAAGACCAGGCACTTGGGTTTGCTTTCTCTTGCCAGCAGATGGAGACTGAAAACTACCAGACTAATGAAATCACTTTTTAAGTATCCTGTGCAGCCTGTCACTAGCCAGTAGTTCTTAGTCTTCAGCAGATAGTAAGTGAGGCATCCTATGTTTGTAGAAATGAGGCATATTTTCTTTGATATTGCAGGTTGAATTTGGTCTTTATTTTATTTCCAGATATAAAGGTGTAAACCTGATGGGAAAACAATGCTATCTAAGCCATGTGCTATCTAACATGGAGACTGCTTTTCTCCTTACACATAAGAAGCAAGAGAAGAGGGGCTGCAGCAATGCACACTGGGAGCAGAGGGCTCCAGCCCCATGAGTTACAGCAATGCACACTGGGAACAGGGGGGCTCCAGCTTATTTAGCCCACAGCAGTGCACATTGTTTACATATCTTAAGCAATCTGCTCTCATGAATGTGAGGGCAGAAATCTGCTATTGAGACAGACATGGAGGAAGCCACTGCTTGCCCTGAATCGGTAGCATGGAATGTAGCTACTCTTTGGGTTTTGGTCAGGTACTAGGCATCTGGATTGGCCACTGTGAGAACGAGCTACTGAACTTGATGGATCTTTGGTCTGGCCCAGTAAGGCTAGTCTTATGTTCTTATGTTCATTTATGCAATCAAAGGAAATAATTATGACATGAGAAATAAGAATCAAAAATTAGATACTCGTATAATGAGATATCAATCTTATCATCTTCTAATATTAGGAAAAAAATAAAGGAGTCAAACTCTGAAATAAAAACATATGAGAAATTAAACAAAATATAGGAAGGACTCTTATATCAGTAAACAAACTCCAAGCCCTCTTGAACAGCTAAAGAGGAACTGTATATTACAACATAATGAAGCCAGTCTGTTTTTATCTGAAACAGATACTTTTTGCTATGTCTCTATAGTGCCCCCAACTCAGGCTGAAGGAACAGCAAACTCGAATAGCAGGATTCACTTTCTCCCACCCTCCTCCTCTCCCTCCTGAACAGGAGCAGCATCTACTTGAACAAAGGTAGTTCTTACTTCCTCCATTCCTCAAACCTATCTGTAGGTCTCTCTCCCCCCTCATAATTAATTGGTGGTGGTTTAGTGGTATAGTTGGGGCAGGAGCGATCTCCAGTCACTCCTGTCCATTCTGTCTCTGCTGTTAAAATGGCTACTGCAAACTCTAGCGGCACTGAAGATTGTCAGCACTCGCATAAATGCCTGCTCATCCCCATTGTTACTTCTGACCTGCCACTTTTTTTTTTACAGTTAGTTAGAGCCAATATTCAGTGGCACTGCTCAGTTAAGTGCCACTGAATATCAGGGTGGCCCTAAACGATTTAAGTAGGCAGGAGCCTATCCTGCCCATTTAAATTGCTTTGAATATCAGCCTGTATCTTTTAGTACCCACTTCTTCAGCTAAGAGAATCTCTAAATTACTGGCTTTATCATACTGGGAACCATTTTTGGTGATATCAACAGAAAAGAAAATATTTAAACTGGTACCTTCCTTTTTGTCAAAATTTTCTTCATTCTTTGATGCAAACTAGCCTATTTCTTTGCCAGTGTTTAGGGAAAGGGATGGGATTTGATATATTGCCTTTCTGTGGTTACAATTAAAGCAGTTTACATATTTTATACAGGTACTTATTTTTTTTAACTTGGTTGCCTATATTGGCTTTTTGAAAAGCCAATATAGACAACTTGGAGGACACTGAAAAAGATGGAAGAGTTCAGATTGGCTTTTTGTTTGGGAAGCCAGGAAAGAAGTAGCTTCTAAAGCTTTTGTATCCTGTTGAATTAAGAAAACAATAGCTTTGGTTTATGTCTTTCAAGGTTAATCAGTTTCAGAAGTTCTAAAGTCTCATGCTACTAGGATCAAACAGCATCTTGGGTAGAATGTTCACTTATTTCTCCTGTGGGGATGTGCAGTGTGACTATTTGTTTGTTTCTCACTTTATTGGTTTAATACTACAAGTTGAATTTATAGGCGTAGCAGGATGTGACCTTTGGAGCCAGAGTCATGACTCCCAGTCTTTTAGGTTCATATCAGTCATAGATCTGACATAATTGTGGATACATAATACAGCAATTGTGTTCATAAATTATAGCATTCTGTAAGTCAGGGGTGCCCAAAAGGTCGATCGCGATCGACCAGTAGATCGCAAAGGCAACGCGAGTCAATCATGGAGCTTATCTGGGCTCCGCAATACTCATGTTGCCTTTGCGTTCTGTTCTCCCTGCTTCCCTATGCCAGGCTAGGCGCATACAAGCGCTGGGCCCACAGCCTCTCCCTCCCCCCCCCCCCCCCACCTGAAGTCATTTCTGACATCGGAGCGGAAGTTTCTGGCCAGCCAATCGCTGCCTGGCTGGCCCAGAACTTCTTCTCTGACCTCAGAATTGACATCGGGAGAAGGCTGTGGGCCTGGCGGTTGTAAGTGCCTGGCCTGGTGTCAGGGAAGCAGGGAGAAATCAGCTGCAGTGGCTTGGGGGGGCAGGGAGATAGAAAGAAAGACAGAAAGAAAAGGGGGTAGAAAGAAAAAAAGAGAGGGCGGTGGAAAATTTTGGGTTGGATAGTATTGCCTTATATTGAAGAGTACCAGTATGACTTTTTATGTTTTGGGCTGGCGATTTGGCTATCTGGTATATTTGTCGTTGTGAAAATTCAATAAAACTTGTTAAAATAAAAATTAAAAAAGAAAGAAAGGGGAGGGGCAGGGAGAGAGGAAGAAAAAGTTGAAGTCATGGAGGGAGACAGAGAGATGTTGCTTGGGGAATGGAATGAGGTCTGGAGGAGAGGAAGCATGCAGGAGACAGAAAGAAAGAAATATTGGATTTACAGTCAAAAGAAGGAAGTGCAACCAGAGACTCATGAAATCACCAGACAGCAAGGGTAGGAAAAATGATTTTATTTAAAATTTAGTGATCAAAATGTGTCCGAATTTATATCTGCTGTCTATATTTTGCACTATGGCCCCCATTTACTAAACCTCGATAGCAATTTTTAGCTCAGGGAGCCTATGAGCGTCGGGATCAGCATGGGGCATTCAGCGCAGCTCCCTGTGCTAAAAACTGCTATCGTGGTTTAGTTAAAGGGAAGGGGGTATATTTGGCTATTTTTTGTATATTTGTTACTGAGGTGACATTGCATATTTTAAAGTCATCTGCCTTGACCTCTCTGAACCTCCCTCCCCCCGAATATAAATGATAATTAACATTTTCTCTGCGTAGTGTGCTTTGTGTTTTTAAAATTTTATTGTTGGTAGATCATTTTGACTTGGTCATTTTAAAAGTAGCTTGCAAGCCAAGAAAGTGTGGACACCCTGCTGTGAATCATGCAAGTAAATTGCAGCACCACCCATACTCCTTCGAACTGAACTCTCCTTTGCTTTTACATACTGTGCTACTTACATGTGTGTGTAAGTATACACTTACCTGAGAAAATGCTGATATTCTATACATTTTTGCACTCAAATGGCATGTCAATATTGACCCCAATTATAGAATTGCCCTTTTAGTGAGGTAAATGGCTCAATACTATCCATATAACATTTAAAAATAAATGAATATGTTATGCATTCACCATCTGCAAGTGAATGCACAACTTGCTCCGAATATAAGGCCCTATATAAATTATGCATCCAATATATTCTCACCTTCAATCAGTTCAAATAACTGTAACATTCCAGTACTACCTCTTATAAACTCATCCATCTGTTTTTAACCGTTTATAAAATACGAGCATTTTACAAGCAGAAGCAGACCTTACAATGAGTGTATACAGGCATCATTTAGAATTCTCTGTATATGCCATTGTTTGATAAAAAGTGTTTCTTTGAACCTGATTTTATTTGGATTTTATCCCAAAGCTCTTGTCTAACCCCATATGTGTAAACCCTTTGAGTAGGGACCATGGGGACAATATTCAGAATGATTTAAGTGAGCCAGAGAGATTAGTTTAGACATGTCTAAATAGTTAGACGTCCTTTACAGAATCGCCTTTTAGGGATCAGACGTCTTCATAACGTCTATAACGTTATCAAATTTTAATATTATGACATCATTAGAATGGCGATTTTATGCTGTTTTCATTAAAAATTTTATGCAGTGAAATACTGGCACCACTATTATATTTTATTTATTTATCTTTTAATCCTTTTTTTTTCAAATTTCTTTTCTGTTACAGTAAGCAGTGGGGGATTTGAACTAACAACGTGAGGGTGCTGAGGCTGTAGCTCTAACCACTGTGCCACACACTCAGCCATTAAACCACAGGACAATTCTAAAACTAGGTCTTTTGGGCTTTAGTTGAGTACAAGTCAGGTGGATATGCCTTAGGCGTTTTGGAGGCATCTGTATATAGGTGAACGGGATTTTTATTTTTGGGCTAAAGAGGACTTCAGGTTGTTATTAAGGTCAAAATATGTTTAATAATGTATTACTTAAACAAAGCACATGAAAAAATGTATATTGCATTCTAAACCTTCTATTTTGGGGGCTAAAGAGGACTCCAAGTGATATTAAGATCAAAATATGTTTAATAATGCATTACTTAAGCAAAGCACATGAAATATTTATGTAGGCGTCAGGTGTTCCAGAGGCATCCACATATAGGTGAAAGGGGCTTTACTTTGGGTAAAGAGGATACCTATTTGATAATAACAGAAAAAGATGTTTAATAATGCATTACTCAAGCGAAGCTAGATAAATAAATAAATTATATATAGTGTATATATATATATATATATATATATATATATATACACTATATATATACACTATATATATACACTATATATATACACTATATATACCTTATGAGTGAGAGTAAGTATTTTGTATTAAATATGATACATGATGGAGAGCTAATGATATTGAATAAGTAGAAGGGCTATATGGTCAGATCTAGAGGCAAAATATGAAGGGCAGTATTCTGAACTCTCTGAAGACAATGAATGGAGTACATTGGGAGACCTGCATAAATAGTATTGCAATAGTCCAGATGGGACTGGTGACATAGATTTACCTTTGATCCAACATGCTTTGCTTTTCTCGGATTAAGGATGAAACCATAAAGTAATGGAGGTTAATGCCAATTCAATATGATCAAGATTCGGAGTGATACCGTCAGTCTCATGAAATAACAACACACCCCAGTCATGAACTAGATGAGTCAGTGGACTGAGAAAGAAATTGATAAGGAGCAGAGGCAATACTGAGGCCTGGGGTGTATTACAGGAAAGGGAGAACACAGCAGAACATGAGAACATGAGCAGTGGAAAAACTTAAGAAGAGCCGGCAAAAGTAAGAAAATAAAGGGGAAAAACACAAAAGAAATAAAAAAGGGTCAAAAATGATTAGATGTTTTTACTGCTTTGATGAAACTGCAGGTCTCACATGAGTTGGTCAGGTGGGAAGGCACTCATGCATGTATTGTGAGAGACTGCCAAAGGCTTCTAGAACTCCAGGCAGCATCTGCATTGAAGCTCCATGGATGATGTCACCCACATATGACCAGCTCCAAGTTAAAAGCCCACCCATTAAATCTATGTGTCTCACAGCATTTACACATGTAAATAGCAGCATTATAAATTTGATATTTATATGTAAATTTGATATTTATATGTAAATGCTATGCAGTCCTTTTAAAATACCCTCCATAACGTGGTCATTAAAAAAATGCTAATTTGGCATTTTCTAAGGCAGTGGTTGCAAACCTTTTCTGAGTTGTGGAACATCTAGTTCTGGATGATATCACCTTTCTTCCTCCTACTCCCTCCCCCCCCCCCCAAAAAAAAAAAAAAAGTACTTGCCAAATTCACCTTCCTTCTCAACCTCCATCCCTGGCCTCAAAGTATTCTCTTTCCCCTCCCCACTTCCATTGCCTCCCCATCATCCTTTATACCTCACCAACCCTCTGCCATCATCTCCTTCTTTTTCTTCCCTCCATCAGCCAGCAAGAGAATGGAGCAAGCAGCACTTCCTTACAAACTGTTGCTGCCTTCTTTGCCAGCTTCCCCCTGAAATTGAAATCACACATGGATCTTCTATTCTCAAAAAAATCCACTGACACCACATAGTTTAGACATCAGAGGAAGGTCATCAGAGAAGGCAGTGGTAAGCAACGGTTAATGTATGATACTTGCTGACTCTCCTTGGAAGCCAGAGGCCATTGTGTAGGGGAGAGGAAAAAAAGAGAGCTTAAAGACTTTGTTGCCTTTGGCTGTGACTCGCTTCTGTCATCTCTCTTCAAATAGTGCAAATTCTGTAGCACACCTGAGGTTCCCCTGTGGCATACTAATTGGAATCCTCTGTTCTAAGGTCTCTCAATCAATTGACAAACTTATTTTGTGATGATCTTAGTCTCTTTAATATGGGATAAATGAAATACAATTTTAAAATATATACATTTTGTCTTCAGTCTCATTCATTGAGAGTCCAGCCTTGGAATCTCTGGAGCACGCAAAATGAGAGTTTCTTCTTGTCTCCTTTTATATAACATTAAACACTATGGAGAAATTAGATCCTTACCCACTAATTTTCTTTTTTTTTTAAACTGTATCAGATGAGTCTAGAATATGTGGGTTTTGCATCCATATATCATCAGGTAGAGACAGAGAGTACAGATTATGCTGTGCCTTAATACAATCCTGTGCAGCTGAGACAATTCAGCATAGATAAAGCACTGGAAAACAGTTGCTGAACTAATGCTCACATAATGCAAAACATTTGCTCAACGAGAAAAACATGAAGTTAGCAACAACAAACATTCGTCCTGATATGGAGAAAGGAATATGGGTAGGTAGCTGGACTCATCTGGTGCAACTCTAAAGGAAAGAAAATTAACAGATAAAATCTTCTATCTTGACATGTGCACCAGATGAGTCCAGAACTGGTGGGATGTAAAAAAAAAAAAAAAAAAAAAAAAAGAAAAAAGCACTCCTCAAGATGGGAGGGGATCAGTCGCTCCTGTTCTGAAAATTGAAGATCCAAAGACAGCTTCCTCTCTAACCACCACATTCATGCGATAGTGCTTCATCAAAGTATGAAGAGGGGACCGTGTTGCTGCTTTATAGATGTCTGAAGGAGATACTGCAATAAGCTCCATCCAAGAAGCTACCCCTCTAATGGGGTACACTCTTCACAGTTGAAGGCAATTGTCTACCCACAAAAATATATGCTGATAAAATCATATTTTTAACCAATGAGCAATAATAACTTTAGACAATGCCTGGCCTTTCTTAGTCTTACCAACAAAGACAATCTAGTTTACAAAAATCATTGGTGACTTCTAAATAATGCTTGAGAGGTCTTTTGTTATCTAGGGGATGCAAGGAAGAAAACTCTGAAGGACAAAACTGCTCTTCAAAAGGGAAAAAAAGTTTCTAATTTGTAACCTTCTCTGATTATTTCCAGTACCCACTGGTCTGGTATTATCTGGATCCATTCATGGAAGAAGCCAGTATAATGCCCTCTCTATCACCAGCCTCAAGGAGTGGGCCCAGACTCCTATCATTATCTAGCACTAGATGCTTTTGCACAAGATCCCTGACAGCCTGACCTGCTGTCAGGAGAAAAAAAGTGGATCGCCTTGTTTGGAAACATAAATTATGAAGAAAAGTCACTCTATATTCTTTTATAGTAGAATAAAGACAAATGTCCATCAACTGCTGTAAAACTTAAGTAGATTACTTAGGAAGATCAAAACTTAGCTTGAATTTATCTGGTTCCAACGTGCCACGTTTCGGTACTGCTTCAGGGAACCGACATTGCACTGCTAGACCACCTCAAACTTTGGGTAATGAAGTCTCAACAAACTTTCCTGCTTCGAATAGAGAGTGACTTTTCTTCATAATTTTTGTTATATTTTCTTTGAGTCACTCAACATATATTTTTTTGGTTGAGTTGTCAGCTCCCTTTTGTGTATTTTTGTTTGAAAACATGGCCGCCTGCCATAATTAGAATAATTGGACCTATAGGGACAAATTCTGTACAGGACGTCTAACTTTAGGCGTCCACAATGTGGATGTCCATCGACTTAGGCGTCCAAATAAAGTGGATAAGGCCAATTAATGACTTTAACAAGCGTTAATTGGAACTTAGACATCCAAACGCTGGACATGATTCTCAAAATAGACGTCCACAATTTCATGGACACCCATTGGAAAATGTCTTGCCTAACAGGATAGGCGTGGCATGAGTGTGGCTTTGAAATAGATGTCCATTTACAGAATCACATGCCGCTGAGCATGCTAACGTGTCTACCTAATGCCTAAAATGTAGGTGTTGCAAAACCAGGTCTACTTTTGAGCGTGAGCTGGGCGCTAGGTAGAGGCAAGTTAGGTGGATGTGACTTAGGCGTCAGGTGTTCCAGAGGCATCCACATATAGATGGGTCGGTTTCTTCCCGACACGGATTAGGATGAAGCTATGAAGGCTTCTGTTCATTTCCGGCAATTGGTTTTGAAACGTGGAAACATGACGGCAGCGGATAAAGGCCAAATGGCCCATCCAGTCTGCCCCTGCACAGTATCCACTATCTCCCTCTTTTCCCACATGCCTGTCGTACGCTATCTTGAATTCAGACACATTCTTTGTCTCCATCACCTCCACTGGGAGACTATTCCATGCATCTACCACCCTTTCTGACCAGAGGGTTGTGGATACATGGAACGCGCTTCCGGAGGCTGTGATAGGCCGGAGCACGTTACAAGGCTTCAAAGAAGGTTTGGATAGGTTCCTAGAGGATAAAGGAATTGAGGGGTACAGATAGGAGTAGAGGTAGATCATAGGGATAGTCAGGGACCACTGCTCAGGCAATGGGCCTGAAGGGCCGCCGCGGGAACGGACCGCTGGGCGAGATGGACCTCTGGTCTGCCTCAGCGGAGGCAACTTCTTATGTTCTTATGTTCTTAGATGAAAGGGGCTTTACTTTTGGGTAAAGAGGACACCTATTTGATAATAACAGAAAAAGATGTTTAATAATGCATTACTCAAGTAAAGCTAAATAAATAAATAAATTATATATATAGTGTATATATATATATATATGTATATTGCATACTAAACCTCATTTCAAAAAGGTTAAGAAAAGAAAGAGAGATACACTACTCATAATGGTTGTGCTTCAGACCAAGTAGATGTGTCTGATGCACAATCTTGACATCAGTGTGACATCATAAATATGCACCTAGATGGCAGAATGCCACTAAAAAATAATAGGAACCCCTGCTTAAGCAAAAGCTTCTGTGGCTCGGTGGTTAAAGGCACTTCTTTCATCTTCCACAGGTCATATGTTCAAATCTTCACAACTCAACCTAGTACCTTAACAACTTCTTGTTGGTCTCATAAGAGACTATGGATTGTGGACTTTATCATTCACATTTGCATTCTGCCCTTTCCAGGGTTCAGAGAGAAACTTATTTTTACCCTGAGATGGTTACGATCTCCTAAGGTATCATCACACATGGCAGGAACCCTTGCCTAAAAGAAAGCACCTGTGGCTCAGTGGTTAAACGTACTTCTTCTATCTTCCAAAGGTAATGGATTCAAATCCCAAGTATGGTCAGATACCCAAGCACATATTCCTCTTTGGGGAGTGGGGAGTGTGTAACGCAGTGATTAGAGCCACAGCCTCAACACCTTGAGGTTGTGGCTTAAAACCCACGCTGTTCCTTGTGACCCTGGGCAAGTCACTTAATCCCCCCCATTGCCCCAGGTACATTAGATAGATTGTGAGCCCACTAGGACAGATAGGGAAAAATGCTTGAATACCTGAATGTAAACCACTTAGGCTAAAAGTGGTATATAAATAAATACATCTATCTATCTTTGGAATTCCATCCAACTTTCACGTTGAACAGACATATCTGAAGTTCAAAGTTCTCCTGAAGACATACCTATTTGAAAAAGCCTTTACAGTCTGGCTGGAGCCAAATGTTATTCAGGGGGTACACCACTTTTCACAATGTGCTTTCATATACCGTAGTTCTTTACTTTTTCCTTCTCCTTCTTTCTTTGTGTCCTCTTTCCTTTAACCATTGGCATTCTTTCCTTAGCTTGTTTTATTTATTTTTTATTGTACATTGCCTTAGCTTCCCATGAAAAGACAATTAGTTAAATTTTAATAAATCATAAACCACAGGTCCACCCATTTTTGGTTTAGGTCCACTGAGTGGTGACACCACACGCCCCTCGTGCCTTCTCTTCTATGGTTAGCCTGGTATGGCCCCTTCTCTGAGCTTCCTCCCAGGTGTACCTCAGAGGTAGCTGCAGCAATTCATTTTTGCTGCTTGAGTCAGCCTGGCAGGATTCTCTCTGCCATGTTCTGCCAGTAAGGAAACAGGAAATGATGTCAGTGAGAGCAGGATGTGACAATGGCTGCAGGTATTGAAAATGAATTGCTGCAGCTGCCTCTGATAGCACACCGAAGAAGGGGGTTCAGAGACAAAGGGAGTTGCTGGTCCATGGGTGGGGGTTAGGGAGAGAAAGGGAGATATTGGATGTGGGAGGGGAAGCTAAGGGGAAGGTATACTATTTACCTGGATACAGGTTCAGGAGAAGTTTCACAGGATGAAAATTCCTCTCTTAGGCAGTAAGAGAAGAGTTTCCCGTCCTGAGGCTTGTTAAATTGGACACAAAACACTGAAGGCTTCAAGAGCAGAATACAGTATTTGAGTTTTATTTATTAAATGCAAAGTAAATATCAAATTAAATTTAAAAGTAATTTTGTGTTCAAGGAGGGAATAAGAAAATGCATTACCTTCTCCTGTTCTAATTCCTTCAAAGGCAGTTCTGACAAAGCTATACATTTTATTCTTTACCTGACATCCTTTTCCAGCATTAACATACAATAGCATGATGTCCAGACTTTCCAAACACACACATCCTGTGGAGCCTGGTACATATACAAAAACATATATTTTCAATGTAATTATTCAGTTAACTCTATATATCCTGGACTGAAAATAAAATCACAATGTAAAAGACAGACAATTCACTTATGGATTCAAGTCCAATAGATGTCAGTGTTACTCTTTTTCTCCATATGACTTTCAAATGACTGTTGACCTATGTGACCTGTTAAGAAATAAATCATGTCAGGATAGGCCTACAGCTTAATCTATAGCAACAGAGGCATCGTGTCTATAGAAACGCTAACATCCGTTAGAAACGCAGGCATCCTTTTTGGTTCTCTGTACAAGAACAGATTTCCTATTTCCTTTGAGAACCTTATCTTTAAATCCCATATATATGGACAATGGTACATAAATTTGCCCTTGTCTTAAGAGTCACAAAGTCAAACTAAACTTCTGAACGTCCTTAGCACAGCTAGAATGCAGATACAGCAATTTAGCCATGCCAATCTGTGAGCAGAGGACTTTTACAATTATTTTAATCTTTAATTACAAGGTCTCAGGCTTTTCACTTGATCTCATTTTAAATCCCTAAACTTTTATATACTCAATTTCGATTCATTCACAAAGTCTAGTAGTTTTCATATCATCTGTGACACCTATCGCACCTGTAAATTCCATGAAATCTTCAACAATACATAGGGCCTCTTCTACTATGGAGGGTGAGAGGGGGGAGTGGAAAGGCACATCCAATTTAACTCTGGGCCTACCCAAAATACTAGATCTGGCCATCAGAACCATGAAATATAGGAATAATTAGTAAAGTCCTTGATATTATTGTGCATTATACAATATGGTTTTGGTATCGCAATCCGTTTGTGGCTATTTCTAGTATTCATTAGGTAAGAATTAAAAAGAGAGAGGGCCGGTGTAGTAAGAATAAAAACATCCATCAGCAATCACAAACAATGAGAGGAAAAAGAGAAATGAGACCCAAAAAAGTAAAATCAGTTTGTGAAATTGAGCAATGCAGAAATGATGGTAAAACCTGATGTAAAACAGGTAGGGCATTATGCAGGGGTCAGAGGGGAAAGCATATTACTGTATTTGTCCCTTTCCACTGTATCTCAGGGCTTTGTATGGACTGCAAGATACATTCTCAGGAGGGTTTCTTTTCTTCTTCTTTTTTTCTTTTTTTTTTTTTTTTTTACACATATGTAAAAGGTCACAAATTGGGAAAATGATACAGCATTGTTCCTTAGCTGATGGATACCTGTTGACAAGTACAACAAAAGGTTGGGTTTTTTTGTGCTGTTTAGCAACAGAGTACTATATGCATTTTTTGTTGTTTGTATCTTATCATGATGCGGCTGTGATTGTAGCAGATGATCCTTTTTGTGGCATTTAAGCTGCTTGAAATCATTTTCAAATGGGAACAATCTATCAACATCATCCATTGTCTTCATGAGGTTGTACCACTTTAACACTGATGTTTTATATTCTACGGTAGTTAGTAACAAAACATTTTGTAAAGGTCTCGGACCTCAGTCCTCCCAACTCTTGATGACAGTAATTACTGATCTCAAGGGGTCATTAACCAAGACTTAAAAAAAATATTAAACAAAAAGTCAGCTGTGAAGAATTAGTAGTTTTATCATTGTGGTCTGCAATCCTACAATAATTGGTTGAATAACAAAGACAGCATTTCACTTCTGCTGTTAAAAATAAATAAATCTGAACAAACCCTACTCCCAGCTCTAATAGATTAGGATTTAAGCTTGATTGCATTTCCAAAACCAAGCCCAAGGCAAGTTACATTAAGATACAATCTGTGTTTCCCTGTCCAAGAGAGCTTATAGTCTGAGATGTGTACCTGAAGCAATGTAGGGTAAATAAGGTTGCCCAAGGCCACAAGAAGTGTCAGTTGGAAAGGAAGGATTTTAACTCTGGATTCTCTGGTTTTCATTGGATGTTCTAGATACAAGGATGGCAATCAAGTGTACAGTTATATGAACCTACTAGGAGTGAGAGAGAGCTTTGTAGAAATGGAAAGAATGGCTTTATTGTGAGGGTATTTCTATCTCTTTGCTGTCTCCACCTTAATATATATTTTATTTGTTATTCCAAACCTGCTAAAAATGAGTAGGACTAGGGGGCATGCAATGAAGCTACTAAGTAGTAGATTTAAAACAGACTGGAAAAAATATTTCTTCACACAACATATAATTAAACTCTGGAATTCGTTGCCGGAGAATATGATGAAATCAGTTAGCTTAACAGGGTTAAAAAAACGTTTAGCTAATTTCCTAAAAGAGAAGTTCATAGGTCATTATTGAGATGGCTTGGGTAATCCACTGCTTATTCCTAGGATAAGCAGCATAAAATCTGTTTTACTACTTGGGAACTAGCTAGGTACTTGGGACCTGGATTGACCACTTTTGGAAACAGGATGCTGGGCTTGATGGACCTTCAACTGTCCCAGTATGGCAATTTTTATATTCTTATGATGAGTTTTTTCACAGGTCTCAATAGCAAGAAACCTTATCCTCTCAATTTGTAGGGATCAGGCTTCTTCTAGGTCAATATATAGTATTTATGATTTTTCTTCTAAGATTCCTTTCCTGATAACTGTTTGCCTTCATTAAACTTGGGTTCCTTATCATTCTGCTAGACCATCTACTGTAGACTAATGGGTTTTGGCCCCAACCAACAGATGGAGGCAGAAGATACTAAGTTTCCATGGCATCTTTGCCACTATAAGGATTGGTATAGTTCTGCCTGCAGCAGATGATTGTAGTGTGCAGCATCGGTGAGGTCTGGGCCCCTAAGACATGGGTCAAGATTCAGGTTTCTGGGCCTTTACCTTGGAGGAGGCTCTCAGGAACATTCTATGGACCTTCTCCTGACTATGGTAGAGCAATAAGACCCTAATGCCAGGTTTGGGCTACAGTCTTCTGCTGTTGGGCTCTGTCCTTGGCAAAGAAGGTCCTATAAAGTCCAGCTTAGAAGGGGAGGAGGCGGTAAGTTGGGAGGTTCTCCTGCTGGGTCCTCTCCCCCTAGCTGTCTGTCTTCTTTTTGTGTTATCTCCCTCCCCAGACCTTCCTTCTTCCCGTCCATCTTGTGTGTGTCCCCCCCACCCCCACACACACCCACACACACTTCTTGAGCTGTTGAAATAAAAAAAAAAGTAAACCCAGGTTAGCCATGAAAGCCTAGGCAGGAGGAATTTTCCATATAAAAGAACCCACAATCAATTACATCGCAAGCCAGAGGGTCCCGGAAACGAAGATTCTTTTTCAGCAAATATGGGACCCTTATATACAGTCCTTACACCTAAAGAGTCGTAGCTTGTTACATATATTGGATTAAGTCCTTTTTGGGGTTCTGCAAGGGTAAGATGGGGGGATAAGAGGGGGGTGGGGGGAGGGCTGTTCTATTTCAGTTTGCAATGTTTGCTGCCTTGCTAGAGTTTTTGAGTTGTTAAGTACAGGTCCTTCTGATTGCCTACCAGGCACATTAACATTTCAGTCTGTTGCAGCAAGGTCTTCCTCATTACCATGTTGTGTTAATCATTAACGAGGGAAGGGGGATAGATATCAGCATTATTCAGCGGGATGCAGCGGGGGATGCAGCGGGGGATGCAGCGGGTTATGTTGGACTGTGAAATCTGTGGTTTTGCGTTGCAGTTTCCCAATATCAACTGGGCCAAAGGCAAAACCAAAACAAAATCCCAAAGCTTAACCTACAAATCCCGTACATATATCGACCCCTCCAAATTCTGGAACAAAACAGACGCTACAGTCCAAGAATGTGACCCCAAAGACTTCATCTCACAATGGTGCAATATAAGTACAACTACCCTAGACGAGCTAGCCCCAATACAAACAAAAACTAGAATCAGCAGACAATCAGACAAATGGTTCGATAACGAACTACTCCTACTCAAAAGACAATGCTGACGACTAGAAAGAAAATAGAGAAAAAGTAACCATGAACATACAAGAGCAGCATAGAAAAAAACTAAACCAACAATACAAACTAAAACTAAAAGAAAGACTTACTATGCAAAACAAATAGGCATAGAAGCCCAAGACACAAAAAAACTATTCCAATTACTAAAAGAACTCAGACACCAAACCCTATCTAGCCAAAAACGACAACCCTCCCCCTTCAGCCACCCTTTAAGCTGAATACTTTAAAAACAAAATTACAACTGCCAGGACAAACTTCACAGGAACCCCAACCCGCCTAGAACAGATCACAATGTCCACAGAAAAAGAATCAGCTGCAGCAGATAGAACCTAGTCCCACTTCTCCACAATACAATGGTCCGACCTTAACAAACTCTATAAAAAATACAGCCATGCACCTTGCGACCTCAATCAATGCCCTCCATATCTATTAAAAACTCCAGCCTAAAATTCCACACTCTCCTCATGCAATGGATACAAACCATGCTCACAGATGGCCTTTTCCCACAAGACCTCTCTGAAATCATTGTCACCCCGATCTTAAAAGACCCAAAAGGAGCAACAGATCAACCATCCAACTACAGACCCATAGCCTCAATTCCACTATATGTCAAGCTAATGGAAGTCCTTGTAGCTAAACTCCTCACTAACTACCTAGAAAACCATAACTTCCTCCACCCTACACAGTCTGGATTCAGAACCAACTTCAGCACTGAGACACTACTAGTCTCCCTTCTGGACACAGCTAGACAACACCTCAGCACAGGCAAAAAACTGCTGATTATACAAGTAGATCTCACCGCAGCATTTGACCTGGTAGACCACACCATCCTGCTACAAATACTAGATACAATAGGAATCACAGGCAAAGTACACACATGGTTTCAAGGATTCCTACAATCCAGGACCTACAGAGTAAAGACAAACAATGAAAATCAGAACTATGGTCCAATCCTGTGGCATACCCCAAGGATCACCATTAATTATCCCCAATACTCTTCAATCTCTACATTGCATCCCTCTGCACCTGCCTAGACAAAATAGGCTTAACCTTCTATAAATATGCAGACAATATCACAGTTCTCCTTCCTTTTGATCAGCCAATGCCCACCATGACAGACACACTACACAGAACTCTAGAAACAGTGGCAACATGGATGAAAGACCACAAACTAAAACTGAACCCAGACAAAACAAAATTCATACTTCTAAAAAAAATCAAAACCCAACCATAACAAACCTAGCAATAAACTCAATCACATACCCCATTCAATCCACTCTAAAACTTCTGGGAATGACAATAGACATATGCTGCACCATGCAACCAGAAACCAACAAAACTATACAGAAATCATTCACGGTCATGAGAAACCTAAGGCAAGTCCAAAAATTCTTCGACAGAAAACAATTCCAGCTCATGGTCCAGTCCCTAGTCCTAGGTCTTCTTGACTACTGCAACATTCTCTATCTACCCTGCCCCGCAACAATGATAAAACAACTACAAACAGTACAAAACACAGCCCTGAGACTAATCTATTCACTAAGAAAACACGACCACATCACCGAGGAATACCTTGACTCACACTGGCTCCCAATTCAAGCAAGAATACTATTAAAATTCTACTGTCTACTATTTAAATCCATAAATGGTGATAGCCCAGCCTACATGAACAACCGCCTAATCCAAACTACCACAACCAGACACAGGAGAACCCAGACACCATTCACACACCCTCCAATTAGAGACATCAAATGGAAAAAACTGTGCTATGGCCTTCTAGCCACACAGGCAACAAAACTAGACCACCAATTCTCCAATCTACTAATCGTGACCCCAGACTACAAAACTTTCAGAAAAGAAATAAAAACCCTGCTATTCAAGAAATCCATTAAGACTAACTAACACCGTATGAAACATTTCAATCCTCTGAAGCAACTCGCTCTACTCTGTAACACCTCTGGACATGTCCAAAAATCCTCTTCTGTAATCTGCCTTGAACCGCAAGGTAATGGTGGAATAAAAATCACTAATATAATGTAATATTGTTGAGAGCTAAAAGCTCGGGGTCTGTAAGAGCACAGGTCCCTGGGCATCTGGAGTTGGAGGCGCAAACAGATAGATGACTATATTTTTTGAGTGAATATGTTGAGCGGGGGATATAGGGAGGGTAGTGGGTGGTGGGGGGTTCGGGTGGGATACTGAGCAATCACTGAGAGGTTGGGTAATCAAATTCTATTGTAACTGGATGTATTACGTGTTATACTTTGTGGAAGTTTGTCCTCCATAAAATTGTTCAGCACTATAGTTAGGAGGAGATTGTATTTGGTTTCTCATATGAAAATTTGATGACCCGCATTAACATTTTCTTCTGTGGATATCATTGTCTGATGTTGGCAGTGACACAATTTTGCTTTGGCTGTGGTGTTGTCATCAATAATATTGTTTTAAACATAAAACTAGCTATGCTGGTGGATGCCAGCTAGTATTGGGACTCTTACATTACATTATAGTACATTTATAGACTGCAAAACCTTCCAGATCGATGCGGATTACATAAGCAAGAGACTGTACAAATCAGCAAATTACAAAATTTGTGACTTAATCATTAATTTCCCCAAAATCTTACAAACAAAGATGTTTTCAATCATTTTCTGACATGCAGATAGGAGCCTGAGGTAGCAAACAAGATACGTAACTCGGAATCCTGACTGTTGTATTTTCAACATTATGTTTAGGGAGTGGGGGTGGGGGAGTTTCTTATATTGCTTTGAAAAATTTGATGACTTGAAATGCATGCTCCTTTTCTGCTTGGATTTGCGTGTACTCTGTTGGCACTGACTGTTCTTGTTTCTGCTGCTCTATTGTCATCAATAAAAATTGTTTAAACATAAGAACCCATAAGCCCTTGATACAGAGCCTCATCTTTGCATGTGATCCAGGTGGGCATCATTTGTAATGGATGCAGCAGTCTTTTGAAGCATTATAATTTTGACTAAAGCTACCTTGCCTAGAAAGAATATAGGTAGGTCTCTCCATCGAACACAGAGTTCTCACAGTGTCCCATTTCTCCCATTGGGATCTTTGGCTCTGGAATTGGTTGGCCAATGGGCCTCCAAACTGAGGATCAGTAAGTTCATGTTCTGGGGCCAGCTTAGTTTTGGGGAAGACTTGAAGAAGGTAATCAAAGGCCACCTAAGCCAAAGAGGATACCAAAGCCAAAGAGGTGTGCCTAAGCCAAAGAGGATATCTAAAGATCGGAGAAAGGTGACAGGATATGTGGGAGTGCTGGTATCAAGGGACTGGGTCTGGTCTCATTCGAGTAGTTTGGCATCATATTTGTTCAGCTGTGGTGGTTTAGAAAGTTCCAGGTTTTTTGAGGCACTCAGAAATCTAGAGATGGAGAAGGTTCCTGGAATTCAGGAGTCAAATGTTCCTAAAAAGGATTGGTGGGCCTGTTTGGGGGGGAAGGGGGGAGGCCAGCTCAGCAGAATGGGTTCATGTTATGTTAGACCTCTGGGCCCGTGAAGCAAGGGTATGCTATAGAATTTGCTGGGTTCCTTTCCAGTGCTTTGTGATTTCTTCCTGTGGTTCAGATGCCACATGGAAAGCTATAGCAAAGACACATCTTGAGAACCATAGTGCTGGTTCCTCTGGAGAAGCAAGGTGTGGGCAATTATACCATTTACTTTGTGATTCCCCCAGATCTGAGCCTCAAAGGAGTCAACACGATTCCACATGGAGACCTTGAGCTTGGGAATTGCAACTATATGGCAGGGAGAGTGCCTTATTTCTTTTCATTTGGTGGAGGCTTATCTGCGTATTCAGCCAAACCACCAGAGATTTCTCCAGTTTTGTGTTCTAAGTGAACTTTTCCAATTCTGGGTGATACTGTTTGGGCTGTCTGTGCCACCCAAAACTTTCCCAAAGGTCCTGATGGTGATGGCATTTCTGCACAGAGAAGGCTGCACCAGTCCAAGAGGGCAAGGTCCAGGGTGATGCTGATCCTGCCGCAATTAAGCTGGGTGATCAGTTGCACCAAAAGCAGCCTCCTGCCCTCTGAGACACTGGAATATTTGGGAGCATGGTTCAATACAAGGGCTAACAAAGTATTACTTACCAAAGACCAGGTAAAGAGACTAGGGCCTGGGATTACAGATAATTTCTAGAATCCATGGTGTTGTCCATGTGCAGTGGAACTTCCATTTGGTTGGAGGGGCCAAGCTAACTAATCTTCAGCCCTACCTCCAAGTTATCTAATTGATGCCATGCATCAAAATATTGGTGGGGACATGGCTCATTCAATTTTCTATGGTGGTGACCTTAGAGTTGGTTGTATGGGTGGTAGCCCACATGAGTCCCCTTCAGTAATTCCTCCTAGACAGGTGGTCTCTGTGGTCAGACTATATTGCTTAGCTTCTGCTTCTGGAAAAGGCATAGAGGTCACTGGAGTACTGGATAGATCATTTCCATCTGTTTTGAAGGATGGTCCTGGAGGTCCCTTTTTGGGTAGTACTTTTGATGAATACTAGTCTACTAGGCTGGAGACTCCATTGTCACTGTAGAGTGGTTAAAGGGACCTGGACATGATAGGAATCATCCAGGCCCATTAACAGGCTAGAGGCCCACGTAGTTCACCTAGTGCTTCTAGCCTTTCATTGCATGCTAGAGGAATCAGTGATATGGTTGATACTGGACTATGCGACTGTTGTAGCCCAGATAGACAAGGAGGCACTAGAAGTGCTGTGATGAGGGCAAAAATCACTCTGCTGTTTGTTTGGGTGGAGTAGCAGCTGGTGGCGATTTTGGCAGCAGAGATTTGGCAGTATTAGAAGTTAAAAAAAAAAAAATTCTCACGAGATAGCTGAGAATGATAATTTATCTAAGCGCTTTTTTCAAATTTTTACTTCTTTAACCATAACAGATTTATGTAATTTCCATTTCACCTACTTTGCATCCAAATACTACTGTAGTAGCAGGATTTTTTTCAATCCAAGGTGAACAAAATTAGAGATACATTTATCTCACATTATAATAATTTGTCCTTTGTTGAATATGAACACTCAGAAAAGTGATAATGTGCCAGCCAATAGATATTGGACTAATTTTTCATCAGTTGATAACATATGTGTTGGAAATATCCTTAAGCAATTAGCTAAGAAATCTTGTACCTACATACTTATTGAAAGATATTCCTCTGAGTCTTGTAAATTGGATCTTACGAAAACTCAAAATTATAGGCCCATAAGCAGCTTGTTGAGTATTTTTCATTATCAGATTAATTTCATTATACTAAACGTGGCTTTAGAGCCATATACAGTACTGAAACTATGTTACTAGAAATGATTTCAGAACTAGATCTTCATTAAGTAGGGGTAAACAGGCAGTGATTCTTCAATTTGATATATCTGCAGTATTTGATGCTTTTGATCACTCACTATTACTTTATAGATTAAGGGCCCCTTTTACAAAGTCATGGTAGCAAGTCTCAGCATAGCAAATATGATACAGTCCATAGGAATTGAATGGACTGCATCATTTGCCATGCAGGAATTGCTACTGTGGCTTTGTAAAAGAGAACCAAAAAAAAAAAACCAATATCCAAACAAACTGCAGCTCAAAGTCGAAAGACAAAAACAAAAGAAAAACTGCAGATCTGACGTACAGGGTGTAAAAACTGATCTTTATTAAAAAGGTTCAATGTAACATTCAGAATTGAATAAAAATAAATAAAAATATAAAAATGTTTTTGGGTGTGAGTCCACAGGACCCGACATGGTCCATGTTTTGGAAAGCACTCCTTTCTCAGGGGTCCAAAATTCATAGAACCAGACAAAACAAGTGAAGCCTTGAGGCGCGTAAAATCTCCAATGCAGCAGCAGTGCAAAAACTTGCGGCCAAGTTTTTTGCACTGCTGCTGCATTGGAAATTTTACACGCCTCAAGGCTTCAAGTGTTTTGTCTGATTCTATGAATTTTGGACCCCTGAGGAAGGAGTGCTTTCTGAAACACGGACTGTGTCGGGTCCTGTGGGCTCTCACCCGAGAACCATTTTTACATTTTCATTTATTTTTATTCAGTTTTGAATGCTACATTGAACCTTTTTTTTTAATAAAGGTCTGTTTTTACACTTTGTAAAAGAGTCCCTAAGTGATCTAGGGATGTATGATAAAGTTTTGCAATGGTTGAAGAGTTTTCTTTGTACTAGATCATATAAGGTCTGTAAGACCTTTAGAATTCATTCTGTGGTATTCCACAAGGGTTACTGTTGTCACCTACTTTATTTAATGAATGCATGAGAGCTTTAAGCTTTGCTTTCTCAGGTCTAGGTGCGTCTATTTTTTCATATGCAGATGACATATTTTTGCTGCTTCCAGTTTTGGGTATATTTCAGGATGCTTTGACACACAAAGAAAATATTCAGGGGCATAATCAAAACTCTTGGACATCCAAAAACCAGCAAAAGTCAGCACTTGGATACTTTGGGTGGTCAAAAAGTCCAAGTGCTGCTTTTTTAAACCGACTTTCTGGACATCTAGCAGGACTTCTAAGCCACTATAAGTTTTGAGTTCCAGTGGGCATGTTGGGAGGTGTGTTATGGATGGGCTGTGTTTCTAGTTTCAAGTTTATTTTTTTAAAAATTTTTTAACTGCTTAATCAGGTTTCTAAGCTGTGTACAAGATAAAATTTGCATTAAAACATATTAAAAACCAGGATACCAGATAAAATCTAAGTGTCTTAATAAAACATCTAATAAGACATACAGACCAACTTCAGACAATAAGAGAAAATGGGAAGGACTTAAATCGTAAAAGAAAAGTGAAACAAAAAAGGAAAACACAATAGGTTAGGGTAAAAAGTAATAATTTTAAGTTTTGGATGGACTTTGGGTGGGTTTAGACTTGAATATATTGCAGCTATATTTGAATGTTTGGCAGGACGTCCTAGACGGAATTTAGACATTTTGGGCTAGACCTGTTTTAGAAGAATCTAAGTACTAAAAAGGTACCCAAGAAATTAGATATTCAAGAAGAAAAGAAGAATTTAAAAACAATTAAGAGTAATCAAGATCTATTTGTTAAAGATAATACAATTATGAAGAGAAAATTGGAAGCTTTAGAGAATAATATTCGGGTTAATAATTTGCGTTTAATTAATTTTCCTAAAGTATTATCAATTTCCCCACGAGATATGATAAAGCGGTACTTTCTGGAAATCCTTAAAATACCTGAAAATTCCTTACCACCTCTTACAAAGGTTTATTATTTACCTATAAGAAATCAGGATCCTCAAAAGAAAGAAGATGAAGGAATACCACAGAAAGAATCCTTGGATGTTTCCACTTTATTAGAGCAATCAGATAGAGAACTGGCTATTCCAGCCACTCTCTTATTGACTGTGGCTTTGGCCCCAGACAAGGATTGGATTCTTAAACTTTTCTTTAAAAACAGATCCAAGGACTTTCTGGGTCTCCATATTCAGATATTTCCTGATGTCTCGAGAGAGACTCAGAAGAGAAGAAGGGAATTTTTAATGTTAAAACCTGGAGTGACTCAGATAGGGGGTCTTTTCTTTCTTAGGTACCCTTGTAAATGTGTCATCAGATACCGTTCCTTGAAATATGTATTTGTAGAACCAGCCCACTTGACTGCTTTCCTTTCTTCGAAACGTCTTGAGTCTGTAGAACCATCTGTACCCTTGCAATAATAATTAGCTCACTTTTCAGTAGCAGTTTAAGCGATTTTCCTTGTTAAAATATTCTTTAATTTAATTTCTACTCTTATCGTTAATCCTGGATCCTAATTTGAGGACTAGTGTGTGATTAAGTTATGATGTTTATTTTCTTCTAATATTTTGATTTATTTTCAGGTTTGAGAGTAAATAATATTATTATTATGTTTTCTTGATCTCACTTTCTGTACAAGATGATATGCTTGATAATAAATGTGTAAATTCTATAAATAAATAATAATTTAAAAAAAGGTACCCAAACTGACTAGTTGACCACTGGAGGGATTAAGTAATGAACCCCACCATACTTCCCAGACATCATTGACCTCGTCCTACCCCACTTCACTCCCAAAAATCTGAATGAAAGAGTGCATGCCTGTCTCTAGAACAGCAGCATACAGTTGTAGAATTCCACACAGTAGTCATAGAAGTAGGCTAAGAGATCTGACCAATCGGAATCTTAGGCCACTCCCAGAATGCACTGGAAGAGAGGCCTAAGATTTTGATTGGCCCAGGTGCCTGACCCCCCTCCTATAGGAGGGGCATTAAGCACCTGGGCCAATCATTGCCTTAGGCCCCACCCGGTGCATCACATGATGCCCCGGGAAGGGGAAGGTCTGCCATTCTGTGGAGGCAGGCCTGCTGGCTAGAGGGAGTAAGCATCCCTCCAGCTGTCCAATGAAAAAGAGTTACTAGTAGAGTCCAAGTGGGCTGGAGGGGGTTGGGATGGGGGCATGCCTGCAGGGGGGTTCTGCACAAAATAACTCCTCAAAAAGTTGCCAAAAGATACTTAAAAAGATACACAATAAAGGCAAAAAAGTCTGAGGATTCAATGAGTGTGAAATGCTAACCAGTCACCCCTAGAGTAATAAATAAATGAGATAAGAATAAATAAATTTAGAATAAGGGGCAATCTCAGTGTGAAGGTTCAGCGACGGGAGTAAAACTCCAGCGCTTACACTCAAGAGACAGAGGTGATTCACGTCTGCCTGCACACCATCATGGATTGCCCCACGTGTGCAAAATCTAAATAGAAATCAGTGCTAAACCACAATAAGGTAAAGTATAAGTGACACTGAGAGTGAAAAAATAGCAAAAAACACTCAAAGAATCCTCCCCAGCCTACTCCCCAAGAAAGAAAAAAGGCTACAGCCGACTTAGCTTGAATGAGCCTGGAAAATGCAGGTGACAGACATAATATCAAGTTCAACCAAGCCCAGTTTCGGGAGAATAATATCCCTTCATCAGGAACGTTGAGATGAGTCGGAGCCGGCTGGGGGAGGGGAAGAGAACTTGAAGAGACACGCAAGCACGCTAAAAAGCTGAGCAGAAGTAACGTCAGAGTAAAAAGGACCAATGAGAAAAAATAGGGGAGGAGCCCCAGATTAAACAATAGTGTTCCACTCTATGCAAGTTAGTTTCCAGGGTCCATAGGGAAACTTATTTTTACCCTGAGTTGGCTATGATCTCCTAATGCATTATTAAACATCTTTTCCCATTATTATTGAAGAGGAATCCTCTTTACACCAAAAAAACAAGTTTTAGTATACAATATATACTGTGTGTATATATATATATATATATATATATATATATATATATATATATATATATACTAGCTGATGACCCGGCGGTGCACGGGTATTTAATTATAGCAATAACACTGTAAATGGATTCAAATAAAGATACTTTATAGTGGTGAATGAAATTATTGTTTTACAGCTTAACAAAAAGTACAATATTCAAATTATAATGTGAAATATTTGACAAAATGAATACAATACAACTAACGCAAAACGTGATTATAAACATCATTTTTAGTTTCACCTTCAGGAGCAAGAACATATAAATTGTTGGGTGAACCCACCCTTCAGCAAGCAACATAGAGTTGTGGGCCGAGAGACCCCCAGAACATATCACCCCAGGTAGTGAGGGATCTGCATACCAAGTTTCGTTCAAATCGGTCAAGCCGTTTTTGAATTACTGTGAGAATGGCAGCTTTTTACATTTTTTCCATTGACATGAATGGGTGAAATCTGATTTTATGTTTGTAGCTCCGCCCACGTGTGCAGGTGGGCCGCAATACCCCCAGAACATATCACCCCAGGTAGTGAGGGATCTGCATACCAAGTTTCGTTCAAATCGGTCAAGCCGTTTTTGAATTACTGTGAGAATGGCAGCTTTTTACATTTTTTCCATTGACATGAATGGGTGAAATCTGATTTGCTGTTTGTAGCTCCGCCCACGTGTGCAGGTGGACCGCGAGACCACCAGAACATATCACCCCAGGTAGTGAGGGACCTGCATACCAAGTTTTGTTCAAATCGGTCAAGCCGTTTTTGAATTACTGTGAGAATGGCAGCTTTTTACATTTTTTCCATTGACATGAATGGGTGAAATCTGATTTTCTGTTTGTAGCTCCGCCCACGTGTGCAGGTGGGCCGCGAGACTCCCAGAACATATCACCCCAGGTAGTGAGGGACCTGCATACCAAGTTTTGTTCAAATCGGTCAAGCCGTTTTTGAATTACTGTGAGAATGGCAGCTTTTTACATTTTTTCCATTGACATGAATGGGTGAAATCTGATTTTCTGTTTGTAGCTCCGCCCACATGTGCAGGTGGGCCGCGAGACCCCCAGAACATATCACCCCAGGTAGTGAGGGATCTGCATACCAAGTTTCGTTCAAATCGGTCAAGCCGTTTTTGAATTACTGTGAGAATGGCAGCTTTTTACATTTTTTCCATTGACATGAATGGGTGAAATCTGATTTGCTGTTTGTAGCTCCGCCCACGTGTGCAGGTGGACCGCGAGACCCCCAGAACATATCACCCCAGGTAGTGAGGGACCTGCATACCAAGTTTTGTTCAAATCGGTCAAGCCGTTTTTGAATTACTGTGAGAATGGCAGCTTTTTACATTTTTTCCATTGACATGAATGGGTGAAATCTGATTTTCTGTTTGTAGCTCCGCCCACGTGTGCAGGTGGGCCGCGAGACTCCCAGAACATATCACCCCAGGTAGTGAGGGACCTGCATACCAAGTTTTGTTCAAATCGGTCAAGCCGTTTTTGAATTACTGTGAGAATGGCAGCTTTTTACATTTTTTCCATTGACATGAATGGGTGAAATCTGATTTTCTGTTTGTAGCTCCGCCCACATGTGCAGGTGGGCCGCGAGACCCCCAGAACATATCACCCCAGGTAGTGAGGGATCTGCATACCAAGTTTCGTTCAAATCGGTCAAGCCGTTTTTGAATTACTGTGAGAATGGCAGCTTTTTACATTTTTTCCATTGACATGAATGGGTGAAATCTGATTTTCTGTTTGTAGCTCCGCCCACGTGTGCAGGTGAGCCGCGAGACGCCCAGAACATATCATCCCAGGTAGTGAGGGATCTGCATACCAAGTTTCGTTCAAATCGGTCAAGCCGTTTTTGCGTGATCGCGGCACATACACACATACATACCTCCAATTTTATATACAGTGGTGCCTCGCATAACGGACGCCTCGCACAGCGAACGCTGCGCATAACGAACTTTTTGTCTTGCTCCCTATAACGAACTTCGTTTCACACAACGAAGTCGCCCGAGGGGCCCGGGGGGGGGCGGAACTACTCTCGCCGCTTCCTAATGTGAGCCGGGAACAGCAGCACCCTCCTGTCTGAATGCAGTGTTCCATCATCTCCCTCCACCTTACCTTAGATGCCGAGTTTTCCGGCTTTCTTTTTCGGCCAGCCACACACTTTCAAAGAGCAGCACATGCGCGCATGCTCTGTTGTTCAATCTTCTCCTCTGACGCAACCGGAAACCGGAAGTTGCAGGAGAGGAGAACATTGATCAACTTCAGCAGCTGCGCGTGCACAGCTTTTTGAAAGCGTGCGGCTGGGTGAAAAAGAAAGCTGGCAAACTCTGCATATAAGGTGAGGTGGAGGGAGGGAAATGTAGGGCTGCAGAACGAATTATTTTGTTTTACATGTATTCTTATGGGAAAACAGGGCTGCAGAACGAATTATTTTGTTTTACATGTATTCTTATGGGAAAACGCGTTTCACACAACGAACGTTTCACATAACAAACTTGCTCCTGGAACGGATTAAGTTCGTTGTGTGAGGCACCACTGTATATAGATATATATAATTTTTTTTTCATGTGCTTTGATTGAGGAACACAGAGGCCAAAAGAGGTTTTTTTTGAAAACAGCAAAGGAATTGGACAAGTGTTGAAGGTACATGTCCGATATGTATCCTAGGGAAATGACTGCTTATGAATCAAGTGCTTATGAATCAAGAGGATGTAAGCTTGGCTTTTCAATTAAGGTTTAATGCTTGAGGTAGGGGTGGATGGATCAGATAACTGGAACCTAGAGAGCAGGCAGGTGAGGAATGGCTCAGTGTAAGAGCTGGAGGAAAGGAGGCATGCCTGTTGTAAATCCGAGTGACTATCTTCCAGGCCCTTCTGTACTATAAGTACATCCTTCTCTGGTTGGGAGTGTGTGGTGCAGTGGTTAGAGCTACAACCTCAGCGCCCTGAGGTTGGGAGTTCAGATCTCTCACTGCTCCTTGTGACCCTGGGCAAGTTTCTTAATCCCCTCATTGCCCCAGGTACATTAGATAAGAGTTTGAGTCCACTGGGACAGAAGGTAAATATGATAAAGTAGCCGAATGTAAAAACCACTTAGGATATAAGTGGTATATAAATAATTAAAATATAAATAAATAAACAAAATAGTGATGATTCTTGGGGAGGAGAGCCTGGCCAGCAGCCTGGAGTTCCTCTCTGGGCTGCCTCCTGCATATTTTGCTGCATACAATTTTAATGTAAATAACAACATAAAATTGGCATTCTAATGATGTCATAACGCTAAAACACAATAACGTTATAGACGTCATCAGGACGTCTATGCGACGCCTAAAAAGTGATTCTGTAAAGCACACACATAAGAACACTCGATTCTATAAAGGACGTCTAATTATATAAATGTGCTTAAATTCACTGGGCGTCACTGAGCGCAATTCTCCATTGTGTGTCTAATAATAGAATCGTGCTGAGTGTTGTGCTGCTGGGCGTCTAAACAACGCCTAACTTTTAGGCGTCCTTTATAGAATTTGCCCCTCAATGAATTATAGGCCTTTAGGTATAAATCTCAGAGAAAGTCCTGCAAGAAGAGGAGGAAAGCTCTGTTTTTCTGATCCTTATCCATTGTTAATACGAACTCATTTGAGATCCCAACCCACAGTCTGGACATACTACAGTAGGGGTCGAAAAGCAGGGCCATAAGTGGGACCATAGATGAAAAACACAATAACTTATTGATAGTGCCATCCCTGCTAGGAGCAATCCCAGCAGTTAATACTGAGGTTTTGCATTTTCTCTTCCTTAATTTTGGCAATTACCATGTGATAACTACAAAACCTCAGCCCATCTAAGTAAATGAAGCCCTTGTTTTTTTTTCTTACTATAGGAATAACACAAAGGAAAGAGGTACAATTTACTCTGCAGGAGAAACAGCACATCATAATGTCTAGAGGTGTGTTACACCCCCAACGTTACCTTATTGTTATGGCAAACTATGAGCTCCTTTTCCTAAGCTGCGATAGCGTTTTTAGCACACGCAGAATTTTAGCGTGCGTTAAACCTGCGCTACGCAGCTAGAACTAATGCCAGCTCAATGCTGGCGTTAAGGTCTAGTGCGTGTGACAATTCCGTGCGTGCTAAAACCGCGATCACAGCTTAGTAAAAGAAGCCCTATGTACATACTAAAGGAAAACCTATTTTCTCCCTGGTTTATATCTTTTCTTTATTTTGTTTGTTTTTAAATGCTTTTTGACACATTTTGGGCTCCTTTTACAAAGGTGAGCTAGTGTTTTTAGCGCACTTACTGGATTAGCGCGCGCTACCCAAAAAACTACCGCCTGCTCAAGAGGAGGTGGTAGCGGCTAGTGCGTGCGGTGTTTTAGCGCGCGCTATTCCGCGCGTTAAGGCCCTAGCGCATTTTTGTGAAAGGAGCCCTTTATATAATCATATGACATTTCTTTGTGTTTTGGGGTTTTTTCCTTTCGGCTGCAGTTTCATGTTGCCTGTGTTCCTTTTAAGACTCTAGTCAGAAAAGACTCCACTAGGTGTGGTATCATTAGTGAAGAAGACATATCTCAAGAAAACAGAAATGTGAATTTATGTAGATTAATACATGCTACCTAAATTGTGTACAGGTTATAATTCAATCAAGAGGGGTCTTCTGACATTTATAAACATTTATGAATGGCCTGAGAAGTCTGTGATTAAATTTTAGCTGTGGTCTTCAATTCGGTATCTTGTATTGGGTTGTTATTTCTAATATATACACAATAATTATTTTCCAGTGAAATCTTCAATTTAATTTTGTCTTAATCCATCTCATCCTGTATGACAGGTGGTACTGTCTTTCTCTCTTAGTATGCATCTGAATCTCAATTACAAAATTGCAACTCAGAATGTGATTTCGTTGTTTGCTGTACTGGTCCACTTGGATAAAGGCCAGAAGGAAAGGTGATACTTTTTTATTGAGCTAATTTAGCAGTGCTCCTTTCACCAGGTCAATGCAAACTTATTCCAATAAAAAGATATTATTATTCCCCCTGCATTTACCACACAGACACAGTCTTGTCCTCACATGATTAGCACAGATGCACCTAACACCACCTCTTAGAGTAGCATACTGTATGCTAATAGCAATGTCCAGTCTTTGCCCATACCCTGCTCAGTTCCTGCACCATTCCACGTTAAACAGGGCAGGATTCTGCAACCGGCGCCGGTATTGGTCGGCGCTTCTAAGCCCGGTACCGGTCACGTGTCAATCACACACTGGCTCCAGTTGCAGAATTGCAGCTGCATGAAATAGAGGCGCCGGAAATGTAGGCCAGCGTTTTGAAAGCTATGAAAGCGTGTAAGGACACCTAAGGTAATTTCCGGCATTAGCCACGCCTTCTTCAACCTTAGACACTCCTAGGCGCCTCTGTAGCTGTGATTAGGGCACCGGTTCAGGAGGCACCAGCAGGCTAATAATTTTTTTTTTTTTTTTCATAATGCCGGTTTAATGACTTTTTTACAATTAAGTGTCAGTACAGCGCCTACCGCCAGCTAACTTAAGCCACCATTTTTAGAATCAGCCCTTTAATGTAGTTGAATAGGAAACAGTGGTTAGAAGAGTACAACCACTTTTCCTTAGTTGTTGGGTTAGTATTATTACTTTCATTGGTGATGTAACATTCCTGTTATTTACCTTACATTGCATTACATTAGTGTCTTCTATTCCGCCAATACCTTTCGATTCTAGGCACTCGCTATTTATGCCAGGGTTTTCTTAGCCTAAATACTGGCACCTACATGCAAAACATGCCCTTGATCTACCCATGAAGTGCCCCATCCATGCCCACTTTCTGGTGGGTGCTTTGGACGAGGCCCTTATGTGAAAGTCATAGGTGCCTACCACCCAATTAAGTTTATTTTTTTGCCAATTATGAGCTTCTAATTGCTCATTATTAGCGCCGATTAAGCATTTTAAATAATTAAGTTAGGTGCCTAGTTGGTATTCTAGAAGTTGCATGTGCAAATTGCAGAGCGTGCAACTTCAAAGTTGAGAAAATATACCCCACTCCTGAACCTACATACGCCATTCCCCAAAATCTGATGACTGCTACACTGTGGACCAAATATGAAACACCCTCACTCCACTAACAACATGTGAAACAGAAAATCTTCTAAAGAAATTATCCACTCGCAGCAGCTCCCTCAACAACTGCCCCCCATACCTTCTATCCACTGCACCTGAAGTAATCATCACCTGGAGAACCAGATTCCTAAGCAACCGCCTAAATCAAGGCCAACTCCCGGCCAAACTGGGTAAAATAGCTCTTGCACCCATACCAAAATCACAATATGCTGACCTATCCAACTTCTCAAACTATAGACCCAATGCAGGTATCCCTAAACTTAATAAGCTTCTAGAAACTCATGTATGTAATGTCACCCCCATCTTCCTTCGCTAGGGTAGCCGTAGTGCCATGGCGAGTGACTATACCAAGACTGGTGCGCCTCTCAAAAGGGAGAATGGCACTTCAGCGTGAAAATGCCAAAAAGGCTGGAAAGGGAGTGATTTTTGCAACACAAACAAAAAGAACACTCCTCAAACAGTTCTTACTTTCAAGAAAAGCTCAGGTTTATTATATACCCTTTTTCAAAAGGTGGCTAGCTCAAAACTCTCAGGTAAGTTCATACATTGCAAACAGTCCTCAGTATCAAGCAAAAAAAACCCACTTGCTTCTAACAGTACAGGCCAGTACCAGTAAAGCTAAGGTGGCCATACGTCCCGTTTTGAACGGGACCGTCCCGTTTTCAGACCCCCCTGTCCCGTTGTCCCCACACACAGCTTTGGGACGCCGAAATGTCCCGTTTTAAGTGACAGTGTCCTGAATCTGTGCTCGGGGACAACGGGACAGGCGATCACTTCCTGTCCTTACCAGCTGTGCAAAAAAATAAAAACCCTCCCTCCTTCCTTTCCACGGTCCCCTGCTATCTTACCTCCCTGCTGCTGCTAATCGCTGACACAAAGTCTTCTTTCTGACGTCAATTCTGACTTTGGAGAGGACATTCTGGGCCAGCCAGGCAGTGATTGGCTGGCCCAGAATGTCCTCTCTGAAATCAAAATTGACGTCAGAAAGAAGACTTTGTGTCGGCAATTAGCAGCAGCAGGGAGGTAAGATAGCAGCGGACCAGGGGAAAGGAAGGAGGGAGGCTTTTTCTTTTTGTGCGGCAGGGAGGGAAGAAGGTAGGCAGGCAAGCAGGCTGTCTTTGGCCAGGGAGGGAGGGAGGGAGGTAGACAGGCAGACAGGCTGGCTTCGGGGGTGGGGGTGGGACAAAGTCTGGAAGGCAGTGAGGGGGACATAGGAAGGAGGCACCGAGGGCACTAAGGACTTGGGAAGGAGGCACTGGGGAGCACTAAGGACATAGGAGTCACTGGGGGCACTAAGGATATAGGAAGGAAGGAGAGAGGGAATAGAAAGGGACAATTGTTGGGCCTGAGTGGAGAAAAAAGAAATGAAAGAAAGGATACACAGTCAGAAGGAAACGCAACCAGAGACTCATGAAATCACCAGACAACAATGGTAAGAAAAATGATTTTATTTTCAATTTAGTGATCAAAATGTGTGAGTTTTGAGAATTTATATCTGCTGTCTATATTTTGCACTATATTTGTCTATTTTTCTATAATTATTGAGGTGACATTGCATATTTTAAAGTCATCTGCCTTGATATCTTTGAAACCCTCCCAAATATAAATGATGATTAACATTTTCTCTGCATATAGTGAGCTTTGTAGTTTTAAAAAATTTTATGGTTACCATTATGAATTAATAAGATATTATGTGTACATGAAATCTGAATAGAAGAAAGTGGGGGTGAGATTGGGGGCGGGACTGACAATTAATAGATGTCCCCTTTTGATGAAAAAAATAAATGGTCACTTTAAGTAAAGCACAAAAGAGACCAACTCTTCCTGGGCTGCCTTACTTCAAGCAGACCCAAAGTATTAAAGAGGAAAAACACTCCTCAAAAGAAAAATATTTTTTTTTAAACCCACCACAGCAGTCCTTTGGGCTGGCAATAGGCCTCAACCCAGCAAGGTGCCGGACTTCAGTAGTCCTTGCAAAGTTCCCTTCACCGGGCCCTTTTTATTAGGGTTTGTCACATTAATACAGTGCTTTTTCCTGCCTCACACAAGCACTGGCAGGTTCTTGCTCCATAGAGCTGATTGTGCGGCAAAAGTTGCTGTGTCTGCTTTATATTGCTTTTTTGGTTGTACAAAAAAATCTCTCAAAAGAATTTCCCACCCAGATGTCACAACACACTCCCCACAACTTCATACACCCCCAGCAATGCCACCTGCTTTGAGGCTTTGGTAACAATAAAGAAAAACAATGCTTGAGTTCCACAAACAAAGGAAAAGAGAAAAACTTCCTTTTCCTCAAAAAGGCAAAAAGAAGAAAAACTGTCTCAGTGGTCCTTTGCCAACAACTTGCTGAAAACCCTGTCAGCAACACAGTCCTTTATACTAATGTAACTATTTATTTTTTTTCATCAAAACGGGACATCTATTAATATTCAGTCCGCCCCCAATCCCGCCCTTGCCCCACCCACAGCCCCACCCTAGCCCTGCCCCCAATTTCCTCCATTCATTTTCTTGTATACACAAAATCTTATTAATTCATAATGGTAAACATAAAATATAAAAAAAACCCACAATGCACACTGTACGCAGAGAAAATATTAATTATCATTTACGAGTTTCAGGGTTTTTTCAAAGATGTCAAGGCAGATTACTTTAAAATATGCAATGTCACCTCATTAACTATATAAAAATAGACAAATATAGTGCAAAATATAGACAGCAGATATAAATTCTCAAAACAGACACATTTTGATCACTAAATTGATAATAAAATCATTTTTTCTACCTTTGTTGTCTGGTGATTTTATGAGTCTCTGGTTGCACTTCCTTCTGACTGTGCATCCAATCTTTCTTTCTTTTGCATTCAACATTTCTTTCAGAATCCAGCCCCATCCCCTTTGGGTCCAGGTCTCTCTCTCTTTTCCCTCTGTTACCCTCCCCAGATTCAGTGTCAGTTCTCCTTTCTACCTTTGTTCCAGGTCTCCCTCTCTCTCCCCCCCCCCCTCTGTTTGAACCTCCCATAGTCATGCATCTGCCTCCTGTCTTTCCACTTTCGTCAAAGCCTTTTTCTCTGTAGTCTTTCTAATGTGCTTACAATCCCCTCTTTCTCTGCCTCTTTCTCTCCTTCTTTCCTTCTTCCCTCCCAGCAGATTTTAGCATATCTCTCTCCTCCTTTTCCCCCCTCGGATCTAGTATCTGTCTCCTTCCTCTTTTCCTCCTCCCAGGTCTGGTATCTGTCTCCTCTCCTTCCCCCCTGCTCTGGCATCTCTCTCTCCGCTCCCTTCCTCCTGTTCTTCCCTGGTCTTCCTTCTCAATTTATTTTCTGCCTCTGTCTAATTTATTTTTTACTATTCAGTCCTCAATTTCCCTCTTTCACTGTGTCTACCTATAGCTTGCCACCTCTTTCCCTCACCCCTTCCAGTAACTAACTCTATCCTCTTCCCTCAATCCCGCATGTGGCCTTTTTCTTTCTCCTCCCCACTTCCTTCCAGTGTCTGCTCCCCCTGTCCCTCACACTTCCATTCAGCAGCTGTCCCTCCTCTCCTCCACACTTCCATTCAGTGTCTGTTTCGCTCTCTCTATCCCTTCCATCTACTGTTCACCCTCTATCTCGCCCCTTCCATTCACTACCCTCTGTGCTCTTTCCATCCAGTGTCCGCCCTCTCTCTTCCATATGGCATCTTCCCTCTTTCTATGCTCCTTCCATAAACTATTTATCCCGTGCCCCTTCTCTCCTTTGTACATGATTGATTTAAGCTCTGTCACCTCTCCGTTTTTCTCTCTCTGTCTCCACCCCCTCCCTTATGCTCTGGCATCTCTCTCTTCTCCTTTCTTTCCTTCCCCCATGGTCTGGCATCATCCCTTCCCTGATTCCCGGCATCTCTCTCCTTTCCTTTTCTTCCATCTCTCCTTCCCCCTCCATGCTCTGACATCTCCTCCTTCCTTTTCCCTTGGGCTGGCATACCTTCCTCCTTCCCTCCAAGCCCTGGCATTTCCTTTCATTCCTTCCTTCATCTTCCTTCAACACTCTCCCCAATTCTCTCCCCCTCTGCTCCCTTTCCTCCTTGTCACCCAAGAACTTCATCGGGCAGCAGCAACATTCACAAATCACTGTTGTTGCCGGCTTCAGGCCTTCCTCTCTGTCGGGTCCTGTCTTCATGAAAACAGGAAGTAGCAGGACCCGGCAGAGAGCAAGGCCTGAAGCCGGCAACAGCAGCGAATTGTAAACGCTGCTTCTGCCCAAAGAAGGTAATGGAGCACCGAGGCAGACCGCTTCTCCCCCCCTCCCAGCCGAACCTCCGCTGACCCTCCTATCTCTCCCTCACGACCCTCCCAGCGAATTGGCAACCTCCCTCCAGTAGCATTGGCAGCCGCAGCAAGCTAAACAGGCTGCTTTGCGGCTTTCTCCTGCTCGCGAATCCCTCTGCCGCATCACCGATGATGCCATCAGTGACGCTTCACCGGCAGTAGTAAGCCGCGAAGCAGCCTGTTTAGCTTGCTGCAGCTGCCGACGCTACTGGATGGAGGATGTCAACTCGCTGAGAGGGTCGGGAGGGAGAGATAGGAGGCTGCGATCCCCTGTCCCGTTGTCCCCACTCTCAGCTTTGGGATGCCCTCTCTGAAAACGGGACATTTCGGGCGTCCCGAAGCTGTGAGTGGGGACAACGGGACAGGGGATGTGAAAACGGGACAGGGGATGTGAAAAAGGGACTGTCCCGTTCAAAACGGGACGTATGGTCACCTTACTTTATACTGAAATGGTTTTTACAAAATCCAGAAACAGACCTTGGTCTTTCTCAAAAGAGGAAAGCAAACAAACTATTACTTGCCAACCACAGAGAGGTTCACTTCCATTTCCTCAGTAAGCACAGGCTCTGGCTCAGTAACTTCCATGCTTTCAATCCCTTTGTATGGCTTTGGGGTCTGTGATTCCTCAGGACTCTGCCATTCCATTAGGCCTTCTGACCGCTGCTTGGCCTGGAGAGCTTTTTTGCAGCAACTGTTCTGTTTAGCTTCCCAGGGACACGCCCTAACCTGTCTGAGAGGGAAGGGATCTATCTGAGTTCTGGCTAGGGATAGGCAGCTCTCAATGCATTAGATTGATTTCTGTTGTGTGCCTGCTTTTTCTTACTGACTGGAAGTACTGCTGTTCTCTTTTCCTGGGTGGCAGGGCTGACTCCAAGGTCTGAACTGTCACAGTACGCAACTCACATCCTACTCCTTCTGTTAACCTTTACCACAAAAATTAAACAGATACTAAGCACAGACCAACAAGCAGCCCTCCTTCAATTCGACATCTGCAGCCTTCGATTCTGTAAACCAGCACCTTCTCCTAATGAAACTCACTGAAATTTGAATCACAGGCACCACACTCAGCTGGTTTAACGACTTCCTAGAAAAGAGAGAAAACCTTATACGGAAAGATGGAGTCTTCTCCAATAGCTGGAAAGCATTCTGTGGAGTACCCCAGGGTTCTCCCCTCTCCCCAATATTGTTCAACCTATTCATGAGCTCTCTCAGTAACATTACATTTGTCAACAATGATTGCCTGTTATCCTACGCGGACGACATCCTCCTCCTCATTCCCATTACAGACGACAACTAGATGCATCAAAAAATGTTGCTGATAACATTGACAAGATACAATCATTGGCCAAAATTAAGAAACTCAAACTTAATGCAACCAAAACCCTCTGATTCTAAACCTCCTAACAAACAGCTCCCAGTACCACTGTCCAGCCATCCTGAGTTAAAATAGATATAGAAGAATCCTCCAAAATACTGGGTGTTATACTAGACTCTACACTCTTTCTCAAGCTGCAGATCTTTTAAAATTGGAAAAAAATCCTTCTTTTCCATGAGACAGCTCAGACTCAAAAGACCCTATTCCATCAGTGACACTTCGCCATACTAGCACAGATGTTGGTTTTGTTGCAGCTTGACTACTGCAACTTCCTCTACGCAGGCATTGACCCGTAAACTGCAATTAATTCAAAATACAGCAATTAGACTAATAAGTTAAAAAATGTGATCCAGTCTCCATATATCTCAAACAGTTATATTGGCTACCCATCACTACTCGAGTAAACTTCAAAACCTCCTGCATAATGTTCCACATCTACATGGAAACTCCGCCTTGCCACTCGTAAATCTATTTACTTCCTCATGATCCATCTCAACCAGAAATCTCAGTAAACTTCTGATAAACTATCCTACAACAAAAGGCCTCAAATGCAAATGCATTTTCAACACTATGGGCTCCTTTTATGAAGCCGCTTTAGTGGCTTTATCGCACGCACTTTTTTAGTGTGCACTAACCCCTGCGCTAGCCAAAAAACTACCGCCTGCTGAAGAGGAGGTGGTAGCAGCTAGTGCGGCTGGCAAATTAGCGCGCGCTATTACGCACGTTAAATCGCTAACGCGGCTTCGTAAAAGGAGCCCTATGTTTACATATATCGATACAAAGACATGGAACAACCTCCCAACAGCTATCAGATCTGAATCGAATTGACTCACAGAAAAAGACTATAGACGTATCCTTTGACACCATATTCAACACATTTTGAGCCTTCAAAATACCTTGCTCCCTCAATGATGCTATACACTCTGTCATCCATGGGACCTTAGACTTTAAGTTACCTCCTCTTTCTACCTCGCACCTCCACTCTTACAACAATACTTTTTTACCTCTTCCTGTTTCGTACCGTCTCTCAATCTGTATTGGAATGTATCTTCTGTAGCATCCATTTTATACTGTACTAAATTGTATCTCCTTAAATTGTACGATTTGTTATCTTGAACCTACTTAGGCATAGTGTGACTCATAAATTCCAGATTAGATAAATCCAGATCCAGATAAATTCCAGATTCTATAATAATGATTACCATATTTCCCCATATATAGGCCGCGACCCGTGTATGGAGCGCGGCCTAGTTATATGGGGCGACCTATGTATGGACTTTACATCATCCCCCACCCCTGGTACCTTTATCAGAGCCCCGTAGACAGTGGACAGCGAATCTCCAGAGGTGCAGGGTAACTGTGATCTCTTCAGCATCCGGCCTGTCCCCGCACTGCTTGCTGAGTGACTGACGTCAGTTCTCGTGTGTCTCGCAAGTCCCGTGAGAGCTGATGTCGGCTATTCAGCGGGCAGTGTGGGGGCAGGACGGATGCCGAAGAGATCACGGCTGCCCTGCACTGCTGGAGATTTGCCATCCAGGGGGGCTTTGATAAAGGTATCGGGGGTGGGGGTAATGTTAAAAGCAGGGGAGGTACCGGAAGATAAGACACGGCTAATACCATGGGGCGGCTCATCTTCCGGTTTTTAAACATAGGCTGCCCTTTTCTGCGGCCTATGCAGAGGGGCAGCCTATATGCAGGGAAATATGGTATACACGCAACTGCCTTTCAGTGTATTGTAAACCGCTTTGATATCTGCCCCTCCACATGTTTAAACACCGAAAACGTGCGAAAGCCAGTATGTTAGTAGCTATAGCAAAAATATGACATAGATTTGTTGCCTCAATTCTACCACAATTTCCATTTTACTAACATTAATAAGTCACATATTAAGCTATAAAATTATGTTTCTAAACCAACTATTTCACAATTTATTTGTAGTCATGCATCATACCAAACCAGCATTAACCCCTAGTAGTCAAATTGCACCTATTAAAACACATTAATACAAATATTTCAGTGGGCTCCAGAACTGCCCCATGTAAACCACACAGAAAAAGCAGTATATCAAGTCCCATCCTTTTTACCCCTTACCCTAAATAGTGCCCAACACGCCTTTCCTCCCCCTCCCACCCCCTTCTTCTCTGTGGAGAAATAGATTTCCAATTTCAGAACTAGGCACATTGGGGAGGTAATAATCAGCCCATGGTGATCAGCAGTTTTTAAACACTGACAGCTATGGGCAGCACCCTGGAGGTCATGTGTCAGCTGCTCTCTGCTTTTGCCTCTTGTTTTTGGGTCCACAATAACTTGCTGCTTCAGCCTCAAAATTTCACAAAGTCTGTATCGTTCAAAGCATTTCTTTTTATGGAATCTGCATTTTTACACCACATAAGTCAGTCTGTGTGTAACTCTGAAGGATAGATTTTGGAAAGGTGGTAGTGATACCTAACGTGTCTTCACATCAATACAGAAGTCAAAAGGAGAAGTAGGAAATGTTATAGATCAAGGGTCTCAAAGTCTCTCCTTGAGGGCCGCAATCCAGTCGGGTTTTCAGGATTTCCCCAATGAATATGCATGAGATCTGTGTGCATGCACTGCTTTCAATGCATATTCATTGGGGAAATCCTGAAAACCCGACTGGATTGCGGCCCTCAAGGAGGGACTTTGAGATCCCTTTTATAGATGACTCTCAGAAAGAGACCAGGAAGTGACGTTGTTCAGCACAAACAGTGAGCACATTAATCTTGATAAGGATACGTATTGCATTAATGCTTAGCACAGGAGTATTCAAACTCGGTTCTTGAAAGCCTCAATCTAGTCGGGTTTTCAGTATTTCTCCAATGAATATGTATGAGATTATTTGTATGCACTGTCTCCATTGTATGCAAATAGATCATGCATATTCATTATGGAAATCCTGATAACCTGACTTGGCGAGGGCCGAGGTTGATCATCCCTGGTTTAGCTCGTCTAATGAATCCCCAGCTATAAATGTCACCACATGCCACTGCTATGCGCTGAATGTTCCTGGTGCCGTATTTTCAAACAGCAATTGCTTATGAACAAACTTATGCAGACTCATTTTTATTATCAGACCTCAAACACCCAAGACACTACGGGGCTCATAATCGAAAGAGAAAAACGTTCAAAAACCAGCCTAAGTTGGCACTCGGATGATCATAAGTCAAAAACGTCCAAATGCCAATAATAAAACCGGGTTTTGGATGTATTTAAAAATGACCTAGGCCTTCATATTGCCGCTGAACGACCAAAGATAAATGGGGTGTTTCAGGAAGAGTGTCGAGGGCGGGAGTTGGGTGAAACGTGGACGGGCTTAGACTTAGTCGTACAGCATGTATAACCGAAAGTTTTACAACAGAGCCTAGACGGAACTTGGACGTTGTGACTTAGACCATGTAAAACATGGTCTAAGTCACAAAAAAACCACCTAAAGTTACCAGATAAGCACTGCAAACAGACCCCCACACACTACCCCAGTGATCACCGACCCCCTCCCAACCCCAGAAAAATCGTAATCACACATTTAAAATTCAGCCTCCAGACCATCATCACCTGGCAGCTTGGCATAGGAAAGCCTAGTTGTCCAGCACAGAGGCGGCTTAAGCCGTCTTGGGGGTGGGTTAGAGACCCATGGAGAGGAGGACCCATACCCATAAGCCCCTGTAATCACTGCATTGATACTTAAACATGTGCACTCCCCTATACACCCCCAAAACCCTTTTTTACTGGCATATAAGTGGCTCCTGCAGTCATAAGGGCTATTAGGGTGGTAGATAAGTGGGTCTAGGGAATTCTGGAGGTGGTTTGGGGGGCTCACCGTGACCTATATGGGAGCTGTAGTGAGATGATGACATGGCACTCTTTTTGTGAAGTTCACAGCAGTGCCCTGTAAGGTACCCCACTATTTAGGTGCCATGTCTGAGTGTTCAGTCCATCACTTTGCATACCCCTCCCATGTCCAACAGGGCTTGTTCTAGGCGTTTTTGACTTGGAAGAAAAGTTGGACGAAAATGTGGTATAAAGATGGACAATTTAGCGACTTGGACGATCAGATCAGCAGGACGTATAGTTAGACAATTTTCGAAACAAAAAAAATTTACTTTGGACGACTTGCGACTTAAACGAAAACGAACTTAGATGTTCCTTTCGATTATGCCCCTCTACTTTTTTATATTTTCGTATCCTTACTGGTCTGATTTTGTAGTGTAGGCAAGACCCAAATTCAGTCTGCATAAGTTTTTTCATAAGCAATTGTCTGTTTGAATTAAGTTGAATTAGGGGCACCTTTATTTGTGCCACATTTTGTATCCATAGAAGATGTCAAGTGTGGACTCTCCTTGAAATTGGACCATTTGACATGGAATTATCCACCATATAAATAACAGTCCTAAGTGTGGTTGCTTGGGTATGTGGGTGCTGGTACTGAATATCTACTAGGTTCTGGCCTGAAGTGTGCCAAGCTTCTTTCCCTCTTCCCACTACTCTGGAGTTTAGTTTATGGTTTATTTAAAACATGTACTGCCCTTCCTAACAATATGGTAAGGCAGTTTACAATAAAACAGAATCATCCCCTCTATTCTTCTCCCCCTCAAAACATCATCAAAGACCTCCTTTCCATCCTCCCTCCCTCCCTCCCTCCTACTTTCCATCCTCCCTCCCTCCTACTCACCTGGAACAGCACCAAAGCCTTCCTTCTGATTCCCCTTCCACCCTCCCACCCCATGAACATCACCAAAGTTCCCCCAGCCTACCTACCCCATCCCTGGTGATCTGGTGGGGGAATGGACAGGAGTGATGCCCACTCACTCCTGCCTCTTCAAAATAGTTTCGTAAAAAATGCTGACCACCACAGGCTGAATATTGATTAGAGATTTTTTTTGTAGGCAGAAAACAGCCCGTTAAAAGGATCTAGATGTAGGAATGGGTAATCCAAAAATTTTCATTTTTGTTTCATTTCTTGTGGCGTTTGCAGTATTGTTCATTTTGTTTTGTTTCATCTTCCTTCATTTTTGTTTTTGGGGGTATTGCTATTTTGATTACGCCCTCTTTTGGAGGAGGGCATGCTCTTTCAATCAGGCATGCATTTGTGGTAGACGTTATTAAAACGTTGTGTCTGCCAATGCCACAGTGCTCTGTGCCAGTATGCCCACTGCCAGTACTCTGCTTAATGCTGGTGCCCAGTGCTCTGTATACTGCTGCCAATGCCCAGTGCCCTGTCTGCTGCCACTGAAGCCCACCCATTGCCTAGCCTGCTGCCACACCCAGTGAAAAGAGTGGGAATCATCTGAATACTAAATATTCTACTACTGTTAAGCTTGTAATTTGGTGCTAACAGATGGAGCAGCCACTTAAACCCCATATTCTCCACAACCTGTAGGGGTTGGTCATCTAAAGCCATCATTTCCCTTATGTGCATTGTAACCAGAAAAAAATCGAAGGACGCCATCCTCATTTGTTCCTTTGTAGCCAGCTTTGTTTCTGAGATTGGGCCTATGTTGTAACTGCTGGCAGGGGCTAGGGAAGTGGATTAACAAATGAATCACTGCTATTAAATCCTTCTGTTCTCCAGTTCCTCTTGTGCTACTACTGCTTCATTCCTCTGACTTGAAAGATTTCCAGCCTTCCCTGAGAGCAACACAGCTCTGGGTTGCGTTTCAAGTGGTACTTCATAGAAGTGTTGGAAAGATGACCAATTATTTTTCCCTGGCTCACATACTTTTTACAGTGTAGACATTCTGCAAGGCATTGATCTTCAGGACACAAAAGTACCTCCAAATATCCAATTTTTTTCCCCCTTGAACCTCTTGGCCACTCCTATGAAATCCTTTGATTTCACTTGGACACTTGCAGCAGAAGTTACTGGTGTACTAATAGGAGTAGTCTCCTCCCATCAAACACAAGCCACTAATTATCTCATCTACCACAGATGAAATATGGCCAGAACTTTCCATTTCTAATTCTTGCATATCATCATCATCATCAAAGATTTTTCTCTAACACAGGCTGGGTATCTGACAAGAAACTATTGTACTGGCTTTGGTTGCTGCTGTTCTTGCACTCCTCTTTTCTAACTTCTCTATCTGGTAACATATACTTCTGGTTAGAGACTAATCCTCTTTTTCTCACATATATATTTTTTCCTTCTTAACATGGGCATAACTGATGTGGACACTGCTTTCTGCCACTGTCTGAAGCACAACTCACGCCGTCAGAATACTTAGCCTGCCTCTTGTGAAATAATTTTTGTCATTGAGCTGCACAATATAAAATCAAACACAGCTTCAGTAGGTAGATAGATCTCGCCTTTTCCTCCAATTCACTGCACTGTACTATTTGTAATGGACATTGTCTGATGCCTTTATGCTATATGTGGCTCTCAGTGCCTGCCCCTGTAGCACTCTGGTGAAGCACAGACACCACAAGAAGAGTCCAAAAGGACAAGATCCCACAAACACCGAACAACAGAGAAAGCAGTGGGAACGGTCAATGAGCAAGAGGTACGAGTCAAAGCCTTGTTTATTTTAATCCAGGACGTACAGTAACATGGACCCGACACAGTTGCTTGGACACATGAACCTTGTACTCTGTTGGATTTGATTTATGCATCAACAAAGAAGCCGCTTTGCTTTGTGAATTCCATTTTACAGTTACCCCTGATGCAGGCGCTTATGTTCGCCAAAGCACAGTACTGTGTCGGGTCCATGTTACTGTACATCCTGGATTAAAATAAACAAGGCTTTGACTCATACCGCTGGCTCTTGCTCATTGTCCAAAGCACAGACACCACCACTGGACACAGTGCCTGTCATTCTCTGAAGCACAACTACAAAGACAGAGACAAGTCACACTACTGCGCCTGCCTCTTTTCCCTAAGTATCCCAAACTCAGGTTTCTAAAAGTAAGATTCCCTCTCACTCTCCAATCTACCTATGCTCTACTGTTCTAGGGATCAAGAGCTGCCAAACCTCTCTGTTCTTATTACAGTATATAGTGTTTTCAAAGAGCACACACTCTTAATATATAGAACACTCTTTTCCAAAGGTGCCTTGGGATGAATTTTTGGATTTCTCCTAGCCAGTTATAAGATGACATGGGTTATGATGACATTTCTCATGTTGTTTCAACAGCCCATCCCTGTCTAGAAGCAGGTAACCAGCTCACTTCAATTGGGGGTTGCTAGTTTTCATGCTTTTGTGGTCTTGATAGTGTAGATAGGCTCCATATAATTAACAGAACATGAGAACATAAGATCTGTAATACTGGGTCAGACTAAAGATCCATCAGAAGCCTGAGATGACCATATTTTATCCTAAGGCTATATCAGGGGCAAACAGAATACAGTAATTAGAAAATCCAATAGGGCGCATATTAAAAAAACAACCTGTCACAATAAAAAAACTCATAAAATTCTGCAAACCACCCAGAACTCATAAATATTAAATGAATTATAAATTTGGAAAGCACTTCCAAATAAATGCTTTGCAGAAAAAGCCTCCAAGTTGATTTGCTTGTATTTGAATATATTTTTGGGTGTACTAAATGTATAATTATTGGCTCACTCATATTCCTACTTCTTCATTGGCTCTTGGCTGGTGCAGGAATTTTTACCTCTCCTTGTTTTTTTCCAAAGATTCATCAAGAATCATTGACCAATCTAGGTCACAAGTATCTGGCAGGATTCCAAAAAGTAGATAGCCTCCATGCTGCTTACATCCAGGGATAACCAGAGGCATTATCCAAGTCTAGCTGATTAATTACGGATAAGAGATCTGAGGTTTGTGGCCAGGTCAGTCTGTGAAGATAATTAGTTGTATGTCTGTGACTACTACAGCAAGACCTTGTTAAAAGAAAAGTATAATGAAATGAAGATAGAAATATATGGATTCAGGGATGGATCTGTATGAAAATCTGAAAACTTGCAACCTAAGAAACAAAAAAATATATATCAAGAAGAGAAACTTCTTTAGACAAGTCATTCTTTATTTGTCCTCTTATGGTCAGTGTTTAGTTTTGTGGAATATTGATGTTGATTATTTCTTATGAAAAGTGTCATACTCTTTTGAGAAAACATGCAGATAAAGGCTGTCTGGCTAAGGATGTGAATTGCAAAAATATTTATGGTTTATATTTGGATTTTCTTGAATTTCCCCAGTATTTGGGTATTTTCAGTTCATTTTCATATATTAGTTTTAATTTGAGAAAATCTATATTTTTTTTTGCATGGACATTGACTAAATGCATAAGGATTTGTAGGTTAGTGGAATAGCCAAGGGTAGGCGTGGATGGCTGGGGTCCACCCAAAATTGGTGCTTCCTTAGTGTGGCTTGCTAACTGAAGACCTCCTCTTGGACAGAACAACTGCAACCTGGGCAGTTGGCAGTAGTATCTTCAAGCCACCTTCACTGACCCCACTGCCCTCCATGCATGCTCCATTTTCATGCATGCATGAAACTGAGCATGTGCCTGCACCAGCAGTGGTAGTGGTTCAGGAACACTGCTGCTATCTACTAAGGATGCAAGTTTTCCAGCTGGGAGGAGGTCTTCGAATGGTGGGGCTTGGGAATATCTGCCTTTCTATTTTTAAGTTGGGGGAAAGTGTTGGACAGTGGTGATAAGGGTAATGGTAGAGGCAGAATTTTGGTCCTGCCCACTTTCATCTTAGGCCCATACTAAATTAGCTGTCGGACTATGCCACTTCCTAATAGATTAAATCCAAGCATTCAGATATAAAATAGTCATGAACCAATGGATATGTTGTTATCCAGATTTAAGGATCCATTTCCTAATGGACTAAATAGTGTCAGAAAATGAATATATCTCTCCACTTTTAAAACAGAGAATGGTCAAGTTTCTGGAATCCTGTGGATTATAGGAACGGAGGCAACATGGATTTGCTAGAGATAGGTCTTGTCAGACAAATCTGATCAATTTCTTTGACTGGGTGACCAGAGAATTGGATAGAGGGAGTGCGCTAGATGTGGCCCCCGCGAATTCATGGTCCCGGTCATTCGCAGTATTTTACGACCACGAATGACCAGGCAGGAAAGGGCAGCTGGAGTGCCGGTGAGTGAAGGAAATCACTCGTATGCTCCGACTGCCTGTACTAAAGCCGGGCCTCACCAATCAGGAGCAAAGTGATCTCCCTGGTCTCAGCATAGGTCAGGTAGGTTAATTGATGTTGTTTTTTTGCCCGTTAATAAGATTTTGCCACATTACAAAATGTCACTAAAGTTCTATCAGATATCTGGACTTCTCTGTTCTACTCAGAATACTGACTCTAATATATTTGATTAAAGGTTATGTGACTATAAACAGTCCTTTTTCCTGTCAACTTGGTTTTCACTTACTTGACTACACCTTACATATATAGCTTTTCTGACTAGTCCAGACATGCCTTTTTTGTAATTTATAGATATTGTAACTATTGAACACATTGGCTTATAATACATTGATTGATTAATTAATTAATTAAATTTGTTTTATATCCTATTCTCCCCAAAGAACTCAGAACAGGTCACTGATTTCATCTTACCTACAGAAGTGGTAATGATGTAATTTATTCACAGCATTAGCCTTTCTCCTTAGGCTTAATTAGTTCCATATAGCAGGTACCATTTAGTTTTAGTCACAGCATAAGCCTTATCAAGCTTTATTCTTTCATAGCACTAACCTCTCTAAGAGGCAGATGTTCAAAAGCGTACTATTTAAATAAGGCTGGTTTTAAATTCCACTTTATTTTATGAAATTTTGAACCCTCCAGAAACAGAACTATAGCTACTATACCTAAATATGTGTAATTCCCATGGAGAATGGGAACACAGAGGTTTGGGTAGATTTCCCAGGGGATTACTAAATCTGATTAAGTCTGGGGGTGTGGTGTTTGGTATCTGGGAGGAGTGGCGCCAGTAGCAAGTGGTGAAGTGGTATGAGAGCTTGAGGAGCACGGTGGGTCCAGAACACTCAGATGTGAAATAGTGAAATCATCACCCCTGACGCAGAGCGACGATGCAAAACAGAGGGTTCCCCGTTGGGTGCAATGGCTGCCCGGCTTTGGTGAAAGAGCCAGTAGCAGCTAAGTTCTTTACTAGTTTTTGCGTCTGATGTTATGAGCTGGATTATAGTGCTTGTGTTCGATTTACCCACTGATATCATCATCTTCTTTTTGGAGGCGTGCTAACTGATACTGCTCTGCAAGCTACTCTAGTTGCTTTTTTCTCAGAGACAGTTTTTGTTTCCAGGCAGGAGAAGTTATCGAAGGAGTGGAGTTTTTTGGCCAAATGAAGCTGAACTGAGGCCTTTTTCTCCACTTCTTTTTCTTTTTCCTGGTTGTGTCCCCTTTGTGTGGTTGACTGCATGGATGCATGTGTATATGATTAAGGCCTTGTAGTGTTGCAGAGCTTAGATCATTTTTTCATATAGGGTTCTGATATTGAGTGTAAAGAATGGTATAGGCCAGTGGTCTCAAACTCAAACCCTTTTCAGGGCCACATTTTGGATTTGTAGGTACTTGGGGGGGCCTCAGAAAAAATAGTTAATGTCTTATTAAAGAAATGACAATTTTGCATGAGGTAAAACTCATTATAGTTTATAAATCTTTCCTTTTGGCTAAGTCTTAATAATCATATTGTAATTTATAGCTAAATAGACATATGATCAATAAACTGTTTTATTTTACATTTGTGATTATAATAAACATACTGAGGGCCTCAAAATAGTACCTGGCGGGCCACATGTGGCCCCCAGGCTGCGAGTTTGAAACTACTGGTACAGGCTGACCCTGATCCTTAGATATAGTGATATAGGAGTGGTAAGCCCCATGAGTGGAGCTATTAAATGTGCAAGTTTATAGTATAGTTATAGATGTTATGGTTATGCTACATGAGTGATAGTAGGTGTTACTGTGTGTGTGTGTGTTGGGGGGGGGGGTTAAGGGGACAACGAGATAGAAAACAAATTAAATAAATATAACTGTAAAATCCATAACTATAATTTAAGCTCATACCTTTGTTGCTAGGGAAGAGATCTTTGGTTTCCCATGCTCCCAGATTTTGACTAGAAGAAAGAAACGGAGCATCCCATGAGGCATCACCAAAGAAGGCTGTAAAGAATTCAAATGTGAGGAGATTACCTTTGTTGGGAGAACAAAGGAGATGAAGTGCGAGCTCAGAGGTGAAATAGTGAAAACCCTGTGAGATGTTCAGGGCAAGAGTACCTGCAATGAGACCGGAGTAGAGAGTTGCACGGGGACAGAAATCCCACCCATCCCCGCCCGTCACCACCAGGATCCTCTCCATCCCCATCCGTCCTCATCAGGATCCTCTCTGTCCCCACCCGTCCTCATCAGGATCCTCTCCGTACCCAACCATCCCCGCAAGGAATTACCTCCATCCCCGCCCGTCCCCATAAAAAGCAGCAATTTCTTCTGACAGGATCATCAATTCCACAGTTTCTTTTGTGTTTGCGCTGCTGTTTTCCTTGTGGAATCTCTTTGGTGGAACCCTTTTTTTGTTTTCTGTTCAGGTAATTAACTTATAAACACCCTCTCTACTAAGGCTGACGTGTCAATTATATTATATGGACGAACCCTGCTTCCAAAGCCTTCCATCCCCGTGGCTAGAGGGGGGTCCCTGTGGGAGTCCCGTGGGCCAGAGGGAGGTCCCCGTGGGTTAGGGGGGATTCCTGCGGGAACCCCGCAGGACCCGCGGGATTCCCGCGATCCCCATTCCCGTGCAGACCTCTAGACCGGAAGAGGGGAAGGTCCAGGCATCTGTATTGGATCCGGCAGCTGAGGAAAGCACCTGTTAGGGCCATTGTGTGTTTGGATTTCTTTTGAGGGGTTTTTGCTGTTGTCGGTTTTTTTTCAATTTTTGAATTCATATCTGGAGGAGATCCAAACAGAGTGCAGCCTTCACTGGAGTTGCTGATTGAGATAGTAGGGAAATAACTGAACTCCTGGAAACAGTCATCTGATTTTTAACTGATCGGGATTTATAAAATCAAATTGTATCCCCATCCCCAAGCAGAAATGTGGACTAAGTACTGTGTTTCCCTGAAAATAAGACACTATCTTATATTAATTTTGGGCCTAAAAAAGGCACTAGGTCTTATTTTTGGGTAGGTCTTATTTTTTTCATGTACAGTGATCATCCCTCCCTTCCTCTCCTCCACCCCAATTCTTCCTAGTTCCTTTCTCTCCCCCACATGTGCAGCATCTTTCCTCCCCTTTCATCTATCCCCTTGTGCAGTATCTTTCTATCCCTCCCTCCCTCCCTCCGTACAGGGCAGGATTAATTCTTCGAGGGCCCCTAGGCACATAAGTACACTGGGCCCCCTAGCCCTGTCCCGCCCCTATTTATTTACCTGTTTTCTTATTTACTTCTTTATTTCCACTTGTATTTCTTTTTTTTTTTGTCTTTTATTATAAAATTCAAAACAAACAAAGATTACCATACCAGTGCCAGTGTACAATTTTAGTTTTATGCAAGCCCCAAACATCTCTGAACAAATCCCCCCCTTCCTTCCCTTCCCTACTTATCCAGGACTTTAACTTTGAACCCTTTCCATACATATATAAAAGTGCTCAGATGCATTGTAAAACAGTAATACTATCCGAAACATAAGTCTGTATTAATAACTAAGTTTGCAACTCCTCTCAACTGCCTCACTCTATGTCATCCAACTTTAACCCATATGTATGTATAAACAACAAAATCTGTATCTCCTCTGGTGTGTTCCACTCCATGTATGTTAACTTGTAACAAAACAACAAGGCAAGCGGTCCACCAAAGATCCAAAGTGGAACAAAAGATTGGCAGACTATAAGGAGATTCAAATCAGGTTTATTCAAGGTGCTCCCAGGAACCATGCCTGATGCATTTTGCCAAACAAGGCTAGTCAATGCTAATAGAAAAAAACCATGTCTTTCATATACACAGGACACAGAACCACCCTCACCCAATATGGAATAAGTAATCACAAACTAAACTCCCTCCCCCTTTTTTACAAAAGCACGGAAGAGGTTTTTAGCGCTGGCTGGTGGGCTGAATGTTCTGCGCTTGTTCTGATGATCATAGGAATTCTGTGACCATCGGAGCAGTACAGAGCATTCAGCATGCTGGCTTGTGTTACAAACCGAAGGAATGGTACAGTTTAGGGGGTGAAGAAACAGTGGTGCACATCCCCCAATACTGAACAAAATATAAAGAGCGCAGATGTAAATTTGAAAAAAGAGAAACAACAAATCACTTTACAAATTAACAAATAAAAATAAAACAAAAAAATGGAAAGTAAGATAATACCATTTTATTAGACTAATACATTTTTTTAATTAGCTTTCAGAGGTCAAACTCTCTTTCCGTAGGTCAGTAAAGTATACTGCTGTTAAAATATCTTGTCCTGGTCTGAGGAAGGAGAATTTGGTCTCTGAAAGTTAGTCAAGCATGTATTAAAATTAGCCAAATAAAAGGATCACCATTTCTATTTCTAAACATTTATCAACACAGCTACAATACTGCTTTATCCTAAAGCAAAAAAAAAAAAAAAAATGTTCTACCTTTGACATGTTGTTTCTGCTTTCCTCATCTTCTTGTCATTCTCTTCCTTCCATCCAGTGTCTTCCCCTTACAGAAAATATCTACCTCCCTCTGCCATCTCTCCTCCTGCTCCCCTCTCCCCCCCCTCCCCTTGGTCTGGCATCCATCAGCTTCCCTCTGTTCCCTTCATGGTCTGGCACCTCTCTCCTTCCATCTCTCCTCCCCCCCTGTGGTTTTTAGCATCTCTCTTCTCATTTCCTCCCCTCAGATATGATATCTCTCTCTCCTTCCATGTTTCTGGCAACTCTCCTCTCTCTTCCCTTTTCTTCTCTGGTCTTCCTTCTTTATTTTCTACCTCCGTCTAAATTAAATTCTTTCTTACTATTCAGTCCTCAGTTTCCCTCTTTTCACTGTGTCTACTCACAGCTTGCCACCCCTTTCCTTAACCTCTCCACTATCTCACTAACTCTATCTTCTTCTCCCCATCCAGCATATGCCCCCCATCCAGCATGTGGGAAAGCAGCAGCAGTGGTGCGGAGGTGAGGGCCCTTCACCACTGCTGCTGCTTTCCCATATGCGCCTGAAGCTGACAGCACAAGTTCTCCTCACTTCCATCATCTTCCCCCTTCTCTCTCTTCTCCCCACTTCCATCATCTGCCCCTTATCTTTCTCTCTTCTCCCCACTTCCATCATCTGCCCCTTCTCTCTCGCTCTCTCTCCACCCCAGGCAATTCCAGTAAGAGGGGATTGTCTTACATCCCTCGGCCTACTGGAATAAGTCCGGTCCCAGCCTATATCCAACTCAACACTCAGAAATTAACTTTGTTTTGTTAGCACCTGAAAAGGCCCGATTATGGCCGTACACACTCTGTCATTTGACAAGCAGATGCATCCGGGGACAATATCTAAGAGAAAACAGACACCTATTATCTCTCAAACATGTCCACTTTATTGAATATTCTGTATTTCCTTTTATATCATTTTACATGAGTAAGGGTCGTCAGCATATGACGTAAATGCAAACCATATGTAGACACAGATCACATGCAATTTTAAAAGAAATAACAAATCCTTTACTTATCTAAGACCAAAGTCTAGAGGTGCTTTGGCCAGCAGAGCCTTATCTAAATTTTCTTACAAATACAGCTAAGAAAACAATTAGATTCACTTTACAAAAATAATAAGAATAAGAAAACACATCTCTCAAACATACAATGGCCTTGTAATATATCAGCAAGAGAAGGCAAACAATGTCTGGATTAAACATAGCATAAGAACACACATCTTTTCAAACATAGATGTCCTTACATTATTACAGAGAAGGAAAAACAAACAGGGCCTGGTTTTCTTACAGCTTCAAAACACATTCTATGGAAAACTACAAGATGTGTCCCTTCAGCACCTGGTCCAGATACCCACCCCAAAGAGCTAGTTGGTGCCCAGAGATTTTGGTAAACGGGACCAGGGTTATATATATAAGCCATTTGCAAGTCTGAAGGCTATTGAAGTGGTGTACATTCAGGTACAGTAAATATTTTTCTATTCACGAAGAGTTCACAATTACAAAATTAAAAAAAAAACTAAAGTGGGATTTGAACCAGGGTTCCTACTGCACTAACCCCTAAACTACTGCTCTGCTCTCCATTGGCATCTGTGGGGCCATTTTTCTCAAAATGATGTCAGATGGACGTCCCTATCCCTAGTTGTTTCCTGTTCATAAGTTGGATATTTCATTTTGGAAAATGACTATTCATTTTGGACATTCTCAGCACAATAATGACTATCTCACAGCCATTTTTGAACCAAAAATCTGGATGTGTTCCTTGTTTGAAATTGTCTCTGGGATAGATGAGGTGGACTGCTGGGGTTATGATTCAACCATTATTTTGTCCAACATAGCATTGGTGACTGGAGAGTTTGTGGGCAGGGTGGGAGCTTGGTTTTTTTGTCCTCTCCAACCAGAAAGGTGTAGAGGCAGGGCCGGATTTTCCTTTAGGCTAACTAGGCTTCAGCCTAGGGCCTCAAGATCCGTGTCACATTTTTTATAAAGGTTAGTACCAATAACAACATGTTTCATTTAACATATTGATATATATCACAGTAATGATGTATTTTATTATCTCTCATGTAATTTACAAACTTAAAAATGGGAGGTGAAAGGGCCTCATAAGTGGAATAGCCTAGGGCCTCTTTTCATCTAAATCCGGCCCTGTGTGGAGCAGTAGCCTAGTGATTTTTGCAGTGGCCTGAGAGCCTCGGAAACTGGGTTCAATTCCCACTACAGCTCCTTGTAACTCTGGGCAAGTCACTTTACCTTCCATTGCCCCAGGTACAAAATAAGTGCCTGTATGTAATATGTCAACTTCTTTGATTTTAACCACAGAAAGGCAGTATCAAGTCCCATCCCCTGTATGTGTATGTCTGCAGCACACATGGATTTCAAGGGTGTGTTTTCAGGACATGGTGATCTTTTCAAATATATGTGCAATTCTCATTTTCCAAAGATAATAAACATGTATTTCAAAAAACTTCCCTAGAAACATTTACATCTCCAAATCACACATACATGTAAGTTTGTTTAGACCTGGAGTTTAAAAGGGCGTGTGAAGGGACAACTGTGCATATCTGTCTGGCCTCAAAATGCAAAGAATTTTGGCTTTAGAACCCAGCTTCTTAATTGGCTTCTGTTGAACACAAAGTTTTGCATAGGGTTACCAGACGTACGGATTACGCCGGACATGTGCTCCTTTTGAGGACGTGTCTGAGGGTCCAGATGGCTTTTCAAAACCTTGTCCGTGGTTTTACCTGAAGGAGCCAGCCATGCCAATGATGAAAAATCTTCAGAGGCCTGTTCCAAGGCCTTCCTTCTGCTGATGAGTCCTTCCTTGATGTATCTTCCAGTTTCGCAAAACCAGAAGTTAAATCAAGGAGGGGCTCTTTGGCTACAGGAAGGCCTCGGAGCAGGCTTCTCGAGATTTTTCAGTTGGCTTGGTTGGCTCGTTCGGGTAGTAGGCACAAGGGGAGCTGGGAAGGAGATGCTGACCCGTGGTGGGGGATGTTCCCTGCCGCTATCGATTGGGGAGAGGATACTGGCTGTCTTCAGAGCTGGAGCTGAAGGACGGTGCTGGATTTAGGCTTGGGGGAAGAGAGGTGTTGGACCAATTGGGGGGACGGCTGGAAGGAAGGGAGAGAGGTACTGATGTGGAGGGGGGACTGGAGCTGAAGGGAAAAGAGGTACTAGACCTAAAGCTGGGAGTTGGAAGGAAGGGAGGGGTACTGGATTTGCGGCTCAGAGCTGGAGCTACAGCGAAGTGTAAGAGATGTTGGACTCATGGGATGAGAGGTTAGAGGGAAGGGAGATAGGTGCTGGATCCTTGGGGAGTGTTGAGAGAAGAGAGAGAGGTACTGGACCTGCAGGGAGGAAGAGAGGGAAGGTAAAGAGATGCTGAACCAAGGGGATAAAGGGAGTGAAATATTTAACACAGTGGAGGGAGGGTGAGAGACACTTTGCTGTAAAGGATTAAGAGGGGAGAAGCTGGACACAGGGAGCTATATGAAAAGAGGGGAGATGTGGGCATGGATGGAAGCATAGGAACAGGGACACAAAGGGGAACGCTTTATGGTGGTGGTATATGGATACAGTCAGTGGGGCAATATCAGGCACAGGAGGGTATATGGACACAGAAGATGGCTAAACTTGAGAAGAGGATGTTGGACTTGGGAGGGGGAGCAGAGGGACACGGAGGATTGACATTGGGCATGGAGGGGATAGGGACACAGAATAGTGTTGATGATGAAAGCAGAGAGATGGGCACAGCTCATATTAGAAAGGGAAGTATTATTATTATTATTATTATTATTATTAGGTTCTTATATCCCGCCATACCCAAAGAGTTCTAGGCGGTTCACATCCGTTACATTAGGATCCGGTCTGAACACGGATTTACAAAAATTTTGTTGGAATTGCAGGTAGCGCGGAAGGAGGCAAAGTAGTTTTAGCACAGGCTTATCATAGTTGGGTTAGAAGATAAAAAGGAGGGAGTGGGAAACCAGAAGAGGGGGGGGAGAGGGAGGTGGGGGTGGGGGGGGGTTGGAGTGTATGCGGGGAGTAAGGACTAAGGGTCTTGTTCGCGGAAGAGGTGTGTTTTGAGAAGTTTTCTGAAGTCTAGGTAGGTCGGAGCCTCTAGCATCATTTGGGCTAGCCAAGGGTTCAGCTTGGCCGCCTGGAAGGCGAATGTTTTGTCGATGAATCTTTTGAGCTGGCATGATTTTATGGAGGGGAAGGTAAACAACTGGATTCTGCGGGATTTCTTGTTGGTGCAATACATATTGAAATGTGGGGAGAGGTATTTTGGTGAGAGACCAAATACTGTCTTGTAACAGATGCAGGCGAACTTGAAGAGGACTCGGGATTCGAAGGGTAGCCAGTGCAGTTGGTGGTAGAAGGGGGTGATGTGTTCCCATTTGTTCAGGCCGAAAATGAGGCGGACAGCTGTATTTTGAATCAGTTTTAGTCTTCTGGTGATTTTCTTTGTGGAGCTTAGGTAAATGATATTGCAATAATCCAGTATGCTGAGGATAGAGGATTGAACTAATAGTCGAAATGCAGTGTCATCGAAGGAGAACATGGGGAAAAAACATACACAGAGATGGAAAATGAATGGTGAGCATGGAGAAAGAAGACATGTCAAATGATCAGGAGACACTGGCAAGTGAGTTAAGAGTAGACAGACAGACAGAAACAGAAACCAGAGCCTGAGACCAATGTGACGTGATGAATAAAATGACCAGACAACAAAAGGTGGAAAAAATATATATTTTCTATATTGTGATTAGAATATATCAGATTTGAAATATGTATCCTGCTAGAGCTGATGTTAGACCTAACTGGGGAGTATAAAGCTCAGGCTGTGCTTCTTTAGCCTCCAGCTGGCTTAGGGCTCATTCTGAACAGGGGGTAGCAGCCATAGTTGCACTCCCCCAACACTATTCCTGCCATGTGTGACTGAAGTATTCTGTTAGTTTGATTTTTCTATGTAGCATTCTGTAGTACCAATTTAACTTCAGTTTTCTCAATAGTGGAGGGGATATTTGTAAAAGGGAGACAGGGGTTTTGTTGATCCTTGCTCTCTATTATTTATGATTTACAAAATGACAATTGTGCAGAATATTGTTTCTTTTTATACCTTAATAAAATAAGTTCAGTTTCAAATCATAACTATTTGAGGCTTGTGCGGATGGGATCAGATGGTTGGTGGGGATGGGATGGGGACTGAGCTGGCGGGGACGGGGCTGAGTTTGCAGGGATGGGGACAGTTTTTTCCCTGTGTCATTCTCTATTGTACGGCTGTGATCTTCAGAGTTCCAAATAAGGCAGAAGCACCAGCAAGGGCAAAAAAAAAAAAAAGAAGGCTTTCACAGATTTGCAGCTTAAGTCTCTTGCTATGGCACTAGTTTGGAAGGTTTTTTTTGGGTGTGTGGGTGTGGTGGGGAGGGGGTTCTACAGCAACTTTGGATGCTGCTGTTATGCGTAAGATACATGCATACAAAACACATACACAACCACATTGTCCCTCATACTTACAGCTTTTATAATGCTAGCAGACTGTTCCACCAAGAAGTCACCTTCATGTTATCACAGCTCCCAGATCTGCCGGAAATTTTTGCATGCTAAAAGATAAGCATTTCTCTCTTTGCATTACACGGAGTGCTCTTTGTTAATACTAATGAGCTTGGTGTTATGCATTTGCATAGGATTCTCCTAGTTGCTGCTTCCACAAACAATAAAAGCCATGCAGAACTTTTTTGTGCATCCGAGGCTATAATACCTACACTCTAGATTGGCTACAACCAGTCTAAATCAATCTAACCTTTGAGCATCCGGCCCTTAGTTCTTCAGCGGCTGCATTTCTAATGGGCTTCACTTCAAGTCCATTTAATTAACAGGTATTTGTTCAGATGCCAAGCTTTAGTATACATTAAAGGATAGATGCAAACTTTTTATGTAGTCAGCATGTGACTACATCAGGTTTTGTCTTACTAGCAAAACCAGAATCTTCTAATTAGAAGATTCAGGCTTTGCCAGTGAGTAAACATTGAATGTGGATACATAGAAATAACTGTCTGAGAAGGACTGGAGAAAGAACTGCTTGTTTTATAACATGTACATAAAACATTATTTTTTTAACCCCACATATTCAGCAGTGATTGGCTCTAGCTATATGGCTGGCAGTGATAGGTTTGCAGTGTAAGTTAGGAGAGCCTGTAATGGTTTTCATTGGCACCATCTAGATAAGTGTATAATTATCCACAAAAGAGCCAACAGGGCACCTAATAAGTGCTATTCTCTAATGGTATACTTGGGCAGGGCTCTCACTTAACACATGTGGAGGGGCATAATCGAAAGAAATGTCTAAGTCCGTTTTGGGCCTAAGTCGCTAGTTGCTCAAAGTCGGCAGTGCCTAAAGTCCATTCTCGTAAAATACATCCAAAATATTTTTTTTGAGACTCGTCTAACTGAACGTCCAGCTGTTTGATCGCCCAGACTGCTAAGTCGTCTATCTTTATACCCCATTTTCGTCCAGAAATTTGTCCAAAGAACAAAACCTTTTAGACGTGGGAGGGGCCAGCAAAGTGATGGATTGGACAACCAGACATGGCAACACAATAGTGGGGCACCTTACAGGGCACTGCTGCGAACTTCACAAAAAGGGTGCCATATAATACATCTCACCACAATTCCCTTATAGGTCATGGTGAACACCCCAAAACCTACTAGACCCACCTGTCTACAACCCCAATAGTCCTCAAAGCTGCAGGTGGCACCTGTATGGCAGTACAATAGGGTTTGGGGAGGTTTTGGGGGGCGTGCATAAATTCAGTGGTTAGAGTGGCTTATGGGCCTGGGTCCTCCTCTCTACCCCACCCCCCACACTACCTAAGCCACCTCCGTGCTGCTCTTCTAGGCTTTGCTATGCCAGGTGCTGATGTTCTGGAGGCAGGTATGTATGTTTTTATTACAATTTTTGTGGTGGTCTGTGATCACTGGGGCAGTGTGTGGGAGTCTATACTTTGTGTCTGCAGTGCTTATCTGGTCACTTTGGATACCTTTTTGCCACTTAGACCTGGTTTTACATGGCCTAAGTCACAACGTTCAGCTTCCGTTCAGGCAGCCTCGTTAAACTTTCGGTTATACTTGCAGTACGACTAAATTTAGATCGGCCCATATCCCGCCTTCACCACTTTTCCTAAAACACTCCTCTTAGCTCTGGTCGTACAGCAGCACTGAAAAGGCATAAGTCATTTTTAGGTACGTCTAAAACCCATTTCAATTATCGGCACTTGGACGACTTGTCTTTTAGCTCGTCCAAGTGCCGATTTAGGCCGGTTTTTAGATGTATTTTTTTTTTATTATGAGACCCATAACATATAGAATACTGTAAGTTATTTATTTATTCAATTTTCTATACCATACTCCCAGGACTGCTCAGAACGGTTTACATGAATTTATTAAGGTGTTCAAGCATTTTTCCCTGTCCCAGTGGGCTCACAATTTATCTAATGCACCTGGGGATTAAGTGACTTGCCCAGGGTTACAAGGAGCAGCGTGGATTTAAACCCACAACTTCAGGGTGCTGAGCCTGTAGCTTTAACCTCTGCATCACACTCTCCCCTCATACAATAGAATGGCAGGTCTATGGCTGCTCTATTGCAGGTGTAACTGGGTGTAAAGTGTTAAACATACTGGTACTGACTTCCCAAATGCCATTATTAAATAGACTCCCAACACTTATCCTCAGGGCAGCTAAATAGAGGCACCCAGCTGTAGAATCACCCCCATTGCTCAACAGTCATATGTATCAGCAACACTGGCTTTATACAGTATATGAAGGCATATTTTAGGAAGAATATAAAAATTGGAGTTCAAGCATGAAGGTTCAGTTGAGTACACCTCCAATAGAACTATAGAAAAGATCTGCTGACATAGAGCCTTTTTTAAGCACATGAAGGAGTAGAATCATAGGCTATGTGCAATAACATCTAAATGTCAGCACTTATTTCAGAGCATAGACGATTTCCTGAAGAAAAAGGGGATAGAAGGGTATAGATAGAGGATTACTATACAGGTCCTGGACCTGATGGGCCGCTGCGTGAGCGGACTGCTGGGCGCGATGGACCTCTGGTCTGACCCAGCAGAGGCACTGCTTATGTTCTTATTTTAGAAACTTACATATCTGACTTTTTCCGATTAGTCACTGATCCCACAATCATTTGGCTCTATCAATTTTTTGGGGGCAGGGGGGTGCGGACAATGGGGGATTAGAGAGTGACCTTCCCTAATATCTGGCAAAAATGAGTTCCTTTATGAAATCTACACGTCTCCAGGAGCAGGTGTAAATCCTGGTGTTGATCTTAGGGGGTCATACAAGTTTGTTCATCTTCTAAAATGGGGAATGCACATGCATTGTTTTGTTTCCATAGTACTGCCAAAATCACACCCAGTCTGTATTCACTTGCCATGTGCACATGTTTATAAGTTATAAGTATAAAGTCAGATTTTCTACATGTGTGTGAGATGTATGTATAATTTCTGGTATTTGCATGTGCAAATCACAAATGTCACTTCTAAATTAGCCACCATAGCATCCTGAACCAAGCTTGAATACTGCTTTAAAAATCTGCTGACCGTGGGGTATAAATATTGATCTTACAGATTTGAATTCAGCCATCTTCAGATTTGTAAACATTAAAGAAACAGATCTGTTAGACAACTTCTAGGGCCTGTTTTACAAAGCTGTGCTATCGGCTGCCGCATGGCAACAGCCTCGAAGCCCTTTAAATCTCTATAGGCTTCGGGGCCGTTATCACACAGCAGCCGCTAGCGCGGCTTTGTAAAACAGGCCGCTAGTGTACTAAATCAAGACATACTTCCGGACAACATTTCAAAACCCGGCACTTTGTCCGGGTTTTAAAAAAGCTTCCAGCTAGGAGCGAAGTCAGGACGGCATCTGCGCATGCGATGATGCAATGCGGTGATGTCACACGCACGCATGCATGCATACATGCATGTGATGTCATCATGTCACACCAACGCATGCGCAGATATCCTCCCAACAAGTGAACTGGTTGAAGGGGCAGGGCTGGCAGGGGACATGCGGAACTGGGCGGGGCTGGGGGTAGGCCATGGGTCTGGATGTTAGTTCCGGAAAATCTGATAACCCTATACATACCATACAATAAAATAGTCTTTTTGAATATCTAGTAAAACATTTTCTGCATGCAGGTTATGTGTTTAACACAGATCTACACTTACCCCTCCATATTCGCGGTTCCGCGGTTTTGGTTATTTGCGGTTTTACGATTGAAGGCCCCACCCCCAAATTTACATCACAGGAAACCGCTGCTCCCGGCGTTGCACAGAGAAATCGCTGCTCCCAGCTGCCCATCCTTCACTGGAACAGGTCAGGTTATTTGCGGTTTTGTGTCTTTTTGTTGTTTGTTTTTTTACAGAAAAGCTGTGAATAACATACGAAAAGTTATTCACAGTTTTTCTCTATTCACTGCCTTGCCTTTCCCTTATCACTGCGAATGCGGAGGGAAAGTGCATTGTGTTTTAATTAGTTCTGAGATGGTGGAGGGAAGCAAAATGTGTGTATTGCCTCTGTGGAGGATGTGAGTACAATGCATTTTGCACCTGTGAAATATTTAACTTTAGTGTCTGAGTAGAAAATGAAGTTAAATATAGCATATGCCAAGAAAGTAAGCAATTCTAAAAGTAGTCGTATAGATTTAGATGTCAAGTATGCATATAAATGCTAATATTCTAGTCATTTATGCAGGTATGTAAATAGTAACATAGTAAATGACGGCAGATAGAAGTCCTGTGTGGTCCATCCAGTCTGCCCAACAGTCACTTTCATTTTTGAGACAATGATAAACCTGCAATCCAGTAGTTATTCATTTTACTTGCTAAGTTCCAGTTTGCTAGCTTAGTACCACTATAAGATGTTTTTCTCCTCTCTCCTGAGTTATGCAAGACTCTGTACTCTGATTATATGAATGTGATAAAAATGTGCATTCTTGCTCCTGATCCATACTACCGCACAAGGGACACAGGCCAAAGAAGTCTGCCTGGCATCAGCCACACTGCAAAAAAAAAAAGGGACTGCAGAGAGGAATGTACAAGGTGCAGGAACTTTTATTAAAAGTCAATAAAATATTGTAATCCAAAAAATGGCTCTCATTTACATGGAGAACAGACCCAACACGGTCCATGTTTCGGAGAAACACTCCTTCTTCAGGGTTCCAAATTATCCTAAGCTGCACTAATAGAGAACCTTATGGAATACAACAATGTTGTATATAGTCCTTAAAACAAACAAAAAGCAACTGCAGATGTGTACAAGATGCAGGCAGAATTTATTGTGACAAATATAAATTTATAAAAACCTTTTTCCCAAACAAGGGACCCGACACGGTCCGTGTTTCGGACAAACCTTCGTCAGGGGTCCTATTGAGTACAAATGCAATACAAAAGTTTATTAATTAAATTATAAAAACAATATAAAATATCATATATATGGACAGAAGGATGTTGTTGTGTCATGCTAGAGAAACAAGTGTGCACAAAGCATGCAATCTCAAAACTGCATGAATGAAGATAAATGAAAAACAAACATTTGTGATAGAAAACACAGATATCTTCACAAAAACAAACAAAACACATAGATGGCATAGGAAAGACATGTACAGATGGAACAAAAAAATGATCCAAAGAGCTAAGAAAGAAAGGAGATAAAATACGTACCAATATGCAAAAAGGTTTGAAAAATATGCCACAAAAAATATGGAATAAAAAATCATAAACCTAAAATAAAGGTACAATGTTGTATGAAACAAAATAAACAATGACAAATATATGAAATATGATTTGTCAATAATTGATAAAAGCAAAATATACATAAACATCACATAGATACTGCATTAATAGATACACTGTGACCATTAATGTTAATCATAAAAAAATAAATATAAATTCAATTTGCTTAGAATAGATAAAATTCTTGAAATGAAGACTACAGTGCAAATAAATGCTTAAATAAAAAATGGACCATTTGCGCACACTTGGTTCTCTAGCATGACACAATAACATCCTTCTGTCCATATATATGATATTTTATATTGTTTTTATAATTTAATTAATAAACTTTTGTATTGCATTTGTACTCAATAGGACCCCTGACGAAGGTTTGTCCGAAACACGGACCTGTACGTGTACGGAGTCTGGGCAGAGCATGGGCTTATCTCCCTAATTTAGGCATGAACATGGCTGGTGTACAGTGAGGCCTAAATTCTGTATATGGTATTTTAAGTTGCTTGTGCAAATCGGTGCGCACAGCCTACTTGTGCATGCAGCTTAATTGTTTAATAAGCCAATTGGTGCCGATAATTGGCAATTAACACAATGCTAATTGGCACTGATTAGAAGTTACATGCATAATTTTGTAGGTGCATTCTATAAAGTGGTACTAGTGTGTGAATCTCAAAAGTAGCTGTTGCCATGGGAGATGAATATGCAGATCATAAGCATTCCTAAAAGTTTGCAAGCCATAAAAGTGTGGGCATCCTTGTCCTAGATCATCGACTCTAATGATTCTGTTTGCAAACACCTGGTATATATATAGGCCCATGGGTCAACTATTCCAACCAAGCTTGCATCTTACAAGACATATACCGGGTGGCATTCATTTATCTCAGTCCCATGTTTATACATTATCCTATTAATGATTTACTTTAGCAGCAGATTTTTAACCTAAGTTTTTAAAATGATCTTGTATGATCAACTCGGTAAGGCTGTTGTAAAACTAAGGCATTTAAAATGAACAATTTAGTGAATTTTCTACTCAAGTTTGATTATATTACACCTTAAACTGTTTAATAGTTAGCATTAAAGTACTCAATGAATCTGTTTTTAGCTGACGGGTGTGTACCCTAATGTAACCCTTACCTGTCAGTATAAATTGTACCTGTAGTTTTCTGTTAACCACCCAGACTCATTTGCACCAAATGAGGTCAGACAAATGAAATGTAGAATGATTCCATTTTGAAATTAAGCAATCTAGACTTTAGACTTGACCCCTATTTGATAATATTAGGAATAACATTATCTAATACTGTATCATCAGAGTAACACATAAAATCTGTGGTGAAGAAGATGTTTATGATATTGAGGAAACTTAAGAACCAGGGATTATTTGGATAAGTCAACTTTTAGAATAGTTGTTTATAACTGTATTCGTGCCTAGCTGGACTATTGTAATGCGATTTACATTGATTGCCCCAAGTTTCTACTGAAAAAGCTGCAAATCATCCAGAATGTGGAAGCTAGAATTTTTTTTCTCTGCTCATAAGCCTGATAAAGTTAGGTGACTGTTGATAAGTCTTCACTGGTTATTGGTAAAGGCCAGGATTCAGTTTAAACTATGTGCGCTGATTTTTAAAATACTGTATGGTCAGGCCCCTTTTTATTTGATTAATCTAATTGGTTCTCTCTCAAGAGTAAGATCCATAGCATTGTATAATTTATTTGCTTTGCAGTTCCTTAACCCTAAAGGTCTGCGATCAAAAATTATTTTCTCTGGCAGATTTGATCAAAGCCTCTCAAAAATAGAATGCCTTGCCAAAACAAATCCAAGTTATTACTATCTATCTTACATTCCTAAAAATCTTTAAAAGCTCATCTTTTCAATATTATGTATTGGATCAATAATTTTCTTATTAGTTTCCCAGGGATGTTCTGGTCTCTTGCTCTGTAAAGCAGAATATAAGAAATCAGAGACAGCCTAATGCAAATTATATTAATTCATATATATGTGTTTGGACATACTAAATGTATAGAAGATTATTTCATAGATTAGAATACCCAATCTACATACATAGCCATGCTTCGTAATTGTAAGAACATTTCAGTGAGGATAACTCTTCCTAAAATATGTCTTCCTTCCTATGGAAAGGATTCTGTCATAAGAATATTCCACTTATGGTGTTATCTTTAAAATTCTTTTTGTGTTCTTACTTAGGGGAAGAAGTAGAATTCCTTTTAAAAAATGTTGCAAATCTTTTTATCCATTCCCAAGAGTGTTTTTAATAAGAGGAATGTGATGTAGATTTAAGCTTATGGAGATCAGTACTTTGGAAAGAATTTGTACACACCTTTCTTGCCTCAGAAGAGGCAATTTGTATTATGTGTCAGTGTAACTGAGACAAAGCTTGGCAAAATCCCTGTTTTTCTTACATTGAGTTCCAAATCATGCAAACTCAGAAAGGCTTACCCCCTCCCCCCCCCCCAAAAAAAAAAAGCTCCTGCCCCTAGTTGCACTTTAGGCATACAATATAGAAAAGGAGAGCTATAGGACCAGAACATGGATTCTCAGCTATAAACAGTACTTTTCTCTTTACTTTGGATATGAGTCACCAAATTTGAGACTTTGAAATATTTCAGGCTTTTCAAAATAAAAATATTAACATCCTTTATTCTCAAAAATGTAACTTGAGATCTTGTGTTTCTTAGATTACACAAACACTCTTTATGTGGGTTCTTAGGCCAGCTCCAGCTCTGAAAAGCAGAATAGATTGTCAAATTAATTTACCATTCATATGTCTCATTATCCCTTTAACTATGTATAGTTGCCTTCTTGACATAAAATCAAAGGTGTAGCTAGGTGTGGCGTATGGGGAGCAGCCGTTCCCTCAAATGGACTTCCAAAGAAAATTATACTTATGCAGTTTTATAAATCTATTTCTGCTGGTTCCACTGCCCCCAGTATCAAAGCCTGACTATGCTTCTGTATAAAATATATCTACAACAGAGTAGAGGAAGCACACCGAGAGGGTGAAGCATGTTCTAAGTGTCACTAAAGGGGTGTTTTACCAAGCTGTGGTAGTGATGCTATCACAGCCTTGTAAAAGGCCCTCAAAGTTTTTGAAAATTATTTTCTATCCCAACCTTTTAGTCACTAAGGGGCTCATTTTCAAAGGACTTAGACATACAAATTGCCATAGGTTATTATGGTACTTTATGTGTCTGTTTTGAAAATGAACCTTCAAATCAAAGTAAGTTCATTAACCCATAGAAATTTCCTCTTTTCTCTGAAATCCCTCAGAAAGGGATGGTTTTGCTTCAAAGTCTCATGAGAAGCCAATTCCGTATAACCCCCAATTCCGTATAACCAGAGGAGTCTTTTGTGAGTGTTCTTCAAAAGAAGCCTAAGCTACCACTATGTGAATTTAGTGCTCTTAATGCTGGGGTCAAATTAAGAACATAAGAATTGCCATACTGGAACAGACCAAAGGTCCATCTAGCTCAGTTTCCTGTTTCCAACAGTGGCCAACCCAAGTCCCAAGAACCTAGCTAGATCCCAAATAGTAAAACAGATTTTTTACTACTTATCCTAGGAATAAGCAGTAGATTTCCCCAAGCCATCTCAATAAAGGCCTATGGACTTTTCTTTTAGGAAATCCAGTGATAGCTGCATGGTACGGTTTAATATTAAGATGGGTATAGATAGGGCTCATTCAAAAGCAAAGGTTCTAGACTTTAAAAAACTAAATTTGTTCGGATGGGGGTTTACGTCAAGGAATTGTTGTTTGGGTGAGAACATCTGTAAGGAGTGGAATTGCGGTAGGCAAAACTGAAAGGAACGATTGTAAGGGCGACAAACCTTTTTGTGAGACAAGTAAGAGGAAAAGAAGGCCGCTTTGGTTCTCAAAAGTAGTAGCTGAAAAGGTAAGGAATAAGAGGTTAGCTTTCATAGACTACAAAAGATCGCAGAAAGAGGAAGACAGGCAAAAATATCTGGAAAAGTTTAGAGAGGCTGTTCATGTAGTCAGGATAGCAAAGAAGCAAATGGAAGAAAAAATAGCTAACACGGTAAAACATGGAGACTAGACATTTTTTAGATATATTAGTGATAGGAAGAAATGTAAAAGTGGCATTGTGAAACTCAAAGATGAAGGGAGGAATATGTAGCAGCTGATAAGAAAAGGCTGAATTGCTTAACAAATATTTCTGTTCTGTGTTCACAGTTGAAGCGCTGGGAGCGTGACCGCAGAAGACAAACGTAAATAAGGATGGAGGAGTAATAGACCCTAATCAATTTTCAGAGGGTTGTGTTCATAAGGAGCTAGCTAAAATAAAGTTAGACAAAGCGATGGGACCAGATGGTGTGCATCCGAGAGTGCTGAAAGAACTTAGGGAAGTTCCGGTGTCTCGAATACAGGATGTCCGGGGCGGTACTTGGAGAGACCTCCTAGGAAAGGGACTTGGGAGTTCTGATCGACAAGTCGATGAAGCCTTCACGCAATGTGCAGCAGCAGTGAAAAGGGCAAACAGAATGCTAGGAATGATAAAGAAGGGATCACGAACAGATCGGAGAAGGTTATCATGCTGCTGTACCGGGCCATGGTGCGCCCTCACCTGGAGTATTGCCTACAGCACTGGTTGCCATACATGAAGAAGGACACGGTACTACTCGAAAGGGTCCAGAGAAGAGCGACTAAGATGGTTAAGGGGTTGGAAGAGCTGCCGTACAGCAAAAGATTAGAGAAACTAGGCCTTTTCTCCCTCGAACAGAGGAGATTGAGAGGGGACATGATCGAAACATTCAAGGTACTGAAGGGAATAGACTTAATAGATAAGAACAGGTTGTTCCCCTCTCCAAGGTAGGGAGAACGAGAGGGCACTCTTTAAAGTTGAAAGGGGATAGATTCCGTAGAAACGTAAAGAAGTTCTTCACCTTGAGAGTGGTGGAAAACTTGAATGCTCTCCCGGAGTCTGTCATAAGGGAAAACACCCTCTAAGGATTCAAGACAAAGTTAGACAAGTTCATGCTGAACAAGGATGTACACTGGTAGGGCTAGTCTCAGTTAGGGCGCTGGTCTTTGACCAAAGGGCCGCCACATGAGCGGACTGCTGGGCATGATAGACCACTGGTCTAACCCAGCAGCGGCATTTCTTATGTTCTTATGTTCCACTGACTGACCTTTTCAATGAGTCTCTAGAGTCGGGAGTAGTACCAGAGGACTGGAGAAGGTCAGATATGGTCCCTCTCCACAAAAGTGAAATTAAGGAAGAAGTAGGGAATTATGGGCCGGTAAGTCTAACTTCTGTGGTAAGCAAATTAATGGAAATGCTTTTAAAACAGAGAATGGTCAAGTTTCTGGAATCCTGTGGATTACAGGACTGGAAGCAACATGGATTCACTAGAGGTAGGTCTTGTCAGACAAATATGATCAATTTCTTTGACTGGGTGACCAGAGAATTGGATAGAGGATGTGTTCTAGATGTGGTGTATTTAAATTTTAGCAAAGCCTTTGACAGTGTTCCACACAGACATCTGATAAATAAACCGAGTGCTGAATTTTCAGAACACAGTGATCTTGATGGTTGGTAACCAGACATCAAACTCTTAAAAAGTTCAGGAATCGTGCCATATAGAAATTGATGACATAGCATAATTGCCTTATATTGAATTCTAAATACAACTGGTAGCCAATGCAGTTGTCGGAGATATGCGATAATATGCTCATATCTTGGCATTCCAGTTATCAATCTGGCCGCGGTGTTCTGGATAATCTGCATTGTCCTGCACCTGGTTTTAGTTATACCCAGGTACAGGACATTGCAGTAGTCCAGCCATGACAAAATATTGCTTGTACAACAGCACGAAAGTCAATTCGTGACAGCATTGGTTTTGGCAGGCATATTTTATAGGATCAGGGACCAAAAGCTCATGTGCTATTCCTTTACTAATCAGTTGCACTATCTGATTAGCACAGGAGTGCCCACTCTCCACTCCAGATGCATCTTTAAAAAAAAAAAAAAATTCAGTGTTTTAGCACATGGTTAACATGTGCACATTTGGTACATACCGCAGGATGTCTGAGCTTGTTCCATGGTATGCCACTTTAATCTGCAGCAGGTATATATTAGCACCAAACACAGCTTAGTAAAAAAGCACCTATGAAGTGTCTCTCCCTTATCTACATGCTTATTTATGCCCTCAAAGAAAACTACTAGATTAGTAAGATGCACTCTTCATGCTTATCTACGCATTCTTTAATTCTAATACAGTATAACCCCGCGAATTTGCGGTTCAGAATTTGTGGACTCAGTCATTCGCAGTTTTTCCCCACGAAGCAGCCAATAGCTAGAAAGTTCACATCTCCCCAACCAATCCTGATGGAAGGAGAACTACGAATGACAGAGCCCCGTGCAAGGTGAGAGGGCAGGCCGGAGCCAGAGAGGAGGAGGAGGGGTGTGTGTGCCGAGAGTGCAAGGTTTAGGTCACTGACCGTGACAAGGGGATGCGACTACAAGCGCTTCCTGCAAGACAACTGGTGGCTCATGCTTTAAACTGTGTCCGATATTCACGGTTTTTCCAAATTCACAGGCATTTCAAGAACGTAACCACCACAAATTTGGGGGGGAGTACTGTAATCAAAACTTACACTGGAATCATTTTGGATGTATTTGCTGTCCTTTTTGTAAGCGAATGTTTTGGGGGTTTTGGGGGTTTTTTGTGTTACTTCTCAGTCTAATCACTGTGAGCCTCATGCAGTAATAGAATAGAGGATGGCAGAAAAAGACAGTTTGTTATTATATGTCTTCTTGTCAACATAGCCATGGGAAGGTGTATGAGTGTATAGCATACCACAAAACTTTTGTTTACTTTGCCTGAAGTCAACCTGAGAATGCCTCTAGCGTGGTCAAGAAGGGCCTGATTCTGTATAGGCCGCCGATTGCATGTCAGTCACACACCGGCATCCTATGCAGAATTGGGCCTACACTCCCAGACAGATGCTCGAAATGTAGGCCAGCATTTTGCAGGCCTACATTTCAGGCATCTGTCTCCCATCTATGGAGATGCAAACCGACACTTAAGCCCCCGCAAGAACACTTTCAGACAACGTCGGGCCCATGCCCCACCTTGTGCATGCTTATGTATCACTGAACGTCTCCGTAGACGCACTCCGGAGGTCCTCAGGGAGGGTTTTTTTTTAAAAAAATGTGCATTCTGATTGGCTGCCCAACAATGGTAGGATGTCTACCGCTGCCTGCCATCGGGACGCACATTTTTGAGAATCAGGCCCAAAATGTATATATGAAATGCAAATCCTTAGCTAAGGCAAAAAAAATCCCTCATCCTAGTCTTCTTGTATTGACTGTCATTCATGAAATCAATTATTATTCTTCATTTCAATCAGCTGAATGGAATGGAATGCCATGAACAAAAGCCCTTTGATTTCCTCAACTGCCGTTCTTGTAGTATACAGTGCTTTCGTATCAGAACAATCATGTGGCTTTAGTTGTCTGACTGATTATAACATGGCAACTGCAGTTCATCATCTAGAGGCCATGGCTGTACAACCTTTCATTAAAAACAGTGCAGTATTTTGTAAAGTTAAAAAATAACAACAAAAAATAAATAAAGGAACATGGACTTCAGTAGATAGTTTTTGCAGAAAGGGTGTGATGTGTATTGCATTTTCTATCTATATTTGATTTTCAAGGTTCTGACAAAATGGGCCCAAGTACCTAAAGGACAAGTTAGCTTTCAACACACTTTTGAGGCCTTTAAGGTTCTCTCATCACCCTGTGTACTCTCGCCAAAAGAAATTGTACAATGTGATACCTACCAGTGAGCTTTCTCAGGAGTAGCCTACACACTCTGGAACTCCCTCCTAGATGGGCTACACTGAAAGCATGTAAACCTGTAAAGCATGTGGCAACTGACCATTCAGTCACTCTGCATCTGGACTAGCTTCCTTCGAAATCTGTAACTTAGACCAGTTCCTCGCATTTACAACAGGCATGCCTCCTTCCCTCCAGCTCTTACACTGAACCATTCCTCACCTGCTTGCTCTCTAGGTGGAATTTATCTGATTCACCCCCCCCCCCCCCATATACACACACACACACTTCAGGCATTAAACTTCATGTCAATTCAAAAGTGAAGCTTATATCCTCTTGATTCACAAGCAGTAATTTCTCTAGGATAAATATCAAACATGCACCTTCAACACTTGTCCAGTTCCTCTGCTGTTTTCCAAAAAAAACTGTTTTGGCCGCAGTGTTCCTCAATCAAAGCACATGAAGAAATATATATATTGCATACTAAAGCTTCTGTTTTGAGGGTAATGAGAACTTCTCTGATAATAATGGAAAAAAGTTTAATAATGCATTACTCAAGCAAAGCACATGAAATATATATATTCCCAAAGTTTAAGAAAATAAGAAGAGAAACCCTGCTCACAGTGGCTGTGGCTCAGAGCAAATGGACATGTTTGAAGCACAATCTTGATATAATTGTGACATCATCAATATGTACCTAGATGGCAGATTGTCATACACAAAAAAAACAAATATGTACTGAGGTACCGGATCATACTAGGGATTTTAACCAACCACCTTGGGAAGATGAGCTGAGCCACAGGGGCTTCCTTTTAGGCAGGGCTTACTTTATCTAATTTTTGAGAGATGTCTTGAATGTTGCTTGTGACATTTGGTTGTATTGGATAAATGAGTTTAATGTCGTCTGCATATGCGAAGACTATGAGATTGGGTAAGGGTCAGTAAAAGTGCTAGAAAAAGGTTGAATAGAATGGGTGATAGTATTGACCCTTGCAGAACTCCGAAGTCTTGTGTATACAGTTCTGAAGCTGAGTTAGTGGAGTTTTTGTGATCTGAAAAGTAAGAAATGAACCACTCAAGGGCTTTCCCTGAGAATCCTATGAATTGCAGTCTTTTTAGAAGTATTGAGTGGTCTATAGTATCAAAGGCCACTGTGATATCCAAGGAGATAAGAATGACTGATTTCCGGTAATCCAGGAAGTACTTTATTAAGGTTGTGAAACCGATTAATGAATGTTCAGTGGATTGGTGGGGTCTAAATCCTGTTTGGTTTGACTTTTTCAGAAAGGAAGATAGTTGATTAAATATTATTTTCTCGGTAAGTTTGGCTAAGAATGGAAGATTTGCTATTGGCCTATAATTTGAGCATTCCTCAGTTGAGATGGTCTGTCCTTTGGGTTTTGGTTGTATAATTGCTGTTTTCCATAATCTGGGCATAGTTCCTGTAGAGATACTGTCAGAGATCATATTTTGGAAGAAAGGGGCAAATATGGCAAAGTGTCGTTTTAGAATTGTAGAATGAAAGGTATCAAGTGAATTTCCTGCTGCTTTCATGGACTGTAAGGTCTGCTTAATCTCACTGAGTGAGGGTAGTGAAAATGAGGAAAGGGACCTGAATGATAAATAGTTATGTTTGGAGATCTGGGAGCTTGGGATGGTTGTGACTGAGAAAGATTATTATGTGCTGAAGCTATTTTGTTTTGAAAATGGTTCACCAAATCTTGGGATAAAGGGTGGAAGCGATGGGTAAATCAGGATTTGTTTGTGATGTTAGAAATTTGATTATTGAGTAAAGTGCTGATGTGTTATTCACTGAGGATATTCTTTTGGAATAGTTTTTCTTTTTAGCTTTTAGAACAGAGCTTTTGTAGAGAGTGACCTTTTCTTTGTAGCGATTTAGTGACAAAAGAGTATGGTGATTTTTCCAAAACGAGGGTACTCAATTTCCGGGGCACTAATTTTGCACGTATGGGAGATTTCGTCCAGCAGACGCTGCAGGATCAAAAAGCAACTGATAATGTGGAAGCCATGTGGTCAAACCTGAAATTGACCCTACAAGAGGCAACTATCCGCTACATAAAATTGGTACATAAACAACAAAGAAACAAAAAACCCCGATGGTTCACTGAAGAAGTCTCGCACCTCGTCAAGGAGAAAAAAAGAGCATTTCTTTCATACAAACGTACGGGAACAAGTGAAGCTAACACTGAATATAGGGCCAGGTCTGCAGCAGTCAAAACAGCAGTCAGGGAGGCCAAGCTTGCAGTGGAAGAAACTCTAGCAAAGAACATTAAGAAAGGGGACAAATCCTTCTTCAGGTACATTAGCGACAGGAAAAAAAACACAAATGGAATAACACGCCTCAGAACACCGGATGGGAATTACGCGGAAACAGATTCCGATAAAGCCAAACTACTGAATGAATACTTCTGCTCGGTTTTTACCTGCGAGGCACCAGGGCAAGGGCCACATCTGGAAACAATGTCAAGCGCGGAAGACCGATTTCAGAATTTTGAGTTCACACCAGCTGATGTCTACAGCGAATTGTCAAGACTCCAGGTGAGCAAAGCTATGGGTCCAGACGAATTGCACCCAAGAGTGCTCAGAGAGCTGTGCGAGGTCCTGGCGGAACCGTTAGCCATGCTCTTCAATCTCTCCCTAAAGAAGGGGAGGGTCCCCCAGGATTGGAAAACAGCGAATGTTGTTCCTCTGCATAAAAAGGGTTGCAGGGCAGAGGCTGCGAATTACCGACCAGTGAGTCTCACATCGATAGTATGTAAAATCATGGAAACACTAATTAAACGTAAGTTGGACACGATCTTGGATGAGGGGAATCTTAGGGATCCTAATCAACATGGATTCACTAAGGGTAGGTCGTGTCAATCCAACCTCATCAACTTCTTTGATTGGGTAACAGGAAAGTTGGACTCAGGAGAGTCTCTGGACATAGTATACTTGGATTTCAGCAAAGCTTTTGACAGCGTCCCACACCGCAGGCTACTAAATAAGATGAAATCAATGGGGTTGGGCGAGACGATAACCGCATGGGTCAATGATTGGCTGAGTGGTAGACTTCAGAGGGTAATGGTCAATGGTACCCTTTCTGAAACATCAGAGGTAACCAGCGGAGTGCCGCAGGGCTCGGTCCTGGGTCCTCTCCTTTTTAACATATTCATAAGGGACTTGACACGAGGGCTACAGGGTAAAGCAACGTTATTCGCTGACGATGCAAAACTGTGCAACATAGTAAGTGAAAGCTTTTTACAGGATAGTATGACACAGGACCTTCGTACGTTGGAAAACTGGTCCTCGACATGGCAGCTAGGCTTCAATGCTATGAAATGTAAGGTCATGCACCTCGGTAGCAGAAATCCGTGCAGAACTTACACCCTAAATGGAGAAACATTAGCCACAACCTCAGCAGAACGAGATTTGGGAGTAATCATCAGTGCAGACATGAAGGCTGCCAAGCAGGTAGAGAAGGCCACATCCAAGGCAAGGCAAATGATGGGATGTATCAAAAGAAGTTTCGTCAGTCGGAAACCAGAAGTCATAATGCCGCTGTACAGGACCATGGTGAGACCTCATCTGGAGTACTGTGTGCAGTTCTGGAGGCCACATTACCGTAAAGACGTGATTAGAATCGAGTCGGTTCAGCGGATGGCCACTAGGATGATCTTGGGGTTCAAGGATCTCTCATACGAAGAGAGACTGAGCAGACTGCGGCTCTACACTCTAGAGGAACGCAGGGAGAGAGGGGACATGATTGAAACATTTAAATACATCACAGGACGGGTCGAGGTGGAAGATGTCATCCTCTTGCCCAGGGGACCCTCGACCACAAGAGGGCATCCGCTTAAACTCAGAGGAGGGAAGTTTAGTAGTGACACCAGGAAATATTTTTTCACGGAAAGGGTGGTAGATCACTGGAATAAGCTTCCGGTGCAGGTGGTCGAGGCCACCAGCGTGCTTAACTTTAAAAGTAAATGGGACATGTACATGGGATCCCTACATAGCACGAATCACTAGCATCTAGACTTATCGGGGTGGGTTAGTAGAGTGGGCAGACTTGATGGGCTATGGCCCTTTTCTGCCGTCATCTTTCTATGTTTCTATGTTTCTATGGAGTAGAGTAGAAGTAAGTCTGAAGAGTACCAAGGTGGTTTTTTTAAATGAGGAAGAAATGTGATGTATTAATGGGGCAATCTTGTTCATTAAATTAAGCATGGATTCATTCCAAGTGGTTGTCTTTTCATCGATCGTTAGTGAAGAAAATTTCTGAAGTTGAAGTGCCAATGAATCGTGAATTATAAAGGGGCTGATTTTGCTAAGATCCCTAAAATAATAGTCCTTGGTAGAATTTTTGTTTTATCAAGGGAAGCACTCTTATCAGAGAGTGGTCAGTCCAAGGGAGGGGTGATATTCTGAAGCTGAAAAAGATAGGCTATTTGAAGTAAGGATCATGTCTAGAGTGTATCCCATGGAGTGGGTGTGACCAGATATTAGTGGAAGGAGCAAACAGTGTCAAGGGAGGGGTAATTTCTACTGAATTTATCACCCCCAATGATTTTGAAAAGTTGATTCCTATGCTTCTCAATATCTTTCCTTTCTTATCTCTCCCCTATATCCTGTTTTCTATCTATACCCATCCCTGAGAACCCTGTTCATCAGTTAAGTGATGCTTATTTGTGCCACTCTGCTCTACCACCTAATCAAGACTCCATTGATTCCATCTTGTTGCTCCATACACCCAATGTACACCTGGAATAGACTTTCTGAGTTGGTACATCATGTTCCATCTCTTGGCCTATTCAAATATAGGCTCAAGGCCCAGCTTTTTGAAGCTGCTTTTAAATCCTAACCCCTTATTCACCTGTTTAATACTCATATGTTTTGATTTATCCCATAATAAATGAAACTCTCTAATCTCTTGTCCTGTTTTCCATCTTGAATAAATTGTACGCTCTGTTGAGTGGGATTTTTTTTTTTCTTACATGTTTGTGTACAACACTGTAAATTCAGAAGCACTATAGAAATCATATATAATAATAGTTGTAGTATTATTTTATGCAGAATGTTGTATATTTGATGTGTCCTTTCCGCGTGAGGATTTATCAATTGTCTATGAATAGAGGTTATAATAGCATATTTATTAATTTACATTATTTGATAAACTATTCCAGATTATTATATAGCAAGATTGTACAATTTGATATACTTATCTAATATATTTTTTCATGCTTTTGTTTTTACAGACCAAGGAGGAAGAGGCCAGGACCACTTTTGTGGTGTGGGAAACTGACTGGGCCATCTTGCCTTTTGGATACCAGAGTTACTGCAGATTGAAAAAGGAGTCAATACATTTATGCTTGAGGACACTATAAGGAAAATAAAAGGTTTGTGTTTGAGCAAATCTCTTCTTGTAGTCAGGCTGGTTGTTGGTATTTTGGATGCTGGTAGACTGTTTATGGTATGTGGTACCAATATATTTTTAAAGTCTGCTAAGGAGGGAATTATCAGCAATGGGCTACAGCTAAGTCTTGTTATTTTATTGTTAACTGCAGTTATTAGTAACTAGGTTTAATTGTATAAAATAGAACCTGTGCTAAAATAGCACGAGTTAGTGATACCATGTCTTACCTCCTCTTTTACAAAGATGCGCCAAGCTTTTTAGCGCACGCTAAACGCTAATGTGTGCCTGTTATCCTATGGATGCATTAGCGATTAGCGCACGCATTGATTTAGCGTGCACTATATTCGCGCTAAAACGCTTAGCGCACTTTTGTAAAAGAGGGCCTTAGTGGTAGCTCACGTTAACTATGCCCCTAAATATCTTATTGTTACAACTGAATACCTGCCAACCATTGTCCACCAACTGCATTGCTCCTAGTAGGGGGTGGTATTTCGATACTGTGTTTTCAATCTCTAGGGAAAAGCAGATCCCTTGGAGTCCTGCGGAACTTGCCTGTCTCTCACTATTGAAAATGTGATGATGAAATAGCATCTCACACTAGCAGGATTGTAGGAGGAGGATTCCCTATCAGCTTAGAGGGAACAGTGCTGCCAACTACTGTAGACTCTCAGTTAACTGGCACCCATGGGGATTGGTAGATGCTGGATAAATGTAGTTTCTGGTTGCTTGAGAATTACTATTAAAAATAGGCCTAACTAATACTATACTCCATACTACTATGCCATACCATAAACTGTTTCAGACAAACTACCGGACATGTGGTAGGCAAAGCATGGGCATACTCAGGTGTGGCGTGCCAAGTTTATACTTAAATTTCCACCAGAAATTGATTTTATTTTTATTTAAAGTATTACAGTATTTCTTTGATTTTTTTTTTTTTTTTGGCTGGTTGCTTAGCTCCAGTTAACAGTCTACTGTATTCTTTTTTCTGATAGGTTGTATTCTACAATGTTTTATTCTTCTTCTTATAGATGCCAAATGTAACTAGGGTGAATCATACCCTTTTAGATGCTAGGTAACAACTCTTTAATGCTGCTCAATAATAAGTAGATAATGGTGGTTTGGAGACTGTATGGTGTGCTTTGTGTTATTGTCTTTTGTGAAGGATTTTATAGACTGAGGTAAACTTCAAAAAGAGAATCTCTTGAGTCACAAAAACTATATTCTAAGCTCCTTCCTGGAGCAGTAATGCCTATTTATCCTCTCATCCTTGCCCCAACCCCATTCATTTGGAAGAGAAATAAGCTGATACAACTGACTGTGCTCATATCTGGATAGAAAATGAATACACCTGGCAGCTGTAGAAGCACCACTCGATGCTCATCGAATGACAGATGTTTTTTTTGTGTGTTTTACTAATGTCAAGCCAACTAGGCAATATCACCTGAAGAAACATAAAGTATGCCTTGAGAGTCCTTTGATGTTAGATTTGGTTTAGGTAGTAGAACTTTAAAAGCAGAACTAAAACTAGTAGACTATCGGGTCCTTTTACGAAGGCGTGCTAGCTGTTTTAGCACGTGTGCTAAACACTAACGTGTCTATTATAGTCTATGGACGCATTAGCGCGCGCTAAAACAGCTGGCGTGACTTAGTAAAAGGACCCCTATATTTGGATTTGTACTTATGAGGAATTTTGAATGGCCTGTGTAGTTGCTAAAATACACAGGAACTCTTACTGTATACCTTCTGTAACTAATTTGCAAAGAGAAACTACCTAAGTCTAGTGCTATATGTTAGCTATTGAAATGGTTGTATAGGTTTTTATTGTACAGTGATTTGAATGACAACTGTTCAGCAAAGGCAGAATATCAATTATTATATACATATTATATACATTCAGAATATAAATACATGAATTTCCTTTGAAAATTAGCTAGCATAAAGTATGTATTCTGAAATTGCCTTCATGCTTGCACCTGCTATTTATGTGGGTAGTAAAAGGCGTGGGGGGGGGGAGGGAGGGAAATAGCATTTCTATGCTTGCATGCTGTTTTCTTCCCCTGACCTAAATGCTCCCATAAACATCTCTGTTTAAGCAGGAATGCCTTTATTTTAAACCTGGCTAAAAAGTCTATATGCAGTGGAATCCCACGTGTACTACTATCTGGTTAGAGAAGGGAGACCAATTTCCAGCCAGGTCAGTGTACCTTTGTAAGCACTTATTTAATCAGAAAATAGCTTTGAAATTTGCTCTCCCTGTAGCCTGGAGGTTGATAGTCAAATTTATTTTTCTCCAACAATGGGCCCCAGTGACAAATACAAAATGAATTATACCAGCTAATAATCACAAGAGGCTGAAAGATAGCTAATAATCATGCCTGCTTTAGCTCACAGTGACATTATTGTTAGTGGTGGTTAAAATCACTATTGTATTATTTCTTTTTATTATTTTATGTGCACTTTTCCCCATTGAAAATCCCCCAAATAGCCTTGAGTCCCTAGATTATCCTGTTTTTTATTTATTTTAAAGAAATGTTCCACTTTTACCACATTGATCCTTATCTACCAAGTTTGCTGGGGTACAAACCCCCTCCTTCGTTTCTGACTAGCATTCATACTCTCCCTTCCATAATCTTCCTCCACATAATTTTCTTTGCTTCTGTCTCTCCTTATATAACTCCTTATATCATCCTTTCCATCGTCCTCTTGTTTGTCACTTACCACTCCACTCTCTCCTTATCGCTCCCTCCTTCTCCATCCAACCTCTCGTATAATTTCTTCTCCTCTCTCTCTCTCTGCCACGTTCTCTCTTCTCTCTCTCGCTTTTCTCTCTAGTCCCTTCTTCTCAGAGTCATTTGTCTCTTCTTACCTAACTCTCTCAAATCTCTTCTCTCTCTTTTCCTTGTGTTAGCTTCCTTCTTCCCCCTCCCCTCTTTTCTTCCCTCTACCCTTGAAGGAAATGAAGAAATATGCTACCACTCCACCAGGAGATCTTGAGGGCCCTGGCTCCTCAGCCAGGATGGTATAATAATTAAGGCCCCCTTTTATCAAACTGTGCTAGGGTTTTATTTATCGCTGACTGATGCAGTAAAAGCTCTGATGCTCATAGGAATTCTATGAATGTCGGAGCTTTTACCGCAGCAGCCGGCGATAAAAAAACCCCCTAATGTGGCTTGATAAAAGGGGGCCTAAAGGAGGTAGCAGTATTAGGGCTCCAGCTGTGAGAAATTCCTTCTCATGTGTGCTACTCCAATCCATTCACATTCATGGAGTGCAAGAGAGAAAGAATCCCATTAATTGATTTATGCAGAGCGCTACTTTTGTGAGAATATTGGACATTAACTCAACCAGACCATTTGTAAGAGTGTTTTTGAGATCTGAGTCTGAGACCTAATCTCTTCTTGTTCCCAAACCCTTTGTGTAATGTTCCTGATGCATGCAGCTGCCAAAACATGGCTGCTTACGGTTTTATTTGTAATTAAACATCTTCATTGCCATACTGGTGCCTTATGGTCTCTGTTTTTGAATCTTGGTCTCTCCTATCCAAGATCTGGCTGTTTACCTCCATTCATTACTAGTCTGGTCTGGCCTTGTTGGGGGTACTACAGGGTTCCGTTTTCTTCCAGGACAGAAATGGCAAAATCTTAATGCCTCAGCCATAACATTTTGGGAAGACCACCACCTCTGCCCCTGAATGAGAAATACTGTCATAGGATAGATGCTTCCTAGAATCAAAAGCATCTTTTGTTTGAACATAAATTACATTTCCATAAAAACTAATCATAAGATTGCACAATCTTCCAGAATCTATATGTAATGGCATCTAAATTGCAAAACCGAAAGTTATGGTGATATTTTCTTTTAAAGCAAAAGGTAAAGGTTAAAGAGCACAAAACAAATTATTCTAACAATTAACAGTGACATAATGAATAAAGTAGTTCTTCATTTTCTGCTAATACAGATAAATTGGCAATGATTTAATAAAATACACTCAAGCTTTCAGCATCCTATGGACCGGTGTCTCCAACTTTTAACAAAAAAAACCCCTTTTACTAAACTGCAATAGCGGTTATTAGCGCAGGAAGCCACACTGAATACTCCATGAGCATCGGGAGCAGTGCGGAGCATTTTACGCGGCTCCCTGCACTAATAACTGCTATCGCGGTTTAGGAAAAAGGTGTGGGGGGGGGGCTTAAAAAAAGAAAAGGTATGCAAGTACTAGGTCACGATGAACTTATATGGGTTGCCATGTGTGTGTGATGCTTTCTTGGCAGACTGTTGGTGGGGTGGTTTGCCATTGCCTTCTTAAGTGGATGGATAACTTACAGAAATCCCAGTGTAGAATTTGAACTTGGCATGAGTGCAGTGGGCATTATGAAGCCTCGCTTTTATCAATGAACATATATATTATTTTGATGGAATGATCATGTAACAATATTTCAAGTAATTTGGAAGAGATATTTTCACTGACTTTTTTTTAAATTTTATTTTGCCAGTAGGATTGCTATTCTAATTAGTTACCGTCATATCTCCAGTGATACAAATGTTAAAAACTTAACTGAAAATACAGCCAGTCATGAGAGTTTAAACCAGGGATTCTCAATTCACTCCTCAGGACACACCTACAGGTTACCCACAGTGAATATGTTTGAAATAGATTTGCATACAGTGGAGGTAGTACATTTATATCCTGAAAACCTGATTGGCTGGGGGTGTCCTGAGGACTGAGTTGAGAAATCTAGGTTTAGAATGATCTTATAAAGTATTATTTGTGACCAAATATTCCAACCTATAGAGCAACAATGGCAGAGACAGCAACCCCTGATGCACTTATTGCAGGTACAGACTAGAGAGCTACACCACCTGTTGGAGGGAATCCATCAACAGATAGCCTGAGTGGAATAAACCCCAGACCCAGGAGTGGAGGCCTAGAAGCTGGATAAAGGGGAATGGGCTCAAGGTCTCACCTTAACCACGTTGGGACCAGAGGATGATCCAGAGGCCTTTTTGACCACTTTGAAAGAGTAACAATGGCTGAGTAGTGGCTGGTGGAACAATGCACTGACAGGCTCGCACCCTAACTTACTGTGGAAGCACAGGCCGCATATAGGGCCCTAGATGCCACCAAAGTTCTGGACTATACTCAAGTAAAGAAGGCTTTTTATGACCAGATGGGTCTGTCTCCAGAATGCTATAGGAGGAAGTTCTGGAACAGGGAATTCCATAAAGGAGAATGGCCTTTGGCTGTTGCCCAAAATTTTCTAGAATGGGCCATCTGTTGGTTAGAGCCAGAAAAGAGAACCAGACCTGAAATGCTGAATTTAGTGGTCCTGGAACAATTCATATAGATTTTACCTCTTATAGTCCAAAAATGGGTATCCGGACAAGCTCCACCCTCTTCAAAAGAAGCTGTAGAATTGACTAAACATTTTTTAGCAGCTGAGGCGGGGGGGGGGTCTCAGTTCGGGCTGGGATCCCAAGAGTATTCCCCAGTAAAGACCTGGGGCTTGGGAAAAAAACAGGATAAACTAAAAGGACTGCTCTCCAGACACAGGAAAGAGACCACCCATAAGGGAAGAGAGGGGAGGGGAGTTGAATCCCCTCAAGGAACCCCTCTCCTTGTGACCCGACCCCTGCTAAAATGTTTCCGATGCATAGAAAAGAGACATTTCCAGAGATACTGCCCCCACATGGTCTGCTCCATTGTAGAGATAAGTGCTGGTCTTGGAGGGGGGCTGATGGAAGAGACTAACCAAAAAAGGGGGTACAAATTGCAGAACTTGACTAAACAGCTTTACTTGACATCAGAAGTAATCAGCCCCTGATGTCAGGACCATTAGCAAAAAAGTTTGGGATTGGAACCAGACACAGGAGTTTTTGGGGGGTTGCCTATATTCGCTGTGTCCTTGAAGATGCCAAATAGAGAATGACATGGGGACAAATTTTTCCCTGTCCCTGCAGAAACTCAATTTCTCCGTCCTGACCCCATGAGTTTTATCCCTGTCCCAGCCCCATTCCTGTAAGCTCTGCTTTATCTGCATGAGCCTTGGACACATGATTTTAAAGTGTTTGAGGCTTGTGCAGATGAGGATGGAGCTTTCAGGAATGGGGTAGGGTCCAGAAAAGAACTTGAGGGGCTGGGATATGAAAATGAGTTCCTAAGTGGACAGGGAAAAATTTGTCCCCATGTCATTCTCTAATGTCAAACCTGAGAAATCATAGTGGGTGGATATAATGGAAGGAGGGAGTACCTGAAGGCTGAGTGTGGCCATTGAGGAAAAACTGCCATTTCCATTAACTTTGGAGAGAGACTGGGAAGACACATGAACATTCCTTAAAGAGGTGGGAGTGTCCATTAGGACACAAGATTATTTCCTGGGTGACTAGAGGAACATGAGTTTAGGTGATATTTTCTCTTTCTCACATCTTGAAGTCTTTGGGCCCTGAGGAAAAGACAGAAAGACCCAAGCCCTTAGGAGGGAAGAAAAATGGGAAGGCGTAATCCCGAGCCAGAAAGAGGAAGTTCTCAGTAAATTTGATCAGTTTCCCCAGTAACAAAGGGCAGATATGTCCGTACATCCTTTTGGGGAGGAAGCTCATGTATTGGTACCAATTGGGAGAAGCCCCAATATCCTTTCTTTAAAATCAAAGATGAACTTTTGTATAGAGTAGTAGAGAACACATACTTACAAGAAATGGAGCAAATAATGATACCTAGTTTGTTTAGACGTCCTGTGCTGATCTTAGCCCAAGCACATGTTTTGGCAGGATATTTAGGAGAAGCAGGTACCCTAAGTAGACTGGTGTCCCAATTTATCTGGCCCGGGATCCATTAAGAGGTGAGAGAATGCTGTTGATCCTAAAAGTACTGCAAAAATACCTGAGAAGGTTCCCTTATTCCCTACTAGCCATGAGATAATCATTGGATAGGGTAGCCATGGATACTGTAGGGCCCCTTGATCACACCTCCACTTTTCATCAGCATTTATTAGTGATAATGGAAATTTCCACCCAGCATCCTTGGCCTATGCTTTTAAAGAAAATGATGGCCCCAATAATTGCCCAAGAAGTGTTAAAAATTTTCTACCAAATCGGGTTCCCTAGGGAAGTCCTAACAGACCGGGGAACAAATTTTATATTTTGGGTATTAGAAGATACATTTAGGATGTTTGATATTAAGCATATAAAGACTTCAGCTTACCATCCTCAGATAGATGTTTTGGTTGAAAGGTTCAACCAAGCCGTCATGTGGATGCTAAGAAAATGTCTAGGAGAGAAAGACACTGAATGGGACAAAGCAATCCCTATGTCCTTTTCATAAACAGAGAAGTACCCCAAGCTTCTCTGGGATTCTCACCATTTGAATTAATGTTTAGGAGGCAACCCAGGGATATATTAGAGGTAATGAGGGAATCTTGGGTAGGACACCAAAAGGAGATGACTTCTGTACCCTAATTTGTACAAAACCTAGGCATTAGGCTAGAGAAGATAAGACAGGTGGCTAAGGAAAACCTGGAAGGAGCCCAAGAAATCACTCCAACGCATAACACACACATTTAAAGGACAAATCACGTATGTTATAAACAAAACACATCATAATAACTACTCTCCTTAGTGTATATTGCTGTAGTCACTAGATTGGTCATGAGAATTTAAAGCCCACTAATTGACTAGCCATCTAACTGCTTACAGGATGTGCCTCTCGTGGTTAGAGGCACTTACTGTAGTCAGTCAATCTGTGCCTGCTCCTTCTCCTCACCTCTCCTTCTGCAGCACCTCTCAATCAGTGTTAATAGGAGGCTCAGGGCTGTGACTAGAGGACATCCACGTAGGTGTGGACGTCAACGTGATGATGTCACACATGCACATGACATCATCGCATTGAAGTGCACAAATTTCCGGATGCCCTCCAGCCACGGCCATGAGATTAGTGAGCTGTGGCTTAAAAAGTTCTCAACATACTGTTTTAGACAGACAAAAAAGATGTTGTATGAACTGCCACAGACTACGCAGGCTCTTCCTGCTAGGTAAACCCCAAATCAATATCATCTTTTTTTGTAGCTTAGTAAGTCTTCAGTTATTTGAAATTCCTCCATATACTTCAAAGACATTTGATATTACCATGTATAAACTGTACATAAGAAACTGTACATAAGAAATGCCTCCACTGGGTCAGACCTGAGGTCCATCGTGCCCAGCAGTCCGCTCACGCGGTGGCCCAACAGGTCCAGGACCTGTGCAGTAGCCCTCTATCTATACCCCTCTATCCCTTTTTCAAGCAGGAAATTGTCCAATCCTTTCTTGAACCCCAGTACCATACTCTGTCCTATTACGCCCTCTGGAAGCGCATTCCAGGTGTCCACTACATGCTGGGTAAAGAAAAACTTCCTAGCATTCGTTTTGAATCTGTCCCCTTTCAACTTTTCCAAATGCCCTCTTGTTACATACATAGTAGATGACGGCAGATTATGTTTTGAAAGTTTGAAGAATCTGTCCCTCTCTACTCTCTCTACTCTCTTTATGTCAAAACAGTACAACATTGTCCTCATCACTGAACCAATAAGCTGAAATGCCCATGGCACTGTTTTAAAATATCCAGATTCAGATCCATGAGTGCCCTTAAGTCAGAGTTGATTTCCAATGATTATTCGATAAGAGACACCTCCTTGTGGTTTTCTTGACGTAATACAGGAGTGGTTTGCCATTGCCTTCTCCGGAGGCATGGGGGTTAAGTGTCTGCCCAAGGCCACAAGGAGCTGCCACAAGGAGCTCCAAGTGGGATTTGAAGTTTTAAAAAGATAGCAGTATTAAAATGTACAATATAGCAATTTTATAAAAGCATTATATTAAGTATGAGCCCCCATTTAGCCTGGTCAATACTTTGCTATCAACTTTTAACAAAAGTTTTGTATTAAATTCAGTTTGGAAGAGCTGAATTCATTGTTCTAGAGAGAGAACAGTAGATGTCTCTTTATAATTTAAAATTAATAATTTAGAAAAATATTAAAATGTTAAAATTTGAGCAGCCCAGCTGCATAACGGTGTCAGAGAAAGCTGATATGCAACTAGCTATAATTGTTTCAGTTTGGAATTAATAGTGTAGATGAGTTTTAAAAACGAACCAGGCAATATTCAGTCAATGTGTTTTGCCACTGTGAGCTGATTGAGACCTGGATATTCAGTGCTAGGCCATATCTCTGTATTGGCACTGAATATTTATTTATTGGGATTTATTGACTGCCTTTTCATGAAGAGATTCACCCAAAGTGGTTTACAATACATTAAATGGTAATCTATTACTCTTGGGTATTTTCCCTATCTGTCCCAGCAGGCTGGGCCAATGGAGGGTCAATGGAGGGTTAAGTGACTTGCCCAGAGTCACAGAGAGCAGGCTGGGACTGAGCTTACAACCTCAAGGTGCTGAGGCAGTAGCTGTAACCCCTAGGCCACTCCTCCCCTCCCCTGCGTCTTGAGCAGCCATAGGAAGTTATTTGCGTACCACTAATTAGAGAATGACACGGGGAAAAATTTATGACCATTTCCGCCCCGTCCCCGGCAGATCGTCCCTGTCCCCGCGAGCTCAGTCTCCGTCCCCACGAGCTCAGTCCCTGCCCCGCAAGCTCGGTCCCTGTCCCCGCCCTGCAAACTGTCAGATCCCATCCACATAAGCCTCAAATAGTTATGATATTCTGTACAATTGTCATTTTATAAACACAGATAATACAGAGTAAGGATCAACAAAACCCCTGTCTCCCCTCCCTTTCACAAATATCCCCTCCACTATTGTGAAAACTGAACAAACCAAATTACTACAGAATGCTACATAGAAAAATCAAGCTAACAGAATACTTTAGTCACACATGGCAAGAATAATGTTAGGGGAGTGCAATTAGGGCAACTGCCCACTGGTCAGAGAGAGAGCCCTAAGCCAGCTGGAAGCTAAAGAAGCACAGCCTGGGTTTTGCGGTCCCCAGTTATGTCTAATACCAGCTCTAGCAGGATGCATATTTCAAATCTGAAATATTCTAATCACAAAATATAAAATAAATTTATTTTTTTCTACCTTTTGTTGGCTGGCAATTTTATTCTTCAAATCACATTAGTCTCAGGCTTTAGTTTTGGGTTCCTTCTGTCTTCATCGTGGCATGGCTGGCTCCTGAAGGTAAAATAGGTTCAAGAGGAGCTGGGGAGGAGATGCCGAGTCTGACACAGGTGCAATTTTTTTACCACAGGTGCAAGACCTTTCACCACTCCCACAGGGTGATGAAAGGTCTTGTCTACATTCCCGCGGGGCAGTGAAAGGTCTTGTCCCCATTCCTGCGGTAAACCAGTAGCAAATTTCTCCATTCCTGCAGATTTACTGCGGTGACCACGGTTTACCACAGTAAACAGTCCCTGTGTCATTCTCTACCACTAATTTTCAAAGTCAGTATCTAGTTAGCTATCTGAGCAAGTTAGGTCTGCCATTTAAGCGGTCCGTCTTGCACTGAATATCGGCAGTGCCTGGATAATTTCTGGCTGCACCCATGCTCTGCTCCCGGACTGCTCTGTTTCTAACCGGATAGTATCATGGCAATCAGTCATCAGCAGCACTATTTGATTAGGTGCTACTGAATATCATGGCAGAACCTGGTCAGTGGAATATCAGCCTGGTTGATCTTCCTGTTTGGACCCCGCAGTTCTCAACCCAGTCTTCAAAACACACCCTGCCAGTCTGGTTTTCAGGATATTCAGAATGAATACATATGAAATAGATTTTCATATACTGCTTTAATTAGAGCCAAATCCATCTCATGCATATTCATTGTAGATTTCTTGAAAACTCGATTAGTGACAGGTTTGGACAGAGTTAAGAACCAATTCCATAGACTGAACAACATTACAGTACATTACTTCGTTATTTGACATATCACCTACATCCAAACAGATAAATGCGAGGAGAAATTTATACTATTGCATATAATGCTAGGTGGATCACAATGAAGAACTGGAAATCCAGCAGACCCAAAGAATAATGCACTGAAAATATTAGTTTCACAAAGTGTGCTCATAGAAATAGTAGTCTCAGAGGAACGGCCATGAAGTAAAACATCTTTTGACCCACCTTAAATTCTAATCATAGCATACAAATTCAAACGTGCCACATTACAAAATCATAGGAATGCCTGTTTGAAAGTTTGTTCTCTGGTTCCCTGACGCAACAACTGTGAAACACTACCCATGTTGGAGCCAAGTTTTAAACAGCCTACGTTTGACAATTTATATTTAGGGCTCCTTTTATGAAGGCGCGTTAGGGCCTTAACGCGCGGAATAGTGCGTGCTAAAATGCCCCGCGCGCTAGCCGCTACCGCCTCCTCTTGAGCAGGCGGTAATTTTTCGGCTAGCGCGTGCTAATCCAGTGCGTGCACTAAAAACGCTAGCCCACCTTCATAAAATGAGCCCTTAGTCACAAAATGTGATTTTGTAATGTGGCACTTTTAACTTTGTGTGCTATGATTAGAATTTAAGGTGAACCAAAGGATGCTTTACTTTATGGTCGTTCCTTTGAGACTACAATTTTTATGAGCATACTTCATTGTGATATCATTGTGATATCACCTATATCAACAAATCTATGTCATTTTAACCAGATGTAAGTAGTGAGAATAATGTACCTATATGTGATTGTATCATTTATCCAAAATGATAAATCATGAAACAACAAAAAATTCCAGAAAATGTCAGGAAAAGATCTAGATGAGATGTAGCTTAAAAATCACAGTAAAGCATCCCAAGGAAAGGAAAAGGAGAATAAGACACCCTTAAGCAGGTATCAAAACTGTTTGCACTGCATGGCAATAATATGCCATGCAGTACTCTAGGGGACCTAAGGCAGGTATTAGAAATAAAATCAGAACTTGATTGAATTTGAGCAATGTACAGCAGCCACAGGAATCCCCCCTAGGCTATGAAGGGCCCTTCTTATCTGCTGTCTTACACAGACTCAAAGGCAACTCTCATATCATCTCCTTGACCTTAACTGACTATACTTGTCTTCTATGATGTTACTTTTTGTTAAATTTCTCTGTAGTAAGCACAAGGTTCTTTGCTTTTTCATTTCTTAGATTTCCAGAGGAATTGTTCTTTTCTTTTTTTTTTTCTCGTCAGCACTACTGGTGACAGCAAATTTTAACATCAGACCACCTACTACAGAGTGAAAAATCCCCTAAATCACTTCCTATTTGACCTAGTTCAGAAGCATTTTAGTTCCTAGTACCTAGTTAACTTAACAGTTATTCATTAATGATGGTGCTCCCATTGTCCCTTTTTCCATTTGATGCAATCTGGATGTCAAGATGAACCACCAACCCCTGTACATCAGAGGTGGCTACATGCGTGTTTCTTAAGTATTCATTTGTGAGGCACTGTGAGATCCTGTTTGAATAAAAGTTCCGAATTATTATTGCTTTTTGGCATAGCCCGGTTTTATGGAAAATATGAGTTATATAATCTTTTCACTATGCTTTGAACTAGTGTTTTTATTTGAATTCATGCTGATCTAGTAATAGGACTGAAGTTCAGATTATTTAGTAGTCAGCAGAAATATATAGGTCTGAATCATTTTGTTCTGTTACTACCTTTTTGGTTCATTGAATATTCAATACCCAGTGATTTTTGGACCCTTTGTTAATTTCCTGTTATAACAAAGAAAATGACACCCTGTATTACTCATCAAAATGAAAGCAAAACAGAGGCACTACCATGAAACTAGGGTTTACTTCATTTACAAGTTGAAGCCAAAAGTATTTACTATTAACTTTGGAACAACCAAGGAAGACCATTTTTAGAAACCTTAGGGGGCGCTGGTGAGCCCGATGGGATAGGAAGCAGCAGACACGAGCTCCCTCGGTGAGTCCCGATCTTCACCCGATTATAGGCATTAAAAACTGTTCCTGCCGGCAATTCTTCGTCTCTGCCCCGGGCTGTTATGGCTGCAAGTAAACCCTCAAAGCGCAAAAGCGCTGAACCCCCGTCTCCGACGAAATCTGGAGCGAGCAAGCCCGAAGACGCTACTGCCGCGGCCATTTTAGAAGAGCTGCGCTCGATCCGTGCCCTGCTCGTGGACACTAAACAGGACGTAAAAGATATAAAAGACGAGATCGCAGCGATAAAAGAAGACCTGAACTCAGCCCAAGAAAAAACTGACTTGATGGATAGCAGATTAGTAGCGGCTGAATCTTCAATCAAGCATTTAACTAAACAAACCTCCCGGATCGCCATTTTGGAACGTGCACTGGAGGCGGCTGACAACCATGCAAGAAAGAACAGCTTCAGGCTACTTGGCCTCCCTGACGGGAGGGAGGCATGTGATTTGGTGGATTTCCTGGCTGCACTTCTACCTCAATTGCTGAAATTGCCGGATGATTTAAAAATTGATTTTGAAAGTGCTTTCAGACTGCCTCAACCTGCTATATCTCACAAGAAGTTTCCCAGACCTATCTTGGTCTCCCTCCTGAAACATCATCAAGTTCTTCAAATAATGAAACAGGCTAAGCTTCACTCTCCTATAATATTTGAAGGCAATAAGATTATCTTTCTCCCAGACCTTGCCAAGGAAACAGCTAAGAAAAGGAAACTGCTGCTCTCATACCGTCCTCAACTAAAAAGTATGGGTGCTAAATTTGGCATGTTTTATCCTGCACGACTCAGGGTGACATATAATAATGTCACTAAGGACTTTTTGCAACCTGCTGAACTTGCTGACTATATTGAATCTGTGAGACCTACAGCAATAGATAAAACTTGATATATGTAAGCCTTCAAGGATGGCACTACTTACTCAGTTGCACTTATGCCTTTGGTTTACATCAGGTTAAATGTTTGAATTAACAATTTTGCTTTATAAGATGCTATTAACTAACATATTTAATACTTTCGTATTTTATATGCTGCCTATTGGACTCATTTTCTCACTGTTTGGAGCAGTACTGTCTGTCTTCTCTTTCCCCTTAGCTCTCTAACCCATAGAATGGTTAGTTTGTCTGTTATGGTTTTGTACCTTATTGTGGTATGCACTGTCTATAATGTTTGCAGATGTCTCCAACTGTTCATATCTACATTTATTATACTGCTTCTTTTCTTACGATGGTACCTATTTCTGAATTACACCTTTTTGATATTACAGGTTGATTCACTGTATATTATATGTCCATGGCATTAACATGCTTTTCATTGAATGTAAAAGGATTTCATAATCAGATTAAAAGACACAAAATCCTCCGCTATACTGAACATTATCAACCTGATATAGTATTTTATCAGGAGACACACCTTTCAGCGGAGGAATCAGTAAAAGTGGCACCTTCATGGGCTCATACACCCTTATTCTCTCCGTCCTCTGGTAGAAAGAATGGTGTCATTACATTGATACGAAGACGTCCAGACATTGTAATTGTCGCTTCTTCACATGATTTAGAGGGAAGATGGCTTAAAACTATTCTTACTGTGGGTAATACCCAGATGACAATATGCAATATCTATGCACCAAATCAAGATTGTCCATCCTTTTTTGAAATTTTAGCATCTGAAATGGGTTCTTCTCCCTCTCCAAGTTATCTAATAGGAGGTGATTTCAATTTGATATTATCGCCAGAGAAAGATAGGAAATCGACAGTTACCTATAAAAAATCCAAAGCGTGGCATTATCTCCAAGATTTGCTCTTTCAATTAAAATTGGTTGATCCATGGCGAATGTTGCATCCAGATGACTCATCATTTACTTACTTCTCGCCGCCTCATGTATCCTACTCTCGAATAGATTTTTTCTTACTCAGCTATTCATTGGTAAACAAGTTAATATCTGCGGATATACAGCCAATTACTATATCTGATCATTCCTCTATTACTCTGTCACTACAGAATCTGAACGCTACTCTGGCTAGAGGTCCTTGGAGATTTAATTCTTCTTTGTTGTCAGATACACAATTTATTGAACATGTGAATGTCCATATTCGAGAATATTTTGATCTTAATCAGATAAAGGACACCTCATGGCAAGTTACATGGGATGCTTTCAAATCCTACATTAGAGGGGTAATCATAGAGTATGCATCTCGGAAGAAGAAAGCAACTCGAGTGAGTCTACAGAAAATGGAGTCTGATATTTCCAAATTAGAATCTTTACATCATTCTAACCTCTCTAATAAGAAAATACAAACTCAACTGAATAAACTTAGATTCTTATATAATGACAAACTCAGCGACAATGCGTCTGCGGAACTCTTTTTGCAAGATGCACACTATTACGCATCTAATAATAAAGCTGGTCATTTATTAGCCAACTACTTGAAACTGAAAACTGAAAGAACTAATATTCCTGCTATTAAATCAGAATCACATGATGTTTTAGTAAAAGGCCCTGAAATCTGCCAACGCTTTCAGGACTATTATAAAGAGCTCTACACTTCGGACCACCCACAATTGGATTCGATTAAGGCTTACTTACAAAACTTGGAAGGCCCTAAACTGGATGATGCTGATAATGCTGCACTCTTAAAGCCTCTTTTAATGGAAAACATCACGGACACTTTGTGCTCTATGGCGAAGCGTAAGACACCAGGCCCAGATGGGCTCCCAGTAGAATTTTATATTGCATTTAAATCTCTACTCCTTCCAATATTGCTGTGCTACTTTAATCATCTAATTGCTCAGGGCTCCGCTTTCGGATCGTTCACAGAAGCTACAATAATTGTTCTTTTGAAGCCTGACAAGGATCCACTGTTGGTCCAAAATTATCGCCCTTTGTCAATGATAAACGTTGATGCGAAACTATACGCTAAGCTCTTGGCAGCCAGACTTCAATTGGTTCTACCGAAACTAATCAACACTGATCAAAATGGATTCATGAAGGGAAGATTGGCTAGCGACAACACCAGGCTTTTTTCTCATATTATTTCATTAGCAACAACCCACATGCCGGATGGTGTCACCATGGCTTTAGACGCAGAAAAAGCTTTTGACCGGGTGGAATGGTCATTCATGTTCCAAACTATGACTTGGTTTGGATTCCATGCTGACTTTTTGCGTATGATCCAAGTTCTTTACTCTAATCCTTCCACACGTATTCGTATCAATAATGTACTATCTACTCCGTTTAATCCATCCAGGGGTACTCGTCAGGGTTGTCCCCTATCACCCCTTCTATTCAACCTGGCACTCGAACCGCTTCTCATCTCCATCAGAAACAATCCTGCAATTCCTGGATTTCAGTTACAAGACCTGACGGTCAAACTATCAGCATACGCTGATGATGTGCAAATATATTCTACACTGGACTCCCTTCCTCAAGTTATTAGTACAATCAAATGTTACTCTGCTGTGTCTGGATATAAATTGAATGCATCAAAGACTGAAGTGATGCCTCTAGCTGGCAACATATGTGGTGACGTTATTAAAACACTGAATTTAAAGTATGCTCCTTCGAAAATAAAATATCTTGGGGTGTATTTTGGGGATTCACTTAAAGAAACTATGATGTATAATGTGGAATATATCTCACAAATAATACAATCTAATACATCTCGCTGGTCTCCCTTAAAACTGACCTGGTGGGGACGTCTGGATTCACTAAAGATGGTGTTGGTGCCGAAAATTACTTATATTCTATCTATGATTCCTGTTTTGTTAGCACCAAGAGAATACAAGAATTTTGAATCCAAGATGTCGAAATTCCTATGGAACAATAAAGTACCACGTATAGCGCTGAAAAAGTTGAAATGCACGAAAGAAAATGGAGGTGTTAATTTTCCTAGTCTATATGACTACCATTTGTCCTTTCTCTGCAGACAAGGATCGAATTGGATAACTCATCAACCATCCTCTTCTACTCCTGCCTGGCTACAACTGGAATCCAAGTTAATGGACAGTCATTATTTAAAATATGTATCATTTATACAATCAGATGATAGCAATAGGTTGAATCCTATCATATGCGCCACCAAAACTGCACTGACTACTGTGGATAATATGGCAGATATTAAATGGAATAATTCCTCCAGTTTATCTTTGTGGCGAAATCCACATCTGAAAATACAGGGTCAATACATTGAGTGGAAATCATGGCGTAAGAAGGGCTTATGGTCTATTGATCAAATCAGACCTGAAGGAATCTTTCTAGAGTTTTCTAAATTGTCTGCTCTTTATGATATTGATGATACTCAACAATATCAGTGGCTGCAATTGAAACATTGTGTTTCCACGTTCTTAAAGTCTCATGTCATTTCTTACGAAGTTCCATCTATTCTAACTTGGTCTTCCAAGATTGGTTCCTGTTCTGGCCAAGCTTCAAAATGGTATAAGCTCATACACAAAGGGAAATTCACTCCTCCTAAAGTGCTTCAGGATATATGGTTGCAAGATTCAGGCACACCGGATTTGGATATTGTGTGGACAGAACATTGGCTCTCATCTTTTAAAGCTTTGAAATCCTCTGCCATATTACATATGGTTCTTTTTCTTTATCATAGAGCATACTGGACGCCACTTAAATTATCTCGAATAGACCCCTCAGTCTCCAATAAATGCTGGTCATGCTTACTTTCCATTGGCACTTTTGATCATATGATATTCAAATGTCCTCAATTGCAAATCTTTTGGCAGAATGTTTGGTCCACAATTTGTAAAATACTGTCTATTGATGAGGAGCTATCTTATACAATATTAGTTTTTGGTGCACAGGCTTTGATGACACCGCTAGACAAATATGAAGCCAAATTGTTGAAATGTTGTTTATTACTAGCCTTTAAGTCTATTCTCTCATGCTGGAAAGATTTCTCCTCCATCAGTCACGTTATGTGGTGGAACATGGTTTGTTTGTATTCTAAATATGAAAAAGTGGCTGCTGAAAAATGTAATGCTCTTACTACATATAATAGAGTATGGTCTCCTGTGGTGAATTTCTGTTCTTCATGAATATTCACTTTCTTTGATTATTCCCTTAACTTACTATTATGTCTTGTAGAATGATTGTTTCCTTCACTCTTCTATGTTCTTGCCATTGTCAAAATTAGGGAATCGTACCTGTTTAATTTTAACAATACAGTTGGTACTATGCTATTTTAGTGTGTGTACCTTATCTGCACTTGATATTGCTGTTTTATCTCTGCATACCTTATGAGGTCCTTGAGCATTGTTGCTAATTGTTATCTGTTTTTGTTAACTATTGTTTGGTTTAAAACAATAAAAAAAGATTGAACTTAAAAAAAATGAAAGCAAAACAGAGGCACTACCATGAAACTAGGGTTTACTTCATTTACAAGTTGAAGCCAAAAGTATTTACTATTAACTTTGGAACAACCAAGGAAGACCATTTTTAGAAACCTTAGGAAGCTTGCATAGAGTTTTTCATTGAAAATTTAAGACTTTGCCTCTGACTTCCTGTTGGTGCAATATATGTACAGGAAGGGATTTTCAGGGATTTCATAATGAAATTTCCAAGCATACTTTATTCTGATGGTGATAATTATAATTATGGATCTAAATTGTATGCTAAACATGACCAATTGTATACTAAGCTTGACTATACTGTATATCTAACATTACTGTACACATGTAAATTCATAATCTGTCTATGCATTATGTATGCTAGCCTTGTAATCTGTTCTGAGCTCATTGAGGAGGACAGGATTTAAAACTAACCAATAAATAGAATTCCCACCAATTTTTCAGCATTACCAAAAGTAGTGAGCTCATGCCAATCAGGTTCTAGTAAATGGTCACAAAGTTGTATGTGAGCTTTTGGTTTTGTTTTTTTTTCAAAATTTATGAAAAGGTTATAGGGCAACAGTGGGTGAAATATGGCTGGAGGAATTTATACTGAACCAGAACAATTGAATCTTGTTGAATTATTGATCTACAACCTCCTAATGCAGGCATACTGCTGAAACATGGCCAGTGTCATGACCTTCAATAAAGAGTACCGTACATTTCTAAATCCATTCTTGGGGCCAATTGTGCTATTTTTTTTATTTTTTTTTTTTACTGTGTTTGCTCTACTGTGTGTTTGAGACCCTCTCTCCTGTTTCTTCAAAATTATCCCCCTAATTCAGCGTCTCTCGACCTTTTTTTAGTTCTGGAACACTAGACAGAGCAAATGTTTTTCATGGCACAATATAATTGAAATTATGTATACATCGTTTTTATTGAGCAATGATTAAACAACAATGTTACAAACATCAACTGCACAACGCCAACATATCAAACAAAATTACAGAAAACACATTCTCATAATTCAACCGCTAAGAACCCCTCCGGTTTAACCCCATCCCTCCCACCTAATATGGACTACCAACAAGAGAGAAGTGCCTGGGACCATGTATATCTTGCTATCTGTTCAAGAGACAACTTCGCACTCTAGGGGTCAAGGTTGTCCAAAAAGCACGCCAAGTACCTTTAAATTGGCGGCCTGGAAGAGAGTCAAATCCTGAAATTGCAATCATTCCGACTTAAGCAAAGTAAGCATTTGCAGCCACCACTGTGAGAGGTAGGGAGGATTCGGAGAAACCCAATTAAGTAAAATAACTTTCTTCCCCATCAAGATAGTTCTCTGCAAAGAATAACGATAGCCACAGGGAATAGGTACTTGTAATGAAAATAAGTCAAACAATATCAAGGGGTTATAATTGAAATGATAAAAGTGCAAAACCAAAAAAATAATTAAGGAGTCCTTTTATTAAGGCACGCTAACTGATTAGCATACGCTAAATGCTAAGGTGCCCACAGAATATAATGGATGCCATAGCATTTAGTGCGCGCTAAATCAGTTAGTGCACCTTAATAAAAGGACCCCTAAATTTGAGTTATTTATTTAAAGTTCTTTAAGCTATATATGGGTAATTTTAACAACAGTGAAACTAAAGTAGATAGAATTGCTAATAAATGTGATGAAAGTGCTTGTTTTTGAGTGCAAATGAACTCAAAACGCAGCTTGTTGGTCAACAAGCATACGTGCATTTCATCATCCACCATTTGCAGTCATTCTCTTTTTTCGATTTATTTCTGTCAGAGATGAAAATCCAAGTTCGCAAAGATAAGACGATCCAAACAGTAACAAAGCCTCGATTGCTTTGTTACTCAAGTTACAATAACTACTACATAAAAATAAAAATTTCTTGCCGTTAGTTTTCAACGACCAATCATGTCAAAGAATGTTGCTTGTCTGGGCGGTTGTATACTTACACACACAGACACTCATAACATTGACAGACTCTTGCGTACACGATGTACATGTCATCTATTCTAGTGTATACTTATGAAGGGAATTTTTAAAAATAAAGTAAAATTCTGGAATCTCTTGTGACACACCTGGAAAATCTTTGGGACACACTACTGTACCATGGCACACAGTTTGAGAGACACTGCCCTAATTATAAAAAGCACTGAAAATTACATGTGCAAATGTAGGCAAGTATCCAATTTGTGCATGTAATTTAATTGAATAACAAGTAATTAGCACCAATAATTGATATTTCAACAAGCAATTATTGACACTAATTAGAATTAATTAAGGTTATGCACATAAATTTAGGCATAGAATCCCCGCCTAAATTTTACACACAAGTCAAAAACGGGGCACGGAAATAGGTAGGTCATGGGTGGATTAGGGGCATTCCTTTAAGATACGCATCTAGTTGTAGAATAAGGGCATTAGGTGTGGACATTTGCACCATGTTTTCGTTGGTTCAAAGTTAGATGCAATTCCCAGGCATAAGCGCTCTTCTATAAACCATGCCTAACTTTAAGCGTGGCTTATAGAATAGTACTTTTTTTATGCCAGTTTTATAGGTTAATTCAAAAGTCAAAAATTGAAAATCTTGAGTGCACTTAAAAATAGACCTTAAATGCAAAAGATAAAGAGAGCAAATGCATACGATACAAACTACTGATTTTTCAGACCTCATACACCCGGGACATTACTTGATTTCTTTCATGCCCTTACTGGGGTGGTGCATTCATCATTGGTCTGTTTAGCAGGCTGTGACACAAACTCTATGCATTAAATATAAAAGAAGCACTTAACTTGAGCCTGACGGTTACTCAACCGTTTCACTGCTTTGTTTCCTCAGGGGCCATGCCACTTAATTCATATGTGCTCTCCCCAATGCAACACAACACAACACAAAAATTTTATATTACATTTCTGAAACTGGACCGGGTCATCCTTCTAAAATCCGGTGCCAGAAGGCTGTTGTGTTGCATTGGGAAGAACACATATGAATGAAGTGGCACAGCCCTGAGGAAACAAAGCAGTGAAACGGTTGAGTAACCGTCAGGCTCAAGTTAAGTGCTTCTTTTATATTTAATGCATAGATTTTGTGTCACAGCCTGCTAAACAGACCAGTGATGAATGCACCACCCCAGTAAGGGCATGAAAGAAATCAAGTAATGTCCCGGGTGTATGAGGTCTGAAAAATCAGTAGTTTGTATCGTATGAGTTTGCTCTCTTTATCTTTTCCAGTTTCATAGAATTTACAGCTACGTGCCAAAATGTTCAGAATTATGCACTCAGAGATGCTTTTTGCCTCCCTTAACCCATCCCCCAGAAAACCAATTGTGACCCCTTGCCATCTTCCACTCTCTTCCCAATCCTATACCCCAAAATACCTGTGGTGACCAAATGTCTGTTTTGCACCTTCCATACCCCTCCCAAAAGCCTCCAGCCAGAAAAATTCACCCTAAACTTCCCAACACTCCCTCCCTCCCAACCACCTCTAAAGACAGAATACCTAGCCTCTTTTGATTCTGATGACCCCCCACTACAGACATCTTTCTGACCCCCTTCAAACATCCTAATGCACCTACCTCTAAAGGCAGGAGTGATGCCCTGTCTCTTACCTCTAGAAAACCCCTCCAACTACCCACTTGTAAAGGCAGGCGTAATACTCAAGCACTCATACCTCTAGCAACTCCCCCCAGACATTTCCTCACAGCACCCCCCCCCCAAAGACTTTATGACCCCACACTATCACTATCACACTTGTAAAGGTAGAAGCAATACTCACTCACTTTTGCCATCTTTCAAAATGGTGACATATGACACCTAGTGGTGTTTCAGGACCTCTAGCAATGCATTAATTATCTGCCTTTAGAGGGGAGTCTCAACCCAGTTCTCAGAACATACCCATCCACTCAGGATTTCAAGATATCCAGAACAAATATGCATGTGATAAATTTGCATACACTACCTCCACTATATGCAAATCTATCTTGTGCATATTCATTGCAGATATCCTGAAAGTCTGACTGGGTAAATGTGTCTTGAGAACTGGGTTGAGATCCACTGCTTTGGAGGGAGGGGAAGAGAAGTAAGTGAGATCTACAGGTGTTTGGAGTGATCAGGGTAAAAGCCAGGAAGTTGTCCGGGGGGGGGGGGGGGGGAGAGGTTGCACGAGTGTGGAAGGGTGGTGGTTTTTGGGCAAATTATGCAGAATTGCCCAATTATGAATACTCTCAGCAATTATGTAGGAAAATATGTGTGTGCATAATTGTATAATACTCTGGGATGTAACTGTGGACCCCATTTATTAAAGTGTAATAAGCAGTTAATGAAGGAATTTGAAAGCACTCTTTACACAGCAGCTTGACGGTACTTACTAATTCGAACATTAGCTGCCAAACGCAGAATAGAATGGGAGATTGGCAAGGAATGAGCTGAGACTGTACCTTATAGTTAACATGGAGGGTAGTTATGGCTTATTAACTATTAACACAGTAGATTTTGTTTTGCATTTTTACATTTAATTACCCACTTTTTCAAATTTATGCTCTCTACACATATTATTTCTCTGTCCATGTGACTCGGAGGGTGAGGTGGCATGACCATAATATGGATCAGTTAATAGGTGCTACATTATCACAAATGTCAATCTTTGGATGCTTGAGCTCTGCCATATTTACGCCAACAATCAGAAGCTGAGAACTCTGTACGTCAGAGATGGAGAGGAAGTGAAGAAGACAGGAAGGACTGGAGACCCTAGAAAGTTAAGACAGAGGAAAGCAAAAACTGAAGCCTGGCACAAACATGATCCAAAAAAAATTTAAGGACCATATAACAAAGGAAGAATTGTATTTTTAATTTGGGGAATGGAAAATGTCAGTTTTACAGAAAATGTAAACTGCTTTCTTTATGTTTTGCATTGTGCAGGGTTCTGTTTCTATTCCTCTAGTTTTGCACTGCATGCAAAATGTGTCTTCTTGGGGTTTAAGTTTAATTCTTACCTACGTATTTTATGTTTGGGGTCATTTAGGGTTCCTTTTAGGAAATGGAAGTAGAGGTTTCTGCTGTGGGTTGGCAAGGTAAATGCTCCAACGCTCTTAGCAATTCTATGAGCGGCAGAGCATTTACCTCGCTGACCCGCAGTAGAAACCTCTACTGCTGTTTAGTAAAACCCAGCGTTATTTTGGAATTGGCAAGAGTCTTTTTGTGTTCAGTGTTTATGACTAAGACCAGATATCCTGTTTTCATAGAGTTTCTATTTAAGCATCTGTAATAATTAAGGTTGCTCAGTTTCCCAATAGACATATTGATATTCTAGGTCAGATTGCAATATTTACTGGGTTGCATTTTCCTGGGTGGGATCTTGTTACTCCTATAAGTTATGAGGGAATTCATCAAGCAGTGTTAAGACCTTCATGTGGGTGCTAGGGTCTTAATGCACATTAAGGGAATTAACACGCACTAAGGAGAAGATTCTGTAAAGGACATCTAATATTAGGCATCCACAATGTGGATATCCATTGACTTAGGCGTCCAAATAAAGTGGATAATAAGCCCAATTAATGACTTTAACAAGCATAATTGAAAGTTAGATGTCCAAAGGCTGGACGTGATTCACAAAACAGATGCTACAATTTCATAGACATCCATCGGAAAAAGCTGCACCTAATGCAATGGGCGTGGCTTCGATATAGATGTCCATTTACAAATTGTGTGTCCTAACGCATCTATCTAATGGCTAAAATGTAGGCTTTGCAAAAGCAGTTCTACTTTTGAGTGTGAGCTGGGTGCTAAGTAGGTGCAAGTTAGATGGATGTGACTTAGGCGTCACTTAGGCGTGCATATAGGTGAATGGGGCTTCTATTTTTTGGGGGTAGAGAGGACTTCAGTTTGATATTAAGGTCAAAAGATGTTTAATAATGCATTACTTAAGTAAAGCACATGAAAAAAATATATATATATTGCATACTAAACCTTCTATTTTGGGGAATAAAGAGGACTCCCAAAAGGCTAAGAAAATAAGAAGAGAATCCCTACTCACAACGGCTGTGGTTCAGAGCAAGTGGACATATCTAATGCGCAATCTTGACACCATTGTGACATTATCAATATGCACCTAGATGGCAGAATAAAAATAATAGGAACCCCCTGCCTAAAGAAAAGCTCATGTACCTCAGTGGTTAAAGATACTTCTTCCATCTTTCACAGGTCATGGCTATGATCTCCTAAGGTATCATGTCACATGGCAGGAACCCTTGCCCAAAAGAAAACATCTGTGGCTCAATAATTAAAGGCACTTCTTCGATCTTCCCAAGGTGGTGGGTTCAAATCCCTAGTATGGTCAGGAATCCCAGCACATATTTTTATTTTTTTAGTGACAATCTCCCATCTATGTGCATATTGATGATGTCACAATGATGTTAAGATTGTGCATCAAACATGTCTACTTGTTCTGAACCACAGCCGTTATGAGTAGGGATTCTCTTATTTTCTTAGCCTTTTGGGAATGAGGTTTAGTATGCTATATATATTTCATGTGCTTTGCTTGAATAATGCATTAATAAACATCTTATTCTATTATTATCAAAGAGGAGTCCTCTTTACCCCCAAAAATAGAAGGTTTAGTATGCAATATGGGGCTCATAATCAAAACAGAAATACATCTAAAATCCCACCTAAATCAGCACTTGGACGATCAAAAAGACAGGTTTTAAACGTATTTAAAAACAGCTTAGGCCTTTTCAGTGCCGCTGTACACCAAGTGCTGAAAGAGGCGTTTTAGGAGGAGTGGTGAAGGCGGGATTTGGGTGGGACGTGGGCTGACCTAGTCTTAGTTGTACTGCAAGTATAACTGAAAGTTTAGCAAATCTGCCTAGACGGAACTTGTACGTAGTGACTTAGGCGATCTAAAAACAGGTCTAAATGCCCAGAAGTTATCCAAAGTGACCAGATAACCACTGAAAGCACAAAGTACAGACCCCCACACACTCCCCCAGTGATCAATGACCCCCCTCACAATACCATAAAAATTTGAATTAAAACATACATACCAGCCTCCAGAACATTAGCACCTGGCATAGGAAAGCCTAGTAAAGCTGCACAGAGGTAGCTTAAGCAGTCTGGGGGGTGGGATAGTGAACCATAGAGAGTAGGACCCAGGCCCATAAACCACTTTAATCACTGCATTCATGGTGAAACATGTGCACTCCCCAAAACCCAATTGTACTGCCATATAGGTGACACCTGTAGCCATAAAGGCTATTGGGGTGGTAGACATGTAGGTCTAATAGGTTTTGGGGGTGTTTTGGGGGACACACTATGACCTATAAGGGAGTTGTGGTGAGATGTTTATGTGGCACCCTTTTTATGAAGTTCACAGCAGTGCCCTGAAGGTGCCCCACTACTCTGTTGCCATGTCTGGGTGTCCAGTCCATTACTTTACTGACATGCCCACGTCCACACCCATGTTCATACTGATATAGATACCTGCCAGCTATTGGTACAGAGGTAAGATTATTTCTGAGATCTTTCCTTCATCTGCTACTTTGTACGGAGAAGAGGGTGGAAGGAACATTGCTGGGAACTCCAGGGATTGGAACTGGTTAATGTCAGCCTCAGACTGGAGAAAAAGGAGTAACTTCAAAGGTTTACCTGTTCAATTAATATGAGGGGGTGCCAAAAATTTGCAGCCCAACTAAGAAGAGAATGACATGGATATGGGTCAATCAATGATCTGAAACAATGTCAAAATAGAGAATTTTGTTTCTGCAAATTGGCACTTAATGAAATAGCACTCTTTTCAGCTACAGTGCCAATATAATGCTCATAATTTAGGTAGTTGGTTGGTTGGCCTGAGAACTTTTAACACCCCCCCCCCCCCTTGTACAGCTTAATAAGGCATTTGTTATAAAGCAAAGTTGAAGAATATGCCCATTGCAGTAACTATTTCAGGAAATGGTAATGTGTATTGAGATGTTGACTCGACACAAAGTTTAAGTTATTGGATAATGCAACTATATTTAAAAATGGCAGTGTTTCCAGAGTTTCCATAAGTATGTTTCTGGTTTATGTTGATTCAGAGCAGCTGTTTACTTAGAAATCCGCCATCGAGTGCACGCTAGTCTAAAGCATTATTTAGGAGTATACCAATAGCTGCACATACCTGTATGCCTTGCGACATCCATTTTTACTCTGAGCCCACCCAAAATGTCAGCTCTGTCCAAATTTCTCCAAAATAGGTGTACGTTGTATGCATGTTTTGGGGGTGCTTATTCCAAGTGGGTTAGTTTTGCACATACCATGGCAGGAATGAACCTTATTCCTAAGCCAGGGCAAGTGGAGTATGATCTCAGTCTCTGAAGTTTACTGCTAACACTTGCTGTCATACTTGCATTGTGCTAAAGAGAGCTTCTTTCTGAAGTTCATAAGATGTAACGTCTATAGCAGGGATTTCAAAGTCCCTCCTGGAGGGCCGCAATCCAATCGGGTTTTCAGGATTTCCCCAATGAATATGCATTGAAGCAGTGCATGCACATAGATCTCATGTATATTCATTGGGGAAATACTGAAAACCCGACTGGATTGCGGCCCTCAAGGAGGGACTTTGAGACCCCTGGTCTATAGGCATCTTATGCAGGTACACTTGCAAGTTGTTTTTTTTTAATCAAACCTGTGGCAAAGTGATGGGAAATATATCTGTATCTTTCTGCATTTCTTAGTACTTGAAGATTTTCCTCTCTCCACGTGATTCATCAAGTAATCGCTTGGGGCCAACTCCTCTATAATCAATGCCATTCTGGGGTTTTTTCTCCTTTACTACTATATCTGGTTTTCTGGCATTCAGGTTTTTTTCAGTTAGCATCGGAATATGCTAGGTAATCATAACTTTGTTTTCCACAATTCTTTTAGGATCATATTTTCTATGCGTGTACCCATGTACTATGTAAAATATGTATATACATTGCAACTCCATTCAAACTACACCCCTAGGAATGCCTACACATTGTTGACATAAAAATGCATGTGATCTTTTTGTGTATAGTTTTTTTATGAATTATACAGCTGTGAAATTTTATCTGAGCCCTCTTTCGACTTGAAAACATGCTTTACCTGTGGAAATAGCTTCTCAGTGAGCTGGTATCATTCGAGTACATACGGTAGTTCAGATAGAGCTGGTACAAGGCTGTTGGCCATTCTAGATGAGCCTTCAGCTTTACGTCCTCTCCTCTTCAGTAATTTTCAGGTTCAGTCTTATCCCCCCTCTTCGATTAACTTCTAAGTTGCTGTATTTCCTTCCCATCCTCAAGATTTTGATAATTAAACTCAACAATCATGATCATTCCAACCAACACACCTTCCACAACGATCCTGCAGAAATCTGGTTATCATGTGGCCAATATCCAGCCAGCAGGACATAGCTTTTTGCTGACTGCCACCAGTGTAATGGCCAGAAATTCAGTGTCCAGGCTCTGGCTTTGAAAGTTTGGTTTGCCAGAGATGGGTACACTATGACCAGTTAAGTGTGATACTCAGCACTTAATTGGCTGTGGGGTACCATAAAGATAGTACCGACTTTTATGTGGTCCTATATATACAGTGGCCTTAACTGGTTAAGTACTGCCCTTCTGCTCTTGCCTATTGGTTATGCTGGTACTGGTTCAGAAAGAGGGTAGGAAAGTAAAGCAAAAATGGAGAGCAAACCTAAAAAAGGCAGCAGCTTTAGTTGATAATATGCATGAATTTACCATGGGAGCGTGTGGCGGAATGGTCAGCACCCTGAGGTTGGGGTTCAAATCCCACGCTGCACCTTGTGACCCTGGGCAAGACACTTAGGGCCTGATTCTCCAAAGTGCGTCCTGATTTTAGGCAGCTGTAGGCGTCCTACAGCTGTCTAATCAGCCAATCGGGATGCACGTTTTTTAAAAAAATGCTCCCCAGGCAGGCCGCCTATATTGAAGGCGCCTCTGGAAGCCTAGGGAGACCCACAAGACGCCTAAGCTCACCTTAGGCGAACCTAGGCGGCCCTACGCGTCTCCCTAGTAGAGGAAGAGACGCTTAAAATGTAGGCCAGCAAAATGCTGGTCTACATTGTAAGTAGACGCGGCCGCTATACTTATGGCAGCAAGGGATCTCCCTGCTGCAATAAGTATAGCGGCCACGGTCGCGGCCGCCTGTCCCATCACCGACAGGAGGATGCCCAGTCCTCCTGTCGGAACCCCCTAGAACCCCCCTCCCCCCAAACTGGTAATCACGGGCAGGAGGATGCCCAGTCCTCCTGCCGGAACCCCCCTGGAGCCCCCCTCCCCCCCAAACTGGTAATCGTGGGCAGGAGGATGCCCAGTCCTCCTGCCGGAAAGCCCGACGACCCCCCCTCCTAAACTAACGTTTACATGTTGGTCGGCTGGACGGGTCTTGCTGCCGTCCAGCCGACGGGCCCGCCCCTTCCCGGCCCATCCCCGCTAAATCTAAGGCCTGATTGGCCCAGGCTCTAGAAGCCTGGACCAATCAGGCCTTAGGCATAGCGGGTCCGCCCATCCCCACTAATCCTAAGACCTGATTGGCCCAGGCTAGGCACCCGCGATTACCAGTTTGGAGGGGAGGGGAGTTCCAGGGGGGTTCCGACAGGAGGACTGGGCATCCTTCTGTCGGTGATGGGACAGGCGGCCGCGACCGCGGCCGCTATACTTATTGCAGCAGGGAGATCCCTTGCTGCCATAAGTATAGCGGCCGCGTCTAATTTAACCCGATTCTCTAACCGGCGTCTGTACCATGGACGCCGGTTACAGAATCGGGGTTTAGTGTAGGACCGATTCTGTATAGGACACCTCTCCTGGGCGTCCTAAACAGAATCAGGGCCTTAATCTCCCCTTGCCCCAGGTACATTAGGTAGAGTATGAGCCCACAGGGAAAAATACTTGAGTTCCTGAACGTAAACCACTTAGGCTATAAGTGGTATAGAAATCCTTAAAAAAATTAAAATGTCACCTACCAAAAATATGTGTACTACTAAGGGCTCCTTTTACAAAGGTGCGTTAGGGCCTTAACGGGCGGAATAGCGCACATTAAAATGCCACGTGCGCTAGCTGCTACCGCCTCCTTTTGAGCAGACGGTAGTTTTTCGGCTAGCGCGTGCTAATCTGATGCGTGCGTTAAAAACGCTAGCGCACCTTTGTAAAAGGAGCCCTAAGTGCCAGCATATTAGTGACTTATGTGTAGTCAAATGTTAATTTGTGGAGGAGTATATGATTTTTTTTTTAATGTAAATGTTCCAAAAAATAAGTATGTTTCTTCTCTGGTCTTCATATTAGACACTGAGCAGATTTTATACATGAAGCGGTTCAGTTGGTCTAAATCAGGGATCTCAAAGTCCCTCCTTGAGGGCCGCAATCCAGTCGGGTTTTCGGGATTTCCCCAGTGAATATGCATTGAAAGCAATGCATGCACATAGATCACATGCATATTCATATTCTCATGCATATGCATATTTCAGAGGTCTCAGTAGGAGATACGCTAGCCTCCAGCGACCACAATATAGTATGGTTCAACCTTAGGAAAGGCTTCCCTAGATCAAACACGAAAACAAAGGTACTCAATTTCCGGGGCACAGACTTCGCACGCATGGGAGATTTCGTCCATCAGATGCTGCAGGACCAAGCGGAGACCAATGATGTAGAAGCCCCATCTCAAATCTTCCATTCTTAATGAAACTGACGGAAAAACTAGTTTTCGAACAACTATCTGATTTCATTGAATCCTCTAACGCATTACATCCAAACCAAACAGGTTTTCGTAAATATCACAGCACCGAATATTCTATGATTGGTCTCGTTACAAACATTCACTACTTTCTTGATCATCACAAATCTGTAGCTCTCTTTTCTCTAGACCTATCCGCAGCCTTCGACACCATAGATCATGAAATTCTTCTCAATCGTCTGCAATCACTAGGGATAGAGGGCCAAGTCTTACAATGGCTAACTTCCTTTTTATCGGATCGTCTCTCTAGAGTTAAATTCAATGAATCCTGTTCTGAAATCTTCTCCTCATCTTTCGGAGTTCCACAAGGATCAATACTCTCTCCTCTCCTATTCAACATATTCCTATCCCCACTTATCACCATGTCACAATCACTAGGATTTACAACCTTTTCTTACGCTGATGACATTCAGCTAATGTACCCTTTCAACCCAGAAAACATTGCAGAAATAAAAATAATCAATGATAAATTAGAAAAAATTAAAAACTGGCTAAAAAATAACAAACTGGCTTTAAACACTCAAAAAACAAAATCCATGCTTTTCACTTGGAAAAGAGACATATTCCAAAAAATACCATTCACACTTGACAATATTCCTATAGAATCGGTACCTAAGCTAAAAATCCTAGGTGTAATAATCGATGTAGATCTATCTTATCATGATCATATCAGTGTAATAGTCAAATCATACTTTTACAGACTACGGCTTTTACGCTCAATCTCTACTTTCTTGGATACTAAATCTCTCAATATTTTAGTTCACTCTCTTATTATTTCCAAACTGGACTACTGCAATTCTCTTCTAATTAACATCACTCAAAAAGAAAATAGACGTCTCCAAATCATCCAAAATACAGCAATCAAATTAATTCATAACGCAAAGAAATTCGACCATGTTACCCCCTTACTAATTAAATCACACTGGCTTCCTATAACCCATCGAATTACGTTTAAAATTTTATTTCTGGTTTACAAAACATTAACCTTCAGTGAACCTCAATATATTGCAAAAATGATTGTCCCACACACAACTTCTCGTTCTCTAAGATCCTCTTCATCACAATTGCTTTCAGTCCCTTCGCTAAAAGTCATAGGCACAAGGCGAAATGATATATTTTCTGTAAAAGCCCCTACATTGTGGAATTCCCTCCCAAATTTCATTAAAAACGAAACTGACCTTGTTGCGTTTAAGAAAATCTTAAAAACGTACTTATTTCAAGACGCGTTCGACATATGAAATATCACTTTTTAAGTTCCAATATTCTTCCCATCTCATCCTAACCCATTATTACCCACTGTGCTTTCCCTTTGATGTCAATTTCTAACAAAGAACAACATTGTAACTTTTCCCCTTTCCTCCCACCCTCTCCTGTTCGTTTAAATTTGTCTGTCTTTTGAATGACTATTGTAAATTAAATGTATTACCACATTCTGATGGTTTTTAACACTGTACATCGCTTAGATATTGTTATAAGCGATTCATCAAATAAAGGTCAAACTTGAAACTTGAAACTTGAAACTTGTTAACATTGAAATCAACCATACATGAAGCAACTAGCCGCTTCATAAAATCAGTAAATAAACAACAAAGAAACAATAAACCCCAATGGTTCACCGCGGAGATCTCGCACCTCATTAAGGAGAAGAAAAAAGCGTTTCTCTCCTACAAGCGCACGGAGAAAAGAGAGGCAAAAGTAGAATATAGGACCAGGTCTACAGCGATCAAAATGGCAGTTAGGGAGGCAAAACTTCGAGTGGAAGAAATTCTGGCAAAAAACATTAAAAAGGGGGACAAATCCTTCTTCAGGTATATTAGTGACAGAAAAAGGAACACAGGCGGGATAGTACGCCTTAGAAGACCGGACGGAAGTTACGTGGAAGCAGATTCCGATAAAGCCAAACTACTGAATGAATACTTCTGCTCAGTCTTCACCTGTGAGGCACCGGGACATGGTCCCCAGTTGAAGGCAACACAAAGCACAGAAGACCCGTTTCAGAATTTTGAGTTCACACCAGGTGAAGTTTACAGTGAACTGGCAAGACTCAAGGTGAACAAAGCCATGGGACCAGACAATTTGCACCCAAGAATGCTCAGAGAATTGAGCGATGTCCTGGCGAAACCGTTGGCTGAGCTATTCAATCTCTCCCTAAGTAAGGGGAAAGTTCCCCTGGACTGGAAATTAGCTAATGTCGTTCCTCTGCATAAAAAGGGTTGCAGGGCAGAGGCTGCGAATTATAGACCGGTGAGTCTCACATCAATAGTGTGCAAACTCATGGAAACACTAATTAAAAGCAAATTGGACACGATCTTGAATGAAGGGAATCTTCGGGATCCCAGTCAGCATGGATTCACCAAGGGTAGGTCCTGCCAATCCAATCTCATCAGCTTCTTTGACTGGGTAACAAGAAAGTTGGACTTGGGAGAGTCTTTGGACGTCGTGTACCTGGACTTCAGGAAAGCTTTTAACAGTGTCCCACACCGCAGGCTGCTAAGCAAGATGGAATCGATGGGGTTAGGAGAGACACTAACTGCATGGGTCAATGATTGGCTGAGTGGCAGACTTCAGAGGGTGGTGGTTAATGGTACCCTCTCTAAAACATCGGAGGTGACCAGTGGAGTGCCGCAGGGCTCGGTCCTGGGTCCACTCCTTTTCAACATATTCATATGGGATCTGACTCAAGGGCTTCAAGGTAAAATAACACTATTTGCCGATGACGCCAAACTATGTAATATAGTAAGTGAATGCAGTTTACAGAATTATATGGCGCAGGACCTGCTTACATTGGAAAGTTGGTCCTCAACCTGGCAGCTAGGCTTCAATGCTAAGAAATGTAAGGTCATGCACCTCGGAAGCGGAAATCCATGCAGGACGTACTTCTTGAACGGAGAAACTTTAACTAGGACTTCAGCAGAACGAGATTTAGGAGTAATCATCAGTGCAGACATGAAAACTGCCAATCAAGTGGAGAAGGCTTCATCTAAGGCAAGGCAGATATTGGGTTGTATCAATAGAAGTTTCGTCAGCCGAAAGCCTGAAGTCATAATGCCGTTGTACAGGGCCATGGTGAGACCTCATCTGGAGTACTGTGTGCAATTCTGGAGGCCACATTACAGTAAAGATGTGCGCAGAATTGAATCGGTTCAACGGACGGCCACCAGGATGATCTCGGGGCTCAAGGGTCTCTCGTACGAAGAGAGACTGAACAAATTGCAGCTCTACACTCTTGAGGAACGTAGGAAGAGGGGAGACATGATCGAAACATTTAAGTACCTCACGGGACGTGTCGAAGTGGAAGATGATATTTTCTTTCTCAAGGGACCCTCGGCCACAAGAGGGCACCCGCTCAAACTCAGGGGCGGAAAATTTCATGGCGACACCAGAAAGTATTTCTTCACAGAGAAGAGTGGTTGATCATTGGAACAAGCTTCCAGTGCAGGTGATCGAGGCAGACAGCGTGCCAGACTTTAAGAATAAATGGGATACCCATGTGGGATCCCTACGAGGGTCAAGATAAGGAAATTAAGAACATAAGAACATAAGAACATAAGAAGCGCCATCTCCGGATCAGACCTTCGGTCCATCAAGTCCGGCGATCCGCACACGCGGAGGCCCTGCTAGGTATTCACCTGGCTTATTTTATAGCCAACCATATCTTTATATGCCTATCTCAAGGAGATATGCATCTAGTTTGCTTTTGAAACCTAGGACTGTCGATTCCGCAATAATCTCCCCTGGGAGAGTATTCCAGATGTCAACCACTCTCTGTGTGAAGCAGAACTTCCTGACATTAGTCCTGAACTTGCCCCCCCTTAGCTTCATTTCATGTCCTCTTGTCCGTGTCAAATTGGACATTGTAAATAATCTTCTCTGCTCTATTTTGTCAATTCCTTTCAGTATTTTGAAGGTCTCGATCATATCCCCACGCAGTCTCCTTTTCTCAAGGGAGAACAATCCCAGTGTTTTAAGTCGATCCTCATATTCCAGTTTCTCCATACCCTTCACTAGTTTAGTTGCTCGTCTCTGCACCCTCTCCAGCAGTTTTATATCCTTCTTTAGGTAGGGAGACCAATGTTGGACGCAGTATTCCAAGTGGGGTCTGACCATTGCCCTATAAAGCGGCATTATAACTTTCTCCGATCTACTCGAGATTCCTTTCTTTATCATGCCCAACATTCTATTTGCCTTATTTGCCGCTGCCACGCATTGTGCCGACGGCTTCAGGGTCCTATCTATCAGTACACCCAGATCTCTTTCTTGTTCACTTTTCCCCAGAGTTGCACCTGACATTCTGTACTTGTATTCCTTATTTTTACTGCCTAAATGCATTACCTTGCATTTCTCCACGTTGAACTTCATCTGCCATTTCTCCGCCCATTTTTCTAACCGACACAAATCGCTCTGGAGTTCCTCACTGTCCTCCTGCGATCTAATTGCCCGGCAGAGTTTTGTGTCGTCTGCAAACTTGATGATCTCACTGGATGTTCCGTTTTCCAGGTCATTGATATAAATATTAAAAAGGATCGGCCCAAGTACCGAGCCCTGGGGCACACCACTAGTCACTCTCTCCCAGTCGGAGAACTTCCCATTTATGCCCACTCTCTGCTTTCGGTTTTCCAGCCATTTGCCTATCCATCTTTGTATATCTCCCTCTATGCCATGGCTTTGTAGCTTCCTGAGAAGTCTTTCGTGTGGAACTTTGTCAAATGCTTTCTGGAAGTCCAAGTATATTATGTCCACCGGCTTTCCACTATCAATTTGCTCATTCACGGTCTCAAAGAATTGGAGTAAATTCGTCAGACACGATTTCCCTTTCCTGAATCCATGTTGACTGGGTTTCATCAAGTCGTGTGTGTCCAAGTGCTGAACTATGCTATCCTTGATCAGTGATTCAATCATCTTGCCGGGGACAGACGTAAGACTCACAGGTCTATAGTTGCCCGGTTCTCCTCTCGATCATTAGGACATAGACAGGGGGTGGGTAAGCAGAGTGGGCAGACTTGATGGACTGTAGCCCTTTTCTGCCGTCATCTTCTATGTTTCTATGTTTCTATTCATTGGGGAAATCTTGAAAACCCGACTGGACTGCGGCCCTCAAGGAGGGACTTTGAGACCCCCTGGTCTAAATGCTCTTCCACCACCTGTACTATATTTTAGATGAGACTTGTGGTCATTAATGACGCTTCTTGAAATATTTGAATGTCATGGCTTATCGGGTTATCTGTATAGATAAATAGACAAAATTGATTTTTGTGTAATCATTATTTAAATTGATGTATATTTTTCTTCTGTTAATCCATAAAGCAGTGATGACATCATGAAATTATAGAGTAGACTGCAGGTTTATTTCTTATGGATTTTGTTTTCCGTTCCACTTGATTGTTAGAGAAATAGTTTATCACTGTGAATTTGCTTTATGCTTATTAATAACATGTACATTTATTAATTTATACATACAGATAGCTGCATTATGTAAGTATGTAAAACATATTTTTTTTTCTTTAGATGGTAGCTTCTTCTGTTAATGCACCATTGTAAATCTCTATTATGCACCTGTTAGAATATTCAGTTTCTCCTCTGCACCTTTTAATAGCAGTGGAAACAAGGAGTGTAAAACCAGCTAATCTTTAGTTAACCTATTCACTCCTCTTTGTAAATGACAGATGAAGACAAACATAATATGTACTTAGAACTGTGCTCTACTGATGCTTTTGTTACAGGATTTGTTAACTTTTCAATTAAAACTGTACCCTCCATGCAGAGTGCAGTATTTCAAAAGCAGCTGTGACAGGTGCTAATACTCACCCAGTATATCAATTTAAAACTTTATTATGAAGTCATTGCCTTACAAACTTTTTCTGCAATTTCTCTGAACCTTGGGAGCAGTTATGTTAGCATGATTGTTCTAAATGACTTCACTTATTTTATCTGTGATACCATAAAGTTGCCATATTGGTCCTGGAGGAAAATTGGAATCATTAATAGGCGCAAGACCTTTTACCGAGCTAACAAAAACATATTGTAATACATGAGTTTCTTATGCTATCTTATTGTTAATCCTTTGTTAACCGCGTTGAACTTCTGGTTATGCGGTCTATAGCACGATGTGATGTCATGTATGTTATGTTATGTGTCTTCCTCAGATGTAACTAACTCCTCCCCCCCTTTATAAAACCGTAGTGCGTTTTTTAATGCCGGCCGCGACGGTAACAGCTCTGACATTCATATGAATTCTATGAGCATCGGAGCTGTTACCACCGCGGTCGGCGCTAAAAAAGTACTACGGTTTTGTAAAAGGGTTGCGGGGGAGTAAATTTTTATTAATTGATTCTAACTGGTGCAAATCCAGTTGCTACTACATGACACCTCTTGAAGACCTTACTCTGGGAATTCACACACTGTAACATTCTCTAGCTTGTAAATCTTATTTCCTTCAGCCTGCCAGTTGCAATGGCTGTAGGCAGTATTATCAAATAACATGTTCCTTTCCCATTTGCTTTGCTCCTCTCTAAATAGCTTTCTATTTCTCTTCAGGTCTGCAGATATAATAGACTTGATTTTGGTTCTGATAGGTGTTTATACAGTAATGATTTGAGAATCCTTTACTTTCTCCATTGCTTCTCGTACAGTTGAGCTGCATAAGTGGTTTGAAGCATGTCTAAATGAAGCCGTGTGATGATTGGAGTATGCATATGTATTATTTGTTCAAACTGACATCACACTGTGAGCATGCTCAGTGTGTCTTATCTGCCCAATCCCAGATGTCAGGAGAGTAACTATATCTCAGGAAGGGGATGGTGATAATCCTGCATATTGTGATGACATGGGTAATGCTTTACACAATTCTGATTGGTGGCTGTCTAGAAACCTGCTTTTTAAAGACAAACTGTAATTAGGTATATTCATCAAAGTATAATGTGAATATAATATATTATATATACTGTAGCTTGATGTCAATTTGGGGAATAGTGCTACCTGTACTATATAAACCAGCATTGTATAATATTTAAGGAAATATACTTAGAACATTAAGGAAGGACTAGATTCTTGTTCTCAGATACAGAGGAAGTTTATTTACAATACTCTACAGATAACACAATAATTTTAGCTCTCAGTTGGGTGCATAAGGAGAAGAATGGCCAGTAGGAAAAGGGAGGTGATAATGCCATTGTATAAGTCTCTGGTGAGGCCCCATTTGGAATATTGTTTGCAGTTTTGGAGACCACAGCTTCAAAAAGATATATGGAGGATGGAGTTGGTCCAGAGGGCTGCTGCAAAATTGGTTAGTGGGCTTTGTCATAAATCTTAAGGGGACAGACTATGAGAACTTAATATGTGTACTATGCAAGAAATACAGGAGAGAGGGGACATGATAGAGATATTTAAATATCTCTGTGGTGTTAATGTACAGGAGGAGGGTCTTTTTCAAATTAAGGAAAACTCTGGAAGGATGAATTTAAGAGGTGATAGGCTCAGGAGTAATGTAAGAAAATACTTCTGTACAGAAAGGGTGGAAGATACATGGAATAGTCTTCTGGTGAAGGTGGTGGAGATGAAGACTGTTTCTGAATTTAAGATAGTGTGGAGCAGGCATGTGTGAATCTCTTAGGGAGGAGAGGAGAAAGTGGATGGTGTGGAAGAGCAGACTGGATGGGCCATTTGGCCTTTATCTGCCATCATGTTTCTATGTTTCAATTTAGAGATCTTACACAATGGAAACATGCCACAAGATAACTATTGTTAGACAATCTGAATGATTGATTATCCTGGATTAGGAGGAACTCACTCTGATTAAGATCCAGATGTGTTCTTTCTTCTGTCATAGGGGAAAACACCCTCCAGGGATTCAAGACAAAGGTAGACAAGTTCCTGCTGAACCAGAACGTACGCAGGTAGGGCTAGTCTCAGTTAGGGTGCTGGTCTTTGACCAGAGGGCCACCGCGTGAGCAGACTGCTGGGCACAATGGACCACTGGTCTGATCCAGCAGCGGCAAATCTTATGTTCTTATGTTCTTTCTGGTTGGTGAAGGAGGAGTCCAGCAAAGGTCCAGTGAGCTGGGGTAATGTGGTGTGTACTAACTAACCCAATCACAATTCAGGGATAGTGGATATGGAAGCATGAATTTAAGCTTGTTTGATCTGGTTTGGTTGGCCACATGTTTGCTGGCTGATCAGATATTGAATCTTGACAAGATTAAGAGGGTTGTTGTCAGGAAGTCTCAGGTGGCTGGTATTTCTTTTGGTACACCCCAGGAAAACTTGGACATGTCCTCTTTTTAGAGGACTGTCCAGGCTCCCGACAGACTTTCCAAAACCTGGCATTTGTCTGGGTTTTGGAAAGCCACGACAAGCTCCGAATGCATCTGGAGGGCATCTGAGCATGCACGGATGACATCACACACATCCTCGCATGCTCCAGGCCTCCAGACATGGCTGGAGCTTGTCGGGGGAAGAAGGGAGGTGGTTTGTGGGGATGGAACTGGAGGCTAAACTGGGAGGTGTAGCGGCTAAACTGGGAGGGGCTGGAGGCTGAACTGGGAGGGACTGGGGCAGAACGGGGTGGAACCAAATGTAGAAGAGGGTAGGGATGAAGGCAGAACAGGGCAGGGCCATGTGTCTGGATTTTTGTGGCCTGAAAAATGGTAACCCTACCCCAACCTCTTTGTCGTTGTCGTTGGAGACTGCCTCTTCTTGTTGGCCACTGATTGGTTACTTAACTTCTTTTGTTTCAGGATTTCAATTGTCTGAAGGCAGAGGGGGCCAGATTCTTTCAGAGTAGAGTATAAACAATACTTTTTGAAAGTCTTAAATCTGGCAAAATTAATCATATCATGCTACAAATAACTTTGTGGTTGTTATTCAAAAGATTGTCCAACTAACTATGGGAATTTGCCAGACAAATCTTAAGGATTAAAACTGTTCCTTCCTAGAGTTATTATACATCCGGATTTCTCCGGCCATATCTTCTTTTTAGGGGACTGTCCGGGTATCCAGATGTTTTTTTGAACTGGAGGAAGTTTGATTGGGGTTTGGACTCCCTCCGTCCCTCCAGTCCAGCCTCTAGCGTCTAGCCTCATTCCGGAGTCAAGTATGGTTCTCCCCTATCCCCTACTTACCTCCTCCGACACTGTAATTTTAACCTTTGAGCAGCTGGCAGCTTAAGTAACATGAGCCTGCTGCCTTCGGCCTGCCCCAGAAGCCTTCTCTCTACAGCAACTTCCTGTTCCCATGTAGGCAGGCTGCTGCAGAGAGAAGGCTTCCGGAGCAGGCTGAAACCAGCAGGCTCACATCGCTTAAGCTGCCAGCTGCCCAAAGATTGAAATTACAGAGCTGGAGGAAGTAAGTTTTGGACAGGGTAGAGCCATAGTTGAATCCAGGGTGAGGGACTGGAGAGAGAGAGAGGCCTTGCTGGGGGGGAGAGAAAGCACCTGTAGGGGGGTGTTGATGAGAGAGAAGCATCCCTGGGGGAGGAGGGGCGGTTGGAAAAAAGAAAGAAAGAAATAAGCACCCGCAGGACAAGAGGGATTGGAAGGAGAGAGAGAAGCATCCACGGGGAGGAAGGGGGTTGTAAGGAGAGAGAGAAAGAAGCACCCACAGGACAGGGGAGGTTGGAAGGAGAGAGAGAGAAGCACCCACAGGGGGAGGTGGGGGTTGGAAGGGGGGAGAGAGAGAAGCATCTGCAGGAGAGGAATGGGCTGAAAGGGGAGAGAGAGAGACCTGTGTGGTTAAGTACCAATATTCAGCACTTAACTGCCTAAATTAAATGGTCAAATTGGACCGCATAAAAGTTAGTCCTCTTTCTCTGTAACACTTAGGTAATTGAGTGCTGAATATTGCATCTAACTGCATAAGAGATAGTTGACCACATAAACCCAGATATTCAAAGCAGCTGCTTGGACAGACCCGGCATTGAATATCCAGGAATAAATCTGGTGGAGGTCACCTCTCCCTCTAAGCTGAATGGGAGCCCTCCAACTAGTGGGAGTGCCAGTGGGAGGCTCTACATCACTATCCAAGTTTCCAAGTTTATTAAAAATTTGTTATATTGCCTAATCAGGTTTCTAGGCGGTGTACATCATTTAAAAGGTAAAATTAATAAGTATAGACGTTACTGGGTGCTTATTGTACAATGGACAGACTAGTTGGACGAACATATACAAAAGAAAAGAACAAAAAAAGGGAAAACAAGGAGGAAGGGGGAAGAGAGTATAGGATCATCCGGCTGTCCTTAGAAGGACAGTTATATTCCAAAAGCATCACTGAACAAGAAACTTTTTAATTTGGACTTAAAATGAATTAAGGTTGTTTCTTCTCTTAAATAACTTAGGGTGGAGTTTCAGAGAGAAGGGGCGGTAACTGGAAAAATGTTAGAACGCATGGTGTTGATGTGTCTCAGAAATAGAATAGCGAGGGGATTCTATTTGACCGAGGTTGAGGGATCTGAGCAGAGAATAGGGAATAAGAAGTCTGTTAATGAACTCAGGTTGGTTACTGGAGTGAGTCTTGAATTTTAATAATAGGATCTTGTAGGTAATTCTATGTTCAATTGGTAACCAGTGAGCTTTTATCAAAAGGGATGAAACATGGTTGAATTTATTAGCGTGAAATATTAACTTAATATTGTGTTTTCAGTCACTAAGGGCATCCTGTTGAGCTTGCCTGCTCTTTATTACTGAAAACATGATATTGAAATAGTACCCTCCACTGTAGGTAGAGAACTCCCACTCAACTTAGAAAATAGTGGCAGGGACTAGGAAAAAAATGCTCACCACCATCCGATAAATATCTACTCCCAAGTATGTGCCAATGGTAAAGGGGCGTGGTGCATGCATGTTTTGGGCTAGACTAGGGCATGCTTAGAAAATATCAATTTTGATATTCAAAATGATTTAACCTGCCAGAAACAGCCGCTGAGAAGTTAAATCACTTGTTTTGGGACTATCCACTAATTTTCAGTGCCACTTAACTAACGCTGGGTTTTTACTAAACAGCAGTCGAGGTTTCCACTGCAGGCCGGTAAAGTAAGAATTTCTATGAGCGTTGAAGCATTTACCTCACCAGCCTGTGGTGGAAACCTCTAGTGCAATTTAGTAAAAGGAGCCCTAAATTATTGCAGTTGAAAATTAGTGTTTATATTTATTCTTATTTGATGAATTGCCTTTTTGACAAACTAATCAAAATAACGTACAATAAAACAACCACAATAATATCCTCCTCCCCTGTCCCCCGCCTGTCCTCCCTCCCCATCCTCTCCCCTCTGTCCTCTCTTTAAAGTCGCCTTGAGCCTGTATAGGTACGATCGACGTACAAACAGAAGATAAGATTAGATTAGAGACATGGTCTACTGGAAAGGAATGTCATTGCAAGAATAGGACAGTCAAACAATCACACAAAGTAGACAGATACTCAGAATATCTCTCAGAATATTCTAAACATGCAGAGCGTACTTTTTAAAAGAGTAAGATAATACCCCTGCCTTTCTATGGCTCTATACCAGTGGCCCGCAAACTTTCTCAAGCCGCGGCACACTAAAAGTAGTGGCCGTGGCTCGAGGCACCTGGAAGTGCGCGGAGATGACATCACGCTCATGTGTGACATCATCATGTCGATGTCCGCGTATGGCCCTGAGATGCCAATGTGGGGTGCCAGAAGGAAAGAGGGCCAGAGAGAAGGATAGGTGCTGATTGGGTACAGGATGTGCCTCTCGCCACGAGAGGCACATCCTGTAGGCAGTGATCTGGTGCCGGCACCTCTCCTCCTCTCCCAGTGTACTGTGGCACACCTGAAATCTAGGAGGGTACACTAGGGTGCCTTGGCACACAGTTTGAGATACACTGCTCTATACTGTTCCAGGATCCTCTGGCCCTAACAGCTCTCAGATGCTACTGAGAAAAGGTATGTTTTTAAACCTGATTTGAATTTAGATAAAGAAGACTCTGCACATAAGAAAAGGGAGAGCCAGGTTATTCCAAAGAAATGCTAGTTATCGCCTAAATGAAAGCTGGCTATTTTAGAAGCATTATGAGGGTAGAGTCATCACTTGGCCAGTAAAAGTGCCAATCTTCAGCACTTAACTGACCAGAGTAACCACAAAAATGGGATCAAATAAATCAATGTCCTATCTTGAGGTGGCAACCTATGGCTGGTTAAGTTCTGAATACTGATTTATTTGTGGCTGGTTCTGCACAAACCAAATATTCAGAGCCAAAGCTTAGACATGGCCTGGCATGGAATACCTGGGAATAACACTGGCAGTGGTCAGCAAAACGTTCTCTTGTCACTGGCTGAATATTTACCCCCTACCTGTGTGTTCCCCATTTTAGAAGGGGAATAAACATCAATGTCTTAACAGATTGGTGTCGGGATTTACACCTGCTACCAAGCACATTTCGGTTTTGGCAAACTGCTCCTATTGAGCAGCACTCCTCTGGAAGGATTAGAGGAGGTTGCTCGCTTACCGTAATCCCCCAATGGTTTTTGTACCCTCCCAAAAGCCAAACTGGCAAGGGATACCTAACGGTCTCTCTGACAGTGTTGGGAAAATACATATTTATATTTCAAAACTGGCAAAGATAAACCTGTATGTGCTGGCACGCATTTATGTTCTGGTTTTCAACCCATTGAAATGTCCATCTTTTTTTTTTTCTGAAATAGATGTTTATGCCACATGCACTCTGTACACAAATGTCAATTTCTCCTGTATTTTAGAATAGCTCTGACTCGGCATATTCCATTCTAAAATACTAGAAATATCCTTACCTGGATGACTCAGCTCCAGCTTCCATGTCTTTTCTAAAATGAGGCTGCGTGTGTTAGAATATTGCATAAGAAATTCACATTATTTTCACAATATTATCTTTAGCTTTGGACATCCGAAAGTTCATCCTTACTAGACTGTTACAACAAAATGCGTATAATAAAAATGGGAGGAAACCCCCCAAAAAATAGTTCACTTGAATGGGGCAATACTGTGGGCTCCTTTTACTAAGGTGCGTTAGGGCATTAACGCACGGGATAGCGCGTGCTGAATTGCCACACGCGGTAATATTCTGCGTGCGCTAAAAACGCTAGCGCACCTTAGTAAAAGGAGCCCTGTGTATCCCCCCTCCCCCCCATCAGTGATTGTGAGAGATTCATTCATGTCGCTTTTATTTAAAAACAAAAGCATCTCGGTTCAAACTCAACCTTCAAATGCTTGAATTGGTTTTCTTCGGTAAGTTTCCTCCAAGTACAAATATTCAAGGTAGTAAAGAAACCACTAAATCTACAGACATCCATTATTTTTGGCATATATATTTTTCTAATGTCCTCTGTCATTCATATAGACTAGTGCCAATGACTGATGATTGATTGTACCGATACAGTGCATGGGGAGATTCAGTGGCACAGATATGCATAATAGATTAATTAAATAAGGCAAAGTGATGAGTGTATAGTGCAGAAGAAAACTTCCTATAACAAACAGTCCATTTATGAACTCATTGCAATAAATTCACCTTGAATCCATTTGCTGAAAGTATGAGGGGCTTTATTGTTTTTGCTTTATTTTGTGAGTTGTTAGGCTTTTTGGTTTTGTTTTGTTTTTTTTTTTTGGTTTAGATTTTTTAAGTTTTCATTTGAAAATACTGGTTGAAGAAAAACGCCTTCTCTATTTAGCAGCGAATTTCCGCCAGGTTGCCAAACCAAGAGCTTTTGTCGCCGACCTGGGACATTTTTGAATTTGCTTCCTTTTTCCAATTGCAGTTTAGTGGAAGGTGGAATCCCCCTCTGGGTCTAACCTGGCACCTATTTTAAGAAAATTGCCACTGTCTTTATTATTGCTATTAATATTCAAATGTAAAACAAAAATGACATTCACCATGCCAGCATTTTGTAAGCAGGTGTTCCGTATTCCGTATCTGTTCAGTTCCAATTGTCATTTAAGTAATCATGCAACAAATGTGTATTTCCATTTATTGTTTATCAGTGGGTTTAGCCTGTTCGTTCTCTGTTAAATATAAAAAGCAAAGAAAAAAGTGTTTTTAATCTAAACAATCGCACGCACAAGAAAAGTATTGAATTAGCACACGTCTGAAACTTGTGAGCAGTAATGCCCGTCATCAAGACTTCAACTGTGGCTACTGTCCATGCAGGCATCATCCAAACACAATTATTATTCAGATTTAAAGAAAATAACTATTTAAAGGAGAGAGTATTTCTCCCATTTACCTACCTCCTGCTTGGATCACACATCAGCAATCAAACCCTTTAAGGAGTTTCCTATACCTATATGCCCCCTAGATATATCTCATAATGACTATCTGTGTCTGTCCTGTGGGCACAGTTATCAGTCTGTTACATTTTCTGCTACTTTTTCTCTCTCTCTCTCTTCCCCTACACTTTTTAGCTGTTTGATTCAATTTCTCCTTTTGCATAACCAGCATCCCATGTCTTTGTCTCCCTCTTTCTCTTGAACCAACTCCTTGATATGCATGCATTTAAATAAGCCTTTCATTTGTTATATTTTCATTATTATTATTATTTTTTTTAAGTGGGGCAAGTAGCTGGCTTTATATACTGTTAGCTGCATTTTTTTGTACATTTTGTTTACTTCTAAGTTTTCCCCACTTATACCTTTGATAATATTTCTGTGTATGCAATTTTGCTTATCAGAACGCACCAACAGCCTTTTTCTAATATTCACATTTCCCCTTTGGTACAGTCGAGCCTGCTGACAGATCATTCAAATTCAATTGTTTTATGTCTAAGCTGAACAGCTAATTAAAGTAGGGATGATTAACCTGACTGGCAGTGTCGCTCTCTCTCCCTTTCTGTTGCTCTTCCCTTCTCTCTCTCTCTCTCCCTCCCTCCTATTCCAATCAGTCTTTTTCTCACACTCTCTCTCTCTCTTTCTGTCTCTTGCTGTACTGTTTTTTTCCCCCCTAAACGTGGTCTGCTTGCTGATGGCAGAATGGCACTCAGAGATTTGTGCATTGTGTCTGGTTTCCTACGGGCAGGCTGACCCAGTGCCTCTAGGGACTTATCAATAGACCACTCAGAAGAGACAGAGACAGGAGAAAGGAGGAGGGGTGGTGGGGGGGGGGAGAGAGAGAGGAATCAATATCAAGTGTAGAAGGCGCTCCGAAGCCATTTTTTTAAAGAAGTATCGGGACTTAGGTGAGGGTGACAAAGAAGATTTTTTTTTTTTTTTTTTTTTTTTTAAACAGGCAGTGGATGAGGTTCTAATAAATTTGGAAGGAAACTGTTCCCTGTCTTGGGAAAAGGAGAACTCCTGAGCTGATTAGCATTCACAGCAGGTATGAGACATTCACTACCCCTTCTCACTATGTTGCGACCAAAGGCGGAAATGCTGGGGGTGAAGGAGTTTTTGGTGTTTTTTTTTAGGGGAGAGTGGGCATGGATTTTGTTGTTTGTTTGTGTTGTGTGTTGAGACGACAGAGGGGAGGGGTGGAGGACTCTGTGTTTTTGTGATGGGAACAGGAAGCACAGAAGAAGGTGGTGGGGGGGGGAGTCTGTTACTGTCTTTGTGCACAAAGGGGAGGGGGGATCCAAGTTAATTTCTGGCAGGTGGATTTGGACGGGAGTTACTTAACGCTTGACCGCCAGTTTTGAAAAAAAAAAAAAAAAAAAATCCTGCTGTTTCTTATGCCTTTAGAAAGAAACTCCAGGGCTTCCCCCCCCCCCCCCCCCTTTCTCACTCTCTCCCTTTTTTTTCCTCTTCTAACCAGACAGCGGGAGGGTTCCTGGCTCCTGGCCAGCCCCAAAGCCTCCAAGTGTTTTGCACTTGTTTCGGGGAGTCGCTGCCCAGGGAATTTTCAGCATTTTGAGTTGAGAACAAAGAGTTCATTACAAGTGGGGGGGAAAAGGGAAGGGGATGGGGTTGTGTGCCTGGAATTGGGGGGGGGGGTGTTTAATGCCTGATATCGAGTCTTTTAATTTCACTTCTTTCTGTTAGAGAGAAAAGCTGAGTGAGCAGTGGCTATGTGTTATTTGCTAGAACTTACTTCACTAAATAAAAAGTGCATATGCTATTAATTCAAAATTGTTGATTTTTTTTCTAGTCCTTATATATTGATATGGTTTACAAAGTCACTACTGTTGACCTGTATCAACCATTCATTCCAAACAAAAATTCTGCAACCTGACTTCTTAAAAATTCTTCTTTTTAGGGTGGAAGGCATGATAGGGGATAGGATTTGTGAAGGAAAGGAAAGTTTCACTAGGTGCCATTTTTTTTAGGGGGGGAGGGGAGTTGAAAATGACTTAGGAAGATGAGTCCCCTAAAATAGGTCTGTCCACGTGTGCTGCTATTTAAGCATCCCTTGCTAGAGGGACCACTCACATTGAACATTTAAAAAAAAAAAAAATTGTTTCTTTGTAATATTATCCAAACAGGAACTTCTCCAAATCCCACATTTTATAGTGGAAGGATTTTTAAGGAGAAAAACTCTTATTGGGCCAGCTTTATAGGAAAATTAAATGCAGAGAATTCTGCAAACCTCTAACACAAACCTTGTGTAACCCAAACCTTGTGTGTTTGTGTGTATGTATGCCTATACTCGCAGATACATAAATCTGTACATTTGTTTTTTTCATTAACAAGCTAGCATACATATAATTTAACAAATTTAAACTGAAATAGGATATGATGAGGAATATAAGCAATATGGCTTAGCAGCACAGGCCAGAAAGTGGATATTTGTGTTCCTGTCTAGACAGGTATTTAATTGCACAGATATTTGTTTATATAGATTGCTGTATGTTAATAATTCAAATACTCGTAACCATTCTAAGGTCGGCTGCTAGAAACCCACTCCCACTTCTTTAGGATCTGCTCTATTTGAGCTGATGACTGTACAAAAGTCAGTAAGATAGTTTCTGGCAGTGGCCATTGAGAACCCGCAAGTTCTGAGCTCGTGCTGCAAGTTCTCATGCATTTTGCAAGTATAGAAAATTCCATCCTTCAAAATGATTGCCAGATTTTGGAAAAATAGGTTTTCTGTTCCTTTAAAAATGTCATTGGTGCCTAATTTGACAAACATGTTGCACTCTTTCTGAAGATATACTCCAGTTCTGCGTTCTGGGAACTACCTTGAGATATTTATTTAAAGGTTTGATGCACTTTGTAAACACTTTTAGTCAGAGGGATGTTATATTTAATTCAGAGACACAATCACATTCACTCATACGGAAACAGGGTCTTGCCCTTATCAGTGGCACATGCATGTAACGTATGACAAAGTGGTGCTTACTGAAAATTATCAATGGATTTCCCTGAGGTTGGGAGTTGCTGCATTTTCTATGAAAGCTACTTAGGCTGATCCCAGGTAGTCTTCTCGTAGAAGTCTCTTATATAAAAAGCCTCTGAGATTAATCTACTGTCAGGGAGCTTAACGCAATATTGAGTCCCCCATTTTGCAGGGCAGCATTCAGAAAGAAGGAAACTTGTCAAGCGTCATTCTTTTTGATTGGCATTCTAGAGGCAACAGACACCTTTATATTTTTAGCAGAAGTATGAAAGTTATTGCATTTTCTTGGGGGGGGGGGGTTTCTTTTGGATGGGATAAAGTAATTCAGGAAAGCCAACAGAAAAAAAGGGGCAGAGAAAAGTTGATACTGGAAGTTTTTCATCCAGGATATTTGCTTCCTGAAACTCTTTATAGATGAAAGCTGTGATGTTCTCACTTGGCATCATCATGTTTGGTGGGGTTTCTTTTTCCCTTTGCCTAATTTGGGGTAAAAGAAGAATGAAGCCAAGGTTCACTGGATTCAACAAATCCCTCTTCCAAATGAACAAGGAGGTATCCTCAGCTGTGTCATACTGTTGCCAACGCACAGTGAACGACCATAACTGTCTTTGTGGCGTTCTTCATGAAACTGACCTGAGAGTAACATTTTCACAGTAGAAAAGAAAAGAAGAAAGGAAATTGGGAAGAAAAGCTCTTTGAGCAGTAACACACTGGCTCTTTCTTTTTCAAGGCAAATCTGCTCCAGTTCTTGGCTACATGTCCTCTGCTATCAGATATCAGCTGACTTTTTGGTTGAACTTTCTTTAGGAAAACATGGCCTGTGAGGACACTTTTTTTTCTCTCTCTCTCTCGTCCTCTTTTTTCCTGTCTCCTTAAGTATTTCAGACTCTGTTAGATTTCCATATGATCTTTTGCCTAAGTGATTGCTATTCTTGGAATGCATTTTTCCTCTGTCTGTTTACTATCAAAACAAAGCCTTTTCTTAAACCTTATTCTGGATTTCTTATCTTTATATACATTTTTTTTTTTTTTGTATGATCTGGTTCATAGACTTCATTCTTTTTCTACTATTGCCATCCATTTTAATGACTCTTTTCCGTTCCATCTTTTCTTGCTAAAACTGAGTATAATCAATGGTGCCTTCAAACCTGTTGATAGTAGCACATAAAGAACCGTACCCTGCAGTTGCATCACTCTTTGACCCATATAGCTTTCAATTACTTATTTTTAGTTTTACACATTATCCTCACAATTTGTGTAATCTTTGTGTGCAACAGAAACTCTTTAGTTTCTAATTTTCCTTCTCATTTACTGGTATTAAAATCTGTGGTGTGTAAAATCGCAGATTAGCACAGGGCAAGCAAGAGGAACAAACTTACATCATAGGAAATATCTTTGTTCACAGATCTTGTGATGAATGGTTAGAAAAGGGAAAAATACATTACAGTTTTATGGTCATTTGCTTATATTCTGGTTATCTATTGCTGGTATTTTCCTCCATGCAGTGCATAATGTGTATTATGCAATGTCTTGCATAATATACTATATCTGAAGTGGCAGATAAGTGTCAGTGAATCTTTGTTGCATCACTTAATCCAGACAGTACCCCGATCTGCTCACCACTGAATCCTGTATTGCTGTTTAGATATGGCAGAGTTCTCCTCGAGTGAAGGAGTAATTCTTAAATAAGATAATGTCTGCCAGATCCTAGATAGCTAGAACCAGGAAGTTTTCTAAATATTAAGGGAATATTAGGTCAGAGTTCAGAACAGAATCTCAAGTAAAAATTTTCATTTATATATCTATATATATATAGGGTCTGTGTTCAAGATAGGGCCCATGAAAGATCAGGCACTGTATTATTAAGAAATATTAGAAACAAAAGAACCTGGTAATGGTCAGTGTCTTCAACAATTCTACAAAGTTGCTGTTTTCCCTAGCCAATGTGATAACTCGACATTCCAATAAAATTGGGAAAAGTTATTTTTAGGCCTTTATCGAAAGAAATTATACAAGGGGGTGCTAAAAGTTCTTAGCTCAGCCAAGAAGAGATTGGCGTGGATATGGTTCAATCGATGATCTGAAACAATGTCAAAACATAGCATTTCATTGCTGCAAATTGCCACTTAATAAAATAAGATAAGTTTAAGTTTTATTAGGATTTTGTATACCGCCTATCAAGGTTATCTAAGCGTTTTTTACAATCAGGTACTCAAGCATTTTCCCTCTCTGTCCCGGTGGGCTCACAATCTATCTAACGTACCTGAAGCTATGGAGGATTAAGTGACTTGCCCAGGGTCACAAGGAGCAGCATGGGGTTTGAACCCACAACCCCAGGGTGCTGAGGCTGTAGATCCAACCACTGCGCCACACACTCCTCATAACACTCTTTTCAGCTACAAAATAATGCTCAGAATTTAGGAAGTTGGTTGGCTGGGCTGAGAACTTTTCAGCACCTCCCTGTAGTGTATACAGTATATTCTACATATTTAGAAGTAATAATGCTTAGCTTACTCTATGAGTAGCACCATTTGACTAGGTCAGGCTTGGCAGCTCTGTTTCTATCCTTATCTCTAGCAGCACCTACAGTAAAGCTGCAAGGCAGAAATGTCAAATCACCAGCCTGCAACAACAGATGCATTTTTGAATTTGTAATCTTTAAGTATGTTTCATTTTTCTAAATATTTGGAAATATATAAAGTGCATTGTTTTTTTACAAATGCACATAGAGACTTTTACAGTGATTTTTGTGATGTCCTAGTTACTTAAGATTAGAGGCATTATCTTTAAACATAATCAGGGTCATTATAATAATTTCCAAAGAATCTAGATAAAGGCCTAATCTTGAAAAATGACTCAGCTGTGTATAATAACGTTATATAGTACATGGATCATTTGATATAGATTACAGTGGGAGAAGGTCAATACCTTAGATATTAATGCTTGAATTTCTATCCCCTCAAGGTTCAATCTCATTTGTGTGCATTTTAGGCCAACTTATATTTTTCATCATATAAATACACGCAGAAAGGATTTATTTATAATGCTTTCCATCTCTTTCACTAGTACATACATTTTTCTAGGTTTATGTATTGGTCGCGTTGTCAATCATCCTCCCAAAAACATGTTTCTGAGCTTATCACAATAAGCTCAGAAACATGTTTTTGGGAGGATGATTGACAACGCGACCAATACATAAACCTCCTTTTACTAAGTCACAGTAGAGATTTCTGCCGTGGCCTGGAGCGCTAAATGCTATGGCGCTGCTCTGGCACTCATATGAGTATCAGAGCATGTAGCGTCCGGGGCCGCGGTAGAAACCTCTATCGCGTCTTAGTAAAAGAGGGCCTTAATGACTGATTTTTGTTTCCTCAGGGTGCACTTTTGGTATACCACCAACACTTTACTTTGGGCTCCTTTTACTAAATGGCGACAGAGGTTTCTACCGTACGCTCTAACGCTCATAGGAATTCTTTAACCATCGGAGCATTTAGCTCGCTGGCCCGCGGTAGAAACCTCTACCGTGTTTAGTAAAATCCAGTGTTTATTATTGAGGAACCTCTTTACTAGGCTAAATTAGTTCTTTAATGTGGCTTTTTACATGCACTAACAGTGTAACACATTAACTGTTAGTGCATACTAATTGGTGTGTTAAATAGTGAAGGCAGGATATTGGAGATTTTTTTCATACCTCAGAAAATGTATTATTAAAAAAAAGGAAAAATACAGTTTGTATGTCTATAGAACCCATTCTAGTTCAGCTCAAGATATCTGGTCTGGTTTGCCCGAGGTATGGCTCTCCTCCTGATATCTGTGCATTTGTTTTTAAGGGGTTTCAAGAAATACGAGGGGCTGCTGAAAAGTTCTCAACCCAACCAACAAAGTTGGGGCAGTCTCCATCGAGGGCTATACAGTGAGGGCTAGATTCTCAAAACTTAAGGCTGCCTTTAACGCAATCGCTAAACTGGTTCCAGATGGTATAGCCTGCATGCATTTTAGCGGTAGATTATCAAAATGGCTTATGGCGGTCTTTTGCAAGCTTTCTACCAGTCTCCAACACTGCCATGCAAATGGCCTCTTCAGTATTTAAATGAGCATGCTGGTGGACTCTTCAACATCGCCAAGTCATTCTCCAAGAGCAGCGTCAGCTTTTGGCGACAAAAAATCTGCAACTGGTCTGGGGGTGCCGGTACAGAGCCAGTATTATGAAAAGTGCATCTCACGGCGTGTGTTTTGACTGTGGCTAATGAAACAGAATAAAAAGTACATGAGTCAAATAAATTATAGTTTCTCTTTTTTTTTTTAGGGGGAGTGGTAAAAGCACAATTCTTGAACACATGTATTATAGCCCTATCTTATGAATTATAGTAGTTTTTGTGGAAGCAGAACCATGTCATATGTGCGCTTGTTAAAAGTCAACATTGTATCTCCCCTCCTGCCACCAAGCAACACAACACTCAACAGCCCCCCAGCAGTGGGAGAGATGGCCACTCTCTCCTGGCGTCAAGCAACACACACCCCTCGGCAGCAGGAGAGAATCCCATTCTATCCCACCCTAATGCAACACACACAACCCCCGCCCCCTCCCCCCCTTGTATCTGGCAACCCTCATCCTCTCCCCGTTACCTTCCTTAGATGGCTGGCTGGAAGGATGCCTACTCCCTCCGGCCAGCAGGCCTGCCTCTTCAAAATGGCAGGTCTTCCCCTCCCCAGTGCATCCTCCTGGGGAGGGGCCTTAAACAACCTATGCCAATCAGAGCCTGAAGCCCTTCCTCGGATACACCGGAGAGGAGCCTAAGACTCTTATTGGCCCAGACACCTAAGGCCCCACCCATAAGAGGAGCCATGAACAACCTGGGTCAATCAGAACCTCAGGCCCCTCCCCAGTGTATCCCAGGATGCACTGGGGAGGGGAAGGCCCACCATTTTGATGAGGCAGGCTTGCTGGCCAGAGGAAGTAGGCATCCCTCTGGCCAGATATCTAAGTAAGGTAAGGGAGGAGAGGGCAGGGGTCATCAGAAGCATGGGGGGGTTGCATGATGGCAGGAGAGTGTGGACATCTCTCCTGCTGCCGAGGGGGTGTTGAGGGGGTGTTGCTTGGTGGCGGGAGAGTTGGGCACCTCTCCCACTGCTGGAGGGAGGGGGGGTGTTTGGTGGCAGAAAAGAGCAGGCATCTTTCCCCCTCCTAAGGGAGTGTTGAGGAGTGTTTCTTGATGGTGGGAGAGAGTGGGCATCTCTCTCACTGCCGGAGGGGAGGGGGTTGTTTGATGCAGGAGAGAGTGGGCATCTCTCCCGCTGTCGGTTGGAGGGTTGCTTGACTTTGGCGGCTCAATTTGTTGTTGGGTTGTGGGGGTTTTTTTTGCATTTATTCTGCACGTTCCCATTGCTATGACCAGCGATGGGCACATGAAAATTTAGCGAATCTTCACTACTCTCTGCATGAGCATTTTTTGGAGAATGACTTGCTTTTTTAAAATCGCTGCTATAACGGCTGCAACAGCGGCTCATTGGTTTTTAATGCAAATTTTTGAGAATCTAGGCCTTAGTCCAGTGATTTTCCACTTTTTTCATTCTGTATTTTTTTGACAAAATGAAAAAAAGTGGAAAACTACTGGACTAAGTATATAACCTTTGATGTAGACTGCCCCAACTTTGTTGAGCTGAGAACTTTTCAGCAGCCCCTCATATACAGTAGGTTGTTGTAGTGGAATAATTTATTCATAGGATTTACCTGTAGTTTTGTTAGGTTGGTATCCTCACAATGGTGGGCTCATGCAATATAACTGAATCAGTTGAGGATGTGGCTTAAGTTTTTGGCATAACTCTTTTCTTTAGTGAAAATATTGGCATTTATGTTGTGCATTTTGTCATTTTTTCAGAAAATACTTTAATAAAATATGATATTTTTTTTTACTATCTAAGGCAGAAAATGCCATTTATAGATGGGGCCTACACCTTACATAACGTGGCAGATAGCATAGAGTACTTAACACCCCTCAAGGCGTAGCTAATTGAATTTCATATTATTGACTATGATGCTAATGCATGGTGGTGACCTTTTATCTGCATTAAATGCATAATAGCCTTTTCAAAAGTACTGGAATTCTCTAAACAGGTATTATAGAGAATTTGCAGTTACTATACAGTTACTGCACAGAAACTGCAAAATCTTTGTACATGTTAGTAGACAGAGGCCTAGTTGAACATGAAATATAGTATAAATTATTTTTTCTAGGGAAGCAAAGACAGCAATTTTCGGTGTATTTTATCTAGCAAAAACTATTGGCTTCTTTTACTAAACAGTGGTAGAGGCTTCTACTGTTGGCCGGCGAGGTAAATTCTCCGATGCTCATAGGAAGTCTAAACTAAACTAAACCTTAGGCTTATACAGTGTTCCCCGGTCATTCGCAGTTCGCTGTTTGCGGTCCCAGTCATTCGTGGATTTTCCGACCCCGAATGACCGGGCAGGAGAGGGCAGCCGAAGCGGCAGGAGAGAGCAGCCAGAGCGCCAGCGAGTGAAGGAAATCACTCGCGGTATGCTCCGATCGCCTCTTCCTGCACTAAAGTCGGGCCTCACCAATCAGGAGCTGCTTGTCAAAGCGTGTCAAAGCGGAATTTACAACTTTGAAAATAGCCAAGTTTTCAGATGTTTTTGAAATGGTTGGAAAGAGCCCAGATCGCGCAGTTGAATAGGAAAATTATTCCACAGCTCAGTAATTTTGAAAAGTAGAGACTTCCCTAATTTGCCAATGCAGGTAAGTCTATGAGCTTCTGAGCACGACAGAAACCTCTACCGCCATTTAGTAAAACCCAATTATTGTTATTATCACAGTCCAGCCTCTGTGTATTCCCAGTGCACCTACTTTTACCTTCTGGAATAAATATACTTGCTGATTTAGCACTTGTTCATCTTCCAAGGAAAGTGAGTGTGCAGGGTAACAACATGTGTACTTTAGCTGCTGAAGAATATTGAAGAAAGATCAGGGAACTGAATGTGCATACATGTGCAAGTCATTTTTCCTCCTTTGATATAATAGAGGAAAACCCAGTTATAAAGTTGTTATTAATTTGTCTTTCACTTACCACATTGTTGAAATCAGCTCTAGCATTTGTTTGAATTGTATATATTGTATAAGCACAGAGATGCAGTCTTTAATATCCCCCCCCCCCCCTTTACAAAACCACGATAGTGGTTTTTAGCACAGGCCGGCGCGCTAACTATTCTGCACTGCTCTGGACACTTAAAGAGTTCCTATGAGCGTCGGGAGCAGCGCAGAGTATGTAACGTGCTGACCTGCACTAAAAACCACTATCACAGTTTTGTAAAAAGTGGGGGGAAAGTGCCAGAAGAATTATTGTATGTTCTGTATCTTTCCAAATTCGGCATTGTAGATTAACTTGTATTTTGCCGGAAATATTTCAGGCCTATATGTCTCTGATAGCAGGACAAGCGGACTGTGGGCCAGATTCTCTAAGCTTCAACACCACAGTAAAAAAAATACCACAGTGTGAGCAATTTTTGTTTTACTGGCGATTCTCAGCACATAGCATGCAAATTATATGCGTGCTATGTGTGCGTAAACTTGCCGGTAAAGGTGGGGAGGAACTGTGCTCAGAAGAAAAATCGCCAGCACAGCTCCTCCTCTGCCTGTCTGCCTTCCTGTAAAAACCCCCAAAATGCAGCCTCTGGTCTCCCTTCCTGAACTGGCAAGCAGGGAAAGCAGGGGCTTCTTTTTTAATGGGTGCAGCTGTTGAGTGTGCACAGCACACACACAAGAGCTGCGCCTATAAAAAAAGAAATCCCCCCTTGACAGCAAGCTCCTCCCCCCCCAACAGCCCTACACAACACTAAACCTGGTAGTCTAGTGGGCCATCCTCCTCCAACCCCTCCTCTGACCCCTGGTACCCACCTGACAGCAAGCCCCACTCCGGCATCAAGTTCCCTTCCCGACAGCCCCCCACCACACCAAGCCTGGTGGTCTAGTGAGCCGTCCCCTCCGACTCCTCCATACCTGTTTAGAAAACCGGCAGGAAGGATGCTCACTCTCTCGTGCCAGGAGGTCCACCTCTTCAAAATATCGGGCCTTCTCCTTCACGGTGCATCCTGGGATGCACCCAGTGAGGGGCCTAATGCCCTGATTGGCAAGGCTCATAGGACCTGTGCCAATCAGAGTCTTAAGCCCCTCCTTCCCAGTGCATCTCAGGGTGCACCATGAAGGGGGTCTAAGGCCCTGATTGGCCCAAGCGCCTAAGGCCCCTTCCAGAGGAAGGGGAAGACTTGCCATTTTGAAGAGGCGGGCCTGCCGGAGGGAGGGAATATACCTCCTGCCGATCTTCTAAAAAAGGTAAGAGGGGGTGTTGCAGGGGGGATGGTACACTAGACAACCAGGCTTGGTGTGGTGAGAGGTTATCAGGGGATCTTACTCTCAGAGGGGTCCCCAAACCTGCGGCAGCAAGGAGTGAGCTTCCCTCCTGCCGTTCTATATGGGGTAGTGAGTGCATCAGTGGAGGGTGTATTGGTGGGGGGTGGTAATGGCTGTACACAATTTTGTACACAATATTCTAAATGAGTGTCACCAGAGTCTTATACAGGGGCATCAATACATCCTTTTTCCTACTGGCCATACTTCTCCCTATGCAACCTAGCATCCTTCTGTCGTTCGCCGTCACCTTTTCAACCTGTTTGGCCACCGTAAGATCATCACATACAATCACACCCAAGTCATAAGAACATAAGCAGTGCCTCCGCTGGGTCAGACCATAGGTCCATCCCGCCCAGCAGTCCGCTCCCGCGGCGGCCCGAACAGGTCACGGCCTGTCTGAGTCACCAGAAGGGGCCCCCTTGCCACCTTGGTTTCCCATTGAGTCCTATCTTCCCATCGAAGTCCTAACCCTCCGGTCTTGCACATGCACGACCTGGTTGGATTTCTATACTTATTACCTGGTTAGCTTTCTATACCTGTGTTACATCCCAGCACCTCTCTCAGTATCCCACGATCCCCCTATCCCTCAGGAATCCGTCCAATCCCTGTTTGAATCCTTGTACCGTACTCTGCCTGATCACTTCCTCCGGTAGCGCATTCCAAGTGTCCACGACCCTTTGGGTGAAAAAAAACTTCCTTGCATTTGTTCTGAACCTATCTCCCTTCAGTTTCTCCGAATGCCCCCTCGTGCCTGTTGACCCCTTCAGCCTGAAGAATCTGTCCCTATCCACCCTCTCTATGCCCCTCATGATCTTGAAGGTCTCTATCATATCTCCCCTGAGCCTCCTTTTTTCCAGAGAGAAGAGCCCCAGCCTATCCAACCTCTCGGCGTATGGGCAGTGTTCCAGCCCTCTTACCAGTTTCGTTGCTCTCCTTTGGACTCTCTCAAGTACCGCCATGTCCTTCTTGAGGTACGGCGACCAATATTGAACGCAGTATTCCAGATGTGGACGCACCATCGCTCGATACAATGGCATGATGACTTCCCGCGTCCTGGTTGTTATGCCCCTCTTTATGATGCCCAGCATCCTGTTGGCTTTTTTCGAGGCTGCTGCGCACTGTGCAGATGGCTTCAGTGATGCATCCACCAGCACACCCAAGTCTTTCTCAAGACTGCTGTCTCCCAACAATGCCCCCGCCCAATTTGTAGTTGAACAACGGGTTCTTTTTCCCTATATGCATGACCTTGCATTTTTCCACGTTAAAGCGCATTTGCCATTTGTTTGCCCAGTCTTCCAGCTTGTCCAGGTCCCTTTGCAGGTCCTCACACTCCTTCCTGGACCTAACTCTGCCGCACAGTTTGGTATCGTCTGCAAATTTTATAACCTTGCACTTTGCCTCCTTTTCCAGGTCATTGATAAATATGTTGAAGAGTAACGGCCCCAGCACCGATCCCTGTGGCACACCGCTCGTGACTCCCCGCCAGTCAGAGTATTGTCCCTTTACTCCGACCCTCTGCAGTCTACCCGACAACCAGTGCTCGATCCATCTGTGCACATCCCCTCCCACCCCGTGGTTCCACAGCTTCCTAAGCAGCCTTTCATGTGGCACCTTGTCGAAAGCCTTTTGAAAATCAAGGTAAATGATGTCTATAGGTTCCCCATTGTCCACCCGACTGCTTATTCCCTCAAAGAAGTACAGAAGGTTCGTTAAGCATGACCTTCCCTTACAGAATCCATGCTGGCTTGTTCTCAGTAGGCCATATCTCTCGATGTGCTCGCAAATACCGTCCTTGATCATAGCTTCCACCATCTTCCCTATAATTGAAGTCAGGCTCACCGGCCTGTAGTTCCCGGGGTCACCCCTCGATCCCTTCTTGAAGATAGGTGTGACATTCGCCGATTTCCAGTCCTCTGGTACCTCTCCAGTTTTCAAGAATAGGTTGCAAACATGCTGGATTGTCCCGCTCTTCCGTCTTGCACATAAGTTCTTCACCCTCTAAACCAGGGGTGCCCAACACGTCGATCGCGATCGACCGGTCGATCGGGAAGGCAACGCCAGTCGATCTCGTGTTGCCGTTCCAATCGGCCGGCCGATCAGCCTTCCTCTCCCCAAGGTTCCCCACCGGAATCTCCCCAAGGTTCCCCACGCACACACATTCTTGCTGCGCCCTTCCTGCCCGACTGCCAGAACCCGTCTTCCGACTGGGGGATGAAGTCACTTCCTTCGGGAGAAGGCGGGAGGGAGGTCTAGGGAAGTCACGACCCTTGAGAGCTGAGCGCCGGCTGCCCCTGGCGGAATTGACAAGCCAGACTGGAGAAAGGCGGTCGAGAGCAGGAGGTGCTCTGCCCAAAAATGCCGGAGCTGCTGCTGCTGCTCTGATGTCTTGAGCCTGAAAATGGGAAGTTGAGTGTCGTGCTAAAAAGAGACTGGAACGGCTCTCATGGAAGACTGGCTTTTTTTCTTTTCTTTTCCTCGGCCTTGGGGATCCAGAGATTTGGGCCTGCAGAAGCCTAACGCTGACCAGCATTCCTCTCCCCGACATCAATTCTTACATCGGAGAGGAATTTCTGGGCCAGCCAATCGCTGCCTGGCTGGCCCGGAACTTCCTCTCCGACATCAGAATTGAAGGGGAGCAGAATGCTGGTCAGTGCAAGGCTTCTGCATGCAGAGCTTGGGGGGCGATGGCTTGGAGGCCTGTTCCCCGGTGGCGATGGCAAACCTAGTGGCTTGGGGGAGGGCAGGGAGAAAGAAACAAAGGGGGCAAGCAGGGAGACAGAAAGAAAGTGGGCATGGAGAGAGGGAGAGAAAGAAAGAACAGGAGGCAGGGAGAAAGAAAGAAAAAGTTGGGGGAGAGAATGAGGTATGGAAGAGAGAAAGCATATAGGAGGTTGAAAGAAGGAGTGGGCTGAAATCAGAAGATGTCAGAAGAAGTGCAGCCAGTGTGAAGTGAGAAGAAGTCAGAAGAAGAAAGTGCAACCAGAGACTCATGAAATCATCAAACAAAAGTAGGAAAAATGATTTTATTTTCAATTTAGTGATCAAAATGTGTCTGTTTTGAGAATTTATATCTGCTGTCTATATTTTGCACTATGGCTCCCTTTTACTAAACCACAATAGCGGTTTTTAGCGCAGGGAGCCTATGAGCGTCGAGAGCAGCGTGGGGCATTCAGCGCAACTCCCTGCGCTAAAAACTGCTATGTGGTTTAGTAAAAAGGGAGGGGTTATATTTGTCTATTTTTGTATGGTTGTTATTGAGATGACATTGCATAGAGTCATCTGCCTTGACCTCTTTGAAAAAAAACCCGGAATATGAATGATAATTAACATTTTCTCTGCCTTTCAGTGTACTTTGTGGGGTTTTAAAAAATTTTTTATTGTTGGTAGATCATTTTGACTTGCTCATTTTAAAAGTAGCTCGCAAGCCCAAAAAGTGTGGGCACCCCTGCTCTAAACTGTACCGTTCCCACTTGTTTTTGCAGCCCAAATGCATGACCTTGTATTTCTTAGCATTAAATTTTAGCTGCCAAATTTCAGACCATTCTTCAAGCTTCGCCAGGTCTATCTTCATGTTATTCACACCATCCGGCGTGTCTACTCTTGCAGATTTTAGTATCATCCGCAAATAGGCTAATCTTACCCGACAAACCTTCAGCAATATCATTTATAAAAATGTTAAATAGAACAGGCCCAATAACAGAACCTTGAGGCTCACATGACTGGTAACATCCCTTTCCTCAGAGTGATCTCCATTAATCTCTACCCTCTGTTGCTTTCCACTTAACCAGTTCCTGACCCATCCCAAGGGCACTCAGTTTATTTATTAGACATCTGTGTGGAACACTGTCAAAGGCTTTGCTAAAATCTAAATACAACACCTCTAGAGCACATCCTCTATCTAATTCTCTGGTCACCTAGTCAAAAAAAATTGATCAGATTTGTCTGCCTCTAGTGAATCCATGTTGCCTCTAGTCCTGTAATCCACAGGATTCCAGAAACTTGACCATTCTCTGTTTTAAAAGCGTTTCCATTAATTTGCTTACCACAGAAGTCAGACTTATCGGCTTGCAATTCCCTACTTCTACCTTACTTCTACTTTTGTGGAGAGGTTCACATCTGCCCTTCTCCAGTCCTCCAGTACTACTCCCAACTCTAGAGACTCATTGAAAAGGTCAGTCAGCAGAGCTACCAGAACTTCTCTAAGTTCCTTCAGCACACTCGGATGTACACCATCCGGCCCCATTGCTTTGTCTAACTTTATTTTAGCTAGCTCCTCACAATCAAAACCCTCTGAAAATTGATCAGGGTCTATTACTCCTCCATCCCTATTCATGTTTGTCTTCTGTGTTCCTGATCCTGGCACTTCAGCCATGAACAAAGAACAGAAATATTTGTTAAGCAATTTGGCCTTTTCTTTATCAGCTTCTACATATTTCTCCTCTTCACCTATGAGTATCACAGTGCCACTTTTGCACTTCTTCCTATCACTAATATATCTCAAAAATGTATTGTCTCCCCATTTTACCGTGTCAGCTAATTTTTCTTCCATTTGTATCTTTGCTTTCCTGACTACACGACCAGCCTCTCTTAACTTTTCCAGCTATTTTTGCCTGTCTTCCTCTTTCTGCGACCCGCTTAGTCTATTCTAGAGATCCCGTTCCTAATGACCCATCTCCTTAACTCTACCCTCTTAGGGATCCCACATGGGCATCCCATTTACTCTTAAAATCTTGCATGCTGTTGGCCTCAATTACCTTCACCGGCAGCTCGTTCCAATGGTCAACCACTCTTTTGGTGAAGAAATACTTCCTAGTGTCGCCATGAAATTTCCCTCCCCTGAGTTTGAGCTGATGCCCTCTTGTGGCTGAGGGTCCCTTGAGAAAGAAAATATCTTCCTCCACCTCGATACGTCCGGTGATATATTTAAACGTCTTAATCATGTCTCCCCTCTCCCTACGTTCTTTGAGAGAATACAGCCGTAAATTGTTCAGTCTCTCTTCATATGAGAGATCCTTGAGCCCCGAGACCATCCTGGTGGCCATCCGTTTGCCCAGAACACATTGTAAGGGCAAAAATTTACTGTCCTAAGATTCATTGCATAAAACGGGATCTGAGCTAAAATGGCATGAAATAATGGTAAAATATCATGTCTTAATGGTGACCCACTTTGATAACTACAGTATGCCCCTAAGTGGTGTCTTTCAGCAGTGTCACCATTGCTTCAGGATATACTGGCTGGTTCATGGACATTGATTTTGGTTTGACTACATTATTTAGAAAAGGGAAAGGAGACAAACATATAAAAAAAAAATTATAATCAGAAATGAGAGATCTATTACAACACCAAAACTATGTTATTTGAAGAGGGGTATTTTCGATATGACATCCAAATTTGAGCTTGGAAGTTTTGTTGAAGACACACAAAATTCAACAACAAACATGACCATTTTCAAAACAGAAAAATGTCCATCTTTTTGTTTCAAATATGGTCATTTCTCAGATGTGCTTGCCTTCAATGCATCTATCTTTTTGAACCATTTTCGGGTGGAAACGCATCCAAAAGAAAAATACACAAAAGAAGCCATTGGGATATACTAGGGACTAGCATTTTTAGTAAACTGGTCACACAAACATCCCAGGAGAGCACTGGGGTACCTTAAGGGGTACTACAGTGAGCAACATATAAAAAGACCCAGATACACATCTCAACATAACCCTGTTATACCGTATTTTCGCGGATATAACGCGCACCATTGTAAAACGCGCACAGGGGTATAGCGCGCAGAAATCACGATGATATGTACAAAAACTTTTCTATACCGCGCTCAGGCATATAACGCGCATGCTGCCCGACTCTCCTCTGGCCACCCCGACTCTCCTCTGGCCACCCCGACTCTCCTTTCGCCCTCCCCGACTCTCATCTGGTTGCCCCGACTCACCCTGACTTTCGGTGCACTGCCCCGACTCTCCTCTGGTTGCCCCGACTCACCCTGACTTTCGGTGCACTGCCCCGACTCTCCTCTGGTTGCCCCGACTCACCGTTCACCCGCCCTGACTTTCGGTGCACTGCCCCGCCTCTCCGTGCCTGTCCCCCTTGAAGTCCTGTCCCCCCTTGAAGGTCTGCCTGTCCCCCTTGAAGATCTGCCTGTCCCCCCTTGAAGTCCTGTCCCCATCCTGAAAGCCTGATGCCCCCCCTCGACGTCCGATTCTTCTCCCCCCTCGGCAGGACCACTCGCACCCCCACCCCGAAGGACCGCCGACTCCCCGACAATATTGGGCCAGGAGGGAGCCCAAATCCTCCTGGCCACGGCGACCCCCTAACCCCACCCCGCACTACATTACGGGCAGGAGGGATCCCAGGCCCTCCTGCCCTCGACGCAAACCCCCTCCCCCCAACCACCCCCCCCCCCCAAGAACCTCCGCCCGTCCCCCAGCCGACCCGCGACCCCCCTGGCCGACCCCCACGACACCCCCACCCGCCTTCCCCGTACTTTGTGTAGTTGGGCCAGAAGGGAGCCCAAACCCTCCTGGCCACGGCGACCCCCTAACCCCACCCCGCACTACATTACGGGCAGGAGGGATCCCAGGCCCTCCTGCCCTCGACGCAAACCCCCCTCCCTCCAACGACCGCCCCCCCCAAGAACCTCCGACCGACCCGCGACCCCCCTGGCCGACCCCCCCACCCCCCTTCCCCGTACCTTTGGAAGTTGGCCGGACAGACGGGAGCCAAACCCGCCTGTCCGGCAGGCAGCCAACGAAGGAATGAGGCCGGATTGGCCCATCCGTCCTAAAGCTCCGCCTACTGGTGGGGCCTAAGACGCGTGGGCCAATCAGAATAGGCCCTGGAGCCTTAGGTCCCACCTGGGGGCGCGGCCTGAGACACATGGTCGGGTTTGGCCCATGTGCCTCAGGCCGCGCCCCCAGGTGGGACCTAAGGCTCCAGGGCCTATTCTGATTGGCCCACGCGCCTTAGGCCCCACCAGTAGGCGGAGCTTTAGGACGGATGGGCCAATCCGGCCTCATTCCTTCGTTGGCTGCCTGCCGGACAGGCGGGTTTGGCTCCCGTCTGTCCGGCCAACTTCCAAAGGTACGGGGAAGGGGGGTGGGGGGGTCGGCCAGGGGGGTCGCGGGTCGGTCGGAGGTTCTTGGGGGGGGACGGTCGTTGGAGGGAGGGGGGTTTGCGTCGAGGGCAGGAGGGCCTGGGATCCCTCCTGCCCGTAATGTAGTGCGGGGTGGGGTTAGGGGGTCGCCGTGGCCAGGAGGGTTTGGGCTCCCTTCTGGCCCAACTACACAAAGTACGGGGAAGGCGGGTGGGGGTGTCGTGGGGGTCGGCCAGGGGGGTCGCGGGTCGGCTGAGGGACGGGCGGAGGTTCTTGGGGGGGGGCGGTCGTTGGGGGGAGGGGGTTTGCGTCGAGGGCAGGAGGGCCTGGGATCCCTCCTGCCCGTAATGTAGTGCGGGGTGGGGTTAGGGGGTCGCCGTGGCCAGGAGGGTTTGGGCTCCCTCCTGGCCCGATATTGTTGGGGAGTCGGCGGTCCTTCGGGGTGAGGGTGCGAGTGGTCCTGCCGGGGGGGGGATGTATCGGACGTCGGGGAGTCGGCCGGGCAAGAGGGCTTGGGCTCCCTCTTGCTCCGATCGTGGATGCGGGTGCGGGTGGGAGCGCGTGCGAGCGGTCGTTCGGGGTGGGGGTGCGAGCGGTCCTGCTGGGGGGGTGAATCGGGCGTCGGGCGGGGTGGGAACTATGTTTAAAAACTTTTGTATACCGCGCTCAGGCATATAACGCGCGAGGGGTATGCGCGGTACGTAAAATCACGTATAACGCGCGCGTTATATCCGCGAAAATACGGTAGTTATGATGAGCCCTCCAAAACCTATTGAACCCACCCAAAACCTACTGAACCTTATGCCTGCAGTTGTCCCCTATATGTAGGTACAGTGGGATTTCAGTGGGTTTGGAAGGCTCACATAAGGGATTGAGACTTATATATTGCCTTTCTGTAGTTTTACAACCACATTCAAAGTGGTTTATATACAGATAATTCAAGCATTTTCCCTATCTGTCCTGGTGGGCTCACAATCTGTTATATGTACCTGGGGCAGTGGGTCACAAGGAGCAGTGTGGGTTTGAACCCACAACCTCAAGGTGCTGAGATTGTAGATCTAACCACTATGCCACACTCTCCATTAGTGGCGTAGTTAGAGTGGAATATGGGCTTGAGTCCCCAATCTCTATGGTTGACTACACCACAGCAGGGGCAAAACTACTTCAGGAACCTGATTGCTGCTCTACTAGGACTGGCCATAATATCTGAAACTATCATATAGGCAGGTACGCACTGTTTCATTCACATCTTTGGGGTGGGTGGGAGGTGGTCAGTGACCACTGGGGGAGTGCTTTTATCTCTCCAGTGGTCATCTGGTCATTTTAGGCACCTTTTTGGCACTTATTTATTGTTAAAACAGGTCTAACCCCAAACGGCCAAATTATGCCTTGAACATTTTCTAAAATGTTTGATTATTAAAAAAAAAAAAGAAAGTCCATATCATAAACCTGCATCAGTCCTGCCCAAATCGTGCCTCTAATATGCCTCCCTGAGATTCAGACGCACTACAGACAACCAAAGTGTGGTAAAAGGCAATCAGGTGCAGTTAGATAAGTGTTTTGTAATATCAATTCAGTTGTTAGTTGTTTTTTAATAGTAGTTAAAGACTGCTGGTTTGTGTTGTAGATGATTTTGCAAGTTTCTTTTCACAATTTGCATGCAAGCACCTTTCCTCTCGGTTTGTCTTTCCTACAGAATTAAAGATCTAGTCCAGGAATCAAGCCCAGGTCTAAAGGCATGATAGCACACAATACTGCCATTGAGACACTTAGACTGAGAAATGTATTATTCTGAAGAAATGTATTATTGCTGCATTAAAGATTTGGAATAGAGTGAAAGAAATTATCTCTAGTTAAAGCTAACATTCCATTTTTAAACTGAGTAAATGGTGAAGAGGGCAATTATCAAAAACTAGAAATCCAGGTAGACACAGATTTAACCAGCTATAAGGGAGGGGTGGTGGTGGCAATTGCTCACTGTCCATGCAAACCTTTACCCATATTGGGGCAATTTTATAAGGAGCCATCTAGTTATAGATGGTAAGAATGCACATAAATCCAGTATTTTAGTCATTTATACATGTGGAGGGTAAGATCAAAAGGAATGTCTAAGTCCGTTTTTATCTAAGTAGCAAGTCCAAAGTAAAAAAAACAGTGTAGGACACATTTTCGAAAAATACGTCCAAATTTTTTTTCATTTCGAAAATTGTCTAAGTATACATCCTGCCGATCTGATCGTCCAAGCCACTAAATCGTCCATCTTTATACCACATTTTCGTCCAAGTCAAAAATGCCTAGAACAAGCCCTGTTGGACGTGAGAGGGGTCTGCAAAGTGATGGACTGAACACCCAGACATGGCATCTAAATAGTGGGGTACCTTACAGAGCACTGCTGTGAACTTCACAAAAAGGGTGCCATGTCATCATCTCCCTACAGCTCCCTTATAGGTCATGGTGAGCTCCTCAAACCACATCCAGAATCCCCTAGACCCACTTATATGCCAGTACAAAAGGTTTTTGGGGGTGTATAGGGGAGTGCACGTGTTTTAGTATCAATGCAGTGATTACAGGGGCTTATGGGCATGGGGCCTCCTCTCCATGGGTCCCTAACCCACCCCCAAGATGACTTAAGCCACCTCTGTACAGGTCGACTAGGCTTTCCTATGCCAAGTTGCCAGGTGATGATGGTCTGGAGGCTGAATTTTAAAGGTGTGATTACGATATTTATGGGGTTGGGGGGGGTGATCACTGGGGTAGTGTGTGGGGGTCTGTAGTTTGTGTCCGCAGTGCTTATCTGGTGACTTTAGGTGGGTTTTTGTGACTTAGACCACTGTTCTTCAACCATCGTTCCGCAGAAAATTCCTGCCGGTCCGCGCAGAGCCGGCAAGGTCAGATTGAGGCTATCACCAGCGTCTGGGCTGCAACAGCAATGAGCAGCATCAATGAGTGACACAATTCAAGATCGGCAACAGGTTCCCCCGGCACTCAAGATCAGCAACGGGCCTCCCCACCCTCCCGCGATGGCACTCAAGTTCGGTAACGGGATTCCTTCTCCCCCCGGCATCAACAGCACTTCAGATCGACAATGTGGTGCTCAGCCCAAAGCTTCCCTCTGACTCAGCTTCCTATTTCTGCCCAGGCAGTTCGTGCCAGAGGGAAGCTTTGGACTGAGCACTGTGTTGCCGATCTGAAGTTCTGTTGATGCCGGGGGGAGAAGGAGGCCCGTTGCTGATCTTGAGTGTCATCGCGGGGGAGAGGGGGCCTTGCCGATCTTGTTGCCAAAATCGGAAAGAAAGGTGAGAGGAAGGGAGAGAGATGGGCCTGTGGTGGATGGAGAGATTGAGAGAAGGGGCAGATGATGGAAGTGGGGGGAAAGAGAGAGAAGGGGCAGATGATGGAAGTGGGGAGAAGGGGCAGATGGTGGAAGTGAGGGGAAAGAGATAGAAGAGGGCAGATGATGAAAGTGGGGGGAAAGAGAGAGAAGAGGCAGATGATGGAAGTGAGGGGAAGAGAGAAGGGGCAGATGATGGAAGTGGGGGAAAGGGGGAGAGAGAAGAGGGCAGATGATGGAAGTGGGGAGAAGGGAGAGCAAATGCTGAATGGAAGTGGAGAAAGAGAACACATACTGGATGGAAGGAGGGATAAAGAAAAAGGACATATGCTGGTTGGGGGAAGAAGATAGAGTTAGTGAGATAGTGGAGGGGTGAAGGAAAGGGGTGGCATGCTGTGGGTAGACACAGTGAAAAGAGGGAAACTGAGGACTGCATAGTAAGAAAGAATTTTATTTAGACGGAGGCAGAAAATAAAGAAGGAAGAGCAGAGAAGGAAAGGGAAGAGAGAGACACACCACAGAAAAGGGAAGGAGACAGAGATATCTGATCTGAGCGGAGGAAATGAGAAGAGAGAGATGCTAAAAACCACAGGGGGGAGGGAAAGAGAGATGAAAGGTGAAAGATGCCAGACCATGAGGGAACAGAGGGAAGATGATGGATGCCAGACCAAAAAGGGGGGGGGGGGTCTAGAGGAGAGATGGCAGGGGAGACAGACAGTTTCTGGAAGGGGCAGACAGTGGATGGAATGGGCAATTGCTGGATTGAAGAGACAGGGCAGATGCTGGAAGGAAAAGAGTGAAAAGAAGATAAAAGTAAAAACCAGAGACAACAAAAGGTAGAAAAAATCATTTTATTTCTGTTTTGTCATTAGAATATATCAGATTTGAAATATATATCCTGCTAGAGACATAACTGGGGACTGCAAAACCCTGGTAGTGCTTCTTTAGCTTCCAGCTGGCTTTGGGTTCTCTCTGACCAGGGGGCACTCCCCTAACACTATTCCTGTTGTGTGACTGCAGTATTCTGTTAGCATGGTATTTCTGTGTAGCATTCTGTAATAATTTGGCTTGTTCAGTTTTCTTGATAGTAGAGGGGATATATGTGAAGGGGAGGGGAGACAGGGGTTTTGTTGGTCTCTGTATATTTGTATTTATAAAATGACAACTGTACAGAATATTGTTTCTTTTTATACTTTAATAAAATACGTTCAATATAAAATCATAACTGAGGCTTGTGCGGATGGGATCAGATGGTTTGCGGGGACCGAGCTCATGGAGACAGGGGCGGAAATGTGTTTTATTTATTTCAGTCTTAATAGTTTGCCGATCCACAAAATAATTCTTTTATTTCTGCCGGTCCACGGGTGTAAAAAGGTTGAAAAACACTGACTTAGACCATGTTTTAAATGGTCTAAGTCACAACGTCCAAGTTCCATCTGTGCTGTGTAGTATAACTTTTGGTTATACATGCAGTATGACTAAGTCTAAGCCTGCCCACGTCCCGCCCAAATCCCGCCCTCGATACTCCTCCTGAAATGCCCCATTTAGCTATGGTCGTTCAGGGGCACTGTGAAGGCCTAGGTTGTTTTTAAATACGTCCAAAACCCGTTTTATTATCGGCACTTGGACGTTTTTGACTGATGATCATCCAAGTAGTGACTTAGGCTGGTTTTTGGATGTTTTTCTCTTTCGATTATGAGCCCCATAGCCTCTTATAATATGCCATGTAGCATAAAATTATGTGCATAAGTTTCATGGTGCATACATTCACTGTGGGCTTACACAGAGGTAGAGTTTGAGCAGTGTATGGGCAGGGGTTATACTTATACATGTGGAGGGGCATAATCATAACATACGTCTAAATCCAATTTGAACATATGGTGCTAAATGCTCCAAAACTGGCAGTGGTAAATTGTCCAATTTCGAAAAATAAGTCTAAATTTTTTTTTTTTAAATAAAACTTTATTGATTTTTAAACTTTGACAATGCAATACAATTATCTGAACATAAATATTTCATAAAGCGCATTATTAAACATACAATTTATATTTAGAACAATCATTTTCTCCCCCCTCTTACCAAATTACTACAATAAGACAAATTATGTAATTATAATTAAGTATTTTAATAAACAAAATATCTTTCCCTCCCCCTCCCTCCCCTGGATGTATAAGGAATTCTACCAACCTCAAAAAAAAAATTAAAAAAAAAAAAAATAATATATATATATATATATATAATAAATAAATACATTACAATTATTATGATATTACAAATATAGTCAATGGACTCCACACTCTATTAAATGTACTGCTAAACCCCAAACACTCTGCATTCATTTTTTTCATATTTATACGTGGTACAAACATTTGTCTACCAAAACGTGTAATTTAGTGTGTCATACCTCTTCCAATTATGTGTAATCAATTGGATAGCTATTCCCATCATTTTCATAAAAAGTTGACTTTTATATTTATCCAAAGAAGGCTTGACATGTAAAAACGTACCACAGATTATGGCTTCATATGTTAGGGGAATTGCTGAATCAAGAATAAGATTAATTTGTCTCCAAATTGATTTCTAGAAATTAAGTATCAAAGGACAATAATATAACAGATGATCCAAAGTCCCTATATCATTATGACAATGCCAACATCTATTAGACTTGGAATAATCTAACTTTTGTAAACGAACTGGAGTCCAAAAAATCCTATGCAATAAAAGTAACCAAGTTTGTCTCATAGATGCTGACCTTGTACACGTCAGCCTCCAAGACCAAATTCATGACCAATGAGATACAGAAAAATCATCTATCTGGACGTCCAGGCCATTGCTTCGCCCAGACCGCCAGGACATCTATTTTTATACCACATTTTCAACCAAAATTTCATCCAAGTCCCAAATGCCCAAAACGAGCCCATTTGGATATGGGAGGGGCCAGTCCTGTATTGGACCGGCCACCCAGAAATGGCAACAGAGCAGTGGGCACCTTGCAGGGCACTGCTGTGAACGTCACAAAAAGGGTGCCACATAAACATCTCACCAGAACTCCCTTATAGGTTATGGTGAGCCCCCCCAAGATCCACTATGCCAGGGATCTCAAAGTCCCTCCTTGAGGGCCCCAATCCAGTCAGGTTTTCAAGATTTCCCCAATGAATATGCATTGAAAGCAGTGCATGCACATAGATCTCATGCATATTCATTGGGGAAATCCTGAAAACCCGACTGGATTGCGGCCCTCAAGGAGGGACTTTGAGACTCCTGCACTATACCCACCTGTTTACAACCCCAATAGCCCTTATGGCTGCAGGTGGCACCTATATGGCAGCCACCTGCAGCCATAAGGGCTATTGGGGTTGTAAACAGGTTTGGTAGAGTAAGGTTTGGTGGGTTCACATTGTCCACCATGAATGTAGTGGTTAGAGTGGCTTACGGGACTTGCTAGTCCTCTGTATGGTTCACTAGCCCATCCCCCAGGCAATTTAAGCTCTACTAGGCTTTCTTATACCAGGTCTGATGTTCTGGAGACAGGTATGTACTTTTTATTCTGACCTTTGTGGGTGTGTGAGAGGGTCAGTGAACACTGGGGGAGTGTGTGAGGGTCTTTACTTTGTCTCTGCAGTAGTTATTTGGTCACTTTGGATGCCTTTTTGGCACTTAAACCTGTTTTCACATCATTTAACTTACAACGTCTAAGTTTTGTCCAGTCTAGTAAAACATTTGATTATCCCTGCAGGACATCTAAGTCTAAGTCAGCCCACATCCCGCCAAAATACCATCCTGACCACTCCTCCAGATATGCCCCCTTTCATCTCTGGGCACACAGTGGCATTCAGAGGCATAAGAAGTCCCACTACATGTCCAGAAAGTCGGTTTGGTTATCGGCACTTTGATGTCCTGTCTATTAGGATACAGGAGAACAAATCTCCCCTAACCCCAAAAAGAAGGGTGAAGGGAAGAGACAGCTCGAACAACAAACTACTATTAGGGGCGAGACCCCATTGCAATTGTGACTGAGGGCTTCCCATTCACTCTCACAAAACTTACGTGGTAGTTTGTTTTTCGAGCTGTCTCTTCCCTTCACCCTTCCTTTTGGGGTTAGGGGAGATTTGTTCTCCTGTATCTTACTAGTATTCGCCCTTATTTTTGGTTTTTTTTTACTGTCTATTAGGACATCAAAGTGTTGACTTTGGCAGCTTTTAGACATTTTAAAGTTTTGATTATGAGTCCCATAGATTATACAGTTCCTTAATTTGTATGCTTGTTTGTGGAACATACATGCTAATACATGTATATACATCATCCTATTTGCATATACATGCTTATGCTAGCATTTTATAAAACTGAGTAGGCACATATTTGATTTTATAAATAGGCATGTGAAATACTTGATTTTATAAATAGGCATGTGAAAATGTGCATTACCAAGGCACAGCTTTGTTAATTTATCCTCTATATGCATAGATATTCTCAGGAGTGGGATTTAGCTTAGGGAAGGGAACCATGGTTCCATTTTCAAAATTAGATATATTGTTTAAATTAAGTGAAAATTTCTGCAGGTTATTTTCCTAAGACAGTTTTCAAAAAGAAAGTATTTTTATACTGGTGTAAACTGGCTGATCTGGATATTCAGAGGTATAGAGAGGAGATCTTCTGAGGTAAAATCGATTGGTTCTACCTCTCTTCTGAAAGCTCCAGTGCTACCATAAGAATATAAAAATAGCCATACTGGGTCAGACTAGTTGTTCATCTACAAGGTTTCTGTTTCCAACAGTGGCCAATCCAGGTCACAGTACTTGGCAGAAACCCAAATCGAGGATAAATTGAGGATGCATTCTCAGAAGTCTTTCCAATTCCATGCACAAAACCTCACTTTGGAGTCTTATTGCATTGACAAGACCATAGAGAAGGAAGGAAGGCCTTAGATTCATCACAAACTGGAGAACTGTGGGACATGAGGAACCTTTTCTAACAGGATAGGCTACACATTAAGCAAGAGGAGAGTGATCAGCTTTTTAATTAACTCATAAGGGAAAGCTAGAAGTTGTTTGAGAGTGTGGTTTAGGGCACAGTATCTACAAACGATATAATCAAAAAAGTGAAATTAGAGTGCCCTGATGGTGAAGATACGGTAAAGGCTAGTCCCAACTTTTTTGAAACAATTGCTAGTAAGCAGGAAGTGAAAAAGAATAAGGGGGAAGTTATCAAACTGTGTTAGGGCAATAACCTGCATTATTTGCCCTTTAATGTAAGTTAGAGGGCACTAACACAGGTTGTCTTGCCCAAACACAGCATTATTTAAGTCCCTGTGGGATATAAAGTAATGAGATGCAAATGCATGTAAAGCAGCTTATTGCTATGTATACATTATACTGCAGCCTGTAGTATGCACCAGTTGTGCATTGCAAGCTATAGTATTTATTTATTTATACAGTTTTCTATACTATTCTCCCAAAGGAGTTCAGAATGGTTTACTTGAATTTATTCAGGTACTCAAGCATTTTTCCCTGTCTGTCCTGGTGAGTTCACAATCTATCTAATGTACCTGGGGCAATGGGGGGATTAAGTATAGCTATAAAATAATTATTTTATCTCCTGGGAGCACTGGGCCATCAAGCCATAGTCCAATGCTTCTGGGATGTCTCTTAAAGAAGCCATCAACACCTCTAAAAACTTAGTATTCTCCAGCTCATGCGTTCTCCCCCTAACAGAAAGGTCTTATGCCATTTCTAGGGGTTATATTTTCATATAAGGGCTCTTATATGGAAACATGATCCCTAATGCTAATGGTGTCTTATATACCATGGTAACATGATCTCTAGTGATAGTATCACCAGACTGCCACTAGGAGTCGCTGGCACCATTTTGCATCGTGGCAGTGGCAAGGACAGGAGTGACTGGAGATCAATCCTGCCCACACAATAGACACCAGGGAAAATTTAAGGTAGCGGGGAATGTCCTGTATAAAAATGCTAGCACAAATCCTGCTGAAATAGCTGCTGGTTTAAACGTTTACATGCATAAATCACCCAGATTTCTCCCCTAGCCATGCCTTCTTTAAAGTCATATACAAGTATCCATCTAATTGTACCACACATATTTTTAAACTTGAGGTAATTTTGTAAGGGACCTTATATGCACATATACTGTCATATCTACATTAAACATTATTTATAGGGAGGAAGTAATGTTAGTACTCATGGCAGTAGCTTGACTCCCTAGCTCTGTGCACTCTGACAATTTTATAAGCCATTTGTTTGATTATATCCATAGTTGGACTAGCCCAGTTTTTGGCTACAAGTTATATCAGAGCCTAGGCATTGAAATAATGACCAATCAATCTGACTGAGTTCAATTATTTGAAACAGCAACTGGATAAGTGAAAGCAAGCTAATATGGCAGCAGTTATGCTCTCCAAATCTGCATCTGTATTGCTAACCTCAGAGGCCTCAATTCAACTGTGTAAACAGTTTGCCAACTTCCCCGATAGATAATTAGGGGGGTGGGGTTATAGGCCTGGATGTTAGAAATAAAAAATGACCTTATGGCCTTGACTGCAGACCAACATAAAAAGATATTTGTGCATCGCCATAGAGTATCTGATGCGGAAACATATATTGATGAACTAATGGAAGTGATTAATATGCTGGATCGGAGCATCCAGGATTGCAAAGATAGTATGCTGCAGATAACTGATAAATTGGAGGACTTAGAAAATACAAGTCAACGCTATAACTTACACTTTAGAGGAATACCAGAAACTCCAGAGCACACTAATGCGGAGGAGGTGGTGCAAAAACTAGTGAGTGCTTTTTTAAAGGAACTGGACTTGGAACTGGACCCCACATCTATTCAGTTGGAGTTTGCCCATTGGGCTTTGGATAGACCATGAGCTAATCTGCCTAAGGCAGGGGTGTCAAAGTCCCTCATTGAGGGCCGCAATCCAGTCGGGCTTTCAGGATTTCCCCAATGAATATGCATGAGATCTATTTGCATGCACTGCTTTCATTGTATGTTAATAGATCTCATGCATATTCATTGGGAAAATCCTGAAAACCCGACTGGATTGCGGCCCTCGAGGAGGGACTTTGACACCCCTGGCCTAAGGCTATCATGGCATGCTTTTGTGATTTTAAGTTAAAGTAGAGAATCTTGACCAAGGCATGCAGTCCGGAGACTATTCAATGTGATACATGCACCAATTGAAATTTATCAAGGTTTGGCATCTACCACATTGCAACAATGTTCAGAATTCAGATCTCTTACACTGCTGTTGCAGGATGCTGGGATACACTAAAGTGGCAACACCTCTTTGCCTTAACATTTTATAAAAAGGGACAAATACATTGAGTTTGATCTAAAGATAAAACTACATCACTTTTTACATTGTTGAAGTCAGAACAATCTTCTTCTCCCTCAAAAAAATCTCCTTGGTGCTGTCTCAGAGGCTTTGATGACAATGGTCATCTCAAGGGATGACCAACAATAACATTCCCAGTCTAGCATGTGAATCAGGGAGCCTGCTTGATAGGTTATATCCCTAAGTTATGAGTTCTTCATCTTACTTTTGACTGTGGTTAGGTGTTCCCTACATAGATACTGTTAACTATGAACAATTAGGCATGGACATCCAGACATATTTGGCTTTTAATGACACTCCCGCGATGAATCCCCATTATTATTATTATTATTATAATTTAGAAAGGTTTTTAAACATGATAATTTGAGGCAAAATTATTGCCTTTCAGGCCTTTCTATTAAAAACTAAAGTATCCCAAGAGGACAAGCTACATCAGATCTGAAAGGGGGAGAGCACAGTCTTCTGATAAAGAAAAAAGTGGTTAGATTACATAATGGTTTACGGGATTAGAAATTGACTACCATTAGTGAATCTCTGCAGAGAGTTTGCCAAGAATACTTATGAGTTTATTAATGAAGCTAGTTGCTTATTGGCGAACAAATTGAAAAAGCAGGTGACTCAAAATGCTATTATTTTCATTAAGAACAATAGAAGAGAATCATGTGACATCAGATGATATCTGTGCTCCTTTGTAAATTATTATAAGCTTTACTTCAAGAGGCTCCATTGAATCCCTACGCTGTGAAATGGAAAAAGGAGATGGGGAAAACTTTGGATTTAAAATAGCGGTAGATAATCTTTAACCCTATCTTTAAGCAGTCAATATCAAGCAATCTTATAGAAAATGGATACAAAATGTATTATAGATGGTATTATACTCCCCTTAGAATTAAACTTTTCTATGGATGATGAATAAACATTGCCTGCTCATGATGGACTGTTGTTTATTGAATGGTCCCAATCCCTGGCTTCAAAACAGAAGAACATAAGCTTGCTGCTCACATTTTTACTGGGACCCATACTGCAGTGGCAACAGCATGGAAACATGTAGTGGCTTCAAAACCTTTCTCTGGATCAGACTAAATTGGATTCCTTGCATGTAATATCCAAATTAACAGCTCTTCAACACAATGCTCTGAAATCCTATAATAAAGTTTAGAATGTTTATGATAAATGGAGAAAACAAACTTGCTGAGTCCCAACCCACTGTCATTGGATAAGATGTATGCTACATTAGTTTATACTTTAACTACATTCTTTTGAATAGATTTATATTGCAAGTAAATTTGGATTAGGGTGGGTCAGAATGAGGGGTAAAGGGATGGTGGGATACTTTGTGCTTACCTGTTTGGTACAATATGTGATTCTTTGTGTATCACCTTTATGCTGACGACTCCCAGATCTACCTCTCTTTGCCAATTATTTCTACAGAAACCCAGACTAGAGTCTCAGCCTGCCTGTACGACATTGCCACCTGGATGTCTCACCGCCATCTAAAATTGAATATGGCAGAAACAGAGCTGCTCATCTTTCCACCTAAATCCACCTCTCTGCTTCCCTCATTCTCCATCTCTGTGGACAACACTCTCATCCTTCCTGTTTTGTCTGCTTGTAATCTCAGGGTCATCTTTGACTCTCCTCTCTCCTTCACCGCCCAGATACAACATATCGCTAAAATCTGCCGCTTCTTCCTCTATGATATTACCAAAATCCCACTCTTCCTCTCTGAGCACACTACCTAAACACTTATACATGCCCTCATCACCTCGTGCTTAGACTACTGCAACTGGCTATGCTCAGGCTTTCTGCTTAGCCATCTCACTCCCCTCCAATCCATCCAGAATTTGTTTGCATGACTTATATTCCGGAAGAGCCACTATACTCACGTTACCCCTCTCCTAAAGTCACTTCATTGGCTTCCCATCCATTTCTGAATACAATTCAAACTCCTCTTACTGACCTACAAATGCACTCACTAAGCTGCCCCTCACTATCTCTCTTATCTCCTCTTATGATCTCCCCCCCACCCTCCGTGAGCTCCGCTCAGCTGGTAAGTCCCTCCTATCTGTGCCCTTCTCTTCTACTGCCAACCCCAGACTCCACCCCTTCTGCCTTGCTGCACTATATGCTTGGAACAAGATGGGTTCTGTCCTTTTTCTTTGATTGCTATCTCAGGGCCTAATCATTCAAGGCCTGGAGCTCAGCTTCTTTGCACTTACTTTCTGTCTGAAAATGGCAACAAAGAGGTAATAAAGGTAGATAAACTCAGACTGCCGAGTACTCAGCTTGCTTTAGACTGGTGGAAAAAAGGCACAAGGTAATTTTAATTCCTCAACTAGGGCCTTTATACTCTTCTTTATATCATCACATTTCAGTTTTCTTCTCCCATAGCCATTATAGCATTGTACAGTTATCAGGTGAAGTGGTATCCCTGCAACCCAATTGTACATTGTGCCACCAGACATTGTGTTGATAGCTGAAGCAAATACATTTCTTTAATAGAGCATTCATGTGACCTGGATCACAATGGGGCTCATAATCGAAACAGAAATACGTCTAAAAACCCACCCAAGTTGGCACTTGGATGATCAAAATGACAGGTCGTCCAAGTGCTGATAATCAAAATGGGTTTTTAGATGTATCCAAGGACTTTTTAGGCCTCTGAATCCCGCTGTGCGCCCAGAGTTGAAAGGGGCATTTTTGAAGGAGTGGTTAGGGTGGGATATGAGCTGGATGTGGGCCGACCTAGATTTAGTCGTATTGCAGGGATAATTGAAAGTTTTACAAGGCTGCCTGGATGGAACATATACGTTGTGACTTAGACGATCTAAAACCAGGTATAAGTGCCCAGAAGGTATCCTAAGTGACCAGATAATCATTGCAGGGACAAAGTACAGACCCCCCCACACTTTCCCAGTGATCACTGACCCCCTCACACCGCCATAAAAATCGGAATAAAAACTTACATGCCTGCCTCCAGAACATCAGATTGAACATTAGATTGAATTATTTTGCTTTTCCACTCAAAAATCCTCTTGAAGCTCTAAAGCTCTTCTTATTTTTCCATCGGCGAAAGATTGTAAATTTAAAAAATATCACGATCGGATGCTTTCATACCAGGCTGCAATCTGGGATAAGGAGTTTAAAACCTTTCTAATGATGTCTGTCTCATATTTGCATTTTAGGAGACAGCTGAAGACTTACTTATTTTCAAAGTTCTTAGGTTTCTAGACTCCTAAGTATTACTAATTATGCATTCCTAGCTAATTTTTTTGTAAACCACAGAGAACTTAAAGGTGATGCTATCTTGAAATGGATTTTATGTTTTTTTATGTCATCAGCATCTGGTATAGGAAAGCCTAGTAGAGCTTCACAGAGTCTGCTTAAGTAATCTGAGGGTGGGCTAGTGAACCATAGAGAGGTAGACCCAGGCCCATAAGTCACTCTAACCACTACATTTATGGTGGAAAATGTGAGGCAACCGAAACCCCCCAAAATCCTACTGTACTGCCATATAGGTGCCACCTACAGCCATAAGGGCTATTGGGGTTGTAGACAGGTAAGTATAGTGGGTTTTGGTGGTGTTTTGGGGTGCTCAGCATTACTTATATGGGAGTTCTGGTAAGATGTTTATGTGGCAACCTTTTTATGAAGTTCACAGCAGTTCCCGTACTGTATTGCTATGTCTGGGTGGCCAATCCATCACTTTCCTGGCCCCTCCCACATCCAAAAGGTCTTGTTCTAGGCCATGGGTGTCAAACTCAATCACATAAGGGTCCGAAATCTAAAACATACGGTAAGTTGCGGGCTGAATTTTTTATTGCGATACTTAGGGGTCCTTTTATTAAGGTATGCTAACCGATTTAGCTCGCACTAAGTACGCACCTTAATAAAAGGACCCCTTAGTCTTAGTAGAAGTATTACCCTTAGTAGAAGGGTTACAACCTCTCCAACCCTCTAAATTTTAGAAGATCATCTCCCTGAGCCACTGGGAAACAGTTGCCTGAGGCAGAAGCAATGGAGAGAGGATTTTCAGCTGGAGAATTTCCTCATGCCCTTGAACTGCAGGAATTAAAAAAACAACAATTGGTGGCCTCCATTCAGGCTTCCTTGGAAATGGAAGACCTAGGTCTTTAATTCAAAATTAGAGGAAAGAAACACAGTTCAAGAGGTAGAAAAGGGAAAGGAAACCTCTCTGGTGGGCAGTCAAGTATATGAAAATTTTTCCTGTACAACTAAATTGCAGGGAAAAGATACAACCTTTAAGAAACCCCAACAAGATTCACTGTTTGGGAGAGAAACAGGAAAGCAATGGAAAAATGAACAGGAGCAATTCTTTAGCAAGCCTTCCACTAATTTCGGCAGCCTGCAGAGAGGATCGCCTTAGCTGTAGCGATCCTTGCAGGCTGCCGTTGTACTGAGCACCACGTTCCCTTTGCCGTGATCCCGCCACTCCTCTGACATCAGGAGCAGGATCGCAGCAGAGGGAGCGTGGTGCTCAGGATGACGGCAGCCTGCAAGTATCACCACAACTACAGCAATTCTCTCTGCAGGCTGCCGAAATTAGCAGCAGGTAAGAGCGGGAGGCCTTCAGCACTTCCCTGAATTGCACTCTGTCTGCCGGCGGGCCAACCTAAGTTAAATTTTTTCATGGTCTGGCAGGCCAAATTTTATTACACCGCGGGCCAGAGTTTGACGATTTTTTGGATGAGAATGTGGTATAAAGATAGACATACTAGCAGTCTGGACAATCAGATAACTGGACATAGAAGTAGACGATTTTCAGAAAAAAATATTTTGGACGTACTTTTCAAGAATGGCCATTTTTACGCTGCCGACTTTGGGCGACTAGCACCCTATGTCTAAATTGAACTTAGGGCTACTTTTACTAAGATGTGCTTGCATTTTTAGCGCACACAGGATATTACCGCGAGCTTGACCTTAGTTCCGGGGAAGATGGTCGATTCAATGATCAGGGAAGGTATCAATGAGCATATAGAAAAAAACAAACTGATGAGAACAAGCCAGCACGGTTTCTGCAAAGGACGATCGTGCCAAACGAATCTACTGCATTTCTTCGAGGGGATAAGCAAACATTTGGATCAAGGTAACCCCATTGACATAGTATATCTGGATTTCCAAAAAGCCTTTGACAAGGTACCCCATGAGTGCCTGCTGAAGAAACTGTGGAACCATGGGGTGGAAGGGGACGTCCACAGATGGATCCAAAATTGGCTGGCGGATAGGAAGCAGAGGGTAGTAGTAAAAGGACACTACTCTGACTGGAAAGGGGTCACGAGTGGTGTCCCACAGGGGTCTGTGCTGGGACCGCTGCTGTTCAATATATTCATTAACGATCTGGAAACGGGCACGAAGTGTGAAGTTATCAAGTTCGCGGACGATACAAAACTCTCCAACAGAGTAGAAACTGTTGAGGAATGCAAAGAATTACAGAGCGACCTGAACAAACTGTGTGAATGGGCAAAAAGATGGCAGATGAGCTTCAACGTGGAGAAATGTAAGGTTTTGCACATGGGGAAAGGGAACCCCATGTACAGCTATACGATGGGAGGAAGGGTGCTGGGGAAAGGCACCCTAGAAAAAGACCTGGGGGTAGTGGTGGATACAACAATGAAACCAGCAGCGCAATGTGCAGCGGCCTCAAAGAAAGCAAACAGAATGCTGGGCATTATCAAAAAAGGTATCACTACCAGAACGAAGGAAGTTATCCTGCCATTGTATCGAGCAATGGTGCGACCACATCTGGAATACTGTGTCCAATACTGGTCACTGTACCTTAAGAAAGACATGGCGGTGCTTGAGAGGGTCCAGAGGAGAGCGACTAGGATGATAAAGGGAATGGAGAACCTTTCATATTCCGAAAGGTTAGACAAACTGAGGCTCTTTACCCTGGAAAAGCGGAGACTGAGAGGAGACATGATACAGACGTATAAAATCATGAAAGGCATAGAGAAGGTGGATAGGGGCAGATTCTTCAGACTAGCGGGGACATCAAAAACAAGAGGTCATTCAGAAAAACTGAGAGGGGACAGATTCAAAACGAATGCAAGGAAGTTTTTCTTCACTCAGAGGGTGGTGGACACCTGGAACACGCTTCCAAATGAGGTAATAGGACAGAGTACAATACTGGGTTTCAAAATGGGGCTGGATGACTTCCTGGAAGCGAAGGGGATTACAGGGTATAGATAGAAGGTTACTCTACAGGTCATAAGCGAAAAGCGTATGACAGTTTTAGGGTATGAGCACTATCAGGTCTTGGACCTGAGGGGCCGACGCGTGAGCGGACTGCCGGGCTCGATGGACCTCTGGTCTGAACAATTCTTATGTTCTTATGTTCTATGTGGCTATTACTAACGCCAGCTCAATACTGGCGTTAGGGTCTAGCATGTGTGGTGCGTTAATGCCCTAACGCAGCTTCATAAAAGGAGCCCTTAGATATTTCTTTGATTATGCCCCTCCATGTATATTCATTTTGGGAACTAAAACATAGCTGCAGTTTAATTTTCACTGTGCTCTTAACATAATAACTAATCATTATGAAAATAGAGATTATGCTATTATTGGCAGTATCGAACTTGTACTATAATTAATATAGTTTATTTCCCTGTTCATAGTGTTTTTAAATGCAGTTTTCTTAAGGGGTCAAAGAATGTGGTTTCATGTCACATTTGGTCACATGAGTTCAACATTGTGCTTCAGTTTTGTACTGATAATTTACTGGGTCTCTTGTATGTTCCAAATTCAGTTTAAGTTCAGGTATCTGTAAAGATGTCAGGAACAAGAGCATTAGCCAGATATTCCTCTTTGATGCTGAAATGAGAAATACTTAAACCTTTTTTTAACTCATAGAAACTTAACTACTGTACACTTCCCTGAAAGCTCCAAGGCTTATTTTGACAAACAAATTCTGGCTCAGAATAAACTATATGTGATTTTTCTGGCCCAAGAATCAGGAAATGCCAAAGAAAGTTGTGGGATGCGTAGGAAAATACCAAAGTCGTGTCCAACAAGGATCAGCTGTTCTTTTCAGTCTTTATAAAATTTTTGTTTGTGACTTTTTGACTTGCCAAATTTTATCCCTTAATATCAAGAAGCCACAATATTCATTTCCAGGGCTGGTTCTAGGGTTTTTGGTGCCCCCCTCCCTGCATTTCCACAAATCTGCGTCCCCCTCCCAGCACTCCACAAATATGCTCCCCCCTCCCCTTACAGAATCTCCTTTTTTTCTTCTCTTCCCTCCTTTCCCTTTTACCTACCAAGCATGACCCCTTCTCCCAGGTCAGCATAGCCCCTCTTGTCTCTTCCCCTCCTCCTATCCTTTCAATCAGGGTAATGGAACCCCAGCTCCTTCCACTAAATCTTTTTACTTTACACTTATGGGCTAATTTTATAAAAGTCATCTTTGTGTTCATATGGCCACAGCAATAACCCTACCTGAAGTGAAAACAGCACTTACTGTTCTAGGACCTGGCATAATAATATTCCTTCTACTGGGAAAGCAGTAACGGAATGCCATGCTTTAATCACACATGTAGAACCAGGACATGTCTTCAAATACAGAATAAAGGAACACAAATTAAAAATTACAATATCGAAACAAAAACTAAACTGGAAACCCCAAGCAACCAGACAGAACACCACAGAGAGAAAGAAATGCATTTCTACTTGTCCTCTACAACACAAACACAAAATTGAGAAAGAAAATCAAAACCGGCGTGAGTGCCACAGGACTGCCATGAGTTGCTGGGGCAGGGGACTGCTGCAGAGAGAGATGGATGGCTGGAGGTTCTCCAGAGCTGTGCTTGTAGAATCTCTTACTTATGTTAGTTCAGTCCAGTCATACACAAAGCAAAGAGAAACCAAACACAATGTAGTTAACCACAAATTATAGATGCATAGACAAAAATTGACATGGAACTTCAAGAAGCCATTCTGCATTTTCTGCATAGCTGAGAACTAAAAACAGAAATGCATTTCCATCTATCCTAAGAGTAGAGGCTGTTCCCCCACAAGAATAATGATAGGGACTCAGTAATCCCAACTTAACACTATACAAGAATAGTAGTTGCTCAATAAACTCTCCCCCCACCCCCACCCAAACAAAAATGGCGGAAGCAACTTGGTTTGGTTTGACCGGGTGTAGCCTCCCTTCCCACTCGTCACACACTTTCCTCCTACCCCCAGCCTTTGCCTCATGCTCTTTCTTCATACCTTCTCCTTCCCCAGCTCTTACTTTATGTTCTCTCCTCTTGCGCCTAGCCTTCCTGTACTTCCCAAGTCCACATAGTTCCCTCTATCTCTCCTTCCTCTCTCAGTCCAGCATTTCCCTTCAAACCTACCTCCTTCCCTCTGCTGCTACTACTGTGCCTCTAGGCCCGCAAGAACAGTCTACAAAAAGTACCAGCCATAAGGGCCGGGGAACCTTCGATCCCATGTGCTCAAAAAGACCCTGCCACTCCTGCCGTCTCTAGTCACCTCAGAGAGGGTGGAACTGGAAGGACCTTCCTGAGCTCATAGGCTCAAGGGCCCCCCAGTGCTTACTGTTGGTGCTTTGTTGATTACTTGCATGAGTTCAGACACACAGCCGTGATGGTGGCAGAGAAGGGCAGCTCAGCCCAAGCCCTGTGATCTGATTGCCCTTCTACTGCGTCATCAGAACAGGGCTGGTTCAGCAGGTAAGAACAGTCATAGCAGCATTCAGCACCCTTGAATTCTGGCATCCTCCTACTCTGCATAGTTCATGTGCTGCATTACGCCAGTCGTGATTAGTTCACAACTGAAGAGAGCAAGAACAGAACATAATTGATCTACTGTTTTACAGTGGTTCTCAACCCTCTCCTAGGGGATCCCCAGCCAGTCGGGTTTTCAAGATATCCCTAATGAATATGCATGAGAGAGATCTGCATATAAGGGAAGTGACAGATATGCAAATATCTCTCATGCATATTCATTAGAGATATCTTGAAAACCCAACTGGCTGGGGGTCCCCTAGGACAGGGTTGAGAACCACTGCGTCTATAGTCTATAGTTTGTGTCTGTGACACTATGGAGTCAAAGAGAGAGAGAGAGAGAGAGGAGAGACATGTTTTTTTGTCCTTCAGTATTTTTGAACATAAGGTTAGTGCACTTTGCCAGTACAGTCATAAACCAGTTGAAACCAATGTTAGCGCCATATGATTTTCGAACTGTTGTTCAGGCTATGATTTTGTCGAGACTTGATTACTGCAATGCTCTGTACCTTGGAATAACAAAAGCAAGATTCAGGGCATTGCCGGTTATACAAAATGCAGCAACGCGATTGATAATGGGATTATCTAAATTTGATCATATTTCACCATATCTCCAAAAATTGCATTGGTTTCCAGTCGCCTTCAGAGTATAGTATAAAGCAGTAATGATTTGCCATCAATTCTTGTATGGAAACATCCCTGAATTGTTTAAGAATAATATAATCGGCTATATACCAAAACGATCTTTGCATTCTGAGAATTTAGCTTTACTGAGGACATCTGTGAAGCCAAGTCTTGTTGAGACTAGTAAAATGACTTTCTGTTGTGCAGGAGTTAAGTTATGGAGTGAAAAGAGGCATTTTTAGAGGAGGGGCAAGGGTGGGAGGTGGGTCGACCTAGATCTAGGCATCCATCAGGTATAACCATAACTTTAGGCAGGTTGCCTAGTCGGCACTTATACTTTTTGACTTAGACCAAGTCAAAACAGGTATAAGTACCAAAAAAGGGGCCGCTGATCTGATGGTGGCTGCCGCGATCAGCTCAGCAGCCCAGCAACCTACCCACCCCCCACCAAAACCATCATGGCGGGAGAAATGGCTCATCTTCCCTGCCGCGATCCATCACCCCCACCCTACCCCCCAACAAGATCGGGCAGGAGGTAGCTCAACCCCTCCTGCCCTGACGCAGCCCTGTGATCAGCTGGGGCAAGAAGGAGCCCAAGCCCTCCTGCCCCGGAGGCCCCCCCTACTTGATCGGGGCAGGAGGGAGCCCAAAGCCCTCCTGCACTGGAGACACCCCTACCCCCCATCCCCACTAAGATACAGGCAGGAGGGATCCCAAGCCCTCCTGCCCCGACTATGACTGCCTTCTGAATCCCCAATCGGCCTGCCAAACACCCCCCCACCCGCCAACCCACAACACCGCCCCCACCCCCGACACTCCCCCTTACTTTAAAAAAAGTTGGATGGACGGATCCCAAGCCCGGCCATCCAGCAATCCTGGAGGTGGATTTTGTAACCAGTGTTCTTTTTGACAGACACCGGTTACAGAATCCAGTTTTTAGGTGAAGGACTAGCTCCTCCTTCACCTAAAAGCTCTTATGTTGGGCGTTTGGGACTTAAGCTTTTTTTGGGTTCATTATATGTGGTAAGTGTAGACGTAGTGGTGGTCTGGGCGTTTAAACAGTTGAATGTAGAGGCAGGCCATTATAAAAAAAATCTCCTTTTGGACGTTTTTTTTGAGAACGGACATTTTCCCTGCTTCTGCTTTCAACGTTTAGGGCCTTAGGCCAAAAGGGGACTTAGATGTTTTTTTAAAATTATGCCCCTCTATGTATGTTAATTATGTAAACTGTTTAGTTTTAAACGGTATATAAATTTTTAAAATAAATAAATATTTTCACAAGCACTGTTTTTGGCCTGGCAGGGGCTTCCTATTGCCTTGAGCTTTCAAATCAATTGGAACTGATCTCTGCTGATACGTCACCCCAAGCCTTTGTGAATCACTATCCAAGAGCCTACTATAGTCTATGCCCTGATCATAGAAACATAGAAACATAGAAAGATGACGGCAGAAAAGGGCTACAGCCCATCAAGTCTGCCCACTCTACTGACCCACCCCATTAAGTCTGGGCATGGCAGAACAGATAGGCCAATGCTAGGCAGACTTCTACAATCTGTGCCCTCAAAATGGCAAGGACAAATCAAGTATGCTTATGTAGTATCACATCATACTGTATGAATTTATCTTGTTGGGGAGACTGGATGGGCTGTTCAGGTCTTTCTGTTGTCATCTACTATACTATCTCTGGTCCTATTTTGAATTCCTCTCTTCTTGATCGGGGGCTGCAGTAACAATCTAGCAAAGAGACAGGGGCTGTGGCCTCTACCAGAGTTAAGCACAAGTGCACTTTAGGCAAACCAGTAGCCAGTCAGGTCTCCTCTTCAGCGCACATAACTGCCAATCAGGGCTCGTATTGAGTTTCAGGCTTTCTGTGGATCTCAGGCAAGCATCATCGGTTTTACAGTTTTGAAAAAAGCTGAAAACTTTTTTATTTTTGCATGCTTTTTCAACTAGTAGCAGCGAGTAATGAACTAGCAGTCCAGTCTCACTCAAGTAAAAGCAATGGAGATGTTTTGTTGGTGTTTGCTTATTGTTGGTTGTATTGTTATATGTTCGCTTGCTGTAATGTAATATGTTCATTGTATTATGTTGTTTTATTGAAATATGTGTTGTATGAGAAGGCTGTAATTTACGAGTATTTTTCATTCGGATGTTTTATTGTACTCCGCATAGAATTGCAGGATATGCGGAATATAAATTTTTAAAATAAATAAATAAACTGAGTTCCCAATATGACCATAAAAGTAAAACAGTAAATGGAGATAAACTATTCCATATAAGCATTGGCTGACCAATGAAACTGCAATATGAGTCAGAATGTTTTTTGCTAACAAAAGAAAAAACAGCCCTGAATCTTCAGATTATATGGGCTGCTTATGATGTGATCCATGAACATTTTATGGAAATGAACTTCAAGTTTTCATTCCCATTTTTAAGATTAAAAACCCTATTCTGTCTAGCACTGACATAACAAAATAATTTGCAATCTTTTTGAAGCTATGATGTGTATAGAAATATTAAGGTAGCTAAAAGCTAATAATTATGATGTCAAATTTTGCTGGGAGCACTATTATCTGACATATGAACACAACTGGCATTAGGTCATCAAGTGATATTATTACAGTTTGATTTATCTGCAGCTTTTGATCTTAAATATCATGATTTGCTGCTTCATCTGTTAAGTATAATAAGTGTTTCCTGTTGCGTTCTGTCTTGATTTGAAGGGTTTTTTGAAAAAAAAAAATCATACCAAGTGAAATGGGTGGGTGATTTATTCAGTTGCAGATAAAATATGGAGTACCTCAGGGGTTCCCCATTTTCTCCAATTCTCTTTAACATTATTTTGGCTACTGTCAATAAAAGATTGAAAGAGATGGGTGTATTCTTCTATGTACAACTATGCGGATGACATCACTGTAATGCTTCCTTTAAATTCCTCATTTAAAGAAATTACTGTATATATTCAAAAGTGTAATAATGTTGTTGAAAATTGGGCATTATTCATCTAAAATTAAACATGGAAAAGACCAAATTCATTTGGTTTGGTCCTACTGAGGTGCTGTTTCCATCCAACATAGATTAAAATGAATTATATAGAATTTGACATTGCTCAATGCTTAGTAGTATTGGGAGTTTTCTAGACTCCAAGCTGACCTTTAAAGATCAAATAAAGTCCCTCAGATTTTTTTTTTTAACCAATTAAAATTGCTGAATGTGTTAGATATCATTTTCTTTTAGATTATTGCAACGTTCTGTATCTGAGCTGCACTGAAACTTCCTTCACCCATTTACAGGTTCTCCAGAATATTGCAGCCAAGTTGGTTTATCACGCATACTATATGCAACAAGCTTCTCCATTTTTGATTAGACTCCTGTATGGTGTATTGTAGTTTTTAGAATTCTATATGGTTTGGCACCTGGCTACATTCCTAGGTTAGTTCTTTCCTCAAATCTTTCTAGATTTTTACATGGAAATAATTCTTTATTGCTACATTTCTCTGCCATCAAAAGTATTAGATATAAAGAGATTTTACTGCTTCCTTCTCATATCGGGCTGTCAGTCTTTGGAATTCTTTACCATCTGAGATCAGACAGGAGCCTCCTAGCTTAAATTTAGAGATTTTGAAAGCTTTTTTATGTGAGATTTTTTATTGTATGAGGGCAGCCCAACCAACCTACTAATTAAAATCTAAGCATTATTTTGCCACTGTAGCTGAAACGAGTGTTATCTTATTGCATTACGTGACAATTTGCAGAAACAAAATTTTGTGTTTTGACATTGTTTCAGATCATAAATTGAACGATATCCATGTCATTCTCTTCTTGGTTGGGCTGAGAACTTCTCAGCACTCCCTCGTAATGTTAAGTGATCTTTGCTGTATGTGATTCCTATGTACTTTGGAAAATATTTTCCCTTTCACAATTTTTATTGTAATTTGCTCTAAATCTTATGGTATGTAGTGAAAAATAAGTACCTGTATCATTATTATTATCATTAAAGTAGGCTTGCTTTCCTGAAGTGAAAACTGTAAGGCTGTTTATGGCTATTCTGCACGCTGTTTTAAATTCTTTAATTTGTAATTTTTCAATTTGTATTTTGTATTTCTTATTTTATTATCTTTTATACTTTAAGGCCCCCCTTTTATCAAACTGTGGTAGAGCTTTATACTGCAAGGTAAATGCTCTGGGCTGGCGAGGTAAATGCTCTCTGATGCTTATAGGAATTGAATGAGCGTCGAGTATTTACCTTACCATCCTGCGGTAAAAAACTCTACCATGGTTCGATAAAAAGAGTCCTAATTTTTTAGGGCTGCATTTTGATTAAAATTTATAATCCCAATTAATTGTGCAATTAAAGCTATGTTTATTATGTCCCCAGTTCAGCTCCTTGTGACTTAGTGGGGGGGGGGGGGGGATTTGGCTCTTTCACCAAGCTTTTGATGCCATGTAGAATTGTTGCAGTTTTTTTTACCACAGTTTTATTCTTTGCCTTAGTCTACTCTCTTCCTTTCCCCTATCCCCTATTCCCTAAATCCTGCTCTTAAGAGTTCAAGCTGGCGAATATTGAACCTTACTGCTTTTCATGTGCCAGCAGAGATGCCCGTGCTTCTGTAACCATCATACTTCATGTATAACCATCATACTGTACATAAATTACATTTTCCATGTCAGATCAGAGCTTGGTTCACCTTTGTTATAGCAGTTATTACATTAAGCCAGTTTGTTGTAGCAAATGCTGCTTACCGTTAAGATGGTTTTAGCTGTGGATTGTATTGTTGAAGCAGTTTTTCCAGAATCACATCTGGAAGTTATATTTAAAACAGGTTGCTTAGATTGCAAGAAGAAGGTTCCTATCTGTAGCCTATTTTATAGAGCCACAAATGAGCTCTTACAAAAGTGTGCTTTGCAGTTAGAGTGTGAATTAGCATGTGCTGTTAGTGTATGAGTGCCGTAACCATTATCGAGCTGGCATGACAGCACATGCTAGCTTTGTAGCCTCTTATGGGGTGAGTTATGGGCATGGACACTGCAATTAGTGCCTTGTCACTGTTGAAGCTATTATTCATGCAATTAACCCCTTGATAACGTTAAATACACTATGGTGCTTCTTTTATAAGCACTATTAGTGTTTATAGATACGCATAAATGGGCATTTAGAAGTATATGTTGCACGCAAGTCTAAATCCCAGTTTTATAAAGTGGGGATATACATGTCTAAAATGTAAAAATATGCATCTGGCAAGCAGATGTGGTCTGGGTATAGTTTGGAAAGACTAGGACAGGCCTAAAAAATAAACGTATATTTCTCCATTTTAGAAGGGGAGTGCACACGTAAGTCCAAAAAGATTGGCATCAGAATTTATATCTGGTAGCCAGAAAAGTGCTTGTATTTAGCGGTACTCCAGTCAAGAGACAGGGGGGTTTGCCAGAGGAATCCTCCAGTGGTTTATGAGCCTACCTCCACCCTCAAAAAAACAAAACTGACAAGGGATTCCAGGCTCTGTGACAGCATTTGGAAAAGTCTAAAATGGTTGACATAAATGTGCTTCTTCCAGCACATACACATTATGTTTCCATTTCAGAAAATACACTTGTGTAAATTTATCTGCTCATTTTGGCCTATTTATATTTTAGACATCTATGATTCTAAAATGGATGAACTTACTGCATGTAACTGGAGCAGAAATGTCCATTCCTCAGTGTACTTTACAACAGGCTCTACATCAGGGGTGTCCAACCTTTTGGGTTCCCTGGGCCGCATTGGCCGAAAAAAATGTTTCTGGGGCCGCGCAAACGCTGCAGCAAGACAGAGGAGAGAGCCGGCAAGATGGTAAACACCCGGGGGCAGCAGAGGAAAACACTGCATCACCCTCAAACGGGGCCGCACAAAATATTTCACTGGGCCGCAGGTTGGACACCCCTGCTCAACATCATTAGATCCAGTTCTAAAATACAAGCTGAACTTGAAATGGCTCAACCCGGCTGTCTCAATTATGATTCGTACGTCAATTCTAAAATCTACCCCCACATGCATGGCAAAGAAAACTTTTATATGCAGCAACTGTATGGAAACATCCTCAACAGCTAGCACAACAGGCTTTGTACAACATATTAATTTTTGCATTTAATGTGCAATTCCTGTAAATCTATAAACTTGTGCGCTTATTTTAAATTTACCCCCAAATTCTGTATATAGCGCCTAAGGTTGTGCATGTAACCAATGTGTGCATGCAACTTAATTGATTACTTGGCCTAATTGGTGCTTATAATTGACAATTAACACCTTGTACTTGAAAGTAATTTGCACTAATTAAAAGTTACAACTCAGCGCGATTGTATAAAAAGGGGGAGTGGCCAGGGGTGGATTGAGGGCATTCCTAAAAGTTATGCACATTATTATAGAATACAACTTAGGCACAGGCATTTAGGCCTGGTTTTAGCTAGTCTAAATGGGTATGACTCAATTCTATAAAAGGTATGTGCACCTTATAGAATCACACTAAGCACCATTCTAGTTGGCACTGATTATCAGGGCTATAAAAGTTAGGCGCACTGTATAGAATCATGCTTAGTGCTGCCTATGCAGCATTAGGCATCGCTAGTTGTCACAACTATTAGGCATATCCTATTTATACTAAGGTTTTCTTGGTCTAAATGCCTGCACTTAATTAGGCACACAGCAGTATCTGTTCACAGAAGAAAATCCTGGAGAAGGACCGAGATTGTCTGGCAAAGTTACACGAGAAAATGGAGTAGATTCTGCGCCGTTCACGGAGGAGGGTGTTTATGAGCAACTTGAAAAACTGAAGGTGGACAAAGCGATGGGACCAGACGGGATCCATCCCAGGATACTAAGGGAGCTCAGAGAGGTTCTGGCGAGTCCTATTAAAGACTTGTTCAACAAATCTCTGGAGACGGGAGTGATTCCTGGGGATTGGAGGAGAGCGGATGTGGTCCCTATTCATAAAAGTGGTCACAGGGATGAAGCGGGAAACTACAGGCCGGTGAGCCTCACTTCAGTTGTTGGAAAAATAATGGAAGTGTTGCTGAAAGAAAGGATAGTGTACTTCCTTGAATCTAATGGGTTACAGGATCCGAGGCAACATGGCTTTACAAAAGGTAAATCGTGCCAAACGAACCTGATTGAATTTTTTGATTGGGTGACCAGAGAGCTGGATCGAGGACATATGCTAGATGTAATTTACTTGGATTTCAGCAAAGCCTTTGATACAGTTCCTCATAGGAGGCTGTTGAACAAACTTGAAGGGCTGAAGTTAGGAACCAAAGTGGTGAACTGGGTCAGAAACTGGCTGTCGGACAGACGCCAGAGGGTGGTGGTTAATGGAAGTCGCTCGAAGGAAGGAAAGGTGACTAGTGGAGTCCCTCAGGGTTCGGTGCTGGGGCCAATCCTGTTCAATATGTTTGTGAGTGATATTGCTGAAGGGTTAGAAGGAAAAGTGTGCCTTTTTGCAGATGATACCAAGATTTGTAACAGAGTAAACACTGAAGAGGGAGTGGAAAATATGAAAAAGGATCTGCAAAAATTAGAGGAATGGTCTAATGCCTGGCAACTAAAATTCAATGCAAAGAAATGCAGAGTAATGCATTTGGGGATTAATAATAGGAAGGAATCGTATATGCTGGGAGGAGAGAAGCTGATATGCACGGACGGGGAGAGGGACCTTGGGGTGTTAGTGTCCGAAGATCTAAAGGCAAAAAAACAGTGTGACAAGGCAGTGGCTGTTGCCAGAAGGATGCTGGGCTGTATAAAGAGAGGCGTAGTCAGTAGAAGGAAGAAGGTGTTGATGCCCTGTACAGGTCATTGGTGAGGCCCCACTTGGAGTATTGTGTTCAGTTTTGGAGACCGTATCTGGCGAAAGACGTAAGAAGACTTGAGGCGGTCCAGAGGATGGCGACGAAAATGATAGGAGGCTTGCGCCAGAAGACGTATGAGGAGAGACTGGAAGCCCTGAATATGTATACCCTAGAGGAAAGGATAGACAGGGGAGATATAATTCAGACGTTCAAATACTTGAAGGGTATTAACGTAGAACAAAATCTTTTCCAGAGAAAGGAAAATGGTAAAACCAGAGGACATAATTTGAGGTTGAGGGGTGGTAGATTCAGAGGCAATGTTAGGAAATTCTACTTTACGGAGAGGGTGGTGGATGCCTGGAATGCGCTCCCGAGAGAGGTGGTGGAGAGTAAAACTGTGACTGAGTTCAAAGAAGCGTGGAATGAACACAGAAGATTTAGAATCAGAAAATAATATTAAATATTGAACTAGGCCAGTTACTGAGCAGACTTGCACGGTCTGTGTCTGTGTATGGCCGTTTGGTGGAGGATGGGCAGGGGAGGGCTTCAATGGCTGGGAGGTTGTAGATGGGCTGGAGTAAGTCTTAACAGAGATTTTGGCAATTGGAACCCAAGCACAGTACCGGGTAAAGCTTTGAATTCTTGCCCAGAAATAGCTAAGAAGAAAAAATTAAAATTTAAAAAAATAAAATAAAAATTTAAATTGAATCAGGTTGGGCAGACTGGATGGAACCTTCGGGTCTTTATCTGCCGTCATCTACTATGTTACTATGTTACTATCTAAGTCAAAAACAGATGGCTAACAAAAAGACGCTTATGATCCACTCCAAACTAAGCCCATTTTTAACTATGTGCTTTGGACTAGGCGCCACTAGGCATGATTCTATAAGCAGCACCTACCAGTTGATAACCACGCAGAGCGGTACCTACAATGTATGCAATGTATATACAATCTGGCCCTTAGGCCCAGATTCTCTAACCAGCACAGATATTGTAGGTGCCGGTAGGCACCCAAGCACAGTAAAAAAAAAATAAAATGCTGTTTAAATGACATTTTTAACTAAGTTTCACGGCTCTTTCTGGTGCCTAAAAAATTGGTGCTGGAATCATGTCTCTGTAGGCGCCTTAGGCCATCTAATGCCACTGTGGGCGTGACTTAACACCGGAAATGGCGTAAGGTGGTCTAAAGCGTCTAAGAACGTGTGATTCACATCAAAGGTAGGTGCCAGAAAAGTAGGCCTAGAAAATACCCTGGCCTACATTTCTGGCGCCTAACTTTGCTGGAAGTGTAATTCTGTACCCGTCACCGTCGCATGATTGACACGTGATTGGCAGCTGCTTTTAAGGCGGCCTCTGACAACAGCGCTATTTACAGAATTTGGGTTTTAGTGTGTAAAGTTGTATGCACAAGTTATAGAACAGAGTCAGTTATGTGTGAGAATTAATATAATTAGCTGCCAATTGGTAGCTATAATTGGTGTTAGCTGATATTAATTCACATTAATTAGCAGTTACATGATTAACTGCCCTTACTCAGGATTTTACAAATTGCATGTGTAAAATCCAGAGCACACAACTATGAGGGAAGTATGGACCTAGGAAGGGCATGGACAAGTCAGAGGCTTGCCTAGCACTTAGGTGCACAGGTTATAGAATGCCAGCAGTTAAGCGCCTAACTGCTTACAACTAGGCGTGAACAATTGCAAGTGCCTAAAAGTTAGATGTGTAATGGTGTAATTATGCTAGTATTATCCTAGGACAAACAGGCAGCATATTCTCACATGTAGGGGTTATGTCATCCACTTTAAGTTTTTAGAAATTTTGTGACTATCCGCACTGCACATGCGCACTCGAAGTTGGCTTGTGGTGCCTCAATTCTTTGTTTTCCGCAGAGCGAAAAAGTACTATTTTGTTAGACTCTATCCAAAATTGCATTGCCTTTCTATCAACGTTTCTCTTTTATGCCTTTCGGCTTTATTTATTTCTTTGTTTTATTCTTTTAGTGTTCTTCAGTATGTTAAAGAAAAATAATTATTTTCTTTTTTTGTACCTCAGTCGGACCTTATGTCCCTCTTTTTTCCCACTTTGGCGTTTTTTTTGTCTCAGCACCACCATTGAGGCTTTTGACTTTGCTCCTGAGATTTTTCTGTCCATGTCTAAACCTTCGAGTTGTTTCAAAAAGTGCTGTCAGTGCCAGCACCCTATTTTCATCACTGACCCACACAGTTGGCCTGTGCATCAAGTAGATACTTGTACTCATTGTTCTACACTATAGAAATGCTCATTAAAGGCTCGACGTATCCAGCAGGAAAAGCTATTCAGCTCAACCATGGACTCCAATGATAAATCTGAGCCATCGATACTGGTAGTACCGGTATCAACATTGGATGCTGTTCCTCCGTCGGGCAAGCCTGCTAAGAAGCCATCCTCTACAGTAACGAGACCCTCAATGCAGGCCAAGTGTTGACACCATCATAGAAACATAGAAACATGATGTCAGATAAAGGCCAGATGACCTATCTAGTCTGCCCATCCGCAATAGCCATTATCTCTTTCTCTCTCCGAGAGATCCTACATGCCTATCCCAGGCCCTCTTGAATTCAGACACAGACTCTGTCTATATCACCTCTTCCGGGAGACTGTTCCATACATCTACAACCCTTTCTGTAAAAAAAGTATTTCTTCAGATTACTCCGGAGCCTATCACCTCTTAACTTCATCCTATGCCCTCTCATTGCAGAGTTTCCTTTCAAATGAAAGAGAATGAACTCATGCACATTTACATTACGTAGGTATTCAAACGTCTCTATCTTATCTCCCCTCTCCCACCTTTCCTCCAAAGTATACAGATTGAGATCTTTAAGTCTATCGCCATACAGCTTAGGGTGAAGACCACATACCATTTTAGAAGCCTTTCTCTGGATCGACTCCATCCTTCTTATATCTTTTTGAAAGTGCAACCTCCAGAATTGTACACAATATTCTAAGTGAGGTCTCACCAAAGTCTTATACAGGGGCATCAATATCTCCTTTTTCCTACTGGCCATACCTTTCCCTATGCAACCTAGCATCCTTCTAGCTTTCACCGTAACCTTTTCAACCTGTTTGGCCACCTTAAGATCATCACATACAATCACACCCAAGTCTCACTCTTCTGTCATGCACATAAGTTCTTTGCTCCCTAAACTGTACCCTTGGGTTTTTGCAGCCCAAACGCATGACCTTGCATTTCTTAGTATTACATTTTAGCTGCCAAATTTCAGACCATTCTTCAAGCTTTGCCAGGTCTTTCATCATGTTATTCACCCCATCTGGGGTATCTACTCTATTGCAGATTTTGGTATCATCTGCAAATAGGCAAATCTTACCTGACAACCCTTCAGCAAGGTCAAGGTCTCCCACCTTTTGACACCCTGCAGCACTGATGGTACCGGCTGTTGAGCCAAGGGTACCGGCACAAGTCTTCAGAGATCAACTGAAAGAGTTCTTCCAGAAGGAGCTGGGTGACCTATTTAAGTTGCATTTGGCACCGGTGCTTACATCAACTCCCTCGGTACCGGCCCAGCCTGAGCTTAGCACATCAAGGCCACATAGCACTAGTATGAGGTCTACATCGATACAGCACTGCTCTGCATTGTCTCAGCACTGACACTCCGCAATGAGGCATTGGCACTCTGCATCGAAGCATTGACGTTTTGCATCGCAACATCGACATCACATACTGCCCGTTCTTCTAGATCTAAGAGATCATCACACATTACCGACTCTCCATTGCATCGACATCACTCGACATTTACATCAGATCGGTACTGATGTCGTTGAAGAAGCTTTTCTCAACGCTTTCATACTCATCAGACTCCTCAACCTAGAAAATCTTCATCCTACAGAGAATCTTCTGGGGTACAAGACGTTGATTCTGACCTGTCTTAACACAGTACTGATAATGAGTATGAGCCTTCATTATCTGCTCCAGAGTCCTATGGAATCCCTTCAGATCCATCCTCTCCTTCTCCCAGATTAAGATCTTCTCTAAAGGGACTTTCTTTTACCAAATATATCAAGCAATAGGAGAAAGCTCTGCCTATCAAATTGGAGTCAGATACTGAGCCCAGAGCAGAGCTCCTTGATGCCTTAGATTACGATGAGCCTCCTAAAGATCTTCTTAAGTTGCCAGACCGAAAATCCATCAAACCCAGTATCCTGTTTCCAAAAGTGGCCAACCTAGGTCCCAAGTACCAAGCTAGATACCAAGTAGTAAAACAGATTTTATGCTGAATCAATTAATTTTGCTTCCAGTTTCTCCCCTCCCCCCCCCCCCCCAAGCCTCATTCTTATCCTGGAGAAACAGCTCTACACACTTTGGACTGTAAGCGTGCTCTTAGTACATACAAAGGACTAAGCCACACAGGTCTTAACTTCAACTGTTCATCTCATTTGATCCTAATAGATTGGGCCTCCCTGTCGCCAAACAAACTATTTTCACATGGTTAGTAGTTTGTATTTCCTACTGCTATGCTCAGGCTGGGCTGTAACTTGAGGGATGTGTTACAGCATATAAGGTTCGAGCTATGACAGCATCAGTGGCATTTTGCATTCCACTCCTATTAAAGATATTTGCAAAGCAGCTACTAGTCCTCAATTCATACATTCACATCTCACTACTGTCTAGAATCCTATTTCAGATGAGATGGTCATTTCAGCCAAGCAGTATTACAGAATTTTTTTTCTTCTTAATGGCCAACTCTCTCACCATCCCATTACAGTAAGCTAGGGCGTCTCACATGTGAGAAAATGCTGCCTGCTTGTCCTAGGATAAAGCACAGTTACTTACCGTAACAGGTGTTATCTGGGAACAGCAGGCAGATATTCTCACATCCCTCCCATCTCCCCTGGTTGGCTTCTTCTTTTGCTTATGGAACTGAGGTAGTGCGAGCCGACATCAGGTGGGAAGGCTCCTGTGCTTACATGGTAAGGGCAGTCTCAAAGCTTTGGAGGAAGTTTAAAGTGATAGTACACTTTTGCGCTGTCCATATCAGGGCTCTGTGGATGATGTAACCCATCTGTGCGAATATCTGCCTGCTGTCCTTAGATAACACTTGTTACAGGTAAGTAACTGTGCTTTATAGGTAAAGAATGCACATAAATCAGGACTCTGCCTCAGAATACACCTACATTAAGAGCAATTCTATAACAGGATGCCCCATTTTAGGCACCCCAGTGCAGCATGGGTAGCGTGTATTCTGTAATGGCATCTGAGTGCATTGATTCCATTATAGAATTGTACCATAAATGCAAATTGGTGCACCAACATTTAGGCCTTACCACTTATGCCAGGTCAATGGCAGGCATAAATGTGTGTGCCTGAGTGCCCCATGCAACACATGAAACTTATTTTATAAGTTACGTACATAAGTTGGAGACATACCCATGTCACTCCCTTGCTCTGTCCATGTTCACCCCTGTATAGAATAGCACATAGTACACATACATGTGCAAATGCTAATTATCTCAGCACTTATGCCTCTAGTTATAGATTTGCCCTTCACAGTTGCATATAATCATACTGTATACAGTACATACAAGGTCATTTTATAATAGGCATTTTACATGCAATACTGGTGTGTTTTTGTGTATGTGTATATATATATATATATATATATATATATATATATATATATATATAAAATGCCTGTTTATGATTACTCTCATGGGGTTAAGAGGTGCTTGCTTGGAATGTCCAGAAAGACGTTAGTAGAGCAGAATTTTGTTATTTTATTTGAGATAGAACTTTCATAGAGTAGTGAGCTTCAGAAAATATGCCCTAAAAGTAGGCCCACAAATCATTCTAATCATTGATCCATCACCATATTAGTGCATGTGAATCTTAGTGACCATCTAGCCAGTCTTCTTTAAAAAAAAAAAGTATATTACAAATATTTTTTATTTGCAATTATCTGTATAAAATATTTCAAGATTAACCTTAATCAAGAAGTCCACACACTTGTACTGCCAGTAGCACAGAAAATCACTATAGCTTGAAAGAATGTTCTTATGGCTTGTCTCAGTTAGGGCGCTGGTCTTTGACCAGAGGGCCGCCACGTGAGCGGACTGCTGGGCACAATGGACCACTGGTCTGACCCAGCAGCGGCAATTCTTATGTTCTTATAAATGCAGGCCTCAGCCCTGCCTAAACTATACCCCTGGGAACATCTATGTGTAAATCATGTAAAAGTAAATGCAGATCTAGAATGTGGCTAGTTTTTATGCATATAATTTTTATAACAATCATTCTCCAATGACAGGCAGAACATTGTTTTTTACATATAGGTGACATCATCTGATGCAGCCCAGGTATGGATGTTGCCAAATATTCTGTATCTTTAAGAAGCTTTTGGCAGCGTTGAACCCTCTGTGGAATCCATGCTTATCCGCCAGTCTCTTAAAGCCAGCCTTCCAATTCAGCACCAGCATCTATATGCAGGCTGTCACCAAACTGACAGGGGCCCTTTCTTTACTGATACCTGCCTACTGATGCTGCCTCTGATGAACTGCTCAGAGCCATGCTGAAGGAGAAGTTGGAGTTGATTCTGGCCTCGAAGTTGTTGGTGCCAGTTGTGGTTCCGTCCCACCTGATCCTGGAAGCCTATACTTTTTCTATCACTGATGTGTTGACACTGGAGTCTAAAAGGGGCCTGTGTTGGTCTCAGAAGAGGTGGCTCTCCTTTCAGGTCCATCAGGTGAGGAAGCTTACCTGTCGAAGTCAGGATCTGCCCCTCAGCACTCATGTCCTGAGTTTAGATGTCAGTCTGGTCGCCTGAGGTAGACACAGGCTCAGCCTTCTCAAGAAGAGTATTATGCTGAGTCTGACTGAGACTGTTTCTGGGTGTCTTATGTAGATCCAAATGAGGTCTTGGAGGAGGACTCCTTGGATCCTCTTTCAGACTCTTCCCACCTCAGGAGAGGAGAGAGTTCCCACATGAGGAATTTTCCTTTGTTGGTATTTTGAGGGGAATGGCTAGGGCCATTCCATTTTAATTGGAGATCAAGGATGAGCTCAGGGCTACCATTTTAGATGTTCTTGATAACAAGAATCCCCCTAAGGAAGCTGTGACTGTGCCCATGTATGACATCCCAGGAAAAGATGGTGGATATCCTCTATAGAGAAGACAGTCTTTTGTGGTACAAGTTTAAGATCACTGATCTTAGGAAGAAGAGAACTGGCTAGTGTGGAGGGCATATTGATGCTTTAGGGTCTTGGATAATATATACAGTGATGCTATTCATGAATAAGGTTATTGTTCTGAGTCCTGGAAGTTAGTGCTGTTATGGTATGGTAAGGTTCTGCCATTTTTGCACAAGTTTGTGCATAGCATTTTCTGGTAGAGGAGTTTTATATTGGTTTTACTGAGGCGACATCAAAACTTTGATATAATTTTAGTTTGTCAAACATTAGACATACGTAATCTGTGAAATGATTGTTGTATATATGTGCATGTGTTATTTTTTTCTTCTGAGATGGCAACCCTAGTGCAAATAGTTAGTTGTAGAGGGTCAGGATGGGTTGGGGAAAAGGGAGCAACAGTAGGTGTGGCAAGTGACTTAGGGCAGGGCTTGGTTGGGACACGAGAGGCATATAGGTGGGGCACTAAGTAAGGCAGGTGTTGGTGTTTCTCTGCCAAAAGGTTGGCAACCCTTAACAATATATAAAGAGCCAAGCAGCCCTGAGCTTGGAGGTCAAATAGTTGGGTGCTTGACTCAGTCCTGCTTGTTAACAGATGAAGCATTGTTGCTTACCTGGAACATTCTGTAAACAGCAGGATTGAACAAGCATACAATCCCTCCCACCTTCATGAAAGTTGAATTAATTCTTGAGATTTGGAACTGAGTAACTGAGGTGACCACTGATGTGGGAAGGACTACACATGCTTGGGACTTTCACTGGGTTGTGATCCTTCCAAGAGAGTTGTTCAGTCCCAGTGATGTGAAATAACGTTACCTGCTTTTGTGCTTGATCAGTCCTGCTGTCTACAGAAAACACCTGTTACCATTAAGCAACAGTGCTTTCTATATTAACAAGTTCCACACCAGTTATAGTTTTAGAAACCTCTTATTTCCATCCTTTGTCATCTCTTCTTCAAGCTGAAGAGCTCTAATGTTTTGAGCATTTCGTCCTAAGGGAGCCATTCTATACCTTTTATCATTTTTATTACCATTCTCTGCTATATATTTTTAATACAGAGTGACGAGAACTATGCAGAATGTGCAAGATGTGATCACATCATGAACAGAGAGAATCATTATGATATTTTTTTTATTTTATTTTATATTACTTTCCAAATAATTCCTAATATTCTATTTGCTTTTAAAAATGATGGGGCACTGAGCTGCATACCGAGCTGAGCTCCTTTTTCTGAATGGTAGCTCCTATTATACAAACCAGCATGGTGTACATACATGTGGAGGGTACTTTTTATAACAGGGCTCCTAGGCTTGAAGACAGGTATACATGTTTGGAAGGTAATTCTATAAAGCATTCAATAACATTTACACTCTGATTCTGGGTGCAAATGTTTAGAATAATGGAATATACTGTATGTACATATGTAGGCCTATACCCATGTAAATATCAAAAATCTACTTAAGCGCTATTCTGTAAATATGCGTGTGTCTTATATAATGTGTATTTTACAAGTAGATGTACAGATAGATGAAGTCTGGGTGGAGTTTGGATAGGACTCGCACGTGTGTAACTTTTAGAATATAAGTGAAGTGTATATCTCTGGTATTTAGGCATGAGTGATTACACCAGCTCATTGGCTGTCTTAATTCTCACATCTAAATTATCCAATATCTAGTTTCTCAGAATAACCTAACCTACATCTTAAATAATACTGTAAAACATTTGATATAAGTGTTCAAACAGTGAAGCATATTTTAAGCAGGACCTCAGAGGTGCCATTCAAGGCTCAGCTATCCTCTCATTGCCTCAAGCTTTACATACCAACCTCCTCATAGGTCATGCAAAACTATCTTTTTATATAAATTTATAACAAATATTTAAAATAAGTTTAAAGTGCATGTTTATCTCCCAACGCCTATTTTTATCATTTTCAAAGAGTAAATAGAGAATAACACTTATCTGTCTTTAACTATGCTTAACAGCATTCTGTCCGTCGGCCAGGGGGAATAAATCCGACATGCCAAAGAATAAATGACTTTATCAAGGATTTCCCCTGCAAAGATAACGGAAATCAAAAGATAGAAACCATCTCATTCTCCAGACTATTCACCCACAAAACGTCTCTTACCTCACTATGCCGAGTAAACTGAATATCCTCACGGTTACAGACACGCAGCACTGAGCAGAACACAATTTTATTACTTCCCTTCTGATGACATCATTTCCTCTCCCACCCCAAAGAGGAGGGACCAAGAGATTAGATCAATGAGAGCCACTCTATCTCTTGATTTATCCTATAGGGGGCCACCGAATTCAAAGAAAAGATACAAAACTGTTCTTTAAAATTTAAAGCCTTTCATAATTACCACCCTCCTGTCCCATCTAAATCTAAATTATAGCATATATTTCACTTAGTATCCTATTGTTTGGTGCCTGCTTTCTTTTACAGGATAAGTGCCCTCTGAATGCCTATACTGTATATAGGTGCGCTGTTATAAAATTACCTCTGTGTTGCACCCATTTAACACACAAAAAGGGGAAGGAACTTGATATATTTTCTGTGTTTACAATCAAAACAGTTTACATTATATTCAGGTACTTATGTTTTTTGTACCTGGGGCATTGGAGGATAAAGCGATCATGTTATGAATTATTACAAGCAACTTCATTGGCTTCGTGTTGATGCCCGTAAATTGTTTAAATTTGGCTGCCTTATGTATAAGACATTGCATGGTTTGTTACCAAATTATGGGGTCCTTTTACTAAGGCGTGCTAACGATTAGCATGCGCTAAATGCTAACGCATCCTAAATTGGCTGCCCCTTCTCGTGTTTTGCATAATAATACTGTATTTTCTTTTCCTTCTTTGAGAGATAGACCTCGGAAGTCTTATACAAAAAAATTATTATCTTTTCAAGTAGCTCATTTGGGCCCGAGTTACTTCCAATTATGGTATATGATTATCTACATCATATATACATTTCAGATGTAGTTTAAAAACTTATCTGTATTGTAAGTTTATGAAAGAGTAATGAACATTGTATTAGTTTTACTGTATTTGTGCTGAGAAAGAAACAGGCCGGAGCAACTCGTGAGGCCTGCCACACAAGGGGGGGCCTCGTGGATCATGGCAGGGGGGAGGGGGGAGGAACAGCCAATAGGAAAGAAAGCATTGGGCAACTTTAAATCAGGTCTCCCCTGGCGCAGCCATCTTTTCAGTGGCGCGCCGGGACCACATCGAACTGTTTTGTCTGAGTGGACAGTGGACCCCTGAGTTTCCTAGGTCATCACCTTACACCTTCAGTTGTTTGCCATATCTTTTCTAGGAATTGCCTAGTGGTTAATGCAGCCTGCAAACCTGGAGGAACTGGGTTTGATTTCCACTTCAGCTCCTTGTGACTCTTGATGTGGCATTATACAAATAAAATTTTATGTTATGTTATGGTATGGTATGAGGAACTTTATCAAAATAACCATAGACCTGTACTGAATAGCATATTTTGCTATTCGGCCAACTCCAAATAATGGCCACTGAGCTTTAACGTAACAAATAATAAAAGAAGCAATGTGAAATCAGAGATCAAAGGCCCAGATTCTATAAACAGTGCCTAAATCGGCAGCTGCCTACAAAAACGGCTGTCAATCACATTTAGGCACCGTTTAAAGCAGGGGTGTCCAACCTGCTGCCCGAGGGCCGCATGCGGCCCCGTGAAGTATTTTGTGCGGCCCCGGTCGAGGGCGATGCAGTGTTTTCCTCTGCTGCCCCCGGGTGTTTACCATCTTACCGGCTCCCTCCTCTGTCTTGCTGCAGCGTTTGCGCTTTTGTGCAGCCCCAGGAACATTTTTTTGGGCTAATGCGGCCCAAGGAAGCCAAAAGGTTGGACACCCCTGGTTTAAAGAATTGTGGCTAATGGCGCCTTAGGCAAAGTAAGCCAGGGTCTTACTGGCTTACAGAATGGCACGTATGACTAGCCATCATGTTGGACAGACTAGATGGGCAATGCTAGTCTTTATCTGCTGTTGGTTAGTATGTTACTTTCAAAGTGCAATCTACTCTTTGGGTTCTGTTTACTAAGGCACGGATTCTCTAACCGGCACCCTCAGATATACACCATCCGGCCCCATCACTTTGTCTACCTTTATTTTAGCTAGCTCCTCACGAACACAACCCTCTGAAAATCGATCAGTGTCTATTATTCCTCCATCCCTATTCACGTTTGTCTTCTGCGGTCTCGCTCCCAGCCCTTCAGCCGTGAACACAGAACAGAAATATTTGTTAAGCAATTCGGCCTTTTCTTTATCAGCTTCTACATATTCCTCCCCGTCATCTTTGAGTCTCACAATGCCACTTTTGCAGTTCTTCCTATCATTATTACGAGGGTCATTTCATAAATAATGCACACTATTTTTTAAAATTTACATGTTTTATTTTTTTTCAAGTATTTCTTTACAATCATTCAATATAGTCTCCCTGCTTTGCAATGATCGAGTCCCAACATCCAGGAAGCTTCATTATTTCATCCAAGACACTGTTGTAGTTCAGTTGCCAAATGGCTCGGGTACTGGCAGAAGAAAGCTCTTCCAGAGATGCAAAACAATGTCCACGCATAGCTTGTTTCAACTTTGGTAAAAGGTCAAAGTCTGGTGGTCACATGTTTGGACTGTAGGGAGCATGAGGTAACTCCTCCCAGCCATATTCACGTAGTTTTTCAATGACATTCCCTATGTGCGGGCAAGCGTTGTCGTGAAGAATGAGTGGCCCAGCCAAGAGCAACTGAGGTTGGGTTTTGTGCACTTTTTTGTACATTTTTTGGAAAAAATCACAATAATGCACTGCTGTGATACTTCTTCCACATGGAACTTTGTGATGATGATGTCTTCATGATCATAAGCAAAAATCATCATTTGTTTGACTTTTGATTGAGCTCGTTGAAAATTTTTGGGTCATGGGGAAGATGGAGCTCTCCACTCGTCATTGAAAAGCTACGCGAATACGGCTGGGAGGTGTTACCTCATGCTCCCTACAGTCCAGACATGAGACATCAGACTTTGACCTTTTTCCAAAGTTGAAACAACCTATGTGTGGACATCGTTTTGCATCTCTGAAAGAGCTTTCTTCCGCCGGTACCCGAGCCATTCGGCAACTGAACTAAAACAGTGTCTTGAATGGAATAATGAAGCTTCCCGGACGTTGGGACTCGGTCATTGCAAAGGAGGGAGACTATATTGAAGGATTGTAAAGAAATACTTGGAAATAAATAAAACATGTAAGTTTTAAAAAATAGTGTGCATTATTTATGAACTGACCCTCGTATATCAAAAAATTGTCTTCTCTCCCTGTTTTACCATGTCAACTATTTTTTCTTCCATTTGCATCTTTGATTTCCTGACTACACAATCAGCCTCTCTTAACTTTTCTAGATATTTTTGCCTGTCTTCCTCTTTCTGCAATCTTTTATAGTTTATGAAAGCTAACCTCTTATTCCTTACCTTCTCAGCTACTACTTTTCAGAACCAAAGTAGTCTTCTTTTCCTCTTATTCTTACTTACTTGCCTCACAAAAAGGTTTGTCGCCCTTACAATCATTCCTTTCAGTTTTGCCCACTACATTTCCACTCCTTCCAGATGTTCCCACCCACACAACAATTCCTCGACATAAACCCCCATCCGTGTAACATCAGAAACACTTTCCCCGTTTGTAAGCACTAAGTCCAGTATGAAACCATCTCCTATGGGTTCCATTACCAACTGCTGGAACAGTTCTCCTTGTAGAGAATCCAGAATCTCCCTACTTCTAGAAAACTCCACAATAGGGATAACCCAATCTACATCCGGAATGTTAAAATCACTTATTAGCATATAAGCTACAACAGTATTCTAAGAGAAAGTGTGCATATAGGGGTCCTTTTACCAAGGCACACTAGCCAATTTAGTGCACGCTAAATATTAGCGTGTCTATAGAGTACAATGGACGTGTTAGCATTTAGTATGCGTTAAATCGGCTAGCTCGCCTTAGTAAAAGGGCCCCATAATTTCTTTTGAAAGTTACTGTACTTTGTGGAAAATATGGCTGCATTTATTTACACCTGCTTTTTGGCATATCTAACCCCCATTGTTTACTAAGCTGCGGTAGAGGTTTCTGCTGCGACCCAGGAGCGTCAGAGCATTTTGTGCCCCAGGTCGCGATAGAAACCTCGACCACAGATTAGTAAAAGAGGGCCTAAGTTTGCCATTATATTTTACATGTGCATGTACTTAAGTCCAAAGCCCATCCCAGCTCCACCCTAGCCTACACAGGTTGGATAAACACCATATTTTCATGCTTATAATGTGTGCATTATACTGTACTTGAATTTGCAAACCACATTTTACTAAGATGTGCTAATTGCAAAATTATTCTGTTGGATTTTAGGTTTTTTCTTTTTTCTTTTTTGCAGGTTACATGCATTAATAATGCCTGCAAGAATCTAAAAAGAAAAATTAAAAGGGTTCATTTTATAATTAGTGTGTCTTGGAAAAATAAACTAGAATAATGTGCATCATATATGTGGGTGTATTTCACCAGTTTATTTTTACATAGATAAACAATTTGAGCATGTTATATGTGTCTTGTTATGTGTATAAAATATGGTATATGCTTATACTATATTTTACACACAAGTACATATTCATAAGTATATAAATAAGAATGTATATACTCTTATGTGTGTAAGTATATATATATATATATATATATATATATATATATATACTTGGAGGGGCATAATCGATAGGTCGTATAAATGCTCTATGCGTCGGCAGCTTAAGACGTCCAGGGGAATGTGTCGATAATGGAAAGATGTCCAAGTCAATCGATTATCGGCACGAAAGACGTCCAGCATAAACACATCCACATGCGCTATACTGAAGCGTCCAACTTTTCCTACCAAAATGAGGCCCGTCCAAACAAGACGTATATCTATTGTCGCCGCGATCCGCTGGACGACTTCCTAGTCGTATAGCGCTCCTTATCTATTAGTTGTTCTGGCACATGTCCCACTGATGTCCCACTGTCCCCAACAACGTCCTGCATGCCCATATATAAACCACCACGTGGAAGTGCGACCCTTGTGGGTGTAGTAGGCGTTGAGTGAGGAGTCAGGAGAGTGGTTGGAGTTTGATGGAGGATAGGATAGTTTATATTGATTACTGAGTGGAATCGAGTGATTGGAGAGTATTTCTGTGAGTGTATGTGTGAGAGCAAGTGAGAGAGAGTGCTGCTCTAACAGCTGACCACCAACAGGGCCACACATACACCTGTGGGCAGGATCAAGGGTGTGTAAGGCAGGAATCCCAGGGGAGGGGGTAAGGTGAAGCAATCATTGGAGGAAGGGGGTGGCATTGTGGGATAAAGAGCCCCCCCAGGCAGGGATGGGGGATGGGGAGAGTGAAGAGCTGTGTTCCAGGAAGCTCACACAGTCATTGCCCTTACCCTGTTATGGCCCTTATACAGATTGCTTCTCTCCCCCCTTCTCCCCCCCCCCCCCCGTTCATCTAAACGCTGTTTCAAACAGCCTTTCCAGAGGGTGACCAGCAACGTGAGCCCCAGACATATCTATAAGCATTGGAAACATCATAGGTGAAGCAGGAATACTTTTGTACCTGAATACAGCCACAGGCTTGAAAAGGCAGCCCATGTAATCTGTAACATGCAGCAAACTAGTTCGGATTGCATCAGTAGATGGGAAGGTGTCTCCGAACAGAAAGGAGACGGAAGTTCGTGCTGATGTAGACGTATCCCGGCCCTCTAAATTTAAACGTACCAAGAAACGTGGCCTAGACGTGTTTCGGATTTGTCCATAACCAACCAGATGGACGTATTACGTCAAGTCGTCTAGCGGACGGCTTGTTGGACATGCTTAATTGCGAATAAATACGTCTAACCTCATATTATCAAAAGTGTAGGTACTTTGACACCATGGCTCCCAAATTGGCCAAAGCTCTGTCCTGGAAGCCCAACTTCACCCAGGCTGAGACTGAAATGTTGGTGCAGGAGGTGCACACACACCACCACCAGCTCTTCTCACCCCAAGGTGAGAGACTCGGGGCATACTCAAAGAGCAAGGTCTGGACAGCAGTAGCTCAGCGCCTGAATGCAGTCCACCACCATAAGCGAGATGTGGAGGACTGCAAGAAGAAATGGAGAGCCATCAAAAGGGACATCCGGGCTAAGGTGGGCAACCAGCCTCCAGATGCTGACATGGCAGACCTCAGCCCCATGGAGCAGCTGGTGCTCACCTTTGTGTCAGCAACCTCCACCTATGGTGTGGGCACACAGGACACATCAGCTGATGCACCTGAACTGCCTTCTGGTATGTACGTGTCTTAATCCCCAGTCTCACAGCTAGGTCCCCTATTCTGAGAGACCTCTCTTTCATCCTCCTTCTTCTACTCCTCTAATGGGGCAGTGAGTATACCTGCTCTTCAAACCTTTCCATAACACCTGTATGGTACTGCTCCATGTGCTGATGGCAGAGCATGGAATTAGATTCCTACACCCTTGTACAGACAATTTGGAACCATTGCTATGATCAGCAGGTGTGCTCACGTAAGGTGTCGGCACATACACTGCTTTCACCCCCTTCATTATGTCACCAACACACCTCCCTATGGTAGCTGGGTATGTGGACACACACCTTTGGGATGCATGTTACCTGTGGTATGCTGTGACATCCATATGTGCTTTTCCCCTATGTAGATGCCAGCTCTGACAAGGATGAGGCCGGATGCAGTGGCATCGACACACTGACTGTGCTGGGACAGCAGGATGACACAGCTGCAACACTCAGCCAGCAGGGACCAGACGAGTTCCAGGACACCCAACCCCAGGAGCCTGCCAGTGGGATGAGGAGCTGCCAATTCTCCCACTGCCTGAGCAGTTTGCCAATGTGGCTGCCGATACCAAGGAGGGCAGTGAGGGGGTGCACACACACAATATTACACATCCTTCCCTTACCTGTACACAGGACGCCACACACTCAGGAACAGCTTAGATGTTCTGAAAGCAGGTCTAAGTCAAAATGCTACTTTGAACGCAGAGAGCAAACTGATTTATCTTTGGTTATCGTATTTGTACGTTTGGGGCCTAAACCCACCCCGGAACATCCCCATTTTGTACGACTTACGTTGGATGTTTTGTGGCATAGGACGTGCAGCTGGCCGACCTTTGATTATGGCCGCTTGAACGTTTTGCCGGGTAAGACGTTCAAACTCCGACTTAGGCGGTTTTTTAGACGTTTTTGTGTTTTGATTATAAACCCCATTGATTCTATAAATGGCACAGAAATCATACAGCGCCTAAAAAAATGGCGCCGGCTGTATGTCAATCAAACTTAGGTGCCATCTCCAGAATTGCAGCTTTCGGCGCCTATATAAAACCTAGGTGCGGGTTTTAAAGGCCTACATTTCAGGTGTCTAAATTTTGAAGAATCATGCTTAGCTGTGCCTCAGTCATGCTTCGCCCATATAAACACCTACTTAGGCGTTAGGCATCACTAACGGCCTCTTTTACAAAGCCACGGTAGTGGATCCACTGCACTAACGGCCCCGAAGCCCATAAAGATTTAAAAAAAAAAATCTTTATTCATTTTTAAAACTCACAATAAGTGTAACACAAAATACAATCATATATTTTATAGAACTGGATAGGTATCTATCATACAATTATTTTTTCCCCAATTATTAAGCCTATTTTGCCAATAGAAGTGCCTAAGAAGTGCCTATCTTTAGGCGCCTTTTATAGAATCGAAGGAGTCTGGGACTGGTTTTCCTAAGTGTTGAACTAAGTTTTCTCTTTAATAAAATGCTGAATTATGTTTAGCTGCAGACCTAACTTATCTCATGTTCTAGCCTGCCTGCACTGGGTGTTTTAGCTTGGGCATTCTAGCTTCTTATGGCTATCTCAGCATACGATATTGTATTCCGCCCTCCTGGACATGTAGCAGAAAGACTGCAGGGCTTAGATAAGTGACCTGCTAGTGTGAGCTTAGGACCAATGATTGTTAAGAAAATTAACAAGTGAAAAGTTTTTTCTAGAATCCAGTTGTATAGCCAGAAGAATGTATAAATATCTCTGAAACTTCCTGGTTTCGGGACTTCTGAAGCCAGCTTGGGGCTCAGGGGTCCGCATATGCTGAATAATCATCTGTGCTTTCTTCAGGTCTCTAAGTTTTGTGGCTGCCCAAAGTGACCTTTCAGAATCAGCTCTATCTTATATATATATATATATTCATAGTATATACATAAGAATGTATATATTCATGATTAAGCACATACATTCCAGACAGTTTTAAAAAAAAGGCCATTTCTGTGGAAATAACTTCGAAAAATCTCCCACTGTTAGGATAATTGTTCCTCAATGTTTCATTTTTCACTTGTCCATATTAAATTCCATCTGCCAGATAGATGTCCACTTCTCCCATCTCTCAAGGTCTTCTTGCAGTTCTTCACTGTCTGCTCATTTTTTAACATCTTTGAATAATTTTGTGTCATATGTAAATTTGATCATCTCGCTTATTACTGACTTTTCTAGATCATTGATGAATAAGTTAAACATACTAGGCCCAGTAAAGATACATCACTATTCAACTCTTCACTGTGAAAATTAACCATTTAGGCCTATTCATTGTTTCTTGTCCTTTGAGCTCCACAGTGGGTCATTGCCTCCTCTCCCTTGAGCTTTTAGTTTCTTGAGGAGTGTCTCATAAGGAAGAGTAGCAGGTCGCATTAACCTTCTTAATAGCAGCCATAGAGGTGAAACAGTTGAATTCTGTAACAGTATCAAGGCCCTTATTTATTAATGCGTGTCAGTGTGATTCCATGCACCTTAAATAATGCTGGCCCTATTTATTAATGATACACTTAAATGAATTCATATTAATGCGCATTAGCACATATTTGTAAATGAGGCCTTAAAGTATATTCAATGATGATGATGCCATTGATTTGATGAAACTGAAGGTGACTTAATGTTAGAGGTGATGAGGAAAAGAAGAATCATGATAATAGTATGATGTGTTGTCAAGCATGAGACTGATAAGAATATAGATTGCAGGTTGGTAGCTATTAAAATTGCAGATTATTGGGGGGGGGGTGTTAGTGTTGTTAAAGTTGGAGCTGATGGAAAATGCAAAAGTAGAGCATGTACACTCGTGAGTTAGAATATGAACACTGACGTGGAGGATAAAAAGTTCTTTTTGAGCAGATTTCTGTATGCTCACATGCTGCTGCTGGTTTTCCTGGTGGGTGTCTGAATCATCCCGATGGCATTCAACAGGAACCAGCTGCTGAGAATATTAAAATGCATGCATTTATTCCTCTAGAGCAGAGGTAGGGAACTCCGGTCCTCGAGAGCCGTATTCCAGTGAATTTCCCCAATGAATATGCATGAGATCTATTTGCATGCACTGCTTTCAATGCATATTCATTGGGGAAATCCTGAAAACCCAACTGGAATACGGCTCTCGAGGACCGGAGTTCCCTACCCCTGCTCTAGAGAGACAGGAGCATCTGCAAAGTTTTCCTGTCTTGATAGGACAGATAATCCCAGCGAGTATTTGCTGGTGGATTTAATTTGATTCATCTATGCACACTATCAGGTTCTCCATATCCTTAGGATGGATAGGCTTCAGCTTCAAACTGTCCTTCATAGGAAGTGTAACCTGCAAATGTTTCAGCTTTAGCAATCACAGCGTCTTTATGGTTTTTGTTTTGCTTTTCTTTGTTTCAAGTTGGTCTTGTTTCTGATTGCCATTCTCAATGATGATTTTATACAGTACAGAAAATGCAATGTTCAATATGAATTATATTTTCCGTTTTTATTGTAAACCCACCTTTTATGGCTCGTCACAAGGGAAATCAAGTTTAAATGAATATGTATATATTGAACTGTACTCACTTAAGCACTGTCTAGATTGAAAGGGCTATCACAGGTGTACTATTATGCTAGAACATTCTCAGAAGTTTGAGTTTGCTTTTCATCCACCTATGTTCTGTCACCGCCCTACATTTGCTGCACTAAGAAATGGTAGTAGACTTGATAACTGATAAGATGTAAACCATCCTGAAACTTGACAATATATTATCTATAGGAAAATGCAGTTTAATGGATAGAGTATATTTATGAATAGAAAATTTTCTTCATAGAGATATTTGATAGACACCAAGATATGATGGCATGTATCAAAGTTCTTGATGGAAAGCTGATGTTATAAAAAAAATTTTAGTAGTGTCCTAAACTTTCCTTTTTAAAGAGCATATTAAGATCATCAGTGATTTGGGGCTCCTTTTACTAAGGTGTGCTATGCGTTTTAGCACACGCTAAATATACGCGCGTGCTAAAATTCTAACGCATCCATTATAAGTCTATGGATGCGTTAGCGTTTAGCGCACGCTAAAACGGTTAACGCGCCTTTGTAAAAGAGGGGGCTAGAGGCATAAAGACAAATGGCTACCTAAAGTGTCATTTTACAAAGCTGTGGTAGAGGTTTTTACCACGGGCTGGTGACGTAAATGCTCCGACGCTCTGGAATTTTACCTCACTGGCCTGCAGTAGAAACCTCTATTGCAGCTTTTTAAAACCAGCGCTAATATGGTATCTTAATGTCTAATTTAACAAAGTGATACTGAAAACATTAATGCAAGACTTCAGATATTCTGTACCAAATCATTTCTCTTTAAGTTAAAAAAAAAAAATGCATCTTTTATCAGAGTGAGTAATGATTAAAAACATTTAAAACTTTGAAAAGAGATAATAATATTCACAGTACAAAATTGTTCAAATTATCAAAATCATAAAAATTTTTCAAACAGGAAGCTCTGATCAGTTTGAGAATAGGTTAGTTTTACATTATTTTTTAGAGCTCCTTTTACTAAGGTGCGCTAGCGGTTTTAGCGCACGCTACACGCTAACGCCCCCATAGAGCTTGCATTAGTATTTTCTGTGTAGCATGAGGCTAGCGCGCGCATCATTGTAGCGCTCACTAAAAACGCTAGCACACCTTAGTAAAAGGAACCCTTAATGTTTGTATGCATGGATGCAAGTGTAGAACTTATAATGAAATCCCTTGGTATTGTAGGATGACCATTTAATAAAATAATGACTGATTTAATAGACTTTAAAATCTGTAGTTACCTTGCAGTCATCCCATAGGGCCTGATTCTATAAACGGCAGACAGTGCGCACAGAATAGAGGCAAAAATCTGCTACAATATCTTCTTCTTGGTTTTTATTATTAATCAGAGTTAGGTACCATATACAGAATTGCGTCTAGCGGCGTCTAACTCAGCTTCATGATATTAGGTGTCAATATATTAGGCCAGGATTATCCTGGCCTAATTTATCAGTACCTATCACAGACGCCTAACGACGCCTAAGTCATTCCATGCCCAAACTCTGCCCCTATCTATGCTGATATTTTACATAGTGTAGACAGGCGCCAGCATACACCTCGGTCTAAAGAACATAGAAGTTGCCTCCGCTGGGTCAGACCAGAGGTTCATCGCGCCCAGCAGTCTGCTCCCGCGGCGGCCCATCAGGTCAAACAACTCCAAAACCCATTAAAAAAAACTTTCAATTTTTCAATATAATATCTTTTCAATACACTTGCTATATTCAAAAACTTGTGGGGATATCCAAGCTCCTGAATTGCTAAGTCAGAGCAAGAAAGAAAAGCTCACGGTTTCAATTATCACATCATTTAAGTTAATTTAAAAACTAAGGGGCCCTTTTCTCAAGCTGCGGTGGGGTTTAACGCACGTAATACCGCCTGCTACGTTAGCCACTAACGCCTGCATTGAGCAGGCGTTAATTTTATAGCCAGCCGCGGGGGTTAGTGCATGATAAAATGTCTGATGCGCTAATCCCGCTAGCGTGGCTTGATAAAAGGACCCCTAAGGTTTCATGTGGAAAATCGGCTAAGCACCACCTAACTAAGGAGCCATTTATAGAATCAGGGCCTTAATTTACAGGGAATTCATAAATTCATGTGTGCATTTATATATGTATCTATGCATATCTGTATCTTTTCTTTATATCTAACGATTATCAAGCAAGCTCTTACCCAACTGGCAAAAAAATAAAAAAAATTGATGGCAAAAAAAAAGTCCTCCTTCCATCCCCCAAAGCAGCAGCTGCAGAATCCTGACCAGACAACCCCCCCTTCCATCCTTCCCTCACCCCAAAGCAACAGCGGCAGTGGTCTGACCTGCCAACCTCCCCTCCCTCCCTCACTTACCAGCAGTGGCAGCCGTTTAGCAGAGGCAACGTTGTAAACAGGCTGTTCGTAGCCAGCCCTGGCAGGACCTTTCTTCTGCCGCATCACTTCCGATGTAGCAGAGGAAAGGCCATCCTGGGGCTGGTTGCGAGCAGCCTGTTTATGGCGCTGCCTCTGCTAACTGGCTGCTGCTTCTGCTTTGGGTGAATACTTACATGAATCGTGCTGTCAGGTCAGCACTGCTGCAGTTTCTGCTTCGGATAAGTGAGGGGAGGGGAGGTTGGTGGGTCAGGACCGCTGCAGATGCTGCTTTGGGTAAGGTGAGGGGGGTCCAGAAGGCCAGACCCACATGGAGGGAGGGCAGACCCTTGAGGGAAGGTGCACCAGAAGTGTGTGTGGGGAGAGGGGTCCAGCAGGGTGAAGGGGAGGGGAGATGGATGCATACTGGACCGATAAGTGTGGGCAGGGGAAGGGAGGGAAGGTAAAGTGATCCAGACCAGAAAGGAGGATGGGAAGGGAGGAACAGATGCTGGACCTACAAGTGCGGATGGGGGAATGATAGAGAGAGGAAAAGAGTGAGGTGGGAAGGGAGACAAAACTATTTTTAGAGTAACTCTCAAGCAACCAGAAACTATAGTTATCCGACACGTACCAATCACCATGGGTGCTGGATAACTGAGAGTTTAATGATAAATGTGTCTACATACCTACATCTCGCTATGTCTCTATCTATATCTGTGTGTGAGTGTGTCTAGATAGACATAAAATACCATGACAACTGTCTATTTTATTTTATTTTTTGTAAAAGTTTCATAATCGCCATAAGAATCATTTTTCATTAGGATTTATCCAGGTAGGAAGGCTCCTACCTGTATAAGTCCTGCTGACAGGATCCAAACCTGGATTTCTAGTAGCATTATTTAAATAATGCTGCTGAAAATCTGATTGCACTGTTTCAGCTATATCCAATTATTGCCGAGGAGGTCTAATGATGGAGCTAAGGTAAAGGCAGGAGTTACTAGGTTAGCAGTGATATTCAACTCATTAACCAGATACCGTAACTATTTGGAAAAAAATCAGGAGTGCAAAGATGCAGTCCCAACTTTAAATGGGTAGTTTGCTGGGTACCGGTCTGAATATCACCTGTTGAATTGCTGGCAGTTGCTTTATGCTCAGATTTTCTGTGCTGGTGTCTGGGTACAGCCTGATGCTGACTATTCAGGAATAAAAAAGTCCATGGTGGTTGCCATTTTAAAAAGCACTGATGGCTACAGTCAGACTATTGACCTCCATAGTTGTTATGGTAATTGTGATTTAGAAAGCAAACCACAGTCCATTTCCCAAGTGGATCTGTCAAGCTCCAATTTTGTGTGCTAAACTAAACAGCAAGCTAGATAGCATTTTCTAGCCTAGTAATTATTTTAAGGTTCCTTAATGACATCTTTTCACACTAAAATCCTCATTGATTGTGTCATCTGCATGAACATCCGTTTTAGGCACACTTGCTTTGCAGTCTCACGGAGTTTGTTGAAAGAGCTTCCAGTGTAGTGGAGTTCTGTGTAGTGCATGGTAGTTTGAAGTAAGTGGATGCTGTATTGAAACAAACAGCAGTTTGATCTTTTTCATTCCCTCTAGAGTTGTCTGTAAGTAAAAATAAATAAAATGCTTAGTTCAGATTTTCAAGACAAAATAACCATATTAAGGAAGTCTTTGTAGGAGCCTTGTCAAATGTTTATACATGTAGATAGCACATATAGTATGTATAAATGGCAGTTTTGCAAAGGCACTGTTTACATGTATAGTTGAGTGTGGTTTGCTGAATCCAAATATTTATAGCGGCATTCTTGATTTTGCACAGGAATACAAATATATATTAAAACTTCCCTGTAATTTTTAGAACCATATCTGAGTCTTGCTTAAGTACTAGCAAAATGTTGACTTTGGTCAGGGCTTTAGATAAGTGTTTTGGGGGTGGAGGGCATTTGTGCTTAGCTCTGTGGTATTTTAATTACCTTTAAAATGTAAAATTTAACTTTAGGATCTTGACACCTTAATTGGCCACTCTTATATGCACAGTTCTATGCTATACAGTAGTGCCTGTGGGGATAATTTCCAAAACAGAAAATCATCCCAAAAAAGGGTACAAAATGGCAGATGAACTTTTTTCACAAAATTGTCCAGATCATTATTTCAAAACTAATTTTAAAGATTTTTTTTTTTTCAGCAGTTTGTCTAAATTTCAAGGGGACATGTTTTGAACGGGACTAGGGCAGGTTTATGATTTGGATGTTTTTCTGTAATAATGGAACATTGCAAAATGCCCAAGGCAAATAATAGGATGCTTTGCGTTAGGCCTCATTCAATAATGACTAAGGGGGAAATTCTAAACCGCTGCCCTACCGGCGTGTAAGTTAATTGAAAAATGTCGTTAGAAATGGCACAAAAGGCAAGGTTGAAGCACCTACTGGCACCTAAATAAAAGATGCCGTAATCATGCCTACGTAGTTGCTTTAGGTTGCTGAACACCAAAGTAGGTGTGGCCAACGCCGGATGTGATATTAGGTGGCTTTAAGCACCTACATATGCACGATTCATGCAAAGATAGACGCTGGAAAACCCTGACCTACATTTCCTGCACCTATCTTTCCCATGGGCATGATTCTGAAACCGGCACTGATGCATGACTGACAAATGCTCAGTGACTGCTTTTAAGGCAGCTGCCGATATCAGTACCGGTTACAGAATCCAGCCTTAAGTGCCAAAAAGGTGTCCAGACTGACCAGATGACCAATGGAGAGATAAAGGCATAACCTCCCCTTAATCCCCTGTGGTCACAGACACCACCCCCCCCCCCCCCCCCCCCCCCGCCTTAACCTCCTAGGACATGAAAGTGACAGTATATTCCAGGCTCTATGACAACTGTAAATATAATGGCCATTCCTCTTACAACAGCCACTAGGTCCCTTGTGATGGAAAGTATGAGTGTCCCAAAACTCACACAATAACCGCTGAACCTAAATATGGGTTTCATCTGCAGGCATAAGGGCGATTGTTGTAGAATACAGTTGGGTACAAAAATATTTTTGCTGTTCCTGGAGGGCTCACCATATGGTTTAAGAGGGTTATGTTGTGATGGGTATCTGGGATCTTTTATGCAAGATTAAATGCAGTATCTTCTAGGCTGCCCCACTGCTCTGCTGGGATCTCTGTGTGGCCAATCTAGTAAGACTACTGATCCCCAGACATCATCAATGGCTTGTTTTTGTGCGCATTTCTCTTGGATATTTTGGGCCTGATTCTAAAAATGGCGTCCTGATTGTAGGCGGTGGTAGATGTCCTGCCACCTTCTGATGGATGCCTAAGACTGATTTAGGCGTGGTTTATGCCGGAAGTGGCCCTTGGCATCCATAGACGTGCATGGACGCTTCTCATAGGTGCGAGTCAGACACCCCCCCAGAGACCCAGTGTTGTAATATTACAACATCACATTTAAGGCTACAAAATAAACCCTCCCCCATTTTTTTTCTTTTTAAAACTTCATGTACATTACTAATAGAACCTATTGTTCAGTTCTGCAACACCATTGGATGGTTGAATGTGTAAATAGGTCTGTTTATCTGGCCATGAAGTCATACAACCCTGTTGCCTGCTTTGGAGTATATCATCTTGTTGTTTTGGACGGGATACATCAGGACTAAAGTAAGTAAAAAGCTTGAAATATTTTTTTTATGTGATCATTAATATGTGTAGATCATGCAGATTTTATGACATCATTGAATATACTGATTTTAAGAGATTTAGAGCTGGTTATTTCTATGTTGTAATTTTACAACAGTGGGTCAAAGTGATAGCAAGGTTTTGTCTGCACTCCCCTGAGACCCAGTGTTGTAATATTACAACATCACATTTAAGGCTACAAAATAAACCCTCCCCCATTTTTTTTCTTTTTAAAACTTCATGTACATTACTAATAGAACCTATTGTTCAGTTCTGCAACACCATTGGATGGTTGAATGTGTAAATAGGTCTGTTTATCTGGCCATGAAGTCATACAACCCTGTTGCCTGCTTTTGAGTAATGATGTCCATTCCCTCTGCACACCACTGGAGTACTTTCAGAAGTTTGTGACAGAAGATATGATCAACGCTCTGGCAGATAACACAAATCAGTACAGTTTTCAGAAGAAAGGATCATCTATAAACACAAACACAAAGGAAATAGAGCAGATGATTGGCATGTATCTGAAGATGGGTCTTGTCCAAATGCCTGGAGTCCGTATGTACTGGGAAGCAGACACAAGATACAGTCCTGTCGCTGATGTAATGTCACGAAACAGATTCCAGTCTCTGTTGACATCATTACATTTTGTGAACAATCTAACCGTGTCTGAGATGGAACAAAAAAGTGACAAACTCTGGAAACTCAGACCATGGCTTGATGCTTTCAGAGAGAAATGCCTAAAAGTGGTCCCTGAAGAACATAACTCTGTTGATGAAATGATGATCCCTTTCAGGGGGAAATTCAGCAGCATCAAACAGTACATGCGTGGCAAGCCAAACCCATGGGGGTTCAAGCTGTGGGCAAGGACTGGAATCTCTGGTATACTTTGTGATTTTGATGTGTACCAAGGCAGTGTGAATGGAATACGGGCAAGATCTGAACTTGGACTATCAGGGGATGTTGTGATGAAACTTGCTTCCACACTTCCACATAGTCACAACTACAAGATCTATGCAGACAACTTTTTCACCAGCATCCCATTGATAGTTAGGCTGCTGGATTGTGGAATTCATTACACAGGAACAGCCAGACAAGTGCGCCTTCCAAACTGTAATCTTGAGGATGAGAAAAGCTTGAAGAAAAAGGGAAGAGGAAGCTTTGATGTCAGAGTGGAGTCAAATCACAACATTTGTGCTGTGAAATGGTTTGACAACAGACAGGTTACACTTGTGTCTTCCTTTGCTGGCCCACAACCAGTGGAGAAGATTCAACGCTGGGACAAAACTGCCAAAAGATTTGTTGAAGTTGAGAGGCCTTATATCGTGGCTGCCTATAACAAATTCATGGGCGGAGTGGATTTGTTAGACTCATTTGCAGCAAAATACAAGTTTCCACTGAAGTCCTACCGCTGGTACCTTTACATCTTCTGGCACACCATTAACCTAGCTGTGATCAATGCTTGGCTCCTGTACAAAAGGGACTGCAAAGCTTTGGATATCCCAAAGAAACAGATGCTAAACAGGAGAATGTTTCAGGCCCAGTTGGCATCTTCTCTTATCCTGATCGGAACGGCTGGGTCAGTGTCAAAGCGAGGGCGACCATCTGCAAGCCCAGTTTCATCAAGAGGGGGCACCTTGACTTCCCAAAAGAGGCAGTTTACAGATGATGGAGGTTCTTCAGCTGCCATGACAGCCAAAAAGTCAAATGCACACCCTCCAAAGGAAGTTTGCAAGGACATGATTGGACATTTTCCCATCAAAGCCGATAGAGGACGGTGCCGACACTGTGCAAAAGGCTATACCAACACACTTTGCAGGAAGTGCAATGTTCGCCTGTGCTTTTCAGAGCAAAATAACTGTTTTTGGAACTACCATAACTGAATAAATGAACAAATAAAACATGTACATATAGGGCTCGATTCACAAAACCGTGCTATGAAGATAGCACAAGTGCTATTTCATAGCGTGGCCGTTTTTACCCGTATTTGCGCTAACATGAAATTTTTTGTGCAAAAACACGAAATTTCTTGATTACCGCTGATAGAAGTCAATGGGCGCTTCACAGGGAAAAATTTGCGTTTTTATATGATACTCATTTTTTGTATTAAATTGATAATAAAAATTACTTTTTTCTTTATTATACTATTGTTGTTGTGTATATACATAAACTTAGGTGGGTCTTTATAAGCTGTAAAGTACAAATAAACTTTTAATTATTCCTTACATGTGTTCAGAGAGAGAGTGACACTATTGAAATTCTGCTACCTTACAACATCCTCCCCAAAAGTTACTAAAATGTCAAAAAAAAACAAAAAAACACTGATTTAGGGATCACAAGCCTCCTATAACAACATGTGAACGTTCGAAAAAATTTTTTTACGTTTTTTTCTATATTTGGGTCTCTGGGGGTTAAATGTAGGCCTGTAAAATGCTGGCCTACATTTAAAGCGTCTTTACAAGAAAACAGATGTGATTCTGGACGCGGAGCCTATCGGGGATAGACACGGGATAGGTGCCTACCGTAGCGGGCACAATTGTTTAGAAATGGCCCGTAATGAAAGATGCACTGAGCACAAAGACTCATAAAATAGGGCATAAAGATAGGCATTTTTCTGGTTTGAAAGTGACCATGTTTGGCACTGGAATTTTGGACGTTTTTTTTGCAAAATGCCAAAAATTGGATTTGTGCATCATATTGAAAATACCCCCCACATGTGTGACAGACAGTTTTTACATATAGAAGTAGCAAAAAGTTGCCACTTCCACATGTAAATGCCTGCACTTATATACACAAGGTAATGCATGATGGTTTTCTTTTGTAAACTTGTATTTTGATAATGGCTCTACATTTAGTAGGTCTTTTATCAAATAGATTGGAAATTGTGAATGTCCCAACATAGAACTTCCATTTACAACCTTAGGGCCTCTGTTTCAAAGCCACGGTAGTGATGCTGTCACAGAATATGCACCGAAGCCCATATGAAGAAAATGGGCTTCAGTGCATCTACCATGGCAGCATTGCTACTGTAGCTTTGTAAAATGGGCTCTTAATGCCTTATTTAATATAAGGGCCATTATATTTGGTTTTGAGGTTTGGAAAAGGAGATGGAATGCTCATTTTTAATATTTACATTACTATTTATTTATTCTTTTACTAAGGTATGCTATGGATTTAGGACCTATTTTACAAAGCTGCACGGCAACAGCCCCGAAGCCCTTTATATCTCTATGGGCTTCGGAGCTGCAAGTGTGGCTTTGTAAAATAGGCCCTTAATGTGTGCTAATGATTAGCATATGCTAAATGCCATGAGGTCAATTATATTCCTATGACATTTAGCACATTCCAGTTGTTAGTGCATGCTAAATCCATTAGCACTCCTTAATAAAAGGACCCCGTTATGTTTTACTGTTCTTCTTCCTAGGAAACAGTAGTACTCCACAGTAGCATCTAGTATCCAGAGACAGGGTGCACATGTTCCATGAAAGAAACTATAGGCCTTGGCCCCTAATCAACAGTTGTCAACTGTAGTGGGTGGGCTGTGCTGGAGTTCAGAATTATAGAATGGAAAAAAACCTAGGTATGTGCAACTGAACACTAATTGCAGATAAGAACATAAGAACATAAGAAGTTGCCTCTGCTGGGTCAGACCAGGGGTCCATCGCGCCCAGCAGTCCGCTCCCGCGGCGGCCCATCAGGTCTATGACCTTTAAGTGATCCTTTGTCTAAAACCCTTTAATCCCCATTTTTCTTCTATCTATACCCTTTCATGGTCCTATCTCTACCTCTATCTATATCCCTCAATCCTCGTATCCTTCAGCACCTTGTCCAATCCCTCTTTGAATCCCCTTAATGTACTCTGTCCTATCACATCCTCTGGAAGCGCATTCCAGGTGTCCACCACCCTCTGAGTGAAGAAAAACTTCCTAGCATTAGTTCTAAACCTGTCCCCTTTCAGTTTCTCCGAGTGCCCCCTTGTTTTTGTAGTTCCCAATAGGCTGAAGAATCTGTCCCTTTCCACCTTCTCTATGCCCTTCATGATCTTGTAAGTCTCTATCATGTCTCCTCTGAGTCTTCGCTTCTCCAGGGTGAAGAGCCCCAGCCTTTCAAGCCTCTCTGCGTATGAAAGGTTTTCCATACCTTTTATCATTCTTGTCGCTCTTCTCTGAATCCTCTCAAGTATCTCCATGTCCTTCTTCAGGTACGGCGACCAATATTGGACACAGTACTCCAGATGTGGTCGTACCATCGCGCGGTACAGCGGCATGATGACTTCCTTCGTTCTGGTTGTAATACCCTTCTTAATAATACCCAACATTCTGTTTGCCTTCTTCGAGGCTGCTGTGCATTGTGCCGTTGGCTTCATTGTTGTATCCACCAGCACACCCAAGTCTCTTTCAAGGTTACTTCCCTCTAGTACTAATCCCCCCATTTGGTAGCTGAACATCGGATTCTTTTTCCCTATATGCATGACCTTGCATTTCCCTACATTGAAGTTCATCTGCCATGTATTCGCCCACTCCTCCAGTTTGTTCAGGTCCCTTTGTAGGTCCTCACATTCTTCCACAGTTCTAACCCTACTACAGAATTTAGTGTCATCCGCAAATTTTATAACTTCACACTTCGTCCCCGTTTCCAGGTCATTAATAAATACATTGAACAGCAGCGGTCCGAGAACCGAACCCTGTGGAACTCCGCTCGTGACTCTCCTCCAGTCCGAGTAGTGACCCTTCACTCCAACCCTCTGCCTTCTGCCTGCCAACCAGTGTTTAACCCATCTGTGTACGTCCCCTTCCACCCCGTGGTTCCACAACTTCCTAGTCTAACAGAGATCAGGTCTGACTGAGCTGAAGTCCAAAGAAACAAGAAGAATCTAATGAACACAATAGTGGTCTCAAACTTGCGGCCCAGGGGCTACACGCGGCCCGCCAGGTACTATTTTGAGGCCCTCGGTATGTTTATCATAATTACAAAAGTAAAATAAAACAGTTTCTTGATCATATGTCTCTTTAGCTATAAATTACAATATTATTAAGACTTAGCCAAAAGGAAAGATTTATAAACTATAAAGAGTTTTACCTCATGCAAAATTGTTGTTTCTTTAATACATTAATTATTTTTTCTGAGGCCCTCCAAGTACCTACAAATCCAAAATGTGACCTTGCAAAGGGTATGAGTTTGAGACCACTAGTATAACTGGAAGCATATGAAGCTCTGAAAAAGATAAGTTTGTTTTGAAGGTTGAAATTTAGGCAGAGAATAACAAAATAGAAACACGAGAAGTACTCATAAAAACAAAATGCCATTTGCTTTGGCTATAGCTCTTCTATTTCCCCACTTAAATCAGGATGAATTGCTCAGAAATCAAGGTACCTGGATATTTTTTTAAGGTTGTTATAATGGAACTTTTTCTTTTGTTGTGTTGGTTTTAATTTAATAGCGGTAAATATTTAGTTTGAAGATTTTGGGCTCTTTTTACAAAGCCGCGCTAGCGGTTTTAAACGCACGCACCAGATTAGCGCGCACTATAGCACGCTAGCCGGAAATCTACTGCCTGCTCCAAAGGAGGCGGTGGCGGCTAGCGCATGCGGCAATTTAGCACGCGCTATTCCGCGCGTTAAGGCCCTAGTGCAGCTTTGTAAAAAAAGCCCCTTGTGTAGCTCATGTAAAGTTTATTAAGCTTTTTCCACATATGAAAACATGTTTCATACCTAGAGAAAGTTATTTTTAATAAAATTGTGCTTGGGTATTCTGAGTATACATGCGTAAAAAAAAACCTGACATACCACAAGATAACTCCTACTGTGTACAAGTATACATAGGCAATTCCAGGAATGTAATTTAAGTAGATCTGTGATTTACAGGGTACATGTGTATTTCATAAAATAGACATGTACAACAAGCATCTATTTTATAAAGATATTAATTAAATATAGTCCCATGTAATATCAAACAAAATAGATTCTATGAAAACTATGTTATTCCAATGTGCATAGGGTATTACAAAAATATTTTTAATTTTGGGGGGGAACCTTTGCTAAATATGAACTATGAACTGCTTAGGAATTATTCTTATAAAAGTTTCTTGTAGTCTGGTAAGTAGATGAGAGGGGTGTTGAAGAGCTGTGACACCCCTCCCTTTGGATTTCCGCTTCCACTTTTTGTGGGGAGAATTATTTAGGAGCAAAACCGTAGCGTGTTTTTTTAGCGCCAGCCGCGGCAGTAACAGCTCTGACACTTATAGAATTCCTATGAGCGTAGGATGTTGTTGCCGCCACGGCGGGTTTCGTAAAAGGGGGGTTAGCGAGTATTAAAAATAATCTCTTGGAACATAAATGGGAAAGGTTGGAGAGGCAGGATATAAAACGAACCAAATAAATAAATAAAGGGATTAGAACTTATATACTGCCTTTTTGTAGTTTTACAACCACACTCAAAGCGGTTTACATACAAGTACTTCAAGCGTTTTCCCTATCTGTCCCAGTGGGCTCACAATCTAGCTAATGTACCTGGGGCAGTGGAGAATAAATGGCATTTCATTGTCTATAAAACAAAGTAAAATCTTACAGCAGTTGAGTAGACAACGGGTTTCCATAGCCCTTCCACAGGAAACACACCTAAATTAATTAGAACATACTAAATTAAACACATGGTGGATGAGAAAATACTTGTATAACTGCACCACAGTAAATAAAGTTTACCCACAGTACGTCTACTTAAAGAGGGAGAGAGACCATAGCAACTCATGCTATAGATCAGTGTTCTTCAACTGCCGGTCTGCAAAAATTTCCTGCCTGTCCATGAAGAATTATTGTCTCCTCCAAGCGCATGTCCATCTTCCTTCCAGCTTGGCTGCTCCTTATCTTCAGCGCCAGCTGCACTTGTTTGCCAAGACAGCGCACGGTGGCTCTTGCACGCTGCACATGGCTGACCCGAAACCAGGTCAGCAGCATGCAGCATGCAAGAGCTGCTTCGCTTTCCCGGCAAACAGGTGCAGCTGGCGCTGAAGATAAGGAGCAGCCAAGCCACAAGGAAGACGGACACGCGCTTACAGGGAACACTGAGGGATTCCAGCTTCGGCAGAGGGGGGCATGCCTAGCTGGATGGCCCTGAACAAGTAAGAGAGAGAAGGGAGACCGTGGGACAAAGGGAGAAAAGGGGGGGGGTGGAGGAGCGTGTTGGGACATGGGAGGGGCATAAATTTGGGACAAAGGTTGGAAGGCAGAGAGGGGGGACATGAACTCGGGACACAGAAGGAAGGGGGGAGGTATGAACTTGGGACACAAGGGAGGGGATAGAAAGGGAGAATTGTTGAGGATGAGTGTGTAAATGAGAGGGAAACATGGTGCACATAGGGAAAGGAAGAAAGATGAAAACTGTTGGCCATAAAGAGAGGACTGAAGAAGAGATACATGGGGAAGAGAAGGATAAGAGGGAGAAATGTTGGATATGTTGGTGGAGAGGGACAGATTAAAGTGGATGCAAGGGGGAGGAATGTTGGACATAGTGATGGAGGGAGAGGTGTGGCGTGGTGCTGGAGAGGGGTGATAGAAGGAGAAATGTTAAGCATGGGGCTGGTGGGCAATAGTGAAAAATGCTGCACATGATCCACGGTATGAGAGAGGGAAAAATATTGGATGGCAGTAGAAGGAGTGGCAGAAATGCACCACGGATCTCTCTCTCTCTCTCTCTTTTCCCACTCCCTGTACATGGGATGGATGGATGGAGATGGGGGTGGGGATGGGACGGAGACAGGGTTTTTTATTTCAGTCTTAGTAGGTTGCCAGTCCACAAAATAATTCTTTTATTGCCGCCGGTCCATAGGTGTAAAAAGGTTGAAGAACACTGCTATAGATAACAAACATTCTCTGTCAAATAGTTATCATTGTTCCAGAGGGCTTTTTGAGACCAATGAATGACAATGGAACCCTTATAGCTATTTGACAAAGAATGTTTAGTATCTTTAGCATGGGTGCTGAGGTCTCTTTCCCTCTTTAAGTGGACTCACTGTGGGTAAACTTTATTCACTGTGTTGGTGTTACACATTAGTTTGCCTGTGTCTCAGTTTGTTGAGAATACATAACTGCCTCAGCTTTCAATAAAAAAAAAAAAGCTGATTTAATTATCCCTTTCCACAAAAACTTGACTGAGGAAAGGTTTTCTATCCAGATAGGAGAGGAATGCAGATAAATTATTTCACATTTCCATAGATGACCAAGTTTCCAAGTTTATTCAGGGACTTCATATCCTGCCTAAAAAAATCTAATAAAAAAAAACCTACCCTGTAAATGGTGGTGCATGGAACAACCTCCCAGCAGAGGTGGGAAAGACAAAGATTGTATCTCAAATTAAGACAGCATGTGACAAGTATGTGGGAATCTCTTACTTGGTATTGTTGCTTTTGTTGGTATATTTGTACTTGTGAAAATGTTGTTTCATGATATATTTGAATAATAAAAATATTAAAAAAACATAAAATTCTTTTGGAAACTTCATACTGACAGCAATGAGAGATTCTGATAATTCAAGCCTCTGATAATGCCAGTTATTTGTAATCATAAGTCCTTTTACTCAATGAGGCTCATTTTTTAAAAATGCAGATGTCCATCAACAGCATAAATCGACATTTGGATGTCCTAATCACCGGGACATCTATGTGCTGATTTTCAAAAACGGTTTTCTGAACATCTTGCAAGCCGTTCTACCCGCTGTGCATTCAAAAGTAAACAGGGAGGGGTGTTAAAGGCAGGCTTTGGGCAGGCTTAGACTTGGACCTCTTGCAGCGATAATTGAACCTTTCCCAGGATGTCCTAGACCAGGGGTTCCCAATACGTCGATTGCGATCAACCGGTAGATCGCGAAGGCAAAGTAAGTCAATCAATCGTGGAGCTCATCCTGGGCTCCATGATAGACTTGCGTTGCCTTCACAATCTACCAGGCCGATCAGCCTTCCTCTCCCCGATGTCAATTCTGCCGTCGGAAAGGAAATTCCGGACCAGCCAATCGCTGCCTGGCTGGCCTGGAACTTCCTCTCCGACAGCAGAATTGATGTCAGGGAGAGGAATGCTGGTCAGCCCGACAGTTCTGCAGGGAAAGCTTGGGGCGGCGGTGGCTTGGGGGCCTGTTCCCAGATGGCGGCGGCAGTGACTTGGGGGAGGGTAGGGAGAAAGAAAGAAAGGGGGCAGGTAGGGAGATAGAAGGAAAGAAGGGAAACAGAAAGAAAGGGGGCATCGAGAGAGAAAAAAAAGAAAGGGAAGCAGGGAGAGAGGAAGAAAAAGTTGGGGGAGGGAATGAGGTCTGGAGGAGAGGAAGCATATAGGCTGAAAGAAGGGAAGAAATATTGGATGCACAGTCAGAAGAAGAAAGCGCAACCAGAGACTCATGAAATCACCAGACAACAAAGGTAGGAAAAAGATTTTATTTTCAATTTAGTGATCAAAATGTGTCCGTTTTGAGAATTTATATCTGCTGTCTATATTTTGCACTATGGCCCTCTTTTACTAAACTGCAATAGCGGTTTTTAGTGCAGGGAGCCTATGAGCATCGGGAGCAGCGCGGGGCACTCAGCGCAGCTCCCTGTGCATAAAACTGCTGTCGCGGTTTAGTAAAAAGGGAGGGGGATATATTTGTCTATTTTTGTATGGTTGTATAGGTAATAAAGTCTCTTGCAGCGTCAAAAATCACATTCTCACCATTAAAGTTTACTTCTTCTTAGCGTTACAAGAAGTAAACTTGAAGCTATGGGAAACCATCGGGGCTGTAAAATTTTTGGTGTCAAGGCAACTGTGATGTTCAATATGTCTGACCCGTGTAGGATAAGTAGTGCATCCCACATACAAAAGTTTGTATGGGCATGTTATAACATATATAACATGGGTTGAAGCACATGTTGTGACACTCCTGAATTTATAAATTCTCTGAGTCCATGAATCTCCATTGATTGTGGTGTCACACATAGTGTAATGGTCACATGTAAAATGGTTACCTTGTATCATGACCTGAGGTATATTAAATTGAAAAGTGGAAGACACCAGGCAATTTTCCATGAGTGTATGCTATGCAAGGTCTATCCTGAAAAATAGGGTGCAACTGTAAAATGTGCCAATATTGATGCATATTTCTTGCGATGGCCTGAGCTGAATATGAAAGCACACAGACTAGCTGATTGGCGTCATTCTGTAATTTGTCTTTTAATAACAGTTCCTGGTTGGTAAACAGAGCCCGTAAATAAGCCTTATGAATAACCATCTGAGGATAGCCTCTCTCTAAAAATTTGTTTTCCAAAATCTTGTCTTCCTTTACAAATTCTCCAGATAAAGTACAAATCCTGTGAATACAAAGAAATTGACCATTAGGTAAAGAAGTTCTTAACCTTGCTGGATGACAGCTGCTATATTGCAGAAAATGGTTTCTTTCAGTGGCCTTGTGGTGAACCATGGTTTTAAAACATGTTCCCAACTTAAAGACCCTAGTGTCTAAGAAGAGCACTGAGTCAAAATCAAACATTTCTGTAAATTGCAGGTGGGGACTCAGAGTATTCAGTCACTCCATAGAGACTTGCAGCTCCGTTACTGAGGCTGTCCAGATGCAAAAAGTTTGTCAATAAATCGTACCTGCATTCTGATGTTGCTCTTAGCTGTACCTTTCTCCTCTACTGCCAATTCCAGACTTCATTTCTTTCATCTAGCTGCACCCTATGCCTGGAGTAAATTACCCGAGTTTGTCCTCCAAGCCCTTGTTTAAAAGCTGACTGAAAACCCACTTTTTTGATAAAGCCTTCAATCCATAACCCTACTCTCCACTGTCCTCCAACCCAGGCAGCAGATTAACCATTTCTCTTGACTGTATCCATGACATCCTGTTTGCCTGTTTAGACTGTGAGCTCTTTCAAGCAGGGACTGTCTTCCTTGTGACACTGTACAGCGCTGCGTGTGTCTTATAGCGCTATAGAAATAATTAATAATGGTAATAATAGTAGTGTTGAATCTAAAGTCTGGATAGAGGTTCTCTTCTTCAAACTGAGTCATGAACATGTTGGCAAAAAAAAAGACAATTAGAACAAAGAATTTACTGTTAAACATACTAAGAACATAAGAACATAAGCAGTGCCTCCGCCGGGTCAGACCATAGGTCCATCCTGCCCAGCAGTCCGCTCCCGCGGCGGCCCAAACAGGTCACCTGTCTGAATCACCAAAAGGGGACCCTTGCCACCTTGGTTTCCCATTTAAGTCCTATCTTCCCATCGAAGTCCTAACCCTCCGGTCTTGCACATGCACGACCTAGTTGGGTTTCTATACTTTTTACCTGGATACCTCTCTCAGTATCCCATGATCCCTTTATCCCTCAGGAATCCGTCCAATCCCTGTTTGAATCCCTGTACCGTATTCTGCATGATCACGTCCTCCGGTAGAAGAATAATAGAGGACTTTGACATAGTAATGCAGAGGGGCATTTTCAATAGGACATCTAAGTCTGACTTTAGACATTTTGAGAAAAATGTCCAAAAATCTGATGGAGAAAATACCCATTTTCAAATCTGCAAAATGTCTGTCTTTTTTTTCTTCAAAATGACCTCTCTAGAAGTTTTGGCCCTTAGTGTGTTTATCTTTTTTGGCTATTTTCAGTGGTCATCTGTCAGTTTGTGTACCTTTTTGGCCCTTATAAATTTTTAAAACAAGTCTAGACCCAAATGTCCAAATTGTGCCCTGAATGTTTAAAGTTCAATTATTGCTGCAAGACCTTGAAGTGCTAAGCCCACCCATAACATGCCTCCAACATGCCCCCTTGAAATTTAATAATAATAATAATCATCATCATAATTTTATTCTTATATACCGCCATACCGAAAAAGTTCTAGGCGGTTCACAACAAGGTGAGCTAATATATGGGATACAGATAAAATACAAATTAGAATAATGGACTAATTTAGATGCAAAGCAGACAAAAAGCCTAGCAAAACATCTAGAAAGAAATGACGACCTGGATGTTTTGCCAAGAAAAACATCCAAATGCCTTTCTATGCCGTTTTTTTAGACGTCTTTCTGGTTTGAAAATGAGCCCCATAGCAAATGACAATAGATAAAGAGCTGCAGTGTCCATCCAGTTTGCCCAACAGACACACTCATTATCAACATATTATTGAATCAACAATCCAATCATATTATTACAACATTTTACCTACTAAGTTCCAGTATATGAAGTCTTCCCCTTCTCCACTAAGATATGTAAGACCTACACTCATACGTACAATGTGAATGTGGTATAAAATGTGCATACTTACTCCTGATCCATCCCTGCGATTTTCAGGGCTCGGACCGTAAAAAGGTCTGCTCTGCACTGGCCCTTCTTCCCAGCTATTAGAATTTCTGTTGAAACCCACTCCAGCTCTTCCTGATCAGTCTTGCCATAAACGGGACACAGACCATGGAAGTCCATCAGGCTTTGCCCCCCCCCCGCCCCCCCCCAAAAAAAAAAAAAGTCTCATGATTATCAGGAAAGTGTGCATGCCAGTTGAGAGCAAATATGACATCTCATATGGCTAGATCAAAAGTTGGGGAAAAAAATAACTGAAAAGAGGAGAGGGAAGAGAAAGTGTTCCTACACTACAGAGCATATAATAGAGGACATAGTCTGGCAAGCCAAAAGAATCAATAAAAGAAATAATGCTTAAGATAGCAAAATCAGTCCCAAGAGACGCCTTAATTATATTAATAATAAATGGTTGAGTATTGATGATATAGGTGCCTGTGTGGATTTATTGGCAAGCGAAATTACTGGGGTTAAGAATAAATTAGTGATACTAAGCTTGAATCAGACGTGAGTGGGTAATGTTATCATGGGGGACTGGAACAGAACTGTTACTCCCTTCCCAACCAGCAGTGCTTTACATCCCTATAATTATGCTTTGAGGCTTTGCTAAAACAGTACAATAACAAAGTACCACCAAATTTTGAAGTATCCCCTCTTCTTTAGTCTTCAAGTGTTTTATTCATCTTCCTCAGTCGGTCTTTCTTTACTTTGTTGTTTAAAAATATATGCAGGTATATGATATTTATTATTTCTGTTTTCATTGCAACTTTGCATGATATGAGGCAGAAAAAATGGGATTTTGGCAACGCTTAGAATGTGGAAGAAGAATCACAAATGTCAACATCTGTGCCAGGTTTTGCATCTGTTTCGGCTCAGAGCATAACCAGGTTATAACTGTGGAAGAATGTCACTGGAAGCGCAGAGGGATCATTTCAATTGCCTTTGAGATCACTATGAGTAGATGGGGTAGAAAGAGGAACCAGGAGCGTCTTCTGCATAGGAATCAAATAATGCTATGCTCTTCAGCAGATCCTCCTCTATTGAAGGTTTCCTTATACCTGCATGCACAGTGAGGTCAAAATTCCTGTTGTGCAGGGGTAGAACCATGGGGCTCATTTTGAAAAGAGAAAAACCTCCAAAAAATGACATAAACCAGTACTTGGACATTTAAATCATCAAAACATCTAAGTTTCAATTTTTGAAACTAATTTTGTAGGCGTATTACAGGGCATTCGGGGGGGGAATGTATTTGAAAATGATCAAATAAGTTAGATATCCTACGGGCTAAGACGTCCAAATAGATCATTTAAAAAAAAAAAAAATTGGATGTCTAGCAGTTTCGAAAATGGATGTTTCCCCACCCTGACATTTGAAAGTCTTGTGGAATTCGTCAGCAGGACAGCAGGGGGTACAGCAGGGGTGCCTAATGTCAGCCTTTGCCAGGTCAGGTTTTCAGGATTTCCCAAATGAATATGCATGAGATCAATATGCATACAATCAGTGCAGGCAAATAGATCTCATGCAAATGAACTGGGGAAATCCTGAAAACCCGACTGGATTACGGCCCTCAAGGGTCAGAGTTGGGCATCCCTGATGTACAATGTCAGATGTGACCCTGAAGTCCAGCAGCACTAACAGCATGTCTCCCATCATCTAACAACAACGCACTATCGAAAATGCCCCTCCACATTTCCTGTGGCTTATTTCGCAATCTAAAGTGCAGACTTCTTCATTGCAGTCACTGTAGTTTGGGCACAAGACAATCTAAGGTAATAGAAAAGTACAGTCGTCATGGTTCTGAAGACTATAGCCGTGGTGTTGTCTCTAAGCAAAAGCAGTCACTCCTTCCCTGCACAATCATTGCCAGGTCACAGGCCTTGACAAATGCATAATGCTAACATACATATAGTTCCATCACTGCAGAAAGTTTGACAGCCCTTCAATACAAATGCAGTTTCTTCAGTGTCAGCTTGCGTAGGTCAGTGGTTCCCAACCCTGTCCTGGAGGACTACCAGGCCAGTCGAGTTTTCAGGCTAGCCCTAATGAATATGCATGGAGCATATTTGCATGCCTGGCACCTCCATTATATGCAGATCTCTCTCATGAATATTCATTAGGGCTAGCCTGAAAACCCGACTGGCCTGGTGGTCCTCCAGGACAGGGTTGGGAACCACTGGCGTAGGTCATCCAGAGTCTGACACAGTGCATGCTTTCTTCTGTACTTTTAATTCTTCTAGCACAGAGCTGGTCCAGTCAATGTTTGCCAATTATAGGGCCTAGGTTATATTCTCAGGCGCAATACACCTTGAACTTTCAAGCTGAAAAATCCAAAGTCGTCGGCATCAATCCCAGTTTAAGCCACATTGGCAGATGAGCGTTCCCTGCCGTTTCATTACTTGTACTGTAATAGGTGTTCAAATGGTTACTGCAAGGATCTATCAGATGTAAAATATCAAGTCCTATCTTAGCATATTATAGCAATAGTTCTTATATTCCTCATATACCTCAAAGAAGTTCAAAGCGGATCGCAATGATGAAGAGACTAGTCAAACCAAAACAGGAGTTTATAATACATCAAAATGACAGTGATTAGCCAAAAACAATATCATAAACCTATGTTATAAATATTTTAAAATATAAAGGTTTCCAGGTGTTTCCTAAATAACCTGATTTAATACAGTAATTCTTTTTGGCTGCTTGTTATGCAAAGAAGGAGTTTATGACTCATTTAGATTTCGCACCTTTAGGATTTGGAAATTTGAAATACTGCAAATTCATATTTACTCCTTTTCAGAAAGAAACGTATTCCTGACAGAATCCAATGGTCTCTCTTTTATCCGCTTCTCATTCTGGGTCACAGAGAAGATACCTGCTATTTCCTCCTCTGAGTTCAGAATATACCACTGAGGATTATCCAGATTCCAGTTGTAATAGTGTCTTCCTCTGAGGATGAAACATTTTCTATGAGAATTCTGGCCAGCTCTTTTCTTCCTCCTTTCTGCAATGCACGTATTTATGAAAATAACTTACCTGAGGTTTATGAAATGCAAAGAACCTAGAACTAATATATCTGACCTTTTAAATTTTATAGAAGCTCCAAAGACCACAATAGCAGCTTCTGTGCATGTGCTACAACAGGAAAAACAGATTCAAATGTGAAAACTTAAGTAACTGTGCAGCGTGTTTCTAAGAGCTTCTTTTACACTTCTCCCTCCGCATCCTTGGTTTCCCTATCTGCGGATTCGCTTTTTCGGCTGCTGATTCCACCCCCTAATTTTTATCACTGAACCTGGCATTTTTTATTGGAAATCGCTGCTCCCGGTAGTTCCTGAAGGAAATCACTGCTCCCGGCATTGTTTGGAGCAAATCGCAGGTCGGGTTATTCACAGTTTTATTATCCTTTTCAGGTCTATTTTACTGAAAAACCGTGAATAACATGCAAAAAGTTATTCATGGTTTTTTGGTATTCACAGCTATGTTCTGCCCATCCCCTGTGAATACAGAGGGAGAAGTGTACAAAGCTGCTTTAGAAAATGGCCTTATGTGGGTCTTTTGGGGTTTGTAGTCTTGTGTCTGGAATCCTGTGTGAAAGAAAAACCTTAAGGGATGTTCAATCTGTGTAAAGCCACCACCCACTATACTGCTGAGCTCATTTCATTGGAATAAGTTGGCTGTCTCATATAGGGATAGCAGAACAAACACCAGAAGAATAGCTACAGCCTATGGGTTGACAATCTTATCCGTCTAGCTATGATGTCTGCTAGCATACCATTTTGCACTATTGATGTGAGACGGCTTACATAGCTGCATGTGTCTAATCTCAGAAAAAAATATATATATATATACAGTAAAACCTTTGATTGCAAGTAACTTGGTTTGCAAGTGTTTTGCAAGACGAGCAAAACATTTTATTAAATTTTAACTTGATATACAAGCAATGTCTTGCAATACAAGTACATACAGTATACACACATCACAACTGAGCTAATGGTTCTTCTCTCTATGACACTACAGGAGTGTAGTGACTGTTCTAAATGAGAGAGGTCTTGCAATACCAGCACATATAATATTTTGTATTAAAATTTTTAGGTTGTGGAATGAATTGTCTGAATTTCCATTATTTCCTATGGGGAAATTTGCTTTTATATACGAGTGCTTTGGATTACAAGCATGCTTCCAGAACGAATTATGCTCGCAAACTAAGGGGTCCAATTGATGTCAAATGCACAAATAAAGAAATGGACGCAAATTTTTGTGCCTTTTGTGCTTGTCTCCAGTTAGTACTTACTACATGCTTAAAGACAAGTCCACTGTTTTTAGTCCATTTCTCTATTTGTGCACTTGACATCAATTGGACCCTTGAGGAAGTTGTGTTCGCCAAAGCATGGACCGTGTAGGGTCCGGTTGAACTATTTCATATGTATTTTTATGTTGTTATGGTTTTATTGTGAAAGACGTATAATAAATCATTTTCAGAACATCAGCATCCACAGTTCTTTTGTTTCAATTAAGGTACCTGGCAGAAACCGAAACAGTAGCAACATTCCATGCTACAAAGATGGAGAGGAAGGAGGGGATGAACCTGTGTTCCTTGGTTTATAGTCCATGGCACTAACTACTAGGCTACGTCTCTGTTATAGAGTCAGTTACATGAAAGATATATTAGGAATGCAGTTTGATAAAGCCAATTAGTGATAGATGTCGCCAATCTTGCCAATTACTTAAAGTGCCTTTCTATGATTCTCACCCAAAGATGTGTGCCTAACGTTTGGCAGATCTATACAGAATGATATAACAGACTTCCTCAGGAAGAGAAATTTGTACCTTTCTTTTTTTGTAATCATTTTTATTAGAAAGGGTACAACCGGGTAACCGGAACAACAATAATATCAAAAGCGCAAATTCAAAGAGGCATTATATACACAAGAAAATACACGCTCCACAGGTAGAGCAGGGCAACAAAGAGAAACCCAAAAAGAAGTCAGCCCCACCCAGCAAATGCAAACGAAGAACTAGCTGGCCCATACAAGCAGGAGAGGAATGCCACCCGAACCACCAGTAATGCATAGAGGCCGAGGGCCCTAAATACCCCCAGATGGAGAGGCTAGACAAAAAGGTCATCCCAGGTCATCCAGCCAACCCCTTACATTTTCAATGCTATGGAAATAAAAACACCCTAACCGGAACAGCTCCCCAAGAGGGGAGAGGCCAGACACTCCACACAACACCAACCATTCATTCAAACAGACACACCACAAACACACTTTTACAAGCTTGTAACAATCCTGTTCTAATATTGTTACTATATTTTCAGTGCACTTTCAAGTATAGTTTGAAAGCAAATATGAAATCCAAAGGAAACAACCAAACCAATATGTTGTCTCCTTTGCCCCAACAGATTTAGTTTTTCATACAAAAAGCTGACTATCTAATTGCCTGGCAATCTGTACCTATTTCTATTAATAGCAGACTGGTATCCCTCTAATCATTAGTCAAATCTCAACTGTTCCTCTCTTGAAATTTGCTTCAACTAATCCTTAGAGAGAAAAGCATATCCGATTGAGCAATAAGACCATTTGTTTTAATAGTCTAAGCATCATCATCTAAGTAGGCTAGGTAGGGTTATCATTTGGCTCCAGAAAAAGGAGTACAAATTAAGACATCCGGATTTTACTTCCATTGAAAGCAATGGAAGTAAAATCTGGATGTCTTAATCTGTCCATATGGTTAGCCTAAGGCAGGGGTAGGCAATTCTGGTCCTCGAGAGCCGGAGCCAGGTCAGGTTTTCAGGATATTCACAATGAATATGTATGAGATGGATTTGCATGCACTGCCTCCTTGAGATGCAAATCTATTTCATGCATATTTATTGTGGATATCCTGAAAACCTTACCTGGCTCCGGCTCTCAAGGACCAGAACCAAAGTTCAGCGTCAGATACAATCATGGTAAATTAATGCAGGGGAAAAAAATACCTAGTAAGTAAACAGCCTGCGATTATAGTTAAAGTTATGGATTGGGATTCCTGCGTACAGGTAATAAAAGGTGGGGGGAGGGACAGGACAAAGGAAGTATTAGATGTATCTGTTTCTTCTTCAAGCCGAGAGTCCTAAATTCTTTAGTCTTTCCTTATATAAGTCCTTCCACCCCCTTAGACAGGTGTGTTACTTGAAAACCACCAAAATACATGACTATATTATGCAATGTAAATAAAGATATGTATTAGCATATAAATATGTAAGCAATAAGAGAACAGAGTATGCTAATCAGTATCACATATGCTATACTTTCAGTGCAGCTGAATGCAGCTGTTACTCTGCTGGGGCCACCTAGTACTAACAGTAAATCAGGTTCTGCTCAGCAACTTTCAGTAGATGGCACAGCAGGACTGAAAGCAAGAGTCTACAGATCAGGCATGAAACATCAAAGACTCTCTGTGTGGGTATATTAGGGAACTACGGCTTGCCCTCCTGGTGTGGGCATTTCCTCTGAATTGCCTGAGTTCATTCAGAATACAAAGGTGATCAGCGAACCTTAGTTTAAAACAGTCTGCCGGAATTCAGATTCCTCTCTTTAACTAAAGACAAAATTGTCAACCCACAGGCTGTAGTTATTGTCTCTATATCTTATCTGCTGTCCCTACATGAGTACTTATTATTATTATTATCTAGCTGACGTACTCTAGTGAAATGAATCCAGCAGTATAGTGTGTAGTGGTTGCTTTCACACAGGATTCCAGACTCAAGACTACAACCCCAAACGGGCCCAAAATTTTTAGTATTCCAACTAAGTAGATCAAACGCATGGCCAAGAGCATCTGCATTCTGTGTCTGATTAGTTCCAAATCTCTGATCAAAAGCTGACAAAGCTCTTTTTGGCTCTCTTCGGTCCTTTTTAGTCCTGAGCTAGACTGTGTTTACTATTGGCTCTTTGGTCTCTGTCAATCATGGATAGTATTCTCTGCTTATCAGGTATAGTCACACCAGAAGAAAGAGAACAAAAGCAGTAAGCTTCTCCCAGGTTAAATATCCCTGAAAAAGTAGAGGAAGTTCAGTGAATAAGAGACAATAAAAAGGAATGGAAAGTAAAGAGAGAAAAATGGAATAGTAGACAAGCTATGGACAAGTGAGAAGAAATGCTAGTGAGTGGCAGAAAGATGGTAGATAAAATGAGAAAATGAAGAAACGTAAAATGAGAGAAAGAAAAAAGAGACAGAGAACTAGAGTCTTACTTGCCTACAAGTATGTTTACTCTGTAGCTCCTCATTGCCATTCTTTTCTTGTATCTCCTTACACTTCTGTTCCCAGACTTCATTTGTCAGGCAAGCCACTGTTATTGTATCCTTCTGTTCTATCACCAAATCTGAGTCTTGTGCTTTCCATGGGACAATGAGAACATTAATAAGGCACCAAATGTCCGAATGACCTTATGTGGGTTTCATGATTGGATAGGTAGAAAACAAATGTGAGAGATCCATCAAATTTATCCTTCTCATAATTCCCTAACAACCCTTAATCTAGTAAAAGACATTAAAAAGAGAAAAAAAAGAAAAAATCAAAAGATGCATCTGTAGCCAGTTTTGCAAAAGTGAATATAATTCCTTCCCAACCCCAAATATGGCAATCGGCTCAAAATTGCCAGCTTCGTCCAAATGAAAAAATGAAATAACTGTTCAACTGATACATTTAGGGGAAAATTCTGTCACATTTAGGGCTCCTTTTACGAAGGTGCACTAGCGTTTTTAGCGCACGCACCGGATTAGCGCGCCAAAAAACTACCACCTGCTCAAGAGGAGGCGGTAGCGGCTAGCGCATGCGGGATTATAGCGCATGCTATTCTGCAGCATTAAGGCCCTAACGCACCTTCGTAAAAGGAGCCCTTAGTCATCTATTACAGAATTGCACCTAACTTAAAATTTAGGTGCCTGTAATGTAGGGCCAGGGTTTTAAAGGCCTACATTATAGGCACCTAAGTCCTTTAAAGAATCATGCCTAATGGCGCGTAAGTCCTTTTCTGCCCCTAAATATGCCTGCTTTGGAGTTAGGCGCCATGCAGTAAGCACCTATCTTTTGTAGAATTGCACCTAAGAAGACAGGTGCCTATTAGCCATTTTATTTTTTTCAATTATGAGCTTGTTAAAGCTCATAATTGAAGCTAATTTACTAATTAAGTTAGGCACCTATTTAGGCGCTTATCTTTAAGCACCTTTTTATAGAATTTCCCCTTTAATTTTTTTTCCATGGAATCAATTTAAAATTTGTAGATTCCTAACAAAAATGATGAAGGCCACTTGCTTACAGTATATTGAAAAGGGGATGTAAAACAGAACTAGGCAACTATAGATGGTTAACTAGTACCAATTTTAGGGAAGAGATGGATAACACCATTAAAAAAGGAGATGTTGCACACTGGGATTGTGCTCTTGTTACTATAGGCGCTAACATGTATGCACCGATTACATGTGTAAAGTATTAGAATATGGTGTATACACTAGAGAATGACATGGGGACAAATTTGTCCCTGTCACTGCAGGAACTCAATTTCCCTGTCCTGTCCCCACGAGTTTTGTCCCTACCCCTGCCCCATTCCTGTATGCTCTGCCTTAACCACACAAGCCTTGGACACATGATTTTAAAGTGTTTGAGGCTTGTGCAGTTGAGGATGGGGTGGGCAGGGACAGGAAAAGAACTCGTGGGAACAGGAAAATGAGTTCCTGCGGAAATGGGGAAAAATTTGTCCCCGTGTCATTCTCTAGCATACACACAAATATGCACACGTATGTAAATGCCAAAATTTCATCTAAGTGCTTTTCTAATCTAATCTAATCTATTTCTGCGTCGCACATACCTAAGCAGGCTCAAGGCGACTTACAAAGAGAAGAGAGAAGAGAGCAGGGAAGGAGAAAAGGGGAAACATGGGGCAAGGGAAGATCTGAGAAGTTTAAGTGTCAAAGAGGCTGGTTTTCAGTTTTTTCCGGAATGTGGTGTAGTTGGGTTCTGTTCTGGTCGTTTCAGTGAGGTCATTCCAGGTTTTCACTCTAAGGAAGGTGGTGAGCATGAAGTGAAAGATTTGCTTGTATTGGAGATTCTTTGTTGAAGGGAGGTTCAATAGTATCCTGTTAAGAATTCTGTAGGAGGTAGACCATACTTTTAAGAAGAGTTGGATGAATGGAGCCGCTGAATTTTCGTGAATTATTTGGTATATGATGCATGAAGTTTTAAATTTTATTTGTGATGGGATGGGTAGCCAGTGTAGTTGCCTGATGAAGGCTGATATCGAGTCGTATTTTTTCAGGCTGAAAATTATTCTTACAGCTGTGTTTTGTATGAGTTGCATTTTGTGGGTCAGTGCGCTTTTGATACCCATGTAAGCAGAGTTACAGTAGTATGTTAGGATCATCGACTGTACAATCAGAGCAAAGTGATGTTGAAAGTATGGCCTGATGAGTCTAAGTGAAGAGGGACTTTTTCAGAATATTAGAGATTTGGGCTTCCATGGTTAGTGTGGAGTAAAGAATGTAGCCTAGGATTTTGGAGGTTTTATCGACAGTGAGAGTATGGCCCGTTCAGAGAGTGATGCTTGTCGGTGCTGTCTGTTGGGCTGTGTGGAAGTATAAGATTTTGATTTTGGTTTGGTTTAGTTTTAGCTTGTTGATTGTTGCCCAATTTTGGATTCTTTCAATATTGGTTGATACTTTATTGGTGACATCTGACTGGTTCTTGTTTGTAGGGATGAGGAGCAGAATGTCATCTGCGTAGGACATTATGCTTTCATCATTGAATTTGATGTTTCCGAGGGAACTCATGAAAAGGTTAAACAGGATGGGGGAAAGTGGAGAACCTTGAGGCACCCCACAGAAGGCCTTCCAGGGTTTGGAGATCTCTTCGTTCTTTTTAATGATGTATTCTCTGTTTTGTAGGAAGTCAGAGAACCATTTTAGTACTGTTCCAGTTATACCAATTTCTGACAGGTTTGTTAATAGAAGGTGATGATCCACGGAGTCAAAGGCAGCTGAAATGTCAAATTGCAAGAGTATTGCCTGACATCCAGTACTAAGTAGTTGTTTGGTTTTTGTGATTAAAGTGAGGATGAGAAGTTCAGTGCTGTATTGTTGACAGAATCCGAATTGGGTCGGGTGGAGACATGAATGTTGTTCGATGTAGATTGCAAGTTGTTTACTTACTTTGGTCTCGATGATTTTTGTTAGAATAGGTATGCCAGCGATGGGTTTGTAGTTGGAGGTCATGAAGAGATCTACCTTTGGATTTTTTGGTATGGGAGTAAGTGCTCTTTTTCCCATTATTTCTGGTAATTGGCCTTGGTTTAGGGAGGTATTGGTTTAGGGAGGTATGCTTCTTCAGCCTTCACATGCTAAGGAAAGTCAGACCCTATTTTCACCAAAAACACTTTGCAGTCCTAGTACAATCCATCATCCTCTCCAGATTGGATTATTGCAATTCTATCTACCTCAGCCTAACCAAGAAAAGCCTCCACAGACTTCAGCGGATTCAGAACGCCGCAGCTAAGCTTGTTTTCGCGAAAAGCAAATTTGATCACGTCTCAGCACTCCTGTCTAAGCTCCATTGGCTCCCAGTAATCCCCAGGATCCACTTCAAATGTGCGTGTCTGGCCTACAAGATCCTACATGGCATCCTTCCTGCCGTTATCCCTCTATCCTGGAACTCCCCAACCCCTACTTCCTCCAGATCCTCCCAAATTTTTAAACTATCCTTCCCTTCCATAAAAGGTATTTCCCATGTAGGCAAACTTGGGTCATCCCTCCCCTTTAGAATCACTGAGATCTGGAATAACCTCATCTCCTCTCTCCGAACCTCAAGCTCCCTCCAACTCTTCCGCAAACACCTAAAAACCTGGCTATTCTCAAAACTATAACACTTCCCCCCTCTTAGGCCTCTCACCTTCCCCCTTTACACCTAACTCTTTAATCTCTCCACTGTAGTTCCTCTCTCATCTTTCTTCCTGTAAACCGTGCCGAGCTCCGCATTCGTGGAGATGGTGCGGTATATAAACCCAAGGTTTAGTTTAGTTTAGTTTAGTATTGAGAAGGTTGGTAATCCAGATGATGATTTTCTTGGGCACGGTCGCAAGGAGGTAGGTGGGGCAGTTGTCTAGGGGACTGCGACATGCTGAAAGTTTGGATAGTAATTTTGTTGTTTCTGAGATGGACAAGCCAGAGAATGAAGTCTAGATTTGGTCTGCATTTGTAGGTTCTGTGGAATGTCTTGGAGTGTCAAGAGAACGATGTTCCGTGGTGATCACTTTGTCTACATCAGATTGAACTTTGTCTACATCGGATTGAACTGTCTTGATTTTATTTAGAAAGAAGTCTGCTAGTTCTTGTGCAGTGATTTTGTTGAGGTGACCCGTGGAGTCTTGGTTTGGTGGGGTGGTGAGCTGTCATACCAGGAGGAATAAATTTTTTGTGTTTAATGCTTTGGTGCCTAGTTTGGAAGTATAATAGTTTTTCTTGGCTTCTGATAAGTTGAGTTTATATTTATTTATTGTTTTGCGCCAAAGTATTCTGTGTTCTTGCATTCCGCTTTTTCTCCATTTCCTTTCCAGTTGTCTGCATAGTTGTTTGTCTTTCTCAGTGATTCGGTGAACCAGGGGGAAGTTTGATGTTGCTTTATTTTTCGGGAGTGGAGGAGGGGTAAGGATGTCTAGAGTGTTGGTTATGGTATGGTTCCAGCTTGCTAGCATTGTTGTAGTGCAGTTAGAAGGGGTAATTGCACTGCAAGGTAATGGCGGAATAGAAATCCCTAATGTAATGTAATGTAATGTAATTAGGGATTTTGTTACTATGTTCCAGAAGAGGTTTGGTTTTGTCCTTCCTCGAACTAATTTTTCTTTACTGGTGGCTTTGTCACTCCGGTTCTCCGTAGAAAGGTTTAGGTGAAATTTAGGAGGTAATGGTCGGTCCATGGTACAGAGGACCATTTGATGTCTGTCGTGAGATTGCCTGGAGTGGTTGCAAGTATATCTAAGGTGTGACCTTTTTCGTGTGTGGGTCCTGAAGGCATTACAGTGATTTTGCAGTCGTCGAGTAGTGTTTTGAGCTTATGGACATATTTGTTCTCCGTGGATTCAAGAGGGAGGTTGAAATCGCCGAGTATAATCAATTTCGTGTGTTGGCATGTCAGGTTGGTTATTAGTTCTGTCATTTTGAGTATGGAACTTGATTGAGAGTTGGGGGGTCTATAGATCAGAAGAATTCCAATGTTGTTGAGTGTGGAATTGAGATTGTCTTCCAATTTGCAGACTATATATTTTAGATCTGGGTGGGTAGCTGAGTCTAATTTAGTGATGGTATATGAGCTTTTTATATTATTGCTAAGCCGCCACCTCGCTTGTGTTTCCTGGGGAATTGAAGTATGTTGTATCCTTATGGGCAGATGTGTGGGAGTTCTGGGCCATCTGGTCCTTTAGCCATGTTTCAGTGATGAAAAGTGGAGCCGGATTGTTAGATGTGATTAGATCATTTAAGAAGAAGAATTTATTCATCATCTAGCGTTGACTTATATGCATGGGATAGGGATGAAGGTTTTTCTATTTTTCAGTTCAGTTGTTAGTTTTATTGGTTGCAGATTGCTGTGGGGTTTGAGGAGAGGCTGTTTTTGCTATCTTTTGTTTTTGTTGTTTTTGTTCCAGATTATCGGGATAGCATTTTGGTAATTTTCTTGGCATTTTATGGGGTTATTAGGTGGATCTAGGGGTCTTGATTTCTATTGTTTGGGGTGCCTGAAGGAATGAGCATTGCTGCTGAGAGGAGTACTGTGTATTGTTGCGAGACTTTGAGAATTTGATGGAGTGGGGATTTCATTTTGGGGTCTGAAGGTGGAGAAGGTAGTGAATTTATATTACCGTCTTGGGTTACTTTTTTTTTTTTTTTTTTTTAAATATGTATGTATGCATATATATATTTAGTTGTGTTTGTTTGTTTTGTTGTTTTGGGGGAGGAGAAGTGTGAGAAACAGGGTTAGCAGGAGTTTGAGGAGGTATATTAGTATGGTGGGTAAGGAGTTGAATGGATAAGTCTGGAGGTCTGAAGAGGCAGAAAAGTTTAAAGTGGACGCCGCAGGGGGTGTTGGGAGGCGGAGCTCGTCTCCCATGCTGACCCGACTTCTTTCTCTTGCGGTGGAATGCCGGGCTTTTGTTGGGGCAGCTCCTGGTAGCAGTGGAGCTGCCCTGAAGAGGCAGAAAAGTAAAAAGTTTAAAAAATATGTGCATATTTTTACAAAGTGCATTTTTGACTAATGGGCATGCACATAGGGAGAGTCTGGGCAGGCAGATCAAACTTGTAGGCTTTTTGGGGGCCAATGTTAGCTGATAGCTTGATATAGGAAACATATTTGTTATCATTTTCATGATTATCACTAAAGATTTTGATATGGCACCGCATAAAGTCTAATTTTAAAATTAAGAGACATGGGTTTTATGGATAACCTATGTAGCTTACCCCCCTTTTACAAAACTGCAAAAGGATTGGGAGCAGTGCAGAGCATTCAACTCGATGGCCTGCACTAAAATCCACTTTTGCGGTTTTGTAAATTAGTTTTTATAAAGATCATAGTTGCACTTATTCTCATAAGAATAAGGGAGGAATTCATCAATGTGTGCTACTTTTAAGATAGTTTATTTTACTACAAGTCATGCTATTTTCACACAAGGACCTATTATATCCAGTGAGACTTTGTGCTAAAACAGGGGTCTCAAACTCAATCACATAAGAGGCCAAAATCTAAAACATAGGCTAAGTCGCAGGCCAAACTTTTTATTAAGATACTTAGGGGTCCTTTTATTAAGGTACACTAAATGTGCACCGTAATAAAAGAACCCCTTAGTCTTAGTAGAAGTCTTAGTAGCCCCATGCCGGCTCTGTGATGTAAACAAAATAAATTAAAAAAGAGTTTTCCTCTCTCTTTTAGGTCTTAGTTCACGCTTGCTGTTTAAAGATATTGCTGAAGGGTTGTCGGGTAAGATTTGCCTCTTTACGGGTGATACCAAAATCTGCAATAGAGTAGACAGGCAGGATGGTGTGAACATCATGAAGAAAGACCTGGCGAAGCTTAAAGAATGGTCTGAATTTGGCAGCTAAAATTTAATGCTAAGAAATGCCAGTTCATGCATTTGGGCTGCAAAATCCCGAGGGAACAGTACAGATTAGGGAGTGAAGAGCTTATGTGCACGACAGAAGAGCGGGACTTGGGCGTTGAAAAGATGATGGCAAAAGCTAGAAGGGCACGCTAGGTTGCATAGGGAGAGGTATGGCTAATAGGAAAAAGGTGGTATTGATGCCCCTGTATAAGACTTTGGTGAGACCTCATTTTGAATATTGTGTACAATTCTGGAGGCCGCACCTTCAAAAAGATATAAAAAGGATGGATTTGGTCCAGAGGAAGGCTACTAAAATGGTATGTGGTCTTCATCATAAGGTGTTTGGGGACAGACTTAAAGATCTCAATCTGTATACTTTGGAGGAAAGGCTAGAGTGGGGAGATATGATAGAGACGTTTAAATACCTATGTAATGTAAATGCGCATGAGTCGAGTCTCTTTAATTTGAAAGGAAACTCTGCAATGAGAGGGCATAGGATGAAGTTAAGAGGTGATAGGCTCCGGAATAATCTAAGGAAATACTTTTTTACAGAAAGGGTGGTAGATGCATGGAATAGTCTCCCAGAAGAGGTGTGGAGACAGAGACTGTGTCTGAATTCAAAAGGTCCTGGGATAGGCATGTGGAATCTCTCGGAGAGAGAAAGAAATAATGGTTACTGTGAACAGGCAGACTTTATGGGCATTTGGCCTTAATCTGCCATCATGTTTCTATGTTTTTATGCACATTTCAAATCTGACACATTGTAATCACAAAACAGAAAATAAAATTATTTTTTCTACCTTTTGTTGTCTGGTCATTATTCAAGTCATGATGGTCCCAGGCTCTGGTTGTCTTCTAATAACTCGCTTGCCAAGGTCTCTTTCCCATTTATCATTTTCTTTCTCCGTGTTAACCATCCATCTTCCATCTCTGTCCTCCCCTTTTGTGTCCCTTCCCTTCCCCGGAGGACTGGCATCTTTCCTTTTTTTTGTCTCCATCCCTGCAGCTTCAGCGATGGACTCCACCATTCCCAGATCCACCATCTCTCCTTTTCTCAACTACCCTTTCATCCAGCATCCAGCATCTCTCCCTCCTTCCCCACCACCCCAGGGTCAACGATCTCTCCCTTTCTCTTTCCAACTACCCTCCTATCCAGCATCTCTGTCCCCCTCTTCACACCATCCCTTGTGTCCAACTTCCCTCCCTTTCCTTCCCTCTCTCCATCCCATTGTCCAAACCTGAACAAACTGGGAGAGTGGGTGAATAAATGGCAGATGAACTTTAATGTGGAGAAATGTAAAGTCTTGCATGTAGGAAACAGAAATTCAATGTACAGCTATACGATGGGAGGGCTGGTAATGGGTGAAGTAGAGAAGCGGAGGCTTAGAGGGGACATGATAGAGACTTACAAGATCATGAAGGGCATAGAGAAAGTGGAGAGGGACAGATTCTTCAAACTTTCGAATATTACAAGAATGAGAGGGCATTCGGAAAAATTAAGAGGGACAGATTCAGAACCAATGCTAGGAAGTTCTTCACCCAAAGGGTGGTGGACACCTGGAATGCACTTCCAGAGGGTGTGATAGGTCAGAGTATTGGGGTTCAAGAAGGGATTAGATGATTTCCTGAAGGAAAAGGGGATAGAGGGGTATAGATAGAGGATTACTATACATGTCCTGGACCTGACGACCTCCGAGGTTGCTGATGACCTCCGAAGCATGTTCCCTCTGCTGCAGTCCAGCCTTTCTTCTGAACTATGGGATCGTAGCAGAGAGAACGTGCTGCGGAGGTCGATGGCAGCCTGCTTAGGATCGCTACAGCACCAACGATCCTCTGCAGGCTGTTTGAAGGTAAGACTGGGATGGAGGGAGGGAAGGACAGAGGGCCAAATTGCGGGCCAAATCTAATTCCTGCATGCCAAATTTGGCTTGTGGGCCTGAGTTTGTGACACCCCTGTGCTAAAATAACCCATCATAACATCACACATTGCTGAATTCCCCCCCCCCCCCCTAAATTAAGAAGTGAAATTGTACATACTGGCATGTCTAATTTTATCAGCAATGAAAAGGAAGGAATAAACTGAAATTCTGTAGATGATATCAATATTTGTTGTATTGCAATACACATTAGGAGTCACTGATGGATACTCATAGAAGTTGAAAGATAACTGGCAAGTGAGATTTAAGGGGTAATTTTATAAGGAAAAATGCCATGTTTAATGCACAGATATTGTCTTTTATAAAACTGAAAAGTGTACTGACTTTAAAAATTTATCCAAAGGAGGAAAAAGACCTCAGATTCTCCTCAATGGCAAATCAAACAATATGTGCCTATTGAGTAGGGTAACATTTATTGGTCAGAAAAACCTCCTTATTATCTTAAATGTAAATCTGACTTAATTATGAATATATTGTTGAAGAACAGCACAACTTAACTGAAAAGTCTTGATCCCAATGGGATCTATTTCACAGTCTGCTTCCTCTGTAACCTCATTCTTTCAACTTGGCTTCAACTTTTTGTGTTTTCTGAAATGAATTGTGTTGGCATCACAATGCAACACTTACAAAAAAAATGGCGCCTATTGTGATGCCAACACTATTCATTTCAGAAGGCACAAAAAGTTGAAGCCAAGTTGAAAGAATGAGGTTACAGAGTGACACATTTGTATTTGAGAAAAGCGTTCCTTCCTCTTTGATCCCCTGAAGAAGCAGACTGTGAAACAAGGACATTTTAGTTAAGTTGTTCTGTTTTTCAATTATATATTCATACTTAAGACAGATTTACATTTAAGATTTAAGATTGTAAGGAGGTTTTTTTTCTGACCAATGATTAATGTTATCCTACTCAATAGGCACACATTGCTTGATTTGCTATTGAGGGAAATCTGAGGTCTTTTTTCCTCCTTTGGATAAATTTTTAAAGTCAGCACACTCTTTGATTTATGATATTGATATTTTTAATAGTGATAATTTCCCCACTTCTGTAGTTGTTGTTTTTCAACTAGTGTGTGGTGGGTTTTTGTCTTTTTTTCTTTGCTAAGTGACTTTTATCAAATTGGCACATCCATAAATATGTTAACAAATTCTATGAGGACGCACAACATATAATATGTTGAAGCTCAAGTTGTCTTTTGTCAGCTAAGTCCTTGAACATGCCTCCGGGTGACTTTACCCTTTCTAAACCTGAGCTGTTCTGTGAGGGAGTTTTTTGGATAGTGAAAGCAAAAGCAGTTTTGATTTGTACCTTTTGGTTCTATACTGCTACATTAGTCTGAGGCTTTTTCTCCCTCTTTTTGGGTGCATGCTGGGTTTAAAGAGGGGGGGGGGTACCTCGGTGCCACAATCACACAACATTTTGAATCATTATATGAACATCCATAAATGCCTAAACTACACAAACGTTTGTTCAGCCTGGTCGGTGGTGTCCTGGTATGTATATATACATGTATAGTATTTTTTAAAATGTGTAGGGCCATATGTGTGAGTATTTTCTGTAGGGTAATTTAAAAAAAGAGAAAGTATGTGTTACTTTTCCTTTTAGTATAATTACATAGTAGCATTTTTGAAAGGTCTTCTAAGTCAGAACATATGCAGAGTGTGTGACACAGTGGTTAGAGCCACAGCCTCATCACCCTGAGGTTGTGGGTTCAAATCCCATGCTGCTCCTTGTGACCCTGGGCAAATCACTTAATCCCCCATTGCTCCAGGTACATTAGATAGAGTATGAGCCCTCCAGGACAGATAGGGAAAACTGCTTGAATATCTGAATGTAAACCATGTGGGGGGCATAATCAAAACAAACGTCTAAGTCCCCTTTTGGCCTAAGTCCCTAGATGCAGAAAGTAGGCAGCAGGAAAATGTCCATTCTCAAAAAAACCATCCAAAATGAGGGGTTTTTTTTTGAATGGCCTACCTCTACAATCAGCAATTTAATCACCCAGACTGCCACTATGTCTATTCTTATGACATATTCCCTACCAAAAATTTGCCCAAGTCTCAAACACCTAAAACAAGACCTTTTAGGCGAAAGAGGGGCCAGTCCACCTAAAAGCAGGATTCGCTAACCGGCATCTGTCATTAACAATGCCGTACATCCCCTCCCCCCCCCCCACCACCACCACAACGATTACAGCAGAAGAGATGCCCAATCTCTCCTGCCGGACACCCCCACACCTGCAACAATCATCGGCAGGAGGGAGCCCAAGCCCTCCTGCCGAAGAACACCCCCTTTCCCCCTTACTGCGTACCCCCTCCGGACTCCCCTCCATACCCCGTCGGACACCCCTAACCCTCTAACCCCAACCCCTCCTAACCATAAGAGATGGACGGACGAGTCCTCCCTCCGGCCAGCCGGCCTTCCTCTGAATGGCAGGCCTGCCCCTTCCCAGTGCATTGTAGGATGCACCAATCCTGCACTAACATTAGTAGTGATATATCAACGTGCAGGTTTATAAAGAGTTATCCCTTTATTTGAATATGTACTAGTTGTGAATAAGCATACAGGGCTAGATTCAGTAAATGGCGCTCAAAAACTGGCACAAAAAAAGAACAGCATTCAGTGCTATTCTATAATGAGCATACTAAGATGAGCGCATATTATAGAAAAGCATAGAGTGCCAATATTGGTGTCCAATAGGACTTACACTTACTGAAACCAAGTGTAATTACCAGTGCCCAATTTGGGCGCACATCTCTGGTATTCTCTAACACTGCGTGTAAATTTAGGAATGCCCATGCACCTTTCATGGCCATGCCTCTGTTTTGGGTTGTCTGCTATGGGATTTGGATGTGCATTGTTATAGAATAATGCTCAATAAGATTTGCATGCAGATTCAAATTGGTGCCAATTAGCACCCAATTATGGGTACTAATTGGCTCATTAACCAATTTAATTGGGTGCACATCTCAAATTGGTGCTCAGTTTTGGGTGCCATATATAGAATCCAGGTGACACTGTCTAATTGACTAGCAGGCTGCATTTCCTTTGCAGGTTTGACTCTTGAGGCTCATGGTACAGCTATGGTGGCATCAGCAGCCCAATTGAAATCCACGTCCATGTAAGAAATTTGAAGAAATGCAACATGGACATCTATTCATACACCCACAGCCCACTACTCCTTGGAAAAGGACTTCTGATATGACAGTAGGTAGGTTTGGCTAATTAGTCTTTGGGGATTAGAATCCAATTCCATTCTCACAGACCCTTTTTTTGTTTTGGTCTGGGTTGACTTCCCCCAGTAAAAAAAGAAAATATGACAATGGCTATTTCAATTCAAAAATGTATTGGTGTCTGCCTAGTGCAGAATCTTGTTACTGTTTTTCCTTTTTTTCTGTTGAAGACAGCCTGTAGCTATGAATTCCCATGCTATGAGGAATTGATATCCTGTTTGTCTTCAGAGAGCCAAGTTACTTACCTGTAGCAGTTGTTCTCTGGGGACAGCAAGATAAAAGTCCTTACCACATCTGCCCACTTCTCCAAGGACTCTCATTGTAAAAATAAATAAATAGATTGAGGTGGTTTGGCCTGACAGTGACAAGCAAGAAGTGGTGCACAGGTCAAGTGAAATGACTGAAAACCTTCTAGTACTTACTAAACTGGGAAATCTTTCCCCAAATGGTATTTGACAGTGACATCACACATGCTAAGAACACTTGTGTCCTACTGTCCATGGTTGACCACCCTCCAATCTTCAGGTACTACAGACAATTTTAGCGACAGATTACAGATCACTAACATCAGGTCAGCAATTTCATGTTTGAGTTCTTTTAGTACCCTGGGATGTATACCATTCAATCCAGGTGATTTATCACTTTTTAACTTGCCGATTTGGCTTAGTACATCTTCCAGATTCACCGATATTTCTTTCAGTTCCTCTGCATCATCACCCTTGAAAAACATTTCCGGTTCAAGTAGATCTCTTACATCTTCTTCTGTAAAAACCGAAGCAAAGAATTCATTAAGTCTCTCCACTATGGCCTTATCCTACCCTGAGCGCCCTTTTTGCTCTTTGATCATCCAACAGCCCCACAGATTCCCTTACAGGTTTTCTGCTTCTGATGTACCAAAAAAAATTGTTAGGAGTTTTGCCTCTTTGGCAAGTTTCCCTTCATATTCTTTCTTATCTTTCTTTATCAATACTTGCATCTAACTTGCCAGTGCTTCTGTCTCTTCTTATTTTCTTCATTTGGATCCTTTTTCCATTCTTTTAAGGATTTTTTAAAATCTAATAGCCTCTTTTACTTCACCTTTTAACCATGCCAATTCTTGTTTCCTCTTTTGTTAATACATGGAATACATCTGGTCTGAGCATCCATGATGGTATTTGTAAATAACATCCTCACCTGGTTTACAGTCCTAGCCTTTGCAACTGATCATTTTAGCTTCCTTTTAACCATTTTCCTCATTTTATCATAGTTGCACTTTTGAAAATTAAATGCCTCTACAGTAGATTTCTTTTACGACGTCACTCCAGTGCCAGCTCAAATTTGATCACGTTATGATCACTGTTTCCCATTGGACCTAACAGTTAACTCCTGTACTATTCCTTGCATTCCACTAAAGACCAAATCTAAAATAGCTCACCCCCTCTTGTCGGTTCCTGAACCAGTTGCTCCAAGAAGCAGTCATTTATGAAGTCTAGGAATTTTACTTCCCTAGTACTCCGTGATGTAACATTTAACCAGTCAATGTTGGGGTAATTGAAATCAATCACACACAAGATGCACACCCTATATGGTACACCAGAAGCTTATCCAGTGGCCCCCCCAAAAGAAATCAGCCTAACAATGGCACAAAAAATGTGAAATGGAGAAAAACCTCAATTGTGCTTCATTAATTAAAAAATAAAAAAAATAAAAAAATCCACTTAGGGCACATTAACGATTGAGAGGGTAAACTCCCAGCATCCAACTGTTCGCACAAAAGTGCTAAACAAAGCACACAAAAGTCCAAATCCAAAAGTTAACATGCCTAGCTGTCAAGCATATCCAAAAACAGTCACTTAGCTGCTCTTTCGACTCTACTGCAATCTTTGGAACGACAACATTACTGTTTTTGGAATTCTTGATTTTAGCACCATTGTACCAACAGTTGAATGCTGGGAGTTTGCCTTCACAATCGTTAATGTGCTCCATTGGTGAAAAAGTGTTGAATACAGAGACAAGAATGCTTGATTTTAGCACCTTTGTACCAACAGTTGGATGCTGGGAGTTTACCTTCACAATCGTTAATGTGCTTCAATGGTGAAAAAGTATTGAATACAGAGACAACATTTAAAATATTCTACAAAATAGCACTACATTGACTTTTGTTCGTGGAGGGATTTTTTTTTTACCAATGAAGCTCAACTGAGGTTTTTCTCCACTTCACATTTTTTGTGTAATTGTTAGACTGATTTCTTTGGGGGGCCTGTGGGTAAGCTTCTGGTATACAACATTACAAAAGTCAAAAGGCGTCAACATCTGTTTCACCCGTTACTTTTAAATCTTTGGGTAGCCGCCGCACAGCATCAAAAAGGCAGGCCTGCCGCGGAACCCTTCATTCTACTTCCAGGGGTGCCAATGATTATGGTGTATACTCTTTAAAAAACACTAGAAGCCACAGTATTATCTGCTGGTTTTCTATGCTTGTTTAGTGTATGAGACTTGATTGTTCTAATTTCTTTAGTGATGAATTTTTAACAAGCATTAATCATAACCTGGTATGATTATATAACAATGAGAAACCTAATCAGATAGAAAGTACAAGAGTAAATGTAAGTCATTTTTAATGGTACTCTCTCAACACAGGAAAATACCCCATTTTAACACATAGTTTTTTGATGATATCAGTATTTAGTAGTGCGTTTCCTTAGTATATTTGTTTTTATTATTTGGTGTTCAAAATTAAGCCATTTTAGAGACTCTGCCCCTGTAAGAAAAGCAATTTCCAAGCATACCATGACAAGTTGGCTATATTTATTACATCTTATGACCTCCAGAAGGAGGTTAATTGGCATAATGTAAGTACTATGACGAGCATTGGCACTAAATTAGAGAGAAAAATCATACTCCACATACCCTGACTTAGAAATAAGATTAATTACTGTGAAAGTATGTTCAGTATTAAACTATATGGAGACATTGTCTTCATGAAATTCATTCCTATCATAGTATGTGCAAAACAAACATATTTGGACATACTGGGGTCCTTTCACTAAGGCGCGCTAGCTGAATTAGCATGTGCTAAATGCTAATGCATTCATTATATTCTATGGACGCGTTAGCACTTAGCGAGCGCTAATTCAGCTAGTGCACCTTAATAAAAGAGGGGGACTGTTTGGGAGATAAGTACTGTGAGCTGTGAAATGGAAGAGAAATAATGGCATGAAGTGTTTTTTTTGTTTGTTTTGAATAGGCCTCAGTGGATCACATGAGCCATTATATATTTTAGGATCTAGCTCCATTTTACCAAGCATTTCAGCAGCTTGATGTGAAGCTATTTACAATTCTCTATTAAGTAGAAGGTTCAAATCAATTATTGTCCATTAGAGTTAGGTATAACTGATGAAATATCCCCAAGAGGAGTCTTGCAAATGTATCAAGATGTCTTCCTCCATTATAGAAATGCAATACCTGCCGACTTACTTGCCTTCTTCATAGGCATTGAATGCTTCTGAGAAGCTGAGCAGAAAAAGAGATTGTTGTAAACCACTGCATTGTGGTGATACCATCTGCTTTGTTCAGATCAATCCTATACATTTTTATGTATAGGGTTGTATAAAAACACCATAGTGAAAAGATTCATTCAGGCACTGAACAATAGATATAGCTTGACATAAACAATGTACATGATATTAATAGCACAATAGTAAAATTACCAAATAAATGTAAGCATAAAATAAAATCATTGAGAACACCTGGAGATAGCCACATTAAATCCTAGTAATAGCAATGACATGATATAGTATTAGAAGTATGCATAGTTAAACAGTACAGTGGAACATTTATATAACATAAATATGATAAATGTCAGAAGAAAATGGTACCATACTAGGCAGCATGGAGAAACATTTACATAACATAGATATGGTGCTCATGATGTCAACACAATACAAATGAGACACCTTAATAGGCATTCAGAATATTCAGATAACATAAATATGATGGTCATAAAGCCAGTACAATACAAGGAAACATCTTAATAAGTAGCTGAGTGGGTAAATACAGTTCAGAGATACAGACCAATAAAATGGGTTAGACAAGGCATTGGGATAAATAAATGGGTAACTAACCTCCTCTTCTATTATACTGCGCTAGCAGTTTTTAAGTGCAGAGAGCCGCGCTAAATGGCCCGCACTGCTCCTGATGCTCATAAAAACTACTAGCGCAGTTTAATAGAAGAGGGGGTCAATTGAAGGCTAATGAAATGTATAATTGAATAAGTTATGTGGAACTGGTCTTAGTTATAAGGAGTGCAGAAGGTATGTCCAGATGTAGAGTGAATAGATAGTCATGGAAGCTAGGGAGAAGAGTTGGCTTTCACCTGCCTCCTGAAGTGGACATAGCCTTGAGTTAGCATAGTCTCTCTGGGGTGAATTGATAATGCATTTGATATACCAGATAGAGCTTTGGATTGTTGCCCAGAAATAGCTGAGAAGAAAAAAAAGATTTTTTTCAATTGAATCAGGTTGGGCAGTCTGGATGGACCATTTGGGTCTTTATCTGCTGTCATCTACTATGTTACCAATATGTTATCTTTTGTTGGCACAACCAAAGCAGTTTACATATATTATTTACAGTTACTTTCTCTGTCCCTGGTGAGTTCACAATCTAAGTTTTTGTACCTGGGGCAATGGAGAGTCACAAGGAATCGCACTGATAATCAGACCCAGTTCCTCTGGCTTTCGGACCATTGCTCTAACTACAGTGGTGCCTCACACAACGAACTTAATTGGTTCCAGGAGCAAGTTTGTTATGTGAAACGTTCGTTATGTGAAACGCGTTTTCCCATAGGAATACATGTAAAAAAAAATAATTCGTTCTGCAGCATAAAATATGCTAAGATGACATAAAAAAGATAAATTTTTTGTTATTATTTTTATTTAGATACATCTAAAAACATACATCTCCCTGTCCTTTTACTTCCACTATCTTCCTATCCCATCTCTATTCCCTTTTGTCCCTCTCCCCATGATCAATCATCTCACCACCTCTCTCTGCCCTCACCCTCAGGGTTCAAGATTGCTTCCACTCTTTTTCCTGTTGTTCTCTCTGCCTGTCACCCTATGATTTAGCATCCCTTCTGCCCTTGTCCAATATTTCCCCTTCTCTCCCTCCCTCTCATCCCCTGCTCCAACATGTGCTTTCAGCGGCCTTCTCCCCCCTTAAGCGTCTTTTCTTCTCCACTCCACCTTTCCTCCCTCCCTGCCTCCACCTTTGTGGCGCTTTTGCACCCGACCGACAACAGAACAGGCCCGGTCGGACAAATCTCCCTGTCCTGTAGCCGCGAATCTAAATTACCTTCTTACAGCAGCTGGATTATTGAAGCTGCTGTAAGAGGTAATTTAGATTCGCGGCTACAGGGCAGGGAGGTTTGTCGGCCGGGCCTGTTGTCGGTCGATCAGGGGACCTGACCAGCTGTGCACATTCTTCGAGGCGGACCGCCCCCTCCCCCCTCTTTCGTTCGCCATTGCCTTCTTCCTACTCGTAGACACTTCTCAATTCTTATAAAGCAAAAAAGTATTTGGCTATTAGTACTTAGCTTTTATCCGGGGCCCAGGGCAACTGATGACTGTATATGATGATAAATACAATCAACACTCGGCTATGATTAAACGCTCAACGGAGCGTCTCCGTTTCGCTCTAACTGTAGGTTCCTCGAGAGATGAAGTCTTCCTGATGTCAGCGCTGACGTCGGAGGAAGGGAGGGCTTTGCTTAAGCCCTCCCTCCGACGTCAGCGCTGACATCGGGAAGATTTCTGTTCGGCTGTGGGCTGCGACAGGGCAGGTAAGGAGAAGGAACCCCGGAAGGATGCAGCTCGGGCGACTTCGTTGTGTGAAACGAAGTCCGTTGTACGAATCACGACATAAAGTTCGTTGTGCGCAGCGTTCGCTGTGCGAGGCGTCCGTTATGCGAGGCACCACTGTATTAGGTTTCAAAACCATGTGATCTAGCTAATAGGTAAAAGTTGTGTTTGCTAAAAATGTCCAAAGGGTCAGATCTCTTGAATGTTTCAATGTACATCACATACTTGTATTTTAAGTGCTTGGATGCTTTTTAGGATCTTCGGAAATAAGTGCAGTAGTCTTCAACAATAGTATTTGAAGAGCTGCTAAATCGTCATCGATCCTTAAGCAAGAAAAACTTCTTTTTGTTTTTAATATGTTGATGAAGATACTTTTTGCTCATGGAGTGTATAATGGTTATTTGATATACCATTGCCATTCAAAACGTGAAAGCCAGATAGTTTTGCTTGTTAATGTACATCACTGCATACATCTAGCAGAAATGATAAGTAGTAGTAGTAGAAGTAGTACCTCATCCCAAGCTCTGGTGGGCTTCATGTTGAGCCTCAAAAATACTATGCTCAATGAAAATGCATAGATCACCAAATCTTCCCAGCATATCAAGACATAAACGTCTTGTAAACAACTGATTATTTTTCTAAAGTGTATAGAATCCTCAGAGGGCTCACTCAGGGCAGGATTAACCAATAGGCCAAGTAGGCACGTGCCTAGGGCCCAAAATGGTCAGGGGGGCCCGATGAAGGAAGGCATCAACATTGTTTTTTCTAAATGGCGATGAGCCCGCCAGCATCGATCGGCAATGCGGGCCCCCTCCCCCCCCCGATCGGCAACAAGGGCCCCCCCCATCGACGGAAAGTAAGACAAGCAAGCAAAGCGGGAAAGAAAGGCAACGGGAACTGTAATTGTGCAAGCGGTGCTGCATGCCCAAAGCTTCTCTCTGACGTAGCTTCCTGTTTCCGTCTGGGCGCATGGTGGGGTGGGGCGGGGCAGGGGGCCCAGTGTACTTGTGTGCCTACTGGCCCTCGACAAATTAATCCTGCCCTAGGCTCACTTCCTTTTATTAGAGTTCATAGAAGGATAATATGAGCCAATACCGTCAATGGATCCTTTTTTTTGTATATTTTTGTGTATATTTTTTTAACCTTTTCTTCTTATATATAAAGTGCAAATGTAGCAGTTTTTTGTGCAAACTTAGCAGTAATAAATGTATAAGAACTTATCTTATTCTTAAAGTGCATTGCGGGAGCGCCTCCACCAACATGGCATGTTTCAAAATTTTCTTCAGGGTCAAGGCTCCCAGCCCAACATTCTAAAAGCACAAAAAATATGTTCAAAGATCCCATTTAAATCAGAGAACATACAGTACCTTAGTTGCACTAGTAATGTGAACTCTTTCAGATATATAAGAAACAGCTTCATAAAAAAACTTTATAAAAAAAGTATTTTGTAGAAAAAGTATTTAAAAGACTTAGCGGTCCTTTTATCAAGCCGCGCTAGCGGAGTTAGCACATCGGATATTTCATCACGCGCTAACCCCCGCGGCCGGCTAAAAAAACTAATGCCTGCTCAATGCAGGCGTTAGCGGCTAGTGCGGCAGGCGGTTTAACGTGCGGTATTATGCGCGTTAAACCCCTACTGCAGCTTGATAAAAGGACCCCTTAAAGTATCAACCAGGAAAAAAGCTCTTACAGCAGGCAGTTCTCATGTCACCCTCCAGTGAATTTCATTCAGAGTGTCGGCGTCTATCATCACTTCCGGTTTTTTGAGCTGAACAGGCAGCTGATTCCAGCAATCACAGCAAGCAGAAAGCAAAACCAAGGGACCAATAGCAACACAGAAAATGGCAAAGAAATCTTCAAGGGACCAATAGTAGCATAGAAAATGGCAAAGAAATCTGAATACCAAAAAAAACCTGAACACAGCAATAATTGCTGTTTAAAACAAAGTTTAAAACTAAACCAGAGACATCCAATCTATTTCTTCATCATACCATCAAACTTACTTAATAATGATTTTCTTGAAGGAAAAAGGATCTCAGAAATCCAAACCATAGACTAATTGGATGTCTATTGGTAACCAATGGATTGTGATAACTTTCATCGATTCTAAAAACCTTTTTTTATATATGTAATTTTTAATTTGTTATTTTGAATATAAAAAATGTTGACTTTTCATATAAAGTGTTTATTTTTTGTGTTGTCCGTTGACTGAAAAAAATTATTTTTATCCCACTGGCACTAAATATAATAAAAATCACTGTGGGGAGTATTAGGCAGAAACAGCGATCTTGCCAAAACAAGACAAAAAGGGGGTTGACTCGTTTGAGCTATGGTGTTGGAGAAAGAGTGTATGAACTGCTAGAAGAACTAACAAATTGATTCTGGAAGAGATCAAACCGGCTATGTCACTCAAAGCTCTGATGATGAAATTAACGACTGTCTTATTTTGGTCACACCGTCAGAAGAGAAATATCTGTTTAATGCAGCTTAGTGAAAGTACCTTGCCTTACCCTAAGAAAAGGGAGAATATTAAATGAATAAATAAAAATATACAATAAGGGGCTCATTTTCAAAACAGAAAGTTGTCTAAAAAAGAGCATAAAATGGCACTTGGACCTTTTTCTCACCAAAATGCTAGTCACCATTTTCGAAACATACTTTCTAGACCAAGGGTGCCCACACTTTTTTGACTCGCGAGCTACTTTTAAAATGACCAAGTCAAAATGATCTACCAACAATAAAATAAAAAAAAAACACAACGCACACTGTACGGATAGAATTGTTAATTATCATTCCTATTCCGGGGGGTTTTCAAAGAGGTCAAAGCAGATGACTCTATGCACTGTCACCTCAGTAACAACCATACAAAAATAGACAAATACCCTCCCCCCTCCCTTTTTACTAAACCACAATAGCAGTTTTTAGTGCATGGAGCTGCGCTGAATGCCCAGCGCTGCTCTCGACGCTTATAGGCTCCCTGCGCTAAAAACCACTATTGCGGTTTAGTAAAAGGGGACCATATTGTAAAATATAGACAGCAGATATAAATTCAGACACATTTTGATCACTAAATTTAAAATAAAATCATTTTTCCTACCTTGTCTGATGATTTCATGTGTCTCTGGTTGCATTTTCTTCTGACTGTGCATCCAATCTTTCTTTCAGCCTGTATGCTTCCTCTCCTCCACACCTCATTCCCTCCCCCAACTTTTCCTTCCTCTCTCCCTGACCTTTCTTTCTTTCTCTCTTCATGCCCCCTTTCTTTTTTTCTGTTTCTCTTCTTTCCTTCTGTTTCCTTGCATGCCCCCTTTCTTTATTTCTCCCTGCCCTTCCCCAAGCCACTGCCACTGCCGCTGCCATCGGGGAACAGGACCCAAACGCCACCAATGGATAACAGGCCCCAAAGCCGCCGCCGCCCCATGCTCTCCATGCTTCGGGCCGACCAGCATTCCTCTCCCTGATGTCAATTCTGCCGTCGGAGAGGAAGTTCCGCCCAGCCAGGCAGCGATTGCCTGGCCCGAACTTCCTCTCCGACGGGAGAATTGACGTCGGGGAGAGGAAGACTGATCGGCCCGATAGATCACCAAGGCAAAGTGAGTCCTGGATGATCGACTCACTTTGCCTTGGCGAGCTACCGGTCGATCGCGATCGACCTATTGGGCACCCCTGTTCTAGACGTTCTGCTAAAGGTTGTATCTCATTGCATCTAAATCTCAAGGGGGCGTGTTGGAGGCGTGTTATGGGTGGGATTAGGGCAGGCTTAGCACTTGGATGTTTTGCAGCGATACAAAACGTCCAGAGCACAATTTGGAAATGTGGGGTTAGACTTGTTTTAAAAACAAAGAAGAGCCAAAAAGGTGCCCAAACTGACCAGATAACCACTGGAGAGATTAAGGCATGATCCCTCTTACTCCCCCAGTGGTCACCACCCAAAGATGTGAAAGAAACAGTGCATGCCAACCTATATTATAGCCACACAGATACAGTTCGGAAGAGCAGAGGGACACTCTAGAAGGTCCTGCAGTGAATGTTACATTAAAAAGTCCCAGGTACACATGTAAACATAACCTGCTTATATTGTATGCAGTGGTGTTGTAAGGGGGGGAGCAGTCCGCCTCGGGCGCCAGCACCCCTCCTCTTCTCCACCCCCCCCCCAACGCCATCCCATTCCTCCCCCGCTGCACTCGTGTTTGCCTTCACTTTCCCCCACTTTACCTTTAGCTCTTTGTCAGCGCAAGAGCAACTCCAACCCGCTGTTCACGCCAGCATTGGCTCTCCCTCCGGCGTCACTTCCAGATTCTGCAAATAGAAAGTGATGTCAAAGGGAGAGCCAACCCGACGTGGGCAGCAAGTTGGTGATGCTTCTCATGCCAGTAAAATTAAAGAGGTACATGGGAAGGGGCGCATGCATGTGGCAGGGGGGCATAGAAGAGGACAGGGAAGGAGTGCCACTGCCCTGGGTGTCTGTCACCCTCGCTACACCACTGATTGTATGGTGAGCCTTCAAACCCCACCCAAAACCTGCAGAGACTTAAGCTTTTGGACTTCTTTATATTTTGCTGGTTTATGTATAATGTTTTGTCTGCTTTTTTAAATTATGTGTTATTTTTATCTGCCTTGGATAAAGGTGGAATATAAGTTAAACCATAAGTCATACTGTATCTATGTAAAGATGACACCTAGAGGCATAAGGGCTATTGTTGTGATGTATAGGTGGTTACAGTAAGTTTTGAGTGGGTTTTGGAGGGCTCACCATATAATATATGCATATTATGGTGACATGTGTACCTGGGAGTCTTTAATGTAACATTCACTGCAGTACCCCCTAGAATGCCTCTCTGTTCTGCTCAGATGTCTGTGTGGCCAGTTTGCTAAGAATGCTGGCTGCTTGGAGGTCCTAATGGCTTGTTTGTCGTATTTGAAAATGGCCAAAATGTCTAGATAGGTCATTTTGAAAAAAGATAAAAAGATAGACGTTTTGTGGTTTCAAAAATGGACATCTTCTCGTCTGGATTTTTGGATGTCTTTCCCAAAACGTCCAAACTCGGACGTCTTTCAAAAATGCCCCTTTAAGGATCATACCTCACAGAACATCACAGTTTTTCCCATAGTCTTCAAAATGTCATTATATATGTGTCTTGGTTTTATTTTTTTTATCTATTTTGGTAATATTCCTAGATCATTTTTCTTTTTCTTTTTTGCCTTAATTTAGGGGCCCTGTTACTAAGGGCTCCTTTAACAAAGGTGCGTTAGGGCCATAACGCGCGGAATAGCGCATGCTAAATTGCCCCGCGCGCACTAGACCTTAACGCCAGCATTGAGCTGGCGTTAGTTCTAGAAGTATAGCGTGGGTTTAGCGCGTGCTAAAATACTGCGTGCGCTAAAAACACGAGCGCACCTTAGTAAAAGGAGCCCTAAGATGGGCTTAGTGCTCTGAAAAAGGCTTACCGCAGGATATGCTAAAGTTTTCTGTAGTAATTTAGCTGTTTGTGTGTGCTAATCACAGTTTTTTGAGGGGCGGGGGCAAAAAAGTGACATGGATGGGGAATGGGCATGGAAGTGCTAACCAGCTGTAGCACTCAATTTAAGATGAGCTAACTGATTAAACAAGGGTTAATTCTTCCACATTATGGAGCCCTTTTACAAAGCCGCAATAACCACTAACATTTGCTTACCACAGATTAAAATGCACTACGGTTGGGCATGCTCAGGCATTCCACGATAGTTTTGGAATCTGTGTGTGTGCTACTCACATGCTAAAAATTAAATTAATTTTTTTTAGTCATGGGGAGTGTTTAGAAGAGGTGAATGGCACAGCTGTGCTAATTGGATAGCACATGGGCATTGCCATGTGCTGATTAGTACAGGATTAACGAATGAGCCCTTAGGCCTAGATTCTATAAATGGCGCCACTTGGTTCAGTTGTCAATCAACCACTGGCGCTGTTTAGAGAATGAAACCCAATAGACCCTATGTGGACTTAGGCGCCCCTCCATTAGACCAGCTTTTCACTTGTTTGAATTGGTGGTGCCTATATCAGATGCCTAATGACACCTAACTCAACCCTACCTATTCTACACCCCCTAACCACGCCTACCTTTTGAGATAAGCATCCTTAGGCATGGGAGGGCTCCTCTATTTAGGTGTTGCTAGGCATCATAAAAGGTCGAGGCCAAACTCTTAAATTGGTGGGGAGGGTTGTTTTTTGTTCTTGATTGGCTGAAAACTGACATGGTCAATTACCACGCCAATTAAAAAACTAAAGGTTAGGCATGGATCCCAAACTTAGGCATTGCTATATGGCAGCAATTAAGGCACCTAGCAGTGCCTAATGTAGGTGCCATTTATAGAATATGACCAGATTCTGTAACCGGTGCTGATATCAGCGGCGGACTTAAAAAAAGCTGCTGATTTCATGCCAGTAATGTTTTGGCGACGGTTTCAGAATCACACCTACAGGAAAGATAGGTGCCAGAATTGTAGGTCAGGGTTTTCTGGGCCTTCATTTCCGGCACCTGTCTTTGCGTGAATTGCATCTTTGTAGGTGCTTTAGGCCGGCGTTTCTCAACTCCATCCTGGAGTACCCCCTTACCAGTCAGGTTTTTAGGATATCCACATTGAATTTGCATAAACTTGATTAGCATACACTGCCTCCATTATATGCAAATGGCTTCATGCATATTCATTGTGGATATCTTGAAAACCTGACTGGCAAGGGGGTACTCCAGGACCGAGTTGAGAAGCACTGCTTTAGGCCACCTAACACCGCTTCTGGCATTGGACATGTGAAGAGGCAAAGAGGGCTTCGGTAGCCTAAAGTGCCTACACAGGCATGATTCTGGTGCCTTTTTTTTAGGTGCCGGTAGGCGCTTCAACCTTGCCATTTTTTGCCATTTCTAACAGCGTTCTTCAATTAACTGAGGTGCCTAAGTTTAAGCGCTGGTTTTAGAATTTCCCCCTTACTGCCTACAAACTGGGTAGCGGTACGTGCACATGCACTAATGCCCACATGCTAATATGGAAATTAGCTATTTTTGGAAAAATAGAAAAAGCTACCTTTTATGAGCAGCCCTAAAAGTGGCCTCAGTTTGGTGGCATTATATTTTTCTCTTCCAAAATAAAAGGTGTGAATCATTTGTTATAACCATACTCCTGCTGAGAAAAAAAAATCTCTTGTGTTCATTCTTCATTTGTACATGTTCTATTAATGTGATATATGTATGTGTGTGTGTGTCTCTCTAATTAGGATCATCACAGCAATTTCAGATTAAGATTTATAACAGACTGAAAAAGGAAAAAAGAGAGAGAAAGGGGGGTCCTATTGTTTTGTTTGTTTTAAATGCCAGCTGACTTACGTCCTTTTTTCCGGGTTTTATTTTTGCTAATAATAGTGCTTTAAAGCAAGAAGCCTATTTCTATACTTCCTATGTCTCATTTTATGTTAGTATCACTGAGATAATGGCAAACCCACTGATTTTGACTGCATGAGTATTAGGCTTTAAAATTTTCTATGAGCTTGCTGTTATTATTTTGGAGATTTTCTTTCCTTTTTTTAAGGGGGAAGAGAATAATTTAAAAAAACAAGTTACTGGGAAAAAAAGTGATATTAAAAAATGCATTCATCTTTTTCATCACATCCTATATCTTCTTTGCTCACGTCCAGAAAAAAAAAAAAAAGGCAATGATTTGGGAAGTTATCTGTACAGATAGAAGGGGGTGACATTCAAACAAAGTATGTACATATCAGGTCTGTGAATACTTCTTATCTTCAGGCTTCAAATTTCAAAGAAAAGCTGTCCCCTTGAAAATTTTCTCTGGAAAAGTGCATTCATAAATCCATACCTACTAAATTGTAAAGGTGCTTTTTCTGTGAGAATTTACATACATACTTCTAGGAATCTACACACAACCCCACCCTCAGCAAAGCCTCCCCATTTTCCAAACGTCCCATTTCTATACATAAAACCCTATTCAGTGTGCAGGAATACCTTTTGGAAATTGTCCTCACAATTAAATAGCAAAACATAACATCTGCTAACATCAAAGGCTTAATTGCACCATAAATAATTGTTGTTTGAAGGTGCAGGAGAAAGCAGTTTGATAAAGAAGCAAAACTTTATTGTAGATTAGGACATCATTTCCATTTTTAAAATTTGTTTATTGAAATTTTTGAAAAAAATCAAAAAAAACAAAAGGAAAGAAGGAAATTGTACATCAAACGTGATACATATAACAGCAAGGATGTAACGGAGGAACAACAAGCATCCAAAGATAATCCATAAAAATATATAAATGTAGCTATATATAGATTATGACATCAGAATTAAATCTAAAAAAACAGATAAACTGCATCAGGTATGTCACAGCTTGAGCCTTTATTTTATTATTGCTACTGCCCTTCCTATAGCAGCATTTCTATTTGGGTTTTTTTTTTGTCATCCAAGGAATTGTCCCACTTTGTCCAGAATTAATATGTTCAGAAAATTTTTAAGATAGTCTAGATAGAAAATACAAAAGAGATAGGGATTTGTTTATATTTTGCACATTAAAATGTTCACATTTTGACACTTTCACCCGATGTGTGAAGGCTTGACTGGAAATCCGCTATAAAAAAGAGGTGCCAGCAACCTGAGGCATGAAAGAAGGATCAGCACAGGTTCATTTTAGCTTCCTGTCTTCTCCTCCATGCCCATCACCTCATCCATGTCTGCAGGTTTGAGGCGCAGAAACCTAATAACCAACCTCTCAAGCTGATTATAACAGCATGTTTGTGATGAATGCAAATAAGAACGGGCTTCTGACTTATACTTGTGGATCCATAAATAATATTGCATTACCACTTAAAACCAACTTGTTCATTATGTGATAATTAAAAAGATGCAATCTAGCCTGTTCTAAAAATTTGAGATGCAGAAAAAAAGAAATAGTTTTAAATTGCAAGTAGATTAACTATTTAGTTTGTGATTAAGTTTCAGTGCCGGGAGCTGGGTATTTATGACTTGGACAACTTGTGTAATAATGTTAGCATGTAAATGGTCCTAACTAAGCTTTGAAGTTAATGCCTTGTTAAAAATTCCCTCAAGCAAAGGAGGGACTCCCATTTCTGTTGTTAGACTTTTGGTAGTCTCTGTAACTCCGGGCTTTACAAGACAGTGGTACATTGATTTATATCCTAAATGTGATTTTCATAATCTGACTAGTAACTTCCTTCATTAGTATGGTAAGCGGTAAACATGATTTAAAGCAATCTTATTGTCAAAATATTGTCAATAAAGAAGTGAGTATATTCTCTTGGATATGTAGCATTTGCTTGGTGAAGGTGGCATAGCTTTCAAGAGCTAATTGCACACTTGGAGGGCTATTCTATACCTTTTCAAGCATATTCTATAAAGGAAAACAGACACCTACATTTCTTTATAGGAATACTAGCACACAAGTAGGGTGCAATCACTTACACTACCCTAAATTACTCTGCCTATTTTCCACCCCCATGCTTCATCCAAACTCCGCTCATATGCCTGCCTCCTGGCAAGGTACACACCATCAAAATATGGTACATACTCTTCTGCTAGTTATATTCTACAAGAGGTACAATTATGGAAACCACATCTTCAAAAAAATAAAAAACAGGATGGATTCGGTCCAGAGGAAGGTTACCATAATGGTCTTTGTCATAAAGCATATGAGGATAGACTTAAAGCTTTCAATATATATGCTTTGGAGGAAAGGCGGGATAGGGGCAATATTATAGAGATGTTTAAATACATGCATGGCATAAATGTGCACAAGGCGAGTCTTTCAATTGAAAGGAAGCTCTGGAATGAGGGGGAATAAGATGAAGGTGACGGGATAAACTAAAAAGTAACCTCAGAAACAGATATGGGGGGGAACATAACATAACATCGTACTTATAAACTGCATAACCGTAAGTTTAATGCGGTGAACAAAAGATTAAAAATAACATAATCTAAGAATGATTTAAATTAGTTCGCTAAATATTTTGAAAAAAAGTTGAGTTTTCAATTGCGTTCTAAAGTGCTTGTAAGAGCAAGCACTACGCCACAGTGGCCTAAATTCCCTGTCATGGAAAGCAGCCTGAAATGCTAGTCTATATTCCAAGGATTTCTTGCTCTTACAACCTTGAGCAGACAGAAAATTAAACAATGCATGTGATTCTCTCCTATGCTTATGGAATGCTATGAGAAATCTATCGGTCATATAGTTTGGAGCAATACCATACGCAACTTTGTAACAAAGACAACCCAGCTTAAACAAAACACGTGCCTCCACTGGAAGCCAATGCAACTCATGGTAGAAAGGAGTCACATGATCATATTTCTTTAGACCATAAATTAATTTGACCCCGGTATTTTGAATCAGTCTAAGCCTAGCCATGTCTTTTTTGGTACATGTCAAATAGACACTGTTACAGTAGTCGAGAAGACTTAGAAGTAGCGACTGAACTAAAAGTTTAAAGGCCGGAAACTCTAAATATGCCCAGGGAAGCCACTGTTTGCCCTGAGATCGGTAGTATGGAATGTTGCTACTATTTGAGTTTTTGCCAGGTAACTGTGACATGGATTGGCCACTGTGATAACAGGATACTGGCCTGTATGGACCATTTTTCTGACCCAATATGGCTATTCTTATGTTCTTTTTGCATGTATTGCATGGAATGATGGTGAGGTGATGGAGGCAAAAAAATGTATCTAAATCTAAGAAAGCTTGGGATAAGTACTTTGGATTTCTAAGGGAGATTTAGCACCTCTAGAAGCAACATGGAAAAGTGCACAGTGGTTGCTTGTTGATGAAATTATTTATTTCTTTAAAAAAATTATTACTCACTAACATCAAACAATTCTGTGCGAATTACAATGCAAAACATACATAATTAAAAATCAACAAACTATACCCTGCCATATAAAAAAAATGTGTTGAAACTGAGACAAGAAGACAGCTCCAAGACAATAAGTGGACAGTTTCTGTCAAGGAGTTTGATATGCCCATGGTGGCTATCCTGCAAATGACCTTTTTTTAAGAAAGTCTTTAATCAACTGTATGAGGGCTCAGACTTTTCGCTGATACTGGCATAAAATAGAATCCAGGAATTTTTACAGTATATACAGTTGGACAAGATCACTTTGGTTGAAGACAGATAAATTTGCTTTAGTTTCAGGAGTCTGTAACCTTTTCATTCAGTATTTCATTGCTTGCTACAGTCCAGGAGAAAACATGATGGTCAACGAGCAGCTTTTTTCCTACTAAAAGAAGATGTCCATTTATCCATTATATAGTGAACAAACCTGATAAATTTAGAATCCAATTCTATCTCACAGCAGACACTGAAATCAAGTTCCTTTTGAATGGCTTTCCATACTTAGGTAAAGATGTCACTGACCTGCTGACCAGTTTCTTTCAGAACACATTGTTCTCAAGCTGCTATATCCTTTCTTGAAGAAGAGTAGAAATGTTATTTTTATTTTTTTTTTATTTTTAGTATTTATATACCACTTATAGCCTGAGTGGTTTACATTCAGGTACTCAGGCATTTTTCCCTGTCTGTCTCAGTGGGCTGTCTACTTGTACCTAAACTAAACTAAACTAAACCTTGGGTTTATATACCGCACCATCTCCACGAATGCGGAGCTCGGCATGGTTTACAGGAAGAAAGATGAGAGAGGAACTACAGTGGAGAGATTAAAGAGTTAGGTGTAAAGGGGGAAGGTGAGAGGCCTAAGAGGGGGGAAGTGTTACAGTTTTGAGAATAGCCAGGTTTTTAGGTGTTTGCGGAAGAGTTGGAGGGAGCTTGAGGTTCGGAGAGGGAAGGTGAGGTTATTCCAGATCTCATTGATTCTAAAGGGGAGGGATGACCCAAGTTTGCCTACATGGGAAATACCTTTTATGGAAGGGAAGGATAGTTTAAAAATTTGGGAGGATCTGGAGGAAGTAGGGGTTGGGGAGTTCCAGGATAGAGGGATAACGGCAGGAAGGATGCCATGTAGGATCTTGTAGGCCAGACACGCACATTTGAAGTGGATCCTGGGGATTACTGGGAGCCAATGGAGCTTAGACAGGAGTGGTGAGACGTGATCAAATTTGCTTTTCGCGAAAACAAGCTTAGCTGCGGCGTTCTGAATCCGCTGAAGTCTGTGGAGGCTTTTCTTGGTTAGGCTGAGGTAGATAGAATTGCAATAATCCAATCTGGAGAGGCAAAGGGGGATTAAGTGACATGCCCAGGGTCACAAGGAGAAGCATGGGATTTGATATGATCAGCAATTATTTTTTTTTACTTCAGGGAAGCTAGCTAAGAAGTTGAAGACTAGAAGTAAAAGCATTGCGGGAACAGCAAATAGGTCATAAAGAGAGGTTCCACAATTGTAAAAAACAAAAAACAAAACTCAAGCAAATCTCTGTGATACCACAGTGATGAAGCATGGAGATAGCACTCACTGTTCATCAAGGAAAAGTAAACAATAATGTTCAGCTAATGAGCACTCTCTATCCAGATGTCTACTTTGGAACTTGACAGAAAAGAAGATGCTTGAGACAGTATTCTTTTCCAAAAAGATAAATTCAGGGGTCAACACTTTGGATCAAATGGCTTGAATTCTGGCTCAGTGTGTGTCTGTAGGACAGAAGGAATCTTGATTGATATCTTGGTTTATCTTGCATATACCTAAATTATCCTCTCCCTAGGGATTTGTTCCTTTTGATTTAAGAAGTTTAGAAAATTTATTTATTTCCTAATGATTGAGTAATCTCTTGGTCCTCTCTTTATTGTGGACTGGTATTAGTTGTTCCTTAAAATTTATTTGGGTTAATTTTTTAAATTTAATTTTTATATTTTCTTCTAATCTCTGATATTTCCTTATCAAGTTTATATTGCTTGAAATATTTGTTATAAATTGCAGTAAAAAGTAGCTTGGAACTGGACGTCCTTCTGGGGACGTCCTTCTGGGGAAAGAGCAAGCTCTACCGGCGGGACGGCCTGCACCTGAGCACAGCGGGAACTAGACTACTGGCAGCCAATGTGAGGAAGGAGATCGAGAGGGCTTTAAACTGAGGAGAGGGAGAAAGCCGACAGCTGATCTGATGTTGACGCTTCGGACAACAGTATCCAGAACAGATGCTGAACGGGCTGACTGCAGGGAAGAAGTAGAGGGACCGGTGGATCTTGTGATCAGACAGCGAGGGAAACATCAGGTAAAGGGGGCTTGCTGGGAGGAGACTAAGGGGCATGGAGACACAGGGGGACTGGGTGGCACGAGGGCAAAAGCTGAGGGCAATATAGAGGTGCCACAAGGCGAGGGGGAATCAAACAGAGGTTCAAGGGATGATAGCCCAGGAGGGGGCCGGTAGGGCTAGAAAACCCAGAGGAAAAGAGTGGAAGTGGGGTGGCGGGAATGTGGGGAAGCTGAAAGTTACCAGGGTACAGGCTGAGGGCAAAGCAAAAGTACAGGGAACGGGAGAACTGCCCAAAACTCAAGGGGAGGCGGCCCAGGTAAATGCAGAGGTAAATGCAGAGGTGGAGAAAAAACGACGGGACTTCCGGTGCTTATACGCAAATGCAAGAAGCCTCATGGCCAAGATGGGTGAACTAGAAGTCGTGGCCAAGGGGGAGGACCTGGATATAATTGGAATTACAGAAACCTGGTGGACAGAGGAAAATCAATGGGATGTGGCGCTGCTGGGGTACAAGCTCTACAGGAGGGACAGGACCCACAAGAAGGGGGGAGGCATAGCACTATATATAAAGGACTCTATCTACTCAGTCGGGATGGATATGGCAACGAAGGCAGAGGGGCTGGAATCGCTATGGGTCAAATTGCCGAGAAACAAGGGTGCAGACATAAAACTGGGGCTGTACTATCGCCCACCTGGTACGCCAGAAGGAGTCGGACACGACTTGGAAGCTGAATTGAGACAGGAATGCAGGACTGGAAGTGTAACAGTGATGGGGGACTTCAACTACCCGGGGATAGACTGGAGTACGGGTCACTCCAACTGCACTAGGGAAACAGGATTTGTAGAAGCTGTGAGGGACTGCTTCATGGAGCAACTAGTCAAGGAACCGACGCGAGGGGGTGCTACTCTTGACCTCATCCTAAACGGATTAGGGGGGCCTGCAAGAGGGGTAGAAGTGGGAGGACCACTAGGCAACAGTGATCACAACGCTATCAGATTCATATTAGAAAGGGGGACACCCATAGTAAGGAGGACCGCAACAACTGCGCTCAACTTCAGGAAAGGGAACTATGTTGCTATGAGGGAAATGGTGGGGAGGAAGCTCAGAAACATCTTTAGGATGGAGACTGTAGGAAGCGCCTGGACCCTATTCAGGGACACCCTGCAGGAAGCACAAAGAATGTACGTCCCCAGTTTCAGGAAAGGCTGCAAGAACAAGCGGTCAAAGGACCCGGTTTGGATGTCAACTGAAGTAAAGAAGTAATAAATGACAAAAAAGTATCCTTCCGGAGATGGAAAAAGGATCCAACGGAGGAAAATCACCAGGCGCACAGGAAATGCCAAAAGGAATGCCACCGAGAGGTTAGAAAAGCAAAAGGGGAATACGAAGAGGGGCTGCCGGGGAGGCGAAAAACTTCAAGGCATTCTTCAGTTACGTAAAGGGGAAGCGACCAGCGAGAGAGGAGGTGGGGCCGTTGGACGATGGGGATAGGAAGGGAGTGATTAAGGAGGATAAAGAGGTAGCTGAGAGGTTGAACACGTTCTTCTCATCGGTTTTCACGAGCGAAGACACATCTAATATACCAGACTCAGAGGAGCTCATGAGTGGGGAACAGGCCGAAAAATTGGAGCACATAGAGGTAAGTAAGGAGGATGTCCTCAAACAGATAGACAGGTTAAAATGCGACAAATCACCGGGCCCGGACGGGATCCACCCAAGGGTTCTGAAGGAACTAAGGCAAGAAATAGCGGGCACAATCCAGCATGTTTGCAACCTATCCTTGAAAACTGGAGAAGTACCAGAGGACTGGAAATTGGCGAATGTCACACCTATCTTCAAGAAGGGATCGAGGGGTGACCCTGGGAACTACAGGCCGGTGAGCCTGACTTCAATTATAGGGAAGATGGTGGAAGCTATGATCAAAGACGGCATTTGCGAGCACATCGAGAGGAATGGCCTACTGAGAACAAGCCAGCACGGATTCTGTAAGGGAAGGTCATGCCTAACGAACCTTCTGTACTTCTTTGAGGGAATAAGCAGTCGGGTGGACAATGGGGAACCCATAGACCTCATTTACCTCGATTTTCAAAAGGCTTTCGACAAGGTGCCACATGAAAGGCTGCTTAGGAAGCTGTGGAACCACAGGGTGGGAGGGGATGTGCACAGATGGATCAAGCACTGGTTGTCGGGTAGACTGCAGAGGGTCGGAGTAAAGGGCCAATATTCTGACTGGCGGGGAGTCACGAGCTGGGGCTGGGGCCGTTACTCTTCAACATATTTATCAATGACCTGGAAAAGGAGGCAAAGTGCGAGGTTATAAAATTTGCAGACGATACCAAACTGTGCGGCAGAGTTAGGTCCAGGGAGGAGTGTGAGGACCTGCAAAGGGACCTGGACAAGCTGGAAGACTGGGCAAACAAATGGCAAATGCGCTTTAACGTGGAAAAATGCAAGGTCATGCATATAGGGAAAAAGAACCCGTTGTTCAACTACAAATTGGGGGGGGGCATTGTTGGGAGACAGCAGACTTGAGAGTGACTTGGGTGTGCTGGTGGATGCATCACTGAAGCCATCTGCACAGTGCGCAGCAGCCTCGAAAAAAGCCAACAGGATGCTGGGCATCATAAAGAGGGGCATAACAACCAGGACGCGGGAAGTCATCATGCCATTGTATCGAGCGATGGTGCGTCCACATCTGGAATACTGCGTTCAGTATTGGTCGCCGCACCTCAAGAAGGACATGGCAGTACTTGAGAGAGTCCAAAGGAGAACCACGAAACTGGTAAGAGGGCTGGAACACTGCCCATACGCCGAGAGGTTGGATAGGCTGGGGTTCTTCTCTTTGGAAAAAAGGAGGCTCAGGGGAGATATGATAGAGACCTTCAAGATCATGAGGGGCATAGAGAGGGTGGATAGGGACAGATTCTTCAGACTGAGGGGGACAACAGGTACGAGGGGGCATTCGGAGAAACTGAAAGGAGATAGGTTCAAAACAAATGCAAGGAAGTTTTTCTTCACCCAAAGGGTCGTGGACACATGGAATGCGCTACCGGAGGAAGTGATCAGGCAGAGTACGGTACAGGGATTCAAACAGGGATTGGACGGATTCCTGAGGGATAAAGGGATCGTGGGATACTGAGAGAGGTGCAGGGATGTAACACAAGTATAGAAAGCTAACCAGGTCGTGCATGTGCAAGACCGGAGGGTTAGGACTTTGATGGGAAGATAGGACTTCAATGAGAAACCAAGGTGGCAAGGGGGCCCCTTCTGGTGATTCAGACAGGTCGTGACCTGTTTGGGCCGCCGCGGGAGCGGACTGCTGGGCAGGATGGACCTATGGTCTGACCCGGCGGAGGCACTGCTTATGTTCTTATGTTCTTATATTCCCCAAAAAATGGGGAGTCAGAGATGACTAATAATCTAATCTGAGACTTAAATTTCTATACCGCATCATTTCCTATAGGGAGCTTAACTTGGTTAACAAGTGAATATCTGTTTAGATAAGACAGTATATGAATTGAAAGTGAGATGGAGTTAATTAATCCAACATCCTTGAGATAAGCAAGAAGATAAGTTGAAGCAAGTTTATCCTTCATTTAGAGGTCTTTTTACCAAGACGCGCTAGCCGTTTTAGCGTGTGGTAAATGCTAACGTGCATGCGCCAACATGTCCATTATATCCTATGGATGCATTGGCACGCTTTAGCGTTTGGTACGCACTAATTTTTAGTGCACACTAAATCGGCTATCGCACCATAGTAAAAGGACTACTTAACCCCTCTTCTACAAAGCCGCGCGGCAATAGCCCCGAAGCCCTTTAAATCTCTATGGGCTTTGGGACCGTTACCGCATGGTTTTGTAGAAGAGGGGGTTAGTTTCAGAACTTTGACTGCATCATATCTCCTCCACAACGCATAGGACAGAAAGATCTGTTGATCAAGGAGAGCCTGGAAGAAGCGGCAAATAATTAGGGTTACCAGATTTTTTATTGAAAAAAAAAAGAGGATGTGTGGCCCCACCCTATTCTGCCTGCCCAGCCCCGCCCACAGCCCTGCCCCAATCTAGTGTTAAGGCATGTTAGATGCAAAAACTCTGCATTCATTGTTGGGGGCATTCCTAGTACTATGAGAAAAACAGCCATGCTGTTAGTCAAAGCAATGATACCTGATGTACATCAATGATACAGCAGATAACATAGAATGCATTTAAATATATGGAGGTTATTTCAATCTCCATGTTAATTGTGTGGTAACTTTTCTGCCCATACTATTCCTCTTAGTAGGAGTTTCCTTATTACTATACAGCCCCATTTTAGAAAGGAAGTAGATGTCAAAACTGAGATGTTCAGGTCAGAAGGTCTCAAGTTTCATGGGTATTTTAGAACGGAATCTACTGACATCGATGCGGTTCTGAAATATAAGAATTATGGATATTTATATGTCAAGTGTATGTGGCAAAAACATCCATTTAAAAAAAAAAATCATTAAACTCAACAAGTTGTAAACCAGCACACATACATGTTTATCTTAGCCAGTTTAGACATATAAGTTTATATTTTCCTAATGCTGTCACAGAGACTGGTATCCCGTACCAGTTTTGGTTTGGGGGAGGGGCAAAACCACTGGGCAAATAAGGGGGCAACCTCCCCTAATCCGAGTGAAATGCTACTCAGAGCAGTTTGCCAAAACCTAAATGTACTTTCTCTTAGGCTTCTGCGGCTGGGGTCGTGATTGTAGCACTATTTAAAACATCAATGAATAGTAAATAAGGGGCCCTTTTACTAAACTGCACTAAAATCTGGTCTTAATGTATTGTAATGCAGGATTTTACCTCAAGCTAAGCCTAGATTTAATGTAGCACCTTTTGGGGGCATGCCCTCTATTTTTTTTACTGCAGGTTGCCAATTAATGTATAGTGTATAATGTATTAATGTATAGTGCGTGATACCCGCAGGATATTAAGGTAGAACCATTTACCGCCTCCTATTTAAGAGGCACTAAGGCCATGATTCCATAAAATACGCCTACAGTTAAGTGCCTAGATCAGAGTGTGTAGCCAATCTAACTTACCCCCCTTTTATGAAGCTGCATTAGGCTTTTTTTTATCATCGGCTGTGGTAGTATTAGCTCCGATGCTCATAGGAATTCTGTGAGTGTCAGAGCTAATACCACCAGGGCTGGAGATAAATAAGCCTAACATGGCTTTATAAAATGAGCCCTTAATTTTTTTTTATTTGATTTAATTGATGCTGATAATTGAAAGTGCCATTAAAAACCAATTAAAAATTAATTAGCCAGTAGGCGCCTAACTTGATAGGTACATACCACTTCAAAGCAGGCATCTACATCGAGGCACCTACTGGCAAGTAGGCATGGTTAGGGGCAGATTTGGGCAAGAGTTCGGGTTTGGAATGACTTGGTCGCCAGTAGGCACTTACCTTTGACGCACTCATTTAGGCCAAGAAAATCCAGGATTTAATACCTTCTGGCATCTAAAACTGCTTAGGTGCCACTTGGTGTGATTCTATAAATGGTGCCATTTCAGATCTTTCAGTTCAAATTAACCCCTTCTTTTACAAAGCTGTGCTAGCAGCTGCCAGTCGGCAAAACTCCCAAAGCCCTTTAAATCCCTATGGACTTCAGGGCGGTCATCGCAGCAGCAGCTGTTAGCATGGCTTTGTAAAAGGGGAAGTAAATATCTAATCTAGTCTAATAGAAGATTTGTGTATCGCTCTTATACTGACAATTTACAGTTATACAAGGCAATTTACAATAAGATAACCCACAACAGCGGGGAGCTTACAAAAATGGAAGGAATTTACATTAAATAAAGTAAAATTAAATTAATAAAAAATAATGAAACATCAAATAAAAAAGTTTTAAATTTCTTACGGAAGCAAAGATAAACCAATTCTGTTCGGAGGGAAAATGGTACATCATTCCAGATAGAAACAGCAATAAACGTAAAAGTCTGATTGAACTGATGTGTATATTGAACACCTCAGTCAAGGGAGTCTGAGTTTTAAAGTATTCTGAATCTGAGGTGAAGAAAAAAAATGAGTAGGACAAAAATTGCGTTAGTGAATCGGAAGAGTCCTCATGTAAAGCATGATAAGTAGTACACGCAGTCTTAAAAACAATTCAAATTCTCACTGGTAACCAGTTCAGTTTATAGTAATAATAAATAAGACAATCATATTTCTTCACTCTAAAAATCAACTGAACTACAAAATTTTGTATTTAATTTACTTTTATCAAGCTGTGCTAGAGGTTTTTAGTGTGAGCTGGCGCAGTAAATGCTCCGATGCTCATAGAATTCCTATGAGAATTTGGGCACTTACCTCACCAGCCTACACTAAAAACCTCTAGTGCAGCTTGATAAAAAAAGGTGGGGGGGGGAGGTATTGATCAGACTACAGTTAATATCCATATATAGTGAATTGCAATAGTCTAGGTGGGAAAGCACCATCTAGACTAGTACAATTAAATGATGAGCATGAAAATAAGATCTAACTACTCTAATTTGCCTCAATCAAAAGAATGATTTTTCCATACATTAGAAAGTTGAGATTTAAATGATAAAGAAGAATCCAGTACTACTTCCAATACTTTAGACACTCCTTAGTTAAATACAATTGAGGAAGATTATGAAAGCAAAGTACTTTGGTCTTATTGGTATTGTCAATTTGTTAATAGTGGCCCAAGAGAAAATTTTTACATGTATCAAGAAAACCTGTACAAACTAGAACCAACATGAAAATGTCATCCGCATAAGAAAATAATTGCTCGCCATTTTCTAATAAGTTATTACCTAAAGAACTCATAAACAAATTAAAAAGCATGGGTGAAAGAGGAGATTCTTGCAGAACACCGTAGGTACTGTTGCCCTCCAAGTCTGGAGAAAAGTCTGGAGAAGGATCTCGGCTGGCTGACAAAGATGTATAATGGAATGGAATAGATATTGCACTGTTCACAGAAGAAGGTGTTTATGAACAAATGGGAAAACTAAAAGTGGACAAAGCCATGGAACTGGACAAGATCCATCCTAGGTTATAGAGGGAACTTGGAGAAGTTCTTGTGGGACCTCTTGCAGATTTATTTAATAAATCCTCGGGGACGAGAGAGGTTCCGTGGGATTGGAGAAGAGCAAATATGGTCCTTCTCCACAAAAGTGGTAACAGAGAAGAAGTCAGAAACTACAAGTTCATAAACCTCACTTGGAAAGTAATGGAAGCTCAGCTGAAAGAAAGAATAGTGAACTACCTGGAATCCAATGGGTTACAACATCTGAAATGGTTTCACCAAGGGGAAATCGTGCCAAATGAATCTGACTGATTTCTTTGACTGAATGACCAGAGAATTGGACAGAGGATGTGTTCTAGATGTAGTCTATCTGGATTTCAGTAAAGCCTTTGACATGGTGTCTCATAGGAGGCTCATCAATATTGTGTTGATACTATCCTCTTTCTATTTAAGGATCCTTTGTATCTATCTAACACATTTTTTAACTAAGTCACTGTTTTTGCCTCCACTGCCTCTACAAGGCGGGCATTTCGGGCATCTACCACCCTCTCCGTGAAAAAGTATTTCCCAACATTACTTATAAGTCTACCACCCCACATCCTCATATTATGTCCTCTAGTTTTACCACTTCTAAGTCTCTGCAAAAGATTTGTTTGTAGATTAATACCATTCAAGTATTTAAACATCTATATCATGTCTCCTCTATCCCTTCTTTCCTCTAGGGTATAATGTAGATATTCAAGTATTCAACCTTCTTCTCTTACATTTCTCAGTGCAATCCTGATATCATTTTCAGCACCTTCCTCTGAACTGCATCAAGTCTTCTCACATTCTTAGCAAGTATGGCCTCCAGAGCTAAACACAATTATTTGTATAGGGACATTAACACCTTACTTTATCTGTTGTCAATTCCTCTCTCTATGCAGCCCAGTATCCTTCTGACTATAGCCACCGCTTTGTCACATTGGGCTAGATTCACTAACTTGCCCGATCGTGACCAATTCGTGTCCGATCCGGGCAGGGCCAATCGATTCAGGAACCAAGAACATTCAAAAGGGGACGTTCGGAGGCACGCTCCCATCCACCAACCTGGATCGCTAGGTAGCGATCCCGATGCATGCACAGACCATCTACTTTGCCTGTAGATGGTCTGCGCATGTGTTTGCTGTCTGAGTTTTTTTGTTTGTTTGTTTAATTTTTTTACTGGCCCCGACTCTCCTGCTCTCTGCTGCCCTTCCCTGTAGTGTGAGCCTGTGGTTTTAACCTGTGGGTTTAAAGCGGGTTAAAACCATGGGCTCATGCTGCAGGAAAGGGTGGCAGAGAGCAGGAGAGTCGGGGGAGCCAGAGAGAGTCGGGGCAGGCAGAGAGCAGGTCGCAGGAGAGTCAGGGGACCCAAAGAGTGTCGGGACAGGCAGAGAACAGGTTGTGGCAAAGAGTAGGAGAATCGGGGGAGCCAGAGAGAGTCGGGGCAGGCAGAGAGCAGGTCACAGCAGAGAGCAGGAGTGCTGGGTGAGCCAGAGAGAGAAGATTCGGGGCAGGCAGTACTCCGAGTGGAGCCTCACCAAAGACAGACAGAAAATAAAAATAGCACCTTTCTATGCATGAGCAGGGCAGAGAACAGAAAAGCATGATCGGGACAGAGAGCAGGATGGCCAGAGCAGGAGAATTGGGGAAGAGAGCAGTTTTTTACACAAGTGACTGGTCCTCACGAGATCTCCATTTTTACCTCTGCGATCCAAATGCGCATATCCTCCTTGGTGAGGGGCTCCCCACCAACGCTCTTCATCTGCCCTACTGGCTGCTGCCCTTTATCAGACTCCAACTCCGCCAGGGCCCCAGCAGCTGATTCAACAGGTAGGCTGCTACCACGTGGGTGCCGCACACCGAACGTTCCGCTCACCAATTCCTCACCCTCATTCTTCTTCTTAGATGCCATGGTTCTCTGGTATTGCAATTCAAATTGAGGGTGCCGCTGTCCCCACTCGTCAGGAAGGTAAGAAACACTGCTTTATAACAGGGATTAGCATGGCTTCAGATGGAGCCCTAAAGTCAGGCAGCCATCTTTGCCGGTGATGTCACTTCCCTTCACCATTCTCTGTTTTAAAAGTGTTTCCATTAATTTGCTTACCACAGAATGCTACAGGTAAACTGATGATAGTCCATAAGATAAGAAAATAAAATGTACTATGCTGAATCAGACCACAAGTCTATTGAGCCCAACCTCCTATTTCTAAAAACGCCCACTCCAAGACATTAGGAAATACCCAGCAGATTGAATTTCTTGCTACTCACTCCCATGAATAAGCCATCAATGTCCCAAATCTAGCTAATTAATAACTGCCACACACAGCTTGCCTTCAGGGACTTGTCCAAATCCCTTTTAAACCTGAAGGCATTATATACCTTATTCACATCCTCTTCAGAAGCAAATTCCAAATCTTGATTGTGCAGCAAATGAAAAACTACTTTTTACCATTTGTTTTATAGCTGTTACCTGTTAGAGCTCTAACCTACGGTATTTATCTGTTCATCATAAGGCAGCCACCATTCCATTTATCATCTTTTGTTGCTGTTCTCTCAACCTCTTCAAATTCTACTATATCGTTTATGAGAGGAGGCATCCAGAACTGCACACAGAACTCAAGGTGCAGTCACGCTATGGACTGAGAGAAAACCATTATAGTATTCTCTGCTTTATTCTCCTTTCTTTTCTAAATAGTCCCTAGTATTCTAATTGCTCTCCCCCCTCCCTCCGCCCCCCTTTGCTGATGCACACTGAGCTGAGGATTTCAACATACAGTACCGGTACTTTCCTTCTTCTTTGCTTTGTCTTTATGCTTACCACTTTAGAATTACTTCAACATCCTGCTCTAAGAGTCCTTTTACTATGCTGTGGTAAAAAGTGGCCTTAGCATTTTCTTGTATGTTTTTCCTGCACACTAAGGCCATTTTTATTGCAGCCATAAACCCCAAAATTCTATATATGGTGCTTTGAGTTAGCAAATTTGGGTGTATGCCCAAGTGTACGAGTAACTTGAATAATGAGCCAATTAGTGCTGATGGCTTCTTAACAAACAATTATCAGCGTTAATTGAATTTAACTTAAATTTAGGCATGTAAATTTAGGCATGGGATCTGTGCCTAAATTTTATTAATATAATGATATCAGAGCACTACCCAAAAAATTACCTAAATAAAGCTTAAATCATGCTATACATATGTAAAGATCAGCTCAGAGACATGGAGGGGCTTTTTCAGAAGGTAAGAAAACCCCTATTTTGCCACCTTACCACCCAATCATTGTTAAATCTTCCATACTTTACAACAATAAATAGTGCCAAATCTGTGCCAAATTCATACCAAATAAATATTAGAAAACAAAAAATTGCTTAACTTAAAGAAACCAAGCTTTAAGTTAAGCAATTTTTTGTTTTCTAATATTTATTTGGTATGAATTTGGCACAGATTTGGCACTATTTATTGCTTTAAAGTATGGAAGATTTAGCAATGATTGGGCAGTAAGGTGGCAAAATAGGGGTTTTCTTGCCTTCTGAAAAAGCCCCTCCATGTCTCTGAACTGATCTTTACATATGTATAGCATGATTTAAGCTTTATTTAGGTAATTTTGGGGGTAGTGCTCTGATATTATTATATACAAAGTTTTTCACTGCCTGTTTTCTTTTTGAGATATCTTTACCCTGAATCTTTTTTTACTAAATTTTATTAATTGCATCAAAAAGGGGACATGGAAATGGGAGGACATGGGTGGATTGGGGCATTCCTCACATTTATGTGCATAATTCTAGAATAAAGGGCATCCTCACCTGCCTTTAGGCATGAGGATTTATACCACATTTCTGCTGGTACAAATAGTCGTATGTGAGAGATTCAGGGGTTTTCCCTCATTGAAGCTGCAGTTATACTCCTGGGCAGCAAGGGACGCTAGACAAATCTGGAGGAACTACCTGTCCCAGAATACACTGAGTTTTGCAGCTCAGTGCTGAAACTCATTAAGGAAGTAATACAGCCCTACTGAGTCAGAGAGGCAAGACTCAAGCATCAAGAAAGATATATGCCTAGCTCAGTTATTCAAGGGAGGTCCTTAAGAGAGGAGATTCCACGGAGGAGACTTCCACTAGATAACCCTTCCCTAGCTGTGGGTTGAGAAGAACCCTATGAAGCAGAGGGATTCTTATGAGACAGTGAGATAGAAAACCCTTCCCTAGCCGTGGGCTGAGGAAAAGCCCTGAGAAGTCGAGAAATCTGGCAAGGAGTTTTAGAAGAACAAAAAGTGCAGGACATTTGTTCCATGGCTGGCTAAGGTAACATAGTAACATAGTAACATAGTAGATGACGGCAGATAAAGACCCGAATGGTCCATCCAGTCTGCCCAATCTGATTCAATTTAAATTATTATTATTATTTTTTTCTTCTTAGCTATTTCTGGGCGAGAATCCAAAGCTTTACCCGGTACTGTGCTTGGGTTCCAACTTCCGAAATCTCTGTTAAGACTTACTCCAGCCCATCTACACCCTCCCCGCCTTTGAAGCCCTCCCCTGCCCCCAGCCAACCTTAATATATTTAGGATTATGGACTATGTGTGGGTCTGTCTGGTACCAGCCCTTGAGCTGAGAAAGGGTTTTTCCTTACCAGAGCCTATAAGGTAACAGGTTCAGGTCTGTACTTAATAAAAACTACAGTATTATACCTGCAAAAGGCTATGGTATTTATGTGAGTGGACACAGGGTCCAGGAAACCAAGACTGGAATCTGCCACACCATGCTTAAAGTTAGGCTTGAATCTTTCTCATAAGCGCTATTCTGTAAACCGCGCCTAATTTTAGGAGAGTGTGGCGTAGTGGTTAGAACTACAGTCTCAGCACCCTGAGAATGTGGGTTCAAACCCCATATTGCTCCTTGTGACCCTGAGCAAGTCACTTAATCCTCTACTGCCCCAGAAAGATTAGATAGACTGTGAGCCCACCAGGACAGATAGTGAAAATGCTTGAGTGCCTGATTTGACACCTGATTTTGAGCTCCTTTGGGAAGACGGGTTAAAAAAATGTAATAAATAAATTTATAGAATAGTGCTTAAGTGTGTTTGGGGGAAGGGGGGTTGACATAGATTTTTTAGGTGCTATGGGGCTCATTTTCAAAAAAGCTGGATACTCAAAAGACAGCAAAACTGGCATTTGTACGTCTTACTAGTTAAAATGTCTAAGTGGGCATTTTTGAAACTGACTTTCCAGATGTCTTTCTGGTTGTTTTGTCTCTAGTGTGTCTAAATCTTAAGGGGACATGTCAGAGTTGTGTTTTGGGTGGGCTTAGGACTTGAATAATCAAACTCTGAACAAAACGTCTAGGGCATCATTTAGACATTTGGAGCTAGACCTATTTTAAAAATAAATAAGGGTCAAAAGGTACCCAAAATGACCAGATTACCACTGGAAAGATTAAGGCATGACCTCCCATTTATTCTCCCAGTGGTCACCGACTCCCTCAATGATGTGGGAAGCCCCCCCCCCCCTCCCTCCCAGTACATTCCAGCCTGTTGTACAGCTTCAGATGGTCACACAGAGGGGCACTCTAGTAGATACTAGAGGGGCACTCTAGTGATTGTCACATTTAAAAGCCCCAGGTACACATGTCATTATAACCTGCTTATATTGTATCTTGAGCCCTCAAAAACCCACTCAAAACCTACTGGCCTACATAAAGATGATACCTGCAGGCTTAAGGGCTATTGTTGTAGCGCACAGGTGGGTACAGTAAGTTTTGGGTGGGTTTTTGAGGGCTCGCCAGACAATATAAGCAATGTAGTGATGTGTGACATTCCCTGCAGTACCCCCTAGATTGCCCTTCTGCTCAGATGTTTGGGTGGCCAGTTTGCTAAGAATGCTGGCTGCTTGGACATCCCAATAGCTTGTTTTTGTGCATTTTTCATTTGTGCATCTTTGTATTTGAAAATGGCCAAAAAAGACAGATGTATTAAGGGCCAAAAGTCTAGATAGGTCATTTTTTTTTTTTTTAAATGGGCATTTTATCTACTGGATTTCTGGACGTCTTTCCGAAAATGTCCCAACTCAGACTTAGATGTCCTAGCAAAAATGCCCCTCCGTGTATATAATTCAGTCCAAAATGGCCTCTTTCTATTTTTTTGTATTGATGGCCAAGCACTGTTGCCATTAGTATTCAACTTTAAAAAAAATTAATATATGTGCACCTACCACCACCATTTTGTAGGCAGTAAGGGCACATGTATTATTTCTGTGCTAACCAATTAGTGCATGAGCATATCCCTTGGTACACCATTTTAAGATGCATTAGGCACATGTTAACACCTAAAGCCCCTTAGTAAAAGGGCTCCAAAATTCTTCCACTGTTTTCCTAACATTTATTTTGGAGCTTTTATTCCATTTTAATTTCAATTATACCGAGTTGTGTCTTTTCTATTTCACACCGTATAAGTAAATATCACAGTCTCTTCTCTTTACATCAGTCGCCTTTCTATATCCAACAGCTTTATGACTGATGCCTCCCCATCTCTGTGAATGGTCGGTTAAAACAAACAAAAAAAAGGGGGTAATAATCTTGATACAGCCTTTACGGCGAAACATGTCGATGTGACAAGCCCCTACCCGATATTTGATCCTATAAAGGAACTAAAGAATACTTAAGATAAGTTGAATTTTATAGCAAGAATATTTTTTATTCACAAATATTTATGAGGATATCATGCACTTTAAGAATTTAAGATAAAAAACGCATATAAAAAAACGTATAAAAAACATGGGTGAATGAAGAAGCCAACAGCCATAGCCACTAAGGAAGATTTTGTATTGCCAAAAAATGTGGGCATACAATAATGGCATGTCTGAAACCCGTTAAAAATGTAAAAAATGAACATTAATAGTTATTCACAGAGATGGGGAGGCATCAGTCATAAAGCTGTTGTTTTCTATTTCACATGCACAATTTTGTAGAATAACTGTGTATGAATGTCTCCATGTTTCAGAACTTAACATTTTTCTTTGGAACAGTACATGCTTGATTGGGTTAAGTTTTTTTAAAAATTTTATGAATCGGTAAAATGTAATCACAGAACCTTACATTCTGGCACTTAAATTTATGTACTATTTAATGGGAAAGGCAGAAAATCAAGGTCAAGAATATGTTATGATGCAAGTTGAAGAATGCCCAGATTGTATTGCAGGTCTCTGGTGATCCAAAGTTATCTAAAAACTATAATCATGTTGGCATTATTTTGTGTTTTTAAGAATTTGATCAAAACACTTTTAGTGAGTTGAGATCACATAACGTACAGGGAATTCTGCACTTCCATTGCTCTGGATATGAGATCAGCATATATTGTCTATCTGTGCAACCCTTGCATGATATGCTTTGAATTATTTAAGAATAAAACCCCCCCCCCCCTTTTACAAAAGTGTAGCGCAGTGTAGCCTTGGAGCTGTTACCACCGCGGCTGGTGCTAAAAACCGCAGTACGATTTTGTAAAAAGGTGTGTGTGTGGGGGGGGGGAATATGTAATGCAATTTCTGTCCAAACTACCTATTGAACTGCAAGCTTTGGGGTCATATGGTAAAGTAACATATGGAATCTGCAAACAGGTATTCATTAAAAGAAATCTGGAGTTAAAAGTGAAGGAACATTGAAAAGCTTTCTAACAGCGCTAAAGCTGCATACTGTAAACTTACGCCCCCTTTTATCAAGTCGCGTTAGGGTTTTTATCGCCGGCTGATGCAGTAAAAGCTCCAACGCTCATAGAATTCCTATGAGCTTCGGAGCTGTTACCACAGTGACCGGCGATATGAAAAAATCTAATGCAGCTTGATAAAAGAGGGCCTTAGCATTGAAGAAAGAGCATATTGGAGAACATACCATATATAAAAGAAATTGAGAGATGCTACCCCTGAAAATGGGGAAAGATTATTTTTGAATAAAGGTAAAGAATTTCTAATGATGATGTACATAGTAAGAGTAAACGTGACATGAAATAAAAGCACTCTTAATAATAAATACAGTATGCCTAGTAGTTGCTCTTTTCCTATTAACAGGGCTCTGGATAACTTGTTGGATCTCAGGAAAGCAGTAAAACCCTTCCTCTTTCAATGACCCAACCACAGACCACTCACCCTATATGTGGTCTAGAGACCATTAAGTGTTCTGACTCATTATCCATGTCTTCCACATGATCATTTAACTCATTCCACCTGATTGTATTGCCTGTTTTGCTTGGCTCCTATGTATTGGGTTCCCAATTGCCTGTAGAAACTATGTAATTCCCTGGGTTATAGATAGGTCCCCTTTGTTTTCTCACCATGTATGCTCCCTTTTTGTGAAACTAAGGGCTCCTTTTACTAAGCTGCGTTAGCGTTTTTAGCGCACGCTAAACCCATGCTACGCAGCTAGAACTAACGCCAGCTCAATGCTGGCGTTAAGATCTAGCGTGTGCGGCAATTTAGCACGCGCTATTCTGCGCGTTAAAGCCCTAACGCGGCTTAGTAAAAGGAGCCCTAAGTAATTCCCTTGGATCATAAATAGGTTCCCTACTCTCTTTGAAACTATGTAGGTTTCTTCTGTAAACTGTTCTGAGATTTCTGGGAGGATGAGATATAAATCAAAATAAATAAATACAGTTAGGGATTTCCCCAGACATGTCCTCCTTGCCCAATGCGATTTGCAGACAAGAGCAGGCAGTGGGGGCGGGGCTAGGACAGGACTCGGGGCGGAACGAGGGTGGGGATGGGTGCAATTGGGTAGGTCTGGGGGCAGGTCTAGGGGTCTGGATTTTCCGATTGGAAAATCTGGCAACCCTAAATACAATAAATACATAAATGCTCTGAAAACAGCTTTATAAATGGGCTGTTTTTGAGCTTACCAGGTAACATAAAGGAAATGACCCCAAATACATCCTCTGATGTTTAATTCCAACTAGGCAACCTCAGTCCTAGAGGCAGTGCATGCAAATAAATCTCATGCATATTCATTGGGTAAATCCTGAAAATCTGACTGGGTTGCCACCCTCAAGGACTGAGATTGTCCACCCCTGAATGAGTCTGATGTATCCTGTTACTCTGGATGGGAAACTAGTGTCTGGTATTTCCTGCTTCTGGATACAAGATTGATATTTGATCTCTCTTGCTGCCCTTACCCATAAGATTGACTTCATATGCCCAAAGCTGAACAATATGGTGTATGGTATGACAAAGGTCAATCAAGTGGAGGAAAACATTTCCCCTAGATTCTTTAACCGGTGTCCGTGTTGGCAGCTGCCTTTCATATGACTCTTCCCCTCATCTCTCCTGACAAAATTAAAAAAGGTTTCTTCTGCCCATTTGATCCTTTTGACCCTTTAGCATATTTATTTCTTCTTTGTTGGCACTGTATTTTTATATTGTTAATAAAAATGTTTTTTTCTAAATATATACAGTCTGGATATTTAAAATATTGCAACATACTAAAGAGGACATAGGAAAACAATAGAAAATAGTAGACAAACACGAGAAATGAATTGTTAACTTTGATAAATCAACAGGTCTTTAAAATAGTACATTGTGGGATGAATGCCACTAAAAAAAAAAAGCAACAACAGAAAAATCCAACTGAAGCTGCAGTAAAAAATCACTAAAACGGAAAAACCAACAGAAACTGCAGGCAATGTACAAGATGCAGGCAGGGTTTATTGTACCAAATTAAAATGCAGTCATATAAAAACCTTTTTACCATTTTATATTTATTAGGACCCCTGACGAAGGTGTACTGTCCGAAACATGGACCGTGTCGGGTCCCTTAGTTGGTAAAAAGGTTTTTATATTACTGCATTTTAATTTGGTACAATAAATCCTGCCTGCATCTTGTACTAAAAAAAACAAAAAAACAAAATTGAATTTCTATAAACAGAGATGCATACAGTATCCTTAAGAAGAAGGAACCTTATTTTCCCCAAACCATCTGGGCTTTCATTTTCTTTTACCTAGCCGTAAAACCTTTAGTTATTTTGTGAAGTTCTTTCTCGAAAATGTGAGCTTCTGAGCAGAGAATTCTGTACAGTTTTGGCAGCAACACATGGCAGAAGAACAGCAAAATCACTTGCACATGCTGCTCTCATCACTGTGCCTGTAGTCTTCCATAAGCACCCAGCTCCTTCATTTAGTTGTAGCTGAAATGATTTTACAATTGAAAATGCATTTTTTCCTGGTCTATGAAATACTTGTTTAGTGAGTTTAGATCTTTTTGATATGGGGTACTTGATGTTAGTGGTGTGTCCATAGCAAGAGATTCCTTTAAGTACTAGTTTGGTTGAAGGGTAATGTTTAGTGGCTCATTTTCAAAACACAGAGGCATGCAAGAAATGACATGAAGTGGCATTTGGATGTGTTAATCGCCAAAACATCCAAATCGCCATTTTTGAAACTAACTTTCTAGATGTTTTTCTAAGTTGTTTATCTGCAGTGCATCTAAATCTCAAAGGGGGTGTGTTAGTGGTGTGTTTTGGGCAGGATTCGGACTTGGACGTTTTGCAGCAATAATTGAAAATTCCACAAAATGTCCAGGGCACCATTTAGACATTTGGGGCTAGACCTGTTTTAAGAATGAATAAGGGTCAAAAAGATGCCTAAACTGACCAGATGACCACTGGAGGGATGAAAGCATAACCCCACCACACTCCCCCAGTGGTCACTGACTCCCTATCAGCCCCCAAAGATCTGATTGAAACAGTACCATGAGAGAGTCAAGGGAGCAACCCAGAGAGTAAGAAAGAAAAGACTTTGTTCCCCCCCTCCCGCCTCCAGACATCATAAAGAAATACATTGCCGCCACAGCCATATGTAGCGCTGACGGTCCGGAGTCTGCCATTTGCCCTTCTCCACCAAGGGCTCACATTTAGCCAACTGTGCCGTCAGAGAGGTCCAGGTGGCAACAGGAGGGCTCCCCTCCTCCAGCCAGTGCTTCAGAATGACTTTGACCACCAGTAAACAGGCAATAACAAGGAATTTACGGTCAGGGAGAGGAGCATGCTGAGGGGGAGTGGGTACGGGCAGGGGGGGGGGAGGAGTGCAAGTGCAATGTGTATGTTGATTTTTCATTTTGTGATTTTTCTGTTTTTTATTAGGATCCTGATTAAAGTGGGGGATTTTGGACTTGTGTTTTCATTTTTGTTCTCTTGTTTACAGTAAAATAGATAGGCGGAAGGCAAACCTCAAAGTTTTATCTTTGCTATGGCACCTTATTCTCTTACGTTCTGTTTTGGACTGACCTACTGTTTGTTTGTGCTTGAGTATTAGCTGTACTACTTGTCTTCAATAAAGATATTATTTTTTTTTTAAAAAAACGGTACATATCTGTCTGGCAGCAGCAGGTGTAATGGTCAATCATTTTTGAGCAGCAAACAAGTATCTGGCATAGCCTGGTGGTCAGTACAGTGGACTCCAGAGAAGGGAACACTTATGGTAGAAAGTGTGAGCCCACCTAAACCTACCATACTGACATATAGATGACACTTGCAGGCATAAGGGCTATTAGGGTGTTAGAGAGTTAGGTAAAACATAAAAACATAAGAATTGCCGCTGCTGGGTACAGTTGGTTTTGGGTGGGTTTTGGAGGGCTCACCATACAATGTAAGGGGGTTATAGTGGGATGTGTAATTGGGACCCTTTATGTCAGGGATCTCAAAGTTCCTCCTTGAGAGCCGCAATCCAGTCAGGTTTTCAGGATTTACCCAATGAATGCATTGAAAGCAGTGCATGCACACAGATCTCATGCATATTCATTGGGGAAATCCTGAAAACCCGAATGGATTGCGGCCCTCAAGGAGGGACTTTGAGACCCCTGCTTTATGTGAAGTTCAATTTGGTGCCCTCTTGGGTACCCCACTGCTCTGCTGGCATGTCTTTGTGGCTGGCCTCTCCTAAAGCAAATGTCTTGTTTATACGTTTTTCATTTGGGCATTTTGTTTTTAGAAAATAGTCCATAAAAAGATGACGCACTAAAGGTGTACACATCTAGAAACGGCTATTGTCGAAAAAGAGAGATAAACATTTTGCAGTTTTGAAAATGGACATTTTTCCTGCCTGATTTTTGGATGTTCTTCACAAAGGGGCTGATCTGTAAACGGGCTTCCTGATTATAGGCAGCAGTAGGCCTCCTACCACTGTCTAGCAGTCAATCAGGATACATGTTTTTAGGAAAAACTTACCCAAGGCAGGCAGCCTACACTGTAGGCATTTTCGCGGGTCTAGGGAGACACATAGGGACACCTAAGCTCCCCCAAGGCTGGGCGTGGTTTTTCCCGAAAGTGGCCTTGAGTGAGTTTAAGCGGCACTAGGCTTCTCCCTAGTGCCGTGACAGAGTTCTGAAATGTAGGCAAGCAGAGAATGGTGAAGTTTCTGGAATCCGGAAGCAACATGGATTCACTAGAGGTAGGTCTTGTCAGACAAATTTGATCAATTTCTTTGACCGGGTAACCAGAGAATTGAGTAGAGTGAGTGTGCTGGATGGGTGTCAGGTCAAAAGCACGCTGGGACAAAGGTGCGCCCAGACAATTGAGCACAGCGCACCGCTCTAAATTACTGTTTTTAGGGCTCCGACGGGGGTGTGTGTGGGGGGAGAACCCCCCCACACACACACTTTACTTAATAGACATCACGCCGTGTTGTGGGGGCATTGTGAGGGGTGTGGGGGGTTGTAACCCCCCACATTTTACTGAAAACTTAACTTTTTCCCTGTTTTAGGGAAAAAGTTCAGTTTACAGTAAAATGTGGAGGGTTTCAACCCCCCAACCCCCCCTTAATGCCGGCGCGATGTCTATTAAGTAAACTGGGGGGGTTCCCCAACAAAAACCCCCATCGGAGCCCCTAAAAACTGTAATTTTGTGCAGCGTGCGCCTCCGCACTGCGCTCAATTGTCGGCGCACGCTTTTGTCTTTCGTGCCGTTGTCTATGAACCTGCAGGATGTGATGTATTTAAATTTTAGCAAAGCCTTTGACAGTGTTCACCAAAATCTACAACAGAGTAGATACGCCAGATGGTGTGAATAACATGAAAAATGACCTAGCGAAGCTTGAAGAATGGTCTGAAATTTGGCAGCTAAAATTTAATGCTAAGAAATGCAAGGTCATGCATTTGGGCTGCAAAAACCCAAGGGAACAGTACAGTTTAGGGGGTGAAGAACTTATGTGCACGACAGAAGAGCGGGACTTGGGTATGATTGTACTGTCCCACTGCCCACTTTTTTTTGGCTGGTGATCTTAAGGTGGGCAAACAGGTTGAAAAGGTGAAAACAAAAGCTAGAAGGATACTAGGGTGCATAGGGAGAGGTATGGCTGGTAGGAAAAAGGAGGTATTGATATCCCTTTATAAGACTGTGGTGGGACCTCATTTAGAATATTGTGTACAATTCTGGAGGCTGCACCTTCAAAAAGTTATAAAGGATGGAGTTGGTCCAGAGGAAGGCTACTAAAATGATGCATAGTCTTTGTCATATGGTGTATGGGGGACAGACTTAAAGATCTCAATATGTATACTTTAGAGGAAAGGCAGGAGAGGTGAGATATGATAGAGATGTTTAAATACCTACGTGGCATAAATGTGCATGAGTCGAGTCTTTCATTTGAAAGGAAGCTCTGGAATGAGAGGCATAGGATGAAGTTAAGAGGTGATAGGCTCAGAAATAATCTAAGGAAATACTTTTTTGCAGAAAGATGGTAGATGCATGGAACAGTCTCCCAGAAGAAGTGGTGGAGACAGAGACTGTGTCTGAATTCAAGAAGGCGTCGGATAGGCACATGGGCTCTCTTAGAGAGAGGAAGAGTTAATGGTTACTGTGGATGGGCAGACTAGATGGGCCATTTGGTCTTTATCTGCCATGATGTTTCTATGGTTCTATTTCAAATAGATGTGGCCGCTGAGCTGATCACAGCATGGAAATCTCTGCCATTTTCAGCTGAGTGGCAGCTCCCTCCTGCAGGAACCCCCACGCAAATTCAGCCGGTAGGAGGGATTGCTGGATGCCCACTCCCTCCCACTGGAACTCCCATGTGAACTCGGCCGGCAAGAGGGATGCCCACTCGCTCCCGCAGGAACCCCCAAACCTCCACTTGCAATGTAAGCCTGGCAGGAGGATGCCTACTCCCTGCTGCCCCAGAATTACCCCCCCCCCCTCCCAAAGCTATCCAAGCAGGAATGATGCCCACTCCCTCCTGCCACGGAGCCATCGCCCATCCTCTGAGGCAAGCCGGGCAGGAGAGATGCCCACTCCTTCCTGCTGCCACCCTCCCAAACTTGTCACCTCCGATACCCCCCCCCCCCCCAAGGCTCAGGCCTGGGCATCCCTCCTGCCATCCAAGTTTGCATGGGACTTTGGGGGTTCCCTACCACAGCTGCACAGCTGATCGCAGCAGTAGGATTCCCTTGCCATCAGCCAGTTAGGTGGGGTTGGGTTAGGGCATGGACTTAGGGTAGACACAATTCTGTATAGGACACTAGTGTGTGATTCTCAGCCGCTGCTTAGGCGGTTGCAGAAACTGGCGTCCTATACAGAATTTTCCCTACAATGTACAAAGTTGGACTTAGACATCATATTGAAAATGCCCCTCCACGAATATTAAGAAAGATAGAAGTATTTCAGAATTGCTCAACTGTGTAATATTTTAAATGTTTGAATATTACAGCTTTCTAATCTATATGAAGGCACATAATTCACCTTTTAGAACTATGGGTGCCATCAGATTCTTGTTTAATTTTCATGACCAGTTGATCCAGTCCTGGTGTTAGACCACTATAAGGGACATAAAAAACTTAAACATCTAAAATACCACCTACTGGTAAGTCGGCACTTGGACGTCCTAATCGTTGGGACATGCATCAAAACCCTTTTCCTGGATGTCTAGCAAGACTTTTTTCCCATTGTTGCATCCAGATTTCCAGGGGACATGTTATGTGTGGGCTCAGGGCATGCTTAAACTTGGATGTTTTGTAGCGAAAATCAAATCTTTCCCAAAACATCTTGGATGGAACTTAGAAGTTTGGAGCTAGATCTATTTAAGTGCCACAAAAGTACTCAAACTGACCAGATGACCACTGGATACACGAAGGTATGACACACACACACACAAACACCCCCACTCCTCACTAACCCCCTCCCTCCCCCCAAAATCTGAATGAAACAGTGCATACCTGTCCGTAGAACGGCAGCATCTGGTATGGGAAAACCTAGTAATAGAGAATGACATGGGAACTGTTTCCTGTGGCTAATCGACAGGAATGGGTGAAAAAAATCAGCCCTTTGCTGCAGATATAGGAACAAGGCTTTACATTGCCCCGCAGAGCAGTAAATGGCCTTGTCCCTGCAATGGATCTGCTGTGAGTCGCCTCCCTTCCCACCCCTCACAACCAGCAACCCCCTCATGATCACAGGCCCAGCAACCCCCCTGAGTCCAGCAGCCCCCCTCCCTATTGTGGGTCCAATAGCCCCCTCCCTCACACTCTCCCTCCTTCCCTCGCTCTCGATCAGGGTCAAAACTGGCAGATAGAATGTGAGGTGATGAAGGCAGGGCGATGAGCACAGGGGAAATACTACAAAGAGATATAGGAGGCATAGAGAAGGGAGATGCTGAACATGGGGAACAATACATACATAGAGACAGAAGATGGATGGTGAGCATGGAGAAAGAAGAAAAGTCAAATGGTCAGGAGACCTTGGCAAGAGTTAAGAGAAGACAAAAGAAAACAGAGACCAGCGTCTGAAACCATCATGGTAGCATCCCAACCTGTGAAGCTGACTGTGGTGTATGCAATGAGTGGTTTGTGGGACATGAGGAGTTATCGGTTTGAGAGGTCAGGGATATAATGAGTACCCACTGTCACTGTACTGTCCTTCATTCCTTTCCCTTTTGTTAGTTGATTGTGTGGCATAGTGGTTTGTGGTGATTTGTTGGTGTTTATGATGACTGTGTTTCTTCCCCCACCCCCCAAGCTGCAGCAATGAACAATATGAGTGTGTGGGAGAATGTATCCTTTAGAACTGATGCATACGAGGGGCCGCTGAAAAGTTCTCCGCCCAACCAACAAAGTTGAGGCTGTCTCCATTGAGGGCTATACACTTAGTCCAATGATTTTCTACTTTTTTTGTTCCATGTTTTTCCGACGGAATGAAAAAAGTGGAAAATCACTGGACTAAGTGTATAGCCCTCAATGAAGACTATCCCAACTTTGTTGACTGAGTTGAGAACTTTTCAGTGGCCCGTCGTATATACCTTTCCCCCGGACCTGATCCTTTCCATGTCATCTCATTAGTTGAGGTCCTGGGAAAAGCAGGTACAGAAAAGTGAACCCATCACATCTATGACATGTTCTACTATATGCTGTTTAATGTTCTACCGTCTACTGTTACCTTCTTTGTCTAATGTCTCCAGCATGACTTTGAATGTCCCTCTGTAACCCGTTCTGAGCTCCTGGGGAGAATGGGCTATTAAACTAAATAAACGTTAAATAATAAAATCTATCCCATTCAACCTACCATCAAGATACTGGGAGTAGTTCTGGATCAGAGTTTGTCTATCAAGAATCAGGTTTATGCCCTGGTACGAAGAGGTTTTCATATTTTGTGGAAACTGCGCACCATTAGAGCATATTTTGATACTTCATCTTTTAGACTTTTGGTTCAATCCCTGGTTCTGAGTCATCTTGCTTGGTACTCAAAAAATATCTTTACAGACTACATATTATTCAGAACGCGGCTGTCCGTTTGATTTTTGGTCTGAATAATGCCACTGTTTGCCCTATATTGGTAGCATGGAATGTTGCTACTTCTTGGGTTTTAGCCAAGTACTAGTGACCTGGATTGGCCACCTTGAGAACAGGCTACTGGGCTTGATGGACCATTGGTCTGACCCAGTAAAGCTATTCTTATATTTTTATGACCCCATTACACCTTTTTTTAGGCAATCGCATTGGTTGCCGGTTGAAACTGGTGTAATGTTTAAATTTGGTTGTTTTTTGCTTCAAGATGTTGGCAGGTCTTGCACCAAATTATCTTGTTGATTCATTTATATTTATTAGGTCAAAACATCATAGACATTCTCATGCTTTATTTTCCTTTCCATCGGTCAAGGGCTGTAAATGTAAAAGGTATCATCAACATCTTTTCTCTTATCAGGCATCTTCTTGGGGCAAGGACCTGAATCATTTAATTATGTCTTTCAAACACCTATCATCAATTTAGACAACATTTAAAAACATATTTGTTCTCTAGATTTTGGGGGTAATTGATGCATCCACTTATTGTTGTCACTAATTCTTTTGTGAACCGCATAGAACTTAATGGTTATGTGATATACAAGTGTTTTTTATGTTACATTATAAATGATGGGGGACCACGGAGGTTACGTTGAACTCTGAGGTGCACTCTCATGTGCCGGATGAGGGCTGGGTTCTCCTGGCGCACCTACCTATAGTGACACCTGAGGGATTCCAGGTCCCGGTGGATGCTGAAATGCCTGCATGACACAAGGTGGTTAAGAATAAGGTCAGGTGTTGGGCCTTCTTGTCAGGTGTTGGGCCTTCTTGCCTTCACATACATGATTCTTACTAGTAACATTCTGCACAATGCTCCACAAATGGCCTTACCCTAGCAACAACAGGCTGCTTGCTGGGGGGGAGGCTAGTGGGGGCCCCTCATAGGAGGCCATTGGTGTCAAGTGGGCCTTCTGACAGCTCCTGATTCCCTAAGGAGCACAGCCAGTTTGTGTTTAGGGCTTAGATAGTGGAGGCCACTGAATGACGCTCACCTCTGGAGGGTGCTCTAGATAAATCTCCAAGCCCTCTGGGAGACACTATGGGAGGGGGGAGGCGGTTCCGTTGATGAAACTCAGAGGTGCCTCCTGTAACGGAAGCACAGCTCCACAAGAGCTTCCATCTCCCATGGGGAGTAATTGAGAATCCTTCTTTTACCCATCAAACCCTCTTTCACTCACACACTCTCTATTGCATCTTTTCTCACTACATATCTCTCACACTCTCAGTCTTTCACAATCTCTCTGACACTCTTACAAGCCCTCTGTCTGTCTCTCTCTATCATTCTCACCCTCTCAGACTCTTTCCACAAACTCCACTCACTACATCATTAACTCTTCTCTCTACACCAACAACACCTAACTACACCCACAAAGAATCATCATTCCATGTGCAGGGCTATATATACAAGCATAGGACATCATGAATGTCGTGTTACTACCGCGGTAACATTCTGACATCATCAGAGATTTTTAAAGCGACTTCTACTTTGGATTTCTTGCGAGCCATATAATTGAAACATGAATGAGTGTTATGCACATCCGGGAAGGGAGGGAGGAGAGGGGATAAATACGTATCTTATTATTTGATTGTAATAAGTGTTGGAGGTTTTTTTTCTTTGTTTGTATCAATTGTTGGTTAATCTGTTGCACTTTGTGTTGGCTTTTAAAATGAATAAAGATTTTGAAAAAAAAAAAAAAAGAAACATGAGACGTCTAACTCAGACATTTTAGGGATTGTATAATCAATACTCTTGGACGTTCAAGAGAAAGTGTTTTATATAGCAATTTCGTAAATGTCTACTTAGTTCATTTTCAAATCGTTCTGAATTTATGGATGTTTTTTATTGTGGCCTGATACTTTGGAAGTCCGACTCTGGATGTTTCGAATCGGACTTAGCTGTCCTATCGAAAATGCCCTTCCACGCCTTGTAATTCTGATTATCAGTTGCTATATTCCAATAAAAATAATAACAACCAGGGCTACAAGTCCTTATATACACTGGGATAAAATGAGGACTGGGGGTCAGCCTGTTTGTTGGGAAGAGATGGTATATATAAATAGATATTGAGGCCAGTTGGCAGTCCTAACTGGGATTCTCCTAAAGCACTGGCTCCAACAAAGTTTGGAGGATGCTAGACTTTCAGAAACAAGGCTATTTATTACAAGGGGTGGGAAAGCAACAGAGCACCAGAGGATTTAGAATCAGAAAATAATATTAAAAATTGAACTAAGGCCAGTACTGGGCAGACTTGCATGGTCTGTGTCTGTATATGGCCGTTTGGTGGAGGAAGGGCTGGGGAGGGCTTCAATGGCTGGGAGGGTGGAGATGGTTTTAACGGAGATTTTGACAGTTGGAACCCAAGCACAGTACCGGGTAAAGCTTTGGATTCTTGCCCAGAAATAGCTAAGAAGAAAAAATTTTAAAAATTGAAATTGAATCAGGTTGGGCAGACTGGATGGACCATTCGGGTCTTTATTTGCCGTCATCTACTATGTTACTATGTCACCTGGGGGTGCACCAAGCTACTCTTTTGAATCTGTCTGTAAAGGGAAAGGTGGAGGGCGGCACAAAGTGATTTATCCTAGATGCTGTTTTGTCCAGTTCAGGAACCATGTAAGATGAAGACTGAATTAGATAAATCTACCAGTCCTCCATACCTGGAGAGCTTGCTCTTCCTCTCTTTTGTAATTTGTAACTGAAGTCTGGAATAGTACAAATTTGGCTGTTCTGGGGCTTCTTATGGGATGTGTATTGACATCAAACATTCACAAGTTGTTAGTTTATGTGGTCAGAAGCATACCTCCCTTGCCCTTTAGTAAAGGGTATTATATGATCTTAAACTTTCTGGAAAATCAGTCTTGAATTTCAGACTTGCAAACCAGGAATGAAAAGCAGTGCCATAGTTTCACTATACCTACAGAAATAGACTCTAATCAGAGTTCTCTCTGTCTCCTACTCTACTGTACATTAACTTTAACCTTCTCCTTCAGTTAAAAATATTTGGATGTGTAGAACATTTTTGGCAATGCAGTTTGTCTGAGCTATTGCATATTTGGGTTTTAGATCTCATGTTTTTTTATATTCTTCTTTCCCCAGACAGCAAGTGGAAGGTAAAGAGGGTAGAGGCGAGGGCGAGATATAGGAGAATCCTTTAAATTAAATAGATGACAAACAATGTCATGTCTAAAAAAAAAAACAAAAAAACGATAATGACTTTATTTTTCCATTTTATAACTTGGCTGTGGTAGGATTCCAGTTTCATCTGTGCCTGTAATTTAAAACTTTTAATAGAACACACTTTCTTTTTGTTAGATGCTTCTTATGGTTCAATTAGTCTATGAAAGATAAAAATGGTGCCTGAATTACTACAATGTCTGGTTTGGTTTAACCTTGTGGATATATGACAAGTTTCTGGTTTTACTAGTAGCTATTTGCTGGTGGTGTGGTTACCAATTAGAGACATAATAGCATCTTAGCATCTACAATTCCAGACATGTCCTTTCCTCTTCTCATCATCTTGAAACTTGTTAATGTAATTTATGTTTGTATACAAATGTTCTTGTTGCAGGAGATTCATATTTACAAAGGTGGGGGCTGCTACAAGGTACTAAAGAAGGAAATTCTGCCTAGAAATCTATAACAACAAACACTGATGCCAGGCAATCTTGGCCTGTTGCAGGAATTATCCCACCCCCCCCTTTTATGAATCCGCGTTAAGCTTTTTTTTATCACTGGCCAAAGAGGCCTAAGCTACTATATCTGCTAATTCTCCTATGGCTCTGATTTATTGAGCATTATTCCTGCTCTTTTACAAAGTTGCAGTAAGCAGTAACGTGAGCTTTCTGTAGCAAAAGATGGCATACCACAGCGTGAGGTCTCCCACACATGGTAATGTTGCCATGTGCACATGCTACCCAACTGCTAAAGTAACATTTATTTTTTGGTGCAAGGCGTGGAGAGTGAATAAATTTATGCTGCTCCTTGTGACCCTGGGCAAGTCACTTAATCCCTCATTGCCCCAGGTACATTAGATAGATTGTGAGCCCACTGGGATAGACAGGGAAAAATGCTTGAGTGCCTGAATAAATTCATGTAAACCGTTCTGAGTTCCCTTGGGCGAACGGTATAGAAAATTGAATAAATAAATATAAATACATAAACTAGAATGTAGGGACAAGCACCTATGCCAGTCATAGATCTAGTGTGTCAAAGATATGAGCATAAATTACAGTATTCTATAAGTTACATGAGTAAGTGGAAGTCCTGTCCTGGCTCCATAAATAGTCCATGCTCCGCCTAGTTGTGTACATCTGTTTGTCAAACACATGTTGTGTAAGATATGTGCATATTTAGGTGCTTATGTACAATTAATGACTTTGGAGGATAAAACAAGAGAGTCAAATCCACAAACACAAGAAGTGGAAATGTCCTATACAGACTGTTGGACTCAAATGTATTGCAAAAATGTCCTTTTATTCATACAAAAGAAGCTCAATGACGCGACATGTACATGTTTCGGCCAAGATGGCCTGCCTCAAGAGTCTTTAAAGTCTTATGGTTGATATGAATAAATTAATCCACTAAAGAACATACACTCAAATCGTGGGTATAGAATTATGGATGGTTAGAATTGACTTCGTACACAACTAGGCGGAGCATGGACTATTTATGGAGCCAGGACAGGACTTCCACTTACTCATGTAACTTATAGAATACTGTAATTTATGCTCATATCTTTGACACACTAGATCTATGACTGGCATAGGCGCTTGTCCCTACATTCTAGTTTATGATTCAATTTTCTATACCATTCTCCCAAGGGAGCTCAGAATGGTTTACATTAATTTATTCAACATTTTTCCTGTCTGTCCCAGTGGGCTCACAATCTATCTAATGTACCTGGGGCAATGGCAGATTAAGTGACTTGCCCAGGGTCACAAGGAGCAGCGTAGGTTTGAACCTACAACCCCAGGGTGCTGAGGCTGTAGCTTTAACCACTGCACTATACATTCCCACGTATTTCACCTGTTAGGCTAATATACTATTAAAAAAAAATGTTAGGTGCCTACATTCATTTATTGAACAGATTCCTGCCTTCTTTCCAGACGCTTTTTATTTATTAAGAATTATCAACACAGTAAAGGATGGACTTTCCTTCTGCGGCCAGCTTCAGTTTTCGCAGTGGTAGGAGGAAAAAATGGCACCGAGAAAAAAGGAGACTGCAAGAATAGAAGGCCAGAAGCTGGAGAAGTTAACCCTTTCAGGACCATAAGGATCGTAGGCCAATTTTTGTGGTTTTGACGACATTTTTATGGTAAAAAGGGCTTGCAGATGCCAAAAAATTGATTTTTTTTGTGAAATATCATTATTTTTATTTAAAAAATCAAACTTCTGGCTTATGGACAGTGTGGCAAGTGAATCTTCTCGTCAATCTGGCAACGACGCTAATGAATGAATGTCGGAACCAGTTTGTTTACATAAAGGCAGTATCATATGGAATCCGTACATATCAAATTTAGAACTGTAGACTATCCCAATCAAAATTTATAGGATTTTAAAGTTATGGGACAAATATGTCCCTTGGTCCTGAAAGGGTTAAAATGGGAATGGGACCAGATGATTGGAGAGAGCAACAAAAATTATAGAAAGGGTTAGTGAGAGAATGAAAATAAACTGATACATGAGAGAAGGCTAGAATATATCAAAACATGAGTTTTAGTAGCCTGTGGAGTCAAGAGTGCAGAAGAAGTGTTGAGAGAGAATTTCTAGAGTCGGAGAATAGAAAGTATAGCAAGTATAATAATAATAATATTATTCATCTTTACTGGTAAGAGTTTGCTGGGAAGTTGCTTGTAATCTTAGGGAAAGGTAGACTTAAATAGGTAATCTCAGGCACGAGTCTGCTTATTTAGCAAGGGAGTTTAAAGGATAGTTTTTTTTTTAGCATAGAAAGTCTCATTACTCACATCATGCACTGCGTTCTTACGTCGTCTAAAGAAAATTTTTATCAGGTCACATTTTCATTTATATTGTCACAAGCATGTAGCCGCACACAGAATTCATTGCTTAGTTTTGGAACTGTTCTCAGTTGTCATTTTTCTTTCGCATACAATTTAGATCTCATGTGGTTGAATCTGTGCACCTTCTTTATTACTCCACACATCATCTTCTGATTTCACTATGGTTGTTCTTGCTCTATTAGCTTAATCCATAGTACACTGAATTTTGGTATGTGATTTCAATTTTGTTGCATTTCTAATTGCCACTCATTAATGACTGCCACAAATTGCATGTGCAGTTCTTTTTGGCTTATGTTTATACTTCATTATGGGACTCGTTTTCAAAAGAGAAAAACGGCCAAAAATGGCCTAACGTGCCTGATGGATGTATTTCTTGCCAAACCATCCAAATCGATATTTTCAAAATCTGTTTTCTAGAGAGATTTCTACGCTGTTTCTCTACAGTTTGACTAAATCTCAAGGGGATATGTTAGAGGCCTGTTTTAGGTGGGACTAGGGTGGGCTTATTACTTGGATGTTTTTCTGCCATAAACATTTTAGAAAAAATCCAGGGCATAATTTGGACATTTGGGGCTAGACCTGCTTTAAAAATGAATGTGCCAAAAAGGTGCCCAAACTGATCAGATGGCCACTGAAGGGATGGAAGCATGACCCCCCACACTCCCCCAGGGGTCCCTCTCTCCCTCCCACCCCCTGCAAAGATGTGAATGAAACAGTGCATACCTACCTTATGACAGCTGCAGATGTTGAAGCCAGTCCTATGAGAGCAGGAAGCAGGTGTCTGGAGTAGCCTGATGGGCAGTGCATTGGACATCAGAAAATGGGACACAGGTCCATATTTCACCTTAACTAGTACACTTGGGGAGGGGGGAGTGTGAGCCCACCGAAACCTACCAGAACCTACTGTACTGACATAGGTGAATCCTGCAGCCATAAGGGCTATTGGGGTGATAGACAGATGCGGCTGTTTTAGAGGGCATAGCAAACAATGTAAGGGGATTCTGATGAGATGTGTACCTGGCATCCTTTCTGTGAAGTTCACAGCAGTGCCCCCTAAGGTGCCCCACTACTCTGTTGGCATGTCTGTGTGGCCAGTCTAGTATAGATGGTGGCCCTGTCTTCATCCAAATGCCTTGGATTTGGACATTTTTATATTCAAATATAGCCAAAAAAGATAGATGCACTAAGGGCTAAAATGTCTAGACAGATCATTTTCAGGAAAAAGATACATGTTTTGTGGTTTTGAATATGAGCATTTTCTCTACCCAGTTTTTGGACATACAGTACTCCCCCGATATTTGTGGGGGTTCCGTTCCAGGAACCCCCTTGAATCTTGAAAAACCACGAATACGGTTTCTCATGGGGAAGACGCGAGGATAGGTAGCAACATAGCAGCAGCAGCCACTGCCCGGTCCGTCAGCGAGTCTGAAGAATGCTGAACAGAAAAGCATGCGATTCGGGCACCTCACAGGAGGTACGCGCTCCAGCAAGGAATCTCGGACCAGCTGTGTGTGCATGAGGCAAGAAATCCAGTGGGAGGAGGCAGCAGAGAGCAGCCAGAGCGCCTGCGAGTGAAGGAAATCACTCGCGGTATGCTCCAACTACCTCTTCCTGTACTAAAGTTGGGCCTCACCAATCAGAAGCTGCGTGTCAAAGCTACTTTAGCTTGCCTAATGCCATTTCCAGCATTGGCTACACTTACTTTGACTTTCCGCAGCCTAAAGTGGCTACCTAGTCACGATTCCAGCCGCCTTTTATTTAGGCATCGGTTTCTGATGGGCCTAAGTTTAGGCGCTGGTTATAGAATTTCCTTGATAGTGCCGAAACACAGATCGTGTTGAGTCCCCACCCCCCTCCTCCCTTTGTCATCTATAACTTATTTGGGATCATTTTTACCAATAAACTTGTGATCATCCTGGTTTAATGTCCTACTTTGTTTGACAGTTCATAGATTAGCATTAAGGGGCTATTTTAAAACTGCTATAACATAAGTATAAAGTACAGGAAGATGTGGGAGAGATACCAGTGTCAGAACTGGTATTCAGTTTTGATGAGTCAGAGAAACTGAAGCAAATATCTGTAACAATGGAAGATGTAATGGAGCAATTTGACAAACTGAAGAGTAGCAAATTACCTGGGCTGGATGGTAACATCCCAGAGTACTGATAGAATTGAAAAATGAACCTGCAAAGCTATTATTAGTAATTTGTAATTTATAATCTAGCATTGTACTGGAAGACTGAGGGTGGCCAATGTAATGCCAGTTTTTTAAAAAGGGTTCCAAAAGTGATCCGGAATGGAAAGATGTGAATCGCTTGTTTATTCTTTCCAAAAATACTAGGACTAGGGGATAAGCAACGAATCCATTAAGTGGTAGATTTAAAACAAACTGGAGAAAATATTTCTTCACACAATGTGTAACTAAACTCTGGATTCGTTGCTAGAGAATGCAGTGAATACAGTTAGCTTAGCAGGATTTTAAAAAGGTGTGGATAATTTCCTAAAAGAAAAGTTCATAAACCACCCATTGCTTATTCCTAGGATAAGTAGCATAAAATCTGTTTTACTCTTTGGGATCTTTTCAGGTACTTCTGACCTGAGTTGTCCTCTGTTGGAAATAGGATACTGGGCTTGATTGACCTTCAGTCTCTCCCAGTATAACTCTTATGTTCTTATGTAAGGAGATCATTTTAGAAGCATTGTTTATATGTGAAATGCACCACAATCCAGGCAACACCAGGCTAACTCCAGCAATGAAGAGCCCTCTGTCTTCTGCCACCCTCCTGCTGCCTCTCAGGGAGTCCGGAGTCTATACAAGGCCTGGCACTAGCGCTAGCTTAACTGATGCAGAGCCTTCAAGTCTAGTAGCTCATGAGGCCCTGTTGGTACCGACCCTCTGACACAAACGTGTCAAAGTGGGTGGAGCCGACAGGACCTTCCTGAGCACGTGGATATGAAGGCTCTTCGGCAGAGAGGGGCATTCTTTTGGAGGAAGGGGGAGAGAGACCCGCTACATGTACCCCCCACAAGCAGCTCATGTACCCGCATGTTTAGAAACACTGGCATAGGGCATACTATTCCTATGGATAGATTTGTTTACTAATAAAGTATGTGCAAAGATTTGAAAATGCCTTATTGTGCATGCTTTTTCTCTATTGATCCAAATAGGTCTAAGCAAACTGTGGTTAAAAACACAAGTTGCCTCACATTGCAGACTTTTAGTGGCAATGAGGCAAGATATTTTTCAGACAACTGATCAATATGTGTAGAATGCTTTTGGTATGCATATAAAAATTGTCCACATTATTGCTGTCATGGGAAATTATATGATAATGGTTAATCAAGCATTTTTTAGAAAATAGTCATAACTGGTCCTTCCTCACAGGTCTCTTGGGCAATTGACAAAAAAATAAGTACAAAACTTGCATACACCAGCCATTGCTTTTAGAATTTAGGACAAATTTTTTTTATTTTTTCTTGCCTCCCTTTTTTTATTGGGACCCTTTTACCAAGCAGCTCCAATGTGGGTCTTTCCCATGTGCTGAGGCCACCTTTAGAGCTGCCAGTAAAAGGCAGATTTTTCTAGTTTCATAACAATGGTCATGCACTAATTTCACCCATTAGCATATGACCATTAGTACTGGTACAAGCGGAATAAAAATCACTAATGTAATGTAATGTAATGTAATCCTTTACAACCACCTATTTTGTAGGCAATGAACCTGATTATATAAATGGCATCTCTATCCTAGGCACCATTCGGCATGGTGTCAATCAACTGCTAGGCACCATTTACAGAATCACACCTAGGAGCACCTAGGAGCACTGGCAGGTGTTGAATCCTTAGGCACACTGCTATTTAGGCCAGGATTTTCTTAGCCTAAGTGTGCTCAAGGTAAGTGCCTAGTGGCACCTAAAGGGTCCTTTTATCAAGTCGCTCTAGCGGGGTTAGCACGTCGGGACATTTCATCACACTCTAACCCCCGCGGCTGGCTAAAAAACTAATGCCTGCTCAACGCACGTATCTACCGCAGCTTGATAAAAGGACTCCTAAGTCATTCCACGTTTTTAAGTTTCAAGTTTTATTAAAATTTTGATTCAATCGCAAAATCTTAATTTCAAAGCGATTTACAAATTTAAAAAAGGGGTTTAAAATACATTGAAGACAAAGACACTACAAACATACACGTGAGGAGAGTGGGAGGAACTACAATAAATATAGAAAAGAAAGACAAAAAAGGTCAAAACATAAGGGGGTAAAAAGTTTCTTTGTTTTTTGATTTTTTTTTTTTAAAAGAAGCATTGAATTGTCTCGCGTAAATCAAGTATCGAAAGCATCCTTATATAACCAACATTTTAGTATTCCTTTGAACTTAGTATTTTTTCTTCTTTAATATAAGCTGGGAACGCATTCCATATTTTTGGAGCTCTAACTGTAAAGATAGTATCTCGTTGTATATTTATGATTCGTAGGGAAGGGACAACAAGCAGATTTTTTTCTTCAGATCTTAGGGTTCTAATTGGAATGTATGGGGTAAGGTGTCTTTCTAAGAATGTTGGAGCTATTGTATAAGAAATTCTGTGGGCTATAGGTAACCAGTGTACTTTTTTGAGGAGTGGAATTATGTGATCAAATTTTTTACTGTTAGTAATAATTTTTATAGCTGTATTCTGTATTATTTGTAGTCGCCAAAGTTCTTTCAAAGTAATTCCTTTGTGCAGAAAATTGCAAACTGCCCTGAATCTGCCCTTGACCTCAAAGTGGAAGGTGCCTACCAGCAAATTTTTTTAAAAAAAATCATATTTAATTGGATTTTAATGGTGCTATGAATTATCAGTGCTGATTAAGCCAATTAAAAAAAAATGTTAGTCACCTAGATCGGCTAAGCATGCCGATCTAGGCGCTTAACTGTAGGCGTCTTTTATAGAACCAGGGCCTAAGGGCTCACATGCTAGTCTTGTGCTAATCAGCACATGGCAATGTCCACACAATGACCAATTAGCATAGCTGCACCCACACTAAATCCCAAACATGTCCCCAGTGCTAAAAAAATCAGTTTTGTTTTTTAGCACATGGGTAACGCACGCCAGTTCCGAATTTTCCATAGGATGCCTGAACATACCCGCATTAGTGCTTTTTAACCTGCATTAAACACACATTAGTGCTTACCTGCAGCTTATTAAAAGGACCCCTTAATTTGGAATGATGACTTTGTCAGTTTTAGTCTTTTTATTTAATCAAGAAAGCCAAAGACAAAAATTATTTTATCATCCCCTTCTCATACTTCGCGTCGATAGGCAGGAGGAATGTCCACTCCCTCCTGCCAAAAGGCCAGTCCCCCAGAGCACAACCCTCCACCCTGAAACCTCCACAGAGCAGAACCTCCAACCCGGCATCCCCCAAAACAGAACCCCGATGAATAGATCCCCCAACTCCCCCTCCCCGGTACCTTTTGAGTACCACCGGCCAGAGGGATGCCTCCCATGGGAGTGACTTTAGGTATCTGACCAATCGCAGTCTTAGGCCATGCCCAATGAATCCCAGAATGCACTGGGAAGGAGGCCTAAGACTCCAATAGGCCCAGGTGCCTAAAGCCCCTTCTTTGGAAGGGGCCTTAGGCGCCTAGGCAAATCAAGGCCTTAGGCCCCTCCCCAATGCATGCCAGGATGCATCAGGAAGGGGAAGGCCCTCACCATTCTGAAGAGGCAGGCCTGCCAGCTGAGGTGTAGGCAGCCTTCTGGCCGACAGTACTCCTAAAGGTACAGGGCGGGGATTAGGGTGCTGGGGTGGGGGCTCTGTTCTGGGGGGGTGCCAGTGTGGAGGTTTTGCTCTACAGCGGTTCTGGGATGGGGGTTCTGCTCTGCGGGGACTGGCCTTTTGGCAGGAGGGAGTGGGCATCCCTCCTGCTTATAGTGGTTGGGGGGGGGGGTGCTGTTTCCATGGGATCCCTTTGTGTTCAGTACAGAAAAAATGCATATTTGTTTTTATTTCTCCAGTGTTGTAATACTTGCTGAGTTTAGTTTCTTTGGGTTCCCAGTTCAATTTCTATTTCTGTACGTGATCCCTTGTTCTCTATTTGGAAAGGTCTGTCTGTGTTTTGTGTGTGAAGAAGTCATTTAAAGTTGTGAGCTGGGGATATTGGGGAGGGGGGTATGTGTAGTAGCAAGGTAGGGATATAGGAGAGTGTGCAGAGGGGAGAGGGGACCCCCTCTTTAATTTCAGCTCTGGGCCCCAGCATATCTAAAACCGGCCCTGCTCTTTGCTACTGACCCTTCATTAGCAGAGATGACAGTAACTGCACCTCCTAAAATCTGACCCACTGAAGCAGTGGTGGTGGTAGCACTTCCTCCTCCAATCATACCTTCCTTGATCACATCCGTGGCCTGTTTAGTCAAGGCACTAGCGCTTTAATACTTCAGCTAGATCTTAGTAGTGCCTTTGATCTCCTCTCCTATTTAACATTTTCTTATCACCTCTTCTTACTATTTCTCAATCACTTGGCTTTACAACTTTCTCCTATGCAGACGATATACAACTCATACATCCCATTGACCCAGAAAAAGATGAAGAAATACAAGCCATTAACAAAAAACTAGAAATAATAAAAAACTGGTTAAATTGTAACAAACTGGCACTAAACATACAGAAATCCAAGACTATGCTTTTCACCTGGAAAGCAAATCTAAAACCAATATCTCCATTTACTCTAAACAACATCCCTATAGAATCTGTATTTAAACTGAAAATTCTCGGAGTAATAATTGACGCAGACCTATCTTTTCACAATCATATAAGCGAAATAGTTAGATCATGCTTCTATAGACTACGTCTTATTCGATCAATTTCCACCTTTCTTGACTCTAAATCCATCAATATTCTGATTCATTCTCTTATCATATCTAAAATAGATTATTGTAATTCCCTTTTCATTAACATAACCCAGAAAGAAAAAAGACGACTTCAGATAATTCAAAACACTGCAATAAAATTAATCCACAAAGCTAAAAAATATGATCACGTCACCCAACTATTGATTAAATCATATTGGCTACCCATTTCCCACCGTATTACATTCAAAATTATACTGTTGGTACATAAAACTCTGACTTTCAATGAACCGCAATTTATTTCTAAAATGATCATTCCACACAATTCCGTACGTTCCTTACGATCATCGGCTTTGAACTTATTATCTATCCCCTCCTTGAAAATTATTGGTATAAGAAGAAACGACATTTTTTCAGTTATGGCACCCACGTTGTGGAACTCATTACCAAATTACATAAGAATAGAAAAAGACTTACAAACATTTAAAAGATTTTTTAAAAACTTTTTTATTTCAAGATGCATTTGAACACACGATATAACACAAATAACTTTTATACATTTTATTACAAACATTGGACTTTTTTCCCCTCACCCCATAATGTGTTTTCCTATTTATGTAAATTCTAATAGATAAAAATGATGTAACTTTTCCCTCCTTTCCTACCCAGTCATGTTATTTTTTGACTTTAAATGTATTGTATTGACTGTTTCTTAAAATTTTGACTATGCTTTGTATTGCCTGTAATAAGTCTAATCTGTCAAAATTATATGTGAAACCACTATCTGTGGCTTTTAGAGTGTACATCGCCTAGATATTACGATAGGCGATTCATAAAATGCTAATAAACTTGAAACTTGAAACTAGACCATGAGATTCTATTAAGGTGACTAGATGCTATAGGAATATCTGGAAAGATTTGGGATTGGTTCGAAGGCTTCTTGAAAAAAGATCATATCAAGTCTTCAGTAATGGTCAATATTCTGATTCTTGGAATAATCCTTATGCGGTACATCAAGGTTCCCCACTATTACCCACCTTATTTAACATCTATGTAGCTCCTTTGGTGGATCTATTACAAAGCTTAAATGTAATATTTTACATTTACGCCAACGATATCACCATTCTGATACCAGCTACCAAATTAAAAAAACAGATTAGTAGCATCTTAAATCAGATTGAACAGTGGACTATAGATTTCAAGTTGAAATTAAATACTGAAAAAACTAGATTTTTTTCTTGCTAGTCCAAATGATAAAATCATGGATAAGACCCTCTTTCTTAGAGGACAAGAATATTCAATAGTCACCTCTCTTAAAGTTCTGGGAATTATATAAGATTGTTATTTAACCTTGGTGGAACACACTGATATACTTGTAAAGAAATGCTTTTTTGCATTATGGAAACTGCGAACTATTAAAAAATATTTTGATCCATTTTCATTCAGACTACTAGTTCAGACATTAATTCTGTCCATTCTTGATTATTGCAATATAATCTATATGAGATCTTTCAAAACAATCCTTGGAAGATTAAGGTTAATTCAAAATACAGCAGTTCGCTTAATCTTTGGGTTGAAAAAACAAGACATGTCAGCCCTTACTACCGGCAACTGTACTGGTTACCAGTGGAAGCTAGAATATTATTTAAATTCGCTTGTGTTAGTTACAAACTGTTACTCGGATTGTCTCCATCCTATCTTTTTTCGCACTTTGAAGTGTATATATCGGTCAAGTTGCCGCTACAAGAAGTTTTTTGATAGAATCTTGGCCTTTCAAGCAGGCAAAGTCCAATCCTGGTTAGATGACATGATTCATCAAGATGCATCATATTGTTCTTTTAGGAAACTAGCAAATACCTACTTGTTTAAAAAATTTCTACTTGACTAAGAACCATGTACTGTATTTGTGTTTTTTACATATTTGTATCTCATCATTGAGGGCCTGTTTTAAAAAGCCGCACGGCAACAGCCCCAAAGACCTTTAAATCTCTTTGGGCTTCGGGGCCATTACCGCGCAGCTCTGTAAAACAGGCCCTGAATGTCCAGTTCTCTTATTTGTAAACCGCCTAGAACTCTTGGGTGTTGGCGGTATAGAAAATAAAGTTATTATTATTATTTTGAATTTGCTGAAGAGTTATGGCTCCTTCCCCTGTTCAGTTCATTGAAATAATAGGAGGTTATGTTATACCTTTTTCTTCTGGGTCTACTGAAACAGTGGCAGAAGCTCCTTCTGTTTGGATCAGCAGCAGATGCCACTTTATAGGTACTTGGGGAACCTGGAAAGTGAGACTATTTCACCCGACAGAGAGTTAAACAAAGTACCTTTGCTTTAGCATTTATAGCTGTATGACCATGGAGGTAGATATTGAAAGAAAGAATTATTGAAATTCTGCTTTTAATAACAAGTGTGCATGCATAAGAGGGGAAGGAATGGGAAAAAGAAGGCAAACTAGTCTATAACATTGATTGGTAACCAACAAAGGAAACATCCACTTATGAGACACAAATCAATGAAAGCAGACTGCAAAGGGAAAACAGAGACATGAAAAAATAAATCAATCATTTAACTTATTTGGATTCATATTGGTTCATTCAGATGACTAAAATAAGCAAATCTGAAAAACTTAAGAGCTGAGGGGAAGTTAACACAAGTTTTTTTTCTGTGTTCATCTTGCCGCGGCCCTCTCTCAAACTGTCTGAGGATTCGGTATTATTATGAATGAATTTACAAGTACAAAAGTTGCTTCAAAGAGCTTTGTAGTTTTAATTTTTTAATGTATAAGAATGGGTTTAAAGTATGAAAATTTTGCTCATGATTTTATTAGTTTTGCTTTGACAACTAGCCATCAGATTTTAATATATATCTTTGTCACATATGGATATCTGACAACGGAAGGGACCTTCATAATTTTGGAAGTTGATATACATCAGGGGTGCCCACATTTTGGGCTTGCGAGCTACTTTTAAAATGACCAAGTCAAAATGATCTACCAACAATAAAATTAAAAAAAAATCTCAAAGCACCCTGTATGCAAAGAAAATGTTAATTATCATTTATATTCCGGGGATTTTCAAAGAGGTCAAGGCAGATGACTTTATGCAAGGTCACCTCAGTAACAACTATACAAAAATAGACAAATGTACCCCCTCCCTTTTCATTAAACCGCGATAGCGTTTTTTAGCGCAGGGAGCGGAGCTGAATGCTCTATGCTGCTCTTGATGCTCATAGGCTCCCTGCGCTAAAAACCGCTATTGCAGCTTAGTAAAAGGGGGGCCATAGTGCAAAATATAGACATCAGATATAAATTCTCAAAACGGATACATTTTGATCACTAAATTGAAAATAAAATAATTTTTCCTACCTTTGTTGTCTGGTGATTTCATGAGTCTCTGGTTGCACTTTCTTCTTCTGACTGTGCATCCAATATTTCTTCCCTTCTTTCAGCCTCCTGTTTGCTTCCTCTCCTCCAGATCTCATTCCCTCTCCCAACTTTTTCTTCCTCTCTCCATGACCCCTTCTTTCTTTCTGTACGTCTTTCTTTCTGTCTCCCTACCCCCCTTTCTTTCTGTCTGTCTCCCTGTCTTTCTCTCTCCATGCCCCCTTTCTTTCTCTCTCCATGCCCCCTTTCTTTCTCTCTCCCTGCCCCCTTTCTTTCTGTTCCCCTGCCCCCCTCTTTCTTTCTTTCTCCCTGCCCTCCCCAAGCCGCCGCCATCGGGGAACAGGCTGCTGCCGCGTTCTGAACTCTCCCTGCTTCCATGCCGTAAAGAGGACACAGAAGCGCCGGGACCAGCCTTCCCCACCCGACGTCAATTCTAACATCGGAGAGGAAGTTCCGGGTCAGCCAGGAAGGTTGATCGGTCTGGCGCTTCAGCGTCCTCTTTATGGCATCAGGAAGCAGGTAGAACGCGTGTTTATCAAGCAGCCTGGGATGAGCTCCGCGATCAACTTGTGTTGCCTTTGCGATCTACTGGTCAATTGCGATTGACCTTTTGGGCACCCCTGATATACATACTGTGACCGGGTAAGGTCTGGATTGGATTAGCCAGAGTCATGACCTGGGTCATCCAAACCTCGGCCTAGCGGTTAAACAAGGCAAGGAGGGTAGAGGGGTGTCTGCATCAAATAAAAATGTCCAGTAAAAGGGGTTCAGTATTTCTTTTCTTCCTTATATTTTGGTTGCAATGAGAAAACAAATCTCAAACTTGTCCTGGTGGCTAAACAGCCTGTTAGCCCACCAGGCTTCAAAAGTTTTACAGTTCCATAATCTGGTAATTTTCTACAGCTGGTCTGAGGAGCAAATTCTCAAAGCAAAAGCCAAACTTTCAATATCAAAATCCTGGAACTGGCTGGCACTGCTCAGCCCGGTTCTCTCACAGTACTCCTGTGTTTTGTACAATATCAGAAGTAGTACTTCCCACTCTTCTGTCCCTCTAATTTAATCAGAAGTACTAATTCTCCACTCTTCTATTATTAGGGTTTGTGAGGCAATTCCACCTTATCAAAAACAGCATATGGCTTTTCCCAAGCTTTACTCTATAAGCATGTCTTCAGACAAACATGCGTCCTCAGGTTCCATTTCATAATCACTTGTACACATTTCTTCTGGAATTTCTACATCAAAAATATTACCTTCAGAAGAGTGCTTACAAGTTTCAATTCTGAGATTTTCTCCGTTTCCTGTGGGAAATGATGGTTTCTGGCTTCTGTCCCCTGGTTTGCACAGGTCTGCCTCCTTCCAAGGGTTCAGACAGGCTAAAGGTTTGCCTAGAGACCACACTTTTTTTTTTTTTTTTAGTTATAGTTCGTTTATTTGATATACCGCTTTTCTTAACATTTGTTGTCAAATCAAGGCGGTTAACAAAGTTAAAAGCAATGGGTTCAAAATAATAACCACTAAAAAAAACCCTGTGCTGATTGTCTCTAGCTTCACCTGTGTTTCTCTGGCTCTTTGCTACTGAACCTGGGTAGCTTCCCTGCTGACAAGTTCTTCCCCCAGCAAAGCTGATTGCAGGAGTTAATCCCTTTGTGGGTTTTGCTATCACTGGCCTGGTGCCTGCTGGTACTTGTAGTTCTTTGCTTTTAGCATTTCCTACACTAGAGCTAGGCAAGTATAATCGGGTCAAATTAGGGCTGCCTTTCATTTGGGATATACTCTGCAGGGCAGTTTCCCTAACCTGCCTGCTTCTAGGAGTGGTTTTAGAGCACTTCAGGGTTTCTTCCAGCATGACAGGGCTCTCCCTGCCACTATATGTCCTGTATTTAAGATTTATTATATTTTACTGAAATCACTGTATGACAACTCACTATAAATACAGTTTTCTCTAGGATCACTAGCTACCAGGATGTAGCTCCAAACTTTCAGTGAAAAGTTGTCAAAAGCCCCAACCCCAAGTCCCTAATCCTTGAGAATTCTATTTAGATATTCTAAGTCCTGTTCATAACATGTCTTTTCAAATTAAAGTGGCATGCTAAAAACCAAAATATAATTTAGCTAACATCTAAAGCCAAGACACAGATGTGCATTGATAACTGTTTACTTTACAATATGTCATCATAAGTGGGGGGGGGGAAAGAAACATGGTCTAGGTATGTTCCTTTTTTATTGTTTACTAGTGTTTAAGCCCGTTACAATAACGGGTGCTAGAGTAGATGTCTGTAGGTCTGTTTTTTGTTTTTTTATTTGTCTCTCTCTCTCCCTGGACGCTATCTGTCATTCTTTGTGTCTGTGTCTCTCCCTGGTCCCCTGTCTGTGCATCTTTCTTTCTGTCTGTCTCCCTGGCCCCCCTGCACTCAGCACAACCCTCCCACCAAAATAGTCCCCTTTCCTGCCTGCTCCATAGCCCTTCTTTTTTGGCTTCCCCTCCCGTTCTTACCCTCCCTCCATCCATCCATGGTTCCTGCCGCCACTGCCGCTCCTGTTCCTGTTCAAAGCGGCCTGCTTAGGTTCGCGGCCGGCTGTAGCGAACCTCGCAGGCCGCTCTCCATATGGTAGCATGTTCCCTCTGATGCGATCGCATCAGAGGGAACGTGCTCCATGTGGAGAGTGGCCTGCGAGGTTCGCTACAGCTGGCCGCGAACCTCAGCAGGCTTCTTCAAATAGGTTGGTGCAGGAGGGAGGAGTCATCGACGTGTTCCCTAACCGACACTGCTGCCGCTGCACCGCCTTCATCCTCCTTCTGAAGCGCCAAGCCGGCGCATGCGCTGAAGTCGCCGGCCACGTCAGGTCTCCTCCTGGCCCCGTTTGCTTTTCTGAGCTCGGGGGCAGTTGTAGTCGCGCATGCGCACTTCTTCAGGCCACAGACATACTGATCATGGAAGCACACTGATAGGAGTGCGCATGCGCGTCTAGCGTTTTATTATATAGATACAGTCTTTGTATAGGTAGCAGTAGGATCTCTAGACAGAAATATTTGGCATGGCAACACAGGAACCAGCTAGGTTCCATATGGCCTCTCTCCATCTCCTCCTTCCTTTTCCCTTGGTCTGGCATACCTTCCTCCTTCCCTCCAAGCCATTCTCTTCCCCTCTGCTCCCTTTCCTCATTTAACTACTTAATTTGGCAGCAGCAGCATTCACAATTCATTGCTGTTGCTGGCTTCAGGTCTTTCTCTCTGGCCGTTCCTGTCTTCATGAAAACAGGAAGTAGGCAGGACCAGCCAGAGAGGAAGGCCTGAAGCCAGCAACAGCAGCGAATTGTAAACGCTGCTGCTGCCTGAAGCACCCGAGGCAGACGCTTCTCTCCCCTCCCAGCCCAACCCCCGCTGACTCTGCGAGCCTCCCAGCAAGCTGACTGTAATATCAAATCTCCCTCCAGCGTTGGCAGCCGCAGCAGGCTAAACAGGCTGCTTCGCGGCTTTCTTCTGCCGTTGAGTCCCTCTGTTGCGTCATTGATGACATCATCATTGACGCGGCAGAAGGACTCAACTGCAGGAGAAAGCCCGAAGCAGCCTGTTTACGTGTGCAGCACTTTGCGCGGCGCATCCTCCCACGATCCTGGGTCAGCCACAGCGCTCCAGTGTGGGCCCTAACCGCGCATCCGCTCTCCTGCCTGCCATGGACCTACGGATCACGGAAGCACGCAGGCAGGAGTGTGCATGCGCGGCTAGTGTTTTATTATATAGGATGGAGTGACTCTAGCAGAAAATGTTCTTGAAGCCAAATGGTAAAAACCAGACAATTGCAAGTTTTGTTTTTCGATTGTATTGATATTCTACAACTACCTAAAAACCAGTTCAAATAGATAAAGCATATTAGCTCAACTGCCATGATATATTTTGCTGTTGTGTATGCTGTCAGTATGCAGAATTCAGATCCAAGATTAGAATGCAATAAAATCGTGGGCTAGAGAAACGGAATGCTTTATCTTTTTCACACACTGAGTCTGAACACTATCTTCTTTGGTGACTGAAATCAGAAACACTGCAAAATGTTAGTGAAAGTCATGTGTAGTTCTTTGGTCACTGGAAGAAATAACAGCATACTCCGAACAACTTGCCATTTTTACAGGATAGTAATAAATTTAGGGGGAAATTCTAAAACTGTCGCCTAAACTTAGGCGTTGGTAGGCGCCCTACCGGCACCTATGTTAATTGAAGAACACCGTTAGAAATGGCAACAAACAGCGAGATTGAAGCGCCTACTGGTGCCTAAATAAAAGGTGCCATAATTGCACCTAGGTAAGACGTTAGGCCTCTGAATGCCAAAGTAGGCATGGCCAATGCCAGAAGTGGCGTTAGGCAGCATAAAGCACCTGCTTAGGCACGATTCACGCAAAGATAGGCACCAGAAATGTAGGCCTATCTTTCCCGTAGACGTGATTCTTAAACCAGCGCTGATGTGTGACTGGCTCATGATCGGCGGCCACTGATATCAAGGCCGGTTATAGAATCCAGCCCTTAATTGATTTCAAGCTATTAGTTCTATATTATAAATCTAAAAATATTTTAATACTGTGCTGACTCGTATGTTTTGTTTAGTAAGATATTTTAGCTTCTACAGCATCTCCTTCTTGTAATTATGTCAAAATATTTGCCCGTTTAGAGATGTTCTGGATAGCGTATTTTACTATTCAGCTGAATACGAATACCAAATTTGAATAATCGGCATTGAACTTTTACATAACAAATAATAAAAGAAGCAACATGAAATCAGAGATCACGTGTTTATTTCAGTAGGATTCACATTCAAATTTAAATCACTATTTGGCCAAATATGAATAATGTATTCAGGGCAGAATCTAATACAAATATTCTGTACAGCCCTAGTTGTCACTGGAATCTTCACAGGCTATGCTGTCTTCTAATGGACCAACACAAACGACTTTTAAGGCACATTTGTCCTTTCTTCAGATGTCATCTGTTTTGTTACTCTCTTAAAAAGTGTCAGAACCTATAAAGACTCCAGTTTTCTTCAGCAGGGCCAGTACTGAAGTATGTGCTCATAAAGTAGTGTCCTGTTTGAATGAAAAATATAACTCTATATAAAGATTATTTCTGTAAATGGACTTAGGGATCCTATTATTAAAACACACTAGTGTTTCAGTGTATGTTAAGTGCCATGCAGCCCATAGGAATACAGTGGGCTGCACTGTCTTTAACAAATGCTAATTGTTAGTGTATGCTAAATTTGTTCTTGCAGCTTAGTAAAATGACCCCTTATATTCCACCTATTTTGGATAATCTGCCGTTCTAAGCTATTTGCAATGAAAATTACATGTGGAGCAGTATTATAGAAAGGACAAACAAGGTGGCATTGAAGAGGAGAGAGTGGCGCAATGGTGAAAGCTACAGCCTTAGCACTCTGAGGTTGTGAGTTCAAACCCACGCTGCTCCTTGTGACCCTGGGCAAGTCACCTAATTCCCCCAGGTACATTAGATAGATTGTGAACCCACCAGGACAAACGTTGAAAAATGCTTGAGCGTTCTGAGCTCCCTGGGGAGAACGGTATAGAAAAATAAATAAATAAATATCCAGGTCAGGATGTCTCAAGTTCTGCTATTATTTTAGAATTAGATCTGCCAATATAGTCTGTTCTAAAATGCATCTAGGAATAGACATGCATGTGCCAGTTACGTACATGCAGCCAGAGCATCTGTTTCTCCGGCATCAACGGCCATATTGTCAGAGGTCTCAACACAGCAACATAAATAAATATATACTGCTTTTACAAACATACATGTTTATTTGCCTGCACATACACATGTATGTTAGACATTTTTAAAATATACATGTCAATATTACCGAAGCTAATATAGAGCGCAGTATCCTTTATCAATATCACTTGGTAGGGTGGGGGGACAAGAAACACTGAGGGATTAAGGAAGTGAATCTCTGGTGGCGTGCGTCACAAAAGAAGCACTTTGCAAAAACCTAGGGCTCCTTTTACTAAGCGTTTTTAGTGCACGCAGGAAATTACCGTGCACTACTCTTCTAGAACCAACACCGGCTCAATGCTGGCATTAAGGTCCACGCATTAAATTTCTAACGCGGCTTAGTAAAAGGAGCCCCTAGAGTTCTAGGGGAGCAGGTGTAAATCCCAACATTGACGTTTTTCTACATAGATATTGCATTCCCCGTTTGAAATGGGTATTATACATCTGTTTTATGGTCTGCTGCCAAGCATGCCTAGACCATACCCCTGTGCCATATGCATGTTTTGATGATCCTGGATATATAAAATGAAAATAACATGAAATATTAAATCAACAGTAGATTGAACAAACAAACCAACATTAAAAAAAAAAATAGAATGCTGATTACATCAGGAAAGAGGCTGAATAGTCCATTCTATTTTTTTTTTTTTTTTATCCTCGGAGCTTTGAAAGAAAAAAAGGTTTTCCGCTTTTTCTTAAAGATTGAAATATTTAACTCAGAGCAAATTTCATAAGGAAACTTGTTCCACAACTCTAGAGCTACAATAGGAAAACTTTGGGCTCCTTTTTACTAAGTTGTGGTAGCGTTCTTTTTAGCGCACGCAGAATATTAGCGCGCGCTAAGCCCGCGCTACATGGCTAGAACTAACGCCAGCTCAGTGGTGGCGTTGGCGTCTAGTGCGCGGCAATGTAGCACGCGCTTAAACCGCTAGCGCAGCTTAGTCAAAGGAGCCCTTTGTATCCACAACAATTTGAGCACATAGCACCCCTTTTCATAATGATCAACAGGCACCCCTTACTGGAGCTCAGTCTATCATATAAGTCAGACAATTTGTATGCAAGTTCTTATTTTGAATTTATTCTTTAACAGTAGTATGAGTAACTCTGGAGCACAGAAGTACTACTCAAGGTTAAATAAAACAATATCACCATTGTGGCCAGTTCATTGAACATTGAATAAACAGCACTAGAGTCAAATTGTTGTTTTGCTTTATTAAATGTATGCACTGCCCAAATTATGTTCTAGAGGCAGACTTACTGCCTGTCTGCAGGCTGTTAGGTTTTTAATCATTCATTGCATTCTCCTAGCTGCATCTTTGCAGTAAAGCATACCTTTCAGTCTTAATTACTTCAAATGTCATTAAACTGAATCTGTTTAATTAAGAAATAATGGTGATCAGTCTTGGCAGGTCTGACTGGCCAGCACTGAAAACCCTAGTGTAATGCATCAGTGCATGTATGTGTGCATGCGCGTGCACAAGTGCTTGTGTGTGTTTGGGAGTTAGATAGATTCCCTACCTGGAAATGGCTTGCTATTATTAGATGTTCAGTTACCAGGGGTTATGCAAGACAATTGAAGCTCTGTGTTTTTAACAGAGACATGATTCATACTACTTGTAGTAACAGTAACCACCTCCAAACAAGACAGAAACCAGACACAGACAAAGGCTGGGGAAATCAATGCAGTCTGAGCACAGCCGTTCTCCAGATGCTGGCATCAGCCTCGCCAGCTGAGCACTTAGGTTTTCAGAAATGGAGGTTGCTATGAATTCTGGGTGTCTTGAAGCTTCCCTAGTTACAGAGAGGATGATGTTTGGTTTTAAAAACCTTTTGAAAGAACTGCCACAGTACCATGATATATTAAGCCAGCCTTCACTGCCATATCACTCTGTGTAGAATCTCTTGTACTTTGAGAGAGACAAAATTATAGTACAAGTAAATCTGAACGTTCTTGTTCACTGTTCAAGCTACTTCTAGAATTGGCTGAAACTTACAGAGCTACTGGATATTCCCCCTTAGCCAGCACACATGTTCCTTTGGGGGAAATTTTATAATGCATTCCCTGTATGTCAAAAGCATGTTTTTAATGCATAAACCAAAACTGTATATAAGTACACGTGTATTTAAAAAGTAGGTGCCCCAGAAGATCTGTGCATTGGCATTCCGGCGGGTATAGTTTTGGCAGAGTTGTGATACATGTGCAAATTTGATGAAATATAATACGTATGCACATATGTTTATTGTTTTAAAACATACAGAATTTATACTGCACATCTCAAATTCTGTACATGAATCTAGACGCCTTCATATACTACTGCTAATTTTTTCTGTAGCGCTGCCAGATGCACACAGCGCTGTACATTATATATTGTGACCTTTCCATGTACAAATGTATAGAATATGAGTGTATAATGGCACATAAACACTATTTTATAACAATGCACCTATCTTACATAGTGAGACATACACATGGGCAGGATATGTGTGAGCTGTATTTTAAGTGCCTACACTTAGGCAAGTTTCAAGTTTATTATTTTTTTATATACTGCCTATCATTGTGTCTAGGTGGTTTACAATAGAGAGTTGCGCGGGGACAGAAATCCAACCCATCCCCGCCAAAATCCCCTCCATCCTCGCCTGTCCCCACAAGGAATCCCCCCATCCCCGCGAGGAATCCCCTCAGTCCCCGCCCGTCCCCCCATAAAAGTTACCTGTCCTCATAAAAAGCAGCAATTACTTCAGAAAGTTTAGATTTTTTTTTTAAAGTCTTAGCTTATTTAAACCAACAATAAAACACAATCATTTTTTAACACCCCCCTCCTCTCTCTATAAAAAAATATTTTTAGTAATAATCCATGAGTCACAAAGCAAGGGTGCACCTAGGAAAAGGAAGCATCAGAAACACTGCAGTGAGCATTAGAACATCAATATACCCATTGTTAAACCGAAGCCAGATTAATACAGATCGATCCTGCACAGTCAACGCTAAAAGAAAACAGTCTTTTTCATACATACAGAACACAATCTCCCTACCCCTCACACTGGCCCACTTGCTTCCTTATCACCATCACCACACTCTCCCTACCCCTAATCCTGGCAGGCCTGCCTGGCTGTCACCATTATCTCTGTACCCCTTATTCCTGTTCCTGATTCTCTCCCTTCCCCTTTACCAATCCTGCCACTTCACTCTCCCTACCTCTCTCTCTGCCCAAGGTGAAAGGCTATCACCTTGGCTGGACTGTCTGCCATTTTATTCTCTAGCCACCTGTTATCCCATGCTCCATGTCACCATTGCCTCAATCTCCCTACTTCTCTTGATGGTTGTCACCTGTCCCTTTTGCTAGTTCTCATATTAACCATACTGCCTGCTTACTTGTCTCTGCTATCTTGTGCCACCCCTTCCTCTCCCTGCCACCTCACTCTCTCCCTTCATGCTAGCTCTCTTTCTTCTCTTCACCCTGGCCTGCCTGTCACTTCCCTCTCCCTTTCCCTCTAGCTGTCCCCCACAATCCCAAGCCCACCCCTGCCTAACCTGTGGGCCAAATTGACTCTCCTCTGTTTCTTCCTCCACCTGTCATATGCATGCCAAGTCCCAGCATCCGCCATGCCTTTCCCCCTCCCTCACTAACCTGACCTCAGCAGCTCCAGCCAAGTGGTTTGGCAGGGGGAGAAGGCCCTCTCCCAGCCAGCCACTCCAGTGCCCAGGAGCTGCAGCCACCTTCACCATGGCAGCGGGGAGCTGTGGAGGGGGAGGTGCAGGGTTCTGGGCTGGCCCGCCCCCCCACTCCCTGAGGTCCTTCCCTTCTCCAAACCCAGTGCCCACACTTACCCTACGCAACTTTGGCCAGTTCGGGTGGGGGCAGGGCAGAACGCAGCTGGGAGCCAGAGATCTATCCCGCTCCTCGCTTGGGCGGCTGCACACAGCAGCGTCTTAGATGCGCACGAAAAGGCAATGAAAAGTGAAGCGCCACAGCTTCCCAGAAGCAGCAACTCAGCCGCCAGCTCTCCCTCCTCTGGAGCTCATCACGTAGGCAGTAAGCTCAGCACAGGCACACATTGGTTCAGCTGCAGCACAACAGGCCAATCACAAACAACCTTAGAACTCTGAGGTCGTTTGTGATTGGCCCAGAGTTCTAAGGTCGTTTGTGATTGACCTGTTGTGCTGCAGCTGAAGCAATATGTGCCTGTGCTGAGCTTATGTGCTGAGCTCCATGCCTACGTGACAGAGACTGTTGCTGCAGATTCATCTGGAGTTCAGCACAGCGCCGGACTGGAAATTAGGTAGGCCTCGAGTTGGGATAGGAACCCCAGTTCCATCCCTGTGGGAATCCAGTCGGCCTGGGAGGGGTCCCTATGGAAGTCCCGTTGACCTAGAGGGGATCCCAGCGGGATTCCCACGATCCCCATTCCCATGCAGACCTCTACTTTACAATAAATTTAATAAAAACATAACTGATAAAACAGGGGATTAAAAGATAACATTATTACTGGGACACACAGACAATTTTCCAACTCTTGCTCTCATTCTGATAAATTCCACCCAACACCACCTACATTGGAGGGTGTGGCTTTTCCCCTCTTTGCATGACATATGGGGCGATCAATTCAGGATCAACCACAGATTCTTCCAGGGGCTGATCAATGCGGTATTCATGCTGATGCTACAGATGTTGCCCAATTTTCTTCCCACTGCGCTGGGGGATGGGGATCTCTGAGTGATGGGCAGGCAGTGGTTCTGTGAAGAAGTATGGGTGCAACAAGGCCTATGTGGCCCAGATCCTCTGTTTGGATGGGCACACTAGGCCAGTGCTATATGGCGTATAAATGTTAGGTGCACTGATATCAAGTTACATTAGTATTCTATATTGGAACCTGGCTATGAGTCTTTGGGGAGCCTAAATAGAGGTGCCAATTTACAGAATTTCTGCCACAATACATAAACAGTACATAAAGTCAGTAAGCAGAGTAAAGGAAAATCTTTCAATGTGATCTGAATAAATTAAAACTAAAGCATACTTCCATTGCACTTGAAAGAGACATTTACTTTGGACATGATTACTTAAATTGGAAGGTTCAAACATTCTGTTTAAACCTTTTAGGTCAATACATGATCTTAATTCTTTAGTATATAGGGGCCTGCTATGGGCCAGGTGCGATTCCTCATTGAAGGTAATTCAGCATATCAAACTGAAGGAACTGAAAGAAGAATGTGATCATGGGATCACAAAGACTCAAAAGGAATATATTCCTTCCAGGGGAACAGCAATGAAATAAGACAATCACACTATGGAGGTTTAAAAATCAGCAGCTGCTGATCGCATGTCAATCACACGACGGCATCGTATAGAGAATCATGCCTCCGGGAAATACAGGGGCCGGAATTGTAGGCCAGGGTTTTCTGAGCCTATATCTCTGGTGCCTATCTTTGTTGTGAATTGTGCCTACGTAATAGTGCTGCCCGATTCAGGAAAAAAAATTTCAATTCGATTCAGCCTATTGAATTGGTTTTTCGATTCGATTCGATTTTCCTGCCCAATTGGGTGGTTGGTTTTTTGTTTTTTTTTCAAACATCCTGGTGCGTTTATTTTATAGCCTCTTCACCCCCTTTGTCTTCTCCTAACCACACTGGCGCTGTGGTGTAAACAACATAAACAAACAAAAAAGACTTTTCCTCTCTCTGTTAAATCCTAGCTCACGTTTGCGGTCTAACACCAGCTCTGGCAGGATACACGTTTCAAATCTGACATATTGTAATCACAAAACAGAAAATGAAATTCGTTTTTCTATCTTTTGTTGTCTGATCATTATTCAAATCATGTTGGTCCTAGGCTCTGGTTGTCTTCTGATAACTTGCTTGTCAGAGTCTCCTTCTTTCTTCTTTCTCTGTGCCAACCATCCCTGTCCTCCCCTTCCATTTCCCTTCCCTGCCCAGGAGGTCTGGCATCTTTCCTTTTTTTCGTCTCCCTCCACAGATCCACCTTTTTTTAACTACCCTTTCATCCAGCATCTATCCCCCCTTCCCCACCACCCCAGGGTCCATCATCTCTCCCTTTCTGTAACTTTCATCCCTAAATCCCATGGTCCATCATCTCTCTCCCTCTCCTCTATTTTCGGACCCATTATTTCTTCCCCCCCAAAGTCTGGCATATGCATGTCTCTTTGAACCCCCTTCCCTCCCTCCCTCTGTGTACTGAAGGCCTGTCCCCCCCTTAAAGGCCTGCATCCCACCCCTAAATGCCTGTCCCCCCCCTTGAAGGCTTGCATCCCACCCCTGAAGGCCTGCCTGTCCCACTTAAAGGCCTGTCCCCCCCCCCGAAGGCCTGTCCCCCCCTTGAAGGCCTGCATCCCCCCGAAGGCCTGTCTTCCCCCTTGAAGGACTGTCCGCCCCTGAAGGCCTGCCCACCCAGAGGGACTGCTCGCTCCACCCCCCACCCCGAAGGACTGCTCATCCCCCTGGCCTCCCCACACAGGCATTTACCTTAACGAAGTAGGCTGCAGCAAGATCGCGATGCCAGTGATCTTTAAGTTTGCACTGCTTCGGAGCTGTTTCCTCCACCGCGGTCCCGCCCTTCTTCTGACGTCAGAGAATCTTGGAGAGAGAGAGACCAAAAGGCCTTGAGCATGCGCAAATGCTCAAGGCCCAGCCCAGCCAAGAGGGAGGATCTTCGGGCCTGTGCGTTGGTGCTGGTGCCAAATCGGGTTAAGGGATGCTATTTGGGTGCTCGGTGGGGGATGTAGGATCGTGGGGGGATGCCGGATCGCGGGGGGGGGGAAGGGGGCTATGAAGCAGTGCCTGTGGCCTCGAGGTGGGGGAATGTAGCAGCGGCGGTGGCCTCGAGGGGGGGGAACGTATCAAGCAAGTTTCCATTCATTCCTATGGGGAAACTCGCTTTGATATACGAGCAATTTGGTTTATGAGTATACTTCTGGAATGAATTATGCTCGTAAACCAAGGTTCCACTGTATATATATATATATATATTTTTTTTTAAATCCTCTATCTGGACATCTAGGATATTGGGACACGCAGATCGTCAGGACGTCTATATTTATACCACATTTTTGAACAAAATTTTGTCATAGTCCCAAATGGCCAGTACAAGATCATTTGGACGTGGAAGGGGCCACTCTTGTAATGGACTGGACTCCCAGACATTGTAACAGAGCAGTAGGGCACTGCTGTGAATTTCACAAAAAAGATGTCAGATAAACATTTCACCAGAACCCCCTTATAGGTTACGGTGAGCCCCCCCAAAACCCACAATACCTACCTGTCTACAACCCCAATAGCCCTTATGGCTGCAGGTGGCACCTATATGGCAATAGAGTAAGGTTTTGGGGTTTTTGGGTGGGCACACATTTTCCACCATAAATTTAGTGTTTAGAGTGGCTTCTCTCTATGGTTCATTAGCCCACCCACCAGGCTACTTAAGACACCTGTGTGCAGCTCTACTAGGATGCCCCATACCAGATGCTGCTGTTTTAGAGACAGGTATGTACCTTTTTGTTCAAATTTTTGTGAAGGGGTCAGTGAGCACTGGGGGAGTGTGGGGGTGTCTTACCTTGGTGTGTGCAGTGGTCTGCACCTAAACCCTTCTAAAACAGGTATAGTTCCAAACGTATAAGTTCCGTCCAGAATGTCTTGCAAAATGTTTAATTATAGCTGCAAGACGTCCATGTCTAGCACACCCATAACATGCCTCCACTACACGCATCTCATGCTCTGAACATACAGAGGCTGGGATATCTTGCTAGATGTACAAAAAGACAAGTTTGATTATCGGCACTTGAACATCCTGGCAATTAGGATGTCCAAGTGCTGATTTAGGATGCTTTTTGGACTTTTAGGGGGGGGGGTTATTATGGGCCCCTTAGCTTGTTTTTCAGGGGAATAAAGCTTATAAAACAAGGCAAACTGCCCTTAAGTAAACTTTACGTATTCCTATTTTAGGATACCCTCTTTTCAAGAAGTGTTTCTGCAATCCTCTTGATTCTTTTTGAAAATCCTCCATAGATGAATATATGCATCTCAGCTGTAAAAACTGACTGATAGATAAATTATATTTCAAAGCATATGGATGAAAGCTATGAAACTTCAATAGAGTGTTTCTTTCAGCTGAACTTTAGAACAATGTAGTGTGAATTTTGCATTAGATTTAATCACTGTAAGATCCCCCCAAAAAACTCCACTTGATGATAAGTGTGGATTTCCTTGTTCAATTTGTTTAACAATAAAATATTCATAGGAGCAATGGCCCTGATTCCATAAAAGGCGCCTACAATGAGGCACCTAGATCAGTGTGCCTAGCCTATATAGGCACTTAACTTAATTTTTTTAATAGGCTTAATCAGGATTGATAATTGAAAACACCATTAAAAATAAAAAAAACTATTTTAAAGAGTCTTTATGTCCAGTACCCTGGACTTATCATTATTGCCTGAATTATAAGATGGAATTATCAAATTTGGATGATAAAGATACATCTTATTCTTATAAGCAATAGGTACAGAGATGATCCGGGGCAGTCTTGCAAGATTGCCACGGGAACTCACAGTAGCCATTTCAAACAGCAAATTTGCACAGGGCAGGAGCGTTGGAGTGTAGGCTGTGGATGGGTCCAGGGGGTGGAGCAGAGCAGGCTGGGAAAGGATGCAGTGAAAGGTCTGCTTACTGCTAGACCACCAGGGTTTAAGGTAGGCCCACGGGAGGCCTGCAATGGCTGTGACTGCTAGGCTGTGGCTGTGGCTGTTAGGCTGAGGCAGGGGCAGCCAGGCTAGGGCTGAGTGAGGCTGAGGCTGCCAGGTTGGGATGAGTCAGGATAGGACACTTCAAAGAAGGTAAGATTATTGGAGGGGGGAGGAGAAAGGGCATTACCGTACATGAATATAAGCCCTCAGTTTATATTCGAGTTAACCTTTTTTCCTCAATTTTTGAAGACAAAGGTTACCTCAGTTTATATTTGAGTATATACAGTAATCAAAAAAAAAGTATTAGTCCAATGGTATTATTTTATTTTCCCATTTTTTGTTTTATTTTTATTTGTTAATTTGTAAAGTGGTAATTGTTATTCATCATTTTTTTCAAATTTACATCTATCTTTATATTTCTATTTTGCACAGTATTAGGAGATGTGCGTCACTGTTTCTGTGGTGTTGCAGTGTATTTACAATCTGGCTTCTTGGCAGTTCAACTTAACTTTTGTCTACAAATTTCTATTTTTAATTTGTGATTACTTATTCCATTCTGGGTGAGGTTGTATTTATGTTGTGTGTGTTTGAAAAAGACATAGGGCCTCTTCTATCAAACTGCGCTAGCAGTTTAAGGCGCAGTGAACCGCGCTGAATGGCCTGTGCTGCTCCCGACGCTCATAGAGTTCCTATGAGCGTCGGGAGCAGTGTGGGCCATTCAGCGTGGCTCTCTGCGCTAAAAACTGCTAGCACAGTTTGATAGAAGAGGCCCATAGTTTTCTGTTAGTATTGACTGTATATTGAATTTATTTTTCTTAGAGAGTCATTTAACAGGTGCATTCTAATTACAGAGGAGATTAGTGGTGTATTAACATAAAATCTTCCTTTCTGCTCTGAGTGGAGAAATGCGAGGAAAAAATTAAGACTGCGGGGATGGGGATGAAAAATGGGGTTACAAAGTGTGCTTCATTGTGGGGATGGGATGGGGAAGGGAGGAATAAATCTGTTGGCCATGAGCAAAATGCTAACTGCTACCAGCTAAATATTGACCCCAGGGTTAATGATGTCATGATGTATTTAAGCTGAATGGCATTCATTTACTAGTGATGTCATTTTGATGCGCATATATATATATGTCACAAAACTTTTCTATACATTTCTGAAAAACTATGCAGTATAGAAAACTTTTGATGTCATTTTGTGATCAGCATCCAAAAACAAAAATATCCAGTCTCATTATGGAAACAAAATTGTTGTTGTCCAGTGTTTTCAGTTTATTTATACTAATGAATTTAATCCTTTGGACCTCTTTTCTTTGCATTCATGTTTTAATAATATCACCACTTGGGGCCGATATTCAGCACTATTTATCTGGCCAGGAACGGCTCCCAGCCGGTTAAATGGCACATAGCCAACTATCTGATGACATTCAGCAGGAGAAAGCCAGCTATCTCCCACTTAATATCCAGGTCGGCAGATTGGTTGGTGACCAGCTATGTCGCACGACATAGCCAGTCACTACCAATATTCAGCGGTTTGCCAGCTAAGTTCAGCAGATAAAAAGTAGATCTGTCTTTGGCCACCAGGACTTAACCAGTCAGCTGCTGAATATCAGCATAGGCAGCTATGTCTCAGCCAGCTAAATCTAAACCAGAAATACAAAGCTAGTCACCAGATACTGTACCAGCATTGAATTTCTGGTTTCGCCAAAGACTGCGAGTGACAGCCAGCTATCTTCTGTGGTTTGAATATTGGCCAGGCTGTTTTGAAATGACACAAAAAAAGTGGATTATAGGCAACACTGTTAAACCCACTTCATCTTTTTATTTGGCATGAATTACAGATGCACTTCCATTTCCTTCCAAGGGATGAGTGGTAGGATTCTATAGTATACTTCATTAGTATTGTTTATGAACTTCTCTAAAAATTTGTCCAATCGCCTTTCGTATGAAGAAAGATTAAAAAAGGTTAGGGCTTTTCAGCTTGGAAAAGAGATGACTAAGGAGAGATATGATTGAAGTCTACAGAATCCTGAGTGATGTGGAACGGGTACAAGTGGATCAATTTTTTTTTTTACTCCATCAAAAATTACAAAGACTAGGAGACAGTCAATGAAGTTACAGGGAAATACTTTTAAAACCAATAGGAGGAAATTTTTTTTCCCCCTCAGAGAATAGTTAAGTTCTGGAATGCATTGCTAGAGGTTGTGGTAAGAGCAGTTAGTGATTTTAAGAAAAGTTTGGACAATATTCGTCTGTTATTAAGACAAACATAGGGGAAGCCACTGTTTGCTTTGGATCAGTATCATTAATGTTGCTACTTTTGGGGGGTTTACCAGGAACTAGTGACCTAGGCTACTGGGCTAGATGGATGATTTGTCTGATTCAGTAAGGCTATTCTTATGTTGGTAACAAAATTCTCATGCACGAATACAGGATGTCTGGGGGGGTACTTGGAGAGACCTCCCAGGAAAGACTTAGGAGTTCTGATCGACAAGTCAATGAAGCCGTCTGCGCAATGCGCAGCAGCAGCGAAAAGGGCGAACAGAATGCTAGGAATGGTTAAGAAGGGGATCACAAATAGATCGGAGAATGTTATCATGCCGCTGTACCGGGTCATGGTGCGCCCTCACCTGGAGTACTGCATCCAGCACTGGTCGCCATACATGAAGAAGGACATGGTACTACTCGAAAGGGTCCAGAGAAGAGCGACTAAAATGGTTAAGGGGCTGGAGGAGTTGCCGTGAGTTACAGTGAGAGATTGGAGAAACTGGGCCTCTTCTCCCTTGAAAAGAGGAGGCTGAGAGGAGACATGATCGAAACATTCAAATACTGAAGGGAATAGGCTTAGTAGATAAAGACAGATTGTTCACCCTCTCCAAGGTAGGGAGAATGAGAGGGCACTCTCTAAAGTTGAAAGGGGACAGATTCCATACAAACGTAAGGAGGTTCTTCTTCACCCAGAGAATGGTGGAAAACTGGAACGCTCTTCCGGAGTCTGTTATAGGGGAAAAACACCCTCCAGGGATTCAAGACAAAGTTGGACAAGTTCCTGCTAAACTGGAACGTATGCAAGTGAGGCTGGACTCATTTATAGCACTGGTCTTTGGTCTGAGGGCCGCGGCATGAGCGGACTGCTGGGCACAGTGGACCACTGGTCCGACCCAGCAGCAGCAATTCTTTTGTTCTTATGTTATGTTCTTTTGTCATTTTAAACCCATCCATATCTTGACTACATTCTCCAGCAACACATTCTATAACTTGATTGTTTTTTGAATGAAAAAATATTTCTTATTCATTTGTTTTAATTCTGCTGCTTGTTAGTTTCATGGAGTATACTCTAGTCCTCTTCACTATTCTCACTAGCAGTCTTTGTTACAGTTTTAGGCTGTTATAGTGATCCCATGTTAACCTTTGATTCCAAGACATGCTCCATTGTTAGGTCATGTTTTGCCGTTGCCTTGCCTGCTCCATTAATTTCTGATTGAATCAGAATAGACTAAAGACTGATATTTATGCCGTGAAGGGCAATTTTTTAACTTAGATGTTCAGAGCATACGCCCATTTGCATGAGTAAGTGCCAGGAAAAATCTCAATTACATGTGTGAGTGTCCTAAGTACTATTCTATAAGGGTGCACAAATATTACAGTGCATATCTGCAGAGGGGGAATACATGTGAGTGAAGCATAAGCAAGACATGGATGGGGGCTCTAAGTTACACATGTGGCTTACAGAATGCTGTAATTTAGGCATGTCCTTGCAGGTCTATCACTGGTATAACTGCATGTACCTACATGTAAGATGTAGCAATACCAGGTTATGCTAGTATTTTATAAGAGAATCTGGGTGCCCAGATGCTGTTATAGTATAGGCACTCCAGGAAAACAGGAGAAGCCAACTTCCCAGAACTTAGAAAGCAGAAATTAAACAGTGAAAGGAGACTCTTGGTGTTCAATACCTTTTATTATATCACAAGACTCTATAGTATGCTCGACTACCTGAATAAATTCATGTAAACCGTTCTGAGCTCTCCTGGGAGAACGGTATAGAAAATTGAATAAATAAATAAAGTATAGGCACTCACCAGGCTGTATTGGGGTACCTAAAAAAAGGTGTAAAGTTATAAAATTGTCACCTTCACCCCTCCCCCCAAACACACCACACACACAATATTCAACTGGTGGTGGTAGTCAGCATTTTTTAAGCACCAACTATTGTTGGCCTGAATATTCAATGCTAGACCATCGTGCCCAGAAGTCCGTTCACGCGGCAGCCCTTAGGTCAAAAACCAGTGCCTTAACTAAGACTAGCCTTACCTGCATATGTTTTGGTTCAGCAGGAACTTGTCTAACTTTATCTTGAATCCCTGGAGGGTGTTTTCTCCTATAACAGCCTCCGGAAGAGCGTTCCAGTTTTCCACCACTCTCTGGGTAAAGAAGAACTTCCTTACATTTGTACGGCATCTATCCCCTTTTAACGTTAGAGAGTGCCCTCTCGTTCTCCCTACTTTGGAGAAGGTAAACATCCTGTCTTTATCTACTAAGTCTATTCCCTTCAGTATTTTGAACGTTTTGATCATGTCCCCTCTCAGTCTCCTCTTTTCAAGGGAGAAGAGGCCCAGTTTCTCTAATCTCTCATTGTATGGTAACTCTTCCAGCCCCTTAACCATTTTTAGTCGCTCTTCTCTGGACCCTTTTGAGCAGTACCGTGTCCTTCATCATGTATGGTGACCTTTGCTGGACTCAGTATTCCAGGTGGGGGTATACCATGGCCTGGTACAGTGACATGATAACCTTCTCCGATCTATTCGTGATCCCCTTCTTAATCATTCCTAGCATTCTGTTTGCCCTTTTCGTAGCCGCTGCGCATTGCGTGGACGGCTTCATCGACTTGCAGACCAGTACTCCCAAGTCTCTTTCCTGGGGGGGTCTCTCCGAGTACCGCACCAGACATCCTGTGTTCGTGTATAAGATTTTTGTTACCGACATGCATCACCTTACACTTATCCATGTTAAACCTCATTTGCCATGTCGCAGCCCATTTCTTGAGCGTGTTTATGTCAAGTTGCAGGTCTTCACAATCCTTCTGCGTCTTCACTATTCTGAATAACTTCTTATCGTCCGCAAATTTAATCACTTCGCTTGTCGTACCAATTTCCAGGTCGTTTATAAATATGTTGAAGAGCATGGGTCCAAGCACCAAACCCTGCAGCACTCCACTCATGACACTTTTCAAGTCTCAGTATTGTCCATTTACCCCCACTCTCTGTTTCCTATCCAGCAACCAGTTTTTAATCCACATGAGTATTTTATGCTATCTTGGCATGAGATGACTGTTAGCTGGTATGCAGGTCCTAGCTGAATGTTGGCTACATAAAGGATATTAAACTACCCCTCCTGCCCCACCAAAATGCCCAAACCCCTTCTCCTAGCTCCTCCTCAAAGAACAGAAACTCCTTCTTGGACTTCCTTCCAAATCCCAGTATTTCTACCTAGCCTACCTTAACTTCAGTGGTCATCTAGTATGTAAGCAGGGCAGGAGTGAACCCTATTCATCTCCTACCCCTTGTTGCTTCTGCTTATAAATTATGGCCACAACCTCTAGGGGCAACCTCTAGCAGTAGTAACATGAGACTACTGCTAAAGGCGTGGCTGCTATTTTTAAGCAAGAGACAGGAGCAGGAGCAAGTGGAGTTCATTCTTGCTTTATCCTGAACCACCAATGTTTGTCAAGGTAGGTCTGGAGGGTGCTTACTGGGACTTGGAGGGCATCCAGGAGGGAAGTCGGGGGGGGGGGGAGACAGAAGAAAGAATCAGATTTGGGGGAGAAGCGACATTCCCTTCTCCTCCCCTCCACGCACCTTTCCAGAATCCTCCTCCCTCCTTCCCCCTAGCAGGATCCTGTGCTTGCTCACCTGGTGCTTTTGTAACTCTTCAGCCGTCATCAGCATCAGTGAACTAAACACGCTGCCTTAGGCAACCCAGAAGCTTTCTTTCTTTAGAGAAATAGCTTCCAGGTTGCCAAAGGCAGCGTGTTTAGTTCACTGACTCTGACAATGGCTGAAGGGTTATAGCAGCACCGGGTGAGCAAGAACAGGATCATAGGGGAGGGGGGTTTAAGAAAGATGCTGGACTGCAGGAATGGTGAGATCTCCAGGGGAAGAAAGGGAAGAGGCAGATAGAGATACCAGACCACGGGAGGAGGGGAAGGGAAGGAGAGAGATGTCAGACCACTGGATGGGGAAGGGAGTAGGGGAAAGAAGAGAGAGATGTCAGACCAGGGAAAGAAAGAAGGGAAATACAGAGAGATGCCAGCGGGTTAACTGATGCTCAATTCCCTGAAGAAGCTCGATTGCGAAACAGGGAGCCCTGTTGGATATTGTGGAAATATTATGCCAGCGGTGATGAATGTTTAGCTGCTGTGCTTTATGCTTATGCTCCACTGTGCGGGTTTTTCCTGCTTCCACATCTCAGCACAACGTTAAAGAACATTTAGAATACTACATTTTCAAATAAGTGATGATATTTAAGGAGTGGATATTTATAGTATAATTCCACTTATCTTGGAGTTTTTGACCGAGGATGTGTCTGCTGGTCTCAGAGTTGTGATTTTGAGATTGGCTTGTCTATGTGGGATGTTTTTTTAGAAACCCATATTAGACACTGAGGTCTTTTCTCCATTTTCTCAATGTATTGATGTATGGGTGCTTGTAGTGCTGTATATTATTGATGTTGTTTTTGGATACGTGGAAGGGCATAATCAAAAGGGACGTCTACGTCCGTTTACGTCCATCTCAAAAGTCGTCCAAAGTTAAAAAGAGCCTAAGACACATTTTCGAAAGAGACGTCCAACTTTTTTGTACTTTTGAAAATCGTCTAATTATACGTCCTGCCGATCTGATCATCCAAGCCGCTATATCGTCCATCTTTATACCACATTTCCGTCCAACTTTCTGCCAAGTCTAAAATGCCTAGAACAAGCCCTGTTGGACGTGGGAGGGGTCTGCAAAGTGATGGATTGAACACCCAGACATGCCACCTAAATAGTGGGGTACTTTACAGGGGACTGCTGTGAACTTCACAAAAAGGGTACCATGGCTTCTCCTCCCTACAGCTCCCTTATAGGGCACGGTAAGCCCCCCCAAACCACCTCCAGAATCCCCTAGACCAACTTATATAACACCCCAATAGCCCTTATGGCTGCAGGAGCCACTTATATGCCAGTAAAAGGTTTGGGGGGTGTATAGGGGAGTGCACATGTTTAAGTATCAATGCAGTGATTACAGGGGCTTATGGGCATGGGTCCTCTTCTCTATGGGTCCCTAACCCACCCCCAAGATGACTTAAGCTGTCTCTGTGCTGGACGACTAGGCTTTCCTATGCCAGGCGGCCAGTTGATGATGGTCTGGAGGCTGAAATTTAAATTTGCAAATAAAATTTCTATGGGAGTGGGGGGGTTTGGTGATCACTGGAGTAGTGTGTGGGGGTCTGTGTTATGGGTTTGAAGTGCTTATCTGGTGAGTTTAGGTGGGTTTTCGTGGCTTAGACCATAAGTCACAACGTCCAAGTTCCGTCTAAGCTCTGTTGTAAAACTTTCGGTTTTACATGCTGTACGACTAAGTCTAAGCCTGCCCACGTCCCGCCCAACTCCCGCCTTCGACACGCCTTCCGAAACGCCCCGTTTAGCTTTGGACATTGAGCGGCACTATGAAGGCCTAGGTCATTTTTAAATACGTCCAAAACCCAGTTTTATTATTGGCGCTTGGACATTTTTGAGAAATGTTCATCCAAGTGCCGACTTAGGCCGGTTTTTGGATGTTTTTCTCTTTCGATTATGAGCCCCATAACGTTTTTGGTTTTTTTTACATGTCATGTTTTGCACTTCTCTCTGGAATTTCCTTCCAGCGTTGCTGCATGTAGAATTCTATTACCAAAAATTTGAATCCAGTGTTAAAATTGTTGTGTGTTTGTTTTTTAAAGCCTTTGGGGCAATGTGATGCACCAGCAGAAATTTAATCACTTGAGTTTAGACATATTATGGAGCAAGCATAAAAATCCAGTAGCAAACATGGCCATTTTCAAAATAGGAAAATGTCCATATTTTCATTTCAAAAATATCCATTTCTCAAATTTGTTTGTGTACAGTGTGTCAATCTTTTTGAACCATTTTCAAAGAAAAAAAAATCACCAAAAACAAGCCATTGAGATGTAGGAGGGCCAGAATTTATAGTAGACTGACCACACAGACATCCCAGCAGAGCAGTGGGGCACCGCCATGAACTTCATATAAAATAGTACAAGATACCCATCTCATTATATTCCTCTTATATTGTATGGTGAGCTCTCCAAAACCTACTGGACCCAACTATACACCACACCAATCTCCCTTATGTCTTCAAGTGTCACCTAAACGTAGGTAGGGTGGGATTAGATGGGAGATTCACATATTCTAGCATAAGTATTGTACTATATGGGGCTGAATCCCCATCTCTATAGTTCACTACAATGCTCACTAAGCTACTCCAGGAACCTGCTTGCTCTTCTCATAGGACTGGCAATAACATCTGAAGCTGTCATATAGGCAGGTATGTACTGTTCCAGTCCGTGACCACTGGGGAGTGTGTGTGGGGGGGGGGGGGGGCATGTCTTTATCCATCCAGTGGTCATATGGTCAGTTTGTACATCTTTTTAGCACTTGTTATTAAAACTGGCCTAACCTCAAATATCCAAACTGCCCTGATATATTCTAAAATGTTCTATTATTGCAGAAAAACATCAAAATCATCTGCCCCTTTAAGCCACTCAGTTTGAAAATGAGCCCCATAGTGGTGTCTGTTTCTCTTCTCTTTGTGCTTGGTCAATTTGTGGCTTCCACCTCAGCTAACTTTTATTCCTCCTCTTGCATTTATTTTTATCTGTTGATTTCAGAAGTTATGTAAGCCACTCTGAGGTATTTCATGAAATGTGGTATAGCAAGACATAAATAAATAAGAAGAACCCACTATGGATGCCAGAGACTCAGAAGGTGATTCATGACTTTCTCCTTCCTCTTAGGCATTTTATTCAAGCACATAGAGAGAAAGAATTATGAAATTTCAGGGCATTGAAAGAAAAGCATCAACTGGTGAAGGGGATAAATTCATTTATTATGACGAAGGGAGCTCTTTTGGATGCTCACATTAGGAGGCCAATTTTTAAAGTGAATACCATGAGTAAAAAACATTTTTATCTATGTAATGGACTTTGAAAATTTTCTACCCTCAGTACAGCAAAACAGTTTATATGATTTTCCATAAGGCATGTACTTTTATCAATATTGAGAGAAAGTGTTGAAGAAGAGATATTTAATTGGAGGGCAGGGGGAGGTAAATTCTGTGCTTTCCATCAAAATTCTACTTGTTTAAAAAGCAGGTGACAATGGCGATGCATACTTGTAGCTGATTTCCAAGATATGTATATTTGTTCTCTTTAAAAACTGGTATAAAGACTGTAGATAAAATGTGTACAGCTTTTGTCACCCTTTGAAATTCATCAGCTCCCAAAATTGTCCACCCAATCAACAGGTAATTAGGTGTCATGGATACACCGCATGGCACCTGTATTTGCAATTACTTACATATTTGTACATACATACTATTCTATAAGATAGCACCTAACTGATATAGTGCAATTACATTACATTGATATTTTCTATCCCGCCAATACCTTTCAGTTCTAGGCGGCTTACAATAAGAATTGGCCTGGGCATTCCTAGGGAGATTACAAGGTTGATAAGATATATGCACTTGGATGGAGCATGGGCATCTACTTATGCACCAAACTTATGTAATACTGTAAATCAGGATTCAATAAACCCCAGGTACCAGGTTACCATAATAAGAACACAAGAATAGCCCTACTGGGTTAGACCAATGGTCCATCAAGCCCAGTAGCCCGTTCCCACGGTGGCCAATCCAGGTCACCAGCACCCGGCCAAAACCCAAGGAGTAGCAATATTCCATGCTACCGATCCAGGGCAAGCAGTGGCTTCCCCCATATCTTTCTCAATAATAGACTATGGGGGGAAGCATCTCCTGGAGGGCGCAGTGAGAGGAGACCAGGGAGTTGTTTGTGAGCTGTTTTACCTTCTGTTCCCCCGGAGTGTCTCTCTCGATATTGCAGTGCCTATTGCTAACAGGCACTGAAACTGGACACCCACAACATCGGGTCCTGCAGCCCGGGAGATAAGAAGTGCTTCCTCCTGTGGCATATCGGGGAAGCATCTCCTGGAGGGCGCAGTGAGAGGAGACCAGGGAGTTGTTTGTGAGCTGTTTTACCTTCTGTTCCCCTGGAGTGTCTCTCCTGATATTGCAGTGCCTATTGCTAACAGGCACTGAAACTGGACACCCACAACATCGGGTCCTGCAGCCTGGGAGATAAGAAGTGCCTCCTCCTGTGGCGCGGCCACAGGGGCGTGCCCTGAGGGGCAGGAGCCCCTCGAGAGCCACTGGAGCCTCTGGAGTATGAACAGCTTTAAGTTAAGTTGAATTTAATTACCTAATTGTGCTATATGTTTGTTTCCTGATTGATATGGGGAAACGCAAGGGGAAACTTCGGGTCTCAACACCAGTTAGTATTGGACCTATGGATAAACACTTGTTGTTACCAGGTTCCATGAGGTCAGTAGATAAACCTGACTCATTTTTATGAGCTTCCCTGAGTTCTCCAGAGCGTACCCCTCCCCTCCCTCCTGATCTTCCCAGGAACTTGGAACCTACGGGTTCTCAAGGGGCTTCTTTTGAAGCCTCCGACCTCCAACAAACTGCGGAGATTGTTTTTTCACAGATGCCTCAAGTTTTTCCTGGAATAATTAATCAGTCAGAGGGGTTGGAAGAAAATCCAGAGGAAGTTACCTTAAAAGACTTGTGGACTTTGAACACGAGGATGGAGGTGATGTTAAGGAAAGTTACTAATCATGTTCAAGTTTTCTCCAATGAAGTTGTTGATAAATTGGGAAATGTAGATGCTAACATCGGGAATTTAGATCAACGTACGCTTTCTCTTGGAAAGCAGATAAAGAACTTACAGTCATCTATGGTGGCAGTAACAAAAGACTCCTTGAATATTCACTATAAGTTGGAAATGAATGAGAATCAGGTTAGATCAAGGAATCTGAGATTAGTTAATTTCCCAGTGGCTCACTTATTATCTCCTGAGATACTATTGAGAAAGTATCTCAAGGAGATATTAGGGGTCACTAATTCTGACACCATGATGTTCTCTAACTTCTTTTATATACCTCAAAAGAAAAAATTTCCAGTAGAAGGGGGAATGGATCAATTGAGTACTGTAGAAGTAGATTTAACAAAATTTCTTGAAGATTCCCAAGATTTGATCCAAACCCGGGCTACTCTTTTAATTACCTGTGTTAATGAACTAGATAAAACTTTAATGTTGAAGCTATATTTCCAGAATAGAGAGGCAAAATTCTGTGGAGATAAGGTCTTAATGTTTCCTGATGTGGCAAGGGCTACTCAATATAGGAGGAAAGCTTTTTTGGCTTTACGTCCTAAAGTTCTTGAATTGGGTGCAACGTTCTTTCTTAAATTTCCCTGTAAATGTATTTTGCATCTTCAAGATAAAGATTATGCGTTTTGGGAACCTTCCCAATTAGAACTTTTTCTTAAAGGAAGGAAACAAGACTAATTACTAGCTTTCTTTAGTGGGGGGTTTATATAAATAGCGTCCTAAGAGGTATATAGGTTACTGAAGGGGGGTAAGTCTGTTCTTTTTCTTCCTCCCTCCATACCTATTTTGTATTTCCTGTTAAGTTTATATGAATAATGAGATGTCTTCTTCCATTAGTGGGCTAGATGGATATGTGCCTAAGGGCGTAAAATTTGTTTTTTGGACAGTGTATAATTTCTTTATAATCCATATCTTATTATGTTTGAATGAATGTAATAATGTTGAAAATACTCAATAAAAAAAAATAATAATAATAATAATAGACTATGGACTCTTCCTCTTGGAACTTGTCCAAACCTTTCTTAAAACCAGCAACACTATCTGCTCTTAGCACATCTTCTGGCAACGCGTTCCAGAGTTTAACTATTCTCCGAGTGAAAAAAAATTTCCCTGTAACTTCATCGAGTGTCCCCTAGTCTTTGTAATTTTTGACAGTGTGAAAAATCGATCCACTTGTACCAGTTCTACTCCACTCAGGATTTTGTAGACTTCAATCATATCTCCCCTAAGCCATCTCTTTTCCAAGCTGAAGAGCCCTAACTGTTTTAGTCTTTCCTCATACGAGAGGAGTTCCATCCCCTTTACCATCTTGGTCGCTCTTCTTTGAACCTTTTCTAGTGCCACTATATCTTTCTTGAGATAAGGAGATCAGAATTGAATGCAATACTCCAGATGATGTCGCACCACGGAGCGATACCTGGGCATTATAATATTCTTAGTTTTGTTAATCATCCCTTTTTTAATAATTCCTAGCATCCTATTTGCTTTTTGGGCCGCCACCGCACATTGGACGGAAGGTTTCATCATATTGTCTACAACAGGGGTGCCCAAAACGTCGATCGCGATCTACCAGTCGATCGCAAAGGCAACATCGGTAGATCACAGAGCCAGTGTTCTCCCTAGCATTCCCCCGGTCACTGTCTCACCTTTAAAGTAGTTTAATTACAGCAGCCTGCAGAGCGAACGTAGCAAGCTGCTGTCAGCCTCTGTAGCACGTTCCCTCTGCTGCGGTCCCGCCCCTGACGTCAGAGGAGATGCGGGACCACAGCAGAGGGAACATGCTACAGAAGCCAATGGAAGCCTGCTACGTTCACTCTGCAGGCTGCCGTAATTAACTTTCAACTGTGGTAGTTAGGCCTAGAGGGAAGAACAGAGGCGAGAACTGACCTGACAGTCACTGTGTGTGGGAAGCAGCAGAGGTAAGGTCCCGCACATCAGGGTAAGACTGTGCTCATCGCGAGGGCATTCACCACAAGTCCAAAAATCTGGATGCCATGCCCGAAATCCAGACCACCTGAGAATCCAGATTCACCAACCCAAATCTTTTTTTCTATCAATACAGGTGCATTTCTCTCTCTCTCCGACTTCCTTATGCCACCAAAGGATTCTTTCTGTCTCCCTGTTTCCCTCCCACTTACCCTCCTTATACTGCTGTCCTCGGCTTCCTAAGTTATATAGATGCTGATATGGGACCATGAGCCTACATGCGTTGCTCCTAGGTCTGCTGGTCCCACTTTGGACACATGAAGTCTACATTATAGGGGGTGGAACCGGTAAACCTAGCAGTGATCCATATAGGATCATGGTCCCATGCCAGCGTCTTCAAAGCTATGCTTAGGAAGCCAATGACAGCGGCAAGAAGATGGTAAGTGGGAGGGAGGCAGGGAGACAGATAGAAAAGCTGGATAAGGGGAAAGGGAGACAGAGATAGATAAAGAGAGACAAATGCTGGATGAAGGAAAGAGAGACATAGGGAGAAAGAGAGATTCTGAATGAGGAAGGAGACACAGAGAGAGATACTGGATGGGGGAAAAGAAACAAAGAGAGAGAGAAAGAGAGAGATATGATAGATGGGGGAAAAGAGACAAATAGGGTGAATTTTAAAAATATTGCCCGAGAGTCCGGAAAATCCAAAAATCCAGATTGACCCAATCCCTGAGCAGTCCGGATTGTTGGATTTATACTGTACATAATGATGTGGTGTTTTGCAACTCATTATTATATATATATCCCTTGGTAACTGTTAATGTGTGTTACAGTAATATAACCATTTAACATGCATTATGATTATGATAGGGCAAACAACATGCATTATGATTGTTAATGCACTAAAAACCTCTAGCACAGCTTGATAAAAGGAGGGGTATATCTGCAGAAAACTGGATTCCATATTAGGAATTGTGGAATCCCTATGAAGAAAGGTTAAACTGGCTAAAGCTCTTCAGCTTGGAGAAAAGACTGCTGAGTGGGGGATATGAGAGATTATTTACCATTTCTAAAAGTAATGAGGATAGGGGACATGTCATAAAACTAACAGGAAGCACTATACAGATCGGGATGGTACGAACAAGTTTGGAAAGGGGGGACTTTTCTTGAAACAGCCAGAAGGCGAAACATGTCGGAATGACAGGTCCCTTCCCGATGACATTATGAGACAAGACTGACTTAAGATAAGTCAATTAAGTTATATTAATTTTAAGAATTAAGTTGAGATATTAAGGAAAACAGCACTGAGCACTTTAAATAAGTAAAATGTGAAAAAAATACATACAATGGGGTTACTGAGGAAGCCATTGCCATAACTTTGATTGGTGACCATAGAAATGCATGGCACCTAATGGCTAGTCTGAGGCCCTAAAAAAGTTTAAAAGAAAAATAAAAGAATATAAATGACATTGAGGATTAGTTAAGTTATCAATGTCTTACATTTTGACTGCGGGTGATAAAACTAATAGGAAGCATATAACAAAATAAAATGGAGAAAGTCATTTTTTTCTGAATTAAGCAGTGAAATTTGTTGCTGAAAGATGTAATCCAGGCAGTTAGACTAGCTGAGTTTACAAGGGTTTAGCCAAGTCCTTGTAGACTTGAAAAAGCTATCACTTATCTCTGGGAGTAACAAAAGAATGGATCTATTTTTATGAATCCTGATGGGTACCTGTGACCTGGATTGGCCACAGGCTGCTGGGTTCACTGGACCTTTAGTCTGACCCAGTATGACACATCTAATGTTCTTAAGTGTTATGGGCTGTACCATTTGCAATCTAATTAATGGAAGGCTTGCAATAATTTGAGCTACAGTGCAAAAACATTCAATATACTATTTCCAGTGTTGTAATGCATAGTCACGTTCAATAATCATTAAAAATGCATTATCATGCAATGGTATACTTCTGTTAAAAATATGAATTTAACACTTTCTTATAGGGCCATTGAAAAATCCAAACAGGTTTGGCTGAGAAAACAAAATAGATTCTACTACCCTAAACAAAGGCAAGGGGCATAAACTGTATGGAGTAGCAATTATAACCATAGCTATCTTACTGGGTATATTAGAAGAGCAGCTAGTTCAGTATCTTCCGTCATCTACTATGTTCCTCTAAGTCACTTTAAAGACCATGTCCAAACATGAAACAGGAGGTATACACAGATATATAACTGGGAGGGTATCAATAGAGTAGTGGTGTAGGGTATATTATTGATGGGCACAAACACGCAAGCTGAAATGGTATTTAGATATAGACCCATTGTGGGAGAACACAGTACCTAAAAATGTCAACAAGGTGCCTATTTTATTCTTATTTTATAAAGAACATAGGCCTTATAAACACCCAGAATACAGCCCCAACAGCATGCAAATTCACATGCACAAATTTACACCTTCTTCAAGGTGACATTTGTGCATGTTCTCTCTCTCTCTCTCTCTCTCTCTATATATATATATATATAATATAAGGGGCCATTTTATAACTGGACACCATAATTTAGGTTTTTACATACTATAGCAGTTGTGTGTTAAAGTTAAACTGCTACAGTTACGCACATACAAGTACTAGTATTCTATAACTGAGGTGCACAATTGGTGCTTAACCTTAACCTATCTGTTATAGAATGAGGGCAATAAAGGGCACTTCTATAACTGGGTGTGTGCAAGTGGCACTTTAATTAGAACTTGACACTATTCTATAAGGGAGCAAGTAAGTACTATACTATATCACTGCAAGGGGGTCATTCATATATATGTGTGGAGCATGGACAGGACATAGGCATGTTGCCTTCTTCCATATGCACCTTATAGAATACTATAAGTTGCACCCACTGCAAGGTGCTATTAAGCACCAACTTACAACAATCACAGACTAGATGTAAGTGGGTGTGCCTACATGTAGGCACCTTGGGGCCGATTATCAGATCATGGGAGGCAGGCCAGCTAACTCCCATGGTTGGCGTTGACTGCTGATATGCCGGACTGTTTCCAGTGACCAGTAATGAATATCCAGTTCATTTGTGGTGGTCGGCTCAAACTTAGTTGGCTAAGTTGATTTTAAGCACTGGCCAGCTAAGTTATAGCAGCCAAAGATAGAACTGTTATTTGCGCAGCCTCATTTGGCTGCTAAACTTGGCCGGTCAGTGCTTAAAATTGACATATAATTTATGATATACTGTATATGGCTAGGTTTTAACTGCTAACTATTTACAGTGGCTGGTTTTATGTTCTGCCAGCCTCTTCCAGGGAAATCCAGACAGGCTGGCTACTCCTAGGTAGGCCTGGGGAAAAGCAGATGCACCTCAGCCCACCTGTGGCCACACCACATTTTTCCTGCATTTGTGCTTTTTTGCAATTTGGTAGGTGAAGAAAAGTGCTACAAATGCTGCTAGAGAATTATGCCAAAGAAGAGAGAAATCCTACCACTGATGCTACCTGTGCAGCTTCAACCAAGTTGCATGTAGCCACGGTTTGTACAAGGAAAACCTAGGCACTAGGTCCAATTTTTCAGTCATCGGTGAATCTGGGAGATATACTAAGCCACATCGACAAGTTAAAAAGTGATAAATCGCCAGGACTGATAGTATACATCCCGGGATACTAAAATAATTCAAACATGAAATTGTTGACCTGTTCTTAGTGATCTGTAACCTGTTGCTAAAATCGTCTGTAGTACCTGAAGATTGGAGGGTGGCCAATGTTACGCCGATTTTTAAAAAGGGCTCCGGGGAGATCCGGGAAATTACAGACTGGTAAGCCTCACTTCAGTGCCGGGAAAAATGGTAGAAACAATTATAAAAAATAAAATTGTGGAATATGTAGACAAACATGATTTAATGAGACGGAGTCAGCATTGGTTCAGCTGAGGGAGATCTTGCCTCATCAATTTGCTTGACTACTTTGAAGGTGTGAATAAACATGTGGATAAAGGTGAGCCAGTTGATATAGTGTATCTAGATTTTCAGAAAGCTTTTGATAAAGTTCCTCACGAGAGGCTCCTGAGAAAATTAAAGTGTCATGGGATAGGTGGCAAAATTCAGTTGTGGATTAGGAATTGGTTATTGGATAGAAAACAGAGGGTAGGGTTAAATGGTCATTTTTCTCAATGGAAGAGAGTAAACAGTGGAGTGCCGCAGGGTTCTGTACTAGGACCTGAGCTATTTAACTTATTTATAAATGATCTGGAAATTGGAACGACGAGTGAGGTGATTAAATTTGCAGATAACACTAAACTGTTCAAAGTTGTTAAAACGCATGTGAATTGTGAAAAATTGCAGGCGAATCTTAGGAAATTGGAAGACTGGGCATCCAAATGGCAGATGAAATTTAATGTAGACAAATGCAAAGTGATGCACATTGGGAAGAATAACCTGAATCACAGTTACCAGATGTTAGGGTCCACCTTGGGGATTAGTGCCCAAGAAAAGGATCTGGGTATTATTGTAGACCAGAGTTGCCCACACTTTTTTGGCTTGCGAGTTACTTTAAAAATGACCAAGTCAAAATGATCTACCTACAATAAAAATACTAAACATATACCCTCTCTTTTACTATGGTGCGCTTGCCGATTTAGCACACGCTAAGTGCTAATGCGCCCGTTATATTCTATGGACGTGTTATCATTTAGTGCGCTAAATCGGCTAGCGCGCCTTAGTAAAAGACCCCCCATATTTATTTATATATATACTGAGTGCACCTCATCTGTCCTCCAGACCTTGTTCCATTCCCCAACCAACATCTCTCTCTGTCCCTCCAGTAGTCCAGCTTTTCTTCCTCTCTCCTCCATCCCTATTGGCAACATGTCTCCCTCCTCTGTTATGATCTTGCATCTTTCTGTTCTTCCTCAGGATCTCTCCCCCTCTATCTCTTCTGTCTGTACCTCCCATAGTCCAACATCTGCCCCTCTCTCTTCTGCCTCCACTTTGTTTCAGGTTTCTCCCTCTCTCTATCTTCTTTCTGCTAACATTTTGAGATCTCCAACCTTTGGTCCAGGTCAGTGGTCTCAAACTCAAACCCTTTGCAGGGACACATTTTGGATTTGTAGGTACTTGGAGGGCCTCAGAAAAAAATAGTTAATGTCTTAATAAAGAGATGTCAATTTTACTTGAGGTAAAACTCTTTATAGTTATAAATCTTTCCTTTTAGCTAAGTCTTAATAATAATATTGTAATTTATAGCTAAAGAGACATATGATCAAGAAACTGTTTTATTTTACTTTTGTGATTATGATAAACATACCGAGGGCCTCAAAATAGTACCTGCCAGGCCACATTTGACCCCCAGGCCGCGAGTTTGAGACCACTGGTCCAGGTCTTTGTCTCTCTCACTCTCTTTGTCTTTTCCCTCCCCAGGGCCTGGCATCTCTCTCTCCTAGGTTCAGGGTGTTTTCCCTCTCTAACCCCTCTAGTAGTCCAGGATCTGCCCTGTCTTCCCCCTCCCTTTTGGTTCAAGGCTGTTTTCCCGCTCCTCCTCAGTGACCTTTTGTCTTTTAACCTCCCCCCAACCCCCCGATTCAGCGTCTTTAAGGCAGTATTCCTGGAAAAAATTACACAAGTTAACAAGTTACCTTTATAAAACAAGCATGAAATAGGCACCTTGTTCATATTTTTTTAGATACCATGTTCCCCCACAATGGGTCTGCATCTGCATGTCAATTCTAAGTCTTTTGATATAACCAATGTTGCCCTTTGTGGCAGGGAGAAGTGGGAACCCTCTAGATTCCGTTTCACAGCTGTACAACAAAGAAGGAGGTTGGAAAGGGGGGGGGGGGTTGCAGTCAAGAAAGTATTTGAGTTAAGGATTGAAGAGAATCCTTTCCTGTAGGAAAAGGGGAAGGGGAGGAACCTTTCCCCAGCCCTTTTACAGAAGCATCCAGACAGGATGAGTTTTTCTGGGATAAGATAAAATACAGCTTCAGACCAAAGGAAGGGGGGGAATTGAAGGGACAGACCAGGACATTTCCTGAATTGCCTGCTGAACAAGAGTGGAGAAGAGAGAATCTATTGATTAGGTAGTGACATGGGAACTGCCACCAAGGTAACACCGTGGTTACCACAGTAGTTACTGAAGTTACGAGAACAACTTTAAAAAATCCCTCAGGTATGTAATGGGAATGGTGGACTATTCCATGGTTGTGCTGCAGGAATGGGTACCATCCTCACAGAATTCCCACAATAATGGGGAGGATGGATTCTTCAGGGAAGGAAGCCACTCTTGCAGGGCTCCTGCAGGAGTCTACCTTCCTCCAAGCCCGGCTCCAGACATCCAAGTACTGCCTCATGCTTCTTTCTTCCTCATTCAGTGCAGCCACACTTGCCATTTTCAAAAGGCTGCAGGTAGCTGGGATTTTATGTCAGAAGGAAGACTTTCAGGTCAGCCGCCAGCAGTGTGTAGATACCACTGTCCATAGCCTTTTGAAAAAGGCAAATGCGGATGCACTGAAGAGGAAGGAGGAGGTAGTAGGCAGTGCTTGGATGTCTTGAGCCAGGCCCGGAGGCCGGTATACTCTTGCTGGAAGAGGACTGAACAGAACATAGGAGGGAGGGACGGAGAGAGAGAAGGGGCAGAATTCTGGATAGAAGAGGGATGGAAGACTAGAGAAAAGGGGGCAGGACACTGGATGGAGGTGGGGTAGAGGCAGAGAGAAAATGGGTAACATCACTAATGCAAAAAAATTCAGCTGTACTATACTCAACATTAAAAACACTGACTACACCAGATCTTGGGGAGAACTACACCAGATAGGCGGAGAACTGTTTATAGACATGTACTTCTAGAAGTTTAGTTAATATTGGGATGCTGCCTATGGGCCTAAAGTTTGAGGAGCTAGATAAGTCTGTATTTTAGGTCTTAGTAATGCCGATCTCATTGAGGCGAGAAAAGAGTAAGGTATGGTCGATGGCATCGAAAGATGCTGTAAGATCTAGAGAGATAATGAGACCTGGCTTGTGATGATCCAAATTATATGACTGTATTTGTAATGCCAATAAGGAATGTTTTTGTGGAATGATGTAAATGGAAGCCTCTTTGATTTGGATGAATGGTATTAGTTCTCAAAAATGCCAAGGCCGTGTTTTTCAATGATCTTTGCATAGAACTGGAGGTTGGAGATTGGACAATAGTTTTTATAGTCAGTTGTAGAGAGATTGGTATTTTTTAATTTTGTACAAATGGTAGCAATTTTCCAACTGAATGGCACAATGCCTTGCTTTAGGCTGTTGGAGATCATGGACTGTAAAAATGGGATGAAGGTAGAGAGATAACGTTTAAGAATGGTCAATCGTATTGTGTCATGAGGTGCATTAATGAGTTTGATAGACAAAATCAATGATGCAATGTCAGAGACAGTTGGAATGTTAAATTTAGATAACAAACTTGAGAGTGAACCAATGAGAGAGGATGATAATAATGGAGACAAAAAGGTTGGGAGGTAGAAAATTTAGAGCATATATTGTTTATTTTATCTTTGAATTCTGATGCAAAGTCTTGTACTCTGGGGAGAGATGCAGGATCTGGTGTATTCGGTTGGTGTAGTCAGTTAAATAGCATTTGGCTGGCTAACTGCTAATATTTAGTGGGACATAGCTGGTTATCTCTTCTGAATATTAGCGGTTAGCAGTTATGCTATTTAACTGACTACACCTCTGGATGGTAATGGGGAGGAGAGAGGGGAATAGATGCTGGATGGAAATGAGGAGAGCAGACAGTGGAGGAAGTGGGGAGGAGAGAGAAAGAGGGGGCAGACACTGGATGTGGTGGCTTAGTAAGGGGTGGGGGGAGGCAGACCATCCCGGGCACTGTGTTGGTGAGGGCACCGGCACATCTGTTCCTCTCTGCTCCCCGTACCTCTTTAGCTCTTTGCCAATGCGAGCAGCATCTCCAACCTGCTGCTGATCATGGGAACAGGAAGTGACATCAGAGGGAGAGCCGAGGCCGGCGCAGGCAGCAGGTTGGAGATGCTGCTCACACCAGTGAAGTATACAAGAAAAGAGAAGTTGAGCGGGGATGGAGAAGAGAGCATGGGTGCCACCTCCCTGAGCTTCTCCTTCCCTTGCTATGCCACTGGTTGGATGGAAGTTGGAAGAAGAGGGGGGAAGACATTGGATAGAAGTGAGAAGGAGAGAGGGGGGAAGCCACTGGATGGAAGGGAATAGAGGAAGAAGGCACATGCTGGATGATATGAAGGGATAAAGAAAAAGGGCACATGCTGGATGGGGGAAGTGGATAGAGTTAGTTAGATACTGAGGGGTGAGGGAAAGAGGTGGCAAACATAGTGAAAAGAGGGAAACTGAGGACTGGATAGTTAGATAGATTTTAATCTAGGCAGAGGCAGAAAATAAATTGAAGAAAGCTGAAATTAAAAGGAGGAAAAGAGAAAAAGAACAAACAAGAAATCTTTGCAAGAGAGTTAAGAGAAAATGAGGACAGCAGAAACCAGAGACTGGGACTACAAATGGAAAAAAGCAAAGGTAGAAAAAAGAATTTTATTTTCCATTTAAGATAAAAGTAATGTGGTAGCTGTGTTAATAAATAAAAATATGGAAATGAAGTGTTATTTTTTTATTGGACTAATTTTAATACTTTTTTGACTTACCTTTAGAGACCAAAACTGCCTTCCTCAAGTCACAACAGGATACCATAGCAGTAGTATACTTGGTGACAGGTCAAAAGCGCGTGCCGACAAAGGCGCGCTGAGACAATTGAGCGCAAGGCAGAAGCCCGCGCCGAAGAAAATCAGTGTTTTAAGGGGCTTCGATGGGGGTTGTGGGGTGGAACCCCCCACTTTACTGAATCCAGATCGCGCCGACGTTGTGTGGGGGTTTGGGGGGTTGTAACCCAAAAAACAGGGAAAAAGTTAAGTTTCCAGTATAATGAGGGGGGTTACAACCCCCCCAAACCTCCCACAATGCCAGCGCAATCTGTATTTAGTAAAGTGGGAGGGGGGTTCCCCCCCACACCCCTCGTCGGAGCCCCTTAAAACACTGTTTTTCTTTGGCGCGGGCTTCCGCCTTGCGCTCAGTTGTCTTGGCGCGCCTTTGTCGCCGCATGCTTTTAACTATGAGCCGTATACTTACTGACCTGAGGAAAAGAGTTTTGGCCTTTGAAAACTAATCGAAAAATGTATTTTTAGTCCAATTAAATGGTATCATATTTTCCATTTCTTGTTTTGTTTGTAATATCCCCCCCCCACCTCCGTGCTAGCAGCTGCTGCTGCGGTAAGTACCCCGAAGCTCATAGGGATTTAAAGGGCTTTGGGGCTTTTACTACGCAGCTTTGTAAAATGGGGGGGGGAATAGTGATTGGAATACATCAGTTTTTGAAATTTACATCTACTATCTTTATATTTTGCAAACTACAGGGAGACATATCACAGTTTCTCTTTTTCTAGTGTTGCACTGTATTCAGAGTCTGGCTTCAGTTTAATTTTTATTTCTATTTTTAAGGGCTCCTTTTACAAAAGTGCGTTAGGGCCTTAGCGCGCGCTAGCCGCTACCGCCTCCTTTTAAGCATGCGGTAATTTTTCAGCTAGCTCACCTTTGTAAAAGGAGCCCTTAGTTTTTGGTTGCTTATTCTATGCTGGGTGATGATCTGTGTTCTGCATGTGTGAAAGAGACAAGGCTTCCTATTAGCATTGATTGCAGGATTAATCTGTACTAATCTGGCTTGTTTAGTTTTCCAGTCGGTGTATTGATGCTCTAGCGCCCACTGTAATGCTGTCTTTTCCTAAGTAGAACAAATTAATTAGCGCTGGTTTTTCTCAAGCTGCCAGCCAGCTTTCTTTATTATTTTTGTTTCTTGGTTTTTATTGATTGATTTTTATAGAAAAAATATTTTTATTATACCGGGGATCTTCAGATTACCACCCGAGCAAGTAGATCAGCAAGATCAATTAGATCGGTATGGCATCATTCCTCACCAGTTCCCCTTTTCTTTGGTGTGTGATTTTATATTGTTTTTAATATTTCTAAATTGATTTTGTAACCACAGTGTTTATCTATATTTCATTCTTGTTTCCTTATTTCATTCAATAAATGACATATATTCTTATAATAAAGACTTAGCTTAGTCAATAGCGCTGCTGCACCAGTTCCCCTCCAACGCGTTTCCTAGTTCACCATGGCTGGGGTACTGAAAGTGCTGCAAAATGAAACGTAGTATTAGACCAAGCCAGTTAACCTAAAACCTAAACTTCTTAAAATTACTACAGCTGCTTACCAGATTACATAAGCTGCTCGCTTACTCCATTATAGTTTATCTCCGCAGGTTTCAATATGCCCATGGTGGTTTTTTTACAGCGCTAATAAAGACAGTCCATCCCTAATGTCATCCCGCCCGATCGCCAATCAAAACCCTGGAAAACATTTTAGCCTTCCAACTCTGAAAGCCCGCCTATTCAGCTTGTACCATCCAATCATTAGTCCCATTTAGCCCATATGGGGCTATGGTGTTTAATTCAAACATCCAGCATAGTTTCTTGAGATTTAGCGTATGCTCTATATTACCTCCCTCCCACCTTATTTTTACAGTGTCAATTATTCTCCATTGTAGATCTTGTATAGTGTGCTTGAATAGAGTCCAGTGGCAAACCAGAGGAGCAGTTTAACTATTGGTGTGTACCCCAAATTTATATTCATTTAATCTGATGTTAATAGGACGTTTAGTGCGTCCTACGTATAGTTTAGGGCAAGGGCACCAAATAATGTAAATAACAAATGCTGATTTACAATTCATTTTATTTTTTGCATAGTATACTTTACCAGTCTGGGGGTGGGTCCAACTGTCCCTGTTTACAGAATACGGGCACCATTGGCAACCCCCAAAGCTGTCATGCCCTTTCAGTTGTTCTTCCCTTGAAGTGTATCTCCGCCCTAAACTGATGATCTCACCTAAATTCTTGGCTTGTTTATAAGCGAAGATAGGGTTCTCATATACAGGACCCAACACCAACTTGGCCACATGCCAATGTTACAATATTATTTTTCTTATATTCAGGGCTAAGGGGGAGAATTGTTGAACAAATACCAAGGAATTCGCACTAATTAATTTGTTCTAATATATATACACCAGAGTGCTTAATAACAGTTTTGATTTTCCTAAGTAGGTCATTGTGTGACTTGTGGAGGTTATATGGCATGTTGTAATTGCTCTGTAGGTCCTGAGTGACATATGCAATGTTTTGTATTACTTCATATTACGCCTTCTGTTAGATTGGATTTACACCAAACCTTTCTCAGTAATAGCTCAAGATAAGTTGCATTCAGTTACAGTAGGCATTTTTCTGTCCCTGGAGGGTTTAATAAGTTTTGCATCTGAGGCAATTGAGGGTTAAGTGGCTTGTCCAAGATGTCAAGGAGCATCAGTAGGAATTGAACCCTAGTTTCCCTGATTCTCAGCCTGCTGCTTTAACCATTAAGTACAACTAATACAGATAACACCTATTGTTTGGTAACTCAACAGAAAATTAAAGGCAGAGCTGAAGCCTGGTGGCCATTTGGCAACCTTCCTAAAACATTAATAGGTAAATTATTTTATGGTTGCCAGTAGCCTCAGAATTTCTGTTATAATACTGCTGAACATTTCTGTTTTGAGTGAGGAGATGCAGGAAAGAAAATTAAGACCATAGGGATGATGAGGAGAAGGGGATGAAAATTGCAGGGACGGTGAGGGGATGAGGATGAAAAATGTGCTTCATTGCAGGGACAGGGTGGAAATGGGAAAAAAATATTTGGCTGCAGGGATGGAATGGGGGTGAATCTTTGTCCCTGTGTCATTCTCTGCTAGGTTCCAGGACTGAAAGGGGATGCCTCCTTACAGTGCTTTGAGAAAAAATACATACAGTCTGGAGGAGATAAACTTAAGTGAAGTTAGCTGTTTCTGGTTTAGCTATCTGCAAAAGTTCTAGTGGGACCCCTTTGGGCCAGTTTATCTGCATCAAGGGTAGTATTTGCTGTGTTTGGAAAAAGGGAGAGAGGGAGGGAGCAGTATCACTACTCCCGAGTAAGCATTAACCTGTATTCAGCAGCTGTTGTCAGGTGGGAAAAATCTTGTGTACACTTAAATGCAGCATGACAGTATTTTATGACAAATGTTTGTGAGAAACTGTGAAATGGAAAGGGTAGGAGTTGATATACTATCTTTCTAGGGTTATAATCAAAACAGTTTACATATAGGTACTCATATTGCACCTGGGGCAAAGGAAGGTTAAGTGACTTGCCCTGAGTCTCAAGGAGCTAAAGTGGAAATCAAATCCAGTTCCCCAGGTTCTCATCCCACTGCATAAACCATTAGGCTATGCCAAAGGGGTTGGTCAGGCAAATGACAGAATTCTAAATGTATCCCTACCTTACTCCTTTAGTCAGGAGTAATTGTGATATAGTCTTAGATGAATATTAATTTTGCTTTATATAGAGGGATATTTTGCTGAACTCTTCATAAAGGATTATTTTGCTGAATTCTGCTTAAAGAATTACATTTTCTGAAAGCTTTATGGAGCACTATGGATGCTAAGCACCTTTCAGAGAATTATTACTGCTGTATTCATTCCTAAAGTCTGTCTCTACAGTATTTCTTTATTGAGGAAGATTACGCCTGCATACCCTGATAAGGGCTATTATTCCTGTGCTCAATACTAAGGATTAACAGGCTGTATTTATTGCTGATCTTTATTACCGATCTGTGCTCTACTACCAATTATCAGTGCTGTGTTTCTTTGGTGTATTATTCTGGATAAGGACTTATACTGTGATTTTACCTAGCTTCTTAGTGTTTGTGCAACTAAGACTCTAATTCAAAGACCCTTGGACAGCCATTACCAGGAAAAGCCCACTCGAGCAATGTCATTACTTGTCACCAGGCACAAGGTTTATACCTTATATGGCAACCTGACTCCCTACCTTTAAAACTGTGAGACTATTAGTAAGGGTTGCTGGTGTAAATTTGTAAATCTTACCCTGAATGTAAAGAAGGTTTTATACATGGAAATGAGCTTTTATAAAATTGTATGCTGATGTGCCTAAAAATTAGGAATATGGAAAAAATGTGCCTATTTTTTATATGAACCACATAAAGATGTTCACAATGGTATAGTTTGGGTAGAGCTGGGACAGAGTTGTAATTAGAGAATGACACAGGGACTGTTTACTGCGGTAAACCGTGGTCACCGCAATAAATCCACAGAGCTGGTATTAGACATAACTGGGAACCGCAAAGCCCAGGCTGTACTTCTTTAGCTTCTAGCTGGCTTAGGGCTCTCTCTCTGACCAGGAGGTAGTTGCCCTAGTTGCTCTCCCTTAACACTATTCCTGCCATGTGTGATTGAAGTATTCTGTTAGCTTGATTTTTCTATGTAGCATTCTGTAGTAATTTCGTTTGTTCCGTTTTCACAATAGTGGAGGAGATATTTGTGAAAGGGAGGGGAGACAGGGGTTTTGTTGATCCTTGCTCTGTATTATTTGTGTTTATAAAATGACAATTGTACAGAATACTCTCTTTTTATACTTTAATAAAATAAGTTCAGTATAAAATCATAACTATTCGAGGCTTGTGCAGGTGGGATCTGACAGTTTGCAGGACGGGGACTGAGCTCGTGGGGATGGGGCAGAGACAGGGACTGAGCTCACGGGGACGGGGCAGGGACGGGGACTGAGCTCTCGGGGACGGGCTGGGGACTGAGCTCACAGGGACAGGGCAGGAACGGTGATAAATTTTTTCCCCATGTCATTCTCTAGTTGTAATGCATTTTATAAAACTTGCACATACATGAGTACACATAGGGTCCCTTTTACACAGCTACGGTAACAATGCTACTGCAGTAAATGCACTGAAACACATAGAAATTGAATGGGCTTCGGTGCACTTACTGTGGCTTTGTAAAAGGGGACTATAGAGAATACACACATGTACCCCTATCTCAGAACTGGTGTAACATTGTGTGAGAGGATTTGTGCACTACTTGGACTAGTTTTGGATGTCTGTTTTATAAAAGTAACTAGAATCCGATGTTACCTTTATAAAATAGGTGACTCTTTTGACATTCTGTTTAAAATCAAACCAAATTAAAAATGAGGTAAATATGCTGAAACAGACAGAAGAATATTTGCTGCGGTCTATGGTGCTGCCTGTTCCTGTTGTGCACCAGAGTTAATGAATACAAAGTTTTTATATCTAGAAATGCTGTAGGATTTACATTCTACTGAAATTCCACCTACTGAGAATAGAAATTGGATCAGAAAAATGGGAGAGGACTTATAAAATAATGCTCAGTCTTCTGAAAATCTTCTCGTAAGTTGCATACTGTGCTTAGCTGTCTGCCTGCTGAGCAGTATTGGTAACATATTAAGAAAGATGGCACCCTGGTGATGTGGGCCTTAGGTGAAATGATGTAAAACAGCATCTACAGGTATCTGGAATTAAGGGGCAAAGGGTCTGCCCCTCTTCTGTGTAGGCTTTAAATATTTATGAGCAGAAAGAAGAGGTTGGCTGGTTAGAATATGACAATAGGTGTTTGGGAAACTGCATGGGATTTAGTCAAAGCTTTGTCTCTGATCAACCTTAGATGAATCAGTTTACACATTTGTTACTTGGTTAATATACATATATAGTGAATAGTGATGGGGCCGAGGTAACCCAGCTTCCGTCCCAGGCGTAAGGACCAGCGCCCCCCGGAGGACCACTATGAAATGACAACAGAGGAGAAAAAGAAAAAAACTATCCACCACCACCAGTTCCAGACTTTATTATCCAGTTCAAATTGCACTGGTTCTGGTTGCAGCCACACTGGCTCACACTGATTTGAAAATGTACTGAATTCAAACACAGTTCACTTTTTTAGCAAATTCTTTCATTAGTCCAAAAAGGAAAACCAAAAAGGTTTCCCTTTTAAACAAGGTTTCTTTTCCACCGTCCAGCTGCCATTCTTTGTTCAGTCTCTGCAGCTTTCTGGTTCTAAAAATTTATATCCAGGAGCTCCTGGCCATGGTGACTTCCTCGCTCTAGCCCCTCTCCTTCTACGCTTGGCACAACTACTGTGTTTAGCAAAGTGTTTATTCAGAAAGCTTCTCCCACCTAATTCCATGAATTACAGATTCCCCACTGATCTGTCCTACACTCTGGACAGTGGGGCTGGGAACTAATCCACCCTTTCATTTAATGGTCTAAGAGATGTGTACGGTCAGGTAACTGAATTAACTTAAGACTTCTCCCCCCTCTGCCACGTTAGTCAGCCTTAGCCCATCCCCCATTTACTATGCTTTACTTGTACCCAGGGATTCTGGTTTTATTTCTTCTACTAACCAAACCTCACATTCACACATCAATCATTCCTTCATTAAACACTCCTTCATAAGGACATAAATGTTTCCTTTAGATCATCATCCGTTATACAACAAACTTTCAATCTCTTCCCCCACACAGTACCTTACTGACTCATGCGTAATTCAGATATATCATCCATGGCTTCTGGGTTCCACTCCATTTCATTCCCCTCAAAGGCATCTCCCTCTATCTCTATAAGGGACTCCTCACCCTCTGAAACAGTGTACATATTCTCCTCTTGAGCAGTGTTTAACCACCTCTGCTCAGAAAGCCCTCTCCTCCCAGCTAGCTTCTGCCTGGGAAGTAAAGTTCTGTCAGCATTGCTGTGTTTTGGGTCAGAAGGGTTGCCAGGTGAAGGCAATGAGGCTGAGCTCCTCGCCTCACCCTCCTTGCCCTGTGAGGATTGTCTTTCCCTCCAGGTTCCTGATTGTTTCCCTGAGTTCTCAGCTGGGTTTGATTTATCCCCCTGTGAAACATCCCTTTCCTTAACCCTTGTCTGACCTGAGATCTAACCTGAGAGCTGTTAGGGGATTTGTAAAAGGAATTATAGGGGACTGAACAGGCAATCTGTCCTTCTCTGCCATACAGTCTCTGTTCTGTTAATGGGCAGGTTCCTTGGCTTAGGCATATGCACATTTTCTTTAGTGGCAGAATTTAAAGCAGGCTTTGAGCCAGTGACAGGGGCTTCACCCTCACAATATATACTGGTATATATAAACCAAGTAATATGTAATATGTTACTTCCACTGCTTAGCAGGCAGACAGCTAAGCACAGTATGCAATTTACAAGAGGATTTTCAGAAGGCGGAGCATTATTTTATAACTCAACTCCCATTTTTCTGATCCAATTTCTATTTTATATACTAGATATACCACTGTTAATTCTTCCCTTCAGGAGTCACTATGTACATATAAATCAGTGTGCCAATCTAGCCACCCAGGAGGATATGACTACATGGCTATATAAAGCAAGGGTAATAAATGGACAAACAAATTTACCACTTTAGTCCTCTTCCGGTAGTACCACCTGTCAAGAGAAGGGAAAATTAACTTTAAATGCTGATTCAGAAATTGATTGTGGTTTGTGGTATTGCAGCAGGAATGAAATTAGGCAGTTTATCTAGTGATACTCTCAATTTAAGTACCATTTATGATGTTGCTTTCAGGGATATAGACGCCAGTTTTTGAAATTGGTCTTCAATCACCAAACAACTTTTAGATGGATAGGAATTTTTAGTGAAAAAGATTTGGACCGAAAAACTTAGAAATAGAAGCTAGAAAGGGGTTAAAAAACAAAACTGTAAATTCTGACCAGTTGTTATGATATAGGTGGGGTTTCTGTAATCACAATATACATTTTCCAAACTAAATTTTGGGAAAGCTGTTAAGAATTTTTTCAAAAATTTCATAAAATTCTTTTTGGATCATAGTTTTACAATTCAAGACCTAAGTCACAAAAAAAAATTCAAGCATTCCCTAATGGGGGTTTATGACTAATTTGAATTCAGATCACCGAATCTGCCAATCACAAACTGCAATCAGATTTAGTTCTGCTTCATATTGAAATCCCACTGAAAGGGACCTGCATGGTCATTCCCAAAGGACTGAGTACTGCTGAGTGGACTTGGTGCAAACCTCCAGCATTTTAAGCAGTTCTAAGTAGGAAGTATATATTGAGCAGCTCTTTCAGAGAAAGACAAAGTTGCAAAATGCAGCAGAGTGAGTTAAACAGTTTTCTTTTAAAAGTTATGTGAAAAATACAGGAGCGAGCAAAAGGCAATGAACTCAGGGGCTGGTAAAGAAATCAACAATAGTGTACAGACATCTAGAATTTTGCCTTCTGAAAATCTATAAACCCAGCAACTCTGGCAGACCAATCATATCTGGTATTGGCACACTCACAGAAGAAATATCTGGATTTGTAGAGAGGATTCTTAAATCCTTTGTGCAAAGGACAAAGAGCTTCATACAAGATATCACAGACTTCCTGAACAAATTAAATAATACCAAGCAGCTACCACCCAGCACATTTCTAGTCACAATGGATGTAGAATCGCTATACAGCAACATCCCCCATAGAGATGGCATGTGAAAAATTCTTAAAAACATCTACCCTGAATCATTGCTATTACAGCATTAAGAACATAAGAACATAAGAAATGTCTGCACGGGATCAGACCTGGGGTCCATCCAGTCTGGTGGTCCACACACGCGGAGGCTCAGCCAGGCTTACCTGAGCGTATACTTTAATCATTTGTATCCCTCAATGTGTCTCGCAAGAAGATGTGCGTCTAATTTTACCTTAAATCCTAAAATGGTGGTTTCCTCCACCACATCTTCTGGAAGAGAGTTCCAGGCGTTCACCACCAGCTGTGCGAAGCAGAACTTTCTGACATTAGTCATGGCCGTGACCCCTCTCAGCTTCAGTCCATGACCTCTTGTCCGAGTCACATTTGACAAAGTGAATAATGCTGTTTCTTGCTCTCTATCCTTTCCCCTTCTCGGTGAGTGAGCTTGCTCCATTTTGTCGATTCCTTTTAATATTTTAAAAATCATTCTAACTCACAACTATGCCCCCCCCCTTTTACTATACTGCGATAGCGGGTTTCAGCCCAGGGAGCCGCACTGAATGCTCCATGTAGTGTTGGGAGCAGCGCAGAGCATTCAGCATGGCTCCCTGCGCTAAAAACCGCTATCATGGTTTAGTAAAAAGGGGGGTGGGGGTATGTTTGCTTTAATAATGACATCTATCTGCAAATCATGGGCACTGCTATGGGCACCAAGACGGCACCACAATATGCAAAAGCCTCTTCATGGCAGAATTAGATGAGATATTTCTAAGTACATATCAGACAAAACCTCTGAAATACTACTGGTATATTGATGACATTTTTATGATTTGGATTGAGACAGAAAGACTCTCAAACAATTTTACAACTTTTATATATCTTTCAATATATACCACCCTACAATCAAATTAAAAATTTATTCCCCAGAAAAAGTCCATTTTTTAGACACCACAGTCTCTATCAACAATGGTTACATCCAAACATCTATATACAAGAAACCTAAGCTACCTCCACAACTCCAGCTTCCATCCCTCACATGTAAAAAGATCCATTATACACAGCCAAGCCACATGAAACCACCATATCTGCTCTGACCCAAGATACAGATATCAACACCTAGAAACCCTGACTGAATCCTTCAAATAAAAAGGATGCAACCCTAAAATAATCTCCAAGAACATCACCTCATCCCTCAAAACACCCAGAGAAAACCTATTGCACTACAAGTACAAGAAAATAACAGAAAGGTCTCCCCACAGCTGGAAAAACTAAAAAAAAATATATATATATATATATATATACAGTGGAACCTCGGTTTGCGAGTAACCCGGTTTGCGAGTGTTTTGCAAGACGAGCAAAACACTCAGCAAACTTTTGACTTGCAAACCGAGCACTGCCCCGATAAATGAGCACTTACAGCCCAGGAAGCGCCGCTTCGGGGGATTCCTCTTCCATCTTCCGGCCAGCCTTCCACGTCAGGTGCCTTCCGCAGGTTGGAGGACCTCTGTCTGGGCCTGCGCAGCCGGGTGCCGTCCAACCTGCGCGTTGCGTGTGAAACGCACAGTGTCAATCATTGGCATTGTGCGTGTCATGTGCGGTGTGCGGGTGGGGTGGTGCTTGGGTGCATGGGCTCGGGTGGGGGCTCTCCAGCATGTGGGGGGCATCCGACGTGGGGGGGAAGGCCGGCGGATGGAGGAGGCATCCATCTGAAGCAGCACTGCGGGGTTATTCAGCAGCTGGCGGACATTAGAGGCAACCTCCCCCAGAAGCGGCACTGTGGGGTTCTTCTTTGGATAACGGACGGAGGAGACGGCGCTGCAGCACCTGGCACCCGACAGGTACAGTCCCCGGGTTCTGGAACGAATCGTCGGTGTTGCCACTATTTTCTATGGGGAACTTTGCTTTGATAAATGAGCATTTTGGATTACGAACATGCTCCTGGAAAGGATTATGCTCGTAATCCAAGGTACCACTGTATATATATATATATATATATATATATATATATATATATATATATATAGCTCCACCTGTGCTGGCCTTCTGTCAATCACCTAATCTGAAACAGAAACTTTGGGTTTTTGTAGGGAGCTTGCTTCTTACCTAATAAGTGAATAGCACACATCCTTGTGGTGTGGCAAGCCGCAAACTGTGCGAGCTCATCTCTAAGGGTCCCATATGAGTAAGCATGGGAAAAACATTCAACATATAAGGATTCTTCACATGCTCATCTTCCAATGTGGTATATATCATTCAATGCAATAGTGCAAAGAGGGTGCTACATTGGTGAAACAGGCCAGATGCTAAATACTAGGACCAACTTACACAGATATCATGTTAAAAATTACAATGCCAACCAGGATGTCACTTCTGTCGGACAACACTTTGGAAAAACTGAGCACTGCCCCAATGATTTTATGGTGAGAATACTAAAAGGAAATGTTATGACAATCCAAGAATGTAAGACTTTTGAAATCAAAATGATAAAATATTTTGATTCCCACCAGACAGGCCTCAATAAGGACCTTGGCTTTCTTTCCCACTACAAAGAAACTTAGGGCTAGATTCACTAACCTTCCCGATTCACTCTGATCTGTGTTCGATCTGAGGCATGCCGACTGATTCACAACGGGTCTGTATTCAAATGGGGGTGATTGGAAGAATGCCCCCCACCAACCACATGGATCACTTGAGAGGATCCTGATGCATGCGCAGACTATCTTCTTTGCCTATAGGTAGTCTGCGCATACGTTTGTTGTCCGTGTTTGCTTTTTTTACTTTCGCTGGCAATGGGACTTATCAAATGGCTCTTTAAAACGTTGGTAGACATTGTGCTGGAAGATAAAGCTCTTCTGAGGGATATTTTTTTACTTTTTTACTCGCCAGCCCATGGTTTTAACCCACAGATTTAAAGCAGGTTAAAACCACGGGCTTGTGCTGCAGGGAAGGGCGGCAAAGCAGAAAAGTTGGGGCTGGAAAGCAGGAGAGTCGGGCTGGCAAAAAAATTAGTTAGAGAAAATCAGCATAAGCACAAATGACAGCATTTTTTTTTTTTTTGAGAGGCTTTTTTTCAGCGGAGCGGCAAGCAGGAGAGCCGGGCCAGAGAGCAGGACGGCAACCAGGAGAGTCGGGGCTGGAAAGCAGGAGAGTCATGACGGCAAAAAAATCAGTTAGCAAAATCACTCGAGAAAATCAGCATAAGCACAAATGACAGCATTTTCGAGAGGCTTTTTTCAGCGGGGCGGCAAGCAGGAGAGTCAGGGCAGAGAGCAGAGTTTTTGCAGAAGCAACTGGTTCTCAGCAGTTGCTTGTTTTTGGATCGGCCAGCCCAGTCGGTGTGCCTGAAAATGTTTAGTGAATCGCTGCCTTCCTACATTTGCATGTGCAGATCGGAATCAGATCGGGAGAAAGGTTAATGAATTGGGTCGGGGTCACTAAGTGGTCGGGACTTGATCGGTGGCCTTAGTGAATCTAGCCTTTAAACTGCTTTGTCACCTCTCTGTCTTCTACTTAACACAGGGCTAGATTCACGAACCTGACCGACTGGGCCCAATTCGGGCAGGTCCGATGAATTCTTCAAAGTAGAATATGCAGATGGGGGCGATCGGAGGAATGCCCCCATCTGCCTGCCCGGATCGCTTTACAGCGATCCCAGGAAATGCACAGTCCTTCTTTGGATGGTCTGCGCAAGTGCTAGACCTCCGGGCCCGGCAGAGTTGGTTTTGTGGGGAGTTTTCTTTTTTAAACAGGCAGCTGAGCAGGGAGAGCAGCCAGCAATCTTCCACCCCCCATTAACCTGGAAGTGGCGCATATTACAACTGCAGGAAGGAAGAGCAGTCAGGGCAAAAAAAAAGAAAATTAGCCAGCTGAACTCCTGAAGATCCTGGGGTACCGGGAGAGGCAATTGGTACTTGCTGCAGCCTAGAAGTAAAGGGGGGGGGGGGGGGGGAACTGCCAGACTACGGAACTGAACAGGAAACCCGCACCGACTCTCCTGCTCTCTGCGAGCCCATGGTTTTAAAGCGGGGCTACACTGCGGGGAAGAGCGGCAGAGAGCAGGAGAGTTGGGGCAGCATTTTTCCCCACAGTAGAGTTTCTCGTATCCATGTTATCCATGGTATCCATCGTATCCATGGTCAGCTGCAAGCAGAGAGTTTCAGGGCTGCAGGGCTGATATTTCAGCGCGGGAGTGAGCGACTGGTACTCACCAATTGCTTGGTTTTGGATCGGCCAGCCCAGTCGGTGTGCCTGAAAAATGTTGGTGAATTGCTGCCTTGCTAGATTTGCATGCCATTTCTCTCATTTGCATGTGTGGATCAGATCGGGTGCAGACAGGATCGGCCAGAAGGTTAGTGAATCGGGTCGGGGTTGTAAAGGCGATGCAGACCGATCGGTACACGATCGATTTGCTTAGTGAATCTAGGCCAAAGACCTTAGCTTTCTTTCCCACTACAAAAGAATTTAAACAGCTTTGTCACCTCTCTGTCTCTTATTTAACAAAGACCTTGGCTTTCTTTCCCACTACAAAGGAATTCAAACTGCTTTGACACCTTTTTTGTCTCCAACTACCACTGAAATGCTTTCATGTTTCCCTTATATATACTAATTTTGCCAACATGTGCTTATTTCTGATCTGAGGAAGAATTGGTTACCTTCAAAAGCTAATCATAAACTACATTGTTAGTCTAATAAAAAAGGTTTTTTTTTTCCATATATACCCCCCCCCATGGTCTGCTTATTACTCTCAAACTTCCTATTCCTGCATCTTCTTTTAGCTTCAACAGTGTTTGTCAGTACTATAAAGAGCAGGAATCCACCACGTGGGTCCGCTCCAATCTGATTTTTGGCCGATTCTAAAAGAGCTTTTGATGCACTAAAATTCTGCATGCAAATGATTTGTGTGGAGGTTCGTCATAATATACCATATTGATTCTTGTATACCGCAAGTATCAGCTAGGAATCATTGCGGCTTATAGAATATTAGAAATGATACAGGAGTGTAGATTTCTTACAAATGAATGCATTAGGATAGGTCAGTGCAGTAAAGCCAGGGAAATCACTTAAGAACCTGCCCCAAACGACTCACAACCGTTCGGCGCATCGGCCAAGGTCACTGCCAAAAGACAGAAAGCGCTGGCCAAGAAAGCCAATCACAGCTCCAGCATCCATCATTCAGACACACACAGATCCCTCAAGAGAGCATAGTTACAGCCACAGCACTAGCAAAGACTAGAAGTAAGATACACAAAAGCCTCATAAAACTCTAGTGCTACATTACCACAGCTCCAGTAAAGCAAGGACCAGAGATAAAGAACCTCCTCCCTCTCAAACGCCTCCTATTCAAACATAATAGCAACCCGCACATCTAGACTCATACTTGCCCTCCTGTTGCTCTTCCTATTCATATCCAACTGGAAAACAGCAGGATTCCACATATCCCCAATCCCAATTTTGACAGCAACCTACACACAAGTCCAACCATCTAGAAAACTCCACAACCCCAGATCTCTGATATCCTGCCCATTGGCCAACCACGAAAACATCACCACCATCTGGGGAAAAAGACATCCTCCAAAGTCCAAGACAACAACTCAAAAACATCAGACAACACCACGAAACCTCCTCTACCCAAATTGTATCACCAATCCTCACACAAAACACACCTCGATAGCCTATGCGTACATGAACATAAGATCAATCAGCCCAAAGGCAGACTTAATCAAGGATTGGCTGGTTAAAGAACAACTAGGCTGCCTCTTCTTAATCGAAACCTGGCTAACTTCCGACTCAGACCCATGCATAACCGAATTCTGCCCCAAAGAATACAAACTAGAGTTAGTCTGTCGAGAAAACAAATGAGGGGGAGGATTAGCTATTCTAGTAAAAAACAACCTCAATCTAAAAGTCCTAGACAAACACTCAACCCCCCACTTTGACCTTCTAGCCTACCAACTATCCGATGACACACTCAAAGGCACCTTGACATGCCTTCTCTGCTATATCACTCCAGGAAAATGGATCGCCTCAAAACATGAACTCGAAAATTTCATCATCCAGAACTCTCTAAACTCTACACATAACCTGCTCCTTGGAGACATAAATCTCCACTTAGGAGACCACACCTCCAAGCAGGTAGAAGGTTTACTTTCATATCTTGATGCCCTTAATACCAGATTATTAACCCTCAACCCACGCACGAAAAAGGCCACCAACTGGATATTGCGGCATACACGTCCCTAAACTCTCACACACCAGATATCCACATCTCTAATGGTATCTGGCATCCCTCCCTCTGGTCAGACCATTACAAATATACCTTCACCATCAATTGGGCTTACAATAACAACAAACCCGAACCCCACAAAACGTCCTTCAAGACTCGCCAGAAAATTGAACCCACCACATTCTGGGACAAAGTAGACCCCCGCATTCAACTCCATCGACCCTAAAGAATTCGTAAACCATTGGCGAACCCTAAGCGAAACAACCTTAAATGAGCTAGCCCCAGCAAAATCGAAACACAGAATCTGCAGACCCTCTGACAAATGGTTCGACTCTGAACTTCTCCAACTAAAAAGGCAATGTAGACAACTCGAAAGAGTCTGGAAAAAACAGAACCAGGAACAAACCAAAACAGCATGGAGAAACCTAATCAAACAATATAAGATCAAACTTAAGGAAAAACGAAAAGCCTACTACTCCAAACTAATTGGCACTAAAACCCCCAGATACAAAAACACTCTTCAATCTAGTAAAAAACCTCACTGATACCAAACCATTTCTAGCCACTAAAGGAAACCACCCACCAACAGCCTCCCAACTAACAGACCACTTTAAATACAAGATCAGCACAATCAGAACTACTTTCAATAACTCACAAACCAACCTCGACGATATACTAATAAACCCCACATTGGAAGAAGCCATAACAGCTGACAGAACCTGGACCAATTTCCCAATAGTACAATGGACTGACTTGGACCGACTCTACAAAAAATACAGCCAAGCCTCATGCGATTTAAATAACTGCCCATCGTATCTACTAACAAATGCTACCCCTAAATTCAAAGCCAGCCTCATGCAATGGATACAAATCACACTCAGAGAAGGCCAGTTCCCACTAGAACTAGGCGAGATTATAATCACCCCTCTACTGAAAGATCTTAAAGGCCCAATAGACACTTCCTCCAACTATAGACCCATTGCCTCAATCCCATTATACGTTAAACTAACAGAAGGTTGCAAATATCCCTCTCCTAACCAAGATGCTAGAGTCCATTATTTCTTCCCAACTCTCAGCATACTTAGAGAGATTCTCTATTCTTTTACCCTATCAATATGGCTTTCGTCCTAACTTCAGCACCGAATCCCTACTGTCTTCCCTGATTTCAAGGGTTCAACAACTTCACTCTCGAAACAAGTTCGCCCTCCTCCTACAATTTGACCTTTCCACTGCTTTCGACGTTGTTCACCATGATATTCTTGTTTACCAACTCTCTGAGATAGGTATCAACTCCACAGTCCTAGGTTGGTTCTCTAAATTCCTCCGCTCTTGTTCTTAACATGAATGGCACCTCATCCTCCCCCTGGAAACCGAATTGTGGAGTCCCGCAAGGCTCTCCACTATCCCCTATCCTTTTCAACATCTATATGTCCTCCCTAAAACTCCTCCACCTATCCCCCCTTGAAACAATTTACACTTATGCAGACGACATCCTCGTCCTCCTCGAGACCGATTCGAACCTCACCGACCTGTCTAAGAACATATCCTCTTGTATAATGAACCTACAATCCTGGGCCCACACTGTGCAAATGAAATTGAATGAGTCCAAAACAAGACTTCTTTGGCTCGGTCCAAAACTAGATCACTTACCCACCTTCATCCCACTACCCTCTGGCTCCTCTCTGCAGCTTGAGTTCTCGAGCAAGGTCTTGGGCATCATCATTGATTCCACATTGTCCTTCAATGACCACCTCCAATCCTTGGTAAAAAAATGCTTTTTCAGCCTTCACATGCTGAGGAAAGTTAGATCCTGCTTCCATCAAAAACATTTTACCCTCCTTGTCCAATCCATCATCCTCTCCAGATTGGACTATTGCAATTCTATCTACTTAAGCCTAACTAAGAAAAACCTCCACAGACTCCAACGGATTCAGAATGCCGCGGCCAAGCTCATCTTCGCTAAAAGTAAATTTGACCATGTCTCCCCGCTCCTGGCCAAGCTCCACTGGCTTCCGATAATCGCCAGGGTCCACTATAAATGCGCCTGTTTAACTTTCAAAATCCTATATGGTATCCTCCCTCCCTTTATCCCTCTTTCTTGGAATTCCTCAAACCCTAATACCACCAGATCCTACCACAAATTAAAACTATCCTTCCCCTCACTAAAAGGCATTTCCCACACAGGAAAGCTAGGGACCTCCCTCCACTTCAAAATCACTGAGCTCTGGAACAACCTTACCTCCCCTCTTCGGAACTTGAGCTCTCTCCAAGTTTTCCGCATACATCTGAAAACCTGGCTTTTCTCAAAAAATGTAAGTCTCCCTCCAACTTAGGAATCAAGGAAACTCTTATATCTTGGCATCCCAAGTCCTCTAAATTTTCTTCACACTTCTACCTCTAACCCTCTGTTGTAGTTCCTTCCTATTTCTCCTACTGTAAACCGCGTCGAGCTCTACGAATGTGGAGATGATGCGGTATACAAACCTAAGGATTAGATTAGATTAGATTAGAAGGTCTTGTTGCACAATATCTCACCAACTACCTGGAAAACCATAACTTACTCCATGCCTCACAATCAGGATTCAGAACAAACCATAGCACAGAGACCTTACTAGCAACTCTACTGGATACAGCCCGACAATACCTCAGTAAAGGAAGTAGGATGCTAATTATCCAACTAGATCTTTCTGCTGCATTCGACCTAGTACATCACACCATACTACTTCAGATACTAGACGCCATAGGGATCTCAAGTGGGGTATACAAATGGTTCCAAGGATTCCTTAAAACAAGAATATATAGAGTAAAGACAAACGATCTTAAATTAGCCCCATGGTCTAATCCCTGTGGAGTTCCACAAGGATCACCACTATCACCCATCCTCTTCAATCTCTTCATATCCTCCCTTGGTACCACTCTAGATACCCTAAACGTAATATCATTCAGCTACGCAGACGACATAACCATTCTTCTCCCCTTCGATACCTCAACAGGACACCTGGAAACAACTCTGAAAGCAGTGGAAAAATGGATGACAAACCACAAATTGAAGCTTAACTCGGATAAAACAAAATTCTTATTGCTGGAAAAGGACAAAAATCTTTCCATAACAGAATTATAAATAAATGAAACCAAATACCCAATACAGACATCTCTTAAAATCTTTGGAGTATTGATAGACAGATGCTGCACAATGCAGACTCAAATCAACAAAACTAACCAAAAAGCATTCTTCACCATGCGCAATCTACGAAAAATAAGAAAATTCTTTGACAAAGACCAATACAGGATCATAGTCCAATCCCTTGTACTAGGACTAGTGGATTACTGCAATATCCTCTACCTACCATGTCCAACAAACTTAATTAAACAACTACAGTCCGTTCAGAACGCAACTCTCAGACTAATCTATTCACTCGGAAAATTTGACCCCATCACCAATACCTACCTAGACTCACACTGGCTACCGATACGAGCCAGAATCCAATTCAAATTATACTGTCTATTATACAAAGTAACAAACGGAACTGCACCTACCTACCTAAACAATCGCCTAAATCGAAACCTTTCACCCAGAATAAGGAGAACCCAGACCCTATTCTCCTACCCACCACTCAAAGGTACTCAATGCAAAAAACTGTACGGCAGCCTCCTAGCGACGAAAGCAGCAAAACTTGACCCCTCCATCTCCAACTTGTTGACTGCAACAACTGACTTTAAAGCATTCCGAAAAGAAATAAAAACACTACTATTCAAAAATCATATTCAGTTAACCTAACCTCCCCCTCCTCCTATCCCCTCTGCAAATTTCCCACGAACTACCCACCCGTCTGGTAACTTCTTCTCTATGTCACAAAATATAACCTGAAACCTCATTATGTAACCTGAAACCAGCTATCTTCCAAGGTAAAGTAATTTCCTGTAAAAGTCCAAATTTCACTCTGCAAAATTCCCGCGAACTACCAATCCCTCTGGTAACTTCTTCTCTATGTCACAAAATATAACCTGAAACCTCATTATGTAACCTGAAACCAGCTACCTTCCAATGTAATGTAATCTCCTGGATATGTCCAGCAATCTTCCAATGTAATGTAACCTCCTGGAAATGTCCAGCTATTTTCCAATGTAATGTAACGTCCTGGTAATGTCCAGCTATCTTCCAATGTAATGTAACTTCCTGGAAATGTCCAGTTATCATAGAAACATAGAAGATGTCGGCAGAAAAGGGCCATAGCCCATCAAGTCTACCCACTCTAACGACCCCACCCCCTTGAATTTACCCCCCTAGAGATACCACATGTGTATCCCATTCCATTTTTACCCCCCTAGAGATCCCACATGTATATCACATTTCCTTTTAAAATCTGGCACGCTGCTGGCCTGAATCACCTGAAGTGGAAGTTCATTCCAACGATTGACCACCCTTTCGGTGAAGAAGAACTTCCTGGTGTCGCCATGAAATTTCCCACCCCTGATTTTCAGCAGATGCCCTCTTGTGGCCAAGGGACCTTTAAGAAAGAAGATATCATCCTCCACCTCAATACGGCCCGTGATATATTTAAACGTCTCTATCATATCTCCTCTCTCTCTACGTTCCTCGAGTGTGTATAGCTGCAATTTATTCAGCCTTTCCTCATATGGGAGGTCTTTGAGTCCCGAGACCATCCTGGTTGCCATTCGTTGAACCGACTCAACTCTCAGCACATCTTTTTGGTAATGTGGCCTCCAGAATTGTACACAATATTCCAGATGAGGCCTCACCATGGATCTGTACAACGGCATTATAACTTCGGGCTTCCGGCTGATAAAACTTCTACGGATACAACTCATCATTTGTCTTGCCTTGGATGAAGCCTTCTCCACTTGATTGGTAGTCTTCATGTCTTCGCTAATGATCACCCCCAAATCACTTTCCGCCTTGGTCCTAACTAAGGTCTCACCATTAAGTGTGTAAGTTTTGCATGGATTCCTGCTGTCAAGGTGCATGACCTTACATTTTCTAGCATTGAAGTTTAGCTGCCATGTCGAGGACCAGTGTTCCAATAGAAGTAGGTCCTGCGTCATTCTGTCTGGTAAAGTGTTCTCACTTACTATGTTGCATAGTTTGGCGTCATTGGCGAATAATGTGATTTTACCCTGAAGCCCCTGAGTCAGATCTCCCACAAATATGTTGAAGAGGATCGGGCCCAAGACTGAGCCCTGCGGCACTCCACTGATCACCTCTGACGTTTTTGAAGGTGCACCATTCACCACCACTCTCTGAAGTCTACCGTTTAGCCAATCACTGACCCATGTAGTTAATGTCTCTCCCAGTCCCATTGATTTCATCATGGCAGCTTATCTTCCAATGTAATCCGCTTAGAACCACAAGGTACAGGCGGAATAGAAATCACTAATGTAATGTAATGTAAAGAAAATAGATGTGTTTTCAGCACCTTCCTAAACTGGAAGTAAGTAGGAAGTTAGCATAAGCTGCTCGGGAGACTGTTCCAGATCTTGGGGCCCTGGAAGTAGAAGGTGCCCTCAGTTTTAATATTGATTCTGCAGTTTTCCTTGTATATTTTGGGCTCACAGTCCAATTAGAACCATTCTTTACTATAGGTACGGATATTGTAAGCCTTCATTTGTAACTACCAAGGGTCTTTTCCTCCTCCTATATAACCCAGCCATCAAAGTGATAGTCCTGAGGAAACTGATTGCAATGTATACTAATTATGGCCATTTTGTTGCTGTTGTGGAAGGGTTTAGATCTACTCTATACCCAAAATCTGTGAATTCCTCTTCCATGGCATCTCATGCTCAGCCCCAGAAGGCCTAGGGAGCAAAAAATGGATTACAAATCAAACTCAAATCTCATATATAGACATATAGAATACTTCCACAGTGTAAATGAGCCATCTCAATTCTGCTGCTGATAAAGCAAAAGACTTTATAAACCAGTGTTTTCCAACACTTTCGTGGAAACACATAGGTTCCATTTTATACAGAATGTAGAAATCTAGAGGACTGTCTCAATTCCAGTGGTAGTTTACAAAATGTTCTGCCAGTGGTGAGCTTTTTCTAAAATACCTGCAGGCGTGTGCATGTATTGAGCTACATTTGCTGCAGGAGCAGCCATTTTACAAACAAATACAAAATAATGAATGAGACAAGCTCAGCAGCTTTCACATGGCAGTACCAGCATGTCCACTTGGAAGCGGTGATTTCACAACTTTCACATGTAAGTTGTTCCACTTCCATATACGGTATATCTACCCCATTTTACAAATATATATGAGTACATATAAATGCCACCAATTAAACAGTGAGGCTGCACTTTTTTTTTCTTCATCTTTAAGGGGGAGATAAACAATGAAGGATCAAGGAGAAGATTTTGAATATAACCTAAACTTTGATAATAGAGAAATATAACCCCCATTGAATAAATAACTCAGACAAAAGGATATATTTTACTATTTGTTCAACAAAAAAATATTCAACAACTGGTAGTCTTGTGTGAAAAAGCATGTGAACCCCTCATTCAGTAACTGGGAGCTCCACCTACAGCAGCAATAACTTCAACTAAATATTTCCTGTAAGAGTTGATCAGTCCCTCACATCACCCTTGAGGAATTTTTTGGACCTATTTTTCTATCCAGAGCTGTTTTACATTAGCCGAGTCAAAGACAAAGTCCTTACCTGAACTCTATTGAAATGTTGTGGTAAGACCTGAAGTGAGCTATTCCTACAAAAAAAGCCTTCTAATGTCACAGAGTTGAGTTGAAACAGTTCTGGATGGAAAATGGAGCCAAATTTCCTCAAGGGCAATGTGAGAAACCAATCAACAGTTACAGGAAACATTTGTTTGACATTATTGCTTCTCAAGCAGGTGCCACTAGTTACCAAATAAAAGGTTCACATGCTTTTTCACACAATGATACTTGGTTGTTAAATCTTTTTAGTTGAAAGATAAAATATATGCTTTTGTCTGAGTTATTTATTCAATGGGGTTATATTTCTTTGTTATCAGAGTTTTTTGGTTATATTTGAAACATAATTATATACTAAGGGGGGGATTATCAAGCTTTGTTAGAGTTTCAAGTCTCTTGATTTGCCCCTTAACGTGACTTAAAGGGACATAACGCAGTTTGACTTATTTCACTGTGGTGATATTAAGGACTCCGTTTACTAAGGTGTGCTAGCATTTTTAGCACACACAGCAGATTAGCGCGTGCTAACCCTGTGCTACGTGGCTAGAACTGACGCCAGCTCAATGCTGGCGTTAGCGTCTAGCGTGCGTGGCATTGTAGCGTGCGCTATTCTGCGTGTTAATGCCCTAACGCAGCTTAGTAAAAGAAGCCCTAAGTTGCTACATGGTGCACAGTATTGAGATACAAAACATGCATGTAAAGCAGCTTATTATGTACGATGTAAAAATCCTAATGCGACACTGTAAGTCATGTTATGGCTCATAAATCACAATAATATATCCCAGGTTTTAGTTGAGTTTGGTTTCTGCCCAGGAGCAATCAGGTTGCAATGCTTCCCTCTGATGTTTCTGGGCTGACAAAGCAAATCCCACCCCCCATGGTTCCAGACCACCACCTCTCCAAAAGACTCCAGAGCCTGCTAAAAGGCTTATCATTTATCAGTGGTTCCCAAACCCTGTCCTGGGGGACCTCCAGCCAGTTGGGTTTTCAAGATATCCCTAATGAATATGCATGAGAGAGATTTGCATATAATGGAAGTGACAGGTATGCAAATCTCTCTCATGCATATTCATTAGGGATATCTTGAAAACCCGACTGGCTGGGGGTCCCCCCAGGACAGGGTTTGGGAACCACTGATTTAGATTATGAGTGACCCAAGAGGTCTTTGGGTGGGAACGAAGCTTGCTCACTCCTACCTAGCCTGGTAACATCATCAAAATGAGCCCTTACAGGTAGGCTCACACAACTACTGCTAGGGACTGGACAGTAGTCCATGCCTGAAGATTCTCAGACCACCAATAATCTAAACAGTATACTCTTTCAGGAGCTGTGGACCTATGGGGGGCGGAGGGGGGATGGGGCTGTGGAGCCTCTTGGGGATGGGAGGAGGCTTGAGTCAGCAGGTGGGAGGGTTTCTCTGCTGGCACGAGAGCATCAGGCTGTGGCTCTGCAGTCCTATGCTGCTAAGCAGTTTTATTCTTTTACCATAGAATTCAGCAACTTGTGGAACTGAAATAGTGCAAGTTTCTGAATTCCATGATATATTAAGGTGCAGTAAAAGGTTGCCTTTTACTATACCTTGAGAACTGACCCCTTAAATTGTACTATAATGCAGGCCAGCCTAGGAGTTTCACAGTCTTTTTCACAGTGTTATACATGATTAGAGTGTTCTTAAACGTAGGACCTTACAAAGATGGGGGTTTTAAATGAAAAAGTTATATACCAGGTCTCCCTTCATATTTGCGGTTTTGGCATTCATGAATCTGATTATTCATGAGCCTCCCATCTCCATTTTTGATTGTGGCTTTCAGGGGCAGGCGCGTAGAAAGATCGTTCCTGCCTTGCTTCACCACTAGACCACCAGGGCTATAAGGTAAGGTGTGGAGGGGTCTGGGAGGCGGGAGGGGGCGAGACTTAAGGTTTGGGGCCCCTATAATTATTTATGAATACGTGGAGGGGCATAATCGAAAAGGACGTCTAAGTCCGTTTTCGTGTAAGTCGCAAGTCGTCCAAAGTAAAAAACAGCCTAGGACACATTTTCAAAAAATATATCCAAAATTTTTTTTGTTTCGAAAATTGTATAACTATACGTCCTGCCGATCTGATCGTCCAAGCCGCTAAATCTTCCATCTTTATACCACATTTTCACCCAACTTTTCTTCCAAGTCAAAAACGCCTAGAACAAGCCCTGTTGGACATGGACTGAACACCCAAATGATGGACTGAACACCTCACCTAAATAGTGGAGTACCTTACAGAGCACTGCTGTGAACTTCACAAAAAGGGTTCCATGTCATCATCTCACTATAGCTCCCTTATAGGTCACAGTTAGCCCCCCCAACCCACCTCCAGAATCCCGTAGACCCACTTATCTACCACCCTAAAAGTCACAACGTCCAAGTTCCGTCGATCGTCGGCTGTATAACTTTCGGTTATAAATGCTGTACGACTAAGTCTAAGCCAGCCCATGTCCGGCCCAACTCCCGCCCTCAACACTCCTCCTGAAATGCCCCATTTAGCTTTGGTCATTCAGCGGCACTATGAAGGCCTAGGTCGTTTAGAAATACGTCCAAAACCCTTTTTTTATTATCGGCACTTGAACGTTTTTGGGAAATGTTCATCCAAGTGCTGACTTAGGCCAGTTTTTGGACGTTTTTCTCTTTCGATTATGAGTCCCATAGTATTCACAAGGTGGCTGTGCCCCTAACCCCCACGAATATGGAGGGGGGGGGGGCGTGTAACATGCTCAGAGTCATTCATTGAGAATAATCATACTTTTTTAAAAATTTTATTTTATCTGTTCTATGCATTACTTCTTTCCCTGCCATGCCAGTATTTTCTGCATTATATTGTAAATGCTTTCTGTCTTTATCTGTTTTTAAGTCTATTATTCTAATTTGTATTTTATCTGTATCCCATATATTAGCTCACCTTGTTGTGAACCGCCTAGAACTTTTTCGGTATGGCAGTATACAAGAATAAAATTATTATTATTATTACTTGGTCTCCAGGACTTGAGCTCTCTAACTACAGCACATTGTTATAAGTCCATACATGACATGGGATCTCTTTGCACCAGAGAATGTACTTAACTGGCATAAATTAATTAGGATTCTATTATTACATTTATTTTACAGACCAAGCTGTAGCATTTAAACAAGTGTAACTGTTCTGAAAAAAGAAGTAGGAAAAATGCATAACCTTTCACTCTGTTCTCATCTTGTCCTCTTCTGGCAGGCATGAATATGTACTCAGCCCAACCAAGAAGAGAATGATGTGGAGCCATGGAACTTACAAGTTATTCCATACTTTTCTTGATACTTTTTCATTTCAATGATATGAAATGAAGTGTGTCAAGAAAAGTATGGAATAACTTGTAAATTTCATGGCTCCACATCATTCTTTTTTCTTGGTTGGGCTGAGAACTTTTCAGTGTCTCCTCTTACGTTATCTCTTTCTCTTTGCACACAAGGTAGGGTCTGACTTTATAATAATGTAATACATAAAAGTTTTCTATACCGTCTCCACCAAATAGATCTAGATGGTTTATAGAAACTGTGTCAGTAAGAATCAGTACCATCCATAAAGCACAGTTACCGTAACAGGTGTTATCCAGGGACAGCAGGCAGATATTCTCACGCACGGGTGACGTTACCGACAGAGCCTTGGTACGGACACTTGAAAAGTGAATCGCAGCTTCAAGTTTTGGAAAGTTTGCGATCCATGTGTGAGAATATGCTCCCTGCTTGTCCTGGGATAAATTGGTACATTAGATCATAATTAAAAATTAGAAATTTCCATACATAAGATTATATCTCTTTTTTTGTTTTGTTTGCTGCTTGATACCTATGTAATGTAAATGCTCATGATTCAAGTTATTTGAAAGGAAATTCTGCAATGAGAGGGCATAGGATGAAGTTAAGAGGTGATAGGCTCCGGAGTAATCTGAGGAAATACTATTTTACAGAAAGGGTGGTAGATGCATGGAACAGTCTCCCGGAAGAGGTGGTCGAGACAGAGACTGTGTCTGAATTCAAGAGGGCCTGGGATAGGCACGTAGGATCTCTCAGAGAGAAAGAGATCATGGTTACTGCAGATGGGCAAACTAGATGGGCCATTTGGGCTTTATCTGCCATCATGTTTCTATGTTTCTATATAAAAATCCTATCTAAGAAAGAAGGATAAAAGAAGCGAGGAAGCAAAGTCCTTCACTCTGTTTTACAGATACAGTATTGATTGCACTAGCCTTTCTTACTTTTAAAAAAGAGAAGAACCATTAAGTGGGAACCTTAAAGTTGCTAATGTTCTCCCCGTTTTGTTTTGGTTTACTTCAGTCCAGATGCAGCCTCTCTTTGCTTCCTTCGCCAATGAAAATCTGCACTAGACCTAAAGCTTGGAGTGAGTTGCCTGAAGAGTGATATTGGAAACCATTGTAAGTACATTTGGTAACACACAGCTTCATATAACTGAGAAAGATAACAAATGTTGGTTTACCTTTTGAGGTGATGCTTAACTTATGGTAACAGTCATGTCTCACTTTAACATTTATGAGAAGCAAAGACATAAGAACTAGAGAGTTGCGCGGGGACAGAAATCCCACCCGTCCCCGCCAAAGTCCCACCCGTCCCCGTGAGGAATCCCTTTCAGTGCTCTATAAACCAGTGTCACAGGTACAATGAATTACAATGATGAATGAATGTCAAAACTATAGCTTGTAATATTTTTTTAAACTCATTCAGTTGCCAAACTGATATCAATTTAAATAGGATGGATTTTGCCATTGTTTTGACCTTAAGCACCACAGACAGCCTAGATTTCAATATCATTTTCAGTGCTTTCATTTCTTAAACCAATAATATAGTATGTGTGACAGAGAACCTGGTTTAAAGGTTTGAGATATCAAAAGATTTCTTTTTTAAACTTCAAGACTAGCTCATTGACAGACATCTATCCCTTGATTACCATAGCACTATAGAAACATAGAAAAATGACGGCAGAAAAGGGCCAAAGCCCATCAAGTCTGTCCACTCCAGTGACCCTTCCCCCATGAGTTTGCTCACCAACCTCCTGTCCTTACCTCATTAGAGATCCCACATGAATATCCCATTTATTTTTGAAATCTGCCACGCTGTTGGCCTCAATCACCTGCCGTGGGAGTTCATTCCAATGATCGACCACCCTCTCAGTGAAGAAATACTTTCTGGAGTCACCATGAAATTTCCCTCCCCTGATTTTCAGCAGATGCCCTCTGGTGGACGAAGGTCCCATAAGACGAAAGATATCCTCTTCCACCTCGATACGACCTGTGATATATTTAAATGTTTCAATCATATCCCCTCTCTCTCTTCGTTCTTCAAGTGAGTACAGCTGCAATTTATTCAGCCTTACTTCGTATGGAAGATCCTTGAGCCCCGAGACCATCCTGGTGGCCATCCGCTGAACTGACTCAACTCTCAGCACATCTTTCCGGTAATGTGGTCTCCAGAATTGAACACAATATTCCAAATGAGGTCTCACCATGGACCTGTACAGTGGCATTATGACCTCTGGCATCCTGCTGATAAAACCTCTACGGATACAACCCATCATTTGCCTTGCCTTGAAGGAAGCCTTTTCCACTTGATTGGCAGTTTTCATGTCATGACTAATGATTACTCCTAAATCCCGTTCTTCCGTAGTTCTAACTAAGGTCTCACCATTTAACGTGTAAGTCCTGCACAGATTTCTTTTACCCAGGTGCATCACTTTGCATTTTTTAGCATTGAAGTTGAGCTGCCAAGTCGATGACCATTGTTCTAATAGTAGTAGGTCCTGCGTCATACTGTCAGGCATAGTGCTTTTACCTACTATGTTGCACAGTTTGGCGTCATCGGCGAACAATGATATTTTTCCTCTGAGCCCTTGGGTCATATCACTTATGAATATGTTGAATAGGATTGGACCCAAGACCGAGCCCTGTGGCACTCCACTGGTCACATCTGATGTTTTGGATGGAGTACCATTTACCATCACCCTCTGAAATCTACCGCTCAGCCAATCCTTAACCCATGCAGCTAGTGTTTTAACCCATGCAGCTAGTGTTGAGACATTGAGACATTCAACATTATGGAGTTAAGGTCAGAATGAAAGGGAAACAGTAAATAAATGTTGCCAGCATAAAAAAGAGAAAGCATTACTTCTAAGGTGGCAAAGAGTTTTCCTAATGAAGCACACAGATACTAAATAATGCCAATGGTAACATTCAGTCCTGTGGTACACTATAATGTAGCAGTGACCAATTTGGTGGCCATCTCCTATATTCACTTGCTGCAAACAGTGAAAAGGAACTGAAACTATGGCAGGACATTGATTGTAACACATAGGTCTTGTAACTGTGGTGGAATGTCATGGTTAACGAGAAGGAATATCCAGCACAGTTAGTAAGATTCACTTTTGTCCATCCCTAAATGCATTATATTAAAAGTTGAAATTAAATAAATCTTGGTGCTATGGTATTTGTGGAAACTGTTTTACAATGGATCCAGAGTGGCAAGCTCGTCCCCAACATTTTGCAGTTCTGTAATACTTTTTCTGAGGGTATACCTTTAAGATGCAGGAACAATGTCCCAGCTCCACAAACTTGAAAAATGGCAGAACCTGATCTCATGCAGTGTGTCCGAGGATTTTTCAAGACAGTGACACTGGGGTAGGAACAAGTGGGCATCTTTTCTGCCTCTTAAAGTAACTCCTAAAGGGGGCCTTGAGGGCTTTGAGGAGGGTCAGGGGTAGAAGGGTTACAACTAGACACCAGGGAATTCTTTTTTTATATAATGGTGAGATAGGGAAGGAGGGGGCTGCTAGTCTAACAGGGATTTTTGATTTTGTCAGCAGTGTTGGGGATGTGAATTGGTTTGGTGGGAGGGAGTCATGTTGTAGGGCTAAAATGGGCCAATACAGAAAGCTACATTGTGTGTGTGTGTGGGGGGGGGGGGGGGGGTTAAGAGGAGGGATTGGATTGGTTGGGTTGGGGAGTCGCTATACTGCCATACATTTTGCAGACCAGATGGCTTCTTTTTTAAATGTCCCTATTCCTATTAGTGCATGAGCCAATCGCCATTCACCCACTGAATGGCAGTAATTTGCATGTTTGTTGATTACTGCATTATAGCAGTAAATTTTTTGCAGGAACCTAGCATTAAAAGCAGGGCAGTCAATGGCTCTAAGATGCCGCTTTCTACATCAATCCCTCTATACCAGTGGTTCCCAAACCTGTCCTGGGGGACCCCCAGCCAGTCAGGTTTTCAAGATATCCCTAATGAATATGCATGAGAGAGATTTGCATACCTGTCACTTCCATTATATGCAAATCTCTCTCATGCATATTCATTAGGGATATCTTGAAAACCTGACTGGCTGGGGGTCCCCCAGGACAGGTTTGGGAACCACTGCTCTATACCTATCTGTATTTCTTTCTTTCTGTGCCTCTCCCTCCATCTGTGCATCTATATACCCTTCAGTCTGTGTACATACTTGTGTGTTTTGATGTATTTTCCTGGTAGAGACATTGTCAGAATAGATTCCCTTTGAAAATTTGGGCTGCTGCCATGGGTCTCTTCTTTCCACCCCCTCTATACAACCCAATATTCCATCTAGGCTCCCCCGTCTTGCACAGACCATTATCCCATCTTGCTCTCTCTACCTATTTTGAGAAGAATGTAAATATATCTTAGTTCCATAGCATGAATTAACTACAAGTAAAATATGAAATGAATAAATTCTGATAGTGGATTGTTGAACAGTGTATTTGCTTACCTTATTCAATAAAGTTTTTATGACACTTCTTATTCTTATGAAGAACCTTTTGGGGTTATTTTGTTAGGGGCCATTTTGTTATAATACTGTTTGTCAGGGTATCTAGTCTTGGTATTCTAATTATACTCTGGGCGATATTCAGTCTTTGGTGATCAGCATTTTTTAAAATTGCTTTGAATATTGGGCAGACTATGTTCTGGTCACTGGTGCTCAGCATTTACTTTACAAATTGGGACCGTATAGCATAGCATATCCCGCAATTTATCATGACAGGAGTTCAAAGTTTTCTAGGTGAATTTGACTTTATTGTCAAGGAGAAGAGCAATTTTTGGCTTGCTATTTAAAGCAATAAAATTAGGCTTATAAGATTGCTGCTTGTATGTTTCCACCTAACTTTTGTGTTTGCTATCTGGTCCACACTAAATTTTTAGGACATGCCAGAGGGTTCAAGGCTACTTAACAGGGTATTTCTTATAGATACTATTAATTATGCATAGCATTCATGTTCTAGCTTGCAAGAGTTGGTAAAAGACCAGTGTGAAGGCAAATACAAATATGCAAAAGTCTAGCTACTTTGTGATGCAACATTGGATTCTGTGGATCATTTTAACTTAAAAAATGGAGTGTGATAATCTTAGTTAACTAAGAGGAACATTTTGTAGGAAAACCATGTTATTAAGAAACTAATTTAAAGTTAGAATAGGTGCTAAATGGAAATTAGTTTTATAGCCACTTCTATTCCTTTTCTTCAGTTTACACATTTGTAATTGTGAAATAATTATTATTCCTTCCTCTTCCCTTAAAATTAGCTAGCACAAGAATAGTAAACTCTGGTTTACCAGTGTTCCATCCAGGTCTATATTTTGGGGATGTTCATATGATGTGTCTGCTGGCAGTAGCTTGAAGATATGACACATTGTGGTTATGCTTAAAAATAGGCCAGTTTATGGCACTCAGGTACTGAAATTAGCCAGATTTGATCTTCTGTTCCTGGAGTGGCTGCATGTTTTTTTTATGTGTATACCCTTGACTCATAAATTGATGTCTGTCTGAAACAAGGGGAATGCACAGAAAATGGACCCAGTATCTGTATGGCTCCAAGGAAAGACGCAGCTTTACCTGTGAGGTCAGCAATTGAGCAAGGCGATGAGGAGAGGAATGGAAATAGGGTTAAGTGGCAGAAGGGGTAAGGAGTGGAACCCTCCTCTGGTGAATTTTTTTGGGTATCAGCTTATAGATAAATAATGGGTAGCCCAGAGCTTTATCCCTACTTTATATAATTACCTATAATCAATTTATAACAACATTTTAATCTGTATACTGTTACAATCAAGAGCTCAGAGCAGTTGACAGAATGAATGATGCAGAAAATGAAAAAATATAATTTACAGAGAAATATAAAGATATAAAGAATGTTGGGCATTATCAAAAAAGGTATCACTACCAGAACCAAGGAAGTTATCCTCCCGCTGTATAGAGTGATGGTGCAACCGCATCTGGAGTACTGTGTTCAGTACTGGTCGCCGTACCTTAAGAAGGATATGGCGATACTCGAGAAATGATAAAGGGCATGGAAAACCTCTCATATGCTGAGAGGCTGGAGAAGCTGGACCTCTTTTCCCTGGAAAAGCGGAGACTTAGAGGGGATATGATAGAAACTTATAAGAACATGAAGGGTATAGCGAAGGTAGAGAAGGACAGATTCTTCAGACTGGCAGGGGCAACAAGAACTAGAGGGCACTCTAAAAAATTGAAGGGAGATAGGTTCAGAACCAATGCTAGGAAGTTCTTCTTCACTCAGAGGGTGGTGGACACCTGAAATGCGCTTCCAGAGGAGGTGGTAGAGCAGAGTATGCCTTTGGGTTTCAAAAAGGATCTGGACGAGTTCCTGAAGGAAAAGGGGATCCAGGGATACAATTAGAGGGTTACTATACAGTACAAAATGCTCTAGAGTAATAGATCACTACAGGTCATTGACCTGGGGGGCCGCCGCCAGAGCAGACTGCTGGGCATGATGGCCTATGGTCTGACTCGGCAGAGGCAATGCTTATGTGCTTATGTACTAAACAGAACCACAGCCAACTCATTGGAGTTATGGTCCTGCTGCAGCCAAAGACCACATCTCCCTCTGAAACTTAATACACATGCATCACGAATCTAGCCTATAGGTATGGTTGAATTGTTAAGTAAGGACTATGCGTCCATCTTCTCCAAGGCTGTCAATGCTGCTTCTTCAGCAGCTCCAGTTCCCACAGGGCTTTTAGATTTCTGACAGGTACCTGAGTCTTGGACTGTCCACTGTCACAGACAGGATGCTGTGTTCGATGAACCATTGGTCAAACTCGGTACAATAAAACCTTGGTTTACAAGCACAATTCATTCCGAAAACATTCTTGTAATCCAAAACACTCGTATATCAAAGCAAATTTCCCCATAAGAAATCATGGAAACTCAGACGATTCATTCAACAACCCAAAAACGTTAATACAAAATGCTATACGTACTTGTATTGCAAGACCTCGCTCATTTAGAATAATCACTACACTCTCAGAGCCCCTTCCCTGCCCTTGTTTAAAAGCAGACTGAAAACCCACCTTTTTGATATAGCTTTCAATCCTTAAACCTACTGCTCTGCTCTCCATCCCAGCCCGCTAATTAACCGTTCCCCTTAACTGTATCCATGAAATCCTGTTTATCTGTCTTGCCTGTCTAGATTGTAAGCTCTTTCAAGCAGGGACTGTTTTCTTACTCTTTGTGACTCTGTGCAGCGCTGCGTGCGTCTGGTAGCACTATAGAAATAATTAATAGTAGTAGTAGTAGTAGTATTGCAAGACTTTGCTTGTTTAGAACAGTCATTACACTCTTGCAGTGTCAAGAGAGAGAACAACCATCAGCTCAGTTGTGATGATATGACACGTGTATACTGTATGTACTCGTATTGCAAGACTTTGGGCTCCTTTTACTAAGGTGCGCTAGCGTTTTTAGCACACACGCAAAATTACCGCGCGCTAAACCGCACGGTACGCTTCTAGAATAACGCCAGCTCAAAGCTGGCGTTAAGGTCTAGCGCACGCAGCAATTTAGCGTGCGCTATTCCGCTCGTTACGGCCCTAACGTACCTTAGTAAATGGAGCCCTTTGTTTAGAACAGTTACTACTCTTGCAGTGTTAGAGAGAGAAGAACCATCGGCTCAGTTGTGATGATGTGATGTGTGATGTAACATAGTAACATAGTAGATGACGGCAGATAAAAACCCAAATGGTCCATCCAGTCTGCCCAACTTGATTCAATTTATATTTTTCCTTCTTAGCTATTTCTGGGTGTATTGTATACTGTATGTACTTGTATTGCAAGACCTTGCTTGTATATCAAGTTGAAATTGAATAAAATGTTTTGCTTGTCTTGCAAAACACTTGCATACCAAGCTACTTGCAATCCAAGGTTTTACTGTATTATACTTTTGTTCTGGCCTGGCTGTTGTATGTTGTTGAGATGTTACGGACAAACATAACAATAGATGAAAGAAATGCCCCTATACCTGAAAGAGGAGAACTGAAACATTATCCCCTATATGTGGTGCCCAAATTTATTTAAACAAATTTGCATGCTACTAAATTAGCTAAAGAGCCAAACAGCACAAATAATTGGGCCTAACAATCAATTATTGGCGCTAATTAGCAACAAATTGGATTTGCATGCACATCTTGCTAAAGTCTATTCTATAACAATCTGTGCACAAATCTTTTAGCATTCAACTCAAAGGTGGGTGTGGCCAAGGGAAAGGCATGGACAGGTCAGGGGCTTTAACTAAAGATGTGCTTAGCATTACAGAATACTGGGGATCCATGCCTAACTTATGCACCAGGATTTCTATCAGGATTCACAGGGTATATGTGGATTCACAGGGTATATCAGGATTCACAGGGCCCAATGTTTGGCATGGAAATTGGCTCTAAGCCATTCTATAAATGGTGTGCAACTCAGAGCGCCATTTATAGAACACTGCTCCACACACATTTTTTTCAGTGCACAAATTTGAACGCCATTTACTGAATCTAGTCCTATATCACCATATTAGTATATTTATGTTGCACAACTGATTTGTGGGAACATTTTTGACAATACAAAGAGACTCATTTTCAAAACAGAAACAAGTCCAAATAATGGTACAAAACAGCAGCTGGACCTCTTTCCACAAAAACGTCCAAATTGCAATTTTTAAAACTCGTGTTTAAGATGGGACTAGAGTGGCCTTATGGTTTGGATGTTCTTTTGCAACAATGGAACATTGTAAAAACATCTGGGGCAAAAATGAGGATGTTTTTGGCTAGACATGTTTCAATAATGTCTAAGTGCCAAATAGGTGCCCAGACTGACCAGATAGCCACTGGAGGTATAAAGTTATGACCCCTCCCACCCCCAATGAGGTGTGAGTTCAATGTACATTCCAGGCTCTATGACAGCTGCAGATATGACAAGCATTCCTCTTAGAGCAGCAAGCAGGTCCCTGGAGTATCCTAGAGGTCAGTGCAGTGGACTGTAGAGAAGGGGACCCAGGTTATAGGAGCCAACTCTGTGGGTAATATGGGTGTGTGAGCACTCCCAATATTGTGCAAAGTTATTGGCTGTGTCCAGAGAGGGGAAATTCCATTGGGTTTAGTACCCCCAATCATTTTGAAAAGTTTGCTTATATGACCCATGCCCATATCTCTCTTTAACTGGTATACTTGTGGTGGAAAGTGTGAGTGCTCCCAAAACCACAGAGATGATACCTACAGGCATAAGGACCACTGTAGTGGTGTACATTTGGGTACAGTACCTTTTTTGCTATTCCTGGAGAGCTCACCATAAAATGGGTTATGATGTGATCTGTACCTTGGGCCTTTTATGTGAAGTTCATTGTAGTGCCCCCTAGGCTTTCTCGCATTAATCCATGCTTATGTATATGTTCTGTCATTTTGTTCTTTATAATAGTCTCTACCATTTTGCCCAGCACTGATGTCAAACTCACCAGTCTATAATTTCCCAGATCAAGTCTGGAACCCTTCTTAAAAATCGGCCTTCTTAAAAATCGGTCACATTAGCCATCCTCCAGTCTTTCAGTACTATGCTGGATTTTAAAGAAAAATTACTATCAATAGCTCTGGAAGTTCATTTTTCAATTCTATCAGCACTCTGGGATATATACCATCCAGTCCAGGCGATTTGCTACTGTTCAGTTTATCAAATTGACCCATTACATTGATTTATTTGAGTTTCTCTGGTTGATCAGAATTGAATACTATTTCTGGCACCAGTAACGCCCCACAGTTTCCTTGGTGAAGAGCGAAGCAAAAAATTCATTTAATCTTTCTGGGGACCTCTGAAGCACCTAGAAGCCTCAAATTCAGGATAAAAACTTTTAAATAATAAAATGAAATCAGAGCAGTTAGACTAACATTCTTAGTCTTGTTAACCATCCGTTTGTTAATAATTCCCAGCATCCTGTTCGCTTTTTTGGCCCCTGCCGCACATTGGGCGGAAGGTTTCATCATATTGTCTTCGATGATACCCAGATCCTTTTCTTGGGCACTAATCCCCAAGGTGGACCCTAGCATAACTGTGATTCAGGTTATTCTTCCCAATGTGCATCGCTTTGTATTTGTCCACATTAAATTTCATCTGCCATTTGGACGCCCAGCCTTCCAATTTCCTAAGGCTGGAAGAAAGGAGAGGGACTCGCACTCATTCTGGAGATGACACAAGAGGTAGGCTCAGCTCTTACAGGGCCTCTTCTCTCCTCCAGCATCTCCTATGCACTGAGCACATAAACGTCTAAATTAGTAATTTTCAAAACAAAAAGATAGATGTTTTTCTGGTTCAAAAATGACCATGTTTAGCATAGAAGGTGTGGAATTTTTGCAAAACATCCAAAATCAGATTAAAAATGCCCCTCCACGTCATAGAAAACTTTTAATTGCCTTTTGTGTGCACAGAATAGATTTTTCACTCTTGGAAGTAGAACTAAACAATAGAAAAAGGATAAAATAATCAATATGATCTTGAGTCTGTGAAAAGCATCTCCCTTATATGAATATGAGAAATAATAATTCTTAATGCTATTCTGAAGAATAGAAGCAGCAGGGGTACATAAACATAGTCCCCAAATAGTTTGCACCTCTGAAGATGTAGAAAAAGACATCTTGAATCACTTTTGTGATGTCTATAACTGGAGCCAAGGGCTTAACCCAGAGCTTTCCTTGGCAGCTAATGCAGAAATGCTTCTCTGCATTGCAAACCGTCTCTTTTCAAATTGAAACATCATTAGGAATAAGGTGAAAAACAGCATGTTTTGTCACTTTGAAAGGTTCAATAGGAACTGACCATTGGAGTCTGGAGGATAAATCTATCTGGATGTTCAAGAAGATTTTATTGAACTGTCTGTTGTTCTTAAATGTATGTATTTACTTTGTGGAGGTTTCTGGGGTTTGTTTTTTATTTTATTTATTTAAATTTTCCAGTTGCTTCTTTCTTCTTGGCTTATAGCATTTTTTTTTTTTTTTTTAACAACTTGATTTTCATTTTGTAGTTGAGCAGCGATTTCATTTGGGTGTATAATTTTAACACTTAATAGAAAAGATGAAAGTAAGGGAGGGGCCAGGAAGTTGGCAAACTAAACCCCTGATACTTTGACCAGCAGAAATATTCTAGGGATATGTCTCCTAACTAAGCTTACAGCCTGAAGTTTATCAATACTTTGCTGCCCTCTCAAGGATATGGTATGTAAGCTACAAAAACAAAGGTTTCAGAATACTTACTATGTAGATGTTATGCCCTCAGATATCCCAGGGTTTTATAATTCATTTTATTTAACAAAAGGTAGTGCATCCCATCATCAGACATTCATATTGGGCAACTGTATCATATTGTAATAGTTTTATTCTCTACCTTTCTGTCCTAGCCCCTGTTTATTATCTAACTGCCTAACTGTGTTCTGTTTGGAATTTCTGGTCAGACCAGCCCATAAACGTAGAAGGAGAATATGATGGAAGACTAAATTGAACTTTATACAGTGACCTAAAGCCCAGTTGATCTCTGGCTTTTCTCTCAGTTCTTCACTATTAGAAATCTTTTGAGATTATCTCTTGTTTTCCTGAATTTAGTTTATCTGCCCTTTTATTTAATTGGCATTCCTTTCTTATTGTTTTATAATAGAACTGTAAACCGCTCTGGCCTGGATATTAGAAAGGGCGGCATATCAAGCTTATCAATAAATATAACATAAAACAATCCTGTTGCTTTTTTGCCTTCTTATGAATTCCTTTAATTTAGCCGTGATTCCTGAGCATCAAATGCGATACAGCCTTTCAGTTCCTGTGGGCTGCTTCGTATTTGCCGCACCGGGACTTGCTACCTCGGATTTGTTAAAAGGACCCTATGAGAGGTCATTCTATACATCTGCCACTTTTTTAAAGAAATATTTTATAATTTTACTCTTGAGCTTGCCTGTTTGGGCCTCATATCATGGCCTCTTGTTTTAGAATTTCCTTTTTACTAAAAAAAATGTTTGCTACATGTGCATTGTCGATTGCTTAATTTGACTTCCTCTTGCTGTAAACTGCCTTGAGTGAATTCCTTCTAAAAGGTGATAAATCCTGACAAATAAATAAAATAAATTATTTATACCTTATGAAGCATTCGATTGATTCTTTCATAGCCACCTCTACTTCTGGAAGATATTAATTCTTTTCAGCATGAGAATGAAGGCTAATACATTAAAAAAAGAAAGAAAGAAAGAATATACATATAATGTGATATATTTGTGAAGGAGTAGTCTAATGATTAGAGCAGAGGCGTGAAAACTAGATGAACCAGGTTCACTTCCCACTTGAGGTCTTTGTGACTCTGGGTAAGTCATTTAACTCTCCATTTCCCCCAGGTACAAAATAAGTACAGTATCTGTATATAATTGTAACCACAGAAAGGTGTTACATCAAATCCTCTCCCCTTTCCTTTTTAGTAAACTGAATTAATAGTTTTTGTGACTAGCATTTGGGAGTTAAAACTCCCTTCCACAGAATGGGACAGAAAAAGCAAAAGCTGATAATACTAGAAGTTATAAGTGAATTATACAAGCCTTCTATTTTAATCCCCTTGAATAGCATAATAAATGAAACTTTAGAATACATTTTGTATATTATGACTAAAATAGAACATTGGACAATCAACTTTAAACTGAAACTAAATACAGAAAAGACAAAAGTTTTCTTAGCAAGCCCAAAGGATAAAATTACTAGAACATCACTATATCTAAAATATCATGATTACCCAATTTCAAAAACTATAAAAATATTAGGAGTCACATTAGACACACCTCTGACTATGGTCAAACACACGAATATAGTGGTGAAGAAGTGCTTTTTTGCATTATGGAAATTAAAGACCATTAAAAAATACTTTGACCCTTTATCATTTAGATTATTGGTGCAGTCTTTGGTTTTATCTATCTTGGACTACTGCAATATCGTTTATTTGGGTATACCTAAAAAAACAGCGAGGAAATACCGATAGAGGTAGGGATAGGCTATGAAAGAGTACAGATAAAGGATTAAGGGGACTAAAGGGTTTAGATAAGGATCACCTTACAGGTCATGGACCTGATGGGCTGCCGCAGGTGCGGACTGCTGGGCGCAATGGACCTTCTGGTCTGACCCAGCGGAGGCAACTTCTTATGTTCTTATGAAATTAAGAATAGTACAGAACACAGCTGTCCATTTGATATTTGGATTGAAAAAAAGCGACCATGTTAGTCCCTATTACAAACTGCTGCACTGGTTACCAATAGAGGCACAAATAATGTTTAAATTTTCTTGTGTTTGTTTCAAGCTGGTTTGGGGACTAGCTCCCACCTATCTTTTATCTCATTTTGTGTTACATAGTCCTACAAGGATAACCAGAAACTGTAATCTTTTTGCATACCCAATCATTACTGGCTGTAAATACAAATCCTTTCTGGCCAGAACTCTCATGTATCAAGCAAGTAAACAGCAGTCTTGGTTAGGTAACTACATTAATGGAGCTAGGCTGACTTACGGCGCCTTTAGGAAAGAAATTAAAACTGCATTGTTTGATAGATTTATCTCCTAAACAGAAACTGCACTAAATCTAACAATTTTATTATGTCTATTCTTGTGTAATATGTTGTACTTTTATAATTTTATAATTTGTATATTGTAATTCACTGATTGTCCAGCTCTCTTCGGTGTGAACCGCCTAGAAGTTGTCTGATTATGGCGGTATAGAAGAATAAAGTTATGTTATGTTAAGTTTGAAGGGGAGAAGCAGTCAGCATTTATTTATTTAATGCTATCAGCTAAATTAGACCTAGATAGTCAGTGCTGGGCCATATTCAGGCATAGCACTGAATATCCTGATCAGCAGTAGTACCTAGAAGTTATGGAGGTCATGGTCTATATTCACTGCTGAGCCCACAGAATTAAACAGGCAAACCTGGACCTGCCTTTTGGGCAGTCCAACTTGCCCAATTAGCTACAGTGATTTTTAAATCTGTCCTGGGGAACTCCGGCCAGTTAGGTTTTCAAGATATCCCTAATGAATGTGCAAGGCTACCACCTATTTACGTAATTTAAAATATACTGTAAGCTGTGTGCATCCCTTCCACATTTAGATGCTCGCATTTACAACAGTTCTAACTGTGAGCGCCAAAATGTTAGCTGCATTGATGCCAGGTTACACTTGTATTCTAGAACAGATTGTAGGTGTCTAGGTTTTGTTATACAATAGGCAGCTGCCACGCAGCCTTGGGGCACCCACATGAAGGTACTCAGTTATAGCACTGCTCCTCCTGTAAGGATATTCAATGACACATTGATACTGCTTCTGAATATCCAAGTTAGAAGACTTATACAGAAAGACAATACTAAATTCTCGATAAGTGCTTTGGAATTCTGACCTTCATGAAATTCTACAAGTCAATATTAAATATCACAGTGGGTTTTTTTTAAACACAGACCAGTCATCTACATTATTCATGGATATTCAGTGCCACTTACTGCACGGTGAGCGGTGCTGAATATCCGTGCAGAACAGGGAGTGTAAATGGTAGGGATTGCAGCAATATTCAAATCATTATCCAGAGTGCTTTCCAGATAAAGTTAGTCCAGTACTTTTTCTGAACCAAATTCATTTGGGTAGTTCTCTAGATAGCAGTCTGAATATAACCTACTTTGGAAAATTGCAAGCCTTGGAATTGAGGGTGAAATACTCATGTGGATTAAAAACTGGCTGGAGCATAGGAAACAGAGAGTGGGGGTAAATGGACAATACTCGGACTGGAAGAGCGTCACCATTGGGGTGCCGCAGGGCTCGGTGCTTGGACCCGTGCTCTTTAACATCTTTATAAATGATCTGGACATAGGTACGACGAGCGAGGTGATTAAATTTGCGGATGATACGAAGTTATTCAGAGTAGTAAAGATCCAGGGGGATTGCGAAGATCTGCAACGTGACATAATCAAGCTCGAGGAATGGGCATCGACAAGGCAGATGAGGTTCAACGTGGATAAGTGTAAAGCGATGCATGTCGGTAACAAAAATCTCATGCACGAATACAGGATGTCTGAGGTGGTACTTGGAAAGTCCTCCCAGGAAAGGGACTTGGGAGTTCTGATTGACAAGTCGATGAAGCTGTCCACACAATGTGTGGCGGCAGCAAAAAGGGCAAACAGAATGCTAGGAATGATAAAGAAGGGGATCACGAACAGATCAGAGAAGGTTATCATGCCTCTGTACGGGGCCATGGTACGCCCTCACCTGGAGTACTGCGTCCAGCACTGGTCGCTGTACATGAAGAAGGTACTACTCGAAAGGGTCCAGAGAAGAGCGACTAAGATGGTTAAGGGGCTGGAGGAGCTGCCGTACAGCAAAAGATTAAAGAAACTGGGCCTCTTCTCCCTCAAACAGAGGAGATTGAGAGGGGACATGATCGAAACATTCAAGGTACTTAAGGGGATAGACTTAGTAGATAGGGACAGGTTGTTCACCCTCTCCAAGGTAGGGAGAACAAGAGGGCACTCTCTAAAGTTGAAAGGGGATAGATTCCGTACAAATGTAAGGAAGTTCTTCTTCACCCAGAGAGTGGTAGAAAGCTGGAATGCTCTTCCAGAGGCTTTTATAGGGGAAAACACTCTCCATGGATTCAAGACAAAGTTAGACAAGTTTCTGCTGAACAAGAACGTGCGCTGGTAGGGCTAGTCTCAGTTAGGGTGCTGGTCTTAGATCAGCGGGCCGCCGCGTGAGCAGACTGCTGGGCATGATGGACCACTGGTCTGACTCAGCAGTGGCAATTCTTATGTTCTTAACCAGCAAAATGAACAAGTTCATGCTCTGCCCATGCTGCACCCACACACCACCCTGGTACTGTCTAGATAGGGTTGGATTCAGTAAAATGGTGCTGAAAAATAGGTACCAGGAAAAATCAGTGCACAGCATTATTCTATAAAGGGTGCTCTGGGATGAGCATTCTTTATAACACATTGCACCAATTTTCACACCAACTTTTGGTATGAGGACTTATACCAGCTGAAACCTTGTGTAAATCCTGGTACACAAGTTGGGCACGCTTCTGCGGAATTCTGTGACTCAGTGTGCAACTTTTTGCAATGCCCCTGACCTGACCATGCCCTCTCATAGCCCTTATGGGGCATGAGCCATGGGTTTTGGATGACCTGTGTTATGGAATAGTGCATAGCAAATTGCAAACACAAATCTCAATTAATGCCAATTAACTCCAATAATTGCCAGCATCCAGTTATTGACTGTTAATTGCTTGTTGGCCATTGAGTTAAGCATGCAACTCGGGATTGTACCCAATTTTGGGCATGCAACTTTTGGTGACCTTTATAGAATCCAGGGCATAATGCTAAAGAGGTCTATAGATCAAGGGTTCTCAATCCTGTCCTCGGGACAAACCCAGCCAGTCAGGTTCTCAGGATATCTATATTGAATATGCCTGAGATAAGTTTGTATACAGTGGAGGTAGTGTATGGAAATTTGTCATGCATATTCATTGTGGGTATCCTGAAACCTGATTGGCTAGAGTAGGTGTGTCCCAAGGGGTTGAAAATCCCTGATATAGATAGTGCCACCAAATACCCAAGAATAGCTACAGATAAGCCCTCTATCCAGACGATGGCTGCTGTTATCTGGATAAATGGCTTTCACTATCAGATCCCTACTGTTTTGTCATCTTGTAATCACCCATCCATCTCTCTCTCCTCTGTTCCTTTTCACCTTCCCACCACATTTTTCATCTTTAGACTATATTGGAATCCTTTCTAGTATACCATCCTGACCTAAGGGGTTTCTTTAACTCTCAAGTAAGTCATAAAACTAATTTAATGTATGTTGTTAAAGTGCATGTACATAGTGCATTTTAGCTGCATGTATATTTCTATGTTAATAAATAAAGCTATTCTCCTTATATAATGCAAGAGCACTATCCCCAATGGAAGAAAAAGCCTCAGGTAATATTATGGCAGAGCATGTGAATGCTCAAACCTCCTCCACCCACATCATTGGCAAAAAACTTCCGAGGGGATTGTGCAATGTCCACTACACTGTGTATGCAGGACAAAATGCGTAAGCAGCCTTCAAAAATTATGAAGTTATGAGTGATGCTGTGTATAGGCCAACGTTTCACAGCATGTAGCTGTTTCTTCAGGGCTTATTCACTCCTCCACTCGCATTCATCTGTCAACACAAGCATAAATAATCATCTTGTGTCTCATTCTAAAATCTAGAACGGTCTACAGAAAAAGACCCGCAGTCATACTCACTGCGTGAATTGCTTCTTTGTTCTTACCGATGTCCTGTCATGGTAGTAGTGCCTTGCTACATTTTAACATGGGCTGCACCAATCAATCTACTCCACTTCGCTTACATGGAGGATGTCGGCTGCTCTTTTCTGATTGGTCAACCCAACCCAGGCTCATGTGGATTGGTCATCCAGAAACGCGGTGCATTTAATCACAATCTTGAAACAATATGTTGATAAACAACAAATTTAGTAGAAATAATACTAGTCTATGCATGTGTTCAAGCCTTTAGGTATTACAGAATCCAACTCGTAAATCCAGCGTTGCTCCTTTCATTGAAGAAACAACTGTCTATTCCCTCCCCGTTTGTCATTCTTTACATGATCAAGAACATAACACTGGAGTTGTAAAAAATCATGATTGTAATCCAGGTAATGCTGTACTATTGGAGCATGTGTGACCTGTCTATTAATGGTACTTCTGTGTTCATTTAACCGGAGCTTCAACTGTCTACTCGTTTGGCCCACATAAATCTTAGAGCACAGGCACACTAGACAATATACTACAAAATCAGTTGCACAAGTTGTCTCAAATCTCAATGTGTACTTTCTCTGATTTAAAGGATTGATAAACTCAGTAGAAATGACCATAATGGCACAGTTCTTACAATTGCCACACGCTGAGTGTCCCCTTGACTGTGTTCTCGTTCTGCTGTTTTCACTTCTTAATACCGCAGGGCTTAATTCTTCCTTTAAATTTGCCCCCATTTTGTCCTGCATAAACAGGATAATGGACATTGCACATTCCCCTCAGAAGTTTTTTTTGCCAATGATGTGGGTGGAGAAGGTTTGAACATTCACATGCTCTGCCATAATATTACCTGAGGCTTTTTCTTCCGTTGGGGATAGTGCTCTTGCATTATATAAGCGGAATAGCTTTATTTATTAATATTTATTTAATCCGCTTCCACTTTTCTAGTGGTGTATATTTCTATGTGCAAAAATCATGGGGTAATTTTATATAAAAACCCTTTATAAAATCACCCACTTTGAGAATAAGGGGAAAATTCTATAAGAGGTGCCTAAAGTTAGGCACCGAACTTAATTAGTAAATTGGCTTCAATAATGAGCTTTAACAAACTCATAATTGGAAAAAAAATAAAATTTAATTGGGAGATAAGCACCTATCTTTTTAGGCACGGTTCTACAAAAAGATAGGCACCCAAGTCCAAAGTAGGCATGTTTAGGAGTGGAGAAAGACTTAAGTGTCGTTAGGTGCGATTCTCTAAATTACTTAGGCACCTATAAAGTAGGTCTTTAAAACTCTGGCCTACATTACAGGTGCCTAACTTTTAAGTTACACCCACAAGCAGCAATATATATCTTTTTAAGCATTTACATACATGTTCTTATCCTTTAAGCAGATTTGTCAGACATGCCATCGCCAGCCATGTATAATTCAAAAAACGGGTGTGTATATCACTATCGGCATACATAATAATGTCATAAATAAATAAATCCTTGTTATAAATATTTTTGTTTTTGTCCAGTATCTTCTAAATTCATATGAATAAATAGTATAATTTTATATAAGACTTCCAAATCACTTAGCTTAGGGCTCCTTTTACTAAGGTGCGCTAGCATTTTTAGCGCATGCAGGATATTACCGTGCGCTACGCGGCTAGAACTAACGTCAGCTCAATGCTGGCGTTAAAGTCTAGAGTGCACGGCAATTCAGTACGCGCTATTCTGCGCGTTAAAGCCCTAACGCAGCTTTGTAAAAGGAGCCCTTAGTGTCTTATCTTAATTTATATTTCGTGCATATCTCTCGATGTTTGGAAGGGACTGGCCGACATGTTTTCGCCACTAGGCTTTTTCAAGATCAACCCCCCTAAAATTTCAAAACAGACAGAGAATGCAGAAGAGTTACATTCCAAAATACCTTTTTTAAAAAAAAAAAAACCCAAAACTTATAATGCAGTTATTACACTACTATTCCTACCTCTTTGTAAACAACCGCGCACCATCCCAACTTCAATGTTTCAAGTCAAAGATGGCCGCGGCGTCTACCAGCTGGTTTAAATCTACTAAACAACTAGATGGCTTCGCTGTCAATAACCAATCATAGCATAGCATAATATTAGCATATGTGACATTCATTGGAGAATCATTGAACAGATTGTAGCTGGGTGGGAGGGTAGCAATTTAGAGAAGAGGTTAAATTTTGCAGAACGATGGATTTTTACTCTAGGTACGGTGGCCCCGATGGGTCTCAATATGGAAATTGATCTCATCTGAGGTCCTAATTAGTTATTGACAGTGAAATCATCTACCGTAGTTGTCTAGTAGATTTAAACCAGCTGGTAGATGCTGCGACCATCTTTGACTGGAAGCACTGAAGTTGGGATGGTGCGCGGCTGTTTACAAAGAGGTAGGAATAGTAGTGTAATAACTGCATTATAAGTTGTTTTTTGGGTTTTGTTTTTTTTTTAAAAAAGGGTATTTTGGAATGTAAGTAATTTTTCTGCATTCTCTGTCTGTTTTGAAATTTTAGGGGGCTGATCTTGAAAAAGCCTAGTGGCAAAACATGTCAGTCAGTCCCTTCCCAAAATTGAGATATAAATTAAGGATAAGACACTAAGCTAAATGATTTGAAAGTCTTATATAAAATTATACTATTTATTCATAATCAATGTAAATACTCCACTCTTTTAGTTAGAGAGCCCACTCTTAATGGAAGAAAAAGCCTCAGGTAATTTTTAGGTAGGGCATAAATGCTCATACCTCTTCCTCCAACAACATTGGCAAAAAACTTCCGGGGAGAATGTGCAAAATACCACATTATTTGAGACTTTTATAGAACATTGCAGTGAGTGGATTTGATATAGACAGTATTTATTTATTTATGTTTATAGAAAAAACGTTGGAGGAAAGTGAAAGTTAAGTAAGCCCTGAAGAAACGGTTTCTTACCGTGAAACGTTGGCCTCTCCTACAACAGGGGTAGGGAACTCCAGTCCTCGAGAGCCGTATTCCAGTCGGGTTTTCAGGATTCCCCCAATGAATATGCATTGAAAGCAGTGCATGCAAATAGATCTCAGGCATATTCATTGGGGAAATCCTGAAAACTCGACTGGAATACGGCTCTCGAGGACCGGAGTTCCCTACCCCTGTCCTACAACTATAAGCAACAGCTAGTTTAGTCCTGCACTTAAGAGTTGAATGTGATATTTTGCACATTCTCCCCGGAGGTTTTTTGCCGATGATGTTGGAGGAGGAGGTTTGAGCGTTTATGCCCTACCCAAAAATTACCTGAGGCTTTTTCTTCCTTTGAGAGTAGGCTCTCTAACTGAAAGAGTGGAGTATTTACATTGATTAGTTACACCCACTCGCACCAATATCTGGATATAGAAGTATCACTATTTATTCATATGAATTTAGAAGATACTAGACAAAAACAAAAAATATTTATAAAAAGGATTTATTTATTTATGAAGTTATTATCAAAGCCGTACGGATGATGAATGTATGCCAATAGTGATATACACAGCCGTTTTTTGAATTATACATAGCTGGCGGTGGTATGTCTGACAAATCTGCTTAAAGGATAAGAACATGTATGTAAATGCTTAAAAAGATATAGATTGCTGCTTGTGGGTGTGATTACGTATTGCAGCAAATGAAAAATTGTTGGCTAGTTTTGATAACTTTAAAGTTATGCATGATTCTATAATGGGCATCTAAGTGTAATTGACATGCAACAGGCGCCTTTAGGCAACTTTAGGTGCCTACCTTTTTTTTTAGGCACCATTTACAGAATCTGGTCCTAGTTTATACTACACCCGCATATATGCGTGATAGTCAGCCCCACCCCCTGTTCTGCTTGTTTTCCACTCCCAGGAATTCCTATGCACATAGAAGGTAATTCAGGCAGAGAACTTTGCCAGTGTGTGATTTGTTTTGGAGGCCCTGCCTCCTAAATGCCATGTCTGGGAGTGAGGGTTTACTGGATGCAGTGCCGACGCTGATCACTTTGGCAGGCAGTGTAGTGGACAATCTCCAGGACAGTGGGGTCCTTCCTTGGTGTATTAAAGGCACGCAGCTCTGTGGTCATAGGTATGCGGCCTCAGTGCATGGCTGAAGGGGCATGCCCTAAGTGGCACACCTGGCCCCTTGGAGCTCTGTGGAGCTTTTGATTTTTTTCCCCTTTTTTAAAAAAATAAGTATTTAATTATGGGTAAACAAAAAGGGATTGTAAAACCTAAAGTTTCTACACCAAAAGTGACCATGGTTATGACTCTAGCTCCTATGGATAAACATGTAATTGCGGTAAACACGGGGAACTTAAATAGACCTCAGGAACACTCTCTTTTGGATGTTTCATTGAGTCCTCCAGTTAGAACTCCTCCCCCTCCTATAATTTCTCCAGAGCTAAGAGAATCCCGAGAGGTTCACCCGGCTCCATTGGTAGCCTCAAATTATATCTACAGTATTTTGAAAGTTCCTGAAATAGTTTATATTGGTGACACTTGAAGTTAATTTTCTAATATCGAGCTAACTAAGGAGATATATCTTCAAGACACTGTATATGGAAATTAAATTTATCTATGGAGAGTTTTCTTAGGACTGTAATTTCTCAGATGGACACTTTTTCCAAACAGGCATGGGGAAAATTTGAAAATGTGGATTCAAACCTAGTGTTGCTTGATAAACATGTCTCAGCTATGGAGTCACAGGTTGCTAATCTGCAAGCTAGTTCTAGCTTAGCAATTAAAGATTCTCAATCTTAAATTAGATTGGAAATATGCTCGTAGATCTTGGAACCTCCATCTCCTTAATTTTCCCTCTACTTATTTACCATCTTCAGAAATACTATTTAGAAAGTATTTAAAAGAAGTTTTGGAATTAACAAATTGTGATACGATTCAACTGAGTAGTTGTTATTATTTACCAGTAAAAATAAAAAATAACTGATGTTCAACAGAATATGGACCAACTAATAACTACGGATTTAACTGGTTTTTTAGAAGACTCTTGAGATAATATCTATTACAACTACTATTAATTATTTCTATAGCGATACCAGACGTACGCAGTGCTATACAGAGTCACAAAGAGTAAGAAAACAATCCTTGCTCGAAAAAGCTTACAATCTAAACAGGCAAAACAGACAAACAGTATGTCATGGATCCACCCTCCTAGTTACGTTTGCCCATGAAAAAGATAAGTCATTGGTAATGAAAACCTACTTTGGGAAAAAAGACGTTAACTTTTACGGTGGAAAAATCAATTTGTTTCCTGATGTATCCAGAGCAACTCAGGCTTTTCTTGACCTTAAAGATTAGAGTTTTAGCTCTGGATGCTACACTCTTTCTCAAATATCCATGCCAATGTCTCATTACCTTTCAGGAGAAGGAATTTGTTTTTTGGGGGGGACTCAATGCAATTAGAGAACTTTCTTAATGGCCATGACATAAAAAATTAAGCATATGTGTTGGCCAGTTGTAGTAATATTGTTTGCCAATTCTTTGACGTTTCTTATGATTGTTTCTGGTGGGCAGAGTTGGGGAGGGGATGGGTGGAGGGATGATATGCGTGGAAAGATACTATTGTATTGTGAATCTTTATTATTGTTACTTTGCATTGTGTTCAATAAAAATTGTGTGAACGTAAAGAATTAAGCATAAAATAGGAGTTGTATTTTGGGGGGATTACACAAATGTAGACAGGATGGACATGATTCTGTATAGGACGTCCGGTCTCAGCAGTCGCCTAAGTGGCTTTTGAGAATTGCACACAGGTGTCCTATATAGAATCGCATCTGTCCTGACAGACAGATGCCTAACCCCTTAACAAATTCAAGGGAGCACTAAAATCTTGGCTCTATAAAGATGCATTCGAAACTTAAATTTTCTGCAAGGCTAGCTTAATTTTAATGGATAAAGTTACCCCTTTCCTTCTTGTTTTAACCTTTTTTGTCTCTCTTTTCTTTAAATTAATTTGTAGTTCCACCCTTTTCCCCTGGTTTTAAGAAAGGTTTGAACAAATTCCTGGAGGAAAAGTCCATAGTCTGTTATTGAGAAAGACAAGGGGGAAGCCACTGCTTGCCCTGGATCGGTAGCATGGAATATTGCTACTCCTTGGATTTTGGCCAGGTACTAGTGGCCTGGACTGGCCACCTTGAGAATGGGCTACTGGGCTTGATGGACCATTGGTCTGACCCAGTAAGGCTATTCTTATATCTGTTTGGTCCAGGTCTTATTGTAATAAATGCAGTCCGTTTTCCCACTTTTTTATACTGCACATCGCTTTGAAATATGAAACTGCGATGTAATCAAACTTTTAATTAAACTTGAAACTTATAACCACCCCGATTCTTTGACTGGGGTCTATGTCACAGGCGCCGGTTAGAGAATCGCCAAGCAGGAGGGATGCCCACTCCCCCTTCTGCTGGAACCCCTGAAGCCCCCCCCCCAACTGTCCACGACAGGAGGAGTGCCCAATTCCTCCTGCTGCAACGGCAAATCCTCTTGACACAGTCCAAGGCAGGAAGGTTGCCCACTTCAGGTACATAGGAGGATGGGGAAATACATGGAAGGACAAGAAGCTATATTGCACTGATGGGCTACATATTACTACAGCAGGAAAAAGAAACCTTGCAGAGAAATTTAGACAATATTTTTCTAGGCATTTAAACTAGAAGGTGGGGGTGGTGTATGTACGAAGGACAATTATAGAGACCACCCCCGGCAAAAGAAAAGATGTGATAGTAGTAAAGGCTGCAACATAAGCAATATCAGCAACTCATTTCTTAGTATTGCAACGGAAAGTGAAACGACACAAAAATCCATACGAAAAAGGAGATTATCGCTGAAAAATAGCTGGAAAGCGATGACCACAAATGCTCGCAGTCTAAGCAACAAAGTTCATGATCTGCAAGCCCTGATATTAGAGGCAGATCTAGATATTGTTGCTATCACAGAGACATGGTTCAGTGAATCACATGGATGGGATGCAAACATACCGGGATATAATCTTTTTAGGAAGGACAGAGATGGTCATAAAGGTGGAGGAGTAGCTCTCTATGTAAAGATCAATATCCAAGCGACCGAAATGCAAGGGACCTGGGGAGAGGAAGAAGCGATATGGATTGCTCTGAAAAGAGAAGATGGAACTTCTATCTACGTGGGTGTAGTCTACAGACCTCCGACTCAATCGCAGCAAATTGATAAGGATCTGATTGTGGATATCCAAAAGTTTGGAAGGAAAGAGGAGGTTCTGCTGTTGGGAGATTTCAACCTGCCGGATGCGGACTGGAATGTTCCGTCTGCGGAATCGGAAAGAAGTAGGGAGATTGTGGATGCCTTTCAAGAGGCTCTGCTCAGACAAATGGTGACGGAACCCACAAGGGAAAAAAGCGATATTGGATCTGGTCCTCACAAATGGAGAGAGTATCTCTAATGTTCGAGTGGGTGCTCACCTGGGTAGTAGCGATCATCAAACGGTTTGGTTTGATATAACGGCTAAAGTGGAGAGCGGCCGCACGATACTTAAAGTCCTAGATTTCAAACGTACGGACTTTAATGCAATGGGAAAGTACCTGAAGAAAGAGCTGTTAGGATGGGAGGACATAAGAGAAGTGGAAAGACAGTGGTCTAAGCTGAAAGGAGCGATAAAAATGGCTACGGACCTTTATGTGAAGAAAATCAATAAAAACAAGAGAAAAAGGAAGCCGATATGGTTCTCCAACCTAGTGGCTGAGAAAATAAAGGCGAAAGAGTTGGCGTTCATGAAATATAAAAAAACCCAAGAAGAGGAGAGCAGAAAGGACTACAGGGTGAAACTGAAAGAAGCCAAGAGAGAGATACGTTTGGCGAAGGCACAGGCGGAAGAACAAATGGCTAAAAATGTAAAACAGGGAGATAAAAATTTTTTCAGATATATTAGTGAAAGGAGGAAGATAAAAAATGGAATTGCTAGGCTGAAAGATGCTGGGAACAAATATGTGGAGAGTAATGCGGAGAAAGCAAATGTGCTAAACAAATACTTCTGTTCTGTGTTCACAGAAGAAAATCCTGGAGAAGGACCGAGATTGTCTGGCAAAGTTACACGAGAAAATGGAGTAGATTCTGCGCCGTTCACGGAGGAGGGTGTTTATGAGCAACTTGAAAAACTGAAGGTGGACAAAGCGATGGGACCAGACGGGATCCATCCCAGGATACTAAGGGAGCTCAGAGAGGTTCTGGCGAGTCCTAGACTTGTTCAACAAATCTCTGGAGACGGGAGTGATTCCTGGGGATTGGAGGAGAGTGGATGTGGTCCCTATTCATAAAAGTGGTCACAGGGATGAAGCAGGAAACTACAGGCCGGTGAGCCTCACTTCAGTTGTTGGAAAAATAATGGAAGTGTTGCTGAAAGAAAGGATAGTGTATTTCCTTGAATCTAATGGGTTACAGGATCCGAGGCAACATGGCTTTACAAAAGGTAAATCGTGCCAAACGAACCTGATTGAATTTTTTGATTGGGTGACCAGAGAGCTGGATCGAGGACATATGCTAGATGTAATTTACTTGGATTTCAGCAAAGCCTTTGATACAGTTCCTCATAAGAGGCTGTTGAACAAACTTGAAGGGCTGAAGTTAGGACCCAAAGTGGTGAACTGGGTCAGAAACTGGCTGTCGGACAGACGCCAGAGGGTGGTGGTTAATGGAAGTCGCTCGAAGGAAGGAAAGGTGACTAGTGGAGTCCCTCAGGGTTCGGTGCTGGGGCCAATCCTGTTCAATATGTATGTAAGTGACATTGCTGAAGGGTTAGAAGGAAAAGTGTGCCTTTTTGCAGATGATACCAAGATTTGTAACAGAGTAGACACCGAAGAGGGAGTGGAAAATATGAAAAAGGATCTGCAAAAGTTAGAGGAATGGTCTAATGCCTGGCAACTAAAATTCAATGCAAAGAAATGCAGAGTAATGCATTTGGGGATTAATAATAGGAAGGAACCGTATATGCTGGGAGGAGAGAAGCTGATATGCACGGACGGGGAGAGGGACCTTGGGGTGATAGTGTCCGAAGATCTAAAGGCGAAAAAACAGTGTGACAAGGCAGTGGCTGCTGCCAGAAGGATTCTGGGCTGTATAAAGAGAGGCGTAGTCAGTAGAAGGAAGAAGGTGTTGATGCCCCTGTACAGGTCATTGGTGAGACCCCACTTGGAGTATTGTGTTCAGTTTTGGAGACCGTATCTGGCGAAAGACTTAAGAAGACTTGAGGCGGTCCAGAGGAGGGCGACGAAAATGATAGGAGGCTTGCGCCAGAAGACGTATGAGGAGAGACTGGAAGCCCTGAATATGTATACCCTAGAGAAAAGGAGAGACAGGGGAGATATGATTCAGACGTTCAAATACTTAAAGGGTATTAACGTAGAACAAAATCTTTTCCAGAGAAAGGAAAATGGTAAAACCAGAGGACATAATTTGAGGTTGAGGGGTGGTAGATTCAGGGGCAATGTTAGGAAATTCTACTTTACGGAGAGGGTGGTGGATGCCTGGAATGCGCTCCCGAGAGAGGTGGTGGAGAGTAAAACTGTGACTGAGTTCAAAGAAGCGTGGGATGAACACAGAAGATTTAGAATCAGAAAATAATATTAAAGATTGAACTAGGCCAGTTACTGGGCAGACTTGTACGGTCTGTGTCTGTGCATGGCCGTTTGGAGGAGGATGGGCAGGGGAGGACTTCAATGGCTGGGAGGGTGTAGATGGGCTGGAGTAAGTCTTAACAGAGATTTCGGCAGTTGGAACCCAAGCACAGTACCGGGTAAAGCTTTGGATTCTCGCCCAGAAATAGCTAAGAAGAAAAAAAAAATAAAATAATAATTTAAATTGAATCAGGTTGGGCAGACTGGATGGACCATTCGGGTCTTTATCTGCTGCCATCTACTATGTTACTATGTTACTATGTTATATGTTATATGTTACTATGTTACTATGTTCCTCCTGCCACTGGCTCCATCATCCTCTGAACCCCACCAAACAGTTCCCGACTCCACCCTGACACCCCAAGATCCCCCTGATACTCCCTGACACCCCAACATCCCCTTGACACTCCCTGACTCAACTCCAACACCCCAAAGATCCCTCTGCTGCCCTCCCAACACCCCCACAAACACCCTCGTATCTTTCTCTGATGGCTAGTAAGAAGGATGCCTTCTCCCTACTGCCGGTAGGCCCGCCACTGCAAAATGGTGAGCCTTCCCCTTCCTGGTGCATTCTGGGATGCACATGGGAGGGGCTTAAGGCCCTGATTGGCTCAGATGCTTGAGTCACCTTCCATACGAACGCACCTGGACCAACCACAGAATCTTAGGATGCACTGGGAAGGGGAAGACCTGCCATTTGGTAAGAGGTGGGCCTGCCAGCTGGAGCAGGTAGGTGTCCCTCCAGCCAAACTTCCTGAATAAGATACAGAGGGGTGGGGGTGTCATCGAAGACACAGGGGAATTGTGGGGGAGATGAAGGGAGAGAGTGGGCATCTCTCCTGCTGTAGGAGAGGGTGTAGAGTCCAGGGCATGAGTGAGTTGTCGGGAGGATTGGGCAAGAGCGGGAGAAATTGGGCATCTCTCCTGCTGCGGGGGGGGGTAGAGTTGGGGGCACAGGGGGAGTTGGTGGGAGGGTTGGATGATGGTTGATTTTTTTTAATGTGGGTATATTCTGCGCATGTGCTAATCGCTACCACCAGCAACTCATCTCAAGTAAATTTAATGAGCCTATGCTCTGCTCTGCGAACCTTATTTGCATGCATTGTTTTTGGAGAATGACTTGCTTTTTTAAAATCGTTACAAGAACAGCTTTGACAGTGACCCATCAGTTTTTAACACGAAGCTTTGCGAATCTTCCTCTAGGACACATGGAGGGCCATAATCGAAAGAAACATCTAAGTCCAAAGTCGGCAAATGCAAAAGGTCCATTTTCAAATAGTACTTCAAAAGATTTTTTTTTTTTTTAATCGCGTCTCTGTACATCCAGGCGCTTGATTGTCCAGACCACCAGTACGTCTATCTTTATACCACATTCTCAACCAAATATTCATCCAAGTCTGAAATGTGGGATGGGCCTGCAAAGTGATGGACTGGCCACCCAGACATGGCAAGAGAGCAGTGGGGCACATTACAGGGCACTGCTGTGAACTTCACAAAAAGGGTGCCAGATAAACATCTCACCAGAACTCCCTTATAGGTTATGGTGAGCTCCCCAAAACCCATTATACCCACTGGTCTACAACCCCAAATAGCCTTTATGACTGCAGGTGGCACCTATAGAGCAGTGTTTGGGAGTGCTCACATTTTTCACCATAAATATAGTGGTTAGAGTGGCTTATGGGCCTGGGTCCTCCTCTCTGTGATTCAGTAGCCCACCCCTCCCAGACTACTTAAGCTCTACTAGACTTTCCTATGCCAAGTGCTGATGTTCCAGAGGCAGGTATATACATTTTTATTCTGATTTTTATGGTGGTGTGAGGGGGGCAGTGAACACGGGGGGAGTGTGTAGGGGTCTTTACTGTGTCCCTGCAGTGGTTCTCTAGTCACTATGGATACCTTTTTGGCACTTATACCTATTTTTAGATTGCCTAAGTCACAACGTATAAGTTTCGTCTAAGCAGTTTCGCAAACTTTTGATTATCCCTGCAGTACAACTAAGTCTAGGTCGGCCCACATCCCACCCTAACCACTCCTCCCAAAACATCCCTTTCTGCTCTGGGCACACAGCGAGATTCAGAAGCCTAAAAAGTCTCTGGATATATCTGAAAACTCATTTTGATTATCGGCACTTGGACTTGGTCTTTTTGATCGTCCAAGTGCTGATTTGGGCGGATTTTTAGACGTATTTCTGTTTTGCTTATGAGCCCCATAGTTTTTCTAATTGCCCAATACACTCTGCTACCCAGTGACACAAGAGCATTCCTAAAGAGGAAAAAAAACCTTAATCTCTCACAGATAAATTATTAAACGCTACTTGTAGGCACCAGAAATGTAGGCCTTGAAAATCCTGGCCTACTTTCTAACACCTACCTTTGCTGGAGGCACAATTCTCTAAAAAGCGGCCTCAGGTGATTGACACATGATCAGCGGCCACTTTTAAGATGGCTGCCAATAATAGTGCTATTTGGAGAATCTGGACTTCACTGTCTTCTTGAGATAGGCTAAAGCCTGCAATGCTGTCCAACTCCTTGCTTCAAGATCAGTGAGCACTGAGTCAGTTATTGTGGTGGCCCTGTAATCAACTTTAAAGCTTTTTCTATACCCATGAGTAGTACTAGTTTACAGTTAGAAATAATACTGTTACAGACCATGGGAACAGAGAAAATGCCTCAGAGTTAATGCCTTTGTATCTGTGCTGGTGAAAGTAGATATAGCCTTAAATAGCTGAGTACGTATTGATGTTGCCTTGAGTATTGATGTAGTGGGCAACATATGCTTTGTTTGTTTCATGACTCATGGTCTTATAAGTGATATAAGGCTCATTTTACAAAGTCGCGGTAGAGGTTTCTATTTTCCAACTTAACACACAGGAAACACAAAAACTTTTTTTTAAAAAGTTATTCTAATGTAATCTAGTGGGTCTAATGTAACAGTTTCACTTAGGCCTTGTTGCAAGGAGTTAAACAGCATCACAGGCTTTATCTTGACTATCTCAAGAAGACATTGAATGCTTCAATGTTTGGACTGCTCCAAAGTGTACGTGTTTAGCTATTAGTGAAGTATGTTAAATTTCTGTTATTTTCCACAATAAAGTGTAGATATTGAAGATTTATTTAATAAAATACTAGATTTTTTTTGCATAAAATATCTTTTTAACAATGTACCATTGCTGAGTGTGAAAACATAAAATTTATAGCTATAATACCAAGAAAGTTGCACCATTAAGCAAAAATAATAGCAAATTTTAAGAAAAACAGAACTTTATGTAATTGGTAGCTTTGAGGGACCCCAGAATGGGCTTTAAAAAAATTATTTTCTGATCAAACATCAAATTAATGGGAAAAACTTCAATTTGCCCAGTTTTTCCAATTTTATGTTTTTTCTGAACAACCCTACCCCTGCAGTTTAGTTTATCTCTTTCTCCTTTCCCTTCCCTCTCCAAAAAAGGCAAGAGTAAAAGTTCATGAATTTGATATACTGCTTCTCTGTGAGTAAAATCAAAGTGGTTTACAAATACTATATCTAATCTAATCTAATCCTTAGGTTTGTATACCGTATCATCTCCACGTTCGTAGAGCTCGACGCGGTTTACAGTAGGAGAAATAGGAAGGAACTACAACAGAGGGTTAGAGGTAGAAGTGTGAAGAAAATTTAGAGGACTTGGGATGCCAAGATATAAGAGTTTCTTTGATTCCTAAGTTGGAGGGAGACTTACATTTTTTGAGAAAAGCCAGGTTTTCAGATATTTGCGGAAAACTTGGAGAGAGCTCAAGTATACAGTACTCCTCCGATATTCGCAGGGGTTCCATTCCAGGAACCCCTGCGAATGTTGAAAACCGCAAATACGTTTTTTAGCAGGGGAGACAGGAGAGGGCAGCCGGAGAGGCAGGAGAGGGCAGCCAGAGCGCGGGCGAGTGAAGGAAATCACCCACGGTATGCTCCGACCGCCTCTTCCTGTACTAAAGTCGTGCCTTACCAATTAGGAGCTACATGTCAAAGCAGTTCCTAAAAGTGAAATTTACCTCAGATGCAACAACAAAGCAGAGCCAAAAAGTTGTAGGAAGCAGATTTTATTGAGGGACCTAACACGGCCCGTGTTTTGGCAGATACCTGTGTCAGAGGTCAAAATTGTACATCACAGTAGTACAACACTTCCTGCTTAATGTCGTCAATGATAATATTTAAGAGTCTAAGAAGATGTTTGTAGCTATCATGTGCGCTCTACAAAACCTTCTCAGACTTTTAAATATTGCAGTTGACAATGTTAAACAGGAAGCGCTGTACTGTGATGTACAATTTTGACCCCTGATGCAAGCCTCTGCTGAAACACGTGCTGTGTTAGGTCCCTCAATAAAATCTGCTTCCTACAACCTTTTAGCTCTGTCTTGTTGTTCCATCTGAAGCGTGCTTCATGTTTGGTTTGTGTTGCTGCTTCCCTGTGGTTTATTTTGCTTTGCACTTTTGAATTCATACTAGTTCGGAAAGAATTTAAGAGGCAGGGCTCTCCACTTGAACATAACCTAAAACACTGTAATTGATTATTATCTTTCTATTCTGCCATCATTTGATTTTTGCCACCAAACCCTTAAGACTTACAGTAAATACTTGGTTCAGGTTAACCTTAGATGAGAACATAATCTGGCTTCGACTGATTTATTGGGAAAGGAATGGTATGCAGTGAGTGCATTTTGGTACCAGTGGCCTGATGCTGACCTGAAACCCTAAATTTCCAGAGAATTAAACCTTTAAATCTTGATGTTATCTCCTTAAACTTGTGTACCTGGTTTGCCACACAGCAGGAAAATAACAGTTATGAGGGTCCCCAGATTAAGAAGGGTTACAAAAGGACTAACTGGTTTTTGAACAAAGGACATAAAGGACTTTTGGGGAGAGGTGGAGATCTTCCTTGTTAAAGAAAAGGAAATTTCAGGTTTATCTTAAATAGAGTCTGAAAATATTGTCTTCTAGACATGCAAGTAGTACATTCAAAGCACTCTGTTTTTTTTTTATTCAGGAAGAAACCCAAGACATTTGAGATCCAGAAGGCATCTGAGGAGAATGAGATTACTCAGCCGAACAAACAAAGCGCCAAGCCAGGCCTTCCCTGCCAGAAACTTGTAACTGTTTCATTCCAGAGCCCACCCTCATCCACTCAATACATATATCAACCAACGAACACATACAGAGAGTCATCTAATTGTGAGTATACCTAATGTGAACTCTGTAGGGTGCTACTACTGTGAAAACAGCATTTCTTTATATTCTGGGATCCTCTAGTGGTTTCTGCATATAGTTTCTTGTCTGATTTTAATGTTTACAGATTTGATTTTCAAAATGATTGTACTACTATATTAAGTCATTACCATGGCATTATCTGGAGAATATCTAAATAATGGCCCCAAGTAAGGATGAAAAGAATATCGTATGACGTTGTGGACAGAAGCTGGCAAGCAAAATGTAATTTTGAAAGGGAATTCAGCCCATCTGCATAGGCATAGCTGGCTCTAAGAATGAGCAAGAGTGTTCTTTGTCCAGAAGCCCATCGCCCTCTGCTACCATGGTCTTGGCACTTTTAATTTCTTCTTCTCATATGGTTCCCTGTACCAGTGCTGGACCTGTGCAGCTCAGACATGACAGTGAGAAATGCACCAAGGTGTACTAGCAAGAAGCAGACAAATATTTTAACACTAGTTGACTTCTCTATCCCTGGGCTGCATCATAGAAGAATGAGGTTAAGTATGCAGAGACTGGGTGAATCAGGAATTTGGAGATTCTTGGGGATTGGGAATTTTGAAGGTGTAGTCTCCAGAACTGTACACAATTTGGGGAACTTGGGGATCATGTGAGTGCTGGGTGAGGATAAGGCCTGACTACAGCTCAATCCTAGTACTCTATCTTGGCCCTTTATTCCTCACAGGTTGCTTCTGTGCAGTTTTAACAATGTTTCATAGCATATATGGATAGCTCCATTTTAGGCATTTTGTAGTTTATCTTATGCCATGGCGCTGTCAGTGCTGCCTTGTCTTTCTCCCAGTACTTACCACTACTGGAGTTGCTTTGCTCCCCGTGTGCTGCCTCAGAGTATTCCTATCATTCTGTGGGCTGTTTAGCCTGAATCGTGAAGCATCAGGATGTTCTTTCCACTGCTTTACCCCTCTCCCAGCACTCTATGGTCATTAACCTTTTAGGAGGAACTGAAATACAAAGCTACACTGAAGTAAACAATATGTTGTTTTCTAGTAGTTATCTATAGCAGAGGGGAAAAATGGGGCATGCATTCATACAAAATCAGCCATAAAACTATGAGATGAAAAAAGATGGATTAATTAATTGTGAGTATTCCAGCTTTACTGAAGCTTTCCTTTTGTCCATTCATACAATTATGAATGTCTAAGAAAGAGTATGTAAGTTTTCAGCCCCAAACTAAAATCTCAACCATTGAATTTAAGCAATAAAAGCTACTTACTTGCTTATTTTCTTCCCTTATATACTGTATAATCTTCAGTGCCAGTCATGTAGTCTGTTAGGACTAGATCAGGGGTGTCCAACCTTTTGGCTTCCCTGGGCCACATTGGCCGAAAAACATTTTTCTGGGGCCGCACAAACACTGCAGCAAGACAGAGGAGGGAGCTGGCAAGACGGTAAACACCTGGGGGCAGCAGAGGAAAACACTGCATCACCCTCGAGCGGGGCCACACAAAATACTTCATGGGGCCGCATGCAGCCCTCAGGCCACAGGTTGGACACCCCTGGACTAGATGCTCTTAGCTCCGACACCATGGTAAAAAAAAAAAAAAAATACATAGTGCACCAAAATACATAGTGCAAAAAATACCATGGTGGGAGCAATTTTTGTTTTATTGGTGATTCTCAGCACAATAATATACAAATTATATGCATACTATTTGTGCGGAACATGCCGGTAAAGGGAGAGGAGGAGTTGTGCTCAGAATTAAAATCACTAGCACAGCTCCTCTTCCTGCGTGCCTGTCAAAAAAAACAACAACAAAAAAACCAACTCCTTGATAGCAATTCCTTCTTTCCGTGCCTGAACCGGCAAGCAGGGACAACAGGGGCTGCTTTTTTTAATGGGCGCAGCTGTTGTTTGGGCACAGCACACACACAAGAGCTATGCGTATAACCCCCTCCCTCGACAGACCCCCCCCACCACACAAGCCTGGTGATCTAGTGGGCCATCTTCCCCAAACCCTTTTTGTATCCTTCTAGAAGACCGGCAGGAGGAGAGTTCGCTCACGTCGACGGGGTCTTAGGCACCTGGGCCAATCAGGGCCTTAGGCCCCTCCCTGGTGCATCCCAGGATGCACTGGGAAGGGGAAGACCCGCCATTTTGAAGAGATGGGCTTGTGGGAAGGACTGAGCTCCCCTCCTGCTGGTTTTTTAAAAAAGTATGAGGGGGGATGATCCACTAAACCACCAGGTTTGTGTGGTGGGGGGCACTGGGAGACTGTCTGCGGTGGGAAGCTTGCTGTTGGGGGGAGATGGAGGGGGATAGCCCATTAGACCACTAGGCTGTCGGGGGAGTAACTTTCTGGCGGGGTTGTGGGGTAATGTGCACAGCTCTTGTGTGTGTGCTGTGCACACACACAAAAGCTATGCACATTTTTTTAAAAAGTATGTCAGAAGGGAGTGGGCACCCTCCTACCAATCTTCCACATGAAACACAGAAACATGTCTGCAGATAAAGACCAAATGGCCCATCTAGTCTGCCCATACAAAGTAACCATTATCTCTTTCTCTCTCTGAGAGATCCCACGTGCCTATCTCAAGTCCTCTTGAATTCAGACACAGTCTCTGTTTCCACCACCTCTTCCGGGAGACTGTTCTACGCATCTACCACATTTTCCGTAAAAAAGTATTTCCTCAGATTACTCCAGAGCCTATCACCTCTTAACTTCATCCTATGCCCTGAGACTCGACTCATGCACATTTATATTATGTAGGTATTTAAATGACTCTATCATATCTCCTTTCTCCCGCCTTTCCTCCAAAGTATACATCTTATCACAAAGACCACACACCATTTTAGTAGCCTTCCTCTGGACTGACTCCATCCTTTTTATATCTTTTTGAAGGTGCGTCCTCCAGAATTGTACACAATATTCTAAATGAGGTCTCACCAGAGTCTTATACAGAGGCATCAATACCTCCTTTTTCCTACAGGCCATACCTCTCCCTATGCAACCTAGCATTCTTCTAGCTTTTACCTTCACCTTTTCAACCTATTTGGCCACCTTAATATCATCACATACAATCACACCCAAGTCCCACTCTTCCGTCGTGCACATAAGTTCTTCATCCATAAACTGTACCGTTTCCTCTATTTTTTGCAGCCCAAATGCATGACCTTGCATTTCTTTAAATTTTAGCTGCCAAATTTCAGACCATTCTTCAAGCTTCGCCAGGTCTTTCTTCATGTTATTCACACCATCCGGTGTGTCTACTCTATTGCAGATTTTGGTATCATCCGCAAAGAGACAAAGAGGTGGAGGGGGGGCAACAATGGCGAGGGGTGGACTAGACTACCAGGCTTTTTGGGGGCTACATGGAACCAGGGCTGCTGGTAGGTCTGAGCTGCTTTATTTTCCTGTCAGTGTCTGAGTCAACCCTGCCAGTAAATATTGGCCCCGATTTTTCATAAATGGAGGGGCATTCCTTTTTAAGAATCACCCAAATAGGTCATTTTAATATTCATGACCTTGTTAGACTACAGTTTTAATTTTAATGACTTCATACAGAGGCTGCTAGAAAACACAGAAAAAAACACGGTGAGCCATTTTTAATAATTGGGTGGTAAAATCCATGCATTAAACGATGATTTAGTGCCTTCGTTAAATGCACGGTGACTTTAGAGAATAGGCTTCATAGTTGTTATTTTTTTGTTGCTGCTGCTGTTTTTCTGTTTCTTGTTGTAGAAGTGATGTGGTATTCTTTCCTATCTGAGTTTTATTTCTACTTGTTGTTAATTATTAATTTTGAACACCGCCTAGATATATGCAGATAGTATAGCTGGTATTAAAAGTCCAATACACGATAAACAATGTAAAAGTGGTGAGTGTCAACTGAGTGACTGTAGTAAAAGTAGTTAGCAGATCTGGTTTAAAAAAAGGTTTAGAATGTCCTGGAGGAAATGTCCTTAAACTGCTTTTAAGATAGGCTCAAGAAAAGCCAGTTCTTATCTCTAGAATTGTTAGCATGGAATCTTGCTACTCTTTAGGATTGTGCTGAGTACTTGTGATCTGGATTAGCCACTGTTGGAAGCATGATACTGGACTAGATGGAGCTTTGATCTGACCCAGTATGGCAGTTCTTATTAGTTCATCGACTTCATCTACAATGGGTGGGTGGATGGGTTTATGAAGGGGTGTGAGGTAGCTTGTGAGAGGGAATAGGTTAGGGTACAGTTTGGGCCTGATTCTGTATAGGATGCCTGGTCTCAGCAGCCGCCTAAGCGCCTTTTAAGAATCGTACACAAGTGTCCTATATAGAATCCCCACCTAACCACCCCAATTCTATAACCAGCGTCCATGTTACAGACGCCGTTTAGAGAATCGTGTTGCCACTGAGTTGGTCATGGCAAGGGAATCTCCGTGCTGCAATCAGCTGAGCGGCAGGGAACACCTGAACCCCACCGCAAGTCGACCAGCAGGAGGGTTGCCCACTCCCTCCCACGCCACCCCAAATCCCACACACACACACTCACTGTCTGCGGCAGGAGGGATGCCCAATCCCTTCTGCCGAAAACCCCTAAACAATCCCCGACAGGAGGGATGCCCACTCCCTCCGGCCGGCAGGCCCGCCTCTTCAGAATGGAGGGCCTTCCCCATAGGAGGGGCTTTAAGCGCCTGGGCCAACCAGAGTCTTAGGCCTCCTTCCCAGTGTATTCTGGGATGTACTGGGAGTTGCCTAAGATGCAGATTGGCCAGATACCTAAAGCCATGCCCATGGAATTACATGGAAATACTTTTAAAACCTTTCGGAGAAAATATTTATTCATTCAACAAATATTTAAGCTCTGGAACTGGTTTCTGGAGGATGTAATAACAGCAATTAGCATAATTGGATTTAAAAAGGGTTTGGACAAGTTTCTAGAGGAAAAGTCCATAGTCTGCTATTGAGATAGACATGGGGAAAGTCACTGCTTGCCCTTGGATTGGTAGCATTGAATGTTGTTACTATTTGGCTAAAATCCTGCATGCACTAAAACCGCTAGCGCACCTTAGTAAAAGGAGCCTTTAGGCCCATACTGAGATGTCTCACATTTATTAATTAATTAATTAATTATTTTCTTTTGGTCCCGTGAATGTTCTTTGAGAATCAAATACTGGGCACTGTCAATGCTTTCTTGCTTGGTTATATGACATTTTGGCAGTTTTTTCTTAAGAGTTTTTTTTGTTTGCCTAATATAAGGACTGTCAGAAGAGGTGCTGAGGCAGCTGGCTGCCCAGGTCCAGGCATACTGCCATTGCTGCTACTCAGGCCCAAAGGAGCCATATTGCTGCCAAACGTGAATAAGTTAACAAAGCATTTTTAGTTATTGTGGTAGAATGAAACTTTTTTGCTTAACCACTTTTCTGTGGCCCAAACAGGATCACCAGTGGTCATATCTGAATCAAAGGATGCCTTGCCTCCCTGCTGAAGTCATTGTTGTGGATGCCCATTGAAACTTCAGGATTGTCCCACTTCCTTTCTGCTTGAATCATTGCGAAGCCCCACAGGACCAGAGTCTAAAAATAGCACCCTAGTTAGGTGCCCCTACGTACCCTAAGTGAGGCTGCCTGGTGATGCCTAACTTAAATTACTTCAATTAGCTTAAATGGCATAGTAATTGACCATTCAAAGATTGTGGAACACAACTTGCTCAACTCACTATAGTAACCACCAAAAAACTGAGACAAGATAAAAAAACAATTACATATGGTATATCCAATAGTGGAGATAGATCCTCAAACACCCGCAACACGCTGGTGTTTTTGTTGAGGTAATGAATATCATCATTACCTCAGCAAAAACACCATATGTAATTGTTTTTGATCTCTACTTGTCTCAGTTTTTTATGCCATGCCACTGAAGTTAATTGAATAATTAATTTTAAAAAATAAAATTAAAAGTTAGGTGTGGGGAGAATTTATCCCATTCAAAAAATCTCCAATTTTTGAATTTTCCAGTGACTCACCTGATATCTCCTGAAATATTGTTAAGAAAATATTTCAAGAAGATATTAGGATTGGGAAATTTGGAGACTTTTTCAATACAAAGCGGTTATTTTATCCCACAGAAAAAGAAAGTTTCAGCAGATCAAGGAGTAGACCAGTTGACTACCCCAGAATTTGATTTAAGTCATTTTTTGAAGGACTCGCAAGATGTCATCCAAAACAGGTCTACTCTCTTGATGACTTGTTTAAGTGAGTTGGATAAAAATTTACTAATGAAATTGTATTTTAAAAATAGAACTAAATTATGTGGGGATGCAGTTTTAATATTCCCGGATGTTTCCAGAGCAACCCAGTTGCGAAGGAAAGAATTTCTTCAGTTAAAACCTAGAGTTTTAGCTCTGGCAGCAAATTTTTTTTTTAATTCCCATGTAAGTGTATTATTAAAATACAGGAAAAAGAATTTAGTTTTTGGGATCCCACTCAACTTCAGCAATTTTTAAGTTTTCATGAACAAGAAAAAAATTGTGAAATAGTATATTATCTGGTCTTAATTGAGAGTTAGAGAATTAGTATAAGTGCTGATTTAACTTGGGTTGAACCTGAGTTTATATTTTCCTTCTATTTGATCTGAAATTAAGATACCTCCTCCAAGTATTGTGGGTTAGAAAGATGTGTATTATTTGTTGATGTTTACGTCTTTTTTCTTTATGGAATGTATCTTTATCCTGTGCTGTTCTGTTTAGAATTGTATAATTTAGAACATTTTTGAAAAAATTTTAAAAAATGTTAAGTGTGGAATTCTGCATGATGCCTAATTTAAGGCACCTTCTAACACCTAATGATGCTTACCTAAAAAGTAGGCATAGTTAGAGGCGGAGAATAGGCATGGTTGACAGGCATTAATTACTAGGCATCCAAGTTATATGCCAATAAATTAGGTCCAATAAAATCTGGTCTAATATACCAGCGTTTACTTCCAGAACACCTAGTGATGCCTAAACATGCCTAGGTGCTACTAGGCAGGATTCTATAAATGGCGCCTAGCAGTTGATTGACAACCGCACCTATAGGCACCGTTTATAGGGTTACCAGCTGTCCGGATTTCCTGAACTTTGTCCAGGTTTTGAAAAACTTCCATCTAGGAGCGATGTCGGGATGGCATCTGCACATGCGCAGATGCAGCATGGTGATATCACGTGCATGCATGTGACATCATCGTGTCATACCAGCGCATGCGCAGATGCCCTCCCGACAAGTGAACAGGTTGAGGGGCCGGGTTGGGGGTGGGATGGGGCGTGACTCGAGCAGAACTGGGCGGGCCTGGGGGCGGGGCCATGCATCCAGATTTTAGTTCTGGAAAATCTGGTAACCCTAGCCGTTTATAGAATCCAGCCTACAGGGCTTTGGTTATTACTTTATGATGCTATGGTAGCTTTGTTATCAGACTTGGGATTCACAAGTGCAGTGGCCTTGGCACAGTTGTTGAAATATGAATTAATCTTAATCTACTTCGGACTTAGGGGTTAAATTTCCAGTGCTAGCATGAGCTAAGCTTTCAGAATTCTTACACACCTTCCCTCTTTGGAGGTTAATAGGTAATCCTATCCTTTATTTTAGCATACCTTTTTATTTATATTGTAATGTACCTTTTTTGTGAGTTAAACCCCTTATTAAATCATGAGTCAGGTTGATTCACAAACAGGTGCCAAAAATGTAAGGCCAATGTAATAGGGCATTTAACCAATATAAATTACCCCCTCTTTTAAGAACGCATAGTGCGGGTTTTCGCACCGGCGGTAACTGCTCCGACGCTCATAGAATTCCTGTGAGTGTCGGAGCAGTTATCGCCGCTGCCGGCGCTAAAACCTGTGCTTTGCATTTGTAAAAGAGGGGGTTAATTTGCTAAATAAATAAAAGGCAGCCAAAATATGCTTCTATAGTTTGAACACTTTTAGCTATATTAAAATGAGGAATTCCAGTTGATGTTTAGGAAAGTAAAATCATACATGTACAAGATATTGGCACCCTTTAGGGCTCCTTTTACGAAGCAGCATTAGCGGCTTTAGCACATGCACCTTTTTAGCGCGCATAACCCCCGCGCTAGCCAAAAAACTACCGCCTGCTTAAGAGGAGGCAGTAGCGGCTAGCGCGGCCAGCAAATTAGCACACGCTATTACACGCGTTAAACCGCTAACTTGGCTTCGTAAAAGGAGCCCTTATTGTTCCCGCACTGAGTCATTTGCACACAAAGCATGTGTAAAGTATAAGACCCAATGCAGGTTGTTTCTCTTTGAACATTTACATACAGTATCCATAACTTATAGTTGTTTACAGCCACATATATTATTTTAAATTTGTTCCGTAATAGACCTACATGAAAAGGTACAATGCAATATAACTAGATATGCAGTTAAAAAAAAACCAATACGAATTAATTAATGGGCTCTTCCGCAGTCAGGGATTGGATGTTTCTAAATAGTCTTTATCTGGATGGCATATTGGTCATACTACTTTAGTAGTAACTTTGCTTTCTTGATTTACAAAAGTTATCAAAGCATCTTAAAAGAAATACTTCCTTCTCATTCACTTGACATAATTTGATTCATTCCTTTTTGCTTTTATGGACAGACCTATGATGAAACAATGGATAGTAAAACAGAGAACAGTATAATGGTTTTTTAAAAATATAAATCTGTGGTGCCACTGCATCTTGAAGATTGTGTACAATCTTTGGTCGTCCAATCTCTTGAAAAAGCACAGAGAAGAGCAACAAAAATAGTAAAAGGATGGAATGACTTCCTTATGAAGAAAGGCTGAATGGATTAGGGCTCTTCAGCTCGAAAAAGAAAAGATGGAGAGGGGATGTCGAAGAAGTTTTTACAAAATCTACCTGAAGGATGGAAGATGGCCAATGTAGTGTCTGTTTTTAAATAGGGTTCCAGGCGTGATCCAGGAAATTACAGACCACTAGGTCTGACATCAGTGCCAGGCCAAAGGATAGAATATATTATAAACATGGTTTAATGGGCCAGAGTCAAAATGGATTAAAGCCAAGTAAAAACTTGCTGCACCAATTTGTTACATGTTTTGAAAGCATGAATAAACATGCGGAAAAGGTGAGCCAGTTGATATTTGCATCTAGATATTTAGAAAGCTTTTGATAAAGCCCCTCATGAGAGACTCCTGAAAAAATTAAAAGCCATGGAGAAGATAAGACACCAAAGATTAGGGTTAAATAGCCAGTTCTCTCAGTGGGGGAAGGCAATAATGGAGTCCTGCAAGGGACTTGTGCTTAACATATTTTTAAATGATCTGTAAATGGGGACAATGAGTGACATGATTAAATTTGCAGATGACACAAAACTATTCCAAGTTGTTAAATCACATTTAATCTGTCTGAAGACTGGACATTCAAATGGCAGATGAAATGTAATGTTGACAAGTTCAAACCAATGATGCACAATGAGTACAACCTAATTATAGTTACATCAAGCTAGGTTTCTGCATACAAGATCTTAGGAGTCAATATTCAGTGTGATTTAACCAGCCAGAAAAGGCTCCTGGCTAGTTAAATTGCCTGTTGAGGGCTCGGTAATTTTGAGCATCACTTAACTGGATACGAATTATTTTGGGGGATGTTCTAGAGTGGAGTCAGCACTTGATTGGTTAAGTGTCAATATTCAGCACTTAACTGGCCAGCAGAGATTCTTGAGGTCGAGGTCCTTCTATGCCAGTTTCTCAGCTTCTTCAAGCCAAGTACCCCCTAACAAATATCAGCCGAGTACCGCTGCCCAAGCTCTGCCCAGGCTCCGCCCCTGACCTCACTCCCATAATAATAGTACTAATTTTAATGCAATTTCCTCCATCCATTTTTCATATACACACTATAATCTTATTAACACATAATGAGTCTACTTGACTACTGCAACATCGCCTATTTAGCAATTTCCCAAAAGAACATGCAGCGTTTACAATTGATGCAAAATGCAGCGGTCAAACTGATCTTTGGGCTGAGGAAGTTTGACCACGTGACACCCTACTACCCAATGGAGGCGCGCGTAAAGTTTAAATTTGCCTGCTTCTGCTTCAAAGCACTACACAGACTTGGCCCTAAATATATAACTGACCTTTTCGTCTTCTCAGCCAACAGACACAAGAGAAGCTCACATTCCAACTTCGTTTCCCCCCCAGTGAGAGGTTGTAAACTGAAAAAACACCATGAACATCTTCTCTCGCACCAAGCAGCATCATGGGGTAAAGACCTAGAACAATTGCTTTCGCCCATTAGTTATGAGGAATTTAGGAAACGTCTGAAAACACACCTGTTCCTAAAGTATCTAGACCAGTGTTTTTCAACCGCTGTTCCGCGGCACACTAGTGTGCCGCGAGATGTTGCCTGGTGTGCCGCAGGGCCGCCGGGCCCGGAGCTTACAGGGGGCCCGAGGCAGGGGCGCCAGTAGCTCGCCAAGGCAAAGTGAGTCGATCACCCAGGACTCACTTTGTCTTGGCGATCTAATCCACAGTTCTTCAACCGCCGGTCCGCAGGAAATTTTTGCCGGTCCGCGCAGGACCGGCAAGATTGACTCATTTGAACTTCCTGCCGGTCCGCGCAGGACCGGCAAGATCAGCATCGGAAGCGTGCGCTGGGCCGGAGAGATCTTGGGGAGCCTCCGACAGTGGCTTTCTCCCCTCTCTGCAGCTCTCCTTTACTTCCCAGCGCAGCGATTCACGAAGGCAGCCTCGGGGCTTTTGCTGAGTCGCGGCTGCCTCTGATGATGCAACTTCCTCTTTCCTCAGAGGCGGCGCGACCCAACAAAGGACCCGAGGCTGCCTTCGTGAATCGCTGCGCTGGGAAGTAAGAAGAGCTGCTGGGAGGGGAGAAAACCACTATCAGTCTGGGAAGCTGCTGGGCAGGGGAAAAAAGGGACAGCTGCTACTGGAGAGGGAGAAGGAGAAGGAGAGATGCATCTGGGAGGGGAGGAGGGAAAGGAATCTGGGAAGCTGCTGGGCCAGGAAAAAAAAGGACAGCTGCTACTGGAGAGGGAGACGGAGAGATGCTGCTGGGAGGGGAGGAAGGGAAGAGAGTTACTGCTGGACAGGAGGCTGGGAGAAAGAAAGAAAGGGGGCAGGCAGGGAAACAGAAGGAAAGAAGAGAAACAGAAAAAAAGAAAGAAAGGTCAGGGAGAGAGGAAGAAAAAGTTGGGGGAGGGAATGAGGTGTGGAGGAGAGAAAGCATACAGGCTGATAGAAGGGAAGAAAGATTGGATGCACAGTCAGAAGAAGAAAGTGCAACCAGAAATCACCAGCCTGGCTGGGCGGAACTTTCTCTCCGATTGCAGAATTGACGTCAGGGAGAGCATGCGTCGGCTTTGGGGCCTGTTATCCATTGGTGGGTCCTGTTCCCCGATGGCAGCGGCAGTGGCAGTGGCTTGGGGAACGGCAGGGAGAAAGAAAGAAAGGGGGCAGGCAGGGAAACAGAAGGAAAGAAGAGAAACAGAAAAAAAGAAAGAAAGGTCAGGGAGAGAGGAAGAAAAAGTTGGGGGAGGGAATGAGGTGTGGAGGAGAGAAAGCATACAGGCTGATAGAAGGGAAGAAAGATTGGATGCACAGTCAGAAGAAGAAAGTGCAACCAGAAATCACCAGACAAGGTAGGAAAAATGATTTTATTTTAAATTTAGCAAAGTGGAGGCAGTATTACCACAGTTTTCAAAGGAATTTGCCCAAATAACTTAATAGTTAACTGGGTAAATTCCCAGAGATGAAAACTTCCCTTCACTTACTATGCACAGTTCTGAATTTATATCTGCTGTCTATATTTTACAATATGGTCACCTTTTACTAAACCGCAATAGTGGTTTTTAGCGCAGGGAGCCTATGAGCGTCAAGAGCAGTGCTGGGCATTCAGCGCAGCTCCCTGCGCTAAAAACTGCTATTGTGGTTTAATAAAAAGGATGGAGGGTATATTTGTCTATTTTTGTATGCTATAAAAACCAAATACAGAGAGAGACTGAGAGCTGTTGACGAAGAGGTACGTGTGTGTCTTTCTTCCATTCCAGCCAGAATATCAGCTTTGTGTTCAGCCAAACAGGCCCAGGTTTCGCACTGAATAAAGTATTTTATAATTTTTATTTCATAATAAAGTAATTATAAAATACTTTCTTTGTGTTTATTTGATTCCTATTCAAGAGAATTACTTTATATATAGTCAATATAGGCAGAGAGTTAAATTTTTTAACATTTTCTAATGGTGGTGTGCCTCGTGATTTTTTTCATGAAACAAGTGTGCCTTTGCCCAAAAAAGGTTGAAAAACACTGATCTAGACAACTGATCCTCTCTTCTCTCTCCCCTCTATAGCGATTAACTTGTTCTATTGATCACTCTCTCCTCAAAAATGGATTTCCTGTCCTATTAACCCTCTTTCTTCCTCCCCTCTTAAAGTCAATCAATTTGTACCTTTGCTTAATCTTTGTAAACCGCATAGAACTTCACGGTATTGCGGTATATAAGCTGTTATTATTATTATTATTATAATGATAACCACAAAATTAAAAAAAAAACCCATCACAAAACACACTGTACGTAGAGAAAATGTTAATTATCATTTATATTTGGGGGGTTCCCAAAGAGGTCAAGACAGATGTCACCACATTAACAGCTATAGAAAAATAGACAAATATAGTGCAAAATATAGACAGCAGATATAATTCTCAAAACTGACAAATTTCGATCACTAAATTGAAAATAAAATCATTGTCCCTGCCTTTGTTGTCTGGTGATTTCATGAGTCTCTGGTTGCACTTCCTTCTGACTATGCATCGAATGTCTTTCTTTCTGCTTCCTGCACACTTCCTCTCCTCCGAACCTCATTCCCTTCACCCAACCATCTCTCTCTGACTCTCCATGAGTCCAGCTTTTCTTCCTCTCTCCTCCACTCCTATTGGCAACGTCTCCCTTTCTCTCTCACTGTCCTTCTCATTCCCTCCCTTGCTACAAAGGGAGTGGAAAAAACATAATACCATAGTAGATGATGGCAGATAACGACCCGAATGGTCCATCTAGTCTGCCCAACCTGATTCAATTTAATATTTTTCTTCTTAGCTATTTCTGGGCAAGAATCCAAAGCTCTACCTGGTACTGTGCTTGGGTTCCAACTGCCGAAATCTCCGTCAAAACCTACTCCAGCTCATCTACACCCTTCCAGCCATTGAAGCCCTCTTCAGCCCATCGTCCCCCAAACGGCCATATATAGACCGTGCAAGTCTGCCCAGTACTGGCCTTAGTTCAGTATTTAATATTATTTTCTGATTCTAGATCCTTTGTGTTCTTTGAACTCCGTCACCATTTTCTTCTCCACCACCTCTCTCAGGAGCGCATTCCAGGCAAGATAGAGAGAGAAATCCAGGATGCTTCTCTCCCATCCCCTCTACTGCCACACCTAACATTTCTCCCTCTCTCATCCGGATCATGTGCAGCATTTTTCACCACTGCCTACCAGCCCCATGCCCATTTCTCCTTCTATCACCCCTCCCCAGCACCATGCCACATCTCTGCCTCCATCACTATGTCCAACATTCTTCCCATCTGCATCCCCTTCAATCTATCCCTCTGTTCCCTCTCCACCACCATATCCAACATTTCTTCCTTTTATGCCCATGCATCTCTACCTCACTCCTCTCTCTCTCTCTGTGCCCAATTTTCCTTTCTTCCTTTTCCCATGTGCATCATCTTTCCCTCTCACTCACACACTCATGCCAACAATTCTCCCTTTCTATTCCCTCCCTCCCTCCTATGTCTCAAGTTAGTGCCTCCTCCCTCCCTTGTCCCATGTTCGTGCCCCCTCCCTTCCTTCTGTGTCCCAAGTTCGTGTCTCTCCCCTGCCTTCAAGCCTCTGTCCCAAAATTGTTCCCCTCCCATGTCCCAACGCTTTCTTCCCCCGCTTCTCCCTTTGTCCCAGATCATGTCCCCTCTCCCTTACTTGCTCACTCTAGGACAGGGGTGTCAAAGTCCCTCCTCGAGGGCCGCAATCCAGTCGGGTTTTCAGGATTTCCCCAATGAATACGCATGAGATCTAGTAGCATACAATGAAAGCAGTACATGCAAATAGATCTCAATCATATTAATTGGGGAAATCCTGAAAACCCAACTGGATTGCGGCCCTCGAAGAGGGACTTTGACACCCTCGCTCTAGGACCACACTCGCTTCCTTCAGGGCGGTCCAGCTGGACTGCTCCTTCTATCTTGAGCAGCACTTGTTGCAGGGATGCACAGGCAGTGGTTAACACACTGCATGTGGCTGAACCACAAGCCTTTCTTCTAACGTCCGCTCTGACATTGTAGAGGTTTCCAGGTCAGCCACTTGCAGCATGAAAAAGCTACTACCGCGTCCTTGCAACAAGTGCCGCTGAAGGCAGGAAGGAACAGTCCACCTAGAAGGAGGTAACTGTGCACCCCTGCTGACCCAGAAGGCTTTCCTCCAACATCAGTTCTTACATCAGACAGAAGCCTTCTGGGTTGGCTTTGGTGGAGAGAAGCAGGCAGGAAGGAGGGCATGGGATCCCCGGCAGTGGCAGTGACTTCGGTGGAGGAGGGGCAGGCACGCAATAAGGAGGGCATAGGATCCTCAGCAGCGGCCAAAGGGGGGCAGGAGATCCACGCAGTGCCACGTACCCCAACAAGCGGCTCGCATACCTCTAAGGGTGCGCGCACATGTTGAGAAACACTGCTCTCTGTCATATGCAAGAGGTTGTCTGAGGCAGAACCCTGGACCAATTTAAAAGTTGAGTCTCAATTCAGCATAGGGAGCACATCTCTAGAAATCCTTTGAGCCACAGGGGAAAACTCACAACTGTCTGAAAACCTTCCCTCCCTTCTTCCCCATTTTGTGGCCACTTTCTTACTCTGCAGCTAAACAATTCTCTTCAGTTAAAGCAGCAAGTATTTTATTTATTTCCGACTTGCTATACCTCTTCATTTGCCTAGCAGAGCGATTTACAAACTAAACACTGTCAGAAGAAAGGAACTCCAACTAAAAACAGGAAATGGATATCCACAATGTCTTATTCTTTCCTATTATATGCCGTGTAGCTCTGTGCTAAGAAAAGTCTTGGTAGCTTCTTTTAGGAGCGCAGTAAGTTGCATTTCACTTGCGAGTGAAGTTTTTTCATAGTTTCTCAAAGTTGAGCACCTGATTAATGAAATGCGGCGGCAATGGTGCCATTTTAGCTGCTTTCCCGCAAGGGTAGCTTAACAGTTTGCTGTTGGGAGCTGCGTTCCTTTTTTTCCTCGAGGCAGTTCAGTTGTTTTTCATCTTGGCAGTTGGTCTAAAAAAAAAAAAAAATAAGGGGCGCTCATCGCAGCTTACTTTCTTTCCCCTCCACTCAGCCTAGACTCATTTCGACTATGAAGATGCTTTTGTTTCCACATTTGAACTCCACTTTTTATTTTCTCTATTCTTCGTTCAAAGTAGGAGGAGTTACTTCTTAGGCAATGTCCCAGATTGTGCAGCTGTGTGAACAACCACTTGATGGTTTTTAAGGGTGAGGTGAGAGAACCCCTATGCTCTGCATGAATTAGCATTTTCCATTTCTTACTGGGTTGGGATGTTTCTTTTAGCGGGGTCTGCGAAAAAGTGAAGTGTGTGTATATGGTGTTCTGTAAATTAAACTTCCTTCTATCTGCTCCTACATTGCGGTTGCTGATGGGTGCTTCAGTAGGCAGGCAATTACATTTCTATAAACAGTTCTGAGGATTTCCTCCCATTTCATTTACTTTTACTATATTTAGTAGTGAACCCCTGCTTTAGGGCAGATATTTTTTAACCTGTGTAGTCTGTATTTCAAGCTTAGCTTTTGTTTAAAAAAAATAAAAATGCCAGTTAGTCAGAGGAGGTTTTTTTTGCCTATAGCATTTTGTTAAGTAACAGTTCTCATGCTTCTATTATTAGCTGTTATTAATTAAACAGGTTAAAGCTCTCATTACTGTATTCAGGGGGAGGTGAGAGGGGTTGAGCACGCCGACTCTGGCTCTCCCTCTGAAGTCACTTCCTGGTCGCGGGACCGGGAGCAGGAAGTGACATCAAGGGAACACCAAGGCCGGTGTCGGCGAAGTTAAAGAGGTACAGGGGAAGGGAGTGGCGGAAAAGTGGGCGGGGACGCCTCCCACTCTCGCCACGCCACTGTCCCTATGTGAACAGTTCGAAGCTGGACACTAACCAGTCGATGTTCAGCACCTGCCTGCATAAATCACTTGTGGCCGTCTAACGGCCAGTATTCAGCAGAACTTAACCAGGCAGTGCCGCTGACTATTGGTTCCGATTGACCATGTTTGGAAGTGGGCAGGTCTGGGTGGTACAAGGGGCGGAGTTGGGGAGGAACCGGGAGTCCTAAATTCCCCCAGCTAGCTATGTGGGCTTCAACTTGCCTGGCAATAGTCGTTGTTTTACCCCCTATTCTTTTACTTTCATTTTCGGTATTGGGGAAAGTGGATGTGGGAAGAAAAAAAGTAATCTGTATTGGTTCTCTGCCTACTTTTGTGGTTATTAAAGAAGGTTTCAATTAGGCTGTTGGTGTAGTACAGGGGTAGGCAATTCCGGTGCTTGAGAGCCGGGAGCCAAGCCAGGTTTTCAGGATATCCACAATGAATATGTATGAGATAGATTTGCATGCACTGCCTCCTTGAGATGCAAATCTATTTCATGCATATTTATTGTGGATATCCTGAAAACCTGACCTGGCTCCGGCTCTCGAGGACTAGAATTGCCTACCCCTGGTGTAGTAGACTGTAGAGCAGGGGTGTCCAACCTGCGGCCCCATAAAGTATTTTGTGCGGCCCCGGTCAAGAGCGATGCAGTGTTTTCCTCTGCTGCCCCTGGGTGTTTACCATCTTGCTGGCTCCCTCTTCTGTCTTGCTGCAGCTTGTGTGGCCCCCGAAAAAAAAATTTTGGCCAGTGCGGCCCAGGGAAGCCAAAAGGTTGGACTTCCCTGCTGTAGAGGATCTTCCTTGCTTGGATAACTTCTGGGTCTGCCTTGTCTCTGCCACTGGGTACCTCCTGTACTAATCTGATTACTAAAGACCCTTATAGTCTTAACTTATTTCATCTAATTTTTCAGTTCCTGTATGTCAAAACTCTTTATTTGGTAATAAACCTTCACTGATAGTATCTCTTAGATTTTTTTTTATGATCCTTTTTCTTCAGGATATATATTTTAAGTAGAAGATGCTGCACTCAGTGGCATAGTAAGAAGGGGAGCGGACTGTCCCAGGCGCTGTTTTTTTTGGGGGGGAGTGCCACCCCCCCATGCCACACTCACACCCTCCCTTCCCCACCCCCACCTCTTTAAATCTTTGCAACGTGAGCAACTTTTCCAGCCTGCTACTCACACTTTCTACTTGCTGCTCACGCTGTCTTCAGCTCCCTTCTGATGTCACGTCCTGGTCCTGCGATCAGGAAATGACAGAAGGGAGCTGAGGCTGACGCAAGCAGCAAGTGGATAATGGTGCTTGCACCAGTGAACATTTAAATACATACAGGGGGGAGGGAAGAGGAGAGGTACCGGAACCTGGGGTGGTCCACCCCTTCTTACTACACCACTGGTAGCGAGCTTCAGGAAGAAGACAGGGAACACAATGGACTGGTTGAATTGAAAATCCGATATCACCTTTGTAAGAAATCCAGGATGAGTGTGAAGGGCTACCTTGTCATGGAAAAACAATGTGTAGGGAGGACACGAGAGCTTGAAGTTCATTGACCTGATATGCAGATGTAAGGGCAATAAGAAAGTCACTTTCCAGGTCAGGTGCTTGAGTGATAAAAATGAAAGTGGCTCAAAAGGAGATTTATTAGAGCTGTGAGCACCACATTAATGTCCCAAGTAAAGAATGACACGGTAACAGAAGTTGTTACCATCCCCGTCCCTGCGGGAAATCATCCTGTGTCATTCTTTAGTGTCTATCTCAACCTCAGTCCTTCTACAGTCACTAGTATTCTTCAATGCAAGGCTTAAGGGTCAGTGTTTGTGCCCATTCATACTCTGATTCTTCCTTCTCTCCTTAAAGCATGACAGGGCGGTGGTTTCCCATGGTTATCCACGGGGACAGGGATAGTGACAAAATCTGTCACCATGTCATTCTCTAGTTTTGTCCCAAGGGACAAATAGACTTGATCAGCGGCCTTTTATGGATCTGGATACCAACGGGTGTTTGGACAAAGGTTTGCCCCCTCCCCCAACAGGAGATGGTAGGCACTGATCGTGCTGAGGTGGACTCTGATTGAAGAGGTCTGAAAGCCAGAGTCAGACAGGTGCAGGAGATAGTCCAGTACTGAGAGCAGAGGACAGGTGCCTGGATACAGTGAATGAGTAGTGCACCATGTTGCAAACCAAGTCCACTTAAAGCGATAGGAGCGTTGCATGGAGAGCTTCCTAGAAGCTTCCAAGATGGCTGACACCGGGGTCGAGAGTGTTTCAGCATCTAGTGGCTCAGGGAAAGGAGCCATGTTGTGAGTGCCAGGGAGCAAAGGTTGGGATGGAGGAGTGAACCTTTGTTCTGTGTCAGCAGAGTTGGGAACAAAGGAGGGTGATAGGTTCTCTTATTGTAAGCTATAGAAGGAGAGAGAACCATGGCTGGTGTGGCAATTGGGATGCTATATGGATCATCATGGCCCATTCCTTTTTAAGCTTGAGCAGAGTTCTCCATGTCAGAGGGAAAGGAGGGAAGGCATACAGAAAGTGGCGACTCCAGTCGAGGAGAAAGGCATCGGACTCCAGGTGCTTAGGGTCATAGAGTCTGGAGCAAAAGTGTGGGAGCTTGTGATTGGAGAGGGAGATAAAGAGGTCTACTCTGGTACTCCCCACTTGGAAAAGAGTTGCTGGACTATGGTCAGATGGGGGGATCATACATGTGGCTGCAGAGGTCTTCTCAACTTGTTATGTTAATCAGATTTTCTATTCCACCTTTACCTATTCAGTTCAAGGTTGGATTACACGATAAGAAGTTGGGTCAGTTACCTAGGAAGTTACAATGGACAGTTTAGTTGCTAGGAATTTCAGGGTTTGAAAGTTTGAGGTTGAGTGTAGGTGGAGGTTGAAGTCTCCTATGATGAAAATGGAGTCATATTGTACCAAGGTTCTTGAGATACCTGAGAACTGTGATTCAGCTTCTAGCCACTTTCCAGGAGAGATATGTAATAGTATGCAGAGTATTGGGCAGAGTCGTTGTTTATTCCTAAAATTAGTAGTATTAGTGAGGTGAGCGTTATAGATTCCACAATTTTAATGTGAAAAGATTTGTGTAGTATCACCAGACCACCACCCCTGCAACCAGTTCTTGATAGGTGGGTAATTTTGTAATCTTTTGGGCAGGATAGTTGTAATCTGGGGTCATCTTGCATTTATATCCATGGGTTGTAATTCATCAAGCAGATCTTTTATAATTTCAGTCTTGTTGACCACTGATCTCACATTACTATATCTACATGGGATTGAAGTGAGTACGACTTCATTAGTGTAAGTGGTTGGGATTCTTATTAGGTTGCCAGGTTTGGTTTAGTGATGTGATTGTAGTGTGGTTTTTGGTGTCTGGGAGGTCCAACCAGCTTTGGGATTACCTGTTGCATGTGGTTGGCGCACTTTATGAAAGGGTGACCCCCCCATAATGGGATTATGTGATCTGAGGGGTTATCTTATCTACTTTTGGGAGATTTGGAGTAGGCTTTGGTTTGTCTGGTGCTGATCAGTAGGCAGAAAATTGCTATGAGATACCAACTCATCACTGTAGAAGATTGGGTGAGTTTTGTAGATGTATTTTAATGAACTCACATTCAGAGATTAGTGCCCTAAAGCAGGTGAGGTTTGGTGAAGGAGCTCAGAGGTTAGCTTTCTATAGCCTGTAGGTATGATTAATTTCTATAATTGTGTCTGAGCAGGCGCCGCATGTGACATCAGATTTATTATTTTTTTTTTTTTTTTTTTGGGGGGGAGGCTGCTCCATTGTCCTCCTTGCTTCCCGGTGTCTTGGAGGATGGTTGTCGAAGACTTGTGAGTGACAGAATCAGGGACGGAGCAATTTTCCCACACCAATCCTGACTCTCTGCTCCTCTGTTGCTTTTTGGGCCGCTGCAGTGTTTAGGGGCTTCAATGGATGGTGAATGTGAGGTTAATGTAGCTCTTGTTCTCAGTTTGGATTTCAGTAGCTTTGTGAACTGCTCAAAGAAGCATGCTAAGAAGCGCACCTTTGGCTTGTGCCTTAGGCACGTAATAGGAGTGTTGGGGTCGGAGCGACTCTTTCACACCAGCCCAACTTGTCCTCAAGGAGATTCTGTGTTCCCATCAAGTAAACTGCCTTCAGGAAAATATTGCAGAGAACTTCCCAGGACCAAATTCAGATCACTTTCTGGCAAAGGCGATGAGATCTGGTACCTCCCTGCTTGTTCACATAGTAAATTGCTACTTGGTTGTCTGTATAAAATAACTGCAACCTGGTTAAGAAGGTGCTCTTGGAAGGCACAGAGAGCTCTGCAGATCACCCGGAGCTTGAGGAGGTTGATGTGGAGAGTTTTTTCAGAGGAGCTCTACAAGCCCTGGGTATGGAGATCATTGAAGTGGGCTGCCCAGTTGCCAGTGACCATTGTTGGGCAAGCGCCTGCTGAGGCTTCTTCAGGTATAGGTGGACAAATGGCACTACATGCACTGTGGAAGCCATATGGCTGAGAATCCGAAGGATCTGACAAGATCTGTCGAAGTGGCTGGAAGAGACTTCCAGGTAGAGTCGAATCAGGGTGTTGAGCCTCTGTTGGTGAAAGAAAGCCCGAGTCTGAGTTGTATCCAAGTGGGCTCCAATAAACTCCAGGACTTGTGTCGGGTTCAGATAGGATTTGTGGTAGTTGATCTTGAGCCCTAGTTGCTGAGGAGATGAACTATGGCTTGCGTTGCTTGGTGAACAAGGTGAGATGTGGCAGCCTGAATCAGCCAATCATCTAGATAAGGGAAGACCTAGAACCCATAAGTTTGAAGGACTGTCGCTACTACTACCAGACATTTTGATGAATTTTCTGGGGGCTGAAACCATGCCAAACAGGAGCACCTGTTTTGAGATGGCTTGGGGAAATCCACTGCTTATTCCTAGGATAAGCAGCATAAAATCTGTTTTACTACTTGGGATCTAGCTAGGTACTTGGGACCTGGTTTGGCCACAGTTAGAAACAGGATACTGGGCTTGATGGACCTTCGGTCTGTCCCAGTATGTCACTTCTTACTTTCTTATGAAAGTGTCATGTGTCCAAGTGAAAACGGAGATATCTCCTATGGGCAGGGAGAATAGGGATGTGAGGATAGGTTTCCTTGAGGTCTAGAGAGCATAGCCAGTCATTCTCCAATAGTGGAAGTGGGGAGACCATGCAAAACCTCTCTTTCACTAAGTATTTATTGATGGCCCAGAGGTCGAGGATAAGACGGATGCCTCTGGTCATTTTGAGGATCAATACCTGAAATAAAATCCCCTCCCTCTTTCCCTTGGGGGAACTTCCTCTATTGTGTCAAGCTAGAGGAGGGCAGTAATCTGACAAAGGCGGGTCCAGTGCTAGCAGCTGAAAAGAGACATGCCTGAAGGGTGGCCTAGAGGTTTCATGCAGAAGCAAAGAGCATAGTCCTGCTTCACCACCCGAAGAACCCATCGGTCTGAAGTAATCCATGTCCAGTACTGATGGAAATAGATGAGACATGCTCCAGTGGGTAGGGTCTGAGGCAGAGAGAGAGGAAGCTGGGCCATTCTCTTTAGAAGATAGTCAAAAGGACTGTTGCTGCTTGGGTGGAGGAGGCAGAAGGGCCTCCTGCCTGGAGTGTTGCTGAGTTGGGTGAGTAGACACAGAGGGCTGGTGAAATCTGCTTTGTCTGGAATAATAAGAAGAGCATCTGTAGGCATTGGAATACCTCCTGGAGGGCTGTAGTTGTCAAGATCTGGAGGAGGATAAGGTCAGCACACAGTCGACATGGCGCTTAAGTCTCTGGGAGGCCGCCTCTACACAATCACCAAACAGTTGTGCAGGTTATGTTAGCCAACTGGTACTAGACATTGGGGTCAAGATCCAGAGCCAAGCCTGTTTGCATGTTGTGATAGAGACGGTAGAAGTTCAGGAGGTGACCACAAATGTGTCAAAGTACTTTGGGTATCCAGCAGGTCAGACACCAACTGCTAAGGACAGATGTTCCAGTGTAAAGTATTTATCATAGCAGGGCAGCTTCTGCACAAGTGACTTCAGGTAAAAGGTCATGAAAAAGTTGTAGTTCAGGATTCTGTTGATCAACATGGATCCCTGAAACACTCTGCACCTAAACTTATTCATAGTTCTACCCTCTCTTGTTGGAGGGATTTGCTGGCGTAGGATCTCGTACTGCACACCTGCTTTAGAGCAGATTCGACAACCAAAGGTTGGTGTGGTAATTGCGGTCTGTCAAACCCCAGGTAAGATTGAATGCGATAGAGAGCATTCAACTTACATGGCAGCACTGGGACATCAAGGGGCAAAGCCCAGTTATTAAGCAGTGTCTCCTTCAAGAGACACTATAACTCTCATTTCACTAGAACTACTAATGGTAAAAATAAACAAGCATCAGGTGGAGAGGAACCTTAATATAGTCCCAAGGCCATCCCAGGACAGCTAGGAGCTCTGCTCAAGACTGGGCCACAGACTCCATAGTGATTGGCAGTGTCTTCCCCATCTGGTTGAGAAATCTTGTGAAAGACAATCCCTCTGGAGGTGATCCTTAGCCTGAGGGAAGGCTGGGAAGGTCATCTGCTGAGAAGCTAGTGTACCTGCTGGAAGAAGAGGGGACAAATCTGAATCAATCCCACGTAGGCAGGTTGTGATGGAATGTGCCATGCCAGGGAATGATGACATGAGTGCGGATGAGAGGATCCCCAAGAGGAGTGTCTGGAGCGCAAGAAAGAGTTGTACTGTTTAGATGAGGCCTCCTGCCATGACCGGGTTGTCTAGTGCTAGTCATATGGTGATCATCGCTCATGTGCAGTGGCAGTGGATGCCAATGGGGTGCACCCATGAGGGGCAGTGGTGTCATGTAATAGTCCACCATGTCTAGACTAACTGGAGATTCCATGCCGCTTGGTTCTGATTCTTTTAGATGTATTTTATGCCCACAGCTTTAGTTTTTTACTGATTATTCTTTGTCACCTAATTTTCTCTGATAGCATATATTTTACATACATCTCCTGGTATAAGAGCATGCACTTTTCATTGAGTACGTAAATGCTGGGATATAAATATTTGTTGGGGCTGATGCCATGTTTTCTTTATTATGCTTTGACCTGTCTAACTTTCTGCTTTCTAAGGGCGTATGTTAGTATTACTATGTAGTGTTTTTTCCCTTTTGATATAACCTTTTTGCAATCTTTTATCACTAATTAGTGATTTAATAAATTTTCATCTAGTAATTGTTATTAATTTACATCTAGATAAACTTTACCCCCCCCCTTTTACAAAACTGCGCCGGCTGATGATAAAAGCCTCTTGTGCGATTTTGTAAAAGGGAGGGTAGTTTTTATTTGTGTACTATATGACTGCTTCTACTTTATATTAAATTTGCCTCTGAATTTGACGTTTTTTCCTTCCAATGTGATAGAAAATATTTTTTTAAAACAGCTACTGGATTAATTTCAATCAGATTGAAGATGCAGGATTATCATTTATTTCACCTGTGTGTTTCAAAGGTATTTATATATGTTTTTGGTACACTAATTGGTTTATCTCTGCCTAGCAATTTTGTATTCAACTGGTACTTTCTCTTATTTTTGGATATTCACTTTTTACTTGATGGTGAACATTTAAAGCCTTGATAGCAATAAGAAATTTTACATGCACATTTTTTTCCAATATCCGGACTGGATTTGTTTTTAGAGACTTATATTTTTTTATATTACTTTATATATACATTTAATTATTGTTTTTAATTATTTGTTTATAAATGTGTTTAATTTAAATTGCAGTGTAATGTTTGTTTAATCTAAATGGAAATGTAATGTCTGTTTACATGTTTGTAGACTCCTGAAGAAGGCCGAAACACTTGCATTGTTGAGTCATTCAACTGAGATTTCCCTGTTGTTAAAAGATCCCATACGGAAGCATTTTGTTCTCTCCCACTACTTTTTGGTTGTGAGCTATGTGATCCTTTCAAAACTCACTCTAATCCCACTGTACATACATATAAGTGAGGCCTGGTATGGTATACAGTTGGGTCCAGTAGGTTTTGGATGGGCTTTGGGCCTCCCGGAGTCGGTGGAGGAGTGGGACTTATGCTCTTTCCTGGAGACTTGGTTGCCATCGGTTCTCCCGTTGAGGAATGGCGCTCCTAGGGTGATTATAGAGAGTACTCATCGGCTTGGACAGCGCTGGGAAAATTACACCAGACCTCGCCCGGTCATCATGTGCTTCCTCAACTATGTGGAGAAGGAATTAGTTTTGCGCAAATACCAGGCTCCAAGAACATAAGCTATGAGAATCACTCGTTGTTGCTGTTCCAGAAATTCTCTGTGACGGTTGCGGCTCAGCGGTGGGAGATGGCTTCCTATTGCTCCACTTTATACAAGAGGGGTCTCCGAGCGGTGTTGCAATATCCAGCTAAAGTGAGACTCATATCGGGGGAAAACCTCTCCTTTGATAAACCGCAAGATTTAGCCACTTTCCTGCAATCCTTGCTTCCAGAGGGAGCTGCAGACACCTGAGGGTTGCCTGATGGCTGGCATTTCTTTAGGCTACTGGGGGAGCTTCGTCCTCCTGGAGTGCTGTTGGGAGGGCTGCTGTGGCTGATGGCGATATTCTCCTTTTGCAGCAGGACATGCATAGTGTAGTCTGACTTACACATACAATGTGACTTTGTCTGTGTCATGCACTTCTCTGGCATTGCTTTTGGGGATGAAGGAGCTGTGGGTCTTGGGGATTTCTCTTGGGGGCGAGGGATTGGGACTTTATAGCTGCCTGTTTGTTTACAGTTATGTAGCAGTTCTTTTCTTTTCTCTTTTATTCATTCTTCTTTGGGTTGTTTATTCATTGCTTATTGGCGGGGTGAGCTCACAGGGGCACATCAGTTTGTGATTGTTCTTGGATGTGTGATGAAGGTGGGGGAGGGGAGGGGGGTTTAGATATGTTTTGTATCTACTTTCTGTCTGTGGAGTGTGAGTGACGACGGGGTGGAGGTTTGTTGCCGCTCTCTGTGAGAACACTCCCAATTGCTCACCCAGGCCAGCTACACTCCAATAGGCCTCCAGCTGGTCGACAGTCACTACCACGGGCCACATAAAACGGCCAGGTGGGCCTTATGCTTGACATGTGTGGGCTAGGGGGTACTCAAGTATCAGCTTGAGAAAAACTATATTAGGCAAGTGGTTTTCAACTATATTCTATTGGAACTCAATGTAACTTCTTTAGTAACATAATAATATGATCAAATTTTCATATCTTCAATACCAGCTTGCCACTACACTCTGCAGTAAATGTAAACAACTTAATTTATTTTTTGGCAGCCTTTAATATAGTGTATAACCATAATCAAGGTGTTTTATGAACCATGGTTCTGAGATCTTTCTTTTCTAGCTTTATTTGTAGCTGAAGAATATGGCATAAAGCTATAAAGATTGTACTAGCAATTTGGGAAATTTGGGGCCCCAGAATTAATTTATCTTGATGCCTAACCCCTAGCAAAGTAATTACCTCCTTGGGAAATAAGGTTATTCTTGCAATCTCTGGGTATACTGTAAGTAGCATTTGTCTACAACTCACACAGAGTAACTGACTTTTCTGGATTAGGATTCACTTGTGTATTGTCAGGCAAGAAGTAATACACTGGAAGCAACAATTTTATTTCTAGATAGATTTGACATGATCCCAAGCTATTAGTAGGAACAATTAAATATAGTTTGCTAAGAGATGCATTCTACCCAAAAGTCTTAGGGCTCCTTTTACAAAGCCGCGTTAGCGGCTTTATCGCATGCGACTTTTTATCATGCGCTAACCCCTGCGCTAGCCGAAAAACTACCGCCTTCGCAAGAGGAGGCGGTAGCAGCTAGCGCAGCCGGCAGTTTAGTGTGCGCTATTATGCGCATTAAACCACTAACGCAGCTTCATAAAAGGAGCCCTTAATCAAAGAGATGCCATATAGATATTAAACATTAGAGGGGACAGTCTTACATATCACTGAGGTACTCCGAACTTAAGAAACCTTGGTGTGGAGTATTTACCCTGCCACAACACTTTCTGATAGCAGTCTTCTATAAAGGAAGATCTGTTGTGGATACATAAGAGTTTGTACTGTAGCTGTTGATTTCCATTTCCAGTTCTGCATGAACTGCAGAAGGATATCACTTTGAGCTTGGAACTTCTCCCCTTCAACAGTGGAGCACAGCACCCTCTTCAGTTGTTCCTTGTGCAATCGAGCTCAGAAGGTGTGTTTTGCTCTGCTCTGCTTTTCCTTACTATTTTTGGATGTTTTTTTTTCCCATTGGATATTTGAAATTCTTTGTGACTTTAGTGCTCAAAGGTCCCCTGCTCAGGCATACTCCATCTAGGAAAGGACACAGTCCTACGTGGGTGCACTGCTGCTTCCAGGCCAATCTCACAGAGTACCTGCAGAGCCCAGCCTACTTTTGGTCCCTTCAGGAACTCGGGGTCCGTCCCCCTAGGAGCAGCTCACCTGCTAATTTTGTCAGAGGCTTGAGCACGGGCTGTGCAGTCCCTGAGTAAGAACCCTAGGGGTATCAGGGAGCTGGCTGTGTAATTTCTCACCCATCGCTGCGTGAGGAATCTCAGTGGTGGGAGTCAGTGGTTGAGGTCCATCCAGCTGAAACCAGAAGGATTCTTTCAATAGTTGAAGTCTGAACAGTTTCTGAGACAGAAATCCTTTCCCTTCAGCCAGGCAGATTCAGGCAAACAGGCACCAGTATAGTGAGTACTCCCATTATTCCCTGTGTGTGTGTGTGTGGGAGGGGGGGGGGTTGGAGTTTTAGAAGTTTCTGGAGTTTGTACTCAGTTCCCCCTCCTCCAAAACCTTAAAATCTCTATTTTTGTTTTTGCATTTATCTCCAACTGCCCGTTTTTGGTGCAATTTTTTTTACAATGCCCATCCTAGATTTTAATGATCTGACTTTAAACTCCTTTTTTCTGCTTCCAAACCCACTCGTTTTTGCAAGTAACTGCCTCTGATGGATGTCCCAGACCTTTCTAGTCCAGATCCTGTGACATTTGCGCAGATTTTACGGTTGAGGAGTGGCCGTGTCCCACGTGCCGCGGAAGGAAGGAAAGGGCTTTGGATTCAGCCCCCAGCCAGTCCTCCAAGGCCATGGAACACCCAAAATCTTGGAAAAAAATGGTCCAAGGGGAAGAGATCCTACTAAGATGAACCAAGCAGCGATGGGGTGAAACGCAAGCATATGGTGGCAAATGATTCTACCCCTCTTCTCCAGTCTGGGGTTGAGCAAGGAGCATCAGGTCCCCCCGATGCAAGGCTTTTCAGATTTTATCAGCCTTTTATGGAAAGCCTATTTAATAGGCCTGGAAAGTACTGCGCTGTCTGCGGACATGCCTACTCTGCCTAAGGGGGATCCTTATCACAAGCAGGCGTCCCTGCCTCATACCATACTGGCTCCCAGTGTCCGTGACCCTTCATTGCAGGACTGGAATGATTGGAAGTCCCTTTCTATGTCTTTGTTATTGCAGGATTCTTCTGCGACGGTGGATGATATGGGATCCCTTTCAGGGTCCAGTAGCCTGGGGGCAGGAGCAGTGGCAGATCACAGTGATAATCCCTCCATGCATCACCTTTTCAGGTTAGCTTTCAGCTTCCCATGCCATTTCTGATATCCTATCTATACTCAAGCTCGATGTCCAGCAGCCCTCCACCTTGTAGTGCTTAAACATGTGCGGCACTAATACACAGGCAAATTTTTCCCCTGCTCACCCATATCTTACCTTTTTGGTCACTGACCAGTGTAAGACTCCTGAAAGTTCTCTTAAGGTGGCCAAGGTTATGTCTCAGCTGCATCCTATGACTCCGGACTTCCAACAACTGTTTCTCCAGCCGAAAGTGGACACTGCAGTGTTGCAAGTGACTAAGCACACCTCCCTTCCTAGTGAAGGTGGAATGATGCTGAAGGATGCACAGAACTGTAGAGTGGATGCAGTCCTGAAAAGACAGTTCGAAGTCGTGGCTTTGGGTATCAAAGCTGCAGAGGCTGCCTCCTTTGTAGCATGAGCCTGCCTTGCCAGACTGCGGACTAGTCCCTCAGAGCTTGGGGACTCTTGTCCCCACATGTTTAAGGAGGGTGTAGATTATTTGGTTGATGCTTTTTATGACATCATCAAAGTCCTGAATAAGGTTTCAGCTTAATCTATTTCTGTCCACCGAATGCTCTGGATCAGACAGTGGGCAGGTGAATCAGCCTCCAAAGCCACTCTCAGCAGATTACCTTTCAAGGGTCATATGCTGTTTGGCAAAAGGCTAGACAACCTCTTGGCTAGTATGGTGAATCGCTGCCCCAAATCCCTCTCGGATAGTAGGAGCCTTCGACCTGCCTAGGGCAATAGAAGAAATTTTTGTGTCTTTAGGAGATCTCACAAATTTTCCTCCAGTTATTCCTCTCAGAGGCCATTTCAGGGGCCCAGATATAGATTTGGCGATTATGAGCACCAGCATTCCGCGGGTTCCCACAGTGGCTCAGCCTCAAAAAAGCAGCAATAATGCAAGGAAGATGGCTGATCCTCCCCATATCAGAGGGCGGCTGTTAGCATTCATGGGCAAATGGAAACAGAACTTGTCCGACAGATAGGTGCTGGACATTATCAGGGAGGAGTACAAGATCAAGTTTTATCAGCCCCCTGTAAATCTGTTCCTCAACTCCTGAGCCAGATGGCTGTAGAAGGAGTCCAGAGTCTGAGCAACAGTGCAACATCTCTTAGACATTCTTGCTATTGAACCAGTTCCCGAAAAGACTCAGGCTCAGGTAGATGCTCTTTATACTTCATAGTGTTCAAGAAAGGCACAGAAGATTTGAGGCCCATTCTGGATTTGAAGTCTGAAAAGAAGGCCCTGAAGATCCCCCGCTTTTGCATGAAAACGGTCCACTCTGTCATAGTGGCTGTGGCTCCGGGACAGTTCCTTGCCTCTCTGAATTTGACAGAGGCATATCTTCACATCCTCATCTTTCTGGCTCACAGGAGATATCTGAAATTTCACATGCTTCATCACCACTTCCAGTTTGTGGTGCTCCCCTCCAGTTTGGCCACTTCTCTCCACACCTTTACCAAAGTGATAGTGGTTGTAGCAGCCCACCTTTGCCGGATGGATGTCCAAGTGTATCCTTATCTGGATAATTGGCTGATCAGGGCCCCCTCTTTTGTAGACTGCGAATGTGTAGTCCAGCAAGTGATGAGTCTCTTACAGGACCTGGGCTAGATTGTCAGCTTCCAAAAAAGTCACCTTCAGCCAATTCAGTGCTTAGATTATCTGAATGTCCATATTGACACGACACATGGCCATGTCTTTCTTCCCGATCTGGCCCTTCTGAGCTCCACACCCGGCAGTATCTGCAAGTGGTGGGCTGTCCAGATGGTCTCAGCAACATCACTCCCTGCAGAGGAGGCAAAGTGCAGACTGCATTGTTGGCTCTAAGGGGAGAACTTGACAAGGGACATGCCTCTCAAAATTGACTCATAGGTGACCCTCATGACGGAGGTATTTTCTGACAATGCCTTCGTGGTGTATTATGTAGACAGACAGGGCGGCACCAGAAGTACTTCCCTTTGCTTGGAAGCCCGGATGTTATTCCAGTGGGCGGAACTTCACTTGCAAGCTCCCTCTGCTGCCCATGTGGCAGGGGTAGAGAATATCCAAGCTGACTTTCTCACCTGGCAGACTCTGGATCCCGGAGAGTGGTGTCTGTCTCAGAAGGCGTTTTTCCTCATAGTTCAGACTTGGGGCAAACCGGGCATGGATCTCATGGTCACAACCAGGAATGCGAAAGTATCCCATTTCTATAGTCGCAGAGTTGAGTGGGGAAGTGCAGGGCTGGTTGCCTTGGTTCAGCACTGGCTCTTGGAACTACTTCTCTATGTAGTTCCACCATGGGCCATGATGGGTCGGATCATCCACTGGATAGCGACCCATCGGGGTCTGGTGATCTAGTGGCTCTGCACTGGCCCTGAAGACCATGGTATGTGGACCTGGTGCATCTGCAGAGAGGCAAACCCCTGAAACTGACTGTTCATCTGGGGCTCTTCAGTCAAGGCCAAGTTCCAATGGAGAAACTAGAACACTTTGGTATTACGGCACTTTGGTATTAGTGCTCGGCCTTGATTTGGAAAAGCTATTCAGAGGTTGTGGTTAGGGCTAAGAAGCCTCCGAAGGTTCCAGCTTATACTAAGACCTGGAAGACTTTTCAGTTATGGTAAGCCAAAGAGCCGGTAGGGCCTAAGAGGGCTCCCGTTCCAGTGATCCTTGCTTTCCTGCAAGCCAGTGTCTTGCAGTTTCATCCCTCAAAGTGCAGATAGTTGGTATCTCATGCTTTCAGGCTCGGAGTGACCTTTGATCACTGGCTTCTCAGCTGGACGTCACTTGGTTTTTGACGGGGGCTCTCAGGCTGAGACACCCATTGCACAGACCATTCCCATCTTGAGACCTCAATGTGGTTTGAAGAGCCTGGCCTGTGCTCCATACAAGCATCTTTCAGAGGCTTCTCTGCTAGACCTTATGGTCAAGACAGTGTTTTTTGTTGCCAAAGTCTCAGTGAGAAGGATCTCAGAATTGCAGGCCCTCTCCTGCAGGGAGCCATTTTTCCATTTCATGGAGTTAGGTATTTCTCTGTGCACAGTTCCTTCCTTTCATCCAAAGGTGGTTTTCACCTTCCATGTTAATCAAGAACTTCATCTGCCCACCTTTCAGCCTACGGGTTTGTTTTGCTGAGCCGTATTGTCACAACAGGCCATGATTTCTATAAAGAGAATAGAACAGTATAAGCAACTTCTAAGAATGTCTATATTTATTTACAGAAAAAAGAAATAATACTTCACCATGGATGCCTGTGCTTGAATCATCTGCCTCTCACAAACTGGGTAGCAATTTATGGTCAGGTGGGGAGCTTTTCCAAGGGAGAGGCTTCTGGACAGTGCACATGTTCACTCCGCAGATGAGCTACAAGCATGACAATGCTGAGGGGCTTCCTTTATAGCAACATTCACATGCAGTGCTTACCTTTCAAACACACACAGGATAGCACATGTCCAAAAACAAGTCATCTGCCTGCTGATATCAGTATAAAAAGGTTCATAAGTCAGCTAGAGCAATGGTCAAAAAGACAAACAAAAAAAAACAAGAAGAAATACTGCAGAAATGATATACTTGATGCCAAGTCCTTTATTTCAAACAATAAACATAGTTCTAATGTGGTCCATATTTTAGATAAAGGAATAGGGACCCGACACGGTTCGTGTTTCAATCAATACATCTTCCTCAATGGTCTTTTCCAAATGGTTCCTGTATGGGTGAGCCAAGACTCGGAAAAGAGCATGAATAACTTAGTACACTGCCAGAGTTCAGTCATGAAACTGTATAATGCTATTCTTAGACTTACAGGCCCTGTGCCCTTTCAGGCCTGCAAGTACTACAATCTGGCCCCTTGACTGTTCTAGGATGATGAGTAAGAATAACTTGAAACTACAGCATATGAGAACATAAGCGCATTCCAGGTGTCCACCACCCGTTGGGTGAAGAAGAACTTCCTAGCGTTGGTTCTAAATCTGTCCCCTTTTAGTTTTGCCGAATGCCCTCTCGTTCTTTCAGATTTTGAAAGTTTGAAGAATCTGTCCCTCTTTACTTTCTCTATGCCCTTCGTGATCTTGTAAGTCTCTATCATATCCCCTCTAAGTCTCTGCTTCTCCAGGGAAAAGAGCCCAGTTTCTCCAGTCTTTCAGTGTATGAAAGGTTTTCCATACCTTTTATCAAATGTGTTGCTCTCTTCTGGACCCTCTCGAGTATCACCTTATCCTTCTTTAGGTACGGTGACCAATACTGGACGCAGTACTCCAGATGTGGGCGCACCATTGCCCGATACAACGGCAGGATAACTTCTTTCATTCTGGTTGTAATACCCTTCTTGATTATACCTAGCATTCTATTCGCTTTCTTAGCAGCCGCTGCACACTGTGTCGACGGCTTCATTGTCTTGTCAACTATTACCCCCAAGTCCCTTTCTTGGGTACTCTCACTCAGTAACAACCCTCCCATCATGTACTTGTATCTCAGGTTTCTGTTTCCTATGTGCAAGACTTTGCATTTCTCTACATTGAACTTACATCTGCCATCTCGTTGCCCATTCCTCCAGTCTGTTCAGGTCCCTTTGTAAATCTTCGCATTCCTCCATAGTCCTAGCCCCACTAAATAGTTTGGTGTCATCTGCGAATTTTATTACTTCGCATTTCGTCCCTGTTTCTAGATCATTTATAAATACATTGAATAGCAGCAGTCCAAGCACCGACCCCTACGGAACACCATTCGTGACCCTCCTCCAATCCGAGTAGTGGCCCTTCACTCCTACTCTCTGCTTCCTACCCGCCATCCAATTTCTTATCCATCTGTGTATGTCTCCTTCCACCCCATGGTTCTTCAGTTTCCAAAGTAGGCGTTCATGGGGTACCTTGTCAAAGGCTTTTTGGAAGTCTAAGTATACGATGTCTATGGGGTCCTCTTTGTCCATCCGTTAATTCCTTCGAAGAAGTGCAATAAGTTCGTTAGGCACGATCTTCCCTTGTAGAAGCCATGTTGGCTTGTTTTCATAAGTTTATTCCTCTCTATATGCTCCTCGATGCTATCTTTAATCAGCGCTTCCGCCATTTTCCCCGGAACCGAGGTCAGACTTACCGGTCTTTAGTTCCCCGGGTCACCTCTTGATCCCTTTTTAAAGATGAGTGTAACGTTGGCTATCTTCCAATCCTCCGGGATCATGCCTGTTTTCAGGGATAGATTACAAACTTGCTGTAGTAGTTCTGCTATTTCCTCCTTAAGCTCTTTTAGTACCCTGGGGTGGATTCCGTCCGGGCCCGGTGATTTGTCAGTTTTTAGTTTTTCTAACTGCCTGTGTACGTCTTCAAGATTTACTTCCGTGGATGCTAATTTTTCTGCTTGTTCTCCTTTGAAGATTTGTTCAGGTTCCGGTATGTTGGATGTGTCCTCATTTGTAAATACCGATAAAAAGAACGTGTTTAGTCTTTCTGCCACTTCTTTCTCCTCCTTCACCACACCCTTCCTATCTCCGTCATCCAATGGTCCCACCTCTTCCCTGGCCGGCTGCTTCCCTTTAACGTATCTGAAGAACGGTTTGAAATTTCGTGCTTCCCTAGCTAGCTTCTCCTCATATTATCTTTTTACTTTTCTAACCACGAGGTGACATTCTTTTTGATGCAGTAGGTTAAGCAACAGTTCCAAAAAGTAATTAAAATCAAGATGAGCCAGTCTAGGACGTAGACAAGCAAAATACATAAAGAACATAACTGCACACTAATGTTCTGCAGCAATTCTGTAGAAAGCAAGCACACGTTATCCCTATAGGCAAATATCTTGCCTATTAATATTTCCCACTAATGCAGAAGCTTAGCAGATGATATCCTTCACTGGGCCGCTGGTGTTCTCTGGCACTGATGCAGGAGCACAGTCTGTGGGAGAGGAATGCTGGCAGATATTCTGGAGAAGGCAACTAGGCATTGGAAGTTGTAGCCTGGGTCTTGGCATTCTCTTCAAGGCAAGCATCAGGCATAGCATAGCTGAAAGACCTCAGGAGCAGGAACTGGCAGCATGCCCCTTTCTGATATAATGGCCACCAAGAGCCCTCTGAGAGGTTCATTGTCATAGTCTTTTAGATTCAGTTATTTTCTGAAAACTGATGCTTTGTTCTGATTTCTTGGGAGTGTGACTTGTCTCTCGCTTATATGGGGCCTAGAAGGGTGCACTTTGGCTTTGCCCTCCTTTCCTGTCAGCCTTGTCCGCCCTGGAGTCTTAATATGATTCCCATGACACTCGCTGGTCCCCCTTACGAACTGTTGGATCAAGCATCTTTGATGGATCTTACAGTCAAGACTGTCTTTCTGGTAGCCATTCCTTTGGCCGGCAGAGTCTCTAAACTCCAGGCCTTGTCTTGTTCTGATCCTTTCCTTCACATTACGGACTCCAGTGTCTTCCTGCGCACTGTTCCCTCCTTCCTTTTGAAGGTGATCTCTTGTTCCCATGTCAACCAGGAGATTCGCTTGTCTGCTTTTGTGCCCTTAGGCTCATTCAATCGGGATGCCATTTTGCAGTCCTTGGATGTGCGCAGTATTTTGATGAAGTACCTCGTGGTTACCAATGAGTTTCGTCTGTCCAATCATTGGTTCATGCTGGTTGGTCAGGTCCGCAAGGGCAGGCCAGTGTCTAAGGCCTCCATTTCTAGATCAATCTGCATGGCTATTTCTTTGGCTTATGTGTTGGCCAGGAAGTGGCCTTCCCTCTCTGTGGAGGCTCTTTCCACTCGAGGTGTCACCTCTTCATGGGCAGAATCCTCAGCAGTATTCCCTGTTGAGATTTGAAGGGCTGCCACTTGGTCTTCTTTGCATACCTTTACAAGATTTTACAGAATTGATGTGGCGGCCAATAGGTTTCTGTTTTGGGGTTCTTCTGTTTTAGCGGCAGGCTCATCAGTCCCACCCTGACTCTACAGGACTGCTCTGTTACATCTCACTTGTTCAGGAATAGAGTGGGATTATATAAGAACGAAAGATTAGGTTCTTACCTTTACTAATCTTTTTTCTTGTTTATCCACGCTCTATTCCTAGAACCTGTCCTGGATATTGCTGATTCGGTGATTGTCTGCCTTAATGAGTACTTGTAAGCTGGACTTCTGGTTTACTGGCCAGCCTTCCTAAGAGTACCATCAGGATATGTTCACACTTTGCCTTGGGAGACCTTAGTTGTAGTACCACCTTTCGTTAGTGCAGGCCGTGTCTCATTATAGCATGGTTTATTTCAGGTTTATACTGTTTACATTACATTAGTGACTTTTATTCTGCCATTACCTTGCGGTTCAAGATGGATTACATAAGAGGTTATCTGGGGTTGTAGGCAGGTGAGTTTAGTAGGTTTTGGGGGTTTCACCATGACCTGCAAGGGCATTGTGGTAAGAGGTTTATATGGCACCCTTTTTGTGAAATTCATAACAGTGCCCTGTAAGGTGCCCTACTACTCTGTTGCCATGTCTGGGTGGCCAGTCCATTACTTTGCTGGCCCCTCCCATGTCCAAAAGGTCTTGTTCTAGGCGTTTTGGACTTAGATGAATTTTTGGATGAGAATGGGGTATAAAGATAGACAACTTAGTGGGCTGGACGATCTAATGGCTAGATGTAGAAGTAGATGATTCTCAAAAATATATATATTTTGGGTGTATTTTTCGAGAATGGACTTTGGACATTTCCGATTTTGGGCGACTAGCATTCTAGACCCAAAATGGACTTAGACGTTTCTTTTGATTATGCCTTTTATGTGTGCACTGAAAACATATACAACCAGAAAATATCATGGGAAAATTCTACAGGGCCTAGCAAATCCAAGTTCTAATATAAAGAATTAACATGCCTTTGCTAAGTATTAACCCTGCTTTGAAAATGCAGGTGCAAGGGAAACAGGAATCTAACAGAAAACCAAAAACCTTCAGGAAAACAAAACCTTACAGATAAGGTTATGTGCATTTGAAACTTATTTGAAATTCCTAAGAGCAATAGGTAGTTAGTGAATATGTGTGTCTAGGCTAGGCCTATAGTAAAGACAAGTAGGTTCCCTAAGGATTGAAACAAAACTTGCTATATTTGATTTCTTTCTTTGGTTAGGAAGATATGTATGTGCGCACACAAAAGTAATAACACTATTTATTTCCATAAATTTTAAAATGAGTAAAATTTGTAATTGAGATATGCATGCATTCACATTATTTGTAACTAGTCTTTAAGCCCGTTACATTAACGGGTGCTAGAATAGATGTGTCTGTCTGTCTGTGTTTCTTTATCTCTCTCTCCTTGGCCGCTGTCTGTGTCATTCTCTCCCCCCCCCCCCGAGCAAAGCTGTCTGCCCCCAGCACACACCTCCCTCCAAAGCAGCCCTCTTTCCCTCTCCCTAACTGTCTCTCCATAGCCCTCTTCTGTCTTCCCCCCCAGAGCAAAGCTGTTTGCCCTAAGCACACCCCTCCCCCCCAAAGCAGCCCCCTTTCCCTCTCCCTGTCTCTCCATGGCCCTTTCTGTCTTCCCCCCAGAGCAAAGCTGTCTGTTCCCAACACACCTCCCACCCAAAGCAGCCCACTTTCCCTCTCCCTATCTCTCCATGGCCCCTTCTGTCTCCCCCCAGCACACCCCTCCCCAAAGCAGCCCCCTTTCCCTCTCCCTGTCTCTCCATGGCCCCTTCTGTCTTCTCCCCAGAGCAAAACTGTCTGTCCCCAGCACACCTCCCCCCCCAAAGCAGCCCCCTTTCCCTCTCCCTATCTCTCCATGGCCCCTTCTGTCTCCCCTCAGCACACCCCTCCCCCTAAAGCAGCCCCCTTTCCCTCTGGCCCCCTGTATTGATCCCCCTGCTTACCCTCCCTCCATCCCGGCATCTTCTGGCCTGCTCCTCTTGGTGGCCGGCCCCAGCGAACCTCGCAGGCCGCTCCCCAATCCGGAAGCACGCTCCCCCCCCTGACGCGATCCCGTGAGTCAGAGGGAACGTGCCACCGAGGCCGGAAAGCGGCCCGCCAAAGCCGGCCACAATCGCAGGCTGCCCCGAAGAGGAGGATCAGCGGTGGCGGCAGCAGCGGTGAGCGAGGGCGGGAGGTGTCTTCGAGCTTGCTTCGGGTTGGTGAGGTGAGGGCGGGAGGTGTGTTCGAGCTTGCTTCGGGTTGGTGTGTGAGGGCGGGAGGAGGTGAGTGGCCAGAGTGATCCCTGCCTCCGTGTTCTAAAATGGAACGCAGCCACGGATCAGAAATCACAGCGGCAGGGATCACGAAGTTTCAAGAGCGCATGCGCGCTCTAGGGTTTTATTATATAGGATTGAATTTGAATTCACACTAAACCTTAAGGTATGCTGTTAAACCATGGTATATATTTCTTTGCTATAGCATAAACAACAGTGACCATATGGCAAAACAAAAATTAAAAAAAAACCCAAAACAAAATTAGTTTCTGTGGTTGTGACCAGATCCTTATCACAAGCACATAAAAAGTTTAAAAAATTTTCTCTTGGAAAATGTCCCATTAGTATCTGTCAAAAATTATTAGACAGCTTTGAACAATTGGGGAAAAAAAAGAAAAAATAATATCAGTGAAAGGAAAAAAAAAAATGACAACATTGTCCCATATAACATTGATCCTTCATAAGACAGCACATAGCACACACAAACAATATTTACTACTGTGTTTTTGAGTTGATAAGTACTATAAACTTTTCTATTTCCCCAAATACCAAGAAAGTAAATAACTCTACAAAATAAAATAATCTTTATTTAAACCCTCATTCCTGGGGACGAATGCATCTGGTTTCTGACTGATATTCTGAAACAGATAAATAAACAGAATTAGCGTATTAGACAGAGGGGTAGAATGGGATAGCTTTTTGCATTCTGTTTCAGCCTGTGCACATAGCTTGAGAGAAGGAGTGGAAATCCTCTTTCTGGACCCCAGGTTACCAAGTCCAAGAATGCTGTGCCTTTTTTCTGGCTTTGTACAATGCAGAAAAGGGAAAACAATTAGTTTCTAAGTCTTTCTTGCTGACTAAAATCCTCCAGGGCATCCAGATGCACTGGTTATCTCCAGCCATCTGTGGCAGCTTTAGTTGAAAAACCGGCTAAGTTTTAGCCTCATAGTAAATGACAGCAGATAAAGATCTGAATGGTCCATTCAGTCTGCCCAACTGTACATGCATTATAAATTCATAATTAAATTAAATTCTCTTTTTCTTAATTATTTCTGGACTAGAGGCTTAGAGATCTGCCCAGTACTGTGCTTAGCTTCTTCAGTGTATATACTGTATTTCCCCATATATAAGCCGCGGCCTATACATGGGTTTTACAAACCCGTGTATGGGGTGTAGCCTAGTTATATAGGGTGGCCTATGCAGCAATTGTAAATTATCCCCCCACCCCAGTACCTTTTTTGGAGCCCCCTGGACGGCGGACATCAAATCTCCAGCAGTGCAGGGCAGCCACAATCTCTTCGGCATCCGGCCTGCCCCCGCACCACATGACTGAATGGCTGACGTCGGCCATTCAGCGGGACTCGTGAGAACTAACAGCCACTCAGTCAAGCGGTGTGGGGGAAGAGATCGCAGCTGCCCTGCACCGCTGGAGATTCACCATCCGCCATCCAGGGGGCTCTGAAAAAGGTACCGGGGGATGATTTACAATCGCTGCATAGGCTGCATCCCATACACGGATTTGTAAAACCCATGTGAAGGCCGCAGCCTATATATGGGGAAATACAGTAATGGAATTTGCTCGGAGGAAGGAAAGGTGAGTAGTGGAATCCCTTAGGGTTCAGTGCTGGGGCCGATCCTATTCAATATGTTTGTGAGTGACATTGCTGAAGGGTTAGAAGGAAAGGTTGCGGATGATACCAAGATCTACAAAAGATTAGACACTAATCAAGGAGTGGAAAACATGAAAAAGGATCTGCAAAAGTTAGAGAGCTGGTCTATAATATCTGGCAACAAAGGCTTTGTTTATTAAGAAGCTGACTGAGATAGTCATCTGTTATAACTATTTCAGATTTGAAGAGCAGTTTTTTGTGTAAACCAAAGGTGTAGCTATGGGCTTTGCTATGGCCCTTCCATCGCTTGCCCTTATATGTCACGTTTTGAGGAGGTTTTTGTTTACAGCTCTGATATGTTTAAGAGTGTTCGAATATGGAAACGTTTTATTGATGATATATTTTTTATTTGGAACGGTTCATATGATCAAGTGCTGATTTTTATGGATCAACTGAACACATATGATCCTAACATCCGGTTTATTTTTACAGCTAACCAGAACAGTATATCTTTTCTAGATATTTAGGTTTCCAAATATAATGGAAAACTTCAAACTACATTATGAGGAGAGACTGGAAGCCCTGAATATGTATACCCTAGAGCATTGTTTCTCAACTCGGTCCTGGAGTACCCCCTTGCTAGTCAGGTTTCAGGATATCCACAAGGAATATGCATAAACTTGATTTGCATACACTGCCTCCATTTTATGCAAATTTCTTTCATGCAGATTCATTGTGGATATCCTGAAAACCTGACTGCCAAGGGGGTACTCCAGGACTGAATTGAGAAACACTGCCCTAGAGGAAAGGAGGGACAGGGGAGATATGGTTCAGACATTCAAATACTTGAAAGGTGTTAACGTAGGAGAAAATCTTTTCCAGAGAAAGGAAAATGGTAAAACCAGAGGACGTAATTTGAGGTTGAGGGGTGGAAGACTCAAGAGTAATGTAAGGAAATTCTTTACGGAGAGGGTGGTTGATGTCTGGAATGTGCTCCTGAGGGAGGTGGTGGAGAGGAAAACGGTGACAGAGTTCAGAAAAGCGTGGGATGAACACAGAGGATCTCAAATCAGAAAATAATGGTATATATTGAAGAACTAAGGCCTATATTGGGCAGACTTGTACGGTCTGTGTCCATATATGACCATTTGGTTGTGGATGGGCTGGGGAGGGCTTCAACAGCTGGGATGGTTTAGATTGGCTGGAATGAGCTTTGACGGAGACTGCAGTAGATGGAACCTAAGCAGAGTCCCAGGCAGAGCTTTGGGTTTCTGGCCCAGAAATAGCTAGGAAAAAAGAAAATTACATTAAATCAGTAAATTAAAGAGAGGATAAGGTTGGGCAGACTGGATGGACCATTTGAGTCTTTATCATAAGAACATAAAAATAGCCTTACTGGGTCAGACCAATGGTCCATCAAGCCCAGTAGCCCTTTCTCACAGTGGCCAATCCAAGTCACTGGTGCCTGGTTAAAACCCAAAGAGTAGCAACATTCCATGCTACCGATCCAGAGCAAGCAGTGGCTTCCCCCATGTCTTTCTCAATAACAGACTATGGAATTTTCTTTAAGGAAATTGTCCAAACTTTTCTTAAAACCAGCTGCAATATTCGCTCTTACCACAAAATCTGGCAATACGTTCTCTGAGTGAGAAAATATTTCCTCCTATTGATTTTAAAAGTATTTCCCTTTAACTTCATCGAATGTCCCCTAGTCTTTGTAAATTTTGACAGTGAAAAATCAGTCCACTTGTACCCATTCTACTCCACTCAGGATTTTGTAGACTTCAATCATATCTCCCCTCAGCCATCTCTTTTCCAAGCTGAGAGCCCTAACTTTTTTAGGTTTTTTTTGGTTACTCTTCTTTGAACCTTTTCTAGTGCCGCTATATCTTTCTTGAGATAAGAAAACTAGAATTGAACGCAGTACTCCAAGTGAGATTGCACCATGGAGGGATACAGGGTCATTATAACATTCTTACCCCCTCTTTTACAACGCTTTTTAGTGCGCGGTAAATATTAGCACGCGCTAATCACGTGCTAAACGCTAACGCGTGCATGTTATCCTATGGGCATGTTAACCAGCCAGGTGTCCGTCGATGGTCGGTATATTAAAACTTAATAAACTTGTTAGCACATGCGTTGATTTAGCGCACCTTTGTAAAAGAGGGCCTTAGTCTTGTTAACCATCCCTTTTTAAATAATTCCTAGCATCCTGTTTGTTTGTTTTGGCTGCCGTCGCACATTGGGCAGAAGGTTTCATCATATTGTCTACAATGACACCCAGAACCTTTTCTTGGGTGCCAACGCCCAAGGTGGACCTTAGCATCTAGTAACTGTGATTCGGGTTAATCTTCCCAATGTGCATCACTTTGCATTTGTCCACATTAAATTTCATCTGCCACTTGGACGCCCAGTCTTCCAATTTCCTAATGACTGCCTGCAATTTTTCACTATCTGCATGCTTTTTGACAACTTTTAACAGTTTAGTGTCATCTGTAAATTTAATCACCTTACTCATTGTTCCAATCTCCATATCATTTATAAATAAGTTAAATAGCACTGGTCCTAGTACAGATCCCTGTGGCATTACTTGGCGCCGTATATAGAATCTGGCCTTAAATGCCAGTAGTAATGTGTAAATCACAAATACGGCTTCTAAATAACCGACTGGGGGGGAAGTTATCAGCTGCATTAAGGCAACAAAAACTATATATTATTCTCCCCTTAACACATGTTAAAGGGCACTAACGCAGATTTGTTTAGGTCGCCGCAAGGTACATAATAATGAGAGGCAAAACATTCAAATGCATATAAAGCAGCTCATTGCTATGTAGATCCTATAACGGAGCTTGCAGTAAACACTGGGATGATTTTATCACCCTAGGAGCATCAGACCACATCTTAGAGGGGTTAGGCCAAGTTATTGCAAAGTGCCCCCTTGAGCCCCCCCCCCCAATATGTCCCCTAACCTGAAGCCCTCCACCTGGAAATGCCCTCCCCTCACTAGCAGACAACCCCTATCTTGAATCTCCCACTTGCAAGTACCCCCTTCCTCCTGAAGGCCCACCCAGGTTTACCTTTAAATTTCCCTGGTCCCTAGTGGGGTCAGACAAGATCAATCCTCAGCCACTCCTGCCCTAGCCAACACCAGTTTCAAAATGGCATGGCAACTCCTAACGTTAGTTTTGTAGTACAACCACAAGAGCTCATGTTTTCATATAAGGCAGGGCTGCCCAAGCCCGGTCCTTGAGATCTACTGGCAGGCCAGGTTTTCAGGATATCCACAATGCATATGCATAAGAGAGAGATTTGCATACCAAGAAGTTAGTGCAGGTAAATCTCTCTCATGCATATGCATTGTGGATATCCTGAAACCTGGCCTGCCAGTAGATCTCGAGGACCAGACTTGGGCAGCCCTGATATAAGGACTTCTTTGCTGTGGGCCTTGAAACAGAAAATCTCTTTCAACCTGCAAAGAATCCACATAGGATCTTGCAGGGAGTCCATGGGGCTGAGACTGGAACCCAATGAGCTTTCCTCTCCAGTATGAATACTGAGAAACTGTACTAGCTTTAGGAGTACTACCGTATTTGTTTCAGCTGGGGTTGCAAACCTAAAAATTAGCTGGTTGTCACTGAAAATCAGTAGTAACTGACTAAGTAATAAGTCCATCCCCATCCTGGAAGTGTCTGTAGAACAACCTCTTTTATTTTTGAAAGGCATAATATGGTCACCTTATTTAGGAAGTTTAATTTAGGAGGTTAATTGGGGAAATATTTTCAAAGCAGTGTATTAACTTCTAAGTCTTAATCTGCCTTACTGTGAATAAGGGTGGGAAAAAGAACCTCTTAACAAATGTAAATTATGAGTGCTAAAATTGCATGCATACTTTTCATCTGCTATTTATGTGAGCAGTGCAAAGAGGGTATGTGCCTAGTTAAGAGCTCAAAGGAAGGACTCTCTAATCTACGTTAGGTAGATTGTGAGCCTGCCAGGACTGATAGGGAAAAATGCTTGAGTACCTGAAGGTAAAATCCACTTAGATAACTTCCATTGATAGGCGCTATATAAATACAGTGGTACCTTGGTTTACGAGCATAATCTGTTCCAGGAGCATGCTCGTAATCCAAAACGCTCGTTTATCAAAGCAAAGTTCCCCATAGGATATAATGGAGACTCAGACGATTCGTTGCTACGGCTGCCAGCATCCGACATAAACATGACAGAACTGGGGCTCTGGGGCTTTTTCTACAGCCGAACCAACCAACCTTCTTTTTTGTTCATTTTGTGCCGTGGGTGCCTACCTTTGTGCCGGCTTTCTCCTCCTTCTTGCTATAGTACTTGTTTAAAGCCGCGAGTAGCGATTCCCACGCGCCCCCCGCGGCCAACCAGGAAACCCTCCTTCTGCCTTCTTGCCAGCTCCCTCCTCCTTGCTGTGGTGTTCGCTTGGGGCCAAGGGCAGCAGCTCCTGCATGCCCCTCATGGCCGACCCGGAAGCCCTCACTCTTGACGTCGCAATGTCAGAGGGAACGTCTCCGGGCCAGCCACAGGAGGCATGCAGGAGCTGCCACCCGCGGGCCCGAGTGAACACCACAGCAAGGAGGAGGGAGCCGGCAAGAAGGCAATCATCCAGGGGCGGCAGAGAGAACAAACGCATTGCCCTCGAGCGGGCCGCACGGGCAGCAGGTTGGACACCCTTACTAAGGGACATGCTCGTATAGCGAGTCAAGCTCGGTTTACGAGTCGCAGATTTTACAAAATGTTTTGCTTGTCTTGCAAACCACTCGTAAACCGCGGTACTCGTAAACCGAGGTTTGACTGTAACTAATAAAGTTGGAAAGTAATGGGTCCTTTTACTAAGGTGCGCTAACCGATTAGCGTGCACTAAATGCTAATGCATCCATTATATTCTATCGACACGTTATCGTTTAGTGTGCGCTACATCTAATTCGTTAGCGCACCTTAGTAAAAGAGGGGGTAAAATTTGGAAGCTTACACTTATTTCAAAGCAATTAGAGGACTGCAAGTTAACCCAGATAAATCACTGTTTACCTGATTAACAACTTTGAAAATTGGTGGTCACCTGAAATTATTGATTTCGGGGTATATTATATACATTGCTCTAGATCAGTTGTTTTATATTAGATAAACCTTAAAGTCCATATCTACTGTTATATTCTGTGTTCCTATATGCTTTTTTTCAGGTACCTGCTTCACATGATATTAGGACCAACATATTGAATTTTTTAATTTAGAGAGGAATTTAAGACCGGCACATTGAATTTTTTTTTATTTAGAGAAGAGTCATTTGTATTTATGAGTCAATACTAGTTATGAATGAAAATGTACATTTTTCCATGTGGCTGGACTGAAAGCTGAGATCTGACCTGGAAGATTATTGCATTGGTGACTGAATAATCGCTGTGATTCATTGTTTATCATTTACATCTTCTAGGGGCCATGGCTCCTGTAATAAACACAGTTCTTTGGGCTGAATACCACATAAGAACATTTCATGCCGTTCTACTAAAAAACTGGCAAATCACACTAATAAATCTTTCAGTCCAATTTCATCTATCTTCACCATTTTCTAGATTAGCAGAAGCAAAGATGAAACTTATTAAAAAGGAGAGCTTTGAGGTTTGAAGGAGGAGAATACTTGTGTTATCATAAGAAGGTAAAAGCATGTTTTGTTTTTAATTTATTTCAAATTTCAATATAGTTTCAATAAAAGTAACATTAAGAAAAAGGAAAATATTCTTTAAGCAAAAATAAACACATTGAGGGGCATAATCGAAAGGGATGTCTAAGTCCGTTTACGTCCATCTCGCAAGTCGTCCAAAGTTAAAAAGAGCCTAAGACACATTTTCGAAAGATACGTCCAATTTTTTTACTTTCGAAAATCGTCCAATTGTACGTCCTGCCGATCTGATCGTCCAAGCTGCTAATTCGTCCATCTTTATACCACATTTCCATCCAACGCCTACAACAAGCCCTGTTGGACATGGGAGGGGTCTGCAAAGTGATGGATTGAACACCCAGACATGCCACCTAAATACTGGGGTACCTTACAGGGCACTGCTTTGAACTTCACAAAAAGGGTGCCATGGCTTCTCTTCACTACAGCTCCCTTATAGGTGACGGTGAGCCCCCCAAACCACCTCCAGAATCCCCTAGACCCACTTATCTACCACCCCAATAGCCCTTATGGCTGCAGTAACCACTTATATGCCAGTAAAAAAGGGTTTTGGGGGTGTATAGGAGAGTGCACATGTTTCAGTATCAATGCAGGGATTACATGGGCTTATTTGCATGGGGCCTTCTCTCCATGGGTCCCTAACCCACTCCCAAGATGACTTAAGCTGCCTCTAGGCTGGACGACTAGGCTTTCCTATGCCAGGCGGCTAGGTGATGATGGTCTGGAGGCTGAAATTTAAAGTTGTGAATAAAATTTTTATGGCGGTGGGGGAGGGTTGGTGATCACTGGGGTATTGTGTGGGGGTCTGTGTTATGTGTTTGCAATGCTTATCTGATGAGTTTAGGTGGATTTTTGTGACTTAGACCATGTTTTACATGGTCTAAGTCACAACGTCCAAGTTCCGTCTAGGCTCTGTTGTTAAACTTTGGGTTATACATGATGTACGACTAAGTCTAAGCCGACCCACTCCTGCCCTCGACACGCCTCACAAAACGCCCCGTTTAGCTTTGGACATTGAGCGGCACTATGAAGGCTTAGGTCATTTTTAAATACGTCCAAAACCCGGTTTTATTATCGGTGCTTGGACGTTTTTGAGAAATGTTCGTCCAAGTGCCAACTTAGGCCGGTTTTTGGACGTTTTTCTCTTTCAATTATGAGCCCCATTATCTATAAGCCCACATCATGAGGAAATAATAAAGAAAAAGAAAAAAAAAAAAAGGTAATTCAAACAAGATAATTCCAGTATAAGTAAAGAGCAGGCAAAAATATTTCTATCTTACCCTAAAACCTATAGAGAAATTGCAGTCTCATTCTTATCCAACCTTGGGCTTAAACTATTTGCGTAAACTCACAGTTTCTTTGCAGATAGGCACCATGTTGAGTACCTGGTAAAAGGAGGGTATTGCATTGCAGGGGTGGAGAGGGGATGAAAACCATAGCCTTAGGTGATCTTTGCTCCCCCAAAGTTTTGCAAGAATTACACAGTCAGTTAGGTTATGCACTTACAAAAATAATGAATCTTAGTCTGTGTGAAGGGGTTGTGGCAGAATTACTGAAAAATTTCTACAGTTAAGCCACTGATGAAAGATGTAAATGTTGGGAATATAGATCTTAAAAATTATAGACCAGTTTTAGCAAAAATACTGGAAAAACTGGTGTATATCCAACTTGATGGACATATTCAGAGATGTAATATACTGGATTCTCATCAATATGCTTTTCGTTCTGGCCATAGTACAGAAACTCTGTTAGTGTCATTGATTGATGAGATACGATGCGGATTTGATAACGGATATGAGTACATCATAGTGTCTTTAGACATTTCAGCAGCTTTCGACACTTTAGATCACAATGTCTTACTGCAGCAACTAAGTTCCTTTGGGATGCAATGGGTGTAGTCTACTTGTGGTTTCAATCCTTTCTTACTGACCGGAGACAGAAGGTATATGTTAATGGGCAAAGATCTGCACAAAGGAAAACTCAGACAGGAGTTTCCCAGGGCTCTTCATTATCGGCGGTGTTATTTAACATATATCTTGTACCATTGTGTGAGCTTTTGCGTGATTTGGATGTTTCGTAAAGGATATATGCTGATGATTTGTTGCTCTTTCTTCAACAGAAGTTGGATTCTGTCTTAGTTAAGGTAAAGCAATGGATGTGTAAAAATAAGCTAATGTTAAAAGTGCAAAAGACTAAGGTGATGCATTTGGCCAGACCATCTGCAGTGAGATCACCTGTATCTTTGAGGATACTAGACACTGACGTTCAGTTGTCCTCAGAATTTCATTATCTTGGCGTTGTTCTCGATTCACATCTAACATTTAGGCAGTATGTGTCAAGTCTGATCAAAAGAGTGTACTACAAATTGCACTTAATAAGTAAGCTGTACCATTATGTGTCGGGGGGGATTTCAAAAGTATACTTCAGGTGCTAGTGTTGTCTGAATTTGATTACTATAATGTGGTACTGTTACAGATAGCACAAAATTCTGTTATCAGGGTGTTATTCCAGCTCCAGAAAAATGAACATGTAACAGATTACTATATTAAGCTTTTTTGGCTGAAAATTGAATTCAGAATTAAGTATAAACTATTGCTACTGGTTTACCTGAGTGTACAAGGGGTGCCCTATGATATCTGATGGACAGTGTATTTCCTTACATAGGGTTACAAAAACTGTGCTCGGCAACACAACATGACCTGGTGATTGCATCAAGAAAAGAGCTGAGCCTGCAGACTGAGAGTGGGGGTATTTTCAGGTTGTGGTCCAGAAGAGTGGAATAGACTCCCGTCTTACATTAAACATAAAAAAATGTGGATGCCTTTAAGAAGTTGTTGAAAAGATATCTATTTTATTCTATGAAATACACAGTAAATGATGTTGGTCGTTGAAAGCCTGAGTTGTATTAGGTTGCTTGAGATTGATTTTTGGTATAGGAGAAGTGATTGTTGCTGCTATTTTTGTCAGGCTGGTATTTTATTTTGATTTTATGCTGAATATGATGTATATTGTTGGGGGGGAGGGTTTTTGTTTATTTGGTTTTATAAGATGCCTGAAATGTCTGTGAAGAACATGTGTGTTCTGTTGTACTTCGCCTTGAAAAAAGACGGATTATAAATAAACCATAAACCATAAGAAAAGCTGAGACTTTGTGTTACTGTATAGGAAGGGATGCAAACAACACACATAATAGCTAGGGGGATCAATACTCAGCATAGTTTAAGTGGACAGGAGAGACTCCTAGAAAATTTACTGATAAAGCAGTTGGTGAAATGTATCTGTTATTTTCACTGTTTGAACTGCCTGATGCTTCTGACATTTGTCATGCCAGTGACAACTTTTTTTGCTTCTGGAAATTTTGACTGGTGTTCTGATACTGCTCAAAGGAAAATTTTCTTTTGTTTCTTGCTTTAATAATGCTATTACTGAAGTCCTGGCTTAGTTTAATACTCCTCTCAGCTGTGTCATTCACAACTTTGAGACTTGTCACAATTTTCTTCAGCTGTTAGATCTGAGTTCTTCTGTTAAGAATCTTTTTTAAGTTCTGCCACATGTCAAACATCTTTTCTAGCTTCTCAATTGCACTTCGTTCCTATCATTGTGGAAATGCTAGCCATATTCTACAAATGAAATGCAGCTCTGTGTATTGTGAGCTTTCTTATTCTTTGCTGGCATGTTATGTTGATAGAAGAAAATAGAAAGGAATTAGTCTCAACCCCTAAAACCTCTGTTTTTTAACATTTCAGTTTTAATTGATTAAAGGGTCTTTTTACTGAGCTGCAGTAAAAAGTAGCCATTCACAGTTCTTTTCCCCGTGCTAAGGCCATTTGGAGTGTACCGTAATAGGTGAGACATTCTAGACAGATGGGTAATATCCCTATAGCCGCGTGCATCTGCAGAAGGAATCCACTCTGAATTTTTCACTTTGCTTCTGCTGTACTTCACTGGACTCTTTAGCTCCACCTACAGTTCTTTCCTTCTGCATGCGTGCCTGCAGGAGTGTTTGTTCTGCTCTCCCCATTTTATTATTTTATTTGGTGTATTTTTGTCCCTTTTCATGGATTCTGGTGCTTGGAGCATTTTCTCAGCTCTACCTGTTTTGAGAACACACAGTCTTTGGTCTGTAGCTTGACAGGCTGATCCCACTGGGTACCTGTTAGCCAGCCTGCAAAGTTTTCTCTGGAGCTCAGGGCCATCCCTGACGGGCTCTTATCTACTGTTAAGCAGGGGTTGAGTGCAGGCACCCATTAAGTCTTAGGCACCCATTAAGAGACTCAGCGGTGTATTGCAGGGTGTCGGCTGTTTTTTATATCCTCCACCTGTCCCAGTGCGCATCCGTTAGTCTGCAGAGGTGGAGGTGCAGTCAGGCATGGGGTCTGACACAGCCGGATGATCAGATTTTCAGAAGCTTTCCCAACATTGAGGCAGTGAATTTCTCATCCAGCTACTGTGAGAGAGCTGAGGCAGGCTACAGCACAGATCTTCAACGCGGTTACAGTGAGTACAGGCTGTCAGCCTGTGAGATGAATTGGGAAAGATTGGAAAAGTGGGGTTTTAAGTGTTTCTGCCTGTTCTCTTATGTTCCCCCTCCTGAAAAATCCAAAAATCACTGTTTTTTGCCTTTGGGAAATGTGAAAAATTTTCGATTTTGGTGAGAATTTAATGATGGCGACCATCTTGGATTTTTAGTGATCTTTTATTCTAAAGCTCCCAGCTTCTCCAAAACTGCAAATTTTCCCTAGAAATTTGTTTGGATGGAATCCTTGGGCTCTCCTCTTGTGGATTCTAGACAGGATTGCGCATATTTTGCACTTTCAGAGCATACAGCTTGCTCTCCTCTTGTGGATTCTAGACAGGATTGTGCATATTTTGCACTTTCAGAGCATACAGCTTAGCCTCTCTCCTGCTGAAGTAGGTGATTAAACGTTCAACTAGCCCGGCAGGGTGGCCTTCTTTGCTTTTGGGGCTCAGCACAGCTGTTAGTTCTGTCCATTTGGCTATGGACCCTCTGCAGCCTAAGAAAAGCGAAATTCAGTTATCTCAGGGTGGCTCTTAGCCCTGGAAGCTGGACATTGTTCAGACTTTATAAAATTTTTGCGAACTGAGTTTCAGAACCGATGTTCTCCCCCCGTAGTTCCACTCTGTTTCTGCGGTGTCTCTCAGTCGCATTGTTCCTTTGGACCTGTTCTTGACTCAGCCTGCTGCTGTTTTTGCGCTCCTTGGCCCTGATCTGGGGGATCCTGATGCAGATACTTCGCTTGATGACCCCTTATTTGTAGGTGCAGTGCTTCCTGGAGCAGGAGATCAGGGACTATGTGCTGGATTTGTGGATCCTTCTGGGGTTTTGGATCCTGGGAATGATCCCACGGTCCTGCCCTTATTTAGGTCTTTGGCTTTGCTGGACCTTATTTCTCAATCTTTGCAGAAGTTGCATTTGGTCACTCAGTCAGCTCTGTCTCCCTTTTTCTCCTGACTTTGTGGTGTGCGCTTGCAGTCTGCTATCTTTCCCTGGCACCCTGATATGAGCATTCTGGTCTCACAGCAGTTTGACTCTCCAGAGGGTGCTCTTAACATTGCTAGAGCTATGTCACATTTGTATCTTCTGGCACAAGAGTGTCAGCAGCTTATGGGTCAGCCCAGGGTGGATTCTTTGGTTACGCAGGTGTCTAAATGCATCTCTTTCCCCAGTGAAGGTGGTGTGGTGTTAATGGCTATGCAGGACTGCCATGTGGCTGTGGTCCTCCAGAAACTCTTTGATGCAGCTGCCTTGGCAACGTTCTGTGTCGCATGCGCCCATCTCTCTCGACTGCGCACACTGGAGAGTTAGGCTGTGGATCCTCCTCACAAACTTCTTTGGCTGGGACAGATTTGGCCTTATGTGAGTTTTGGCAAAAGTGTCAGCATACTCCATCTATGCTCGCAGGATGCTCTGGATCAGACAATGGGCTGGTGATTCCACTTCCAAGGCTACTTTGGCTAGACTGACCTTTAAGGGGTAGTTATTGTTTGACAAAAGCCTGGACCGACTTCATGGATTTTGTGATGGACTGTCGCTCTCAGATTCTGCCTGACAGCATACCCAGGATCTCTAAAGGTTCCAGTCGCTCTAATTTTTGTGGCTCCTGGCAGCAAGTGCCACATTGCAGAGATTCTCGCAGGGCTCTTGATGATGATATGCTGGCTATAGGTGTTCCCAGCCTTCCACCTCCCGTTCCACACCCTCTGCCAAAAAGGCACAATGACACCAGACCAAGGGATGCTCCTCTATAGATAGAGAGCAGGCTCTCAACATTTCTTCCCGCCTGGATTCACATTACGTCTGACCAGTGAGTCTTGGACATTATTTACTCGGACTACAAACTGGAATTTGCCCAGCCTCTCACAGACTAGTTTGTGGACTCTCCTACAGGTTGCCCAATCAAAGCACTCAAGGTTCAAACCACTGTTCAACGCTTGCTGGATATTCAAGCTTAGACATTATGATAGGCGGTATATCAATCAAATAAATAATAAACTTAAAACTGATTCTCGCTTTTCTTCAGGCTGGCCTGGATAAAGGCCTACCTGTGGCATCTCTTCGGGTTCAGGTGGCCGGGCTCTTGTACTTTAGATCCTGGGAGTGTGTGTCCTTGTTGGCTTCTCATCCCAATGTCACTAGATTTCTAAAGAGAGCTCTTCATGTTAGACTGCCAGTTAAGCACCCTTTCCTTTCCTGGGACCTTTACCTGGTGCTGTCTAGCCTTACCAAGGCTCCTTTTGAGCCCCATCAAGATGCTTTCCTCTTGGACTTGACGCTCAAGGACGTTTTTCTGGTTGCCATTACTTCGGCACAATGTGTGTTGGAACTACAGGCTTTGTCTTGCAAAGAACCATTCCTCCGTATTTCGGAGACTCGGGTTTCCCTTTGGATGGTTCCTTCCTTCCTGCCAGAGGTGGTTTTAGCTTTCCATATTAATCAGGAAATGCATTTGCCTGCCTTTCAGCTTACTGGTTCCAGGACACAAAATCACCTGTTGAAGAAAGTGGATGTGCGCACGATACTTATGCATTATCTGGAGGTCACCAACGAGTTTCATCTCTCTGACCTTTTGTTTTTGTTGACTCATTCGGTTAAGCGGGGCGCTCCCGCTTCCAAGGCCATGATTTCCAGATGGATCCAAAGGGCCATTTTGTCAGCCTACATTCTCTCTAGGAAACAGTCTCCTGTTTCTATCAAGGGGCATTCTTCCATGAGTTTGGCTTCTTCATGGGCCACAGCTTGAGCTGTCTCCCCTGAGGAGATTTGCAAAGTGGCAACGTGGTCTTCTCTTCACACGTTTGCCAAGTTAAGATAAGAATCTGCCTTTAGGTCCTTGGTCTTCAGGGTCAGCTCAGCAAACCCGCCCTAGCTTTTTTGGAACTGCTTTTGTATATTCCATCTATCAAGAATGTCTCACCTATTGCACTGGAAAAGAAATATGTATTTAACCTTGTAACTCTTTTCCAATAGACAAGTGAGACATTCTAGACTCCCACCCAGTCCTTCCTGCGCCTGTCTACTGTTTCAATCTGTTTATGCTTCTCCAAGGTGATTCTTGGATGCCTGTCAGCCCTTGGGGAGCTGGGAGGAATACTGTATACAGGTTTTCATTTTATATGGAGCAGTTCTGAGCTCCTTTGAAGCCTTTGTTGGCGGTTGATATTACTGTCGGTTTAACTTCTAGAGCAGAACAGTTTGTTGCAAAACCTGTTGATACCTCGTGTATTGGATGGTTCTCAGTGCTTGGGTACTAACTGTAGGTGGAGCTAAGGAGCCCAGTGAAGTACAACAGAGGCAAAGTGAAAAATACTGAGTGGATTCCTTCTGCAGATGCACATCACTATAGGGATATTACACATCTGTATAGAATGTCTCACCTATCTACTGGAAAAGAGCTTACCAAGGAAAGTACACTTTTTCTACCACACCAGAAAAATGGTCAAGCATCTATTTTTGGAATAAATGGCCATGCACTGTTTTCATTTTTTAGATATATTAGTGATAGGAAAAAGTGGCATTATGAAACTCAAAGGTGAAGGGGAGAAATATGTAGAAGCTGATAAAGATAAGGTTGAATTGCTTAACCAATATTTATGTTCTGTGCTGGACCATGATCAATTTTCATGAGAAGCTAGCTAAACTAAAAGTGGACAAAGTGATAAAGCCGGATGGTGTATATCCGAGGGTAATGAAGGAACTTAGAGAAGTTCTGACAGTTTCACTGGCTGACCTTTTCAATGCTTCCTTATAGCTGGGAGTGGTAGTGGAGGAAAGATATGGTCCCTCTCTACAAAAGTGGAAGTAAGGAAGAAGTAGGGAACTACAGGCCAATAAGTCTGACTTCTGTGGTAAGTAATTAAAAGACACGCTTTTACAATAGAAAATAGTGACGTTTCTGGAATCCAGTGGATTACAGGACCAAAGGCAACATGGATTCACTAGAGGCAAGTTTTATCAGACAAATCTGATCAATTTCTTTGACTGGGTAACCAAAGAATTGGATAGAGCAGTGTGTTGCAAACTTTCCAGCCGGGGGCACACTAAACCCAATGCCCCGGCCGGAAGGCACCCAGAAGTGCATGGTCGTTGATGCGAGAGACACGTCCTGTAGTCCAGTGTTTCTCAACTCGGTCCTGGAGTACCTTCTTGCCAGTCAGGTTTTCTAGATATCCATAATGAATATGGTATGCAGGCAGATTGATAGGCTTAAAAACGATAAATCCCTGGGACCGGATGGCATCCATCCGAGGGTAATCAAGGAACTGAAAGGGGCTATAGCTGAACTGCACCAGCTAATAGCCAATCTGTCGATCAAATTGGGAAGGATTCTGGAAGACTGGAAAGTGGCAAATGTTACTCCAATCTTCAAGAAAGATTCAAGGGGAGATCCAGGAAACTACAGACCGGTGAGTCTAGACTCTGACCTTGGTACCGGGAAAGATGGTAGAGGCACTGATAAAGGACCGCATCATTGATCACCTTGACAGACACAATCTGATGAGGACCAGCCAACACTACTTTAGCAAAGGAAGATCTTGCTTGACGAACTTGCTACACTTCAAAGAAGTAAACAGGCAGATAGACAAGGGTGACCCGGTTGACATTGTATATCTGGATTTTCAGAAGGCATTCGACAAGGTCCTGCATGAATGACTACTTCGAAAAATTGCGAGCCATGGAATCAAGGGTGAAATACTCACGTGGATTAAAAACTGGTTGGCGGATAGGAAACAGAGAGTGGTGGTAAATGAACAATACTCGGCCTGGAAAAGCGTCACAATTGGAGTGCCGCAGGGTTCGGTGCTTGGATCCATGCTCTTCAACATATTTATAAACGACCTGGAAATTGGTATGATGAGCGAGGTGAATAAATTTGCAGGTGATATGAAGGTATTCAGAGTAGTGAAGACACAGAAGGATTGCGAAGACCTGCAACGTGACATAAACATGCTCGAGAAATGGGCCACGACATGGCAAATGAGGTTTAATGTGGATAATTGTAAGGTGATGCATGTTGGTAACAAAAATCTTATACACAAATACAGGATGTCTGGAGCAGTACTCGGAGAGACCCCCCCAGGCAAGAGACTTGGGAGTACTGGTCGACAAGTCAATGAAGCAGTCCGTGAAATGCGCAATGGCGGCAAAAAGGGCGGATCATGAACAGATCGGAGAAGGTTATCATGCTGCTGTACCGGGCCATGGTACGCCCCCACCTGGAATATTGCGTCCAGCACTGGTCGTCATACATGAAGAAGGACACGGTACTACTCAAAAGGGTCCAGAGAAGAGTGACTAAAATGGTTAAGGGGCTGGAGGAGTTGCCATACAGTGAAAGATTAGAAAAACTGGGCCTCTTCTCCCTTGAAAAGAGGAGACTGAGAGGGGACATGATTGAAACATTCAAGTTAATGAAAGGAATAGAATTAGTAGATAGAGACAGGTTGTTCACCCACTCCAAGGTAGAAAAAACGAGAGGGCACTCTCTAAAGTTAAAATGGGATAGATTCTGTACAAACGTAAGGAAGTTCTTCTTCACCCAGAGAGTGGTAGAAAACTGGAACGCTCTTCCAGAGGCTGTTATAGGGGAAAACACCACCCAGGGATTCAAGACAAAGTTAGACAAATTCCTGCTGAACCAGAACGTACGCAGGTAAGGCCAGTCACAGTTAGGGCACTGGTTTTTGACCCAAGGGCTGCCGCGGGAGCGAACTGCTGAGCACAATGGATCACTGGTCTGACCCAGCAGCAGCAATTCTTATGTTCTTATGAAACAAATTTGCATACAATGGAGACAGTGTATGCAAATCAAGTTTATGCATTCTCATTGTGGATATCCTGAAACCCTGATTGGCAAGGGGGTATTCCAGGACTGAGTGGAGAAACACTGCTGTAGGCAGTCAGCCGGCATGGATGACTCTCCTCCTTGCCAGTGTGTCGCGGCGCACCTGAAATCTCAGGCGGCACACTGTTTCTTATACACTAGGATAGAGGGAAAGCACTAGATGTGGTGCATTTAGATTTTAGCAAAACCTTTCATAGTGTTCCACATAGGCATCCAATAAACTGAGTGCCCTGGATATGGGCCCAAAAGTGAGGGACTGGGTGAGGAACTGGTTGAGTGGAAGGCAACAGAGGGTAGTGGTTAATGGAGATCACTTGGAGGAAAGGAATGTAACCAGGGCAGACTGGATGGACCATTTAGGTCTTTATCTGCCAGTGATATGCCTCAAGGTTTAGTTCTTGGGCCTGTTCTTTATAACATGTTTTTGAGCGATATTGCTGAAGGGCTGTCAGGTAAGATTTGCCTCTTTGTGTATATTATTAAAATCTGCAATAGAGTAGACACATCTGATGTTATGGATAATGAGGAAAGATCTAGCAAAGCTTAAAGAATGGTCTGAAGTTTGGTAGCTAAAATGTAATGCTAAAAAATACAAGGTCATTCATTTAGGCTGCCAAAACGAGAGGGAATGGTACAGTTTATGGGGTAAAGAGCATCTGTGCACAAAAGAGGGGCAGGGTTTGGGTGTGATAGTATGTGATGATATTAAGGTGGCCAAAAAGATTGAAAAGGTAATGGCAAAAGCTAGAAGGAGGCTTGGGTGCATAGGGAGAGATATGGCCAGTAAGAAAAAGAAGGTCTTGAAGTCCCTATATAAGACTCTTTAGAATATTGTGTACAATTATGGAGACCGTACCTTCAAAAATATATAAAGAGAATGGAGTCAATCCAGAGGAAGGCTACTGAAATAATTAGTAATTTTCATCATAAGGTGTATGGGACAGACTTAAAAATCTCAATATGTATTCTTTGGACGAAATGCAGGAGATGGAAGATATGATTGAGACGTTTAAATACCTATGTGGTATAAATGTGCATAAGGTGAGTCTCTTTCATTTGAAAGGAAACTCCAGAATGAGAGTACATAGGGTGAAGTTAAGACATGATAGGAGAAGGAGTAATCTAAGGAAATATGAAATACATTTTTACAGAAAGGGTGATAGATGTGTGAAATAATTTCCCGGTAGAGGTGGTGGAAACAAAGACTATCGGCCTCTTTTACAAAGCCACACTAGCGGCTGCACTGCGCTAATGGCCCCGAAGCCCATAGAGATTTAAAGGGCATCGGGGCTGTTGCCGCATGGCAGCTGCTAGCGTGGCTTTGTAAATGAGCCCGTATGTCTGAGTTCAAAAAAGCGTGGGACAGGCACTTGGGATCTTTTAGGGAGAGGTGGAGATAATGGATGCTACAGATGAGCAGGCTGGATGGGCCATTTGGCCTTTATCTGCCATGATGTTTCTATTTAGCAGAACTGAAATTCAAATAATAGAGATATAATACGATGACAGCATAATACTTGTGAAACACCTAATAACCAAGCAGAACATTCAAATAGTATAGATATGATGCTAATGCTTTTCTACATCATATCATACAGCTGAAGGCCAAGTGCAGAAACGAGTTCCCCAGGGATCTCCACTTTCTCCTTTGCTTTTCAATATCTATATCAGGGGTGTCAAAGTCCCTTCTCAAGGGCCGCAATCCAGTTGAGTTTTCAGGATTTCCCCAATGAATATGCATGAGATCTATTAGCATAGAATGAAAGCAGTGCATGCAAATAGATCTCAAGCATATTCATTGGAGAAATCCTGAAAACCTAACTGGATTGTGGCCCTCGAGGAGGGACTTTGACACCCCTGATCTATATGGTATCATTGGACAACTTGTTATCTAATTTAAACTTGAAGTCATATATCTATGCAGATGACATTACAATTGTTATTCTTATTATCTCACTGTCTTTAGAGACAAAACAATTTATTTCACTAGTACTTAGTCAGGTAGAACAATGGACCAAAGAATTTAAGTTAAATTTAAATTCCGAAAAACCTAAAATATTTCTGGCAAGTCCAAATGCTAAGATCAATGAGACCTCTGAGATTAAATGGTCTGGACTATCCAATAAACACCACTATCAAAATACTTTGTGTTATCTTGGATCATCATCTATCTTTTGATGATCATACCAATTCTCAGGTTAAAAAATGTTTTTTCACATTGTGAAAACTCCACACTATTAAAAATTATTTCGACTTATCATCTTTCAGATTATTAGTCCAGTCTTTGATTCTAAGTATCTTAGATTACTGTAATATTATATACTTGGGATCTTTTAAGAAAACTATCAAGAGCCTAAGCATTATCTTTGCTTTTTAGCAAAACTGTCAGCGGATAGTTTTAGAGCAATTGGTCTCTTATATCGAGTCAACAAAGGTTCTAAATCCAAGACAGGCAGGATTTCAAACTATACACAGTACTGAGACAGTTGTAGCTGATTTCCTTAGTGAATTTCACTCTATCTTGGATCACGGGTACTTCGCTATAGTAATATCTTTAGATCTGAGCTCAGCATTTGATCTAGTTGACCATGAACTTCTGTTGAGATTGCTCCATGAGATAGGTTTAATAGGAGTGGTTTGGGATTGGTTTGCAGCCTTTCTCCGGGATCGTACTTTTAGAGTAGTTATGGATGGGTCAACATCCAATGATAGATTATTGGACTGTGGGGTACCACAAGGCTCAGCCCTTTCACCTATTCTGTTTAATATATTTTTGAGTCCTTTTGCAAGATGAATTTAGGAATTAGGAATCAGTACATATATCTGTGCAGATGATATTTTGTTTGTATATGATTTATCCCCTTCAACATTGGATCTGATCCCTCTTTTGGATGGTTTGGATAGGATAGAAGAATGGTTGAGGGAACATGGACTAGTACTGAATATATCAAAAACAGCAGCATGTTCTATTTCCAATGACAAGGTAACACCACAACTAGATCTTTCACTACACCATCAGCATATATAGATAGTAGATAGTTTTAAGTATTTGGGAATTATAATTGACTGTCATTTGAATTTTGAGAAGCAGGTTTCATCTACAGTTGCAAAAGGATTTGGGGCATTAAGACAGCTTAGAGCTATTTGAGATTTCCTGGATGAGAAATTGTTACATACTTTAATCCATGCTTTTGTTCTATCTAAATTGGATTATGGCAACTTGGTATATGCGGGAGTAGAAGTTGGGCAACTAAAACGTTTACAAACAGTACAAAATGTGACAATTCGGCTGTTAGGTCGCGCACACATCTATGATCATGTAACTCCATTATATTTGAAATTCCATTGGTTACCAATGAAATTTAGAATTAAATTTAATATCGTGATGCTGGCACATAGGGCATTATTTGAGTTACAACCATTATATCTCTCTAATCTAGTGTCATTTTACGCACCTAGTCGCTCGTTGAGATCTTTAAATGACCATAGAGTAGCTGTTCCCCATATTTCAAAGACTCACCTTGCCTCAACCAGAAATGGTGCATTTTTCTACTTAGTTCCAATATTGTGGAACAACTTACCAGTAGAGTTAAGGAAGGAAGAATCGTTTCAAAATTTTAAGAGACATCTAAAAGCACAATTTTTTTTCAAATAGCTCGCTCAAATTGAATAATGGAATGGAGACTGCACTCTTCATTAATTTGTACTGATTTGGGTTGATTTAGATTTATTTATTTCATATAACAGTTTTAGTGGATATGTTTTAGAAATGTTAATTTCTTTGATGCTCTCAAGCTCTGCCAGTGACATATATGTGAAGTGTGCTGTGCCAGGAGTTGTATTAAGACCTGCACTAAAATATGACTGTTTGCTATCAGGCTGCTTCAGAGACTTTTCTATCTCTTAAATTTGTTTTATTTTATTTTTAATTTTCTATTTCTTAGATTTATGATCTTGGAACTGTATTATATGTTGTTATTACTTATTTTTAGTTTATCAGGTACTTTAGCTAGATTGTGAGCCTTCGGGACAGATAGGGTAGTTTTTCTCAAGCACCTAATTTCATTTTAGTTTGATACATTGTCAACCACTTAGGTCAGTAAAATGCAGAATCGGTATATCAAATCTTAAATAAACATAAACATTATTCAGAATACAGCAGTCTGTCACTGCCTACTATAAAAAATTACATTGGTTACCTGTGGAAGCCAGAATTATTTTCAAGTTTGCCTGTCTGTGCTTTAAAACTTTAATTGGTTCTGCTCCAAATTATCTCCTATACCATTTTGATCTCTCCAGTACTTCCAGCCGTACACATAGAACTTATTTGTTTTCCTTCCCAAACCTGAAAGGTTGTATCTACAAGAGGTTCCTAGATAGGACCCTATCATTTCAAGCTGGTAAATGGAACAAATGTTTAAGTGAATTTATCTTAAATGCTTTCTCTTATCAAACTTTTAGAAGATCAGTTAAAAAACTTATTTTTTTTGATAAATTTGTTTAATTCTATACCCTCACTGATGTATTTTCTAATCCTTCTTTAATCCTTCTTGTAACATTGCTGTTTGTATTTCTGAATCCCTCATGTAGTGTTACTGTTTGTATGTAGTCTCTTTTTGCTGTAAACCGCTTTGAACTGTTTGAGGTACTGCGGTTTATAAAAATAAAATGATTATTATAAATCCACTCAGTACTGTGCTTAGGTTCCAACTACTGGAGTTGCTGTCGATGCTCACTCCAGCCTATGCAAACCATCTCAACATCTGTGAGATACAGACCGTAAAAGTTTGCCTAGCACTGTCCTCATGTTCCCAAATTACTGGAGTTTCTGTTGAAGTCCTCCTCAGCTCATCCTAAACCGAATTGCAATATAGGGGACACGGACCATGCAAGTCTGTCCAATACCAGGCTTAGTTCTTTAATTTATACCATTCATTTTCTAATTGTGGCCTAGTGGTAGAGCTGCTGCCTCAGCACCCTGAGGTTGTGGGATCGAATCCCAGTGCTGGTCCTTGTAACCTTGCGCAAGTCACTTAATCCTCCATTGCCCCAGGTACAAAATAAGTACCTGTATCTGTAAACTGCTTTCGAATGTGTAACCACAAAAAAGTGGTTTACTAGTTCCATTCCCTTTCCCCTTTTCCTAATTTGAGATCCTCTGTGTTCATCCTGTACTTTTTGTTCATTCTGCCACCGTTTTCATCTCCACCACCTCTCGAGAGGGCACTCCATTCATCACCCACCCTCTCCATGAAAAATAATTTCCTAACATTACTTCTAAGTCTACCAGCCCTAAACCTCAATTTATACCGTCAGGTTTTACCATTTTCCCTTCTCTGGAAAAGATTTGGTTCTAAAGAGTGAGCCAAAAGCAGGTATCCAGTATTTATTCATCTCGTATTTCTTTTTATTTTACAGATGTCATGAATAACATTCGTGTGAAATTTTTGTATCAGTTACATCATTTTGCTTTTACTTGATTTATCATTCAGTACTGTATTATACTTTTCAATACATGCAAAATAAAAAGAAATAATGAATAAATACTGTACACCTATGTCCACCCTGTATACCTTTCAAGTATTTAAACATCTGTATCATATCTCCCCCATTCCTCCTCTCCTCTAGAGTATATATATTCAGGTCTTCCAGTCTTGTCTCGTATGTCTTTTGGCACACACACACCCCCCTACCATTTTTGTCACTTTCCTCTGGACTGCTTCAAGTCTTCTTATATCCTTAGCCAGATAAAGCCTCCAAAACTGAACACAACACTCCAAGTGGGGCCTCACCAACGACATACAGGGGCACCAATTCCTCCTTTCTTCTGCTGGTTATGCTTCACTCTATACAGCTTTGCATCCTTCTGGCTACAGCCACTGTCTTGTCACACTGTTTTATTGCCTTCAGATCCTCAGACACTATCACCCCAAGGTCACTCTCCCTGTCTGTGCATACCAGCCTCTCATCTTGCAGATACAGAGGAATGATGAGCGGATGTGGTCCCTATTCACAAAAGTGGTCACAGGGATGAAGCAGGAAACAACAGGCCAGTGAGCCTCACTTCGGTTGTTGGAAAAATAATGGAAGTGTTGCTGAAAGAAAGGATAGTGTACTTCCTTGAATCTAATGGGTTACAGGATCCGAGGCAACATGGCTTTTCCAAAAGGTAAATCGTGCCAAACGAACCCGATTGAATTTTTTGATTGGGTGACCAGAGAGCTGAATCAAGGACATATGCTAGATGTAATTTACTTAGATTTCAGCAAAGCCTTTGATACGGTTCCTCATAGGAGGCTGTTGAACAAACTTGAAGGGCTGAAGTTAGGACCCAAAGTGGTGAACTGGGTTAGAAACTGGCTGTCGGACAGACGCCAGAGGATGGTAGTTAATGGAAGTCGCTTGGAGGAAGGAAAGGTGAGTAGTGGAGTCCCTCAGGGTTCAATATGTTTGTGAGTGACATTGCTGAAGGGTTAGAAGGAAAAGTATGCCTTTTTGCAGATGATACCAAGATTTGTAACAGAGTAGACACTGAAGAGGGAGTGGAAAATATGAAAAAGGATCTGCAAAAGTTAGAGGAATGGTCTAATGCCTGGCAACTAAAATTCAATTCAAAGAAATGCAGAGAAATGCATTTGGGGATTAATAATCAGAAGGAACCGTATATGCTGGGAGGTGAGAAGCTGATATGCATGGACGAGGAGAGGGACCTTGGAGTGTTAGTGTCTGAAGATCTAAAGGCGAAAAAACAGTGTGACAAGGCAGTGGCTGCTGCCAGAAGGATGCTGGGCTGTATAAAGAGAGGAAGAAGAAGTCAGTAGAAGGAAGAAGGTGTTGATGCCCCTGTACAGGTCATTGGTAAGGCCCCACTTGGAGTATTGTGTTCAGTTTTGGAGACCGTATATGGCGAAGGACGTAAGAAGACTTGAAGCGGTCCAGAGGAGGGCGACAAAAATGATAAGAGGCTTGTGCCAGAAGACGTATGAGGAGAGACTGGAAGCCATGAATATGTATACCCTAGAGGAAAGGAGGGACAGGGGAGATATAAGAACATAAGAACATAAGCAGTGCCTCCGCCGGGTCAGACCATAGGTCCATCCTGCCCAGCAGTCCGCTCCCGCGGCGGCCCGAACAGGTCACGGCCTGTCTGAGTCACCAGAAGGGGCCCCCTTGCCACCTTGGTTTCCCATTGAGTCCTATCTTCCCATCGAAGTCCTAACCCTCCGGTCTTGCACATGCACGACCTGGTTGGATTTCTATACTTATTACCTAGTTAGCTTTCTATACCTGTGTTACATCCCAGCACCTCTCTCAGTATCCCACGATCCCCCTATCCCTCAGGAATCCGTCCAATCCCTGTTTGAATCCTTGTACTGTACTCTGCCTGATCACTTCCTCCGGTAGCGCATTCCAAGTGTCCACGACCCTTTGTGTGAAAAAAAACTTCCTTGCATTTGTTCTGAACCCATCTCCCTTCAGTTTTTCCGAATGCCCCCTCGTGCCTGTTGACCCCTTCAGCCTGAAGAATCTGTCCCTATCCACCCTCTCTATGCCCCTCATGATCTTGAAGGTCTCTATCATATCTCCCCTGAGCCTCCTTTTTTCCAGAGAGAAGAGCCCCAGCCTATCCAACCTCTCGGCGTATTCAGAAGTTCAAATACTTGAAGGGTATTAATGTAGAACAAAATCTTTTCCAGAGAAAGGAAAATGGTAAAACCAGAGGACATAATTTGAGGATGAGGGGTGATAGATTCAAGAGAAATGTTAGGAAATTCTACTTTACGGAGAGGGTGGTGGATGCCTGGAAAGTGCTCCCGAGAGAGGTGGTGGAGAGGAAAACGGTGACTGAGTTCAAAGAAGCGTGGGATGAACACAGAGGATCTAGAATCAGAAAATAATATTAAATATTGAACTAAGGCCAGTACTGGGCAGACTTGCACAGTCTGTGTCTGTATATGGCCGTTTGGGGGAGGATGGGCTGGAGAGGGCTTCAATGGCTGGAAGGATTTAGATGGAATGGAGTAGATTTTAACGGAGATTTCGGCAGTTGGAACCCAAGCACAGTACTGGGTTGAGCTTTGGATTCTTGCCCAGAAATAGCTAAGAAGAAAAAATTTAAATTGAATCGGGTTGGGCAGACTGGATTGGCCATTCGGGTCTTTATCTGCCGTCATCTACTATGTTACTATGATATCAGTATAACAAATGTTAATTTAATATGATGCCACCTAATGTCTCATTGTTAAATATCACTATTTTCCTACTTTCCGGTTGTTGTCACCTTTAATCTTTAGTTGTTACGGTAATAAAGTATGAACATGATTTCTGCACACCAGCTGTATGTAATGTGTCTTTATTTCTAACTCTGAAACAGCTGACACTATAAAATAGTGAGTCCTCATTTACAGTAATATGTACAATTCTGGAGTCTGAATCTTAAAAAGAATATAAGCTGGATGGGTCAATCCAGATGGTAACTAACATCTAAACATGTATAAATACCTCTTTACAAAAATATTTTTCTTTATTCAGTTCAGTGCATAATAATTTCATAAGAACTTATTAAATGTCTTTTTTTAACAGAGAGAAAGGTCTGAAATAAGGGGCTCCTAGGATAAAGAAGGGTGAAGGAGTATCCTAATAATGGTTAGAGCAGCAGACCGGGAGCAAGAAGGTCCAGATTCAAATCCCACAGCAACTCCTTGTGGCTTTGGGCAAGCCACCCAATTCTCCATTGCATTGCAATAGCCAAGAGTGATACTGGTAACCTCACCCCACATAGGATCTGCCATCAAAACCATCACATTTGGAGCAACACCCATAAAACATCCACAGCCTGGCACATATGTACAGAAAAGAAAGAGAACATGAAGGTGAAAGAAGGTAAACTCGGGAAATCTAAAAAAAAAATATTCCTTTACTGGAAGTATGGAACAGTCTCCCAAAGGAGGTTGTAGAGACAATTGACTTTAAGAAAGCAAAGGACGAGCATGGAGAGTTCCTGAGGAAGAAGAGACTGTAGAACTTATTAGTTAGGGTGGATATGTAGACTGCACAGTCTTTTGCTAAAATCATGTCCTGTGTTTCTGTGTGATGCGCTTGGTTTTGTACTCATGCCTTCTTTGAATTGCAAAAACAAAAAGAAGGTTAGCAAGAATGGTGAAACATTGGAGCAGTGTCTTAAGGTATCAGTGGTTGTTTATCGGCAGTGATAGTCATATTGTTGAAGATCTGTAGTTTAAGATTATTGAACAGCTATTGTTAGGTAAAACCAAAGTCTTGGATTTTTTTTTTTAATCTCAGTTCTCTTTTTCCAAACAGACAGAATGATGTAGAGTGAGAGTTCTGCAATTTTTCACTTATACATTCATATTTCAAGTCTTAATCACCTCAAGCATTACATCATTTTCAGCCTTACATTGCCCATAGCATTACATCATTCAAATATCTTCCAAGTATTGTTTCCACATCCTGTTTTTCTCTATCTTTCTCATGCACACACTAAATGCATTAAAGCTTGGTTCACATATTTTTCCTAACTTGCTTTGACCTTTTGTGGAACTATTGTGCTTTTCTGTTAGAGACTGAGGTAAACGAATCAGCTATTCACTATTTTCCCTGAATGTAGTTGCTGGAAGTATATCTTAGTCTCTACCTTTATGATCATTTTTTGTGCTTCGTTCTTTGAAAATTGACACTCATGTAAGATTATACTGAACATTCCTAAGAAAGAGGACATTAGAACAAAGATTGCTAGGGAACAAGAAAAATTTGTAAAGCTTTGAGTGACCTTGCTTTTAGTGTTGTCAATGAAAATATATTCATATTGAGTATCATTTTATGCCACTGAACTGGGAACTGAGCCAGAGAGACTATTTCTCTTTTCTTATGTGAAAGGGAGAACTGGGGAATTCAAGGCTGCTGATTAGGAATCTATCTTTAAGTTAACTCTTCAAAGCTAAGGGCAGTTTATCAAGTACTGTACTGGCTGTTTAAATTGCATGTCCAGGGTGATTCGGGGATATTCAGTAGAACATAACCAGTTAGTACTGTTGAATATCTCCACTAACTGCCTACTCCTATCTGGGTAGGTTAGGGATGGGCTGAGGACAGAGTGTGGGTAGAGAGTTAACTTAGCCAATTAGCAGCTTTATCTGGTAACCAGCTAAGTTATGCAGAGAGTTAACCAACAGTGGTCTGAATATCAGCTGGTGCCCAGTTAACTTCCTGATCAGCAGTCATAATTGGATATCAGCACCTAAGATTTTAGATGTATATTACTAGGCTAAGCATGTTATATGGCACTAACCTGAAGGTTCAGTTTCTTGAGCTGCTCAAGAGGTGATAAACCAAAAACATATGATACGGATTGCTATTATACAATAGCAAGAGGTATTCAGCTCCATTTGATATCATGTCTCTGGGATTGAAATGGACCAGTTGATATTCATCGGGCAGTGGTCAGCTTTTTTTAAACACTTACAGTCACCGGCTAGATTAGTCCCTAATATTCAGTGCTGGGCCATGTCTGGGCACTGGCACTGACCATCACTGGAGCGTTTGCAGGCCCCAGCTGATTATCAACGAAAACCCAGATAACTTATTTTTTATTACTTTCCTGATGTCCCAAAAAAGACCACCTCCTTTCTTCCCCTCAGACTGCAAGTCACAAACCCCCTCCCAATCCCCCCCCCCCACCACAAACCAGCCTCCAACCACTCCCCATCTCGGTAGTCTCCCCAGATCTATCTGATATCCTGGTGATCCAGTGAGGTGGATGGGAGCAGAAACAAAGGCCACTTGCTCCTGGCCCTTGTGCCATTAAAAGAAAATGGCTTCCGTGATCTCTTGCAGCAGCTTTGCATACTACACAAGTGCCATGAGCTGCCACAAGAGTTCAAAGCAGCCATATTCTCTTAGCAGTTCTCTTGGCAAAGCCTAGCTATGTCAGACCCACATAACCACTGGTTCCTCCCCAGTGCCATCCCTGACTACCCACTTTTGACATGTACAGATGATATTCAGCGGCACTGCCCAGTTTAAATAGTGTCAGGTGGCTCAGAGCAATTTAAGGGGACCAGAGCTTCTCCTGTCCGCTTAAGTCGCTCTAAATATTGGGGCTGAAATGTTGTCCATTCACAATTTCCAGCCTGTTATACAAAATGCCCACTGATTAAGGAAAAGGATTGGGACATGTATACCGCTATTTTGTAGTTATTCAACCACACTCAAAATAGTTTATCTACAGGTACTTCAAGCATTTTACCTATCTGTCCAGGTGGGCTCACAATCTATCTAATGTACCTGGGGCAGTGGAGGATTAAGTTACCTTCCCAAGGTCACATGGAGCAGCTCAGAGTTTGAACCCAGGGTGCTGAGGCTGTAGCTTACAGAGTATCTTATAAAATATATATTATTTCAGCCATGTGGTTATACATGTGTATTTCCCTAAATGTGCAATGGAAGCAACCATTTTATAGAAAAACACATTTACAAAACAAGTAGCATTGCTGTGTGCCATGTATATGTAAACACTGACACCTACATGTGTAAGTACTGTTACATGGTAAGAGCTGTACTACACAGAAACATGATAGCAAATAAAGACCAAATGGCCCATCCAGTATGCCCATCCACAGCATCCTTCTTTCCCTAAGAGATCCCACTTGCCTGTCCCATGCTTGTGGAACACTGTCAAAGGCTTTGCTAAAATCTAAATACACCCTCCATCCATTTCTCTAGTCAACCCATCAAAGCTCCATAAATTTTACTTTTAAAAGATCTTGTAAAATACCAGTGGACTAAGCATAATTTCCCCCTCAGTCACTCTTCTAAGGCAAAAAAAAGCATTTTGTCAAAAAAATATATAAATTTATTCTCATTCAAGATCAGGATCATACATATAATGATGATGATGATTTATTGACTTGATATACTGTTTCCCACAAAAATATATAAACACAGAAATATACAGTAGAAACATGATAGCAGATAGAGGCCAAATGGCCCATCCAGTCTGCCCATCCACAGCATCCAGTATTATTTTTTTTAATTTATTTTAAAAATTTCTATACCGTTTAAAACTAAACAGTTTACATAATTTACATACATAATTTTGTAAAAACATGATAAAACGGACACACAATCAATCATCAGAAATCATATCTACAAACTAATACTATAGCTTATATAATGAGAATCATGAATAATTCATCAACTGTGCAGAGAGGAAAATTATTGGCTAAGAAAAGCATCTACAAATAATTGTGCCTTGAGTAATTTTCTAAACATGCCCTTATCCCAGGACAAGCAGGCAGCATATTCTTGACTGATAGGTGACGGCACCGACGGAGCCCCGGTACGGACAATTTTAGAGTGATTGCACTCTAAGAACTTTGAAAGTTCTAGTAGGCCGCACCGTGCACGCGCGAGTGCCTTCCCGCCCGACAGAGGCGCGCGGTCCCCAGTTTCTTAGTTTCCGCAGAGCTAAGAAGACGCGTGTTCCAAATCCTGTTGGAAAATTTTTTTCAAATTTTTCTTGCCTTCCCGCTCGCGCGTTATTTTCTTGTCGTGATTTATTCACCTTATCGTTACTTTCTTTTATTTTTAAAAAAAAAAAGTCCATTTTTTTTTACTTTTTTCCGGTCAGCCCCGGTGGGGCCTGTTGGCACCATCGAAGCCTCGGGCTTCGATTTTGCTACGGCCGTTTTTCCCTTCATGCCCCCTTCACCGGGTTTTAAGAAGTGTCAGCGGTGTGCACGTCCTATTTCCCTTTCCAACCCGCACAAGTGGTGCCTTCAGTGTCTGGGTCCGGACCATAGGGCAGAAACGTGCACCCGCTGCAGTTCTCTCCAAAAGAGAACTCTAAAGAATCGCCAAATTCAACAGCGAATTCTTTTCGGTGCCGCCATGGAAGTTCCCCCGGCATCGACACCGTCATCTTCCTCCAAATCGGCACCGGTGACTTCGACACCGCAAGATCCATCCTCGGTGTCGCATCCTGTAGGTAAGCCGGCTAAGAAGCCATCCCCTACTGTCCTTAGCCCGCCAGTCGAACAAGCAGTGAGCCAAGTCCTGCAGACTGCGCGCCGGCCTCGCAAACGCTCCGCTCCTATTGAAGTCACTGCCTCTTCATCGACATCGACTTCGCCTGAGCGTCGAGCTGCACCGCAGGTACCGAGCAAGAAAAAAGCGGTACCGGTGCCATCAGGACCGTCTCTGGATGAGAGAATAGCATCCATCCTTCAGGTCCACCTTAAGGAGCAGTTACAACCCTTGCTCCCTGCTCTGCTGACTCCGAGCCTTCCAGTGTCGGTACCTACTGAGCATTCGGTGCCGATCGTCGAACAGCCTGTTTTGTCGGCATCGACGTTGTCGGCACCGCAAAAATCTGTTTCTATGCCTGTTCTCTCGGCGGAAACGAAGTCTCTTCGACACACTGCTTACTCGACTTCGGAGCCGGTGCCGTTCTCTGACACCCGTACTGCTGTACAGTCACCCGGTACGGTGTCCATGAGGTCTGGTAAATCGGTACGCAAAACCAAGCATACCGAACCTTCTACCCCACTTTCTCAGGGCCGTCTGTCATCGGTACGGGACCCTGATTTGTGGGATGATTCTGATGACCCCCTCGGTACCGAGGCAGATTATTCCTCGGAGGAGGATGTTACATCGGTGCAGGTTCCTGCTGGTAAGCCAGAGCACTCGTCCTTCACCAAGTTTCTTAAGGAGATGTCGGACACCCTTTCCATCCCTCTAGAGTCTGACTCTAAAAAATCCAAAGCATTTCTTGATGCTTTGGATTTTGACCAGCCTCCGAAAGAATTTTTAAAGTTACCCCTCCATGACATCTTGAGGGAAACTTTTTACAAAAATTTAGAAACTTTTCTCACCGTTCCAGGAGCCCCTAGGAAGCTGGAATCGCTTTACAAGGTGATTCCTATTCCAGGGTTTGACAAACCCCAGCTGCCCCATGAATCTCTGCTGGTGGAGTCCACCCTCAAAAAATCGGCAGGCTCTAGTGTATATGCCTCTGTCCCTCCTGGCAGAGAGGGCAAGAACATAAGAACATAAGCAGTGCCTCCGCCGGGTCAGACCACAGGTCCATCCTGCCCAGCAGTCCGCTCCCGCGGCGGCCCAAAACAGGTCAAGACCTGTCTGAATCATCAGAAGTGGCTCCCTTGCCACCTTGGTTTCCCATTTAAGTCCTGCCTTCCTATCGAAGTCCTAGCCCTCCGGTCTTGCACATGCACGACCCGGTTAGTTTATACTCATTACCTGATTTACTTCCTATACTTGTGTTACATCCCAGCTCCTCCCTCAATATCCCACGATCCCTTTATCCCTCAGGAATCCATCCAATCCCTATTTGAATCCTTGTACCGTATTCTGCCTGATCACTTCCTCCGGTAGCGCATTCCAAGTGTCCACGACCCTTTGGGTGAAAAAAAACTTCCTTGCATTTGTTTTGAACCTGTCTCCCTTCAGTTTCTCAGAATGCCCCCTCGTATTTGCTGTCCCCTTCAGTCTGAAGAATCTGTCCCTATCCACCTTCTCTATGCCCCTCATGATCTTGAAGGTCTCTATCATATCTCCCCTGAGCCTCCTTTTCTCCAGAGAGAAGAGCCCCAGCCTATCCAGCCTCTCGGCGTATGAGCAGTGTTCCAGCCCTCTTACCAATTTCGTTGCTCTCCTTTGGACTCTCTCAAGTACCGCCATGTCCTTCTTGAGGTGCGGCGACCAATACTGCACGCAGTATTCCAGATGTGGACGCACCATCGCTCGATACAATGGCATGATGACTTCCTGTGTTCTGGTTGCTATGCCCTTCTTTATGATGCCCAGCATCCTGTTGGCTTTTTTCGAGGCTGCTGCGCACTGTGCAGATGGCTTCAGTGATGCATCCACCAGCACACCCAAGTCTCTCTCGAGTCTGCTGTCTCCCAACAATACCCCCCCTAATTTGTAGCTGAACAACGGGTTCTTTTTCCCTATATGCATGACCTTGCATTTGTCCACGTTGAAGCGCATTTGCCATTTGTTTGCCCAGTCTTCCAGCTTATCCAGGTCCCTTTGTAGGTCCTCACACTCCTCCCTGGTCGTAACTCTGCCGCACAGTTTGGTATCGTCTGCGAATTTTATAACCTCACACTTTGCATCCTTTTCCAGGTCATTGATGAATATGTTAAAGAGTAAAGGCCCCAGCACCGATCCCTGTGGCACACCGCTCGTGACTCCCCGCCAGTCAGAATATTGACCCTTTACTCCAACCCTCTGCAGTCTTTCCGACAACCAGTGCTTGATCCATCTGTGCACATCCCCTCCCACCCCGTGGTTCCACAGCTTCTTAAGTAGCCTTTCATGTGGCACCTTGTCGAAAGCCTTTTGAAAGTCGAGGTAAATGATGTCTATGGGCTCCCCATTGTCCACCCGACTGCTTATTCCCTCAAAGAAGTACAGAAGGTTCGTTAGGCACGACCTTCCCTTACAGAATCCGTGCTGGCTTGTTCTCAGTAGGCCATTCCTCTCGATGTGCTCGCAAATGCCGTCCTTGATCATAGCTTCCACAATCTTCCCTATAATTGAAGTCAGGCTCACCGGCCTGTAGTTCCCGGGGTCACCCCTCGATCAAGGCCATGGATAAATTTGGTAAAAGACTTTACCAAAATGCAATGCTGGCCAACCGTTCAGGTAATTATGCGTTTCACTTCTCTTTTTACCTGAAACATTTGATTCAGCAAGTCTCTTCTTTTCAAAAGTATCTTCCTGACCGTAAGCTTCCTGCATTCCAACTCCTACAACTCAGGAAGTTCATGGTCCGGTCCATCTATGATACTTTTGAACTCACATCCCGAGCCACGACTATGTCTGTAGCGATGAGACGATTGGCATGGCTCCGAGTCTCCGACCTTGATGTGAACCACCAGGACCGCCTTGCCAATGCTCCCTGCCTGGGTGATGAGCTCTTTGGAGAATCTATGGATACCACCACTCAAAAGCTCTCTGCCCATGAGACGAGGTGGGATACTTTGCTGAAAAATAAAAAGAAGCCTCCTCCTCCTCGTCCATTTAGACAGCAGCCATCATATCAGAGGCGGTTTTCTGCTCGGCCAGTTCAGCCTCAACCTCCACAACCTCGGAGGCAGCGGCAACAGCACCAACAAGCACGTCAGCAACAGCCACCTACCATAAAGCCTGTCACTCAGACTAAGCCGACTCAGCCCTTTTGACTCCCTTCTCCTGGGCATTGCCAGTCTCCCTCCCTCCTGTCCTCTTCCACAGCCCATAGGAGGTCGATTAACCATTTTTCACTCTCGATGGGAGGTAATCACCACCGACCAGTGGGTGCTCTCGATCATAGCCCATGGCTACTCTCTCAATTTTCAGACTCCCCCGCCGTTAGGCCTGCCAAAAGAGTCTGCTTCCAACAAGTCTCAGTCCCTCCTTCTCGCTCAAGAGGTTCAATCCCTCCTTCTTCTCAATGCCATCGAAGAAGTTCCTCAAGATCAGCGAGGTCAGGGTTTTTACTCCCAGTACTTTCTAGTTCCCAAAAAGACCGGAGACCTCAGACCCATCTTAGATCTCAGAGATCTCAACAAATGTTTGGTCAAGGAGAAGTTCAAAATGCTCTCTCTTGCCACCCTCTACCCTCTTCTCGCTCAGGGCGACTAGCTATGCTCCCTCGATCTCAAAGAGGCTTACACACATATTCCTATCCATCTGACGTCCAGGCAATATCTGCGCTTTCTCATCAATCAACATCATTATCAATACAAAGTGCTACCCTTCGGCCTGGCCTCCTCTCAGGGTATTCACCAAATGTCTGATTGTGGTAGCGGCCTATCTCCACTCTCACAACTTTCAAGTCTTCCCTTATCTGGACGACTGGTTGATCAAAGCTCATTCCCCTCAGGCGGTTCTGCTTGCCACCAATCAGACCATTCACTTCCTTCGACTATTAGGGTTCGAAATCAATCTACCCAAGTCTCACCTCATTCCGACCCAGCGACTTCAATTTATTGGAGCCGTTCTGAACACTGTTCTGATGAGGGCGTTTCTTCCATCCAACCGCCTTCACGCCATCCTCCATCTCTGTCAGCAGGTGTTTCAACAGATTACCATTTCTGCGAATCACATGATGGTGCTATTGGGGCACATGGCTTCGACAGTACATGTCACACCCTTCGCACGCCTCCACCTGCGTACTCCTCAATGGACCTTAGCGAACCAATGGTCCCAAGCGACGGATCCTTGTTCACAACACATATCTGTGACCTCGTCTCTTCGACAGTCGCTTCTTTGGTGGTTGACATCTTCAAATCTATCCAGAGGTCTGCTGTTCCATCTACCTCCTCATCAACTAGTCATCACCACAGATTCCTCCCCCTACACCTGGGGAGCTCACTTGAACGAATTCCAAACTCAGGGATTTTGGACTGCCCAGGAAAAGAAACACCACATCAATTTCCTGGAACTCCGAGCGATGTTCTATGCCCTCAAGGCGTTTCAACATCTTCTATTTCCTCAAGTACTACTCATTTGCACAGACAATCAAGTTGCAATGTACTACATCAACAAACAGGGAGGAACGGGCTCTCGCCTGTTGTGTCAGGAAGCACAACGGATTTGGTCTTGGGCGACAGCTCGTCACTTATTCCTGAAGCCTGTCTACATTCAAGGGGAACAGAATTCCTTAGCGGACAATCTCAGCAGAATTCTCCAACCTCACGAATGGACTCTCGATCCCTCGACTCTTCAGTCCATTTTCGCTCAATGGGGCACTCCTCAAGTGGACCTTTTTGCAGCTCCCCACAACCATCAGCTGCCCCTGTTTTGCTCCAGACTCTACTCTCCTCACCGTCTGGCGCCCGATGCATTTCTCCTGGATTGGACCAGTCTCTTCCTATATGCTTTTCCCCCTCTACCGCTCATGCTGCGAACACTGGTCAAGCTCAAGAGGGAACAAGCCACCATGATTCTCATCGCTCCACGGTGGCCCAGGCAACATTGGTTCTCCCTTCTACTTCAACTCAGTTCCAGGGAACCCATACCTCTTCCACTGTTTCCTTCTCTGCTTTCTCAGCATCAGCAGACCCTACTGCATCCCAACCTACAGTCTCTGCACCTGACAGCTTGGTATCTCTCGGGCTGACTTCGGCTCACTTACTTCTTTCTCAGCCTGTCCGCTCTATCATTGATGCTTCCAGGAAACCGACCACGCTCCAATGTTATCAACAGAAGTGGTCTCGGTTTTCTTCCTGGTGCCTCTTACATCACCATGATCCCTTGTCTCTAGCAGTGGGACTGGTGTTGGACTATCTTCTTTCCTTGTCTGACTCTGGTCTTAAATCTACTTCTGTCAGAGTTCACCTTAGTGCCATTGCTGCCTTTCATGAGCCAATTCATGGAAAACCCCTCTCGGCTCATCCTTTGGTTTCTCGGTTCATGAGGGGCCTTTTCAATGTGAAACCACCTCTCAAGCCTCCTCCTGTGGTCTGGGATCTCAATGTGGTTCTTTCCGCTTTAATGAAGCCTCCTTTTGAACCTTTGGCCACAGCGCATTTCAAATTTCTTACCTGGAAAGTGGTCTTCCTTATAGCTCTCACTTCTGCCAGGAGGGTCAGTGAACTGCATGCACTAGTGGCCGATCCACCTTTCACTGTTTTTCACCATGATAAGGTGGTTCTCCATACACACCCCAAATTTCTTCCTAAGATTGTGTCTGACTTTCATCTTAACCAGTCCATAGTCCTGCCTGTATTTTTTCCAAAGCCTCATTCTCATCCAGGTGAACAGGCTTTGCATACCTTGGACTGTAAACGTGCTCTGGCTTACTATCTTGAACGTACTAAGCCCCACAGATCATCTCCTCAACTATTTTTGTCCTTTGATCCTAACAAGTTGGGTCATCCTGTATCTAAACGCACTCTCTCCAATTGGCTTGCTGCTTGCGTTTCTTTCTGTTATGCTCAGTCGGGCCTGACACTGGAAGGTTCTGTCACGGGCCACAAAGTTAGAGCTATGGCAGCGTCTGTAGCTTTCCTCCGATCTACTTCCATTGAGGAAATCTGCAAGGCTGCTACTTGGTCCTCAGTTCACACTTTTACATCACATTATTGTCTGGATGCATTCTCCAGACGGGATGGACTGGAAAATCTGTTCGGCCAATCTGTTTTACAAAATTTATTTTCCTAATGGCCGACCTTCCCTCCATCCCTCTTTTTGTTAGCTTGGAGGTCACCCATCAGTCAAGAATATGCTGCCTGCTTGTCCTGGGATAAAGCACAGTTACTTACCGTAACAGGTGTTATCCAGGGACAGCAGGCAGATATTCTTGCGTCCCTCCCACCTCCCCGGATTGGCTTCTTAGCTGGCTTATCCTAACTGGGGACCGCGCGCCTCTGTCGGGCGGGAAGGCACTCGCGCGTGCGCAGTGCGGCCTACTAGAACTTTCAAAGTTCTTAGAGTGCAATCACTCTAAAATTGTCCGTACCGGGGCTCCGTCGGTGCCGTCACCCATCAGTCAAGAATATCTGCCTGCTGTCCCTGGATAACACCTGTTACGGTAAGTAACTGTGCTTTTTCACTACAGTTTCATATTTGGCCTACAAGGAAGTTTCATATTTTAACTCTTGCACAGCATAAAGTCATTTTGCCAGTCTCAACATTTGGCTTTAGTAGAGCTAAATTCTCAGAACGTAGTGATCTGTTTGGTGTATAGCTAAAGCAAATTATTTCTAAACAATTTTGGTATGTTACCATACAAAAATTGATGACAAATCATTACTATTTCTCTCCCTAAGAGATCCCACAAGCCTGTCCCATGCTTTCTTGAATTCAGAGACAAACATTGTCTCCACCAACTCTATCGGGAGACTATTCCACACATCTGCCACCCTTTCTGTAAAAAAGTATTTCATTAGATTACTCCGGAGCCTATCACCTCTTAACTTCATCCTATGCCCTCTCATTCTAGAACTTCCTTTCAAATGAAAGACTCACCTCATGCACATTTATTCCACGTAGGTATTTAAACACCTCTATCATCTCGCTTCCTTCCCGCCTTTCCTTCAAAGAATACATATTGAGATCTTTAAGTCTGTCCCCATATGCCTTATGAAGACCACAGACCATTTTAGTAGCCTTCCTCTAAGCCAGCGGTCTCAAACACGCGGCCCCCCCAGGGACTGTTTTGCGGCCCACGATCTGTCTCGCCTAAAGCAGGGGTCCCCAATCTGATTCCCTTCCCACTGCCCTCCCCCAAGCCACCGCAATCGGAGAACAGGCCAGCGCCGAGGACTTAACTCTCTCTGCATATCTTCCCCAGCTCGGAGCCGACCAATTCTCGCCACCCGACGTCAATTCTAACATCAGGGAGGAATTTCCGGGCCAGCCATTCGCTGCCTGGCTGGCCCGGAAGTTCCTCCCCGACGTTAGAATTGACGTTGGGTGGCGTGAATTGGTCGACCCCGCGCTGGGGAAGATAAGCAGGGAGAGTTAAGACCTCGGCGCTGGCCTGTTCTCCGATTGTGGTGGCAGCAGCCTGTTTCCCGATTGCGGCGGTGGCGGCCTGTTCCCTGATTGCAGTGGTGGCGGCCAGTTCCCCAATGGTGGTGGCTTGGGGGAGGGCAGGGAGAAGTAAAGAAAAAAAGGGCGGACAGGGAGACAGAAAGAAAGAAGGGAAATGGGACACAGACAGAAAGGGGCATGGAGAGAGAAAGACAGAAAGAAAAAAAGAAAGAAAGGGGGCACGGAGAGAGAAAGAAAGACAGACATATAGAAAGAATGGGGGCATGGATAGAGAAAGAAAGAAAGAAAGAAGGGGGCAAGGTGAAAAAATAAAAAGTTGGGGGAGGGAAGGAGACAGATGCCAGACCAGGGGAAAGGAAGGAAGGAGGGAGGGAGAGAAAGGAAAGAAAGAGATGTTAGACCATGGAAATAGGGACAGAAGAAGAGAGAAATAGAAGGGAAGGGAAGACATGGAAACATAGATTTTGAAAAGAAAGCAGAAAAATTGAATATTAAGTTAATGCCAAAAATGGATGCAAGGCAGAAAGTGAAGACGGAGAGAAAACCAGTCAAAAGACAAGAAGACCCTGGAAACATAGTTAAACGCACAGAAAAATAAAGTCACCAGACAACAAAGGTAGGGAAAATGATTTTATTTTCAATATAGTGATTGAAATGTGTCAGTTTTGAGAAAGGAAAGATATTAAACTTTAAATGTGAGGGCTGCAGAAAAAATAGGGTACTTAGAGGGCCGCAGAAAAAATAGTTAATGACAACTTTGCATAAGGTAAAACTCTTTATAGTTTATAAATCTTTCCTTTAATTGTTAAAGGAAAGATTTATAAACTATAAAGAGTTTTACCTCATGCAACGTTGTCATTTCTTTAATAAGACATTAACTATTTTTTCTGCGGTCCTCCAAGTACCTACAAATCCAAAATGTGGCCCCACTAAGGGTTTGAGTTTGAGACCACTGCTCTAAACCAACCTGTTTAACCAAGAACTCTTAAAGCCTTACCCCGGTACTTGCATGTCCCCCCGGTATTGTACTTACATGTGACTCTTACTCTGTCTCTTTTCCTCCCCCAAAATATTCATGTATTCTAAGACTTCATTATTATTTTTTTCGCTGACTGTCCAGCTCTTCTTATTGTAAACCGCCACGAACTACTTTGGCTTTGGCGGTATATAAAAATAAAATTATTATTATTATTATTATTAAACTGACTCCATCCTGTTTATATCTTTTTGAAGGCCTGGTCTCCAGAATTGTGCTATATAATCCCATACAGGTAACCAGGAATTGTATACTTTTTTAGACAGGATGCTTGCATTTCAAGCAAGTAAACAACAGTCCTGGTTTGGTAACTATATTAGCGGAGCCATGTTATCTTACGGCGCCTTCTGAAAATAAATTAAGACAGTATTATTTGAAAAATTTATTTCTTAATTCTTAATTTTACCGCTTTTACTTAAATTTTTATTGTCTTTTTTGTTAACATACTGTATTCTCATTTTAATATTGTACTTCCCTGATTGTCTAGTTTTTCTCTCTTGTGTAAACTGCCTAGAATTCTTTTGATTATGGCGGTATACAAAAATAAAGTTATGTTATGTTCTGTTATGTAGGTCTCACCAGAGTTTTATACAGTGGCATCAATATCTCCTTTTTCCCACTGGCCATACTTCTCCGTAACATAGAAACATAGAAATAGACGGCAGATAAGGGCCACGGCCCATCTAGTCTGCCCACCCCAATGACCCTCCCCTACCTATCTCTTTGAATAGATCCCACAGGTCTATCCCATTTGGCCTTAAAATCAGGCATGCTGCTTGTCTCAATAACCTGAAGTGGAAGACTATTCCAGCGATCAACCACCCTTTCAGTAAAAAAGAATTTCCTGGTGTCCCCGTGCAGTTTCCCGCCCCTGATTTTCCACGGATGCCCCCTTGTTGCTGCTGGACCCTTGAAAAAGAAGATATCTTCTTCCACCTCGATGTGGCCCGTGAGATACTTGAATGTCTCGATCATGTCACCCCTCTCTCTGCGTTCCTCGAGTGAGTATAGCTTTAATTTATCCAGCCGTTCCTCGTACGGGAGATCCTTGAGTCCCAAGACCATCCTGGTGGCCATTCTTTGGACCGACTCAAGTCTCTGCACATCCTTGCGGTAATGCGGCCTCCAGAACTGCACACAGTACTCCAGGTGGGGTCTCACCATGGATCTATACAATGGTATAATGACATCAGGCTTACGGATGACGAAACTCCTGCAAATACATCCTATGATTTGCCTTGCCTTGGATGAAGCTTGCTCCACTTGATTGGCAGTCTTCATGTTCTCACTGACGATCACCCCTAAGTCTCGTTCTGCTTCAGTTTTTGTTAGGATCTCACCATTAAGGGTGTAAGTCTTGCATGGATTTTGGCTGCCCAGGTGCATGACTTTGCATTTTTTTGGCATTGAAGTTGAGTTGCCAGGACCTAGACCAGCGCTCCAGTAGTAGTAGGTCGTGCATCATGTTGTCGGACATTGAATCTATGTCCGTTGTGCTTTTGCCCACTACATTGCCCAGTTTGGCGTCATCGGCGAATAATGTCATTTTATCTCGCAGCCCTTCCGCTAAGTCTCTTATAAAGATGTTGAAAAGGATCAGGCCCAGGACCGAGCCCTGCGGCACCCCACTGATCACCTCCGTCATTTTGGAGGGGGTGCCGTTCACCACCACCCTCTGAAGCCTACCTCCAAGCCAGTTTCCAACCCATTTCGTCAAGGTATCGCCCAATCCCATAGAACTCATCTTGCTCAGCAACCTGCGGTGTGGTACGCTACAGGGACTACAGGGACCAGATGGACTCCACCTGACCAGGAGAGGTAAAAATGTATTCGGACATCGACTAGCCCGCCTACTTCGTAGGGCTTTAAACTAGGTAAGTTGGGGGAGGGTATCCACTCACATTCCAGAGCAGTAAGAAACTATCCTGAGGTGGCGAGCTACAACCACACTTCTGAGTCCAAGGTAAGTACCCATACTATACACGATAAAATGGGAGTCACACTAAATAAGAAGGGAATCTCTTCACAGGGACTTAACAACAATAAGGTATGGAGGGCTATGTATATTAATGCACACAGTTTGGGCAACAAAATACTGGAATTGGAGACTGAAATAAGGAACGCAGACCTAGATGTGGTGGCAATATCTGAGACCTGGTTCACGGACTCGCACGGGTGGGATATGGTTATACCAGGTTACAACTTGCTTCGTCGAGACAGAGAGGGCAAGTTAGGAGGAGGGGTAGCACTATACATTAAAGAAAACATCAAGACTACTAGAATCACGGATGTTAGATACTCCGGGGAATCCCTCTGGGTGAACCTGGCCAGAGGGAACGAAAAATGCCTATACCTTGGTGTGGTATATAGACCTCCAAGACAACAGGAAGACAAGGATATAGAACTGATCAAGGATATAGAGAACATCACTTTGCGTGGAGACACAGTTCTGCTTGGGGACTTCAACATGCCCGATGCAGATTGGAACACACTCTCTGCGACTACCTGTGGCAGCAGAAGAATATTAACCTCCATAAAGGGTACACAACTCAAACAAATGGTACTGGAGCCCACTAGAAACCAGGCGATACTGGACCTGGTACTCACCAATGGAGACAGCGTCACAGAAGTATCGGTAGGCGATACGCTGGCCTCTAGCGACCATAACATGATATGGCTTAACCTCAAGTGGGGTTTCTCTAGATCAAATACAGTGACGAGAGTCCTCAACTTTAGAGGCACAGACTTCGAACGCATGGGAGATTTTGTCCATCGGGAGCTGCAAAACCAAGCACAAACTGACAACGTGGAGAATATGTGGTCGACTCTGAAATCCACCCTGCATGAAGCAACAAATCGCTACGCAAAAACGGTCAGCAAAAGTCGGAGAAACAAAAGGCCCCAGTGGTTCAGTACTGAAATTTCGGACCTCATTAAGGAGAAGAAAAAAACATTTATTGCCTACAAACATTTAGGAAAGCAGGAGGCAAAAGAAGACTATCAGGACAGGTCTAAAGCTGTCAAGAAGGCAGTCAGAGAGGCCAAGCTCCGAATAGAGGAGAATCTAGTGCAGAACATTAAGAAAGGGGATAAATCCGTCTTTAGGTATATTAGTGACAGGAAAAGAAACAAAGATGGGATAGAACGACTCAGGAAATCGGACGGGAATTATGCAGAATCGGATTCCACTAAGGCCGAACTACTAAATGAATATTTCTGCTCGGTTTTCACCTGTGAGGAGCCGGGATCCGGTCCACTTTTACGGACAAGGGAAAGCCAGAAAGACCCGTTTCAAGACTTCAAGTTTACGCCCAGTAGCGTCTACTGCGAACTTTCAAGACTCAAAGTAAACAAAGCCATGGGACCAGACAACCTACACCCCAGGGTGCTCAGAGAGCTGAGGGAAGTCCTGGCGGAACCATTATCTGTGCTCTTCAATCTCTCCCTAAGCACGGGAAGAGTCCCCTTTGACTGGAAAACAGCTAACGTTATTCCACTCCACAAAAAGGGCTGCAGGACAGAGACGGCGAATTACAGACCGGTAAGTCTCACATCCATAGTATGCAAACTCATGGAAACACTGATCAAACAGAAACTTGATACAATCCTGGATGAAGAAGATCTACGTGATCCCCATCAACATGGATTTACCAAAGGCAGGTCCTGCCAATCAAATCTGATTAGCTTCTTCGACTGGGTAACAAGACAACTGGATGCCGGGGAGTCCCTGGACGTAGTGTATTTGGACTTCAGCAAAGCTTTTGACAGCGTCCCACACCGTAGGTTATTGAACAAGTTGAAATCGCTGGGATTAGGGGAAACACTAGCTGCATGGGTTAAGGATTGGCTGAGCGGTAGACTTCAGAGAGTGATGGTAAATGGTACCCCATCCAAAACATCGAATGTGATCAGTGGAGTACCACAGGGCTCGGTCTTGGGTCCAATCCTATTCAACATATTCATAAGTGATATGACCCAAGGGATCAGAGGAAAAATATCATTGTTCGCCGACGACGCCAAACTGTGCAACATAGTAGGTAAAAGCACTATGCCTGACAATATGACACAGGACCTACTACTATTAGAACAATGGTCATCGACTTGGCAGCTTAACTTCAATGCTAAAAAATGCAAAGTGATGCACCTGGGTAAAAGAAATCTGTGCAGGACTTACACGTTAAATGGTGAGACCTTAGTTAGGACCACGGAAGAACGGGATTTAGGAGTAATCATTAGTGATGACATGAAAACTGCCAATCAAGTGGAAAAGGCTTCCTCTAAGGCAAGGCAAATGATGGGTTGTATCCGTAGAGGTTTTATCAGCAGGATGCCAGAGGTCATAATGCCACTGTACAGATCCATGGTGAGACCTCATTTGGAATATTGTGTTCAATTCTGGAGACCACATTACCGGAAAGATGTGCTGAGAATGGAGTCAGTTCAGTGGATGGCCACCAGGATGGTCTCGGGGCTCAAAGATCTTCCGTATGAAGTAAGGCTGAATAAATTGCAGCTGTACTCACTTGAAGAACGAAGAGAGAGAGGGGACATGATCGAGACATTTAAATATATCACGGGTCGTATCGAGGTGGAAGAGGATATCTTCCATCTTATAGGACCTTCTTCCACCAGAGGGCATCTGCTGAAAATCAGGGGAGGGAAATTTCATGGTGACTCCAGAAAGTATTTCTTCACTGAGAGGGTGGTCGATCATTGGAATGAACTCCCACGGCAGGTGATTGAGGCCAACAGCGTGTCAGATTTCAAAAATAAATGGGATATTCATGTGGGATCTCTAATGAGGTAAGGGCAGGGGGTGGTGAGCAAAATCAAGGAGAAGGGTCAATAGAGTGGGCAGACTTGATGGACTTTGGCCCTTTTCTGCCGTCATTTTTCTATGTTTCTATCGAATGCTTTGCTGAAGTCCAGGTATACAATGTCCAGGGACTCCCCAACATCCAGCTTCCTCGTCACCTAGTCAAAGAAGCTGATCAGGTTGGATTGGCAGGATCTCCCTTTAGTAAATCCGTGTTGACGGGAATCCCGTAGATTCTCCTCGTTCAGGATCATATCCAATTGGCGTTTGATTAGAGTTTCCATTAGTTTGCTCACTATTGATGTTAGACTCACCGATCTGTAGTTTGCCGTCTCCATCTTGGATCCTTTCTTGTGGAGTGGAATGACGTTAGCCGTCTTCCAGTCCAACGGGATATTACCCGTACTAAGGGATAGATTGAAGAGCGCGGATAGCGGTTCTGCCAAGACATCACACAACTCCCTGAGCACCCTGGGATGTAGGTTGTCAGGTCCCATTGCCTTGTTAACCTTAAGCTTGGACAGCTCGCAGTAGACATCGCTCGGTGCAAACTTGAAATTACTAAACGGGTCAACTTAGCATCCTTCTAGCTTTCACTGTCAACTTTTCAATCTGTTTGGCCACCTTAAGATCATCACATACTATAATACCCAAGTACCGCTCCTCTTTCATGCACAAAAGTTCTTCACCCCCTAAACTGTACCATTCCTTCAGGTTTTTGCAGCCTAAATGCATGACCTTGCATTTCTTAGCAATAAATCTTAGCTGCCAAATTTCAGACCATTCTTCAAGCATCATTAGGTCCTTCCTCATGTTATTCACACTTTCAGGGGTGTCTATTGCAGATTTTGGTTTCATCTGCAAAGAGGCAAATCTTACCTGACCATCATTCAGCAATATCGCTTACAAAAATGTTAAAAAGAATAACCCCAGGAACCAAACCTTTAGGAATACCACTGGTAACATCCCTTTCCTCAGAGAAATTTCCATTGACAACTACCTTCTGTTGCCTTCCACTCAACCAGTTCCTCACCCAGTCCCTTATTTTGGAGCCCATCCCAAGGATGCTCAGTTTATTTGTTAGACGCCTGTGTGGAACACTGTCAAAGTCTTTGCTAAAATATAAATTCACCACATCTAGCGCACTCCCTCTATCCAATTTTCTGGTTACCCAATCAAAGAAATTGATCAGACCTGCCTCTAGTGGATCCATGTGGCCTTGGGTCCTGTATTTATTTATTTGTATACTTCTTATTAATTGTCTAAGCAGTTTACATTCAGATACTCAGTCATTTGTCCCTATCAGTCTCATGGGATCACAACCTATCTAATGTACCTGGGGCAATGGAGGATTGAGTAACTTGCCCAGGGTCACAAGGAGCTGCATGGGGCTTAAACCCACAACAGGAGGGTGCTGAGGCTGTAGCTCTAACCTCTAGGCCACTCCTTTCTCCTCCACTATAGGTACATTAGACAGATTATGATCCCACCAGGACAGATAGAGAAAATGCTTTAACTACCTGTATTTGAATGTATTTGAACTACCCATGTTTGAATGCTTTAACTACCTGCTTTGAATGTGGTTGTACAACTACCAAGAGGCGGTATATAAGTCCTAATCCTTCCTCCCCCCCCCCCCCCTAATTCTCTGTTTTAAAAGTGTTTCTATTAATTTACTTACCATAGAAGTCAGACTTACCGGCACGTAGTTCCTAGTTCCCTACTTCTTCCTCAATTCCACTTGGTGGAGAGGGACCACATCCACCCTGCTCCAGTCCTTCAGTACCACTCCTGACTCTAGAGAAGTATTGACAAGGTCAGCTAATAGAGCCATCAAAACTTTCCTAAATTCCTTCAGTACCCTTAGATATATACCATCTGACCCATTGCATTGTCCACTTTAACTTTAGCTAGCTCCTTACAAATACAATCTTCTTAAAATCGATCAGGGTCTACCACAGCTCCATCCTTATTTGCATTTGTCTTCTGCGTTCCTGCTCCTGGTGCTTCAGCTGTGGTTATGGTTATCTTTTATTTGATATGCTGCCTTTCCTCCACAGATGTCAAAGCAGTTTATACTACATTGACTAGTAAGCAGGTACTCTAGGTACCAGAACAGAAATATTTGTTAAGCAATTCAGTCTTATCTTTATCAGCTTCTACATATTTCTCCCCTTTACCTTTGAGTCTCACAATGCCACTTTTGCACTTTATTTATTTATTTATTTCAATTTCTATCCCGTTCTCCCAGAAGCTCAGAACGGGTTACAAGTAAACATTCACAATCGTTTGAAAACAAACTAGTCATGACAACAAATAGGTTACAGTACACAATAACAGAGCTTATTCTAGAGACCAGACTGGTCATAGCGAAGAGTACTAGGAGAAGTATATTCTTCCTATCACTAATATATCTAAAAAAATTTTGTTCCCCCATTTTACCATGTCAGCTATTTTTTCTTCAATTTGCATCTTTGCTTTCCTGACTACTCAACCAGCCTCTCTTAATTTTTCCAGATATTTTAGCCTGTCTTCCTTTTCCGGCGATCTTTTGAAGTCTATGAAAAATAACCTCTTTTTCCTTACCTTTTCAGCTACTACAATAAACAACATTATAATAAAATTAAAACAATGAACAATATTACAGTAAAACAAAAAAAACTTTTGCAAAGCTGCAGTATCGGCTGCCATGCGGCAAACACTACTGAGGAATATACACTTTCAACATGTCTGAAAGATATATAGGCGCGCCCAATTTAAGAGCTTTAAACATGAGGTGTGGAGGAACATTTTCAATATGACATCTATGTCTGAATATAGATGTTATCCCAGGACAAGCAGGCAGGTATTCTCACATATGGGTGACGTCATCCGACGGAGCCCCAATGCAGACGCCTCACAAGCAGACTTGCTTGAAGAAACTAGAAGTTTCGAGTCGCCCATACCGCGCATGCGCGAGTGCCTTCCCGCCCAGCACAGGGCACATCTCCTCATTCTTAGTTTTCCGCGGAGCTGAGAAGTCCATCTTTGACTCTCTGCGTTCAATTTCGTTCACTTTTTGCTTTCTCTACAACCGCGGTTGGTGTATTTTCTTTACGAATCGCTGTTTTATTTTATTTTCTTTTGTTTAGTTTTAAAAAAAAAAAATAATTTTTTTTTTTTTGTCTTCCGTCTGTTCTCCGGGACGGGCCGCTCGGCCGCAGCCCACGAGCTTCGACTTTGCAGCGGCTATTTTTCAGCCTATGTCCCAGCCTGCTACAGGCTTTAAGAAGTGTAGCAAGTGTCAGCGCGCGATCTCTATCACGGACCCTCACAGACACTGGCTCAAGTGCCTTGGGCCTAAACATCATCCCAGGTCGTGCCTGCCTTGCCAAACACTTCAGCCTCGTGCTTTTAAGCGTCGTTGCATTCTGGCGGACAAGCTCTTCGAGATGGAGTCTTCGACTGATCCCTCGACTTCGAAGGCTTCTCCGGCCTCGACTTCCATCGAGGCTCCTTCTGCGCCTCCTGCTTCCACCTCGAGCTTCATCAAACCATCGTTTGCAGCGGCTCTTGCTTCGACGTCATCTGCTGTATCTTCCCCTGTTTCCTCAGGTCAGATAGCTCAGCAGTCAGTTCCCCCGGTGGTGATTAAAGTGTCTTAAGACTACTAAGTCGAAACATACTCACACTGCCTCGAAGGAACCTCCAGCCAAGGCAGGTGGTCCGGTTTCAGACGCGGAGCCATCCTTGCCGGCTTCTTTCCAGACCATATTAGAGAAGCAGTTTCTTCAGTACCTTACCATTATGGGTCCTAAACTACTTTCTATGTCCCAGTCGGAATCACACTCTTTGCAGGGAGCAGAGTCTCTGCGAGTGTCTGGTCTGCCATCCAAGCACAAAAAGCAAGGAGTAGATTCTTTGCGAATGCATCGACGGGAATCCTCACACTCTCAGCAAGGAGCAGAGTGTTTGCGAGTGCATCGAGGTTCCTCCTCCAAGCCTCTGGAGCTTCGATCTACATTGGCATTGGCTGCTTCCGTCTCCGAGGCGAAATCTCCTCGATCCTTGAGATCTGGTTCTAGACACAGTTCTCACCACCGTTCGAGGCCTTCATCGAGGCATTCTTCCAGGCATCATTCTTCGCAGGATAAACCATCTTCCTCGGAGCCTCGCTCTACTCCAACCTCGACCAGACCACCGACTCATTCGAGGTCTCCGATGCCGGACCTCGAGGATATTCCGGTTTCGATTGCCTCGTCCAAGTCACCGGGTTCCTATGAGGCTTTTTTCCATGCCGAAGCTTCTTCTTCGACACATGCTGCCTCGACCTCCTCGAGTCCTCGAGACAAGGCATTGCCAGATCAACTATCTTTCTCGTCTTTCCTGCGACAGATGGCTGTAGACTTGGATGTACAATTGGATACTGGCTCCAAATATTCTAAGGAATATCTCGAAGTCATGCGTCTTCCTCAGCCTCTGGCAGAATGTCTCAAGCTTCCGCTTCATAAGCTTTTGAACCAGACTTTTGCTCGATGCATGGAGACTCCCTTTTCCATACCAACAGTTCCTAGAAAATTGGACTCGAGATATAAGACTGTGCATCGCAAGGGATTTGACAACTCACAGTTATCTCATCAATCCCTGCTAGTTGAATCTTCCTTGAAGAGATCCCATCCTTCCAAGGTCTATGCCACAGTCCCTCCTGGAAGGGAGGGGAAAACTATGGAAAAATGTGGACGTCGCATTTACCAGAATGCTATGATGTCCTCTAAAGTCCTCAATTATAATTTTTATTTCATCACTTATTTTGAATTTCTTCTTTCTCTTCTTCCAAAATTTTTGGCTTATATGGATAACCACATGCATTTTGAGTTTCAAGAAGTCATTGCTTCTTTCTCTCAGTTACATCTCCATCTCCTGCAATCATCTTACGATGCTTTTGAGTTATCTGCCCAAGTGGCTGCTTGCTCTGTGGCTATGTGTCGTCTTGCATGGCTTCGTACCATTGACATGGACCCTAACCTTCAAGACTGCCTGGCTAACATTCCTTGTCAAGGCAATGACCTCTTTGACGAGTCAATCGAGGCAGCCTCTAATAAATTATCTGACCATGAAAAATCTTTTGCTTCAATCGTCAGACCTAAACCAAAGTCAGCTCATGCCAAGCCTGCACGCCCTGCTATTATTTATCAAAGGAGTTTTGCTCCAAAGCCGGATCCTTATACTTGCCCTCCTCTGAAAAAACAGCAACCCCAAAACCAACAGAAATCCCAACCTTCTGCTGCACCTAAGGCTTCTCAGCCTTTTTGACTGTTTACAACAGAGCATAACCTCCACCGTTCTGTCTCTATCCCCTTTTCCCCCTATAGGAGATCATCTCCATCATTTTTACAACCGATGGACGATAATTACATCCGACCTCTGGGTGCTTACCATCATCAGGGAAGGATACTCTCTTCATTTCACTCAGGTTCCACCAGAGCTTCCTCTAAGAGAGTATCCTTCCAATCCATCCCAGACCGCCCTTCTTCTTCAGGAAGCTCAAGCTCTGCTTTCTCTCCATGCCATCGAACCAGTTCCCTTGGAACAGCAGAACAGGGGTTTTTACTCCTGTTACTTCCTTGTTCCAAAGAAGACGGGCGATCTGCGACCTATTCTAGATCTCAGGGCTCTCAACAAATTTCTAGTCAAAGAAAAGTTTTGAATGTTGTCCCTGGCATCCCTTTATCCCCTTCTCGAGCAGAACGACTGGTTATGCTCTCTGGATCTCAAGGATGGCTACACTCACATTCCCATTCATCCGGCCTCCCGTCAATACCTCAGATTTCGGGTGGGGAATCTGCATTATCAATACAGAGTTCTACCCTTTGGCCTGGCCTCGTCTCCCAGAGTGTTCACCAAGTACCTGGTAGTGGTAGCAGCAGCTTTAAGAAATCATGGTCTTCAGGTATTTCCTTACCTCGACGACTGGCTCATCAAAGATTCCACATCTCAAGGGGTTATTGTAGCGACCCAACGGACTACGTGGTTCCTACAAAGTTTGAGATCTGAAATCAACTTTCCCAAATCCCAACTTCAGCCCTCACAGACTCTACAATTCATTAGAGCTGTTCTAGACACTGTCCAACTCAGAGCATTTCTTCCGCAACAACGTCTGGAAGCTCTTCTTCAGCTCTGTCACACTGTGTCTTCCTGCTCGTCCATCTCAGCGAGACTCATGATGGTAACATAGAAACATAGAAAAATGACGGCAGATAAAGGCCATCAGGTCTGCCCACCCAAGTCTACTTTCCTAGAGATCCCACTCCTAATGACCGATCTCCTTAACTTAACCCTCTAAGGGATCCCACATGAACATCCCATTTGCTCTTAAAATCTGGCACGCTGTTGGCCTCGATTACCTGCACTAGGAGCTCATTCCAAGGATCAACCACTCTCTCGGTGAAGAAATACTTCCTGGTGTCGCCATGAAATTTCCCGCCCCTGAGTTTGAACGGGTGCCCTCTTGTGGCTGAGGGTCCCTTGAGAAAGAGAATCTCCTCTTCCATCTCGATACGGCCGGTGATATGTTTAAACGTCTCGATCATGTCTCCTCTCTCCCTACGTTCTTCGAGAGAGTAGAGTCGCAAATTCTTCAGCCTCTCTTTGTACGAGAGATCCTTGAGCCCCGAGACCATCCTGGTGGCCATCTGTTGAACCGACTCTACTCTCAGCATATCGTTACAGTAATGTGGCCTCCAGAACTGCATACAGTATTCCAAATGAGGTCTCACCATGGTTCTGTACAATTGCATTATGACTTCAGGCTTCCGGCTGACGAAACTTCTGCGGAAGCAACCTAACATCTGCCTTGCCTTCGATGAAGCCTTCTCCACTTGATCGGCAGTTTTCATGTCTGCACTGATGATCACTCCCAAGTCTCGTTCTGTTGAAGTCCTAGCTAAGGTCTCACCATTCAAGGTGTAGGTTCTGCACGGATTTCTGCTGCCGAGGTGCATGACCTTGCATTTCTTAGCGTTGAAGCCCAGCTGCCAGTTCGAGGACCAATGCTCCAAAAAATGCAGGTCCTGTGTCATACTATCGGGCAAATTGCCGTTGCTCACTATATTACATAGTTTGGCGTTGTCAGTGAATAATGTTATTTTATCTTGAAGCCCCTCGGTTAGGTCCCCTATGAATATATTGAAAAGCAGCGGGCCCAAGACTGAACCCTGCGGTACTCCACTGGTAACCTCCAAAGTTTTAGAGAGGGTACCGTTAACTACCACCCTCTGAAGTCTACCACTCAGCCAGTCAGTGACCCATGCAGTTAGTGTTTCTCCTAAACCCATCGATTTCATCTTGCTCAACAGCCTGCGATGTGGGACGCTATCAAAAGCTTTACTGAAGTCTAAGTACATGACGTCCAGGGATTCTCCCAAGTCCAGCTTCCTTGTTACCCAGTCAAAGAAGCTGATGAGATTGGATTGGCAGGACCTACCCTTGGTGAATCCATGTTGACTGGCCTCCACAGTACACGTGACTCCTTTTGCCAGACTTCACCTCAGAATCCCTCAGTGGACCCTGGCATCTCAATGGACGCAGGTTTGCGATCTTCTTTCTCGACACATCACAGTCACTCCTTCTTTGAAGCAGTCTCTCCTTAGGTGGATGCTCTCTTCCAATCTTTCCAGAGGCTTGCTTTTTCAAACGCCTCCTCATCAGAAGGTCCTCACGACAGACTCTTTGGCCTACGCTTGGGGCGCTCATCTCGATGGTCTCTGTACTCAAGGCCTCTGGACTGGCACGGATTGTCGGTGTCATATCAATCAGTTGGAACTCAGAGCGATCCTCAGAGCTCTCCATGCTTTTCAACATCTACTTCACGACACAGTAGTCTTCGTCCGCACAGACAACCAGGTCGCCATGTATTATGTCAACAAACAGGGAGGGACAGGGTCTGCCTCCCTTTGTCAAGAAGCTCTGGAAGTTTGGGACTGGGCAATCCACCACAACACCTTCCTCAAAGCTGTCTACATTCAAGGGGCGAAGAATTGCTTGGCAGACAACTTGAGTCGTCTTCTGCAACCTCACGAATGGACTCTCCATTCCTCGCCTCTTCTTCACATTTTTTCACAATAGGGAACCCCTCAGATAGACCTCTTTGCGGCTCCCCACAACTTCAAACTGCCTCAGTTCTGCTCCAGGATATACTCTCCTCACCGCCTCGAGGCAGATGCTTTTCTTCTGGAATGGACGAATCTCTTCCTCTACGCATTCCCTCCATTCCCTCTCATTCTCAAGACTCTGGTCAAGTTGAAAAACGATCATGCCACCATGATTCTAATCGCTCCTCGGTGGCCAAGACAACCTTGGTATTCCCTTCTACTTCAACTCAGCACCAGGGAGCCATACATTCTACCAGTTTTTCCTTCTCTGCTTACACAGAGTCAAGGGTCTCTGCTTCATCTCAACCTGCAGTCTCTACACCTGACAGCTTGGTACCTTTCAACGTAACTCCTCTTCAGCTTTCTCAATCTGTAAGAGATGTCTTAGAAGCTTCTAGGAAGCTTACCACTAGACAATGCTATCACCAAAAGTGGACTAGATTTTCTACATGGTGTTTTTCTCATCATACGGAGCCTCAACATTCCTCCTTATCATCTGTTTTGGACTACCTGTTGCACTTATCTAATTCTGGCCTCAAGTCTACATCCATCCGAGTCCATCTCAGTGCAATTGCAGCTTTCCATCAGCCTATTGAAGGGAAACCCCTCTCTGCTCATCCGGTGGTTTCCAAATTCATGAAAGGACTCTTCAATGTTAAACCTCCTCTCAAACTGCCTCCGATGATTTGGGACCTCAATGTTGTCCTTACTCAACTCATGAAGCCTCCATTTGAATCAATTGATAAGGCTCACTTGGAAAGTGGTGTTTCTCATAGCCCTCACTTTGGCTCAAAGAGTCATTGAACTGCAAGCTTTAGTTACTGACCCACCATTCACTGTGTTCCATCATGACAAGGTGGTTCTCCATACTCATCCTAAATTCCTACCTAAAGTGGTCTCGGAATTTCATCTCAACCAATCCATCGTACTTCCAGTGTTTTTTCCAAAGCCTCATTCTCATCCTGGAGAATCAGCTCTTCATACTCTGGACTGTAAACGTGCTTTGGCCTTCTACTTGGAATGCACCAAACCACACAGAACTGCTCCTCAACTTTTTGTTTCCTTTGATCCAAATAAGTTAGGCCATCCTATTTCTAAGCGTACCATCTCCAACTGGATGGCGGCTTGTATCTCTTTCTGCTATGCCCAGGCTGGATTATCCCTTCACAGTAAAGTCACAGCCCATAAAGTCAGAGCAATGGCAGCTTCAGTAGCTTTCCTCAGGTCTACACCTATTGAGGAAATTTGTAGAGCTGCTACTTGGTCCTCGGTTCATACCTTCACTTCTCACTATTGTCTGGATACTTTCTCCAAACGGGATGGACAGTTTGGCTAAACAGTATTACAAAATTTATTCTCCTAAATTGCCAACACTCCCACCATCCCATTCTGGTTAGCTTGGAGGTCACCCATATGTGAGAATACCTGCCTGCTTGTCCTGGGATAAAGCACAGTTACTTACCGTAACAGGTGTTATCCAGGGACAGCAGGCAGCTATTCTCACAACCCACCCACCTCCCCTGGTTGGCTTCTCTGCTAGCTATCTGAACTGAGGAGACGTGCCCTGCGCTGGGCAGGAAGGCACTCGCACATGCGCAGTGCGGGCGACTCGAAACTTCGAGTTTCTTCAAGCAAGTCTGCTTGCGAGGTGTCCGCATCCGAGCTCTGTCGGTGATGTCACCCATATGTGAGAATAGCTGCCTGCTGTCCCTGGATAACACCTATTACGGTAAGTAACTGTGCTTTATGGCTACCTTGATCTCATTCATAATGGATGTACATACAGTAATCTAATGATTGAAATCAACGACTATAGGGCATATTATTTTATCTTTATCTATTTTAGGTCTCATTCCAAATATATTATGTGTTGATGATGGTTTTAATAATTCTTAATTTTATTGATGTGTATTTTAAATATACACATCAATAAAATATATTTATGTTTCTTAAGGTGCTGTTAAGGTTGATGGACTTCTGATGCAGGACAGGTGTCATAGCCGAAATACAATTGTGTTGAGTCCTCACAATAAAGCGTGAATTGTTTTAATTAATTGGCTTTATCACTTGTACCTCATTCCTATGCTGTTTCAAGACAAACGTCATCACCAACAAGATTCACAGCAGTTCGTTAATAGAAAGTATATTTCACAAAAGTGCATTTTGTGCAATTAAACAACACAAAATACCGCAACTGTGGCATTTTTGCACATGTCAAGGCATTTTGTACTTGTGAAGGTAAATTCTTTAACTGAACACCTGCACTTATGTGCCACATGAGCCTTATGTGCATATGTGGCAGCAGGGTGACTAAGCGCTATTTGATAATGTTGAGTGTAAGTGGCATAACACGTAAATATAAGGGGGCATTTACAAGGGAGGAACATGGGTGGGCCTGCCACTTATGTATTTACCCCCAGATTCTATATGGCACCCCAAAAAATCGGTGCCGATCAGAACAGCAGCCGCTATACATAGAATTGTGTTTAGCACCCTTATATAGCATAGCATCTAGGCGCATTCATTTAGGCCAAAGAAAATCAGACCTAAATACCTGCGCCTAAGTTGTACATGGATCAGGCATATTCTACAATAGTGCACCTAAGTTTTAAGAATGCCCACGATCCACTCGTGCTCCTCCCTTGGCCATGCCTCATTTTGAGATTCATTTACTAGAAGTGACATGCAAAACTTTATAGAATGTGCCTACAAAGTTGTGCACATAACTTCTAATTAGTGTCAGTTAGCAACAATCAGGAGTTAATTGGCAATTATCAGTGCCGATTAGTTTATTAAACAATAAAGTTGTATGCAAAAATAGGCTATGTGTACTGATTTGCACGCACAGCTTAAGATACTATATGTAAAATTTGGGCCTTTCTTACAGAATACAATACATTATGCACATCCATGCTGCATTTACTCAATTGCAGTTACACCATAAATATTATGTGCAATTGTACCAGGTTATACCAGTATTATATAACAGTATAAGGACACCCAGATGTTGTTATAGAATAGGCTCTCACCACGTGGCATCAGGCTCCTAAATGGAGGTACTCTTTTATAAAATTGTCCCCATAATACACTATTGCTGTCATTTTGCATTTTAGTACATAGGGTACTTGGGGGAAGTTATCAATGTGAGCTACTGTTAAGATGTGTTAACTAGAGAATGACACGGTGACAAAATTCATCACCGTTCCCGTCCCCGCGGATAACCGCGGGAAATAATCCCATGTCATTTTCTAGTGTCTATTTCAACCTCAGTCCTTCTACACCAGCATTCTTCAAAGCAAAGTTTGTGGGTCAGTGGTTGTGGCCATTCATACTCTGATTCTTCCCTCTCTCTTTAAAGAATGACATGACATGGTTTCCCGTGGTTATCCGCGGGGACAGGAACAGTGATGAATTTTGTCACCGTGTCATTCTCTAGTGTTAACCCTCAGTTATTAGTAAACAGATATCTTTGCATAAAATGGGACCTGTGCTAAAATAGCACAAGTTAGTGGTAAAATAGCATATCTTAACAATAGCCCACATAGATAATCTTGTAAGTACTCTAAGTATTTAACACATTGTGTCTTCATGTACTTATCAATTGCATTATTCTTTGTGTTTTTCTGCAGGTGACATCAGTTGCAAGGGGATGACAGAGCGCATTCACAGCATCAGCCTCCACAACTTTAGTAATTCTGTGCTCGAGACCCTCAACGAGCAGCGCAACCGTGGCCACTTCTGTGACGTGACGGTCCGCATCCACGGGAGCATGCTGCGAGCCCATCGCTGCGTGCTGGCCGCTGGTAGCCCCTTCTTCCAGGACAAGCTACTGTTGGGTTATAGTGACATTGAAATCCCCTCAGTAGTGTCAGTTCAGTCTGTGCAAAAGCTTATTGATTTCATGTACAGTGGGGTGCTGCGGGTGTCACAGTCAGAAGCTTTGCAGATTTTAACAGCAGCTAGTATCTTACAGATCAAGACAGTGATCGATGAATGCACACGGATTGTTTCACAGAATGTGGGCGGGATTTACCCTGTGATTTCAGACTCTGGCCAGGTAACGCCTAGGGGAACCCCAGAGTCGGGGACTTCTGAGCAAAGTAGCGATACAGAATCAGGCTACCTGCAAAGTCACTCACAGCACAGTGTAGACAGGATCTATTCTGCCTTATATGCCTGTTCCATGCAAAATGGCAGTGGAGAGCGCTCATTCTACAGTGGGGCTTTGGTCAGCCATCACGAGACAGCTCTGGGTCTCCCTAGGGAACATCACATGGAAGATCCTAGCTGGATCACACGAATTCATGAGCGCTCACAACAGATGGAGCGATACCTTTCCACCACACCTGAGACCACACACTGCCGCAAGCAACTGCGCCCAGTCCGCATCCAGACTTTGGTAGGGAACATCCATATTAAGCAGGAGATTGAAGATAATTATGACTACTATGGACAGCAAGGGGCACAAGGTGTGGAACGCAATGAATCAGAGGAATGCACTGAGGACACTGATCAAGCTGAAGGCACTGAGAGTGAACCTAAAGGGGAAAGCTTTGATTCTGGAGTCAGCTCATCAATTGGTACGGAGCCCGATTCTGTAGAGCAGCAGTATGTGACAATTATTGGCCGTGAGGGGCAGCAAGAATCTTCCCAAGTGGAACAAAGTGAACTTCCTGCTGAGTCTACCCAAGATCAGAATCAACAGCAACACTTAGATTCCAATTCTTTGTCTCCAGAGAGAAGTAAAGACATTGATATGGACAGCACAGTGCTCAGTGTTAGCGACAGCACTGAAAAGGGGATCTTGCAGACTACTATCAACCAATCCATCAGTCAAACATTGCCAACTACCCAACTCTACTTACGCCAGACAGAAACCCTCACCAGCAACCTAAGAATGCCCCTGACCCTGACCAGCAACACACAAGTCATTGGCACAGCCGGTAACACATACCTGCCCACCCTTTTTACCACGCAGGCTGCTGGCAGTGGCCCTAAGCCTTTCCTGTTTAGCCTTCCCCAACCTCTGACTGGCCAGCAGACCCAATTTGTGACAGTACCCCAAGCGAGCCTGTCTACTTTCACTGCCCAGCTGCCAACACCACAGGTTTTAGCGCCATCTGTGGTCCACAATACAGTAGGTGGGCAGGGTGAAAAAAAGCCTTATGAGTGCACTCTCTGCAACAAGACATTCACCGCCAAACAGAACTACGTGAAGCACATGTTTGTACACACAGGTGAGTGGGCTGGAATAGCATTCAGTTGTATACAAGAGTAGAGTGCAAAGTTAAAAGAAAGGAAATTTGTAACAAAAAGTTTACTTATCTTTTAATTTAAGATTAACTATAATGATGAATTTGCTTATTTACTGTACTTACCATTATACTGTATATGACTCATAGCCCTGCTAATTGTTAACTGAAATGATACTGTCAGAACATATTACTATGTTACTCTACTGAATAATATAATGTTCATATGTGATATATCAGTTTGATATTTCTAGCGATGTGTTAGAAGGGACTCATGGGAAGCCCCTTTTTTACATTATTTTATGAAATATCTTATTGAGTAGAGCAAAAATCTTGAGTATATATCACTGGAGATGTCTGCTTCTCTACAAGCAGCATATTATCTTTCAAATATAAATGCAGTACGGCCTCTGAATGCTTTTAAGACAAAAATGGGGTCGATATTCAAAAGGACCTACTAACCAGATAAGTTTCAATGAGCCCAATATTCGGTGATAATGTCTGGATAGTACCACTGAGTATTACCTCTGATCACCACAACAGAGTATATAAAAATGTAGTACTTTTATCATTTGCACTGCAAAGATATTTGGGAAAATACATAGAGGGGCATTTTTGATAGGATGTATAAGTCTGAGCTTGGACGTTATCCCAGGACAAGCAAGCAGCATATTCTCACGCATGGGTGACATCACCGATGGAGCCCTGGTTTGGACACTTGAAAAGTGAATTGCAACTTTAAGTTGTAGAAAGTTCGCGATCAACCTGCAACGCGCCTGTGCGAGTGCCTTCCCGCCCGATGTAGGCGCGCAGTCCCTCAGTTTCTTAGTTTGCACGGAGCTAAGAAAATGTGTTTCAACGGCCGTTGAAAACTTTTTTGCCTTCCTGCTCTCGCATCAGTGACTTTTCAGTCATTTTTGTGTTATTTTTCTTTTTTATTTCATTTAGTTTGCTATCGGTAAAAAATTTTTTTTTAAATCTCTTTTTTTCTCTTTCGCGGGTTTGGCCCGGCGGTGCCTGTTGTACCACCTTGGCTTCCGACTTCAGTTTTGACAAGGCGGTCTTCCCGTCAATATCACGCCTGCAGATGGGATTTTAAAAGTGCGGTCACTATGCTCGGCCCATCTCTGTGACTGACACACATCGCTGGTGTCTCCAGTGTTTGGGATCGGAGCATAGCCCGGAAACCTGTACCTGGTGTTCTTCTCTTCAGAAGAGGACTTTGAAAAACCGCCTTCTTCAACAGAAACTATTTATTGTTCAGTGTTGCTATGGAGGGGGAGCTGACATCACTTTCAACATCAATGGCGCCGACCAAGACAACACCTCGTACATCGACACCAGCAGAAACATCTCCGGTGTCGCAACCTCCTGTGGGTAAGCTGGCTAAGAAGCCTTCCCCTACCCTATCTTGGACTCAGGTCAAGATGGCATTGAGTTGAGTCATGCCGACCTCGAAAAAGTTCCGTAAGCACCCAGTCCCGATATCAGTGAGTGCCTTAACATCGGCTTCCTCATTACTGGACTGGAGTGCTACATCAGAGGTACCAGTGAAAAAGCCAGCGATACCGGTGCTCTCCCTTAAGCAGAAAATTGATAATTTGCTTCGGGAGGAATTGGGTGAGCATTTTCAAATACTGATGCCAGTCCAACTTATGGCCACGTTGGTACCGACTTTCCCGGCCAAGTCGAAATCGGTTCTCCAGGTGACAACACCGACTGCATCTCTAATTGATGCTCTACTGGTGCAGAGACCATCTACACAGGAGTCAATTAATCTCACTCCACGGCACCTATCATCCTTGACACAAACATCCAGGGAGGCGACTCCGGTGCTGTCCCAAAAGGCCACTAGTAAGACCAAGCATCTGGAAGCTTTGACACTGGGTCTTTGACACTGTCCCTTTTCCATTCATGATTCAGATTTGTTTGGGGACTCAGAGCAGGAACCACTCTCTTCTGAGGATGAGGATTCTTCAGCTTCAGCCTCACGTCAATGTTTTCCACAAGGTACTACGTTGCAGCAGTTCTCTTTTTCCAAGTTTCTTCGGCAAATGTCTGAAGAGCTTTCCATCCCTCTGAAAGCAGACTCTAAAGCAGTTCCTGGAGGCCTTAGATTATGACCAGCTGCCTAAAGATCTGCTAAAACTTCCGCTACATGACATCTTGAGAGAGACTTTTTATAAGAATTTGGAAATGCCTCTCTCTGTTCCAGTGGTTCCTAAAAAGTTGGACTCCCTATATAAAATGGTTCCTCTCCCAGGCTTTGCAAAACCTCAATTCCTTCATGAATCTTTGGTGGTGGAGTCCACCTTAAAGAAATCTACAGGAGCTAGTGTCTATGCCTCTGTCCCTCCAGGCAGAGAGGGTAGGGAAATGGACAAATTTGGCAAACGCCTATATCAGAATGCCATGTTGGCCAATCAAGCTGAAAGTTACAATTTTCACTTTTCGTTTTATTTAAAACATCTGATAAAACAATTTTCAGCTTTTCAACAACTTATTGCTTCTGCTTTCCAACTGCGGAAATATATGGGCTGCACTACGTATGACACCTTTGAGCTCACGTCACATATAGCAGCCAAGTCAGTGGCTATGAGTCACTTGGCGTGGCTTCGTGTTTCTGAGCTTGATGTTAATCATCAAGATCAGTTGGCCAATGTGCCCTGCCTGGGGGATGAGCTCTTTGGTCCATCTATGGACATGACCACTCAGAAGTTTTCTGCCCATGAGACCTGTTGGGACACATTGGTCAAACTGAAAAAGAAGCCTCCACTTCCTAGAGCTTTCCGGCCTGCTTCTTCATATCAATGCAGGTATATTGCTAAACCTGCTCCTTCTCAGCCTAGGAAACAGAAGCAACAACCACGTCAACAGCCTAAACAGCAGCAGGCTCAGCAAAAAACCTACACAGCCTTTTTGACGTGCTCCTCAGGTGCATAGCCACCGTTCCTATTCTCCAACTTCTTCCACAGCCGATCGGAGGATGACTTCAACATTACATCAGTCATTGGGAGCTCATCACCACAGATCTCTGGGTTCTAGACATCATTCGACAGGAGTATGCTCTCCATTTTCATACCCTTCCTCTGGATCATCTTCCAAGAGAGTCTATTTCGGATCCTACACAGTCCTCTCTTCTTCAGGAGATTCAATCCCTCTTCCTCCTAAATGCCATCAAGGAAGTTCCTCTCTCTCAACAACATCAGGACTTCTACTCCCATTACTTCTTGATTCCCAAAAAGAAGGGAGATCTGCGACCCATTCTGGATCTCAGAGATCTCAACAAATTTCTCATCAAGGAGAAATTACGAATGCTCTCCCTTGCCCTGCTTTATCCTCTGCTGGATCAGGACAACTGGCTATGCTCTCTGGATCTCAAAGAAGCCTATACTCGTATTCCAATTCATCAAGCTTCCCGAAAATACCTCCACTTCCAAGTGAATCAGTGTCACTATCAGTACAAAGTCCTTCCGTTTGGACTGGCATCTTCTCCCAGACTCTTCACGAAGTGCCTGATTGTGATGGCTGCATCTCTCCAATCCCAAAGTCTTCAAGTCTTTCCTTACCTGGATGACTGGTTGATCAAAGCTCCTATAAATCAGGGAGTGGCTTTGGCAACATCTCAGACTATTGCCTTTCTTCAAGCTTTGGGATTCAAAGTCAATTTCCCCAAATCCAATCTCATTCCGTCTCAACGCCTTCAGTTCATTGGGACTATACTAGATATGATTCTCATGAGAGCATTTCTCCCTCCAGATCGGCTCCATGCTCTCTTCAGCCTCTGTCAACAGATGTTCTCTGTTCAGACCATCTCCACGAGACGCATGATGGTTTTCCTCAGCCATATGGCTTGCATGGTGCACGTGACTCCACTAGCAAGGCTACATTTTCGCACTTCTCAGTGGACCCTTACTTCCCAATGGTCTCAAGCGACAGATTGGCTATCACAGCATATCTCTGTCACATCATCTCTTCTGCAGTCGCTTCAATGGTGGATGACCTCCTCCAATCTATCCAGAGGTCTTCTTTTCCACTTGCCTCCTCATCTCAAGGTGATCATGACGGATGCTTGGGGAGCTCATATTGAACGGCTTTCAAACCCAGGGTCATTGGTCCACCAGAGAACGAAAGTTTTGCATCAATTTACTAGAGCTCAGAGCGATGTATTATGCCCTCAAGGCTTTTCAACATCTTCTGTGCCCTCAAGTCCTCCTCCTTCGCACAGACAACCAAGTAGCAATGTACATAAACAATGTACATAAACAAGCAAGGAGGTACGGGCTCTCTCCTCCTATGCCAGGAAGCACAGAAAATCTGGCTTTGGGCGACAGCTCACAATCTTTTCTTAAAGGTTGTCTACATTCAAGGGGAGAAGAATTCCCTAGCAAACAACCTCAGCAGAATTTTCAACCTCACAAATGGACTCTCAACTCTGCAGCTCTTCATCCAATCTTTGCTCAATGAGGCACTCCACAAGTGGACTTATTTGCAGCTTCCCACAATCACAAGCTGCCCCAATTCTGCTCCAGACTATACTCTCCTCACCGTCTGGAAGCAGATGCCTTTCTTCTGGACTGGACGAACATGTATCTCTAAACATTTCCGCCCACTCCTCTCATACTAAAGACTCCTTAGATCTACTCCTATTAAGGAAATCTGTAAAGCTGCCACCTGGTCCTCAGTTCATACCTTCACTTCGCATTATTGTCTGGAGTCTTTCTCCAGACGGGATTGGCACTTCGGCCAGTCAGTATTTCAAAATTTATTTTCTTGAAGGCCAACACTCCCACCATCCCATTCTTGTTAACTTGGAGGTCACCCATGTGTGAAAATATGCTGCCTGCTTGTCCTGGGATAAAGCACAGTTACTTACCTTAACAGGTGTTATCTAGGACAGCAGGCAGATATTCTCACAACCCTCCCACTTCCCCTGGTTGGCTTCTTAGCTGGCTTATCTTAACTGAGGGACTATGCGCCTACATTGGGTGGGAAGGCACTCACGCATGCATGGTGCGGGTTGATCACGAACTTTCTAAAACTTAAAGTTGCGATTCACTTTTCAAGTGTCCGTACCGGGGCTCCGTCGATGACGTCACCCATGTGTGAGAATATCTGCCTGCTGTCCCTGGATAACACCTATTATGGTAAGTAACTGTGATTTTTGGGCAGGACGTCCATTTTCAAAGCTGCCAATCGTCTCTTTTATTTTTGAAAATGACCTAGGTATAAGTTTTGGTCCTTAGGATGTCTACCTTTTTTGGCCATTTTCAAAAATAAAAACATCCACGTGAAAAATGCACAAAAGCAAGTTTTCTAGACATACCCAACTACCTTGTCTGGTTGCAGCAGAGAAATCCCCATCAGCTGAGCTGGTTTCGGGGATTCCTGCTAGCTCAGCTGAAGGGGATTACCCCTGCCAGGATCAAGCTGGAGCCCTAAACCCCTTCCCCGTCTTCCCCAACATCCCCCCACATCCCCCCAACATTCCAGGAGCCTCCCCATCACCCAATGCAAAATCATCAGGAGGGACGTCATTCTCTGAACTTGCTGAGAATGACAGGCCTTCCAATGCATCTGTAGGCAGTGGATCTAAGTACAAGGTGAGGCTAACATGTTATATACAGAGGGAACCAGGAGGGACAGACTTGGTTTATTCACAACTGAATTAGCTTGTTTGTATAAACTTATCTAATGGTTTATAAGCACTATAGAGATAGATTTAACATGCGTTTAATGCTTTATAAAATTATCTTACATGCAGATAGTGGCTATTAAAATATGCAGGGGAATGCAAATATAAAACATAGATCTACTTTTATGTGGCTCGCATGTAAGTAGGAGTAAATTTTCAGCAAATATGTGTACATTACAAAACATGTGCATACATATTACTGGGTAGCTTAGTAGTTAGAGAATTGATTTGCTAACAAGGGAAGCCAGGGTTCAAATCCCACTTCTCCCACTGACACTCTTTACCACACACACACACACTCATACACTCACACACACACACACACACACACACACACACTCATTCATCTGAATATGTAACTCATCTTGGGCTCAGAGTTGGAAAAGTCTAGTAATTAAATCAAAATTCTAAATATTCATCAGAGCAGATGTGAATTTGCCTGCTAATGGAGGATAATTCAAGGAGCCTGTTCTATAAAAGCCTGTTCAATGCCAACTCCAGACTCCGTCCCTTCTTTCTTGCAGCACTGTATGCCTGGAACAGGCTGCCTGAATCAATATGATATGCTCCATCCCTTGCAGTATTCAAATCCAAGCTAAAAGCCTACTTTTTTGAAACTGCTTTCAACTCTTAACTCCCACTCACTGCTGTTGGATACCTATGCCCACTATATTATTTCTTCTACCATAATCTCCCCAACCCTGAGATGTCCTGTCTATCTAAATTAGATTGTAAGCTCTTCTGAGCAGGGACTGGCTATTCTATGTTAAAAATAGTAGTAGTAGTAAAAAGGAATGAATATTAACATAAATATTCTCAAATGAGCAGAGGATATTTCAATAAATGATATTCTGTTTTCATCTACTCAGGAGTTAGCTGATCAATCTATTCCCGCAAACCGGGTTTTGCAGAAGTGTAATGCTTACAGCTTTCAGCACCTCCCACATTGCCAGTGGAGTGGAGTGCCCCCTTCAGTTTTTCCTTCTGTAAACAAACTGTGCAGAGTTGTTTCTGGTCTGCTGTACTTAGTTTGTATATTGTATATTGTGCAAAACTATATTTTGGGCCCTGCTCTTTTGGGCTTCCACTTGAATTGGTGTTGGCCTCTTTTGGGCTACAGTGCTATGTATCTTTATTCATAATACCCAAAATTTTGTTCTTTAATATCATCCTCCCAGCTCACTTAGCCCAGTTATTACAGTGATAGTCCTCAGCCTGTACACTACATTTCTTTCCAGAACCTCAGATTCATGTATTCCTCTTCTGACTAGTACTACCAGGTACCATTGCACAATAACTGGGACATTCTCTCCTCATTCCCTAGGTATTCCTACTCACCGCAGTCTTTGGAGAGCTTTGATTAAATTGTAATATCTTAACAAAAATAGTATGTGATATCTAAATTTAAAAGAGATTTTGTTTTCTGGGCTTCAGGAAATGCACGTTTTGAGTGAAATGTTTGAAATTATTTAAATGTTGTGGTGACTTTATAAACTTGCAATAAGGTTATCATATGGTAACTGCCAAAGTTACCACACAGTAACTTCAAAGCTTGAATGATATTGAGGGCATTCCCAGCATTTTCTTTACAGATACCAAAGATAATATGCTTTATTTGGTGCCTAAAAAATCAGCACCAAAAAAGTGCTATTCTGTAAACTGCATTTAAAGGCAGGCATGGTTTATGGAATAGCACTTATGTCCAGCAACCATGACTAAATTTATTGTATAATTATGTGTGTAATATAAAGGGACACTCTAGATCAGTGGTCTCAAACTCAAACCCTTTGCAGGACCACATTTTGAATTTGTCAGTACTTGGAGGGCCTCAGAAAAAAATAGTTAATGTCGTATTAAAGAAATAACAATTTTGCATGAGGTAAAACTCTTTATAGTTTATAAATCTTTCCTTTTGGTTAAGTCTTAATAATAATATTGTAATTTATAGCTAAAGAGACATAGGATCAAGAAACTGTTTTATTTTACTGTTATGATTATGATAAACATACCGAGGGCCTCAAAATAGTACCTAGCAGGCCGCATGTGGCCCCCGGGCCGTGAGTTTGAGACCACTGCTCTAGATCTACCCATGACCCACCCCTCAACTACTCATGTATAAAATTTAAGTGCTGATGCCACACCTAAATTTATGCACATAACTCTTAATTGATTCTAATTAATGTCTAATTTCTTTTTAAAATGGCAATTATTGGTGCTAAATAGCTGCTTGTTCAATTAAATTATGTGTGCAATTTGGATATGTGACCAAAATTGTGCATGCAAGTTTTGGCACTTTTTATAGAATTAAAGGGTTACTGTGCATTAATGGAAATGTGATGTAGCTGTATTTACTGAGATAGTGATACCTGCCATAGTTAACATGCAGTAAGTACCTTTATTACATTACATTAGTGATTTCTATTCCGCCATTCCTTATTAACTGAAAGCCATAGCCCCAGTCTTTTTTTTTTAAAATTTTCTCTTTATTGATTCTCAAATTTACGTCACCAACAAAAGTTTGGAGATTTAACAGAAATTACAGAAATACGAGGGTTATTTCATAAATATGCACACTATTTTTTTTCAGTTTACATGTTTTGTTTTGTTTTTTTCAAGTATTTTTTTACAGTCCTTCAATATAGTCTTCTTGCTTTGCAATGATCGAGTCCCAACGTCCGGGAAGCTTCATTATTCCATCCATCCAAGACACCATTTTTGTTCAGTTGCTGAATGGTTTGGGTAATGGCAGAAGAAAACTCTTCCAAAGATGCAAAAGGATGTCCACGCATAGGTTGTTTCAACTTTGGATAAAGGTCAAAGTTTGGTGGACTTATGTCTGGACTGTTGGGAGCATGAGGTAACACCTCCCAGCCATATTCGCATAGTTTTTCAATGACGACATTCCCTATGTGCGGGTGAGCGTTGTCTTGAAGAATGAGTGGCTCAGCCAAGAGCAACTGAAGTCAAGTTTTGTGTAATTTTCTGCGCATTCTTTGCAAAAAATTATGATAATACACTGCTGGGATACTTCTTCCACATGGAGCTTTGTCTGAGATGATGATGCCTTCATGATCATAAGCAAAAATCATCATTTGTTTGACTTTTGATTGAGCTTGTCGAAATTTTTTGGTCGTGGGGAAGATGGAGCTCTCCACTCGTTGGACTCTGATTTCAGCTCTGGCTCAAAGTCTCTGACCCACGTTACATCAATAGCAACAATGTGATTCAAGAAAGCCTGACCTTCAATGTTGAATCTTTGTTTCAGCACGGTTGCATTGTCCAGACATCTCTGCTGCTGTTCAGCAATCAAGAAGTGGGGGACCCATCGCGCAGAAATTTTTCTCTTTTTTAAATCATTTGTCAGAATTAGATATACTGATGTCGGTGGAATCCCTGTGGTTTCAGAAAGTTCCTTGCATGTTGTGCGACGATCTTGTTCAACAGAATCAGCCACGAGTTTCACACATCGTTCATCAGTTGTTGATTTCGGCCTTCCTGGTCTTGTATCATCATCTATGCTCACACGACCACTCTGAAAACGAGTTGCCTACCAAGAAACTATACTAGTGTCCACTGTTTCCTGACCCAAGATTTTGGAAGCAGCTTGCATCTGAAGATCATCTTCTTTTGGAGCAAACTCCAAACTCCTAGAGGTCTGCCCCCCTTGCTCGTCAGGAATATCATCCTGCCTGGATTCTGCTGTCGAATGCTGACCCTCTGGCAAACTTTCACCCAGACAGGGAGGAGCTGTTCGTTCTACGGGGCTCAAAGACGCCTCATTCAAATTGCAGCCCAAGACAAAAGTTCCGGGAATAACTGAGGGAGAGAAAGTCACTGGTCCCACTGGACCTTGGAAAGAGTCGAGAGTCGTCTGTCTCATCCCCGGATTGGAAGGTGCCACCGGGGGAGGCTTCCACATTTTTCCTCTCCTCTTCCCCATCTTTCACTGACAGGCAAATAAGGTATGACTGGTGAACTCTTCAAAACCACCAAGCCCGTGTGCAGCTTTTCAGTGCGCACTGCAGTCTGTGCTAAGATGTTAACACGGGAATTAGCCTGCACTGTCAAGTTGTCACAATGTTAGTGTGTGCCATTCTCATGTTAGCTGCTTAGAACAGCTTAGTAAATAGCCTTTTTGATGAACTGTTTAGTCACAGATCTCTGGGTGATGAAAATATACATAATTCCAGACATTTGAAGCCTGTTGAAGCTAGATCCATGTACACATGATGGTGGGAAATTGAGGATCCTAAATGTTATGCATGCTTTTTTAAAAAGTTTAAATTAGTACAACCAAGATCCTAAAGATCTGATGAAAGCACCTAATTAAATAGATGGCATAAAATCACTGGGCCCAATTTTCTGCTGGCAGCATTCAGCGTTTTGCTGACTGCCACCAGTGTTAAACTGGAAATTCAGTACCTGGCCATATCCAGGCTTTGTCAACTGAATTTCTGGTTTGTGAGAACTGTTGAAATGCAGCGTTCAGCACTTAACTGACTATGGGTCACCACTAGTGCTGCCCGATTCACGATTCAAATTGATTCACCGATTCGAATCAGGTGAATCGATTCAAATCGATTCAGTTTTTTAAAAAAAATCGGCCTCCTGATTCAATGGCCGACCCTTCTCCCGTGCCTTCCTAAAGCAGGAGCTGCAGCGCTGCCTCTTGCTGGCCATCCGCTGCTGATCCTGCTTGAGGGGGGAGGGTTGGTCAGAAAGGCCTCCCCCAGCTTCCCCGCTCTTGCCTCCCCCAGCTTCCCCGCTCTTACCTCCTATAGGCTAATAGGGCAGCTTGCAGGCTCACTGGTGTTATAGCGATACCTGCAGCTGCCCGTGGTCCTCAGCGGCACATTCTTTCTGCCGCGATCCTGCCCCTGCTCTGACATCAGGGGCAGGATTGCAGCAGAGAGAACGTGCCGCTGAGGACCACGGGCAGCTGCAGGGATCGCATAACACAGGGCGGAGCGCAGGCGGGGAGCAGTCAGATTCGAAGACGTGCTGAGACTGCAGAGAGTCACCACCGGTAAGTACTGAGCTCTATAGCCGTGCCGCTGCCCTATTATGGGAGCCTGGGCCTTAGGATGGGGTTAACTAGCTGCCTTGAGCCTTATAGGTGCGTTATTGCCTTACTGTCTCCACAGTCTCCTGGAAGAGGTGTTGGAGACAGAGACTGTGTCTGAATTCAAAAGGGCCTGGGATAGGCACGTGGGATCTCTCGAAGAGAGAAAGAGATAATGGTTACTGCGGATGGGGAGACTGGTTGGGCCATTTGGCCATTATCTGCCATCACGTTTCTATGTTTCTAAGACTTCTGAGGAAATTTTTAAAAAGTTATGGGATAGGAGGTAATGTTCTATTATGGATTAAGATCTGTTTAAAAGATACGTAGCAAACAGACAGTAGGGTTAAATGGTCAGTTAGGGTGCTGGTCTTTGACCGGAGGGCCGCCGCGTGAGCAGACTGCTGGGCATGATGGACCACTGGTCTGACCCAGAAGCAGCAATTCTTATCTTTCTTATCTTACCAGCGAGCCTGAAGACTGCCCTATTAGCATTAAGGAGGTAAAAGCAGGGAAGGTGCAGGCTGCGGGAAGAGCAGGCATTCATTCGCGGTGGGGGGGGAGCAGGTCTTTGCAGTGGGAGCAGGAGAAAATGTGCCTTCATGGTGGGGGGGGAGCAGGCGTTCATTCGTGACGGGGAGAGCAGGCCTTCGCGGCGGGGAGGAGGAGAAAATGTGCCTTCGCGGCAGGGGGGGGATTAGCCCTTCGTGGAGGGAGCAGGCCTTCGCGCGGGGAGGAAGAAAGGAAGTGCCTTCCTGGGGGGAACAGGCCTTCCCTTCCTGGGGGGAACAGGCCTTCGTGGGGGGAACAGGTCTTCATGGTGGGGAGCAGGCCTTCAAGGCAGGGAGGCAGGCCTGTGCAGAGGGAAGAGGAGGAAGGAGTAAGAGAGGGGAGGGGAGATGCCAAACCTGGGGTGAAGTGAAGGGAAGAGAGAGACCAAACCAAAAAGAAGGAGAGGAAAGCAGAGGAGAGGTGCTGGACTAATGGGAAGAGAGGGAGAGAGAAAAGCAAGACCACAAGGGGAAGGGTACAAGAGGGACAGATACTGCTCCAAAGTAGGTGGGCAGGGTGCAGGATGGCAGGAACGATAGTAGGAGAAAGCCTGTACCTGGGGAAGGGGATACAAGAGGTAAGGAAGAGAGAAAGAAGCTGGATATGGGGAGAGATAAGATGCTGGGCTTGGAGGGAGCATAGGAACGGGGACAGTACTGGAGAGGAGAATAGGGACAGGGACACAGAAGAGAGATGCTGGATGAAAGGGTAGTTGAGAAAAGGAGAGATGGTGGATCTGTGGATGGTGGGGGTCCATTGCTGCAGCTGCGGGGGGATGGAAATGAAAAAAAGGAAAGATGCCAGATCTCTGGGGGAGGAAAGGGAAACAGAAGGGAGAACAGAGATGGAAGATGGATGGTTAGCACGGAGAAAGAAGGAGAGCCTGATCAGAAGACAACCATTTGAAAAATGACCAGACAACAAAAGGTAGGAAAAATAATTTTATTTTCTGTTTTGTAATTACAATATGTCATATTTGAAATGTGTATCTTTCCAGAGCTGGTGTTGTACTGCAAATGTGAGCTAGGATTTAATAGAGAGAGGAAAAGTATTTTTTGTTTGTTTATTTTGTTTACACCATAGTGCAAGCGTGGTTAGGAGAAGGCAAAGGGGGTGAAGAGGCTATAAAATAAAACCACCATGATGTTTAAAAAAAAACCACCCAATTGGGCAGGAAAATTGAATCGAATCGAAAAATCGATTCAATAGGCTGAATCGAATCGAAATGAAATTTTTTTTTCCTGAATCTGGAAGCATTAGTCACCACATAAAGGCCCTCTTTTACTAAGCCATGGTAGAGGTTTCTACTATGAACCAGGGTGCTAAATGTTCCAATGCTGTTCTGACGCTACTCTGCCGGTCATAAAAATTCACAGAAATGAGCATTAGAGTATTTAGCGCTCTGAGCCACGGTTGAAACCTCTACCACTGCTTAGTAAAAGGGAGAGAAAGATAGGACTGACTATTATGCAGTCCTACTTATACTACGATCTTAGCCAGTTAAATGCTGAATATTGGCACTTAACCAGCCAAGTGCTGAATCCATCCCCAGAACACCCCCAAAATAGCCAGTTTAGTGCTGTTGAAAATTAATGGTTATCATCAAATAGGTGATGTAACTGACCAGAAGCCATTTCTGACTGGTTAAATTGCTTTGAATATCGATCCAACTGAAATCACATTTTACAGAAATTTTCAAATTTCTATTTTCCTTACCACAATTTCCCTTTCAGAACTGAGCAGTTTTACAAGTAGCTTAGAGCATCTCAGAAGAACATAAATCTGAAATAATTTCAACATTAAAAGAGCTATCAAGTTGCTTGATTTAAATGGCTGCAAAGACCAAAATATCTTGAAATGAATTCCAACATTTAAGCATACCTTCAATAAGTTATGAGATGAAAATTAGATCTTGGGGTTGCTCCATAATTTAAGAGATGAATTTGTCATTGTAACTTGAATTTTATGGTTAAGTCAGTGGTAAAAATGTAAAATTGAGAGTTAAAGTACATGCAGGTCTTTCTTTTGGATACAAGAATTTTCTCTTTATAGTTTAGAAATATTATATTTGTAGGGCCCAGTATTCAAAGGATTTATGCTCCTAACTTTGAGCAATGCTCATAAAATTGACCGCTTTGAAAATTTACTAAGGTTGAGTACATAAATCTTTATTCAAAAAGCCCAATATTCAGCCTTCAGCGATCAGTGTTTTGCTGACCATCACTGGCATTAAACCCAGAAATTCAGTGTCAGGCCATATCTGGGCACTGGAATTGAATTTTCTGGTTTCTGGAAACAGCCAACACATAGCTGGTTAAGTGCAATATTCAGCACTTAACTGGCCATGGATTACCACATAAAGATAGAACTGACTTTTATGCAGTCTTGTGTATGTGGTTAATCTGGCTGGTTAAGTGTTGAATATTGGCATTTAACTGGTCGAGTGGGTGGCTCTACCCCCTGGAATGCCCCCAAAACATCTAGTTTTCAGTTAGGCATTAACCAGTTATTTTCAGTGGCACTAGACATATTAAACATAGCGAGGGAGGTGCGGGGGAGGGGGTGGACTTCCCCAGGTGCTGTCTTGATAAGGCACCTTGCCTCATCTTTGCCTATTTATCTCTTCAAAATCTTCAATGGTAGCATCGCTCACGCTGGCCTCAGTTCTCCTTCTGATGTCACTTCCTGAACCCTCTAGGAAATGCTGCTCACTGTGCCAAAAATTTTGAAGAAGTACAGGGGGATGTGCGACAGGAAAGAGGAATGCGGGGGGGGGGGTCACACAAAACAAGGAAGAGTGTGGGGAGTGCACAGCAGAGCGATGCCGGGCGCCTCCTTTCCTTGCTATGCTGCTGCCTGTATGGTCCATCTAGTCTGCCCAACAGGATAAACTCATGTACTTGGTTTGTCCTTGCCATTTTCAGGGCACAGACTGCCTGACGCTGGCCTATTTGTTCAACTGTGATCAGGGTTCAGATCGTAGAAGTCTGCTGAGCAGTGGCCCATTTGTTCAGCCACAATCAGTCACAGGCCATAGAAGTCTGCCCAGCACTGGATTTGCTTCTGAATTACTCATGTTGCTATCTAATCACTAAACTTGTTTGGTTCCATGCCTTCCATACAGGATTCCTTTCATTTATCCTATTCATTTTTTAATTCTATTACTATTGTCATCTCCACCACCTCCCGTGGGAGGGCATTCCAAGCATCTATCACTCCTTCCATGGGTTCCTTCAGTATCCTGGGATGTATATACCATGATATACCAGGTGATTTATTACTCTTTAACTTATCAATTTGGCTTAGTACATCTTCCATGTTCACCAAGATTTCTTTCAGTTCCTCCACATCATCACCCTTGAAAACCATTTCTGGTTCAGGTAGATGTCTTACATCTTCTTTCACGAAGACCGAAGCACAGAATTCATTCAGTCTCTTCACTATGGCCTCATCCTCCCTCAGCGCCCCTTTTGCTTCTTAATCATCCAACTGTTCCATGGATTTCCTCACAGGTTTTCTGCTCCTGATGTACCTAAAAAAATTACCTTGAGTTTTTGCTTCTTTAGCAATTTTCTCATCATATTCTTTTCTAACTTTCTTTATCAATGCTTTGCATCTAATTTGCCAGTGCTTATGTCTCTTATTTTCTTCATTTGGATTCTTTTTCTATTCTTTAAAGGATGTTTTTTTGGTTCTAATAGCCTCTTTCACTTCACCTTTTAACCATGCTGACTCTCATGTCCTCGTTTTTCCACCTTTGTTAACATGTGGAATACATCTGGTCTGGGCTTCCACACCTGTTTTAGAGTCCTAACCTTTGCCACCAATTTGTTTAGCTTCTTTTTAACCATTTCCTTATTTTAGCTACCTGTTGTGCCATTTCAGCTACCTGCTTTCACTTACAATGTGGCGATATGATTAGTCCTAACTTTTACCACCTACTGTGCATTTTTAACCATCTTCTGGTTTATTTTGATGTATTTTTCCTTCTACTTATGTTTTCATAGTGTGTTGAACCATTGAGCTATTTATTGCTATATTTCATATGTTTCATTCACTCTACACACAGGGAAGGTGTTGTAACAAAAGTCAATCAAAATATGTATATAAAGTCAAAACAAGACCTGACTATACTGTAAACCAGTGCAGAGAGAGTGAAAATTACTTATAAAGTATGCTCAGAGAAGTGAAACTCTGAAGAGGGGGTGAAAACCCTCTCTTAGGGTAAGAGTTTACCATCCAGTCATTGCATAAATAGTTCAAATAATCACTCTCTGAGAACTAGTGAAAAAATCAAAAAAATTTTATCTTGATACTATTTAAATGCAGTCCAAATTCAAAGATTCTAATATATGATAAATCTCACTGGATTGTTGGTGCACTTATCTTGTAGAGATAAACTTATTTTGGGGGTCTCAACGTGGCCCCGTTTCATGGTCTGCTTCAGGAGACCCAAAAGACAATCTTTAAAGCACACTGTAAGCTGTAATACATTTCAATGAGATGATCGTTTGCAGGATCAATGAGATGATCGATTGCAGGAGGTATTCAAAATGTTCCAAAACCCTTACCCTAAGAGAGGGTTTTCACCCCCTCTTCAGAGTTTCACTTCTCTGAGCATACTTTATAAGTAATTTTCACTCTCTCCGCACTGGTTTACAGTATAGTCAGGTCTTGTTTTGACTTTATATTTCATATGTTTGGCAATTTTATGTTGTTGCTTTTATTTTGGTACAATTTTAATTTATTTTAAAACACTTGTAGCCATTTGATATTTTATATTTAGCTTATCATTCCACTTTAAGGTATGCAGTGTGCCCATCTAGCTTGCCCTTTGCAATATTGTTCAGTGTTGATTTTCCTTCATTCATTCACATATATTACATGTTTGATAACACTGCACAACAATTTTTTGGTTAAGTCTTGATTCCTGAAAAGTTTTTGGTGATTATGACAGGTACCAACTTGGTATGCTCAAATATGGTTTTGGTTTTACTGCATCACGTAAGAACTATGAGAAATAGACATTTTTATGTTTACTGACAATAAAATATATAGTCAAGTTTACGTTTCGCACAAGCGACTAAATGAAACAGAATTAAAAGTGTTTTGCTCCCGAGTTTCTTTTATATTCAGTGTCTGGTGCATCACGTTGTAGCATCCAACAATAGTCGGCAAGCATTGACGGATTCCAATTGCCCTGGTATCGTTTCTTCATCGTAGCTATGTCTTGATGAAACCTTTCACCGTGCTCGTCACTCACAGCACCGAGATTTGCGGGGAAGAAGTCCAAGTGTGAATGGAGGAAATGAATCTTGAGTGACATATTGCACTTCATTCTCTTGTATGCTTTGAGAAGTTTGTCTACCAACTGAATGTAGTTTGGGGCTCTGTAATTGCCCAGAAAATTGTCAACAACGTCTTTCAAGGCTTTCCAGCCAATTTTTTCCGGCCCAACTAACAGATCTTCAAATCGCTTGTCACTCATAACATGTCTGATCTGGGGGCCAACAAAAATACCCTCTTTGATCTTGGCATCAGTTATTCTTGGGAACATCTGTCTTAAATAACGAAAACCTTCCCCTTCCTTGTTCATTGCTTTCACAAAATTCTTCATGAGTCCCAGTTTAATGTGAAGAGGAGGCAAAAATATCTTTGTCGGGTCAACAAGCGATTCATGTGCTACATTTTTCTGTCCTGGAACTAACTTTTTACGGAGTGGCCAGTTCTTTCTAGAATAGTGCGACTCTCTGTCTCGGCTGTCCCATTCGCAGATGAAACAGCAGTACTTTGTATAGCCAAGCTGCAGTCCTAGTAACAGAGCAACGACTTTGAGGTCTCCACAGATATTCCAGTTATACCTGGTATACTGGACATACTTTAGTAACATTTCCATATTCTCATATGTTTCTTTCATATGTGCTGCATAGCCAACAGGTACTGAAGGATAAACGTTGCCATTGTGCAACAGAACAGCTTTCAGGCTTAACATTGACGAATCAATGAAAAGACGCCACTCTTCCGGGTTGTGATCACAACCAAAGACCGAGAACAATCCTTCAATGTCACAACAGAAACAGAGACTGTCGACTTGTGCAAAAAATTTGGTTATATCATGATGCCGGTCTCGAAACACAGAAATTTTCGTACCTGGTGATAGCAAACACCATTCCTGCAGTCTCGAACCTAGCAGCTCAGCTTTTGCTTTTGACAGACCCAAATCTCTGACCAAATCGTTCAATTCGGACTGTGTTATCAGATGTGGATCGCCTGATGAGGATGGTTCAAAATCCGGGTCAATGTCACTGTTAGAACCCTGCACTGCAGTTTCTTCATCTGGTTCGTCTAAGGTCCAATCCTCTGGTGGTTTCGGAACTGGAAGACTGTCATCATGTGGCATGGGTCTCATTGCTGAAGGCAGATTAGGATATTCAATTGACTTCTTGTTTTTGGCAGAGAAACCAGACACATTAGTCAAACAGAAATAACAGTCCGTCACATGGTCTTTCTGTTCTCGCCATATCATCGGAACAGCAAATGGCATCGTCTTTCGAGTACCTCTGAGCCAGGCTCTCAGACTAACAGCACATGTCGCACAGCAAATGTGAGGCGCCCATTGCTTGTCTTGATCACCTATTTTGCAGCCAAAATACAGATGATAGGCTTTCTTTACAAGGGCAGTCATCGAACGTCTCTGAGGCGTAAGTGTATATTCCCCACAGATATAGCAGAATGTGTCGCGGCTGTTACGACACCGACGAGACATATTGCCCGACACCAAAACGTCTATAGCATCAAGCTTACTTACTGTTATATTGCTACAGCTACTATACTACTATACTTTACTATACTGATACTATATACACACACGGACTATCTATATTAACCAAATGAGCAGGATCGGTGTATGGAAGCCACCATTATAGCATGGTGAGACAGCGCAAGCTCGTTCAGACCTGCCCAGACATGCCCAGGATGTCATCTTCCATAAAACAGCTTCCAACCTGGCTAGATTTTATGCATGGACATACCCAGGCGGCACAAACCGTTGTTGATAAGACACTTATGGGAGAAAAAATTGTTTGCATCCAAATATAAGAAAAAATCACGACAAAATTGAAGATTTCTCTGAAATGGTACGTGATGGGTAATTTTTGATGTAATATTCATGATCAGCACCCAAAATTCTATAAGAAACACCCAGCAGTGTTCAGGAATCAAAAACTTTGTTGTGCAGTGTAATCTTATGACTCTTCTACATTTCTTCCCATATGTTTTCTTAATTTTAATTTTACTTTCCCTATTGTTTTTATATATTTTTTGTAAAGTATTTCTTATTGTATGACAGGGAATTTAGGCCATTGTTGTGTAGTGCTTGCTCTTACAAGCACTTGAACTCAATCAAAAACTCATCTTTTTCAAGATATTTAGCAAACTAATTTAAATCATCCTTAGGTTATGTTATTTTTAATCTTTTGTTCACCGCATTGAACTTACGGTTATGCGGTTTATAAGTACAATGTTATGTTATGTTATACAGTATGGGACACATAATAAAAAATGTCCAATCTCTTCTGCCATGACATTCCTACCCCCCCCCCCGATACATTGCAGTAGAAGGGATGTCTAGTCCCTCCTGCTAAACCCCCCCCCCCTCCCGAACCGGCACACTCTTCACCTGCAGGAGGAATGCCCAGCTAAGAAAGACTATGAAGAGAAACTTGCAAAAGAAGCAAAAACTCATATCAAAATTTTTTTAGGTACATCAGAAGCAGAAAAACCTGTGAGGGAATCTGTGGGACCGTTAGATGATCAAGGAGTAAAAGTGGCACTCAGGGAGGATAAGGCCATAGCGGAAAGACTGAATGAATTCTTTCCTTCGGTCTTTATGGAAGAAGATGTAAAAGATCTACCTGAACCGGAAATGGTTTTCAAGAGTGATGTTGCGGAAGAACTGAAAGAAATCTCAGTGAATATGAAAGATGTACTGAGCCAAATTGACAAGTTAAAAAGTGATAAATCGCCAGGACCGGATGGTATACAGGGTATTAAAAGAACTCAAAAATGAAATTGCTGACCTGCTGTTAGTGTAACCTGTCACTAAAATCAATGTTACGCCGGGGATTTGGAAAATTACAGACCGGTAAGCCTCACTTCAGTGCCGTGCAAAATGGTAGAAACGATTATAAAAAATAAAATTGTGGAACATGTAGAGAAGCATGATTTAATGAGACTGAGTCAGCATGGGTTCAGCCGAGGGAGATCTTGCCTCACAAATTTGCTTGGCTTCTTTGAAGGTGTGAATAAACATGTGGATAAAGGTGAGACGGTTGATATAGTATATGTAGATTTTCAGAAAGCTTTTAATAAAGTTCCTCACGAGAGGCTCCTGAAAAAATTAAAGTGTCATTGGATAGGTGGCAAAATTCAGTTGTGGATTAGGAGTTGGTTATAGGATAGAAAACAGAGGGTAGGGTTAAATGGTCATTTTTCTCAATGGAGGAGAGTAAACAGTGGAGTGCTGCAGGGGGTCTGTACTGGGTGCTATTTAACTTATTTATAAATGATCTGGAAATTGGAATGATGAGTGAGGTGATTAGATTTGTAGATGACACTAATCTATTCAAAGTTGTTAAAATGCATGTCGATTGTGAAAAATTGCAGGTGGACCTTAGGAAATTGGAAGACTAGGTGTCTGAATAGCAGATGAAATTTAATGTGGACAAATGCAAAGTGAGGCACATTGGGAAGAATAACCTGAATCATAGTTACCGAATGCTAGGGTCCACCTTGGGGATTAGTGCCCAAAAAAAGGATCTGGGTGTCATTGTAGACAATACAATGAAATCTTCCGCCCAATGTGCGGCGGCGGCCAAGAAAGCAAATAGGATGCTAGGAATTATTAAAAAAGGGATTGTTAACAAGACTAAGAATGTTATAATGCCCCGTATCGCTCCATGGTGCAAACTCATCTGGAGTATTGTGTTAAATTCTGGTCTCCTTATCTCAAGAAAGATATAGTGGCGCTAGAAAAGGCTCAAAGAAGAGCGACCAAGATGGTAAAGGGGATAGAACTCCTCTCATATGAGGAAAGACTAAAACTGTTAGGGCTCTTCAGCTTGGAAAAGGGACGGCTAAGGGGAGATTATGATTGAAGTCTACAAAATCCTGAGTGGAGTAGAATGGGTACAAGTGGATCAATATTTCACTCCATCAAAAATTACAAAGACTAGGGGGACACTTGATGAAGTTACAGGGAAATACTTTTAAAACCAATTGGAGGAAAAAAATTTTCACTCAGAGAATAGTTAGAGGATGTGGTAAGACCGGATAGTGTAGCTGGTTTTAAGAAAGGTTTGGACAAGTTCCTGGAGGAAAAGTCCATAGTCTGTTATTGAGAAAGACACAGGGGAAGCCCTGTATCCGTAGCATGGAATATTGCTACACCTTGGGTTTTTGCCATGTATTAGTGACCTGAATTGGCCATCGTGAGAGCAGGCTACTGGGCTTGATGGAACCATTGGTCTGACCCAGTAAGGCTATTCTTATGTTCTTATGTCCCTCCCACTGAACACCCCCCCTCCCGAACCGGCACATTCTTCACCGTCAGGAGGGTTGCCCAGTCCCTCCTGCCGGACACCCCCCCCCCAACAGGAACCCCCCAGACCCTCCTCTAACCATTTTTTGATGAACGGATGGATGGGTCCTCTGGCTGGCAGGCCCGCCTTCAACTGAATGGCAGGCCTACCCCTTCTCGGTGCCTAAAAGGTCTTGTTCTAGGCATTTTGGACATGGATGAATTTTGGGGGGGTAAAAAAGATAGATAACTTAGCAGCAAACACCTGGAAGTATAAGCAGACAATTCTCAAAAAAAATGTTATTTGGGATGTACTTTTCAAGAATGGAGTTTGAATGTTTCCAATTTTGGGCGACTAGCGTTCTAGGCCCAAAATGGACTTAGAAGTATTTTTTTTTATTTTGCCCCTCTATGTATATGGATATTTAAGGTATTTTCATAAAAACATTTCTTAGGTGTTTGATATGTGTGTACGTATATGGATATTTATTTATTTTAAGTGTTTGATATGTATGTATATGTATATTGATTGGTTTTATTTTTATGTTCTTTTGTGTTACATTAGACTCTTGACAAAGGTAGAATTGCTGAAACACTGTCAATATCGAGTCTATGCTGACAAAATTTTGTTTTGGATTGGCCACTGCTGTATGGTTGACATCTTTTCCTCACGACTCTTGTATCTGGCTTATTTTATCATTTATCGTTTTATCGAGGTGCTTGTAGATTATACACAATCTCAAGTTGATGAAGAGATAATTCCATGTGTGTTAAAGCAAACTTTGACATCACAGAAAATTATTAATAAATATAAAAAACACCTTCCACTTTTAAGAACACTTCCATGTTTTGAAAATAAAAAATTTATTTTCATGCAGTCAAGAAACAGAAACTTGAGTGACTGGTTATGCCATACATCCAAAGATTCTTTTGGAACGCAGGATGATATCACAATACAAGGTCATGGTCCATGTAGACATTGTTCCAATTATAGTATTATGGCTACCGTTTCTAGGTTTACCAATCCAATAGATGGAAGAGAATATATCTTAAAACAACTGCAGTTGCGCATTCACCAAGCGGAACTTAATGTTCTGTCAACCTAATCTTAACAGGTCTGCGCGTGCGTCCAATATAAAGCAGCTTACATGGACAATCACATATACCACATGACTGGTGTTACAGTCAGTGGTATCTCTAGATTTTAATATAATATTCTTGCCCGGCATCTTCCATTGGTCCCCCTCAATGGTTTTATTGCACCATTGGCACCTACCACATTTTCCATGGTATCCCCTGTTCATCCGTTTCCTCCCACCAAACTTTTGGAGATTAAATTTTTGACCCATAGTAATCCCCCTATAAAAAGCTATCCTCGGGAATTCCTGCAACGCAGGATGCACCCGAACTATGGGCTCCTTTTACTAAGGTGCGCTAGCGATTTTAGCGCACGCAGGGTATTACTGCGTGTTACACAGCTAGAATTAATGCCAGCTCAATGCTGGAGTTAGCATCTAGCATGCGCGGCAATGTAACATGCGCTATTCCTCATCCAAGAATCGAACTCAAAAAGGAACAAGGGCAAAATTAGTAGATCCATAAACAAATAGTTCCTCGAATCTCGCCATATACAAAGTGACCACAGAGGGAGCCAATGTGGCCCCCATTGCCACTCCCTGTATTTGTTAAAAAAAATCAGTCTGATATTGAAAATAATTACATTGGATCACCCATTTGGCCAATCTCATCAAAAATTCTGTTGGGATGTGTTGTGGAGGGGGTCTCCTCAATTATCTCTAATGCTTGAGCCTGCGGAATCTGAATGTAGAGAGATGTGAAGTCCAGTGTCACCATCCAAAGATTTTGCATATCAATATCAAGCCGTGACAGTTGTCTCAAAAAAGGAGAAGAATCCTTAATGAAAGATCTTATTTTCAAAGCTTCTTCACTTAAAAAATAGTCCAATATCTTAGATAATGACTTCAATATTGAATGTCGAATGTTCACAATTAGCTTTCCCAGCGGCTTGTCCAAAGATTTATGTACCTTTGGAACAAAAGAAATCTGCAGGGTCCTAGGAAATTTTTCAAATAAAAACTGATATTCCTTAAAGGTGAGAATCCCCTCTTTATAATATTTTGTAATCCATTCCAATATCACCTTTGCCAGGTTTTCCGTCGGGTCTTGATCCAATTTACGGTAAGCTTGTTCATCACCAAGTTGGCAGCGAGCTTAAGCATCATAATATTCCTTATTCATCTCGACAGTTGCCCCTCCTTTATCCTCCTTCAGTATTATCAAATCCTCATCCATTATCAACTGTGAAGAAATAGACCTCAGTTAGCTTCCTTGTTCAGAAAAAACTCCTCTCTTTTTACACTGTTCAAAATATCATGCAGGTAGTGTTGGAGGGAGGAGGGAGTGGGGAGTATGAGTTAGTTTTTACATTGCATTACATTAGTGATTTCTATTCCGCCTTTACCTTGCGGTTCAAGGCAGATTACATAAGAATTGTTATGATATTAAGAAGTACATATTGTTAAGAAGTACTTAAGGAATAGTTTCAACATTTTCTAATTTGCTAAGGAGTAGATAGTTTTGCAGGAGGAGTTTGGGATATGTTTGGTTGTGTTATATTGGTTTTATGTATTTTTTGAAGAGTAGGGTTTTCGTTTCTTTTTTGAAGGTGATAGAAATCAGCAGATTGGTGAGTTGTCTGTCCAGTTTCGCTGCTCTGATGGCCAGTAAGTTGTCATACAGTTTCCTTCGTTTGACGTTTTTGATTGGCGGGTGTGTGAATATTGTTTGGGTTCTCCTGTGTCTGGTTGAGGTGGATTGAATTAGTCGATTGTTCCAGTAGGGTGGGCTGTCTCCGTTTATAGCTTTAAATAGTAGACAGTGAAATTTGTATTGGGAGCCAGTGTGAGTCATGGTATGCCTCTGTGATGTGGTCGTATTTTTTCAGCGAATAGATGAGTCTTAGTTTTGTATTGTTTGTAGTTGTTTTATATTGGTTGCAGGGCAGGGAAGATATAGTATGTTGCAGTAGTTTATTAGGCCTAATATTAGTGATTGGACCACGAGTTGGAATTGTTTTCTGTCGAAGAATTTTCGGACTTGTCTTAGGGTTCTCATAGTTGCGAATGATGTTTTAATTATTTTGTTGATTTGTGGTTGCATGGCCTCTGTCTGTCAGCACTCCAAGGAGTTTTAGCATGGGTTGAATGGGGTATGAGATCGAGTTAATTACTAGGTTAGACAAAATTGGGGTTTTGCTGTTCTCTAGGAGGATGATGTTTGTTTTGTCAGGGTTGAGCTTTAGTTTGTGTTCTTCCATCCATGTTGTTACTCTTTCGAGTGTTCTGTGTATTGTACCTACCATGGAGGGTGCTGGTTGGTCGAAGGGGAGGAGTATGGTGATGTCATCAGCATAAATATAGGAGGTAATGCCTAGTTCATCTAGGTAGGAGCTTAGGGAGGCTATGTATAGGTTGAAAAGTGTGGGAGACAGAGGTGATCCTTGGGGCACTCCACATAGGTTGGACCATGGTTCTGATTTTTCTTTGCTTGTTTTGACTCTAAGTTCTGGATTATAGGAATCCTTTAAACCATGTTAGTACTTTGCCTGTAATTCCTATTGAGTCTAGTGTTTGTAAAAGGATGTAATAGTCTACTAGATCAAAGGCTGCGGAGAGGTCTAGTTGTATGATCAGCATTTTCTTGCCTGTGCTGAGGTGTTGTCTCGCGATGTTCATGAGTGTTCCTAGTAGAGTCTCAGTGCTGTAGTTGGTTCTGAAGCCAAACTGTGTGAGGTGGAGTAAGTTGTGGTTTTCTAGGTATAGGTTTAGTGCTTTAGCTACGAGGCCTTCCATTAGCTTGACGTAAAGTGGGATTGAGGCTATGGGTCTGTAGTTGGATGGTTGGTCCGCTGCTCTTTTGGTGTCTTTTAGGATCGGAGTTATGATGATTTCGCTGAGGTCTTGTGGGAACTGGCCATCTGTGAGTAAAGTTTGTATCCATTGTAGGAGCAGAGTGCGAAATAGCGTACTGGAGGTTTTCAGTAGGTATGGGGGACAGTGGTTAAGGTCACAGGCTGCGTGATTGTATTTGTTATATAGTTTGTTGAGGTCTGACCATTGTATAGGTGAGAAGTGGGACCAGGTTCTGTCTGCTGCTATTGATTCTTTCTCTGCGGGGGAAGATGAGATCTCTTCTAGGTGAGTAGGTGTTCCATTAAACATGGCTCTGATATTTGCCATCTTGTTTTTGAAGAATGTGGCTAAAAGGGTGGCTGAGGGGGAGAGTTGTTATTGGTCAGATATGGTGTGGTGTCTGTGAGTTATTTTAGTATCTGGAATAGTTTTTTTGTCTTGGGATCCTTCTATTTGCTTTGTGTAGTATGTCTTTCATTTTTCTTTCAGCTTTTATTTGTAGTTTTGTCATAGTTTTGTACTAGCTTGGAGAATTCAGTATCCATTCCCCGTTGAATAGGAATTTTGCAGTTTTGTAATGTTTATTTGGAATTCAGGAGATAATGAGGGATGAGATGGGTTTATATATGGTACCGTTATGAGCCTCAGAGACATGGGCAAGGTTTTGCATTAAAATGAATCTTGCAATTGGAGTTGCAATGCTTGTTTAGTGATAGATAGTTAGTTCATTATCAACTAAGATTCCATAAATAGCGCTCAAAAATGGGTTCCAGAAAAGATTGGAACTAAACGCAATTCTATAAAAGACATGCACCCTTTATAGAATTGCACTTGGTGCCAATTTCTAATCCTTAAGTTTGGGTGCCAGACTAGGGTAGCCAGATTTTCCTTTTGGAAAATCCGAACCTCCTAGCCCCGCCTCCAGTTGCCCCCAAGCTTGCCTAAGCCCCGCCCCCCACTGCCTCCTCTTGGGCAGGGAGGAAGGCCACACATGCGCGGCCATCACATGATGATGTCATATGCACGATGGCCATGCATGTGTGGACTTCTTCCCTGCCCGACAAGAGGAGGCATTGGGGGTGGGGCTTAGGCGGGCTTGGTGGACAAAGTACCGAGTTTTGAAAAGCCATCCGGACCCCCGGACATGTCCTCAAAAGGAGGACATGTCCGGGGAAATCCTATGCCAGACTTACACCCTATGCCAGATTTACACCTGCTAAAACCTGGTGTAAATATTGGCACCACGCAACTTTTTGGAACACTTCAGCATGCTCATGCCACCCCTTTTTAAGTTGCACATAATGTGATATGGGTGCCTTGCATTATAGAATAGCCTGCAGCCAGAGGCACGCACAAATCCTATTTGATTCTGTCTGGATTGGTGGGGAAGAAGAGTGTGAATGCAATGCAAATGTTAGGAAAATCACGAGTCAAGTCAACAAGGGTTAAGTTCCAATGTGTATTGACTTTCTTCTAAAGCACATATCAAACACAAGGCATGCGGGCCAAATTAGGCCCACCTAGCCATTTTATGTGGCCCACAGTGTCTGTGCCGCAGCACAGGGCCAGCGTTAAGGGGGAGCAAACAGGGCAGCTGCCCTGGGCCCCGAGGCTCTGGGGGGGCCCTAGTGAGTCGGCATGTCCACTCCCTTCTATCCGTGCCAGTCCAACGTCTTCCTCTCCTGGTCTTGCAGACACATCCATTTTTGTTACAGGGGGCTGCCGTCCCCGGCATCGACATTCAACCACTACTTGAGGCCCCTCTCTGTGCTTTCCTTTTGCCATGGTTCATCCAGGTGGAAACAGGAAGTTGCATCTTTGGGGACTGATCGCAGTAAAAGGAAAGCACAGAAAGGGGCTACATGTGGCGGTTGAGAATTGCTGCCTATGCTCGCTGTCCCTGCAACAAAAATGGATTTGTCTGTAAGACTGAAGGTGAGGACGATGTCAGACCAGTGCGCATAGAAAAGGGAGGAAATGCCATGCCAGGAAGCCCTTCTGGACCAGCTTCTTAAGTAGAATGGGGGAGGCTGGGGTGGGAGAGAGGGGAAGGGGAAGAACTTTGGAATCTCTGGAATCAGAAGGAAGATAGAGAAAGATAGTGGGCAACAGTGCAGAGCAGGGATGAAAGGGGAGGAGGGGACAGAAAAATATGTTAGACTGCGAGTAGAGGAGAGAGGTAGCAGACCACGGGAAGGGGGAAAGAAGGAGAGAAGGGAAGAAGGTGAGAGAGATATGCCAGACTGTGGGAAGGAGAAGAGAGTGATACCAGATCAGGGGAAGGGGGATGGAAGGAGAGAGATGTCAGACTACAAGAAGAGGGAGGGAAGGAGGAGAGAGAGATTCCAGACCACAATAGGGGGAAGGAGGGAAAGGAAGGAAGGGATAGAGATGCCAAACTGTGGGAAAGAGAGAAAAAATATACCAGACCATAGGAAAGGGGAAAACATATGTCAGAACACAGGAGGGAAGAGAGAGTGGGGAGATGGTGCACAGGGATGGGAGGAGTGGGGAAGGAAAAAGAGATGAAAGAAATGCTGTTTAGGATTGATGGGAATAGGGGAAAAGGAGGGTGGAGATGGTGCACATGTATGGAGAGGAGGGGAAGAAATGGAAAAATAGATTGAGAAGGAAGCAGAAAAATGGAAGAAAGTTGAATGTTAAAGGTTAATGCCAAAGATGGATGTAGGGCAGAAGGTGAAGGAGAGAAAATCAGCAAATGGATAAGAAGGTCTTGGAAACAGAGTTAAGAGCACAGAGAAAAGGAAGTGCAGCCAGAGACCTCGAAAAGATGATTAAAAATAAAATCACCAGACAACAAAGGTAGGAAAATGATTTTATTTTCAATTCAGTGATTGAAATATGTTAGTTATGAACATTTACATCTGTTGTCTATATTTCGCACTGTTCAGGAAAAAATTCATTTGTTTCTATTTCTCTGGTGTTGTACTGCATGTGCTAAATGTGGTGTATTTAGATTTAGATTTTAGCAAAACCTTTGACAGTGTTCCACACAGACAGCTAATAAATAAACTGAGTGCCCTCGGGATTGGCTCCAAAGTGACAGACTGAGTTAGGAACTGGTTGAGTAGAAGATGACAGAAGGTAGTGATCAATGGAGATCGCTCTGAGGAACGAGAATGTAAGAAGAGCCTTACTGGGTCAGACCAATGGTCCATCTAACCCAGAATCCTTCTACTAAGACTAAGGGGTCCTTTTACTAAGGTGCACTAGCCGATTTAGTGCGCGCTAAATATTATTTCGCGCTAAATCAACTAGCTCGCCTTAGTAAAAGGACCTTATAGTATCTTTTAAAAAATAAGCCCACAAATTAGCCTGTGTTTTAGATTTCGGCCCCTTATGTGATTGAGTTTGACACCCCTGTTCTAAAGAAAAGCATTCCCAAAATGCCTTAGAATGAAGCTTAATTTTTTTCAATTTTTGAAGAGGTCTTTTCCTCATACTATGAGCCAGCTGGCAACCTTAATTCACACAGGTGGGAGCAGCTAATGCTGGCTTTTACATATTTCTAGGAATGCCAGTATGAGTCTACTGCCACCTTGGCTCAGTTCAGAACTCGTTAGCAACATCATCCTCCCCCGTAACCATACAAACCTCCCCATGTTGTGGTTTCACAGCCAGAACAAGGCTTAATAACCTGCCTGGTTTCTTCCTGTTTTTCAATAAGACCTTCATTAGAATTTCTGCATTTTTTTACTTCCTTCGCCACCTGCTGCTGTTATGAAGCACTGCACATATAGTATAATATTTTTAAATGCTTTTAGCAATTTAGTTTATCTTCTCTGTGGAGGCAGGGCGTAAAAAAGGATTTCTTTTCATATTGACATTTTTGGAAATCTCAATATTGCCCTAGTTCCTTCTCCTCTCAGATTTGATAATGATCAAAGTTGTGAAACAAAAGGTTTGTAAGCTACTTTGACATTTATTTGAAAAGTGTCATATAAATGCCAATCAGTCAATAAACAGCAAGATAAATAAGGGTCCAGTATAGCATGTTTCACGGGAATGAGTAAAAAACAATATATTAAAATTACTGCCAGTATTTCTTCTTATAATGGCAGGAAACATTTTTTTTCTTGTGGAGATTCTGCCCTATATGGGTGGATTAAGATACTGTGAAGTATCTTTTTTATCAAGTATCATTCTCTGATTGCAAATATCATAATACTTCTCAGAGGCTGTCCTAGAATGCAGCCAAAAATGTACATCCTCTCATGTCCTATGGCTTTACTAATAAAATAACTCTAATTATTATTTCAGTGCAATAAGTGTGTTATTCTGGACAAGCAGGTTATCTCTCCAAGGCCATGAGCCTCTGCAGAAAGAATCCACTCCAGATATTTTTCTGTAACCCTCTGAGAGCTCTACTGCCGCTACAGCATTTCCTTTTAGCATGTGAGCCAGAAGGAGTGTTTCTGCTCTGCTCTTTTCTTTATTTTATTCGTTATTTTGGGGTTTTCTTTGGTGTTTTGGTGCTTGGAACTTCCCTGTTTGTGAGTCCAGCTCTATCTGCGTGAAGAAAAAGCAAATGGTGGTCTGCAGTTGACAGGCCAATCCCTCATGGTACCTGTTAGCCAGCCTACAGAAGCAGTTTTGGAGCTCGGGGCCATTCCCGGTTAGTGTGGCTCACCTACTGTTTAGCAGGGGTATGAGCATAGATTGTCTTTGAACACAGATTGTCAAGCTTCCATAGGAGGCTCAGCAGTATTTCATAGAGTGTCGGCTGCATTTTTGCCTCTCCCTTTCTGATTGTGTATCCGTCAGTCAGTAGGAGTGGGGGCTCAGTCAGACACTGTGTCTGACTGGCAGTCCAAAGATTCAGCATTGGAGGAGACGTTCTGGATGAGGCAGTGATTTTTCCTTTCCAGCTACTATTCAGAGCTGAGGCAAGCTCCAGCACAGGTCACAGTGAGTAAGGCTGCTACAGCCTGTGAGGTGACTCGGAGGGGGGGGGGGGGTCAGAATTGATGGATTTGACACTCAAGACAGTTTTCCTGGTAGCTGTGACCTCAGCAAGATGAGTCTTGGAATTCCAGGCTCTTTCTTGTAGGGAACCTTTCCTTAAAATATCTGACACTGAAGTCTCATTGCCCACTGTTCCCTCCTTCCTGTCAAAAGTGGATTCAGCGTTTCATGTCATTCAGGAAATCCAATTGCCAGCATTCCAGTCTACAGGTTCTAAGAAACAGGACCAGATTCTGAAGAAGTTGGATGTGAGAAGAGATCTTCTTCAATATCTAGAGGTCACCAATGAGTTTAGGTTCTCTGACCATATTTTTGCGTTGTTTCCATTAAGAAGCCTTTGATCAGAAGTATAACGTCGCGAGCTGAAGCTAGGGCAATCTCTCCAATGAAGATTTGTAGTGCAGCAACTTGGTCCAAGTTTCCAAGTTTATTCTGTGTTTGCTATACCGACCATCATCAAGTATCTGGTCGGTTTACAATACTAAATAGTAATGTAATTTAAAATATATATATAAAAAAAAAAGGTGGGGAGGTCATTTGCTAAAAGGAACACCATAAATGACTGACAATACATAGACAGACTTGGTACTGGGGTTAGGGCTGTGTAAAATACATCGAAGTAAAAAAAATTTTAAAAGGAAGATTAGAAGGGGAGGGAATGAAAAAGGGAAGGGAAGTCGCTTCTTGAAAGTGGTTTTCTTTCATCATTGGTCTTTGGTTTAATTGACTGGAGAAGAAGTCCTATCTCAAATTTGGTAGGCATCCCGGAATAGGAATGTTTTGAGATTGCTATTAAATTTATCAAGAGATTCTTCAAATCGAAGGTCAGATGGGAGTATGTTCCAGAGTGTAGGCGCAATAGCTGAGTATATGGCATTGCTAGTATAATAGAGTTCCTTAATTGGGTGATAGTCAGCAAATTTTGGTTAATAGATCTTATGGCCCATGTGTTATCGTAGGGAATAATATTTATCTAAAAAAGCTAGAGAATGGGTAAGTTTAAGTTTGAAGGTAAGTAAAAGGATCTTGTATGTTGTTCGATGAGATACACGGAGTAGAGGTGTGACGTGGTCATATTTCTTTGCCTTGTATATGAGTTTGATGGCAGTATTTTGGATTAGTTGTAGTCTACGTGTTTCTTTTTGTGTGATACCATAATATAGTGAGTTGCAGTAGTCGATGTGCGAAATGATCAAGGACTGAATCAGAATGTGTATGGAAGAAGGCTCAAGGACGGATGTAATTGAACGAATTAGTCTCAGTTTATAAAAGCATTTTTGAGTTAATGTGCTGATTTGATCGTGCTAATTTAGATCTTGGTCTAGGATGACTCCTAGGATTTTAATTTTAGATTCAATTTGTAAAGGACTAGACTCGATAAATATTGGTCCTTTCAAGTATTCTTTGTTATTGGCTGGGAATAGTATACCTTTAGATTTTGGGATATTTAAAGATAGTTTGTTGTTTCTGAGCCAAGTGCTGATTTCGTCCAGTTTGGAGTTAATTTCCTGTACTTCAGTGATGATTGTGGGGTTGATGGGGTGCAGTAGTTGAATGTCGTCGGTGTAAGCAAAGACGGTAAATCCAATAGATTGGGCTAAGGTCAATAATGGGGCTAAGAAGATGTTAAAAAGTAAAGGAGAGAGGATTGAGCCCTGTGGAACACCATATGTCTGAGTAATTGGAGATGATGATGATCCATTGGCGCTTACTGTAAAGTTCTGGGCAGTAAAGTAGGAGGAGAACCAATGAAATGCTGATCCTGAGATTCTACTATTTCTGAGACGATTTAAGAGGAGATTGTGGTCGATCGTATCGAAAGCTGCTGATAGATCAAGGAAAATCAGAAGTCGATTTGCGCTGTAGTAGTAAATGGTTTACACCAGGGGTGCCCACACTTTTTGGGCTTGTGAGGTACTTTTAAAATGACCAAGTCAACATGATCTACCAACAATAAAAAATTTTTAAAAACACAAAGCACACTGAAAGGCAGAGAAAATGTTAATTATCATTCATATTCCGGGTTGTTTTCAAAGAGGTCAAGGCAGATGACTCTATGCAATGTCACCACAGTAACAACCATACAAAAATAGACAAATATACCCCCTCCCTTTTTACTAAACTGCAATAGCAGTTTTTAGCCCAGGGCGCTGAATGCCCCCCGCTGCTCTCGACGCTCATAGGCTCCCTGTGCTAAAAACCGCTATTGTGGTTTAGTTAAAAGGAGCCATAATGCAAAATATAGATGGCAGATATAAATTCTCAAAACGGACACATTTTGATCACTAAATTGAAAATAAAATCATGTTTCCTACCTTTGTGTCTGGTAATTTCATGAGTCTCTGGTTGCACTTTCTTCTTCTGACTGTGCATCCAATATTTCTTCCCTTCTTTCAGTCTCCTGTATGCTTCCTCTCCTCCAGACCTCATTCTCTCCCCCAACTTTTTCTTTCTGTCTCCCTGCCCCTTCTTTCTTTCTGTCTCCCTGGCCCAGAACTTCCTCTCCGATGTCAGAATTGACGGGGAGTGTAATGCTGGTCAGTCCAATGCTTCTGCAGGGAGAGCTTGGGGCAGCGGTGGGGGACATCGGGGAGAGGAAGGCTGATCGGCCCAGTAGATCGGGACGGCAACACGAGTCTATCACGGAGCCCAGGATGGGCTCCGCGATCGACTCGCGTTGCCTTCCCGATCTACCGGTCGATCGCGATCAATGTATTGGGCATCCCTGGTTTACATAAATGATTTACATGAAAACCTGTTTGGTTTGGATGGAGGGTGTTAGTTTTTTCATAGAAGTCAGAAAGTTGATTGAAGATTATTTTTTCTGTGAGTTTGACAACGAATGGTAGATTAGTAATTGGCCGGTTGTTAGTGCACTGGTCCTCTTGTAAGTTTGGGGTTTTTAGTTTAGGGAATATTAGGGTAGATTTCCATGATTTTGGGACAGTATGGGTGGAGAGTCTTTTGGATGCCATTTCTAGCAGAAAAGGACCGAATATTGAAAAATGTTTTTTAGAGTGCTTGGTGGGATTGTTTTGATAGGGTTGTTAGAGATATTCATATTCTGTATGAGTTTGTATAACTCGTCCAATGTGGGGAGATGGAATTCAGAGAGAGTACTGAATGAGAGTTGGTTTTCTGGGTTTGGGGGGTCAAGCTGTTTGGCAGATTAAATATTTCCTAAATTTATTTGGAGGATTTGGATTTTTTTGTCGGAATGGTCAGCTAATTCAGATGCCGAAGATTTGGTGGAGGGGTAGCTGCAAGGGAGAATTCTGCCTTTGGGTCCTCAGTGCTACTTGCAGGCACAGTCATCTCGCCCTAGATTTCTGGGACTGCTTTTGTACATACCGCTTATCCAGGATGACACACCTATTGCACTGGCAAAAGAGATTAGGTTCTCGCCTTGCTAATATATTTTCCAGTAGATAAGTGTGTCATTCTGGACCCCCACCCTGTCATTCCTTCACCTGCCTACTGTCTCATTCTGATAGTTTTTCTCCAAGTCTGGATTTCAAGCATCCATTTGGGCTATACAGAATAGTATATTTCTAGCGTCTATAGGGGTATTACCTGAGCTCCTCTGATGCTTCTTTTTGGCATATTGCTGTGGTTGGATTGTTCCCAGTTCATGTCTTATTTGTTTGAGCAGAGCAGATTTATTTGTTGGGGATGATTTCCCATTTCCCTACTTCACCTACTATTGATAGAAGCTTGCTTGGGGACTAACCCCACTCTTCTATGAAACTGTAATAGCAGTTTCTAGCATGGGGAGCCACGCTGAATGGCCCGCGCTGCTCCCAATGCTCATAGAGTTCCTATAAGCGTCGGGAGCAGCGCAAGCCATGTAGCACGGCTGTCTGCACTAGAAACTGGTATCGCAGTTTCGTAGAAGAGGGGGTAACTGTAGGTGGCAGTAGTGAAGTAGAAGGATTACAGAAAAAAATCTAGAGTGGATTCCTTTTGCAGATGCTTGCGACCTGCACACCTATCTACTGGAAAAGATATTAACAAGGTAAGAGCCTAATTTCTTTGTACTTTATAGCAAAAAGGTAAACTTAATAATGTCACTTAACTTCACAAAAGGTTACCTCATATATCAAAATACATCAGACCTCAACAACTATACTCAAAAGCAATCTAAGTTCTAAGATTTACAAGCTAGCCTCCTCATTGGTCCAATAGTAGTTTGTTTGTTTGTTATTTATTTCCCTTTACATCTTTATATCAAATTCATTAATTAATTGACTTCTCTTTTAAGAAATTTTTTAAAATATTTTTCAAAATACTCATCTTTATAATCAATGAATAGGGGCTCTGACATGAATTCATATTTTGCCTTGTGCTTGTTCAAGGAGTATCCCCTATTGCAACATTACCGGAATTCAGAATTCATCTTAAAGCCCCTATTCATTCATTAAAAAGATGAGTACCGTATATACTCGAATATAAGTCAATCCAAATATAAGTTGAGACCCCCATTTTTCCCCCAAAAAGGAGGAAAAATGGTTGACTCAAATATAAGACGGGGCTTAATATTCAAGTGCAATGCCCTGCCAGGATCTGCATCCACTGTCCCCTCCCTGCCAAGTTCTGCACCCAGCCCCCTTCCCTCCCTGCCCTGCAAGGCTCTGCACTTAGTCCCATTCCCTACCATGCTCTGAACCAAGCCCCCTTCCCTGCCAGGCTCTGAACACTGTCCCCCCTCCTCCCTGCCAGGCTCTATATCCTGTCCCTCCTCCTTGCCAGGCTCTGCACCCTGTCCTACCTTCTGGGCTTGAGCACAAAATTGATTATTTATTTAATTTTGAGATTTAAAAACTGTTGACTATGTTTCTCTAAACCTGAGCACAGACTTTATTATTATTTATTTAATTATTGGGTATTGACTTTAAGAACTGTATGTCTATAGCACATGTGTCAAAAACAAAGCCCACGGGCCGAATCCAACTTGCCTGGGCCTTTTTATGTGGCCCGCAGCAATGCTCCCGAACTTCCCCTTCTCACAGCCCAGCGTGTCTTCCCTCCAGCGCCGGTCTGATGTCACTGTCATGCTGGAAAGTCTGACGGCCGCTGCAGCAATTTGGCAGTGTTGTCCATGGCTCCCCTTCCTGCATTCTGTCTGCTATGGTCCACCTGGGCGGAAACAGGAAGTTGTGCATCATTGGAGACAGACTGCGGCAGGCGAAAAGCAGGAGGGAGAGCCACGTACCACATTGCTGAATTGTTGAGGCCGGCAGATTTTTTGGCTTAGCGGCAACATTGGACCAGCACTGGAGGGAAATACATGCTGGACTGTGAGGCAAGGGACTGGCGCTGGAGGGAAAGACACGCTGGGCTGTGAGGAGCGAGAGATATGAAGGGAGAGAGGTTGTACCTGGGGTGGTGTGGAGGAAGAGGGAAAAAATACTTGAAGGGAGAACCATTGGGAAGAGAAAGGGAGAAATAGTGGACCTAGGAGGAGAGGGAGGGAGGCAGGCAGACAGGGGGAGTGATGGGATGGGGGTCAGTTGGGAACAGAAAGGGAGAGAAGTTGGATCTGGAGATGGAAGGGAGGGAGAAATGTTAGGCCTGAGGGTGGAAGGGAGAGTTAGATGCAGCATCTCTTTTTTTTCCTTCCATCTCATTGTTCAGCATCAAGGGGGGAGAGAAGAAGAACAACAGAAAAGAGAGGGAGCAAAATGTTGGACCAAGAGGAGAGAGGAGGAGAGACAGAAGGAAATAGGAGGCTGGGAAAGGAATGAGATGGGAAATGGGAGAGCTACAGAACAAAAGAAGATGTAAAATTGATAGGTAGCTGAAAATTTAAATAGAAGGAGAAGGATGAGAAAGAGGGTGAGATTTGAGTGGACAGAGGCAGAAAAGAAAAAAAGGAGAAAAGTTGAAAGGGAAAAATCAATTTGTTGCAGACAGGAACTGGAGCAAGAGAGAAGAGGAGAAAAAAATGGACGGCAGACACTGGAAAGAGAATTAGAAAATAGAAAAATTCAGAAAGAGAAACTGGGACCAAAAGCAAAAGACCAGACAACAAAAGGTTGAAAAAATAATTTTATTTTCTATTTTGTGATTACAATATGTCAAATTTGAAATATGTATCCTGTCAGAGCTGGTGTTAGACAGCAAGCATGAACTAGGACCTAAAAGAGAGAGGAAAAGTCTTTTTTATTTATTTTGTATGTAACACATAGCCTGTGTTGTATCCTTATACTTCTACTTAGATTAACCTCCCTCCTTTGCTGGCGCGAAGCATGGGTTTTGGCGCCACTGGCAGCGGTTATTGATCCGATGCTCATAGAAGTCCTGTGAGCATTAGAGCAGTTGCTGCCAGCGCAGGGGCCCAAGCTGTGTGTTAGTAAAGGAGGAGGTAAGTATCTTAATAAAAAAATTGATCCGCGACTTAGCCTGTGTTTTAGATTCCAGCCTCTTATGTGATTTGAGTTTGACACCCTGGTCTATAGTGTGGTGTAACTCTTCTTTCTTCTAGCCTTCCACCCCCACCCCCCCCCCCAAAAAAAAAAAAACAGGCCTTCCCTCCTTTTCTTTTTCTGCTTAGCTCTGTCATTAGAGGGAATAAACTCATCTGATTAACTTTTGTCTTCAAACTATAGGCAAGGTTTATTTTATTTTACATAGTCAGTCAGACCAGAAAGCAACTTTAAGGTTTAATTTGTATTTGGAGATTATAGCACATGCTAGCTAGATTTATTGGGAATATTTAGAATTTTAAAAAAGGGGGGGGAAGGTAGATTCCAGCAGAATTTGTATCATAGTGTCTCATTTGCTATACCCTCCTATAGGACTCCAACCCTCCCCATACCCTACCTTCCCAGGGTTTGCAACTTATATATAGACAGCCCAATAATCAAGAAATCTCAGTCAATCCCAATTCCAACCAATCAAGATCAATTTCATGCAGTGCAATCATTGTGGTGCTTTAGTTCCAAGGTACACCATCTGGAGGCTCAAGGCTTGGCCCATCTGTCTTCAACATGCTAGTATCGAAAAGGAGCTCTGTAAACTTAAGCAAGAATTACAGGCAATTAAAGCAACTACAATTATACCACAAAAATATACCAATGTACCAAAGAACAAAATCCCCAGGAATAAATAGATCACAGTAGGTTCAGGTAGACTGTGGCATGTAACACCTTCACAATTGTTCCACCTTCACAATTGTTGTCCCTAAAGAATCCCTTTGCTTCATTAGAGCATTGCAATGCTCAAGATAAAAGAACTAGGAGGAGGAACTAGAACCAGTGAAGATAACTTGTAAAGTAAAGCACCCCCAAAGCACATATAAAAAAGCTCAAACCAGGAAAGTATTGCTGCTAGGAGATTCCACCATCAGAGGGATTAACCTTGGAACACAGGACAAGGAACTCAAAATAGTGAAATGCCTTCCAGCACCCTTAGCTACCTGGAATGCCAGACAAATACTGACTGTAGTTAGGGAAAAAGCAAGGAATTTGAACTCTGATATTATTATCCACCTCAGAACAAATGACCTAGACAATAATAACTGACTTGCAGAGCAGAAAGCTTTTCAGGAGCTGGGGGAGGGGATAAAACCTTTTGTAAAGACTATTTCAGAAGTACTGCCTATTTATGGAAAGGGAGAGGAAAGAATACAAAATACTATGTCAAACCCATAGTCAGGGTTTGTCCCAAGTAGGGATAGGATTGTCACCAAGCCCCATTGTAGGAAGGAACCCAGAAAGTGTTGACTACCCTTTGAATAGCAAGGAAGAACATGCTAGAGAATGGCAGGAGAAAGTGGGGCAAAGAAGCTTTGCCCTTGCTGAGGCAAGCCCAAATTCAGCCAGGGGTTTATTACCTAATTGTAGGCATGTGCTTTTAGGCAGAAAACTGCTAGAAGCAGGGGTTTGAAGCCTGCTCAGTATGCTAGCGAGCCTTTTCCTTTTCTCCCACCCTTGCTTAGGGGGCGGGGTTTTAAGTTGCTTAAAGATAGGATCAGGTGTCACTAGCAGGGAGGAGAAGGAGATAGAACAGCAGAGGCTGGAAGGCAGCAGGAGCTCGCTCCAGGAGTGTCTGACCCATACAATTCAGACTGGGTCATGGAAGAAGTAGAGGAAATTCCTCCTGTCTCAGCAGAAGGTTTATCTATAATGCCAGAGCCTATGGAAATTCAGGAGTTTGCCTGAAGTTTACAACATCCCAGAGGAAATGCAGATACACTAAACCACTGTGAGTTTTAGTTTGTCACTTTCTATAATGGTGCCCTGGTTTGACTGCAAAAGAAATTTTGATTTTTGGGTTGCAAGTTACACTCTTACCTGGGATTTTGTAATGCTGAGTTTTCTTCATGTGTACTTTAACCAAAGCATTTTTGGAAATGCCTGTGAAATGTGTATGACATAAACCAATGTATGTATGAGGCAGTCTTGCTTTTCATTTGCTTCAAATCACTGTGCTCCATCCAGCTGAAGCAGCTCCAGGTGGTTACCACGGAGACAGTGGAGATTAAGCCTTGCTGTCTCTCAACAGAGTTAACCCCTAACATTTCCAGAAGCTTACCTTTAGTTCTCTGTTTGAAAGCACCTTATTTCCAAGAGCTATTCTGCTATGTTAATGAGTTGGTTATTTAGCCCAAGGAAAGAACTGTGGCTGAACCATTTTTGCTAAGATTACTGTTTGCCTGGTGCAAATGTTAATTATTGGCAAAGTCTGGCATTTTCTTACCAGCATTATCCCAGCTCTATTCAGGCACTAGCCTGGCACAGGAGTATAAAAAAAAAAAAAAAAACCAGGAATTTAAAATATAGTTTATCTTGTGCTAAGAATTGTTTTTGTATCAGTACTATTTTGAACTATCATTTAAACTATTACTGCACTACTGAGAAACATTGGTCAAGATTTCATCAGGCCGCTTTAGTGAAGAGAATTGAGCTAGCTTGGTCCATTCAGAGACCAAGGACTATTGGAATTATAAACCAGTCTGACCAAAATACAATAACTGAATTGTTTCTTTTTTGTTCATGAAAGTTATGGACTGTTGCTTACATTTGCTATATGCTTGGACAATGAAGTATCTTTGAACCTTTTGAAACAGTTTGGCCAGTGGCCTAAATAAACCTCAGGTTTTTGGGACATTCTGACTTTGTATTTCTTCTTTGAAAAACAAGAACCTAACTACTTTCCTGTACAAGCACTCCTAGGCGGTTGCCTAGTTTCCTTGTTAAGTCCTGAAGGGATCCTCTGGTTATAGATGACATGCCGGTTTGAAGTTTTGCCATGACCTGGAGCCCTACCTGCGGTAGTTAGATACCCAGGTGTGACTATACTGAGAACTTCAATAGGTGACTCAAAACCTGGTGTCATCAAGAAGGCTTTAGGTACATAGGAGGATGGGGCAATACACGGAAAAACAAGAGACTGTATTGTAATGATAGGCTTCACCTTACTAAGGCAGAAAAAAGAATCCTGGCTGAGAAATTCAGGCAATATGTTTCTAGGCATTTAAACTAGAAGGTGGAGGTGGCGTATGTATGGCGATTACTTCCGGTGGCCAGCCCCAGCAAAAGACAAGATTTGATGATAATAAAGATAGCAATGAAAACAATAATATTAATAATTCACTTCCTAGCGATGGAACAGAAAATGAGCTGAAATTTAAAACTATTCAAAAAATGAGATTGTTGAGGAATAGTAGCTGGAAATCAATGACCACAAACGCCCACAGTCTAAGCAACAAAAATCAGGATCTGCAATCCCTGATGTTAGAGGCAGACTTGAATATTGTTGCTATCACAGAAACATGGTTCAGTGATTCCCATGGACGGGACGCCAACATACCGGGCTATAATATTTTTAGGAAGGACAGAGATGGTCAAAAAGGTGAAGTAGCGCTCTATGTAAAGACAGATATCCAAGTGACTGAAATGCAGAGAGCCTGGGGAAAGGAAGAAGCAATATGGATTGTTTTGAAAAGAGAAGATAGAACTTCTATCTACTTGGGTGTTGTCTAGAGACCTCCAACTTAATCGCAGCAAATTAACAAATATATGATTGTGGATATACAAAAGTTGGGAAAGAAAGGGGAAGTGCTGTTGCTGGGTGATTTCAACCTGCTGTATGTGGACTGGAAAGTTACGTCTGCAGAATCGGAAAGAAGTAGGGAAATAATGGATGCCTATCAAGGGACTTTGCTCAGACAAATGCTGATGGAACCCATGAGGGAAAAAGCAATACTGGATCTGGTGCTTACAAATGGAGAAAGTGTCTCTAATGTCCGAGTGGGGACCCACCTGGGAAGTAGCGATCATCATACAGTTTAGTTTGATATAGCAGCCAAAGTGGAGGATGGCCACACAAAACTCAAAGTCCTGGATTTCAAACGTACGGACTTATTTAGCAAGGGAGATTACCTGAAGAAAGAGCTGATTGGAAGGGAAGACATAAGAGAAGTGGAAAAACAGTGGTCCAAGTTGAAGATGCAGTAAAAAGAGTTATTGACCTTTATCTAAAGAAAATAAATGAAAATAAGAGAAAAAGGAAACCGATATGGTTCTCCAAACTAGTGGTGGAAAAGATAAAGGCAAAAGAATTGGCATTCATGAAATATTTAAAAAAACCTCAAGAAGAGGAGTACAGAAAGGAATATCAGATGAAACTGAAAGAAGTCAAGAGAGAGATACATCTGGCGAAAGCGGAAGAGCAAATGGCTATAAATATAAAAAAGGGAGACAAAAATTTTTCATGTATATTAGTGAAAGGAGAAAGACAAAAAATGCAATTACGAGACTGAAAGAAGGTATAAACCACTATGTAGAGAGTGATGAGGACAAAGCAAACATGCTAAACAAATAGTTCTGTTCGATATTCACAGAAGAAAAACATGAAGAAGGACCGCGATTGATCAGCAAAGTTACACCTGAGAATGGAGTGGATACTGCACCATTCACAGAGGAAAGTGTTTAAGAACAACTTGAAAAACTGAAGGTGGACAAAGTTATGGGACCGGACAGGATCCATCCCAGGACATTGAGGGAGCTCCAAGAGGTTCTGGCAGGTCCTCTTAAAGATTTGTTCAATAAATCTTTAGAGACGGGAGAGGTTCCGCGGAACTGGAGAAGAGCAGATGTGGTCCTCTACACAAAAGTGGTTGCAGAGATGAAATGGGAAACTACAGGCCAGTAAGCCTCACTTCAGTTATTGGAAAAATAATGGAAATGTTGCTGATGGAAAAGATAGTGGAATTATTAGAATCTAATGGATTACAAGATCCAAGGCAACATGGGTTTACTAAAGGTAAATCGTGCCAAATGAATCTGATTGAATTCTTAAAAAGCCATGTTTTGGGGGGCGTGGCCGTGCGGAGAGCAGGGAAGACATCTTTTCCTTGAGCTCCGCAGTTCTCCCTCCGATTTGGCCTCCTTGCACTATAATCAGCGCCTATACTCTACCCAAGCACTATCTATTGCTTCTTGGGGGCTTATGGACAAGTTTGTGCTAAAAATCTGTGTGGGAATGGCAACTAAAACGGGTAAAAAAGAGCGCAAGCGCCTGAAATCAGGGCCCGGAGTTGAGGGGAAAATGGCAGGCCCGGCGGATGCGGCGGATTCTGTGAACGAGGCGGTCGTGTCTGCACTGGGATCCCGTCTGGACAAAGTGACTGAAACCTTGGCGACGCTCTCTACAACTGTAGCTGAGTTTAATACTAGAGTTGCTGAGGTTGAGCACAGAGTTAGCTCCGCGAAGGATTCTCTTACTACAGTGCAGGAGGAGCTAAAGCAACTGCGAAGCAAAGTGCTCAGTTGTGAGGAAAAAATGGAAGATCTGGAGAATCGCTCCAGACGGAACAACTTACGTCTGGTGGGAATACCTGAAACTGTGCTGGATGCGGACCTGCTTCCCACGTTGGAAAACTGGCTGGCGACTGAGCTGCTTGTTACCCATGGCTTGGGCCCACTGCGCATCAAACAAGCGCATCAGTTGGGCAGGAAGCAGGAGGGCATGCTCCGGCATCATGTGGTGATCATTCGCATTCTTAATTTTGCCCTAAAAGACCTACTCTTCAAGAACTACCGCCAAAGAAAAGATCTCCAGTTCAGAACCAGCGTGTTCTGCTTTTCCAGGACTACTCTGCACAAGTGGCCTCTCTCCGTCGGGATTTCTCGACTGTCTGCAAACAGCTCAACGAGAAAAAGCTGCACTTCACGCTACAATTTCCAGCTAAACTTCGGATGCTCTACAATGGACAGCCGTTTTTGTTTGAAACTAGTGCCGCGGCTCGAGCACAAGTGCTTCAACGGTTTCCTGATCTGGAACCTAGCACTTGAAGGGCTATGATGGTTTCTTGTGGCTCTTTCACAGCTCGAGTGGGGGGCCCCCGCGGACTGCGGGGTGCCCCTCTGAAGGGACGCATTGGTTTTTATTTCTTACTAATTGCACTTGCTGTAGCCCCCAATTGGGGGCTTGTTTTGTTCTGCTTTGATATTGTTCTTATGGCACTTGCTTTGTTCTGTTTGTGATACTTGCCTAGGTGAGATCAGGCATGTCAGGTTACTTTTCTAATCATGTTTGTTTGTGCACTGTTGCTTCTCTAGCCCTTTTTTCTTTTCTTTTCTTTTCTTATCTTTCTTGGGTGCTTGGTTCCTGTGTGGGAGGCTGAGGGGGGGGGCTTGGGTCATAGTCCCTTCTATGGAGTGGTGGTTTCTGGGGGTTTGGGGGGCTTGGAAGGGGGGAGTTGGGTTTGAGGGGGAGGTCGGGAGGGGAGGGGGGTCTGGATCTGTGTGGTTATTGATGGGATATGGGGGGGTGTTCTTTGGATGCTTAGCTGCTCGGAGGGGGGCTGGGACTCCCGGCAGGAGTTTTCTGATTTTCTGTTTTGTTGGTATCTCTGGTTCTTTACTCTGGATGCCACTTAAACGGGGTGTGCGCTGTGTGACGTGGAATGTGTCTAGTATTAACTCCCTGATTAAAAGGACCAAGATTTTGCAATATTTAGCTCGGCATCAGGCTGAAATTGTGGGATTACAGGAGACTAAGCTTACTGAGAAAGAACATAGTAAATTGAGACAGTCCTGGGTGGGTCAATGCTATTCTGCTTCTTCTCCTAAGGCTAAGGTCGGGGTGGCCTTGCTGATCCACAATTCGGTACCTTTTATCAAGTCCAGGGTCATCTCAGATCCGGAGGGATGCTATGTACTTGTCCAGGGCACTCTGTATCAACAACCTGTATTTTTGATGTCAGTGTATGCTCTCAATAGTGCTCAACGGTCGTTTTATAAACAGCTCTTGAGGGTTTTGATGATGTTGCCCCAGTCACCAGTTGGTCACAAAATTTTTCTGGGAGATTTTAACTCTATTTCGGATCCTGTCCTGGATTCTACTAGGGGGTCCTCTCGCACCGCTGGAAGGTTGGATAATGGGCTTAATGCGTGGATGAATGCCTTAGATCTGGTAGATGTCTGGAGAACACTCCATCCTGGAGAGAAATATTTTACTCATACTTCTAAAGTGCATGATTCTTCTTCCAGAATAGACTATATTTTTCTCTCATGCGGTCCATAGGGCTGAAATAGGAGCGTTAGTTATCTCTGATCACACTCTAGTTTGGATGGATGTCAGTCTGATGGATGGATCCTCTGGTGGAAGTGGGCGCTGGTGTTTTCCGGTGACGCTCTACTCTGACCCTGACTTCAGACAGTACTTAGAGCAGCAGTGGCGGGATTATGTAGAGTTTAACGGGGTGCATGTGGGTGATGGAGTTATCTTTTGGGAGGCCGCTAAGGCGGTGATACGTGGGGCTGTGTTAGCTTATTGTGCTCGCCGGAAGAAAATGATGGCGGCCAAGATTTTGGCCCTCGAACGTAAGGTACAGGAGAGCAGACTTTTAGCCCTTCGATCCCCCCACTTTGCCCCATAAGCATGATTTTAGTGTGGCACAGTCAGCGCTTCATGCTCTATTGCATGAGAGCCCAGAAATCTCTTTTTTATTACAAGTATCAGTTACATCGTTTCAGCAATATGCCTGGCAGAATGTTGGCTCAGCTAACCAGGGCGAGGAGGGGTCCCTCCTCCATTACCTCTCTCAGGGACTCCGGGGGGCGGCTGGTAACAGCTCAGTCACATCTTAAACAGCTTTTTGTCACTTTTTATAGCTCCCTTTACACTGCGGAGGTGGTGACTCAAGACTCTCAGATTAAGGCTCATCTGGACTCTCTACCCTTGCCACGGCTATCGGATACTGACAGTGCGAGCCTGGCCTCCCCTATCACTAGGGAAGAGGTTTTGGGAGTTATTAAAATCTTGCCTCTTTGCAAATCTCCGGGCCCAGTCAGGTTCAGTGGGGAATTCTACCGTCTTCTGCAGGGCTATGTGGCTGAGCCGTTGCGACGGTATTATGAGCAGGCAGTGGAAGGGGGTCATTTTCCACTGTGTTCGAATCAGGCGTTGATCACCGTATTGCCTAAGCCGGATAAGGATCCTCTTTTAGTGGAGTCTTATCGGCCTATATCGCTTATTAACGTTGATCTTAAAATCTTGACTAGGATTTTAGCTAATCGGCTGTCGCCCCTTGTTCCCTCTGTGGTGGGGGTGGATCAGGTGGGCTTTGTGAAGGGCCGTCAGACGGGCCATAATGTTCGGAAGCTATTGATAGCTTTGGCTCATTGTGACTCTTAGAGACAGCCTGTGTTGGCTATTAGTTTTGACTCTGAGAAGACCTCTGATAGGGTCGAGTGGGCTTTTCTATTTCCGCTGTTAACGTGATACGGGGTGGACGGGTTCTACATGAGGGCGCTTCGTGCCCTATACTCTAACTGCAGTGTTGGTTAATGGGGTTGCTTCTCTGTTTTTTTCATTACAGAGGGGCACCCGACAGGGTTGCTCCTTGTCTCCTTTACTTTATATTTTATTTTTGGAACCCTTATTGCTTTGGATCCATACTCATCCCCTGCTCACTGGAGTGGAGGTGGGAGATTCTTCTTTGCGATGCATGGCTTTTGCGGATGATATTATGGTTCTTTTAACTGATCCGGTCTCGAACCTTTCTTTGTTACTGGAGTTGTTCCAGACGTTTGGGGCATTATCGGGCCTTAAACTCAATGTGTCCAAATCGGAAGCGCTGCCTATTCATTTAAGCATACCTGTCTTATGGTCTGATTTTCCCTTGAAAGAGGCTTCTCAACAGGTGAAATATCTAGGCGCCTATATCCCTTCTTCCTTGGCGAGCCTTTATGAGATCGATGTGAGGCCTTTGCTTCGAACATCTGTTGAGAACCTTCGTTTATGGGGTACGCTCCCGGTTTCCCTTGCGGGTCGCATCTTTCTCTACAACATGATGATTGTTCCTAGGTGGCTCTATCTGTTGCAGACTGCCCATCTGGCTTCGTCGCCTGGATCTGGAGGTGTTGTACCGAGCCCTGAGAGTTTTTCTGTGGAGGGGGAAGAGGCCTCATTTGCCCCTTCGCATCTTGATGTTACCTGAAGCGCAGGGGGGTTTCGGTTTATTAGATCTCCGAGCTTACAACTTAGCATGTGGTATGCGACAGGTTCGGAACTGGTGTATGGAGAGTTCTTCCTTCCTGACCTATTCGGTGGACAGGACTTTTTAGCACCTATCTCTGGCTTGTTTTTGCTGCATGCCCCCACCGTACAGTTGGCTTCTTCTCAGAGGCAGCACGTGGTGTGGTCCTATATGAGGATTATATGGAAAATGCTTTGTAAACACTTGGGTTTCAATTTTAGTGTCTCTCCTATGTTACCTCTGGTGGGGAATTTGCACTTTAGTCCGGGTAGCGATACTTGAGTTTTTCAGGTTTGGCATGACCATGGGGTTCATCGGGTGGGGGACGTCCTTTCTGACCAAGGGACTCTTCTTTCTATTGCTGAGCTGGCTTCTTTATATGGGTTGGACAGGGTGGATGCCTTTAGTTATCTGCAATTTTGTCATTACATTCTCAGTCTTGATCGGACATACTTATGTGCTTCGGTAGCACAGAGTTTGGGTCAGAGTCTGGCTATGTGGGAGGATCTGGCTCTGCATCTTCGCTTTTCTGTCAATGTCTTGCAGTTTCCTTTGTCGTCTGAAAGGGCTGATTGATGGCTGGGGCATGGAGCGCAGATTTGGGGTGTCTAATCCCGCCCACTTTGATCTCTCACTGTTTTGTCCTTCTGCGTTCTCTTTCCTCTAACATGCTTCATAGGGAGCAGGAATATAAATTTTTACATAGAATGTTTATTTCACCGCAGAGGGCTCATCGTGCTGGATTTGCAGCACAAGCCTGTTGTCCCAAGTGCACATTGAGCCCTGCAACCTTGGGACACATGTTTTGGGCTTGCCCGTTAATACGGGCTTTCTGGCTGCAAGTGTGGGCTTTTTTGTCCTCCCCGTGCTCCTCATTACCTGTATGTACCCCTGCTATTGCCCTTTTTTATGATGGAGCTGCCCTTTCTCGTTGTTCTGTTGGACAGCGGTTGTTGGTCTCTAAGGCTCTCCTTTTAACTAAGAAGGCCATTTTGGTTTCCTGACAGGTTTTTTTGATTATGCCCCTCCACGCCGATAAGTAAGGATAATTTTTTTTAAAGCACTTTGAAGTTGGCATCTGCTGCTGATCACATAAGTGCTTTTGTATATTAACACTCCCATTCCTACAACATTAATTTTATCATAGGACTTAACTTTACAAAAGCTGTTGTATCACAAAAAAAAATAATGTAGGAAAAGCAATTTTCATTTAGTTTATTTGGCTCATTTGTAAAATATTTTAATTCTAAACCGTTAAACAAGAATTAAAGGGTCCTTTTACTAAGGTGCGCTAGTGCGTCTTAGCGTGCGCTAAATGCTAATGCATGGCAACGTGTTCATAGGATATAATGGACGCGGTAGCATTTAGCGTGCGCTAAGACGCACTAACGCGCCTTAGTAAAAGAACCCCCAAGTGTTAACTAAGATTATTTGGTCTACCACCCTTTTCCTCCTTGGTAGCAAAGTCTGCTTAAGGCATAAGACAGGCGAGGTACTGGCTTAGGGCACCAGAACTCAAAAGACACCAATTCCTACCTCACCAGCTAGAAGTCTGCCCTGTACCGTCCTTAGGTTCAAACTACTGGAGTTGCCGTCAAAGCTCACTCCAGCCCATCCAAACCATCTTGTCATTTGTGAGTACAGCTGTAAAAGTCTGCCCAGCAATATCGTCATGTTCCAAATTACTGGAGTTCCCATTAAAGCCCTCCCCAGCCTATCCTAAACCGAATTGTCTTATATGGGACACAGACTGTGCAAGTCTGCCCAATACCAGTATTCTTCAATTTATACCATTACGGGACACAGACTATTAAAGTTCTTCAGTATATACAATTTATTTTCTTATTAGAGATCCACTGTGTTCAAATGTAAGCACAGGTAATTTCTGTTCTCACCAGAAACAGGAAGTATATTTTCTCGTTATTTAAACCTGCAGTGGTGCTAGGACAGGGAAGAGAGCAAGCGATGAGAGCAAAGCAATACCTTTCTGACCACTGTTAAAATAATTTGACAACCCTTTTACTAAGCTGTGTTAAAAAGTGGCCAGCGCTATCCCTAGCACGGGGCTTTCCTGTGTGCTGAGGCCACTTTTAGCATGTCGGTAAAATGGCCCCATTTTCCCTATTAATGGTCATGTGCTAATTTCCCCATTAGTGCATGGCTATTAGCATATGAGCACATACCAATGTCTATTTTCTAGATGGTAAAGGGACACGTGCCAATCTTGTGCTAATTGGTTAGTGCGCGCTAATGTATGTGCGCTAACTGATTAGCGAAGTACACAACTACTCTTCATCCCCAGACATGCCCCATCGCTAAAAAGTCAATTTTATTTTTTAGTGAATGGGAAGCACATGCCGATGCTGAAACTACCGTGGAACGCCTAAGTAGTATATTTTTTACCCTGTGGGAAGTACATATTAGTGCTTATCGCAGTTTAGTAAAAGGTCCCCATGGTAAGGAGCTGATACATGCATGTGGGTGGGCAGGGGGAGCTAGCAGGAAGGGAGCAGCTGCAGGCTGCTAAAGTACATAAAAGTTGGCTCAGACTAGCATAATCCCTTGAACTGACCCTACTTGGTATTATTGCATTTCCAAGGTACTTTTAGCCTACAACTACTCTTCTCTGATGCTTGAAAACAGAGTTGGTATATGGTTATCTCAAGTCATAAATCACAGACCTGGGGGAATATAATTTTAAGACAACATATCATGCCTCATTGCCTTCCTGAAGCATTCCTTTTTCTATAATTTCCTCTAGTATTACTATAAAAGACATAAAAGCTGCCTTTTTTTCAAATTGAAAATGTTTCCTTTTAAATTTGGTGAAAATGGCTCATGCAATAAGAACTGCCATGTTAGGTCAGGCCAAAGGTCCATCAAACTCAGTATCTTATTTCCACCAGTAGTTAATCGAGGTCACAATTGTCTACTCTAGTAGAATCCCAAAAGTAGATAGATTTCATGCTACTTTCCCCCAGAGATAAGCAGTAGCCTTCCCCAAGTCTAACTGGTTAATAATGATTAAAATGCTTTGGATCAATCTATGCCATACAACATAAACAGTTTTTATTGAATCTGAAAGTTGATATACTGCTACTTAAAGATAAGTATTCCACTCATATCGCTTTCATTTTTTCCATTCCTGTCCATCTCTAGCATGCATTTCTACCTTTCTTTTATCATAGATTTTTTTTTTCTTCATTTCCACAGCTTCTAATTATACAGTGCAGACTGCTAACAAATGGGGAAAACATGCATAGCATGGCTCATGTAATTCTTTCCAAATCCTGTGTGTGTGTTGTATGTATGTGTGCTTTGACCTGCAGGGGAGATGGTTTGGACAGCTTGAATGGAAAGGTATCCAATCATTTTGGTCTGTAAAGAATATGCAACAAAGTGTGATGATATTTCTAACAATTAGATGTTGCTGTAATTTATTTTCAAAGCATGGATTTTTAAGTTTAGACAAAGGGAGTCTTATATTCAGACCATGGGAGGCAGCCCTCATAACTCCCATGGTTGTCGCTGACCATGAATATTCAATGCCTGCCATTTCCGGTGACTTGCATTGAATATCAGGGATTTTTTTGACAGACACTTACTTAACCAGCTACATCAATATTTAGTGTTGGCTGGTTAAGTTAAACACAGCCCAATTTTGGCAACACTGAATATTAGTCGTTATCACACGATATAGCTGGTTAAATTTTTGGTACTCACTGGGAATATTTAGCAGAGGTCACTGGTTATCTCATGCTGAATATTTAAGGATAGGCACTGTGGCTGTTTCTGGATGGTTAAATAGCTTTGAATGTAGGAGAAGGATGTCACTATCCCAAGGCAATAAATACGAGGTACAAGCCAAAAGTTCCTGGAAAGATACTGTCCCATCTCAATGACATGTGCTGCATTGCTATGCCACTAGATGTTACCTCCAGTATCACTAAGGAAGTAGTCTACAAGTTATCATTGCAGTGGAAAGCAGTGTTTGCTTACATTGTGCATTTTTGTGACATTGTGTTGAAGCTGTTTCGTGATCAGTGTTATGACTGACTTGAAGGAACAAATAATTCGTATGAAATTTTGTTTCAAACCCAGAAAGACGGCAACAGAGACCCACCAAATGTTAAAACGAGCATTTGGGGATGAAGCTATGGGTCACACAAAAACCTATAAGTGGGTCAAGCAGTTTTAAAACAGCAGAACGTCCATGGACGATGATGAATGCTCCAGACGCCCTTCAACTGGTATCACCAACGCAAATGTGACAAGAGTTTGTGAAAAAATCCATGAAGATTGCCGTTTAACAATTAACGACCTTTGTGAAGCCTTTGGTTTGTCATTCAGGACTTGCTGGCGAATTTTAACTGATGAACTGGGAATGCACCACATCGCAGCAAAATTTGTGCCTCGTCTTCTGACAAGTGAACAAAAGGAACATTGAGTTCAAGTGTGCATGGAGCTCAAACAGTGATGTGAAAATGACCCAAACTTCATTTCTCAGATCATTACTGGAGAAGAAACATGGGTATATAGCTATGACCCTGAAACAAAACAGCTATCATCTCAGTGGAAGTCACAGAATTCACCAAGACAGAAAAAAGCATGTCAAGCCCAGAGCAACACGAAAACGATGTTGATCTGGTTTTTTTTTTTACATCAAAGTTCTTATCCACAAGGAATTTGTCCCACAAGGGCAGAAGGTGAATGGGCTGTTCTACTGCGATGTTCTGAGGCATCTTGGAGAACAGGGTCAACGTAGACTTTCCTAGATGTATAGCAACAAATCTTGGGTGTTGCATCATGACAACGCACCAGCCCATTTCTCGCTCATTGTGCGTCATTTTTTACTTCCACAAACATGATTGTCGTTCCCCACCCCCCTTACTCACCTGACTTAGCCCCCTGTGATTTTTATTTTTTTTTTTTTAATCCCAAAAATAAAAATGAACTGCAAGAGAAAAAGATTTGAGACAGTAGATGAGATTAAGAGAATAACACAGGATATACGGAAGGAAATGACTTCCAGGGGTGCTTCCAAACATTACAATCGTGCTGGGACCAGTGCATCAATGCAGCAGGGGGACTATGTCGAAGGAGATACAGTCAGTTCTCATATTATGTAAGAATACAATTTGTAATAAATTCCAGGAACTTTTGACTTGCACCTTGTATTTCTATGCTTCTATACAACTAGAAGACCATAAACATATCAGCCAGTAGCAAATTGCATGGTTTAGTCACTGGCTGCCATCATACACAGCAGATGTTTTATTAAAACTGAGCACACGCTAATGAAATTAGCATGTGATAAATGCTAAAAAGCCCATAGGTATAAAATAAGCTTCTTAGCATTTAGCGCACACAAATTTCATTAGTGCTAGTAAGCTTTAATAAAAGAGCCTTTAAGAAAGGTATATGGTTCAGTCACTAGTTTCACAGTAATATTTACACCAAAGAAAATGAAATATCCAGCAGGGATAGGGGTATGATAGCAGAAGGGTAAACACATAGAGCTGAGTTATGTAGAGTGAAATGGGAAAACATAAACCGGCAGATCTCAGCCAGGCTCACATAAGACAGTTATGCAGGCCCTGTCTGAATATTGGGCCGACACCTGCAAAACTTTTAAAAACAAATTTTAGCCCCCATCCCTGATCTGCCCACTTTTTGGGAGCGGTCAGAGGTGATATTTAGAAGCACTACCTACTTTAGCGTTGCTGAATATTGGAAGTTAGGCAACCCCAGGGGATTTAAGCTGGCAGGAGCCTCTCCTTCCTGCTTAAATCGCTTTGAACATCGAGGGGGGGGAATTAATTATTTACTTTTTCAAATTATATAAAGTCTAGGGCAGTGGTTCCCAACCCTGTCCTGGAGGACCACCAGGCCAATTGGGTTTTCAGGCTAGCCCTAATGAATATGCATGAGAGAGATTTGCATATAATGGAAGTGACAGGCATGCAAATCTGCTCCATGCATATTCATTAGGGCTAGCCTGAAACCCCGACTGGCCTGGTGATTCTCCAGGACAGGGTTGGGAATCACTGGTCTAGGGTACATGTCATGAAGTTAAAAGTAATACATTTAAAACACATGGGAGAATATACAGTATTTTTATTCACTCATTGCATAGTTAAACTTTGGAACTTGTTGCCTGAGGATATAGTAAAAGCAGTAGTATTACTAAGTTTAAACAAGTTGGAAAGTGCATAAATATTTAACCTGCTGAGGGATAAGGTACCAAAACTAAGATGTGTGATATATTTATACCACAAGATTGAGGGATATTAACTGTATAATCATCGAAAATTGCAGCCTCAGCTTTTATTTCTTTAAAAACTTGAGAAACATTTTTCAAAAACAAAGTAATTAATCCCAGAAATTACAAACGCCGCTTTAGGTACCTGTAGTAGTAGAACATGAAAAACTTCAAAGCTTTGAAAAAATGCATAGTTTCATTCTACTGACCCTATAGTACACAAAACTTTCTAAAATGAAAGTTTTCCCTCGATCCTTTTAGAGTATTTCTCTCTGTTATTTGTACCTATTCACTCAGTGGGTCACATATAGTGTGATAAAACAGCGTGTTTCCTTAACTCATGCATATCTGTTTGGGGACAGGATGTGAAAATATATGGTAAAGGGTGATTCATTCGGGTGAGAGCTTACATGAGCCATGTGTCCTTCTATGTGTGTGTTTTCAAGCATGTGAGCATCTCTGTATGTGCCTATGAGTCTAGTATGGGGAGCGTCTATGTGCATATGTGGATACCTTTCTGTGTTTGTGTGTATATGTAAGAGAGAGTGAGAGAGTTTTCATGTGTGTGCCTGTCTGTGTTTAATTTTGTGTCTTTATGCCTAAGCAAGCACAGATGGGTAGAGCCTCCCCCCTCCCTCCCAGTAAGTTCTATTGCTTAGGCAAAATATGCCTTAAAAGTTTCCGACATGTTGCTGGAGAATAGGAAGTATGGAATCTAGCCACTTTTTGGGATGCTACTAGTAACCTGGATTGGCCACTTTTGGAAACAGGATACTGGGCTTGATAGACCTTTGGTCTGACCCAGTGTGGCAACTCTTGTGTTCTTAATATACCTCTTGAATTTATTTCCAATCCACCTGTTGCTATTTGTATATATGTTTTTTGTGTGTGTCTGAGTGGGTCAGTGTTTGTATGTGCTTGTGTGATTGTATGTATGTGTTTTGTTTGTATGTATGTATGTATGTATACATTTTGCTATTGTATGTGTTCATTATTTGAATGCTTCTGTATCTGGGTATGGATTTATGTGTCTGTAGATGTATCTGGGTGTGTTGTGTATGTATGTTGGTGTATGTAAGGTTCTCTGTTGGCTCTGTATGTGTCTGTGACTGAAAGAGACGAGGAGAGAGGCAGTTTGAAAGGCGCAGTTTCCTAGCTGCTTTGTTCCTGTGTAACAATATTTTTGGGCTGCTTTTGCTGGAAATGCCTCTCCTGTAGAAGTGCAGAGGACTATTTTGTAGGGGTCTTTATTTTTCTGAACTCTCTAGCCCTACATGACTCATTTTCAAACTTAGGGCCTCTTTTATCAAGCTGTGCTAGAGATTTTTAGCATGAGCTGGCACAGCAAATGCTCCAATGCTCATAGAATTCCTATGAGTGTCGGAGCACTTACCTCGCCGGCCTGCGCTAAAAACCTCTAGCGCAGCTTGATAAAAGAGGGGGGGAGAGGTAATTTGTCTTTTCACTCTTTTTTTCCCATCAGGTCAGATTTGGTCCCATTTGGTTAAGTTTCAGTCAATTTACCCCCAAACAGACATTGTCAACTCCTTGAGTATATTTTTGTAATAGGAAACTGGCTAGGTAGGAGGTCCAAGTAAGCTTGGGGGGAGGGGTTATATTTTGCATATGTATCATGTATCTTTATAAAATATTTTAACAAAACCTGCAAAAATCATGTGTATATGCACCTGTGTATATTTACATTTGTTTGGGAATTGGTGTAAATATATGCACGTCGACTGTATGTATATGCTTGTACTTCACAACTCTGCCAAAATTTCTTCCCCAACTGCATCTATTCTCTGGTTATGTAAAACTAAACGTACATTATATCAATTAATCCCATAAATATTTTTATAAGAGCCCTTTTCTGTGGTAAAACAGGTTTTACACACTAAAGAGGTTGATAAAACTGCATCCCCTTTCCTTGTGTACAATTTCTTCCCCACATTTATTGGATTGAAAAAAAACACACGAAAATACACTGATTTCAGTGAGAAATCCACAGGTGTCTGCACTGTACCACTTTCAAACTGCCCTTACCATATCTGCCAGATCCTTTCTTCTATTAGCATTTCTTCTTCTCACCCCCATGTATTCCTTTTGAAATCTTTCTGTTTCTACACTGCTTATTGTAACCATTCTTTTTTCTTTTTCATCAATCTCCTCTGCTTGTATGCCTTTGTTTTATCTTGCTGTTTCCTTTCACCTACTTCCATCACTTTTGTTTTCCTATCCCCTTTTGCCACACCACATCCACTATTTCAGGTTTCCACCTTTAGCATCCCTTTTCTTATCCATACCGTCTATACCAGGGGTAGGCAATTCTGGTCCTTGAGAGCTGGAGCCAGGTCAGGTTTTCAGGATATCCACAATAAATATGCATGAGATAGATTTGCATCTCAAGGAGACAGTGCATGTAAATCCATCTCATACATATTCATTGTGGATATCCTGAAAACCTGACCTGGCTCCGGCTCTCGAGGACCGGAATTGCCTACCCCTGGTCTATACCATGCCTTCCTGCCTTTGAGGACATCATTTGTTTCTTCCCCCTTTTTTTCATGTATTTTCATTCCTACAGCTCGTTTAACAGAACCAGCCCAGAATAATGCAGATAGGCTATAGCAGGGATCTCAAAGTCCCTCCTTGAGGGCCGCAATCCAGTAGGGTTTTCAGGATTTCCCCAATGAATATGCATGAGATCTATGTGCATGCGCTGTTTTCAGTGCATATTCATTGGGGAAATCCTGAAAACCCGACTGGATTGCGCCCTCAAGGAAGGACTTTGAGATCCCTGGGCTTATAAGTACCCTCCCTCAAAAGACAGTAGGAAGAATATAAAGAGCAGTTTCTGGTGCCTCATGGGCATTAACATTTAGCCAGTTAAGGAGAGACGTTATCAACGTGGGTTACCTTTAAGACAAGTTATTATACCACGAGTTATGCTATTTTAGCACAGGGTCTTGTTGCATAAAATGGGACCCTGTCCTAGAATGACTTCCAGTGAAATAACCCGACTTACGGGGAAGTTATCAACACAGGCTAAATTGGGTTATTTTAGCACAAGTTACGTTATTTTAGCATAGGGTCTCATTGCATAAAAGGAGAAAGTTATCAATATGATCTGTTAAATCGGGATCTTTTTTATAGCACAGGATCTCATTTCATAAATGGGACTTTGATCTAAAATATCTTGACTTGTGGTAAAAGAACCCTATAAAGTAACCCTACTTAGCTGTAGATTGCATTGATAATTCCCCCCCCCCCCCCTAAATCCCATCACTGAATATTCCCAGTCTGAATATAAAGGAATCGAGATAACTTTAAGCCTTCCTTATGTATGGCCAAAGTTATCTGGATAAGTTTAACCAGATCATGCTGAATATCTGTTCTCTCTGGCAAAATTAAAGCCATGCCACTTGAATACCCTCAGCATCACTTTTCCTTAACTAGACATGTTTTCCAGGCAACTCTTAAAGCTACCCGGACAAATCATCTGACTATTGGCTTCCTAGTACTGTAGTTGAATCCCTATTAGCCAATGTTTCTTATGGAGCTGTTGGAATTTCCAAGTTACAAAATATCAATAGTTGGTTCTACCATTGTACATTCCATCTGCATTACTTGCATGTTCTGTCATTCAGTTTAATTTTGTTTTTGCTTTTTTTTCTCTCTAATAATGGACAGGTGAGAAACCACATCAGTGCAGCATCTGCTGGCGTTCTTTCTCCTTGAAGGATTACCTAATTAAACACATGGTGACACACACAGGCGTGAGGGCTTACCAGTGCAGCATCTGCAACAAGCGCTTCACCCAGAAGAGTTCCCTCAATGTGCATATGCGCCTGCATCGGGGAGAGAAGTCCTATGAATGCTATATCTGTAAGAAGAAGTTCTCTCACAAAACCCTGCTGGAAAGACATGTAGCTCTGCACAGCACCAGCAATGGCACTGCTAACAGTCCAGCCACAGGCCCCAGCAGCACTGGCACCAGAGCTGGCCCCACCAACGCAGTGGTCACCTGTACTGAAGGGACCACTTACGTCTGCTCCGTCTGTCCAGCTAAGTTTGACCAAATCGAGCAGTTCAACGACCACATGAGGATGCATGTGTCAGACGGATAAGTATCTTTCTTTCTTATGAACAAACAAAAAAAGCTATGGCACTAGATTTAAGAAATATTTTGTTTCTTTTTTTGTTTTGTTTTATACTACATGAAGAACTGTATTGCCTGCTGGTACATTACATTTCTGGAGGCTGGGTAAGTATATATATTTTTCCCAGCCTCCCTTGGATGGTGGCCTTAAGGCTTGGTAGTGCTTCAAGGGATCCACTGGTTGGATCTTGAGCTACTGGCCTCTAAATACAACCCTTCTTTACAAAAAAAAACTACAAATTTTAAAAATTGTTAAAAAATGACAAAAAAATAAAAAACATTTTTCATTTACGTAGAGCACTACGAAAAAAAAGAAAATAATATAATGAATATTGAAAAAGGCCTACTGTCTCTAATTACACCGCTTGCAGTGTTTTTGATGGACATTTTCACAAATTTGACCGCTTGGACTTCACAGTATCCAGTTAACAAAAAAAAAAAAAAAGCAACTTTGGAATCTCACATCTGGCTTAAACTAAATCACTGCCGTATGCTGGGATTCACATCATTTTTCCGTTTCACATAAGGTTTGGTGAGGATTTGGGAAAGTGAGTGTGACTTAGATGGGGTGGAGTTTTAGTTGGATGTGTAAAGGAGAACCAAGGGTCCCTCTCCCCTTGGTTCTTCTTCATCCTTTGCTCCCCTATCTCTTTTCTCATAGTTCCTTCCCTCCCTTTCCTTTGCTTTCAAGAGAAGACAGAAAAACACAGGGAAATAAAAGAATGGCATCAGGAATGACCTATGTATTTATTCGTTGTCTACGTTGAGCAGAAGACCTCGGCACAATCAAGGAGAGGGACATTTATGGAACACACAAACAAGAAAGATTAATGAAATCAGCGCATCCATAATTTACACCTACTGTTATAGGTACAGGAGAGCATTTTAAATTGATTTTTCCCCACAATATTGCAAAAAGTATTTGAAATCCTAAAATGAAATTGCTGCATTAGGTTTGTACATTTGTGGATGAAAATAGAGAAGGGTGATTGATGGGGGTAGGGGTGAAATTGACAAAAATGAGTGTTTGAAGTATTTTAATCTAAAATTTTATAGAGGGGCAATTGTGACATTAACACATGAAACATTAGATTAAAAGAATATATTTGAATATTTGAAACAGTATTTGTTTAAAAAAAAGAAAAAGAAGCAGAAAAAAAACTGAGATTGTTCCAAGTACAGTAATATTTTCTTTGTTTAACTCACACTGCCACTAATAAATTCTACTCTTTCTTGTTTTTTTTTTGTTTGTTTGTTTTGTTAAGACTGTTAAGATTAGCAAAACCTGCTTCCATTCAGAAAAAAATGTGATTTCAGAGTTTATTTTTAAGAGAGGAAGGATGTTTCTCAGTTTCTCTCCTTTCATTTTTTTTTTTTTTTAGTTGATGTGTGATGTATTATGGGTGATGCACACAAGGCATTGCCATCTCTGCTGTTCTTTGAACTGCTGCTTTAGTATATTGATTTTTATTTTCTGTGACTGTTATTCAGTACATTTTATAGCTTTTATTTTTAACTTTACCAAGATATTTCCTTTTGTTGTTCCATCTTTAATCTATTGTCTTCTAATGCTTTTACCCCATGAGAAAGTGGATGAGGCCTTTTAAAGACTTTGCAGTATACTTCCTTTATAACTATTTTGTTCTCGTAAATAGGAGAGTGCCAGAGGTCTTTTAGTAAGAATAAAAATTTAAATGCATGCATTTTCCTTTATTTTTCGTTGGACACTGGACACGTAAGCAATAAGCCACCATAGGATGTGCGAACAAACAATCTTTTGATGCACATTCCAGATCTGCTAAGTCATGGTGTGAAGAAATTCTGAGCTCAACCCTAGAAGTGGCTTATTGCATTTTCAGCATAAAAAATCAAGACAAGGTATTTCATAAGCAGAATTTAGAGGGGAAGGGAATGCATTGAATTCTTGAGAAATGATATCCAGTTTATAACACATACCCTAGCAAAATGTGGCCCATAATCGAAATGCTGGATTTCTATAAGCTGTTTTATAAGATTAAAAATTGCACTCATGCCCATTCTCTTATTGTGGTTCTAAGTAATTAAATGTTGTAATTTGTACTAAATGAGAAAGGATCTATTGTTGCATTGAGATCCAAGTCATCCTTCCAGTCTTAAATTGTTCTCCCTGTCCTCACATTCCAGTTTAATGATGTCCACTGTAACAAGTCTTGAACATATAGATATTTATTAATTTTCTGATTTGCTGTGAATGCTCTCCCTTTGCCATTTTCTTCTCCCCTCTCCTTATCAGCAGTCTTCCAGTAAAACTGCTTGAGAACTTCTCCACTGATCCTTGATCCATTTTAAATATGTAGATGCAAAATATTTTTCCTTACTTGAAAATCATAAACTCTGCTAGCCTTATCCTCCTGTAAGTATGAAGGAGTTATGGTTTGTGATTTCCTATCTGAAGTCATGAAAGAACTCAGCTACTCCCACTTAGATATGTAATATACCTGTACTAATATAACTAATCCATATGTTAACACTATGGGTGCCAGTCAGATAAACTCAGATATAAAAGAAGGATAAATTGTTTGGTTTTCAATGAGTGAAGAAATTTAGTTAGGAAAGATTCTGCAAACCATTAATGTACATCCAGAATAGAAAATCCATGTCCTTCAAATTTTTTTAATTCAGAAAATCTGCTGAGTATTTAGCAAGTACTCTATTTTGCTATTCATCCAGAATTTTTTCCTGTTAATTAGTGTTATAGACTAATGTGCGATGTCTGAAAATGCACATTCTTGCCACTGAATATAACCTAGAGAAGAGGACTAATCAAAACCATGTTGTAATATTGAACAGCTAGTAGAAATTGTTGTACTGTAAGAACTACAATATAAAACATCTCAGTAGGAGAAAGTCTTTATGAAGTTGGATTTGCCTTTTTACCCTGAAAATCCCTAATTACATGCATTAAGGGTTGAGGTTATCAACATGGGTTACTATTAAGCTGTGTTATTTTATTGTTAGTCCCAAGTTATTAGTAACTAGCCCCCTCTTTTACTAAGGTGTGCAAGGCGATTTAGCGCGTTTTAAACGCTGACGCATCCGTAGAATATAATGGACGCGTTAACATTTAGTGCGTGCTAAATCGGCTAGTGTGCCTTAGTAAAAGGACCCTCAGGTCTCTTTGTGTAAAATAGGACCTTTCTAAAACAGCACGAGTTAGTAGTAAAATAACATGTCTTAATGGTAGTCCACATTGATAACTATGCCCCTTAATCTTGTATGAATGCACTTTAGTATAGAGGCTCGTTATGTTAGCAGTTATGAAAAGAACCTCCTAACAACCGCAAAAATGTCAAAATTGAGCAAATGAAGGGCAGAATAATTTTTAAGAAAATTGTCGTAAGTTGGATTTCATTGACTTGTAGAACAGAATATGACCTTGGTAGGTCCACAATATGACCTTGGTCAACCACAATCCTAAGGAAGCTTTAATGCATACCTTTTCATCTCACCATTCCTTATCTTTAACATATAACTTATAAACTTCTGTACTGGAATAGGGAAGGTGCTGGGCTTACAGAGTTCAATATTCAGTAATGCTATAACTGGTTAAAGATAACCGGTTAAGTTGGCTAGTACAGTTGTCTTATGGATATTCACAAAGCTATCCATTTAAGGCAGTAAATACTAAACTGTGGTAAAAGTTGCTGTACTGTAGGTTATTAACTCGGTCAGTCAATTTCATTTCACATTGCTGCAGCCAGAAACATCATGTGTACCTGGTTGCAGCATTATAGAGACGATGGTCTGAAAGTTGGGCCAAAACTCTTTTAAAGTTACCAGTGCATTGAGCCCCATCCCCTCCCCTCCCCTCCCCAAAATAAAAATATGAACACCTTACTTCCTAAACCACTAAACGTGAGTCCCCTACCTCCTGACCCTACCTAACATGAACACCCCACTCTGGCTCCTGCCAGGAATTTTCTTGGTGGCTAATGATAAGAGAAAAGCAATCCCTGGCTGTTTCTGCCCCATCCGTGCCTAATTTTAGAATGGTGCTGAAATTCCACTACCATCTCAATTGTACTGCTGTTGGTAAAGCTGCCATGAGACTCAAAATCTAGCATTATCTTTCCAGAAATGGCACCGATGGGAGGTTAAATGGAAGCTCCGTTATTCAGTTGTGGAATAATCAGGTGCTTTGCCTGCATTTGCATTCTTTCCATTTCATTGTTTAACCTCTGCATCAGATATATCTAACAGTGGTATATCAAACTGGAAGTGAACTGTTACTTACATTACCCTAAAAATACTGTATTAAGGGCAATGAATGCATGTTTGTCATTTAAAAGACATTACTTGACAATATCTGGTTAACATTGACCTTCTGTATATGCAGTCTGATTTAACTGGACAGCTCCACCTGGATAAAGCTGCCTAGTTAACATTTTTACTCATCTTCAAGACAGTTCTTTCCCCACCTACATTTAACTGATAAAAATTTAACCTCAAATTAAGTTGTCTTTTAAACCAATGAGTCCCAAATTTGAAAATTAATAATTTATCAGATAAATGACTTTTATATCAATCAACCCCATAGTTGTTTTGGGGGTTTTTTTAATTACATTTGGGAAAAGTGTTGAAGAATATTTGAAGTCCATTTAAAACAAATATTAATTCATTTTCACCAAGAAGACACTCATTATTTGAACTATTAGGAAACGTGCCTCTTGTATTATATAATCTGCTCTGCCAACCTTTATAACACTTTGCATCACTTGTGGCTGAAATCAAATTTTTTGAAAAGTGAGATATAGAAGAAATGAGTAAAAGACCAATTAGTAGTTCTCTCTCATCTTCCGGATGAACTGTTTAAATAAAATTAAATGATTTCAGAAACACCTATATATATATATATATATTCTTGGCCAAGATACACATCTGTCTTCTGGACATATAAATGAACTTGCAGCCAACTGCCTACCTACCGTGTTTCCCTGAAAATAAGACACTGTCATATTAATTTTTGGTCCCAAAAAACATTCTAGGGCTTATTTTCGGTGATGTCTTATTTTTCACTGGTGCCCTATACCTGAAGGTGCTGCAGTAGAGATGGCTGAGACTGAGACTGACTGAGAGCAAGACTGACTAGGACAGAGACAGACTGAGAGCAAGATTAACTAAGACTGAGAGCAAGACTGCGAAAGAGACTGACTGAGAGCAAGACTGACTAGGACAGAGACAGACTGAGAGCAAGATTAACTAAGATTGAGAGCAAGACTGAGAAAGAGACTGAGAGCAAGACTGACTGAGACAGAGACTGAATGAGAGCAAATGGACTCTAGGACCCTGAGGCAGCCACCAGGAGCCCCAGTTTCAGGCCATGCTGCAGCTGCTGTAAGCAACTGATAAAATTGCTTGTTCTGCTCCCTGTCGGTAGTGGAGACAACTGGGACAAAATGCAGGTTGGAGGGACATTCAACAGCCACAGGGAAACTTTCATACAGCTGCTGTCATTGCTTTTCCTGCTCCCTATCAGCAGCGGAGCCAACTTCCGCAACACGCACAGGTTGGAGGGGGCCGAGTCACTCTTCTTCGTAACTAGGGCTTATATTAAGACCTACCCCCAAAATCATGCTAGGGCTTATTTTCGAGGTATGTCTTATTTTCAGGGAAATACGGTATTAGCTAGAGTTACTGATGTGCAGCATTAGCACATGAAACAGAAACACACAGTAATTGTGGGGCCTTTTTACTAAAGTTTAGCGCATGCTAACAGACATTTGCATGTGCTAAATCTCTAAACGGCACCATTGTTGGTGGCCACCTTAAAAGCAGCTGCCGATTGCATATCAGTCACCTGATGGCACCATTTACAGAATCGCAACTTTGGGATAGGTAGGTCCTGGAAATGTAGGCCAGGGTTTTTAAGGCCTACATTTCTAGCTCCTACCATCTACATGAATTGCACCTACAAAGGCATTAGCCACACCTACAGTGGCATTAGGTGTCATAAAGAACCTCTGGAGGAGTGATTCCAGCACCATTTTGCCTTTAATTTTGTTTAATGCCTGCTTTTAAATGGCGTTTTGGACTTAAGTGCTGGTAGGATTCCTACGGGCATCTAAGTTAAGCTGTTTATAGAATATGGACCTAAGTGGCTCTTAGGTATAAAATAGAACGTGCAACATTTATTGTGTGCTAATTCCATTAGCGGATATTAAGCTTTATTAAAAGGGCCCCTTTATTTGTAAATCAGCATCCAATGGCTTAATATGTATATGATTATTGCTCTTGGAAAAAGCAATAATTTACCTTCTTGGGTTAGGGTAAATATGATTGTATATTCATATTTCCCATTCTATGTCACGAAAAATATACTGACCTACAATTTATGCTCTTCATCAAAAACAAATGATTCTTCAGAAGGAAATAGTAACCTCTAGAAGCAGTATTGCCCAAAGCTGCTATTCACTGCGATTTAAGATAACTTCTTTGAAACATTTGTCTGCTTTAAAAAATTGAATAGCGATTCCTGTTTGCCTTTTATATGTTAAAGCTAGCAAGCATCACTATATTCAAGGATAGTCTGGATCTAGGCAGATAGTTAATCTTCTACTGTTTATGAAAAATATTTATATACCGCTCAATTAGCCAAATAGGATCAAAATGGTTAACGACATAATTCAATCAAAGTAATGAAAAGAACTCCATTTAAAAATAGGAAAGAAAAAACTAACTTTGACACATTATAATTTTAAGCTTTTATGTTAAGGAGGGAAGGTATCAAAGTGGACTCCTGTTTTTGACATATTATTTTACTGTTAACCCTAATTACAGTAATAGTAACTACTATAGGTATCAGTCAATAAAATAGAACATATGCTTAAATTAGCAAGTTATTGGTAAAATAACGTATCTTGACAGTACCCACATTGATACCTATACCCCCAAAAGATCATAGATCTCATAGGACAGATAATTACAAAAAATATTGTTAGATTACAAATCATAAGTTTACTGCTTCTAGACTGTTTTGATTGTAGTTTAAAAAATAAGTAAAAATCAAAATTATAATGCTGAATATGATAAGAACAGTGAATATTATCTGATGCTGGATTATTTGTCGTCCACATACTCAAGATAGGAAAGATCTTTAGGGAGCCTTGATCATTCAGGGAGCAGCTCTAATGCTGAAAGGCTTTCATTTAGTGACTCCAGGAAAACAGAAGCCACAATCACCTAGAGCCCTCCTAATAACAAAACTACTATCTCTTCTTGTTTGTCATGTCCTTCAGTATCAGCTTTACTAATTTCCCACAGTGGAAAAGGAGGACAAAATGCAGAGCAAGTATATAGGACCCAATGGTATCCAGTGTATAAAGTCATAACCTGAGAGCTGCATAGCACACTTCTGGTACTAGAAAGTGGTGGTTGTCCTGTAAGACCAGGCAGTGTTATTTATACCTGTTTCTAGTAAACTGCCTTTCCAGAATTTCAGAACTTTTCTGATTTAATTGTCTTGAAAGCTCTTTGGCTTTTTGGTCCCTCTTCAGTTTCCAAAGAAATTTTGATATCAAGTGTCATTGCATGGTCAAGATATACCGTAAGTAATCCTATAGTGTGTTCCTACTATTGGATGCCCTCGGTGTTGCATAGTTCTGTAATTTTTCTGTCTGGCAGTACTTTAGCATTAGTTTGAATGATTAAAATTGGTGCTCTAAGCTTAACATTAAAACCCCATAAATCCAGAAATTGAAAAATAACTGGTATATCTATGTCTTATAAATACAATTATTTTATTTTGGAAGGAGCAATCTCCTTATCATGTTGGTCTTCAAATTTATCTGCTGGAAAAATGTCTGTGTTAGAATTTTTCATGGTCTTAACTTATAGTCAGTGTCCTCTTCAGAATCTTTTCCTGCTCTCACTCCCACATAACCCAATTAGGGCTCCCTTTTACAAAGGCATGGTAGTGACTGCTGCAGCGATAATCACTCTGATGCCCATAGGGATTTAATGAGCATTGGAGCGGTTTCCACGCGGCAGCCGCTACCACAGCTTTGTAAAAGGGGGATTTAGAAAGCAGCAAGTACGTTGGCTGTTAGATTTGGTAGAAAAAAGTCAGCTATGCAAAATTGATACAGAAGGTGAAATTCAGTAGCTGACGCTTATTTATTTAAATAAACGGAGACCTATTTCTTACAATAATTAAAGAAAAGTCTTTTTTCTTTTTTTTTTTCATGTTGACTTTACTATATTTCTTGGCACATATACCTTCTTGCTCTGTAGACATGAAAGATCCCAGGGAAAAGCATCAGCCCCAATGTCCCAGTTAAACTACTTAAGTTTATCCAATTCTATATTCGTTGCCCTCCTGTGACTGACTCTAGCTCTGTAGCTAACATGTGGTACCTGTTCCCGATTAACACAGAAGCACTTAGCACCTCCTATTTAGGAGGCTGTAAGGGAAGGGGCCCTATTTTAACTCTGCATTATGCTGTCAGCACACATTAAGTGCAGCACATTAACTACTAAATTCATCCACACTCTGCCCATGCCACGCCCCCAGCACAAGAAAACAGTAAATGCCCAGTTTATCTCGCATTAACTGAAAATACCACAAAAGCCCATTAACATGGCTCTGCACTAACAGCACAGGTTAAACTGGGCATCGAGTGCTTAATGTCTTGGATTCATTTATCACATTTGTTGCCTGACCTTTTGGCAGACCCAAACAAAATAGGGTTAGAGGAAAAAGGGAGGAGAGCCCTGGAACCTATATTTTTTATTAGCATAGTCTCACACTATGTAACCTTTTGAGGTAACCCATGACCTTCCTCACTATGATCACTGCAGTATAATGGGTAAAATATGAAGAGCTCTCATGAACTAAGAAATGGGATGATTTCTCTTATCTCACAGCTAGTGTTACTAATCTTCTCTTCCATGTTAGCATGTTATCACAGGTCCCATGTTATGCAGTGAGACAGTTACTAATAATGCAAGTTAATGGTGTTAGTACATGCTAATAATTCTAGCTGTGAATTCACTATGAAATTGCTGTGGTTTAGCTGCTAGAGCATGGACTCGACTGCAAGCCAGAATTTCAGGCTTAGCTAGTGGCCCATGTGGGGCAAAGTTTCCTTACCTCTCTGTGCCTCAGTATACCCAACCACTCTCTCCTTCCAAAAGAAATTGGGCAGCTTCTAGCCCTGGAAAAGCAACACAGCCTTTCTCATTCGAGATGGCCCTGCATGTCTGTTTCTAAGGTGCTATGTTTGTATGGTGTCTTTGAGATTGCAGGCACTTGAGAAAACCAAATTGTTGTTATTCCATGACAAAAACATGTGACGCAGAAATGAAACAAACTGAACATAAAACAAACATATAATTCTAACCAAATGGAATACAACTTGCATGCAGCATCTACAATAGAATACATATACCACCTGTAGCTAAGATAAGATGTTCTTTATCTTATAATGTTTCCCGTCCCCCTTTCTTTTTTCCAGCTCTATTTCCTTAGAACTCAAAAAACTGATAAAGTATTTAGGCGCCTGAAAAAAAAACCCTCAAATAATTCACATTTTTAGAAATCGAGAAAGAAAAAAGTTAGGACAATATTTTAAAGTGAAAACATTTGAAAATGAATCATGAGTATTAAGGGGTCCTTTTACTAAAGTGTACTAAGCAGTTAGGCCAAAATTCAGCAAATAGGGTCAAGTGCTATTCTGTAAAGAGGCCTCCTGGATGAGCACATCTTATAGACTAGAGTCAGCCACTGAGTTCCACATCAAGGATGTATGCCAACTGAAACCAGGTTGAAATCCTGACGTGTAAGTTGGGCACTCATCCACGATATTCTGTAATACCCATTCATGCCCCTCCCATGGGAACGTCCCCTTCCTTAGCAACAGCAGCAGATGAATCCAGAGACTAGTGAGATAGCACACATCTACCAGCAGGTGGAGTTAGAGAACTAATTAACAGGTGCTCCTATTGGTTGGCACGCTCCCTGTATCTTCAGTATTCTCTATCTCCCAGCAGGTGATGGTCGCTTTTCAACTAGCTCCTGAATTCTGGCTGGAATATTATTTCTTCTTCTGTTGAGAATTTTCTCTTAAGGTAGATAGGGATGTTTGGCTGAGCGGTGCCATATCAAGAGGCAAAAAAAGTACATATCAAGAGGCAAAAAAGAGAGAGCTGAGAGATTGAGATTTCTATAAAGGGGTCTGAGTTCTGAGACACACCTGCCTTCAAGTCAGAAACCATGCACTGTGCATTTGAAAGGCAAGAAATGGCGTGACTATTAAGAGCATTCTGTTGGAAAGAACAAATACCTTGCAGCCTTATATAAAATTACTGCCTTAAAACTAAGAACCCTCCAGTGGCGTAGTATAATGACTGACAGAAATACAATTCTAGACATTCCTTTATATAAAATGCAATATGCTATTTTATTTTTGACCATGTTTTAGAATGGGAATACGTAAACCTTGAAAACATACCAAACAGAAAGAAATGGACCAGTATTACTTGGCTAATATACATTGCTGTACTTTTCTTTTCACAAGACTTTGCTGTTCCTATCAAAAGTTTTTCCACTTCAAGAGCAAGGGAAGAGCTAATTTAGAATCTGGCTTCCTTTTGTAGGTTAATCTGTGAAATCTTCTGTTTTGAGAGCCTTATAAATATGACTCTGGCAGTAGTCTGCACTGCAAGATGGAGTCACTGGATTTAATTCTTAAGTCAGGTCCATGCTTCCCAGGTCTGCATGAGTGGAAGATGCTGCAGAAGAGAGCATTCACAGTCCCCAGGTGATGGCCTGGTCATAGATCAAAGGCAAAAACTAGTGAATTATGGGCTTACACATATGATTGCAGAATTCTAAAAGGCACTCTGATACACAGCCCCCTAACTAAGTATTGTTGCTGCAGTTACAGGAGTAGGTGACTTGGTATGGGATCTAAGACAGATGAGAAATTTCATGGTCCCTGATCCCATTCTCAGTTGAATTGGACTGTGGAAGCCAAAAGCAACAGGAGAAAACTGGTAGGCCAAAAAATGCTTTCAGATATAAAGTATTTCTTTGGTAAGATTGCTAATATCTTTATTCTCTTTATCATTCTTTCTTAGAATTCATGCCTTTTGTCTCCTTATCATTGAACTCTAATATGAGTGACATAAATGAGAAAGCCCAAAATCTTAGCTTCTGTGATAGGTGATTTCAATGCCCTCAAAATTCTAAATAAACTTGAAAAAGAGACAGAGAGATCTAATGATTCGCCATCTGTTTGTTCTTTTTTTGTTCCTATTCACACTTCAGGAACACAGTAGAGGAGAACAGTAAGTACTGTAGTACTGAGAAAGACTTTGAGGGATATTTTCAAAAAGAGCATCTAAGTCCAACTTAGATGTTTCTCGCTAAATGTCCAAATTTGGAAGCCAGAAACATCCTTTTTTTTTTTTCTTTCAAAAATCATCTATTTGGACATCTTGGCAGCCAAAACGTCTAGACCACCAGGATGCCTAACTTTATTCGCTATTTTCAACTACAAAAATGTCCAAGTTAGAAATATCCAAATCAACATAATTTAAGCATGGGAGGAGTCACTGAAGGAATATATATGATAGCTAGACCCACCCTTAGACCACATGCCCATAACGTACATGCCCTCATCAGTCAGCATTCTAATGGACTGGCCAAATAGATATGTCAACAGAGCAGTGAAGTATTTTAGAGGGCACTGCTGTGAACTTCACATAAAGGGTGCCAAATATACATCTCACCATATACTCCATATCAGTTTTGGTGTGTGGAGTCATTACTTAATCCCTCCAGTGGTCATCTGGCAGTTTGGGTACATTTTTGGCACTTAGAAATTTCTAAAAGTGGTTTAGCCCAAAATGTCTAAGTTCCATCCAGGATATCTTGGGAAAGGTTTGATCATCCCTACAAGATGTCCAAGTATGGCACATACAAAGCCCGCCCATACCATGCTTCTTAGTATGCCCCCTTGAACTCTGAACATACAGTGGACAAAATGTCTCACTAGACATCCAGGAAAACGTTTTTGATTATCAGCACTTGGACGTCCTGATGATTAGATCATCCAAATCCCGACATAGGCGGTTTTGGGACATTTTAGTTTTTTGATTATGCCCCTATTTGTGTCCCAACATCACTTTCTTCACAAGACACATACATTATAGATAGGAATATAAATTTTGAAGTCTGTATTCCTCTTTGCCCAAGTTTAAGAAGACTGAAATCTAATCATCTTGTCATTCACAAGTTCTTTAGCCATACTCTATATATTGGATTTAATCACTTATAAAAACTGAAACCAATCTACATCTGTTTTGTTTTAGTTGTATTTCCCTTTTATTTCACGATCTTACTAATTGATTAACGACATAGGCTAGGCACACACAATACATCTGAAGTATCCTTTTAAAAAGTAGAAGAATTTGTCATAAACATCAAAAATAAATCCATAGGAGCTACTGGGTGCTAAACACCCCCAATTCTGACCAAGCTTCTTCACTGTATTCAGCAATGGGCAAGCAACCATAGATATACATATAGGTCTGAGGCTAGACTCAGTGAAATCCAAGATAAAAACTCAGGGGCCCTTCTACTAAAGCAGTGGGTCTCAACTCAATCCTTGCCATTCAGGTTTTCAAGATATCCACAATGAATATATATGAAAGAAATTTGCATATAATGGAGGCAGTGTATGCAAATCAAGTTTATGCATATTCATTGTAGATATCCTGAAAACCTGACTGGCAAGAGGATACTCCAGGACCGAGTTGAGAAACATTGTACTAAAGAACGTTAAGGGGGGGAATTCATCAAGAGGCTCTAACTGATTATCGCATGCATTAATGAGTGCATTGTATGCTAAACACTAAGATGCCATTGAAATATAATGGGTGTATTAGCGTTTATCATGCCTTAATATAGCGCCCCTTGATTAATTCCCTCCTAAGTTACGGGCTTAATGTACTATAACACAGAATTTTAATGCATGGCAAGCCCAAAACTAATGCTGCATTAAAAAAGGGCGTTCCCACTATTTTTTATTGTAGACTGTGTTTTAGTATTCAGATTAATACATGGTACCTGCTCCTGATTAACACAGAAGCTCTTAGTACCTCCTAATTAGGAGGTCGTAAGTAGTCCCACATTATCTCTCTGTTAGCTGGTTAGCATTCAGTAAATGTAATGCACTAGCTAATTAACACTTCCACACACATTCTCCATCTATGCCACAAAAACTACTGCAAAACCACTTAACAAAGTCACATGGTATCCTGTATCCATGCATTAACTGTGCATTAAGGGGTCCTTTTACCAAACAGCAGTAAAAAGTGGCCTTAGTATGCTCTTAAGTGGATCTTTCCCATATGCTAAGGCCATTTTTACCACTGGGGTAAAATGGCCGAATATCCTTTTTTTTTTTTTTTTTTTTTAATTAATGGCCCATGTACTAATTTTGCCATTAGTGCATGATCATTATAACACTAGCGCATGAGCTCCTACCGCCACCCATTATGTAGACAGCAAGGGCTCACGCGCTAAGCATGCACCAATCGATTAGCTCACAGCAATGTAACTGAGCATGCCCATTCTCCAACCCCAGACCCCTTGGTGGCAGATCCATTGCTGTATGTATTTATGTAGATTGGATTAGATTCTAGTGTTCTATTCATTTTGTTTTTTGTTATGAGAAAGGTGAACAAGGGATAGATTTTTAAAAATATATTACTCTTCCAAAATTTAGCTTTGTATATTAAAAAGGAATTAGCAATGCTGTAGAAATACCCTGTTCTCTTTTTTATGGCATTAGTCTTAAGAGGGGTAAGAGTTTAAGATATTGCAAAATAAGGAAGAACATAAGATTTCTGAACAAAGACCCGTGAAACAATTGATATGATGTATGGTAACTAGGCTCACTTGAGTACAAGGCAGTATAGTGCAGTATTTATGAAATAAGTAGGAACATAAACCTTATGGGGGTTAATTTAGAAGCCTTATTTACAATTTTCACATGAAAATTCCAGCATTTACATGTGGAAACAGCATCCATGTACAAATGGCAATTACAGATAAGGTTCAATATAAATGCCAAAGCCCATAATGTACTAGAAATTGCAAGAGGGCATGATGAGGATGTAGTTCTGTTGTGGCCTGGATAGGTCAAATTTATTCAAAAAAAATTTAAACCGCCCAATCGGCATTATGTAACTATACATCCTTTAAAACAATAATCATTATTTAAAACATTTAAAAACAATACCAAAACAAACAGGAACAAAAAAAGGGAAGAAGGATAGAACAACAATTTATCAAGTAAGAAAGAGAACATATAGGGAAAGAACAAAAGAGAGGGTATCTAAAAATAGAATAAAACTACGTAGCCCTAAAAAGGGCATTTAGGTCTCGAAAGCATCCAGAAAAAGAAATGTTTTAAATTTTGTTTTAAAATAGTGAAGATTTGATTCTTCCCGTAAGTGGACCGGAGTATTATTCCAAAGAAATGGAGCACTGACAGAAAAAATGGTAGATCTCATTGTGTTGATAAACTTCAGAGATGGAACAGATAGCAGATTTTTAGAAGAAGATCTTAGAGTCTTAGAAGAACTATAGGGAATAAGAAGGTTATTGATAAATTCTGGTTGACTATTTTGTCTAGTTTTAAAGGTCAGTAAAATAATTTTGTATGTGATTCTATGTTTTACCGGCAACCAATGAGCTTTATAAAGGAGGGGAGTAACATAGTCTAACTTCTTTGCGTCAAAACTCTATATCTCATAATTCAGCTTTGCATGATACACTACCCAATTATCAGTTACCATACTAGGTTTAATGCCCAAGGGGGGAGATGGGGGGAGAGAATGTGAAGTATGGACAAAACTCAATATCGAGGGGCAATAGGGGTATAGTCAAAGGGAAAATTATCCCATTCAGGGAACAAAGGCATAATTTGGGGGAAATGCCTTGGTACAATAATATGTTTTAATGCCTGCTTGAACTGTTTAAGAGGTCTCTATTTAGATGTCTAGAAGACGATGATTCCAGAGTATAGGAGCAACCACTATTAAACAGGTGTGGTAGAGTTTAATGCTAAAGCAAGAGGGTATAATGAGATTATGTTCGGATAAATGCAGTGACCAGGCAGCTTTATAGGGAGTAAGTGAACTATTAATAAAGAAAAGGATGCCTGTATAGAAGACCAGTGTGAGAGAGTAAAGAACTTAAAAGGATATGATACAGTATTGGGAGCCACAGTATTTCCCAGAGCAAAAGGGTGGACCTATATGCATAATCTTCATTTCATGAATAGAATGGACATGTATGACCTAATATCTCCCTGGCACATAGTTTTTAAAAATAGTTTGCTTTGGCCATTCCTTTACAGAAAGGATTTTGATAGTTATGCTTCTTAATCTCCTATTGTTTATTTCCTCTCTAAATTGATAATAAACATTGCAGCCATTATATTATCCTAGGACAAGCAGGCAGCATATTCTCACATATGGGTGACATCATCCATGGAGCCCGGTACAGACAGTCTGACAAGTGAACTGTCACTTTAATTTTGAAAAACTTTGTGACTGCCCGCACCACGTATGCGCGAGTGCCTTCACACCTGCCGAGGCACAAGAGTTCTCAGTTCTTTGTTCTCCGGGAGTGAAGAAGTTCGGTTTCTCCTGAATTCGGTTTAGTTTTTTACTTGCCTTCCCGCTTCATGTCTTTTTTCTCTAAATATTTTATTTTTATTTTTTCTACATTTCTTTTCTTTCAGTTTGGTACTCCCCCGTCTTCTTGGTGGAGGATTCATGATGTCATGTTGAGTTATCGACTTTCTTCAGGTTGATAGCTTTTCGGTTCACATCATTTTCTTTTTCTTCATTTGTGCTTTTCTTTTATCTAGAGCAGTTTTTACAGCGCATTCATGGAAGGTGCCAAGTCTTCGCAGCAGTCGAAGGCATCGGCATCGCAGGACGTATTGGGGAAGCCTGCTAAGAAGCCATTCACTTCCCAACAAATATCAGGTCTCTACAGCATTGAGTCAGTCGATGCAGACCAAACAATGATGCCACTGCTCTCCGACTTTGCAGGTTATCTCATTTCCAAGGTGTGCTTCCTCATCGAGGTCACCCACATCGAGGCAACCTGCTACACTATTGGTACCGGCTGTTCAGCCTTTGATACCGGTGTATTCGTTTCAGGAAGACTCTATGAGTTTTTCCAGAGGGAGCTGGGTAGTGTGTTCAAGCTGCTGTCGATGATACAGCCTACTCCCCTGGTACCGGCCCAGATTAAGGTACCAATGCCAATTGTTCGCTGGAACAAAATCATCTTCTGTGATGCATCGTCATTCCTCTTCTCAACGCCACTCACCATCCAGTCATCATTGTTCCAGATCCTCTCATCGTTGTTCATCATCGACGCATCGAACATCTTTGAGACATCGATGTTCCTCTTCATGGTCTTCTCGTTGATCCCATGCATCAAAGCACAAACAAGATATACACCGATCCTCGTCATTAATGTCGAGGGACCAGTACCGATGGTGTCAGAAGATTTCTCACGATCATTGTCTTCATTGTTCTCCTTCTCCAAGCCTTCTTTATATTTCAGATTTATGTTCTTTCTCAGACTGTTCACCTACTTTGTCTGATCCTGACTCGTGTAGTCTTCTCCACAACAGTCTCCACAGCACTCACCTCCTCAGAGGAAATCTCCTTCAGAGAGACTTTCTTTTACCAAATACATCAGGCAGTTAGGCAGAGATTTGCCAGCTAAGCTGTAAGCCAATACTGCTCATAGTGCGGAGTACATGGAGGCCTTGAATTTTGATGAACCTCCTAAGGAGCTTCTCAAGCTACTGCTTCATGGTATTCTCAAAGAGACTCTGGTTAAGAATTGGATAAAACCTTTATCTATTGCGGTGGCCCCAAAGAAGCTTGATTCTTTATACAGAATTGTTTCTTCTCCTGGGTTTGATAGACCACAGCTTCAGCATCAGTCATTAGTGGTAGAATCAACCCTTAAGAAATCTTCTACTACCAAGGTTTATGTTTTCACTCTTCCAGACTATGGACAAATTTGGTCATAGACTACCAAAATACCCTGCCGGCTAACAGGATAATCAATTATAATTTTTATTTTTCCTGTTATTTGAAACATTTGGTCAATCAGCTACCTAATTTTTACCAGTATATTCTTTCTCAACACCTTGCACACTACCACCTGATTATATCTACTCTGAAACAAACTAAACAATATATAGCAAGGTCAGCCTATGATGCATTTGAAATGTCTTCCAGAGAATCGGCTATGTCAGTTGATATGAGACACCTGGCTTGGCTAAGAGTCTCCAATATGGACATTAATCTTCAAGATTGATTAGCCAATATTCCATGTTTAGGAGATGAGCTGTTTTGTGTAGCTGCTTCAATAGAATCTCCAAAGTTAACATTGCATGAAACCAGTTGGGCTTCTTTGGTTAAACCAAAGTCTAAACCTTCCACTTCAAGGCAGTTGTTCAAGCCATCTTATTAATTTCTAGACAGCCTCCTCAGAAGGAGCAAAGGCAATAACACTCTTAGAAGTCTCAATCAGCAGCCCCTCAGAAGCCTGCTCAGTCTTTTTGACTGCTGTTCCTCTCTCTCTGCCTTTTCCTCAACCAATCAAGGGTCGTCTGCAAATTTATTACCAATGTTGGACTCGGATAACAACCAATTCCTGGGTTCTCAAAGTAATCAAGGACAGTTACTCTCTTCATTTTCTCTCCATGCCTCCAAATTATCCACTGAGAGAGTCCCCTTTTAACCATCAACAGAAGTCCCTTCTTCTGGAAGTAGAGACCTTGCTTCTTCTAAATGCCATAGAGGTAGTCTCTCCCTCTCAGAAGAATCAGGGATTCTACTCCAGGTATTGTCTTGTCCCAAAGATGACGGGAGGTCTGCGCCCCATCCTCGACCTCTGACATCTCAACAAATTTTCTAGTAAAAGAAAAATTTTGAATATTATCCCTAGGAACTCTATATCCCCTGTTAAATCACGATTGGCTATGCTCTCTAGATCTCAAAGAGGCTTATACCCACATACCAGTTCATCCAGCTCACAGAAAATTTCTGCAGTTTTAAATTTCCCATCAACATTACCAATACAAGGTTCTACCCTTCAGTCTGGCCTCCTCTCCAAGGATCTTCAGCAAGAGCCTTGTCATTGTAACAGCAGCTCTAAGAAGTCAAGGATTTCAAGTTTTTCCTTATCTTGACAAGTGGCTGATAAAAGACGCTTCTACCCAAGGTGTGCGTTTGCCAACTCACTCAACAATCCTTTTTATTCAACATTTGGGGTTCGAGGTCAACTTCCCCAAATCACAACTTCAACCCTCTCAAACTCTTCAGTTTATAGGAGCCCTGCTTGACACCATCCAACTCAAAGCATTTCTACCACAGCAAAGACAAGACAACCTCATATAACTTTGCAATCAAGTTTCTCATCTTCCAACCATCTCAGCCAGACACATGATGAAACTCTTGGGTCACATGGCTTCCACAGTCCATGTTACTCCCTTCATGAAACTTCATCTCAGAACAGCTCAGTGGTCTCAACGGTCTCAGGCTCTCGATCCTTTTTCCCAGATTACTGTCACACCATCACTGCATCTGTCTCGTCAGTGATGGATGAATTCTTCCAATCTTGCCAGAGGGCTCTTATTTCAAATATCACCGCATCAGAAAGTTCTGACCACAGACTCCTCCATGTATGCGTGGGGTGCTCAACTGAATGGTCTCCGGACACAGGGCTCCATATCAATCTCTTGGAACTCAGAGCAATCCACAATGCTCTGAAAATGTTTCAACACAGTATATCCAATCACGTGCTCCTTGTTCGTACAGAAAATCAAGTCGCAATGTATTACATAAATAAACAAGGAGGCAAGGGTTCTCTAACTCCCTGTCAAGAGGCCGAGAAGATTTGGAACTGGGCAATTTCTCAGAACATCTTTTTGAAAGTGGTCTATGTTCAAAGAGAGCAAAACTCTTGCCAACAAACTCAGGAGGCATCTTCAGCCACACGAGTGGACGCTTCACTCCAAGGTTTTACATCAGGTTTTCTCCCTTTGGGGAATTCCTCAGATAGACCTGTTTGCATCCTCCATCAATCACAAACTGCCCCAATTCTTTTCCAGCCAATTCTCTTCTCATCCGCTGGATGCTTTTCTTCTGGATTGGACAGGCAAGTTTCTCTGTGCATTCCCTCTAATTCCACTCATTCTGAAGACACTGGTCAAATGCAAGCAAAAGTCAGCCAGCATGATTCTAATAGCTCCTCGGTGTCCCAGGCAACTCAAGGTCAAAGATCCAATAACTGCAGATATTCCCATCTCTTCTCACTCAGAGTCAAGGGTCGCTTTTACATCCCAATCTGCAGTCATTACACCTAACAGCTTGGTACCTTTCGGCATGACCTCAACAGTCAATGATCTTTCTGATCTTGTCAGAGGCATTTTAGATGCATCTAGAAAATCTTCCACTCCACAATGTTACCAGCAGAAGTGGATATGGTTTTCAGCATGGTGTGCTCTTCATCATCATGATGCTTTAACCTCCTCTGTTTCTTCAGTGTTGGAATATCTTCTACATCTATCCAACTCAGGTCTTAAACCACTTCAGTCGGAGTTCATCTTAGTGCTATCAGTGCATTCCATATTCAGATCAACCACAAATCTCTGGCTTCACATCATCTTGTTTCTAGATTTATGAAAGGTCTTTTCAATGTCAAACTGTCTTTCAAACCACCTACGGTGGCTTGTGATCTTAATGTTGTTCTCTCCAGACTAATGAAGCCTCCATTTGAACCAATGTCATTGGCTCATCTTAAATTCCTCACTTGTAAAGTGTTCTTTTTAATCGCCATCACTTCTGCATGTTGAGTGAGTGAGCTTCAAGCCTTGGTGTCATAAGAACATAAGAAATGCCACTGCTGGGGCAGACCAGTGGTCCATCCTGCCCAGCACTCCGCTCACGCGGCAGCCCTCAGGTCAAAGACCAGTGCTCTAAATGAGTCCAACCTCACCTACATACGTTCCAGTTGAGCAGGAACTTGTCCAACTTTGTCTTGAAACCCTGGAGGGTGTTTTCCCCTATGACAGACTCCAGAAGAACGTTCCAGCTTTGCACCACTCTCTGGGTGAAGAAAAATGTCCTTACATTTGTATGAAATCTATCTCCTTTCAACTTTAGAGAGTGCCCTCTTGTTCTCCCTACCTTGGAGAGGGTGAACAGTCTGTCTTTTTCTACTAAGTCTATTCCCTTCAGTATTTTGAACGTTTCAATCAAGTCCCCTCTCAGTCTCCTCTTTTCAAGGGAGAAGAGGCCCAGTTTTACCAATCTCTCACAGTACGGCAACTCCTCCAGCTCCTTAACCATTTTAGTCGCTCTTCTCTGGACCCTTTCAAGTAGTACCTTGTCCTTCTTCATGTATGGCAACCAGTGCTGGACATAGTATTCCAGGTGAGGGCGTACCATGGCCCAGTACAGCGGCATGATGACCCTCTCCAATCTGTTCGTGATCCCCTTCTTAATCATTCCTAGCATTCTGTTTGCCCTTTTTGCCACTGCCGCACATTGTACAGACAGCTTCATCGACTTGTCGATCAGAACTCCAAGTCTCTTTCTTGGGAGGTCTTTCCAAGTACCGCCCCGGACATCCTGTATTCGCGCATGAGGTTTTTGTTCCCAACATGCATCACTGTACACTTATCCATGTTGAACCTCATTTGCCATGTTGATGCCCATTTCTCAAGCTTGGTTATGTCATGTTGCAGATCTTCACAATCCTCCTGTGTCTTCTACTCTGAATAACTTCATATCATCCGCAAATGTAATCACCTCACTCATCGTACCAATGTCCAGATTGTTTATAAAGATGTTGAAGAGCACGGGTCTAAGCACCGAGCCCTGCGGCACCCCACTGGTGACACTCTTCCGGTCCGAGTATTGTCCATTTACCCCCACTCTTTGTTTCCTATGCTCCAGCCAGTTTTTGATCCACGTGAGTATTTCACCCTCGATTCCATGACTCGCAATTTTCCGAAGTAGTCGTTCATACGGAACCTTCTGAAAATCCAGATATACAATGTCGACTGGGCCGTCCTTGTCTATCTGCCTGTTTACTCCCTCGAAAAAGTGCAGCAAGTTCGTCAGACCATGTCCGTAAAGGTGATCAATGATGCGGTCCTTTATCAGCACCTCTACCATCTTTCCCAGTACCGAAGTTAGACTTACCGGTCTATAGTTTCCCGGATCTCCCCTCGAACCCTTTTTGAAGATTGGCGTAACATTCGCCACCTTCCAGTCTTCCGGAATCTTTCCCGATTTGATCGACAGGTTGGCTACTAGTTGGAGCAGTTCAGTTATAGTCCCTTTCAGTTCCTTGATGACCCTTGGATGGATGCCATCCGGTCCTAAGGATTTATCACTCTTTAGCCTATCAATCTGCCTGTATACCTCTTCTAGACTGTAGACCTCTTCAGCCTTGTCAGTTTCCTGTCTTCGTTTCCAGCATAGAGCCTGGTGGGTTCCAGTATGTTGCGTATATCCTCTTCAGTAAATACAGACGCAAAAAATGTGTTCAGTATGTCGGCGATTTCTTTTTCTTCCTTTAGCATTCCCTTTATTTCATGGTCATCCAACGGACCCACCGCTTCCTTTGCGGGTCGTTTCCCCTTAATGTATCGAAAGAATGGCTTGAAGTTTTTGGCCTCCTTGGCTTTTTTTCCTCGTAGTTTCTTTTGGCCCTTTTTACTGTCTTATGGCACCTGCATTGAGTTTGTGCTTATTCCTGTTTTTGTCCATTTTTGACCTTTTCCATTACTTAAATGAAGTTTTCTTGTCTCTAATCGTTTCCTTCACCTCTACAGTGAGCCACGCCAGTTCTTTTTCCTCTTGGATCCTTTGTTGATACACGGTATATGCAAATTTTGCGCCTCGGTAACTGTTTAAAAAGGGACCAAGCTTGTTCTAGTGTTTTTACAGTGTTTATCCTCTTCTTAATCTTCTTCCAAACCATGAGTCTCATCCCTTCGTAATTTCCCTTGCGGAAGTTCAGCGCCGTGGCCGTCGTTCTGGACTGGTGTTTCTCCCCTGCGTCCAGGTTGAAGTGGATCATATTGTGATCACTGCTTCCCAGCGTCCCCTCTACTTCTACACCTTGTGCCGGTCCTCGCAGTCCATTCAGAATTAAGTCCAGAATTGTATTTCCTCTTGTATTTTCATTGACAAGTTGTTCCAGGAAGCAATGATGAGTGGTTCTCCACACTCATCCAAAATTCCTACCAAAGGTGGTTTTGGAGTTTCATCTCAACCAGTCTATCATGTTACCAGTTTGTTTGTTTTTTCCAAAACTTCATTCACAGCCTGGTGAGGCAGCTCTTCATACCTTGGATTGCAAATGAGCTTTGGTGTATTATTTACAAGAGACTCAGTCTCACAGAACATCTCCTCAACTGTTCATCTCCTTTGACTCAAACAGATTGGGCAAGCCTATAAGTAAGAGAACTATTTCCTCATGGCTGGTGGCTTGTATTTCTTTTTGCTATGCTCAGGCTGGGCTGCAGCTAGGGGGCCATGTCACGGTACATAAAGTCCGAGCTATGGCAGCTTCAGTTGCATAGTGATGTCAGAACTCATGTTTGGCCTCAGCATGACTAATGTCAAAGAGAAAGTAAGACCAAGGACAAGTTATAACAATGGTAAATGATATCATAAAGGCACTTGGGAGCTCTTTTACTAAGCTGTGGTGTAAAATGGACTTAGCATATCCTAATGTGAGACTTTCTGCACACTAGCCCCATTTTTACTGTAGATATAAAATAGGCCTTTTTTTGCCGATCTTGCATTAATTTTTCCTTTAGCAAGCAGGACCAGGGAAATTACCAGAGGACACTTTAGCGCACCTTAGTAAAAGGGTCCCTTTGTTATTTTCAAACCAAAATGTACCAATGTGGACCCATTTGTTTTATCATGTATGATGACTGTCTTCCTGTTGAGAGTGAAGGGGGTCTGAAAGAGGATAAGATGGGTAGAAGATTCATTTCTTGAAGAATTAGATGAATATATTACTTTGGACTTCTGCAATAATTATCATCATGATAAGCAATTATATAATTATGATAGTCACAGATTTCTAGCTTTATATATTTTAATAACATGGTGTAAACTGGTGTAAACTACTGTACTTTCATAATGTATAGATGATTTTCTTGTGCAATCATGCCAGATTCTTTAAAACTGGTAAATTTGTTGTAATTTTGGAGTTTCCTTCCATTCCAGGCACATTTCAGTAAGACACCGCATTGTGCAGCTTGAGAAGGTGCCATTTTAGTATAATCCTTAAAAACACATTGAACCTTTGCACTAAAGAAAGGGCCACGATTACTTTTACTGGTTGTGCACTCAGTGCATCTTTAAAGAGACCATTAAGATTTGGTGCGATCATTAAATGGTGCTTAGCATTTGCTGGATGGACGTGCTTTGTTGAAAGATGTGATATCTTTTGCCATACATTTAATCAGGAACAAGCTTTTCCCACGCTGTAGAATTGTCACAAAGGTTGCCTTAAATTCAGTGGCTTTTGGTTCTGTGATATGTTTGTCACACTTTTTTTTTTTTTTTTTAGCAAAATGACACAGAGATAGTTGGTATCTTATGTCTGAATTTATCCTTTAATGTAAAATGTACCTACCGGTACTAGAAATTTAGCACGTTTTTAAGTTCCCCTTTCCACCAGTAGAGAGTGCATCTTTATTCTTTTAAGATAGAACTTGCTGTACAAGTCATACATTCTGTAATTTTGGTGGCCCTCTTCTGAATTATGTCCACCTTATCAATGTCCTTATGTAGATGTGGTCTCCAGAGGAGCAGTCAGGGTGGGTCTCATCAGAGTTCTATATAAAAGTGGTATTACAGTACTTCCTTTTTTCTGTTAGTAATATCTCTGTGTACTCCTGCATACTGTTAACCTCCTCTAAGTACCTGCATTTAATGGGCTCAATATTCAGCAATGTAGTGATCAGCATTTTACTGAATGCCATTGGTGGTGGTCTCAAAAATTCAATGCCGAGCCATGTTGGGCAGAATCAGCAAAAACATAGCTGGTTAAGTGTGACATTCAGCACTTAGGGTTAGATTCACTAAGCAAACTGATCGTGTACCAATCAATTTGCGAGCCCTTTGCGACCTGATTTCCCTCCGACCCGATTCACTAACCTGTGTCCTGATCATCCTACGATCCTAGCATGCAAATGAGGGGAATCGTCATGCAAAGCAGGAAGGACGCGATTCACTACACTTTCCGACTGGCTGGCCGATCAAAAAACAAGCGACCGGTGAGGACCAGTGTGAGCACCAGTGTGCTAAAACCCTGCTCTCTGCCCTGTTTCTCCTGCTCTGGCCGCCCTGCTCTCTGCTCTGCTACGATCTCCTGCTCTCAGCCCTGAATCTCTCCAGCTCTCAGCCCCAAATCTCTCCTGCCCTTCCCCGCAGTGCAAGCCCGTGACTTTAACCCGCAGGCTAAAACGCCAAACGCATGTGCAGACTATCTACAGGGAAAGTAGATTGTCTGCGCATGCGTCAGGATCGCACACTAGCAATCCGTGTCAGCAGATGGGGGCGTTCCTCCGATCGCCCCCATTTGAATATTAGTAGTTGCAGATCAGACATGGTCACGATCAGGCGGGTTAGTGAATCTATCCCTTAATCATCTATAAAGAACTGCTTTTTATGCCTTCCTGTTTATGCAGTTATCTTAACCGGTTAAGTGCTGAATATCAGTTCTTAATTGGTTAATTGCCAACTCCACCCCTACAACATCCTAAAATCTCTGGATCCAGTTTGGGCACTGAAAATGCCTGGTTATGCCTAGAGAGAACCTTTGAATATTGAGCCCAATATTTACAGTAAATCACTTTGGTTATACCACAGAAAAGTTGTATATCAAATACATAACACTTGACTGTTAACCGCTACTGCTTTGTCATTCTAATTAGCTATCTTAAGGTCATCAGAGATTATGACCTCAGGTCCCTTTCTCATGGTGATTGCTAATTCTTCCCATCTACCTTGCCCAGTAAGCTGATTTGGGCTGTGGCTGCTAAATTCACAGATCAATTCTAAGTCTTTGTAATGTGATAGTTGCCCTTTTCCACTCTGATCAAGGGCTGTATTTCCCAGTTCTAGATCCTCATATTCTTCCATCTATTGCTGTGTTCAACCTGGAATGCAAAATTCATTAATACAAGGGCCATTCATCCCCAATACAACTGGAACAGCAATCAATTACTCTAGGCCGTAATGACTGTTCCCTCTTTATATCAAATGTCGGTTCAGTAAGATTATTCTTCACATTCATTCAATCTTCCTGCTTAGGACAGAGTCCAGGTATTATGTTTAAGGTGTGGGCAGAGAACCATGGAAACAAAGTTCAAATCTTCTGCTGCTCTTTGTAATCTTGGATTAGTCACCAAACCCTCCATTGCCTCAGGTACCAACTTAGAGTATAAGCCCTCTGGGGACAAGAAAAATGCCTATTGTACCTGTATGTAATTCATCTTAAATTTCAGAGAAAGACATGAACTGAATCTAGATCCCTTGCTTATTCACTCATGCTTCTAATATTTTACTTTTTTTATCTTTGTGTCCACAAAGATAAAGCTTCCCTATACAAATTAGCCTATTGGAGTTCTAGGTACATAGGATTGTCAAACAATGGGCAGTCCTAGTATTACATTATTTTATGTATGGGATTTGTAGTCTTCTCTCTCTTAGATAAATTAAAGAAACAAGTTAATTGATACAGTATCATTAAATTAGAAATGGCCCCTAAGGCATAAAACCTGTTGGCAAACCTAATTCTCACTTTCCATCTAGAACAGACTAACTTCATTAGAAAGTTCATTCAATTGTTTGTTTCCTTATATTCCAGCAAACACAAGCTTTCCTATAGATAAGCATACATTGGATGCTGACTACATAATTTTTTTCACCCGACATGAATAACACACAACCTTTGGTGATATAAGTCATTATGGGGTAATTCTATAACACGGTGCCTATTATATCAAGGAAACTAGACAGCTATTTCCCTGTATAACAGGTTAGATACATGCATATCCAGACACTGTTTATGTGCATACCCATCTATCAAAAATGCACTAATTTGTTACATAATAGCACATAAGTGGAATTTTAGCATTTACATGTTTGCGCACACATGCCTGAAAGGAAATAAATACATTTGATTCCAGTGGCTCTGATACTCCCTGTTAATTGTTGTCCATTGTGAAAGTTCTTCTAAATCTTAATGTAGGATTCCAGTAAGGTATATGATTTAATTAGATTGCTTTCTTTGGTAAACAGCTACAGGTAGTCACCCTAAATAATTCTAGATAAATGACAAGGTTTAGAATATCTTTGTGGGGAATAAATAATGTAATGGGAGAAAGAAAGAACAAGGGAAGTGACTGGGTGACTCTGTAAACTGGTAGAAGTTTTCAGATTTATGCACTGCTGACTTACCAGGCCAAAACTGGCTTGGACAAGTAAGATCAAAAACTGTTAACATATGAAAGCCATTGAGGCCCAAATTCTGTATGTGGCATCCTAAATTGTGCACGCAAATTAGTGTGCATAGTTGATTTGCATGCACAACTTAACATCAGCACTCACACTTTCACTGTGCTCCAATAACATTTACACATATTGTAAACAACTCACTGATAAATTGTCTCTTGTAACATAAGTGGGCCACAGCTTTAATAATCCATATTTAAACTTCAAAATATTAATCCATAAACATTTTTAATTCCATAAATATAACATGAACCCATCACCCGTTACAAGAGTGATCTGTAAACATTTGAAGCTATTCGGTGCCAAACTAGCCCCTTCATAATATAGACATTAAAACCCCCACCCAATAGGGGTCTGCGATAATTCAAGACCTCTAAATACTCATGGTGAGTGTGGCACTTGAGCACAAATGTTCCTGTCATACCTGCCACTTCCATTTAGTCATCCCAAATTTTCTACCCACACATAACTGTGACTTCCCACATAACATCAGCCACTCAACACCCAAAAACAATACAATCAAAACTCAGCAACAAAGGGAGGGATGAGTGGGTGACCAATAACATCTGTTCACCTGCTGCTCCCCACTATCACCCTCCCAGGAAAAAAAACCCTGCTGCCTGCCAAAATAATGCTGAAGAATGTACTAATCCCAGCTAACCCCACCCTTTGTCCTATCACTCTTACTGAACCCACCAATCCTCATCCCCACTATTCCTTTCTCCCTTCAACCTTTAACAAATCACAAGTATCCTAGCGACAGCAGCACAGCCGATTGGTGCTGATAATTAGCACTTAACATCTAAAAATTTACCCTAATTGGCACTCATTAGTACTTACTGTCATAAGTCTGTAGGTGCAATCTATAAAGTAGTGTACGTCACTTCTAGTGCATGAATCTAGTCATGGCCAGGGGAAGAGCGTGGGCGGATCGGACCATTCCTAAAAGTTAGGCACAATGTTATAGAGTGTGCCTGATCCACACACAAATTGAGGTGCAGGAATTTAGGCCTGGTTTTCCTTGCCTAAATGGGTGTACCTAAATGTTACGCCGTGTATGGATGCTAAGCATGATTCTATATGTAGCGGGTGCATTTTATAGAATCATGCTAAGCGCTCTTCTGACCAGCACCAATTTTTTTAGGTACCATTTACAGAATTTGGGCCTCAGCAGTCTATATTTAAAAAGGTGGTGGTCTCAGTCCATTTCCCAATAGACATACGCCCTCATTACTAAATACAACCCACCATCATTGTTGGCATCATTGTTGGCACCTTCAGCAGCATGGCCAAACAGACAGGAATGGAAAATGGACTACTAGAGGCAGATTTACCAGACTAGAATGTAAGCAAATTGGTAGGCCTCTATGTAGTACCTGCTGTTTGGAACAGAGGGTTCTATCTGCCAGTGCTCTTGGTCTAGCATCTTTCATGAGCACTAAACTGAATAGGAAAAATGGGAAATATGAAGAAAAAAAAAATGAGAAAGCATGCGTTCACTGTAGAATTAATGATCTATTATAATACACTACTTAACCTGCTTTCCTTTTTAATTTCTTATAATATTCATTATCTTTACCATGGTATGATGCACTTTATCCTACACTTAATGAAGAGAAATTGAGAAAAGGGCATTGTTGATCTTCAGTGTTCAAAATGGCAATTGTGGCTGCCCAAGAACACTCTATTGCACTACAAATGTTGAAATGATGCACTCATACAGTGCCGGATTTACCTATAAGCTAAATTAGCTACAGCTTAGGGCCTCACAAGCTGCAGGGGCCTCACAAAAGTTCAGAAAGTAATCAAAATTACTAATCAGTTTACGCTAAAAATTATTTTTAAAATTCCATTTACCTATTGTTTCTAGGGTATGTGATATGGTGGAACTTATTAATAAGGGGCCTCCACGTTTTATGTAGGTTGGGACCTCACCAAGTCTAAATCCAGCACTGCACTCATAACTTAATGGTGGGCTATTCTTTTAGATCCAAAACAAATGACTGTGGAGTCTGATGTTGCCGATGTAGACTTTATTGGAATCAAAATAATCAATAAAACATCCACGACTTATATATCAAGTCGTGGATGTTTTGGGTTGTTTTTTTTTACTATTTTATTCCAATAAAGTCTACATCGGCAACTTCAGACTCCACATTCGTTTGTTTTGGATTTTCATCTGTGGATCTACAGGGTCAACTTCTTGGTTGGGGCTAGTTTTTTAAGAACAGAAAGCATTGCTATATCCTCCAGGTTCACATTGCCCTCTCTAAAATGGTGAGAAGATCTTTAATATTCAATAAGAAAAACGATTGCAAACCTTGATTTGATTTCTTTTTAACTCTTGACTTTCTTACACTGTATGTTGCTTAAATTTAGCTCTGTTGGTTTTAGATTTCAACCTGTTACCTCTGTTTTTTGGGGGTGTTCATTATTTTATATTAGGCGTCCATTAACTAGAATTGGATTTGGTTTTCAAAGGAGCCTATAAAGGACATGCTTATAGAAAGATGAGAAATCCAGCCCTGTTTTTGGCATTGTACCCTGCATTGAATGGCTCTCTGGAGTTTGTGAATTTTAGATAGTTTCCTTGGGGGAAGGATATTTGTTTTGCACTAAATTTGACTGCACTGCATTGCACTACTGAAATGTATTGTATGGGTTCCAATGCAGGTTGAATGGGGTATGATGAGAAGGTGGAAAAAGAAAGACAGTAAAGTTTAAGGTATGTGAGTTGAAAATAGGCATTTAAAAAATCTGCATCTGCAGACTGGTCTATAGCTGAAGGCCAATTTAGAGAATCTTGCAGTATTATCTAAGCTAACTGAGAGTGATATGTCTACCTGTAGGAGATACTGACCAGAAGATTATGCCATGAAACTAATCTTAGCACGCATTCCACAGTTTGTTTCTAGTTTATCATCTGTCTATAATACGGTATTATCCTCTATAGCTCCAGTCTCCGTAGTCTCAAAAAATCTTCACAAAAACTTCATATGGCTTTCACTTCCAATTAAAATCAGGAATAGGAAATGATTTAAGATCGATTCCATTTTAAGAAATTGTTTTCAGGAACAAAGTTATCATATTGTATATAATATAAATGTTAAAAGAACGGGAGAATTTTCTATAGCCCCAGGTACGTTAGATAGATTGTGAGCCCACCGGGACAGATAGGGAAAATGCTTGAGTACCTGATTGTAAAAACCGCTTAGATAACCTTGATAAGCGGTATATCAAATCCTAATAAACTTGATAAACTTGAATTAGTTTAAATCTTTGAGTGGTGCGAACAAAGCTTCAGAAGTGTACATTCAGTTCCCTGGGTAATTTCCCCCTGTTGTCTTTTATACAAGCTGAGAGATAATTAAAGCCCCTTTTTATCAAGCCATGGTAGAGCGTTTTAGCTCTGGCCAGCAAGGGAAATGCTCCAATGGCTCATAGGAATTGAAAGAGCATCTGAACAGTTACCTCGCCAGCCAAGCACTAATATTCTCTACTGTGGCTTGATAAAAGGGGGCCTAAGTCTTTTCAAATAGGGGGTTCCAAATACAGAATTTTATCTGAGAGCTGCTTTGAGGGTAATTTTAAAACAGGGTTCCTAGGTTAAATGGGCTGGAAGCTACCTATTTGCACCTGTTTTACAAAGATAAGTATAACAAAGAAAAATGGGGAGACCCAAGATCCACAGTGAAAACAATCCACCAATAAAAACAAAACCTGTGGATCCCAATTAGTAGTTGTGGCCACAAAAGCAAAAAAAAATGCTAGGAATTATTAGTAAACAAGACTATTCCAGTACTCCCCTTTTATGATACTCATAGAATTCCTAAAAGCATCAGAGCTAATACCACTGTGGCTGGCGATAAAGAAACCTAATGCAGCTTCATAAAAGAGGACCTAAGAATTTTGTAATGCCTCTGCCTTTAGTATTGTGTTCAATTCTGGTCACCTTATCTCAAAAATGATATAGCGTAACTAGAAAAGGTTCAAAGAAGAGCAGTCAAGTTGATAAAGGAAATGGAGCTCCTCTTGTATGAGGAAAGACCAAAGAGGTTAGGGCTCTTCAGCTTGGAAAAAAGACAGCTGAGGGGAGATATAATTGGGCTACAAAATCCTGAATGATATAGAATGGGTACAAGTGAATTGATTTTTTTTACTCCATCAAAAATTATAAAGACTAGGGAAATAGTTTTAAAACCAATACGAGGAAATATCTTTTCACTCAGAAAATAGTTACACTCTGGAACACATTGCCAGAGGATGTGGTAAAATTGGTTAACGTAGCTGGAGGAAAAGTCCATAGTCTGCTATTGAGATAGACATGGGGGAAGCCCTGCTTGCCCTGGATCGGTAGCATGGAATGTTGCCACTATTTGGGTTTTGGCCAGGTACTTGTGACATGGATTGGCTACTATGAGAACGGGCTACCGGACTTGATGGACCATTGGTCTGACCCAGTAAGGCTATTCTTATCCCTAGGTCTCATTGTCTAAAATGGGATGTGTTAAAATAGCATAAGATTGTGGCAAAATAACGTCCTAATGCTAGCCCATGTTGATAACTGCACCCTTGTAGTGCCAATTTTATAAGGAAAATATATATGTACTTTCCCTTTATAAAATGGTTGCATTTTTTTGCATATACGAGTTGCATCCACATATACAGCTATGTAGTTATAAAATTATCCTCTTTGTGATTAATATTTTAAGGCTTAAGATTGCTATTGCATCCATAAATTTTGGCAATAATTTTTGATGGTAGTATCTATATCTACTTCTGAGAAAAATGAGATTAGGATAGTAAGGAAGCAACAGATTGTCACTGAATAACTTCCCTGTGGGCTCCTTTTGTCAAGCAGCAGCAGTCTTTTACCGTAGGCCGATGAGTTAAATGCTCCAGCGCTCATTCAATTCCTATGAGCTTCGGAGCATTTATTGTGCTAGCCTAAGGTAAAAGGCTCTATTGCTGCTTGATAAAAGGAGCCCAATATGGTTACTGCGGATGGGCAGACTAGATGGACCATTTGGCCTTTATCTGCCATCATGTTTCTAATATATTACATCAAGAGTACTCACTATGCAAGAAGGATTTAAGATTGAGAAAACCCTTTCAGAAATTCATATACACTGGCACTATAGGTATCGTGAAGATTCATTACTATAAGCAAAGTGACAAAGTCAAACAAAAATTATCAGTTATAAGGCCACAGTCTGATTAAACACTTGTAGCCAAATTTGGTTTTCTGGATTCCATTGGTCAAGCGGATACTGGATTTCTGCCATCTTGAATATAATTGGTTAGACCTGTGCTGAATGCAGTTTTGTGTTCCAAACTCTTCAGTGAGAGCTGTCCAAATTCTAGCTTAGCAAAAACAAAGAAACCCACAAGTATATAAGGTCAAAAGCAAGAATTTAATAAAACAATAACATATACCTGGCTTGGTCATGTTTCGCCTGGAGACTGCATCAGAGGCAAAATTGTAGGGCAGAAATGAAGACATCAATTACCAAAAATTATAAATACAGAAATATATCAATCAAATAAAATCATAAATACATAAATAATTGAAGAAAACCATGCACAGTTATATCAAATATGCAAGCACCCAACAGAACCTGAATTTGCCCAACTACTCTACACTTTTGTACTATCATACATAGACTATTGTAACACTCTACTAGTGGGCCTGCCTACCAAAACTCTCCCGCCTCCATAGGGTGCAAAATGCTGCAATCCGCCTTCTGAAAAAGCTAGGCATCTGCGACCATGTTACCCTTGCATTAGCCTCCATGCGTTGGCTGCCCATTCAAAAACACTGCACCTTCAAGGCCCTTGTCCTCGCTTTCAAAACCTTTCATGAAACAATTCCATACTACATGAAAACAACTACAAATCTACTTCCCAAAACGACCATTGAAGTCCCAGAGAGAAAAACGACTGACCTTGCCTCCTGGCCGCTCCCTCAAAACTGAAACAGCCAGCAAATGATCCTACTCACATTTCATACCCAGACTTTGGTACACCATCTCCCCATCTGTTAGATCACTAGATGGACTCTGGAACTTCAGGAAGGTCCTGAAAATCTTCCTCTTTACAAACCCAGCGCCTTAAAGTCATTCACCTAGAAATGCCACTCAGTTAACACATCCATGCCACCTAATCTCACCAGATGCTACTTAGTGCATATGTTTTATTGTCATGTCTGTATTGTAAATTATTGTCATGTCTATATTGTAATTTATGTAAATTATGTCATCTCTGTCCTGTCTCAATTATTATGGATGTACTTTGTAACCCGTTCTGAGTTCCTTTGGGAGGACGGGCTAAAAAGTTGAATGAATAAATAAATAAAACACATCTATAAAAACTTACAGGAAATAAACTACCAAAGAAAAACAGAAGAGATGAGTAAGTGCTTTTTTAAAAAATAATAATAATAATCTTTTAAAAGTGGGCAGTGCTCTATAAAAAGTGCTCAAAATTATTGTAGCTAAAAATCCACTTAAAAAAAAAATACACATACCTTGAGAGGTAAAAAGAAACATCAAGCTTCCCGCTAGTATCACACAGAGATTAAATTCTATAAATAAAATAATTAAATATGCCCCCCAAAATTATGCAAATAGTTATGTTAAATCTATTAGAAAAAATTACTTACAGCCTTGCAAAGGTATAACTTTAAAAGTGCTCTAAACAAACAGCCAAGCATGGTGGTATCATGCTTATATGCACAGCAAACAGTTTAAGAGTCACTTTCTTTAAAAGCCAAGTTTGAGAAGTCTAACAGATTTCACAAATATCCTTCTATTTATTTTTAAATGCTATAATTCAGTCCTAGCACATGCTATTATTCATACAAACCACATTTAACTTAAAAATGGCCCAAATAAGGTCCCAAGAAACTGTTTTTCTTTAAAACATTCTATGAAGAGAAAAAAACCCCACCCCATCAAAATCAATACAAGAGCCAATGCCCACCTTACATCATTAAAATTCACTGGAAAACACTGCAAAAATCATTCAAAAAAGCACATGAAACTTTAAAAAAATCAATGTGTTCCAGCGGCTTTCTTATGCACTCCAGTGGCTTGTTAGGTGCTATTGACTCGTATTCGAGTCCTAGTGACTTGAAAATCATCAGGTTTTCGTGGCAGAATACAGAAGTAGACTTCCGGGCCTTTCTTCTGCGCAGTTTAAATTCAATGTTGTTGCTGTTGTCACATCAAACACAATCTCCACCTCCAACACTGCCCATCTGCTGCTACCCAGATGGATGGTACATCATTAGTCTGACATCTTCGCTGAAACCTGTCTGGCTTGGGAGGCCCCCCTAGTAGTGAAACTACCAATGGCATAGCTTTCAGCCTCACAGATGCACACAAACCTCAGTGATATGAGAAGCCCATGTACCTTGAGTGGAGAATAACATGATTATTACATCATAATCCAGATGAAGCATGGCTACATCAGGCATATGTTATTGTTTTATTAAATTTTTGCTTTTAACCTTATATACTTGTGGGTCTGTTGTTTGTTTTTGCTTTATTGTCATTGCAGATCTTATGCCTCCCTTCTGCCATTCAAATTCCAGCTCAGACTCTTTTTGCTGATTTCAGTCCCAGGTATAAATGTCTAAAACTTCTAAGGAAGTCTAGAACCAGACTTCCTTAGAGATTGATTTTGTCCATCTCAAAGGTGGACTAATAATTTCAGGTTGAACTATTCTGTTGTTTAAATGTATGCCATTTTGCCTTCTTTTCAAGTTTTTCATGTGATTTGACTGTAAATCCATTCAGCTTAAGTGAAACTGTGCCTGTGATGCTGTGAATAGATATTTGCACTAGGCAATGTAACAACTACTGCAAACTGAAATACCCAAGTAAAAGAAATAAAAATCAGCTTGAGTTTAGACCAGGGACATAACCAAAAGCTGCCTCTCAGCCAGGCACTCCCCAAGAATTTCACATCTTAAAATTTTTGGTGCGTGGAGAAACATTCACTTTGCTCTTTCTGTGGCTTTCCCATATCCTTGCATCTTGTCTCTTAAGTTCAAGTAGGACTGGGCAGTAGACATCTGCTGTTCATATGAGGCATGTCCACGTATATACACTTTTTAGAAGCTCACTTTGTGGTTTGGTTTATATTTTTATCCTCTCAGTCATTAACACTACTGTGGAGCCTTCATTTGAAGTAGCATTTCAATGCTGTTTGCTCTGTTGTAACATGTATGGTTATTTAACAGCTAATAGAAAGTAAAATAGACGTCTATTCAACCAATGGGTAAATTTTATTAATGAAAAAAAGCTTTTATTCCTAGTTATAGTCCCAACTAGGATCCAAGTTTCAGCGTTATTAAAAACACCTTCCTCAGGGGACACGTCATGTAGCAGACTGTGCTCCACGCTGGAAAAGTGGATTACAGTTTGCTACATAACGTTTCCACTGAGGAAGGCGTTTTTAATAACGCCGAAACTTGGATCCTAGTTGGGACTATAAATAGGAATAGAAGCTTTTTTTCATTAATAAAATTTACCAATTGGTTGAATAGACGTCTACCTTACTTTCTATTAGCTGTTAAATAACCATACATGTTACAACAGAGCAAACAGCATTGATATGCTACTTCAATGAAGGGCTCCACAGTAGTGTTAATGACTGAGAGGATAAAAATATAAATCAAACCACAAAATGAGCTTCTAAATTTATCCATTGGTTGAATAAGATGTCTACCTTGCCTTCTATTGGATTGTTTGGACTTTTAAGGCAGGGTGTTCTTCTCTTTGCTTGTTTATTTAACAGTTAAACCATGGAGCACTGCACTCTCCCTTGTGTAGGAAAGTAATGAATATTTGCATTAATGGTGCACTTGAGAAGTGTCAGTGACAACAGAAAGAAAGCTGAAAGAAATAGACAAATTATGTGTGGGCTGTCTAAAGAAGAATTCTCCTAGGAATGCTACCTTTGTTAACCCAGACTGCCACATTGCTAGATGCAGTAACTTTAAAATTATGAAAGACCATCCTAGAATATTTGCTACTAGTGATTTCATTATTGATCCACAAAGAGCTACATTTTCAAAGGCATTCATCCAATTGTACATTTTAGCCAAAAGCTGTATGGGTAATTTTATAAATATAGGCTGAGCTCTAAAAAGGACACCTAAGTTGGATTGTAGAAAAGTAAGCCAAATGGATGAATATAAGAACTGCCACTGCTGGGTCAGACCTGGGGTCCATCGTGCCCAGCAGTCCACTCACGCAGCGGCCCTCTGGTCAAAGTTCATTTATGTACTTGTGTTGAACATCCACCTCATTAAACTTAGACATCCCTGCCCTTAGGTTCATATTCATTTATAAAGAGGTATTCCTAAATATCTAGCCATATGACTTTTTTTTCTTTTCAATGAGCCACACAGAAGCATCATTAGGTAAATCGGCAGAAACAGATTTGCCAAAGTCTAAAGTTTGTGCTTATGAAAATATTTTTTTCATGTATTGCACACCATTGTTCCAACTAACATACAGAATAGTATAGACCCTTGTTTTCAAAAATAAAGGTGTATTTCTTATTCATTGTAGCATTATAAAAGTATACAAAAAGTGTAGTTTATGCAGACAAGGGAGCCAATTGCAGCAGTCCTGGAAAGCATAAGTATGTATTTCACACCACAAGAAGGGACCAAATTCTGGATCCCCGTGGTCTTAAAAGTATTGGAAATGTGCACATCACACCATAAAATAACCATTAATTCATGCATAACAAATTATAAAATACAACATACCTAATAAAACAGTTTGAAAATGCCTGCTGAATTTTAAATTCAGTTATTTTGAAATAAAAAAGAGGTTTCTTCCAGCAAAATACTTCCATATATTATAGCCACATATCCAAAGTTTGAAATTCATATTATGGAACCAAAAATAAGGCTGAACTAAGGGGCCTTATTACTAAAGTGTAGTAAAAATTTTCCAGTTACTGTGTGTTAGAAAAAATGATGTGCGGTAACTTCTGGAGACTTTTCCAGCATCTTCCCTAAACACATTTATCATGCATATGCAGCACAACTTTATAACAGGGACCCTGTATGGAACCTATTCTGTAAAGGAACATAAGTGCCATTTTCCTACATAGAATACTAGCCTAAAAGGTGAAATACACACCTAGGCCTAACTGCTTATACCAGCCATATAGCTGGTGCAGAGGTAGGCAATTTCAGTCCTCGAGAGCCACAGGCAGGTCAAGTTTTCAGGATATCCACAATGAATATGTATGAGATGAATTTACATGCACTGCCTCCTTGAGATGCAAATCTATCTCATGCATATTTATTGTGGATATCCTAAAAACCTGACCTGTCTGTGGCTCTCAAGTACTGTAATTGCCTACCCCTGAGCTGGTGTGTTACCTGACAGAGATCTGTGCATAACTTAAGTATGACAGTTGGAGCCTAATGACAGAGATTTGTGCATAACTTAAGTATTCTGTTAGTTGCAAGTCTAAGTTGGAGCCCTGCTCAGGCTCCGCCCACATGTATGCTGCACTTGCAAATATACACTGTGAAAGTTATGAGTAAGCACGTATTTATAGAAAAAATAATGCTTTGGTGGAATCTGGGCATTTTTGGGTATACATATATTATAAATGCCATTATTCGAAACATTTATGCACGTAATAGGCATCTAACTGTTAGTGCCTGCATTATAGAATTGTCCCTAACTGCATTACAGATAATCTGTATGTACTTAATACCACCTAAAGAGATGGCGTTAACTGATCTGCATTATCTGTTGTGGTAACGGTTAGTTAATATGTGGTATGTTTCTGTGCATAAACTGCACTGCGCAATCCACACCCTTTCCCACTGCTTTCTATAGTATTATCTAACGCAGTGATTCCCAACCCTGTCCTGGAGGACCACCAGGCCAATCAGGTTTTCAGGCTAGCCCTAATGAATATGCATGGAGCAGATTTGCATGCCTCTCACTTCCATTATATGCAAATCTCTCTCATTCATATTCATTAGGGCTAGCCTGAAAACCCAATTGGCCTAGTGGTCCTCCAGGACAGGGTTGGGAACCACTGATCTAACGCATGGATCAGTGCATGCTACATATCAAACAACTCACACATTGTCCCCCTTACATTTTGTAATGTAATTGCTTAAATGCATGCACCATTTGCACATGCAGATGATAGAATGCTAGCACTTAAATAAGTGAATGTTACAGGTTTGCATATAAGTACTACTTGGTTGCTAAGCGGTATTCTATAATCTTAGTGCACAAATGCAAGGGGGCATTCACATGGGTGGGGCAGAGGCATCTCCCACAATTGCACGCTTAAGTTATAGATTAGTGTCATTTTCAAGCCAAAGTGAAGCATTTAGGTAAATGCATTTACGCTTGCCATATAGATGGTGTAAGTGGGCGTACCTAAATGTTGGTGCATAAACTCAAGTTACACTAGCATTCTATCATGGGATCTGGGAAACCAGATCCCGTTTAGAGTTTGTGCTTAACGCCCATCATTTTGGCACCCAACTTTTGGTGAACCTTATAGAATTTCCCCCAATGAGCTGAATACGCTTTTAGTAAAAGGGCCCCTAAATAGGACCTATGCCAAGAAATATGAATATTATAAAAGTGCAAGAAAGCACATTGTGCATAACAGTTATTATATCAAATGAGGCTGTGTTCGATTTTATAAGCTTCTAAAGAAATTAAAAACGAATATGTTAGCTCCCTTTTCCATCCTATTATGCCTGTGGCCACTAGGGTGAGCTCTAAGTTGCATTGCAAACATGCTGTGTGCCAGTAAATGGAAGTCCATCATTTTTATGGATAGTGAAGGGTTTTTAACTTGCATTTCATCAATTCTAAACTACGTATGGCCCTAAAACAACAGAGCCACACGAGTGGATGAATACAGCAGCACAGAAGGTAGAAAGGGCTATTCTTATCCCCATATCTAGTACATCTGTGAAATCCTATATAGATCTGAAGTTGCAAGAAATTTTAAAATACTGAAGAGATACTCCCTGTGCTTTAATATTTTCTGTAAGGCTGTACTCTCAAATTGCATATGGACATCTAAAGGTGAACCGCCACTGCCCTAGGTGGCCATCTAAAATTTGATGTGTGAGCTATTTTGAGACCTGGAGGTGAAAGGTGTGAAACATTGTCCAATTAACAGATGCCTGTAGCTTCCTAAGTGCAAATTGTAAACACCCATCTTCCATGTGACCTTTAGAGAATTCATCCCAAAATGACAGGGAAGTGTTAGAAGTTCATAGCAATAGTGCAGGTTTGATGCACAAAGAGATCCCTAGCAATCTCTTCTTGAAAGACACTTTCTAATAATTAAACTTCTTAGCCTTTGGCCGTTGAGTGTAAACTCAGCAAAGACCAAAACATTTACTGATCTTGAATTGCATGTCATTTGTTCTGACGGTGTTGGTTACCATTATATAGGTGTTTGGTCCTTGTCACTGAAGATGCACCAATTGATGTTCTTTTGGTTTTATCAATTGTGACTGTCAAAGACCAACATTAACATTTACATGCCTCATTTTAGCCTTTTCTGAGCTTTTTATTGATATCTTCTCCTAAATAACCCTTTATCTTCATTTTTTTTTTTTTAATCTGTTCAATATCTTTCAGAGTGGCATTTTCTGTTATTTTAGTCAAAAGAGTCAACTTGTGTTTTCACTGAACTAACATATTTTTTGTTGTTTTATCTATGTATACCATATCAACTTACCACTGAACGCATGATTAAAATCAATTTTTGAATTGTTAATATGTAATTCTACTGTAGACCAAAAATCTTAAAGAAAAGTTAATTGTAGGATAAGGACAAAAAGAAGCAGCAGGTCTCTGAAAGCGAAAAAAGGTTACCTAGTTATGTAGGAAATATGAGTGTAGCCTTATTTCTTAAACAAATGCTTACCATTCATCTAATAGTGAGCTTTCTGAGTTTTCAGCTAATTAGCGCTTATAGTCTATAATTGCTTTTTTTTTAATTATTACAATTGCACCTTGTGTTGTCATTTGGAGTGTTTGATTTTATTATATTGTATATTTTCCAGTTGTTTCTTTTTGAAGGAAGGAGAGAAATGTTGTTGTTTTTTTATTTTGATAATGAATGCACTGGGAGGAACATTGGACACCTTTTGCTGTTTAAGGCCCCCTTATCGTAAGCCATGGTAACGATTTCTACCATGACCCGGAGCGCTGAATGCTCCAAAGCTGCTCTGACGCTCACAGGAATTCTATGAGTGTCGGAGCAGCTTCGAGCACTTAGCTCTCTGAGCCACGGTAGAAACCTCTACTATAGCTTAGTAACGGGGGGGGGGGGGAGGGGGGAGACAATATAGGCTAAGAGAAAACCAGAGCCGCTTCTATCCAGTTCCAAAACATGAAATAAAGCATCAACAGAAAATTCACCAAACCTGCATGCACTTCCCATATAGAAGAATCACATATATGTATTACAAATCACTTCTCAGAAAAAGATAGTAAAAAGAGGTGTATTTTCCTTCAGGCATGGAGACCTTTTAATAAAGGGCAGTAAGCACTTAACATGGGAATTAGTGTGTGCTAATTGTTACTGCATGGCTATGTTAACAGATATTGTGGTGGCTTAACACTTAACACAGGCTTATCCTATGTTAAGTGCATAGTGTGGGAATGGGGAGGTTAATGGCTAGTGAATTGCACCTTCCCACTTGTTAATCGCAGCAGAGAATATGGATCATTTTACATCACCACACACTTTAGAGGGGAATTCATCGATTGTGCTACTGTTACTCGTAAGACAGGTTATTTTACCACAATTTGTGCTATTTTAGTACAAGATTTCATTAGATAAAATGACTTGTGGTAAAATTGCCCATAGCACACATTGATAAATATGTTCACTTTGACACTTGCCTAAAGAAAAATATCTTTAGACACTTCCCTCTCCTTTTTCTCCATGTTCTTTGACCAAACATAGTTTTGAAATTACAAATATGTATGCATTCAGTCACTACCTATGAAATTTTCTCTGCATGCTTTTACCCTCACAGAGGGTGGGCAATTTCCAAACAGCTCATTTCCTCATGTAAGCAATCATTTATCTTCATAGCCCTTCCTGGTGCATATGTTTCCCGCAAAATTATATCTCCCATCACACACACATATGAAGGGTCGCTGAAAAGTTCTCACCCCAGCCAACAAAGTTGGGACAGTCTCCATCGGGCACGATACACTTGGTCTAGTGATTTTCCACTTTTTTCATTCCATCGGAAAAATGCAGAACGAAAAAAGTCAAAAAAAATTGCTGGAGTAAGTGTATAGCCCTCGATGGAGACTATCCCAACGTTGTTGGTTGGGCTGAGAACTTTTCAAAGGTCCCTCATACATGTAGACACACTCTTCTCTGAAAAGAAAACGCCTTCTATTGTTTGTGTGATTCAAAGTGACCTCCCTGCTCTGATTTTTCCTAGCCTGCTGGGTGTAGAAATTCATTTATAGACACATAATCAATGCTCTTTTTGCTAATTTTTACATTTGTTGGAGTTCAAAAGTCACTATTTCTTATCTTTCTCCCATGTTTTATGCAAAAGCAAAATATTTGATATCAGTGCAAAAATAACTGTACCCAAGACTGAAAGCTGAACATTTTTTAAAAGAAATAAAAGTTGGATTTTTTTTTTTCTACATTTCTTGTGAAAAATCTTTTGGAAAAGGAAGGATGCATATTTTTGTTGTGTAATATTTTCTATTTTTCAATGCATTTTATTGTTATAAAACTTTCATTTTTTTCCTTTTTTCAGCAAAGGCATTATTTAAAATTAATAAGAAAAAACCTAAAATGCTAATGTAAAAGTCTGCCCTTAAGGATATGCTGCAGTTCTGAGATTAAAAACGGATTCATGATGTGTGTTGAAGTGGGATATTTTTTTTGTAATTGTTACAAGATGAAGTTTGTATCTACTGCTGTGTATTTCATTTTCTGAAAAGTAGTGAAGGGATTGTTTTGTTATTGTTTTATTCTATGAAAAAATGTATTTATGAAATGTCAAAACCACTGGACTGTGAGTTTGTGTGAAAGCATTTTCCAATCATGTATTTATCAGTAGGAATTAAACTGATGGTGTCCCCTGTCTCTTCTCCACTTATTAGATGAAATATGTCCTCTTCTCTTTACACTGCTTGGTAAGGTTAAAAATATATTTGTTTGTATGGAGGTGGTTTGAAAAGTTTGGTAAAAAAGTAAGTTAAACAATGTGGTCTCCATTGAAGGATATACATTTAGTCCAGCAAGTTTCCAGTTTTTTCGTAAGCTTATTTTTCCTACGATGGAGACTACATTGTTTACCTTGCTTTTTTACCAAATTTTTTAAAGCACCCTCCTATACTGAACAGTGAAAACTGATGGCTGGATGCATCTCTGCCAGGAGTTTCCTCCCGTTGTAGACAAGCAAAGTTGCTTGGTGAATGGAGACCTTAAAAGTTGCATATTTGAATACCAAAGGCAAGTTGGTTTTGCAGATCAGTAGCTCTCTTTAATCATTTTTTTATTATTATTGTTATTAGTTGTTAAGACCCAGAGTGGGATCACCTTTTATATAGAACTCTGTTGTTTTACAACTTTTAAGATGAGATCTCATGTAGTCCAGACTTCAATATCCTGGGAATCTGTAGGGCTCAGAGCTTCCTGCTATAGCTCTAGTGCTTCATAAGGTATGCTGTAAACGGAGCACTATTGCTTAGTAAAACGTGCAAAGGCAATGATATCTGGTGGGTAAAAGTATCAAATTGTAAACTCTATTCTGAATTCCTTGTATTGTATTGATAGCGTTTTTGAGATTCTGTATTTCTCAACTGAAGATGAATCTTTGGCAAAACAGTAAAAAGAAAACACAGCACTGTATGTATGACAATATAGAAGATCAAAAAAGAAAAAACTGGGAGACTCTAAAAAATATATATATTGAATTCACAAAAAACAATCTTATATATCAAAATTCAATGTCTGACAATATAGAACCCACAGTTTCATATTTCTTGAAATTCTGACATTTTTACCAGATTTCAGATTCAATAATTGATATCATTTTTTGTCAGACACACCTAATATGAATCAAAATCTTTCAGTCCCAGGATATGGAAAGTATGGATGTAAAATGAAGAAAAATGCTAGAACATCTGTCTCATCCAAATCTAGGGGCCAAATGCAACCCAGCTCTCCAACCTTGATCTCTGTAACTATGTATTTCTTGCTTTCCTATGTAAAGCTGGGTGCTTTGTGCCTTTAGGTTCTCAAAAGTACCTTTGTAATAAAGAATTTGGGTACCAAAGAAATCTAGTACTGAAATAAAGCTTGGCTAAGACGTGAGCTGTGAACTGATGGGGACTAATACCCTACACTATTGTACAGGTAGTGGAAAGAGAAAGGTCTAAAGATTTTAAATATGTCTCTCAATCTAAATGAGAAAGGACATGATTTTGTCTCATTTAGAAGAAAGGGAACAGGGGACACCTACAACGTATAACACAATGTTGCATTAAACTGGAGATATCTAACTGGGTTATTTGTATAGACTAGCCTTAATCTTTTCCATTCTGAGCTTTGGGTACATCTAGATGGCCAATCAGAAAAGAAAGGGTTCACCTTCCATTTTCCCTTCTTCCATTTCCATTCCAGCTGACGACTATCCTCCGTAGCTACTGGGTTGGTTTGTTTTTTTTTGTGTTCCTCTTCACAGTGAGAGCCTACTCCCAAAAACACTTTTGGTCCCTTTCCCCTAGGCAAATGACCTGTAATTTCTTTCCATGTGGCTCACCTTAAATCTTGTGCCTTCTTCTCCCCTCCTTTTTTTTTCTTCTGTTTCAATGTTTCTGAGGTTCTTTCTGCCACATGTACTGACAAATTATGCAGGGCCTGTTGAACACTTCCACTTAATCACTTCCACCTCCACCTCAGTCCTCTGCTTCCAAGTAAAGTGCTCTTCATGCTTTCTTGCTGCCTAGGTAGAAACTGATGACCAAGGGAAGGTGAGTTGAGTGTATGGAGTGGTATTTTATATATTCAAATATTTATTTGTAAATGCATAAAAGTAGGTGGTCAGAAAATATAGCTCCTCTTCTACTATGATATATATGGAGTGCTGGTGAGATTACAATTATAACTTTTAGATGGAAGTTTTGGGAGAAAGATACATAGGTACATGTGTAGCCTTTATGAAAAGGTGCAACATATGTGTCTCTGGGCCTATCCTGCCTAGGCTCCCTGTTATAAAATTTTATAGGTGACTTAATATCGTGTAGAAAATTACTCCAAGGGTATACAAGCACAGAAGTATGCACTGCCAACAAATAGCACATTATTATGGGCATTGTGCATGTAGGCAATCTTGGGATGTGCATTTTTATAAATACTAGCACATAAATGCACAAATTTGAAACCTGGCTCAGATCAGGTGTAAACTTATATAAGAGTATTTGTGTGCTACTGGTGATAAAGCAAGGATTTTTTTTTTTTTTTTTTAATTAAAGGCACGTGCCCTTATATATTGCTTGTGTAAAATAGGCATACGATAGGCACATATTTTTCACTTTTTCCTTAGCAGCATTCTGTTATAAAATGACCCTCTTTTGCCCATCCCTGTTTCCTTTAGGATTGACATTTTCTTCGTGAGAAAAAGTGTGACCCTATCCAATATCTCGGTACATATAAGATGGCATGTATCTTTTCCATCTGCCAATGGACATTTTATTCTGAGTTCCTCCAGCTTGTGTTGCTTTTAAGTTTCCTTGTCTTATATCCAAGTTATTTTGATGAGTTTTCTTTTCAGCTGGAATATCAGAAAACAGCTGCAGAAATCATTAATTTGATTCTGCAGCTATAGTGCTTCCTTTCATTGAAATCAGGTCAGTTAAAATACCTTCTTCCATATCTTGTTCTCATACTTGAATTAAAGATTTTTTTTTTCCATTAGCTTTGTTCTCTGTTTACTGAGTGACTGTCCAGCTACAATCCATGGGTATGGAATGAAGGAAATGAATGGAAGTTTTGCAAACGAGGAAAAAAATATCAGAAAAAGTCAATAAAAACAGAATGGAAAAGGTTAATAATGCTGTTCTTTCACGATATACCATAGGAGAAGCAACAGCAGGACACAGTACTACTAATACACTGGTGTATACATTGTATTTTGTCTTTTATCCTCTTTTCACCCACCATGACCATTGAAAACCTGAACGCAAGATTTTTTTTGCTGGTGAGGTGCCCTAAGATATATCAGTATCTCTTACAATTGTGTAACAATTGAGAAAGATATAAAACAAATGTAAAAGATTCTCTCTTTAAAATCTACTTTAAGCTTGTTAAACATGAAAGAAAATGAGAATAAAACAAAACATTTTTAGCACAACTCATGTCATGTGACATTTTCAATAATAAGGGCGTTTCCTTTGACAGTTTGCTTCCATCTTTCCAGTGACTGGATAACAAATTATTTTCCATTTTTATTTAAATTGAGGAAAGATTTAAAACAAATCTATAGCAAATCCAACCCTGGTCACCTATTAGCTCTTTACTGTCGAATGAACCCTTTGTGTCTGGATACTGGCATAATTAGGGTTGTCCAAACCTGGCTTGACGACCCCTCAGTGAGTTAGATTTGAGATTGATGTGTCTTATGGTTTTTCCATGTATTCAAGTTTATCTTAGCCATAGACACTGGAGATATTCTGTAGTTTACTAAGACAGATTTGTGATGCCTTACTTTGAAATCACTGGAGTAAGTTTTCAGCCAAATTAGGCACTTAACTGTATTTAACATGCAGACATCATCAATGAATGAATGTATAGTGTACTATTCTGCAAGGTTAAACTCAGCATAGAGTCTGTCTGTTTAGTGGCAATTTTGGGCTGCCTCTAACATGGCCCATAATGATATGGCTGGCACCTGGAGCTTAGCTATTTTAAATGGCTCAGTATTATTCATATAATATTTGTGAATAGCAGGGTTATGATGACTAATACAAAGCTCCCATTGAATATTGGAGAGGACTGGTTCTGTTATACAGATGTGTCTCCAATTGCAGAAGTAGTAAACCGTCTGTTTGGGGATGAGCAATATTTGCTAGCTCACTGAATTCACTTGTCAGTTTCCAAATAAGTCTCCATCTCCAACATTTTATTTTTAAGAAAGACGTAATATAAAACAAAGAGATCCTAATTAATCATTTGACGAAGAACTGCTATACATATTTGAGTGTTGTATCGCCTGACGGTCTCAGTAGAGGAAAATTTGTAGTATTTGAGTGCTAATAAAGTAGATTTTAGCAACATTTCACACCCATGAATACACTGTGCATGTTAAAAGTTCAGTGTAATATTTTTGTGATCATAATGAAATTCAGTGGCTTTACAGTTTGTTTTTTTAAATCTTGTGCAACAGTGAATATTTTATGGTGCCTTATTCATTAGCAGATATTCTCTAAAATTCACATACATAGTACCCAGATATCTCAAATCTAAGGTAAAGAAGAAAGCAAAGAATGCAAAACTGGACAAGGCTAATGTGTCATTAAATTTACTAATCTTTGAAAATGTGTTAGCCTTAAAATAAAAGGAAGAGAAGAAGCACAATGGATTGTTTTTAAAAGGTATTTTCATGTTATGCCAGTAGTTCAGGTCGCAACATATAAGGTAAATAGGTTCTCTTTCATTTAACCTTTTCCTATCGTGTGTCTCGGATGACGGGACATTCCAAAAATGGCATAGACATTGGATAAACAGTCTGTATGGACTAATAAAGAGCCAGGAACACAAAATATTTGAATTTACAGACTTATGACTTATTTACATTATGTTTACAATAGCCGTAAATGATAACGGTGAATAATACAAAACTTTGCTAAAATAATTACGATTGGAACCAGCGCAACGTAAAATTTATTACAATAGGAAAAGGTTAAACACACAATCCCATTCAGTTCTTATATGTCTATTCTTGCCTATCTGTGAAGAACTCGAGACTACCAGTTGTGCCAAACCACATGAATAGGAGACATCTATAAACATAAGTGGATGAGGTTGTCTCTTCTGTCAATTGGCATCTGTTTAGCAATGATACTTGTGCGAAATATGCAGCACCATCCCGGGTTCCTCGTTCTTATTTTTTTTAAAAAAATCTAAGCTGTTCAAGGGCCCACAGACCACATATAAATAGTGGAAAGAAATCTTAGCACATACAAAAACCAAGAGCCAAGCTGATTAAACGCCAAGCAGTTTAATAGATAATCGTTTGTCTCCTGGAGATGTTCCGGGCTGAAATTTTTAAAAAAAAGTTTTGTTTCAAGTTAAGAGATATTCTGATCTAGTGTCACAACTGCTGAGGTTTCCTTCTTTAATGCTTGTGTTGTATACCTATGCTTCAGATGCCAGAGAACTAAAATGCAAAGATAATTTTGAGTCCCTTCCCATTTCAAAAGCATTAGAAAACCAACAAAGTTACATTCAAACGGCAATATGTCAAAATCCTTTACAATCACAATGACAGAGTATCATGGTGCTGCTAGAGAATAAGGTAAAGCAATCTTTTTTAACATTTTCTTTTGGTGCATTTTAAAAAAGGAATATTAATCTTAGGGCTCCTTTTATCAAGCCGCGCTATGGGGGTTTGCGCGTCGGACATTTCATCACGCACTAACCCCCGCGGCAAGCCTAAAAACTAACGCCTCGTCAATGGAGGCGTTAGCGACTAGCGCGGCAGGCGGTTGAATTCGCGATATTCCACACGTTAACCGCCTACCGCATCTTGATAAAAGGAGCCCATAATGTGGGATGAAAAGGATGTTTAGTGAGGTAAATACAATATCTATGCCAGTGTATGAGCTCAGTTCAGATATCTCCAGTTCCATACAAAATATCAAAATGTTAACCCAAATAAACAAAATGTAATATATTCTAAGCAGAAGCAGCAGAAAGGATAAGGTTTGCCTCTTGAAACAAATCACAAAAAAAGAGAAATAGAACTAACCAGCCACATGCAGTGAACATGGTCACTTCTATTGATGTGTTTTCTGAGATTGTAATGGGGGGGGAAAAAAAAGAGAAAGGAACGGTCAAAGCGTCCCTGTGCAGTAAGGGCACTTAGAAATGTCAGTCCATTTCACCATCTTTTCATGTCTTGGTAACTTTCTTCAAATATATTGTTAATTACCCCAGGAAAAGAAAGTTCAACAAAAGTATAATAATCCACAGCTACAAAACAGAGCAATTACCAAAAGTGAGAAAATAAAACCAGTGAACATGGGCTTTTTGTCCATGAACGGTGTTTAAGATCTCTCAAAACTCTTGGCCTCACCTTGCGTCACCATACACAAATCAGATGACTTTTTGAATGTGTGAAACAGATGAAAAGAATAAAATAAAATACTTTTTGAAGCACCTTAATGTGTCGACCCATTACGTGAGTGGGCGCCACTTTTTCCTTTGAGCACCTTATCGACATATTATTTTGTCTGCTATCTTTCTGTTATCTGTTAGCTGAACAGCTGGCTGTTAACGTGTACATACAGTGCTTGTGTGTTGATGTGTGTGTGTCTCGAAAACAATTTTATATCCATCGTTACATGTATACACACACAGTCCCAGATGGCACCTAGGTGTGTGTAACCATATGTCTGCGGTTTCCATTCCGTGATGCAGTGCTTGAAATTTGTAGGGAAACTCTTGACTTCCTTCCTGAAATGAAAGGGAAAATGGGAGAGCCTGATATATTATGTTGAGAGCTCCCAAACAACATTCAAGATGAGTGAATGGCAAACTGCATATAATCAGTGTACAGACAACTCATCACAAGTCCTATTTCCCTTGATGTGTTTTTCCTTGCACACAGGGGCTCAGATAATAGGAGGTGTTTCTGTTTAACCTTTCAGTGACCTCCTTATGGATTATTACACAGAATGCTTCTGTTTTCTCACTGATAGGCACTAAACACTTCACTGCCATCAGTTGAAAATTGTAGATCCCTCTTCTCTCTTATCTTGTAGCCCATTATATTCCTTCCCCATTTGACTTCCACAGACCCTATGGTACGAAAGACTAGAAATTGGGTCAGATGTTGCAAATAGTTTAGCATCAGTTACCTCCATGGTTGGTCTGCTAACTTATTTTTCTCTATAAAAAAAAACCCCAAACATGCATTTTTGAAGTTCCCCAAATGTTTTCAGAAACCAAATTTTTAAAACAAGCATGGCAGAAAAAGGGGAAAATGATGAGTGACACCCCCCTTTTTTTTTTTTTTTGAAGGGGGGAAGTTGATTTCATACCTGATTTTTTTTTAAGCTAATTCCAGTATATTCCAGAATGAAGCCCTGAGTGCATGTGTCTGTACCCATTCAGTATGATTGCATGTGTGTTTTGTATGTGTGCAATTCACACACACACATACCTGCTGTGCAAAGTGCAGGCCAATAGTTTTGAGAGTAGGTGATGCGTTCCTTTTTCATTATTATTATTATTAGTTTGGAGTTTTTCAATTTTTTCTTGTTCATTTTTTTGTCTGCTGTCTAAAATAAGCAGCCAACAAAATTTCAAGAAGAAAAAATAAACTTTGCGTACGCCTTTTTCTATCAAGTGCTTTAAAATATAAAATAACTACACACATCCTGCCAGTTTTTCTTACAGTGATAGTATCCTTACCTGCCATTGAATATTAGCCTTGTATTTTTCTCACATATATTTACCTGTGACTTGTATTTGTTATTTAAACAGGAAGAAAAACATTTAAAAAAAGCTAATTGTAGCGCTTCATTATACTCTTATATTATTATTGTGACATTTTTGGAATACTGTGAAGTTTTATCTCTTGCATATACTTTATACAGAAGTATTACGCCTTAAAATACAGAAAAAAAAATCTTTTACAAGGTTTCTGTTTTGTGTGGAAGAGTAATTGATGTTGCTAAAGAATGATGTTTTTTTGTTTTTTATTTTATTTTATTTTTTGTTTTTCTGGGGTTTTTTTGTTTTGTTTTTTAATGTTACCAGCACTTTTTTTGTAAGTTTCACTTTCTGAGGTATTGTACAAGTTCACACTGTTTGTGAAGTTTGAATATGAAGGAATAAAAAAATTATGAAAAAAATACAATGTGAGCTCTTTTTTTTTTTTTTTGAAGTGTCTAATTCTTTTTCTTTTCCTTTCATTGGTAGATAAAAGCACAATTTTGAAATCATAAGGCTTTTTCTCTTTCAGCCTGTCCAAGCCTAGAGAACAGGATAATGTAGTCATTGGGTTTCAAATTAATCTTAAAGAGCTCTAGTCACAGATGATACCTTACCAATGGCCCCAGAAAAGAGGGAGTCCCAATCACAGGGGCCCTTTTACTAAGCTGCACTATTAAATAAGCTTAAACAGTAACTTGCTTGTGCTTGATATTAAATAAGCTTAGCATGTCCTTATGCGGGCTTTTCCCATGCACTAAACCCATTTCTAGCTTGGCTGCCAAAAAGGACTTTAATGTTAGCATTAGTGTGTGACCTATTCAAAAAAATTAAAGCAGGAGCACACATTATGTTATGGACATCCTGAATTATTAGCACAGTAGTAATTTCAACATGCTAGCTGATTAGCATATCCACACCCACTCTCTACTCTTGACATGCCCCCTCCCCCCAAAATACATGCCACATACTTACTATATACCACGTGCAGGTGGCAAAACTAACACAAAATGCTTTAGCATGTCCTGTATTAGGCCATTTTTTCTACACTAGGCACACATTAGTGATTAATACTGCTTAGTAAAAATGCCCCATGGTTCTTTAATAATACCTATCTATCCACTAAATGTGACCAACGAGAGTCAAATATATGGAGAATTCATCACTTGCCTCATATGAAGGTCCAAGCTGCTTTCGTTTCTAATGAGATAGGCCTAAGAAGTGTGCATAAAAAGCTTCTGGGACAGAGAGTAGCAGTATGACTTCCTTAAAATATTTTGACCAACTAGGAATGGTCTAAGAACCCAACCTCATACCCTCAGTGGCAGAACTGGATCAAGAGTGAACTTGCAGTGATTTGGTCCCGGTATGCCTAAGGCCTGTGGTGCTGCCCAGATCTGGGCAAGGGGGAGAGAGGATGGCCAAAATAGCACCATATTGGAGATGTAGCAGTAGAAACAGGAGCAATAACTGCAGGCATCTCTTGCCTCCCAGAGCATGGCTGCATGTGATGGGACCTGAGCAAAACCGGGGCAGCAGTGGAACAGTTGCTGTTGACTTCTGTTTTGCATCCACAAGATTTTGTCTTATGGAGGGGAAGGTAAGACCAGCACTACTGCTGTGGTTACAATTAAATATGTATACAGTATATATAATATGTGTCTGTTAATGAAGAATATATGAACCAATGTATACATTTTAAGCAGCACATTACAGATCCATATTTATTTATAGAATTGAATTTACCACCTTCCCAAACAGTTCATTCAATTTTTCCTGAACAGTACATCCAGTAAATAGTTTCTATTTATTGAAGTTGACAGTTTAAGAAAGACAAAGTAACACAGAAAGCAGCATGGACAGAAAGCAGTATGGGATACTTGCAGTGACAGTAATCTTATTAGCAGCAAATGCTGAGAGATGCGAAGGCTTGAAGAAAACACATTGCACACCACAAAGGGTGAGAACTCATTTGCAAATGCAACAGAGAAAAAAAAGTTGTCCTCATCTGAAGGACCTATGGTCTTATGAAAGAAACGGCTTCCTTTTCTGTTGCATTACTCAAGATACTTTCAGGTGCATACAATTTTATGATTAATAATACCGCAAAGAGCGTTTTTTTTTAAAATATTGACCACCACCAGCTAAGATAAATCTATAGAGCAACAAGCTCATATTCAGAGCCACAGGAGATGACCAGCAATATCGGAAATTCAATGCCGGTACCATATAAGGCGACCGACATTGAATTTCCAGTCTATTCTTGGCTGGCTGAGATCTAGCTGACTATGCCAGTATTCAAGTTTCAAGTTTATTATGGATTTGATTAGTCACTTATTCAAAATTCTAAGTGATGTACAAAGCAATAAAATAGTAAATTACAGGTATCGAGGGGAAACAAACCAAATAAATACAACTGACTTGACAAAACATATGATAGAAAAGGAAAAAATGGGGAAAGAAATACAAGTTAATGATAGTAAATAAGACAAGTAAGGAGAAAAACAATAGGCAAGGGGAAAGCAGTAAGCTTCAAGGATATTAAGAACTAAGCTTCAGTTGATGCACTTAACTTGCTCTTGAATCTATCTAGATTAAGATCTTCACGTACGTGAATTGGGAGTAAATTCAAATTTGGAGGGCTGTGACGGAGAAAATAAATTGCCACCGTGTATTTATGGTTTTAAGTGAGGGAACTATTAATAGATGTTGGTCAGTAGACCTGAGTAATCTTGGAGAAGTATAGGGAATCAATAGTCTAAGAGTAAAGGCGGGAGTTTTATAGAGAAGAGATTTAAAAGTCAGTAGACCTAATTTATAAGTTATGCGGTGCGCAACTGGAAGCCAATGCGCTTCCTTAAGTAGTGGTGTCACATGGTCAAATTTTTTAGCTTTCCTTATGAGCTTAATTGAAGCATTTTGAATGATCTGTAAAAGTCGGATTTCTTTTTGGGCAATTCCTTTAAATAGCGGCTAGCCAGCTATGTCTCAATGGCCTTTTAGGTGGTTGTCTTTGGCCACCAAACTTAGCTGAAGAGCTGCTGAATATTGATATTGACTGGCTATGTCGTGCGACATACAGTAGCTGTTCACCAACCAATCTGGGATATTCAGCGTGAGATAGCCTGCTATCCCCCGCTGAATATTGGCAGAGAGCCGGCTATATGCTATTTACATGGTCAGGAGCCATTCCCGGCCGAAACATTTGGACTAGTTTTATTAATCTGCACTTAAGCAATTTAGAATGCGTTATTGCTATTCACATGCATTATTCTCAGGATTCATATATGGCGACTAAAGTTGCTCGTGCAAATTTGCTCATGCAGCCAAATTGCATGCAGAGCTTTATTGTTTAATGAGCCAATTGATGCCAATAATTTGGCCACTAACAATATCAGCAATAATTAGCAGTAATTAGTATTTAAATGCACAAAGAAGCGTGGGATGAACACAGAGGATTTAGAATCAGAAAATAATATTAAATATTGAACTAATGCCAGTACTGGGCAGACTTGCACAGTCTGTGTCTGTGTATGGCCGTTTGGTGGAGGATGGGCTGGGGAGGGCTTCAATGGCTGGGAGGGTGTTGATGGGCTGGAGTAAGTCTTAACAGAGATTTCGGCAGTTGGAACCCAAGCACAGTACAGGGTAAAGCTTTGGATTCTTGCCCAGAAATAGCTAAGAAGAAAAAAATTAAAACAGTTAAATTGAATCAGGTTGGGCAGACTGGATGGACCATTCGGGGTCTTTATCTGCCATCATCTACTATGTTAAGAACATAAGCATCGCCTCTGCCGAGTCAGACCATAGGTCCATCGTGCTCAGCAGTCCGCACTCGCGGCGGCCCCCCCAGGTCCATATTACTATGTTACAACTTTCTAAGCGTATTCTATAAAGTGGTGCTTGTAAATTCTGATGCGTGAATCTGGAAAGGGGGCATGGCCATGAGAGGGACATGGGTGGGCTGTGGCTGTTCCTCTAAAATTTGCGCATTGTTACAGAATGCGCCCGATCTGCACAGAATTTAAACATGGGCAATTACACCATGTTTTACTTGGTGTAAATGGTCAAGCCTCAATTTTAGTCATGAGGCTGGCCATTAAATGTATTCTATAAACCGCACCTAACGTAGCACAAAGGCCCTGATCATATAAATGGCGCCTAACTTGTGAGCACCATTGCGTGCAATTGTCAATCATCTGCTAGGTGCCATTTATAGAATTGTGCCTGGCAGTGCCTAAGCAGTCTTAAGCACTGGTAGGCATTTAAACCTTAGGTGCATTATATTTAAACCAGGGTTTTCTTGGCCTAAATGATTAGCACCTACCGTAAGTCAGACACTTACTGGCACCTTAGTCAAACCATGCCTAAAATTCATACAAAATCCACTCTTATCCACGTCTACTTTCTGGTAGATGCCTACCTCGAAGTGGTAGGCACCTACTAGCTAACTCAATTTTTAATTGTGTTTTAATTACTTTTTGATGGCACTTTTCAATTAATGGCACCAATTAAGCTTAAATGAATAATTAAGTCAGCACCTAGACCAGCTAGGCATACCAATCTAGGCTCCTAGCTTCAAGCACAGTTTATAGAATCTGGTCCAAAGTGCTTTCTTTTTCAGTGCTGATATTTTTGGTACCATATATACAGGAAATCTGGCCCAATGGGGGCAATTCTATAAAATGGGGGCTAATATGTTTGCAGCAAATATGCCCATAAATGTTTAAAATTTCAGCACATATGCACATCATATATGCATAAACAGCAAACATCCATCTAAGCGTTATTTTGTAATTACATGAATATCTTACATAGCACATATTGTCACACAGCTATCCCCTGCTCTGACCGGCAGGCGGATTAACGGTGCCGAATCCTGATCTGTCGGCATGGCTACCCCAGGAAAGAGGAAGGCTTTTCAGGTAAAACAGACCTAGGCACCTGCCTAGTCTGCCAGGCCACACTGAGATACTTTGCAAAAAAGGAGACACGATTCAGGTTTGTTCAAATTCACATACTTAGGCTTCATTGAACAGGGGATCTGAATACTTTCAGCCACCCTCATGGAATGCAAAAATTAAGCATATAGTTGTCAGAATGGCTTGAGCACCAAGTATGGCATACAGTTCCAGTTCCCTGGACTTTGTCTGCTTTAAAGATAGTCCTCTTCACCAGGGCTCAAATAAACAGAAATGGCATGAAAATAAACTTCCAAACAATGAAAACAAACTGCATAAACAAAGCAGATAAATGGAGTAGCAAACTTTAGAAATAAAGTTCCAGGCTTTCCAGCTAACCTAGCTGGGTAACGTGTCCAGTTTCCAGCTCAGATTCCTAGGCTCATTAGCATCAGCTGAGCTTTTTAGCCAACAGGGCATCAGATAAGCTGTTAGGTTTACAAAGGCTTTAACACAGAGGCTTCACACTATCATAGATACAATCCCTTTAGCAAACCACAACCTCCGGGCAGTCCCAGGGTGAAACGGAGAGGTTTTCCTTCTCTCCCTAATCAGTGACACCTGGGCTCTGGTTACAGAGAGCCAGCACTCAAAGGCAGCTTAGTGAGTCAGATTCTTGGCTCTCCTTTAGCTTATGGACTATCTCCATTCCCTCTGGGTGATAGTCAGCTTCTGGACACATTCAGCAGTGTCCATTGCCTCCTCTTTTCCAGCAGCTGGGCTCAAGCTTGGGAAGTCCTCTGCCATCTCCACGTCATCACTATTGTGGTATTGAGGAGGGAGACTTCTCTCCTCATCTGCCTGTTTGCACTGCTGCTGGTCGTGCCTTTGCCTTGGTTCCTCAGCTTCCATTCCTGCTCTCCTCTCTGTGATTCAGGGCTCTGCTTTTACGTGTGTCATAGCCTCACCCCTCTCTCCTAAGAGCAGGGGGTTTGGGCAGGAAATCCCTAGGGAAATAACTCTGGTTTCTCCTAGCCTGATAATGTGCATACCTTGCAGGACTAGGACTCCACGTCTCAATAAAAGTCCTATCAGGCTTTCTGGTATACTTATTATGATATGGCACTCTCTGTTGGATATTCTTAGGCTCATACCTTTCCTGCTCTACCTCACTGTCTGAGGGGTAGTCAGCCATTTCCATATCCTTCCTTTTAACCAGGTCAGCTGTCCTGACAAACTGCCGGGTTTTGGAAATCCCTCCTTCTGGTAACCCTAAAATTCCAGTATGCCGTAGGACAGAGGGGAGGAGAGGTGCCGGTACAGTTGGTGACAGAAATCTATCTCTTGCGGCACACCTGGAATCTTGCCGCAGCAAACAGTTTGCGATGCACTGCTCTAGTGTCAAAGCATGAGCATTTATACCAGTTCTGTGGCTGGTATAAGTGCTCATATCTAACTACATATGTACCTATTTAGCAGTTATGCTACTATACAGGAAAAAGGGTTCCTTCTTTCCTTTTATATGTCCTCCAGGCACATAATTCTAGGTACCTCTTTATAGTTTAGTCCTCTCTTTGTATTAAAAAAAAAAAAAAAAAAGCCCCATTGCATATAGCAATTCCTGTGGTAGATAAAGCATGTTAATTTATATGAGCATATGCTAAAAAAATATTAGCTCACCTTAATAAATCTAGCCTTTACTTTGCAAAATGAGTGAACTCCCTCAGAGTGTTTCATTTAGGATTCTGCCATTATAGGGTTTCTTATAGGGTTCGGCCATTATTTTTTGTTATTTCAAAAAACAAAACAGGTAACAAATTATATATGTACAACTCAAATCCATGTTCTTACTGAAATATGTGGCCACACGTTATATTCATGAACAGAAGGCACGTGGAAAAATGAGACAAAGACGGTAAAGTTGTATCTATCCAGTCTCTTCATAGAAATGGTAACCAGTATTTAACATAACAGGAATATTTCTAACAAAGCAGAGACAGATACCTTTCCAGCTTCTAATATTTTCTAGGTTTACAGCATGTTTAATATGTCATCAAATACTTATAGAATCCTATTTTATAAAAGACGTGGCGAGCAGAATTCAGATGAGATGTCAGATATTCAACCAATCAGTTACTTTATTGTACAAATAATAAAAACAATGTCCAATGTGACACGGACAAGAGGACATGGACTGAAGCTAAGGGGGGACAAGTTCAGGACAAATATCAGGAAGTTCTGCTTCACGCAACGAGTGGTGGACACCTGGAATACTCTCCCAGAAGAGGTAATTGCCGAATCCACTGTTCTAGGATTTAAGGGTAAGTTAGATGTACATCTCCTTATGAGTTGGCATAAAGTAACATAGGTAAGGGTAAGCTAGATGCACATCTCCTTATGAGAAGCTTAGAGTGATATGGGGACTAAAACTATGCCAGGGTACACCTGGCGGGGCCTCCACATGTGAGGATGCCGGACTTGATGGACCTAGGATCTGTTCCAGAGATGGCACTTCTTATATATCCTAATGTCTATCTTGGATAAAAAGTCATATAAAGAGATCCAAAACCTGTGATGTGAAACTAGGCTAAGTCTAGGAATACCGAGAATGTTCCAACTAGGATCCCAGTTTCAGCATCCGTAGATGCCTTCTTCAGGGGATGGATGCTAAACAGAAATAAAAACATAACTTAAAAATATGTATATATAACAACAACAATCACATTCAAAAAGCATATAAACAAAAGTATGTAAATAATAGAAAAATATGAAAATGGACAGAACATCATCAAACATGCATAATTTAAAATGCAGAGAAAATAAAGCATATAAATTGACCAGATTTTTAACTACGGATGCAAATATTAAAAACGGAAATAGAAAGACATATATATATATGCTAAAATCATTACACTTATAAGAGAAATCAAAGACATAAAAGGCAATAAACAACTGTGGACAAATAGTACAAGTTATAATATTTAAAATACCATTATGGGCATAAAGCATATAAATATATCACAAATAAAATGCAGCAAAGCAACAAAAAATGCAGCAAACTGGACCAATAAGTTATAGTATTCAAAATGTCAATATATAAACTAGCAAAGCAGATAGGAATAGACAAAATAAATGCTACTAAGCAAACAGGAAGCAAGGCTGAAGCAGACAGTCAGTAGAATTTTTAAAACAGTGTTCTCAAACTCGCAGCCCGCCAGGTACTATTTTGAGGCCCTCCGTTTGTTTATCATAATCACAACAAAGTAAAATAAAACATTTTCTTGATCCTATGTCTCTTTAGCTATAAATTAAAATATTATTATTAAGAATTAGCCAAAAGGAAAGATTTATAAACTATAAAGACTTTTAAGTCATGCAAAATTGTCATTTCTTTAATAAGACATTATTTTTTTCTGAGGCCCTCCAAGTACCTACAAATCCAAAATGTGGCCCTGCAAAGAGTTTGAGTTTGAGACCACTGCTTTAAAACGTGTTAAGAGCAAGCCAAAAGGAAGCAAAATGAAATAGAGCAACTAATAAAAGTATGCAAACAAATATTATAAGGAGACCCGAAAAGTGAACTGCCCACCAAACGAGAGAGAACAGGACTCGCTAGCAACGTCATAAAAAAATACCTGCCATAGATGACTGAACACAAACTGGCAGTAAATATGAATAAACGTACTGATAGCTGGAAAATGTGAGCAGGAAATAAATGAGAAACGCTGCAGGTTAAATTTAAAAAGTGAAAGAAAAACGAAAAAAAACCCTGAAAAAGCAACTAAGGAATTTACCGAAGCAGCGTGCGGTGTGTGCACACGTTCGGCTCGTGCGGCACTTACACACTTGGCGGTTTGCGGTGAGTGCGCGCGTGGTAGTTTACACATTTGCAGCGCTTTCCTAAACTTCCTCCAGCTGGAGCTTTCGGCGGTTTGTGTGCGTCGGTTGCCCTTTTCACTCTATACAACTTGATTAAAAAACGGAAAAAGGTAGGTGGGAGAAGGGGCACGATAAACAGGCAGGGGGCAGGGAGATAGACAGACAGAAATAAAGACACACACTGAAAGACAGGTAGGTGAGAGAAGGGGCATGCGAAACAGACAGGCAGGGGGCAGGAAGCTAGACAGACAGACATAAATAAAGACAAATACACAGAAAGATCGGGGACCAGGGAAAGAGAGAGAAAGAAAAAAACCCAAACAAACTAGACAGCGGCCAAGGAGAGAGAGACAGAAAAAAAAGAAAGGCAGCGGCCAAGGAGAGAGACAGAAAGAAAAAAAACCAGACAGACAGATAGCAGCCAAGGATAGAGACAGAAATAAAGAAAGACAGACAAACAGTGGCCAAGGAGAGAGAAAGAAATATAGATAGACAGCGGCCAGAGAGAGAGAGAGAGAGAGAGACAGAAAAAAAGACAGACAGTGGCCAAGGAGAGAGACAGAAAGAAAAAAAAGACAGACAGACAGCGGCCAGGGAGAGAGAGAGAGACAGAAAGGGGGAAGGGAGAGAGAAAGAAAGACAGACAGAAAGAAAGAAATAAAGAAATGCCTAAGTCTACACACCTATTGTAGCACCCGTTAATCTAACGAGCTTAAATACTAGTTAAATATATAATTCCATTTATAGGCATTTTGTGAGTTTCTTCTCCTCACCTGTGTCCCTTTAAGCAACAGTCTTGTAGCTCTTTGAAGTATTTTTGTGCTTAAATTAGGGTCTTTTTTGTTATTTAATCCTACATGGCTGTGAATGAGTTCAGGATTAATTTCAAATTGCCTGAAATCCCAAGAAAAAGAATGGCATCTGTTTGGAAAGAAAAAAAAAGAGATAATTATCATTTGACACCAGGATTACAACTGTCATTTTATTTGGATCTAAAGAAGGTAAGTTCCATTAGCTAAAGCTATTTAGCTGCAATAAAGTGATTTAACATGAACATTTATTTCCCATGGTGCTTTTTCATGATGGAAGGGGGATAGAGCAAATGATACTCTTGCAATTCACTGTTATTACTCAAGTGCTGGTCACATCATCCATTAACTGGAATAGTGAAAGGAAAAAATCAGTTTAGTAAAAATGTTTACTTGTATTACAGTAATTTGACTAAAAACATTGCTGGGACCAGCTTTATCTGCATCCTGGGCTGGTACTCAGAATTACATCCTGCTCCTCCCCTTCCCCTTAGCAGTGGTACCTTCAGCATAGCACCCTCTTCCTTTGATCTCCCTTCCTATCCAGCATCCGCATTTCTCTCCCCTTCATTTTTTCCCTTGCATTCTCTTCTTGGGTGCTCAGAAATGTGTTAACTAGAAAGTATGATCCTGGAGGCCATTTGGTAAATTGGGGTTAAGAAAAAGCAGCAATATTTTTCTCTCAGTTGCATGGAGGGAAGAAGGCTCTAAGATACTGAAGAAAAGATAAAGTAGCACTAGCAACAATAAAATGAAGTGCTAAGATATCCAACATTTTGGCCTGCCCTGGTTCAGCCCAAGTCCCACCCCGTCACACCTCCAGTATACCCCCTTGCTATTTGGCCAAACTCAATAAAAAGTTCCAATTCTGCTTTTTTGGAAATCATAACTTAAACATTTTCAGCAGATGGACATTTTTTGGATTGTTTTGAGATGTCTGCTTTGAAAATATGCACCATAGTGTTCCAAAAGGTATGTACCAATAAGGCGCCTAACCTTTAGTGCAAAACTGGGGTAAAATGGTAGGCTTTGTTCTATAACTTGGTGCCATGGAGGGGCATAAAACATACATCTAAGTCTGATTTTGGTGTATGGACATCTAAGTCTGATATGGGTGTATGGTTCTAGACGCCCAAAGTCAGCAATGGGAAAATGGCCATTTTTGAAAAATACATCTAGAATTTTTTTTATTTTTTTTTTAATCGTCTATCTGGACGTCCAGGCTATTGTTTGTCCAGACCTCCAGGACGTCTATCTTTATACCACATTTTCGACCAAAATTTAATCCAAGTCCCAAACGCCCAGAACAAGACCATTTGGATGTGGGAGGGGCCAATCTTGCAATGGACTGGCTACCCAGACATGGCAACAGTGCAGGGGGGTACCTTACAGGGCACTGCTGTGAACTTCACAAAAAGGGTGCCAGATAAACATCTCACCAGAACTCCCAATAGATTATGGTGAGCCCCCCAAAACCCACTAAACCCACCTGTTTACAACCGCAAGAGCCCTTATGGCTGCAGGTGGCACCTATATGGCAGAAGAGTAAGGTTTGGGGGTTTTTGGTGGGCGCACATGTTTCGCCATAAATGTAGTGGTTAAAGTGGATTATGAGCCTGGGTCCTCCTCTCTGTGGTTCACTAGCCCACCCACCAGGCTATTTAAGACACCTGTGTACAGCTTTACTAGACTTTCCTATACCAGGTGCTGATGTTCTGGAATTGTCCCAATCAGAATGGTGAGCACTAAACAAGTGTCCTTCAACTCATCTGGTAAATGCAAAATGCCTTTATTGGTACAAGGTCTTGTGTATACATCCAACAACTCAACGACCTGACATGCACATGTTTTGGCCCATCCGGCCTGCCTCAGGAGTCTACAAATACATACATGGATATACACAGGTTAAAAACGTACACATTGTTTATAACAATAATAAAAGAATTAATGTATATAAATAAACATGTGAAATATGATATAAATAAACAACAGCAAAGAATAATCACAACTTCTTAAAAATACAATACAAATATAGACATGTGAATTAATTAAACCCTAAATGAACCATATTTAAATTGATCACCAATGCTAGTACATACATTAATATCCTATATTGTATACCATCACAGTAAATACATAGCGGTTACAAAAAACAACTCAATAGATATATGCAATTCATATTAAAACACTTGATGTAAGATTAAAAATGAATAAAGAATTAAAAAAACCAAACAAAACAACTCCCATCTAAAGAGCTTAAAAGAGATATATTAACATAAAAATAAATTTATTCAGGAGTGAGGTATGGGACTACTAAAACTATATAAGAAATTATATAAAGAATTATATATAAAAGGTTTAAATATTACTGCTACCAAGCTGTACATAAATATGCAAGATTGGAACAGAAAGAATAATTCATATGGACTATATTGAACTGTAAAGAGACATTATTGTAAAAGCTGAAATAAATTACATAAAACATAATATATATATAACACATAACTTATGAGTCTTCAAAGGGTGTATTAGAAAATCGTATAAGATACAAAGTAGCACACACCCTTTACTAACCGGTACTAAAATAAAAGATTCAAATAAAACGATTAAAAAGCAGCCAAACGATATAAAGCAGCCAACGATATAAAAAGCAGCCAACCAAATACCGCAAAAAAATGTGCTAATTACCATATGATGAGGAAGTAATAATCATATACTTAAAAAATGTGTGAAACAACATATACGGAAAAAACGGCTAGAGAAGGGGGATGAAACAATCCAAAAAAAACGCCGAACACCAATAAACCAAGAGTCAGAAGAGAAGGAAAAGAACCCAAAAATAGGACCCAAAGAAAATATATAAAATAATGAACCTTAAAGAACTAAAAGCTAGGCAGAAGTATAGCGGCCCAGCAAAGTGTGTCTAAACGAAGACGGGTGACAAGCCATGAAACAAAATAAAAAATGCGGGACCGGAGAAGTTCAAAAAATGGCGGCCCAGCAAAGTGTGTCTGAACAAAGATGGATAACAAGCCAAAAGACATGATCAAAGCCGCGGGACCGGAAATATTAAACAAACAATTGTAAAAAACAGACATGAGAGGCAATAATACAAAGCACATTACAACAGAGTAAAATAACAAACAATCTCAGAGAGAGCAAGACCAGAAGGCCTTGAGCATGCGCAAATGCTCAAGGCCCAGTCCAGCCCAGCACAGGCAAGAGGAAGGATCTCCGATGCACCATCCAGCCCAGCACAGAAGAAGGAGGATCTTCGGGCACCGGCACCAGCATGTTTTGTACGTTGGTGCTGGTGCAGGTGCCCAATCGGGGTAAGGGATGTCGTTTCGGTGCTCGGGGGGGGGATGTAGGATCGCGGGGAGGCACGATGCAAGCGGGGGGGATGCCGGTTCGCGGAGGGTGGCGCTCGTAGATCGAGTCAAACTCGCTTTCCGAGGCGCCGATTTTGCAAATGTTTTGCTCGTCTTGCAAAACACTCGCAAACTGGTGCACAATATATTAATAAATTGAAAATCTTTCTAATATAAACATCCAAGGATCTCAATTAATTCTCTTGTAAGCTAACACAAACAGAAAAGTCTTCAGTTGCTTTCTAAACTATAAAATATAAGCAATATTTCTTAAACTCGGTGGTAAAGAATTCTAAAAACTAGCTCCACCAATCTGAAGCAAGGTATCTCGAAATATATCAAGTCTGATTTGTTAAAAGACGGAACATCAATCACAAGCTTATATGATGAGCGCAGATTATGTGAGGGCTGACAAATTCTCAAAGCAGCACAAGAGCCATTGGTGTTTTATTAATCAATGTCTTATAAATCAAAGTGGCTACTTTAAAGCTAATTAACCAAAATATTGGTAGCCAATGTAATTTCTCTAGCATAGGTGAAATGGTGTGGTGGCCGTGTTAGTCCACTTTCCAAGGTAGTATAAAGAAATAAAACAAAAAACCAAAGGAAATAAGGCGATACCTTTTTTATTGGAATAACTCAATGCATTTTATGATGAGCTTTTGAAGGTAACCCACCTTCAGGTCAGAAATAAGCAAATGTTGACAAATATTGGTATATATAAGGAAAACATGAAAGCATTTCAGGGACAGAAAAAGGGAGGGGTGGGTGGGTACCTTTCTGTATTCTGACCACACACCCACCCCTCCCTCTTCCTAGCTCTGAAATGCTTTCATGTTTTCCTTATATACTGATATTTGCCAACATTTTCTTATTTTTGATCTGAAGAAGAAGACTTTGAAAGTGTGAGCGAAGGAGAAGCAAGGGGAAGCGAAGGAGAAGCGAAGGAGAAGCGAGAAAGAGAGAAGGAGAGGCAGGGGAGAGCCAAGGAAGCAGGAGCAGGTAAAAATACTGTCGGGGCAGCGGCGAGAGTAGCTCCGCCCACCCCCACCGCGTCATCGAAGATCGACCGGGCTCCTCCATAACAGGAGTTGAGTCAGCGGCAGAGAGCAGTGTGAGCGAAGGAGAAGCAAGGGGAAGCGAAGGAGAAACGAGAAAGAGAGAAGGAGAGGCAGGGGAGAGCCAAGGAAGCAGGAGCAGGTAAAAATACTGTCGGGGCAGCGGCGAGAGTAGCTCCGCCCACCCCCACCGCGTCATCGAAGATCGACCGGGCTCCTCCATAACAGGAGTTGAGTCAGCGGCAGAGAGCAGTGTGAGCGAAGGAGAAGCAAGGGGAAGCGAAGGAGAAACGAGAAAGAGAGAAGGAGAGGCAGGGGAGAGCCAAGGAAGCAGGAGCAGGTAAAAATACTGTCGGGGCAGCGGTGAGAGTAGCTCCGCCCACCCCCACCGTGTCATCGAAGATCGACCGGGCTCCTCCATAACAGGAGTCGAGCCAACTGCGCACAGCCATTAGGCGCGCAGCGAAGGCGAGCGGCAAAGGCGCTCGCCTTAGCGAGAGCACCTTTGCGAAGGGCCTCAAGAAGGGCCAAGTCTTTCACACAAGGTTACTGAGGAGGCATCAAGCCGGCAGAGAGAGAGAGGGGACTCCAGCAGCAGGCAGAGAGAGCAAGAGAAGACATCAGCAGCAAGCAGAGAGAGAGAGAGAGAGACAGAGGACACCAGCAGCAGGCAGAGAGAGAGAGGACACCAGCAACAGGTAGAGAGAGAGAGGAAACCAATGGAAGCAGAGGGAAACCAGAAGATGAGCTTTCCAGTGTTCTGCACGGACTGTCATATGTATGACTATCTCCCCTCGGGGAGACAGTCATATGTATGCAGTCGGTGTCAGGAGCTGGAAAGCTTGAAGAGGGAAGTCAAGCGACTAGAGGACAAGATACAGGAACTAGAAGGACTTTACACCACAGAGGACCCAATCAAGACAGCTGAAGTCTTCACGAGAGAAAGCCACATTGAGGAGGAAGTCAGGGAACTCGAGAAATTCATTGAGGAAGCATACAGGAAGAGGGTGGAAGAGAACGAACTTCGTATGAAAGAAGAAATCACCCCGACACCACCATGGAAGGGAGAACAAGAAGCAGATGACCTCAAAGAAGACATCCACAGAGGGATACCGCATGAAGGGGAGAAATTGGCTAGTCGAGGCCCAGAAGAAGAAAGAGGGAAGCACACCAAGGACATCGACCTGAGACCGAAGCGAAAATTGAAGAAGGGAAAATCAGCGATCCTAGTGGGAGACTCGATCCTGAGGCATGTGGACAGCCACATAGCAGGAGGGAGAGAGGATCGACTGGTGACCTGCCTCCCAGGAGCAAGAACCAAGGACATCGTGGACAACATTGGAAAGATCCTGGACGGAGAGGAATCGGAAGAGACCACAGTAATGATCCACATCGGGACGAACGATGTCAGCAGGAGAGACTACAGAAGAAGCACGCTGATAGAACAGTTCAAGATTCTGGGAAGGAAGCTGAAGATGAGGAACCAGAAGATAGCATTTTCAGAGATCCTACCAGTACCGAGGGAAGATGTGAAAAGGCAGGAAGAACTACAATCAATAAATGCGTGGATGAGGAAATGGTGTGAGGAAGAAGGATTCCACTTCGTGAGGAACTGGACAACGTTCTGGGGCAAGAGCAAGCTCTACAGGAGAGATGGACTGCACCTGAGCACGGCAGGAACTAGACTTCTAGCAAACAACGTCAGGAGAGTAATAGAACAGGCTTTAAACTAACAAGAAGGGGAAAGCTGACAGTCAACCAAGCGTCGACGATTCGGAAAAAGGTATCCCGTGAAGATACTGAGGGGAAAAAAGGCCGGGAAGAAGCAAGGGACAAATTGCAAGAGGAGGTTAGAAAGATTGTAGCAAAAGAGAAGAAAATAAAGACCGAAGCACAGGAAATGGAAATGAAGACAACAAATGAAGACAACCTATCTTCCATAGGTCAGCGATGGAGGGAAGCTTATAACTTGCTGCTCTTCCTTGTTTCGGGCCTTCCTCGTTTCCGGGTCCTACCTTCGCAGAAGCAGAAAGTAGGCAGGAGTCAGACCCGGCAGCGAGGAAGGCCCGAAGCAAGTTGTAAGCTTCCCTCCGTGTCTCCCTTAGCTTCCCTCTGTCGCTGCCCATAGTGAACTCCTGCTCCGAGGCTCTAACGTGTGCGTGCCGGCTTCCCTTTTCTTCTTCTCCCCCTAGGACGTAACTTCCAGTTTCAGAGGGAAGAGAAGGGAAGCCATCACGCACACGTTAGAGCCCCAGAGCGTGGGTTCAATTTGAATGCTGGAGTCAGCCCGGGAAAGAACATCGACGGCAGCAGCAGGATTAGGGTGCGGAGAACACGGCGGCAAACAGGCGCAGAGAACACTGCGGGGGTTTGATGCTGGACTGACCGTCCCCTTGTCCCCGCGCACAGCTTCGGGATGCTGTCCCTGAAAATGGAACATTTTGGCGTCCCGAAGCGGTGGCTCGGGACAACAGGACAGTCGGTCCAATAGCGGGATTGTCCCGTTGAAAACGGGACGTATGGTCACCTTATGCATAACTCAAAAAGTATGTTGCTTACTCTCTCCTGCTGCACTAAACCCTGCCCCGACTCCCTTGCAGCAGAAGAGATGCCTACTCTCTCCTGTTGTACTAAACCCTGCTGCGACCCAACCATGACCCCCCCCCCCCCCGGCAACAGGAGAGATTCCCACTCTTTCCTTCTGCACTATGACCCAACCTGACCTCTCCCCCACTTAGTAGTATCCCCGTTTCCGCAGTCCCCCTCCCCCTTACCTCAACAGATGACCCGGAGGAATGTGGACACTCTCCTCCCAGCTGCTACTGCATCGTCTAAAATGGGAATTCCCCTCCCTGGGCATCTTGGGATGCACCGGGGAGGGACCTGAGGCTCTGATTGGCCCAGGTTGCTTAAAGCCCCTCCCATAGACTCTGATTGGCCCGGATACCCCATAGGAGGATCCTTAGGCGTCTGGGCCAATCAGAACCTTAGAACCCTTCCCGATGCATCTAGAAGGTTCTGATTGGCCCAGGTTGTTTAAGGACCCCTAAGTGACCTCAGTGCATAGGAAAGCCTCACACTGGGCTATCGCAGGCCACCTTTTAGCACAGCTTTAAAAAAACAGCCACTAAATTTCTTAATAAATCTCAAAGCACTAGATAATATTACCTAAAAAAAACAAACATCATCTCCATATAATCTATATTAAACAGCGAATATTAGGTCAAAGCATTATCATGTAAATCAATACATTAATTCCAGACAATGTAATAAAATTATCATGAATCAAGGATAAGAATCAAAAAACTCCTTAAAAATCTCTCAAAAATTTTGCATTGACATTATATTAGTATTTTCACATCTCAATAGTGTGCAAATTCCATACTAGCAATATCTTCTTGTTTATGCAACTCATGTCAGAGACCGAAAAATATCAAAAGGCTCTCTAGGACGTTTCAGTGACAATGAAACCTTCACTGAATATTAATTCCATTTTGCTTTCTCAGCTGTAATACAATAACTAGCTAATGCCTCTATGTATTTCTCATAGACTTCCTATGTCCTTGTTTTCTACCATCTCATCTTTGCCCTGTTTAAGCTACATTTTTTTTTCCATTACTTGCTTGGAAAACCAAGATGACCTATAAGATGTTTTTTCTAGTGCAAAGCCATTCATAATGTCAGTGTTCAGGTTTTGTAACTGCCAGCCACCACAGAGTGGTGGTGTTTTGGGTTTGTGTTTTTTTTTGTGGAGGGGTCTTTTTTTTTTTATGCCAGGTTTTACTGAGATACTGGCACTGAATATCTGGGTATAAAGTAACTACCACCACTTATCTGGATATTGGTGATATTCAGAGAGGTACCCAGATAACTACCCAGATAAAGTTAGGACAGTGGACTGAATATCGCTCTTAACCAAGTACCTCACAGCTCTCTTATCTCTGCTCCTATATCACCCCAGCACTTCCTGGATAGTGCCATGGCAATCTGTCTGGATTTTCAGTAGTCTTATCTCCTGCTGAAATTTTACACATGGACACAATAAATGAGATTTATCTGGGTACAAGCCATTGCTACCCAATTAAGCCCTACCAAACATCAGACCCTGTGTCTTCAACCTCCATAGCTAAAGTCACCAGCAATTCTACTTAATTCCATATTATTTAAAAATTATTTAAATCAATAGGCAGCCACAAAACATGGTCATTTAAAATGCTCTATCATTTTCAAATTAGTAATAACACCTTGAAACTTCATAGCATAGGAAATATTTAAGAATTACTGTACTCATATCATTTTGCCAATTTGGGGAAGAAAGACTAAATTCAATATATGCCCCTATATATATGACTTGTAAAAATTTATTCAGAACATGTGATAAGATGCCTAAGTTAAGAGGCTAAGAAGATGCCTATTAGATGCTAGTTTATAAAGAAAAGTAGGTGTAACTGCTAATTCACATCTACTTTTCCTTATAAAATAGCATACATGGAAGGTGTGAACATTTACATCAGCACTAAAGAAGGTGTAAACATGCCAATATATATGGTAACATTTTATAATCCAAAACACATCAAAAAAGAGGAATCTCCCACTTATCTTTCAAAGAACCCAACTGGGACATGTTTAGCCAACCACTTCCTCAGGGAATCTCTTGGTGCTGTATCTGTGAAGATAAATCAATGCATTAAAGTTGGCCGCTGTTTGTAGATCAGCGACTACATGTTGATGCTCATCAGTGGTATACATTCTATGATGTAAATGCAATAAATTTAATGTTGGTAAAACAATATGTCCACTGAACATTAAAATGAATGAGCACAGATCATGTGTTAATAACAGAAAGTTGGGGGCACCTTTAGTGGCACATGCATTGCTGTTTCACACACATTTGAAGATTTCAGCTGCTTTGTCTTGGAAGTTTAAGTTTCAAGTTTCATTAAAATTTTGATGTATCGCAATATCGTAGTGGTGATAACAGATTCTTGTTACAACAGCAACAGAAGTGGATTTTTACACTGTGAACCAATAGGACTAAATTCAGGCATTGAATGGTGAATGAATAGTCGGCTCCACCCAGTTAGGGGCATGACTTCATTTTGACGGCGTTTGTTAAGCGTTACACGAATCTTGTTTCAAGACTCACAGTTGCAAGAAGTAACAGTCACAACTTAATTCCTATGCTGAAGTTTTTTGTATTTTTACCAGATTGCAGCAGCCAACTTTAATGCGTTGATTTATCTTCACAGATACAGCACATAGAGATTCCCTGAGGAAGCGGTCAGCGAAACGGGTCCCCGTTGGAATTTTCGAAAGACAAATGCTGATGGTTTTGTCTTATGCATTCAGAATGAGGTTAAAGAATTTTAATGGAGGTTTTTTTTGGCCAGTGAATGATTTCAAGTCCCTATGTGAATTAGCAGTGAAATGTAGTACTGCATCAGATGATGGACTTTTGAGGCCTTTTTTCCTCCAGTACTTTAGTTGCATGATATTTTTGATCTGGATTATTGCTAAATATTTTATAATCAACACGCATATTTATGCACTCCACACAAATTCCACTTCTATAACATATTTCCTCATCTACGGCCTATATAATTAAAAAAAATCATCCCCCTCCCCCCCCTTTACCTCCCTCGCTGGACTCGCTGCTCTTCAAATCGCGGCGGTGCAAAGCAGGACAGATCTTTTCGATCTCCAGCCCGGCCTCGCACTGCTTCCTGCGTGCCTTTGCCGTCAGTTCTTGTGAGACTCGCGAGTCCCGCGAGAACTGATGGCAAAGGCACACAGTACGCAGCGCAGAGCGGGGCTGGAGATCAAAAAGATCTCTCCTGCCCTGCACTGCCACAATTTGAGGAACAGCAAGTCCAGTGAGGGAGGTAAGGGGGGATGATTTTTTTAAATTGTATAGGCTGCCCCAGATTTAGGCCCCCCAGTTACCAGTAGCTAAGCTGCAGCTAATACAATGGGTGGCTTGTCTACCAGTTTTAAAACATGTATAGGCATTTTTTTGCGGCCTATACACTGAGGCGGCCTATCTGCGAGGAAATACGGTATATATCCACTAGTAAAGTTTGTGCCTTCATGGCATGGTGCATGGTTTTCAGCTATTAATTAATGTTATCACATCTGCACGTAAATGATTAAAATACTCCAAAGTGGGCATGTACTTTATTACTTATACATATACATATGGTAGCAATGTATAAGGTCGCAGCCGATGAGACCCTTCAGGAAACGGCCTTGCTTCGGTTATCATTCGTCAAGGCCTTAATTGCCAAAGCCCTGGCTCCGGACACCAGCGAGTGCATCAGATGCGAGTATGCGGAGACCGTCGGGGTTCCGCTGAAGCAGTCTCAAATTGACTCAAAGATGGTGAGACAGGTTGCCTTTTATCTTCTAAAACAGTTCAGGAAACTGAAGCACACACTAAGGTACTCTGTTGCATTTCTTTCTAGATACCATTGTTAGGGGTCCTGACAAAGTAATGGCTCACCTAGCCTCCCAATGCATGACTAACCTGGTGCTCTTTCAACTTAAAGAGCAGGTAAGTGGACAGAACTCCTATTCTTCTGTACCCTGGGGCAGGGTAGAGATGGGAAATATTTTTGTGATGTAATATCATTTGCTGAATCAGACAAAATAAATTAAACATATATGCATTTACTCTCCTTTCAAATTTGTGCTCAAGGTGAGATAGTGGAGTGTTGGTGGGAAAAATGGGATCAGGACCCCAGACTACAAAACCTTCAGAAAAGAAATAAAAACCCTGCTATTCAAGAAATCCTTAAAGACAACTAACAAAGCAAGAATCATCTCAATCCCAATAGCAACCCGCTCCACTCCATAATACCACGGGAAATGTCCAGATAACTCCTTATGTATTCCTAAATGTCCAAATAACTCCTTATGTAATCCGCCTTGAACTGCAAGGTAATGGCGGAATAGAAATCATTAATGCAATGTAATATCTAAGAAGAGTACAAGCAAAATGTATATCAATCATGACAGAATCACATCTAAAAAGATATTACTTCCAAAGAATCAACAGTTTAAGGCATAGTTGAATTTGGTGACAGGACAAAAGCGCGCAGGACAAATGGACGCCGAAAAATTGGAGCGGACAATTGAGCACAAGACATCAGCGCGCCGCACAAAAACCTTATTTTAAAGGGCTCCAATGGGGGGGCGGGTACTGAATACTGTTCGCGCTGCCGTGTTGGGGGTGTGGGGGGTGTAACCCCCCACATTATACAGAAAACTTAACTTTTCCCCTAAAAAATAGGGAAAAAGTTAAGTTTCCTCTATAATGGGGGGGTTACAAACCCCCCCTAACCAACCCCAACGGCAGCGCGACCCACCCCACCCTATCAGAGCCCTTTAAAATAAGGTTTTTCTGCGGCGCGCTGATGTCTTGTGCTCAATTGTCCACTCCAATTTGTGGCGCCCGTTTGTCCAGCGCGCTTATGACTGTGAACCGTTGAATTTCTATGTACCTGATTGTTAAAATCAAATAAAACTACAGAATATATTTGCCTGTATCATCTTTAAGTGGTCCTTTTACAAAGGTGTACTAACCGATTTAGTGTGCGCTAAATGCTAAGATGCCCATAGGAATATAATGGATGTCTAAGCACTTAGCGTTCGCTAAATCAGTTAGCGCACCTTAATAAAAGGACCCCTAAATGAATGAAAGAAAAAACTTTGGGGCCCTGTTGCCAAACAGCAGTAAAAAGTGGCCTAGGTATACCCAAATGTGGGTCATTCCCATGCATTAAGGCCATTTATACCACTGGGGTATAGTGGCTGATTTTTTCCAATTTTTAGTATAAATGGTCATGTGCTAATTTTAAAAGTATATATATATTCCATAGTGTTTCTTTCTTTTTTTTTAACAGAAGAAAAAAACCTTAAAAAACCCAGGTATCTATATTTTTGAAAGACACCTATTTTCGGAGTTTAAGGGTATTATCATAGATCCAAAATACTGTACTAATTGAAGTTTTTCCCATGAATTTGCTTGTGCTTGATCAAAAAATATTTTTTGTACCATTTTGTGGGCCCATCCTGGGGTCACTCAAAGCCAATGAATATGAGCACCATCAAAATTCATTTTTTCCCTTCTTGGCTGATTTTACACTAAACAGGTGATAATGCTATCAGTATGCTAAGGACTTATTTTAACACTAGTCTTTAAGCCCATTACATTAACGGGTGCTAGAATAGATGTGTGTGTCTTTCTTTCTTTCTTTCTCTCACTCTCCTTGGCCGCTTTCTGCCTGTTTGTCTTTTTTTCTTTCTGTCTCTCTCTTTCCTCGGCTGTCCACCACCACCCTTTGCCTGCTCCCCCTGTCTAGCAGTACCCCTTCTCCCTTCCTTTTACCATGTCCAGCAGCACCCCTTCCTTGCTCCCCCTGTCCAGCAGCAGCCCTTCTCCCTTCGTTTTACCTCCCACCTGTCCAGCAGCACCTCTTCCCTGCTCCCCCTGTCCAGCAGTAGCCTTCTCCCTACCTTTTACCTCCCCCCATGTCCAGCAGCACCCCTTCCCTGCTCCCCCTGTCCAGCAGCAGCTCTTCTCCCTTCGTTTTACATCTCCCCTCTCCACCACCACCTCTTCCCTGCTCCCCCTGTCCAGCAGTAGGCCTTCTGGAAAAACAAAGATCTTTTTAGCTAGCCCAAATGATAAAATTCAGGAGTCAACAATCAAAATCAATGGTCAAAATTTTGAGATAGTGTCATACCTGAAGATCTTGGGTATAATATTGGATCGTAATCTGACTTTTAGGAAACAAACAGATCTTTTAATCAAAAAAAGTTATGCACTATTGTGGAAATTTAGGACTATTAAGAAGTATTTTGACATGGAATCCTTTTGATTACTAGTTCAGAGCACAGTATTGTCCACTTTAGATTATCACAATATTGTTTATCTAGGACTACCGAGAAAGCTTGTATTAAGACTTCGATTGGTTCAAAATACTGCCATTCTTTTAATTTTTGGTCTTGAAAAATATGATTATGTAAATCCTTTTTATGCCAAACTACATTGACTGCCGTTTGGAGCCAGAGTATTTTTTAAATTCGGGTGTGTTTGTTATAAAGCCTTTTTGGACTACTACCCTCTTATTTGGTATCATAACTGAATTTGTTTAATTCCAAAAAACATACCAGGAATTCGGGCATGTTTATTTTCCCCATCCCTAGGGGTTGTCGCTATAAAACATTCTTTAGTAGGACTTTAGAATATCAAGCGGGGAAAGCGGATTCCTGGATAATCCCGCTGATTGCTCAGGCATATTCTTATCCTATATTTAGGAAATTATTAAAAACTCATCTGTTTGATAACCAAGAATGTTGATCTTCAAGCTTCTTAATGATTTTATCATGCCGTGTTTGTAAATTTTTTTACAATTAGGTTGTATTTTTAATTGAGATATTAATACTAGCATGTTTAAGTTGTTTTTTTAACCATGATGTATAATTCTGCCCATAGAAATGTGTATACGATTATATTTATCTACTGTTGTGAACCGCCTAGAACTAATGGCAGGGCAGTATACAAGAAATAAAATTATTATTATTATTATCCCTTCCTTTTACCTCCCCCCCTGTCTAGCAGCACCTCTTCCCTGCTCCCCCTGTCCAGCAGTAGGCCTCCCTTCCTGTTACCTCCCCCCTGTCAAGCAGCACCTCTTCCCTGCTCCCCCTGTCCAGCATCCGGCTTCCGTTCCGTTTGCATCTGCCCTCCTGTCCTGTGAGCCCCGCAGACACCCTCCAGCCGTTCCTGTTCAAACCGCCACAGCTCAACTGCCTGCATGTGCCGACAGCCGCCTCAAGCCGCCATGCGCCGTAAATAGAATACGGCCACGGAAGGACACAGCTCGCAACAGGAATCACAAAGCCCTAAATGCGCATACGCGCTTAGGGTTTTATTATAGAGGATAACATGGGTGTACAGGATAGTAAAAAACAAGAAACTTAGGTGTCAGTAGGCGCCCTACCAGCACCTAAGTTAATTAAGAAACACAGTTTAAAATGGCAAAAAACATGACAGCTAAAGCACCTACTGGTGCTAAAAAAAATTGGCACTGGAGTCATGCCTCCCTAGGCACTTTAGACTGCCTAACGCTACTGTGGGTGTGACTAATGCCAGAAATGGCAATTCACAACAAAGATAGGCACTGGAAATGTAGGTCTGGAAAACCCTGGCCTACAGGGTATAGATGGAAGGATAAAGGGGATTAAAGAGTTTTAGACAAGGATCACCATACAAGTCATGGACCTGATGGGCCGCCGCGGGAGCGGACTGCTGGGCGAGATGGACCTCTGATCTGATCCAGTGGAAGCAACTTCTTATGTTCTTATTACATACACCTATCTTTCCTGGAGGCGTGATTCTTTATATAGCGTCATCACTTGATTGACATGTGATCGGTGGCCACTTCTTAGGTGGCCACCGATATCAGCATCGTATATAGAATCCAGACCTAAATGTGTAAATATAAGTAAATCTGACATTAGACATATGTGAAATAATTTCTAGGTTACAATGTCATACAGAAATCAAACAGATATTCTTGGAACAACTAAATGTTTGACTGTCACATGGTTGATTGGGCAAGTATGACATCAGCAGCTGTTCTGCTGCCTGAGAAATGTTCGTCGGTTCTAGTTCTAGGCATGTTTTGAGCTTGCATGGGCAAGAATGACTTGCGGCATCTAGTGCCAGCATCTATATAAATGCAATATCGGATAAGTTCACTTTTATTCAAAGCTGTGTTTGAGTTTTGCTGAGGTACCGTGGTATATTTTTTAGTTTCTAAATACAGTAGCCTATTTCATTAGTAATTGAGCCTGTCAACTAGAAGTGGGAAAACCTACGAAGCTAAAGAAGATGTTCCTGCTTTACCAAGTTCAGAAATCCTCAAGGCCAGTTACCATAGCAGTGAGTGAATTTCGGTTCATTGGACACTCATCTTTTATTATAAGATCTAAGTTGCCTAACTGCAGACAAGTCATGAAGTATTTTTTTGCATCTCTGCCATGATCAGGAAAATATCAAAAAGCGCCTTTCGAATGAAGAAATCGCTTACAGTATTGCTGACACTGTCACTGTTATTTTGGAAAATGGCCTACATCAAGACAAGGACCAAGCAGAACTGTATGCTGGATGTTATGGCTCTCTGGCATGAATGGAGTAGTCTTTCAAAAAATAAATGACGTAAAAGTGATGCGGGAGGAAAAAGAGGAAACTTTATTACGAAGATGGAAACACTTTTTGATATAGGTGCTCCAGATGCCATTGAAACTGTAATGAGTTCTCAACTGCTGTCAAGTGAAGACAAGAAAGTTGACGTGGACTTTACCTTGACCAAAGAGGTAAAAGACAGGCAACTATGTCTGGACATGACAAGATATTTGCAGCAAAAGCAGTGATGAAAATGTTTAGACAGGAAAATGAAAAGCAAAAGACTGATACAGAAAAGGCAAGGTTCTCTCAAATGTCATAGCTGACATCAGAGGGAAGGCTTGTAGGTCAGCCACATGCATCGTGTAAGAGCCGCTGCCCACATCCCTGCAACAAGTGCTGCTGAAGACAGGAAGGAGCAGCCTAGCTGGAGGGCCCTTAAGGAAGCAAGTGTGGCCCTGCAGCTAGCAAGTAAGGGAGAGAGGGGACATGATCTGGGGGAAAGGAGAGGGAGAAGGAGCACATTGGGACAAAGGCTATAAGGCTGGGACATGGAAGGAAATTGGGAACATAGAAGGAAAGGAGGGGGCATGAACATGGGACACAGAAAGGAGGGAGGAAAGGGACCTAACTTCAGACATAGGAGGAAGGGAATAGAAAGGGAGAATTGTTGGGCATGAGTATGTGAGAGGGAAAGAAATGGTGCATATGGGGAAAGGAAGAAAGAGGAAAATTGTTGGGCATAAAGAGAGAGAGAATTGAGGTAGAGATGCATGGGGAAGAAAAGGATGAGAGGGAGAAATGTTTGATATGGTGGTGGAGAGGAAACAGAGGGTCAGATTGAAGAGGATGCAAGGGGAAGGAATGTTGGACATAGTGATGGAGGGAGAAATGTGACATGGTGCCTGAGAGGGGTGATAGAAGGAGAAATGGGCATGGGGCTGGTGAGTAGTGGTGAAAAATGCTTCACATGATCTGGGGGATGAGAGAAGGAGAAATGTTGGATGTGGCAGTAGAGGGGGAAGAGATGCGTCCTGGATCTCTCTCTCTTTCCCCCAGTCCCTTTGCAGCAAGGGAGGGAATAAGAGAAAGACAGATAAACAGTGAGAGATAGAGGGCGACATTGCCAATAGGGGTGGAGGAGAGAGGAAGAAATGTTGGACTCATGGAGGGACAGAGAGAGATGTTGGTTGAGGAAATGAATGAGGTCCATAGGAGAGGAAGCTTGTAGGAGACAGAAAGAAAGAAATATTGGATGCACAGTCAGAAGAAAGTGCAACCAGAGACTCATGAAATCAACAGACAACAAAGGTAGGAAAAATGATTTTATTTTCAATTTAGTGATCGAAATGTGTCAGTTTTGAGAATTTATATCTGCTGTCTATAGTTTGCACTATATTTGTCTATTTTTCTATAATTGTTACTGAAGTGACATTGTATAATTTAAAGTCATCTGCCTTGATCTTTTTGAAAAAAAAACCCTGAATATAAATGATAATTAACATTTTCTCTGCGTAGTGTGCTTTCTGTTTTTTAACTTTGTGGTTACCATTATGTATTAATAAGATTATATTGTGTGTATATGAAAAATGAATGGAAGAAATTACATCACAATTAGTACTATTATTATGGAGGTGGGGTCAGAGGCGGAGCTTGGGTGGGTTTGGGGCGGAGCTTGGGCAAGGGTACTCAGTTGATATTTGTTAGACTTAGGGGGTACTTAGCTTGAAGAAGTTGAGAAACATAGATCTAGAGCAGCATAATTGTCAGTGGCTTTGGACATCTGCACATTCTCAATGGAATCGTCAATGGGACCAAGTACATCACAATAATGCAAAAGTGCATGATGCCATCAGCTGAGCAGCTGTTTCCAGGCCAGTTCCTGTTCCAAGATGACAAATCACCTTCTACCGCTCCAAACAGGTGATCAACTAGAAGTGTTAGAACAACATCAAATCAATCGACTGGCCTGCCCAATCTCCAGATCTGAAACCGATCGAGAACTTGTGACACAAGTTGTCCTGGGAGATATCCAAGAGACATCCAACATCAAAATGTAAGTTGTTTGAGTCACTCATTACAGCCTGGAACCATATTGTCATTCATGATCACCTCATCAAACTGGTTCACTGAATGCCGTCATGGCGTAGACAGGTGATCAAGGGTGTCCCACCAAATACTGAGCCATCACTGACACACAAAGCAGCCTTTTTAAAGGCCACCTACATGAATATGATGGATAGATGATGCTCGTATATACTGTTTTGGCCAGTGAAATATATTACTCAATTTACACAGAAAAACAATTAACAGCAACTGAAACTAACTCAGAAATTTAAGGCCTAGCTAGAATAAAATGTTGATTCAAATAGCCATATGTAGCTTACCGGGCAACTAAGGGCTCCTTTTACAAAGACGCGTTAGGGCCTTAACACGCGGAATAGCACGCACTAAAATGCCACGTGCGCTAGCCACTACCGCCTCCTCTTGAGCAGGCGGTAGTTTTTTGGCTAGCTCGTTCTAATCCGGTGCATGCGCTAAAAATGCTAGCGCACCTTTGTAAAAGGAGCCCTGGGATTATGTGCAGACCATTACAGCTTTAAGAAATTATTGAAAATTAAGTTGTTTGTACATGCATATTTTTGATCTGTCTTTCCTAACATCGGGGTCCTTTTACTAAGGCGTGCTAGCCATTTTAGTGCGCACTAAATGCTAACGCGTCCGTAGACTATAATGGACACATTAGCAGGTAGCGTGCGCTAAAACGGCTAGCATGCCTTAGTAAAAGGACCCCTTTGGGTATTTTTCTAATATTTTAATATGTTATTGAAGAATTTTTAGGTTTTGTTTTCACTTGTGTTAATATTATTTTGAAGAATGATGTGTATTGTTTTTTGTTTTTGACCTATGTATGTTTATTTGGAATTCGCTGTGGCTCCAGGTGGTATATTAATTTTTTAAAATAAATAAATAAATCCCTTATAATGTGGTACACATGAAATCTGTAAAATATGACCTGCACACTAGTAGGTTTGTGTCTCTGTAATATAATTTTCTTATAAAATCAACTGAAAAGAAAGAAGAAATGAATTTGAAAAGGAAATATGGAAAACAGATGTTGGCCTAGGATTATCTTTTAGTACAGTGCTCATCAAACTTTTGTGGTAACCCCATGATTGCAGCTGTATAAAATTGTGTTACCCCCATGGAGGTGCAGAATAATGATATACCTATGATCTCAACTGCATGTTTTGTGATCCCATTTGGGGTCCCGACACATTAGTATCTAACCCAAGACTCGGAAATAATTAGTTTTGCCCACCATCATCACTACCATATTTGACCCCCATGGCAGTCAGTGCAGTAGAACAGTGAGTGCTACTATGGGGGGTCAGTGGAGATCACCTTTCCATGGTTGAAGAAGATGCTTCAGTACCAGAAGAACCCTTGCATCAACTCTACATTCCACCTCTATCAGCATAATTCTCAACATGAATAGGGGCTCTTTTCCTTGTAACCCTTCCTCTTATCCCTTTATTGGAAAGAAAGTGTGCATGGTAGAGGGAGGGAAGAAGCAGTCTTGAATACCAGGAGCATACATTCTTGCTGAGTCCCAGTGTTGCTTTTTGCGTCTATGCTGCATGAACTTCAGCCAATGTAAGAAGTTATAAGAAAATTGAAGAAAGCAAAAGGACTAAAGCAAGAAGAATATGGGGGAGAGAGATGAGTAGGGGAGGGGAGGCAGACTATTAGAAGAAGAAGGAAGGTGAAAGACAGGAGATTGTGGAAAAAAAAAAGACAGAAATGTGCATGGAAGGAAGTCAAAGGTTGAAATAACAACAGGAGAGATGTGAAAGGTACAGGAACATGTGAAAATTTGTTCTGGCCCTTAGAAAGTTTAGGATCCCCCAGTACATTTCTCTTAACAAAAAAGGTTGTGCAGTCCCTCCCCTGCATTAATATCCCTGTTCTCTCTCAATTCTTCTTCATTGTAATCCTCATCTGGCATCACGCACCTCACTGATTACTAAAACACAAATGAGACTGACTGATGAAATTGGATTTGGGAAGAAGGGAAAAACATTTTCATAAATATTAATGCCTCCATTTCAATTCTATTTCTACTTTCAACATTGGTAAAAGGAAGTCTTATGTCTCTTTTGCTGATGGTATCATCAATGTACATAAGGGACAGCAGCGATGGCAACGGTAACACAGGCCACTCCTGAAAGAACACTTATGCCTCCTGAGTCTAGTTCGCTCTGCAGTTGATGCTAATTAGCATTCGGTTATGCCCATCAAAAATGTGCCTTAATGTGTGCTTCCTTTCCTTGCCCAAGGTGCAAAATCTAAGTGCATTATTACAATATCTCCAAGGAGTGCTCTTTGGCTATTATTTCTTTCTGCATGCATATGCTAACTCAGCCAGGATCTCATCATTTTAAGAAGTTATTCGCTGCATGCCAAGTTATACATTAGTCTAGAGGAACAAATGCAGGGCCTTTGGCATGTTTCTCAGTAAAGGTGTTATCATTTGAGACAAAAGGTTGCTAATAATGAACACAGGCTCTGAAAAGTAGATCATTTGAAAGTGACCTGAGAGTTCAGATTGCCTTTGACACAAATGATTCTGATTGAGGTAAATCTTAGGAATATGATTGCCAAGAGCAAGCACTATCCCTGAGGTACTTCAGGAGGCTTACTTTCTCTAGAAGAATGCAAAACTTACAGTATTTGTACTTAGCTCTCATACATCTTTTCATTGGTTGTTTATGGTGAATAATATCCAGATATAGTAAGTATTTTTCTCTCTCTGGGGTCAATTTGTTGCATGTTGGCCCATTTTTCTTTTTGTTATTTATACTTCGTTAGTTTTCAACCAAAGACAAATATCCAGTTTCTCTAACATGACTGATAACTCATCAAATGAGTACAGAATATCTTTTTTCTTCCTCTTCTTCTCTCCCTTTTCCCCCAAGCAACATCGTCATAATAATATTACAACAGAAGGACCCAAATTAAGTTTCAAGTTTTATTAGTGTAACCATAGGGAAATGCATGCACATGTGGGCATGTGTTTCCAATGACTGTTAACATCCCAGATATCATCATGCTGTGGGTTTTTTGTGGCATTAGCTCTTGCAGCCTTATTAATTAGAGCTGCCTTGAGTTGTCTGTTGGGTTAAGATTGGAGCTATCTGCACCTGTGGAGACTGGAAGTTCAAAAGGAGTTTATAAAGTGTACAGACCTGGTGGCGCCAGAAAAACTTTCAAGGACCCAGGTCAAGGGGTTTCTGGTAGGCTCTGAAATCAGAGCTTGGCAAAAGTCGGGCAGCTCTTGAATTCTCTAGGGCAGTGTCTCTCAAACTGTGTGCCCCGAAGAGATTCCAGGTGTGCCATGAGCAGTGGCGTACCTAGGGTATGTGGCACCCGGGGCTCATCATTTTTTGACACCCCCCCTATGTAAAAAAATATTTTTTGTAATGACCATGAAACAGAATAAATGGTCAGAATAGAAACAGGCAGTGAAAATTTTCTTATATTCCAAACATAACATAACATAAATTATGTCTGAATTGTCATGACATCAGAAGTACATATGGAGTAGTTGCAGGTGATGCTTGGGACAGTTCTGATTGTGTTAGTTCGGTTTTATGTGTTTTTTGAATAGAAGGGTATAAAAACCCTTCTATTAAGGGTTAAGACCACAGACTGCAAAACCTTCAAAAAGAAATAAAATTCTTTTTGAAGGTTTTGCAGTCTGTGGTCGATGTCAATTGGTTGTAGAGTTGGGGGTCGAGTGTTGCAGCTCGAATGGCTAGGAGGTTGTCGAACAGTTTTTTTCTTTTGACGTTTTTGGTTGGAGGGTGTGTGAATGGTGCGTGAGTTCTCCTATGTCTGTTTGAAGTGTATTGAATTATTTAGCTGAAGAAATTAGTTATCCCCTCATCCCACACACATTAATTCTCTTCCATTTTTGTTCCCATTATAAAAAACACTGATAAGTTCCCAGAAAAAAAATACATTAAAATAAGAAGTGAAAACAAAGGCCCCTACAGATGAGAACATAACATAAGAATAGCCTAACTGGGTCAGACCAATGGTCCATCATGCCCAGTAGCCCATTCTCATGGTAGCCAATCCAGGACACTAATACCTGGTCAAAACCCAAAGAGTAGCAACATTCCATGCTACCGATCCAGGGCAAGCAGACACTTCCCCCATGTCTTAATAACAGATTATGGACTTTTCCTCCAGGAATTTGTCCAAATCTTTCTTAAAACCAGCTACACTATCTGCTTTTACCATAACTTCTGGCCACTTCATTTTTAAGTTTAGATCTTTCCTTTCAAACAGAGACCTTGCTAGATGTCAAATACAGCACAAGGTAACTTCACATGGACTTAGCTGTGCAGGAAATGTGAATCTCCTCATACACCCACCATATAGTGCAAAAATGTGCAAAGGTCTGTTTTTTTTCTTTCGATCACTACATAGCCTAATGCCACACAAGCAGCGCTGTTACAAACATATTCTGTAGGTCAATGCTAAGGATAACAAAGTTTCCTTCCTTGGACCAGAAGGAGATAAACCACTGGAAGAGATCCCAAAACAACACCCAAAGACCCACTCAGTGTGTGAACCAGTTGAGTGGAGTGGACTAACTGGGGGGTGGAAATGGGCCCGGAGTTTGCTCAGCAGAATTTCCCAGACCACCTCTTCCTCTCAACACATTGACACGCTGCCACCATCACCACTAGGAGCACCTCACTGGGTAGGCCAGCTATGCTATAAACTTTATAAAACACATTATTATATTTTCTTATAAAGCACATATTTTAACTGAACTCTCTGACATCCTCAGCCTTTCCATTCACAAAAATAGAAGGAAGAAAAGTTCCCATTTTCTGCTGTCTCATGTCCCCGGCCTATACAATATTTTTTTTCTGCAGACCCTTCAAAAGTCTGACCAAATCCTCGTTTCACTTGCATTATAAAGTACTGAGGATGCCATCTCTCCCCAATCCCAGGTCCTAAAGTCTAAGACAGTAGCGCAAACTAATGCTGCCAGATACAGGAAAAAAAATTTTGATTCGATTCAGCCCTATTGAATTGGTTTTTCAATTCAATTTTCCTGCCCAGTTGGGTGATTTTTTTCAAAACTCCTGGTGGGTTTTATAGCTTTTTCACCCCCTTTGGCTTCTCCTAACCACACTGGCGCTGTGGTGTAAATAAAATAAAGAAACAAAAAGGACTTTTCCTCTCTCTATTAAATCCTAGCTCACGTTTGCAGTCCAACACCAACTTTGGCAGGATACACATTTCAAATCTGACATATTATAATCACAAAACAGAAAATAAAATTAATTTTTCTACCTTTTGTTGTCTGGTTATATTTCAAATCTTGTTGGTCCAAGGCTCTGGTTTTCTTCTGATAACTTGCTTGCCAGGGTCTCCTTCTTTCTGCATGCTAACCATCCATCTGCCAACTCTGTCCTTCCTTTCCATTTCCCTTCCCTTCCCAGGAAGTCTGGTATCTTTCCTTTTTTTCATCTCCCTCCACAGATCCACCTTTTCTTAAATACCCTTTCATCCGGCATCTCTCCCTCCTTCCCCACCACCCCAGAGTCCACCATCTCTCCCTTTCTTTTCCTAATTACCCTCCTATCCAGTATCTCTATCCCTCCTCCACACCATCCCTTGTGTCCAATTTCTCTCCCTTTCTGTTCCTTCCCTCCCTAAATCCCATGGTCCATCATCTCTCTCCCTCTCCTCTATTTTCAGACCCATTATTTCTTCCCCCCCCTAAAGTTTGGCATATGCACGTCTCTTTGGACACCCCCTTCCCTCCGTGTACTTCTAAATCATGGTCCCCCCCAAAGGCCTGTCCCCCCTTAAAGGTCTGCCTGTCCCCCCTTGAAGGCCTGCACCCCCCTTGAAGGCCTGTCCCATCCCCTTGTAGGCCTGTCCCCCCCTTGAAGGCCTGCCTGCCTGTCCCCCCCTTGAAGGTCTGCACCCCCCGAAGGCCTGCACCCCCCTGAAGGCCTTTCCCCCACTTGAAGGCCTGTCCCACCCCCTTGTAGCTTCTCCCCCCCCCTTGTAGGCCTGTCCCCCCTTGAAGGCCTGCCTGCCTGCCTTTCCCCCCCTTGAAGGCCTGTCCCCCCTTGAAGGCCTGCACCCCCTTGAAGGCCTGCACCCCCCCGAAGGCCTGCACTCCCTTGAAGGTCTGCACCCCCCCGAAGGCCTGTCTCCCCCTTGAAGGCCTGTCCCACCCCATTGTAGGCCTGTCCCCCCCTTGTAGGCCTGTCCCCCCTTGAAGGCCTGCCTGCCTGCCTTTCCCCCCCTTGAAGGTCTGTCTCCCCCTTGAAGGCCTGCACCCCCCCTTGAAGGCCTGCCCTCCCTTGAAGGTCTGCACCCCCCAAAGGCCTGTCCCCCCCTTGAAGACCTGTCCCACCCCCTTGTAGGCCTGTCCCCCCCTTGAAGGCCTGCCTGCCTTTCCCCCCTTGAAGGCCTGTCCCTCCCCCTTGAAGGCCTGCACCCCCCCGAAGGCCTGCACCCCCCCTGAAGGCCTGCCTGCCCCCCCTTGAAGGCCTGCACCCCTTGAAGGTCTGCACCCCCCCGAAGGCCTGTCCCCCCTTGAAGGCCTGCCTGCCTGCCTGTCACCCCCTCCCCCTTGAAAGCCTGCCTGCCTGCCCGCCCGCCCCACCCTGAAGGCCTGATGCCCCGACCCACCTCGAAGGACCGCTCGCCCCCCTGGCCTCCCCGCACCACCTATGAAGCAGCCGCAGCAGGATCGCGAAGTCAGCATCAGCGATCCCTGCACTGCTTCCTTGCCACGGTCCCGCCCCTCCTCTGACATCAGAGGAGGGGCAGGATCGCGGCGCAGGAAGCAGTGCCTAAGCAGCGCAAGGATCGCTGACGCTGACTTCGCGATCCTGCTGCGGGCTGCTTCACAGGTGGTGCAGGAAGGTCAGTGGGGCGAGCGGTCCTTCGGGGGTGGGGGGGACTGAACGGCAAGGCCGGGAGCACCCCCTTAGGGCTGGCACCCGGGGCGCACCGCCTCCCCCGCCCCCCCCTTGGTACGCCACTGGCCATGAGAGATTTCAGAATTTTACTTTATTTTTAAAAATTCCCTTCATAAGTATACTGTACACTAGAATAGATCACATATACTTCACGTACACAAGAGTCTTTCAATGTTATAAGTGTCTGTATGTGTAAGGATACAACCGCCCAGACAAGCATCATTCTTTAACATGATTGGTCCTTGAAAACTAATGGCAAGTTTTTTTATTTTTTTATGCAGTAGTTATCCTAACTTGAGCAACAAAGCAATTAAGGCTTTGTTACAGTTTGGATCTTCTTATCTTTGTGAACGTGGATTTTCAGTTGTTGATTATCAAGACGCATTTTTAGTTAATTTGTACTCAAAAATAAGCACTTCCATCGCATTGATTAGCATTTCTAGTCTATCTACTTTAATTCCACCAGGATATACATTTCAAATCTGACATATTGTAATCACAAAACAGAAAATAAAATTATTTTTTCTACCTTTTGTTGTCTGGTTATTGAAGGGACACGTATCAGAACTTTAGTAAGTGTCCTTAGGCATATGTTGTTTAAAGATGCAAAGGTAGGCCCTGTTTATCTTTCCCTTCTTTGAAGATGGTACAAGGACAGGTAATGTTTAAACAGAGATAATGTGAAGTGAATTCAATTGTTTTGTTAAGCCGTATTTACAGACAGATTTAGATTAGAAGCTCTGCTGGTTAAGGCTTTTTCTGACCCTCTGTGGACTTCAATCTCTAGCTAGGAAAAATGCTGATGTGTTTAAAGTTTCATGTGACTTTCCATATATGGTTTGTATTTACGTCACATGCCGTCACATGCTGACAAACCTGATTCGTATAAAAGATGTGAAACTCATAATAAAAGACGGACATATTTGAAAGATGGTTTCTGGTCTTTAAGATGTGTCCCCAGGTACCTGACTTACATATGACAGAGACAGAGAAAGTATGGGGCAGGAATTGGGACCTGAATCCTTTTCAGTTGGGGGCTTGTCCGCGATGGGCAGATGATATCACCGGTATTTTGTGAGTATTTCTGAATTTTTTCTGTTCTTTAATACTCACTAGGTAGTGGTGACCTGTACCCACCCTTTATTTTAAGTTCAAGCTTTGGGTTCTATTATGGAGTTTTTTTGGGAAAAATCTCGGGGTACTTTCGGTAAGCACCCCTCATATATATAAGCAGCTGCCATTCTTTCGGGAAGAATGAAATTATTTATAGAACCCCCCTGCCCACTCTGTCATTTGTAAGGTTAAAAACTTTTATAGAGTATAAGATTTTATTGTCTCTTATTACTGTACCTCGCTTATAAGGTAAGATAAGCGAATATTTTTGCATTGTTATATTGCTTTTGTAATGAGTCATAAAGGCACTTACTCCTAGACAAATGAGACTTGTACGGCTGTGTGTATGTATGACATTTTTCCTTTTGCTCCCATCTTTCTGTGTCACCAATGTTTAATACTGAGGTAGGACATGCTGTTATGTGGAATGAATTGAAAGCGCTGTTTGAACCAGTCTAAGATCTTTCCCTTGTAGTTTGTACACAAGCACTATTTCTTGTCTTCCTTTTGATCCTGACTAATTTTGTGCGTTTTTTTCTATGGCTGCTTTCTTTGTGTTCTGTGCTGGATCATAAAAAAAAAAAAAAAAAGAAACAAGAAAAAGAAAAAATTCCGTTTTAGAGGTTTTCTTTCTTGTGCAGAGCAAAGCTAATCTGTTCTTTGCTTTCATTATCAGGGTCTGTGCATGAATGTTTTTGTCCCTTCCCCCAGACTTCTCTGTTTGGGCTTCCACTGACCCCCTATAGTGCTTCTTTGAAGTTACTCATTCTTGGTTTTATCAAGCAGTAAGGTGAGATTCCACTGCTTGTCTCTTGACTTTTCTCCGGCATTATCAAAACCACCATCTCTTCTTATAATACGCCCATCGCTCTTGTTGTCAAAGCTGATGGCATTATTAGGGCTGTTAGTGTTTTGGTAATTCTCATTGCACTTATGTTTCTTCCACCATTCCACCGGCAGCCAATTATTTTTTTTTCTGTCATTGTCCTAAAGAATGTTTTATTTTAGTCCCTGTTGGTGAAGCTTTTCAGCTCTTTTTTTGCCTTCACCTTTAAGCAACAGTATACCTAGTGTGGAATGTCCTTCGGGCTATTCTACAAAGTCATGCACTGCCCCTCATGGTCCTATTCTCATTTTGTACAACTTTTTGTGTTCCATAATTCAGGAGACCTATCCGATTGATAGTTTGCATCTTTTATAATGGTTGTCTGTGTGTGGTCACAAGGTGTCATGAAATAAACTGCACTGGTGTACGTCTGAAGTGAAATACCTGGGTTTTGTCCTGTCTCATGGTCAGAGGAAAATCTGCACTTTCTGCATTGCTGCTGTTCTGGGTCTGCCCCGCCCAGCTAACAAGAAAGACATGCTTACTTTTCTTGCTATGATTGGTCACTGCCGCCAATGGATCTCTGCTTGTTCCTTCTATGACCAGATTTTGAGACAGACCCTGGTTTCTGAAATGACTGCTCTTATCAGATGGACTTATGAAATGTTGGACATTTAAGATGTGCTTTGGTTTCTAGCTCAAGTTTGGGTTTTCCTGCTTATGCCCACATGTTTTATCTCTTTGTTTGGGACTATTGTAACACCATGAAGGGAGAACATGGCGGTAAGTTACGCTCTGTTGCCTTTTTTTATAGTCACTCCTGTTCAAGTTCCCTGGCTGCTTGTGCTATGGTGGTAGAGATGGTTACTTCTTTGACCCTTGGTCACCTCATTACCCTTCACACTCTTCACGATGTTCAAGCCCTTCTTTTAAATGGGCTTTTGGGTCTCACGGGTGAACAGGATTCTCTTCCTCTCTTTTTTCACAGCTTCCTCTGAATTTGATGCCTGGCGTTTGGCAGGTGCCCAAAGCCGCCCTTTTGGACGGACTTTGGTGCAAAGAGGGGAAACCCTGGATACCAGCTGCTAGCTCTCCCTTATTCATTGCCCAATATCATGGTATTGGTTATCGTAGTGCTCGCTCGACATTTTAACTTCTTGCTAGTGATATTTTCATTCTTGACCTTTTGCTCCTTGATACAGAGATATATAGCTCGATAATTACAGCTGGCACGGTTGTGAATTGAAAATAAATTGGAAAATACAATTCCTTTCTATTGTTTTAGCTGAAATTAGGATGTTGCTAATTTAAAATGTTTTTTCCGGATTTATACATAGCCATCCCAGATCCGTTTTGGCACAGATATTTCTAATGTTTTCCATGGGTCCTCTTTATCACTGCAGAGATAGAGACGCTCCAAAGAGACATTAGCTTTATGCCTTTTTTCAAATATGAGATGGTTATGATATACATTATTTGTTGTTTTGGTTTTTTTATATCAATGTGTTTATTTGCAGAGTTAAATTCAGCCCTGCACACTTGACAGATGGAGAAATAGCTCCACGTTTAAAAACTTTATGTTTTGTCTGTGTCATGTCTACTTGTTTTAGTTTAGTGGGTACCCTAGGATACATAATATTGGCCATTTCTAGAGCTCTTTTTCCACTTCTTACTAGCCTAACTGCGCAATGTTCTTTTACTTATAGCTTTTATATTCTGAATGAAGTTTAGTTAGGGGTTATATGTTTAAGAAAAAGTTTTACTTTATACAGCATTTATTTCGTGGTGTTCCCTACATATGATCCATTCAATATACATTTCTGAATACATTCAGTACATCAGTATGGTTTCTCTGAGGTGCATAATAGTTATATGAAGCACGAAAAAACATATCCTTTTGGATTGTTCAATTAAGAACCTTAAGTAAGTGAGTATTGTCGCTCTTTTGCCATGGCTATGCTAAGTGAATGAATTGGTATTGTTGCATGTTGCCACGTTCAGTGCAGGCAACATGGTTTCTCTTGTTTTCTATCTCTTATTTGGATCACATTGGAGTACAGCTGCTGAATGATATTTGGAATGCTTTTCAAGCATTTCTTTTCAAGTATCTCTTTCTGTATGCACAGACATCTGGCTGCTCTCCCTTTGAGATTCTCACGGGATGACCTTTCCCTGCCCCATGGGTAGATTTTCCCTTGATACAGGAGGAATACGTCTAAAAGCTAATTGAAATATTAGGGCTTGTTCAAAGAAACGTGTCTTGCACTTCTCCTTTCTCTCCACAGATTCCTACCCATTTTTTCCAGCCTGGTGATTATCCAGCAGCTTTCCAAGGATCGGAAGCAGACGGATTTCCCCTTTGGCCTTCCCACTACTGTGATCGCTGTGACCAGGCCCGCTGCACTCACTGAGGAGTTTCCTGTTTGGATCCACGCAAGTCGCTTGAAGAGGGTTAACCTAAAACCCCAGAAGCAAGTCTTCCCTGCGCAGATTTCACCTCCTCCAGTGGAACAACATAATGATCTCATTGCAGCATTCTACCAACTTTATCATTCTCTTACTGGCACCGCTGCTGCTAGTTTTTCTCCCTGTATGGATCATTTCTAACTGGGTCTACAGGGATGATGTGTTCTGGGTCCATGACACTTTCTGCCCATACCCATCTGTAAATGACACTCCTACTGTAAACAGCACCCCCGACACCTCTTTGCGAACACGACGTCAAGCTGGACTACTCCCTCGCAAAGGCTGTCCTTCAATTGGAATCCAGAAAAGACCGATGCTACCCTTTGGTATAATTCCAGCAGTGTGCAAGTTGCCACCTTCTCCTTTGAGTATTGTGACATTGTGGACTGTTCATCAATTGATATCCCAAGGCTGTGCCATTGGTCCTCAGAGATTCCTAAAACTAAGGACATATATGTATATGTTACTGACTTACGTTGGGGGGATAAGTGTGCATTCTGGGGAGTGGTAGGGTGGAATATTAATACTGACTGGGCTTATAAACTAGAAAATACCCTGAAAAACAGTGGACCAAAATGGTAAATCACTGCTTACTTGTATGACCCTTCATAAGGTTGGACACTGTTATAGGAAAAGTGTTCCTGTACAAATTATTAAGCTTTCTCTTACTATTGACAACCCTAGACCTACTGATGAAGGTATGTACATTATGGACATGTGGTTTAAGGGTGGGTCTAGCTATCATCAGTTTTCTTACGGGATCTATCTACCTCCACTCATCTTCTCCCGCCATTTTGTGGGGGCCCCAAAAAATGCTAACCCACTGGCCCCTACATTCAATAAACTTACTGACATGATGGCTATTGCCAATCCCACTTTTGAAGATATTGTGGCTGTTGAGGTAGGGTTTTCAGAACGTAACCTTTGGTTAGAATGGATGAAATTCACTGCTGATCAACATAATAAGAGTAATTGTTACATATGTGCTCAAGCTAGACCCCATCTAGGAACCGAACCTCTGGACCTCCCTCCTGGTATCCAACCATGCCTTTTTGGGTTATTTACCAATATCTCCTCTAATTTTACCTATCCCCTTTGTGCACTGCAGTGTTCTAAATACCCTTTGTTGCCAGGACAGCAAAAGCTTGATATTGCCGTTATCATCTATAAGGGCAATTACACATGTCATGTTTCTAATCTGACACAGGGTAGTTTTGTAGGTAATTTACCCCCAGGTTATTGTTCTGTCTTGGCTCATAGGTATGCCCTATTGTTGCTGCATCAGATTTGATATTTACTGGCTTTATGGAGACTTTTGGCTCCCTGTTAAGCTACCCAGCCAGTGGATAGGCCAGTGCACTTTAGTTAAGGTTACTATGCTTCTGCATATTGTTTCTGAAAGGCATCCTTCCTATTCACATGGTTTTTCCTTTTATTTGTCTCGATATAAATCTGATCACATGTATACATAGATGCTATAGGGGTCCCAAGAGGGGTCCCAGATGAATTTAAGGCCCGAGCTCAGGTTAAGGCTGGGTTTGAGTTCCTTATTCCCTTTATTACTATTAATAAGAATGTTGATTGGATTAGTTAAAATTATTATAATCAGCAACGCTTTGTGAACTATTCTAGGGACGCCTTGCAAGGTATTACTGATTAATTAGGCTCCACTTCTCAGATGGTTCTCAAAATCATATGGCCCTAGATATGATTCTAGCTGAGAATTCTGTTAAATTCTCCTCAGTATTTTATGCTGTTGTACTTTTCTTTCTGACAATATAGGTCCTCCTATGGACATTCAGAAATTAGCAGACCTCTTTGCTGAGTTCAAATGTAACTCTGATTTATCTAATTCTTGGGATCAGCACTTTAGTTGAATGCATAATCTCTTATTATTTGCACTCTTGTCTTGACTGCTCATGTACTGTGTTATTCGTATTACAGCTCCTAAAAAGACCCCTCCTTGAGAGACATACCTAGAGTATCACTCCCTTCCAGCTCATGCTGTGTATTTGTGACGTCATTTACATGACGTAAGAGGGGATTTGAAGGGACACGTATCAGAACTTTAGTAAGTGTCCTTAGGCATATGTTGTTTAAAGATGCAAAGGTAGGCCCTGTTTATCTTTCCCTTCTTTGAAGATGGTACAAGGACAGGTAATGTTTAAACAGAGATAATGTGAAGTGAATTCAATTGTTTTGTTAAGCCGTATTTACAGACAGATTTAGATTAGAAGCTCTGCTGGTTAAGGCTTTTTCTGACTCTCTGTGGACTTCAATCTCTAGCTAGGAAAAATGCTGATGTGTTTAAAGTTTCATGTGACTTTCCATATATGGTTTGTATTTACGTCACATGCCGTCACATGCTGACAAACCTGATTCGTATAAAAGATGTGAAACTCATAATAAAAGACGGACATATTTGAAAGATGGTTTCTGGTCTTTAAGATGTGTCCCCAGGTACCTGACTTACATATGACAGAGACAGAGAAAGTATGGGGCAGGAATTGGGACCTGAATCCTTTTCAGTTATTATTCAAATCATGTTGTTCCCAGGCTCTGGTTTCTGTTTGTCTTCTGATAATTCGCTTGCCAGGGTCTCCAGGCCATTTGATATTTTCTTCTTTCTCCATTCTCACCATGCATCTTCCATCTCTGTCTTCCATTTCTGTTTCTCTTCCCTTCCTCTAGAGGTCTGGCATCTTTCCTTTTTACATCTCCATCCGCGCAGTCCAGCATTTCTCTAATAACTCCCACCCATCCCCGATTCTCCAATGCCCCCCCCTTCCTCCCCACATTCCTCTCCTCCATGGGATCCTATAAGGCTATATACACTTGCATTCTTTGGGCCTCCGGCAGCATGAGTGAACCTTTCTCTCTCCTACCGCTTCGTACCTAAGCAGGATCAAGAAGTAGTAGCAGAGGGGAAGGCTTCCAGCCGCAGAAGGCAGCGTGTTTACTTCACCCACGCTGCCGGAAGCCCGAAGAATAAAAGAGCGGCTGAAGCGATAGATCCCACTATCTTCAGATCCACCATCTCTCCTTTTCTCAACTACCCTTTCATCCAGCATCTCTCCTTCCTTCCCCACCACCCCAGGATCCACAACTTTCCCTTTCTCTTATCAACTACCCTCCTATTCAGTTCAGTATCACTGTCCCCCCCCCCTCCCTCCACACCACCCCTTAGGTCCAACTTCTCTCCCTTTGTTTTCCCTCCATCCCTCCATCCCATTGTCCACCATCTCACTCCCTCTCCTCTGTTTTCAGACCAATTATTTCTTTCCCTTCAACTTCCCCCTTTTAGTCCAGCATATGTCCCTCTCTTTGGACCCCCTCTCTCCCTCTGTGTACTTCTAATAGCTACACCAGGGAGCCCCCCCGAAGACCAGCATGTTTCCTCCTTCTCTCCTCTGTCGTCTCCCTGGCCTCCGTGTCTCACTTTAAAAACTAATGACAGTCTGCAGAGGATTGCCAGTACTGTAGTGATTCTAGCAGGCTGCCATTGGCCTCCACTGCATGTTCTCTCTGCTACTGTCCTATGCTTCTTCTGGCATGACATCCTGTTTTGGTCTGGGATGGACCACAGCAGAGGAAACGTGTAGCGGAGGCCAACAGCAGTCTGCTAGAATCACTACAGCACCTGCAGGCCATAATTAGTTTTTAACGTGAGACCGGGAGGCCAGGGGAATGCCGGACAACAGTGGAGAGAAGGGGAAAACATGCTGGCCTTCGGGGAGCCCCCCTAAAGTCACAGGGCCAAGGGTAACGTGTCATGTGAGGTCCCCAAAATAGTGGGGTGCTCGGGCACGCCCAGCACTGGGACCTATGCCTCTATGCAGCACTTTCTGACCGACACCACCACCACCATGAGCTCTGACATTGGGCCTCCTAAAGCAGGACCAACAGCAACAATGGATGGCAAGCAAGAGGCAGCGCTTAGGACAGGCTTTTCACTGCCAAAGCGCTGCTGCTCCTGCTTTAGGAGGCCTGAAGGCATGCGAAGAGGAGGGTTGATCACTGAATCAGGGAGCCTGATTTTTTAAGAAAACAAATCGATTCGAAACAGCAAATTGAGCAGCATTAATGCAGACACCATTTGAAGTAAACACATCAGTAGAGCAGGAGCAACTGAGGATTGCTCTGGGCTCTTGGAGAAGAGGACTGGGAAAGGACCCAAGAGGGGTGTTTCATGGTTAAGGGATTTAGTTTTTCAATTTTGTTAGTTTTCATTTTAAATAAAAAGAAATTGAAACAAAAGAAATTAAAAACAAGGCAAAACATGACTCTACACACTCTTAATCCAGCATATTGCAAAATCCAGGAGAATGCCTATACCTCTTCCAAATAACTTTAAAAGTGATTGTGGCTGATATACTATTTATGTAAAACAGGCTATACTAATTGCAGCTGGTCACTTTTGTAAAGCGGCTTTCAAAGTGGTGTTTAGAAACCTAGCAGCTGCTGAGGTAATGACAGAGATCTGTGACTTGTGTTTGTTGTGGTCAGTTTGCTCATTATCTCAGAATGCATTAGCGGCCTCTTGTTCTGATAGCTGACACTGATGTGGAAGAGTGCTAAAAGTACAGGGAATGCAGAACTATGCAATATTTCCTCCCCTCCTCCTAGTGTGAAGTTTTGAATGTTTTAATGGTGCTGAGCCCTCCTCTGCAAAGTATAGAACATCACAGAGCTTAAACAGCAGCTGCTAGATAACATAAACATATAAAATAAAAATATATTTATATGCCACAGAGCCTCACTATTCAGTTTGGTTTACAAAATTATTTTTTAAACTGCACAGGAAGTACAAACTTGACTTTACAAAAATTTTTCAAACAAGTAAATTTTCAACAATTTTCTAAAATTCTGATAGGAAGTTGAATAACTATCAAATTACCAAAGTTCTTGTCTCAATTACCTGCCTGAAAAGATAGTGTTCTTCCAGAGCATGCAGGATAACAAGTCCTCTTAGCATGGGGGGTGAAATCCATTGATGGAGCCTGCATGAGATAACTTCTCTAGCATATGTCCTAGAAGCTTTTGAATTGCTTCACTGCATATGTGTGTAGCTTCCTGCATCCCACCGATTCATGGGTCTACCTTAGTCTTTGTTTTTCCACATAGTTTGCTGGCTATTTATTAATAGAGTGTCCTCATAGCCATAGACGCCAGAACGGAGAATTTGGTCCCTGGCAGTCTAGTGGAGCAGCGGGCAGGAGCGAGCTTTCCGCGCTCCTGCCCGCTGCTAACCCGGTTGATGGTCGCTGATTTCTTCTGCCGCTGAGTGGCAACCAGCAGAAGCATGCTTTGGCACTGCCTGCTCGGCGCTCAGCAGCTTCTTTGATTGGCTCCCGTGAATTCTCACAAATCTCAAGAATTCACGGGAGCCAATCAAATAAGCCGCTGAGCGCCAGCAGGCAGTCCCAAAGCGCACTTAAGCTGGTTGCTGATTAGCGGCAGAAGAAATCAGCTGCCAGCGACCGGGAGGAGGTAGGAGGCTGGGGCAGGGTGCACTGCAGAGCCTGGGAAGGGGGGGCTGGGTGCAGAGTCTAACAGGGGTTGGGAATGAAGGAATGAAGGAAGGGGGCTGGGTGAAGAGCCTGACAGGCGTTGGGAGGGAAGGAAGGGCCTGACAGGGGAGGAAAGAGGACTGGGTGTAGTGCCTGATGGGAAGAAAGGGGGGCTGGGTGCAGGGCCTGACGAGGGAGGGAGGGGGCTGGGTGCAGGGGGTAAGGTGTTGGGAAGACAGGGAGGACAGATGCTCAGGGGGTTGGGAAAGACAGGCACTGCACGTACTGGGAGAGGGTTGGGAAGGACAAATGCACGGGTTGGGGAGGTGTTAGGAAAGAAGGAAAAGATGCTGCACAGGTAGAGAAGTGGGAAGGGAGAGAAATAAATGCTGTTGGTAGGGGAGGGAAAAGGAACGGAGAATTGTTGGACATAGGTGTGTGGCGTGAGAGGGAAAGAGAGATCATGTATATGGGGAAAGGAAGAAAGAGGGAGAATTGTTGGACATAATAGTGGTGGAAAGGAGGGGCTGAGGCAGAAATGTTACACTGGGAGGAAGGAAAGATGACCCAAAGAAGGGAGAGATGTCAGACCACTGGAATGGGAAGGAGAGAGAAAGATGTCAGACCACAGAATTGAAGGGAAGGAGGGGGGAGAGAGATGCCAGACCACAGAAAGGAGAGATGTTAGACCTCGGGAAGAGGGAGGGAAGGAGAGAGAGATGCCAGACCATGGGAGAGGAGAGAGATTCCAAGTTATGGGAAGGAGAGGAGAAAGATGCCAGACCATATGAGGGGGTAGGGGGGAAAGACAGAGATGTCTGACCATGGGAGAGGGATGAAATGGTGCATAGGAATGGAGGGGAAGGGGAGACAGAGGGCAGAGATGGTGCACAGTGATGGGTGCGACAGGGAAGAGATAAGAAGAAATGCTTCTTATGGATAGATGGGAGTAGGGGAGAAGAAAGAGGAAGGAGATGGTACACATGGATAGATGGGAAGGGAAGGCATGGAAAAGTAGATTTTGAGAAGAAAGTAGAAAAATGGAAGAAAGTTAAATGTTAAAAGTTAATGCTCAAGACGAATGTATGGCAGAAAGTGAAGGAGAGAAAAACAGCAAATGGATAAAGTGGCCCTCGATACACAGTTAAGAGCACAGACAGAAGGGCGTGCAGCCAGAGACTGTGAAAGATGGTTTGAAAACCAAAATCACCAGGCAACAAAGGTAGGGGAAATGATTTTATTTTCAATTTAGTGATTGAATTGTGTCAGTTTTGAGAAATGACATCTGCTGCATTTTGCACTGTTCAGGAAGAAATGCATTTGTTTCTATTTCTCTTGGGGTTGTACTGCATGTAGAGTCTTGAATCTTAGGGTTTTGTTTGTATATATTAGTACTTTTGGTTTGTGGTCCTGTATTTGCATAGGGGTTATGTGTGTTCTGCATGTGTGACCCAAGGCCAGGTATTCTGGTCAGAATAAATCTTAAGAAACATACAGTGTGCTTTGCGTAGTTTAATTTTGTGGTTAACCATTATGTATTGTTAATAAGATTATATTGTGTGTATATATGAAAAATGAATGGAAAAAATGGTATTAACAATTACAGTAGTACTATTTTGGGGCGGTGTCTAGGGAGGAGCTTGCGCCCCCCCCCCATCCCCAACAAAAAAGTGTTCTGCTACCTGTGCTCATAGCATGAGTGGGTGAAATCATTGACAACTTCTCCAGCATATGTCCTAGAAGCTTTTGAATCGCTTCACTGCACATGTGTGTAACTTCCTGCATCCCACCGATTCATGGGTCTACCTTAGTCTTTGTTGTTCCATGTAATTTGCTGGATATTTATCAACAGAACTCACCTAAAGGATAGCTTTTTTCATGATATAACTTGCATGTTATAAGTCTTCATTTCCTGTCACTGTCATTCAATAATTTTCCCCTATTTGCATCATAACTCGGTTTTTTGTTGTTTTCAAATTTCCATTTTTTTTCTGTGCAGCCCAGCGTAGGTCTCATTGAGGACCTCAGGCGCCCAGACAGGGTTCTTGTATTCAAAATTGAATCTAATTTTACAGCTATTTTCAAGAGATGTCCCAGAAAAACCCCCAGTGACTTGAAAAAGTGTACCAGATGCACTAGCACCATTTCCATTAAGAATATCAATAAATGGTGCTGATTCAACCATGATACCTCTCATTGTAAATTATGTTCAGAGATGCTCAAGAGAAGTCTGTTTGGTGAAGAGAGACAGGACAAGCATATTTTTGGAGGTGAGAAGTCTGGTCCTTGAATTTTGGCATCAAAAGCATCGATCTGCATGGATCACAGAGCTGCACTGGATGCTGGGTATGCAGCAGCACTGAATGTGCATCTTTCACACTCGACATTGAGCATCAATAGAAGCCATCAGGACCAATCATCATCCTGCTCACAGAATTCATTATTAATGCCAAGGGCCAAATGCCAGGTAGAGCTAGAGCACAGTCATTTCACCTCATTAAAGCATTATATTGAAAGCATCAAGCCAAACACCCCTAACATGATATTGGAGGAGATGCAACACCTTTGAGGGCCTGAAACATGCCTTCTGATACTTTCCAGTTAACTCAGAAGAATGTGGCCACTTTTCATGGTTTCCCTACACTGTTGTCAATGGCAGCCTTCAAGGAGCAGCTCATGAGGAGAACTGATAAGTGAATGAAGCACTTTTTGCTTGGTATGTTGCTGTATCTTGGCACCATTCGTATAGAGATATTTAACTGGTTCTTCTTATTCCCATGAACACACACAAAAAGAAACACTTTCTTTATGCCACTAACTTCTAGTTCATTATCAGTTACGCTTTAGTACTGGCTCCATTTAGTTAAACCAGTTCAGAACTCTCTTTAAGGAATGGCAGTTCCTCTACTGAATATGAATATAATGCCTGGTCTTTTTACTGTTCATAGTATAACAATTCTGTTGTTGCTGATCTACAAATCCTAGACATCACAACATCCTTGAATGTCTATCAGTATTACCAGTTTTATCTCTGACCACTTGGTGGCTCACTGATGTCACAGATAAAAGTGTTTAACATGAAATGAGAAATGGAAGGAGAAAGAATATCCCATGTCAAAGTCTGCCACTGCTTGTATATTCTGAAATGATAAACTATGTGGAATTTTGTTTGGTGGGAGAGAGGAGAGAAACAACTGAACTAAATACTATAGGTAACTAAGGAATGCTGACAGTCTTTTAAACTCAATATTTATTGCTTAATGTCATCATTGTACTGAATGCTATTAAAAAGGACATTCACAAGAGTACTGTAAGTATAGAGAATGACACGGGGACAAAATTGTCCCCGATCCCGTGGATCTCAATATTCAAGTCCCCACGAGTTCTGTCCCTGTCCCATTCCTACAAGCTCTGCCTTAACCACACAAGCCTCAAACACTTATGATTTAAGTGTTCAAGGCTTGTGCAAATGAGGGCAGACAATAAAATTTAAAAAAACACAAAGCACACTGTACGCAGAGAAAATGTTAATTATTTATATTCCGGGGGTTTTTTCCAAGAGGTCAAGGCAGATGACTTTATGCAATGTCACCTCAGTAACAACTATATAAAAATAGACAAATATAACTCCTCCCTTTTTACTAAACCACAATAGCGTTTTTTAGCGCAGGGAGCAGCGCAGAATGCTCTCGACGCACATAAGTTCCCTGCACTAAAAACCGCTAAAGCGGTTTAGTAAAAGGGGGCCATAGAGCAAAATATAGACAGCAGATATAAATTCTCAAAATGGACACATTTTGATCACTAAATTGAAAATAAAATCATTTTTCCTACCTTTGTTGTCTGGTGATTTCATGAGTCTCTGGTTGCACTTTCTTCTGACTATGCATCCAATATTTCTTCTCTTCTTTCAGCCTCCTGTATGCTTCCTCTCCTCCAGACCTTATTCTCTCCCCCAACTTTTTCTTCCTCTCTACCTACCCCCTCCCCTTTCTTTCTCCCTGCCCTTTCTTTCTGTCTGTCTGTCTCCATGCCCTCTTTCTTCCTGTCCCCCCTTTCTTTATTTCTGTTTCCCTTCTTTCTGTCTCCCTGCCTGCCCCCTTTCTTTCTCCCTGCCTTTCCCCAAGCCACCGCCATCGGGAAACAGGCCCCCTAAGCCGTCCACCCTCAAATTGTGAGCTGTCCCTGCTTCCTAACGCGGTAAACAGAAGCGCCGGGCCGACCAATCTTCCACCCAACGTCAATTCTGACATCGGAGAGGAAGTTCCGGGCCAGCCAGACAGCGATTGGTTGGCCCAGAACTTCCTCTCCGATGTCAGAATTGATGTTGGGGGGGAGGGGGGAAGCTGGTCGGCTCAGTTTACCACGTCGGGAAAGCAAATGTCCATGGAGCAGCAGGTAGAATGCGAAGGCAATGCGAGTCTATCACAGAGCCCAGGATGGGCTCCGCGATTGACTCGCATTGCCTTCACGATCTACTGGTCAATTGTGATCGACCTTTTGGACACCCCTGATTTACAGCATAAGGTGAGCACAAAAAGATTCAAGAATTTGCTCAAGGTCATAGAGTTATTGATATATAGAAGAGCTGAGCTAGTAACTCTGAGGATAATTTTATAACAGTATACCTATGTTTAAAGTCCCAGTAGGTGTCTATTTTAAGCAGGGCTGACCCAAGGGTATCTGATGTCCAGAAATTATATCGGGGAGCTGCTGGGGGGCATTTAGAGTATGCATTGGGGGAGGGAGAGGTTGGGCATGGGGGATGCTGCCAAATATTAAGCTCTTGTCCACACATGGGGGTCTTTGCCAGGGGGCTCAAAATGAGGCGTAGTTATGCACAGAGAGGTCTTCATCCCAACAGATCCTCTGTGTTATGGGGAGGGGCCTTGATTGTGCAAGTGTCTTTACTGCAGGAAAATCATGATCAGGGAGTTCTGTGTCACAGGGAAGCTGAAATGGAGGATGAAAAGCTGGCATTGTAGAGGGAGTCTTGATCAGAGGGAGAGCTTGCCTTATGGGATAAAGATGGTTTTAGGGTGGGTAGGGGAATGGATAGTATGGATTATTATGGGTATCAGAAATTGGGGGGGGGAGAGACAGGGGAGGTCCAAATGTCTTTATTTGTAGCTGCCCCTACAGTAGAATGCTTCTAAAAGAAGGGCCTACCTGCATATCTCCCTATTTAGGTTGCAAGCTCACCTCTAAACACCATACATGTGTATATACCTAGCTAAACTAGTGTTCTATAAACAATGGCATAGCGAGGGAAGTTGGCATCTGGGGCGGTGGCACCCGCATCACTGCACCATGCACCCCTCACTTTTCCCTGCCGCTTGATTATGCCCCTCTCTGCCCCGCCACTTGAACACACCCCTGTATACCTCTTGAAATGTTTGCTGACACAAGCAGCATCTTTCACTTCCTGCTTGTGCCAATCTTGGCTCTCTTCCGACGTCATATCCTGGTACTGCAACCAGGAAGTGCCATCAGAAGGGAGCTGAAGCCAGCACAAGAAGCAAGTGGAAGATGCCACTCATGCCAGTGAACATTTAAAGGTACGCGGGGGCAGAAAGGAGAAAAAGGGCCGGTACCCCCCGCAAAGATGGCGCCCAGGGCAGACTGTCCCCCCCCCTTATATTACTGTCTATAAAGTAGACACCTACTTTCCTTTATAGAACAGCCCCAAATTAGTGCCTTTTAGGTGCCCATATACTGTTTAGAATTGCCCTCTATTCCCCAGATTCTATACAAGGCACCCATAGTTAGACGTGGAATTTTCTATGCAGTCTTCATTTCTGTGGGTAACTTAATTGATCAATTGGCACTTAGTTGGGGGCTAAGCACTAATTTGAGTCGATTAATAGTTATGCACGGAAATGTCATATGAATGGAGGAGTAGCTTAACGGTTAGTCTAGTAGCTTAACGGTTAGTCTTCAACCGCCGGTCCGCAGGAAATTTCTGACGGTCCGCGCAGGGCCGGCGAGATCAAGTCGGCAGTTAAATTTCCTACGGAGTGCGGTTCCTCCCGACTGCGGTTCCTGCCGACTGCTCTTCCTCCCAGCCTCAGGCGATCAAGACAGGCTGCCAACGTCGGGGCCTTCTCTCTGTGAGTCTCGCCTATTAGGAAACAGGAAGTTGAAACAAAATAGGCGGGACTCAGAGAGTGAAGGTCCTGTTGACGGCAGCCTGTCTTGATCACCGCCCCTGCAGAGTTGCTGAAGAGGGTCGCGGGGAAGTTGCAAGTAGAACGGAGAGCACTGCAGAAACAGGTGCAGGTGGAGGGAGATGGTCAGCATGTGCAAGCAAGATCCTGGGGAGCCTTCACAGTGGCTGTCTCCCCTCCCACCAACTCTCCTTCTTGCCAGGGCAGTGATTTACCGGCAACTTCCTGCAGGCAAGTACTGAGAGCTACTGGAAGGGGAGGAAACCACTGTAGGAGGCTGGGAAGCTGCTGGATAAAGGGAGAGCTGTTACTGGACTTGGAGGGAGTTAGAAGGAGAGATGCTGCTGGGAGGGGAGGAGGGAAAGGGATGGGAAGAGAGTTAATGTTGGATAGAGGGAGGAGGGAAGGGAGAAGAAGGAGAGATGCTGCTGGGAGGGGAGGAGGGAAAGGGATGGGAAGAGAGTTAATGTTGGATAGAGGGAGGAGGGAAGGGAGAAGGAAAAAAGGAAGGAGGGAAGGGAGAAAGAAAAAAGAAGGAAACAGCTGGCAGGGAGATTACAGGAGGGAAAGGGGGTCAGGGTGGAATGGAGAGATCAGAAGAGGGAAAGGAGAGAGAGAGGAATGAGAAAGTAGAGAGACATTGATGCTGGAAAGGGGGTTAGCAGAGAAATGAGAGAGGGATAAAGATGCTAGATCTGGTGTAGGAGAGATAAAAATGAAGAAGGCTGTGAACTGAAATGAATTATGTAAAAAGGAGAGAGGAGGCACAGGCTGGATGGACAGAGGAGAGGGGCATAGAAAGAAGTCAGATACATATGGAAGGGGGAGAGGGCAGAGATTGGATGGAACGCGCAGATGCTGGATTGAAGAGACAGGGCAAATGCTGGAAGGAAAAGAGTGAAAAGAAGATGAAAGCAGAAACCAGAGACAACAAAAGGTAGAAAAAAATAATTTTATTTCTATTTTGTCATTAGAATATATCAGATTTGAAATATATATCCTGCTAGAGACATAACTGGGGACTGCAGTATTCTGTTAGCATGATATTTCTATGTAGCATTCTATAATAACTTGGCTTGTTCAGTTTTTTTGATAGTAGAGGGGATATATGTGAAGGGGAGGGAAGACAGGGATTTTGTTGGTCCATGCTCTGTATATTTGTATTTATAAAATCACAATTGTTCAGAATATTGTTTCTTTTTATACTTTAATAAAATACGTTCAATATAAAATCATAACTGCGGCTTGTGCAGATGGGATCAGATGGTTTGCGGGGACCGAGCTCGTGAAGATGGAGCGTAAACGGGGTTTTTAAATTTTAGTCCTAGTAGTTTGCCGGTCCACAAAATAATTATTTTATTTCTGCCGGTCCACGGGTGTAAAAAGGTTGAAAAACACTGGTCTAGTGGACTGAGAATCGCTACAGCTCCCTGTGACTCTGAGCAAATCACTTAACCCTCCATTTCCCACAGTACAAAATCTAAATTGTGAGCCCACTAGGAACTGAAAAAGTACCTGCATATAATAAATATAAATCACTTTGATTGTACCACAGAAAAGCAGTATATAAAAAATCATTACTCTTAGCTTTATCCCATGAGGTATTCTACAAGCACTGTGCCTATCTTCTATGGCAGACAGTGTCCCACAAACCTTTTTTTGCTCTGGCACACTAATGAAGCAAATGGTTTTCTGTGGCTCACGCCCTGTCCTTTGGCTCAAGCCCATTCCTGCCCCATTCCAGTCCCACCCCGCATGAACCTCATTTTCCCTGAGCTTGGAGCCGTGTCTGGAGGGCCTCTGAGCAAGTGCGGATGTCGACGCAATGATGTCGGGCACATGTTTGTATGTGCACATCACGTCAGCATCTGTGCATGCCTGGAGGCCCTCCAGACACGGCCACAAGCTCAGGGAAAACGAGATGAGGTTCTTGTGGGAGGAGAGGCGCCAACGCCAGAAATGACACTTGGTATACATCATAAGAACATAAAAATTGCTGCTGCTGGGTCAGACCAGTGGTCCATCATGCCCTGCATGCCCTGCTCACGCAGCGGCCCTCTGGTCAAAGACCAGCGCCCTAACTGAGACTAGCCCTACCAGCGTATGTCCTTGTTCAGCAGGGACTTGTCTAACTTTGTCTTGAATCCCTGGAGGGTGTTTTCCCCTATGACCAGACTCCAGAAGAGCGTTCCAGTTTTCCACCACTCTCTGGGTGAAGAAGAACTTCCTTACGTTTGTACGGAATCTATCCCCTTTCAACTTTAGAGAGTGCCCTCTCATTCTCCTTACTTTGGAGAGGGTGAACAACCTGTCCTTATCTACTAAGTCTATCCCCTTCAGTACCTTGAATGTTTCGATCATGTCCCCTCTCAATCCCTGGCAGCACACCAGAATCTCGCCAAAGCACATGTGTGTGCCATAGCACAGCTTGCGATTCACTGTTCTATGGCTTATAACTCCAAAGTAGGCATGGTCATGGACAGGTGACTAGAAGTTAGGTGCAATGTTATAGAATACTTGTTTTTCTGCACATAACCACCAGGACTTTAGTGCAAGCATTTACATGTACCCTAAACACCCTGAGCATTGAGAAGGTGGCTCCTGCCACAGTGCAAAATCCCAGACTCAGCCAGCCAAAGCCCAAACCCAGATCATGTATTACTGTTCCTTTTAGGCCAGAGCAGACACAGGGTAAAGGGCTTCCTAGTGCTCATGCCTATTTACCTTTTCAGAGTAAAGCTGCCAGTAGGTTAGAGAAGGGCCAAGACATTCAAGAAGCTCCCATTGAAAGCTCTAAAACAGGGGTGCCCACACTTTTTGGGCTTGCGAGCTACTTTTAAAATGACCAAGTCAAAATGATCTACCAACAATAAAATTTTAAAAAAACACAAAGCACACTGTACGCTGAGAAAATGTTATTTATCATTCCTATTCCGGGGTTTTTTCAAAGAGGTCAAGGCAGATGACTCTATGCACTGTCACCTCAGTAACAACCATAAAAAATAGACAAATATACCCCCTCCCTTTTTACTAAACCACAATAGCAGTTTTTAACGCAGGGAGCTGCGCTGAATGCCCAGCGGTGCTCTCGACGCTCATAGGCTCCCTGCGCTAAAAACTGCTATTGTGGTTTAGTGAAAGGGGGGCCATAGTGCAAAATATAGACAGCAGATATAAATTCAGACACATTTTGATCACTAAATTGAAAATAAAATCATTTTTCCTACCTTTGTTGTCTGGTGATTTCATGAGTCTCTGGTTGCACTTTCTTCTTCTTACTGTGCATCAAATCTTTCTTCCCTTCTTTCAGCCTGTATGCTTCCTCTCCTCCAAACCTCATTCCCTCCCCCAACTTTTTCTTCCTCTCTCCCTGCCCTTTCTTTCTCCCTGCCTCCCGTTCTTTTTTTCCTCTCTTCATGCCCCCTTTCTTTTTTTCTGTTTCCCTTTTTTCCTTCTGTCTCCCTACCTGTCCCCTTTCTTCTTTTCTCCCTGCCCTCCACCAAGCCACTGCTACCACCATCGGGGAACAGACCCCCACGCCACCGCTGCCGCCGCCATCGGGTAACAGGCCCCAAAGCCGCCGCTGCCCCAAGCTCTCCCTGCTTCCCTGTGTTGGGCCGACCAGCATTTCTCTCCCCGACGTCAATTCTGCCGTCGGAGAGGAAGTTCCGGCCCAGCTAGGCAGCGATTGGCTGGCCTAAACTTCCTCTCCAACGGCAGAATTGACGTCGGGGAGAGGAAGGCTGATCGGCCCGGTAGATCGCCAAGGCAAAGTGAGTCTATCATGGAGCCTGGGATGTGCTCCGCGATTGACTCACTTTGCCTTGGCGATCTACCGGTCGATCGCGATCGACCTATTGGGCACCCCTGCTCTAAAAAGAAGGTTAAATTAGGAACAGGGACATATTCTTCCAGCCAGCAGGCTGTTTTAAGCCAAACTCCCAGTGCCAGAGTTCCCTATCAATCAAGTGATGCTGTACCCCTAGGGCGGGGGTCGGCAACCTGCGGCTCCAGAGCCGCAGGCGGCTCTTTTCCACCTTTGCTGCGGCTCCGGTAGTGTGTCACGCAGGCATGCAGCTTAAGTCCGGCGTCGCGGCGGGAAATAGCCATGCTGAGCAGTGAGCTCAGCACATACACAGATGAAAGCCTTGCTTGCTGATTGGTCCGGCGGCCCCGCCCCGCCGGACCAATCAGCAAGCAAGGCTTTCATCTGTGTAGTGCTGAGCTCACTGCTCAGCATGGCTATTTCCCCCGCGACGCTAGACTTGTAAGGTGCACGCCTGAAAAAGAAATCATCCTGGCCGGGGTCGGTGTCATGCTCCGGAGATCTACAGCCTTCCTATCTCCCTCTCCCTTCTACCTGCTTCCGGCCACATCCCCTGCTCCGCGGCTCTCTTCGGCAACTCAGCAGCAGCGATCGACACAAGCTTCTGACGTCGGGGCCTACCCTCTGCGAGTCCCGCTTGTTTCAACTTCCTTTTTCCACAAAGGCGGGACTCGTAGAGGGAAGGCCTCGATGTCGGCAGCTTGTCTTGATCACTGCTGCTGACGAGTTGCTTAAGAGAGCCGTGGAGCAGGGGGGTGTTGCCAGGTGCAGGTAGAAGGGAGAGGGCCAGATGCAGGACTCGTGGGTGAGGGAGCAGAAGAGAGAGAGAAAGAGAGAGGGGAGGGAAACAAAAGGAAATATTTCATACTGGGCTGGGCCGGAGTGGAGGGAGGGTGGAAAGATTCTAGCTACAGGGTGCAGTAACAAAGGAAAAGTGGGGAAAGCTGAAAATGGAGATAGTGACACAAAGAAGAGAAAGGGTAAGCAGGACCTACTGAATAAGGATAGAGATACAGAGGGGACATGAAGAGGAGGTGAAATAGAGACATAGAAGTAATGCTGAAAAAGTGTGTGGGGGGAGATAAAGACATTGAAAGGGCAAATGGTGAACATGGCGTAAAGATAAGGACAGAGACAAATGAAGATTCTGAAAAAGTGGTGAGATAGGGATATAGGTGAGATGGACACAAAGAAGGGTGATGCTGGAAAATAGGTGGAATGGTAATTCTGACAGACACAGAAGGGAAATGCTGGATCAAGGAGAGATGGGGCTCAGGCTGGATGGAATGAGGAGAAATGCCTTGTTGGCCCGGAACTTCCTCTCCTACGTCAGAATTGACGTCAGGGAGCGGAATGCTGGTCAGCGCAACACTTCTGCAGGGAAAGCTTGGGACGGCGGTGGCTTGGGGGCTGTTCCCCGATTGCGGTGGCAGCAAACCGAGTGGCTTGGGGGACGGCACGGAGACAGAAAGAAGGGGGAACAGGGAGACAGAAAGAAAAAGTTGGGGGAGAGAATGAGGTCTGGAGGAGAGGAAACATACAGGAGGCTGAAAGAAAGGAAGAAAGATTGGATGCACAGTCAGAAGAAGAAAGTGCAACCAGAGACTCATGAAATCACCAAATAGCAAAGGTAGGAAAAATGATTTTATTTTCAATTTAGTGATCCTGTATATAGCATTAAGATAAGAAACAATATATGCAGTGTTAGATTTGTTTTATAATGGTTTTGCGGCTCCAAGTTTTTTTTTCTTTTCGAAAATGGGTCCAAGTGGCTCTTTATGTCTTAAAGGTTGCAGACCCCTGCCCTAGGGAGTTGGGGGTATATTAAACAGCCCAAGACACAAAGGGAAGAGAGAAGCCACACAGCACAATTGGAAGGCAAGCAAGGAAGAAGCAAACCTGTGTCGGTCCCAAGAACTAGCTAGCTGCAAAAACTAGGTGAGTCTGAATATGAAAACTGTTCAGAAGCAGAAGCTTTAGTGGAGCAATCCTCCATAGCAGTTTTTCTCAATTTCTTCAAGCCAAGTACCCCTAAGTCTAACAAATATCAACCGAGTACCCCCACCCATTATAATACCGGTAGTACTAATTGTAATGCAATTATGCAATTTCTTTCATTTGATTTTCATATACACACAATATAATCTTAACAATACACAATGGTAACCACCAAAATTAAATTACACAAAGCACTCTGTACACAGAGAAAATGTTAATTATCATTTATATTCTGTTTTTTTCAAAGAGGTCAAGCAGATGATTTTAAAATATACAATGTCACCTTAGTAACAGTTACAGAAAAATAGACAAATATAGTGCAAAATATAGACAGCAGATATACCTTCTCAAAACTGACACATTTTGATCACTAAATTGAAAATGAAATCATTTTCCCTACCTCTGTTGACTGGTGATTTTATTTTTCTAATCATCCTTTCCCAGCCTCTCATTGCACTTCCTTCTGACCGTGTTCTTAACTGTGTTTCTGGGGCTTTCTTATCCATTGTCTGTTTTTCTCTCCTTCTTCACTTTCTGCCCTACATCCATATTTAGTTAATTTCAAGATGGTATTGAAATATTGTTTTTTTCTTAGAGTAGTCAATATACATTATAATAATGTAAGCCTCTAAGATATATTATGTCATTCAGTTTTCCACACCATTCAAAACATTTAGTTCATTAATTGACCTTATACATTTAATTCATTTATTTAACATTATGCATCCAAAACCTCTGATATACCTTTCCTCCGCCCTATACTCATGTTCTCATAGCGAGGAATGTCTGGTATTGAATCATCATATGTTTGGGCATTTTAATCACTTTATAAGATTCGTTCCAGAACCCGGGGTCCGTACCTGTCGGGTGCCGGGTGCTGCAGCGCCGTCTCCTCCGTCCGCCTCCTCCGTCCGTCATCCGAAGAAGAACCCCACAGTGCCGCTTCAAAGGGATGCCTCCTTCATCCGCCGGCCAGCCCTCCACGTCGGATGCCCCCCGCATGCTGGAGAGCCCCCACCCGAGCCCAGGCAGCCGAGCACCGCCCCACCCGCACGCCGCACACGACACGCACAATGCCAATGATTGATGCTATGCACGTCACATGCAACGCGCAGGCGGGACGGTACCCAGCCACGCAGGCCCAGACAGAGGTCCTCCATCCTGCGGAAGGTACCTGACGTGGAAGGCTGGCTGGAAGACGGAAGAGGAATCCCCCGAAGTGGCGCTTCCTGGACTGTAAGTGCTCATTTATCGGGGCAGTGCTCGGTTTGTGAGTCAAAAGTTTGCTGAGTATTTTGCTCGTCTTGCAAAACACTCGCAACCTGGAGAGAACGAGAGCCAGAAGGCCTTGAGCATGCGCAGATGATCAAGGCCCAGCCCAGGCAAGAGGTGGGAGATTTCTTTCAGTGGCACAACCAGCAGATGGGGTAAGGAGCATGTTTGGGAGGAAGGGTGAGTGGATGCCGCTTTCAGCACGGGGGTGCGTTGCGGTTCTCGCATGGGGGTGGGGGTGCGATGCCTGTTTGGGGGATGCAATGCTAGTTAGAGTGGGGGGGGAGGGGGTGATGGAGCAGCGCCGGTAGCCTCGGGGTGGGGGGGGAGGAGGAGGTAGAACGAATCAAAGCGAGTTTCCATTCATTCCTATGGGGAAACTCGCTTTGATATACGAGTAACTTGATTTACGAGCATGCTTCTGGAACTAATTATGCTCGTAAATCAAGGTTCCACTGTATATATATATATATATATATACATATATATATATAAAAATAAATATATATATATATTTTTTTAACTTTTATCTTTCTCTTTAACTTATCTGAATAATTGTAGCTTGCAAATCTTTTTCAAAGCTTTAAGCAGTTGTTGTGGCTGGACCCGACATGTTTCACATTAGTTTCGTCAAGGATCCGTTCTAAAACATAAATAAATGTCTTACACTCATGTTAAAACATACCATTCTACAATAAGAACTAGAAAATATTTATTATGACTTACCTGTGCTGCTATCATCCGACTCATATGTTTAAATTTTAGAAGTAAGATGGCGCGGCGTGTATAGGGCTCTTTTTTATCATAAATTTTTAATTCATACAGCTGCTATTCATTGGTTAAACTCACCCGTTGTGTACCAACTCAATCCCGCCCCCTGGAGAGAGACGTACAACACGTAGTGAGATCCAGAAGTTCCAACGTCAAAACAGCTGAAACCAGCTTGTACCATTCTATTTTTATATTTAAACCTGCCATATCCACCGTTGTTCTTTGACATTTAATAACTTCTCAATGTTTCCTTACATCTTCCCTTCATCAATGTGGTCTATGATTCTCCATTTTAAATCCTCCACCTTATGTTTCTGTTGCATCATGTGCAAAACCATAGGAGTTTGTACATTTATTCTATTAATATGGGATTTGCGTTTTGTTAACCGAGTTTTAATTGGACGACTAGTCCAGCCTATATAAATTAAAGGACTCAGGCACATAGTTGCATAAATGACATTCTTACTGTTGCAGTCTGTGTGAACTTTAGATTTAATGATCATTTCTTTGCCTGGAACATCCCATCATTCTCCTTCAATGGTGCTGATGCACCATTGACACCTCCCACATTGTTTATGCTGGCCTTGTTCTACCCTTAGATTTTCTTTCAATGTTTTAAATTTTTTTTTTAATTCAACTTTTGGCCAATGGTGGTTCCTCTATTAAAAGCTATTATTGGAAATTGCTGGCAACCTAAAGATAAGACTTGCCAATACTTGCTCATAATCTCAACTAATTTATTGGCTGCTGCAGAAAAAGGCAACACACAAGTCTGTCTTCTTTAACCTGAGGTTCTTTCTGTTGTAATAACAATTCCCATTGAGCATATCTTGCTCATAAGAAACCTTGTCTTATAGCTTTTTTTTTAAGTCAAGGTGTATTTATTGAAAGTTTTATATAGGTAATAAAACAAATGCATAATGACAATTACAAGTCATGTGAGAGATAAGCATAATAACAGGCATAATAAACCGACAGAACAGTCATAACTGAAGCCCTATAAGGCAATCAAACAAATGAACAAAATTCAATCACATGTGTAAACCTTTATCCATGGCATAAGAAAGTATAAAGGAGGAAAGTAGGCTAAGTAAATAAATAGAATGGGAAACGTAAGACTAATAAAACATGAAAATAACTAACTAAGAATTGGAGCCTTGGAGGTATAGCTTAAGAGAGTTCCACTTAGAAAGAAATTGAGGGAATCTGTCACCTTTTTTAGCTAAATACGCTTCATATCTATAGGTCAAGCAGACAAGATTCCACCATTCTGTTACGGACACTTTAAAAAGATCTTTCCAGGAGTTAAGAAGAAGTTTCAAAGCCAGAGAGATAAGGATATCAAAGAGAAAAGCGTCAGAAATAGAAAGAGGAGAGGGAAGAGCAGAGGACTTGAGTAATATCATTTGATACGAAAGAGCCACATCAATATGAAAGAGAGAGCAAATAGTGTTCCATAGGGATGACCAAAATAGTTGTACAGAGGGGCAGAGAAATAACAAGTGTTTAAGGGAGCCTATATCAGTAAAGTATGTCCAACATTCTTTTGTAAAAGCAGGGTTAATACGGTGTGATTTAACAGGGGTCCATTGAGCTCTATGGCATAGAAAGAATAAGCTCTGGGTAAGGGAAGCTGATCTAGAGGAATGAAAAACAGATTGTAAATAAGAGGACCAATCTCTGTCAGAGATAGGACATCCAATATCTTCCTCCCAAGCCTTTTTGACAGAGGGAAGAGGTGGGTAGCGCAGTTCTTTAAGGAGATTATAAAACTTGGATGCAGTATGACCCAAAGTACGGTATTGGTTAGAGAGAGTCAATAAAGTTGGAGGTTGACGTTTAGCTTTCAGATCGCAACGAAGTTTCCGTAAGGCTGAACGTAATTGTAGCCATTGATAAAAATAAGAACCAGGAAGGCCAAATTTAAGCTGGAGTTCATGAAAAGTGAGCCAGGAGTCGTCGGAGTGACACAATGCAGTAATGTCCCAAATCTGATAAGTGGTCCAAGATAGCCAGAATATCGGCTTTTTCCCAATCAGGATGTTAGGATTTCTCCATAAAGGGCAAAAGGTGGATTGGGACCAGGGACAGTCCAGCAAACGATCCAGGTCTTGTAGGGTTCGGAGAAGTGAGAAGTAGGGGATTAGGAGGCTTAGTTTGTAGGTGAGTGGATCCAAGGAGTCGAAGCAAAGGTATAGGATATAAGAGGGCCAGTTCAAGTCGAAGCCAATTGGGGGCCATTATAGAGTCAAGGAGCTCAGAGGAATGTAGCCATTTGGTACCTTGTCTCAATAAAAAGGCTTGATGATAAAGAAATAGGTCAGGGAAATTAACACCTCCAGCCGATTTAGGAGATTTAAGTTTATATTGCGAAATTCTATGAAGCTTATTGTTCCATAAGAAATCAAAGAGAAGTTTTTCCAATTGTTTGTAAAAATAATTAGGAAAGAGAAGAGGGAACATGGTGAACATGTATGTAATTTTTGGTACGACCATCATCTTAAGGGTATCTAGTCTTCCCCACCAAGAAAGGTGCAGAGGGGACTAATTGGATAGAGATGATTTTACTGAGGAGATAGTCTTAGCCATGATGAGGTCCGCTGTAATCTTAAGGTCTTTGTCAAATGGGACGCCTAGATATTTCATCCCAGTAGATATCCAAGTAAATGGATATGATGGGAGAGCAAAGGGTGTGCAGGCTTCATTAAGGGGCATAAGTTCAGTTTTGTCCCAATTGACCTTATAACCAGACATAGAGGAGAATTGAGAGATAAGAGTAATAAGAGAATGTAAAGATTGTTCAGGATCAGAGAGGTAAAGAAGAATATCATCAGCGTAAACAGATAATTTAAATTCCAATTCAGCAATAGAGATTCCCTTAATAGAAGTGGACAATCTGATATGAGCTAAAAGGGGTTCTAGGGCTAAATTGAACAATAGGGGGGACAAGGGGCAACCCTGACGAGTGCCCGTTGGAGTATAAAAGAATCAGAAAAAGCATCATTAACTATAATCTTAGCAGTAGGAGTATTGTACAGTAAAGAGACCATATGGATAAATTCAGCAGGAAATCCAAAATGACGTAGTACACAAAAGAGATAATTCCACTCCACTTTGTCAAAGGCCTTCTCAGCGTCAAGAGAAGCCACCAAAAAAGGTTGATCCTTTGACAGAGTGGAATGTAGGATATGACATAGTAGTCTAGTGTTATCTGCACCATAACGGCCCTTCAAAAAACCAACTTGATCTCTATGTATAAGGGAAGATATAACAGATTCCAATCGGTGGACTAAAATTTTTGCAAAGATCTTATAATCCAAATTTAGTAAAGAAATGGGCCTATAATTTTTGACTAATTGAGTATCTCTGTTGGGTTTTGGAAGAACAATGATACTAGTTTCATGGAAACGGGATAGACAGTTGGGAGAAGCAATAATAGTCCGATAGTAAGACAAAAGGTACGGAATTAAGGAGACTGAAAAAGTCTTAAAGAATTCCGCAGGGAGGCCATCTGGTCCTGGTGCTTTAGAAGAAGCCATAGAGGAGATAGCCCGTTGTACTTCATCTGCAGAGACAGGTTGTCGTAAAGGTTCATGTTGGGATGAGGCAATAGATGGTAGGTGTGCAGATTTTAGGAAATCAGATATGACATCTTCTGAGCAGGTAGATTCTGAAGTGTATAGAGAGGCATAAAAGGAATGAAATTCCTTAAGTATGTCACAAGTGTTAGTATAAGTCATACCAGAGGGTGATTTGATATGAGAAATCCGTTGTTTGAATCTCTGTCCTTTAAGATAAGAAGCCAGGTGATGGCCCGCCTTGTTGGAAGTAGCATAGTATATAGCTGATTGGCGGAACATGGAGACAGATGCAGATGAACTAAAGATCTCATTGTATCGGAATTTAAGTTGTTGTAAAGATTTATAAAGAGTAGAGTCAAAGGAGCTATACAATTGAGATTCCAGTGAATGAATTTCCTGTTCTAGATTACGAAGAGTGGCTTTCTTAGTCTTGAGTTGATGCGCCGTGTAGCTGATACATTCACCTCGCAGCCAGACTTTATAAGATTCCCATACAACGGCATAGTTGGATACTGAGGGTTCATTCCTGGCGAAGAAGGCATTAGATTCAGCGGTGATGTGAGATACAAACTCTTCGGTGCATAAAAGTTGGGTGTTCAGTCTCCATGAGCGATGTGGCTTGTCAGCGGACCAGTTGAGGGAACAAGATATGGTAGCATGGTCGGAAATAGAGATGTCGTGGATAGTAGTGGTAGATGTAATATTTAATATGTCTTTAAATGTTAAAAAGTAGTCAATCTGGAGTATGATTTATGGGGCGCCGAGTAGAATGTGAAGTCTTTGGTGGTGGGATGAAAGATTCTCCAGATGTCAGTCCAGCCATATGTTTGCATTATATTGGAGAGAGTTGAGCGGACCCTTAGTTTGGCAGGGCGGCAGAGGGAGGATCTATCAAGAAAAGGGTCTAATGGGAAATTAAAGTCTCCAGCAATGATAGTATGTTCCGAAAAAGAGGAATGGTGAATGGTATGAAAGGCCTGAAAGAAAGATGGGTCATCAGAGTTAGGTGCATACAGGTTTAATAAATTCAATGGTTTACCATCAATGGTGCCCTCGATATAGGACCATCTGCCCAGGGGATCAAAAGAGTGAACAGTCAATTGAAAGTTGAGGGATTTGCGAATGAGAGTAATAACCCCATTCCTTTTTCCCATGGCGGGAGCAGCGAAGCAATGTTGGATCCATCCTCCATTTAGCTTCTGCGCTTCTGCGAGGTTAACATGTGTCTCTTGGAGGAGGCATATATCAGCCCCTAAATGTTTGAAATATTGTAGTATTTTCTTTCGTTTCACGGGACTAGAGAGACCCTTAACATTAAGGGAAACAATGTTCAGCTTGACCATAGGGTCAGAGAGGTAGAAGCAGACATTGGCATCTTAAAAAAGGTCGCAAATCCCAGAGAGAGGAAATGCTCAAAGGAGCATATGCAGTGTCCTTGGATCATAGCTGAAACAGATTGCAGGAGTATACATAGGTCAGAAAAATGGAAAAAAAGAAAACAGGAAACAATACCAGGCTCCGAATAAAAATAAACAATAAGTTGCAGCCATAGAAAACAATTAGTGTATCATAGCATACAAAACGGGGAAAGTAGATACTATAGATGGGGACACATGTGTACGAGAGGCACTTAACACGCATCCAAAGCTCCAGCCATCAAGGAGAGATTCAAATCAGAGTGCATCCAGCCTGAAGCAGAATGCTGAAAACAATAGCAAAGTTCAGATCATGGCTCCAATATTGTCATCCAGATATTTTTGCAGTTCAGTGGGGTCATCAAAGTTTTTGGTAGAATTGCGGTAAGTAATTCTCATTCTAGCCGGGTAGAATAATCCATACTGTGCTCCGATATGTTTGAGCTGAGGTCTCATAGCTAAAAAAGCTTTTCTTTTTTGAGCTGTATTCTTGGAGAGATCAGTTACAAGTAAAAAAATTTTTGCCATCCACAAGAAGAGGTTGTATGATTTTGGCAGCTTGCAATATTTGGAGGGTATGAGAATACCGGAGAAGTTTCAAAACCACAGGTCTCGGAAGCATAGATAGTACAGGAGGGCCAGAGGGTACACGGTGCGCTCTCTCTATTTCTAGAGCAGGTGAAAATTGAATGTTTAGAAGAGATGGGAGGAGAGATTGAAGGTATGTAATGATATCTTTCCCCTCCGCAGTCTCCGGCAGGCCAATAACACGTACATTACTGTGTCTCATACGGTTAGACATGTCATCCAAATCCCTCTGCATGAGATCCATTTTTTGCAGACCACGCTGCATAGTTAGAAACTGGGCATCATGAGCGGTCAGGCGTTCTTCCGACAGGTCTAGAAGGGCTTCTAATTGTTTGAATTGAAGAGTGATGTTGCTAAGCTCCGATTTTATATCAGCAGTCGCAGCTAAATTTTCGTGCATAAGTCCCTGTAAAATTTGCAAATTGTGAGACAGGGACGCGTCAGCCACGAGGAGCTTGGATGAGGCCTTGTCCGGGGACGGAGGCTCATGCTTAGAGCGCTTCGATGCATTCGGAGCGGCGATGGGAGCCAGACGCAGCCGATCCGTCCGATTTAAGAGATTTAGTAGCCATTAAAGAAGCTTAATATGAGTTTGCTGACCTGAGAGGAGCGAATAAACTAGCTGGATGCCGTTTTCTAAAGTCGGGCTGGAGCGAGTGAGCAAGTCAAGCAGCCATCTCGTAGCCGGTCACGTGACCACCCCGTCTTATAGCTTTTTGAGGATACCCTCTACTCTGGAATCTCTCTTCCAAAAGACTCGCTTGATATTTAAATTCATCCAAAGTCAAATAATTTCATCTAATTCTTAGATATTGGCTGATTGGTAAGTTGAATTTTAATTTAAACGGATGGTGGCTGGAAAAATGGAGAAAGGTATTACGTGCTACTGATTTTCTGAATACCGTGGTATAAGGTCCAAAAATTCAGTTTTAGATTGATATTTAAATTCATCCAAAGTCAAATAATTTCATCTAATTCTTAGATATTGGCTGATTGGTAAGTTGAATTTTAATTTAAACGGATGGTGGCTGGAAAAATGGAGAAAGGTATTACGTGCTACTGATTTTCTGAATACCGTGGTATAAGGTCCAAAAATTCAGTTTTAGATTGGCGATACGTCATAGCCAACTTTATTTGGGGGTCCACTGAATTCAGGTGTTTTACAAAGCTTATTAGGTCATCCTGAGGACCCCTCTACAAAAAGAAGATGTCGTCTAGAAATCTTGTCCAGAGGGGAACATTCTCAAATTGTGTGGTTGTGTACACATATTGCTCTTCAAATCTGGCCATATATAAGGCTGCCACCTCGCTACCCCCTGGATCTGTTTAAAATTTTTTTTTACCATATACAAAGTAATTCTCATATATTTCCTATTTAGCTAGCTGGACGGAGCGAGGTGATTAAATTTGTGAGGTGATTAAATTTGCGCGGTGATTAAATTTGCAGACGATACGAAGTTATTCAAAGTAGTGAAGACGCAGGGGGACAGCGAAGATCTGCAACATGACATAATCAGGCTCGAGGAATGGGCAGGGATTCAAGACAAAGTTAGACAAATTCCTGCTGAACAAGGACATACGCTGATAGGGCTATTCTCGGTTAACGCGCTGGTCTTACACCAGAGGGCCACCATGTGAGCGGACTGCTGGACATGATGGACCACTGGTCTGACCCAGCAATAGCAATTCTTATGTTCTTATGAAAGTACTCCTGTAATGATATCCAATGCTTGAGATTGAGGAATTTGGGTATATATTACATTACATTACCTTAGGGATTTCTATTCCGCCATTACCTTGCAGTTCAAGGCGGATTACAAAAGAATTATCCAAGATGTATTACAACAAGAACTTACAAAAAAAAAAAAAAATGGTCATTTTCATAAAGAGTGAGAAATGGGTAAGGTTATTTGTTTGGGGTAGTAGGCTTTAGTGAGAGGTGGAGTTTGAGACTTGCAGTATTATTTCTTTTTTCAGAGTTTTCTTGAAGAGTATGGTCTTTATTTCTTTTCTAAAAGTCTTGTAGTCGAGGGATGCAGTCAGTAGATTGGCGATTTGGTTGTCTAGTTTGGCTGCTTGAGTGGCCAGGAGGCCATCATAGAGTTTTTTCCGTTTGACCTCCTTAATTGGGGGGTATGAGAATGGGGTGTGAGTTTTCCTATGTCTGGTTGCAGTGTTGTGGATGAGGCGGTTATTCAGGTAGTTTGGACTGTCTCCGTATAAAGTCTTAAATAGTAGGCAGTAGAATTTAAATTGTATTCTTCCTGGGATCGGAAGCCAGTGCGATTGGAGATATGCTTCTGTAATGTGATCATGTTTCTTTAATGAGTAGATGAGTCTTAGTGCTGTGTTTTGGATAGTTTGTAGTTGTTTTGTTATGGTTGTAGGGTATGGGAGGTAGAGGATATTACAGTAGTCAAGTAGGCCTAGTATTAAGGACTGAACTATGAGCTGGAATTGAGTTTTCTCGAAAGAATTTCCGAACTTGTCTTAAGTTTCTCATGACTAAGAATGACTTTTGTATTGTTTTATTGATTTGCGGTTGCATGGTGCAGTATCTGTCGATAGTTATTCCTAGCAGTTTTAGGGTGGTTTGTATGGGGTAGTTGATTGCGTTGATTTCAATGCTGGTTATGGTTGGTATTTTGTTGTTTTCTAGGAGGATGAATTTCGTTTTAGCTGGGTTCAATTTCAGTTTGTGATCTTTCATCCAGGTTGCTATTGATTTTAGTGTTTGGTATATTGTGTTCGTCATGGAGAGTTCAGGTTGATCGAAGGGTATGAGAATGGTAATGTCATCGGCATAACTTTAGGAGGTTATGCCTTGTTTGTCCAAGTGAGAGCTGAGGGAGGCTGTATAGAGATTGAAGAGAGTTGGGGATAGAAGGGATCCTTGGGGAACTCCGCAGGGGTTTGACCAAGGTTCAGATTTTTGTTTGTCTGATTTTACTCTATAGGTTCTTGATTTAAGGAATCCTTCAAACCATGTGTATACTTTATCTGTGATACCTATTGTATCCAGGATTTGTAGTAGAATGTTATGGTCCACCAAGTTGAATGCAGCGGTAAGGTTTAGTTGTATGAGCATCATTTTTTTTTCCTGTGCTGAGATGTTGTCTGGCTGTGTCCAAGAGAGATCCTAGTAGTGTTTCCGTGCTGAAGTTGTTTCTGAAGCCGGATTGTGTGGGATGGAGTATGTTATGGTTTTCTAGGTAATTGGAGAGGAATTTGGCAACTAGTTCTTCTATTATTTTGACATTGAGTGGAATAGAGGCAATGGGTCTGTAGTTGGCTGTTTGGTCTATCGGTCCTTTGGGGTCTTTGAGGATCGGGATGATGATGATTTCACTGAGGTTGGTAGGGTAGTGGCCGTTTATTAGCGAGATTTGTATCCAGTTTAGAAGAAGAGCACGGAATTTTGTGCTGGATGTTTTTAAGAGATATGGTGGACAGTTGTTGAGTTCACAGGATGCATGGCTGTATTTTTTGTAGTATTTGTTGAATTCGGGCCATTGTATGTTAGGGAATTGAGACCATATTCTATCTGCTGCAGTAGAATCTCTATCTATGGGGAGAATTGTGAATTCGTTAGGATGGGTTAGAGGTGTCATTGAGGGTAGCTCTTGCATTGGTAATTTTATTTTGGAAGTGTTCTGCTAATAGAGTGGCTGAGGGGGGGTAGTATTGTTAGTGGTCAGGTAGGATTTGGTGTCGGTTAGGGTTTTTAGAATTTGGAATAGTTTTTTGTTGTCTTGGGTTTCAGTGCCTATTAGGTTGGTGTAGTGTGCTTTTCTCTTGTCCTTTAATTGTGATTTGTAATGTTTGTTGATTTTTTTCCAGGCGGATTTTGTATGGTCCGAGTTTGATTTTCTCCATTTTCTACCTAGTCGTCTACATTGTCTTTTCAGTTGTAGCAGTTCGGAGATGAACCATTTATCTGATCTCCTGCTAGATCTGGATTTGGTTTGCAGTGGGGCTAAATCAACAAGGGTGTTGGAGCAAAGTCTTTCCCAATGTAAGATGAAGTCCTCGGGGTTGTTTTCTAGAATAGTTTCATCTATTTTAGACCAGAATATGGAGGGTTCGATGTGTTTGCGTGAGGTGTATGTTACTTTATTGAGTTTTGGTATAGGTTTTTTGTTGTTTTTGGTCCAGTTGATGTTGAAAGTGTAGGTGTAGTGGTCTGACCAGATGGATCTGGACCATGTTCCGTTAGATGTATGAATTTCTGTTAAGGATGGTTGGTGGGTCATAAAGGCTGCAATATCAAGTTGGTGGCCTTCTTCATGAGTTGTTTGTGGATTTAGCATTTGGAAGGATAAGGCTTTGAGAAATGAGAGAAAGTTGTCTACTTGTTTGGATGATTGATCATCTAGGTGTAGATTTAGGTCTCCTAGAAGTAGGTTGTAGGTTGCTATTAGTGAGTTTTGGTATATAAAGTCTTCCACTTTGGTTCTTGCTACAGACCAGTTTCCCAACGCTATGTAGCAGAGCATGCAGTTTAGTGTGTCTTTTAGTGTGGTGCTTGAGAGTTGGCAAGCTAAAAGGTCATTGTACGGGTTAGATGTTTTCTCAATTATATTAAGGGTTAGATCTTGTTTGATTAAGATTGCTAGGCCTCCGCCTCTTTTTTTTTTCTCTGCAGACCACTGTAATTTTGTATCCTTGTGGGCAGACTTCAGTTATTCTGGGGTCTGAGTCGGAGGTTAGCCAGGTTTCTGTGAGGAAAAGACAGTCCAGGTTTTCTTATGTTGTTCAGATTTTTATAAGCTCTGTTTTTGGACCTAGCACTCTGATATTTAAGTAGACGCATTTGAGTGTGGATATCTCTGTGTGATAGTTGTGGGTTGTGTTTGGATATATAAGTGATTTGGTGTGCCGGTGTGGTTTAGTCTTAGTGTGTGTTGGTCTTCTTTATGCTGTGGTAATGGAGTGTAGAGTGTTAGATTGTAGGTTTGAGTTTCTGTCACTTGATGTTCTCCTATTTTGGAAGAGAGATTTATTTATATCTGTAGCGGGTGTAGGGAGGAGGTTATTTGCTGCTGTCTTCCCGCTAGTTAAAAGAAGGATTAACAGTATGAAGTGCTAGGCTCGTGAGGTTAGCTTCAATTTGGGGTTTTTTGTTGTTGTTTATTTTGTTTGGTGGTTGGTGGTTAGTGAAAGATGGTAGAAGGGTCTTTGGTGGTTTGGCTGCTGTTTTTCGGTTGGTTTTATGTTTGGTAGTGTTGTGGGGGTGAATCACTTCTTGGTCGCTTCACAAAGGTGCTATGAGCATCTTAGATAGCGTGCTGTTAGGCACTGAATCTTTTATTGGTTCAGCGTAGTCCCATCGGGTGGGGAGGAGGGGCGGAGTGCGCTCCCACGCCGGCAAGCCTCCCTGCCTGCTCCTGGGTCCAGCGATGTGGCCAAAGTGAGTTTCAAACGAAAAACAAGAAGTAATCAGAAACTAACAGAAACACGGGTGCTGAGAGACTTCCTGAGCCTTCCAACTGGCTCAGTGTAGTCCTGTCAGCTGGGGGGAGGGGCGGAATGCGTTCCCACACCGGCAAGCCTCCCTGCCTGCTCCTGGGTCCAGCGATGTCGGCCCTGTGCAGTCCCGTTGGGAGGGGGGAGGGGTGGAGTGCGCTCCCACACCGGCAAGCCTCCCTGCCTGCTTCTGGGTCCAGCGATGTGGCCAAAGTGAGTTTCAAACGAGAAACAAGAAGTAAACAAACTAACAGAAACACGGGTGCTGAGAGACTTCCTGAACCTTCCAACTGGCTCAGTGTAGTCTCGTCGGGTGGGGGGAGGGGCGGAGTTCACTCCCACGCCAGCAAGCCTCCCTGCCTACTCCTAGGTCCAGCAATGTCGGCCCTGTGCAGTCCCGTCGGGAGGGGGGAGGGGCGGAGTGCGCTCCCACGCCGGCAAGCCTCCCTGCCTGCTCCTGGGTCCAGTGATGTGGCCAAAGTGAGTTTACATCAAGTGAGTTACATCAAGTGTGAGTTACTTCAAGTGAGTTACATCAAGTGTGACCAGCCACATATCTTCTAAGTTCATATTAATTCCATGCAGTATGTGTAAGAAATGAGAAGTGTCTTTTAAATACGATTTGATTTTAGGAACTTCTGTGTGTAGAAAAAAATCCACAAATTGTGATAACGGGTCTAACACCGAAGAGCGAGTGTGGAAAATTGAATGACCCGGTGTGGATAACAACTGCAGTGAAAAAGGCGATAAGTGACAAGAAAGCATCGTTCAAAAAATGGAAAAAGGACCAAACAAAGGACAACCAAAAGGAGCACAAAGAACACCAAAGGGAGTGTCACCGTGTGGTTAGGAAAGCTAAAAGAATATGAGGAGAGACTGGCGGGGGAAGCGACAAACTTCAAATCGTTCTTCAGATATGTGAAGGGGAAGCAACCTGCAAGGGAGGAAGTGGGGCCTTTGGATGATGGAGACAAAAAGGGAGTGATAAAGGAGGAAAAAGAGATAGCTGACAGGTTAAATAAGTTCTTCACGTCAGTCTTCACGAGGGAGGACACATCCAATATTCCAGAACCGGAGGACATCGTAAATGGGGATCGGGATGAAAAGCTGGCCCAACTAGAGGTAAGCCAAGAGGATGTCCTCAAGCAGATAGACAGACTAAAGAGTGACAAATCGCCAGGTCCGGACGGCATTCACCCAAGGGTACTCAAGGAACTAAAGAACGAAATAGCAGAGCCACTTCGCCAAATATGTAACCTGTCCTTAAAAACTGGAGAGATCCCGGAGGAATGGAAAATTGCAAATGTCACGCCCATCTTCAAGAAGGGTTCAAGGGGGGACCCGGAAAACTACAGGCCGGTGAACTTGACCTCGGTCCCGGGAAAGATGATGGAAGCGCTGATTAAGGACAGCATCTGTGAACACATAGAAAACAATGGACAGCTAAATCCGAGCCAGCACGGCTTCTGCAAGGGTAGGTCATGCCTCACAAACTTATTGTACTTCTTCGAGGGGGTAAACAGCCAGGTGGATAAAGGGAAATCCATCGACATCATTTACCTTGACTTTCAAAAAGCCTTCGACAAGGTACCACATGAAAGGCTGCTTAAAAAGCTGTGGAAACATGGAGTGCAAGGGGAGGTCCACCGATGGATCAAAAACTGGCTGGAGGCAGGAAACAGAGGGTTGGAGTAAAGGGCCATTAATCAGACTGGCAATGGGTCACGAGCGGAGTTCCGCAGGGGTCGGTGCTGGGACCGCTCCTGTTCAATGTATTTATTGATGACCTGGAGGCAGGAACAAATTGCGAGGTTGTTAAATTTGCAGATGACACCAAACTCTACCGCAGGGTAGAAACCATGGAAGACTGCGAAGATCTGCAAAGGGACCTAACGACACTAGAAGAATGGGCCAAAAAGTGGCAAATGAGCTTTAACGTAGGGAAATGCAAGGTCATGCATGTAGGGAAAAAGAACCCGATGTTCAGCTACAAAATGGGGGGATCACTGCTAGGGGTAAGTAACCTTGAAAGAGACCTGGGAGCGATGGTAGACACAACCTTGAAGGCATCAGCGCAGTGCGCCACAGCCTCAAGAAAAGCAAACAAAATGTTGGGTACCATTAAGAAGGGTATCACGACCAGGACGAAGGAGGTCATCCTGCCACTGTATCATGCAATGGTGCGCCCGCATCTGGAATACTGTGTCCAGTCCTGGTCGCCGTACCTCAAGAAGGACATGGCGGTACTTGAGGGAGACCAGAGAAGAGCAATTAAACTGATAAAGGGTATGGAAAACCTCCCATATATTGACAGACTGAAAAAGCTGGGACTGTTCTCCCTGGAAAAGCGGAGACTTAGAGGAGACATGATAGAAACCTTCAAGATCCTGAAGGGTATAGAAAAGGTAGACAGGGACAGATTTTTCAGATTATGGGGAACCACAAGTACAAGGGGGCACTCGGAGAAATTAAAAGGGGACAGGTTTAGAACAAATGCCAGAAAGTTCTTTTTCACCCAGAGGGTGGTGGATACATGGAATGCGCTTCCGGAGGCTGTGATAGGCCAGAGCACATTACAAGGCTTCAAAGAAGGTTTGGATAGGTTCCTGGAGGATAAAGGAATTGAGGGGTACAGATAGGAGTAGAGGTAGGTTAAGGGATAGTCTGAGACCACTGCTCAGGCAATGGGCCTGATGGGCCGCCGCGGGAGCGGACCGCTGGGCGAGATGGACCTCTGGTCTGCCTCAGCGGAGGCAATTTCTTATGTTCTTATGTTCTTATGATATATCTTAGAGGCTTACATTATTATAACCTACATCCATCTTTGGCATTAACTTTTAACGTTCAACTTTCTTCTCAAAATCTCCTTTTTCATGTCTTAGTTTCCCTTCCTATCTTTCTCCTCTCCAATGGTCTGGCATCTCTCTCCGCTCCCTGTTTTCCATGGTCTGACATCTCTCTCCTTCCCTCCCTCCCCCTTCCTCAGTGGCCCAACATCTCTCTCCTTCCTTTTCCCTCTTCCCACAGTCTGGTATCTCTCTCCTCTCCTTCTCACAGTCTGGCATCTCTCTCTCTCCCCTCCTTCCCTTCCATTTTCTGATCTGGCATCTCTCTCACCTCCCACCCCTTGCAGGTCTCTGAACCTCTCATCCCTCCTTCCCCTGCCTATCCCCCTCCCCCAACCCATAGCCATGGTTATATCCCCTCTCTAGGCCCCAGCCCTGTAATCTCCCTCCCAACCCTATGATTCTTCCCCCCCCCCCCCGGGCCTACTCATGTACCTGGTAGTTTTTGTGGCAGGAGCATAGCCCTCTTGATCCTGCCTCTTCGCGGCTGCCTTCTAAAATGGCTGCCGCGATCTCTTGTGGCAGCTCACAGTACTACAGGAAATGCCACAAGAAGCTATGAGAGGTCCCGGCAGCTATTTTAGAAGACAGCCACAAGGAGGGAGGAGTTAGAGGGCCACCCTCCTGCCACAAAGACTCCTGCTGGACCACCAGGTACCTTGGGGGGATCGTGGGGTTGGGAGGGAGATTAAGGGGTCAGGGCCTGGAGAGTGATCCCATCAGGAAGCCTCAGGGCCTTTGCTAAGCTGACCATCTCTGAGGAAAGAGGAAGTTGCATCATCTGAGGCGGACTGGCTTAGCAAAGGCCCCGAGTCTGCCTGATGGGATCGCTAAAGTAATGCTAGTGGCAGCTGTGTGTGGAAGTTAAAAGAACAGTGAGCTGCTGCTGCTAGTTCAGGAGGGCTGGGTAAAGAAAAGGGAGATATGCATTGGCAGAAGGAGGGTTACAGACTTATAGTGCTACACCACGTAACTCCTGATAATGGTACACATACCCCCTGGGGTACACATACCACATGTTGAGAACCTCTGCTCCATAGGTTCAGAGGAAAATTCTAATGTAATTGAGGATCTAGAATCCATGGACTATGAGGAGGCATACCCTAAAAACCCAGAAACAGAAGATATGATTTGGGAGTCCAATGTTTGAAAGAAATAAGAGTCTTTCTGAATCTAGGACTGTGTTGTAAGGCACAAAGCTATAAAGTGACTGCCAAAGGCAGAAATGCGTAAACTGAAATCAGAGGAAGAGTAATAAGTGCTAACCCTCAAGAGGGGATCTTGGGGGGGATTGTAACACCAATCCTTTGGTTGGGTGGTTCCCTCTCTACTGGGCATAAAGCCTGCTAGAAGCCCAGTAGAATATGAATCAGGGTGCACACAAATTACCTGGTATTAATCTGAGAAGTAGAGAGAAAGAGAAAGACTGTTCTTTTGAATGGTAAGAGGCTTGGGCATAGCAAAGCCTTAGGCCTGCCCAAGCCCAGTGCTGGGACCATATTAGGTGTGATAAAGCACTAAATCAGAAATTGAACTGTTTTGTAGTTGGAAGGCAAAAGCCTGGTTGGAAAGCTTATTGAAAGTGCCCAACTGAAATGAGAGAGTTTATTTTTGTCTTAAAGCACTAAAGAACTGTTTGATATAGATTACAAAGCAGCAAGCATGTGGGTGAAGCTTAACTCAAGGAATAAATCCATTTGAAAGAAAGAACTACCAGTGTGTGCCCATTGTTCTGTTTATTTTTGCCTTTTCACCACTCTACCAAACGCTCGGTCTGGCGCATGTGTCCGGGCTGGATAGGGTTACCAGACGTCTGGATTTCCCTGGACAAGTCCTCCTCTTAGAGACAGTACTTAGGAGTTAACACATATCTCAAAACCAACTATTTTAGGGGATGGAGTCAGCACTTGACCAGTTAAGTGCTGATATTCACTACTTGACCGGCCAATGTAATTGCATAAATAGGACCACATAAAAGTCAGTCATATCATTATGTGGTGCCCCATAGTTGGTTGAGTGCTATATATCACATTTATCCATACTATACCATACCATAGCATGTCTTATACTCTGCAAATTTCAACTGGGATTCTATGCGGCTTACAATAAGATATCAGAAGATAACATTGCATTTTCAGTTAAGAATTAAATAGGTTATAAGATTGCTTTGGGTGTCACTGGGTGAAGAGATACATTTTTAGTGCTTTCCTGAGGTGGTAGTATGAAGGGATCCTATGCACGCATTGCAGCAGGCTATTCCAGACCTTGGGTCCTTGGAATTCAAAGGTAGACTTTAATGGTTTCTTCCGACATGAATTGTTGAAGGAGCATGTTGCCTTGATATCAAATATTAGTACCTGAGTCTTAAACAGTGCTCTTTTTTTTAATTGGCATCCAGTGTAGTTCTTGCAACAGGGGCTTAGCCTGTCAATGGATTTCTAGGCATAACACCAGCAGCGGTCAGCAAAACACCTAGCACAAAGACTGAATATCAACTTTTATGTCTCTACTTTAGATGCGTTCAGTTTGACTAGAGAGATTCAAGGAAGACTCAGTAATTCGCTACTTATAGATTCATAGCATAAGGTCCCAATTTTTTACCAGCACAAATTTCTTTTGTGGAGGGTGAAACTTCTGGATGCCAATTTCTTCATAGAGAGTTGCCATTGTTGCACTATGTTAAATTTTTTTTTGCTTGGGATCTTTATTTGTGTTATACAGTACTCCCCCAGAATTTGCGGGGGTTCCGTTCCAGGAACCCCGTGAATTTTGAAAAACTGCGAATATGGTTCTTAGGTAGGGGAGACAGGAGAGGGCAGCTGGAGAGGCAGGAGAGAGCAGCCAGAGCACCGGCGAGAGAAGGAAATCACTCACTGTATGCTCCGACTACCTCTTCCTTTACTAAAGATGGGCCTCACCAATCAGGAGCTGCTTTGACACGCAGCTCCTGATTGGTAAGGCCTGACTTTAGTATAGGAAGAGGCGGTTGGAGCATACAGCAAGTGATTTCCTTCACTCGCCAGCGCTCTGGCTGCCCTCCCCTACCTATCCAGCTGCCCTCTCATGCCCGGTCATTCGTGGTCGGAAAATACTGTGAATGACCGGGACCGCAAACCACCGACCGCGAATTTGTGGGGGAGCACTGTACAGCATTCACACTATATGCATCAAAAATATAATGCTGTAATACTTCTTATTGTTTTTACTATTTTTTAAAATATTTTTTCTTATGCTTTCTTAATACTCTATATCCACAACCTTTTACGAGTCCACTTCTATTGGACTTACTGTACTTGTTTTTAACCCCACACTTTTGTTTATACCTTTAATATCTTATTTTTCTTTCATTATTGTAGTTCTCCCCTTCTTTTCCACTCGTACCCGTTTGTCCAGTCGTGTATGTCATTGTTTTTATCTAATCGTGTATTTTATTTTGTTAAAGTTATGTTAAATTATATTATCTGTTTCTGCCCTATTTTAAAATGTATAACCGCCTTAAAATAAATGATAAGGTGGTATATCAAAATTTTATTCAACTTGAAACTTGTTAAGTGAAAGACTCTTTACAGTGTGCTCAGTGCTCTTCCACCCAGGTCATTGCTAAAGACCTGGGTGGAGGAGCACTGAGCACATTGTAAAGAGTCTTTCATTTAACAAAGGTTGTGGATATAGAGTACAGTATTAAGAAAGCATAAGAAAAAATATTTTTAAATATAGTAAAAACAATAAGAAGTATTACAGCATTATATTTTTGATGCACAATGTTAAATTGGCAGCTTTATGGAAAGCTGGCCTAAATTGGGACTGGTGCAAGACCCTTGGCAAATTTAAAATCTGTTTCAGGTAATGTATTGCTCTGGCGAAATGTGTTATAAGTTTTTACTCCAATTGGTAATCTTTTTATTTACAAGCTCAAAGACCTATAATAAATTCCTTTCATGATTCTGTGTTATGAAAATAAACTTCAGGTTAGCTGACAGTTTAAGAAATGTGATAGCTGGAGGCTGATTGGCATGCAATCACTAGGGTCACCACCAGCTAAAAGGTTAATTTGCGAACAGTCTGCAACTGAAAAGTGAGAAGTAGATGCAGATTAGAATGGAAACATGTAATTACTCACACATGTGGCTGCTGTTGCTGTTTATCCACAATATTATTTAAGGGAAAGGTACAAAGGGAAAACAGGTAGCGAGATGTGGACACAGAGAAAAAACAGTGAGAATGAATAGTTTCAGAGAGTGATTATTCTTTCTATAATGATGGGCGAGCAGGACAAGTCACTCCATTTGACAATGGGAGAGGGATGGAGCACAATGCAAATTTTGGTTTATTTATTTATTCAGTTTTCTATTCCATTCTCCCAGGGGAGCTCAGAACAGTTTACATCAGGGGTGCCCAACGCGTCGATCGCGATCGACCGGTAGCTCAGGAAGGCAACGTGAGTCGATCGCAGAGCCCATCCCGGGCTCTGTGATAGACTTGTGCTGCCGTCCCGATCTACCGGGCCTATCAGCCTTCCTCTCCCCGACGTCAAAGACGCCGACGCCGGGCATTAGGCTGTTTTTGTCATTTCGGGGGGGGGGGGTGCGTGGTGGCGTGGCGGCGGCAGCAGCAACAGCCTGAAAAAGAAATCATCCTGGCCCGGGTCGGTGTCATACTCCAGAACTTCTACCTCTTCCAGCAGCCCTCTCCCTTCTACCTGCTTCCGGCCACACCCCCTGCTCCGCAGCTCTCTTCGCCAACTCAGCAGCAGCGATCGACACAAGCTTCTGACGTCGGGGCCTACCCTCTGCGAGTCCCACTTGTTTCAACTTCCTTTTTCCACAAAGGCGGGACTAGTAGAGGGAAGGCCTCGATGTCGGTAGCTTGTCTTGATCACCGCTGCTGACGAGTTGCTTAAGAGAGCCGCGGAGCAGGGGGGTTTTGCCAGGTGCAGGTAGAAGGGAGAGGGCCAGATGCAGGACTCGTGGGTGAGGGAGCAGAAGAGAGAGAGAAAGAGAGAGGGGAGGGAAACAAAAGGAAATATTTTATACTGGGCTGGGCCGGAGTGGAGGGAGGGTGGAAAGATTCTGGCTACAGAGTGCATTAACAAAGGAAAAGGGGGGAAAGCTGAAAATGGAGATAGTGACATAAAGAAGAGAAAGAGTAAGCAGGACCTACTGAATAAGGATAGAGATACAGAGGGGACATGAAGAGGAGGTGAAATAGAGACATAGAAATAATGCTGAAAAAGTGTGTGTGGGGGGGAGATAAAGACATTGAAAGGGCAAATGGTGAACATGGGGTAAAGACAAGGACAGAGACAAATGAAGATTCTGAAAAAGTGGTGAGATAGGGATATAGGTGAGATGGACACAAAGAAGGGTGATGCTGGAAAATAGGTGGAATGGTAATTCTGACAGACACAGAAGGGAAATGCTGGATCAAGGAGAGATGGGGCTCAGGCTGGATGGAATGAGGAGAAATGCCTTGTTGGCCCAGAACTTCCTCTCCTACGTCAGAATTGACATCAGGAAGCAGAATGCTGGTCAGCGCGACGCTTCTACAGGGAAAGCTTGGGACGGCGGTGGCTTGGGGGCTGTTCCCCGAAGGCGGCGGCAGCAAACCGAGTGGCTTGGGGGAGGGCACGGAGAAAGAAAGAAAGGGGGCAGACAGGGAGACAGAAAGAAGGGGGAACAGGGAGACAGAAAGAAAAAGTTGGGGGAGAGAATGAGGTCTGGAGGAGAGGAAACATACAGGAGGCTGAAAGAAAGGAAGAAAGATTGGATGCACAGTCAGAATAAGAAAGTGCAACCACAGACTCATGAAATCACCAAACAGCAAAGATAGGAAAAATGATTTTATTTTCAATTTAGTGATCAAAATGTGTCGGTTTTGAGAATTTATATCTGCTGTCTATATTTAGCACTATGGCTCCCTTTTACTAAACCGCAATAGCGTTTTTTAGCGCAGGGAGCCTATGAGCATTGAGAGCAGCACGAGGCATTCAGCGTAACTCCCAGTGCTAAAACCTACTATTGTGGTTTAGTAAAAAGGGAGGGGGTGTATTTGTCTATTTTTGTATTTTGTTACTGAGGTGACATTGCATAGAGTCATCGGCCGTGACCTCTTTGAAAAAACCCGGAATATGAATAATTAACATTTTCTCTGCCTTTCAGTGTGCTTTGTGTTTTTTTTTATTTTATTTTATTGTTGGTAGATCATTTTGACTTAGTCATTATAAAAGTAGCTCGCAAGCCCATAAAGTGTGGGCACCCCTGGTTTACATGAATTTATTCAGGTACTCAAGCATATGGGGCAATGGGGTATCTGGCGACCTGCCCAGAGTCACAAGGAGCAGTGTAGGTTGGAATCTACAACCCACAGTTCTAACCACCGCGCCTCATTTTCAGACATAGTATGGTAAACGATAGCTTGGAAAATATTGTCTGACAAAAATGGCAAACCAAAATTAACAAAGCATGGTAAAAATATAATTTGACAAAACATGGTATAGTGAGACATAGCATGGCAAGCATAGTTCAGCAAAACATAGCACGGTAAACAAAACTGCTCTGCCACTTTTCTGTCTCCTCCCCACCCACCTACCTCTCCCTCTTCCTATCCCTAAAATTCTTTCATGTTTTCCTCATATATACTGATATTTGTCTACATTTGCTTTTTTCTGATCTGAAGAATGGTTACCTTCAAAAGCTCATCATAAAATGCATTGAGTTAGTCCAATAAAAAAGGTATTACCTTATTTCCTTTGTTTTTTATTTCTTTATATTATCATGGTTTTATATGAGATGGGCCTTTATTTCCAAATGTTTGTATATGTTTATTACAAAATATGCTATACTGCTATTCAGTAAGGGGCTCATAACTGAAAGAGAAAAATGTCCAAAAACCGGCCTAAGTCGGCACTTGGACGATCATCAGTCAAAAAGTCCAAGTGCCGATAATAAAGCTGGGTTTTGGACATATTTAAAAACGACCTAGGCCTTCACAGTGCCGCTGAATGACCATAGGTAAACGGGGCATTTCAGGAGGATTGTTGAGGGCAGGATACAATCTACACACTACCCAGTGATCACCGACCCCCCCCCCCCCAACCCCATAAAAATCATAATCACACCTTTAAAATTCAGCCTCCAGAACATCATCACCTGGCAGCCTGGCATAGGAAAGCCTAGTCGACCTGCACAGAGGCAGCTTAAGTCGTCTTGGGGATGGGTTAGGGACCCATGGAGAGGAGGACCCATGCCCATAAGCCACTGTAATAACTGCATTGCTGGTTAAACAAGTGCACTCCCCTAAAGAACCTCAAAATCCTATTGTACTGCCCTATAAGTGGCTTCTGCAGCCATAAGGGCTTTTGAGATGGTAGATAGGTGGGTCTAGGGGATTTTGGAGGTGGTTTGTGGGGCTCACCATTATCTATAAGGGAGCTGTAGTGAGATGAAGACATGGCATCCTTTTTGTGAAATTCACAGCAGTGCCCTGTAAGGTACCCCACTATTTAGGTGCCTTGTCTGGTTGTCCAGTCTATCACTTTGTAGACTCCTCCCATGTCCAAAAGGTCTGTTTCTAGGCATTTTTGCCTTTGACGAAAATGTGGTATAAAGATTGACGATTTAGCAGCTTGGACGATCAGATCGGCAGGACGTATAGTTAGACGATTTTCTAAACGGAAAATAATTTGGATGTAATTTTTTGAAAATGTGTCCTAAGCTGTTTTTTACTTTGGACGACTTGAGACTTGGATGAAAATGGACTTAGACGTTCCTTTCGATTATGCCCCTCCACATGTCAGTGATTTACATCTTGAGTAAAAGTATAAGAGAAAATAAACGTGAGAAGGAGCAAAATTTAGCTGAATGTACTAGGTGCTGTGAGGTCAAAGGCATTCTATTCTGTCATATGTGTGGCAATTTAAGTTACCAACTCTTACTTTTGAATTCCTTGATAAAGACTTTCAAAACATGGCCCATGTCGAGACCTGTTAACACCCCAAAAGTTAACTGAAAGTTTCTTTTCTTTTTTGCCATTCCCGAACATTTTAAAATAATTTATGTGAACAAGCATATTGCACTATTTACTATATAAATTGTTATTCCATACACAGTGATTGGGTGGTGGGTTTAGCTATAGGAGCTTAGGCTCTTGGCTGACTTACACATTTCTGAGTGTATGTGAATTTCATCACAAAAGTTAAGTGATTGCAACATTTTAATTCAATTACACATTTGAAGATCTTTTTTTTCTTTTCATGATTGTGCATCAGACATGTTCACCTGCTGTGAACCACAGCCATTGTGAGTAGGGTTTCTCTTCTTAATTTCTTAAACTTTGGGAATGCAAACACAATGCAAATGTATGCAATACATGTGCTTTGCTTGAGTAATGCATTATTAAACATCTTTTTCCATTATTATGAAAGAGAAGTCCTTTTTACCTTAATATCAAATTGGAGTATTCTTTACCCCCAAAAACAAACCTATACCACTATATATGGATGCCTTCAGCACGCCTAGCTAGCGCCCAACTAATGCCCAAATGTAAACCTGGTTTTGCAATGCCTACATTTTAGGCGAGAATGTAGATGCGTTAGGATGCTGAGTGGTATGCAGTTCTGTATATGGACGTCCAAATTAAAACCATGCCCACTTTTATTGCATTAGGCACAGCTTTTGCTGATGGGCATCTATGAAATACTGGATACCTATTCTGTGAATCGCGCACAGCCTTTGGACGTCTAACTTCCAATTATTGTTTGTTAAAGTTGTTAATTGTGCTTATTCAATTTATTTGAACACCTAAGTTGTTGGACATCCACATTGTGGATGCCTAACTTTAGGTGTCCTTCACAAAATTTGCCCCTAACTGTATACTCCTTGATGAAGACTGCCCGAGTTTTGTTGGTTGGGCTGAGAATTTTTCAGCGGCCCCTTGTAACTTCTCTTACTGTGCATGGCAAAAAATATATATAAATCTTTGGCAGTGTTACAGTATATGTATTTTTGAAATGGCCATGTTTGCTGAGCCTTTTCTAAAATACTAGGAGCTTTACACACATGGCCCTCAACATCCATTTTAAGACCCTAACAGTGTGATTCTCCAGCAGCAAATGCACCAAAACCTATAGGAATTGAATGGGCTTTGTTGCATTTACCACAGAAGAATTGATACTACAGCGTTATAAAAGGGGTCTGTAGTCCCTCTGTGTTCAATAGCTGTGAAAGAATACACAAAGGCTGGAGGTGTTCCAGAGATAGGCTACCAAAGTGGTACATGGTCTATACCAAAAGCCATATGAGATTAGAATGAGGGAGTTAAATATGTATAGCTGGGATGATATGATAGAAGCATTCAAAACAAAGTTGTAAATAATGCACAAAGCAAGGATTTTAAAAAATACATTCTCTAAAATAAGCGATCATGGTATGAGATTCTAAGGAGGTACACCCAGGATTAGCTTAAGAAAATATTACTTCATGATAAAGGTAGTGGCTTCATAAAATGGACTCCCAATGGATATGTGGTAGGGGAGACAAACATTAATTAACCCTCTCTTTTATCAAGTTGCGCTTTGGGCCAGCGAGGTAAGTGCTCCAATGCTCATAGGTACAGAGAAGGGTGACGAAAATGATAGAAGTGATGGGATGACTTCCCTATGAGGAAAGGCTAAAGCGACTAGGTCTCTTCAGCTTGGAGAAGAAATGTCTCAGGGATGATATAATAAAGGTCTATAAAATAATGAGTGGAGTATAGAAGTGAATCACTTGTTTATTGTTGCTAAGTGCCATCGACTTGTGGTCAAATCCTAGCGACTTGATGAATTGCAGATCTAAAAAGAAATTGGTTTTGTGCTAGTCTGGAAAGGTCAATCATTCCCATGGTTGTTTTCAACGTGTCCAACCTACTGATTGCAGGTCGCCCTCATGTTTACTCTTTCCAAAAATACTAGGACTAGGGGGCATGCGATGAAGCTAATAAGATTTAAAACAAACTGGAGAAAATATTTCACTAAAAACCTCTAGCACAGCTTGATAAAAGGAGCCCTAAGTTCACAAACACATGCGTAATAGTCTTCTTAAATAAACGCGTGATATTGTGCTTTCCTATCTACATATTCCTTTTCTCACTTTGTTGAACTCTTTTTTTTTTTAATTGTAAACCACTTAGATTGATTGGTACACAAACTATGGTATAGCAAATGTGAAATAAATAAATACCGTACGATACTGTTTCTTATACCCCATAATTAGCAGCAAGGAATCATTGCAGCTTATATAAGATTAATAAGGATTCATAACTGTAACATCAAGGATCAATTCATAGAGTTCATGTCTTGGATTACAGTGAGAATAGATGTATTTTTAGTGATTTCCTGAATTGAAGGTAGGAAGGGATCTGTCGCAAGCAGGCTGGAAGGCTATTTCAAATCTTGGGACCATGGAACTTGAAGGTAGATAAGAACATAAGAACATAAGCAGTGCCTCCGCCGGGTCAGACCATAGGTCCATCCTGCCCAGCAGTCCGCTCCCGCGGCGGCCCAAACAGGTCACGACCTGTCTGAATCACCAGAAGGGGCTCCCTTGCCACCTTGGTTTCTCATTTGAAGTCCTATCTTCCCATCGGAGTCCTAACCCTCCGGTCTTACACATGCACGACCTGATTTGGTTTCTATACTTATTACCTGGTTAGCTTTCTATACTTGTGTTACATCCCAGCACCTCTCTCAGTATCTCACGATCCCTTTATCCCTCAGAAATCCGTCCAATCCCTGTTTGAATCCCTGTACCGTACTCTGCCTGATCACTTCCTCCGGTAGCGCATTCCAAGTGTCCACGACCCTTTGTGTGAAAAAAAACTTCCTTGCATTTGTTTTGAACCTATCTCCCTTCAGTTTCTCCGAATGCCCCCTCGTACCTGTTGTCCCCTTCAGCCTGAAGAATCTGTCCCTATCCACCCATAAAGAATGATTTTTTTTCTGGATTTGTCATGGAGAGGGAAGAGGCAGTTTGGAGTACTGGGTCATTCTTGAGTTGTAGAAGGAATGGCCGATGTTAGCTCAGTTGAGTTGTATTTATTTATTCAGGTTTCTATGCTGTTCTCCCAGGGGAGTTCAGAATGGTTTACATTAATTTATTCAGGTACTTGAATATTTTTCCCTGTCTGTCCTGGTGGGCTCACAATCTATCTAATGCAGGGGTGCCCACACTTTTTGGGCTTGCGAGCTACTTTTTAAATGACCAAGTCAAAATGATCTACCAACAATAAAATTAAAAAAAACCACAAAGCACACTGTACGCATAGAAAATGTTAATTATCATTCCTATTCCAGGGTTTTTCAAAGAGGTCAAAGCAGATGACTCTATGCACTATCACCTCATACAAAAATAGACAAATATACCCCCCACCCTTTTTACTAAACCACGATAGCAGTTTTTAGCGCAGGGAGCTGCGCTGAATCCCCAGTGCTGCTCTCGACACTCATAGGCTCCCTGCGCTAAAAACCTCTATTGCGGTTTAGTAAAAGGGGACCTTAGTGTAAAATATAGACAGCAGATATAAATTCAGACACATTTTGATCACTAAATTTAAAATAAAATCATTTTTCCTACCTTGTCTGGTGATTTCATGAGTCTCTGGTTGCACTTTCTTCTTCTGACTGTGCATACAATCTTTCTTCCCTTCTTTTAGCCTGTATGCTTCCTCTCCTCCAGACCTCATTCCTTCCTCCAACTTTTCCTTCCTCTTCCCTGCCCTTTCTTTCTCTCTGCCTCCCTTTCTTTTTTTTTCTGTTTCTCTTCTTTCCTTCTGTCTCCCTGCCTGCCCTTTTTCTTTCTTTCTCCCTGCCCTCCCCCAAGCCACTGCCACTGCCATTGCCATCGGGGACCAGGACCCAAACGCCACCAATAACAGGCCCCAAGCTCTCCCTGCTTCGGCCAACCAGCATTCCTCTCCCCGACGTCAATTTTGCCGTCGGGAAGAGGAAGGCTGATCAGCCCAAGATCGTGATCAACCTGCTGGGGGAAATGCTGCCGGGTCCTGCTTTCGCAGAAACAGAAAGTAGACAGGACCCGGCAGGAAGAAGAACAAATGCTTCACTAACCTGTCTCCCACATTAGCCCGTAGCGAACGCTTGCTTCAGGGCTCTCAACATGTGCGTGCTGGCTTCCCTTCTCTCCCCCCCCCCCCAGACATAACTTCCGGTTTCGGAGGGAAGAGAAGAGAAGCATAAGCATAAGTTCGCTACGGGCTGAAATCTCCAAGACGGGTTTTTTTTGGGGTTTTTTAATGTTCAGCAGCGGCAGATGACAGCTGGGCGGACCGCCCAGCTAAAAGGCCCTAGGAAGAACACTGGAGAGGAAGGCTGATCGGCCCGTAGATCAGGACGGCAACACGAGTCTATCACGGAGTCCAGTATGGGCTCCGCGATCGACTCACATTGCCTTCCTGAGCTACTGGTCGATCACGATCGACTTATTGGGCACCCCTGATCTAATGGACTTGGTGCAATGGGAGGATTAGGTGACTTGCCCAGGGTCACATGGAGCATTCTTAGGGTGCTAAGGCTCTAGCTTTAACCACTGTGTCACCCCCCCACCCCCCATTTATAACCTTGTGGACCATGCATGTGACTTTAAATTGGATTCTGCTCTTAACTGGCAACCAGGGCAGCTCTGCCAGTAGCAAACTGGCCCTCTCAAACCTGACCTTGTGAAGGATCAATCTAGCTGCTGTGTTCTGGAGCAACAGTAATTTCTTAAGACCTTTTATTAGGATTTTACCATATAGAAAGTTGCACTAGTCCAGATATGGAAGTAGGATCGCCTGAGCTACTATTCTAAAGCTGGTTGGGTTCAGGGCTTATCTTATTATTCTCAGTTGCCTCAGTCTGAAAAAAAGTCCAGAGTCAAGGACAACACCTAGCTTCTTCATCGGTTACACCTGTTCTTCCTGCTTTAAACCTTTTTACCCACTCATAAACCTTTTGTTGATTCAAGGTGCTATGTCCGTACTGAGTCAATATCCGATGGTGAATTTTCACAGGTTTCACTCCCTTTGCCCAAAGAAAGCGCACTACTGCACGTTGTTCTTCGTTGGTGCAATCTTGCAATGGAGCATCCATGTTTCTGACCTCGTGGTTGCCACATGACTAAAGGCCAAGCACTGCGCTGCGCTTGGATGAACTATCCAACAGGCAATGCATGAGTACGTATGTTGCATTTCACTAGCTCTGTTCCAGTTATCGCGTAATTTAACAATTTCCTTTAAATTTTGATTCACCCTCGTATTATGGTAAACTGAAATTCTAAGTTTCCACTATTTTTAAATAGCAAGACACTACAATTTTTATGTCTTTGTACTGAGGAAACTTCTGAGTCCCTTCCTACTCTTAGCTTGGACCTGTGTTTAAAATGATAGAGGATGGATTAAGAGATCCATCATTATGAGTGGGTGTATCTATCCTATCAAAGGAACTGTAAAAAAACATATACAGTACAGTACTCTGGGTTTGATGGTGGTTGTTCATAAGAGTCCTTTGCCAATGCCCAGGGGCTTAGAGTTGATGGAGAAGCAGCCAAGGGAGCTACCTTTTTACATGGCTGACTAGGCCTTGGTCTGTAGGGAAAAAAAAGGGTTGGAGATAAGTACAAACCTAGAAAAGGTCTGGATTAGTGTATTAACTCTGAGTAGCCATTGCAGGGAGTAACATCCTGGGACATTCAGCTACTGTCGAGAGGGACAGAATCCTGATCCTAGCACCACAAAAGAGGATTTTGGAGTGAAGTGTTATATTTGGGGGGAATTAATGTGCTTTCCCTTGTTATGTACCTTCTCTAAATGTGCGCAATTTGAAAGTGGTTTGAACAATCGCACAATGTTCTTAGCAAAGGTAAAGTTACAGACATTTTAGGGACAATTGCATTTTCCTGACTGATATGTTTGTTTGGTTTTCAGAGTGGTTGTCATGCAGTGGCCCTGAGAAGACATGACGAGTGTGCCTCAGGGTGACACTAAAGATCTGAGGGAGGGCCAGACAATTCGCTGCGAGACCTGCCACCACCATTGAATTGGAAGTAGAACTGTTTTGGGTGTGATCATAGTTTAATAATTGCATACCTTGTTTTCTCTGTTCTTAGTTTTGTAAATGCCTTAATTATGGGCATATACCTAATAAAAGTTGCTTTTGTAGAACTATCCTTTTGATTGGACTAGAGTTCTTTTAAGTGTAGAACAGCGTGGAGTTTTTCCCAATGCCCTGGGGCATCTGCCTTTCCATCTCCACTAGAATCCTTGCATTTGAGCTATTATAAATTCTTTGTGTAATCTCTGAAGATGACAAGCCAATACACTAGACTGTAGAGAATCTGGATTATACATTATAACACTTCAAAAGCAGAGATTGGAATATTATGAGGTCAAAAAATAACTTTGTAAACAGGCAATCACTTATGTTATAAAATAGCCTACCAAGCTTAAGAATACAGAGGATTGGAAATATCTTTGACATGGGATTGGAGGTAATGTCCTGTTATGGATTAAGAACTGATTGAAAGACAGAAAACTATGAGTAGGGTTAAATGGTCAATATTCTCTGTGGAAAAGGGGTAAATAATGGGGTTCCTCAAGGGTCTTGTACTGGGACCACTGCTTTTTAACATATTTATCAATGATCTAGAGCTGGGAATAACTAGTGAGATATTTAAATTTGCTGATGGCACAAAGTTGTTTAAAGTTGTTAGATCGCAAGAGGATTGTGAAAAATTGCAAGAGGACCTTGGGAGACTGGGAGACTGGGCATCAAAATGGCAGATGACATTTAATGTGAGCAAGTGCAAAGTGATACATGTAGGAAGGAAGTACTCAAACTATAGCTATGTGATGTTGGGTTCTGTGTTAGAAGTCACTGCCTGGGAAAAAGATCAGGTGTCATAGTTGAGAATATGTTGAAACCCTCAGCTCAAAGTGTGGCGAAAGTGAATAGAATGTTAGGAATTATCATGAAAGGAATGGAAAACAAAGATGAAAATGCTATATAGAAACATAGAATATGACGGCAGAAAAGGTCCGACAGCCCAACAAGTCTGCCCACTCAAGAACCCTCCCTCCCAACTAGCCTGCCTACTCAAGAACCCTTCTTCCCTGGAGTATCTATCATTTGAGCATAACTCTGTAGTACCCCCCACCTGTTTGTCCCATCGACTTTTGAAGTCGAGCACGCTACTGGCCTCGACCACCTATAATGCCCTTGTATCGCTCTATGATATGGCTGCACCTTGAATACTGTGTGCCATATCTCAAGAAAGATATAGCAGAATTAGAAAAGGTACAGAGAAGGGTGACGAAAATGATAGAAGGGATGGGATGACTTCCCTATGAGGAAAGGCTAAAGTGACTAGGTCTCTTCAGCTTGGAGAAGAAACATCTCAGGGGTGATATAATAAAGGTCTATAAAATAATGAGTGGAGTGGAAAGTGTAGAAGTGAATCACTTGCTTATTGTTGTTAAGTGCCATCGACTTGTGGTCAAATCCTAGCGACTTGATGAATTACAGATGTAAAAAGAAATTGGTTTTGTGCTAGTCTGGAAAGGTCCTCCAGCATCATTCCCATGGTTGTTTTCAACGTGTCCAACCTACTGATTGCAGGTCGCCCTCATGTTTACTCTTTCCAAAAATACTAGGACTAGAGGGCATGCGATGAAGCTAATAAGATTTAAAACAAACTGGAGAAAATATTTCTTCACACAACGTATAATTAAACTCTGGAATCCGTTGCCAGAGAATGTGGTGAAAATGGTTAGTTTATCCAAGTTTCCAAGTTTATTTTATCTAAAATTTGTTATTCCACCTATTCAGACTTCTAGGCGGAGTACAATAAATAAAAAATGGGTACTACACAAAACACAATACAAATTCAAATTTAGTCAAACAGACATACTGGAACAAAAGGTATGGGGCAAGAACTACACTTGAAATAGGAGAGAAACAAATATGGAAAACACGAAAGGAAGGGAATCCGGATTAATAAAATGAGAAAAGTTAAATCTTATGGGGGTTTAAAAAAGTGTTTGGATAATTTCCTAAAAGAGAAATCCATAGGCCATTATTGAGAAGGCTTGATGAAATCCACTGCTTATTCCTAAGATAAGCAACATAAAATCTGTTTACTGCTTGGGATCTAGCTAGGTACTTGGGACTTGGGTTGCCACTGTTCGAAACAGGATATTGGGGCTGATGGACCTTCAGTCTGTCCCAGTATGGCAATTCTTACGTTCTTATGACAATGTGTGACAAGCAGAGTAATATTTGTAAACTGCAGAAGTAGACCATAAACATTTTAGCCCCTAAGGCCACCTAGGTTGAAAGTTCAAGCAGGCACCTATTATAATGATATTCTATAAAGACAATATAGGCAACTATGGTAGTTATTTTAGAAGCCAAAGGAGAGTCCAACTGGAAACAATCCCACGACAAACACAGCAGTCATACATAGTAAATAAAGGCAGATAAAGACCTGAATGGTCCATCCAGTATGCTCATAAGTTATACTCATTAACAAATACATGATTAGATTAACTTGTCTCTTTTTTGATATTACATTACATTAGAGATTTCTATTCCGCCATTACCTTGCGGTTCAAGGCGGATTACAAAAGAATTATAGATGGTGGGTTACAATGGAAGAATATTTGTCATTTCTAGAGGAGTCCGGTAGTTTTAGTGTGGCAGGAAGATGGAGGAAGGACGGTAAGTGTGATGTTAGGAGTGTTTCAGGAATTTCTTGAACTGTATAGTTTTTATTTCTTTTCTGAACATCTTGTAGTCTGGGATAGATATCAGTAGATTGGAGATCTTGTTATCTAGTTTTGCTGCTTGAGTGGCTAGGAGGCCATCGTATAGTTTTTTCCATTTTACTTCTTTGAATGGGGGGGGTGCTGAATGGTATGTGTGTTTTTCTATGTCTGATTGAGGTGGTTTGGATGAGGCAGTTGTTCAGGTAGGTTAGGCTGTCTCCATTTAGGGTTTTGAATAACATACAGTAGAATTTAAATAGTATTCTTTCTTGTATTGGTAGCCAGTGTGAGTTGATGTATGCTTCTGTAATATGGTCGTGTTTCCTCAATGAGTAGATGAGTCTCAGGGCTGTATTTTGGATTGTTTGTAGTTGTTTGGTCATAGTGGCCAGGCAGGTGAGGTAGAGGATGTTGCAGTAATCTAGTAGGCCTAGGATTAGGGATTATATTATTTCTGGGCCATAGACTGTAAAGTCTGGTATTGTCCTAGGTTCCAAATGCTGAAGTTGCTGTCCAAACTCATTACAGCCTATCCAACCATCCCTTTGTTTGCAGGACATCTACCATATAGTCTGGCCAGTAACATCCTCCTATTTCATATTAGTGGAGTTCACATTGATGCCCACACCAGCCCATCCTACACCGAATCACCATATTTGGAACACAGACCATGCAGGTCTTTCCAATACTGGCCTTAGTTCTTTAATTTACATCCTTCATTTTCAAATTAGATATCCTCTATTTTTATCCCACACTTTTTTGAATTTCATCACTGTTTTCCTCTCCACCACTTCCCTCGGGAGGGCATTCCAGGAATCTATCACCCTCTCTGTGAAGAAGAATTTCCTAACATTGCTCCTAAGTCTTCCTCCCTGTAACCTCAAATTTTGCCCTCTAGTTTACCATTATTTCTTCTCTGGAAAAGATTTGGTTCTATATTAATGCCTTTCAAGTATTTAAACATCTGTATCATAACTCCCTTGTCTCTCCTCTCCTCCAGAGTATACATATTTAGGTCTTACATTCTGTTCTCATACTTCTTTTGGTCAAAACTCTTACCATTTTCGTCGCCTTCCTCTGGACCACTTTAAGTCTTTTTCTATCCTTCTCCAGATACGGCCTTCAAAACTGAACCCAATACTCCAAGTGTGGCCTCATCAGTGACCTATATAGGGGCATTAACACCTCCCTTCTTCTGCTGGTTACTCCTCTTTCTATACAGCCTAGCATCCTGCTGGCTACAGCCACTGCCTTATCGTACTGTTTAGATGCCGTTAGATCCTCAGAAATAATCACCCCAAGGTCCCTCTCGCCATCTGTGCATATCAGTCTCACCTCCCAGCACATACAGTTCCCTCGGATTTCTACCCCCAAATGCATCACACTGCACTTCTTCACATTGAATTTTAGTTGCCAGATGCTAGACCATTCTTCTAACTTTTGCAGATCCTTTTTTCATGTTTTCCACTCCCACAGGGGTGTCCACTCTGTTACAAATCTTGGTATCATCCGCAAAAAGGTCAACCTTACCTTCTAACCCTTCAGCAATGTCACTCACAAACATATTGAACAGAATCAGTTCCAGCACTGAGCCTTGAGGCACTCCACTACTCACCTGACCCTCCTCTGAGTAAATTCTATTTACCACCACCCTCTGGCATCTGTCCATAAACCAGTTTCTAATCCAGTTCACCACTTTGGGCCCTAACTTCAGCCCACGAAGTTTGTTTAAGAGCCTCCTATGAGGAACCGTGTCAAAGGCTTTGCTGAAATCTAAGTAAATTACATCTAGCGCACGTCCTTGATCTAATTCTCTGGTCACCCAGTCAAAGAATTCAATCAGATTTGTTTGGCACGATTTACCTTTAATAAACCCATGTTGTCTCTGATCTTGTAATCCATTAGATTCTAAGAATTTCACTATCTTTTCCTTCAGCAACATTTCCATTATTTTTCCAATAACTGAAGTGAGACTTACTGGCCTGTAGCTTTCCGCTTCATCTCTACAACCACTTTTGTGAAGAGGGACCACATCTACTCTTCTCCAGTACTGCAGAACCTCTCCTGTCTCTAAAGATTTATTGAATAAATCTTTAAGAGGATCCGCCAGAACATCTCAGAGCTCTTTAATATCCTGGGATGGATCTCGTCTGGTCACATAGCTTTGTCCACCTTCAATTTTACAAGTTGTTCATAAACACTTTCTTCCGTGAACGGTGCAGTATCCATTCCATTCTCAGGTGGATTGACTAAATACATTTTCATTTTGCAAGATAACATTGATCTTTATCTTTGGGAAATCCATTGTCCCATCCCACACTTATTTTAGAAGCTCCATTCCTGTTGGAATGTCTGAAAAACGGCATTTAGATATCCATACTGTATGGATGTCCAAATCCCAATTTTATAAAGCCAAGATATTGACATCTGGAACTGCAGTATGTCCATATGGCAAGGGAAAATGGTCTATGCTTGTTTTGGGCAGGGCTAAGGAGGGGCAAAGAGATGATCATCCAACTCCAATTGCAGAAGAGGAAGGGCATCTATGTCCAAAAAGATGGACCTATATATTTAGACCTAGGCCTTGGCACATCTAAGTTTATATATAGGTGCTCCGATTGAACAGTTCTCTTTTGGAGAGAGTAAGGGAAGTCATACTAGGTATTTTTCTGTCCCTGGAGAGCTCACAATTTAAAAAAGAAAAGAAAATTATAAACAGCTGCAATGGGATTTGAAGCAGCAACGTCCGACTTACTCTTCTGGCTTTCATCTAGCTTTTCTAACTATTAGGCTACTTCTCCACAAGAGTGTCCATGTGATCATTTTATATTATAATATAGATTCTCCTCTGCTGCCACACAGTAATCTATGCCCTTTGTTTTGCAAAGTTCGTAGTTTGGACGTTTCAGTTTATAAAATGGAAGTTCTTACTGGATATAGCCAGCATTTGGTCGTCCATTTCTCATATGTTTTAGAACAGGCTGTATGCCAGCAGCTCCTTTTCTAAAATACGTACATAGAAAAATAAAAACAGAGAAAAATGAAGGCAGATAAAGACCATAACGCCTGTCTAGTCTGCCTACCCCTTACAGATCCAATGTACTTATTCCAAGCTTTCTTGAATTCAGATACGATCTTCGTCTCTACACCTCCATCAGGAGGCTATTCCATGCATTCACTACCCTTTGCATGGAAAAGTATTTTTTTAGGTTACTTCTTAGTTTATCCCCTGTCACCTTCATCCTATGCCCCCTCATTCCAGAGCTTCCATTCAATTGAAGAGACTAGTCTAATGCACATTTATGCCATGTAAGTTTATAAATGTCTTTCAAGAGAAAGAGGGAAGCCCTCCTGCCTTTAGGGCCATGTGCTGTGAATGATGGACCTTCCCCCTCCTATTGCATCTTGGGATGCAATGGAAGAGGCCTAAGGCTCTGATTGGCTCAAAATGGCAATTTGAGCCAATCAGAACCTTAGGTCCCTCCCACTGCATTCCAAGATACATTGGGAGGGGGAAGGCTCATCATTTGCTGTCTAATCTTCAAAGTACTCAACGGTACAGCACCTGCTTATCTAATCGATCGCCTACACCGCAACCTTCCACCCAGAATAAGAAGAACACTGACACCATTCTCATACCCACCACTCAACGGCACTCATCGTAAAAAGCTTTACGATAACCTCATAGCAACGCATGCAGCAAAACTCGAACCCTCCATAACCAGATTGTTAACCTCAACATCTGACTTCAAAGCATTCCGCAAAGAACTCAAAACGCTACTTTTCAAAAAGCATATTCAAAACACCTAATCTCCTCTTCCACATACACCGACCAGGTTACCCACTCCCTGACACCATATCCTCAACTGACCAAAAAAAAAAAAAAAAAAACCTAATTCATCCTACCGATTCATATTACCTACCAACGCCTGGAAAAAGATTTGATATGTAATGTAATATAACTGCTTTCATCCAATGTTACCATTGTTACCAATCTATACTCATTCTGTAACTATGTCTTACCCTAAATGTCACGTACCCTCCTGGAAATGTCCAGCTTCTTCTTATGTAATCCGCTTTGAACCGCAAGGTACAAGCGGAATAGAAATCACAAATGTAATGTAATGTAATGTAATGATATGTGCTCTGAAAACTAACAGAGTGCTCAATAATGTACAAACAGATGAGCCTCTACTTTTTCTATCATCACACAAAGTCTTGTAATGAATAACACATATCTTAAATATGCAATAGGTTATATGCTGTGTCAAAATGTAATTCTTCAAATCAGAAATTTTCTGGTGGATGGCCCATCCTTAATAAATGCCAGCAACGTTAAAAAAAATATCCACAACATGAATAATTCCCCAACATGAATCCATGTTTAGTTTAAACAAGCTTCTTCAGGGGGATTTCTCAAAAATCTATTCATGGTGAAAGCCAAATTTGGTCCTCTTCAACCGACACTGGATAGATTTGCCAAGGAAGGGGAAAGGCTCATGGCTTTACTGCAGGAGACTCATTGAAAAGATGCAGGTCGAAATTCTTCCAAAAGTAGAGGAGTGTCCATATTTCTGTATAAGTCCCTGCCTCTGGTGGTTAATAAAAAGTTTTGTGACTCAGAGGGTCTCTGGGTCTTCCTTTTCTATCATCTTTTTTCTATCCATTCACATTGAGCAATTCTTACTGGCCAAACTCAAATCAGAGCCCATTGAAAATATTCCAGACTGGTTCTGGTTAGAAGGGCGACTCATTTTTCCTCTGAGATTAAATCATGTTCTTAGTATCAAGATGCCTAGGTTATATAAAGAAAACAGAATATTAGTTGATACATGGAAAACCTTAAGAGTGGTGAACAATTTAACATCTAATCCAATACATAAATCAACAAATCAAACTATATGGCTCAACTCCAAGATTCAAATTGGCAGAGTTAAAGTCATCTGGAAGCATTGGATGATGGCCGGTATACGGATTCTAGGGTTATATCTAATGGTAAACTGCTTGATTTTCCACAGTTGCAACATAAATTCGGTCTTGATAAATCACAAAGTTATAGATGGTTGCAACCAGTGTTCCCTCTAAGCGGGCGGGTGTTGTGAGCAAACTTTTTTCACTGTGAGCTAAAAATATCGGGCGCCAGCAAGTTATGAGCCAAATAAATATGTTGCTTTCTACCACAGAACTTCCTTACGTTTGTATGGAATCTATCCCCTTTCAACTTTAGAGAGTGCCCTCTCGTTCTCCCTGCCTTAGCTACTAAGTCTATTCCCTTCAGTACCTTGAATGTTTCTATCATGTCCCCTCTCAATCTCCTCTGCTCAAGGGAGAAGAGGCCCAGTTTCTCTAATCTTTCGCTGTACGGCAACTCCTCCAGCCCCTTAACCATTTTAGTTGCTCTTCTCTGGATCCTTTCGAGTAGTACCGTGTCCTTCTTAAAGTACCAGTGCTGGACGCAGTACTCCAGGTGAGGGCGTACCATGGCCCGGTACAGCAGCATGATAACCTTCTCTGTCTCTTCAGTCCAGCATCTGCCCCTTCCATTCACTGTCTGTCTTTCCCTGCCATCTCTCCTCCTGCCCCCCCCCCCCACCCCCCAATTTGGTCTAGCATCCATCATCTTCCTTCTGTTCCCCTCATGGTCTGGCATCTCTATCCTTCCCTCCCCCCTGTGGTTTTTAGCATATCTCTCTTCTCATTTCCTCCACTCAGATCTGATCATTCTCTGCTCTCTCTTCCCTTTTCTTCTCTGGTCTTCCTTCTCTATTTTCTGCCTCCATCTAAATTAAATTCTTTCTTACTATTTAGTCCCGTTTCCCTCTTTTCACTGTGTCTACACACAGCTTGTCACCCCTTTCCCTCACCCCTCCATTATCTTACTATTTTCTTCCCCCTTTATTTATCTCCTCCTTCCATCCAGTATGTGTTCTTTCCCCACTTCCATTCAGCATCTGCTCTCCCTTCTCAACTGACATCCATCTGCCTTCTGCTCTCTCTCCCTTCTTCTCACTTCCATCATCTGTCCCCTTCTCTCTCTCTCTCATCTCCTCCATTCCATCATCTGCCCCTTCTCTCTCTCTCTCCCCCCCCCCAACTTCCATCATCTGCCCCCCTTCCCCTCACCTTTGTGGGTCACTTTCTTTCCCCTGAGGGTGGCTCATGTCACAGGGGAAGCTTTGGCCGAGCAGAACCGCTTGATTGACAGTGGAACTTACTTGATTGATGTCGATGCTGGGGCCCGTTGCCGTTTGAAGGAAAAAAAAAAGGTGGAAAAAAGGAACCTGTAAAGGCGAGAGGAAGGGAAACCTCCAGGACAGCTGCTTTTTGCCCTCCTTCAGCGGCCCAAGAGTTCAGACCAGCAGCGGCAGCTCTGTATGCTTTTAACTTCGGCACAGAGCTGCCCCTAATCAATAGTTTAGCGCGGTTTCATGAGGCAGCCTCGGGGCCTTTGATAGCCGGCCCGCTTCGATGATGCGATGTGGGCCGGCCTAGCAAAGGCCCCGAGGCTGCCTTATGAAACCGCGCTAAACTATTGATTAGGGGCAGCTCTGTGCCGAAGTTAAAAGCATACACAGCTGCCGCTGCTGGTCTGGAGGTGTGGAGACAAGGCAGGAGGCAAACGCGGTGGAAGGCAGGAGTCCCGGCGAAGGCAGGAGTCCCGGCACAGCGACTGCAACAGGAAGTTGCAAGTCAGCTGACGCCGGCCTTTCGTTGCGGCGGGGACCGAATCCTTCGTGGACCGGCAAGATTTTGTTTGCGGACCGGCGGTTGAAGAACTGTGCTCTACACTGTGTGCGCTGCGACGAGAAACTTGTGCGCTGCGAGGTAATATTTTGTGCGCGTGCGCACGTCAACGCAGCTTAGCGGGAACACTGGTTGCAACTGAAGCAGGCTTTTCAGGCTGGGTTCCCTGAATGGAAAAATCTTAATAATCAATATAGTTTGGAATTCTTATGCATTCAGGTAGACTTCCTGGGACGCCAGGCCGCACAATGGTATAAATTGATATCTGGATTTATGAATAAAAAACCTAAAACTGGTCTGAGAGACATTTGGAGCATTGAGATAAAGCATCAAATTACTGAATCTCAATGGCCACAAATTTGGTCTTGGAGGATGAGATGTACAATGTCAGCATCTATGAGACAAACTTGTTTTTTCTGGACCCCTGTTCATTTACAAAAATTAGATAGCTCTAAGTCTAATAGATGTTGGCATTGTCATCTCGAAGCGGGGGACTCTAGTTCATTTATTATTCTATTGTCCATTCATTTTGGCTTTTTGGAAATCGATATGGGGCCAAATAAACTGTTTACTAGAAAATCCTGTGGCCTTATCATATGATACTATATTATTTGGAATGTTAATGAGGAAAAAAGGTCAAATTTCTTCAAATAATAATAAGTTATTACTTATTATGACAGGAGTAGCCATTCATCAAATTATATTTAATTGCAAAAATTGGAGCAGACTTAATTATAGTTTCTGGTGGAACTCTCTGTGTCATATATTTAAAATGGAAAGAACTTTAGCGACACAAAAAGGAAATTTTAATATATTTCAGGAGGTTTAGGGTCCATTAATGGAATTTTGTGATGAGTAGATATCATTTTTCCCATATTGGTACAATTGTAAAGTGAGGGGGGGAGGGATTTCGGATCTGTTATTAAATGTTTAGGCAAACAGAAAAGATTATATAATATGTTATACAGTCAAACCTCGGTTTGCGAGTAACCCGGTTTGCGAGTGTTTTGCAAGACGAGCAAAACACTCAGCAAACTTTTGACTCACAAACTGAGTGTTGACTCGATTTGCGAGCACCCCCCCCCCCCCGATAACTGGCATCGCTCCCTCCCGCTCGCAAAGGCCCCCTCGCTCCAACCGGCCCACCCCCCCTGCGTGAACCGGCCCCTCCCCCGCCTGAACAACTTAAACTTATCCCCCCCCCCATCTAGCGCCGGCACAGATCGTGTACCTAGAAGATCTTCCAGCTTCTGTCTGCCTGCCTTGAGCATGCGCAGATGCATGTTCAAGGCAGGCAGGCAGAAGCCAGAAGCCGGAAGATCTTCTAGGCACACGATCTGTGCCTGCGCTAGACGGGGAGTGTAAGTTTAAGTTGTTTGGGCAGGGGGGGCGGTTCATGCGGGGGGGTTGCCGGTTGGAGCGAGGGGGCCTTTGCGAGCGGGGGGGAGCGATGCCAGTTATCGGAGGGGAGGAATGTATCAAAGCGAGTTTCCATTATTTTCTATGGGGAAACTCGCTTTGATAAACGAGCATTTTGGATTACGAGCATGCTCCTGGAACGGATTATGCTCGTATTACAAGGTACCACTGTATATGTAATCACATCTGAAATAGTGGGGATGGGGGGGTTAAATATAACTTAAGTTGTATATGAAAGTTAATCAAGTGATATTTTATCTTTGGGATCTTTGGGCCAGTGCTGTGAACAAGTCTGCCCTATGAATTTCTAAAAGCTAAGTTACTCAACATTTCATATTCTGCTCTTTTCACTGTTTTTCAGCATTATATCTGCTTAATTTCTCTTCTCCTCCTCCCTGTTTCTTACTAAAAAAAATAAAAATAAAATAAACCCTTCTCTTTCTTTTGTTAAATCTTATTTCTTCTTTCCCTTCATAGGAATAAGGGTAAGACTTATAGTCCCAACCATCCCAGGGACCACATTTCATATATAGAGACCCAAATTATCAGGACTACTAAAATCAAGTCACTTCACAACCAATCAAGATGACCTTTATTCTATGCAATCACTGTGGTGCTTTAATTCCAAGACACACTATTTGGAGGCTTAAGGCTTGCCCCATCTGTCTTCAACTTGCTAGTATTAAGGAGGAGCTCTGCAAACTTAAACAGGAATTGAATACAATTAAAGCAGCTTCCATCACTCCACAAAATCATACCAACTTACCACCTCTACCTCAAATAATAAAACAGCCCAGGAATAAATGGGTCACAGTAGGCTCAGGAAGACTGCGACATATAACACAGAACTATCCACCTTCACTAATATTACCTCTACAGCTTTCCTTCGCTCCACTAGTGCACTGCGATACTCAAGAAAACAGAAGGGAGGTGAGACTGAAACCAATGAAGGTAACTCAAGAGAACAAGCACACCCTAAGCACAAATAAAAAAGCCAAAAACAGAAAACTATTACTGTTGGGGGATTCCATCATCAGAGGCATTAACCTTGGAACACAAGGTGAGGAGACCAAAATAGTGAAATGTCTTCCAGGATCCTCAGCTACCAGGAGTTCCAGGCAAATACAGACTATAATTAAGGAAGAAACTAAGGATTTTAACACTGATGTGGTTATCCATCTGGGAACAATGTCCTGGCCAACAGCTCCACACTTGCAGCACAGAAAGCTTTTCGAGAGCTTGGTGAGGGCTTGAAACCTTTTGTAAAGACTTTAGCTTTTTCTGAAATACTGCCTGCATATGGAAAGGGAGAGCAAAGAGAAAAAAACACAAAGGACTTTAATAGATGGCTCAAAGCCTGGTGTCATCAAGAAGGCTTCAGGTACATAGGAGGATGGGGAAATACATGGAAGGACAAGAAGCTATATTGCATTGATGGGCTACATATTACTACAGCAGGAAAAAGAAACCTTGCAGAGAAATTTAGACAATATGTTTCAAGGCATTTAAACTAGAAGGTGGGGGTGGTGTATGTATGTAGAACAATTATAGAGACCACCCCCGGCAAAAGAAAAGATGTGATAGTAGTAAAGATTGCAACATAAACAATATCAGCAACTCATTTCTTAGTATTGCAACGGAAAGTGAAACGAAACAAAAATCTATAAGAAAAAGGAGATTACCGCTGAAAAATAGCTGGAAAGCGATGACCACAAATGCTCGCAGTCTAAGCAACAAAGTTCATGATCTGCAAGCCCTGATGTTAGAGGCAGATCTAGATATTGTCGCTATCACAGAGACATGGTTCAGTGAATCCCATGGATGGGATGCAAACATACCGGGATATAATATTTTTAGGAGGACAGAGATGATCAAAAAGGTGGAGGAGTAGCTCTCTATGTAAAGATCAATATCCAAGCGACCGAAATGCAAGGGACCTGGGGAGAGGAAGAAGCGATATGGATCGCTCTGAAAAGAGAAGATGGAACTTCTATCTATGTGGGTGTAGTCTACAGACCTCTGACTCAATCGCAGCAAATTGATAAGGATCTGATTGTGGAAATCCAAAAGTTTGGAAGGAAAGAGGAGGTTCTGCTGTTGGAAGATTTCACCCTGCCGGATGCGGACTGGAATGTTCCGTCTGCAGACTCGGAAAGAAGTAGGGAGATTGTGGATGCCTTTCAAGAGGCTCTGCTCAGACAAATGGTGACGGAACCCACAAGGGAAAAGCGATATTGGATCTGGTCCTCACAAATGGAGAGAGTATCTCTAATGTTTGAGTGGGTGCTCACCTGGGAAGTAGCGATCATCAAACAGTTTGGTTTGATATAACGGCTAAAGTGGAGGGCGGCCGCACGATACTTAAAGTCCTAGATTTCAAACATACAGACTTTAATGCAATGGGAGAGTACCTGAAGAAAGAGCTGTTAGGATGGGAGGATATAAGAGAAGTGGAAAGACAGTGGTCTAAGCTGAAAGGAGCGATAAAAATGGCTACGGACCTTTATGTGAAGAAAATCAATAAAAATAAGAGAAAAAGGAAGCCGATATGGTGGCAGAGAAAATAAAGGCGAAAGAGTTGGCGTTCGTGAAATATAAAAAACCCAAGAAGAGGAGTGCAGAAAGGACTACAGGGTAAAACTGAAAGAAGCCAAGAGAGACATAAGTCTGGCGAAAGCACAGGTGGAAGAACAAATGGCTAAAAATGTAAAAAAGGGAGACAGAAATTTTTTTCAGATATATTAGTGAAAGGAGGAAGATGAAAAATGAAATTGCTAAACTAAAAGATGCTGGGAACCTATATGTGGAGAGTGATGAGGAAAAAGCAAATGTGCTAAACAAATACTTCTGTTCTGTGTTCACAGAAGAAAATCCTGGAGAAGGACCGAGATTGTCTGGCAAAGTTACACGAGAAAATGGAGTGGATTCTGCGTAGAGAGTTGCGCGGGGACAGAAATCCCACCCGTCCCCACCCATCCCCGCCAAAGTCCCACCCATCCCCACCCGTCCCCATGAGGAATCCCACCCGTCCCCACCCGTCTCCGCGAGGAATCCCCTCTGTCCTCACCCGTCCCCGCGAGGAATCCCCTCCGTCCCCACCCATCCCTATAAACTACAGAAATAGTTATTTCATTTAATTATGCTACTGAATTAAAGGCTCTGGTAGAAACCCATTTACAAATAAGCAAAAAGACTTTATTAATTTGGAAATATTAATTGGGAAGAATACATACTTTATAAACGGGTTTCTACCAGAGCCTCTAATGTTTATAAATTTTTATCAACACAACTAATATACTACTTTATCCTAAAGCAAAAAAAAAAAAAAGAAATAGAATTTTTTTTCCTACCTTTATTGCCTGGTTTCTGCTTTCCTCATGTTCTCATTCAATTCCTTCCATCCACTATCTCTCTTCTCTCTGTGTTTTCCATTTGCTCTGTTATTGTGCCTCTCCCTTTCTACCCCCCTTCCAAATTGGTCTTGCACCCATCTTCTTTCCTCCGCTCCCCCCATAGTCTGGCATCTCTGTCTTCTTCCCTGCCAGCGTCTTCTCCCCACTCTCTCTTCCCCATTTCCTTTCAGCGTCCTTCTCCCCCCTCTGTCTTCCCCATGTCCTTTCAGCATCCTTCTCCCCCCCCCGTCTTCCCCATGTCCTTTAAGCATCCTTCTCCCCCTCCGTCTTCCCCATGTCCTTTCAGCGTCCTTCCCCCCCCCGTCTTCCCCATGTCCTTTCAGCATCCTTCTCCACCCCTTTGTCTTCCCCATGTGCTTTCAGCGTCTTCTCCCCCCTCTGTCTTCCCAATGTCCTTTCAGCGTCCTTCTCCCCCATCTTCCCCATGTCCTTTCAGCGTCCTTCTCCACCCCTTTGTCTTCACCAGTGCTTTCAGCGTCCTTCTCCCCCCTCAGTTTTACCTTAAGTGTCTTTTCCTCTCCTCTCCACTCCACCTTTCATCCCTTTCTCCCTCCCTGCCCCTTACCTTTGTGGTGCTTCCCCGCCTGACTGACAACAGAACAGGCCCGAGGCGACAAACCTTCCTGCCCTGTAGCCGTGAATCTAAATTACCTTCTTACAGCGGCTGGAGTATTGAAGCTGCTGTAAGAAAGTAATTTAAATTCGCAGCTACAGGGCAGGGAGATTTGTCGGATCGGGCCTGTTGTTGGTCGGTCGGAGGAAACACCACAAAGGTAAAGGGACCTGGCCGGCTGTGCACCCCCCCTCCTATGGCTGCACCCGGGGTGGACCTCCCTCCCCACCCCCCCTTGGTACATCACTGCCAATTGCAGCACACAGCTGAACGGAACGGAAGTCTTCCCGATGTCAGCGTTGACGGAAGGAGGGAGGGCTTTGCTTAAGGGCAGGTAGGGAGAAGACGAGCCTCGAATCCAACCCCGCAGAAACCCCGCAACCCTAGGGGGCGTCCACACGGGTTCCCCGCGACACAAGGGGGCATCCCCACGGGATCCCCGTGACCCGAAGGGGGAACCCCGTCATCCCTGTTTCCGTGCAGCTCTCTAATTCTGCGCCATTCACGGAGGAGAGTGTTTATGAGCAACTTGAAGGTGGACAAAGCAATGGGAGCTCAGAGAGGTTCTGGCGAGTCCTATTAAAGACTTGTTCAACAAATCTCTGGAGACGGGAGTGGTTCCTGGGGATTGGAGGAGAGCGGATGTGGTCCCTATTCACAAAAGTGGTCACAGGGATGAAGCAGGAAACTACAGGCCGGTGAGCTTCACTTCAGTTGTTGGAAAAATAATGGAAGTGTTGCTGAAAGAAAGGATAGTGTACTTCCTTGAATCTAATGGGTTACAGGATCCGAGGCAACATGGCTTTACAAAAGGTAAATCGTGCCAAACGAACCTGATTGAATTTTTTGATTGTGTGACCAGAGAGCTGGATCAAGGACATATGCTAGATGTAATTTACTTAGATTTCAGCAAAGCCTTTGATACAGTTCCTCATAGGAGACTGTTGAACAAACTTGAAGGGCTGAAGTTAGGACCCAAAGTGGTGAACTGGGTTAGAAACTGGCTGTCGGACAGATGCCAGAGGGTGGTGGTTAATGGAAGTCGCTCGGAGGAAGGAAAGGTGAGTAGTGTAGTCCCTCAGGGTTCGGTGCTGGGGCCAATCCTGTTCAATATGTTTGTGAGTGACATTGCTGAAGGATTAGAAGGAAAAGTGTGCCTTTTTGCAGATGATACCAAGATTTGTAACAGAGTAGACACCGAAGAGGGAGTGGAAAATATGAAAAAGGATCTGCAAAAGTTAGAGGAATGGTCTAATGCCTGGCAACTAAAATTTAGTGCAAAGAAATGCAGAGTAATGCATTTGGGGATTAATAATCGGAAGGAACCGTATATGCTGGGAGGAGAGAAGCTGATATGCACGGACGGGGAGAGGGACCTTGGAGTGATAGTGTCCGAAGATCTAAAGGTGAAAAAACAGTGTGACAAGGCAGTGGCTGCTCCCAGAAGGATGCTGGGCTGTATAAAGAGAGGTGTAGTCAGTAGAAGGAAGAAGGTGTTGATGCCCCTGTACAGGTCATTGGTAAGGCCCCACTTGGAGTATTGTGTTCAGTTTTGGAGACCGTATCTGGCGAAGGACGTAAGAAGACTTGAAGCGGTCCAGAGGAGGGCAACGAAAATGATAGGAGGCTTGCGCCAGAAGACGTATGAGGAGAGACTGGAAGCCCTGGATATGTATACCCTAGAGGAAAGGAGGGACAGGGGAGATATGATTCAGACATTCAAATACTTGAAGGGTATTAACGTAGAACAAAATCTTTTCCAGAGAAAGGAAAATGGTAAAACCAGAGGACATAATTTGAGGCTGAGGGGTGGTAGATTCAAAGGCAATGTTAGGAAATTCTACTTTACGGAGAAGGTGGTGGATGCCTGGAATGCGCTCCCGAGAGAGGTGGTGGAGAGTAAAACTGTGACTGAGTTCAAAGAAGCGTGGGATGAACACAGAGGATCTAAAATCAGAAAATAATATTAAATATTGAACTAAGGCCAGTACTGGGCAGACTTGCACGGTCTGTGTCTGTGTATGGCCGTTTGGTGGGGGATGGGCTGGGGAGGGCTTCAGTGGCTGGGAGGGTGTAGATGGGCTGGAGTAGGTTTTAATGGAGATTTTGGCAGTTGGAACCCAAGCACAGTACAGGGTGGAGCTAAGAAATAGCTAAGAAAAAAAAATTTTTAATTTAAATTGAATCAGGTTGGGCAGACTGGATGGACCATTCAGGTCTTTATCTGCTGCCATCTACTATGTATAAGTTTAAATGATATTGTCTGATACACTTGTTGTAAGATGTAAAATGAATAAAGAATTTATTAAAAAAATAAAAATAAAAAAAGACTCCATTTTCAGCAATAATCTCACTGAGTTGCTCACTATTCCCTATATTGTGGGTACGAGGGGATTGGAAATCGTGCTTTGCTCCAGGCAAAGACTGAATTGCCTCTGCCTCTGGCTGATTTTATAACAACTTGTGATCTGTGTAATATCTGTTGTCACCACAACTCATCTGGCAAGAATTGCACTTGCTATTCACTTAGATTCAACACAACCTGTAGAATAAATTCTTTTCCTTGCTTCCGTTCTACGTAATTTTGAAGCTCCCAGTCAGCAATATACTGTACCTCCAACCAGCTCTGACAATCACTCACAACTGCTCCTCTCTTTTTCTAATCACCTGTCTGACAGTGCTCATGGAAACGGCACCTGTCAGTTCTTGGCAGAACTATGAACTGTGATCACAAAACCATAAAGGATTTTTTTGGGCTCATCACTCTTAGCAAGATTACTTTCCTACACAAATTTGTCAACCCTTCTACATTGATATACAATAGAAAAATTTATGGCTTAGGATAAGAACTTAATTCAATTTTTGATGTTCTTCTTTTCACATCCTATAATCAGACAAATCTCTAGGCATTGTTTAATATTAGCCCACATCCTTGCACTGTGAAATGGTATTGAGCCCACAGCAGCTCACTTACCCACGTTTTACCAAGCCACAGTATAGAGGTTTCTACCATGGTCCGAGCACTAAATGCTCTGACACTGCTCAAATGCTCATAGAATTCCGGAGTCTTAGGCCTCCTTCCCAGTGCATTCTGGGAGTGGCCTAAAACTCCAATTGGCCAGATACCTAAGGCTACTCCCATGGGTGTGGCCTTAGGTATCTGGCCAATCAGAATCTTAGGCCACTCCCACTGGGAAAGAGGTCTAAGAGTCCAGTTGACCCAGGTGCCTAAGGCCCTTCCTATGAGAGGGACCTTAGGTGCCTGAGCCAATCAGGACCTTAGGACCCTCTCTGGTGCATCCCATAGGTTAGGGCAGGTCATGGGTTCAGGGGGCCTGCAGGCAGGAGGGAGTGGGCATCCCTCCTGCCTATTGTGGTTGGGGAGTAGCTTCAGGGGTTCCAGCAGGAGGGAGTGGGCATCCTTCCTGACGATGTCAGAGGGTCTGCTGTCAGAGCCGCATATCTGATCACAGCATGGGTATTTCCCCAACGATCAGCTGAGCTAATAGGATACCCTGCTGCTTCAGGGGAGCACTGTCAGCTCAGCTGATCAAGGATAACTTCTGCCGCGATCAGCTTATGGCTGCTGCGGCCTGACTTTAGGATCCCGCAGCAGCATTGATAGGTGGCTGAAATGTAGGCCCAGGAAGTTCTCGGACTGGGAAAATGTGACTAGCAGTGTGCCCCAGGGCTCGGTACTTGGGCCCATCTTATTTAATATCTTCATCAATGACCTAGAGGATGGAACATCCAGTGAGATCATCAAGTTTGCAGATGACACAAAGCTATGCCGGGCCATCAAATCGCAGAAGGACAGTGAAGAACTCCAGAGTGACTTGAGCCGATTGGAGAATTGGGCAGATAAATGGCAGATGAAGTTTAATGTAGAAAAATGCAAAGTGATGCACTTCGGCAGAAAAAATAAGGAACACAAGTATAGTATGTCAGGTGCAACTCTGGGAAAATCTGAACAGGAAAAGGACCTGGGAGTATTAATCAATAGGACACTGAAGCCGTCAGTGCAATGTGCAGCGGCAGCGAAGAACGCGAATAGAATGCTAGGCATGATAAAGAAGGGAATCACGAGTAGATCGGAGAAAGTCATAATGCCGCTTTATAGAGCGATGGTCAGACCACACTTGGAATACTGCGTCCAGCATTGGTCTCCATACCTAAAGAAGGATATCATACTGCTAGAGAGGGTGCAGAGACGAGCAACAAAGCTGGTGAAAGTATGGAGAACCTGGATTACGAGGAAAGACTTAAGAGACTGGGGCTGTTCTCCCTTGAGAAAAGGAGACTACGAGGGGATATGATCGAGACATTCAAAATACTGAAAGGAATCGACAAAATAGAGCAGGAAAAAACGTTATTTACAATGTCCAATGTGGCACGGACAAGAGGACATGGGCTGAAGCTAAGGGGGGACAAGTTCAAGACAAATATCAGGAAGTTTTGCTTCACACAACGAGTGGTGGACACCTGGAATGCTCTCCCAGAAGAGGTAATTGCGGAATCCACCATTCTAGGATTTAAGGGTAAGTTAGATGTACATCTCCTTATGAGTGGCATGAAGTGACATGGGTAGGGGTAGGCTAGATGCACTTCTCTTTACGAGAAGCTTGGAGTGATATGGGGACCAAAACTATGCCAGGGTACACCTGGCGGGGCCTCCGCGTGTGCGGATCGCTGGACTTGATGGACCTAGGGTCTGTTCCGGAGATGGCGCTTCTTATGTTCTTATGTTCTTATCTTGGCTGAATTTAGGTGTGATTCTGTAACCAGTGCTATCATGTGATTGTCACACAATCTGCAGCTGATTTTTAGGCAGCTACCAATATAGGTGCCGGTTACAGAATCCGGCCCTATGTGCTATTTTATAAAGAATGCTTATCTTGAGCATTTTTTATAAAATATTAATTAGCACCATTTTTTTCCAGTGCCAATTTTTGAACATCATTCTCCACATTATGATTTTTTGGAGGACATCTTGATTTCTGTTTTCTTCTTAAAACCTGACAACATAAAAATATCATATAGATTTTGTGTGCCTGAATATACTGATACAAAGTTTAAATCCTAGTAGACAAAGTTTTGCTATCAATATGCCCTGTTCTCTGAATAAGCTGATGCTGTATCCTAGATATGCTGTTTCTATGTTGCCAACTGCTGAGATGTTATATGCCTGAGCTATAAATAAAGAACCAAACCAATTTAAAAATAATATATTCCTTGGCTTCACCTTGTGTATCACCTAATATTTCTAAATATTTTCTACCCCTGCAAGCAACTTTCCCATACAGGAATGAATTCTGAGCTCTTTGCAGGATGAAACAAAATCTCAGTATGAACCTTCTACCTCCAGTTCTATAAAAATATGCTGCAATCACAGAAATTTCCCCTCAATAACAGATATCAAGTAGAACTAAGTCATTTCCCTTCACAGCTCACTGTACATTAATGTATTCAAATGTCAGTATTGTCTCAGTAACAGCAACACAAGCTAGGTCCAGGCATGATGTGAAGTAACACAACACCTTGCAAAAATGACACTCAAGAACATTTGTAGCAAACTTGTTATACCATAATAATACTAACTCCCAGGACTCAAACAGCATCTCTAATTTAAAAAAAAAAAAAAAAAAAAATAGGGCTGCAATTTAACCACAGTTAACTCTACAATTAACACATTAATTGTAAGTTATGAATAAAAAAAAGTCAGTCACATTGCAGCATCTCTTATCGCCCCCAAACATCTCCTCTGCTCGCTTCCAATCCCTATTTTTGGAGTGATTTGGAATCCCCCTCCCCCAGCTCTGATTCAACATCACCTTCCTCCCATGCCAAGGTGATCTTCTTTTGCTTTCCAGTAGCAGCAGTATTGTATATATGCTGCCAGTGGCCTGGCCAACACTTTCCCTCTGATTCATCCCACCCATGCAGAAGCATGGGTGGGAGCAATCTGCAGACCCATAAGCAGAACTAGAGAGGCCACTAGTGGAAGCTATGGCCAAGACAGTGAGCTCCAGGAGCCATGAGAAGAGGGAGGAAGGGGGAGAGAGTGATAATGGACCTGGAGGAAGAAGAAAGAAAGGGGAGGCAGAGGAAGGGAGAGATGTTAGCTCTAGGAATGGGAGTGAGGGAGGGAGATTATCAGTCCTTTAGGAATAGGAAAGGGGATGGGATTTGATAAACTGTTAATTACCAATTGGTACTCAGCATCACTGACCAAAAACATAGGCTTAGGATAAATTACAAACATATAAGTTAAATCAATAAAATAAACAGGTACGTTAATCTATTGCCAAAAAAGGGGGTGGGAGTAGGGGTGGGGTGGGGAGAGAGTTAGGTCAAGGGAGAGGAAGAGTATGTGCAGGAATTTCATTCTAAAAGCCAGGCACATACTTTCCAAGGGTTCATTGTGTACCCAATTTTTGGCCCAAGGGATTTTCTAAAACTTATTTTGTATGTATAGGATTATCAAATACATTACAAGTATACTTTCTTAACTTAAAATAGTGACCTCAAACAGGAAAATAATTCTAGAATATTACCACAATTCTACAATGAAAACTATCCAGTCCACCAAATGAGAAAAGAATGCATACCTATTTTCTTTTTCTCCCTTTCTCTTTCTTTGGCCTCTGAGGGATTTTCTCTTCTTTCTCTCCCTTCCCCTCTATTCATATACTTATCTTTTACTTTTCTTTCAGTCCTTCTTTTCTTTATCCCCCCTTTTTATTTCTTTCCTTATAGTTTACATTGGATATTTACATTATTCGGATTATTTCCTGTACAATTGATATTGTTCATTTGACTTGTTCCATCTGAATTGTTACATATTTGTTCATTTGGATTTCTATTTTTTCTTTTGTATTTGAACAAAAATGTCAAAAAAAATTTCATGTAAAAAAAAAAAAAAAAAAAAAAGAAAAGAATCCTGACTCCCTTCAAAGACATGGAAGGGCATTTTCAATGTGATGTGTGAGTCCAAGTTTAGACTTTTGGGAAATGCGTCCAAATATCAGGTAGAGAAAATGGCCATTTTTGAAGCTGCAAAAGGTCTACCTTTTTTTATTGTTGTTGAAAATGACCTTTCTAGATGTGTTTGCCTTTAGTGCATCTATCTTTTTTGACCATTTTCAAAAAACAAAACCGTCAAATGAAAAATGCACAAAACAAGCTATTGGGATATAGGAGAAGCCAGCATTTTTAGTAGACTGGCCACACAGACATCCCAGCACAGCAGTGGGGCGCTGCAGTGAACTTCTATAAAGGGCATTATGGGATGGGTGCCCTCTATAGAATATCATGTAATGCCGGGATCTGCACTCAACTTTGGGCACAAGGATTTACACCAGCTGAAACCAGGTGTAAATCTTGGTGCATAAATTAGGCACGGATCCACTCAATTCTATAATACTAAGCACATCTTTAGTGAACGTCCAGACTTGACCATGCTCCTCGCATGGCCACACCTTCTTTTGAGTTGCACACTAAGGGCTCCTTTTACTAAGCTGTGATAGCGTTTTTAGTGCATGCAGAATTTTAGCGCACGCTAAACCCGCGCTACATGGCTAGAACTAACGCCAGCTTAGTAAAAGGAGCCCTAAAAGATTTGTGCATAGATCTATATAGAATAGCACTTAGCAAGATACATGCACAAATCCTAATTGGAGCCAATTAATGCCAGTAATGGCTGTTAGGGCCTGATTCTCTAAAGGATGTTGATCTTGGCAGCTGCCTATAAAGCAGCCATTGATCATGTGTCAATCATGCATCGGTGTCCTTTAGAGAATTGCATCTTTTTTTCTAACAGACACCTTAAATGTAGGCCAGCATTTTATAGCATTCTATATATAAGGCACATGTTTCATGCCTACGGAGACGCTTACGGATGCCCAAGGCCATTTCTGGTGGAAACCACGCCCACACAGGCCTTGGGCATTGGTAGGTGTGCCTAGACACCTCTGTAGGTGTGAGTCAGATGCCTTCTCCAGATGGATTGGTTTAAAAATGTGTGTCCCGATTGGCTGGTGAGATGGTGGTAGGATGTCTATCGCTGCACACAATCGGGATGCCGTTTATAGAATCAGCCTTTTAGTGTCTAGCTAATGCTAGTTAATGGCTGTTTACTCAATTAAGATGTGCACACAACTTGGGTGTAGGCTCAAATTTGGGTGTGCAATTGTGGATGCAATATGGAGAGTCCAGAAGTCAATGCAGAATTGTTCAGGATTCGGGGGCTGGGGGCTGTGTAGCACACAGATTTGTATGCTTGCTTGGAACTTCAGAAAGTGCCCTGAGCAACCTATCTGCTCACCTAACCATAAAGCCAAAACTTTTCTTGGCCTATTTTATGCACAGAGGTGCAAACTGTATAAAGTAGACACATAAATAAATGCAAATCCCTTCCCTAACCCCACTTCTAGGAACTTCTTCATTCGGTCAAAGTAAAATTACATATATACAGGCTATATGCATGTAACTTTATTGCATATCAGACACAGAATTTATAGAAACCTAGAGTATATATGCACATATAACACTGCTTTACACATAGAACTGGTTTGTAAAGTTATCTAATTTGTTCAAGAACAGTGTGCAATAGTCAGTTTTTAATATTTTGATTCACCCCTGGACAATCTCAGGAAAACTGGGCATAACGAGCTCTGAGTTTCTGTGTTTTTCTCCTCTAGAAGGTAAGATGGTTTGGTGTTTGGTTTTTTTTGTATGATCTGACTTGTTAAGCCACTTTCTGCAGTTGTTTTGGATCTGATTATGCAATGTCATGACCTGAATTTTCACAGAGTGACTTATTTTCTCAGCTGGCTGCTTTCAAGCACACATACCAGCACTGAGTGAAAAGTTAGAGTGATCTGTGAAAAGGGTGAGGACATTTGTTACTGGGTGAAGCAGTTCGTTAAAATCTAAATAACTTTTGGGACAGATGTCTGCATTTTATTAGATGTTAATTTCCATTGATTTCTTCATACAATTAGCATCGTGTCATCAGTATTCAGTAACATGAGTATAAATGTGAGGCTGCAGTTATGCCACACTTTATCTCATCTGGCCATGCAGAAAACTGCGTACCACATTAAAAAAATTCACTGGGTATTTTTCTATAAAAAGAGAAAAGTGATAATAAAATTTTATAGATTCCCATCCTCTCTCCCCGCCCTGCAAATTGTTTCTGTTGTGATATAGAGGATGGTTTTGGTTTTTTATTGTTGTTTTTCTTGGCCCAGTGATTTGTCCCTGCTCATTTACACTTCCAGGTCAATTAGAATCTGGGCGGATTTGGGTTTGGATTTTAGATTTCATTACTCAACATCCCTAAATCTGGCCCAAAATGATTAACAGTTCTGTTAATGTAGTTATTTTCTTGTCCCTTGAGGGATTATAATATAAGTTGTACCTGATGCAATGCATAGTGGCGTGAGTTGCCCAAAGTCACAAGGGGAGAGAGGCACTGGTTATGCAACTTGATCTCGCCTCAATGTTTAATCTGGTAGAATTCAAGAAAGCTTGGAACAGACACGTGGGATCTCTTAGGAGGAAGAGGATAGAGTGGATACTGCGGATGGGAAGACTGGATGGGCCATTTGGCCTTTATCTGCCATCATGTTTCTATGTTTCTATCATGACATCCTCCTTTCTATTATGGTTGATATCAGAATTACAGGTTACGTTGTTTTGAACTGATTCAGATGGGGTTTTTTTAGCTAGAACTTATGAGGTGTGCAGGGTTGATGTTACATCACAGAGTTGGTTGGTTGCCTCAAGGCTCCCCATTTTTAGCTATCCTTTTTAATGTCTGTACACTTTCTTGGTTTTGCTTTGGAGAAAGAGGGATATACTGTGTTTATTTATGCAGATGACCTCATGGTTCTAATTCCTTTGGATTCAGAGACTGTGATTACCATTACTACAGGGCTTGCCTAAAATTGTATGACTGTCATAGAGGATTGGATATTGAAGCTTCATTTGAAGTTAAATGAGGATAAAACAAAGATCATGTTAGTGAGTAAGAATCAGCATGTTTGTTTGGGTAAACTACTCCATATTAATAATTTGGAATTAAGCCTGATGATGCGGTTAATAGAGGTTTGATTAGACCATTTTCTATCTTTTGATCCTCATGTTAATTTCTTGATTAAGAAGATGTTCTTATTAGTGAGAAAATTGCTTTGGCTGAGAAAATATTTTGTTGTTCTGCATTTTCGAATACTGGTTCAAGTATTACTATTGTCACAGCTAGATATTGTAATGTGATGTATTTGGATTGTCCAAAGCAGACTTTGTGAAAGTTCCAGGCAGTTTAGAATAGCTCTGTATGGCTGATATCTCTCTAGGTCTGATCATATTTCTCATTATTATAGGTACAAGGCATTGGCTACCAGTTGAGTGTGGGTTCAAAGCTGAGGTTATGGGTTCAAACCCCACACTACTCCATGTGACCCTGGGCAAGTCACTTAATCCTCCACAGCCCCAGGTACATTAGATAGACTGTGAGCCCACTGGGACAGATAGGGAAAATGCATGAAGTACCTACAAAAAAGGCAGTATACAAGTCACTTTGAGGCACTTTGATTTTGTTCAACTTCTTTTGTTTTCTTTTTAAGATTTTGAATGAGGCAACCCTGTTTTATATGTATGACCTTCACTTTCTCCCTTGACTATGGCTAGGTACTTCCAGAATAAGGTTCACAAGATTAACCTTGAGTTCTCAATTAGGTCACCTCCGCCTCTCCTTCTTCCAGTCCATTCCGTCAACATTCCTTCAACCCCCTACCATTTTTTTTTCTTCCTTTTCTGGAATCACTGAAGAGAAGAAATTGCACATTTTCTTTCTTCCTACAAACTTATTACCTGTTCCACTGATCCAATTCCAACCCATCTACTCAGCACTATTTCTAGAACTTAAGAATAGCCTTACTGGGTCAGACCAATCCAGGTCACTAGTACCTGGCCAGAACCCAATGAATAGCAACATTCCATACTATTGATCCAGGACAAGCAGAGGCTTCCTCCATGTCTTAATAACAGGCTATGGACTTTTCCTCCAGGAATTTGTCCAAACCTTTCTTAAAACTAGCTACGCTATCTGCTTTTACCACAACCTCTGGCAACATGTTCCAGAGCTTAACTATTCTCTAAGTGAAAAAATATTTCCTCCTATTGGTTTTAAAATTATTTCCATGCAATTTCATTGAGTGTCTCATAGTCTTTGTATATGTCATATCCTCAATCTTTCACTTTCCACTGCAACTGTTCCTGATGCTTTCAAACATGCCTTAGTTACACCACTCCTCAAAACACCTTCACTGGACCATACCTGCCCTTCCAACTATCAGCCCAACTCCCTCCTTATTTTCTTACCCTAACTACTTGAATATACTGTTAGAAACATGATGGCAGATAAAGGCCAAATGGCCCATTTAGTCTGCCCATCCACAGTAACCATTATCTCTTCCTCTCTCTAAGAGATCCCATGTGCCTACTCCATGCCTTCTTGAATTTAGACACAGTTTCTGTCCCCACCACTTCTTCCGGTAGACTGTTCCACACATCTACCACCCTTTCTGTACAAAAATATTTCCTTAGATTACTCCTGAGCCTATCACCTCTTAACTTCGTCCTATGCCCACTCATTCCAGAGCTTCCTTTCAAATGAAAAAGACTCAACTCGTGCATTTACACCATGCAGGTATTTAAATGTCTCTATCGTATCTCCCCTTTCCCACCTTTCCTCTAAAGTATATATACTGAGATCTTTAAATCTGTCCCCATACACCGTATGACAAAGACCACACACCATTTTAGTAGCCTTCCTCTGGACCAAAGAGGCAAAACTTATCTGACAGCCCTTCAGCAATATCATAAAAATCTTAAAAAGAACAGGTCCAAGAACAGAATCTTGAGGCACACCACTAGTAATATCCCTTTTCTCAGAGCAATCTCCATTGACCACTACCCTCTGTCATCTTCCACTCAACCAGCCCATCCCGAGGTCACTCAGTTTATTTATTAGATGTCTGTGTGGAACATTGTCAGAGTCTTTGCTAAAATCTAAATATACCACATCTATCACACTCCCTCTATCCAATTCTCTGTTCACCCAGTCAAAGAAATTGATCAGATTTGTCTGACATGTCCTACCTCTAATAAATCCATGTTTCCTCTGGTAATTCCAGAAACTTTACCATTCTCTGTTTTAAAAGTGTTTCCATTAATTTGCTTACCACAGAAGTCAGACTTAAGGGCCTGTAATTCCCTACTTTTTCCTTAATTCCACTTTTGTGTAGAGGGACCTCATCCACCCTTCTCCAGTCCTCTGGTACTACTCCCAACTCTAGAGAAGCGTTGAAAAGGTCAGTCAGCAGAGCCACCAGAACTTCCCTAAGTTTCTTCAGCACCCTCAGATGTACACCATCCGGCCCCATCACTTTGTCTACCTTTAATTTAGTTAGCTCCTCATAAACACAACCATCTGAAAATCGATCTGGGTTTACCACTCCTCCATACCTATTCGAATTTGTCATCTGCGGTCCCACTCCCAGCACTTCAACCAAGAACACAGATCAGAAATATTTGTTAAGCAATTCAGCCTTTTCTTTATCAGCTTCTACATATTCCACCCCTTCACTTTTGAGTCTCACAATGCCACTTTTGCACTTCTTCCTATCACTGATATATATTAAAAATGTCTTATCTCTCCATTTTGCTATGCCAGCTATTTTTTTCTTCCATTTGTATCTTTACTTTCCTGACTACTCAACCAGCCTCTCTTAACTTTTCCAAATATTTTTGTCTGTCGTCCTCTTTCTGCAATCATTTGTAGTTTATGAAAGCTAACCTGGACCCCTATATCTCCAACCTGTTGCCAACTACAAGTGACTTTAAATCATTCTGAAAAGAAATCAAAACCATACTATTCAAAAAAACTATACAATCTCCCCACCAACCCTAACAAGTAACCAACCCTAAACTCTTCTTCCCTGCATCTACTATGTAAGAGTCCCCTAAATTGTAATTCCCTGCATCTACTGTGTAAACATCCCCCAAATTGTAACTTCCTGGAAAAGCCCAGCTATCTTATACTATAACCCGCTTAGAACTGAAAGCATCCCCTAAATTGTACCTTCCTGGAAATGTCCAGCTATCTTATACTGTAATCCGCTTAGAACTGCAAGGTACAGGCAGAATATAAGTCACTAATGTAATGTATTCCTTACTTTCTCAGCTACTACTTTTGCAAACCAAAGTGGCCTTCTTTTCCTCTTATTTTTACTTACTTGCTTCACAAAAAAGGTTTGTTGCTCTTACAATACCTCCTTTCAATTTTGCCCACTGCATTTATACTCCTTCCAGATGTTCCCATTCAGACATTCAGGGAGCGGCATGGGCCCAGGCTGGAGCATGAAAAGCTCGCTCCTGCCTTGTGTACCACTGGCCCCAAGATAATGAGGCAGCCATCCAGCAAGGGAGGGGCAGGAGCACGGAAAGCTTGATACACCGTTGGACCACCAGGGTTTTTTTTTTTTTTTAATCTTTTATTTATAGTTTCAACAAATTTAACAAGAAAAATACATCTTGTTACAGAAAAGCAATAAACATATCTTGGGACCACCAGGATTTAAGGAGGATTTAAAAAGGTATGACAGGGTGGATTAAAAAAGGTACGGGGGTGGTAAAAAATTGTTATATATGCTCTATAAGATGCACAGACATTTCCACCCACTTTTGGGGGGGGGTGAAGTGCATCTTATGGAGCAAAAAATACGGTACCTCTCTCCTCAAGTCACTTCATTGGCTCCCTATCCATTTCCACATACAGTTCAAACTCCTCTTATTGACTTACAAGTGCATTCACTCTGCAGCTACTCAGCATCTCTCCTCTCTTATCTCTCCCTATACTCCTCCCCGGGAACTCTGTTCATTGGGTGTCTCTTATCTGTACCCTTCTTCTCTACTGCCTACTCCAGACTCTGTCCCTTCTGTCTTGCAGCTTGGAACAGACTACCTAAGTCAATGTGTCAAACTCTATCTCAGGCACTGTTCAAATCTAGTCTAATCTAGTATCTACTTTTCAAGGCTGCTTTAACTCCTAACCCTTACCAATGTCTGTTTTATCATTCCCTCTGTGAGAAATTCCCTAATAACCATTTGTCTGTTTTGATTAGATTGTAAGTTCTATGGAACAGGAATTGTCTCTTATGTGTGTAATGTACAGTGCTGCGGGGTTTAAAAAAGGTTTGGATAATTTCCTAAAAGAGAAGTCCATAGGCCATTATTGAGATGGGTTGGGGAAATCCACTGCTTATTCCTAGGATAAGCAGCATAAAATCTGTTTACTGCTTGGGATTTAGCTAGGTTCTTGGGACCTGGGTTGGCCACTATTGGTAACAGGATATAGGGCTTGATGGACCTTTGGTCTGTTCCATTATGGCAATTCTTATGTTCTTATGCTATAGAAATGATAAGTAGTAAGTAGTACAGTTGGAAGCAATGATAAAAATGGCAGGGACTACTATTTTCCCCATGGCTGGGTGGCATCTGACTCAATATGGCTCTTACCACCCAATATCTCTGTTAAACATACATATTAAATTACTGGTAAAGATATTAGTTCAGAGACTTGTAAGGTTTGTATCTAAATTAATCCACAATGATCAGGTTGGATTTATGCTTGGTAGAGCAGTGGGAGATAATAAGAGGGTTATTAATCTGAACTGCTCTTAACACATACTGTGGCAATGAGTTTCAAAGTTTAATTATTCTCTGAGTGAAAAATATTTCCTTCTATTGGTTTTAAAAGTATTTCCCTGTAACTTCATTGAGTGTCCCCTAGTCTTTGTAATTTTTAATGGAGTAAAAAATTGATCCACTTTTACCCGTTCTATACCATTCAGGATTTTGTAGACTTCAATCATATCTCCTCTCAGTCTTCTCTTTTCCAAGCTGAAGAGCCCTAACCTCTTTTGCCTTTCCTCATACAAGAGTACCATCCCCTTTATCACCTTGGTTGCTCTTCATTGAACCTTTTCTATTTCCGCTATATCTTTTCTGAAATAAAACAACCAGAACTGAATGCAACACTCAAGATGAGGTTGCACCGTGGAGCGATAGAGAGGCACTATAACATTCTTAATCTTATTTACCATCCCTTTTCTAATAATTCCTAGCATCCAACCTTACTGGAAAGGGATTGGGACTTGTATACCGCCTTTATGTAGTATTACAACCACACTCAAAGTGGTTTACATATAGGTACTTCAAGTATTTTCTCTATTTGTCCTGGTGGGCTCACAATCTGTCTAATGTACCTGGGGCAGTGGAGGATTAAGTGACGTGCCCAGGGTCACAGGGAGCAACACAGGATTTGAACCTAGAACTTCAGGCTGTAGCTCTAACCACTGCATCACACTCTCCTGAAGAAGCATTTGACAGGCTCAGTGGGTCATTTATGTTTGCCATATTGAGGAAGATGGACTTTGAGGACAGTTTCTGTGAATGGATCAAGGTGAAATACTCAAGAGCCTAAAGCACAGATCAGAATAAATGGTAATTACTTACAGGAGTTCAGATTGGAGAAAGGTACAAGACAAGGGTGCCTCATGTTGAAAGAACTAAAACCAAAACACAATAATGCTGGATATGTCATCTCTATTATCCAGCATTATTGTGTTTTGGTTTTAGTTCTTTCAAAAAAGTGAGGTCCTCCTCTTGGTATATATAAATAATACAGGAAGATGGCTCAAATGCAGACTACTAAGGAATTACTATTATTTGCCATAACAGTACAACCCTTGGTATCAAGTGGTCAGACAAAATATAAATGTCAAAGGAATAGCAATGGGGGAATTTATATGTAATTTATTTCTTATTTCTTATTTATATCTAAAACTGTTCTATAATGCCAAAGGAACAACAAAGTCACAGTGTAGTTTCAGGTTTTAAGGTGAATTTTGAGAAGTCAGGGATGTTAAAATACTCTTGGAGAGGGGGAAGGAAGACTTTGAGGCAGCCATTCCCAGTTCGATGGGTATAAAAAAAACATATTAAATACTTAGGTGTAAAGATTGCAGCACAGCTGGAAGATCTATTTGCTCTTAATTATAAGAGTTTGATATCTCAATTAGGAGAAAATTTGTACAGATGGTACTGTCACAATTTTTCTTGCCTAGGAAAGATAACTAGTATTAAAATGAACCTTCTGCCAAAATTGCTGTACTTTTTTATAAGTTATCTGTTAAGTTCTCAGTGGGGCTTTTACAACCCCTACAAAGGAATATTTTTCAATATGCCCAAAGGAGACCCCCCCAACAGTGTCAAGAGAGATGTTATATAGAAAGAGGAATGTCAAACAATTCTTAATTTAGCAGAATACTATACAGCAGTGCAACTTATCAACCTATTAGAATGGCAAGGAGTCCCTTAGAAGAGGAGGGTATAAACAGGACAAGATCTTGAAGGAGGGGTATCCTTGTATGACATAGGATCTAGGTCTCAGAAGAATTTTTGTAGCTTTGAAGGAGTCTGGGACTAGATTTCCTAAGTATCACAGTAAAGATATATTTTTAAAAATTAACATGGTAAACTTTATTTTTTAAGATAAAGACCATGAAAAACAACTTCATAATAATACAATAAGGCCTGAAAATCTCTGGAATATGGGAGAGCTTTGTTTTTGTGTTAGTTCAGCAAAGTAAAAAAAGCAGAATTGAAACATTAAGGAGAGTGCTGTGAGCAGGAAGGGTCATGTATGCTTAGAATTTTACACATAGTTCTGAGCCCTGGAAGAACTATTGAGTTTCAGTGATGTGTAATGACATCACCCTTTTATGTGCCTGACCCAATCCTGCTTATTAACAGAAAACCCCCCAAACAACAGAGAAAGTCTACTCTGTACAAATCCCAAGGAGTCCAGAAGATGAAACAGAGTGAGCCAGGTCTTCAAATGAGCCACACTTTGACTCGACACGTACCGTGTTTCAGCAAAAATGCCTACATCAGGAGTCCAGGTAGTTAGACAATGTTTCATAAGATGAGTCAGTGCCCAAAAATACAATGTCAAATCATAGAATTTGCTGATTTGTCAGTCCCAGCTGCAGGTAAGTGTTAGGCAGGAAGCAGCTGTTGCCTTCTGCTGCCTCTTTGTTCAGCTATCCTTGGCTGAATTGCTTTCTTTGTCTCTGCTGCAGCTGGTACAGTCTGAGAGCTGGCTTCATGGCAGTAAGCAGGCGCAAGTCTCTTTTCCGGACCCTTACCTGCTGCTGTAATTGAGAAATCAGCACATTCTATAAGCTGACATTGTATTTTTGGGCATTGAATCATCTCATAAAACAGTGTGTAACTACCTGGACTTCTGATGCAGACATATTTGCTGAAACACGGCCCGTGTCGAGTCCAATGCATCTTTAGATGATATCATATTTTTTGCTCCATTAGATGCACTTATTTTACCCCCAAAAGTGGGTGGAAATAAGGGTGCGTCTAATAGAGCGAATATGCATGGCCGGGTCCATCTCCCCCACCCCCCCCCCACCCCCGTTAACTTGTTTTAATGTTGCCACCCTCCCATTCTTGCCGGCCCTCTTCCTCCTCCCTCCCACCCACCCCGCACATACCTTTTTTTAAAAACTTCTGGTGCCTCACTTGCTGAGAGCGACACAGAAGGGTTGCTGGCTGCCTGGTCCCTGCTTCCGCCAAGAAAGGCAGACGCTGCCTCCTCTTTTGTTCTCTGTGGCATAGCGATGCACTGGGTTGCCTGCCTGGTCCCGCGCTGTCAAAAACAACACCGTTAACAGAACCCCACCCCCCCACACATGCAACGATCGAGGCAGGAGAGATGCCTCATCTCCCCTGCCATGAATGCGATCCCCACCGAACTGCCATGAATTGTGGCAGGAGAGATGCCTAATTTCTCCTGCAGTGATTTGCGGCAGTTTGGGGGGATCGCAATTGCAGCAGGAGAGATGGCCAATCTCTCCTGCCATGATCGCGATCCACCCCCCCACCCAACACAATACTGGCAGGAGGGAGCCCAACCCCTTCTGCTGAGGTGACCCCGCAACCCCCCACCCTCAGACAATACCAGCTGGAGGGAGCCCAACCCCTCCTGCCGAGGCTACCCCCCTAAAATACAGGCAGGAGGGATTCCAGGCCCTCCTGCCCACAGCACACCATCCTGCAACCGCTCCCCTGAACCCCTGATCAACCCCCCCGACCCCTCCACATCCAACACCCCTCTCTGAACCCCCGACACCCCCCTGCACTTACATGAAGTTGGACGGACAGACGGGTCCCAAGCCCATCCACCCGGCCATCCCGCCCCTTGATTGGAGGGGTCACGGGGTGGGGGATCACCTCGGCAGGAGGGGTTGGGGATGGGGGGTGGATCACAATTGTGGCAGGAGAGATTGGGCATTTCTCTTGCCATGATCGCGATCACCCCCGAACTGTTGTGAACCATAGCATGAGAGATTGGGCATCTCTCCTGCCGCAGTTCGTGGCAGTTCGGGGGGGGGGGGATCACAATCACAGCAGGGGAGATGAGCCATCTCTCCTGCCGCAATCATTACAATAGGGGGTAGGCAGGTTGCCGAGGCTGCTGAGCTGATTGCAGCAGCTGTGATCAGCTCAGCGGCCCCTATTCGGAACTTATACCTGTTTTGACTTGGTCTAAGTCAAAATGTATAAGCTCCGACTGGGCAACCTGCTAAAGTTTTTGGTTATACTTGCTCTAAGACTAAGGACACCACTACTGTTTTGGGTGGGAGGGGGGAGGGTATGGGCGGAGGGATGGTGGGGGTTTAAATTGTGCACATGTGAGAGATTTTGGATTACACTGCTATGACTTTTTACTTGCACCTTTTTCTTGTAAACTTTAATAAAGATATATAAACATAAGACTAAGGGCACCTTTTACAAAGCTGCGTTAGCGGTTTAACGTGCGTAATAGCATGCGCTAATTTGCCGGCTGCGCTAGCCGCTACCGCCTCCTCTTGAGCAGTCGGTAGTTTTTCGGCTAGCGCTGGAGTTAGCGCGTGATAAAAAGTCGCGTGCAATAAAGCCGCTAACGCAGCTTCGTTAAAGGAGCCCTAAGTCTAGGTCAGCCCACCCCTCTCCTCTAAAAATGCCTCTTTTCGTTCTAGGCGTTTAGAGGCAGGGTAAAGGCCTAAGCTGGTTTTAGATACATCTAAAACTAACTTTGATTATCGGTACTTGGATGATCTGGCTTTATGATCATCCAAGTACCGATTTTGGCCACTTTTTGAATAGTTTTTTTTATTATTATGAGCCCCTTAGCGTTTAGCACACACCAATGTTTAGCACATGCTAAAACGGCTAGAACACCTTAGTAAAAGGACCTCTAATATACTCTGTGCCTCGGGCAGCATGAAACACCACAGAGGCAATTGTGAAAGTTGAGATAGATAGATAGATAGATAGATAGATAGATAGATAGATAGATAGATAGATAGATAGATAGATAGATAGATAGATAGATTTTTTTTTAATTTAGCTTGTATGATTGTGTTTTGGTCTTGAGTGAGTGTGCTTTCCTATTTACTTTGTAGTTATTTTCTATTTCTGGTTCTGTTGTTAATTATTGTAAACCATTGTGTTCTTGGTGAAAGCCAAGTGGTATAGTAAATTTAATAAATGGTAATGTAAATGTCTCACAATCTTACCACATCCGCCATTCAGCTCAGACTTAGCACCGTGCAATTTTCATCATTTTTCAAAATTGAAGGGATACCTTTGGGAGCATCTGTTCAGCTCAAACGAAGAGATAGAAAAGATGGTGAACAGCTAGTTGAAGAGACATGCCGCTCTTTTGCAACAGCTTTCAAAAATGTCTTCATTCTTGGCAGAAATGTGTGGTGAATGGCAGTGATTATGTAAAAAAGTAAGTACGTGTAACAAAAGAGCAAGTTTGAAACATTATTTTTGGATTTAAGTCATTAACAATATCTTCATTTCAACAAAAATTGTGGAGGTGGAGGCATTACATTTCATTCAAACCTTGTAAAACAACAGCAAAGGCCCAACTGTTCCACAGCATTGAAGGCAATTCAAAGCAAAAAGGAAACTGTGGCATGCAATGCATCTTGAAATATGTTTTATTGAGAATGATGAATAATGTCAAATCAAATACATCCACATGTAAGAGTGAGGACCCTGTCCGGGTACAACAGACCAACACGGTTGCTTTTTAATTGATTTCCTCTCGAAGGAATTTTATAGCCCTGACATCCATCATTTACCCCCTCTTCTATTAAACTGCGCTAGCAGTTTCTAGCGTAGGGAGCCACCTTGAATGGCCCGCGCTGCTCCCGATGCTCATAGAGTTCCTATGAGCATTGGGAGTGGCGCGGGCCATTCAGCGCGACTCTCTGCGCTAAAAACTGCTGTCACAGTTTCGTAGAAGAGAGTGTTAATTATCTTAGTTGTGAAAACTGACCTGGACCCCTGAGGAAGGCTTGTTTTAGCTGAAACACAGACCGTGTTGGATCTGTTGTACCCGGATAGGGTCAGCACCCTTACATATGGATGTATTTGATTTGACATTATTCATCGTTCTCAATAAAACATATTTCAAGATGCATTGCATGCCACAGTTTCCTTTTTGCTTTGAATTGCCTTCAATGCTGTGGAACAGTTGGGCCTTTGCTGTTGTTTTACAAGGTTTGAATGAAATGTAATGCCTCCATTGCATTCCACAGATTCAAACCTTGTAGACAGATGAAGTACTCCACATAGATTTTTAAAAAGCATATCTTGGGAATGATTTGGGCAGATCTTCACAGTAGATATGCATTCTAAGTTTTACAACAGCAGTATGCATAGCGTTTGGAAAATGTTGACATTGGCCATTACATCTGCTGTGAATCATGGCTGCAGTTATGAAATGGAGTTTGGAAGAGCACTTCAGGAGGGACTAGTACTTACCTCCCTAGTATTAAAAACCCACTCAACATCACCCCCCCCCCCCAATTTTGAATTTCAGAGGATAGCTCCTTAATCAGCTCTGTGCAAACACGCAGGTTTACAAAATCCACCATTCACACAAGTGAATGGCACTGCTTACATGTGCAAAGCACTCAGAGGTGCCACACATATTCTTTTATATACCGTATTTTCACGCATATAACGCGCGCGTTATACGCGTTTTTACCTACCGCGCATACCCCTCGCGCGTTATATGCGTGAGCGCGGTATACAAAAGTTTTAAAACATAGTTCCCACCCCGCCCGACGCCCAATTCACCCCCCCAGCAGGACCACTCGCACCCCCACCCCGAACGACCGCTCGTACGCGCTCTCACCCGCACCCGCATCCACGATCGGAGCAAGAGGGAGCCCAAGCCCTCTTGCCCGGCCGACTCCCCGACGTCCGATACATCCCCCCCCCCGGCAGGACCACTCGCACCCCCACCCCGAAGGACCGCCGACTTCCCGACAATATCGGGCCAGAAGGGAGCCCAAACCCTCCTGGCCAGACCGCTCGCACCCCCACCCCGAACGACCGCTCGCACGCGCTCCCACCCGCACCCGCATCCACGATCGGAGCAAGAGGGAACCCAAGCCCTCTTGCCCGGCCGACTCCCCGACGTCCGATACATCCCCCCCCCCGGCAGGACCACTCGCACCCCCACCCCGAAGGACCGCCGACTTCCCGACAATATCGGGCCAGAAGGGAGCCCAAACCCTCCTGGCCACGGCGACCCCCTAACCCCACCCCGCACTACATTACGGGCAGGAGGGATCCCAGGCCCTCCTGCCCTCGACGCAAACCCCCCTCCCTCCAACGACCGCCCCCCCCAAGAACCTCCGACCGCCCCCCCAGCCGACCCGCGACCCCCCTGGCGACCCCCACGACCCCCCCACCCCCCTTCCCCGTACCTTTGGTAGTTGGGCCAGAAGGGAGCCCAAACCCTCCTGGCCACGGCGACCCCCTAACCCCACCCCGCACTACATTACGGGCAGGAGGGATCCCAGGCCCTCCTGCCCTCGACGCAAACCCCCCTCCCTCCAACGACCGCCCCCCCCAAGAACCTCCGACCGCCCCCCCAGCCGACCCGCGACCCCCCTGGCGACCCCCACGACCCCCCCACCCCCCTTCCCCGTACCTTTGGTAGTTGGGCCAGAAGGGAGCCCAAACCCTCCTGGCCACGGCGACCCCCTAACCCCACCCCGCACTACATTACGGGCAGGAGGGATCCCAGGCCCTCCTGCCCTCGACGCAAACCCCCCTCCCCCCCAACGACCGCCCCCCCCAAGAACCTCCGCCCGCCCCCCAGCCGACCCGCGATCCCCCTGGCGACCCCCACGCCCCCCCCCCCCCCCTTCCCCGTACCTTTGGTAGTTGGCCGGACAGACGGGAGCCAAACCCGCCTGTCCGGCAGGCAGCCAACGAAGGAATGAGGCCGGATTGGCCCATCCATCCTAAAGCTCCGCCTACTGGTGGGGCCTAAGGCGCGTGGGCCAATCAGAATAGGCCCTGGAGCCTTAGGTCCCACCTGGGGGCGCGGCCTGAGGCACATGGGCCCAACCCGACCATGTGCCTCAGGCCGCGCCCCCAGGTGGGACCTAAGGCTCCAGGGCCTATTCTGATTGGCCCACGCGCCTTAGGCCCCACCAGTAGGCGGAGCTTTAGGATGGATGGGCCAATCCGGCCTCATTCCTTCGTTGGCTGCCTGCTGGACAGGCGGGTTTGGCTCCCGTCTGTCCGGCCAACTACCAAAGGTACGGGGAAGGGGGGTGGGGGGGTCGTGGGGGTCGCCAGGGGGGTCGCGGGTCAGCTGGGGGGGCGGTCGGAGGTTCTTGGGGGGGGCGGTCGTTGGGGGGGAGGGGGGTTTGCGTCGAGGGCAGGAGGGCCTGGGATCCCTCCTGCCCGTAATGTAGTGCGGGGTGGGGTTAGGGGGTCGCCGTGGCCAGGAGGGTTTGGGCTCCCTTCTGGCCCAACTACCAAAGGTACGGGGAAGGGGGGTGGGGGGGTCGTGGGGGTCGCCAGGGGGTCGCGGGTCGGCTGGGGGGCGGTCGGAGGTTCTTGGGGGGGGCGGTCGTTGGGGGGAGGGGGGTTTGCGTCGAGGGCAGGAGGGCCTGGGATCCCTCCTGCCCGTAATGTAGTGCGGGGTGGGGTTAGGGGGTCGCCGTGGCCAGGAGGATTTGGGCTCCCTCCTGGCCCGATATTGTTGGGGAGTCGGCGGTCCTTCGGGGGGGAGGGATGTATCGGACGTCGGGGGGGCATCAGGCTTTCAGGATGGGGACAGACCTTCAAGGGGGGACAGTGCACGGAAGTCAGGGGGGGTGAACGGAGAGTCGGGACAGCGCACGGAAAGTCAGGGCGGGCGAAAGGAGCGTCGGGCAGCATGCGCGGTATACCCGTGAGCGCGGTATACCAAAGTTTTTGTACATATCATCGTGATTTCTGCGCGCTATACCCGTGTGCGCGTTTTATACGGGTGCGCGTTATTTGCGTGAAAATACGGTAATAGCTTCTTTTAATGTGCATGCTGCTAAACATACAGGCATGCACCGCATTTCTACTTTCTAAGCTAGATGACTTCTACAAAGTCATCTAAAACTGAAGGAAAAAAAGTGATGCTGTTCGTTTTTAAAAGGGGCAGCTCTAGTATCCAAAAAACATAGAAACTGATATTCAAAGTGATGTAACCAGCCAGGAATGACTCCTGGCTGGTTAAATCACCTATTCAGGGCTAACTATTAGTTTTCAGTGGCACTTAACCTTTAAGGGCCAGATTCTATAAGCGGTGTCTAACCACACCTACATTGTAGGTACCACTTGGTGCAGTTGTCATGCAACCACTAGGTGCTTTATATAGAATCCTACCTAGCGATGCTTAGTCATGCTTGTTCTTCGCAAGACATCCTAGAGGTAGGCACTTGTGCATTAGGCCAGGTTTTACTAGGCCTAATTTACCAGCACCTAACTCAGATGTCTAGTGATACTTGACCACCACACCTATTCTCAGCCCATAACCACACCTACTTTTCAGGCAGGCATTGTTAGGTGTTGGAGGTCACCTCCACTTAAGCATCGCTAGGCATCCTAAAAGTTTGGCACCGAACTCTTAATTGCTCATTTTAATTTTTTTTATTGGCTGAAAAGTGGTGCAGTCCATTACCATGCCAATTAAGTCAATTAGAAAAAAGTTGCATGCAGATCCCAAAGGGCTAGATTCACAAAGAGCATGGATTGGATCCATGTCCAGGGGGCTGATTCACGAATCGCCCTCATGCAAATGAGGGCGATTGGAATCATGCCCCCATCCGACTGTCGGAATCGCTCTCTAGCGATCCCGACGCATGCACAGACCATCTGTAGATGCTCTGCGCATGCTTAAGAGCAGCAATCTTTTTTTTTACATTTATTTTTTTGTTTTTACTCTTCACGAGCCCGTGGTTTTAACCCACTTTAACCCGTGGGTTAAAACCATGGGCTCGTAGTGCGGGGAAGGGCAGGAGAGTCGGGGTGTCAGGAGAGATTCGGGGCGAGAGCAGAGTAGCCAGTCGGGATGGCAGGAGAGATTCAGGGCAGGCAGGAGAGCAGATTCAGGAGCAGAGAGTCGGGAGCAGGAGAGCAGATTCAGGGCAAAGCAGGGCGGTAGAAGAAAATTGCGGCAGAGAATCGGGGCAGATAGAGCAGGAGAGTCAGGAGCAGAGAGCTGGAAAGACAGCAGGCAGAGCAGGAGATGGCAGTCGGAAAGCTGTGAATGACTGGTCCCCAGCAGTTGCTTGTTTGTAATCGGCCAGCCTAGTCGGTGTTGCAGGGTTTTTGTTTGTGAATCGCTGCCTGCCATCATTTCAATGCTGTTCCCTCTCATTTGCATGCGCGGATTGGAGGATGATCGGGACAGAGGTTAGTGAATCGGGTCGAAGGGAAATCGGGTCGCAAAGGGGTCTTAAACCGATCGGTACACGATCGGTTTGCTTAGTGAATCCCAAAGTTAGATGTCGCTAGGCATCTGCAATTAACATGTGCTGTTTATAGAATCTGGCCCTTAGGGCCAGTGAAAATAACCAGTTCACACCAAACTGAAAACTGGCTGTTTTGGGAGCATTCTGAGGGTAGAGTCAACACTTGGCTGATTAAGAAGACTACATAAAATTCAGTCCTATCTTTATATGGTAACCTACAGCATTGCTGGTTATGTGCTGAATATTGCAGTGGTTTAGCTGGCTCCAGAAACTCAGAAATTCATTGCCAGTGTCTGGACATGGTCTGACATTGAATTTCTTTAGCCTCAATATTTTTATTAATCAACTTTAAAAATACATCAAATATACAAACAAGTGAACAAAGAATAATAATAACATACCTGTGTGATCCAAGCAACATAGTAAAATATAGTGAATCAAAGTAACAAAAACAACTTATGTTAACTATAAGGAAGTATTTAAATATGTTCTTAAAACATTCCATTTTATCAAAGATTTAAAATTAAGCTTTGAATTCATAACTAACCCCCTCTTTTACAATGGTGCGCTAAGCTTTTTAGTTCACGCTAAACGCTAATGCATGCATGTTATCCTATGTACGCATTAGTGTTTAGCGCATGCATTGATTTAGCGTGTGCTAAATCCACGCTAAAACACTTAGCACGCCTTTGTAAAAGAGGGCCTAAGTATTTTTCATATCTATAAGTGATACAAACCATATTCTACCATATATTATAATTAATTAAAGTTAGATTTTTCCAAGACATTAATATAACTTTTAAAGTTAAAGACAGCAATATATCCATAGGCTGAATATTGGGCCCATAGCTTTTTGTCCTAGAGCAGGGTTTCTCAAACAAGTCCCTGGGACACACCAAGCCAGTCTGATTTTCAAAATTTCACAGTAAGCATGCATGAGATAAATTAGTTTCCTGCAGATCTGTCCCATGCACATTTATTGTAGGTATCCTGAAAATCTGATTGGTTTGATGTGACTGAAAGAATGGGATGAGAACTTCTGTCTAAAACAATGACCCTCAACCCTAGCTCACAAGTAACTATACTATGCTAATTAACCTGCCTTATAGAATGTTCCTTGTGGCTGTCGTTTGGATATATTATCACACTTATTGTAAGTTTGAAAATGAATAAAGAATTTAAAAAAAAAAAAAAAAGATCTGATTGGTGGAATGGAAAATAACTTCTTCTCAATGGATGCTTGTCAATAAATTTAAACTGAACTGAATTGTCACTAGTCCAAAGAGGTGTTTAAAATGGGTATATGTGCACATGTAGTATGCCACAGTGTTCCCAAAGCTGTATATCTAATCTCAGACTTCAGAATGAGTAATAGCAACCATCTGCCTCGTTTGACTTTATGTATTATTACAGGAAAATTGTAAAGAAACATGGAAAACATATCTAGTTCTGTTAAGGGTATATTAAATGGGACTTCTGATTTTAGGTTTAAACTGATAACCACTAATAAACCCCTCAAATGTGAAAAAGTAAAATAGGTGTTTTATGTGTAAACAACAGAAAATCCCACTTCCCCTAGTGCTCCTTGGCCCTACTCCTTCCCTACCTTGAATTCTCCACGATATTTGTGTGTCTTTTTCCCAGCTGAGCATTCTTCAACTGCACAAATGTGTGTATTTGATTCAACCGAAAAAGGAACCCACTTTGGTCAGGAAAACACCGATTTGATTTTTTTTTCATACTTTCAAAATAGCCCTTAATTATCTGGGAAATAAACAAATATCCACATTTAAAATGTATAACACCTAAGAACTGAACCCTAATTATAAGGTGCCAACTTCTGGTACATCTCATCTAAATTAGAACAAAATAACAGTATCTTTGTAAGACAAGTTGTCAAATAATCATTTCCCTTTCCCTCCTGTATTTGTTATCTATATTGCCTTTGGCATGTTTCGTGTCCTTTTTCTCACCTTCGTTTGATTTCCTTATTTAATTTTGGTCTTCGGTGACTTGTTTCTTCCTTTTAAGCTAGCACGTCTTCCGTTTTGCAACACAGACAGAACTGAGAGTTTTGATGCTTTCCTGGTTCCTGCATGCCAGATTCAAACCGGGACAACAATCCACTAAAAGGTGGATATAATTGAAAAAGGAGAGAGAGACCCCCATACAGTGGACAACAGATAGCAATGAAAAGTGAGAGAATAAAGAGCAATTAATAACAGAACTGAATGAAGCAGAATTGTGGCGGCAAGAGACTAGAATGATGGATGGTGACAGCAAAACGCAGCCAGAAAAAAAACAAGAAGCAGAACGCGGAAAAGAAGAGACCAAAAATATCAGAATAAGTTAAGAGACAGAAGTAATTAAAGAGCAGAGCAAAGACAGTTGAACTGAGGGTTGAACTGAGAAGTCTCCCTCTTCAGCACCAAGGACAGAGACTCTCAACCGCAGCTAAGTGACGGACCGGATTCACCCGCCAAATCCCAGCAGAGACGTTCACAGAGGTAAAAGATGTGAGGCGCTTACAGCAGTGACTTTTTCCACAAAAATGGCTCGTTTTCTCTTCGGCACTTTCGGTTATCCTGAAAGGACAAACATTTGCTTCTTCGGCATGGTTTTGGAACTAGATGGAAGGAAGAGGTGAGGAGCTAAAAGTATATAAGCTTCAGATATTCGCTCTTAATGCAAAGGTAAGCCTAAACACACCGTTTGGCTCATCAGAGCAGCCTTTGGGTTTCGATCTATTTTATAGAAACAATCTAAAATATCCTAAAACCATTTAAAAAAGCAATATCTTATGTTGTTAGCGTTTCTAATATTCTCCCATTCTCCTTTATGGTTATTTTCTTTTCTCTTGCTCCGTTTTCTTTTATTGCATTGTTTTCCTTCCATTTCTACACTCTTTTACTTTCTGTAACCCCTTTTCCCAATGTTCCTTCTCTACTTTTTATCAGCAGTTCTCCTTTTTATATATTTTGTAATAACATTTTCTTCTCTTTACTCTGTGCTCCCGCTGCTACTTTTCTAATCCTGTTTCCTTACAATTAGAAAAGTGATTGGTATCTGCAAACTATTTTTCCAATTGAACCCCTCCCCCCCATTATTATTATTATTTAATTTTCTGTGATTTTCTTCAGAACAGTGCTTTTAAATAATACCTAGCTGTACAAGATAGACTTTTGAATGGGATTAATTTCCTATTTGTTTTGAAAGATATCATGAGATAAATTTAATTTATAAATAACCTACTGACTCGGTTAGTTTAGACATCATCTGCCTGATATTCAAAGTGATTTAGCCAGTTGACAACAGCTGCTGACCATTAACCCCCTCTTCTACTAAACCACGCTAGTGGTTTTAGCGCAGGGAGCAGCGCTGAATGGCCTGCACTGCTCCCGATGCTCATTGGGCTCTTTTTAGGAAGGTGCGCTACGGGTTTTACCGCATGCAATGGATTAGTCCACGCTATAGCGTGCACTAGCCGAAAATGCACCACCTGCTCAAAAGGAGGCGGTAGCGGCTAGCACACAAGGCAATTTAGCGTACACTATTCCGCGCATTAAGGCCCCAGCGCACCTTCGTAAAAGGAGCCCATAGAGACCTTATGAGCATCGGGAGCTGCTCCCGACGCTAAAACCGCTAGCATGGTTTAGTAAAGAGGCCCTAAATCACACATAACTGGTTATCTATGAATTTTCAGTGGGAAATAACCAGTTATCTCCACATAATATTCATAGTTAGTGTGTAACTGGGAGTCGGCTATCTCAGGGGTGGATGACACTTAGGACCAGATATTCAATGCTAACTGGACAAGGTTAGCAAATAAATAGGACTGTATAAATAGCTATCCTATTTTTATGCACTAGCCACAGACTGGTTAGCACTGATTATCGGCTATACCAATTATTGGCTGTTGGCCAAAAAATGAACCTGGATATTAAATGGCCCAGCATTGAATATCTGTGTCAGCACCAGTAGCATGCAATTTGGTTAAAGCCAGTGGCATAGCGAGGGTGAGAGGCACACAGGGCAGTGGCACCCCTCCCCCATACTCTTTTCCGCCCCCCACTTCCACCCGCTCCTTCCCCATCACCTCCTGCTGTGTGTGCGCACCCCCTCCCTTCCCCCTTACTTCTTTAAAGTTCGCAGTACAGCTGCTCACACCGGGAATGTTAAAGAGGTACTATGGGAAGGGAAGAGATGCATACACACAGTAGTGAGGCAGTGGGTAAGGAGCAGGGGGCAGAGAGGAGGACGGGTGCTAGCGCCCCCACCAAGATGGTGCCCCCCTTATTATGCCACTGGTTAAAGCCCACTTGCTAGTGCTAAAAATCAGGGAGAATATTTTCCAAGAATCTTATTATTTTAGTTATTCTATAGCTCTTTAGTAGTCTTCATTCAGTAGCAAAGAGCACCATGTAGCAACTTTAGAACATACGGTATAATCAAATCAAAGTTACACTTCCCCCTCCCTATTCGTGGTTTCGGCGATTGCGGTTTCAACTATTCATGATTTTTTTGCCTGGGCCCCCCCCCTGCCTAGAGAATCGCTCGGAGGCAGCATGCATCAATCAGAACCGGCCCCTGGACTTGGATCGTGGCAAGGAAGAGGGGGCGATCGGAGGCGAGCAGCCACCCCAAGAGCACAGCCCTCAGCCGTGGATGCAGCTTCAGTGGCAACTTCATGCATGGACCTTACCTGGTGGTCTAGTGGTGACGTAGGGCAGGAGCGAACTTCCTACACTCCTGCCCCATGTAGAGCCATGCTGTACACCCGTGCTGTGAGTTCCCGTTGTAGTAGACCAGAGGAACTCACAGCATGGGTGCACAGCACGGCTCTGCACGGGGCAAGAGTGTAGGAAGATCGCTCCTGCCCAGTATCACCGCTAGACCACCAGGTAAGGTCTGGAGGTGGGTCAGAGTCGTCCCAAAAGTTATCTGCAAATTTTCCTTATTCGCAGGCCAGATCTGCCCCTAACCCCTGCGAATACGGAGGGGGGGGAGTGTACTATAGATGAACTTAGGAAAAGTCATGCTGAGGCAGACTAAGTTCCAACTTAGCAATCTGTCTCTGATGGTGGCCAATCCAGGTCACTATACAGTATCCAGCTGATCCCAAAAAATAATAATAATAATAACTTCTATTTTTAGACCCCAATACCTCGCAGTTCAATACAACAAGAAAAAACTGTAAAAATACAGCGATGATACATAAGATTGCATTAAAATAAAATCACAAATCAATTATACAAATTTATCGAACAAGTAAGTTTTTAATAATTTTCTAAAATCCTGGTAAGAAAGGGAAGACAATGAAACCACTTAGACTCTTATTCCATTTGCCCACTTCCAAGGAAGCTTTTACATATACAGCCTTTTAAAGATGGGAAAGAAAATAGAGTAATATCACGGGTACGTTGATTAAACAGATAACTCAAAGTGTTTTGGAAGCAATGTTTTATAACACAACCAAGCAAATTTAAAAATTATTCTCACTTCTACTGGAAGCCAATGTAACTTTTGATAGTAAGGTGTATCATGGTCTGATTTTTTCAAATTAAAAATTAAACACACTGCTGTATTTTGAAGAACTCTTATCTGTTTAAAGATCTTCGTACTATATAAGAACCCAGATAGATAATGTTGCAATAGTCCAATGTACTTAGAACCAAAGATTATACTAATAGCCTAAAAGATGAAAAATCAAAATAGGATTTTATAGTGCGAAGGTTCCACAAGACAAAAAACCTTTTTTAACCAAGGCATCAATCTGGGCATCGAAGGACAAAGATTGATCTAAAATAATTCCCAGAATTTTAATAGTAGAGTTGATAGGATAGTCAATTCCATTTAGTTTCAAAGAGGTCTCCTTAATTTTATTTGTTAAACTTGACAAAAAGATTCTCATTTTATCCGCATTTAGTTTTAGTCTAAATTCCTTGGCCCATTGTTCTACCATTTCCAATACAATTGATATAGAATATTTAGGGCCTCTTCTATCAAATTGCGCTGAATGGCCCGTGCTGTTTCTGATGCTCATAGAGTTCCTATGAGCGTCAGGAGCAGTGCAGGCCATTCAGCACGGCTCTCTGCACTAAAAAAACCGCTAGCGCGGTTTGATAGAAGAGGCAGTTAGTGTCTGATGATAGAGTAACTATATACTTTCAAATTCAACTTCCTTGAAAAAAAGACCAGGCAGACCTGTTGGTAATAAAGTTACTGACAGGTCTGTCAGTTTTTCCAATCACTATAATCCTTTTTTTGGTGGGGGGAATAGCCAAGTGATGTTAATGCATCAATTGCTTGGCTATTTTTGCATGGGGCTTTAGCTAATTTGTAAGGCCAGATTGGAAAATAGACAATCAAGGGGAAAAACACACGGTGGGTCATTTCGTGCAACGGGTTGGTAAAAGCGATCATCGCTACAGCTGTGAAAATAGGTTTTGTGACGATCGCTGACTTTCGTGCATCTAGGGCAGAGAGTACACATTCCAATGCTAACCAGTTAGCACCTCTGCACAGGTAATGTGGGAGCCCTAAAACCTACAGAATAGGTGGCAGTAAGTGCTCCCACAGTAATTTTAATAAAATGTCTGCACACTAATGGCAACATTAGCACATGGATATTAATGAAATAAATACAAAATCAGATTATTTTATGGCTGAGGTAAAATGACTTCAGCATACAGGAAAGACTTGCATAAGGATCTTCCAAGGCCAATTTTTACTGCAGCTTTGTGAAAGGTCCCCCTAAGCAAAGTAATAAATTTAAAATCACAGTGACACATAGCAAATGTGAAGTACATATACTTTTTTACTATAAACTGTCTTAATAATTTGATCTCTCCGTGCTTTACAGTCAAAGGAACTGCGTTGGCCACTGTTGGAAAAGGGATACTGGGCTTGATGGACCTTTGGTCTGACCCAGTATGACAATTCTTATGTTCTTATGTTCTAAGATCACTGCTTATATATTATGCCAATGAATTATTAGAAAATTAATTGAAGATAAGAAAATATTCATGGCGTTGAGTCTGATTAGAATTAGTTTTATAAGCCTCCTTTATGCCATTTGAATTGGCTGAGATGGTGGATTGGATTTCTTACTATTGATATCTTCCATAAGTTGTTTGCAATACTTTGTTAATGGCTCCCACAGAGCCATTAACAAAGTATTGTACTGATTAGATGACATTTTTTCCCTTAAATTTTTTAGATTCAATTAAGAGGGGGGAGGGAAGTAATTATATGTTTACATATTGTACAAGGTATTGATTATATAATAGGAAGGAGTGGGAAGGGTGGGAGATAAGAGCATATCATGTGTACCATTGATGATTATTAAGTGATATATTTATTGTTAATTTGTTTGGAAATATTGTCACACTTATTGTAAGTTTGAAAATGAATAAAGAATTATAAATTTTTTTTAAAAAAGTTGTTTGCTTAACTGGAGCACTAGGATGATTTCTTAAGAGGGGTAGAATTTTTTTATGTAGAACAGGGGGGTTCTTAATCCAGTCCATGGGACAAACCTAGCCAGTCAAGTTTTGGGATACCCATAATGAATATGCATAAGATAGATTCACAGACAAGGGAGGCAGTGAATATAAAGGGCTACTTATACATAGCTGGTAGAGGTATCTAAAGTGGGCCAATGAGATAAATGCTCTGATGTTCATAGGAATTCTATGAACTTTGGAGCTTATACCTCGCTGGACCGTGATAGAAACCTCTACTGCAGCTTTGTAAAAGCCAACGAAATTTATCTCATGGGTATTCATTGTGGATATCCTGAAACCTTACTGACTGTATGTGAACATGAGAACATAAGAATAGGCTTATTGGGTCAGATCAGTGGTCCTTCTAGCCCAGTAGCCCATTCTCACAGTGGTCAATCTAGGTCACCAGAACCTGGCAAAACCCCAAAGAGTAGCAACATTCCATGCTACCAATCCAGGGAAAGCAGTGGCGTCCCCCAAGTCTGTCTCAATAACAGACTATGGACTTTTCCTCCAGGAACTTATCCGAACTTTCCTTATAACCAGCTACACTATCCAATCTTACAACATCCTCTGGCAATGCATTCCAGAGCTTAACTATTCTCTGAGAGAAAAATTTTTTCCTCCTATTGGTTTTAAAAGTATTTCCCTGTAATTTCATTGCGTGTCCCCTAGTTTTTGTAATTTTTGATGGAGTGAAAAATCAATCCTCTTGTACACATTCTATTCCACTCAGGATTTTGTAGGCTTCAATTATATCTCCCCTCAGCTGTCTATTTTCCAAGCTGAAGAGCCCTAACCTTTTTGGTCTTTCCTCATACGAGGACTGGGTGGGAAACCCTGATGTAGAAATTCATTCATAAATACATTGGAGTATTGTATTTGCATCACCTTGGGTATCTCATCCAATCACACTCAAAGCAGTTTACATACATGTACTTCAAGCACTTTCCCTGTCTGTCTCGGTGGGCTCACAATCTATCTAATGTACTTGGGGCAGTGGAGGATTAAGTGATTTGCCCAGTGGAGGATTAAGGGACTTGCCCAGGGAACGCCTCTCTTATGAGGACAGACTAAAGAAGTTAGGGCTCTTCAGCTTGGAAAAGAAATGGCTGAGGGGAGATATAATTGAAGTCTACAAAATCCTGAGTGATGTAGAATGGGTACAAGTGGATCAATATTTTACTGCATCAAGATTTACAAAGATTAGGGGACACTTGATGAAGTTACAGAGTAATACTTTTAAAACCAATAAGAAGAAATATTTTTTCACTCAAAGAATAGTTAAGCTCTAGGATGCATTGCCAGAGGATGAGGTAAGAGCTGTTATTGTAGCTGGTTTAAAAAAAGGTTTGGACAATTTCCTGGAGGAAAAGTCCAAAGTCTGCTGTTGAGACAGACATGGGGGAAACCACTGCTTGCCCTGGATCAGTGGCATGGAATGCTGCTACTATTTGGGGTTTTGCCAGATACTTGTGACTTGGATTGGCCCGATACAGTAAGGCTATGTTTTTATGTCACAAGGAGCAGCATAGGGTTTGAACCCACAACCTCAGGATGCTGAGGCTATAGCTCCAACCATTATGCCACACTCTCCTGCAACATTTTGAGGGGGCCCTGCTTGTCTATATCAACTCCAATGTATGCCTGAGATAGCATGTTTGAGCAAAATAAAATGAGGCCAACTGCTACTGACCAGGTATCCTTGCTTCAAACCTAAAGCCCCCAAGCAAGAGTGAATGCACCTTCCAACCCTCTCCTCCCCAACATTTGATGTATACACCCCGATGCCCTCTGTCCTCTCCCTTCCCAGCAGTGTACTATATATGCACTATTAACCATGTACCTCTAAAACATTATGATTGTATTGTTTCTACCCTACAATATAGAATGTACCGTTCTGTACCCCAAACACTGTGAATGTACTTCTGCAACCCGTTCTGAGCTCCTGGGTAGGAGAGGATATAAAACTGAAATAAATAAATAAAATCAGTTAATTTTAATTTCTTTCCCTATTGGGGGTGGAGTGTAAGGTTTCAGTTTTATTAATATTCAGAAAACTTAATTTGAAATCATTTCACACCAGCTGTACAAGACAAAACAGGCATACATAGGATTTGAAAGCCAGAGAAAAGAGAGTTCTTGTTCAATAAAGAAGTCCATTGCATTTTCAGTAATTATGCTGCGTGTCTGTTTTACAGGCCGCTTACCTTTCCAGTTTTCCAAATGGCACTGCAGAGTGGAGTGGGTGTCTACCTCAATGTCAGTAACCTCCCACTACCAGAACAAGAGAACTCTACAGCAAAAGCCTTGCCCCATCCTCACAGTTACTATGCCCTCTTCTTCTGCGTCCTCATTTTTGCCATTGTGTTTGGCAATGTGCTGGTCTGTTTGGCAGTGCTCAGAGAGAGGTCCTTGCAAACCACAACAAACTACCTGGTGGTAAGTCTGGCAGTAGCAGACTTGCTTGTTGCTACATTGGTGATGCCTTGGGTAGTCTATGTAGAGGTGAGTGTTTTTAGAATGGTTTATGTGTTTAATGGGATGGCTTTGAGATGTAATAGAGGTTTGGTGGATTTTTATTTATGATACTCTCCGCCATTTTACAAAACTGTAGTGTGGTTTTTAGCGCTGGCTGCGGCGGTAACAGCTTCGATGTTCATAGGAATTCGACAGCTGGTGCTAAAAATCATGCTATGGTTTTGTATGTATATATTTTATGTTATTTTTACTGTACCATACATCGTATTAATGCTGAGGCATTTAACCAAGTTTGTATATTATATTAATTTAATTTGGCTATTTAGTGCCTGCTTTACCCATATGAGTACAAGATGGGTTACAAAAAAATAAACATACCAAATAATACAAGAATGTGCATATATAAAAACATATCATTACAAAAAAAGGGGTAAAAATAAAATAAGAGTTTCAGTCACCCTTCCCTGTAATTCGCTTTAATAAAACCCTTAGCGTGCATGCACACTTCAATCTCCATTTTCCGTGCCTCTGTGCTATCGTGCCGCTGCATGCGCAGTAAAGTAGAGCTCTGCCTGCAGCGGTTTCACCATTGCCCTCCCTCGACGATGCTGCGAGGCCAGATCCAGTGATGACCGAGCCTACCAAGGTGGGGGAGAGGGCGGACCGCCCCGGGTGGAAGCATCAGGGAGGTTTTGCGATCCCAGGGCAAGCAGGAAGATTAATCACAGCTCTGCAGCGATCCCTTGAGGGCTCCTGGCAGCGCTGAAGATGAGGCAGCAGTCCGGGAAGAGCAGAAGAGGCTGGGAAGAGCAGGGCCGGGAAGAACAGAAGAGGCCAGGAAGAGCAGAAGAGGGTCAAGGGAACGAGTTAGAAGACAGCAGGAATGTGAGCGGACCCCATCTAGATAGGCAGGTAGGAGAGAGAGAGTACACAGATGGAGTGGATCACCACCACCTCGGCAAGCGAGGGCTAAAGGAGCCCTCCACCCCAAAGAAAGTGAAAGTGTGGAGGAGTGCAGAAGTGCACGCTGAGGCTCGGTTCGGCTCGCCATGGCCAAGCAGTTCGGGAGCTGGGAGACAGGACACATTTTCCCATTGTGTAGCTGGGCAGGTATGTGCAGGCAGCTGGCCACAGCTGGATTGTGGAAAGGTCAAGGAATCCCTTAGCTGGCACAGGTAGAAGGCGGCTTCAATGAGGGCCTGGGCAGGGAGAGAGACAGAAAAAAAGAAAGACAGCGGAAGGGAGAGAGACAGAAAGAAAGAAAGATAGACATTGGGAGGGAGAGAGACAGAAAGAAAGAAAGATAGACATTGGGAGGGAGAGAGACAGAAAGAAAGAAAGATAGACAGTGGGAGGGAGAGAGACAGAAAGAAAGAAAGAAAGATAGACATTGGGAGGGAGAGAGACAGAAAGAAAGAAAGATAGACAGTGGGAGGGAGAGAGACAGGAAGAAAGAAAGATAGACATTGGGAGGGAGAGAGACAGAAAGAAAGACCTTCAAAATACTGAAAGGAATCGACAAAATAGAGCAGAAAAAATTATTTACATTGTCCAATTTAACACAGACAAGAGGACACGGAATGAAGCTAAGTTCAGGACAAATATCAGGAAATTCTTCTTCACGCAGAGAGTGGTTGACAACTGGAATGCTCTCCCAGAGGAGGTTATTGCGGAATTGACTGTCCTAGAATTCAAAAGCAAACTAGATGCACATCTCCTTACAAGAGGCATAGAGGGATTTGGGTGACTAAAATTACGCCAGGTGTACATCTGGCAGGGCCTCCACATGTGTCTGATCCGGAGATGGCGCTTCTTAGCTGGCACAGGTGGAAGGCGGCTTCAGTGAGGATCTGGGCAGGGAGAGAGATGGAAAAAAGAAAGACAGCAGGAGGGAGAGAGACAGACAGAAAGAAAGAAAGATAGACATTGGGAGGGAGAGAGACAGGATGAAAGAAAGATAGACACTGGAAGGGAGAGAGACAGGAAGAAAAAAAGATAGACATTGGGAGGGAGAGAGACAGAAAGAAAGAAAGATAGACAGTGGGAGGGAGAGAGACAAGAAGAAAGGAAGATAGACATTGGGAGGGAGAGAGACAGAAAAAAAGAAAGATAGACAGTGGGAGGGAAAGAGACAGGAAGAAAGGAAGATAGACATTGGGAGGGAGAGAGATAGGAAGAAAGGAAGATAGACATTGGGAGGGAGAGAGACAGAAAGAAAGAAAGATAGACAGTGGGAGGGAGAGACACAGGAAGAAAGGAAGATAGATATTGGGAGGGAGAGAGACAGAAAGAAAGAAAGATAGACAGTGGGAGGGAGAGAGACAGGAAGAAAGAACGATAGACATTGGGAGGGAGAGAGACAGAAAGAAAGAAAGATAGACAGTGGGAGGGAGAGACACAGGAAGAAAGGAAGATAGATATTGGGAGGGAGAGAGACAGAAAGAAAGAAAGATAGACAGTGGGAGGGAGAGAGACAGGAAGAAAGAACGATAGACATTGGGAGGGAGAGAGACAGAAAGAAAGAAAGATAGACAGTGGGAGAGAGAGAGACAGGAAGAAAGAAACATAGACATTGGGAGGGAGAGAGACAGGAAGAAAGAAAGATAGACAGTGGGAGGGAGAGAGACAGGAAGAAAGGAAGATAGACATTGGGAGGGAGAGAGACAGAAAGAAAGAACGATAGACATTGGGAGGGAAAGAGACAGAAAGAAAGAAAGATAGACATTGGGAGGGAGAGAGACAGAAAGAAAGAAAGATAGACAGTGGGAGGGAGAGACAGGAAGAAAGGAAGATAGACATTGTGAGGGAGAGAGACAGGAAGAAAGAACGATAGACATTGGGAGGGAAAGAGACAGAAAGAAAGAAAGATAGACATTGGGAGGGAGAGAGACACAGATTGAGTGGATCACCACCACCTCGGCAAGCGAGGGCTAAAGGAGCCCTCCCCCGCCCCAAACCAAAGAATGTGAAAGTGTGGAGGAGTGCAGAAGTGCACGCTGAGGCTCGGTTCGGCTCGCCATGGCCCAGCAGTTCGGGAGCTTCCTGCGGAGCAGCATCAGATGGTGATCCAGCACCAAGGATGAGCAAACGGGGTCCGGAGGGGAGACAGGACACATTTGCCCATTGTGTAGCTGGGCAGGTATGTGCAGGCAGCTGGCCACAGCTGGATTGCGGAAAGGGCAAGAAATCCCTTAGCTGGCACAGGTAGAAGGCGGCTTCAATGAGGGCCTGGGCAGGGAGAGAGACAGAAAAAAAGAAAGACAGCGGGAGGGAGAGAGACAGAAAGAAAGAAAGATAGACATTGGGAGGGAGAGAGACAGAAAGAAAGAAAGACAAACATTGGGAGGGAGAGAGACAGAAAGAAAGAAAGATAGACAGTGGGAGGGAAAGAGACAGGAAGAAAGGAAGATAGACATTGGGAGGGAGAGAGACAGGAAGAAAGGAAGATAGACATTGGGAGGGAGAGAGACAGAAAGAAAGAAAGAAAGAAAGATAGACAGTGGGAGGGAGAGAGACAGGAAGAAAGGATGATAGATATTGGGAGGGAGAGAGACAGAAAGAAAGAAAGATAGACAGTGGGAGGGAGAGAGACAGGAAGAAAGAACGATAGACATTGGGAGGGAGAGAGACAGAAAGAAAGAAAGATAGACATTGGGAGGGAGAGAGACAGAAAGAAAGACCTTCAAAATACTGAAAGGAATTGACAAAATAGAGCAGAAAAATTATTTACATTGTCCAATTTGACACGGACAAGAGGACACGGAATGAAGCTAAGGACAAGTTTAGGACAAATATCAGGAAATTCTTCTTCACGCAGAGAGTGGTTGGCACCTGGAATGCTCTCCCAGAGGAGGTTATTGCGGAATCGACCGTCCTAGGATTCAAAAGCAAACTAGATGCACATCTCCTTACGAGAGGCATAGAGGGATATGGGTGACCAAAATAACACCAGGTGTACACCTGGCAGGGCCTCCACGTGTGCGGATCACCGGACTTGATGGACCGAAGGTCTGATCTGGAGATGGCACTTCTTATGTTATGTTATATTATGAAAGATAGACAGTGGGAGGGAGAGAGACAGGAAGAAAGAGACAGGGCGCAGGGAGAGAGAGAAAAAGAAAGAAAGAAAAAAAGATAGGGCAGGGAGAGAGACAGAAAGAAAGAAAGAAAAAAAATAGTCGGGACAGTGAGAGATACAGAAAGAAAGAAAGACAGATGGGGCAGGGATACAGAAAGAAAAAAAAGATAGGGGCAGGGAGACAAAAAGAAAAAAAGATAGACGGGGCAGGGAGAGAGACAGAAAAAAGATAGAAAGAAAGAAAGATAGACAGCGGGAGGGAGAGAGACAGAAATAAAGGAAGAAAGAGACAGGGGAAGGGAAAGAGACAGAAAGAAAGACAGACAGACATCTATTCTAGCACCCATTAATGTAACGGGCTTAAACACTAGTTATCAATAATAGCTCATTATCCTCTTATTCTATAAAAGCTCACCTAAATTTCAGCACTTTTTCTCAAGCTTAAATTTATGGAATACTGTCATCCCCATGGGTAAATGTACACTTGTGCACATAAACAGCAGTAACCCACGAAAATGCTACTCTATAAATACACATTTACTCAAAAATCACAAAACATGTAATTGTTATAGGGGCATTCATAAGGGATGAGCATGGGGGAGCATAGGCAAGGCCATTTGCCATAAATTGCATGCATAAATCTCACATTTATGCACTGTTTACACACACTACAGAGCTGTTGTAAATTCATGTACTTATATTTTGGTGTGCTGATGTAGGTTTACACTAGTATTCTATATAGACACAAACATTCTTTCATTTTCCTATACCGTTCTCCCATGGGAGTTTAAAACAGTTTACATGAATTTATTCAGGTACTCAAGCATTTTTCCCTGTCTGTGCAAGCGGGCTCACAATCTATCTAATGTACCTGGGGCAATGTGTGGATTAAGTGACTTGCCCAGGATCACAAGGAGCAATATGGGTTTGAACCCACAACCTCAGGGTGCTGAAGCTGTAGCTTTAACCACTGCGCCACACAGCTTTACACTAATATGCTGTAAAGACACACACAAAGGAGGGCATTGTAGAAAGCATGTCCAACTCAAAATGAGGACATCCCAATCAGTATGCCACAAAAGGACATCCATCTCACATGTATTTTAGAACAGGACACAGCCTATTCTAAAATACCTGTAAGATGGACATCCATATGCTAGAAACATCCAGCAAAAAGATCAGTTTTAGAAACTGAAATGCCGGAGGGGCGTGGTCATGCAGTGAGCAGGGACGACGTGTTTTCCCTGAGCTCCAGAGTTCTCCCTCACTAACATCTTCTTTGAACTATAATCTGTAGATATTTTCTACCCCCAAGCATTTTCTACAGCTTGCTTAGGGCATATGGACAAGTTTGTGCACAAGAGCGGCATTGATATGGCCACTAAAACTGGTAAAAATGAGCAGGAGCATCTCAAATCAGAGCCAGGTGCTGATGGGAAAATTGTGGGACCTGCGGAGGCAGCTGAACATGTGAGTGAAGAGTTAGTTGTCCGATTGACAGAGGCGGTGGTGTTAGCGTTGGGAACCTGTCTGGACAAAGTTAATGATTCTTTGACAACGCTTTCTGCCACGGTATCGGACTTTAATGCCAAAATAACAGAAGTAGAGAAGCGAGTCAGCTCCGCGGAAGATTCTCTTACAACCGTGCAGGCAGAACTTCAGCATTTACAGTGCAAAGTTATCAGCTGTAAGGAAAAAATGGAGGATTTGGAGAATCGCTCCAGAAGAAATAATATTCGTTTGGTGGGCCTCCCTGAATCTGTGTTGGATGTGAACCTACTTACCACGCTGGAAAAATGGCTGGCGGAGGAATTACTTCTCATGCATGGGCTGGGTCCCCTACGAATTGTGTGGTTGTATGTGGGATAAGTATGCATGCTTTTTGGTTGCCAGACTGCTGGGAGGAGGGCTGGGACTCTTGACAGTTGTTATTTGGCCTTATGATCTTTTGATATATCTGGTCCCTTTTTCTGTCTGCCACCTAAACGGGGCTTATGCTGTGTGACTTGGAATGTGTCCAGAATTAATTCCCTGATTAAGAGGACTCAGATCATCCAATGTCTGGCTAGACACCAAGCCGATATTGTGGGTTTGCAGGAGACTAAACTTTCTGAGAAAGAACATGGTAAATTGCGGCAGTCTTGGGTGGGACAATGCTACTCTGCCTCCTCTTCTGCTACTAAGGTGGATGTGGCCTTATTGATACATAAATCTGTGCCATTTCACATGTCTAGGGTAATCTTTGATCCGGAGGGACACTATGTAATTATTCAGGGTACTTTGCATCATAGTTCTACCCTTTTAATTTCTGTTGTATGCTCCTAATAGTGTCCAGAGGTCCTTTTTCAAAAAACTTATTGGGATTCTGTCTTTGCCTGATGTCCCTGTGGGTCATAGAATTTTTCTAGGGGACTTTAACTCCATCTTAGATCCTGCCTTGGATTTCTCTAGGGGGGCCCTGTTGTCACCTCGGAGATCTGATAACGGGTTGAATGTATGGGTTTACACCTTAGATTTGGTGGATATGTGGAGAACATTACACCCCGGAGAGCGAGACTATACCCATATCTCTAGGGTCCATGACACCTCCTCCAGGATTGATTAAATTTTCCTTTCTAGATCCTCTTTTCATGTAGTTCATAAGGCAGAGATAGGAGTATTAGCTATTTCTGACAATACTCTGGTGTGGATGGATGTGGGTATAGGGGATGGGTCTCCTAAGGGAGGAGGGAGATGGTGCTTTCCTGTGGCTCTCTATACTGATCCAGATTTTAAAATCTACTTAGTGCAGCAATGGCAGGATTACATGGAGTTTAATGGGGTACATGCCAGTGATGGTATCCTTTTTTGGGATGCTGTAAAAGCGGTGCTGCATGGGGCTATTCTTGCCTACTGTGCTCGCAAAAAGAAATTGATGGCAGCTAAGATCTTGGCCCTAGAATGCAGGGTGCGGGAGAGCAGACTGTTGAATATCAGATGTCCCATCTTGCAACATAAACATGATTTGAGCGCAGCTCAGTCCGTGCTTCACACGTTACTTCATGAGAGAGCCCAACAATATATTTTTTTATTATAAATATCATTTCCATTGTTTTGGCAATAGGCCTGGGAGGATGTTGGCTAAGCTGACTAAGTCTTGGAAGGGTTCATCTTCCATTACTTCTCTACGGGCCCCGGGGGGGTGAGTTGCTCACCGCTCAGTCTCAATTGGAACAGTTATTTGTTAACTTCTATAGATTCTCTACACAGTGGAGGTGGTGGATCAGGGGCACTTGATCCAAAATTATTTTACTTCTCTGCCCTTACCAAGGCTTTCAGAGGTCAACTGCCTGAGTCTGGATTCCCCTATCACCCAGGAGGGTTCAGTGGGGAGTTTTACCGGCTTCTCTATGGCTATGTGGTGGACCCTTTGAAGAACTATTACGAGAAGGCTATTACAAGAGGACAATTTCCAGCTTTATCTAATCAGGCGTTAATTACTGTCTTGCCCAAACTGGGTTAGGACCCCTTTCTGGTGGAAACATATAGGCCAATTTTCCTTATTAATGTTGACCTCAAGATCTTGGCTGATGGGTTGGCCCCTGTTCCATCTTTAGTGGGGGTTGATCAGGTAGGTTTCATGAAGGCAGGGCATAATGTTAGGAAGTGATTAGCGTACTGCACAGCGCACTGTGCCACCTCGCTCTTAGGTGTTCAGGAATAATGACAATTACACATATATTACCAGTCCAATATTGTTTATTAATATTAACTGTAAATTCTTGTATCAGAAAGCATATGTGTAATGGAGACCCTCCAGGCGTGAAAATTGCACCTCTCCTGAAACAGTACATGGTCTCAAAAGAACCACTCACACAAGGTTCACTTATATACTTTTGCAATGCCTAGTATGACATCACACCTGTCAACCAATCAGCCAAACAGAGAGGCCGTCCTTAGGTATGAACAAAGAAAATTCCTTTTAACATAGTTATCAGGCTTAAAAAAAGTTTCACAAATTATACACAGCAATTTTTGAATGCATAAGACATTAGAGGAAAAATTTGAATTCATAACCCAGCTCTCTATCCGGAACTGTGCATTGGAAAAATCTGACAGCTTCAAATTTCACTGACACACACTCCTAAGTGTGCCAAAAGAGCCCTCCCTTCACAAGTTTCTATGCTAGACTAGCTGAAAGGTCAAACTGCAGATGTGTTACTTCTCAGGATTTCTTCAGGTTTAAAATATATACAAATATGTTATCAAAACCAATTCTATGTTTAATATACATTCACATTCATTATCACTCATGGGATCCCATCATCCATATACAAGCAACACTCATATTTCATTCCTATCTCAGTCCTATTTCATAATTCTTTAAAACATATAAAAGAAAGATTCTTCTCTGCCCAGCATTGGAAAGCCAGGACCATCTGTTTTCACTCAGGCCATGAGGTTTTTCCTATTGTCACAAACCCGAGCCCAATGCCGGCCTTGTGCCAGGGAAGAGTCATAAAAAACATCCCCTGGAACTAGTCCGGGCTAACCACGTTGTCCCTGTTAGGCAGGAACAGGACCAGGAAGCACAGGCTGTGTTCAGATCTGCTTTAGAACACAGCCTGGTGAAAACTGGTAGGGCCCCTTTAAATCCTCCATTTTGTAAGAGGCTGGCTAAACAGGGTAGAAGACAGCTGCAGCTGAAAGAAGTCCGGCCCCTGAGTAGGACTGGGCGTGGTACAGCAGTTTGGCAGCATTTGGAAAGCTGGCTGTCCAGGAGGAGGGGAGAAACAGGAGAAGCTCTCAGGTGGAAGGAGCCTCCAATTCCTCCAGAGCCAAAGGATGTGGAAATGCTGGACACAGAGTCAGAAGGAACAACCTTGGTAAACCCAGAACATGAAGCAATGGATTGGAGTACTTTACCAGAGGTGGTACTGACTGAAGAAATGGATGTTAGTTGATTTAATCTTGGACTTGTGTTTGGCATAGCTTACTTTGAGGTGAGCTTTTCCTTTTTTGGTTTATTTTTGAATGTTTCAATTTCTTCTGGGACCATAAGGATTTTCCTTGAGCATGCTAGCTAAGGGATGTATGCTAGCAAAATGTTTGGTTTGTTTGGGAGGTTTTTTTTTTTCTTGTTGCCAAGATGGCTGCTGTGAAAGAACTTTAGCAGTATCTCCCATAAGGTGTGAATATCCTGAAGGCTGGGGCAGGATTTGCCCAAAACCTTAGCGGAGGGTTTGCGGGTTATTTGCTCTTTGCAACAAGGAGCCATTCTTGGCAAATCCGCCAGCCTTCTGCCACTGCATTGGAAAGGCACTGCTGCACATTGCCACGTGCCATAGTTTGCTTTTCAAGTTGCAAGGAAGACTTTTGGGAGTTAAAGGCTACCAGAGACTCTGTTATACCTGGGACATTAGTAAAAGAACTTTGAGTGAATTAACCAGACCAGGCTGGTAAACACAGTATTATTTTGTTTGCACTATTATTGCCATGACCTTTTGAGACTGTTTCTTTTCATGCATTTTTGTTTGGACCTGTTCGGATGGACAATAAATTTGAGTTCTTTCTTTTGAAACCTATCTGTGTGAAGCCATATTGTTTTGAATACAGGATAGTTTCCCTCTTGGGGAAGCACGCTAAGGAAATTTTGTAAGCGTGGGCCGGTCACCGCAAGCCTCAAGGGCCGGCCACGCTACACTATCCACACAAAAGACACCAGAAACACAGGCCTTTTTTAAGCGGGAAACCTTCAATATGTTTTACACCAAGAAGAGACACAAAGAACAACAGAAAACAAAATGGAATCAGATTAATACAAAATGGAGTCATTAATACCTCTATATCTCTACCTGGTTTCCTCTATGATCTGGCTTAATCCAGCAAAATACATAAAGAGAATATTATCATACTTTTCCTTAATATTAATCTGTAGTCTTTTTCTGGCCTTGGCTGCAATCCATATTCAGATTTTTATTTTTGTATTTATGCATCAACTTTTCGTAAGTTTCTATTGGGCGTGGCCTTAACTCTCACATGTGCTTCTAACTAGATTTACCCAGAACCATATGAAAAGCAGGTGTCATATGTAGAAAAGTCTACAACATACTCCACAAACATGTTTTGCACACCATCCATTCCATTACCGCATTACAGCGCCCCCTACCAGCCAGCCAGCGCCACTACTCAGAAGTTACTGTTAGCTATGGCACACTGTGAGTCTCTGTGGTTACCCGTTTTGATCATCAGCTTCGATTCAGAAAAGGCCTTTGATAGGGCTGAGTGGGCATTTTTGCTTCCTCTATTACAATGGTATGGACTGGACGGGTTTTACCAACAGGCCTTATGCGCCTTATATTCTAATCCTGCTGCCGCAGTGTCTGTTAACAGGGTCTCCTCTCCGGTCTTCTCTCTATGGAGAGGTACTAGGCAGGGCTGCCCTCTTTCCCCTTATTATTTCCGATTCGGATTCACCCCCTGCTTACGGGAGTGGAGGTTGATGGCTCGTCCTTATGCTGTATGGCTTTTGCAGATGATATCATGGTTCTTCTTATGAACCCGGCACATACTCTCTCTTTGTTGTTGGAGTTGTTTTGGACTTTCAGAGCACCCTTGGGTCTTAAATTGAATGTCTCCAAGTCAGAAGCTTTACCATTGAATCTAAGTATACCTTTCATGTGGTCTGATTTTTCCCTGAAAGAGGCCTCTGACCAGGTGAAGTATCTAGGTTCTTATATACTGTCCCATTTAACTCAATTATATGAGAGCAATGTGAGACCCTTACTCAAAAAATCTGTTGATTATGGGGTTCTCTCCCGGTGTCTCTAGCTGGTCGTATTTTTCTATATAACATGATGATTGTTTCTAGATGGCTATATTTGTTACAGACCTTACCGCTTTGGATTCGCTGCTCTGATTTGGAGGTTTTATATCGTGCATTGCGGGTTTTGGAATGGGAGGCGGCCCCAGCTGCCTCTCTGAATTTTGATGTTCCTGAGGCTAAGGGGGCTTTGGATTGTTGGATCTTCGAGTCTATAATCTGGCCTGTGGTATGAGGCATGTTCAGGACTGGTGCCTGAGAGTTCCTCTTTTTTGTCTTTTTCTATGGAGAGAGATTTTCTGTTCCCCGTTTCTGGGCTGTTCCTGCTGCATGTTCCATCTGCTGTGTTATCTCCCCCCCTGAGAAGTCATGTTGTTTGGTCTTATATGAAGATTATATGGAAAATGCTTTGTAAGCAACTATAGCATTTCTCCTATGTTACCTCTAGTGGGGAACCTACATTTTAGTCCAGGCAGAGATAATAGGATCTTTCAAATTTGGCAGGCACATAGGATTCGTACGGTGGGGGATGTACTCACTGACCAGGGGGGCCTTACTCTCTGCTGTTGCGCTGGCATCTTTATATACCCTTGACTAGGTGGATGTCTATGGGTATATACAGCTTAGGCATTACATTCTTAGCCTGGATGGTTCTCATTTGCGTTCCTATATAGCGCAGAGTCTGTGTCAGAGCTTGGCGTTGTGGGAGGATCACACTCCCCGTCTACGATTTTATGTTACTGCTTTAGAGACCCTACACTCTGATGCGCAAGCTGACTTGCTGGCTGGGGCCTGGAGCATTGATTTGGGTTGCACTATAACATCTCAGGTGCTCTCTCGATGTTTTGTACTTTTACGTTCTATTTCTTGGGGAGCATGAATATAAGTTCTTACACAGAGCCGTTATTTCTCCTTGGAGAGCATATCGAGCAGGTTTTGCTCCGCATGCCCGCTGCCCTAAGTGCAACCTGAGCTCTGCCAATCTGGGACACATGTTTTGGATGTGTCCACACGAGCGAGCATTTTGGATGCGCGTGTGGGTGTTTTTGTCCTCTCTGTGTCCTTCTTTACCTGTTTGTACCCCAATGCTAGCTCTTTTTTATGAGGGAGGTGATCTTAGTTGGTCTTCAAAGCTCTCCTTTTGGCCAATAAAGTTATTTTAGTTTATTGGAGGACACTGATTGCTCCTTCTTTCTCTCAGTGGAAGTTGTTCCTCTATGAATTTGCGCTGTTGGAACGACGAGCAGCTGGGGTGCGTGTGAAGGACCTTTGGAACAAATTTCAAGATGCATGGGAGGTGTACTGGCTTTTCCTTCCTCATAGGGCCAGGAGTCTTCTGCTGAATTCCTGAATCCTTGGGGACTTGGGTGCAGGATGGGGACTGAGTTCTCTGTGAGAGTCAGATTTTTGCTTGCTTTCTTGCTCCTGTGACTTATTCTTCTTTTCCAGAGGGTCATGCATGCTACTACTTAATTGTTTCTTATCTCTTGGTGTGATATTGTTTCTTGTCTTCTTCTGAGCTTCTTAGCCCTTATGGCTACCATACAAGGTTGGGTGGGGAGGGTGGGTTATGGTTCACTTGGGATTTGGGTTTTTATACTTTTGTATGGTTGATATGTTTGTATTTGGGGGTGGGTTGGTTTGAGGTATTACAAAATACTGTATTGGGCATGTACTGGCTTTTGATATTCTGTATTCTGCCATACCATTGGTTTGTTCTTTACTATTTTTTGTTTGATGTTGGTTATGCCTAATAAAGAAAATATTATACTAAAAAAAAAAAAGAAACTGAAATGCCTAAATTATGAATAGAGCAAAATAAGGACATGAATGTCTTTGTTTTAGCAGAAAAACATCCATATTATATAATGGCTACACAGCTGAGAAGCAATCTAATGAGCAGACAGTAGCACTCAGACCAAAGATCCAAAGGTTGCTTGTTCAAACCCCCACTGCAGCTTTATGTAATTTTTGTTTCTTTATTTTTATATTGTGGGCACTCTAGGGACAGAAAAATACCCACTGTGACTTCCTTTATCTTCATTCAGTGGAGAACTGCTCAATCAGAGCACCTTTCTATAATCTGGACATGCCAAATACCAGGTCTAAATAAAAGGCATCCATCTTTTTAAACATAGATGTCCCTTCCCTTTTTGCATGCAGATCTAACTATCTATCTTTTAGATGCTCCCCTAGTTCCACCCAAAACACACCAAAACCACTCCCCGTGTCGTATGAACATACTGCAGTGTTAGATGTCCATATTCTGATTTTATAAAATTGGTATTTAGATGTCCGTGCAATATGGATGTATAAACGTCAATTTTCAGATGTCCAAAACATGAATAGAGCTTCCAAAATAAGCACCATAGTATCTTTACATTATTATAGCACCTAAATAGTGGAGTCCTGTTATAGACATTGTCTCTTATCTGTCCCTATAATCATTTTGAAACAATCAAGTCTTCAGTTTATATCAATGCTGCTTATAATCATCCTCCTTTCTAATTTCTAATGGTAGAGTATTCCATGCACACATGGAACTTTCAGAAGGCCTATCAATCTTGAGAACAGGGATGGTAGGGGATGCTTTTGGATTGGGTAGTTCTTAATATGTATGAAGCTGCGGAATGACCAGTTCTAGAGATATATCACTTTATAGGTACATTAAGGAGCGGATTATGTTATCCAGGCACTGTCTGTGTCTGTAATTTTATTGTTGATTTACATTATGAATGTAATAAGCGCACAGCGCCTTGAATGTTAGAGCGATGGTATATTAATACATATTAAAATCTAAATAAAATCTAAAATTTTATCATGTTTGAATTTATCTAAAGTTCATTTGAGATGGAAATCCTTAAGATTTGTGGAACTGAGTCTACATTTTAAGTGTATAAAGGGGAGCTAAGGGCTGGATTCTGTAAATGGCGCCTTTATCAGTGGTAGTCTATAAAACAGCCACCGAACGCATGTCAATCATGCAATGGCGCTGATTACAGAACTATGTCTTTTGTCAAAGGTGGGCACCAGAAACGTAGGCCAGAGTTTTAAAGGCCTACATTTCCGGTGTCTACCTGTGATGAGAATTGCATCTATGAAGGCGCCTTAGAATACCTGAGGTCATTTCTGGCATTAACCACACCTATTTCAACCTTAGGCATTCTAAAGCACCTTTGTACACATGATGAAGGCGATGTTTTTCTAGGCACCAGTAGGCGCCTACATTTTTTTTTAAACAATGTTTATAACCTTTTTAAATGGCTTTGCTCTGACACCACTCTGACACTCACAGAATTCATATGCACGTCGGAGCAGTGTTGGTGCATTTAGCACCCCAGGCTGCAGTAGAAACTTCTTCCACAGCTTAGTAAAAGAGGGACCCTTAATGCATGCTAACAGAGATTAGCATGCACTAAGAGCCAGATTCAGTAAATGGTACCCAAAATTAGGCATCCTTTACAGAATACTATCTCAATGTGATTCTCATGCCTAACTTTAAGCACGAGCACTTTCTCCTGTCGAAAGCTGGGGTACATTCTCATGGTATCTGATAGTAGTTAGATGTACAAACAGTGGCTTAGTAATGGGGTGTGGGGGGCAGTCCACCCATCCTAAGAGCATGGCACCCTTCCTCCTCTTCGCCTCCACGCTCCTCTCTTTGCCACGTGCCCCTTGCCTTCCCCACACACACCGTTTTTACTTCCCCGGCGTGAGGCTGCTGCCCGCTTCAGCATTGGTGCTCTCTCTGATGTCACTTCTAGGACCCACGCCTCGGAAGTGATGTCAAAGGGCATGCGGACACCGATGTGGGCATGCTGCTCATGCCAGAGAAGTTTCAAAGGGAGGGTGGATGGGAGGGGGCTGCGCGCACAGCAGGAGGGTAGGGAAGGGGGCAGGGGGAGGGGCGCCATCGCTCCGAGTACCACTCACCATTACTACACCACTGTGCACAAATGGTGATAGTTTATAACATCGCTTCTAATTTTGGGGAACTCTCCTGACCCACCATGCCCCTTCCATGGCCACATCCCCATCTGAGTTTCACGCTATGACATTTAGATGTACATGTTATAGAATAAAATGTAAGGTGATCCACTTATAGCTCCTAATTGCAGTGTTCCCCCGCATTCACGGTTCACGAATTGCAGACTCACTCATTCGCGGTCTGCTCCAACCGCCTCTTCCTGTAGTAAAGTCAGGCTACACCAATCAGGAGCTGCATGTCAAGAGCCAGAGTGATTTAATCAAAGTTGTAGGATCGTGCAAAAAGCAAGTCATGCTTTCTTTAGTTGCTCTTGTGGATTGCATGAGGTTGATCTTTCCTGGCTTCCTTTTCTGGCTTTGCGAAACGTAAGGAAGGTTACTGTTTGTTTCCCCTTTAAGTTTTGATTACGGTATTCATTGTATTTGGGATAGCCTCACTTCTAGACAATGATGGGGTGACCATAAAATGAGTTTTCGCACCTTATGCTCATTTCAAACCAGCCCCTCTAGAGTTTTGCAGTGTGCAGAATACAGCAGCTTTCCAAATACAAGCAAGCAATTTTGTAGTGCAAGAGACTGTAGGCCGGGGGAAGCCAGAGGACACTACAAAGAAGAGGGGAATATGATAGCCTTTGGGGGGAGAGGACCCTGGTGTAGAAATACACAAAGGGAGGGGGGTTCAGAGAGACATGCTGGACGGGGGAGGAAAGAAATAATGGGTCTAAAAACAGAGGAGAGAGAGAGAGAGATGGTGGATAATAGGATTTAGGGAGGGAAGGAACAGAAAAGGAGAGAAGTTGGAAACAAGGGAAGGTGTGGGGGGATAGAGATACTGGATAGGAGGGTAGTTGGGAAGAGAAAGGGACAGCTGGTGGGCCCTGGGGTGGTGGGGAAGGAGGGAGAGATGCTGGATGAAAGGGTAGTTGAGAAAAGGAGAGATGGTGGATCTGAGGATGGTGAGGTCAATCACAGCTGCGGAAATGGAGACGAAAAAAAGGAAAGATGCCAGACCTCCAGGGGAGGGAAGAGAAACGGAAGAGGAAGACAGAGATGGAAGATGGATGGTTAGCATGAAGAAAGAAGACAACAAATGGGCAGGAGACCCTGGCAAGCGAGTTGTCTGATTTGAATAATGACCAGCCAACAAAAGGTAGAAAAAATAATTTTATTTTCTGTTTTGTAATTACAATGTGTCACATTTGAAATGTGTATCCTGCCAGAGCTGGTGTTAGACCGCAAACGTGAGCTATGATTTAACAGAGAGAGGAAAAGTCCTTTTTGTTTGTTTATTTTGATTACATCACAGTACCAGTGTGGGTAGGAGAGGGCAAAGAGGGTGGGGATGGGTGAAGAGGCTATAAAATAAACCCACCAGGATGTTTGAAAAAAGCACCCAATTGGGCAGGAAAATCGAATTGAAAAATCGATTCAATAGGCTGAATTAAATTGAATCGAAATATTTTTTCCTGAATCGGACAGCACTAATAGGCACCTATCTAGATGGGCGCCTCCATAATAGGTGCCTAACATTAGGCGCCAGTTACAGAATTTGGGCCTTTATGTTTAATGCTGTTATGTTGTTTTGAGGCTTTTTTCTCCACCTTGTTTTGGACCTTTTGAGTCTCTGTTGTGATGCTAGCCATGTGGACACTCTTTTGCAATTTTCTTATTGTTTTGTTGTTTGGCATTACATGTGCATGAACAAAACTAACCCATTTGGAGAAATTGCCTCCTAGACAAAACCTATTTGACTGCTTAACATCTAGTCTACCACTAAGCGTAAAGCAGCATTATTTTAAACTCCTGTCTCTCCCCCCCCCCAAAAAAAAGAAAAGAACCCTAGAGACCAGAGAGACTAATAGATACTGGGGAATAATCATGAAGAGGGAGGTATTGAATACTGAGGGGAGGATCAAGAGATTCTATTTGAAGCTCGGGTCTTTTAAAAGATAGCAGACATGACTTGGGCCTGATATTTTTGTGTTGTTGCAGCCAGGAATGCATCATGTTTCCAATTGCAGCAATGCAAAAAGAAAGTTATCATGGAAGTCATTTGCACATCAAATTTGGTTGTGGTAAAGTGTGATATTTTACTGCAGCTTAGTTACTTCTCTTATTAAAGTACTTTAAAAAAAAAAAAAAAAGTAACATCAGATGAGTGCTTAGTTGGAGCAGGCACTATTTTGTACACTCAAGAACCGTTGACATCAGAGAGGGGTCCTGGTCCCTCTCTTTATCTGAGAGACCATTCCACGGTGCTGGTGTAAAATCACATATACCCCTCCCCCGCAACCTGTATATTTGCAAGAGGAAGAGGAAGCTCCTGGATATAGTGATGAAAAAAGAAAATCAGAAGTGGACCTCTTAATGGACAAGTCTCTTCTATGGTGTTGCAAGGATCTTCTACCAGTACTAGGACTATTAAGGTACCAACACCTGTTCTTTTTGAATCTCAACTGATATAAGATTCTGTCTCCACTTTTCATGAGATATCACTTCAAGATATTTTTTTGGCATTAACTAAAATGGATCAGACATTACAAGAGAACTTACTGTTCCTTATACTAAGCTGCGATAGCAGTTTTAGCGCATGTTAAATTGCCACACGCGCTAGACACTAATGCCAGCATTGAGCTGGCATTAGTTCTAGCCACATAGCACAGATTTAGCGCACGTGAAAATTCTGCGTGCGCTAAAAATGCTATCGTAGTTTAGTAAAAGGAGCCCTTAGTGATTTATAGTAAATATACAGTGGAGGCAACTGAAAAGTTTATTGAACAGGAAAAGAGGCTTTTTAATATTGAAAATAATTTTGAGAAAATGGACTCTCAGGTTAAATCATGCTAGTGGGTATTAACAACTTCAGTAAAAGAGAACATGAAGATTCATTTGCAGGTGGAGGCGCTAGAAAATGCCTTCAGAGCCACAAATTTGAGATTGCAAATTTTCCGGAAACACATTATCTCTCTCCTAGAGAAATCTTTCATATGTATGTGAAGGATATATTACAACTGAGTTTGGATGTTACAGAAGTAAGAAATACTTATTATATACCTTGAGCTATTTGGAAGGAAACTCAGGAGGGAGGTAGATAATTTAAGCTCTCCAGATAGTTTAAATCACAGATTGACATGGGGACAAATTTTTCCCCATCCCTGTGGGAACTCGTTTTCTTGTCCCGTCCCGGAGAGTTCTTTTCCTGTCCCTGTCCCATTTCTGTAAGTTTCGTCCTCATCTGCATAAGCCTCAAACACTTTAAAATCATAACTGTTAGAGGCTTGTGCCTACTATTTAAAACCATAAACGGAGACAGCCCAGCCTACTTAAACAACCGCCTAATCCAAACTACCTCAACCAGACATAGGAGAACCCACAAACCGTTCACACATCCCCCAATCAGAGACGTCAAACGAAAAAAACTGTACGATGACCTTCTGGCCACACAAGCAGCAAAACTGGACTACCAACTCTCCAATTTACTGATAACGACCCCAGACTACAAACGTTCAGAAAATAAATAAAAACCATGCTATTCAAGAAATCCTTGAAGACAAACTAACACCACAAGACTCTTCCCAATTTTCTGAAACAACTCGCTTTTCTCTTCAATTCCTCTGGAAATGGCCAGATAACTTCTTTTGTACCGCAAGGTATTGGCGGAATAGAAATCACTAATGTAATGTAATTAAGGCAGAGCTTACAGGAATGGGGCAGGGACAGGACAACAACAAAACTCATGGGGATGGGACAGGGAAATTGAGTTCCTGCGGGGACGGGGACAAATCTGTCCCTGTGTCATTCTCTAGTTTAGATTTAGCAAAGCTTTTGGAGCCATCGCAATAAATTATTCAGAAAAGATCTACTTTGTTAATAACATTATCTTCAGAAAAATGTACCTTTTTTTTGGTCAGACTGTATTAATGATCCCAGATGTTTCCAGACAAACTCAAAAACGCCATAAATCCTTTCTCCAGCTGAACACGTAGGTTTTAGCAGGGGATGGATCTTTCTTTCTAAAATTTCCGTGTAAATGGCTGGTGACATGGGGCACAGATTCTTATGTTTTTTTGGATCCAGCATATTTAGAAACTTTTATTGCTAATAAAGGTTTGAATGCACTAAGGGTTCTTTTTACTAAGCTGCATTAGGGCTTTAACACGCGGAATAGCGCACGCTATATTGCCGCGCGCGCTAGACCTTAACGCCAGCATTGAGCTGGCATTAGTTCTAGCTGCGTAGCGTGGGTTTAGCACATACTACGATGCTGCATGTGCTAGAAACGCTAACGCAGCTTAGTAAAAGGAGCCCTAAAGGATCAGGTTTAAATAGGGTTAGATAATAATTTTAGCCTGCTCTGCTTTGAATTGTGTGATATCTTTCTAAGTATTTGTTTATGAAACTCCTATGTTACCTTTAATATGGGCTTGTAGGTAATGATGTGTATATTGATTTTCGTTTCTTTCTTGTTTTCTTTCCTATTTCCATTACTTGTTTGTAACATTTAATAATAATCTAATTTTTAAAAGTACATATAAAAAACCCTCAAACATTCTTAAGTTTTTACCAATGTCATTTAACTTGCGCCAAGGAAGATTTTTCTGCAATGTTGTTGTTTTTTATTTTGAACATGAGATTTATGGCAGGGGTAGGGAACTCCGGTCCTCGAGAGCCGTATTCCAGTCAGGTTTTCAGGATTTCCCCCATGAATATGCATGAGATCTATTTGCATGCACTGCTTTCAATGCATATTCATTGGGGAAATCCTGAAAACCTGACTGGAACACGGCTCTCGAGGACCGGAGTTCCCTACCCCTAATTTATGGGTTTCTTTGGGTTTTCATTTTAATTTACAGCTCAAAACAATTCTGGAAATCATTCACTGTCATCAAAATGAATCTTTATCTTCTGTGCTTCTCAGTTCTATGGCACATTTCCATGCCAGTATGTTTACCTCTTCAGTAAACAATCTTTTCTATTTATCGTGTTGAGGATGGTCACTGTACTAATCTCTTAAGTCCTGGTGTGTATACATATGCCTTTATGTGTTTATTGATATCTGCGTTTTTTTTTTTCAACCCATCAAAAATTAGTTTTGTCTGATAAGGCTTATCAGTCTCCTTACAGAAACCGCATTGCAATCCTTCCCACAAAAAAAAAAAAAAGATCAAGGCCAGTGTCCTCACAAGCAAGCTCTGTGCTATTTTCCCACTCTTGCTGTATTCTTATTTCCATGGCGCCTGATGGCCGATTTATCCATTACTGAGTTACATTGGATTTTCAGATGTGCCTATTCAAAGAGTTCGCTGAGCTGAACCTTGCCTGACAAAACAATGATTTTATTCTGTGCTGCCATGCAGAAGGCTGGGAATTGTCTCCTAATTCTGGCCCTTGATTATCCAAGGCTAAGACTGTTGCCTCTGTTTTCATGTGAGGAATATGGATTTCAGATTGCTGCTGCTCCTTACATTTGATGATGGTGTTACTACCCAGGTGACCGGAGGAATCTGGACCTTCAGTCGCACACACTGTGACGTTTTTGTGATGATGGATGTCATGATGTGCACCGCCAGCATCCTGAACCTCTGTGCCATCAGTATCGACAGGTAGGATTTCAAGCATTTAAAATCCATGCTAAATGCTTAACGTAGTTTAGTAAATTGGCCTAAAAAATTTGGTGCTGTTTAGTGCGGTGCTAAGCGCAATTCTATAAAAGTTGTGCATATTGTATAGAATCAAACTCAGCACTGCCTAATGTAATGTGTCAACTTTTAGGCACCGCCATTTATGCTAGGACTAAATGCCTGCACTTAAGTGGTGCGCACAGGGGCCATGCGTATTACTCAAAAAAAAAAATCACCCACAATCCACCATAACCATGGCAACTGTTAAATACATGCACTGGACATGACACATAACACTTTGTGCTATGCGCCTACAAAATTATGCACCCAAGTTTCAATTAACTCCAATTAGTGGCAATTATGAGGTATTAATTGCCAATTATCAGTGCTTATTATGTCTATTATTTCATTAAGTTATGTACATGCATCAGCTACACATGCTAATGTATGCCTATAAATTTAGATGCAATATATAAAATTTGGGCCTTACTGTATATCAGGAGAGAACATTGTATCCAACAAACTATGCCAGAGGGCCTGCTGAAACAATAATCTTGTACACTAGGGAGTGCCGATACCCCCTCTTGATCCCTGCATATTAGAAAAACCACCTACCACACCCCTAGCATTTATGTAAAACTGAGTATTCTACCTCACGTGGTGTTGTTGTGACCTCCTCCATTTTAATGAAATTGGAACTTGTAGATTTACTTTTATATACATTAACGAGTACTAGAATAGATGTATGTCTTTGTCTTTCTTTTTTTCTTTTTCTCTCCTTGGCTGCTTTCTGTCTGTCTGTCTGTCTTTCTTTCTTTCTATCTCTCTCCCTCCCACTGTCTGTCTTTCTGTCTGTCTCTCTCTTTCCTCGGCTGTCCACCACCACCCCTTGTCTGTTCCCCCTATCCATCAGTAGCCCTTCTCCCTTCCTTTTACCTCACCTGTGTCCACCACCACTCTTTCACTACTCCCCCTGTCCAGCAGCAGCCCTTCTCCCTTCATTTTACCTCCTCCCTGTCCAGCAGCACCTCTTCCCTGCTCCCCTTGTCCAGAAGCAGCCCTTCTCCCTTCCTTTTACATCCCCCCCTGTCCAGCAGCACCCCTTCACAGCTCCCCCTGTCCAGCAGCAGCCCTTTTCCCTGCCCAGCAGCACCTGTTCCCTGCTCCCCCTGTCCAGCAGCACCTCTTCCCTGCTCCCCCTGTACTGCAGCACCCCTTACCTGATTCCCCTGTCCAGCATCTGGCTGTTTAGAAGAGGAGGTTAGATAGAAGAGCAGCAGAGGGCCTTACAGTACTCCCTGGTTGTGGATAGGTCTGCTGCTGCCTGGAGGAGCTGAAGAGCAAGATGGACCATGCTTAGAGGTTGCTCGGGTGCGTGGGAAGCTGTTTTGCCCGCTAGTGTGTGTGAGGAGCGGCCGGGATCGCGAGCAATGTCCGACGTTCTTTCGCCGACCGTTTAGTTCTGTGCCGGAGGTATTTATAATTTTAAAGCTGCTGCGGTGGCTCGTTTCACGATCCCCGCCTGCGTCGGAAGACTTCTCCGACGCAAGTGCGGCTCGTGAGAGGAGTCGCCACTGCGGCTTTGAACTTAAAAATAACTTCGCTCAGAACATCCTTGGGGTTCTGCGAGTATGGTGTCGTTTTTTCTCCCAAGCTATAGAACCCTAAGTGCACATGCGCACTCCTGCCAGCCATGGACATACGGATCACGGAACACGCAGGTAGGAGTGCGCATGCGCGCTTAGGGTTTTATTATAATAGATATATAACTAAAAACAAGTAAAAAGATAACAAAAAGCTTAAAGTGTAAGGTGCCTAGCATAAAGGCCTTAATGTTCATGTTTTTGGCACTGTTGTAGAATAGTACTTTCAATATTATCCCACATAACACCTAAAAATTCACCTGAACCCAGATGATAAAAACAAATGAGCAACCCTCAATTACCTCCCCTTCTCACCTCACACTTCTTCCCTCTGTCATTAATCCAAAGCAGCTGCAGCAGTGGTTTTAGCAGCAACAGCCAACCCAAGAGCCTGGGATTCAACGTGTACTCATAGATCCCAGCACTGTGCACGTGTTGCCAATCTAACAGGAAATCCTCACAAGAGAGGAAAAGGCATGTGAACCCTCACTGGCTCAGCAGCCCCATGCTGACTGCCAGTACTGTATCTCAAAATCTTTCCAGTGCAGAAAGAGAAAACAAATACTTTCTCACATAAAACACAAAATATCAAAAAAATGAAATAACTGATTAAATAATAATAAATTGAGTGTAAGTACCGAGGGTCCTCAGTTTACACAACTCTATACAGGAACCCCTGTTTCAAAAGAGTTGTTAGTTTGCATTTACCCAAACTGGTTACATGCTGTGAAACATCCCTGGACCTAACGGTACTCAATATGGGCAAAATCAAAAGTGATTGTGTGATAAATACAGAATATATTTCTCAGTCTCTGTTCAATTAATGTATCTGGATACAACTGACTCTGGATACATACATACATTGTATCTGGATACATTTATTGGACGTTGAACAGAGACCAAGAAATATATTTTGAATTTATCACACTGTCACTTTTGATTTTGTCCACATTGAGTACCGTTAGGTCCAGGGATGTTTCACAGCAAGTAAACCATTTGGGTAAATGCAAACTAACAATGGTACTTACACTCAATTTACTATTATTTAATCAGTTATTTCATTTTTTTATATTCAGTGTTTTATGTGAGAAAGTATTTCTTTTCTCTTTCTGCATTGGAAAGATTTTGACATAACACTATTAGCCATCTTTCTTTTAGTGGGTTTGTTAGTATAAAGACTGCCAGTACTGAGCATAGATTACAGTGGAGATCCAGAGGGAAGCAGAGCAGCCATATTTCTGTGACCCCCATCTACTGTTGATATGACCCCATTTGGGATCCTGATCCTCCGTTTGGAACCACCTCAGCAAAAAAAGCTTGAGGGTAGCAGGCCCAGAGGTATGGTTGCCATATTTAGTTCACTTGAAATATTATTCCTCACATTAATCAGCTCATTGGGATTTGACCTGATGAAGAACTTGTTAGTCCCCGAAAGCTAGTCAAGATATATATTAAGCTAATCCACTAAAAAAATCACCTCCTATCACTTTTGTTCACTATGAGGGGCATAATCGAAAGGAACATCTAAGTCCATTTTCGTCCAAGTCGCAAGTTGCCCAAGTAAAAAAGAGCTTAGGACACATTTTCGAAAAATATGTCCAAATTTTTTTTTCATTTCGAAAATCTTCTAACTATACGTCCTGCTGATCTGATAGTCCAAGCCGCTAAATCATCCATCTTTATACCACATTTTCGTCCAACTTTTCGTCCAAGTGAAAAATGCCTAGAACAAGCCCTGTTGGATGTGGGAGGGGTCTGCAAAGTGATGGACTGAACACCCAGACATGGCACCTAAATAATGGGGTACCTTACAGGGCACTGCTGTGAACTTCACAAAAAGGGTGCCATGTCTTCAGCTCACTACAGCTCCCTTATAGATCATGGTGAGCCCCCGCAAACCACCTCCAGAATCCCCTAGACCCACTTATCTACCACCCTAATAGCCCTTATGGCTGCAGGAGCCACTTATATACCAGTACAAAAGGGTTTTGGGGGTGTATAGGAGAGTGCACATATTTCAGTATCAATGCAGAGATTACAGGGGCTTATTTGCATGGAGCCTTCTCTCCATGGGTCTCTAACCCACCCCCAAGATGGCTTAAGACACCTCTGTGCAGGACAACTAGGCTTTCCTATGCCAGGCTGCCAGGTGATAATGGTCTGGAGGCTGAATTTTAAAGGCGTGATTACGATTTTTATGGGGTTGGGGGAGTTGGTGATCACTGGGGTAGTGTGTGGGGGTCTATATTATGCATTTGCAGTGCTTATCTAGTGACTTTAGGTGGGTTTTTGTGACTTAGACCATGTTTTAAATGGTCTAAGTCACAACGTCCAAGTTCTGTCAATCCTGTGCTGTATAACTTTCGGTTATACATGCAGTACGACTAAGTCTAAGCCTGCCTACATCCCGCCCAAATCTCGCCCTTGACACTCCTCCTGACACATCCTGTTTAGCTATGGTCTTTCAGCGGCACTATGAAGGCCTAGGTCGTTTGTAAACATGTCCAAAACCCATTTTGATTATCGACACTTGGACGTCTTTCGTTTATGATCATGCAAGTACCGACTTAGGCCAGTTTTTGGACGTTTTTCTCTTTCAATTATGAGCCCCTATGACTATGAAAAAATGTAATCCTGCTCGGTATGTAGCTGTGTGTTACTTGGAGGCTGTTGTCTACTTATAAACAGAAATAATGTACAATATTTTCCATTAGGTGCCCGCAAAGGGGAAGGGATAGGACCAGGACTAAAGTTGGTAGGTTGTAGCACCGGGCTCATCTATAAAGGGGATGTTGACTGAGCTGTCCGAAACGGAATGCAGTGGCAAAAACCATCATTGCTACCCACTTGGCAAAATGTGGTAGGACTTCCTGCTAAGTTCTCTGGAGGTACTGTGATTTGCTATTTATGAAGAAGATAGCCTGCTATGTAATAGAGCAGGGAATTCCACCATGGTTCATTTGTTATAGATAAAGCAAAATCCTTCTGATGCATTACCATTAATTTATAATGCAATCCTTGTTAATTGACTGAACCAGAAACTCCTACAGCTTCAGGCAGTAGATTGGTTTTACTCCACTTGAGGTAGGGCTTCTTTCTGTGATGCTCTTGTACCACAGAATTTTTGAAACAGCACAGAAGATTGTTGGTCCTCAAGGGCTGCAAACAGCTCAGAGTTTTAGCATACAGCTAATGAACATGCATGAAGTAGATTTACATACATTGGAGGTAATATGCATGTAAGGGAGGAAGTTATGTTGATGGTTATGGTATCAGTACTTGAATTCTACCAACTCCTCTAAACAGGTTCAAAGCAGATAACAAAAACTTAAAAAAATGTAACAATTCAAATAGACCAGGCACTACAGTAAAAACCTTTTAAACAAATAAGATTTTAAATATTTATGGAATAATAAGTAAGAGGAAATAGATCTCAATTGAATAGGAAGTGAACACCAAGCAGTAACTGCTTGGTATAGAAATGAAGCTGAAAAAGACTTTTTATATTTTACCCAGTGAAAGATGAAAAGTAAATCAAATGAGAAATGCCAGCCCTGAAGTTAACATAGAAAGTGGAAATGAAAACAAAGAAAAAGCATAGTTAATCACTTATAGCAGGTGCCTTCCGAGGACAGCAAGCAGATATTCTCAATACAGGTGATGTTGTCCTGATGTTGACTCATGGGATCTTCAGTTCTGTCCAAAAGCCAAGAAGCCAGCTAGGAGAGATGGGCGGGTTGTGAGAATGTTTGTCTGCTGTCCTCAGAGAACAGTTCTACAGGTGAGTAACTATGGTTTATCCGAGAACAAGCAGGCAATATAGTCTCACATATGGGACTTCCAAGCTTCCAGACTAATGCCTTTAGAAAGAGGGTTAAATATAACTGTCATGAGGCTGATGAAGTCCCTGAGGATGGAGGGAAGATGCTTATAAAGAGAGAATATATTTTTGAGAACTGCCTGACTAAACTATCTCATCTAGAATGTTGATCTAATCAGTAATGAGAAGTAAATGTGTGACCTAAGGACCAAGTGGTTGCTTTGCAGATGTCTTAAGTGGTAGTGGAGTGCAAATGGTTAATAGAAGTTACTATAGCTCTTACTCTGTGAACAGTGCCACGGTCATCTTGCATCAGCCCAGCATAAGAATATGCAAAGGATATGCAGTCTGCTAGCCAGCGTGAAATAGTCCTCTTGGTAACTGGACCTCCCAATCTGTTAGGGTCAAAGGAGATAAACAGTTGAATTGTAGTCCTATATGATTTGGTTTGATCCAAGAAGTAAGCAAGAGCTCTTTTACAGTCCAGGGTATGGAGAGCTGATTCCCCAGGATGTGCATATGGTTTTGGAAAGAAAATGGATAAAACAATAAACTGTTTGAGATAAAATTCAGAGACCACTTTTGGATAAGTACAGAGGATAACCTTATTTTGATAAAATCTGGTTTAGAGTGGATTCAATACCAGTGCTTGTAATTCTCTGACTCGTCGTGCAGAAGTAAGTGCGATCAGGAAAGTCACTTTCCAGGTGAGGTGTTTTAGTGAAGCAGACAAGAGGGAGGTCAAATTGTGGCTTCATGAGTATAGAAAGAACATCATTCAAATCCCATTCCACAGGCAGTGGTCTGAATGGAGGTTTAGTGTGGTAAATGTCTACTTTATGGGCCATTTGGTCTTTATCTTCCATCATGTTTCTATGTTTCTATCTGAGACGGATGGCAGCATTCTGAATGACTCTCAATCTTTTGATGGTTTTCTTAAAGGATCCCAAGTATATAATATTGCAGTAATCTAAGATGCTTAAGATCAGAGATTGAACCAGCAGTCGAAAAGAGAGGAAGTCAAAATAGTGTTTAATGGTATGAAGTTTCCATAAGATGAAAAAACATTTTTAAATCTGAGCATTAGTATGATCTTCAAAAGTCAAGCATCGGTCCAGGATGACTCCAAGGATTTTGATAGTAGGATTAATTGGGTAATCTAACACGTTTAATCTCAAAGAGGTATTCATGATCTTGTAATTAGGACTTGCCAAAAAATTTTGGTTTTTTTCTGAGTTCAGTTTTAATTTAAATTCCATAGTTCATTGTTCTACCTTAGTGAAGACAGGTGAAGTGAGTTGTTCTGTCTCTTGCGTCAGTGAGGTTATGGGAATGATAATTGTAATGTCATCTGCGTATATATACGATTTCAATTTTAAGTCAGATAGCATATGTCCCAATGATGCCATGTAGACATTGAAAAGTGAAGGGGAGAGAGGGGAGCTCTGTGGAACTCCACAGGGATTACACCAAGACTGAGAAAAGGTTCCTTCACTGTGAACCTGGTAAATGCGTTTTTTTAAGAAGCCTGTAAACCAGTTTAGTACCTGTCCAGAAATGTCAATACAAACGAGGCATCTAAGCAGAATGTCATGGTCAACAAGGTCAAAGGCACTGCTCAAGTCAAACTGAAGTACCAGTGTGCTTTTTCCCAGGGAAAACAAATGGCAAAGGTAATCAGTCAACGAAGCTAAGACTGTTTCCGTACTATAATTTGTTCGGAAACCAGACTGGGAGTCGTGTAGAATGCTGAACTTCCCTAAATATTTTATGAGATCAATGTTAACCAGTCCTTCCATTAGTTTAAGAAAAAGTGGTATGTTGGTAATAGGTCTGTAGTTGGCAGCCGAAGAAACTGACTCCTTGGAGTTTTTGATAATAGGAGTCACAAGGATATAGCCAAGTTCCACTGGAAAATAGTCAGTACACATACATAAAGAAACCCAGTTAAAAAGTTCAGCTTTGAAGTGAGCTGATTTCATGGTAGTCGGTGGACAGTTGTCTAATAGGCAATTGGATTTTGCATATTTTGAGAAAAGCTTGAGAAATTTGTTCCAATTTGGGTTTTCGAAATGATTCCAGATCATATCAGCAGTTGAACCCTTCTTTTTCTAAAGCAAATTGAGTGATTGGTAGATCTTTGCTTGTACCTACAAGAGACGATCTCAAATTATGAATTTTTGTGGCAAAGTAGTCGGCTAAGTTTGCAGCAGAAGATGAGAGATCTGTATTAGAACATTTATGTAGATCAATATCACACAAAGAATTGACTATTCTGAAAAGTTCCTTGCTATTCAACGTAGGATAATTAATTGTTTGGGAATAATGTTTACAGCGTTTTTCTTTAATCATTCTTTTATACTCTTTAACCTCTAAAGCAAATTGATTGATTGATAGATCTATGCTTGTACCTACAAGAGACAATCTCAAATTATGAATTTTTGTGGCAAAGTAGTCGGCTAAGTTTGCAGCAGAAGATGAGAACGTTTATGTAGATCAATATCAAACAAAGAATTGACTATTCTGAAAAGTTCTTTGCTATTCAACGTAGGAGAATTAATTGTTTGGGAATAATGTTTACAGCGTTTTTCTTTAATCATTCTTTTATACTCTTTAACCTCTAAAGCAAATTGATTGATTGATAGATCTATGCTTGTACCTACAAGAGACAATCTCAAATTATGAATTTTTGTGGCAAAGTAGTCGGCTAAGTTTGCAGCAGAAGATGAGAGATCTGTATTAGAACGTTTATGTAGATCAATATCAAACAAAGAATTGACTATTCTGAAAAGTTCTTTGCTATTCAACGTAGGAGAATTAATTGTTTGGGAATAATGTTTACAATGCTTTTCTTTAATCATTCTTTTATACTCTTTAACCTTTTGTCACCAAATAAGTCTGTCCTCATCTTTCCCTGATTTACACCATATTCTTTCCAATTTACATACTTCTCACTTTAAAACCATTAAATCAGTATCATACCAGCTGTGGAACCACGGGGTGGGAGGGGATGTGCACAGATGGATCAAGCACTGGTTGTCGGGTAGACTGCAGAGGGTTGGAGTAAAGGGCCAATATTCTGACTGGCGGGGAGTCACAAGCGGTGTGCCACAGGGATCAGTGCTGGGGCCGTTACTCTTCAACATATTTATCAATGACCTAGAAAAGGAGGCAAAGTGCGAGGTTATAAAATTTGCAGATGATACCAAACTGTGCAGCAGAGTTAGGTCCAGGGAGGAGTGTGAGGACCTGCAAAGGGACCTGGAGAAGCTGGAAGACTGGGCAAACAAATGGCAAATGCGCTTTAACGTGGAAAAATGCAAGGTCATGCATATAGGGAAAAAGAACCCGTTGTTCAACTACAAATTGGGGGGGGGCATTGTTGGGAGACAGCAGACTTGAGAGAGACTTGGGTGTGCTGGTGGATGCATCACTGAAGCCATCTGCACAGTGCGCAGCAGCCTCGAAAAAAGCCAACAGGATGCTGGGCATCATAAAGAAGGGCATCACAACCAGGACGCGGGAAGTCATCATGCCATTGTATCGAGCGATGGTGCGTCCACATCTGGAATACTGCGTTCAGTATTAGTCGCCATACCTCAAGAAGGACATGGCGGTACTTGAGAGAGTCCAAAGGAGAGCAACGAAACTGGTAAGAGGGCTGGAACACTGCCCATACGCCGAGAGGTTGGATAGGCTGGGGCTCTTCTCTCTGGAAAAAAGGAGGCTCAGGGGAGATATGATAGAGACCGTTAAGATCATGAGGGGCTTAGAGAGGGTGGATAGGGACAGATTCTTCAGACTGAAGGGGACAACAGGTACGAGGGGGCATTCGGAGAAACTGAAGGGAGATAGGTTCAAAACAAATGCAAGGAAGTTTTTTTTCACCCAAAGGGTCGTGGACACTTGGAATGCGCTACCGGAGGAAGTGGTCAGGCAGAGTACGGTACAGGGATTCAAACAGGGATTGGACGGATTCCTGAGGGATAAAGGGATCATGGGATACTGAGAGAAGTATCCAGGAAATAAGTATAGAAACCCGACCAGGTCGTGCATGTGCAAGACCGGAGGGTTAGGACTTCGATGGGAAGATAGGACTTCAATGGGAAACCAAGGTGGCAAGGGGGCCCCTTCTGGTGATTCAGACAGGTCGTGACCTGTTTGGGCCGCCGCGGGAGCGGACTGCTGGGCATGATGGACCTATGGTCTGACCCGGCGGAGGCACTTTTTTTGTTCTTATGTTCTTATTGTCTGATAAACGTCTTTTCCTAAATTCTTTCAATGGTGCAATATTGTTTAGAACATGATTGCTAAAATTTTTCTATCCTAGGATGAAATTTGGATCTAAGTCTGAGTTAGATATTAAGCTATAGCGCGTCCAAAATTCTACTGGGTTCTACTGGGTTCTTGTCCAAATAGTTTTCTCTTTGAAATTGTTCCTTGGTTTCATTTTTGGGTTGTTTTTTAATCCAGCATAATTCAAAACCACATAAAAGGTGGTCCAACCAAGGGGTATTAGTCCAGGTTTCACCTTTGAAACTTACACTGGGGTAGTTAAAACATTGGAAAGAAATGTAATCAAATCTAAGTGGTGACCTTTCTGATGGGTTTTAGTCGGAGATGGTTTGGGAAAGCCTAGAGATGTAAGGAAGTAAAGTAGATCAGTTCATTGGCATTCTCTTCCTGTAAGCCCGCCTGATTCCTACCCATAACACACCTCCCAACATGCCCCTTTGAGCCCTGGACCCACAGCAGTTTAGAAGTGCTGCTGCATGTCCAGAAAGTTGGTTTTGATTATCGGCACTTGGACTTCCCTGCAATTAGGATATCCAAGTGCTGACTTAGGCAGGTTTTTGGATGTTTTAAAGTTTTGATTATGCCCCCCCACACACACACCCCCACACATCTTAATGATATTGTTTACTTTCAATGCAAGACCATCAGGCAGAGATAATTCTTTAGGAATATTCTGGATCATTCTATCCAGCCAGAGAAGCTTAGTTTTATCTTTATTCAACTCAAACCATGTGCTGCACTATGCTAATCAATTTTTTAAACAACGTGAAACCTGATATAGTGACAATTGAAATATGTCCTCAAAAGGTATCAACAAGGTGAAAAAAACCACAAAGGGCTCCAATAAACAGGGACATGTCTTTTTTGACCCAACACAAGTCATGTTTCATCGTACACCTGTATCAGGGTTACTTTCAATTTCACTTTCCTGCTGAAGCAACACAGGACTAAGAGAGTGTTCTCTGTGCTCAGACTTTAGAACTGATTCTGATCCCCAGAGTTTGGTAATCGTATTTTGCTTATTGGTGACCCCTGATGCAGGCATTGTACACCACAAAACGGCTCGTGTTGGGTAAATATTGAGGCCCTTTGTGCTTTTTTTGCTGTATTGTTTGAGATGTGCTCTGTCCCTCTCAGTAAGAAAATATCATTAGCATAGCAGAAAACTTGTATAAGTTTTCAATGCAGGCTACCATTAAATCATGTTATTTTACCATAAGTAGTGCTATTATAGCACAGAGTCCCATTTTATGCAATAAGACCCTGTGTTAAAATAAAATGACTTGTGGTAATATAACCCATCTTAACGCTAGCCTACATTGATTGCTTCCCCTGTTCATATCTCGTGCATATTCATTAGAGTTTCCTACAGTCCTCGAGGACTGGAAATGAATACGACTCCATTAGGACTTATAATAAATTATCTGAAAAATGAACTGACTCGATGAATAACAAAGTTTGAGTATCTCTGATGTATTTCCGGTATATAAATGTTATCGTCTCCTCTCCTCATCTTCTCAAAATTACTTCACGTCCCCTTTCTTCATTGTTTTTGCTGCATGCCTTTCTGCCGCATTTTTTATTTGTTGTAATCTTTCTCCTCCTTTTCTTCCATCTTCACTGTCTTAGTCCTTTGGTGCTGTTTCTTTTCCAGGTACACAGCAGTTGTTATGCCAGTTCAGTACAACACAGGGCAGAGTTCATGCCGACGGGTCTCTCTCATGATTATTGTCGTTTGGGTGTTGGCGTTCACCATCTCTTGCCCACTTCTTTTTGGCTTCAACACCACAGGTAATGCAGCTGGATAACTCAGACAAACTATTATTACTGTTATTGTCTTTTATTTATATAGGCCCCAATTCTATATAGGTTGCCTAAAAAATCAATGCCAACTAGTTAGGTGCACTATAGAATAAACAGGTGCACTGTATAGAATAAAGCATTAGTGCCTAAGCAATTTTAGGCATCCTAACTTTAAATGCACCATATTTATGTCAGGGTTTTCATGGTCTAAATATGTGCACCTAATTCAAAAACAGGCACCTAATTTGAAAATTTGCCCATGATCTGCCTTTAATCTCACCCATCTTTATATAAGTGCTTTGGACTAGGTGCCTACTTTTTTATAGAACTGCATTTTTCAAGTTAGGTGCCTAACGTTCAATTAAGTCCAATTTTATGTTATGTTATATTTTGTTATTTATGTCATGTATTCCTCCTTTACCTATTCAGTTCAAGGTCAAATTACATTACAAGAGGTTGGGTGTTACCCAGGAAATTAAAGAGGACAGTTTGACACAAATATTCAATAGAGTTGCTAGTACAGGTAGATCAGTACAGTTATTAATACAGTTAGATCATAGTTATAAATACATAGTTACAAGTTAAAGTAGGTCATTGTTGGCTCATCGTTATGTCCCAGGAGTTGCATACAGGGGTCTCAAAGTCCTTCCTTGAAGGCCACAATCCAGTCGGGTTTTCAGGATTTCCCCAAAGAATATGCATGAGATCTATGCACATGCACTGCTTTCAATGCATATTCAATAGGGAAATCCTGAAAACCTGACTGGATTGCGGCCCTCAAGGAGGGACTTTGAGATCCCTGCATTAGACAGTTTAGAAATGGGCTTTTACAATTACCATTTCAGTTACTTCCGGGTTGGCTCCCTGTCTTGCTCTTAAAAGTTTTCTGAATCTGAGGTAATGGTCACAAGATCATAGTGTAAATGGTAATTGGTTCCAGCATTTTGCTAATTGATATTGGATGGATAAAGTAATTTGCCTGCTAGACTTTATATTATTGCATGCTGGGAATTTTAAGTGGAAAAGATTTCTAGTGGAATATCTGTTGGAGGAACCCTGGAGTAGGATGGCCGTTAGGTAGTCGGGGGGGCATTCCCTGTCAGGATCTTAAAGGCAGTGATGCCTAATATAAACTTGATCCTTGCAGTTATGGGCAGCCAATATAGTTTCATATAGTAGGGCTGTAGGCAGTGTTCCCGCTAAGCTGCGTTGGCCTGCGCTCGCGCACAAAATATTACATCGCAGCGCAAAGTTTCTCTTCACAGCGCACACACGCGTCGGTAAGGTAAGGGGACGCATTGGGGGGATTGCACTTCCCCACAATTGCCATGCTTCGGTTCCTCTTCTTCCTTCCTTCCTCCCCCCCCCCCCCCCGCGGGACCCTGCGGCACCATCAACTCTTACTCCCTCTAATGTCGGCCCTGCAGCTCCAGACTTCCTCGCACCTTCTCCCCTCCCCCTTTGGATCGCTATTATTTTAAATGTTATAGCCGCGGAGCTGTATCCATCAGTGGAGATGTCTAACCTCGGCCTGCCCCGGAACTCTTACTGCAGCAGCCGCCCGTCTAGGCAGGAACAGGAAGTCACTGTTGCAGTAAGAGTTCCGGGGCAGGCCGAGGTTAGACATCTCCACTGATGGATACAGCTCCGCGGCTATAACATTTAAAATAATAGCGATCCAAAGGGGGAGGGGAGAAGGTGCGAGGAAGTCTGGAGCTGCAGGGCCGACATTAGAGGGAGTAAGAGTTGATGGTGCCGCAGTGTCCCGCGGGGGGGGGGGGAGGAAGGAAGGAAGAAGAGGAACCGAAGCATGGCAATTGTGGGGAAGTGCAGAGCTGCAGGGAAGAGTGTTGCGGTACCCAGCTGGAGGGAGAAGGAAGATGAGGGAGGGAATTAAAGGAGATGCCAGGGCTTGGAGCGTAGGAGGAAGGTATGCCAGTCTAAGGGAAAAGGAAGGGGGAGATGTGAGAGCATGGAGGGGGAGCGAAAGATGGAAGAAAAGGAAAGGAGAGAGATGCCAGAGAATCAGGGAAGGGGAGATACCAGACTATGAGGAGAGGTGTGGGAGAGGGAAGGCGAGGAGAGAGATGCCAGACCAATGGGGTGAAAGGAGAGATGGAAGGGGGAGGCATACAGTTTCTGGAAGGGGCATAGAAGGAGAGAAGATGCCATATAGGGGAAGAGAGACGGCAGACAGTGGATGGAAGGAAGAGAGTTACAAGAAGATGAGGAAAGGAGAAACCACAGAAGACAAAGGTAGAAAAAAATTTCTATTTATTTATTGCTTTAGGAGACATGTGTCACTGTTTCTGTGAAGCATTGTATGCAGAGTCCAGCTTCTTGCTGGTTCAATTTAACCTTTGTCTATGTATTTTTATTTTATCCCCCCTTTTACAAAACTGTGAAGCGTTTTTAGCACCAGCCTTGGTGGTAGCAGCTCTGATGCTCAGAATTTTATGAGCATCAGAGCTGTTACCTCCGTAGCTAAAATCCACACTACAGTTTTGTAAAAGAGGGAGGGGTTAGTTTGTGATTACATATTCCTTACTAGGCGAAGGTGTTTTCTGTGTTCTGTGTGTTCGAAAGACATGGTTTTCTGTTAGGATTGACGGTGTAGGATTGATCTGTGCTGGTCTGGCTTGTTTAGTTTTACAATGGGTGTATTGATGTACTGCTCACTGCAATATGTAAGATGCTGCCTTTTCCTAGGTACTCATGTGTGACGTGTGGTTTGTTACTAAAAATCATGTTTTTCTTACAGATGGGGGGGGGTGCCAAAAAATGATGGGCCCCGGATGTTACATATGCTAGGTACGCCACTGTATGTAAAGATACCAGAAAGCTGGCGTAGCAAAAACTTCTAAGTTTTGAGTATTTAACCCTCCCACAATCTCACGGGCACTCGTTTCAAGTTTATTGAGATTTTGATTTAAACGCAATATCAAATATTTTCAATGCGTATAACAAAAATAAATTTGGGGAAATAAATAAAACCATTTGAACCAGTGTTCCCGCTAAGCTGCGCTGGCGTGCGCTGGCGCACAAAATATTACATCGCAGCGCACACGTTTCTCGTCACAGCGCACGATCGGAAGAGGCGTACGGCAGATGGCAGGGCGGCGAGAGGAGAATCGGGCGAGTTGGCTCATAACTTGCTGGCGCCCGATATTTTTGGCTCACGGTGAAAAAAGTTTGCTCACAACACCCGCCCGCTTAGAGGGAACACTGGCTGTAGGTGGTCTGATTTCCGTAGTCCATATATGAGTCTTACTGCTGCATTTTGTACAAGCAGAAGACGCAATAGAAGTGTTTTAGAGGTATTTTATGAGGCATTATTTGTTTATGTATTTATTTAATTCATTTTCTATTCCATTCTCCCCAAAGAGCTCAGAATGGGTTACAGATTAACATACATAATATACAATTAACAGGTTACAATTTGCCATAGTACAGTACAAGTCTTTTAAACAGAAGTTTTTCCTAACTCAACACATTCTGTTACTGGCTATGACTAATTTAATTGTAGCAGGAGATTTCAATGCTGTCATGGATCCAATTATAGATAAACAACTGAGTAGACAATTAAAATCATTAGGTCTGGACAATTTGGTACATACATGTGAATTAAAGGATATATGGTGGATTTTTAATTTCAATGCTCACAAATTTTCATTTTGCTCTCAAGTTCATAAATCATTCTCAAGAATTGATTATTTTTTGTTTCGGACCATTTAGTTAATCATAGATTAACCCTGTCAACTGTACTGGCAGGCAGGGAGCTCAGGGACTGCTTTTTTTGACAGGGCAGGCAGGAGGAGGAGCAACCTCCCCCCATTTACCCATGATTCTCTGCATGAATAGCGTATAATTTGCATGCTATTGTCCTGAGCATTGCTGGTAAAAGAAAAATTGCTCCCACCATGGTATTTTTTTAACCTTGGTGTGGGAACTTTGTGTATCTGGCCCTAAATAGGTATGAGGGAGGCAGTGGGTCAGAGAGGAAGAGAGGTACCGGTGTCCGGGGCAGACCGCTCTAACACCCCCCCCCCCCCCTTTTAACTACGTCACTGGCCTGGATTCCAGCATAGATCCGATTCTTTTGTCAGATCATGCTGGAATTTGGATAGAATATCAATTTACTGAAGCAGATTCTAATAGACCTGTTTGGAGGTTTAATAATACATTGCTTGCAGATTCAAACTTTCTTGAGGAAATTCAAATGAAAATGAATGAGTATTTCCAACTCAATACCTCAGAGGAAATCTCTTTGGAAATTATTTGGGATGCTTTCAAAGCTACTGTGAGTGGGCATATTAGGAAACTGCTAAAATTAGAATTTTCCAATTTGGAACAAATTATTTTGACTTTAGAGTCACAATTGGTCTCGAAATGGGAACAAAATACGTTGCACGCCCTTTTGAAAGCTAAATATAAATATAATGAGATTTCCTCACAATTGGCTAGGAAAGATTTGTTTTCTCAACAGGCTCTGTATTATGGAAACTCGAATAAAGCGGGAAGATTATTGGCTAATTATCTTAGAGCTAAAAAAAAGAAAAGTAAAGATTGTGGCTATTAAAGATGAAAAAGGTACAATTCATACCCAAATTGCAAATGTTTTAAGACATTTTTTGGATTATTATAAAGCTTTATATTCTTCTGAGCTCTATTCAAATAATGAAATGGAAGGAAGAGAATTTTTAAACTTAATTAATGGGCCAAAAATTCCCGAGTATATGAAAGAAAAACTTGAGGCGCCTATATCATGTACAGAACTCCAGTCAGCATTGAAGTCTCTCAGAGCTGGATCCCCTCACGACTCATGTTAGATTTAATCTATAAAATATCAAAGTTATTTTGTATGTTGGCACCAACTATTTGTTTGTATAGTTTTATTATATTGTACATCGCTTACTAAAATAAGCGATTCATTAAATACGAATAAAAATTTGAAAAACTTAAACTTTTCAAAATTTACTATTACTTCATCTTTTAAATTTATATTAATCACAACTGACTAAGGGTTGTATATCAGGTACTATGTCGGAATTGTTAACCATTATTTTGCCAAACCAAGTCCCATGTTGGTTTCAAACTACAGGCCTATATCTTTAATTAATGTAGATGGGAAAATCCTGGCAAAATTATTGGCTCTAAGATTAGCCAAGGCTCTCGCTTATGTGACTGGTATGCACCAAACGGGTTTTGTTGCTCAGACATTCTTCAAATAATACCAGATTGGCAATTCATATGTTAAATTTAGCAAAAACAATAGATGATCCGGCCTTCTCTGTTTCTTTGGATGCAGAGAAGCAGTGGTGTACCTAGCATATGTGATACCCGGGGCCTATCATTTTTTTTGACACCCCCCCATCTGTACGAAAAACATGATTTTTAGTAACAAGCCACAAGTCACACATGAGTATCTAGGAAAAGGCAGCATCTTACATATGCAGTAAGCAGTACAACATCAATATACCCATTGTAAAACTAAACAAGCCAGATTAGTACAGATCAATCCTGCAGTCAATCCTAACAAAAAAACATTTCTTTCGAACACACAGAACACAGAAAACACCTTCAACTAGTATGGAATATGTCATCACAAACTAATCCCTCCCCCTTTTACAAAACTGTTGTGTGAATTTTAGCCACGGTGGTAACAGCTCTGATGCTCATAGAATTCTGAGCATCAGAGCTGCTACCACCACGGCTGGCGCTATAAAACGCTCCACAGTTTTGTAAAAGGGGGGATAAAATAGAAATACATAGACAAAGGTTAAATTGAACCAGTAAGAAGCTGGACTCTGCATACAGTGCACCACAGAAACAGTGACACATGTCTCCTAAAGCAGGGGGGTCCAATGTCGGTCCTCGAGGGCCGCAGTCCAGTCGGATTTTCAGGATTTCCCCAATGAATATACATGAGGTCTATTTGCATGCACTGCTTTCATTGTATGCTAATAGATCTCATGCATATTCATTGGGGAAATCCTGAAAACCCGACTGGATTGCGGCCCTCGAGGACCGACATTGGACACCCCTGTCCTAAAGCAATAAATAAATAGAAATTTTTTTTCTACCTTTGTCTTCTGTGGTTTCTGCTTTCCTCATCTTCTTGCAACTCTCTTTCTTCCATCCACTGTCTGCCGTCTTTCTTCCCCTATATCAGTGTTTTTCAACCTTTTTTGGGCAAAGGCACACTTGTTTCATGAAAAAAATCACGAGGCACACCACCATTAGAAAATGTTAAAAAATTTAACTCTGTGCCTATATTGACTATATATAAAGTAATTCTCTTGAATAGGAATCAAATAAACACAAAGAAAGTATTTTATAATTACTTTATTATGAAATATTAAGTAAACAGAATAGTGAAAAATTATAAAATACTTTATTCAGTGCGAAACCTGGGCCTGTTTGGCTGAACACAAAGCTGATATTCTGGCTGGAATCGAAGAAAGACACACACGTAGCTCTTCATCAACAGCCGTTCCCTTCACCGCCCCGTCACCGTCACCGCCATCCCTTTCACCGCCCCGTCACCGCCACTGCCATCCCATTCACCGCCCCGTCACCGTCCCCGCTGCATCCATATAAGCCTTAGTACTGTAATATTTAGCTTATTCCTTTCTTATAAATCAAAGTTCCTGCTGCTGAACTAGAGAAAGAGATGTTCAGCTGGCAGGGCTTTGTTTATAAATTTTTATCAACACAACTAATATACTATTTTATCCTAAAGCAAAAAATAAATAAATAAATATAATTTTTTTTTCTACCTTTGTTGTCTGGTTTCTGCTTTCCACATCTTCTCATTCAATTCCTTCCATCCACTGTGTGTCTTCTCTCTACGTCTTCCATTTGCTGTTACTGTGCCTCTCCCTTAACCCCCCCCCCCCCAATTGGTCTAGCACCCATCTTCTTCCCTCCGCTCCCCCATAGTCTGGCATCTGTCTTCTTCCCACTCTGTCTTCCACATTTCCCTTCGGAGTCTGTTCCTCTCCACCCTCCTTCAATGTCTGTCCTATTCCTTTCCACCACCACCCTTCCCTCCCTCCTTTACCATCTGTTCCTTTCTACTACCCTTCAGCTCCTCTCACGTGGCTTATCTATCTACCTTCCTCCCTCTTATTTTCATGGCACGTTACAATGTAATTTGTGCAAGCCACTGGAGCCTGCGAGCTCGGTCCCTGTCCCATCCCCACAAACCATCTCGCTTCTGTGCTCCTATTTTCTCCATTTCTAATATCTCCCCTATGTATCTGTCATTGCCCCCCCCCCCGTGTCCATATATCATCCCCATGGCATGTCCCCTTTATGTCTCTGTCCCTATGCCCCATGCACATAATTTCTCCTCTTTCTGTTACCTTCCTGTGTCCAGATTTCCCCTATCTTCCTCTTCCATACCAGTGTGTCTCTTCTTTTCAACCCCATCTAGCTTTTTTCCCTCTTTCTTCCCCCTCCCCCCCCCCCCCGCTTCTAGCATCTGGCTCACCTGCCTGTCCTTCCCTTTCTTTCCTGCTGTGGGTTTTTCTTTCCATCTTCATCCCCTTGGCCCAGAATCCTTTTCCCTTTCACTCCCTCCTTCCAATTTGAGCCAGGAACACGAGCGATCGCACGGTCCCCGCAGCCACCACTCGCCTGCCCAATCGATCCTACTGTTTAGCCAGCTCTCTCCCTTCACCTCACCTTGGTTTGTAGGTTTTGTTTTTCAGCGACATGCACGCTTTCCCAAAGAGCCGCGCAAGCGCGGCTGCTCAGTGTTCAATCTTCTACTCTGCTGCAACTTCCTGTTTCCGGTTGCGTCAAAGCAGAAGATCGAAACTGAACAGCAGCGGGGACCGGGGGAGTCTCATGGGAGCGCGTGCAGGACCCGGCCTGAGGCCTAATCAGTGTCTGCACTGTACGGCACACCAGGCAACATCTCGCGGCACACTAGTGTGCCACGGAACAGCGGTTGAAAAACACTGCCCTATATGGCATCTTCTCACCTTCTATGCCCTTTCCAGAAACTGTATGTCTCCCCCTTCCATCTCTCCTTTCAACCCATTGGTCTGGCATCTCTCTCCCCTCCTTCCCTCTCCCACACCTCTCCTCTGCAATCCCTTTCCCTTTTTTCCCTCATTTTCCTTTTCAATTTATTTTCTGCATCTGTCTAGATTACGTTCTTACTACCCTCTCATCAATGTCCTTTTTTACTGTCTACCTAAAGCTTGCCACCTCTTTCCCTCACCCCTCCAGTGTTTCCCTAACTCAATCCTTTTCTCCCCATCATGTGTCCTCCTTTTATTTATCCCCTCCTTCCATCATGTACCCTTTCTCCAACCTTTCCATCTAGTATCTTCTCCTCTCTCTGTCCACTTCCATCCAGCGTCTGCTCCCCTCTTTCTATCCTCCCATTTCCTTCCTGCATTTGCTCCCTTATCTCTCCCATCTGCACTTCCATCCAGCATAGGCTCCCCACTACCATCCAATGTCTTCCCTTTCTCTCACCATCCACCCCTCTTCAATCAGCATCTGCCCCCTTTCTCTCCCTCCAATATCCTTCCCCCTTATATCTCTCCCCTTTCTCTGTACATCAATTCTATCAGCACCACCCTTCCATACCACCCTGCCCCCTTTCTTTCCCTCCACCACTCTTCCATTCCAGCAATCCTGCTCCTTTCTCTCCCTTCATGCAGCAAGGTCCTACGATGATTGTAGCTGCCGGCTGCCATTCCACCCCACTCTGACGTACTTGCTCTGGAGCGGACTCAGCAGCCACTTGCTGGAAGGTCCCGCGATGGACTCGTCTGCTGACTCTGCTCCAGAAGAAGTAAGTTACGGCGGAGGGGTGGACCCAGCAGACGCAGGGAGTTGTGGCAAAGTATCGCAATGACTGCATATGCCGGGTCCACCCCTTCCGACATAACTTACTTCTTCCGGAGCAGAGCCGGCAGACGAGTCAGCACGGGACCTTCCTGCACCTCAGCACGGCTGCTGACTCTGCTGCAGAGAAAGTAAGTCAGAGGTAACATGACCATTTATTTTTTTTCATCAAAAGGGGACATCTATTAAATGAATGTGTATCCTGTTTTTCATTTCTTTCTTTCTGCACTCAGGCCCAACAATTGTCCCTTTCTATTCCCTCCCTCCTTTCTTCCCATGTCCTTAGTGCCCCCAGTGCCTCCGTCCTGTGTCAATAGTGCCCCCAGTGCCTCCGTCCCGTGTCCATGGTGCCCCCAGTGCCTCCTTCCCGTGTCTATAGTGCCCCCAGTGCCTCCTTCCCGTGTCCTTAGTGCCCCCAGTGCCTCCTTCTCATGTCCTTAGTGCCTCTGTCCTGTGTCCATAGTGCCCCCAGTGCCTCTGTCCCATGTCCATGGTGCCCCCAGTGCCTCCTTCTTATGTCCCCCCACTACCTTCCAGATTTTGGCCACCCACAAAGCCAGCCTGTCTGTCTACCTATCTCCCTCCCTCCCTCCCTGCCACGCTAAAGCCAGCCAGCTTGCCTGCCTACATCCTGCCCTCCCTGCCGCGGAAAAAAAAAAAAAAGTGCCTCTTCTCTTCCTTTCCCCTAGTCTGTGCCTGCAATCTTACCTCCCCCCGCCGACAAGAAGTCTTTCTGACATCAATTCTGACGTCGGAGAGGACGTTCCGGGCCAGCCAATTACTGCCTGGCTGGCCCGGAACGCCTTCTCCGACGTCAGAATTGATGTCGGAAAGACTTCTTGTCAGCAGGGGGAGGTAGGATTGTAGCGGCGTGGCCGGAGGAAAGGAAGTGCAGGAGGACCCGGACCTGGCCGGCCGTGCACCCCACCAAGCCATGCACCCGGGGCGGACTGCCCCCCCTTGGTACGCCATTGCAGAGAAGGCCTTTGATCGAGTAGAATGGACTTTTATGTATCAAGCAATGGATTGGTTTCGAATATGATCTGGATTTATTCAAATAATTCAAACTTTGTATAGTTCCCCTTCTGCCAGATTATATATTAATAATACATTTTCAGAGTGTTTTTGTCTGAAGAGGGGAGTTAGACAAGGATGTCCCTTATCTCCTTTGCTTTTTGATATTGTCTTGGAACCCTTGTTGTTAGCCATTCAGCAGGCAAAGGAGATACAGGGAATTTCATAAGCAGGTCGACATGATAAGGTTTCGGCCTATGCAGATGATATTTTGCTTCATTTGAAGAATCCTGACTCTACCATCCCGCATTTACTGGAATTGATTGATCGATTTGGCAAATTTTCTGAGTACAAAATAAATTGGAGTAAATCAGAGGTTCTTCCATTAAATGTGCATTGTGTAAAAAGATTATTTGACCCATTCCCATTCCTTTGGAAGGAAGAGGGTATAAAATATTTGGGTATCATGATTCAAAGAACATTGGAAGATACAATGACAGTAAATGAAAAATGCTTATTATTGAAAGTCAATGAAATGTGTGAGCATTGGAACCCTTTACATCTTTCTTGGTGGGGGAGAGTCCAAACCAACAAAATGATGATTTTGCCTATAGTTTGCTACCAAATGAGTATGTTGCCAGTTTATTTCCAAGGGTCCTTGTATAAAAAATTGAATGGGATCCTTGCAAAACTTATTTGGCTGGGTAAAACTGCTAGAATTGGTTTAGTATCATTGCAAAAATCATAATCGGCAGGTGGGGTATATTTTCCAAATTTTTATAGGTATCATCAAGCCTTCATATTGCGTCAGAGTATGTATTGGATCCTTCCTAAACTCATGGAGAATCTACCGGACTAGCTTATATTAGAGTCACCTCATGTCCCCATTACGTCTGAGCCATACTTTCAGTATCAAGTTGCCTAGAATATATAAGGACAATAGTATTCTTTTTTCCACCTGGAATACTTTAAAATTTATTAATAATTTAATACCTACTCCAATACAACAATCCACATGTTAATCTCTGTGATTAAACTCCAAGATACAAATCCTCTGGAAACATTGGCTGCAAGCAGGCATACGTACTTTGGATGATGTGATCTCAAATGGGAAAATGCTAAATGTATTACAACTGCAACAATCATTCGGCATATCAAAGTCTCAAGCTTATAAATGATTGCAATTGAAACAGGCCATTCAGAAAGGGTTCTTTGATTGGCACAACTTGAAAAATCAGTATAGCCTGCCGGGCCTATGTTTCCAGATTTTCTAGCAAAGTTAAACAAGGTTGGAATATTCCAACCTTGTTTAACTTTGCTATCATTTAAGAAGGGTTGGTGTTAGAACTAACAACTAACACACTGGTATTGCGCTAAAGCTAATAGTGTCCAGATTTTCTAGGGCATCAGGCCGCCAAGTGGTATAAATTAATATCTGATTATTTGAATAAAAAAATCTAAAACAAGCCTAAAAGACATTTGGAGCATTGAGTTAAAGCAGCAGATTTCTACTACTCAATGGCCATGGATTTGGATTTGGATTTGGAGGATGAGATGTACAGCATCAGCATCTGAGACAAACCTGGTTTTTTTTGTTATTTAGAATTTTTTGGACCCCAGTTCGTTTGCAAAAGTTGGACAGCTCAAAGTCTAATAGATGCTGGCATTGTCATCTTGAAGTAGGGACACTGGAACATTTGTTGTGTTATTGTCCCTTGATACTCAATTTTTGGAAATCAATATGGGGACAAATTAATAGGATATTGGAAACATCGATTCCGTTGTCCTATGATGTGATCATTTGTGGGACGTTGTTGAATGCTAAAAATCCATTAGACAGGTATAAAAGCAGACTCCTTATAATTATGACAGGGATTGCCATGCAAATGATTACTAAGAATTGGAAAAACTGAGACAGGCTAAATTTTTCCTTTTGGTGGTAAACTTTATGTCTATGTTATAGATATGAAAAAATTAATTCAGAAATATTGGGTCATAATAAACTATTTAAAACAACATGGGGGCCATTAACAAATTTTGTTAACTCTGATTAGTTGTATAATCCTTTATTTCCTATTTGATTTGCACACATATCCAGGTAGGGTAGGAGGGAAGGGGGGGAAATAAATTTTGTATTATTCTTTGATCGAATGTAGTTTTGTTCATGATATTAATTGTATGTAAAATTTATTGCACTTTGTACTTGAATTGAAAGTCAATAAAGAATTTATTTTTTTGTTTAAACCCCACAAACTGAGGATCTAACATCAATATACCTAATATACAGTTAATGGGTTACAGTATGTATATGTAACTGTTTAAATGTGTTTATATTTTGTATTATTGGCTTTTAGAATGCAAGTCACCAAGAAGGATTATCCATAGTGCAGGATAGTAAGATTTTCATAAACTTGGAAGCATTGTTACAGTACAAGATTTTGCAATACAAGTTTTCTCCTAACTCAACACATACTGAGGATCTAGTACCAATATACATTCCTTTTTAATCCACTGTTTGTAGGCAGGGGAGTTAGGTGAAGAGATAAGTTTTTATTGCTTTACTAAAGTTCAGGAGTCCTTCAAGGGATCTGATCTGTGGAGGTAGTTGATTCCAGTGCCTTGGTATGAAGTGGGAGTATAAATGTCATTTGGTGGTTTTGCAGTTGAAGTACACACTATACCAGCTTTCTATGGGAACCACTTAATATACTAATGGGCACTCTAATTTCAATAATTCTGCTAACACTAATGCCACTATAATTCAAAATTAAATTTTCTTATATTGAAATCATGACCAAATAACTGCTTTACCAGTATAAATATAAATAAATATGGATAAATAGTCATAAAGTGCTCAGTGCCACCACCAGGTCATTGCTAATGCAGTTCAGACCATGATAGTCATGGAACCATCATTGCACTTTATTGTTCCTTTCTTTCCATAAAGTGCAAAATGCAATGGCTTAATTTTTACTTAAAAAATCACTGTTGTTCCGATTACCTATATAGTTGTTTTTATCAGGTTTATCTAAAAATTTGAAATACCACCTTATCAAAAATTCAAAGCGGTTTTATATAATATATAAAAACAAGGTATAATAAGAACATACATTTAAAACAAATAGCAAACAATGCTACAAACAATCAGACGCACTGACAAACATTAACTTACTGATACAGGATGAAATGGGCAGAAATACAATATATATAAAGAGAAAGAGAGGGGAAGAGGGAACAAAAACAAAAGAAAGGGGATCAAAATATAAATAGTCTAGAATAATGTAAAATAAGCTAAAATGATTGTAAAATGGCAAGTAACAGATTTCCATTGCCATCCTTAGAAGGACTATTATACGTTGTATGCGTCTTTAAAAAGAAAAGCCTTCAAGTTACTTTTAAATTTGTCAAGGGATGTAATTAATTTCTCTTATATAATTTGGTGCTGAATTCCAGATGGTAGGGGACGTAACAGAAAAGATGCATAGGGGTCCTTTTATCAAGCCGCGCTAGCGGGGTTAGCGCGTCGGACATTTCATCACACACTAAACCCCGCAGCTGGCTAAAAAAACTAATGCCTGCACAATGCAGGCATTAGGGGCTAGCATGGCAAGTGGTTTAACGCGCGGTATTACGCGTGTTAAACCCCTATCGCAGCTTGATAAAAGGACCTCATAGTGTTAATGTATCTTAAGGAGGGGATGGATAGCAAGTTTTGATTAGATGAATGCAATGTACGATGGGAGGTATGGGGGATTAATAGCCTGTTAATAAAATCAGGTTGGCCGGAAGTTTTAGTCTTGTAAGTCAGCAACATTATTTTGAAGGTAATTCGATGATCTATAGGAAGCCAGTGAGCTTTGATTAAAAGAGGTGTTTAAACTTCCTATCAAAACTATGTCGGAAACTGGACTTATCTTGTTGTTCTTGTTGCCATCCTTATTCAGCATTTAACCTGTGTCATGAGCCACATTGAATTAATCCATGTAAAGTGCTTGTGTGCTAAAGTGCTGTCCAGTGTCACATTAAAATAACATAATCACGCTTGCAACTAAATCAAATGTTTCACTGCTCTCCGACCCAAGCTGGGTTTCATGTTCGTCTTCAGGGAGAATGCCCAGGAGAAATTGAAAACACACTTCGATATAATACAAGTCTTCTTCACTATTTCTTATTGTGCAAGTCATGTAAAAAGTCTAAATATCTCTTCAAAATCAAACTAGATACACATCTCCTTACGAGAGGCATAGAAGGATATGGATGAGTAAAAATTACGCCAGGTGTAGACCTGGCAGGTCCTCCGCGTGTGCTGATCGCTGGACTAGATGGACCGAAGGTCTGATCCGGAGATGGCGCTTCTTATGTTCTTATGTTATGTTCTTATTTGGCTGAAACCTTATGAACTGCATTAGCAATGACCTGGTGGTGGCACTGAGCACTTTATCATTATTTGTCCACATTTATTTACATTCATACTGGTAAAGCAGTTATTTGGTCATGATTTCAATATTTCAATATAAGAAAATTGAATTTTGAATTATAGTGGCATTAGTGTTAGCAGAGTTGACGTACACAACCAGGGGGTGTTTTGAGGTGTGTTTCACTCTGGGAGCAGAGTGTCCAGTTTGGCACATATGGAGGAAACTTGGTTGTCATGTAGCCTGGCACCATGTTGTACAAGGCTTTGAACACTATAGAAACATAGAAACATAGAAAGATGACGGCAGATAAGGGCTACAGCCCATCAAGTCTGCCCATACCATTGACCCACCCTTATAATTCTACTGGCCCCCTTAACTCTACTGACCTGCTCTATTAAGTCAATATCCTAGCGACCCTATTCATTGGTATGACCCTCGCAGTGATCCCACATAGGTATCCCATTTATTCTTGAAGTCTGGGATACTGTGGGCCTCGATTATTTCTCATGCCCTTACTGGAGTGAAGTGTTCATCATCGATCTTGTTCAGGGTTTTTTGACATTTTTATAACTTTTAATTGTGGTGGACAATTAATATAAAGAAGAGCACTTCTGTTTGCAATACTTAATTTATCTAAATTATTGAAATTAAATATGCACTTCTACTTTTATTAGTTAAGGGGAGGAGGGGGGAGAAAATGAATGTTTTTTGAATTATTTATGTATTTAATATGCGTTTTGTGAAGTGTTTATGTTTAAATTCATTGTATTGCACTGTTAATATTTGAAAATTAATAAAGTTAAAAAAAATCATGCCCCCAATTCAAAAAAATTAACCCCCTCTTTTACTAAAGTGCGCTAACCGATTAGCATATGCTAATCAAATTAGTGCACGCTAAACACTAGCACGTCTATAGAATAACATGCACATGTTAGCGCGCGCTAATAAAAGAGGGTCTAAGACTTTTCTCTTCTAGCAAACCTACAGTACCAATTTCCCTTGCCATTCCTCTGGCCACCTCTATTAGTTATATTAATCATATTTCCTACTTATATATACAGTTTCTTTTTTTTTTTATCCCGCATTTTGCTTTCTTTAGCATTTATATTTATATTGTTCACTGCCTAGCTGCAATAATTCTCTTTTTCAATTGACAGAATATCAACCCTCCGTAAATAAATGAATGCTGGAGATTGGAGGAGTAAAGAATGCTGGAAGGAAGGAGATAAATGATGAACAACATGGGGAAAGGGAGGGGGAGGGGCAGAGAAAAACCCTTGATTCCGTGGGAGGAGAAATGTTGGGCACTTGGAGGGAGGCTTTGAAAGGGAGGGAGGGAGAAAAATGCTTGATGTTGGGAGGGGGGTGGCTGAAAGGCAGGGAAGGACAGAGATGCTGGATGTCGTGCGAGAGTTGTTAGAGATAGGGAAGGAGAGAAATGCTGGGCACCAAGGATGGTTCAAAGGCAGGGAAGAAGAGAGATGCTGAACATCATGCGGGGAGGACTATGGGATAGTAGGTAAGGGAAAGGGAGTTAGTGGGGTTGGGGGCAGAGCTGTGAAACCCTCAAACAAAATGGCATTTTGCTGCCCTTGCAATTCTTTCTTCCCCATACTAGGGCCATTAGTAAACACAGCTTTCCAGAAGTTGCTCTTCTCTTTTTTGTACAAGTGTTTTAATGTTTTATTTACTTGAGGGCTTTTAACAAAAAGGTCCCCTAAGTTATCTGGGTTCTTTTTTTCCTCTTCTCTTTCCCCAGGAGATCCCAATATCTGCTCTATATCCAACCCGAACTTTGTCATCTACTCCTCCATGATGTCCTTTTACCTGCCTTTTATGGTCACACTGCTGGTTTATGTCCGTATATATATTGTGCTGCGGAGGAGAACGAAACGCATCATTGGCACCAGAGAGAGTGGCGAGAGTATGAGACAAGATCACAATCGCTCAATTCATGTAAGAAATTTTAAAGAGGGAACAAAATGAGGAAAAGGGCAGAATAGATGGCTGAGGAGAGCTTATGCCACATCAGTGGTGGGTGTAAATGGGCACACCTTAGTGCGGCAAGTTACATGCATGGAGGAGTATAATCAAAACTTTAAAGTGTCCAAAAACCTGCCTAAATTGGCACTTGGCTATCCTAATAGCAGGGCCATCCATGCTGATACTCAAAACCAACTTTCTGGATGGCAGCAGCACTTCTAAGCTGCTGTGGGTCCAGAGCTCAAAGGAGTGTGTTATGGGCGGGAATCAGGCGGGCTTAAACCTGGATGTACTGCAGCGATAATCAAAGCTTTCCTAGAGAGAACTTAGATGTTGTTAGTTAGACCTGCTCTAGTTGTGTCTAAGTGCCCCAAAGCTGCCCAAACTGACCAGATGACCACTGGAGGGATTAAGGCATGATCCCCCTTACTCCCCCAGTGGTCACTGACCCCCCTTCCACCATCCAGAGATGAGGGGATAAAAACAGTATATTGAGGGCTTGCCATCAGCTGACCACAACATCATGGATCACCTACCCCCACACATCACCTGACCCCACCCAATATCATGGAACACCCCCACATGCACATGCATTGGTAGAGGGAAGGCCCATCATTCTTAGCACGTGGCCCTGTAAAAAGGAGGGAGTGGACTTTCCTCCTCCAAATTTTGCAGCGGAAGGCATTGGGGTGTTGGGTGAGGTGGGGGGATTCTATGATGTCAGGTGGTGTCGGGTGATATTGGGGGAGCAGAAATGTTGGGGGGTGTTGGGGGGTTGTCAGGGGAGGGATGTAGGGCTCCGTGGCTCAGCTGATCCTGGCAGGGGGACTCTCCATCAACTGAGCCAACAGGAATCTCCAAAACTGGCTCAGCTGATGGGGATTCCTCTGCTGCAATCTGGCAAGGTAGTTGGGTACATCTACAAAACTTGCTTTTATGCAATTTTCAAGGGGATGTTTTTATTTTTGAAAATTGCCAAAAAAGATGGACGTCCTAAGGACCAAAACTTATACCTAGGTCATTTTCAAAAATAAAGATAGACATCTGGCAGCTTTGAAAATTGATATTTTTTTTCTCCTAAGTTTATGAACTTCCTGCTCAAAACGTCCAACATCAGACTTTATACATCTATCAAAAATGCTCCTAGTGTATAGCAGTGTTTCTCAACTCAGTCCTGGTGTATCCCCTTGCCAGTCAGGTTTTCAGGATATCCACAATGAATATATATGAAAGAAATTTACATATAATGGAGGCAGTATATGCAAATCAAGTTTATGCATCTTCATTGTGGATATCCTGAAAACCTGACTGGCAAGGGAGTACTCTAGTGAGAAACACTGGTATGTAGTATTTCAATAAATTATGTACATATATTGAAGACACATCCATGTATCTCCCATGCTCTGCCCACATGTATGCCCCCCCTTGCAGTTCAATGTTAAGGTACTTATGTGCTCCATTACAGAATAGCACATAGTGCACTTACATAGAAAAATAGAAATTGACAGCAGATACAGGCTTTATGGCCTATCCAGTCTGCCCATCGATATCATCTGCTTAAAGATTCCACATGCCTGTCCCACGCTTTCTTGAATTTAGAGTCCTCATCTCTACCACTTCTACCGGGAGTTTGTTCCACACATCTACCACCCTTTCCATAAATAAGTATTTCCTTAAGATTACTTTTGAGTCTATCCCCCTTCAACTTCATCTTATGCCCTCTTATTCCAGAACTTCCTTTCAGTTGCAATAGACCCACTTCCTGTACATTTATGTTGCAGAGATATTTAAATGTCTTAATCATATCCCTGCTCTCTCATCTTTCTTCCAAAGTATACATATTGAAGTCTATAGGGCTGTCTCTTTATACTTTATGAAGAAGACCACTGACTATATCCTGGTTATATATTTCTGAACATGTAGTCTCCAGAACTGCACACAATAGTCTAAATGTGGTCTCACCAGAGATTTTTACAGAGGACCTATCACCTCCTTTTTCCTGCTGACCATTCCTCTCCCTATGAACCCAAGCATTCTTCTGGCTTTGGACATCACCCTTTCTACCTGTTTGGCTACCTTATGATCATCAATAACAATCACCCCTAATTCTTGTTCTTCTTTCATGCACAGTATCTCATAACCGGTACTGCTTCCTCAATTTCTGTAGCCCAAGTGCATAACCCTGCATTTTTTACTATTAAATCTCAATGGTCAATTTCTAGACCATTCTTCTAGCTTAACTAGATCCCTCCTCATTCTATTTACACTATCAGGGTTGTCTACCCTATTACAGAGTTCTATATCATCCACAAAGAGGCAAATCTTACCTGACAACCTTTTGGCAATATCATTCACAAAAATGTTAAAAAGAGGCAGGCTAGAGACTGATCCATATGGCATTCCATCGGTAACATCCTTTCCCTCTGAGTGAACTCCATTTAGCACTATCTTTTGTCCTTTTCCACTTAACCAGTTTTATAACCTAGTTAGTCACTTTCAGTCCAAATTGAGAGCACTCAGTTTATCAGTTGCCCATGCGAAACCGTGTCAAATTTTAATTGAAATCTTGTATACCACATCTAGCACTCCCCTAAATCCAACTCTTTGGTCACCCAGTCAAAGAAGTTAATCAGATTAGTCTTACAAGACCTTCCTTTAGTAAACTATGCTGTCTCAAGTCCCACAATCTATTTGATTCCAGAAAACTCTCTATCTTCTCTTTTAGAAGTGTTTCCATTAATTTAATTAAACACTAAGGATAAGGCTAACTAGCTAGTAGTTCCCAACCTCCTCCTTACTTCCACTTTTGTGGAGAGGGACCATATCTGTCCTTCTCTAGTCCACAAGGACCACTCTCAACTCTAAAGGGGCTTTGAAAAAGGCAGCCAGTGGAGCTGCCAGAACATTCCTGAGTTCCTTCACTACCCTCAGATGTATGCCATTCAGCCCCGTTGCTTTGTCTACCTTTAGTTTAGCTAGCTCCTTGCAAACCCAGTCTTCTGAAAATTGGTCAAGGTCTACATCTTTTCTTATTATCATTTGTCTTCTGCAGTCCTACTGCAGGTCCTTCATCTGTGAACACAGAACAGAATATTTGTAGAACAATTACACTTTATCCTTATCAGTTTCTATATATTGTTCCCCTTCATCTTTGAGCCTCACAATGCCACTTTCGCACTTCCTTTTATCACTTATATATTTAAAGTATATCTATCTTATCCTCAAATTTTACCTTACTGACTATTTCTTCTTCCATTTGCATCTTTGCTTGCCTGACTACTTTACCAGCCACTTTTTGTTTTTACAGGTATTGTTGCCTGTCTTTCTCTTTCTGTGATGCCTTGTAATTTAAGAAGGCTTTCCTCTTTTCCCTTGCCTTATCAGCTGCTAATTTTGAGAACCAAAGGAGCCTTTTTTCTCTTTCTTTCTTTTGTTTACTTTCTTAACAAAAAGATTTGTTATCCTTAAAATGGTTTCTTTCAGTTTTGCCCACTGCTTTTCTACTTCCCAGGGTTATCACTTTTATGTTCAGGTTATCAACACTAGAGGGGAGAGGAGACATTATAAAATTGGTGGAAAATCAACAGTTAAGTATAAATAAAAACTTCTGGCAGATTCCAGCCTAGTTTTGATTTGAGCTGAAAGTATAAAATGAGCAAGAGGAAACTGCTCAGTCAAACATAATCCCTGTACTTACTTTACTGTGCATATGCTGCAAAGTCCATGAGTATTTTTGTACCTGCAGTCATCACTGCCCTGCATTTTTAAGGGAAATGGATTGGGTCTTCTATACCACCTTTTTGTAGCTCTAAATCCACACTCAAAGTGGTTTACATACAGGTACTTCAAGCATTTTCCTTATCTGTCTTGATGGGCTCACAAGCACCTGGGACAGTAGAGGATTAAGTAACTTGGCCAGGGTCACAGGGAGCAGCATGGGGTTTGAACCCACAACCTCAGGATGTTGTAGCTCTAACCACTATGCCACACTCTCCTTGAGGAGTTTCCCTTTGAAAATTAGCTTGTAGGTCCATGGGTACTTTCCTGAAAGCTCTCCCATAGATTTGAAAATTGCCCTCTATATGGGGTAAACCTATAACTATGCATACAGGAGAGTGACTCTTTTGAAACTTCTCCCTCCAGTATGAGAATGAGATATTGTGTTCACAATTTTTGGTATTATTATGTATATAATTATTGTAAGCCCAGAGTGGTAGGTGGAGTCGAGTATAAATATTTTCAAATTAATAAATAAATTAAAATGTGCATACTCCCTGACAGACAGATGAAAAGCCATGCATTACGACTCCTAATGCTTGCATGAAAGAAGAGAATTGCTCCCCAATGCAATAACCAAATCACATGAAAATGGGCTGTGCACATAAAAACTGCTTTAATGTGGGGAGCACACTAGATGCATGCATGCATGGGCCTGACAGAGTGATAGCTCATGTCAGTTCACAATCTCCACAGTCCTGGGGGTTTTTGTGTTCTAACACATCTCCCCCTTCATCTCCTCTTCAAGGATGTTGGGAAAAGTTGTGGGTCCTGTATGCTAAGTAAAGAGAAGAAACAAGCATAAAATCTTCTCTGACAGTGACCACAGAAGAATGCGCTAACCCTTTACTCCTCCTCTAGGCTTGCATTAAAACACTAGTGTCAGAGAACCTTGCATTCAACCTTTGGGTCTTCTGCAAATTTCTCTTCATCTGCACCAAATAACTATTATCTTCGTTACCATGGAAATTAAATGCTCTGTGCACTGCTGTCTATCAAATGCTTTGCACACAGCTCAGGTGCAAAACTCCTTTTTACACTGTGTTCACAAAATTGTATGCCAATGCAAAGCTAACTCTGTGCACAAAGCCTAGGCAAAGCTAACACAAGTCTAGCATGCTTTATTGCATTTGAGCAAGGGAGTCTGCACCTAGAAAACCTGTGGCTGTTTTATTTTTCTAAATTGCTTATAAGAAGATAACTGGTAAAGAGTTCCACCAAAAACTAGATTGATGCAAGAACTGATCTGACAACATCACTTTGTACTTTACTTTCTTTGAAGTCAGATAATGTAAAAACAGATAAGTTCTACAATTCCTGAATGGTAAATCAATAAGATTAGGCATATAGGCTAGAGCTAACCCAAGAAGAATTAAGTTAAAGAACAAATTTTAAATATAGCATGTGCCTTAGCTGGAAGCCAATGGAGTTTTAGAAATAACTTAGAAGACCTGTAAATTTAACACAATGATATATTTTGCAGCATTTGAAGTGTTTTAAATATGGAATTCCTAGCTCAAATATAAACTGAATTGCAATAATCCACATGGGATTATTATACGAGGGGCCACTGAAAGGTTCTCAGCCCAACCAAGAAGAGAATGATGTGGAGCCATGATACTTACAAATTATTCCACACTTTCGTTGACACTTCATTTCATATCATTGAAACATAGAGCTCCTTTTACTAAGCTGTGTTAGGGCATTAATATGCAGAATAGCGCGCGCTACAATGCCGCGCGCACTAGACACTAATGCCAGCATTGAGCTGGCGTTACTTCTAGCCACATAGCACGGGATTAGCGCGTGCTAATCTGCTGCGTGTGCTAAAAACGCTAGCACACCTTAGTAAAAGGAGCCCTAAGTGTCAAGAAAAGTGTAGAATACCTTGTAAGTTTCATGGCTCCACATCATTCACTTCTTGGTTGGGCAGGGAACTTTTCAGCGGCCCCATGTAGTTGACTGAACTATAAGTCAAAAGGAATATTGGTCAAATTTAGACCTAATTCTTCATAATTTCCATAATAAACATAACATTTTTAGCTGAAATTGCATGCATCTGTGGCTCAAATGTAAGACAGTTACCCTCTATTGTATATCAAAGAATATGTATAAAAGGTGATTTTTATATACATGTAGCCCTCAATACCAATACTTTTATCTCAGTGATCCCTCTCCCATCCTCACCATACAAGTTTCACCTTTAGTTAAAAGAACATAATCCAGAGGGGACGCTAGAGAGCCTGACAGGAATGGCAGTTTAGTTGAACAGCTCTCACCACGGCTTGTATACAATCGAGTTTACCGGATTATTTTCAACAATTATTCATAACTTTAATCTTCTTAAAGATTGATTTATCTTATACTTTGTTGACCTCTGGCTTTACTTTGAATAATGGCAACTGCAAAAACAGGTAAAAGGCACAAGCCTGAGCCTCGTTCACCATCCAAAACACCCCTTCCACCTACAGATAATGACGGTAAATATTAGAAGAATTAAAATCCCTCAAAGAAATAATGAACGATACCAAAGACACCGCTGAATAAAAAAAAAAAGAATTAACCAACCTTACAAATGAAATCTCATAATTCAAACTTCGGATTATTAATCTTGAGACAAAAGTGACTGTCAATGAAGAAAACATCAAAATGCTCCAGAAGCAGGTAAAAAGAATAACTCAATTAGAACAGGACTCCGAAGACGCTAGTGATTGAGCTCGTAGAAATAATCTGCAGATTCTGGGTGTGCCAGAGGGCCGCGAGAGTCAGGATATAGTTAAATCCATCGAAATGCTTATTCCTAACGCCCTCAATATTACTTTTGAAAAAGACCTTGAAATAGAGCACACCCACTACACACCCGGCGCTAGATCACACATGATAAGTACCCACGGCTGATCATTATTAAATTACGGCACTATCCTCAACTTTTACAAATCATGCAGAAAGCTAAAACACTAATGTCGGTGAAATATGAAGGAAAAACACTAATGTTTGTACCAGATCTCAGCAAGTTACTCTGCAAACTCCAGAAAGAAACTCTTTGCTTTTTGTCCACAATTAAAAGCTTTAGGAGCTCGCTTTGGCATTTTATATCCTGCAAAGAATGTGTGTGACCTACAAAAATAGAACAAAAGACTTTACCAATCCTGATGATCATGAGGCCTTCCTGGAGGAGCATAACCCAACACCAATTGATGTAGCCTGACACGTGGATTCCATGTTCCCTAGCTGCATCCTCTGCCTGAAACACGAATTTAGGCCTAACCTGGGTAACTGTATCTGTGATATAATTTCTATTTGCTCCCAACATCTATAATCAAAATACTAAAATTTCAATGAGAATCGTCTGCATTTCACACTATCTTGTAACTTGTGTTTACAGAGGTAAATCTCAAAATGATTATCTGGAATAATAGCTGTCTTTGACACTCTGTTTAATGGGATTACAACTATGCCTCTAAAAGCTTGTTTTAAATATTATTATAATAGTAACAGTAATTAATGCATTATGGTTGGTTTTATATATGCTGAGCTCTAACTGAATATCACCATAGTTTCAAGACAGCAATGTGCTGTATGACGAATTTGATCACTGTAATGTATACTTATTTTGTTTATAATCTCAATCTTTAATAATACCAGATTGACAAAAAAATTCTTACTATTTGAGATATGCTATGAGGGGGATTTGTTGCTTTGTTTGCCTTATGCTGTTCTTCTCTCCAACCCAGAATGCTATCTCATGGTTTTGTTATCATATCAAAAATATCTTCTCATATAGAGAGGTTTATAGTAGTTCAACCCACAGACCTCAGAAATGCCTAGGAGTATGTTCAGTTATCTTTAGAGAACATACAACCCTAAACGGCACCCATAGTCGTCATAGGTCTTTATTTTAATGTTTTTGCATTTATTTAATAACTTATATATATTTTAAATAGTTATATCAAAAGGTACTCATCTTAGCTTTCATCTATGCGGGTGGGGGTAGGCACTCCGACATAGGCTATGTTTCGCCCCAACGGGCTGTATCAAGGAATCCCCCTGCAATAATATATAGTTATTTAGCGTTGTAGCATTACAACATTATAATGATTCTTAACCAATAAGCATAAGAAAACATTCTACAATACCTTATATCCAGCGACTCATGCTTCCCGCTATAGAATTTTAAATCGGAAAACATGGCCGCGGCGTTTGTAGCTATAAATAGCTAATTTCGTTTCTAACGTAATGACATCCTTCAGGCGTCAGACACACCCCCGGTCTAGTTTATCTATTATTTTGCAGTCAAATTTAAAGACAACGTTCATTCAAATCAGAGTAAACCACTCAAGTTCAGCGTTAAGCCCTAAAGGTATAACAGAATTTAATTTGTAGATCCACTTCTGTTCTTTAAAATTTAATTTTTCTTTAAGATTTCCACCCTCCCACCCTACAGAGACATGATCTATAACCCGCCATTTCATATCAGAAATCTTATGTTTTTTATCTCTCCAGTGTTGGACTCTAAATTCCCTGTATTTATTCTCGATTTATGCTCGGTAAGACGAATATTTATTTTCCTGCTTGTCCGTCCAATATAAAGCAATTGGCAGGGACATTGAATCATATAGATGACAGAGGAGCTTTGACAAGATGTATTAGAACGAGCCCGATAAGTCCAATGGTGCGATCTTACACTAGAGGGCCCCATCTGGAACGACCCAAGGACTGAGACTACTTATCGGGCTCGTTCTAATACATCTTGTCAAAGCTCCTCTGTCATCTATATGATTCAATGTCCCTGCCAATTGCTTTATATTGGACGGACAAGCAGGAAAATAAATATTCGTCTTACCGAGCATAAATCGAGAATAAATACAGGGAATTTAGAGGCCCCTCTCGTCCAACACTGGAGAGATAAAAAACATAAGATTTCTGATATGAAATGGCGGGTTATAGATCATGTCTCTGTAGGGTGGGAGGGTGGAAATCTTAAAGAAAAATTAAATTTTAAAGAACAGAAGTGGATCTACAAATTAAATTCTGTTATACCTTTAGGGCTTAACGCTGAACTTGAGTGGTTTACTCTGATTTGAATGAACGTTGTCTTTAAATTTGACTGCAAAATAATAGATAAACTAGACCGGGGGTGTGTCTGACGCCTGAAGGATGTCATTACGTTAGAAACGAAATTAGCTATTTATAGCTACAAACGCCGCGGCCATGTTTTCCGATTTAAAATTCTATAGCGGGAAGCATGAGTCGCTGGATATAAGGTATTGTAGAATGTTTTCTTATGCTTATTGGTTAAGAATCATTATAATGTTGTAATGCTACAACGCTAAATAACTATATATTATTGCAGGGGGATTCCTTGATACAGCCCGTTGGGGCGAAACATAGCCTATGTCGGAGTGCCTACCCCCACCCGCATAGATGAAAGCTAAGATGAGTACCTTTTGATATAACTATTTAAAATATATATAAGTTATTAAATAAATGCAAAAACATTAAAATAAAGACCTATGACGACTATGGGTGCCGTTTAGGGTTGTATGTTCTCTAAAGATAACTGAACATACTCCTAGGCATTTCTGAGGTCTGTGGGTTGAACTACTATAAACCTCTCTATATGAGAAGATATTTTTGATAAACTATTTGGAGAGGTTTCTAAATATAGGAGCTGGATATAATAGATTTGTTATCATATGACAGTAAAGCTTGCACAGAGATTGTTTTACCATACATGTTTCTTACTGAAGATACCATATTTTGTACTACTATAATATTCTACAATTTGAAATTGCTGATAAAATATTTGTACGACCTATACTGTATATCTTTTATGATATTTAAACTAATCGCACTGAGGGCTCCTTTTATGAAGGTGCACTACGGGTTTTATCGCACGCATCGGATTAGCGCATGCTATAGCGCATGCTAGCCAAAAATCTGCCACCTGTTCAAAAGGAGGCGGTAGCAGCTAGCGCACACGGCATTTTAGCACGTGCTATTCCGCGTGTTAAGGCCATAGCGCGCCTTTGTAAAAGAAGCCCTGAATGTCAAAGGACTTAATAATGTGGTAAAACAAAAGAAGGTACTCTCATATTTGAATGATTTGGCTCCAGATGTCATTTTATCACAAGAGACACACTTAAAAACCATGAATTCTGCTAAAGTGAAACTTAATTGGACTTTACCAACTTTTTTCTCACCAGCTCAAGAAATTAAGAATGGTGTTATCACCTTAGAAATAGATCAGATATTCAGATATTATCTTCTGTCAATGACTCGATGGGTAGATGGGTCACAGTTAACTTGTGCATAAACCATCATCATCAATCCATTACTAACATATACGCTCCCATGACAGATTGACCTGATTTCTTCTGTGAAATGGCTAACCAGCTATTGCTTAACTCTTTAGCGAATAAAATAATTGGTGGGGATTTCAATATTGTCTTGGATTCTTAATTAAACAGACGCTCTAATGCTCCATATAAGAAACCTAAAGCTTGGGCAACTCTATCTGATATAATTTCTCAATTAGATCTGATAGACTCATGGAGAGTTATGCACCCGAACAATGCTAGCTATACATTTTATTCTGCTCCCCTTTGCTCCTATTCAAGAATTGACTATTTTCTAACTAGTAAATCATTACAGAATCATTACTATGAATTGGATATCAAAGAGATCATGCTGCTATAGTACTCATGCTACACAATATTTCTCAAATTTGCTTATCTATACAATGGATTTAATCCTGGGTTGTTATCCGAAGATGGCTTTGAAGAGAATATAGGACAGGGGTGTCAAAGTCCCTCCTCAAGGGCCGTAATCCAGTCGGGTTTTCAGGATTTCTCCAATAAATATGCATGAGATCTATTAACATACAATGAAAGCAGTGCATGCAAATAGATCTCATGCATATTCATTGGGGAAATACTGAAAACCTGACTGGATTGCGGCCCTCAAGGAGGGACTTTGACATCTCTGATATAGGACAAGCGATTGTGGAATTTTTTTAACATAAGCCAGAAGATACTAATTGGTTTACAACCTAGGATGCCTTCAAGGTCTATATCTGTGGAGTGATTATTTACATTTTGGCCAACTTAAAGAAGAAACATATGACAGAATTGTGCTCACTGGAATGCAGAATTAAAAGTAAAGAGTTAGAACATCTACTTGATCTCAACAATCATAACAAAATATTAGAGTTACAAAAATTAAGATATCAATGTAACTCATTGCTGAGGAAGACCATTGCACAATCTGTCTTCATTAAAGAAGCTAATTATTATTCTGATAGCAATAAAAGTGGTCATCTTTTGGCCACCTCATTAAAAAAACAGAATGAAAAGAAAATAATCACCAGGATAATAAAACCTGATGATGGTGTATTGTCTACTACTACCGACATACTCAAGGGATTAAAGGATTTCTATCAATGTCTATATACAGCTGAAACTGCTTTGGATTCCTCACCCAACTCTTTTCTGGACTCCTTATATATGCCGTGCCTAACTGAGGAAGATCATTTAATACTGGATAAAGAAGTTACTGTTACTGAAATTACAGAAACCATTGATAGTATGACCAAAAACAAATCTCCAGATCCAGACGGCATTATAATGAAGTTTTATGCCATTAAAACACTATCTCCCATTTTACAACAATTTTTCAAACACTTATCTGAGATTGGTGTGTCATCAGGGTCATTCACAGAAGTCACTATAATAGTTCTGCCTAAACCTGTCAAAGACCCTCAACGTGTGCAAAATTACAGACCTTTATCTTTGGTAAATGTGGATGCAAAGTTATATGCAAAATTGGCAATATGCATGCAGCATATACTTCCAAAACTAATAACCAATGATCAAGCCAGTTTCATGAATGCTCAATTCTCATCTAATAACACCCACACTTTTTCAAATATAATACCTCATCACATTCTATCTCAAGCAAACTAACAGCAATAGGGCTTAATGCAGAAAAGGCCTTTGACCGCGTTGAATGGTCTTTTTTTATTGTAAACTCTAAGGAAATTGGGTTTCACTAACACCTTCCTAAATATGATATCTGTTCTCTACTCTGCTCCCACTACCAGAATTTACATCAAAGGTCAAACCTCGTAGCCTTTTCATCCTACTAGAGGAACCCATCAGGGGTGTCCTCTATCATCTTTATTATTTAACATTGCACTCGAACCCTTGTTGATGGCAATAAGATCTAATACATCGATAGTGGGATTTAAATCTGAGCATATTAAGATAAAATTATCTACATATGCAGATGATATACTGCTGTATATAACACCTGAATCTATACCTTCAATTATGTCAGCTATAAATGATTAAGCACAAGTATCGGGTTACAAATTGAACACCAATTAAATCAGAAATCATGCCATTAAACTGTCCTGACATCAAACATGAAGTGGAATCCTACGGTTTTGTTTGGTCACATAATAAAATCAAGTACTTAGGTTTATATTTCAGTCCAACATTGGAAGAAACAGCACAACATAACTCTGATTATAATATTAAGTTTACAAAAGATTTAACTCAAAAGTGGTCTAACTTGATTTTGTCATGATGGGGTTGCCTTGATACCATTAAAATAATGTTACAACCAAAGATAACTTACATATTAAGCATGCTTTTCTTTCTTCTCCAATGGAAAACTTACCACTCAATTGAACAACCTTTCTAATTTTCTTTGGAAAGGAGCTCAGCCACTTATGGTAATCAGCAAACTTAAAATTACCAAGGCGCAGGGGATTTGGTATATTCAACATCTTCTTCAGAATGACCAATGGCTCTCTTTTTCCGATCTCATGGTCAAATACCACATTCCTCAATCTCAATACTTCCTCTGGATTCAGCTTCATCATAGCCTCAAATCTGCCTTTCCTTCTCCCTCCTCCTCTTGCTGTTCCTCCTGACTTACCTAACCTGTTTCTTTCCTATTCTACCATGAAAGGTCAGACATCCAAGTGGTATAAATACATCTAATCTCACACTACTGCACCTCCCCATGATACCATAGCTAAATGGGATGCCTCATTACATACATCATTCACCGAACACTCGTGGCTACTTATGTGGCCCAAGCTATTGAAGTCACTTCGATCAGCCTCACACGTACAAACTGCTATATTCTTATACCACAGGGCCTTTTGGACCCCAGCTAAATCAGCCAAAATAAACCGGTCAGATGACGGTTGTTGCTGGACCTGTAAATCCCCTGATGGCTCCTTACTTCACATGCTCTACTCTTGTACACATGTCTCATCTTTCTGGTCGAACGTATCCTGCCCGTATCCTGCAAATTACCGATGCGTTTTCCTTTGACTTACTGTTTACAGGCTCTTCGATACTCTCTACACCTTTATCCATCACTCATGAACGTTTGCTAATTATACTCTTATTCACTGCTCTCTCCACTATCCTCCACAATTGGAAAGATACCACTAAACTACATGTAAATCAGTGGTGGAATTTAATATGTCTCCTTGTGAAATATGAATGTCATTTTGCTGAATGCAATAATTCCATATCCTCTTATGCAAAAACTTGGTCCCCCCTACTTGAATATTGTAAATCAGATTCTTGACTTCTGTATCCATTAGAATATTCTGTATTTTGCCTCACCCTTTGTCATCTGATTTCAGGCACTTTTCCGGTTAAAACCATGTTTCATATTGTATATGTCAATCTCTTTTATTTATTTTATGATGGGAACAATTAGATTGATTACTATGGTACATCGTTAGAACATATCACCTAATGTGTTTTATCTCCTTTTCTTGAACTTATGTCTTCTCTCCTGTTTATTTTATTTCTGATGCATTTAAATATTTGTGATTATTGTTTCATTATGGATGCACTTCACATTTGTTAATGATATTGTTATACTGTGTTCCTTGTTGGAGCACCCATATTGTTGGCTTTGTTTTTCATATTTTATAAAATCAATAAAACTATTTGAACTAAAAAAAAAAATTACCAAGGCAAACAGGGGAGTCAATTTCCCAAGGTTCTACGAATACCATCAAGCTTTCTTAATGAGACACAGATCTTTATGGCTTCTAGTCAATGATTCCTCTGTCACTCCAGTCTAGCTACAATTAGAGCAATCGTATTTTGGTAAATATAACTTGAAATTATCTATCAATATATACACTATATTGCAGGATAAAGATAACCTGATAGCCCTATACACTAAAACAATATTGCAAGATTTTAACAACATCTCCAAAGTCAAATGGTCTGACTCAGCGCTTATTCCAATATGGAATAATATCAATATTTTGATCCAATGAAAAATATGGCAGCAATGTAGTATTTGGGCTATTAAACACCTGCTTAAAGATTCAAAATGGATACCCTTCGATGAGTTACAGTCTACTTATAAACTACCAATAAATCAATGATACAGATGGATATAATTAAAGCACTATTTGTGAGCATTATTTCCTGTTCCTAACAGTGGCGTACCAAGGGGGCGCAGGGGGGGTGGTCTGCCCCGGGTGCACGCCACAAGGGGGTGCACAGCGGGCCACCCACCGGGGAATAGGCTGCCGCTGGGGAAAGGCTTCCACTGCCGTCATTGGGAACAAGCTGGCTGAGTTCTCCCTTCTTTTCTTCCCTGCAGGGCCGACCAACTCTCGCCGCCCGATGTCAATTCTGACGTCGGAGAGGACATTCTAGGCCAGCCAATCGTTGCCTGGCTGGCCTGGAACGTCCTCTCTGACTTTAGAATTGATGTTGGGCAGCAAAGAGTTGGTCGGCCCTGTGGGGAAGAGAAGCAGGGCGAACTCGGAGCCAGCCTGTCCCCGATGGCGGCAGTAGCAGCCTATTCCCCAGTGGTGATGGCAGCATTTTCCCAATGGCGGTGACATAGGGGAGGGGAGGGAGAAAGAAAGAAATGGGGGGGGACAGGGATCCAGAAAGAAAGGGGGCAGGGTGAAACAAAGAAAAATAAAAAATGGGGCACGGAGAAAGAGAGAGAAAGTCAGACAGAGAGAAAGAAAGAGGGCATGGAGAGAGAAAGAAAGAAGGGGGCAGGGTGAAACAAAGAAAAAGAAAATAATGGGGCACGGAGAGAGAGAGAGAAAGACAGACAGAGAGAAAAAAAGAGGGCATGGAAAGAGAAAGAAAGAAGGGGCAGTGAAATAAAGAAAGAAATGGGGCACGATGAGAGAGAGAGAGAAAGACAGACATACAGAAAGAAAGGGGGCATGGAGAGAGGAAGAAAGAAGGGAGCAGGATGAAACAAAAAAAATGTTGGGGGAGGGAGTGAGGTCTGGAGGAGAGGAAGCATACAGGAGGCTGAAAGAAGGGAAGAAATATTGGATGCACAGTCAGAAGAATAAAGTACAACCAGAGACTGATTAAATTACCAAACAAAGATAGGAAAAATGATTTTATTTTCAATTTAGTGATTTAGAATGTGGCTGTTTTGAGAATTTATATCTGCTGTCTATATTTTGCACTATGGCCCCCTTTTACTAAACCGCAATAGTGTTTTAGCACAGGGAGCCTATGAGCGTCGAGAGCTCCCTGCGCTAAAAACCACTATCGCGGTTTAGTAAAAAGGGAGCAGGTATATTTGTCTATTTTTGTATAGTTGTTACTGAGGTGACATTGCATAAAGTCATCTGCCTTGACCTTTTTGAAAACCCGTGGAATATAAATGATAATTAACATTTTCTCTGCGTACAGTGTGCTTTGTGTTTTTAAAATTTTATTGTTGGTAGATCATTTTGACTTGGCCACGAAGGTAAGGGGGAGGGAGGGAGGGGAGCTGCTGAAAGACATCTAGTAATCCTTGCAGGCTTGACTGTGCAGGGAATTATTTTTGTAAAATCATTTTTTGTTATGTGACTGGCATTGTTTAGACTTTAATTTCTATGAATGAATAGAATGAAAATGATATAAAATTACTTGCTTGTTTTTATGTGTGTGCGCTGAAGAAAGTGGAGAGAGAGTGGGCTGAGGATGCTGAAGGGAAATGGGGAAGAGAGAGTGGGGAGAAGACGCTGATTTATAAATTGACAATTGTACAGAATATTGTTTCTTTTTATACTTTAATATAATAAGTGCAATATAAAACAATTCAAGGCTTGTGTGGATGGAATCAGGTAGTTTGCGGGGATGGGGACCGAGCTTACGGGGATTAGTCCAATAAGATGGTATTTTCTTATTTCTCATTATTTATTTTATTTTTATTTGTTAATTTGTAAAGTGGTGATTGTTATGTATCAGTTTGTTATGTATCAGTTTTTTCAAATTTACATCTACTGTCTTTATATTTTGCACAGTATTAGAGGACATTTATTACTGTTTATGTGGTGTTCTAGTGTTGCATTGTATGCAGAGTCTGGTTTCTTGGCGGTTCAGTTTAACTGTTGTCTACATATTTCTATTTTTAGTTTGTGATTATTCCATATTGGGCGAGGGTGTATCTGTCTGTGTCTATGAAAGGGACATGGCTTTCTGATAGCATTCACTGTACAGGATCAATTGACTGTACAGGATCTGGCTTGTTTAGTTTTACAATGTATGTGTTGGTGTTCTAGTGCTCACTGCAGTGTTTAAGATGCTACCTTTTCGTAGGTACACTCTTGTTGTGCGATATGTGGATTGTTACTAAAAATCATATTTTTCATATAGATGGGGGGGTGTCAAAAAAATTATGGGCCCCGGGTGTCACATATGCTAGGTACGCCACTGGTTCCTAACAATCCTGCAGATCAGCCAGATATACTGCAATTAATTACTAAACTGACCTCAGCTAAAAGCCGTTCCTTATTGGTATAAGATTCTCCAATGAGTTAAAGTTTCATCTATGCAAAAAGTAATCAATGCTTGGAACAAAGATCTTGACACGTTAATAGATGACACTACATGGTCAGATATTTAGGCTAATATGTTTAAATCGATTAGATCAGCAAATATACTACAATCAATCTATTTTCTATTACATAAATCAAGTTTCAAGTTTAATGGTTCTTTTGATTAATCGCTTAATCATAATTCAAAGCGATGAACAATTTAAAATACATTCAGTGGGAAACAATACAATACAAACTTTAAATAATAACCTAAAATAAAAATAGTTCAACATATTCGTAACATAAGGTAAAAAAGGGGTGCGAAATACAATTCATGATAGAAAAGCAGAACAAAAAAAGGGAAAATACATGAGGGAGGCAAATAACAGTATAATATAATAATAAAAACATTGGCCTAAGGATTAATGGATTAAATACCAAAGGCATCTTTAAAAAGGAATGTTTTTAGATTACTTTTAAATTTTCCCAGATCATGCTCATTTCGTAGATAAATTGGAAGGGCGTTCCAAATCTGTGGAGCGGTTACTGAAAAAATAAACTGCCGTCTTGTATTGATAATCTTAAGCGAAGGATTGGTTAATAAATTTTGTTCATTAGATCTTAAAGCTCTGCTTGGATTGTATGGGATTAATAATTTATATATAAATGCTGGAGTTTTATTGAGAAGAGACTTAAAGGTGAGCAAGCAAAGTTTATATGTTATCCGATGAGTAACTGGAAGCCAATGCGCATCTTTTAAAAGAGGTGTGACAAACTTTCTAGAATTAGTTATAAGTTTAATAGAAACATTTTGAACAATTTGAAGATGTTTGATTTCATTCAATGATATTCCTTTAAAGAGTGCGTTGCAGTAGTCTAGTTTAGAAATCACCAAAGAGTGAATAAGAATATTTAATGATTTTGGACATAGAAATTTTGAGATTGCTCGAATCTTACGTAATCTATAAAAAGTGGTTTTAACAATAGTACTGATGTGATCATGAAAATTAAGTTTGATGTCAATCTCATTGGACTCCCCAAAAAGTTGGTAAGATATCCAATAATACATCCAACTTATGTTGGTCATGTGAGGCGGAGGAAGGAAATATAACAGATATGCTTTATTCTTGCAAACACTTACATATTTACTGGGATAAAATGTGGAGAACCATATCTACTATATTGAACATTAATGAACCTTTGCATATGAAAATTCTCATATATGGTCAACACAGACTCCCTAGTCATTTGTCTAACTATAACTCAAGATTACTTAATATTTTAATATTTTTAGCTCTTAAAAATGTGTTACGCTGTTAAGCAGACCTTACTACAGTGGAATATAACCCCTGGTGAAGCAGTGTATTGACTGCTGAATACGAAAGTGTCATAGCAGAAAAACTTAATACTGTTAACTCATATATTAAGATTTGAAACCCTGTTACAACTTACTGTACTCTAAATTAATGATATTCAGTAATAATATATAGACATAGCCATCTGTTCTTACACCATAATTATTACTATTATAATGGAAATTGTATGACTGCAATTGTTATTTTAATGATGGTACTTCTCTGTTAACTTGATACCTATTTGCTATTGATGTAACTTCTGTGCTAGCCTGGTTTTGTTTATTCCAGTTATTACTATATATCTATACATTAAGGAGCGCATAATCGAAACGGAAATACATCTAAAAACCAGCCTAAATCGGCACTTGGATGATCATTAAGACAAGTCATCCAAGTGACGATAATCGAACCGGGTTTAGACGTATCTCAAAACAACTTAGGCCCTTTCAGTGCTGCTGTACATCCAGAGCTAAAAGGGGCATTTTAGGAGTAGTGGTGAGGGTAGGATTTGGGCGAGATGTGGAATGATCTAGACTTAGTCATACTGCAAGTATAACCGAAAGTTAAACAAGGCTGCCTGGACGGAACTTGTACATTGTGACTTAAGCGATTGAAAACCAGGTCTAAGTGCCCAGAAGTTATCCAAAGTGACCAGATAAACACTGCAAAGTACAGACCCTGACACACTTCCCCAGTGATCACTGACACCCCCACCCCCTACAACACCATAAATATCAGAATATACACTTTACATAGCTGCCTCCAGAACATCAGCACCTAGCATAGGAAAGCCTAGTAGAGCTGCACAGAGGTGGCTATTGGGGTTGTAGACATGTGGCTCTAGTAAGTTTTGGGGGGCTCACCATGACCTATAAGGGAGTTCTGGTGAGATGTGTATATGGCACCCTTTTTGTGAAGTTTGCAGCAGTGCCCTGTAAGGTGCCCCACTACTGTGTTTGCCATGTCTGGGTGTTCAGTCCATCACTTTGCTGGTCCCTCCCACATCCAAAAGGTCGACTTGGATGAATTTTTGGATGTGAATGGGATATAAAGATAGATGACTTAACAGTCTGGCCGATAAAACGCCTGGATGTATACTTAGACGATTTTCGAGAAAAAAAAATATTTTGGACGTATTTTTCAGGAATGGACTTTTGGCACTGCCGACTTTGGGCGACTAGCAGCTTAGACCCAAAACGGATGTAGATGTTTCTTTTGATTATGCCTCTCCACATTTAATGTATAAGCCATACTATATGCTATGTTCTAAATACAAAATGTTTTATATTATAATTAAAATATTAATAAAAACACTGAACTAAAAAAAAAAAAAAAGAACATAACCCAGCTTCATTCAGGCATCATCCAACATCAAGCTAAAGTATACCACCTATGAATGTGCTATTGGTACTTATTGTGATATAGCTCAAACTTTTCAAGTGAAGTTCAAGGCAAGTTGTCTTTGGGTACAGCAGGTATTTTCCTGTCCTTAGAGGGCTTACAATGTAATTCTGAATCTAAAGCAAAGGTGCCCAAGACAACAAGGAGCAGCAGTGGGATTAAATAGTAATGGCTGAGACCATTACTTTTACACAACTCTTAGCTATTACCACTAAAAGCAGAAATGATAGATATGGTGAGATATGTGTTGAGAATACTAGTATATGGGTCATCCATAAAAAGTCTGTCCTTTAACTTTGCTTTGATATAGAACATTCCTCTCATTTAGAGTTCTCTCAAGTCCTACATTTTATACTAAGCTGTTTTACTGTGAACCCAGGTATGAATGAGCATTGAAAGATATTCCTTACTTACCATGAATTAACATTGTGTCTTTGTATTCTATGACTGGCTTCCTCACTGACATTATTTTCTTTTTCAGAAAAGTAATGCTAAAGATTTGCCCAAGCGACAGGAGTCCATCTCATCTCGCCTGAAGCTGAACACTTCCCATAGGGAACCCTCCCCCAGGAAGCAATTGCTATCCCAAATCGATCTGCAGAATTACTACAGTCTTAGGCATGGTTCCTTTGCCAGGGCTGAAAATGAAGAGGACGAGGAAGAGGATGAGGAAGAAGTAGCTGTTACAAGAGAACTGCAATGCCCTATACCCAAGAAAAGCTTGGAGGTGTGCAACCTTACTAATGATAGAACTATGACCTCCTTAAAACAAATGCCCCAACGCAGAAGCATACAACTGAGGGAGCGGAAAGCCACTCAGATGCTGGCTATTGTTCTTGGTAAGTAAGAGCTCTTCAACTTGGAAAAGAGACAGCTGAGGGGAGATATGATTGAAGTCTACAAAATCCTGAGTGGAGTAGAACGGGTACAAGTGGATCAATTTTTCACTCCATCAAAAATTACAAAGACTAGGGGACACTCAATGAAGTTATAGGGAAATACTTTTAAAATCAATCGGAGGAAATTTTTTTTCACTCAGAGAATAGTTAAGCTCTGGAGCACATTGCCAGAGGTGGTAAAAGCAGATAGCGTAGCTGTTTATAAGAAAAGTTTGGACAAGTTCCTGGAGGAAAATTCCATAGTCTGTTATTAAGACATGGGGGAAGCCTCTGCTTGTCCTGGATTGGTTTCCTAATGTGAACTTCAGGGATAAAAATTATCAAAACAAGGAAGTCAGAGAGGAATTGAATATAACAAAAAGCTGACTCCAATAAGGAACTGCCTACGCAGAGTGGTCAATAAGGTGTGTAACTCGCTCAGAGATGTGAAACTCTGGAAGGAAGGTTATTAGACCTCCCTGAAAAGAGTTCGCCTTCCAGTCATTGCAGGTTAATAAACCTATGATCACGCTCCGAGGCAATATGTTGGTATATTTTCTTAAAAAATCTTTCAAAGTCCTTCAAATATGGAAAAATGATATCTTCTCATCTGTATATCACAAACACGCCATCACTGCATTGATAAAGTATGTTACAGTTCACTTAACTTTCAAGTTGAATTCAGGGGGTCCCGACGTGGCCCCGTTTCGATCCCTGCTTCAGGGGATCCATATACAGGTGTCTTGCCACATGAATGATTGCTACACAGCTGTTAACGTGTGAGTATGTGTTCTTACTCGCACGTAACTAGATGATAATTTTTTATGTTTATAGATGTGATTTCATCACGAAGAATTGAAAACATTGAATATATTTTATAACATCAAGTTTATTGAACACCTGTATATGGGTCCCCTGAAGCAGGGATCGAAACGGGGCCACGTCGGGACCCCCTGAATTCAACTTGAAAGTTAAGTGAACTGTAACATACTTTATCAATGCAGTGATGGCGTGTTTGTGATATACAGATGAGAAGATATCATTTTTCCATATTTGAAGGACTTTGAAAGATTTTTTAAGAAAATATACCAACATATTGCCTCGGAGTGTGATCATAGGTTTATTAACCTGCAATGACTGGAAGGCGAATTCTTTTCAGGGAGGTCTAATAACCTTCCTTCCAGAGTTTCACATCTCTGAGCGACTTACACTCCTTATTGACCACTTTCCGTAGGCAGTTCCTTATTGGAGTCAGCTTTTTATCCTGGATTGGTAGCATGGAATACTGCTACTCCTTGGGTTTTGGTCAGGTGCTAGTGACCTGGATTGGCCACCTTGAGAACGGGCTACTGGGCTTGATGGACCATTGGTCTGACCCAGTAAGGCTATTCTTAAGTTCTTCTGATAGACAATTGCAGTCTCTTTTTCTGCTGGCCTAAGCTATATTACATATTATGTTACTATGCTGTGCTTATGTAATTACAAAGCATTAAAAAGATTGCATTACCAAAGTCAAATTTAGGAATTATAATTGCAGTAGTATTTATTCTGGAACAAAATCAGATACAGTATGTGCTTTTCTTTTCATTCCCTCTACGCAATCCATCTGAATATGCTGTACTAATCTGTGAAGCATAAATAACTCCATCCTGCTCTGCCTCATTGACATCACATTGACTTTAACCACATCTTCCATCTTAAAAAAACAAGCTCACCTTTTTATTTTGGCATGAAAATCCAATGCATTTTGTCACTTTTATTGTAGTAATGACTTTGTCTGTAAGAAATGGACCCTGTTATTGAAAACAATTGGGTGGATATTTAACACGACATCCATATAGCAGCAGCCACTGTACAGATAATTCCCTTGGTTCCAATTTTCAGTGTCACTGAAATTTTTTTCTTACCACTTAGACACTCATCATGTGGAGAATAAGGGGTTAATAATAATTTTTAAAAAAAACGTCTAAAAAGTGTCCTAAATGGCTACTTGAACGATCAAAAAGCCTGATCGTCCAAGTACCCATAACCAAAGCTGGTTTTTAGACGTATCTAAAAACAGCTTAGGCCTTTCCCCTGCCACTAAACGCACAGAGAGAAAAGAGGTGTGTTTAGAGGAGGGGAAAGGGCAGGCAGTGGGCAGGAGGTGGGCCGACCTACACCTAGGCGTACAACAGGTATAACCAAAACATTAACAGGTTGCCTAGTCGGCACTTAGACCTTTTTGACTTAGACGAAGTCAAACCAGATGCCTGATTCTGATTGGCCCAGGCGCCTCAGGCCCCACCTGTGGGCAGGGTTTCTTCCGCCTGGGCCAATCCAGCCCCATTCAGGACCCGGCTGGCCTGCCGGACGGGCGGGCTTGGCACCCGTCCGTCTGGTCAACGTTCAGGTACGGGGAAGGGGTGGGGGTGGGGAGGTCGTGGAGTCGGCCGGGGGGGGTCGCGGTCGGGGGTTCTGTGGGGGGCGGTCGTTGGGGGGAGGGGACTTGTGTCGAGGGCAGGAGGGCCTGGGCTCCCTCCTGGCCCGTTAAATCGAAGGGGGGGGCGCCAGGGCCAGGAGAGCTTGGGCTCCCTCCTGGCCAGATCGAGTCGGGGGGGGCACAATCGCTTTGGCAAGAGGGCTTGGGCTCCCTCTTGCCCCGATATCGTCAAAGGTGCTGCTGCGGGGCAAGAGGGCTTGGGCTCCCTCTTGCCCCGATGTTGTCGGGGGGTGGGGGTGGGGTCGCGGTTCGACATGGCAGGAGGGCTTGGGCACCCTCCTACCTGGATTGTTGGGGAGGGGGGTTCTGTAATCGGTGTTGTTTTTGACAGACACCAGTTACAGAATCCAGCTTTTAGGCAAAGGACTGGCTCCTCCTTCGCCTAAAATCCCTTCTGTTGGACGTTTAGGGCTTAGGCGTTTTTTTGGTTCATTCTGGCCAAAAAGTGTAGACGTCGTGGAGGTGTACTTTTAGACGTAGTGGTGATCTGGGCTTTTAGTAGAGGCAGGCCATAATCAAAACAAGGACGTTTGTTTTGGTTATGGACACTTTTCTTGCTTCTGCTTTGAACGTGGACTTAGGCCAAAAGGGGACTTAGATGTTGTTTTTGATTATGCCCCTCTAATTGTATAATTGTTCACCTGGGTTCAAGTGGGTGCCTGTTTTGGGTATATTTTAAAATTACACAAAGGCGCCTATGTGCTTTTTTATTTTTTTTAATTGATCCACAAAAGCTGCAGAAATTGCTGCTAAAACGAAGCCATGGACATTTATACCTGCTCAGTAGCAAATGCAAATGTTCACGCATAAATTGTGACTGCCCACACTCCACCTCAAATCTGCCTCTGAGCATGCCTACATTAGAGTTACATACAAGTATGCATGTTCTTGTTAAGTCAACACCAAAACAAAAAATAGGAACTTTGACTATTTCAGCCTTTGTAACCAAAGCGGTGCTCAGAACCGTGTAACGGTGAGAAAATCACGAGTCGGGGAATGCTCCCCTGTGAGTGTTTTCAGTCGTCTATCATTGCACCATCTTCATTTGGTAGAATGGGGATGAAATAGACTTCAACAAAATCTCAATTGTACTTAGTAGTGTAGAACAAACTCCAAAAAAGTTCTAAATAAAGCTCATAAATTAACAAAAAATTTTTTTTTAACTTAACTTAACTGAAATAAAGGTGAAAGGAAGTTGTTTCACTCCAGCAGGTTCTTGTTAAGTGGCATTTTAATTTCTGTACTATTATATATGGACAAAAGTGATTTTATAAAACTACCCCCATGGTGATGGAGTGAACTGGAGTGTGGTAACACAGGAGAGTCAAATCTACAATCACAATACGCAGACGCGAAGGAATGGAAAAGTAACACAGGAGAGTCACGATAAAAAAATGCCTGCCATGAGTTCTCGTTAGTTTATAGTCCACTGCACTAACCTCTACTCTGCATGGATGTCTATTTGGCCATTCTCTAAGAATGTTGCTATTCATGTCCCTTGTTTTCTTCTATTCAGAAACTGGATGTTCCAGTTTGTAAAACAGAAACATAAAAATATAGAAACATGAAAGCAGATGAAGACCATGTGGCCTATCTAGTCTGCCTAACTATGCCACCCTTCCTCTCCCATAGAGATCCAATGTACTTATCCCAAGCTCTCTTGAATTCAAATACAGTTTTTGTCTCCACCACCTCCACTGGGAAGCTGTTCCATAGGTTCATCACCTTTTCCAAGAAAAAGTATTTTCTGAGGTTAGTTCTGAGTCTATCCCCTTTCACCTTTGTCCTATGTCCTCTCATTCTAGTTTCCTTTCAATTGAAAGAAACTAGCCTTGTGCATTTATGACATGTAGATATTTAAACATCTCTTTCATATCTCCCCTCTCCCTCCTATTCTCCAAAGTATACATATTGAGATCTTGAACTTGAAGGCCCTACCAGTTTAGACTGGTGGAGTCATAACATTAGTTGAGCCAGGCACCGGAAGGTAAGGGGTTGTATTGAGAACAGTTACCGGTGGGGAGGGGGGGGAGTAAGGAGAGCAGTCAGAATAGGACGAGAAGGTATCCAATTGGTGGTGAGTAGTTATTAAGGAAAGGAGAGGAGAGAGTGGCGTGAGGAATGATGATTGGTTTATATTCAAAGGTTGTGGATTGGATGAGGGGAGGAAGTAAGTTTTGGCGGTATTGTTAGTTGTTTGTGTGGGATGGAAGATGGTTGAAGTGAAGAAGTGGTTTTGAATGGCGTCTCCCTCCCACCCTTCCCTTTTTAGGGTTGTGCTTTTTGTGAGGGGGAAGCAAAAGGGGTTGGTGGTTGAAAGGGGGGTGGCATGGGGTTGGCGGTTGCAGTTGCATGTTGTGCCAAAATATGGGGGATATATATTTTTGGATACGGCTGGAGTCTGAGTTAAGGGACATATGGGGGGGGGGGAAAGGATTGATCATGTGCGTCACTACCATGAGTTGGGGGGGGGTCATGCTGTGGTTGGAAGTGGCAAGCATTTGCCAAAAGAGGGATGAGCTAGTTTCATCACCGAATAGCTCATGGGGGTAGGGAAAAAGAGGGTTTGCATAGCCGCATTGGGAACTGTGGAATGTTAATGAAGTAAGAGTTGGATCGTTGACCATGTTAAAATTGGGTTTAATAATAAAGCTGCGGCCAAAACATTTATTTCACTAAATAATATTGTATTTGTCTCTTTAGGGTGGATAAGGTAAGAGTGTTAAGGTGACATTGTGCGAATGCTAATGTTATGTGCCCATACACTTTATGATGAAGACAATTGACCATTTTAGTAGCCATCCTCTGGACGGACTACATCCTGTTTATATTCTTTTGAAGGTGCAGTCTCCAGTATTGTACAAAATATATAAATGAGGTCTCACCAGTCTTATACAGGGACATCATTATCTCCTTTTTCCTATCGGCCATTCATCTCCCTATGCATCCAAGTAAAATGGCTGTTCATTCTGGATATCTCCAGCACACAAATATCCATCTCACAGTTTTTGAATTGGAAATCTTGACATATTCCCTGTTTGGAAATAAATATTAGATAGACGTCCATTTGGGAGAAATACGCAGACTACAACTCCTACAAAATACGGCAATAAAAATAATCACTAAAAGGAAAAATTTCGACCACATGACTCCCCTTCTGAAGGAAAAACACTGGTTACCTGTTAACCATAGAATCACATATAAAATAGCATTACTCTCACATAAAATTTTAACGAACAAAGCTACTGCATTTTTAGAAAGATTCTTAATCCCTTATACTCCTATAAAATCTTTAAGATCGGAAGAGAAATCACTCCTCCTAGTCCCCTCATTAAAAGTCTTCTACTCTAGGAGACACGATCTTTTCCGTCACGGCCCCCCAAATCTGGAATTCGCTCCCAACTAATATAAGAGAAGAAAAATTACTTGGTAAGTTTAAAAGTCTTCATAAAAGCTGGCTTTTTAAGAATGCTTTCATAACTCTACTACGTTATGGGATGCTTTTAAGGCAACCATGAGAGGTCAAATTATTTCATTTTTGGCTTATATTAAAAAACAAATTAAAAAACAATTTACTAATTTGGAACAAAAAATAAAGATATTAGAATCAAAATTAGTAGATAAATGGGAATATTCAACATTACAAGACCTCTTGAAAATGAAAGGAAAGTATAATGAGATCTCTTCCAAACTGATTAGAAAAGATCTATTTTCTCAACAAGCATTGTATTATGGAAATTCAAATAAGGCGGGAAGATTATTGGCAAATTATTTGAAAGCAAAAAAAAGGAAAACTAAGATAATTGCAATTAAAGATGATAAAGGGAATTCTTATTCTCAAATTGATTCTATTTTAAAACAATTTTTGAAGTTTTATAAAGATCTATATTCTTCTGAGCCTTATTTAGATAAAGAAAAGGAAGGAGTCAAATTTTTAAATTTAATTGAAGGACCGAAGGTTCCTGATCATATAAAAGAAAAGTTAGAAAAACCAATTTCGATAAATGAATTGCAGATAGCATTGAAGTCCCTTAGAGCTGGATCCGCTCCAGGTGGTGATGGTTTTACAGTTGAGTTTTATAAATCATTCCAAATTACCCTGTTGCCATATTTGCTAAATTTATTTCAGTCTCAACTAAATAAAGGTTGTATTACAGGTACCATGGCAGAATCGTTAACCATAGTTTTGCCTAAGCCAAATAAAGATCCTACAGTGGTTTCAAACTACAGGCCTATTTCTTTAATTAATGTTGATGGAAAACTGTTAGCTAAAATTTTGGCTATACGTTTGGCTAAAGCTCTCCCTTTTATTATTAGATTGCACCAAACAGGATTTGTTGCTCAAAGGCATTCTTCTAACAACACTAGGCTTGCATGTCATATGCTGAATTTGTCAAAAGCCTTAAATGATCCGGTTTTTTCTGTATTTCTTGATGCAGAGAAGGCCTTTGATCGTGTTGAATGGACCTTTATGTACCAAACGTTGGCATGGTTTGGTATTGGCCCAGGATTTATACAAATGGTTCAAGCATTGTATAGTTCCCCTGTTGCTAAATTGTATATTAGACAAGGTTGTCCCTTATCTCCTTTGCTTTTTGATATTGTTTTGGAACCCTTGTTATTAGCTATTCAGCAAGCGGAGGAGATTCAGAGTATTCCTCATAAGGATCGAGAATATAAGATCTTGGCTTATGCGGATGATATTTTGCTCTATTTAAGGAATCCTGAGACAACCATTCCATGTTTACTTAAAATGATTGAGAATTTTGGGAAATTTTCAGGCTATAAGATAAATTGGTCTAAATCAGAAATTCTTCCACTTAATGTACACTGTACAAAAGGTTTGTTTGATTCATTTCCTTTTCTTTGGAAGGAAGATGGAATAAAATATTTAGGCATTTGGATTAAAAATACATTGGATGAAACAATGAAAATAAATGAAAAATCGTTGTTGCAGAAGGTTACGGAAATGTGTGAGCAATGGAATCCTTTACACCTTTCTTGGTGGGGGAAAGTCCAAACTATTAAGATGATGATCTTGCCTGTGGTTTGTTACCAGATGGGTATGTTACCGGTATATTTTCAAGGGTCCTTATATAAAAAATTAAATAGCATTCTGTTAAAATTTATTTGGCTGGGTAAAACTCCTAGAGTGGCTTTGGTATCCTTACAAAGATCAATTTCAGAGGGAGGGGTAAATTTTCCAAATTTTTATAGGTACCATCAAGCCTATATTTTGCACCATGGTATGTATTGGATCCTCCCAGAACTCATAAGAAAACTCCCAGACTGGTTATGGATAGAATGGCAACTCATGTCTAATAGATGCTGGCATTGTCATCTAGTATTATTGTTTCATTTCCCGTATATTATGAATTTTTGGAAATCAATTTGGGACCAAATTAATAATTTATTAGATAACCCAGTGGCATTATCTTATGATACTGTGATATTTGATATGGAAATGAGAGCAAAAAGTCAGATTTCTGCTAACAACAATAAATTATTACTAATAATGACTGGGGTTGCCATTCAGCAAATTACATATAATTGGAAGGATTGGAAGATATTAAATTATAACTTTTGGTGGAATTCTTTATGCCATATCTATAAAATAGAAAGATTTATTGCTTTACAAAGGGGATACTTTAAGAAATTTCAGGATATGTGGAAACCATTAACAAAATATTGTAAGGATTAAGTAAAATTATTTTCCTTTTAATTATCAGTTCAGGATATAGGGAGGGGGTATTTTTCTTATTACATATATTATATAATAATGGAAGATATGGATGGGAGGGATGGGAAAGGGGAAGGGATAAAATTTATATAATGTAGCAATGATTGTTTATAAGTGATATATTTATTGTTACTGTGAATGAATATATTTTACACTTAATGTAATTTTGAAAATGAATAAAGAATATTTAAAAAAAAAAAAAAAAAAGAATGCTTTTAATTCAGTTATGCTTATTTTAAATCCCCAGGATACTCGTTAAAGTAATAGCAAGGTCTATAAGCAAAAATTGAGTGGGTAATCTTACCCCCATCCTTTTGTTTCATTTCCTTGCCCTTTTTGATTTGATTTACAAATTGTATTTAATCCTTTTAGATTTCTCCCTTTTGTGTTTGTCTGGTACACAGGTGTATGAATTGTGTTTGAGTAATGTTTGAGTAATGTGTTGTTTTTTTTGTTTTTTTACCCCAATTTTACTAGGATTTGTAAATCGCTTTGAATTAAGATTTTGCGATCAAAATCAAAACTTTATTTAACTTGACACTTGAAACTATTCTGTTTTGGATATCCTTTTGAAAATGCCCCTATGTGTTTCTTTACTTTACACAACAACAAGTAATTCATATACATAAAATATCGCAAGACAAGCACAATAAACTTTCAGACATTAACATACAATTAAATTTCCACCCCCCTCCCACCAAATACTCAAATAAAATAAAACCCACAAGAAACTCCATATATACCCTGAATCAAGTAGTAGCATAAGCAGATATTGCACCTATATTATAGATGCAGACATTTGCACCTGCTCAACAGCATGTATAAATGTTCGTACCCAGATTAAAAAATGCACTAATTTACATGCATACTTAAATAATCGACATGTGTACTTGCTAACTCTGCCTGCACTCTTTCCAAACTTCACCTTTGGACACACATACTGGCAAAGTGCATGTCGTCATGACAACCAGCATACTTTTAGGCCAATCAAAATATATAACAGGCCATTTATGCATATATGTGGTAACATAGGTATAAAAATTATTTTTAAAAATTGGCCCCCACATGGAAGAAAACATGTTTGAATATTCATGACCAAATTGACTACCTTTTTTTTTAACATGTACTACAGGAGCTTCAATGATCTCCTATACTGGATTATTCTAGCAGCTTACTAACATTACTGTACTTCAAAAATCACATCTCTGATATTAGAATAAATGTACCTTGACAATAATGTGAATTAATTTTTTGCCCCCAATTTGATTACCTAATCAAGCCTGAATAGACCATTAGCCAAACTTATGTTGCATATGTGCCATGAAAGCCCACTCAAATTGCTCACATTAGGATATGCTGTTATTTTTGTTAACAGAGCAACTGCTATTATGTTATATAACAGTTTGATTCATGGTTAATGTAATGTTCAGCGCTGCGTGCGTCTGGCAGTGCTGTAGAAATAATAAGTAGTAATAGTATAATATTGAGCATATCTCTATAAATTATTAAGTCAAATTCTTAAAACCAGCTATTAAATATTTAATACAAACAAGTATTATCTGAATCAATTCAATTTTAATCTTATCTCCCACAGTTCATTTCATTACAGTACTTTTACAACTTACCAATACTTAATTTATTAATAAATATCAGAATAATTTAGTCAGTGAACCTAATCCCCATCACTCACACTCACACTCACTTCCCAACTTTCACACACATACTACAGTCATTGTGATTACTTTTATCCAAAACTGGATCTTGGTTAGTCCATGAGTTCATTAGTCCATGAATTCATGAACTAACCAACATCCAGTTATTAACAAGGCAGTGAATTCATGGGCAGACACGGGCAAAGCAGCCTGTTTAGAGTGCTGCTGTCCCAATGCTGCTTAGGGAGGTAAGTAAGGCTCGCGGTGGGGTTCCGATAGGAGAGAGGGAAGGATGGGGATTCGGCTGTGTGGCGGGTGTGGATGCTGGGGGGGGCGGTGCTCGCTCAAGGGTTCTGCTGCACAAGGGATAGGAGGGAGGGAAGGGAAGCTAGGCAAGGGTCCTGCTGCACAAGGGATGGGAGGGTGGGAAGGGAAGCTGGGCAAGGGTCCTGCTGCACGAGGGATGGGAAGGAGGGGAGAAAACATGCTGCACATGTGGGGTAGAGAAAGGAAAGAAGAATTGGGATGAAGGAGAGGAAGGGAGAGATGATTATGTGCATACCCTGAAAATAAGAACTAATGCCTTTTTTGGGCCTAAAATTAATATAAGACTCTGTCTTATTTTCAGGGAAACACGGTAGTAGAGATACTCGTATGAACACCCTCCTCATCTCTTCTAGAAATAGGAACAATTTTACCTTTTTTCTAAAAACAATAATAATTTGATTTCTATCAATATATTCACAGAGAAGATATATCAAAGGGTTGGGGCTGCTGCAATAAAGTCTCCTGACCTGCCTTAAGTCCTAGAAAGATGAAATGTGCAGTAACCCGGCTTGACTTGGCCTGAAATAACATAACATAACATTGGATTTCTAGACTGCATAACCATAGAGTTCAATGCGGTTTACAAAATATTACAAAATAATAACAAAAAAAGAAATCAATATAAATCTAATCAACCTAATGTTTTTGATAATATCTAGTTGGTACATGCAGCGGGTTAGATTGATTTATGATCTGAAGAAATATGATCATGTTACTGTTTTCTATCGTCAATTGCACTGGTTGCTGGTTGAGGCACAAATTAAGTTTAAGTTTGGATGTATTTTCTATAAGGCATTAACAGGTCTCATCCCAGAATATCTTATGGAATCTTTCGTCATCACAAATTCCAAACATTCTCGTAGGAAATCTCATGCACTATTCTCTTTTCCATCTGCAAAGGGTTGTAAATTTAAAAAATTCCAGAGCGTCTGTTGTCTTTTCAAGAAGCTTTTTTGGGCTAAGGACCTGAACTACATATTTACATCTTCCAACTCCTACCAACAGTTTTAACTTGCTTTAAAAACGCATCTTTTGGAAGTAAGCTCATTGTTATAGTATTCGTTTGTATTCTTTATCTTTTGTAAACCGCATAGAAGTTTTGCGGTATACAAGTGAGTTATATATTATGTTTTGTCACTAACAGGATCCTCAAGGTAATCAGGAGCACCCCTTGCGATAGCCTAAAGGAAAGAGTTGGGATATTGAATTTAAATTGTTCCATTAGAGCTTGGTGTAAGAATTAGCGTAACACGTTATCTGACATCCATTGAGCATGGTTCATTCCTATTGGTTATGAAATTATAAGTGTCATCACATATGTTGCTTGAACTACTGTAAGTAGACTGCAGTGAGATAATTTTCTGTTTTGTCTTTTTTGGGGTATTCCCCAACTTTCAGGTGTGTTTCTTATCTGCTGGCTGCCTTTCTTTCTGACCCACATCTTGAATACGCACTGCAAGGCTTGCCACGTGCCCCCACAGCTCTACAGTGCTGCCACGTGGCTGGGTTATGTCAATAGCGCCCTCAACCCTGTGATCTACACTACCTTCAACACAGAGTTCCGTAAAGCCTTCCTGAAGATCCTAAGCTGCTGACTTCAAATTTGGGAGGTGGATGGAGAGAAGAAGAGTTCAACATTTGCAAAAGTGATAGGTTAGAGAGGCAGAGTGGTGAGCTGCTACAGGACCCCAGTTCTCTGCAACTGGCAGGATAAATGCATACTAGAGTGTAGTGGGAAGTGGGGAGTTGCATCCCCAATCCCACAGAACAAGATAAGGCAGGGAAATGAGCATGGCAAAAAACCAGGAAGACCCATTGTTCCACAGAAAAAGGAGCAATCCAAAAACAAAACAAACTGTGGACGAAACACAATGTTCTTTTGACTTCTCTTTATTTCTTCATTCAAATGTCAAGAAAATGTCCACATCAACCATATTATAAACTAACGAACCCAACACGGGCCGTGTTTCGGCTAACAAAGCTTTCCTCAAGGGTCCAGTCGTTAGATAATACGTTGGTATTGTGGAGTTAATGATCAAATCGCAAATTCCAATGTGGAGGACGATGCAGTACACACTGCTGATGCTCAGAGAGCTACTTTGCATAAGCGGTGTGTACTGCATCATCCTCCACATTGGAATTTGTGATTTGATCATCAACTCCACAATACAAATGTATTATCTAACAACTATACCCTTGAGGAAGGCTTTGTTAGCTGAAACACAGCCCGTGTCAGGTCTGTTAGTTTTTAATACTCGGAATGGAAGAGTGTCACCAGCAGGGTGCCGCAGGGCTCGGTGCTTGGACCCGTGCTCTTCAACATCTTTATAAACGATCTGGACATTGATACAACGAGTGAGGTGATTAAATATGCGGATGATACAAAGTTATTCAGAGTAGTGAGGACACAGGGGGATTGCGAAGATCTACAAAGTGACATAATCAAGCTCAAGAAATGGGCATCAACATGGCAAATGAGGTTCAATTTGGATAAGTGCAAAGTGGATGCATGTCGGTAACAAAAATCTCATGCACAAATACAGGATGTCCGGGGCAGTACTTGGAGAGACCTCCCAGGAAAGAGACTTGGGAGTTCTGATCGACAAGTCGATGAAGCCGTCTGCACAATGTGTTGCGGCATCAAAAAGGGCAAACAGAATGCTAGGAATGATAAAGAAGGGGATCACGAACAGATCAGAGAAGGTTATCATGCCGCTATACTAGACTATGGTGCGCCCTCACCTGGAGTATTGCATCCAGCACTAGTCGCCGTACATGAAGGACACAGTACTACTCGAAAGGGTCCAGAGAAGAGCGACTAAAATGGTTATGGGGCTGGAGGAGTTGCTGTACAGTGAGAGATTGGAGAAACTGGGCCTCTTCTCCCTTGAAAAGAGGAGACTGAGAGGAGACATGATCGAAACATTCAAAATACTGAAGGGAATAGACTTAGTAGATAAAGACAGACTGTTCACACTCTCCAAGGTAGGGAGAACGAGAGGGCACTCTTTAAAGTTGAAAGGGGATAGATTCCGTACAGATGTAAGGAAGTTCTTCTTCACCCAGAGAGTGGTAGAGAGCTGGAACGCTCTTCCGGAGTCTGTTGTAGAGAAAACACTCTCCAGGGTTTCAAGACTAAGCTGGACAAGTTCCTGCTAAACTGGGACGTACGCAGGTGAGACTGGACTCATTTAGAGCACTGGTCTTTGACCTGGGGGCTGCCACATGAGCGGACTGCTGGGCAGGATGGACCACTGGTCTGACCCAGCAGCAGCAATTCTTATGTTCTTATGTTCTTAATATGGTTGATGTGTACATTTTCTTGACATCTGATTGAAGAAATAAAGAGAAGTCAAAAGAACATTGTGTTTCGTCCACAGTTTGTTTTGTTTAGGGAAATGAGCATGCCTTGAAGCATCCATATATGTTCTGGACCATGAAAAAAAACTGCAACAACAAAATAATTTTGTGACACATTATACTGCTACTGTAATTACATAAGAGGCTAATAATCTGAGTACATGATGACATGCCTAGCAAATATTGGAACGTAATAAAAGAATATGACCGGAATACTGGATTATCCTGTAAACAGGAGAACAGGAAGTGGAGAAATTGACTACCCCTATACTGGATTTCTCTTTGGATAGAATCTAGCAAATTTTATATAGTACGCCTAAAGTTAGGCTCCTACATTGGCATGCCTAGCTGATGTAGGCTCCTAACTTAATTGATCAATAGGCTTACTTGGTGCCGATAGCACTAGCCAACACTTATTTTGGTGCCTCAAATGTTAGACCTGTTTCTGGGTATATTTGACCTGCTATTTCCAAAAATGGCACCAGTTTTCTCCTATCAGCTCTAGATTTTGAGATACAGAGCATGTGCTGTATACCACTTCACTCTGCTCATCTATTTAAAAATCTGGATATTTTAATGTAGTGTTTAAATTAATATTTTTAAGCATGAAAGAAACATATTAAAAATTAAAAGTGTACAACATGAAAATCTACTTATTTCATACCAAAAGCACAAGTTTATGATACAAACTTTCCAGTCATTCGACACACAAGAAGCTCCTTTTGTAAGACTTCTGAGAGTGGGATCTGCCAGGACAATCCCGCATAAGATTCCAACAGTAGTCTGCCATCATGTGTGCATCCCATCTTCCTTGGTATCTGGCTTCCATTGTTTTTATGTCTTGGTGAAATCTTTCACCATGCTCTTTGCTCAAGTCACCAAAGTTCTCTGGAAAGCATCATATTCTATGTTTCTATGGAGCGCAGAGAAAGGGGGGACATGATAGAAATTTTCAAGTACATAACGGGCCGCATCGAGGAGGAAGCGGAAATCTTTACTCTTACGGGTCCCACGGTGACAAGAGGACATCCGCTAAAACTTAGGGGAGGAAGATTTCATGGGGACACCAGGAAATACTTCTTTACCAAGAGGGTGATTGATAGATGGAATGGTCTTCCACGTCAGGTAGTCGAGGCTAGTAGCACACTCGACTTCAAGAGACGATGGGACAAACATGTGGGGTCGCTACAGAGGTATGGTAGAGGATAGTTTCTCTAGGGTGGAAGGGATCATAATTGGGCAGACTTGGGCCGTCGGCCCTTTTCTGCCATCATATTCTATGTTTCTGTTTCTATGTGCAGATAATGGACTTTAACACTCATGTTACAGCCAAGCCTGTTGAAAGAACATATCCTCTAATAATTGTGTGTAGTTGTCTGCCTTCTTGTTGCCAAGAAAGTTTTTCACAACAAGAACAAATGACGACTAGGCACATGATTTGATTTCATTCATTGATACTATGAAATATGGGTCATTTATAAGTTGTCTGATATGTGGACCATCGAAAATTCCTGCCTTCAGTTTTTCCATGGTAAGTCCAGGTAACAATGCATGAACCATCTGGAATACTGCGTCCAATATTGGTCGCCGTACCTTAAGAAGGATATGGCGTTACTCGAGAGGGTTCAGAGGAGAGCGACACGTCTGATAAAAGGGATGGAAAACCTTTCATACGCTGAGAGATTGGAGAAACTGGGTCTCTTTTCCCTGGAGAAGAGGAGACTTAGAGGGGATATGATAGAGACTTATAAGATCATGAAGGGCATAGAGAGAGTAGAGAGGGACAGATTCTTCAAACTTTCTAAAAATAAAAGAACAAGAGGGCACTCGGAAAAGTTGAAAGGCGACAGATTCAAAACGAATGCTAGGACGTTCTTCTTTACCCAACGAGTGGTGGACTACTGGAATGCGCTTCCAGAGGGCGTAAGAGGGCAGAGTACAGTACTAGGGTTTAAGAAAGGATTGGACAATTTCCTGCTGGAAAAGGGGATAGAAGGGTATAAATAGAGGATTACTGCACAGGTCCTGGACCTGTTGTGCCGCCGCGTGAGCGGACTTCTGGGCATGATGGACCTCAGGTCTGACCCAGGAGAGGCATTGCTTATGTTCTTATGTTCTTATCTTTATTCAAAGCCTTTACAAATTGTTTCATCAGGCCTAGCTTTATATGTAGTGGTGGCAGTATGATCTATCTCATGCTACCATAGGTTCATTGATTACATTTTGTCCTCCAACTACCATATATTCCCTCAGAGGCCAATCTTATATTGCCCAATGTTCATGTTTGGCTCTACTATCCCAAAGGCATATCTACTATCCCTAACGTGACCATTTATTTTTTTCCTCAAAACAAGACATCTACTAGTTTTCAGTCCTGCCCCAATCCCGCCCTAGCCCCTCCCCACCCCACCCCCAATTTCTTCCATTCATTTTTCATGTACTGCTATTAAATATTTATATAACACTACCAGACACACGCAACATCTTATTAATTCATAATGGTAACCATAAAAAATTTTTAAAAACACAAAGCACACTATATGCAGAGAAAATGTTAATTCCTACCTTTGTTGTCTGGTGATTTCATGAGTCTCTGGTTGCACTTCCTTCCGACTGTGCATCCTTTCTTTCATTTCTTTCTCATTCTTTCTTTCTCTCTCCCTGCCCCCCCCCCAAGCCACCGACGCCGATTTCTCCAAGCCACCGCTGCCGATGCAGCAACAGGCCAGGTGTGTGCAATGAGAACAGAAGTTGTGCACTTCTACCCCTTATCAATGTTCCATACTGGGTCTGTCAGATGTATTTGTTGTTTCCTAGAGAGAAGCACACTATTTATCCTCTCAACCACTGTTCAGTGTAACAAAGCTAACAGTGTAACTTCTTTCCAGGGCTCCCTCTATTTCCTGATTTACTAAGTTTTTTTCAAATTTGAAGTGGGCCATAGCTACTCAGGGAGCACTTGGGTGTAAACAAGAAGGGGTAAAAGGGGCGAAGCCTGCACTTTTCCGCGAGGGATGGGGGGGCAGCACCCCAGAGCCAACCCAGGAATGAAATAAGAACTCAAAACGGTACCATAACATTTGTGCGCGAATGTCAGTGCGCCAATGACAGGTCACCCTCAACAACAGCAGCTCTTGACCCTCCTCAGAGGAGATTCCCAAGGTGAAGTCACTGATTTCGTAAGGGCGGAAGAAATTTCATTATACTGTTTGGCAGGAAGAAATGAAGAGGAACAGAAAAGAAGGGGAGATGGAAAAATGATATAAAGAAAAACCAGGGCAACAAGCCCCAAGCCGCAGTACATTTGGTATGTGATGGATGGGGGCAGAGCAAGAGCCGCGCCTGCCCATGTATCTCTGTGTCCCCATGCTTCTCCCCTCTCCATTTCCACACGCACACACACCTTCCGATTTGAGCTAGTAGAAAGGCCTCATCAGCTCGGCAAAGCTGAGGTGGTTCATGCAGGCAAGCTTCTCTGCCTCGTCACTGCACAACACAGCCACCAAAGGCACAAAGGCGTGCTGCAGACACTCCTGCACCAACTGCAGGCACTGCACCATGCCGCTGGGTCTTCCTGTGCGCGTCTTAGTCCTCCTTCCGGACACCTTCCATAGAGCGCCCCCCCCTGGCATGATGTCGCTGCTCAGCGACCTTGCAACAGCGCTATTGGCATTTTATCAACACCCAGACACCACAGCCACAGACTATCCTGTCCTGCAACACTGCCTGTCACGTGACAATTGGTACCCTTGTGCTAAAAAACGGGACATTTCAGCGTCCCAAATGGGATAGGCTGCCTAAGAATGGGATGGTCCCATTCAAAACGGGACGTATGGTCACATTAACTATCCCATAACCATATCTAAGAAACTAGAGCTGATGCGGTCTATCCAATGCAGTTTTCTGAATCAGCACCCCAAATAACCCCAGGAACAGGCCAAAAACCCAAAGCACCAAGAAAATTTTTTTTGTTGACCTGTGTATTTGGCATTTAACCCTCATAATTGGCTTTAATTGGACTTAATTGAAAGTTAGGCACCTAACTTGAAAAACATGATTCTATGAAAAGTCGGTGCCTAGTCCATAGCGCCTACATAAAAGTGGGCATGGTTAGAAGCGGATCATGGGTGTCTTTTCAAGTTAGGCTCCTCTTTATGAATTTGTTGCCATTAGACACCTAACTTAGGCAGGTAATTAGGTGAAGAAAACCCTGGCTTAATTAGGCTATGCCTAAAGTTAGAATGCCTCAAGCAAGTTTAGGTGGTGCCAAGCGCAATTCTATAAAGTGCCTAACTTTCATAGAATCATGCTTAGCGTTGACCTAGTCGATACCAATTTTTGGGCGCACTTTATAGAATTGGGCCCAGTAAGTGTATGTGTTGCACATTATCATTTCACTTTACTATTGTATGCTACTATTTTAGCATGCATTGACTTTGTTAACACATATTAATTTACAGCAATTATAACACCCCCTCACAAAATGTTACAAACAAATTACCCTAATCTCACAAATAATGAAGACAAGGCATGGTATTGATTTTTTGAACTTTTTAAACCAATAATTCACTCATTAGTTTCTTCTTCAGTCTTCATATAGTTTTTCAAATTGATTTATCATGAAACTTATCATACTAGCAGTCAAGATTAACTGGGAACTCTCAAAGCAATAGGAGTTCGTATTGAAATTATCCAGGGGATCAAGAAACCTCAAGTGCTCGCGGCAGCTTGTCTTTTAGAACTAGTCTTAGTCAAGACTGCCTAATGAGGGCTATCACTGGTTTCAACAATATCCCTGTAAACTGCCGGTACTTCTATTAAACTTTCTTATATGTGGATTTTTAGAGTACTTAGCTTATTTAGGCTTTGAATATTCCTTATTCCAGTTATATTATCACAAATGAGATGTTAGTCACAAGCTAATGAGAGAATTATTGGTTCAAAAAGACAATACCATTCCTTGTCTTCATTATTTGTGAGATTAGGGTAATTTACAGCAATTCCCATTTCATGCAATAGTATCTACAATAGTTACAATAACATGCATTAATGGCATTAGCAAGCGCTAGCAGTATAGCACATGTTAGTACAAGCGCTAAGATTTTCAGATGACCCTATATCAAACAATCCTGGACTTGTAATCCTAATAAATCCTAATAAACAAAGCAGAACTTGCTTAAACTGCCTCTTGTGAACTAAGATCATCTTATAAACCTCAGTGGCACGAATACAGTACAATTTATACTTCACACAAAATTCCATAGTCAAGCAATAAATTGCAATGAAATGTAAAGAAGGATGCTCAGATTTGTTAATCCCACATAGTAAACGTATTATTGAGTTCTGTGCTACTTGTAAGGCACGCATGCTTGATGATGGTAGCCCCAAGAACACAATATTACAATCATGGGCGTCAGAACAGGGGTGGTCAAAGGGGCCATGCCCCCCCAAAAAAATAAAAAAATTGGTGGTCAGTCAGAAGAGATGGCTCTCTCACCTCCCCAACCCATCTCCTTCCCAGTCACTCTCATTTTAAATCTTCGGGCAGCAGCAAGTGAGCCTTCTGCCATCAGCATGCCCAGGAAGTCTTCATTCTGCAGCATTCAGTTACTGCAGAATGAAGACTTCTAGGACAGGCTGACAGCAGTCGGCTCACTCATTGCCACTGCCCGAAGATTGAACCTTTTAATTGATAGATGGTGAAATGGATGCTTTACGTAACTTGATGTTGAACGAGGGCAAGCGTGCCAAGTAAACAGGCATTTGAAGATGCAGATCTCCCATAAGAGCCATAGAAGACACATGTTGCATCTGAGCAACAACGTCACATAAAAGGCTGCAATGAGAGTGGCCAGGGAGGAGGTAGGTAAGGGAGGGGGGAGCTGGAGAGAGACATCTAGGGCTGAGCTTTTGGGGGCCCTCAAACAATAAGCGTTCCGCTGCCTATGATTACAATAATCCGGTCCTGCTAATACAACAGACTGAACTATTTGTTTGAAATCATGTCTAGACAAATACAGTTGAAGCTTGTTAAATATTTGCAGTTTAAAGTATGCTTTCCTAATTACATGCTACAAATGCAGATGCAAAGTTAACTGAGGATCTAAAATTACCCCAAATAACATACCTCAGTAGAAAAATGTATTAATGTATTTAAAATGATAGTAGCAACAGTAGATTCAGATTCTACATCTCTCGAAACAAACAATTGTGTCTTTGAAATGTTCAACATTAATCCGTTTGCAGCCCTCCAATTCCTAACAATATTCAGAATTTCATTCAATATTTCTGCACTGCCAAGGACAATGTTCCTTCACTTGGAAAGAAAAAGTACATTGTATATCATCAGCCTACAGCCGGTATGATATATTTTGCTGTTTCATCAATTTGCATAAAGGAAGCAGGTACCGAATAAACAAGACTGCGGATAATGCAGAACCTTATGGAACACCTGTACCCATTTCCCTGCACTTTGAGAAACTTCCCCCCCACACACACACACACCTCCTGCATTCTGCCTTGTATTATTTTGGCTATCGTTGCCATCATAGATGGTTTACTATTATTAGCAGTATTTGAATTTTTGCAGACTTTGAAAGACACAGCTATGTCACACAGCAATGCAATTCTCTAAGAGAATTGATTATTAATGCATGCTTCACAACAACATGTGGATCATTATGAGATGTGGAGGGGCAATTTTGAAAAAAATAATCTAAGCCCGTCATGGATGTTTCCAGCTGGACATCCAAAGTCGGAGGAACAGAAATGGCCATTATTGAATGGCAAACTGCTAGACGTCCATATATAGTTATTTTTTGAAAATCATCTACTTAGATGTCTTGGCCACCGGGATGTCTAGGCCACCAGAACGTCTAAGTTTATACCCTATTTTCGATCAGAAAAACATCCATGTTGAAAACGTCCAAATCCAGACCATTTGGACTTGGAAGGGGACAGCATAGTAATGGACTGGCTACATACTGTAGACATCCCAACAGAGCAGTGGGACACCTTAGAGGGCATTGCTGTGAATTTTACATAAAGAATGCAAAATATACTGTATATCTCACCATAACATAATTTATGGTGAGCCCCCCTAAAACTCCCCCAAAACCTTCTATACCCTGTGTACCACCCCAATATCCCTTATGGCTACAGGGGCACCTCCTGTATATAGCAGTATAGTAGGGTTAGGGTGAGCTTACACTTTCTACTGTGAATGTAGTGGTTAGAGTGGCTTATGAGCTTGTGTCATCCTCATTATGGTTCACTAGCCCACCTTCCAAGTAACTCTGCACACCTGTGTGATGCTCTACTAAGCTTCCCCATATCAGATGCTGCTGTTCTAGAGACAGGTAAATTACCTTTTTGTTCTCATTTTTGTGTGGTTGAAGGAGATCAATTGAGCACTGATGGAGTGTGGGGGTGTCTTACCTTGATGCATGCAGTGGTCATCTGGTCAGTTTGGGCACCTTTGTGGCACTTAGATGCTTCTAAAACAGGTCTAGCTCCAAATGTCTAAGTCCCACCCATAACATGCCTCGAACACGTCCATCTCGAGTTCTGGATGCTCAGAAGCTAGATGTCCAGAAAGGCGGTTTTGATATCAACTCTTAGACATCCTAGTAATTAGGATGTCCAAGTGCCAATTTAGGACGCTTTTTGGACATTTATATTTTTTTGATTATGAACTCCAAAGAGACATAATTCTCTATAGCCCACGAATGAGTGAATATAGTGACTTTGGTATCCCCAAAATAGGACTTCAGCGTCAGCCACCCATATCTAGAAGATACAATGTTATTAGCTGGTATCAATTTAATAAACTGTAAACCATAATGTTCCACATTTTCACTCAGGACAACAACAGCGGACAGGACATAAATCAAAGGTGAATACTATGGTGTTCAACAAATTTATTAAGACTCAAGACGTTGTAGTTGTCCTTCTCGTCCTTGCGGAGGATTTATCTTCTGTTGGTTGCTTCCACACGTTTACTCTCCTTTTATTGAGTACAACAAACTGCATCCTTGCTAAGAATTGTTCAGTTTCATAATAACAGGATGATCTCTGTATAAAACATCGCTCTCCTTTTCATACAATCTCTCCCATCACCATTGCCTTTAGGCAGAAGCATGTCTAATGGGAGAGCAGCTTACTGAGCTTTTTGATAATCAGATCCCTTGGTGAGTCAGGAGGCCTGCTGGAAGGAATTACAATGTGCCTAAGGCTGGCAGAAGTCATTAAAATAAATTTAGTTTTAAATTGAAAAATCTTTATTTTTTCCCAACAAAATGTGAATTTTCAGAGCAATACTTAGCCGTACTAAATTTGGGTTTTAATAGTGGCCAAGCTAACTGAGACCATACTGTTTTTGAAATCCCCAGGGAGGCTATACACAATTATTCAAAACCCATTCAATACCCAGATGCAAAATCTGTCAGAGCAAGTCCATGCATTTTAGAAAGCTGATGGATGAGTACACAGGTGCTGCACCTATGCATAAAATTACCCTGCACCACAGGTATAGAATGCTCTCCTAAGGTAACAGAATTCTGCAATGTTTTCAGTGCCTCCGGCAGCAAGCTGCTATATCAGCATTTCAGTTTTGTGACACATTTACAAAAACAAAAAGAAGAACTAGGCCAAATAAATACACCCAAAAGGGCTCAGTTTAATTTGCGATACATGTACCAAAACACGAGAGACTCATTTTTCCCATTTCAAGGTTAATAATTTTAAAAATTAAGTAAAAAAAAACAACCACCCTCTGCTAGGCTATATTTATTGATTCATATTTGTGTCTTAGTAAGCTGTGATAGCTCTTTAAAAGACCAAGTAAAAGGATGTTGAAGTACATGAGTTTCTGAGACCACTAGCTTCCCGCAGGATTTCAGTTTTCTCCAGGACCAATATTGCTATTACAATTCTTTGGCCCTATATTCAGTGGAAAAGGAGTACTGGATTACTATCTGGATTAAGTTAAAAACAGCAAAAAGGCTGTTCTTGCGTCATTCTGTTGGCTATCCAGATAGTGGGCTTAATATTGCAGTTATCCAACTAGTTCTGGCACTGACTGACCTATCTGGACATTCAACCCAAACCAAAACTTGGATACTAATGCTGAACATCTAGATGTTTGTGGTCATGATGGCCAGAGTATAAAAAAAAACAAAAAAAACCCACTGTCCACCACAGCTCAATCTTGACCTGCTTGATTTCTATTTAAAATTCTTAGGATTTGTCTAGTGCATAGCTGATGTCCACTGTACAGAGATTTAAAAAGGACAGGCCCAATTACTTGGATCTTAAAATCTAATGAAGACAGGACACACCAAGAAAAATAATTAAAAGGCTCAGAGACAGGGGAAGGGGGCCATTAGTGAAAAGGTCCAAGGTTGGTGGTCCTAGTAGAGTCAACAGAGGAGTCGGACCCCAGTGGAATAGGTTGGTGGTCCAAGGAGAGTCAACAGAGGAGTCGGACCCCAATGGAATATCATCAAATGAGACCATGGGGCTGCAGCAGATGAAGGGCCTGATTCTATAAACATTGCCTAGATTAGGGAGCCACTAAGTGCCCAATCGCAGATGCCTAGCAATGCCTAACATAAATCCATGCATACCTTAATTTTTTTAAATTGGTTAATTGACGTGTTAATTGACTATGCCATTAAAAACTGCTAAAAAAATTATTTTAATTAATAACACAGGTCAACACCTCATTTTCATCAATGTTGGGTGGGTTTTGAAGTATTTTTCATGCTGATTTCAAATCTGTGTTTTTGTAATGAGGCTCATTATATATAATTATAAACGTTAATTGGGCGATATATCATACGTTTATAGGATAAACGTATAAGGAGGGTTAACGACAGTTGTCTTTGTTTTTTTATGCTACAGACATTATTCATGATAATTAATATCAGTCTTTATCATGCCAAGACATTGTATTAATCATTCAGATAGTTTCTGTTACGTCTGTGGTTAATTCACAACGAAAGCACATCGCCTAATTACTGTAAATATGAAGAAGGTATACAAATTGTACTTTGGCTGTCCACTGGAAAAGTAATTAAAACCAGAATTAAAACCGTACTGTTTGACCAATTCACCTCCTAATCAGAAGCCACACTAAATTTATTTTTTCCTTCTGTCTATTCCTCATGTAATATGTTGTACCTTCACCATTTGCTTTCTGTAATTCGCTGATTGTCCAGCCCTCTTTGATGTGAACCGCCTAGAAGTCATCTGACTATGGCAGAATAGAAGAATAAAGTTATTATTATTATTATTATTATTAGCAGGATAAGTCTTGGGCTCCACATATCATCTGTACCAGTTGTTCCAACCAACTTCATGACTGGCTCAATCGACAAAAGGCAGCGATGTCATTTGCAATCCCAATGATATGGAGGGAACCTCGAGACCATATTAAAGATTACTACTTTTGCTTTATGAACACACGTGGATTCTCAGCTAAAACTAAGTACAAAATTATATATTCTACTCTGAATTCTACTATTAGGCCTGTTCCTCATGATGACTCACTGCCTGTCCCTGTACCTCCACAAGATGGACTTGCTTCTGTGGAACATGATGAGGAATGTGATGATGATGATGCAGCAGCTGGTCACTATCCAAATTTATCTGATCCTGATCCTGATTACGTGAATGATGAAGATTCAGAACCAGAGACCTTTACACAAGCTAAGCTCAATGATCTTATTCATGATCTACATCTTTCAAAAAGCAGAACTTGCTTCAAGGCTTATATAAAAACACTTGCTTGCAAAAAATGCTAATATAATTCATTAAAGAAAAAGAAATCATAACTTAACAACATTCTTCACTGTAAATGGCTCATTGTGTTTTTGTCATGACATCAACGGGCTCTTCAACAGTTTGTCACAAGTGCATTGACCAGATGAATGTCGTCTCTTCATTGATTCTTCACAGAGAAGCTTGAAGGCAGTGTTACTACACAACAGAAATTCCAAACCAATTGCTCATTCTGCTCATCTAAAGGAGTCTTATGAGAATATGAAGAATTTACTAGAAGCAATCAGTTATAAAACATACCAGTGGAACATCTGTGGTGATCTGAAGGTCATTGACATGCTAATGGGAATGCAAGGTGGATTCACTAAATACTGCTGTCTCCTGTGCTTGTGAGACAGTAGATCTACAGCTGAACATTATGTCAAGCATGTCTTGCAGCTGAGGGATACCTATAACCCAGGGACAAGCAATGTGAAATTTATGCCATTGGTGGATCCTCATAAAATATTTCTTCCACCTCTTCATATCATGGTGGGGTTGATGAAGAACCTGGCAAAGGCCATGGGTAAATCAAAATCACCAGATTTTCAATATCTTGTTAAGCGCTAAGCGTGTGCTACATGCGCTAAACGCTAACGCCTCCATAGAGCTTGCATTAGTATTTTTCGTTTAGCGCATGGTTAGCGTGCGCTAAAAATGCTAGCGCACCTTAGTAAAAGGAGCCCTTAGTGACGTCTAAGTCCAGGCACTCTACGATGCCTACCTGACTAGTAGGTGTGGTTAGAGGGGCACAGAATAAGTATTGTAAACTTAGGCGCCACTATGCACGCGAGGTACATTAAGCCAGGTAAAACTTGGTCTAATTTACTGGCATACCTCAATGATGCCTAGCAACTCCTAAGGATGCCTAGGTGCCCGAGGCATGATTCACTAAAGGATGCCTAGCAACAGATTCGCAACCATTTAGACTGGTGCCTAAAAGTTAGTCACGGTTAGGCGCCGTTTATAGAATCAGGACCAAAATGAGAATTGAACAAAAACAACAGGCATGGCTATTATTCTTCATCTGACACCAGACAGCACAGCACTGTACAAAGACACAAACCCCCAGGTAGTGGAAAAGTTAGGTGTTGACAATGAAACCGAAGAAGTTCAACAAAGGAGTGACCCACAAAAGAGCAAATAACCAAAAAAGTGGGATTGGAGAATGGACCACCAATGAAGAGCCAGGAGAATGAATAAATGAATCAGTTTGTTGTGTGAAATCCACAAAAGTTCAAACCCGACATGGCATCATGTTTCAGTGTACAACACATCTGCCTCAGGGGTCACAAACACTCTACATAATAAAAAATAACAACAAACACATAAATAAAAATATATAAACAAATTATCATCATAACTATTACTGATAAAAACATAAACATGCTTCCGCATAAAAACATATAATTGTATCATTAAAGAAACTATATCTAAAATATGTATAAAAATAATGTACAATGAACAACTGACCTTAGTAAGAACTCATTAACAAAACAAACACCAATACCAGCAGGAAACTGATCACATTTGTGAATTTAAAAATATAAATACATATACAGTCAAACCTCGGTTTACGAGTAACGCGGTTTGCAAGTGTTTTGCAAGATGAGCAAAACACTCCTACAAACTTTACCTTGCAAAACAAGCACCGTCCCGATAAACGAGCTCTCAGCTCCCGAATTAAGCCGTCTGCCGTCCCAATAAATGATCATGTAGGTGTGCGTCTTGTGCCGCGCTCATCGACGTTAATAACATAAGAAGTTGATGCTGCTGGGTCAGACCAGTGGTCCATCGTGCCCAGCGGTGGCCCCCAGGTCAAATACCAGTGCCCTGAGACCAGTCCTACCTGCATATGTTCCGGTTCAGCAGGAACTTGTCTAACTTTGTCTTGAATCCCTGGAGGGTGTTTCCCCCTATAACAGCCACCGGAAGAGCGTTCCAGTTTTCCACCACTCTCTGGGTGAAGAAGAACTTCCTTATGTTTGTATGGAATCTGTCCCCTTTTAACTTTAGAGAGTGCCCTCTTGTTCTCCCTACCTTGGAGAGGGTCAACAACCTATCTTTATCTACTAAGTCTATTCCCTTCAGTATCTTGAATGTTTCTATTATTTCCCTCTCAGTCTCCTCTTTTCGAGAGAGAAAAGGCCCAGTTTCTCTAATCTCTCACTGTACGGCAACTCCTCCAGCCTAAGTGATCGTTTATTGGGATGGCGGCTGGCTTAATTCAGAAGCTGAGAGTCCGGCAGCGGGACCAGAGCCTCAGCTGGCAGACGGCAGAGGCATCGCCCTGAAGTGGGAGGGCAGCTGTACAGGGACCCCAAGGGTTACCAGCGTCTGGCCATCTGAAGGAAGTCACCCTGCTGAAGGGGCTACGGCACTCGGCATCATCCAGGCAGGTACCCATCCCTGGGTCACCATAGCAAACCTTTTGGGTTGTGGAACGAATCGTCTGAGTTTCTTTTATTGCCTATGGGAAAATTTGTTTTGCTGTACGAGTGCTTTGGATTACGAGCATGCTTCTGGAACGAATTATGCTCGTAAACCAAGGTAACACAGTATAGTATAACAAAGATATAATATGAAAAGATAATAGGTAAAGATATAAATATAGCACAATAATGGCTATTGTGACAGGGATCTGGCTAGTCCTGCTGAATCCAAGGGGAAAATCCCTGTAAGCCCCAGTAAAAACCCAGTGACCAGGTCTAGGAAACATCCTGAGCGAGGTGAAAATCCTGTGAAAAGCTTTAGGAAGGTGCCTGTCCCTTTAAGAGCATCCAAAGCTCAGGCTGTTACTGAAAGGACAGGGCCCTTTAAGAATTTGGCTAACCCTGCTAGGAGGGGGTGTGGCTTGTTGCCGAGGCTCCCTTTTATAGAGCTTTCCTGTCAGATAGAGAGGAGAGGCAACTGGGACAGGAAGCTGAAGAGAAGCTAGGAAGGAAGCCAGTCCTTCCAATTGAACCATGGCCAGCACATGAAAGTTTCCCTGCAGATTGGGAAATGGAGGAACCAAAAGTCCAGCCTGAGGAACAAGACAAGGAATGCCAGGTGGACTATGACCTGCCTAACTGGGAGGAACACTTGATGGAGTGTGAGGAGGCTATTAAGCCCAGAAGTTTTCCTTGTTTTTTTTTAACTTTTGAATTTGTGTTTTGGAGCAGCTTGTGCGCTGCTCTGACTTGTGCTGGGAGCTGCAGAAGTTACACCAGAGCTTGTGTATTGGGAGGGCGGCAACACCTGTGGTGAACAGGCTCCCAGTCTCCCAACCTGTTGGGGTTTTGGCTCCACCCAACAGGGACACAGTCAGAGCCAGAGCCAGAGAGAACCTTTTCCAAGAAAGTGGTGCTAGGTGCTTGGACTGTTTTGTTAAGCCATGAGTATGGCCAGAAAACTAAATTATGGATTTTTGTATTGATATCCAGGACTAACTCTAAAAGCATGGTTTGTGCTGGAGCGGGACTTATTTGCTTCCTTAAGAAGAGTGAAGGAAATTCTTGAAAGTTTGTTTTTCCACTCGTGCCAAAAGTCTGACATATTTTTTGTTGTTTGAAACTTTTGGCTATTTCATTACAGTGGTTTTGTTTGAACAACCTGGACCTTTTGTGTATAATTTCTGGGATACAATAAGAAACCTGTGTTCCACTATCCTTATTTTAAACTCAGGACTAGGATTCAGCGAAGCTATTTGGCCTAGCCAGGATCCTTGTCCCACACTATATAATATGACACAATAAGATATATATCTAAAAGAACTAATAATCATGCCACCAAAAGGCTAAAAAATAAATAAGATAAAAATAAGCGTCGGGAACAAGACTAGTAAAAAGCAAGCACAAGAAGAAAATTTAAATGTTAATCAGTTGATGTTACTCAAAAGGACTTGCACTGTGAAAACAACGGAATGTGGAGAAATGTGACAAAAGGTATGTAAGCTATTACATTTACACCAGTTTTGCGTCTAAAGTAATAAATCAGAAGCATACAAAATCAGAGAACTATAACAATATGTATCACTAGTCAAACAGCAATAGGGGTGTCATAAAAAATAGCATACAATCCACACCATCAGAAGTCAAATCATGAGAAAATCTCATGCCAAAAAAAGCACTTTTTAAACTTCTACTGCCTCATTTTCGGGGAGCATTGCCAACTCAGCTGAGAGAGGATAACTTCCCCTGCCGTGATCAGCTTATGGCCACTGCAGCCTGACTTTAAGATCCCACAGCGACATAGATAGGTAGCTGAAATGCAGGCCAGGATTTTCTGGGCTTACACTTCAGCCACCTATGCATAATTCAGATGCAATTCTGTAACCGGCACTGTTGAGTAATTGACACACGATTTGCGGCCGCTTTTAAGGCGGCCACCGACATAGGCACCAGTTACAGAATCCGGCCCTAAGAGCCATTCTATATAGCATGCTCATCTTGCTGCACCCTTTATAAAATAATGCTGATCATTTTTGAGAGTCATTTATTGAATCTAGCCTATACAGTTTGGTTTTTTTAGTTTCTTTATTTTTGATATACCGTTTATCAAACAAATGTCTACACGGTGTACAAAATAAAATGAGATTAAAAATAAAATGTCAAATTAAAAGAAATTATATAGCCACCAAAAGATATTCATAAAGTAAATCTTGTTATCAGAGACTAAATAGAGCAGGTACTAGAAAAGTTATGGAGAAAAGACCTCAGTGTTTCCTGAGAACAAACTCAGGAAACTACTATGACAAGTGCAAAGTTGTCCTCGGTCAGAGAAAAACTCCGTTAAAGTTCAATCAATATATTTTACCAAAAATAAATATTTTCAAAAAAATGTGGGTTTTTTTGTAAAAATTTTATTATTTTAAAAACTACAACAGTGTAGTACATTTGATTGTAGTACATTTCAAGAGTCTGAGTTTTATTAAACCCACAAAAAACTCCCCAAATTATTTATATTTTCCTTTTCATCAAAATAGTCAAGGCACTGTCTCACTTTAAGAAACAACACAGTTCAAGGCACCATTGTATACTTGCAGTTCATGGCAGGGATCACTGCATTTTCACAGTCCAAGAAACTTCAATTCAAAACTCCTGCTTGTAATTGTGCCTTTTGAAGGACTCCCCCTTTTCTAAGCTAAGGAATTTACATTATGGACCATCTATCCCAGGCCCTTGGCCTGTTGGCTGGGCTAGGCAGCCACCTCCGCCAGCCGTGTTCCTACTCCAAGCTGACAGCAGGAAAATTCTCTACAAACCCTTCCTTTTGCAACTATTTTCTCTTCTTCCTTTATGACACTCACAGCACTGCCCTATGCCCTAACTAGGAACAGCCTATATGGAAACATGCCTCCCATTAAATAATCAGTTGATCCTGACTCCCACCCGTGTTTCCTTGTGTCTTTACTTTCAGGGACAGGAAAGGCAGCTTTTAGCTTCTCTTTCTGATACAATATGAAATATAGCCCTGACTCACTAGGGCATGTTAAACACAGTCAAACATTTTTCTTCTGTCCCCCTAAAGCACTGCTCTTGCCTTTCCAAAGCTACTTTTACACACTTCACTCTCAGAACCTTATCACTCACGATCAAAGCTTTAAATATAACAGAATTAAACTTCCTTCTTCCTTTATCTCAATCATATATACATTCTTTCTAAATTTTTAAATAAGAAGCCAAAAAATAGTCTTAGAGATATTTGGAGCATCGAGATAAAACAGTATATTTCTGTATCTCGGCCACGAATTTGAATTTGAGGTTGAAATGTACAGCGTCAGCATCTATGAGACAAACATGGTTATTTTTATTACATAGGATTTTTTGGACCCCCAGTTCGATTACAAAAAATAGATAATTCTAAATCTAATAGATGCTGGCATTGTCATTAATATAGGGACTTTGGATCATCTGTTATATTTTTGTCCACTAATACTTAGTTTCTGGAAGTCAATTTGGGGACAAATAAATCGCATTCTTGGGTCATCTATCCACTTATCCTATGAGGCTGTAATTTGTTGTACGTTACTTCATGTTAAGCCTACTTTAGACAAGTATGAAAAACGCCTTTTCCTGATCATGACAGGAATAGGTGTTCAACTGATCACACATAATTGGAAGAACCATGACAGGATTAATTATACTTTTTGATAGGTAAATGTGTGTACCACATATAAGTGTGAAATAATGATGGCGGAACGTTTGGGGACTAGTAAGTCCTTTAATGATGTATGGAGTCCATTGACTACTTTTGTTGCATTACAGTAAGGGTCATGTTTCTCCCTTTTCATTAGATTTTTTTACACATCTAGGGAGGGTGGGTGGGTGGGGGAGGGAAATGTACGTTGAGGAGTTAAATTATTTAATTATAATATTGAAATCACATCATATGTATTACTGTATTAATAATTAAGATAAAGATGGGAGTAAATGATTGTTTAATGTAATAATTGTATAGTTAGTGCGTTTTATGCAGTATTTATGATTTACCAATTGTATTGCACTATCAAAGTTTGAAAATCAATAAAGATTTAAACACATACATTCTTTCATCATGAAATAATCTTGCTTAGAGGTGCAGTCCATATCCCCCTCTGTGTCACTAAGGGTAGGATTATATCCCTCTATTTCCATAAATGTTTCCTCATCAATCTCTGGTTCTCTACCCCCTACCTGTGAGCAGGGCAGGATTAATTCTTTGAGGGCCCCTAGGCACACAAGTACACTGCTCCCCACCCCCGGGCCTGTCCCACCCACATCCCGCCCAGACTACACCCCCACCCCGCCCCATTTATCTGTTTTCTTATTTACTTCTTTATTTCCACTTATATTTCTTTTTTTTTTTAAATTCAAAACAAAGATTAGCATACCAGTGCAGTTTTTCTTCTATACAACCCCCAAACATCTCTGAACAAATTCCCCTAACCTAAATCCATCCAGTATCCTTCCCCCTTTCCCTGCTCACAAATTCCATCAACATTAGCCCCCTTTCTCTCTCTCCGTCACCTTTTCCACACAGCAACGGAAACGCACCCCCCAGCAACAGAAACGGGCCCCCCCTACAGCAACAGGCCCCCACCCGGCATCGACGATGACAACAACACCACCCCCCAGCATCGATGGACGGCAACGCGGTCTCCCCCGACATCAACGTTAAGGCAGCTGGCTTAACTCCATGCAGATCTCGCAATGAATGCGTCTGCCGGAAGAAGTAAGTGACATCTGAGGGGGATGGACCGGCAGACGCAGTCATCGCGGGACCTTCATGGAGCTGTGTTGGCCGTGTTGCCGTTGATGCCGGTGGTTGGCTGCATTGACGTCCGCCGATGCCCGGGGGGGGGGCGGCGTTGTTGTTGTCGTCGGGTGGGGGCCCATTGCCATGGAGGGAGAGAAGAGGGGGACCCATTGCTATCTGAAAAAAAAATGGCATGGTATGGCATGTTGTGGAATAATCTTCCACAACAGGTAATTGAGGCCAGCAGCGTGCCAGATTTTAAGAAAAGATGGGATTGGAATGTGGGATCTTTTCATGGAGGTAGTTAGGGGGTGGGCCATTAGTGTGGGAAGACTAGATGGGCTGTGGCCCTTTTCTGCCGTCATGTTCTATGTTTAAGTCGTCCTTCAGTGGGCCCCCCTGACTATTTCGGGCCCTAGGCAAATGCCTACTGGGCCTATTGATTAATCCTGCCCTGCCTTTGGGTGTAAAGATTTCTTGGAGCTAGCTTCCAGATCCTCCTCAGAGAGATATTCCTCTCCCCAGTGAAACTTAACTTTGGGCTCAAGTACCTGGCTTCCTTGTGCTTGAGCTTCTCTATCAGGTACAGGTTAGAAGCCTTCCTTTGAGAGGAGCCCTTCTGCATGTTTAGAGGAGGTCTGAGCCATGATTGCCCCTCCCCTCTCTGCACAACTGTAGGGAATTTATTCACATGCAAGTCAGGCCCCTTCTCCTTTCCCTGGGCCTCCTTTGAGTGCCTGAAGTTTCCCCAGGACTGCAAGCACCTTCCCTTTCATTAACCTTTTGTTTACCATGCAACCTAGCTGTTGGAACGGATTCATTCTCTATGGGTGAAGAAAATGAATAATAAGGTAAAGGGTTAGTTTTTGTTGCCCTCCCTACCCTGTTTTCCAATTTCTGTTTATCCAGAGGAGCTTTACCTTTCTTCAGGGGCTTTGTAGTCCTGCCTCTCTCCTTGGGTACAGGCTTGCTTTTAGCTTGTTCTGGTCGAAGTGGTGGGTTTTTAGTCGTGACAGGTTCCTGCCTGTCACAATAAGTACAGATGAATGTAAATATTGGTGCCAGTGTTCAGATTAGAATGATGATTTCTGCCTTTGGAAATTAATTACTACTATCATTTTTAGCCAGACTAATGGACTTACAGTGCAAGTGCAGAATAATTAGTCGTCTATCTAGTTCTTCTGCAGCTTAGTGCTGATAGTTTGCCTTATCAGCACTCTCTCTTCTTCTTCTGTGTACTGACCAGGTGCCACACAGGATTAAGGTGATCACAAGAAATACATCTAACAGCAGGAGGCTGGCAACCCTGCAATGATGTGAAAGTTTCAGCCCTTGTGTGATCGGCTGTCAGAAAATTATAAAAATAAAAGCCCTAGCGTATTAGAAACATAAGAAATTGGCAGCAGATAAAGACCATACTGCCTATCCAGTTGGCTTATCCCCAAAAAACTGCAATCATTTCCTCTCCTTCAGAGATCTTTTGTACTTTTATACTTTCTTGAATTCACATACTGTCCTCATATCCAGTACCTCAACTTGGAGGCTGTTCCATCCAGCAGCGTCCAAGGCACAGTAAACACGCTGCTTCGCGGCCTTCTACTGGCCTGATTTCCTCTGCCACATCCCTGATGACATCATCAGAGACGCAGCAGAGGAAATTAGGGCAGTAGAAGGACACGAAACAGCGTGTTTACTGTGCCTCGGATGCTGTTGGAGCCGGGAGGTTTGTTGGCCGTCTAGCGGTGGGAGGGTCAAGGGGGTTTCGGGTGTGCCGGGTAGGGTCGGCGCTGGGGGGGGTTAAATGGAAACATGCTGCTCAGGGGGATGAGAGGCAGGCAGGCTGGCATCGGGGGTGGGGGGGTTAAATGGAAACATGCTGCTCAGGGGGATTGGAGGCAGGCAGGCAGGCTGGCTTCGGGGGGGGGACAAAGTCTGGAAGATAGTGATGGGGACATAGGAAGGAGGCACTGGGGGCACTAAGGACATAGGTAGGGGCACTGATGGCACTAAGGACATAGGATGCACTGAGAGCATTAAGCAGGACAGAGGTACTGGGGGCACTAAGGACACGGGAAGGAGGCACTGGGGGCACTAAGGACATAGGAAGGAGGCACTGGGGGCACTAAGGACACAGTAGGCAGGCACTGGGCCACTAAGAACACAGTATGGAGGCACTGGGGGCACTGAGGACATGGGAAGGAGGCACTGGGGGCACTAAGGACATGGTAAGGAGGCACTGGGGGCATTATGGACACAGGAAGGAGGCACTAGGAGCACTAAGGACATAGGAAGGGGCACTAAGAATATAGGCAGGAAGCACTGAGGCCACTAAAGACATAGGGAGAGACACAGAAAAAATGACAGACAGATAGGCATCATCCAAGGAGAGAGAGACAAAGAAAAAAAAATAGACAGACATACATCTACTCTAGCACCCGTTAATGTAACGGGCTTAAACACTAGTAAAGAAATATTTCCTTTGATTACTTCTGAGTCTAGACATTCTATGACTCCTAATTCCAGAGCTTCCTTTCCCTTTCCTGTACATTTATATGAGGGGCCACTGAAAAGTTCTCAGCCCAACCAAGAAATGAATGATGTGGAGCCATGAAACTTACAAGTTATTCCACACTTTTTTTTTTTTTACACTTTTCGCTTCAATAATGTGAATTGAAACAAAAAATATTGGGAAAAGTGTGGAATAACTTGTAAGTTTCATGGCTCCACATCATTCATTTCTTGGTTGGGCTGAGAAGTTTTCAATGGCCCCTTGCACATTGGAGATATTTAAATAGCCTTTTCCATGTCTGACCTTCTCCCACCTTTCTTCTAAAGTCTACATATTGAGAGATATATATGTCTGCTGCCCATAGGCTTTATAACAAGAGCATTGACCATTACAGACTCTAGATCTAGTACTTTGTTTCCCATACTATGAGCATTAGCACACATAGCTTTCCAGATGTTTCCATATTTATTCGAGTGCTTAGGTTTTTACTCACCTAAGAAATTCATAGACAGATAAAGAGTAGAATTTGTGACTTCCTTTCAAGAAAATTCGAACAGCTGCTTGCCTGACATCTTGTCAGAGTGGTTAATGTCATCTTGCTGGCAATCATCAAAAAAATTATCAAGCGTGTAATGACAAAAGTAATTATAGAAATACCTCCAAGACTTTATATAGCATTGCAAAGAAATCATAACAGTGTTCTATGGATTAGCTGCAAGTGTTTGACTGATCCTGACCCACTCATTAAAATATGGAGGGCAATCACTAACACATCTCTGTCATTCCTTGAACTTAAGGTCAAGCAGAGTATCCACACCCTCATCACCTCACACTTAGATTACTGCAACTTGCTACTCTCAGGACTTCCTCTCAGCCATCTTTCTCCCCTTCAATCTGTTCAAAATTCAGTTGTACAATCCATATTCCATAAGAGCCACTATACTCACATTATTCCTCTCCTAAAGTCACTTTGTTGGCTCCCCATCCATTTCCGAATACAATTCAAACTCCTCTTACTGCATTCACTTGGCAGCCCCTCATTATCTCTCTTCATTTATCTCTCCCTATATACACCCCCCACCCCCGTGAAGTCCGCTCAGCTGAGAGGTCCTTCCTATCTGTGCCCGTCTCCTCCACTACCAACTCCAGACTCCGTCCTTGCTGTCTTGCTGCACCATATGCCTGGAATAAACTGCCCAAATCCCTATGAAAGGCTCCATCTCTGGCAGTATTCAAGTCCAGGTTAAAAACCCATCTCTTTGAGACTGCTTTCAACTCTTAACTCCTCTCACCTTGGGTTCTGAATCCCCAACCCTATATGTCACGTTTATCTGTCCAAGTTAGACTAAGCTCTTCTAAGCAGGGACCATCTATTAAATGTCAAAATGTACAGTGCTGCATACGCCTTTCAGTGTTATAGAAGTAACAAGTAACAGTAGTAGTAGTAAGGGTCCCCTACTAGAATACAAAGGGTTCACATCAAGGAAATATTCTTTTGAGAACCTCAACTGTTAAGAAATTAACAATTTATCACTGGAGATTTTACATTTCTTAGAAAGCACAGCCAAGATACAGAAATATGAATTACATAGGTACCCCTGTTTACCTGCTGATTCAGTGCAGGCAGATGGAAATAAAAGGTACTGTGTGTTCCATTTTGGTTATTTTATGTAGAAGTTGATTGGACTGGTGGATATACGTTTTGAGTGATTGATAACAATTTTTGCATTTACTTATAGTTTAAAGAGAAAAAGAAAAAAAGCAGTTTTAAAAAAACTTTTGCACTATGAATTACAGATTTTTAGATTAGCCCACAGAGTGTTTTAAAATGATGTGAGTGGGTAATGTCTTTCAAGCACATTGATGCATTTGGTGGTGTTGAACCCTGGTGAACTCGGATAAAACCTTCCACACGAGTTCCCACTTACTGATGTAACACTCTGTTTACAACTTCCAAACAAACATTTGGTATAAGGGGCTCAGTTAGCCCGAAACCCTTCAGGTGTTTCAAGAGTCATTTTGACCCCTCTCATTTACAGTAAGGCTCTTATTTCTAGGATATACGTTTCAGCCATTGTGTAATAATAACACTTACAGGCTCATATTCAAAACCACATGATTTTTGGCTGCTATGTTCCAAGCTTACCTCCTCCTCTCTTCTTCCCTGCAGGCTGCCTAGAAGGAAGGGCTGGAGCAGAGCATTCTTGCTGCTCTGGAGTCTGAAAGGAAGTGGCAGAACTGCGTTCCAGGCCATTTTCCCAGAAATGAAACCCTGATTAAAATTATATGGAGAGCAGTAATATTCAGCCATTTGTTCACTGGTTATACTTGTAGAATACTAGCATGTACAGTACATGCATGAATGTAGCATTCACATGTATAAATGCCAGTTGGGTGTTAGACAGTATTTTTCAAGCTTTGTGTACAGTGCACAATTGCAAGAGGGTGTACATGTGAATGGAACATGAATGAGTTTCATATTTAAGCAACGTGGTGCCGCTCCTGAGAGAATTACCTGCTGCCTCTAAATCTCTATAGTTGTAAAGCCAAGGTTCTCCAACAGGAAACACTCTCTGAAAGAAGAAACTGGATAGTGTAGGTTCTCCGTAGACAGCAGGATAAATTAGCCACATGTGGGTGCTGTCCCAACAGCTCCTATTTGCCAGATAAGCTCTCCAATAGCTCAGAGAGATTTTTTTTTCTTTTTTTCTCTTTCTCTGAGCGTGTGTGGTGCCAGGGCCCCAATGGACATGCCCTGGTACTAACCATTCCCCCTGCTCCCCCATATTCCCTCAGAATGTTCCTAGCTAGGATTGGATCAGCCCTAAGGGGAGGTGGGTGGGTTTTGTGGCTGACTTATCCTGCTGTCCATGGAGAATCTACGATACAGGTAAGTAACTACACTTTCTCCTAGGACAAGCAAGACGAGTCAGCCACATACGGGTGACTCCCTAGCCGAGGAATGTATGCCTTGGTCTTGCTGTGCTCTTGCACCCTGCACATTCCTTGCCTGGCTGGGGTAGGTTAAAAGGCGGAGCAGATTAATTTGTGGTAATAAGGCTTTAATGGGGTCCTGCAGTACATCAGGTGGAGATAGAACAGGCCATACAGAGCATCCTGGAGGAGAGAAGAGGCCTGTGTGGAGAGAGGAAATGGCGTGGCTTCCGGGAGCCACATGTGGGTGAGAGCAAGGTGCAGTGGCGCCCCTACTTTTTGGTGTGAGGGGGAGATGGCCTGTGCCAGCAATGCTGTGGTGGACTCATAGCTCGTGAGGATCCAGCGTGCTCACTCTTTTCCTGCGGTTGTGGCACTTCTTCAAGGATTCAGGCATCTTCAGATGGTAAGTCAAAAAGATTGAGGTGGAGAGCTGCATAGAAAACTGACCATTGAGAACGGGCGGAGACTAAAGACTGGGGAAATATGGGAGAGCAGGGGGAATGGGTAGTACACGGGCATGTCCAGTGGGAAACCGGCACCACCCACACTCAGAGAGAAAAAAAATCTCTCTAAGTTATTGGAGAGTTTATCTGGCGAATGGGAGCTGTTGGGACATCATCCATATGTGGCTGACTCATCCTGCTTGTCCTAGGACTTCACCCAGGTAATTGCTACTCTAAATAAGGGGATATTGTGGTTTTGATAAATCTTGAGAAGTGAGTAAGACTAGATTTCTTCAAGTCCAAATAATCCAATACCAATTAAGGGCAAAAATAAATTTATTGCACCAAAATATTTTAAAAAATAAATAGGTTAGAATTTCTTTAAAATATGTTTCAATAAACATTTATAAAAAAACATTTTTAGAATATTGTCCCTTCTGGTCAGCATAATACAATCTAAAGTGCATAAAAAGAATGTGTTGGGTTTTTTCGTAACTCCTTCAACTACAAGTATCACAAATTTCTTTTAATTCAAAAAAATTTAGGAGTTTTTGCAGAATTTTAAACCTAGCAAGCCAACATATTCAAGCAGAGACCCCAAATTTGTATGTGAATCTCTCTAGGAACCACCAGTCCCATAAATCTTGAGTTCAGTGATACTTAACTTCCTGCTTTTTTTGAATTTTCTCCTCTTGTCTTCACCCTAAATTTAGCTTAGATAAAATAAAAAGAGAGAAAACGACCTCCCTCTGCATGTGCACTAGGCTGGAGGCCTGCCTTGGCAGGACACCTGAACTGTAAAATTCTATTTAACATACATTGGGCTCCTTATACAAAACCGCGCTAGCGGGGTTAACGCGCACGACTTTTAATCACGCTAACCCCGGCGCTGGCCAAAAACTACCGCCTGCTCAAGAGGAGGCGGTAGCGGCTAGCTCAGCCAGCGGTTTAGCGCAGGCTATTACGTACATTAAACCGCTAGCACGGTTTAGTAAAAGGAGCCCATAGTAACATAGTACATGACAGCAGATAAAGACCCGAATGGTCCATCCGGTCTGCCCAACCTGATTCAATTTAATTTTTTTAAATTTTTTCTTCTTGGCTATTTCTAAGAAAATAAAATTAATTTATTCCCTTCCTGCGTTTGTTTCCTTACTGCACTGCTATACTATTTTCCTGTATTCTCTTCAGGAGAGGTTAAAGTTCCTTTGAGCTGATAGCTTCTGCTGCTCTGGAACCCACATAGCCTCAGTCACACAATCACATTCAGTTTTTCTGAGGAAAGGGGAGGGGGGAACCCCACCCTTCTATTTAAAAACACAGGGCAGCCCTACCACTTTTGATTTCCTTTTTTTTTTTTTAGTTCAATGATTTTATTGAATATTATAGGAATTATAAACAGAAAGCAGTTCAAACATATAGATCATAATGAAAATCATGTATCAAATATTCGTATCTACAATCATTTGAATAAAACTAGATTAATGAGAAGGATCCAGAGTATCTGGAACTGCTTAGAAAAGGAATAGAAGAAGACAGAGAAGCAGGAAGGATAAGAGAAAGAGAGAGAAAGATAAAGGAAGAGAGAGAGAATGAGAAATAGAGAGAGAGAAAGAGAGAGGCAGAAGTGTCTATAGAGCAGAACGAACATATGAATCTAAGAATGGCCAAGGTGATTTGTTTCGTGTCAAGTTTGTGGAAGATCGAGAAAACAATTTCTTCTCATATGCATAAGATTCAAATTTATGGTACATACTTAAAGAGTTCCACCAAAAAGTGTAGTCTAGCAATGAGGATGATTTCCAGTTTTTCAGAATATGCATTAGAGCTGTCACGAACATGGTGTCAATGAGTTTAGGCGGGCAATTTGATTGTGCAAAACATGGGTGTTGAGAACGAAGAATTATAATGTCCATGGAGATCACTTCTGAACATTTAGTGATAGATTTTATGGTATCCCAAATACGAAGCCAAAAGGAATGAACCATATTGCAGTGGAAAAGCATGTGATCGAGAGTTCCGGGTGCTTTCAGACAGTTCCAACAGGTAGAATCTTGTTGTAGATTCGCTTTCCACTTACGATATGGAGTCCATACTGCATTCCACATAACAAAGTACATTGATTGTGAAACTCTGGATGATAAAAGAGGACGATTTGTGGAAGACCAGAAGAGTTCCCAATCTATTTCAGAAAGCGTGGTTTTCAAAATAGAGTCCCAATGGTTCATAGATTGAGTTGAAAAAGTGAAGAAGTGATCTCTTAGTATACACTTTTGATTTCCTGAAAGAACCTTTTTTTCCTTTTACTAACAACTGGCCTTTTAAATCCCTCAGTTCTTCTCAGGCAAATTTTCTCTACAGACAGTTTTAAAAATAAACTAAGGTTATACAATTGCTCAATTTAATTGCTCAATTTTAATTTAACCTTAAAGGTTAAACCTCAAAATGATTCAATTAGCAGCTCTTACTCTTTAAGACAGAGTTGCAGTAACAATCTTTTACTCTATTTTTATTTCTTCCTTTAATTTAGGAAAAGCTAACAATAAACTGAAACCAATCAGCAATTATTTTTATAAATTTTCCTTGTTCCTAATTTCTTTTAAAAGGAACCTGCAGCAAAATTAGGAAATGGAAGATTAGATTCTTATCTTTGGTAATCTTCTTTCTGCTAATCCACTCCTGATTCTGTACAAATGGTGTCCAATCCTAACCCACAAACCGGGTCTTGCAGAAGTGACACTCACAGCTTTCAGCACCTCCTACATTACAGTGAAATATAATGCGCCCTTCAGTTGTGTCCCAAAGCAATCAATCATCACTTGAACAAAATACAAAGAAGAAGGGGTATGGGAAACTTACCTTCCAACATCATACAGTTTTGTTCTACTCTGCAACTCATATGAAAACAAAGAATTGGTAATAAACATGAAAACATTCAAGGAACATAGCAGCAATAAGAACCAACCTGCTGTGTGCAACAAGCACTAACTTGAAAGGAGCCAGAGGCTGACTTACATATTCAGGACCATTTTATATATGGCCATCTGGCTGGCAGAAGAACTTCAAGTCTGGAAATGAGAAATATCAGAGGCAGAAAAGGCAATCAATGCAGAGGAATGGCATTGTCTAGGGTGAGAGAGCAGAGCCTGCCCACAAAACTAAGGCCCCCAAAAGTATACTTCTCTTGTGCCACCGGATAAAGGTATGAAGAGAAGACCAAGTTGCCGTCCTACAAATTTCAGCTGGAGGGACCGCCTGAAACTCAACCCATGAAGCCCCGATACTCCTGGTTGAGTGTGCTTTCTACAGGCAACGTATGATGATGAAATGGCCATGCAAATCCACCTGGCAATAGAAGCCTTTGATACTGGTTTACCACACCTGGACTGACTAGTCAGCATAAAACAGATGGTTAGAAAGATGAAAATCATTGGTGCTTTCTAAATAGTGAAGTAAGACTCTTTGCACATCCAGTTTCTGTAATATCTTATCCTGCTTATCCGACCCTGTGGGTTGAAAAGCAGGTAGGTGAACCTCCTGGTTAATATAGAAATCGGAAACAACTTTCGGAAGAACAAAAGGAACAGCACGGAACATTACACTTGTATCTGTGACCAGGAAAAAGGGCTTTCTACAAGAGAGACAATGGCCTCTAGGAATACAGCCTTGACTGTAAGGTCCAAAAGGGATGCATTCTTGAACGGTTCAAAAGGGGCTTTTGTAACATACTTCAAAACAATGTTATGGTTCCATGTGGGAAAAGGAAGACGCAGTGGTGGCCACAGGTTGAGTGCCTCTCTAAGAAATCTAGTCATGTCCAGATGAGCTGTAAGCAAAACTAAATTGCTATCTACCCTGAAGCATGAGAGACCTGCTACTTGCACCTTGAGAGAAGTCACTGCCAGGTCTTTTTCTAAACTGGCCTGCAGAAAGGCTAAGATCACTGAAACGGGAGCCCTTAATAGCTCCACCTGGTCCCTTTCATACCACTGTTGAAAAGCCTTCCAAGCCCTGGCATAGCCTGCAAAAGTAGAAGACTTTTTCACCTGCAAAAGGGCGGCAGTGACCATATTCAAGTAACCTCTTTGAATCAGGGCTTTGCACTCAAGAGTCATGACGTAAGACCAAAGCACCAGGGATTCTCCAAGGGAACTGGTCCCTGACTGAGAAGGTCATGATGAAGATGGAGCTAGAGTCCCTTGTCCCGCTGAAGACAAATGAGATCCACATACTATGGGCAGTGAGGCCAGTTCAGGGCCACTAAAATTATGAGACCTGGATGAGCCACAATCCTGCGGATGACCAAGCTTAGCATGGGCCAAGGAGAGAAGACGTAAAGAAGATCCTGGCTTGGCCAGGGCTGAACTAACGTATTCAGTCCTAAGCTTCTGAGTTCGGCTCTTTGACTGAAGAAGCACCTGACTTTCGAGGTCTTGACAGAAGCCATCCAGTCCATTGTTGGTCTGCCCCAATGATGCACAATGATGCACAATGACCATTCACCCAGGACTTGTTGACTGAGAAAGTCTGCTTGAACATTTTCTACTCTGGCCAGGTGCACAGTGGAGAGAGAGCCTGAAGGTGCACCTCCTCCCACCAGAATAGCATCTGTGCTTCCAGACATAAAGGAGCACTTCTGGTGCCCTCTGCTGGTTCATATATGCTACTGCTGTTGCATTGTCAGAAAACATTCTTACCACTTTTCCTTCTATGGTCATTTCCAGAGAGTGCAACACTAGCCTGATAGCTCAGAGCTCTAGACAGTTTAAGGTCCACTCCTTTTACAGAGAGTCCACTGTCCCTGAATGGAGTGGTATTCACAATGGGCTCCCCAGCTGAAAGGCTGGAATTGGTTATGAGAGTCATCCATTCTGCGATCCAGAGAGGAACGCCATTTGACAATGAAGCATCTTGAAGCCACCAGTGTAGGCTGTTCTGGACCTAGGAACTGTATATGAATCCCAGAGAATGATGCTGTGGTGACCACTGAGACAGGAGAGAATCCTGGAAAGGCCACATGTGTGCCCAGTCCATGAAATAATATCCAGCAAGGCTGTCATGGAGCACAACACCTGAAGATAGTGCCAGACTGTGGGTTCTGAAGCGCCAATAGATCCAAGACTTGTTTCCGGAGCTTCTATTTGCATGGCTCAGGAAGAAAGACACGGCCTTGTGCTGTATCGAATAGAATGCCCATATATTCCAATCTCTGAGTTGGCTCCAGCCCAGCTGCTGCAGGAGACCCACAACCATCCTCACTGCCTGCTCGCACTCTGACTGGGACAGAGTTCTGATGAACCAATCATCCAGATAGGGGTGAATTTGGACCCCCATCCTGTGGAGGTCAGCAGCCACTACAACCATTACCTTGGTGAAGGTGTGAGGAGCCATCACCAATCCAAAGGAAAGGGCTGCAGATTGGAAATGTTGCTGGAGAACATGAAATCTCAGCTATTTCCTATGTCCTGGGAAGATGGAATATGAAGATAGGACTCTGTTAAATCCAGAGACAACAGGAATTCTCCGAGAGCCACTGCTGCAATAACCAATCAGGCTGTTTCCATGTAGAATCACAGAATTTTCAGAAATACATTGACTGCCTTGAGATCCAGGATAAGCCCCCAGTCCTCTGTGCCTCTTTTGGGCATGATGAAGAATAAAGAGTATCTGCCCGAGCCCAATTTGACGTCAGGTACTGGTTCTAAGGCTCGAATGTCTATGATCCACTGAAGCGTGACTCAGACCCTGGTCTCATTTTCCGGCCTCCCAGCCAGAGAGTCCAGAAATAAATCAGAAGGGGATAAAATAATTCTATCTTGTGCCCTTCCCGCACAATGCCCAGCAACCATTGGTCTAAAGAAATCAGTTCCCATTCCCTCCAAAACATCAACAACCGCCCTCCATGTGCGGAGGCGCAGTTCCAAGCCTGGCATTGTTAGAACATTTTGGAGGATTGACACGAGACCCTGAGGTCTGCTGGCACCTGGGATTTGGATAGCATTGTGTGTATCCCTAGAAGGATCTCTGGGTGCAGGAGCTCAAAATATTTTGGTGGGATCATTGGAAAGGATGAAAATTACCCTGACTCCCACCAAGTAGATGGCAGGGTTTGCTGTCCAGCAGGGACTTAGGGCAGCGTTCTGTCATGCTGGCCATGAGTTCATCAAATCCCTTGCCAAAAAGCACCTGTCCTTTAAAGGGCAATCTGCTTAAGGTCTCTTTAGAGGCAGAATCACTGGCCCAATGCCTAATCCAGAGCAACCTGCAAGCTGAGACTGCATATGCCAAGACTTTCCCTAGAACCCTAATAAGGTCATATAAAGTGTCCATCACATAATCCACCCCTTCCAGCACCAGTTTAGGGCAGGCGTCCTCCTCCGCTGAGGGTATATGTCGCAGTCTTATGTGGCAGGCCTGTGCAGCAAATGAGGCTGCTGCTGTTTTGATGCCCAAAGACAGTACCTCATACTGCTTCTTTAATACCATGTCCACTCTTGAATCCTGCAAATCCTTTAGCATCATTCCTCCTTCACTAGGGAGGGCTGTGCGCTTGGTGACCTAAGCCACTGCAGATTCCACCTTCGGCTGATCAAACAATTGCTGAAACTCTGGGATCATGGGATAAAGTCTGGACATTTTATATATATTCAACTATAAACTGAGATTTTGGGGCCAAAAAAATGGCCCAAAAATGAGGGTCTCTGCAGTGACTGGGTCCAGCAGTGACCAGGACCATAACCTCCTGCCTTCTGTCCCAGCCCGAATCTAATTATTTTTATCTCCCTCATGCCTCACCCGTGTACCTTAAGAATCCATCGTGGTCCAATCAGCTACTGGCTCTGCATGGGCAGGAGCGACCTTCCTTCGCTCCTGCACTTGCAGAGCCACTAGCTGATTGGCTGCCGCAAGTTCTCGAAGGAAGGTTGTTCCTGCCGCAATTCACCACTGGACCACGAGAGATACTTAAGGTACACGAGGAGGCAGGAGGGAAATAAAAATAATTATAATCAGGCTGGAACAAGAGGCAGAAGGGATCCCTACTTTCCTGGCCACCAATGGCCAATCAGGTCTCAAGGCAGGCCCGATGGAGGCCTGCAAGGCATCAGGAGGGAGGGGGAAAAGGGTACAGAATCTGGCAGGGAGGGAGGGGGGCTGGGTGCAGAGACTGGTAGAGGGGTGGATGAAGAGCCTGGCAGAGCAGCAAGGGAGGGGGAACAGGGTGCAGTGCCAGGCAAGGCAAAGCACTGCACTTGAATATTAACACATATACACCAGTTTATATTCGAGTCAACCTTTTTCCGCCTTTTTTGGGGCAAAAAAGGTTACCTCGGTTTATATTTGAGTATATACAGTAGCTTTCACCACCTTTAAAGAGCCTTCTGGGGTCTCCTATTGTTCTATGACCAGAGCAGTGATGTTCAGGTAAACTAGAAAAAATGAGGTCTGAGTATTGGAACAGCTCATAACTGTACACTGAGAAGTGGATGGCTGTATCTCAAGTTTCAATTCCTTGAGCACATCAGCAATAAAATAGTGGACTGAGACTGAGTTAGCCAGTGAATAGAAGGGTCATCACCTTGCTCAGGGGCTACAGAGACATCTTGCTTGATGAACCCAAAACCTGAATCAGAGTCCTCCTGGACAGAGCCAGTACCCTGAGATAAAAGAGGCATGGAATCTGTCCACCAAATCAGCCAATCTGAGTCTGAGTGATCATTGGCACTGGGAACTGGATCACTGAGCTCAGGGAGAGTAGATTATCCCTGGAAACATTGTGACATGCCCTCCAACCGCAGAGCACAGTTCTAGTCCATTAAAAAAGCTCTCTTCATGAACGGGACAAATTTCGGGGAGAAGCCTTTCCCAGGAGCAAAACCCGACACCTGATGGACCACTGGCAAGGATTTCAGAGGTCCCACGGGATTCACACACCAGTGCTTTGTGCCCTTGCAAGTTTAGGATACCAGGCAGGATTTCCTCCACATCTTCCAGACTCAGGATGGTTCTCCAGGCCAGGAATACAATACAATACAATTTTTATTTGTATACTGCAAATACCTCAAAAGAAGTTCAAAGCAGTTAACAAAGACAATATTCAATACACCTAATCTAAACTGGCAAAGTTCTCCAGAGTTTGGAAGCTTGATAGACTAGAGTGGAAGTGAACATTTTGGTATCTTTAACCGTCTTACCTCTGAAAATCAAAAGGGCAAGTATTGTCTCAGACAATATAATGTAATATCTGAATAATACAACAATGGGGGCATATAAAGCACAGTTACTTACCATAACAAGTGTTATCCAGGGACAGCAGGCAAATATTCTCATTGATGGGTGAAGGCACCGACGGAGCCCCGGTACGGACACTTCAAGAACTTGAAAAAGCTCTTGACACCCGCACCGCGCATGTGTGAGTGCCTTCCCGCCCAACGAAGACACACGGTCCCTCAGTTAAGATAAGCCAGTTAAGAAGCCAACCTGGGGAGGTGGGTGGGTTGTGAGAATATCTGCCTGCTGTCCCTGGATAACACCTGTTACAGTAAGTAACTGTGCTTTATCCCAGGACAAGCAGGCAGCATATTCTCACAGATGGGTGACCTCCAAGCTAACAGAGATGGGATGGTGGGAGAGTTGGCCAAAGAAATACAATTGGAAAACATAATGGCCGAAGTGCCCATCCTGTCTGGAGAAAAAAACAGACAATAGGGAGAAGTGAAGGAATGAACTGAGGACCAGATGGCAGCTGTACAGAATTCCTCAGTAATATAACTATAAGGAAAACAACAAAAGCTGCCAGAACTGAAACTTAGGGTCTGGGACACAATATCCCCATGCCAGTCTGAGTAAATAAGAACGAGAGGGAGGCAATCAGCCAAGTGAAAATCGTTCCCATGAATATAGGATACCCAAACTGAGTTGAATCAAAAGAAAAGGTTGGAATAAAATCACTCTGGTTCCGACCTGCGTAACAAGGAGAACAAAAAACTGCTTATAGGACAAAACATATAAAGCCAGGATCCTCGTAGGGAAAAACGAGGTGCAGGAAACAACACAGACAGAAGAACTGGCTGAGCGAAATGAAAATAGTAGAAGGTACTGTGGACATGAACATAGAATCACCTTGGCTTGATGAAAGACTGATAAGGATGAAGCTGTTAGCAGGGCATGAGCACTCACCTGGAAGAGGTGAGAGACATAAGGAAAAAACATTTTCCAGGTAATAAACTCAAGTGGAGATGATGCCATTGATACAAATGGTAGCATCAACAACCAGGAAAGAACCACAGGAATAGTCCAGACGACAGAAGAAGGAATGAGGTGTGGTTATACACATGAGAAAAACCCTGTCATGAGCCTGGGAACCAGAGAAGAAATCAGAAAGAGGTTGCTCCTCGACAGATCAAAGGAAAAAATGCAATAGCATTAAAAAGAAATCTGAGAGCTATAAACTCGAGACTAGGATCAAACAAAGAAAAAATACCACCAGTTAGGAAGGTGGAAACAGGCAGACAAAAAGACACCAGGAAAGAAAACGAAACCACTTTTGATATCAACAAGGGCGAGTAGATGTCCTGGCAGAAATCAACAAATGGGCTGAAAAAGATGTAAATGAAATGGGCACAGCCCCAAAGAAAAAAACCAATGAAGATTAGAAGAAATCAAAGAGTCCTGAGTCAGACTGAACCGAGCAGGAAAATGAGAAGAAGAAAGGGCTCCCAAAATTTGAGTGGAGAACCCATATTGACTGGGTCACCATGCATCATGGTGATAACAGCTCTCGTGTGCTTGATGAAAAAGCCCAACAGGAGAAGAAGCAAAGGGAATGCATATAAAAATATGCTCGCCCAATCCAGGAGAAAAAGAAAAAGAACCATTGCCAGACGAAGAAAAATCTTGGAGTAAAAGGATTAAAGAATCCTGCTGAAATTGGCTGCTAGAAAATTCAACTCCCCTTGAATAGCAGCAAAAGCAGACGGTCAATCGCCTTCAAGGTCACAAAAACAGGGCCTCCTGACATAACAGGAGAGAGCCCTAGACTCCTTGCCCAAGTACATGTAGTGTAAAATCCCTGAATTGACTGTGCAAGGAAGGAGGACTTGAGGACAGATTAGATGATACAAATCATGAGTTCCTAAAAATATCATTAGAAAAAATTTGGAAAAAATGGGAAAAATCCAATGCCTGGCGGTCAAAAGACCCAGAGGCTGAAGAATGCCCATATGAACCCCCAGGGAGAAATTATATGCAGCAAGCATGAAGACCATGCAAGGAGGTAACAAATAGAAAATGGAACCTCCGTAGAGACTGGAGGAGATCAAAGATATACAAGTTTTGAGAGACAAGCCCTCGCCCGGTACCACTGTAAAACAAAAGACCACCCGTGGCATAACATAAACAGGAGAATGCCTGTTGTTCAAAAGGAACAACATTGGGAAGATTGAAAACAATCTGAAAAAGAAACACTCTCAGGTGAGTGGAGTCAAGAAGTACCCTGAAGAAACACAGACATGAATACAGGTACTGAAAAACCAACCAGGTAAAAAACTGGATGTTCAAAAAATGAAAAAACAAGAAGGCCCTGTAATTGAATAGATGTGGCCAGCACAATAAGACACCCCCGGAATAATCTGGGAGGAAAAAACCCCAAACTGGTAAGGAGTACGGTTGAAAAACAAGACTCAAAAGCCGTATGAATTGGAGTCTGTAGCGGCTGCCCAGAAAATCAGGAAGCAGAGTCATGAGGTCTGAATCCAGAAAAAAGACAGTCATCCAGTGGCCTTGACAATTAAAAGAAAGACCAGTAATCGAAGAGAACCCTTCAAGGAGAATTAGCAGGAGAAAACATGAAGGACTGCCTAAGATCCCACGCAGACTCTCAAAAGAAAACAGAGTCTGAGAGCAGGAGGAAAAGATTAAAGAATAAAGCCTCCAGATGAAGAAAACTCGGAGAGCCTAGGCTAGTAAGAGTACAGGAAGACTGAGAAGATAGCCACCGTGACAGTGAAAACTGCTATACAGATGCGGCCAGAGAAAACTCACCAGGTCCATAATGTAGAGGAAACATGTTCCAGCACAGCCCCAGGAACACGTCCCCAAATCAGACATATTCAATAACTTGACCTGTTGAGTAATGATAAAGACAGACACTCAGATGGAGACCAGATCCGTAAAAAACAGATCTGCAAAAACAAGTACTCAAATGGAAAAGCGGCTACATGGAATGTGTACACCAATGAATGTCAAGGAAAACCATTCAGGCAGTAGGGGAATCTAGTAAGCCGGTTTGGCTAACCGGACCCCAGCCTTGTCCACTCTGCCCAGAAAGACAGAGGACGACACACTAGTCGTGAGGAGGAACTCTACCAGGAAGGAAACAAAGACACATGGGAACTACGTCATAGGACGTGCCAAAAAGTCCCACAGAGATCCAGGAAGGGAAGCAAACCACCCTGGAGGAGATAAGGATAAGGAAGGAAAAGTAAATGACTGTATAAAGACAGCTCCCAAAGGAATACATTTACAGAAAATTCCCTAATGGTGCGATTATGAAGGCTTTGCGAACCCCACTCAAGGGAAAAAAGCACATGTGATGAAGAAGCACCTACCACTTCAGAGCGAGATGGGGCGTAGTTCTAAAAGACACCCCAAGACTCTCAATCAGTCAAAGCCAAGACTATCAAGGAGTCAAAGTCGAAGGCCGAATACAGCTTGAGGACTGCAAAGCCTTCCCATACCATAACAATACTGACACCGGAAACTGCAACGACAACTGGTGTCACGGGATAGGAGTGAGCAAAAGCATTGAAGACTCAAGTGAAAAAGTCCCCAGAATCAAAAAACTCAACCTGGCAGCACTAGAAGAGACAATGTCAACAGGGCTGACAACCTAAACAACTGGAATCACCGTTGAACATGTCGATGTTGACAAGAAAGTCCGACATCGACCTGGATGTTGATATGGACTGCGACATCGATCAGACATGACGACAGGAATATGATGTCGAGAGAGAAAGCAACATCGAACACCATCGAGCTTGACACCAATTAGAAACGTCGACATCACCTACAGGAACAGTGAAAACATGCCAACGCCGACCGAAATCGTGGCATGAAAGAAAACACTGTTAAAAATGAAGAGCTGATACCAAGGGATACAATGCCGGTACCAAGGTGCAACATTCCCTAGAGGAAAAAAGTTGGTATCAAGGCACACAGCACCACTGGAGCAGACGGGAAAAGACACCGGCATCATTGGTACATGACCGGTACCGATGGGGTCATTCCCAAGAAGAGAGAAAAGGACACTGGCACCGTTGGTCCATGGCCGATACCGATGGTCGTGCCCCAACAAAGATAAAAAGCACCAGTACCATTGCGCCATGACCGGTACCAATGGCGTTAAGCCCCAGCAAAGAGAAAAAGATATCGGTACCGTTGGTTCATGATCGGTACCGATGATGCCGTTCCAGAGTAGAAAGAAAAAAGCACCGGCACCCAGGGGCCATGATCAGTATCATCGGTGCCACTCCCAGAGGAGAAAGAAAGAAAGAACACCAGTACCCTTGGTTCCCGACCGGTACCATTGGTGTCGTTCAGGAGCAGAAAGAAAAGAACACCAGTACCCTTGGTCCATGACCGGTACCATAGGTGTGGCTCCAGAATAGAAGAAAAGAAAGGGACACCGGTATCCTTGGCTCATGATCGGACCCATCGGTGTCACTCCATGCTTCAAAAATGAACATGCACATATCAAGACAGTCATCGACATCGAAGAGGATCCAGAGATAGGACTGAAAAAGGTCAGCAGGATTAGACTCACTGCTACAATGACCTGAAGTCTAAAGGAGAAAACCAACTTACCAAAGAAGAAGCATCACAGGTGGTGCGGACCGGAGAAGTGGTTCCGGAAGTATGCTGGGTACCAGAACACTGGCGTCGCCTGGTGCCGGATTCCTGGTACCGGATCACTGGCATCGACTGGTGCCGGATTCCTGGCGGCGTCGACGGGAAACTGCTTCTGGAGAATATACATGAAAATGTGCTGAAGAGGTAAAAAGCAAGGGAAGAAAAAAACGGCAAGGCCGAGGGCCCGATATTGCTAAAATAACAGAAGGATGTCGGCGAAGAAAAGTTCCACCACAAAACAACCGTATGGAGGAAGATTGGGCCGGAAAAACTAGCCTGGGACAAGAGCCATGCAGAGGAGAGAAAAGAAAATGGCGATCCATAAGGCCCTACAAGGCCCAACCGACAACAAGAAAAAAGAAAGTTTAAAGGTGATTCTTTTCTTTTTTTTTTTTTTTAGAAGGAACTTAGGAAAGAAATAAAAGAAAAAACTGACAAAAAGTCAATAAACCGTGAGAGTGGAAAGGCAGCGAAATGAAAAATTTTTCAACAGCCATTGAAACGCGACTTCTTAGCTCTGCAGAAACTAAGAAACTGAGGGACCGCACGCCTACGTCGGGCGGGAAGGCACTCGCGCATGCGCGGTGCGGGTGTCAAGAGCTTTTTCAAGTTCTTGAAGTGTCCGTACCAGGGCTCCGTCAGTGCTGTCACCCATCAGTGAGAATATGCTGCCTGCTTGTTCTGGGATAAGATGGTACCTCCCTTGATGTATTTTAAACACCATACAGAAAAACTTGAACTGAAATCTTAGCTTCAACAGGGAGTCAGTGCAGCTTTTACATATATGGTGTAATTCTGTCACTCTTTTAAAATCCAAATATCAGCCTAATAGCTGTATTTTGCAATATAACATAGTAACATAGTAGATGATGGCAGATAAAGACCCGAATGGTCCATCCAGTCTGCCCAACCTGATTCAATTTAAATTTTTAAATTTTTTCTTCTTAGCTTTGTTTCCAATTAGTGGAAGGGGCTAAGCTTCTACCCCCCTCCTCGCGTGCTCCACGGCATGCAGTATACAGATGGTCCTCTGCCAGCAATCCAGTGCAACCAACACATGAATTCAAGCCAGTACAGGCTGAGGAATCCATCCCTATTGATTTTTGTAAAAATCGAGGGTTTTTGAGGCAGAAAAAAGCTTTAGAAAAAAAATATTTAAAATCCAAGATGGTCACTGCCTTCGGAAAAATTGCACTACAAACGACTCTTGGAGTCCAAATGAAAAAATTAAAACTCTACCACTGGACAACTAGGTCATACAGCAGGCTCAGTGGAGGCCTACAGGGAGGTGGGACAGGGTGCAGAGGCTGGCAGAGAGGGAAGGGGACTGAGTGCAGATCCTGGTAGGGCAGGGCACATGAATATTAAACCCCGCCGCCCATCCGACTTATATTCAAGTCAACCTTTTTTTCTCCTTTTTGGGAGGGAAAGTATACCTCGACTTATATTCGGATCATCATATATTCGAGTATATAAGGTATATACAATCTGTCATCTGATTTTCCAGACTTAGGCTAACTTTATAAAGAAAATGTACTGTATAAAGTAAAATAAAATTTAATAATGCAAATAAAATAATTTTGGAGAATTCAAAAGAAACTGAATGAATGAAATTTCATTAAAAGCTGGAGAGATGGGATTAGAGGAGGAGTCTCAGTGACACAGTGGGAATAACCTGCTTTCCTGATCTGATCCTGGGAGAGGTTCAGATAGATGCTAGAATACGAACATAAGAATAGCTTTACTGGGTCAGACCAATGGTCCATCTAGCCCAGTAGCCTGTCTTCATGGTGGCCAATCCAGGTCACTGGGCTGGAGGCAAAATAGGGCAGGGCCATGTGTCTGGGGTTTTCCGGCCCAAAATATCCTGCTCAGTGCGAGTCTAACATTTCAAGTGACTGGCAAAAACCAAATAGTTGCAACATTCCATGTTACCGATCCAGGGCAAGCAGTGGGTTCCTCCATGTCTATCTCATTAACAGACTATGCACTTTTCCTCCAGGAAATTGTCCAAACCTTTCTTTAAAGATCTTGAGGAAAGTTCTGGATAGTTGCTTGACTTTTAACTTCAAATTAATGCAGTGTTAAGTAGGGTCTTTAGAGTTCTTTGGAAGTTATGACGGATTAGATCTAATTTCAATACGGATACGTTCAGATTGATTGTTCAGTCACTGGCTTTATCCTTTATTGACTAATGACATACACACACAGACACATATATATAGGTTTGGAGTTTCTTCATAATCAGTTCTCCACAGCTTATATATACAGTATGTATATATATATATATATATATATATACAGTATATATATATATATATATATATATACTGTATATATAAGCTGTGGAGAACTGATTATGAAGAAACTCCAAACCTTATTAAATACTGAAGCTCAATTGATTTTGACATGCAAAGAATTATATGAACAAAACAGTGATGTTATTGGTACTGTAATATCCTTAATGTGATGCCACTGATAATGAAAGGCTCCTTATTTAGTTATACAACTCATGTTATTAACTATAGGCTCAAAGGCTAATGGCGCTCTTCAGTGTTGATGAAGTATTCTGAAGTTTCACAAAATCAGAGGGAATGGAAGGCTCCTGAGAAAGAAAGGAACAAAAATATGTATCAAAAGAGATAGGGGCTTTTAATTTTGTAGTAGTCATTTCAGAGCAGTTTCTTCCTGATCCTTTAGGCTCCTGGCTCAATCAGAACCGGTCTCTGTTAGGCTACAGTATGATAAGACTTTATTTGCAATTTTCCACTACTTTTACTACCTTTCTTTGCCCAGTTCTGCCAGTGATAGGGGTGTTCAATAATTTATTTAGCTGACTATGAAAGAAAGTAGCAAGCATGTTAAAACCATGTGGTGACATGTCTCAAAGTTACTCATGCACAGTTGCAGCTCAGTGCTAGGGTTACCAGATATCCAGGAAAACCCGGATATGTCCTCTTTTTAGAGGACTGTCCAGGTGCCTGGATGGACCTTCCAAAATCCAGCAGTTTGTCCAGGTTTTGGAAAGCCCCGATGAGCTCCAGCAGAATCTGGAGGGCCTCTGAGCATGTGCAGATGTCACACACATCCGTGTATGCTCCAGTCCCTCCACACGCAGCCAGAGCTCATCGAGGAAGAAGAGATGAGGCTTTGTAAGGGTGGGGCTGGGGGCAGAATGGGGCAGGGCCATGTGTCTGGGGTTTTTTGGCCCAAAATATGGTAACCTTACTCAGTGTGAGCATAACATTCCAAGAGACAGGATGTCAAGAGAGTCCTCGTGCGAATCAAGTAAGAAACTGCTAGATTTCACCAAAGGGAAAAAGCCAAGGAGATCCATAAACGTGTAACTTTAGTTTATGGCGAGTCTGCCCTATCATCCTACAAAGTAATATTTTGGAGCAAGCAGTTTAAGTGGGGTAGAGACTCCATTGAAGATCACCCTCACATTGAATGGCATATGGAAGCAACTTCCACAGAAATGTGCAAGAAAGTCGAGGATTTAATTATGTCATACAGACGAATTAAGGTTTCCCGAATAGCTGAAGAAATGGGCATCTTGGCAGGTACAATTTGGAAAAATAGTTCATGAAAAGTTGGGCATGTCTAATGTTAGTACAAGATGAGTTCTAAGAATGCTGACACCATGTCAGAAGTGCCATGAGGCTCCAATGCTATCATGAGAACTTGGAGATGCTCCGTGAAGACCAAGTGAATTTTTTTCTTTGGTGACTGGAGATGAGACTTGGGTCTATCACAGAGATCCTGAGTCCAAAATGGAGTCAATGCAGTGGAAGCATAAGTCATCCCCCATCCTAAAAATGTTCAAGGCAAGAAAATCTGCAGGCAAGGTCACGGCAATTGTCTTCTGGGATGATGAGGGACTTTTGCTTCTGGAGTTCATGCCACACAAGACAACCATAACCGGGGAGAGTTATGGAAATATAATGATCGCTTCGCGGGAGTCAATCATGGAGAAAAGACAAGGAAATCTCACAGCAGGAGTGCTGCTTCTTCACAACAATGCGCCGGTGCACATGTCATGACAATCACAGGCTGCCATCTGAGAATGTGGGTTTCAGAAGCTGAACCAGCCACCCTACAGTCCTGATCTGGCTCCCTTGGATTCTTTCCTGTTCCGAGTTTTGAAGAAATCTCTCCGTGGACAGCGGTTTTCAAGTGATGAAGATGTCAAGAAAGCTGTGATGTTCTGGTTTAAAGGTCAAACAGAAGAATTATTTTCAAAGGGGTTAAAGTGGATGAAGTGGATGATGTTATCAGGGGTCTATATTGAAAAATAAAACAAAAATGTTCTGAAAACACTTTTCTTTCCTATTGAGGTAGATAAATTATTGAATGCCCCCCATTGTCCTTAGCTGGATGCTCCCTATGGAACCTGCTACACTTGGAATAATAGATGTCATCATTGCTGGCTTGGGGAGCAGAAGGTCCCAGGTGAGCAACTGAGCCCAGGTTAAACCACAGGGCAGCACACTGCACTGCCACTGAGTTGGTCCTATTTTATCTTTTGTGTTTTTTAAGAACTCTCTTCAGATCACGCTACTGTAAAACTATATATGCTATGTAACCATAGCTGCAAAAGTAATAGAGCCTGAAATAATTATGCCAGATATTAAACTGCTGCTTGAGGAGATTCACTGGAGTCTTTATCTTTCATTCAAGGTCTTTGCAGAACATTTATCTGCTGATTCTGCTGAAGTCAGGGGTGAGCAACTCCGGTCCTCGAGGGCCGGAATCCAGTCGGGTTTTCAGGATTTTGCACTGTTTTCAATGCATATTCATTGGGGAAATCCTGAAAACCTGACTGGATTCCAGCCCTCGAGGACCGGAGTTGCCCACCCCTGATCTGGACAGTTCCAATATATCTTTCCCTACAAAGTGTCAGCTGGAAGTGCACAGGCCACTATGGTTGACATGTGATACTAATCACATACACTGTTGGCAAACTTTCGTGATCTGGTCCAAAAGATACCCAGAATGCTGACCTGAAAGCTGTCTAATGCTTCATAAGAACATAAGAAATGCCTCTGCTGGGTCAGACCCGAGGTCCATCGTGCCCAGCAGTCCGCTCACGCGGCGGCCCAACAGGTCCAGGACCTGTGCAGTAATCTTCTATCTATACCCCTCTATCCCCATTTCCAGTAGGAATTTGTCCAATCCTTTCTTGAACCCCAGTACCGTACTCTGCCTTATAACGTCCTCTGGAAGCGCATTCCAGGTGTCCACCACACGTTGGGTAAAGAAGAACTTCCTAGCATTTGTTTTGAATCTGTCCCCTTTCAACTTTTCCGAATGCCCTCTTGTTCTCTTATTTTTCGAAAGTTCGAAGAATCTGTCCCTCTCTACTCTCTCTATGCCCTTCATGATCTTGTAAGTCTCTATCATATCCCCTCTAAGTCTCCTCTTCTCCAGGGAAAAGAGACCTAGCTTCTCCAATCTCTCAGAATATGACAGGTTTTCCATACCTATTATCAGACGTGTTGCTCTCCTTTGAACCCTCTCAACTAACGCCATATCCTTCTTAAGATACGGCGACCAATATTGGATGCAGTACTCCAAATGCGGGCGCACCATCGCCCGATACAACGGCAGGATAACTTCTTTCGTTCTGGCTGTAATACCCTTTTTGATTATACCAAGCATTCTATTCGCTCTCTTAGCGGCCGCTGCACACTGTGCCGACGGCTTCATTGTCATGTCCACCATTACCCCCAAGTCCCTTTCCTGGGTACTCTTATTCAATAACATCCCTCCCATTGTATAGTTGTACCTCGAGTTTCTGCTCCCCACATGTAATACTTTACATTTTTCAATGTTGAACTTCATCTGCCATTTCGCCGCCCATTCTTCTAATTTGTTCAAGTCCCTTTGCAACTTTTCGCAGTCCTCTGTAGTCCGAGCTCCATTAAATAGTTTGGTGTCGTCCGCAAATTTTATTATCTCGCACTTCGTTCCTGTTTCTAGATCATTTATGAAGATATTAAATAGCAGCGGCCCGAGCACCGAGCCCTGCGGGACACCACTCGTGACCCTCCTCCAGTCGGAGTAGTGACCCTTCACTCCTACCCTTTGTTTTCTACCCTCCAACCAGTTTCTGATCCATCTATGTACGTCTCCTTCCACCCCATGGTTCTTCAGTTTCCGGAGTAGACGTTCATGGGGCACCTTGTCAAAGGCTTTTTGGAAATCTAGATATATGATGTCTATGGGGTCTCCTTTGTCCATCCGTTTGTTGATCCCTTCGAAGAAGTGCAATAAGTTCGTTAGGCACGATCTTCCCTTGCAGAAACCATGCTGGCTGGTTATCAGAAGTTCATTTTTTTCAAAATGTTGATCGATGTTTTCTTTTATCAGTGCTTCTGCCATTTTCCCCGGAACCGAAGTCAGGCTCACCGGCCTGTAGTTTCCCGGGTCACCTCTTGATCCCTTTTTAAAGATGGGCGTAACGTTGGCTATCTTCCAATCTTCCGGGATCTCGCCTGTTTTCAGGGATAAGTTGCAAATTTGCTGCAGTAGTTCCGCTATCTCCTCCTTTAATTCCTTCAGAACCCTTGGATGTATGCCATCCGGACCCGGGGATTTGTCAGTTTTTAGTTTATCTATCTGCCTATGAACGTCCTCAAGGCTCACTTCTATGGATGTTAATTTTTCTGCCTGACTTCCGTTGAAGAATTGTTCAGGTTCCGGTATGTTGGACGTGTTTTCGTTTGTAAATACAGACGAGAAGAACATGTTAAGCCTTTCTGCCACTACCTTCTCCTCCTTCACCACTCCCTTCCTGTCTCCGTCGTCCAGCGGTCCCACTTCCTCTCTAGCCGGCTGCTTCCCTTTAACATATCTGAAGAATGGTTTGAAATTTCTTGCTTCCCTGGCTAGCCTCTCTTCATACTCTCTTCTTCTTGTGCTCTTTCCAGTTCCCCTCAGTTTTGTCCTTTTTCCATTTCTTGAATGATTTTTTCTTATTGCCTATCGCTTCCTTCACTGTTTTGGTTATCCACACCGGGTCTTTTGTTCGATTCTTTTTACACCCCTTCCTGAATCTGGGGATATACAGATTTTGCGCCTCGCTCACCATGTCCCTGAAGAAGGACCAGGCATGATTTACCGTTAGCCATGTTTTGGAAGTGTTCCTAAGTTTCTTCCTTACCAATTCCCTCATTGCTTCGTAGTTTCCTTTCCTGAAGTTAAAAGTTGTCGCAATGGATCTCTTGCCTTTTGACACTCCTACCTCAACCTTGAACTTGATCATATTATGATCGCTGTTTCCCAACGGTCCCACTACTTCTACTTCCTTTGCAGGTCCCCTTAACCCATTTAGGATTAGATCCAGAGTGGCATTTCCTCTCGTCGGTTCTCTAACAAGCTGTTCCATGAAACAATCCTGTGTAGCTTCCAGGAATTTTGTCTCCCTAGCGCATTTCGAGCTTCCAAGCCTCCAGTCTATCCCAGGGTAGTTGAAGTCTCCCATAATAACCGTGTTGCCGCTTTTGCATTCACGCTTCATCTCGGCTTCCATTTCCTCATCGATATCTCTGGTTTGCCCCGGTGGGCGATAAAATAGGCCCATCTTTATTTCAGGCCCTTTCCTTCCCGGTATTTTAACCCATAGAGATTCCGGCTTGCTGGCCGTCTCTGCTGTGTCCATTTGTGTGGATTGTATGCCTTCTTTTATGTATAGGGCTATTCCACCTCCTTTTTGTCCTGTTCTGTCCTGGCGATAGAGCTTGTATCCCGGTAGTGCTGTATCCCATTTGCTTTCCTCATTCCACCATGTTTCAGAGATTCCAATGATGTCGATGTCTTCTGCGTTGGCCAAGGCTTCTAGTTCCCCCATTTTGTTTCTTAGGCTCCTTGCATTAGCATATATGCATTTTAGATCCTGGTATTTTGCTGTCCTCCTTTCTTTTCCCTGTGCTTCGGTCCATAATTTCTTCTCTTTTGCTGCAGACACTGTAACCACTTCTTCTGGGTTAGTCGACTCCTGCAGTTTGTCCCTTGTTCCTTCCCAGCCATTTTTCCCCTCGGTATCTTCACAGGATACCGTCTTCCGAATCGTCGACCCTTTGTCAACTGTCGGCTTTCCCCTTCTTCTTAGTTTAAAGCCTGTTCTATTCCTCTCTTGACGTTGTTTGCTAGGAGTCTAGTTCCTGCTGCGCTCAGGTGCAGTCCATCTTTCCTGTATAGCTTGCTCTTGCCCCAGAACGCCGTCCAGTTCCTCACGAAGTGGAATCCTTCTTCCTCACACCATCTCCTCATCCACGTATTTATTGATTGTAGTTCCTCCTGCCTTTTCACATCTGCCCTCGGTACTGGTAGGATCTCTGAGAACACTATCTTCTGGGCCCTCATCTTCAGCTTCCTTCCCAGAATCTTGAATTGTTCTAACAGCGTGCTTCTTTTGTAGTCTCTCCTGCTGACATCGTTCGTCCCGATGTGGATCACTACAGCGGTCTCTTCTGTCTCCGCCCCTTCCAGGATCATTTCAATTTTGTCCACGATGTCCTTGGTTCTTGCTCCCGGAAGGCAGGTCACCAGTCGGTCCTCTCTCCCTCCTGCTATGTGGCTGTCCACATGCCTAAGGATCGAGTCTCCCACTAGGATCGCTGACTTTCCTCTCTTCAATTTTCGCTTCGGTCTCAGGTCAATGTCCTCAATGTACTTCACTCTTTCTTCTTTTGGGCCTCGACTAGCCAAAATCTCCCCCTCTTGCGATAGCCCTCTGTGGGTGTCATCCTTGAGGTAATCTTCTTCTTGCTCTCCCTTGCATGTTGGTATCCGTGTAGCTTCTTCTTTCATCTGAAGTTCGTTCTCTTCCACCTTCGTCCTGTATGCCTCTTCAATGAATCTCTCGAGTTCCCTGACTTCCTCCTCAATGTGTCTCTCCGTGGCGTGAAATCCTTCTAGCTCCTGAATCTTGTCCTCTAGTCGCTTGACCTCCTTCTTCAAGCTTTTCAGTTCCTGACACCGACCGCATACATACGACTGTCTCCCCGAGGGGAGATAGTCATACATATGACAGTCTGTGCAGAACACTGGAAAGCTCATCTTCTGGCTTCCTTCTGCTTCCATTGTTGTTCCTTCTTTAAGATATCAGTTGAGATTACTTGTGACTTGTGCCCGCTTTGTGTCCTTTCTCTCTCCCTATCTGCTGTTGGTGTCCTCCCTGACTCTCTCTTTGTGCTGGTGCCCTCTCTTTCTTTCACTAACTGTCTCTGGTGTCCTCTCGCTCACTGCCTGTTGGTGGTGTCCTCTCTGTCTCTTCTCTCTCTGTGTTGGTGCTCTGTGCTGGTGTCTCTCTCTCTCTCTCTCTACCTGCTGCTGGGGTCCTCTCTCTCTCTACCAGCCGCTGGTGTCCTCTCTCTCACTCTCTCCCTCTGCCTGCTTGTTATACTTGTGTGAACGGCTTGGCCCTTTGTGTCTGTGTCTTTCTTACCTTCTGTGCTTTCCTTCTGTACTTGTCGCTTCTTTACCTTCTGTCTTACACCGTTGCCTTGTCCCTTCTCAAAGGCCCTCGCCGTGCGCCGAACGGCTGCGCGCCGTTGGCTCCGCCCCCTTTCAAGGGGGAGTCCGACGCTGCCTCTGACGCGGTGGGGGTGGGCGGAGCGTACTCTCACCGCTTCCCCTAGTCCTGTGCTTCTTCCTGCCTCCTTCCCCTGCGCAGAACTCTGTGTCTCCGACTCTCCCTCTCTGTCCGGCTACCAGAGCACGCTGCCTTCTTCTCCTTTGCTCTGGCATCCCGATTCATTTAGAAATACAGATATTTAATAGTAATTCAAATAAATATATACATATCCATCAATGGTAATGTTATTTCTTCATTTGAATCTGCCAGTCTGCAGGTTTATGAGATGATTGTTCTCTCATCTTGCATGTTGCACCTGGGTGAAAGTGACTGAGAAGATGTTAGTTTAAGTCTCCATGAGCTTTAAAAAAAAACTCAGTATTCTACTTACCACATTAAAGAGTTTCCTTCCCTCATTGGAGTAAAATCAGAAACAGCATTGCTTCATACTGTGGGATTCAAGCAAACTCTAGAAGTAGCTTATGGCAAAACCTGTAAAAAAAATTATTTATACCCTGACAGTGGAACACACAGGAAATTGCAGTGACAGGTTTAATTTCCACAAGTTGTTTGAACTCAGTGAGGCAGCTTTAGTAGGCAATTAAGAGTTGCTGTTGAGGAAAGAAAGCCAATAGAGAGACTAAAGGTGTGGGGAAGCTGAGCCTCTGCAAACCCACAGCCCAAATTCCTTGGCACTGGAGGCATCAGGATAATCTCCCAACCCTGAAATATCCTGTCTAAATTAGACCGTAAGCTCTTCTGAGCAGGGACTGTCTATTGCATGTTAAAATGTACAGCGCTGTGTACACCTTTCAACGCTATAGAAATAATAAATAGTAGTAGATGATTACCGCTTAGAAATTAGATTAAGCGGTCAAACAAATATTTTAATAATTTCCAAAATGGACAGTGGAGTTAAGCTGCCAGAAGACTTGAGCAGGAAAAAAAAAATCTTGCCTGCATTTACAGACAAAAGCTCTCCAAGATGATAAGTAGAACTGGATGGGCCATTTGGCCTTTATCTGCCATCATGTTTCTATGTTTCTACCACCCAACCTGGAAAACCCAGAACAGACACAAGGAAGAAAAAAAGCCAACCTGTTAAGAATTATAACCTGTACACATTTCACTCAGGGCTAGATTCTCAAAACTTTGCATTAAAAACCAATGGACTGCTGTTGCAATCATTATCGTAGCAATTTCAAAAAGGTGAATCATTCTCCAAAAAACATGCATGCAAATGAGGTTGGCGGAGAATAGCAAAGGTTTGCTAAATTTGCATGTGCCAATTGCTGGTGATAGCAATCAGCACATGCGCAGAATAAATGCACAAACTCCCCCTACAAATCAAAGATTAGCAGGAGGTGTGTCCACTCCCTTCTGCCGCCGAAGCCAAGCTAGAGATTGAAAGCCAATGATTGAGGGTTTTTCGTGGGCCCCAGCCATGTCTTACACCAAATCTGGGAGACACACATTCCAAAAACTGACATATTCTAATCTAATTCTAATCAATAAAAAGAAAATAAAATTATTTTTTCTACCTTTGTTGTATGGTCATTTTATTTTTCTTATTGCGTTGAGCTCAGTCTCTGGTTTCTGCTTTCCTCTTTCTTCTCTTAACTTCTTTTCATGTCCACCATCCATCTTCTCTCCGCATTCATATCCAACTGACCAAGCATCACCCTTGTATTCCTGTCATGTTGAACATTTCCTATCTCTGTGCCCCTATTCTTATCCAGTTCAACATAACTCTTCTATGTCCCTAGACTCCCTCCCCACATGGCAGCATGTCTCCCTCTCTTTTCCCACCTTCTGTCCCCCTCCTCCCCCCTCACACTCCAGAGACCAGTTCCTCTGTGTTCCCTCTCCCCTTCATCCTCATTATTCTTTCTCTGCAGCTCCTTCCTCCCACCCCATGCAGCACCATTGTCCCTCCTTGCCCCAAAGGCAACCTGTTTTATACATAATTCATGAAGAGAATCAAGAGACCTATCGTCTGCATCTCTCTGTGTATGCATGTGGGATAGTATGCAGAAAAGTGCCTGTGTGTAAAAAAAAATGTATGCACATGGCTCTCTAAGGGACCTACCTATTAAGCTGAATTTAAATGGCCCATTAATGTGGATATTTACTAAACTCTGGTATCTAGGTTTTGGGTGGGATGAGTTTGTCAGAGGCAGGACTTAACTTGGTATATTTGTTGGGTATACTGGGAAGATTGGAGGGAGTACCATGAGGGAAATTTTGAGTGCGAAGGTAAGATATACTTGGGGGGGGGCTTCCTGTTGCTTAGATTAGTTAATTTTACCACAGGCTGTCTAACTTGTGTATCAGTTATGCACATAAGTTTCACCAGTTTTCTGAGGTCATGCAACTGCCACTATAACTTGTATGTCAAATTTGCACACTAGTCAGAAATTAGGCACCCAATTTTATAGAATATGGGAGTAAGTCAGTCATAGATAACTGGATAAAGATAGCTAGTTTTCTGTAATTGGCTATATTCAAACAGGCTGACTTATCCGGATATGTTTTCAAATATCTGCTTAAGGATAATGGGACATCGAACTGCTGAATACTGGCTGCTTTGAGGATAATTCTATAACAGGATGTTCACAGGTCCTATTCTATAAAGAAAAGGAGGCATTTATTTTTTTCTTTATAAAACACTAGAGCAAGTGGCATAGGACAGGTTTACATGGTTCACGGAAGTTTCGCCCCCCACATTTCGCCCCCAGCAATTCGCCCCTCACATTTCGCCCCCGCACATTTCGCCCCCCGGATGTTTCGCCCCCACACATTTCGCCCCCACACATTTCGCCCCCCGGATGTTTCGCCCCCACACATTTCGCCCCCACACATTTCGCCCCCACATTTCGCCCCCCCACATTTCGCCCCCGTCTCGGAGCGCAAATCCTTACCTCGGAGCGCAAATCAGTCCAGCTACTGTTGTGAGCGCGAGAGAAGCCAAGGGGGATCGAGGCTTCTGGAGAGATGCAATCAACTGCAGCATTAGACAGCTGTATTAGAGAAGAGTGGGATGTGTGTGCTGAACACGGCTACTTTCCCCTCCCCCCATACACGCCAGTGATTATCCAAGCAGGAGCACCTGGCCAAAGCGAGACAGCGTCCCGCGAGAGCTGTGCGCGAGCGAAGCCTAGGGGGGGTAGGTCAGTCCAGCTACTGTTGTGAGCGCGAGAGAAGCCAAGGGGGGGGTAGGGAGTCGAAGTCTGGGGATGAAGGGGGATCGGGGCTTGGGCCGAAAGGGAACATGAGCTGTGCGCGAGCGAAGCCAAGGGGGGGTAGGTCAGTCCAGCTACTGTTGTGAGCGCGAGAGAAGCCAAGGGGGGGTAGGGAGTCGAAGTCTGGGGATGAAGGGGGATCGGGGCTTGGGCCGAAAGGGAACATGAGCTGTGCGCGAGCGAAGCCAAGGGGGGGTAGGTCAGTCCAGCTACTGGTGTGAGCGCGAGAGAAGCCAAGGGGGGGTAGGGAGTCGAAGTCTGGGGATGAAGGGGGATCGGGGCTTGGGCCGAAAGGGAACATGAGCTGTGCGCGAGCGAAGCCAAGGGGGGGTAGGTCAGTCCAGCTACTGTTGTGAGCGCGAGAGAAGCCAAGGGGGGGTAGGGAGTCGAAGTTTGGGGATGAAGGGGGATCGGGGCTTGGGCCAGAGCTCCGTGCTATGTGTGTCATGCACACATGGAACGTTAAACATTGTGTGGCAAGCATGGCATGAGGGATTGTAGACTCCCTACCCCCCCTTGGCTTCGCTCTCGCACAGCTCATGTTCCCTTTCGGCCCAAGCCCCGATCCCCCTTCATCCCCAGGCTTCGACTCCCTACCCCCCCTTGGCTTCGCTCGCGCACAGCTCATGTTCCCTTTCGGCCCAAGCCCCGATCCCCCTTCATCCCTTTCCGCTGTCTCGCTCTGGCCTTGGGCCCGATCCCCCTTCATCCCCAGGCTTCGACTCCCTACCCCCCCTTGGCTTCGCTCGCGCACAGCTCATGTTCCCTTTCGGCCCAAGCCCCGATCCCCCTTCATCCCTTTCCGCTGTCTCGCTCTGGCCTTGGGCCCGATCCCCCTTCATCCCCAGACTTCGACTCCCTACCCCCCCTTGGCTTCGCTCGCGCACAGCTCATGTTCCCTTTCGGCCCAAGCCCCGATCCCCCTTCATCCCTTTCCGCTGTCTCGCTCTGGCCTTGGGCCCGATCCCCCTTCATCCCCAGGCTTCGACTCCCTACCCCCCCTTGGCTTCGCTCGCGCACAGCTCATGTTCCCTTTCGGCCCAAGCCCCGATCCCCCTTCATCCCTTTCCGCTGTCTCGCTCTGGCCTTGGGCCCGATCCCCCTTCATCCCCAGGCTTCGATCCCCCTTGGCTTCTCTCGCGCTCACAACTCCCTCCCCCCCTTGGCTTCGCTCGCGCACAGCTCTCGCGGGACGCGGGACGCTGTCTCGCTTTGGCCAAGCCTCGATCCCCCTTGGCTTCTCTCGTGCTCACAACAGTAGCTGGACTGATTTGCGCTCCGAGGTAAGGATTTGCGCTCCGAGACGGGGGCGAAATGTGTGGGGGCGAAATGTGTGGGGGCGAAATGTGTCTGGGGGCGAAATGTGGGGGGCGAAATGTGAGGGGCGAATTGCTGGGGGCGAAATGTGGGGGGCGAACCTTCCGGATCCCGGTTTACATCTAGGCATGACCACTAGTGTAAACAGATGCATTTATGAGTGTGTGTAAAGTATAGTGTTCTCTAATTTGTTTGCATACATGTGTGCTTCACCCAGACTGCCCATGCCCATTGGCAAAGTATGAGCCATTGAAGTATTTTATAAGTGGTCACTATCACATGTAAATGACTAGAATACTGCCAAGTGTGCCTTCTTACCACCTAAAACTAGGTGGCTCCTTAAAGAATCACCCCCTTTGCGTTTCATATGTATTGCTGTATTTATTACAGCTTAATAAATAATTCTCTAACAATTTATCACAGAGTGTACATTACAAAACACAATCATCAAATATACAAAAAAATTTAAATTTTTTATGACATGATCAGACCAGCCACCTACGTGCTCAATGGGTACAAGCAACAGTGGCACATGGGACCATCACAGCACTTCAAAAAGTCCAATACCGCCCAAAAACTTCAAATAAAGCTTAATAAATAGGCCACAAAGGATACATGTATTCAAGGTGTGGAACTTTAGATCGTAAGCTCTTTCGAGCAGGGACTGTTTTCTTACTCTTTGTGACTGTGCAGCGCTGCGTGCATCTGGTAGCGCTATAGAAATCATTAATAGTAATAATAGTAACTGTGGAGACAGGGAGGTGGAGGGCCAGGGGCATGAGCAACAGGAGAATAGATATTGGATTAAGAACAGAGTGACTGTTCTTTGCTGTGCTCTAGGCTCACCTTCTCTCCTCATCTTTCCTTCAGGCTCTCTGGAAGGGAGGGGCTGAAGCATCACACTCCTGCTGCTCTGGATGATGAAAAGAAGTGTGGAACTACACTTCTCCTTTAGTATTCGCTGTGAACCGCAAATACAGAAAAACCACGAATAACTTTTTCATATGTTATTCGCTGTTTTCTGTTAAAAATCATTGTGAATATGGTGAAACCGCAAATAACATGGTGGGAGACCTGGCCTGTTCATGAATGAGAGGCAAAACACGGTGAAGAAAGTGCTGGGAATCAGTGATTTCTCTATGCAAGCTGATGTAATTTGGGGGGAGGAGCCAGCAAGCTAAAAACCGTGAATAATCGAAACCGCGAATGCTGAAACCGTGAATACAGAGGGAGAAGTGTACATCTAGGGTGTTCCTTCAGGATTTAAGCATGTGTATTAGTGGTGTGGTATATAGGTGAGACTGACTGTGTCTGTCACAATGCTGAGGAAGAGTGCAGTGAGAATCTGAGCTTATGTATCCAAGTAGGTATCTCTTCATTGAAATGCATGTAACAGTATACGAGTCCATTATGGATAGGTGGGCATCCATGATAGTCTGTGTGTGATGTCAGCACATGTCAGATCCCGAAGGCTGCCTGAGGTGGATGAAGGGTTTCAGATAGCACAAGGTTAATGCATAATTCCATTCTCCCCACTCCACCACACACGCACAAGCTGTGGGCACGTCCATTTTTATGGAGCAGAACCTGAGCTCACTTTTCTCTTTAGCTGTGATTTGTTGGGCGTCTCTTTCAGCAGCACATTACCAGGACTTCACGGCAGGCTTGCAGAGCTGACAGTGATACACAGTCCTGAGGAAAGAATCCTACACTCCACAGGTTTTCCAATTTCCTGGCACTTTGAACACCAAAAAGCAAAAGAATAGATTACTGCACCTTGCTCTGTCCCCTCCTGATCCACAAATCGCTCTGGGACAACCTGGATTGGGGGGGGAGGGTGTCTTACTGGAATCGGATCTTTGAGCAGCACCTGGCTGCTGCAAGAAACAACTGATGAGGTACATTTTCATTTCATTAAGCAGTTTCCAGAGCAGTAGCTCTGAACATTGAACTTGGAAGACCCCAAACCAAGCTGGCTTGTAGAATATACAGAATGAATATTCATCAGATATATTTGCATACGTTGCTATACATATTTTTCTTATCTCGCGAACCAGACTGGTTGGGAACCCCCCTTGATAGTACTGTACATTTCGTGCTTCTTATTCCTCTCATTTTCCTACTTACCCCCCACTTATGCTGCACCTCCCTAACTACATCAGATCCCCTGTCTCCACCTCACCAGCCATCCAACCACTCACTTCTTTTCAGTTTTTGGATCACAACATTTGCAAGCTACTTGGGTTAAACTCCATTTTGATAGTTTTCTAGGGTGGCTTTTTCTGTTAATGCAAAAGTGTACAAATTTAATCCTAACCTAGAGGGGAAATAAAATCCAAATGCTTTCTTTCTCTATTTACAGTAACTTGGGCTCCAAGTGCTGTGCTGAATTGGGTCTCTGCCCCCTCCCCCCACCCCACACACACACACTCTTATGGTTGTGGAGTCAATTGTTTCATGGAGCAACTGGTCACGGAACCAACACGGGGCGATGCCACTCTTGACCTAATCTTCAACGGACTAGTGGGGCCAGCAAAGGAGGTGGCGGTATTAGCCCCGCTAGGTAACAGCAATCACAACACAATCCAGTGCAGGCTAGAAATTGGATCATCAAAGGGGAATAGAACCACAACGACGGCACTCAACTTCAAAAAAGGAAATTATGATGCCATGAGGGAAATGGTGGAAAAGAAACTCAAAGGCAACATAGGGAAGATGGAATCCGTAGAAAAAGCCTGGACCTTACTCAAGGGGACTGTGCACGAAGCGCAAAACCTGTACATCCCCAAGTTCAGGAAAGGGTGCAAAAAAAATAGAACAAAAAACCCAGTGTGGATAACAAATGCAGTGAAGAAGGCGATAAGCGACAAAAAAGCATCATTCAGGAAATGGAAAAAAGACCAAACAGAGGAGAACCAAAAAGTGCACAAAGAACACCAGAAGGAGTGTCACCGAGTGGTTAGAAAAGCAAAAATGGAATACGAAGAGAGACTGGCAGAGGAAGCAACAAACTTCAAGTCTTTCTTCAGATACGTCAAGGGGAAGCAACCGACAAGAGAAGAAGTGGGACCATTGGATGATGGAGATAGAAAGGGAGTAGTAAAAGAAGAGAAAGAGATAGCTGACAAGTTAAATGAGTTCTTCACGTCAGTCTTCACGAGGGAGAATACAACCAACATTCCGGAACCCGAGGAAATCGTAATAGGAGACCAAAATGATAAGCTGGTCAATTTAGAGGTAAGCCAAGAGGATGTACTCAAGCAGATAGACAGACTAAAAAGCGACAAATCACCAGGTCCGGACGGCATTCACCCAAGGGTACTCAAGGAACTAAAAAACTAAATATCGGAGCCACTTCGACAAATATGCAACCTATCCCTAAACACCAGAGAGATCCCGGAGGACTGGAAAATAGCAAATGTCACGCCCATCTTCAAGAAGGGCTCAAGGGGCGACCCAGGAAACTACAGGCCGGTGAGCCTGACCTCAGTCCCGGGAAAGATGATGGAGGCACTGATTAAGGACAGCATCTCTGAACACATCGAAAACAATGGGCAGCTAAAACCGAGTCAGCATGGCTTCTGCAAGGGTAGGTCATGCCTCACAAACTTATTGCACTTCTTTGAGGGGGTGAACAGCCAGGTGGATAAAGGGGAATCTATAGATATCATTTACCTCGACTTCCAAAAAGCCTTCAACAAGGTACCACACGAGAGACTGCTCAAAAAGATATGGAACCACGGGGTGCAAGGGGAGGTCCACCGATGGATCAAGAACTGGCTGGCAAACAGGAAACAGAGGGTTGGCGTAAAGGGCCATTACTCGGACTGGAAAGGGGTCACGAGCGGAGTTCCACGGGGTCGGTGCTGGGACCGCTCCTGTTCAATATCTACATAAACGACCTAGAAGCGGGAACCAAGTGTGAGGTCATAAAATTTGCAGATGACACCAAACTATACAGCAGGGCTCAAACGAGGGAAGACTGCGAAGATCTCCAAAAGGATCTAACGCAGCTGGAAAAGTGGGCCGAAAAATGGCAAATGAGCTTCAACGTAGGGAAATGCAAGGTCATGCACGTGGGGAAAAAGAACCCGATGTTCACTTACAAAATGGGGGGAACACCACTAGGGGTCAGTAACCTGGAAAGAGACCTGGGAGTGATGGTAGACACAACACTGAAGGCATCGGCGCAGTGCGCCACGGCCTCAAGGAAAGCAAACAGAATGTTGGGTATCATTAAGAAGGGTATCACGACCAGGACGAGGGAAGTCATCATGCCGCTGTATCGTGCAATGGTGCGGCCGCATCTGGAGTACTGTGTCCAGTACTGGTCGCCGTACCTCAAGAAGGACATGGCGGTACTTGAGGGAGTACAGAGAAGAGCGACTAAACTGATAAAGGGAATGGAAAATCTCCCATATACCGACAGATTAAAGCAGCTAGGACTTTTCTCCCTGGAAAAGCGGAGACTTAGAGGAGACATGATAGAAACCTTCAAGATCCTGAAGGGCATAGAAAAAGTTGACAGGGACAGATTTTTCAAATTATGGGGCAACACAAGTACAAGGGGGCACTCGGAGAAATTGAAAGGGGACAGATTTAGAACAAACGCTAGGAAGTTCTTCTTCACTCAGAGGGTGGTGGATACATGGAACGCGCTTCCAGAGGCTGTGGTAGACAGGAACACATTAAATGGTTTCAAAGAAGGTTTGGATAGATTCCTAGAAGAAAAAGGGATTGAGGGGTATAGATAGATATAGTCCACTGCTCAGGCAATGGGCTTGATGGGCCGCCGCGGGAGCAGACCGCTGGGCAGGATGGACCTATGGTCTGACTCAGCAGAGGCAACTTCTTATGTTCTTATGTTCTTAATTCTCAGCCAGCAACAAAGGGAGAAAACCAATACAGTCTGCAGTGGGCAAAACACAAACCAAAAAGAAAGGAAACTGCAGACAGCTGTACAAAGAAGCAGGCTAAATTTATTAAACCAAAATCATAAATGTGGTTAATGTTACCACCTTGAACCAAACCAAAGGACAACGGCGGAGTACCCAAGCTATTGTCTCACTATTGCTTTCGCGCACAGGATGAGTTTTTTTTGTCTGCGGTTTTATCTGATACCTTATCCACCTGGGACCCCTGATGAAGGCGTGTTTACCGAAACACGGACCGTGTCGGGTCCTTTGGTTTGGTTCAAGGTGGTAACATTAACCGCATTTATGATTTTGGTTTAATATATTTAGCCTGCTTCTTTGTACAGCTGTCTGCAGTTTCCTTTGTTTTTGGTCAATTCTCAGCCACCAGTAAAGGTGTTTACATATATTCAGCACAAATATACATATAATCAGAGGCACTGAATATGCAAACAAATTCAGTAAATGTAGGCCCGCCCATCCCTGCCCTATAACACCCTAATCCCTCCCCCAGTCCCGCCCTAGTTCTGCTGCCTGCTCTTGTTGGGCAGGGAGGAAGTGCATGCATGCACGGATGCGGTGGCATCAAGCACACAAGCATGTGACGTCACCGCGTGGCATCCACGGACTTCCTCCCTGCCCGACGTGATTTGAGGAGGCTTTTCAAAACCCGGACAAAGTGCCCAGTTTTGTAAAGCTGTCCGCCTCCCCCCCCCACCAGACATGTTCTCAAAAGGAGGACATGCCCAGGGAAATCCAGACATTTGGTAACCCTATGTAAATGGCAGCCAAATTGGGATGCTGCAAAAAAAATCTACGTAGAGTAGTATTCTAAAAAATGGTTCTTTGAGTTGCGCCCCATTTATAGCCAATTTTTGCGCCAAACTTTGGACATGAGGACATACACCAACTGAAATCTGGTAAAAGTCCTGGCATGTAAGTTAGGCACAGATCACCGGTATTCAGTAATACTGCACGCATCTTTAGTGAATGCCCCTGACCCATCCATGCCCCTTCCTTGGCTATGCCCCCTTTTGAGATGCATACTGAATTATTTGTGCTTGGATCTTTAGCTTGGATTTAAAGATGCTTTTAATCTTTAAATTATGCTCAAATTTTACATTAGTTTCTTTCAGGTTTCCATTTTCCCCTCCCTAATGTTCTCTCCTTTTATGGTTCTCTTCTGTACTTTAAAATATTGAATTGTAGTTCTGTCCTTCTTTACCTTGTGTATTGATTAGTCTGTAAGTCTGTCGGTCTAACCCATTATTTTAAACGATATGTTTAAATATATGCTCTTTTTTTATTATTAATATTGTATCTCGCTTAGCAAAACTACTGTATTTTCACGCATATAACGCGTGCGTTATACACGATTTTTACAAATCGTGCATAACCTTGCGCGTTATACGCATGAGCGCGTTTTACATTGTTTTTTTTTACATAGTTCCCCCCCCCGACGTCCGATTCACCCCCCCGCAGGACCGCTCGCACCCCACCCCGCAGGACCGCTCGCACCCCCACAGCCTCCCCACCCCCCCCCATCATGGAGAAGCTCCTACCGTTCTCCTGCTGCTTCCTCTGCCGGCGGTCCCGGGCCTTCTGTGAGCCCTGCTCTGAAATGCTTCCTCTTCCGGTGGTCCCGGCCCTTCTGTGAGCCCTGCGTCTGTGCTGCTTCCTCTTCCAGCGGTCCTGCCCTTCCTATGCTCCTGCCCCGTGTAGATCGCCAATAGGAAATGGCTGTGGGGAGTTCCTGTCGTAGTCTCGAGAGACTATGGGAACTCATGGCAGCCATTTCCTATTGGCGATCTGCACGGGGCAGGAGCATAGGAAGTTCGCTCCTGCCCTGAAAGCCCACTACACCACTAGGTAAGGCCGGAAAGACGGGAGGGAGGCAGGGGTGGATCAAAGCTGGACCAGAAGATATTCGCGGTATTTCACCAATCGCGGTCCGGCTCTGTCCTTATCCCCCGTGAATCCAGAGGGAGACGTATAAACTAAACTAAACTTTAAGTTTGTATACCGCATCATCTCCACAATCATAGAGCTCGGCACGGTTTACAGGAAATGGTGTAGAGAAGGAACTCCAATGAGGGTTACAGGACAGTATCGAGAAAGTTTAGAGGGACTTAGTATAGCAAAGAGGAGGACATATTACATTTTTGAGAATAGCCAAGTTTTCAGATGTTTTCGGAAAAGTTGGAGGACGCCCAGATTCCGAAGTGGGGTAGAAAGGTTATTCCAGAGCTCTGTGATTCTGAAGGAGAGGGATATCCCTAGTTTTCCTGGATGGGATATGCCTTTTAATGAGGGGAAGGATAGTTTGAATTTTTGGGATTCAATATTGTCGCCATTGTTACATCATACACGATCCTCTGCCTCCAACATTGCCCATCTGGGGGGTACATCCTCAGTCCAACACCTCAGCTGAAACCTGGCTGCCTTGGGAGGCCCTGCTGGTAGTGAAACTACTGACAGCAAAACTTTCAGCTTCTCAGATTCGCACAAGCCCCCGTGGCACAACATGCCCATGCACCATCACTGGCGCATTAGCCAATTTTGTGCATGTAAATGATGAACCATTTATAGAATCTGGGGGATTATGTGGTAACTGTCGCCACCTTTATATATTTAGCTATAAAGAAGCTGAATATTGCTAATATATGGATAATTTTGCTGCTCCATAGTTGCTCTGACCACCCTCTGTCCATCTAATATCTCCTGGATTCTATATAGGGCACTCAAAATTGTGCAAGCAAATATGGGTATTGTGGCTCCGCCGGTGCCGGCTTCAACGATGGCCCCAGTCAGCGCCCAGAATAGCCTGTGCCCAACGTGCCTCCAGGAAATGCTGGAGGTCCTGCTGGTTTTTAATCAATGAAATAAAACAAATCAGGAACAATAAAGTTCTTATATAAACAAGTCTCAATTTATTGAGTGCCTTGTCCCCTAAAGCTGGGGTTTAGATCATTTGCTTCATGAAAAAAAAACATGAAAGAAAAACATCCGGGCTGTAAAACCACCAAGCCCTCACCTTCCTTGCAGGTAGCAACAGGTAAGCCCTGCAACAGTCTCTGATAGTCCAGTCCCAATAATCCTGCGATTCTAAGCAGGGCCAGAATCATACTATTATACCTTTCACATTGTATGCAAGAGTTCAATTAGGCCTGGCTTGTAACAGGCCGGCTCCAACCAACTTAATAAGCAGTTGGTGGGGGAGGGGAGTAGCCGAATCCACTTATCTAGTATACTTGCCACAAATGGCCCCACAATCCCACCCAAGGATCTTGTGTGGATTCTCCCCAACTACTATCCCTTCACACAGTTCATAACATAGTCCACAATCAGCCAACAAAAAAGGCAAAAAGGTAAAAATGTTATAAACAAACTGAACCTGGTTTTAAAGCCACCAGATCCCGGCACCTTTATAGCCTTGAGCCTAGCACTGCTCAGCAGGCTTCCCCAGGTGCATACAGGTTTTCAAAAGAAAACAAAAGCAGCAAAACAAAGTTCCTCAAGTTAAGCACAGCCAAAAAGATAAAGTTACTGTACTTAACTCATATCCATTGCTGTGGCATCCGGCTCCATGTAAGCGTCCAAAAACTCCACGGGCTCCAGGTTGGCTAGCTGGTTGGCTTCAGGAACAGGGGCTGCATCTACCATTTCAATATCCGGGTTCCTTTGGGCCCCAGGAGACTGGTCCTGAGCACCTTCTTCCTGGGCTGCCCCAGGGTGGACTAACTTGTTCCTTCTCAGTGCTGCCTCTAAAGCACTGAGGCGACCACGCCCTGTTCTGTGAGGGGGAAGGGCAGCCTGTTGCTGGGATTTTCCTGGGACTCTAATTAGGCCCAGTTGCTGCAAATTACCTAAGCTTGTGTTCTGACTCTTAGGCAGTTGCTTTGTATGAGGCACCTCCCTCTGCCCCAGGCTGTTCTCTCCATATCCCTCCCCTCCCCAGGGTTTTGTAACCTGAGTTTTAAATGGTAAATCGGAACTTCCTTTTTTCTTTCTGTCTAACCCATCACATTGGTTAGCCCGGATCAAAGCCACGCCAGGGTTTGGAGGAGCCTTCCCTGGCACAAGCCGAGTCTTAGTGCTAGGGTTGTGACAGTATGCACCAAATTTGCACACGCAATTTAATTTAGTAACAAGCCAATTAGCACCAATAATTGGGTGCTTGCTATCAATTATTCTTACTAATTGGCAATAATTAGAATGTACGCCAACATCTTGCTAGACGCTATTCTATAAAGTTGCACACACAAATTCTTATTTGTGGATTCGAAAAGGCCAATCGATGCCTAATGTAGGCGCAAAGTTTTAAACCTTTCAGTTCGTGTAAATCCTTGAACCTAAAGGTTCAGTATGGATCCAGCGTTGCATGTTATTCTGTAATTGGCCCTTAACTGCAATAGAAGGCAATGCAAAGCGGAGATGGTAAAGAATGGAGGTGTGACGACAAGTTGAAAATGCAAGATCTTTATTGCTTAACCTGACATGGTCATTCTTGGGGATCCAGGGGAGTCCTACAAACAGAAGCGATGCATATTTGCCCTTGCCTACCATGACTCCAGCCTCAAAATGACCACCATTATCCATAGTAACAGTCTCCTGGTAGTCACTATGACCCCCAGAGATAGACCCAAGGGTCACTATCAAGGGGGTGGGGGTTTGGGCGAGGGTCCTCATTGTCTGGGGGGTAAGAAATCAGAGGGCATGAGGGAAGCTTCTTTTACTTATACACGTTCTGGCTGATATTCAGCTGAGGCTCACATAAACTCCGGTGGCCAGTCCATGAAGAATTAGCACTGGGTATTCAGTGCCAGGTCTGGAAATGATCCCACACGATATCCAGAGTTAAGTCTGCCCTTAGTGGTTAGCATTTAACAAATTGTTGTGATCACTGTGGGCTGAATATTGACCTGTATGATTTTAGGAGCCTACTGCATAAATATTCACAATTGTGAGGTTCTGTAAAGCAGTGTTCTTCAACCACCGGTCCATGGACCGGTGCCGGTCCACAGAAATTTCCTGCCAGTCCACAGGGCCGGCATGTGCATCAGGCCCAAAACTGTGTTCTTCAACTGCCAGTCTGTGGTGCGATCGATGTGTTGTTAATAAGATTATATTGTGTGTATATATGAAAAATGAATGGAAAAAATAGTGTTACAATTAGGACTATGGGGGCAGGGTCGGGGTGGAGATTGGGTAGAGATGGGCAGGGTCTGGCCCACGACTTAGCCCAGTGTTCTTCAACCACCGGTCTGCGGACCAATGCTGGTCCACAAAATAATTCTTTTATTTCTGCTGGGCCATAGGTGTAAAAAGGTTGAAGAACACTGCTGTAAAGCAGTTATGGGAAGTAATATAATAGGGTTTTGCTGTGCTTATAAGATGGAATGAATTAGTTCTCTGTCATAGTTACAAATTTACTAAAATGGGACCAACCTCACCATATTCTCTCTTCTTAGTTGGATTCAACTTCTGTCTAGAGGTTGGGAAGATCCCTGGAAAATCCCCCAGGAATGTCGTGGGAACCATACTTGCAGCATTCCCACGCCAGTGGAGAAGCATCTGCTGCTGCCGCTGGTACTTCTACTGTTTACCCCAAGTATCAGCAGCTGTGACAGCGGCTAAAAAAACCAAAAATTCAGTCTTCACAGGGCCGTTCCTTTCATCCTGGTGGCTACTGGCTCTGTTCCGGAACTGGAAGTAATGTCACAGCCATATTAAAGGCTGATGTATATTTTGCTAGGGTTGGTTTGTTTTTTGTTTTTTTGCTGAAGGGGTGAGTCGGGGGGGAGGGGAGCATGGGTGATTCTGCGCTAATCACTTAGCATGTCTGCATTCCCACACTCTAAATAGCATGTGATTACTGTGTGAGCCATTAGAGGCAAATTCTATAAAGGGCGCCTAAATAAGTAAATTGGCTTTAATTATTAGCTTTAATAAGCTCATTATTGAGAAAAATAAAAATTAATTGGGCAATAGGCACCTATCTTCTTGGGCACAATTCTACAAAAAGTCCAAAGTAGTCATGTTTAGGGGTGAACTTAGGCACCTATAGTGTAGGTCTTTAAACATAACATGCACCTAAGGTTTTAAGTTAGGTGCTGCTACGTGCGATTCTGTAACAGGTGCCTAAGAGTAATTGATATGCAATTGTTTTAGGCATCAATTCCAGAATCTGGCCCCAGTGGAATAGCAAGGGTGAGAGGCGCCCTGCTCCCATCTGCTCCTTCCCCGCCCCCTCCTGCTATGCACACGTGCCCCTTCCCTTCCTCCGTACCTGTTTAATGTTCCTAGCATGAGGGAAGTCGGGCAGGGCTTTTCTTCTTTTTAATGGACAGATGTCACAGCAATGGGAACAACTAACCCCCCCCAGCAGCAAAAAATGGCAGGAGGGACTGGGCATCCCTCCTGCTATGCTGTCCCCACCCTACAAGAGAGAAAATTGACTGGAGAATTGCCCACTCCCTCCTGCCACTGGATACTCCCCCGAAACCCACGTCCCAAACCCCCACCTGGTACCTTTGGTACAGTAGATTTTAGGAGCTGGCTCCGAGGCCTGCCCATCGAAAATTACAGGCCTTCCCCTCCCCGGTGCACCATGTGATGCATAGGGAGGAGTCTAAGGCACTGATTGGCTCAGACTCCTAAGGATCCTCCCCTTGCCCTTAGGCTCCCCCCTCTGTATCCCATGTGATGCACGGGAAGGGGCCTAAGGTCCTGATTTGCTCAGGCATCTGAGCCAATTAGGGCCCTAGGTTCCTCCCTGTGCATCATATGGTGAACTGGGGAGGGGAAGGCCAGTCATTTGCAATAGGAGGGAGTGGACATTCCTCCTGCCAACTCCTGCCAAGTTTCTCTCACGGGGGTGGGGGGGGGGGATTCCCAGTACCGTGTTCATCGGCTGTGGAGGACTTTTTTTCTTTTGTGTGTGTGTAACACACGCAAAATATCTGTGCCATTGAAAAAAAAAATCAACCAAACCAGGCAGACCTGTTGGTAACTTGTTTTTTTCCAATCGCTAAAACCCCTATATAGTGGTTTTTTTGCATAGCCAAGTGATGTTAGTGCATCAATGCCTCCTGTGTGTGACGTTGCATGGGGTTTTAGCTAATTTGCATGGCCAGATCAGAAATGGGCGATCGAGGGGAAAAACATACAGTACGCCATTTTGTGAATTGGGTCGGTAAAAGCAATTATTGCTAAAGCTGTGAAAATAGGTTTAGCGACGTTCACCAACTTTAATGCATCTAGCAGTTAGTCACAATCAAAATCTCTTTCAGACTGATTATCCTAGTTGCCCACCAAATCCCTTTAAAAATGAGAACACAAAAACATACTTATTAAATTATCCCAGGTGAAATATCTTCTAAAGATGCAAACTACAACAACTGTATTTAGCTGCAAGCCTCAGACAGTGCATTTTAGTGCCACATTTCAAAGTGTATCTGGTTATGTTACATCATGCCAAGTAATCAGATATCTGAAATACTAGTTCAATTATCTTATACATAATTGAACTGTGGATTTGGTCTTTATGATGTGATGTGCTGCATGCCACAGACTAGGGTGGAAATGGAAGTTGGTTGTATTGGTCTTGTGCTTGGACCAATTTGTAAAGCTTTAAAGCTGAAAAACTGGCTCAGCTTCAGCTGGCATTTTAAAGCAAATGTGTTGAGATCCGCCATACTTTTCTTTCCAGAATTTTCTTTTGCTTCTGAGGAATGTTTGCTATATAGAGCCAGGACTATACCAAGCCAGCAGCATGCTCTAGCAACATGCCCCTACTGCCACCACCCTACCCACTGTGCCGTGGCCCAGAAGAGGAAATAATATATGGAGATCAATTTTGGCTCCTGTCTCTCTTGCACAGCTATTGGTACATCCTGGTAGGGGATAATTTTGTAACAAGGTGACTATGTGCCAAAAAGTGGCTATTTTCTAAAGGCAACATAGGTATCTTGCTTTCTCCCTGAGGATAATAACGGGACAAGAACTGAAAACTGTAATACTGGTAGTGTGTGTGATTTCATGCTCACGTGCCTTTCCTGACTATTCCTATGAGGCCCAAATTGACCCCATAGATTATTAAATTCTGCCATAGGTTACCCCACGAGCCATCGCCCTAAGAGGGCCTATGACAACTGCTAGGTCCTTCTCGAAACCTTCCTGGAGAATTACCAGGACTAAGGCAATTGATGCCTGAAAAGGCTCTTCGTTTCTGCTATTGCGCCAAGTTCTGAACGTCTTCCAAGCTTTTGCATAGGCAGCAACCATCACCAGTTTCTTGCACCTAAGGAGAGTTACCACAATCACATCCAAATAGCCTCTGCTTTCTAGAGTTTCCACGCAAGAGCAATGCCGTAAGCCCAAAGTGTTCCGGATCCTCCAGGGCAATTGGCCCCTGTGACAGCAAAGTTGAATGGAGAGGTAGCCTGAGGCTCCTGTCCCTCTGTAGTTGCACTAGATCCGCATACCAGGGCTGTCTTGGCCAATGTGGGGCTGCCAGAATGACCAATCCCTGATGAGATGCTATGCTTCAAATGACCCTGGCTATCATGGGCCTAGGGGGAAAACATACAGCAGGCCTGTGTTTCCAGGTTCATACTTTCAGCTGAAGAACCTTATAACCTTCTTGTTGGGTGCTGCAGCCATGAAATCGAATGTTGGCCATCCCCAATGGTACACAATACAGGGACCACTCCCCAGGATCCAAGATTTGCTGGCTCAGATAGTTGGCTTGAACATTATCCACTCTTGCTACATGAGCTGCCAAAAGCGCCTGGAGATGAATTACTGCCAATTGAAATAATCTGCCTCTTGGTGCCTCCCAGCTGGTTTACATATGCCACAGCCATGGCATTATCTGAGAAGACCCTGACCGTTTTGCTTTTGAGTGTGCTCCCAAACATCCAAAGTGATAACCGAATGGTTCTCAACTCTAGCCAATTGAATAACCACTTTTTCTGAGAGGGCAACCATTTTCCTACACTGAATACCCCTCACAATAACTGCCCTAACCATAAAGGCTGGCATTAGTTATCAGGATCACCCAGGACTCAATATGATCAGTGTCTCTGGCCGTAGCCACCATTTCAGGCTCTGATGCACCTCAAGAGTCCAAGCTAACAGCCTGTGAAGAGTCTGTCTAGAGTGACCATCACTCCAACAGCGTGGCCTGCAGGTGCGTAAATGTGCCTTCACCTAAGGGACCACCTCTATGGTCGCCACCATTGACCCTAGCACCGGAAGATAATGCCAGGCTGTGGGAGCCTGCAGCTCTAACATTTCTACAATCTGGCATCTTAGCTTCTGTCTGCGTGGTTCTGGAAGGAAAACGTGGCCTGCTACCGTGTCAAATTTAATTCCCTGGTGCTCCAAGGATTGAGACGGCTCCAGGTGGCTTTTTCAAAAATTGATTATTCATCCAATATGCTGTAATATCTATATAATCTGTTTCACTGCCATCTCCCCCTCAGCCTTGGAAGGGGCTTGGACGGGAGCACTGGGAATCTCTGCCACAAAAATGAAAGCCTTGAAATTCAGGAACAAGAAACCCAAAAAAATGAAACAAAAAAATCAGAGCAGATCAGATACCTTCTGAACATGCTTGCAGAAGAGAAAAACAGAGGGATTACAACACAGCCCACTGAGGAAGGAGACAGAGACGAAGAAAATGACATGCCTTCTGCAAAAAACATGTAGCTTGAAGATGACTACCCAGCTGTTTAGACCTTTACACCAGTTGAACTGGAAAGGGGAGATGCTGAACACGGTAGGAAGATTAGAACAAGGACACAAAGGGGAGATACAAGGCAGGATGGAAGGGATGCAGAAGGAAGATTAATGATGGCCAATACCTCAAGGGAAGAGAGTTTTCAAGCATTGAGGATGTCACACTAGCTGCAGAAAAGTGGTTTACAGCACAACCAAAATACATTTTCTTGGATGGGTTAAAGAAGCTAGAACAACAAAGTCATACGTGTGTGGAGTTCAGTGGTGAATATGTAAAGTAAATAAATGTTTTCAATCCCAAAGTTTGTTGTTGTCTTTACAAAGCCAAGAACTTATCAGCACCCTCTCATGCAGTCATCTCTGGGATGAAGAGCCTGGGAATGTATTTCAGGTGCATCGGTTGCCTTGACACTTCTCAGAGTCAAGAAGAACAATGTAAATATCTTTCAGGGGTGAAAAATACAGGTTGCTCAGGGTCACGGGTTGAGCTGGTAACAGAAGGCAAATTTGAGCTCATATTCCAGAAGCTTTGATGGTTTGAGCTAAGTGCTGTAACTCCTAGACTGCATATTCTCACTGAAGGTGTTTTATCTCCTCTTCCTCCTGTGATTTTCTGCTCATTTGAACTGAAAACTGCAAGTATTTTGTGTTCATATTCTGCTGTTCTGTACTGATATTGTTACCATAACAGTCCAGAAGGCTGCAAACCAAAAAGCACCCAAAATATAATAGTTAACCTAATGCTTTGAGCATACAGCCGTCCAATTTTTGTCATTTCATTTATTGTTTTTTTTAAAGCAAATTGTTAATTTTTAAAATTATATATGAAATCAATTTACTTGCATAAAAAGTAAATTTAGACATCTTCAACATCCATGTACACAAATAGAATGAAGCAAAAGAAATGGACATCCCTACTAAATGTATTTGTATGTGCTGTACATAGGGTTTGCTACCTACCACGCTGACGTAATGTAATGTAATGTAATTTATTTCTTATATACCGCTACATCCGTTAGGTTCTAAGCGGTTTACAGAAAATATACATTAAGATTAGAAATAAGAAAGGTACTTGGAAAATTCCCTTACTGTCCCGAAGGCTCACAATCTAACTAAAGTACCTGGAGGGTAATAGAGAAGTGAAAAGTAGAGTTAGAGGAAAAATAAAAATAAAATAAACGTAAGTGTGCTCTCTCACTCTCACAGACTACAGCATATTAAAAATGCTTCTGATAAAGAAAACAGAGCAGCTCTAATGGATGGCATTAAATGAATTTCCACCCAATTGCCATCTGTCTCCTAGAATGATCACTTTATTTTAAGGTAATTAAAGTTCAAATGAAAATAAAGGACACAGTTCAGTGTCTGCAGGAACAGAATTATCACAAATTAAGATATGCAGTTCAGAACTACAACAAAGTGAATACTAGATAATTCAGTTTCATTCAGATGGAATATATTGAGGCATTTCTAAATGTCAACATAGACAGTAGATTTTGCCTCTACATAAAGGACTATCTGACCCAGAAATAGGTAAGTGCTTTTTCCAATGGTGTTTAACTTAGTCTATTAATTATATTAACTGATTCCAACCACATCAAGATCACAGAAGCTGAGGCTTTTCTCCCCTTCATACCAGGTAAGTATGGTTACAGAGAGTTCTCTACTATCCCACCAATGAATTTTACTTAGTAAATCCACTTGAAGGAGCTATGTGGACAAATAGCAGAACCACAGCTTCCAGAGTTACTATAGGTTGTGACCCTGGTGAAAAATACTGCCTGCTGTGGGCACCAATATTGAATATCCAGGTCAGGTACTGGCCTGGAAGTTATATAAATCAGCACCAGCCAATATTCAGTAACATACCCCCAATTAGGGTGGTCCACTGTAATATGCAAAAAAACAAATCAACAAAAAAAATACCAACCTTGTTAAAGCTCGTCTCCATAAGGCTTATTTTTTTCCACTTGGTATGTCTTACTCATGTGTCAAATTTCAGCTTTATTAGACAGTATTTAGAGGTCACCCCAGCAATGTTCCCTCTAAGGATTGTTGAGGTGTGTGCAAAAAATATATGCATGAGCGACAAGTTACATACTCCACAAATTTATGAGCAGGCAAGGAGGACGCATTTTTAAACACATGTAGTGTTTTTCCTTGTACTCCTTATGTATTTTTAATCATCTATGGATATGTTTGTATGTTTATTGTTCAAATGGTTTTATTTATTTCCCCAAATTTATTTTTGTTATACGCATTGAAAATATTTGATATTGCGTTTAAATCAAAATCTCAATAAACTTGAAACGAGTGTCCATGAGATTGTGGGAGGATTAAATACTCAAAACTTAGAAGAATAACAATTTAAAGTTTTTGCTTCACCAGCTTTCTAGTATCTTTACATACAGTGGCGTACCTAGCATATGTAATACCTGGGGCCCATCATTTTTTGGCACCCCCCATCCCCATCTGTACAAAAAAACGTGATTTTTAGTAACAAGCCACACGTCACACATGAGTACCTAGCACATGAGTACCTAGCATCTTACATATTGCAGTGAGCAGTACATCAATACACCCATTGTAAAACTAAACAAGCCAGACCAGCACAGATCAATCCTACACCGTCAATCCTAACAGAAAAGTATGTCTTTCGAACACACAGAACCCAGAAAACACCTTTGCCTAGTATGGAATATGTCATCACAAACTAACCCCTCCCCCTTTTACAAAACTGTAGTGTGGATTTTAGCCACGGTGGTAACAGCTCTGATGCTCATAGAATTCTGAGCATCAGCGCTGCTACCACCACGGCTGGCGCTAAAAAACGCTCCACAGTTTTGTAAAAGGGGGGATAAAATAAAAAATACACAGCTTCAATGCTCTAGCTCAGGGGTGCCCAAACGTTTTGGGCTTGCGAGCTACTTTAAAATGACCAAGTCAAAATGATCTACCAATAATAAAATTAAAAAACACAAAGCACACTATAAGCTGAGAAAATGTTAATTATCATTCCTATTCTGGGTTTTTTTCAAAGAGGTCAAGGCAGATGACTCTATGCATTGTCACCTCAGTAACAACCATACAAAAATATACAAATATACCCCCTCCCTTTTTATTAAACAATAGCAGTTTTTAGCGCAGGGAACTGCGCTAAATGCCCAGCGCTGCTCTCTCTTTCATCTTCTGACTGTGCATCCAATCTTTCTTCCCTTCTTTCAGCCTGTATGCTTCCTCTCTTCCAGACCTCATTCCCTCCCCCAACTTTTTCTTCCTCTCTCCCTGCCCTTTCTTTCTTTTTTCTCTCTTGATGCCCCCTTTCTTTTTTTCTGTTTCCCTTCTGTCTCCCTGCCTGCCCCCTTTCTTTCTCCCTATACTGCTGCCACCATCGGGGGAAACATACCCCAAAGCCACCACCACAACCATCGGGGGAAACAGGCCCCAAAGCCACCGCCACGGTTGCCCCAAGCTCTCTCTGCTTCCCACCGGGCCGACCAGCAATCCTCCGACGTCAATTCTGCCATCGGAGAGGAAGTTCCGCCCAGCCAGGCAACGATTAGCTGGCCCGAACTTCCTCTCCGACTGCAGCCTTAGGGTGGGTGCACAGCACAACCGGGGCGGACTGCCCCCCCCCCCTCCCTTGGTAAGACACTGAAGACATGGCAGCGGCTCCTCTCACGAATCCCCACCTGCGTCAGAAGTCCGATACAGTCGGGGATCTTGAGAGGAGCCACCGCTGCATCTTTCAACTTTAAAATACAGGTCGCCGCCGCTTCCTCTCACCTCCGCCCGCCCTCGAGTGAGCGACAGGAGAAAGCATATGAGTGACGCCACTGAAAATAGTGAGCGATCACTCATGCGCTCATCTTAGAGGGAACACTGCACCCCAGCTTGTGTGTTGTGTATGTAGGTGATTGTGCATAATTAGTTTGTAAGGCGTCATCTAGTGTGTGATCTGCACCCACAAACTGGCTTCTTGGGAAGTCATTCTGTCATCTGTCAACTACTAGACCGCCACATGGTCTGGATGTTCTTTGACTGGCCAATTTTCATCACTATGACGAAGGAAACTCTTTAATGGAAAGCTATAAGTTGGCATGCGAGTCAGTGATGGTGGTATGGGATCCAGCCAATGGGAATTAGGGCTCCATATAATGACGCTGAACTGCTGTCTACTTTCAACATATATCCAAATAAAACTGTTGCAAACAAGGCGATCACAGCCATTTCCAGACATCTATGGTTCCTGTCGGAGCACCAAGCAGCACTTGCCTTTTTTGATGACAAAATTGCACCAGAAACAAAGCTATGAATGGTGCAAAACTTACAGCATCCACTGTTGCCAGAGATTCCACAATGTCTCATGCATACAGATGAAACAAAACCTGTGGCTTTTGGAAGTCTTGTAAAACTGAGAACACAGTCATTTTTTGATCTCTTGACTGAAGGAGGATCGACAAAAACGAAAATATTCCTGAAAAAACATCCTACAGAGTGGACTGATGATCCGTTTTTCAAGGAACTTTAGAATCGGGCATCCAAACTACTTTTAATGATGCAACAGAATGAACGATACGCTTCATTGAAAAATTTGATACTTTGACAAAAGATTAAGAAGAGAAGCAATTTGTTCATCTAGTGGCCAGCCACAGAAAGAAGTTTCCTTCTCCATCAAAGGGGGCTCTCTTATGCCATAGATCGTTGAATATTTGTTGAGTGCACAAGAATTACAATATATTGTAGAGCTTAGCGGTAGTTTATTAAAAAAAACAGCGAGGTAGAACAACCCCTAAACTATGTTTGTTTTAAGTAAAATTTTGTGTGTTTTAAAATTTTTATATAAAGGAATAAAATTAGACTTGAGGACAAACAAAATGTGTTAATTTTTTAGAGCATAACCCTAACCCACATAAATATATGGGCAAAATAGGACTGCTTTTTGTGCATTCCCATCTGCCTATTTAGCTATGGAGGCACCAGCACTAACTGAATATGGCACTCAAATATCCTATATAATAAAACCCTAGAGCACTCATGCGCTCTTGAAATTTTGTGATCCCTGCCGCCGTGATTTCTGATCCGTGGCAGCCAATCCGGCGGCAGGGAAAATTCTGGCCGCTCCCCTCCTCCCACCCTCACTCATCAATCGCTGGAGGAAGCGCAGGCAAGCTCTCTCCCTGCCCGCGTCCTCGCCGCCCCGATTGGTGCTGGCGGCGGCTGCCGGGAGGAGGGCTTCGTGGAGCGCCGCCACACGCCAACACCTTCACAGTCTCCTTAGCATCCTCGCCACCCCGATTGCCCTTTCGCGACGCAGGCGGGGATAGGAAAGGGTAAGGGAGCCTAGTCAGCGGGGGTTGGGCTGGGAGGGAAGAGAAGCGGTCTGCCTCGGGTTTTTCAAGGCCTGGCTTCTTCGGGCAGCAGCAGCGTTTACAATTCGCTGCTGTTGCCGGCTTTAGGCCTTCCTCTCTGGCGGGTCCTGCCTACTTTCTGTTTCAGGAAGATGACCCAACTGAAAGGAAGACCTGAAGCCGGCAACAGCAATGAATTGTGAATGCTGCTGCTGCCCGATGAAGTTCAAGGAGGAAAGGGAGCAGAGGGGGAGAGAATGGCTTGGAGGGAAGAAGAGATGGCAGGGCATGGAGGGAAGTAGGAATGTATGCCAGACCAAGGGGAAAGGAAGGAGGAGATGCCATATGGAACAGAGAGAGAGAGAGGGCGGACACTGGATGGAAAGAGAAGAGAGGGCAGTGAATGGAAGGGGCAAGACAGAGGGTGAACAGTAGATAGAAGGGGTAGAGAGAGGGAGACAGACACTGAATGGAAGTGTGAGGGAGAGGAGGGACAGCCATTGAATGGAATTCTGAGGGACAGGGGGAGCAGACATTGGAAGGAAGTGGGGAGGAGAAAGAAAAAAGGGCACATGCAGGATTGAGGGAAGAGGATAGAGTTAGAAATAAAGATAGACAGGGGACCAGGGAGAGACAGACAGAAAGAATGACAGACAGACAGCATCCAAGGAGAGAGAGACAAATTAAAAAAAACAGACAGACATGTACTCTAGCATCCGTTAATGTAACGGGCTTAAACACTAGTCTTACATAAATCTTAGGACACAGGGCAAACCACCATATAGACCACAAAAGTAGTGGTGTGTTTAAAAAAAAAAAAAAAAGTTTTAATGTTTGGGTATTTTAAAAAACCCTTCAATTTCTACCGTGGACTCACACTGCTTGCAATTACCGTATTTGCCGGCGTATAAGACGACTGGGCGTATAAGACGACCCCCCAACTTTTAGTTAAAATATAGAGTTTTGTTATATACTCGCCGTATAAGACTACCCCTTCTTCCGCACACCTTCTCTACCGCCCCAGGTGCAGCACAGCCGGCCAGGTCCCCTTACTTTTGTGGCATTTCCCCGACCGACCGATAACAGCCCGGGTCCGACAAACCTCCCTGCCCTTAACCGCGAATCTAAATTACCTTCTTACAGCTGCTGTAAGAAGGTAATTTAGATTCGCGGCTACAGGGCAGGGAGGATTGTCGGACCCGGGCTGTTATCGGTCGGTCGGGGAAGTGCCACAAAAGTAAGGGAACCTGGCCGGCTGTGCTGCAACCGGGGCGGGGCGGCCGCCCCTCTCCCTTGGTAGCCACTCGAACTGCGAGGCTACTCTCCTTCTCCTTATCTGCCCTGCCTGCAGCACAGAGCCGAACGGAAGTCTTCCCGACGTCAGCGCTGACGTCGGAGGGAGGGAGGGCTTTGTTTAAGCCCTCCCTCCCCTCCGACGTCAGCGCTGACGTCGGGAAGACTTCCGTTCGGCTCTGTGCTGCAAGCAGAGAAGGTAGGGAGAAGAAGAGCCGCGTACATCCAGAAGACTGAGCATCCAGCCCCGCAGGAGCCCCGCGACCCTCGGAGGCGTCCCCATGGGATCCCCGCGACCCTAGGGGGCGTCCCCACGGGATCCCCGCGACCCTAGGGGCGTCCCCGTGCAGCTCTCTAAACAGTACCCGGCGTATAAGACGACCCCCGACTTTGGGGAGGATTTTAAGGTACTGAAAAGTCGTCTTATACGCCAGCAAATACGGTACATTTTTTGTGACTGCCTAGGGAGCTAACATGTCTCTTTGTACAGTGTCTGCTAAACATAAAATTTCTTTGAAATTAGGATTTCTAAGAGGGGCATTCAATAATTTATCTACTCAAATATGAAAGAAAGTAGCAAGCATGTTGAAACAAGTCTGTGCATGTTGTGTGACATATCTCAAGGTTACTCATGCACAGCTGCAGCTCAGTGCAAGACTAACACTCCAAGAGACAGGATGTCAGGAGAGTCCTCATACAAATCAAGTAAAACTGCTAGATTTGGAGCACCGTTCAGTGATGAAGTCTGCCCCAACATCTTAGAAAGTAAAATTTTGGAGCAAGCAGTTTAAGTGGAGTAGAGAGTCCATTGAAGATGACCCTCACAGTAGATGTCCTATGGAAGCTACTTCCACAGAAATGTGCAAGAAAGTTGAGGATTTAATTTTGACAGACAGACGAATTAAGGTTAATTAATGGGCATCTCGGCAGGTACAATTTTGAAAATAATTCATGAAAAGTTGGGCATATCCAAGGTTAGTGCAAGATAGGTTCCAAAAATGCTGACACCATATCAGAAGGCCACGAGGCTCCATTGCTGTCAGGAGAACCTGGAGATGCTTCGTGAAGACCAAGTGAATTATTTTCATCATTTGGTAACTGGAGATGAGATGGTGCAGTTTCTGGTTGCTTGAGAGTTCTATTAAAAATAGGCCTAACTAATACTATACTCCATACTACTATGGCATACCATAAACTGTTCCAAACTACCGGACATGTGGTAGGCAAAGCGTGGGCAAACTCAGGTGTGGCGTGCCAAGTTCACACTTAAATTTACACCAGAAATTGATTTTATTTTTATTTAAAGTATTGCAATATTTCTTGATTTTGATTTTTTTTTTGCCGATTGCTTGAGAGTTCTGCTTAACACAGAGTCTACTGTACTTATTATCCTCCTCTCACTCTTCTTCTTGCCACCCTTCCCCTTGATCTCACCCACATTATTCCACCATTTCCAGTTATCTCCCATCCCTCCACTCTTGTAGCCCAACATCTCCTCTCCCTCTCCACCATCTTCCTGGCCCATCTCTCTTCCCTCCCCCCACCATGGTTCTTCTCTCCCCCCCTAATCCAGTTCTGCTCCCTCTTTACTGCTGTTCTTCCCTATTCCTGTCCCATTATTCAACATCTCTCCCGCCTTCTCCTAAGTCCATTTCTATCTCTCTCTTCCCTCCTCCGCATCCTCCATCTAGTGTCTGCCTCCCTCTTCCCCCTTTCTATCCAATGTTTGTTCCCTCTTCTTACCCTCATGCAACATCTACCTTCTCTCTCCCTCCATGTCATCCAATGTCTGCCCCTTCTTCCCCCTTTCTATCCAGCGTGTCCCCTCTATCCCCACCCCCAATCCAGCATCTAACCCTTCTTCCCATTTTCTATCCAGCATCTGTCCCTTCTTGCTCTCTCATCCGTGCCCGATCCCTTCCTCCTCCCTTTCTATCTAGCGTCTGACCCTTCCCCCTTTCTATCCCGCATTTGTTTTTTCTCTCCCTCTTCCAGTCTGTCTCCTCCCTCCTCCATCCAGTGTCTACCCAATCTCTCCTTCCAACATCCCCCCAACTGCTGCTTTTGGTATGCAGAGGCAAAAATAAATACTTTGCAAAGCTGCACTGTTCAAGCTGCTGCCACTGCTCTGGAATAGGAAATGATGACCCTGCTCTGGAATAGAAATGGCAGCCACGAGCTTGCATGAAGTCTTTTTCTTTGTTCTTGCCACCGCAGACAGCAGCAGCATGTTAGGAGTGGGGAGAGATTGGTGGTCTCCTCCCCATCTGGATTTTTGGGGGGTGCCAGGACACCCATAGTTCTCCCCATTCTATACATGACATAAGAGCAGCACATTGGGCCCCCTTGACCTAATCACATGCCTACTGGGCTTACCCTTTAATCTGGCCTTGGCAGTGGTTAGAGATTCAGAGGACCCAGGTTCAAATTCCACTGCAGCTGCTTCTGATTTTGTGAACCCTCCAAGAACAGAAAAATACCTACTATGCCTGAATGTACACCACTTATATAGCCTTCAGGCTTAAAGGTGTCTCATATATCCAGGTTCAGTTGGTATTTTTCTGTCACTGGAGGGCTCAAAATTAATAAAAAAATAAAAAAAATAGCTGATGGGGATTACAACCTTGAGCCCTTAATTCTCAGTCCCCTGTACTAACAGTCTGCCTGCTCCTAAGATCTGCATGCTGCTCTATTAAAAATGTTCCATTTTACCTAAGCTGACAGAAAGCTTGGTAGCACCTGCCGGTTTCACAGTCAGGGGAGAGGAAGAAGGACATTAATCACTGGTGGATTAAGATGGTGCCCTGCCTTAATCCCTCCAGTGGACAGCTGCTCAATCAGAGCATCTTTCTGTAACCTGGACATGTGAAGTACCATAACATCCATCATTTTAGATATCAACATTCCTTCCCCTTCTGTGATCAGAGTTAGACACTCCCTAGTTCTGCCTAAAATACAGCCAGCCTAGGCTCCCTTGTCATATAGACATATTGCAATGTTAGACAAATATATCCTGGCCTTATCAGCATGTGGATATCTAAATGCCAGTTTTCAAATGTCTGAAACAAGAATAGAGCTTCTAAAACAACCACCATAACCAGCCAGAAAGTTAGAAAAATGGAGAGGGCTTCTACAATCGGGTGTTCTTCTGTAAAAAAAATTGACTTATATAAGAAAGGACAAACATTTTAGAAAAATAGTCTTCCCTCTACCTGAAAAAAAAAAGCAGTGCAATTTTCTTTAAGAGCTGATTCTAGCAGTTACAGAAGTAGAATTTTTTTTTACAGTTCTATTCAGCACAACCTCTATTAAATCATTATCTAGGAACACAGGCATTGTTTGCCCTCCCACATAACATGGTTAAGTTTTAGCAGCATGTCTGGAATAATACATGAGATGCTTTATGGCTGTGAATGTGATGTCACCAAAATCTAGAAACTGAAACATTTCTTTGTTTTAAGGTAATTTATCTCTTTTAGCTTTGCTAATATATGCTAATGCATGTTAAAAAAAATTGTGGAGAACAGATTGATCCATATATTTTTAAATGTCATATTCTAGACCCAGATGCAAATCTATAGGATAGACTTGGGATGCATACAGCATAAGAACTGAAATGTATTTTCCTAAACATCTTGGAAAGGGTTGCAAATGAAGGTTGGCAGAGGAAGAAGCTATTCTTAGCACACTTGGTGGCAAGTGCTCTTCATTGGGTTCCATTTCTAATTTAGATTCTTGTTTTCTGGGACTGAAGTAGCAACACACACTGACCTAAAAAATGATGAACCTATGCTTGCAAAAATCTCAGTATTCATATCAATACCATGTATTACTAATATCCTGGTTCTAATTTGGGAGGGGGAGTTATCAACATGCATGCCCTTGTACTAAAATAATTAAACTTGTGATAGTAGTTCACATTGATAACTTCCCCCCTTAATGCCTCCATGGAATTATCCCAAGATTGTATTTTTTTTCACAGTTTCATAATCAATTGTGGATCTTATTTATGTATTTATTTTATTCTGTTCCCATCTGGAAAGAAATGCAATGTGAAGTGACAGCAGACTTCTTCAGCCTGAAAAAAAGGACTTTCAAGGACAGGAAATCTTATTATAGTAAGGATAAATACTATATATGAAATTACAGAGGTGCTGATCTTCAGATGCCAACTACTCATACAGTTGTCAAATAGGCTAAATGTTTGATAGGCCATAAAATACACCGTGGAATCCATATGGATAGAAATTCCACGTGTAAAGGGTAAAAGGATAGTGATAAGAGTGTATTTATCATCCACCTGGCCAGAATGCTCATGTGGTTGATAATATAGAAGCCTTAAAAGCTCTAGTACCTATAGTCATGTGAAAAAATTAGGACACCCCATGAACTATTCAGTTTTCTTAAGCAATGTTCACATATTGATGTAAAATCTTTTGATTATCTCTTGAAAAGAAAGTGATGTAATAGCAGGTAAACCACAAAAGTTTTCGATTTACACATGAAACAAAAGATATCCACAAAAATGTGTATTCTGAGGAATAAATTAGGACACCTTACACCCTAATAGCTAGTGATACCCCCTTTGGCTGAAATAATTGCAGAGATCGTGGAGTTCAAAAGCTGTGGTTGATATCTTCTGCAATATGCCCGTGAGCACAGATGGACAACCCCTATTGCACTGGAACAAGTATTAGTGTATCTGAAGACCACTGTTATAGATTTGACTTTCCATGCTCACCAAGATATCATGGCATGGCACTTCAGAGCTCATAATTCTACTTTTTCTAGAAACAATGTCCTTTCTACTTTATTCATCATAAAAACTGTATTCAGTATGAACCCCCCCTTCCCCTCCAAAAATCTGCTGGTCAGATGTATTCAGCTGTGACTAAAAAAAAACGCACCAACTACTCCAAAAGCCTATACTACTGTGCGACAGGCAAATACATGTGTACATAGGCATCCACTGCCAGGTTATTACAATTTAATTACTCAGCATAAATTATATAATTACTCAGCATAAACTACCGGTAATATTTTTCTGGTATTAGTTTTATCTGCATATCGGTTGTTGCCTTAGCCAGATTACTTAAGTTAATCAATTATCACGATCCTAGTCCTCTTCTTGCATATCCTTGACCAAGATCATACATCATTTTATCAGATAATCAGTACCATATGACAACTTTAAAGTAAATACTTTTTATATGAAGGTCTCCTTGTATATTTTAAATCTTTCTGTCCTGGCTGAACCACTCATATAATTCTTAGCCGTTCCAAGGCCAGAAGAGACTGCATCCTTCTTGGACCCGAGTATGCCACATCCCCTAGCTCAGTGTTCTTCAACCTTTTTACACCTATGGACCAGCGAAAATAAAATAATTATTTTGTGGACCGGAAAACTACTAGGACTGAAATTTAAAAACCCCGTTTCCACCCAGTCTCCACGAGCTCGGTCCCCGCAAACCATCTGATCCCATCCGCACAAGCCTCAGTTATGATTTTATATTGAATGTATTTTATTAAAGTATAAAAAGAAACAATATTTGGTACAATTGTCATTTTATAAATACAAATAATACAGCGCAAGGATCAACAAAACCCCTGTCACTGAATAAGCCAAATTATTACAGAAATATCATGCTAACAGAATACCGCAGTCACACATGACAGGAATAGTGTTAGAGGAGTGCAGCTAGGGCAACTGCCCCCTGGTCAGAGAGAACCCTAAGCCACTGCCTGGGCTTTGCAGTCCCCACTTATGTCAAACACCAGCTCTAGCAGGATATATATTTCAAATTTGATATATTCTAATCACAAAAGAGAAATAAAATTATTTTTTTCTACCTTTTGTCCTCTCTGGTTTCTGCTTTCATATTCTTATCACTCTCTTCCTTCCAGCATCTGCCCCTTCCATCCACTATCTGCCCTCTCTCCCTTGCATATGGTATCTGTCTTCTTTCTATGCCCCTCTCTCCTTCCCATCCAGCCTGCGCCCCCTCTCTCCTTTTTACATGATTTATTCCAGCTTCACTGCTCTCTTCATTTTTATCTCTCCTATACCATATTTGGCATCTTTGTCCCTCTCTGCTGACCCCCTTCCTATCATCAATCTCTCTACTTTCTCATGCATGTCTCTCCCCTTCCCCTCCTCTAATCTCCTTGCCAGCTGTTTCTTTCCTTTTTAACTTCTCCCTTCCCTCCTCCTGTCCAGCAGTAACTCTCTTCCCTTCCCTTCTAATTTGGCCGCATCAAAGTCGAGCTCAGGAAACCACGCCGAAAACTTTTCATCAGGCCCGGTTTCCAAAACTGAGGCAATAATTAAATAGTCTTTGAAAAGCACCACAGGTTAATGCAGATACCAGGCAATCCCCCCGTACCTGAACCTCTTCGCCACCAACGTGCAGATTATCCTAGCCTCAGCTCGTGTTGGCTGCGCCTTTCTACTAATATCACTTCCTGGTCCTGCGAAAAAAATTGACGTCAGAAGGAGGGATGAGGCGGTGTGCAGATTAGCCTGCTCGCGAGGATTCGAAGGGGGGTTGGGGTGTTCTTCAGAAATTCCTCCTATTGCTGGGGGTGGGGTAGAGAGGCGCCCCCCTCCCCCTGGTCTCATGCACCTTGTGATGGGTAATCTAGGATGGCTCCTTGTGCAAAGAAAGTGTCTTTTGGCTTAAGGGTTTTCGTCAAAGTGCAAGCTGCAAGGTTTCTCTTTCTGAAGCCCAGAGAGAGCCCTATGCTCGTTTAGCAGCATCCTAAAAGCTCAGGTCCTCTTCCTGGGGCACTGCTGGGAGCATCCCCCTAGGGGGAGGCAGAAGGGCAGCACCCTCTCCCCAGCCTTCCTCTTTCAATTATATGGTCATCCAGATCCTTCCTCTCTGCACCAAAAATAACCAAAGCTGCCTGGCAAGCCAGCCATGACCTGCTTCCGGTACTCACGCTATCTGGCTTTGTTTCATTGCTGTCCCTCTCTCTCCAGTCCCGTCCAGTGGATCGCAGCTTCCCAGTACCGGGTCTAGCCGAGGGGTTAGGAGGCGATACGATGGCAGCCTCTTCATCAACCCACACCCTATGTAAGTGATTCCTTCTGCCATTGCTATGATCGGCGGTGCAATGTGTGGTGTTATTATCCAGAAAACTACTATGGGCCCCTTGATTTCCCCACTCACCCCCAGAAAAACCAGGATCTCTGTCTTATCGATCCACAACCCCTCTCTATAAGGCTGGGTGAGAGTTAGGAAGGGACCTGCTCTGCTGCCACCAGCTGAATTTAACTCGGCACCAGTGTAAAAGCAACATATTTTCTGCACCACACCTGTAAAGACCATCAATCTCGCCAGACCAGCAGAAATTTTCTGCGGACCGGCACCGGTCCACGGACCAGCAGTTGAAGAACAGTGCCCTAGCTCACTTATTAAAATAAGGATCAGGGTTAATTATTTTTTAATAAACCAAATTCTAAACTTTAATGGAATTTTATTTTCCTTGGTTACAAAAGAAAAATCTAGTACAGTCCTCTTTAAAAAGTTGGAAAGCTAAGCTTGGGCTAACAATTTTGACAGCTGATAGAGGCTGAACACATTCTGAGTTTCCAAAGCTATTTTCATGGTTTGAGTAATGTTAATTGTAAGCTCAGGGCTCTGTCCCATGACAGTGCGAGTGAGGAAGGGAAACAGAGGATCAGCTGCTGTAGTTATGTGTAAATAGAAAATTATAATAAGTCCCCTGAACCAAAAATTATTTTAAGTGTTGCATCTTATGGGGTAAAGAACTAGATCAACTGCTTTCGCCCACCACCTACAAGGAATTTAGGAAGCGCCTAAAAACACACTTGTTCCTGAAATACCTAAACAACTGACCTGCTCTTCTCTCTCCCCTCAATAACGGTCCTCCTGACCTCTTACCCTTTTCCTCTCTCCCCTCCTAAGTCCGCCTAGAACTTCATGGTTCTGAGATATATATAAACTGTTATTGTTATCATATCGTAATTTTTGTTGTATTTTTTGAACTGCACGGCCTTCTCCTAACAAGCCCTCTTGGAAATTTCTTCCAATCTGTATACCGTATACTCCCGCTCAGCAAATTGTATATCTATAATTTTGCTTCCTTAATGTTTCTGCACTCTGTATTTCCTCTGACTATCTGCACATTGTAACTTGCTGAATGTCCAGCTCTCTTGATTGTAAACCGCCTAGAAGTCGCAAGATTGTGGCGGTATAGAAGAATAAAGTTATTATTATTATTATCTCAACTAGAACAAATACTAATAATGTTTATATACCTGATTTAGCTTGTATAAAATGTCACAAAAATGTATTTATTTAACAAAATGAAACAGCTTTCATCGTCTTGCTGCACTCTCCTGCCACATTCTCCAATATAATCGGGTAATTGTCCATAAGAGCTAGTTCTATTTTTAAAGTCCCTCTCCCCATTTGACCCTAACAGAAAAGCAGGTTTGCTTGCACAATAAAAAATATGCTATAGCTACCAAACAGTAAAATTTAAGGATTAAATATGATGGCCAGTCAAGAAGGACCCTGGCCCTCTTTTAGGTCCTTAAAGAATAATGCATAGACTGTTTATATATAATATAAATAACTAATGTAGCCCTGATTGATGGAACTTGCTTAGAGCTGGACCCCAGCATTCAGATTCCTAGCAAAAATTTAATTTATTTGCTTCGCATTATATATAAAATAGTTTAGTCTTTTCCCCTAAAAACTCTTTCCTTGCAAAACTGTGGATGGCTCCCAAGAAAGATGCACTGCTCTATCAGGAATTCTCACTCCAAGTTCCACACAAATTATAGGGTAGTGCAGTGTTTTTCAACCTTTTTTGGGCAAAGGCACACTTGTTTCATGAAAAAAATCACGAGGCACACCACCATTAGAAAATGTTAAAAAATTTAACTCTGTGCCTATATTGACTATATATAAAGTAATTCTCTTGAATAGGAATCAAATAAACACAAAGAAAGTATTTTATAATGCTGCCACCGCCAACAACACCATTGGCGGCGGTGGCACTCAAGTGGCTAAAGAGCCGCAGTTTGCTGGCCTAGGGACAACACTGGAGGGTGGCCAGCTGTGCACCCCCTTGGGACGTAAACCCGGGGTGGGGCAGACTGCCCCCCCCACCCTGGTATGCCACTATCTGTACCTCACTCCCTCCCTATGACCAAAAATTCTCCTTTCTTCTATTCCCCGTGTACACAACCATCTCTTTCCCTCCCTTCCTCTCTCCAAAGTCCATGCCTTCTGTGTCCAAACACTCATTCCCTCCCTTCCTCTCTCCCAAGTCCATTTCTTCTGTGTCCAAAAACGCATTCCCTCCCCCACCTCAGCATCTCTTTCCCTCCCTTCCTCTCTCCCAAGTCCATGCCTTCTGTGTCCAAAAACCCATTCCCTCCCCCACCTCAGCATCTCTTTCCCTCCCTTCCTCTCTCCCAAGTCCATTTCTTCTGTGTCCAAAAACGCATTCCCTCCCCCATCTCAGCATCTCTTTCCCTCCCTTCCTCTCTCCCAAGTCCATGCCTTCTGTGTCCAAAAACCCATTCCCTCCCCCACTCAGCATCTCTTTCCCTCCCTTCCTCTCTCCCTCCCTTCCTCTCTCCCAAGTCCATTTCTTCTGTGTCCAAAAACCCATTCCCTCCCCCACTCAGCATCTCTTTCCCTCCCTTCCTCTTTCCCTCCCTTCCTCTCTCCCAAGTTCATGCCTTGTGTCCAAAACGCACTCCCTCCCCCCTTTTGTGTTCCGTGTTTGCCTACCAGCCCATCTTTGCAACTTTCTCAGCAAAACGAAGCTCAAGCCGCGAGGCTTGTCTTCTGCTTCCTGTCTGCCCTGCCGCACACAAATAGCCGAACGGAAGTATTCTCCGACGTCAGCGCTGACGTCGGAGGGCAGGCTTTGCTTAAGCCCTCCCTCCGACGTCAGCGCTGACATTGGGGAACGCTTGCGATCTGCTATATGTTAGCTGCAGGGCAGGCAGGAACAGAAGACGAGCCTCGCGGCTCGAGTTGTATTGAACTCCGCGGGTCCCCCGTCCAGCTCTCTCCTGTCCACGTGGGGCGGATCGCCCCTCTTCCTAGACTGGTGTTACTGCCCTGATGGCGGCCCTGACCGTACGGCACACCAGGCAACATCTCGCGGCACACTAGTGTGCCGCGGAACAGCGGTTGAAAAACACTGGGGTAGTGATGTAGTATCTTCTCCTGTTGAACTTCTAAGTTTTCAGTCTCTTCCTCTACTATCCCCAAATTCACATTAGCACCAGTTCCAAAAATGTTCTTAAAGATAATTAATAAGACATTGGAGCATGTAACCCTCAGAGTCTCAACCACCAAAATGGCTAAAACAGGAACAGAAAGAGAGTATGTCCTAGACTCAAAGGCTCTGTTTGCTGATGAGACTTTTCAGCTGAGGCAGCTGGCCATCTTTCAGTGCCTGTCGGATAGCATGGAAGAAGCCAAAGTAGTGCTGGAAATTATGAATCATAAGTAGAATTCTAGCCAACAGTTCATTCGACGTAAGTAGGTGATGAAGGTAAGCACAGGTATGGTTGCAGCAGCAATAGCAACGGCAGCCCTGGACCAGGGGCCTGAAATCATCTTGATACCTTTCAGACAAGCAGAAAAATTAAAGGTGAATCTGTGTTAAGTGGGCAGAGAATAACAGGCTCATCACATATGCAACAGAGCAAGCAACAGAACTCAAATTGGGCTTTTCCTTGACATGCTCAATCTGCTTTAGCGTTAAAACACACCCTATGAAAGCTTAGCTAAAGTGCACTCTTAAGTGGATCAGATTGGCGTGGCCTCCTTCCCATGTGAAGCCTGTAAAGACAACTACTACCGTATTTTCTCGCATATAACGCGTGCGTTATACGTGGTTCCCCCCCCTGACGTCTGATTCACCCCCCCGCAGGACCGCTCGCACCCCCACCCCGAAGGACCGCTCGCACGCACCCGCACTCCGAAGGACCGCTCACACCCGCACCCCCAGCCTGAAGGACCGCTCGCTCCCTCTTGCCCAGATCGTGTCGGGGAGTCGGCGGGGCAAGAGGGCTTGACGTCAGAGAAAGGGCGGGACTGCCAAGAGGAAGCAGCAGGACACCGGTAGGAGCTTCTACATGATAGGGGGGGTGGGGGTGCGTGTGCGTGCGAGCGGTCCTTCGGGGTGGGGGTGCGAGCGGTCCAGCGGGGGGGGGGGGGTGAATCGGACGTCGGGGGGGGGGGCATCAGGCTTTCAGGGTGGGGCAGGACTTCAAGGGGGAGAGGAGAGTCGGGGCGGGCTAAAGGAGAGTCAGGGTGGCCAGAGGAGAGTCGGGGCGGGCGAAAGGAGAGTCGGGCGGCGACGGGAGAGTCGGGCAGCATGCGCGGTATAAGAGTGTGCGCTGTATATAAAAATTTCTGCACATAAATTTGTGTTTTCCGCGCGCTATACCCGTGTGCGCGTTTTACACGGGTGCGCGTTATCTACGTGAAAATACGGTATATCAATGCTTGTGCCAGTCAACCTAACCAGAGGGTACCTGAGCTGTGACTAAAATACTAATCGACAGTTTCACAGCAAACTGTTCTTTTATGGATCCAACCAGCCCTGAAACACAGGTTTTCAATATAAAATAGGTAAAGGACAAGATTATAGTAAATGGTATATTCCTACTCACTAAAACCCTTAAAAACTACTTGTCCAAATCCATGAAGTAAAACCTATCTCTTGCTTGTTCCACAGATACAGTTATGTATACCAACTCTATACCATGCCTTCTCAGTTTGATTCTGTTCCTTTGGGGCTTCTGACCCAATCAGAATCTGCTCTAAAAGGACTAAGACATCATGAGCCTTTGTTTTCAGCTAGATGCCTGAGAACTGCTGCTGCAAGGGTGATCATAGCTGCCCCAGGAGGTGCTCGTAAAAGAGAAGGCTGCCTTTTCCAATCTCTCTCACAGGCACTGTCTGCAGTATTGTGCCTCTGCAGGCCCAAATAGACTCCAGGTCAGATCATGGTCCATGTGAGAGAGGGGGGAGAGGACTTTTACAAAGTGCCTTTTTGGCAGTCAAATCTGGTATCAATATGCAGCACCCAAAAGTCATGGGCACCAAAACAGTAGTGCCCAAAAGGCACATTCCCCTGGAAAAAGAACAGGATTAAAAGCATTTTAGCTCTTATTAAAGCAATTGTAGAAATCCATCATCATTTTAATATTCTAGATCATCAATCATAGAGAATTAAAAATATATAAAAAGAAACATGCTCAGACTAACAGTTGATCTGGTGTCACAAAAAGCTAAGCTACACATACAAGTTCTGAGACACCAGATCAGATCAACTGTTAGTCTGAACATGTTTTTGCATTGTGACTTCAGCATTTTGATCTTTTATACTGAACTACAAGACTTTCTGATACCTGACATAGGTGGAGACGCCAAAACACGGCCCATGTCGGGGTCCATCACTGAAGTAGGATTACCTGTAACTTGAAGGCCCTTTGGGCCTGATTCTCAAAATGGCGTCCTGATTGTAGGCAGCAGTAGGCATCCTACCGCTGTCTAACACATCAATTGAGATGCACTTAAAAAAATAAATAAATAAAAATAAAATCGATGCAGTGAACGACACCTATAATTTAGGTGTCTGACTCGTGTCTACAGAAGCACCTAGGCACACCTAAAAATGCCTAAAGCCAGCGCAAGTGTGGCTTACATCAGAAGTGGTCTTAGGCATCTGTAGGCATTCTGTAGGTGTGAGTTTGACACCTTAAATGTAATCCTGTAAAAAGCTGGCCTACATTTAAGGTGTCTGCACAAAAAATAGACGCGATTCTGGACATGGCACATACCGGTGATCAAAACGTTGTAGGCGCCCGTTTTGCAGGTGCCTACTGTGGGAGGCGCCATTTACAGAATCAGGCCATTTGTGCTTTTCTTAAATTCCTATAAGAAAGTCATAACCCTTCCAGTAAAGACAGCACTGCTATAATCACACATTTGGGGGAGGAGGGGGATTAGATCCTCCCCTACCAACCAGTTAATTTAACTGGTCCTTAGCTTTTTAGGATGGTTTCTACAATTTCTAGCTTTGTAAAAATAACTTCTTTTTCAGTAACAATTGTGTCATTCAATATATAATATGTAAATTTATAGGAACAGAACTACCTTTTTTTGCTTAAAGATATCTCAAATGCTGTAATTTGCTCCATGTCCTTGTCTGGTTCTTCATTATCATCTGTGTTCTCTCCATTTCTATTTGGCTCTTGTATCTCACTAGGGTCCAAAACTGTAAAAAACAAAAACAAAAAAACAACCTGTTTTATTAATCATTTTCTTTTGTTGACCAGGAGGCAGACAGAATAATGTACTCGATAAATCAAGAGTGTTTGTCTGCTATGATGTCCTGCCAGCTATTTAGGTTAAGAAAAAAACAAATTAATCAATCAAAATGAAATTTTTAAACCACAGCTCCAAGACACAAATTCTCAGTCTTTTACTCTAACCACTAGACTACTCTTCCACTCTGAGATCATAAAAAACCTAAGGTCCATCAAGCTCAGTACTCAAACTCAGACAGTGGCCAATCCATATCACAAGTACCTGGCAAGATCCTAAAGAGTCAATCCATTGCTTGTTGCACTCCCAGAAATAACTGGTAGCTTTTACATTTCTACCTAGATAATAGTGCTCCAGGAAGTTGGCCTAACTCCTTTTAACCCTGGTATACTAGATGTCTTGACTACAATCTTCTGGCAAGAAATACCACAACTTGATTGGAGCAAGCAGTTTTCACTCATTGCATAATTTGTTTTAAATTTGTTGGTTTCACAAGTGCCCCCTATTCTTCGCACTACTTAAAAGAGCAGAGCATTCTATTCACCTTTTTTACTCCATTCATATATTTGGGACCTTCTCCTTCTCTTTGTCACCAAGGTCTTGCATACTACTTGAATTCTACTGCTGTTTTAGTTTACACTACTTCAGCTGGAAGTCTGTTTCTGGCATCCACTGTACTCTCAGCGAAAAAGTTTCTGATGCTACTCTTGAATTTCTCCACCTTCCATCAGTCTCATATAATGACCCTTTGTCCTTGAGGGTAATATGGCTAAGTCAGAAAACATCACAGAGGACTTGAGGCAGGCAAATGTGTCTCCTCCTCAGAAATATAGAAGTAAGAAGGCTGGGACTGATTGGTTAGTCTAAACTCAGCGGTACATAAATTAATGGGACGCACTGTTTAAATGAAGGATGGTGTAATTTTTGGAATCCAGTGGATTACAGAATCATAGTTAGGTCTTCTTAGAAGAATCTGATAAATTTCTAAGACTGGATGACTGACTGCTTACTTTGGGAGTAGGGGTAGAAGATCTCTAGATACAGAAAAAGTACCTGCATATACCCCCAAATTCTATAAATGGTGCTCAAAATTTGTGCACCCAAATTTATGCATACAATTTAATTAACAAGCCAATTGGGTGCATTCAATTAATTATTGGTGTCAACTGGCAAACAATTTTGCTTAATGGGGCCATCTTCTTAAGAGTTATTCTAAAAGATGCACACACACATTTTTTGTGTGTGTAACTGAAAAGGGGGCATGGCTATGGAAGGGGCATAGGTGGGTCAGGGACATTCACTAAAGAAGCGTGCAGAATTATAGATTTTGGGAGATCCGCACCTAATTTAGGCACAAGAATCTACACGTTTCAGTTGGTGCAAATCCTCGCCTTTAAAAGTTGGGCACGGATTCCGTCGCTACATGATATTCTGTAAATGGTACCAAACTTGGAATGCCGTTTATGAAATAATGCTCAACACACTTTTTCCAGCACCCAAATTTGGGCACCATTTATTTAATCAATCCATAAATTGTACAGTGCTGCACACATCTAGTAATACGATAAAAATAAAAAGTTGTAGTAGTAGTAGTAAAATATGCCCCTTCTCTTAGTACAGTAGTTCCCAAATTGGTCTTGGAGGCACCCCAGCCATCAGATTTTCAGAATACCCATAATGAATATTCATGAGATTTGCATGCATTGGAAGGATTTCTATTTCCAGGGCCTCCTGTCTATTCTTTCTTTCTTTTTTCTCCACCTTTCATTTCTTGCACTATATCCATTTTTCACAATCAACTTTTCTTCCTCCTTTTCAAATCTGACTAGTTTCCATCCCTTATCCTCCCTTCCCCTCCATTCATAGGCACCATCATCCCATCCCCTCTGTGGTCACATCTCTTCCGTTCTCTTTCCTCCCACTCCCTCTCACCACTACTCCACTTTCCACCCCACCCCCACCCTTCCTGTCACCATCGCTTCTGTTTTTTCCATCTGCTATTTCCAGCATCCTTCTTTTCAAATCTGTCTAGTTTCCATCTCTTATCTTCCCAGGCACCATAATCTCCTCCCTCCCTTCCATTCATGGGCACCATTATTCCCTCCCCTACATGAGCACCTCTCTCCCTGCCCTCCATGATAATTCTTTCTTCCATGTCACCAGCTCCCTTGTTTTTTTCTATCCCCTAGTTCCAGTGTCTGGCCTTCTCAAACATCATTCTCCCATCTGTACCTCCCTCTCTCCCGGCAAATCTTCCTGATCTCCTGAACCCTCCCACCCCCCCACCCCCACCTCCAAGAATCACATTCTCTCTTCTCCCACTCTTTCTTTTGGCAAATCTGCATTCCTGAACTAAACTCTTCCCTTCCATGGCAAATCTTCCTATGCTCCTAATAACCCTGCCATGCTGCTGTAGTCAGCATTCAACATTTTCTCACTATTCAGGGAGAGCCTTTCAGCAATGAAAAAAGAAGCATGCCTGCTTTGCTAAAGATATGGTCAAAGGACTGAGATGGTCAGAAAAGGAGTGTAAGAACGCAGTTCACCTCTTCTGAGGCACAATACTGCTACCCAGAGATTCTCCTGCCTTGCTCCGGATTCTTTCTGGGTAATGGGTGGGTGCATGGCTCCAACTTTCCCGCAATGCTTAGCAGTGCCTCAAAGTGATAGTTGCCTCTACACACAGCAGCAGAACCGATCTGAGTCAAAGCAGCTAGTTTCTTCAGGCCAAGTGAGCCTAGGAACTAGAGCAATGTTGCATCGTTGTATGAGGGAGAAAGACGTGCATTAAGATTTGTAACGCACATTAAACATTTAATGCAATAATCACATTATTAATGTGTTAAATGTGCAGTCCTAGTTCTATTATTTATGTATGGCTCTTTTGGCTGAAGAAATTTACCAGTATCCTTTATAATAAAACCCTAAGGACGCATGCGCACTTAGGGTTTCGTGATCCCTACCGCCGTGTTTTCTGATCCGTGGCCGAATTCTATTTTAGAACACGGCAGCAGGGAACACTCTGGTCATTCCCACCCTGACTCACTGTAAGGCCCACTGTTCGTTGTTGTTGTCGCCCCCCTCCCGCACGCACCCCTACCCGCCGTATCCGAACCTCCGTTGACCCTCCCATCCGACCTTCCCACCGCGAGATGACTCACAAACCTCCTGGCTCCAGCGGCGTCCGCAACATTCTAAATACGCTGCTTCGGGGCCTTCTACTGCCCTGATTTGCTCTGCTGCATCTCCAATGACGTCATCAGGGACACAGCAGAGGAAATCAGGGCAGTAGAAGGCCCCGAAGCAGCATATTTAGAATGCTGCGGACGCCGCTGGAGCCAGGAGGTTTGTTGGTCGTCTTGCGGTGGGAGGGTCGGATGGGAGGGTCAGTAGGGTTGGCTGCACGGCGGCGGTAGTGGCGGGGGGGGACTGCACAGGGAGATGGGAGGGAGGGAGGCAGGCAGGCAGGCAGGTTTTGGAGGTGGGGGTGGGACAAAGTCTGAAAGGCAGTGAGGGGGACATAGGAAGGAGGCACTGGGGGCACTAAGGACATGGGAAGGAGGCACTGGGGGCACTAAGGACCACAGGATGGAGGGACTGGGGGCACTAAGGACATAGGAATGGGCACTAAGGACATAGGAGGCAATGAGGGCACTAAGTACATTGGAAGGGACAATAAGGACATAGGAAAGAGGCACTGAGGGCACTAAGTACATAGGATGGGACACTAAGGACATAGGATGGGACACTAAGGACATAGGAAGGAAGCACTGGTGGCACTAAGGACATAGGAAGGTGGCACTGGGGGCACTAAGGACATAGGATGGGACACTAGGGACATAGGAAGGTGGCACTGGGGGCACTAATGATATAGGAAGGAGGCAATGAGGGCACTAAGGACATAGGATGGGACACTAAGGACATAGGAAGGTGGCACTGGGGGCACTAAGGACATAGGAAGGAGGCACTGAGGGCACTAAGGACATAGGAAGGGGGCCACAGAGAGACAGGCAGGCATGGCGCAACAGAGAAATACAGGCAGGCAGGGGGACAGAAAGAAAGACAGACAGACAGGGGGCCAGGGAGAGACACAGACAGAAAGAATGACAGACAGCGACCAAGGAGAGAGAGACAAAGAAAAAGAAAAAAAAAAAAAAGATAGACAGACATCTACTCTAGCACCCGTTAATGTAACGGGCTTAAACACTAGTACTGTATATAAAGCTAGATTTGGATGATAAATATCTGAAATTCTACACAAAAATTACCTGCTGTCTCTGGGTCCAGTTGATAGTTATAGCTGAAGGACAGGGCACAGCCCCGTTCTGTTACTTGGTAAGGGAAGCAGCTCTCAAATAAATCCACACCTCTCTCCACGCACTCCAGCACCTCATCAGGTTTACCAAGGCCATGTATAAGCCTATAGAAAAGAAAAAAAAAACCTACAATGGGAGGGGAGGCTTGAAAGTGAGAAACAATGTATAGAGAACTGTCCTTTCCAAATAGGCTTCTGAATATATTTATACCATGGTTAAGGAAAATTTTAGCATTGTGACTGATCACAGCAGTATATGTAAATGTGGCAAACACCCTCACTGTACAATTTATACAGGAGGCAATAGATAACAGTAGGACAGCTTCAGCATTTTCTCAATGACATTAAAGTGTGTGACCAAATTTGCTTATTTTCTGGTTTCACATTTTATTACTTCTTTTCTTACTTTTGCACATATGTTCCTAGGCATGAACACTAATACCAGCCTCAAAACTGGCGTGTGTGCACCTAAGGGCCGGTGACATGTGTAGGAGAATGTGGCAAGTGGTTAGAGCTACAGCCTCAGCACTCTGAGGTTGTAGGTTCAAACCTTGCACTGCTCCCTGTGACCCTGGACAAGTCACTTAATCCTCCACTTACCCAAGTACATTAGATAGATTGTGAGCCCATCAGGAGAGATAGGGAAAAATGTTTTAAGTACCTTTACGTAAACCACTTTGAGTGTGGTTGTATAACTACAAAAAGGTGTATGCAAGTCCCAATTCCTTTCCTTTTAAGCTATGTATATACATGTGGGCCCCTCCCTCACATTCTGAAATGTGCATTGTACTTCATCTACTAAATAAACTCAATAAAAAAATTTTCAACTTAAAAAAAAAAAATATGAGCAATATAAAGATGCTTGAATATTTACAGAACAGTACTTGGATGCATATCTAGCATGATTGTTATACATGATTAGACAGGCGTTATCTGCTTAGGCTCAGGGTTTCCATGTTATCTCTAATGAACATGCGTGAAAATGGAGAGTATGTATGGCAAACGTCTCAAACCAAAGATAGTTGATCCCAAAAACTCAACAGAGAGAAGAATCCAAACCAAAGCAAAAAAAAAAACCTGGAATAACGATGCTCCTGAAATGGACTTTAATATAGAGTCAAAGTTCCAATTAGACAATAAATTGCTCCACATAAAAAATAGTAAATAATCCACATACAAATCATAAGGACCTAGTCCGCTAGTAGCGCAGGACCCAACACAGTCCGCGTTTCGACAATATGTCTTCTTCAGGGGTCCCTAAGAGTCCTATGTTGATAAATGTGTGGAAAAACTGGTGTGTGGAGAAACGAACGCTGCTTGAAACCAAAGCAAATCGGTTTTTTTTTCAGCTGCCCAGCACCCAGGAGAGGAGCGTGGGAGCCCTTGCTCCGCCCCTCCCCCGGACCGAAACCAGTCTTCGGGAGCCTTGAAAAAGGACACCCCAACGAAGTGCAGCCTTTTTCAGCTGCCCAGCACCCAAGAGAGGAGCGTGGGAGCCCTTGCTCCGCCCCTCCCCCGGACCGAAACCAGTCTTCGGGAGCCTTGAAAAAGGACTCCCCAACGAAGTGCAGCCTTTTTCAGCTGCCCAGCACCCAGGAGAGGAGCGTGGAAGCCCTTGCTCTGCCCCTCCCCCGGACCGAAACCAGTCTTCGGGAGCCTTGAAAAAGGACTCCCCAACGAAGTGCAGCCTTTTTCAGCTGCCCAGCACCCAGGAGAGGAGCGTGGGAGCCCTTGCTCCGCCCTTCCCCCGGACCGAAACCAGTCCTCGGGAGCCTTGAAAAAGGACTCCCCAACGAAGTGCAGCCTTTTTCAGCTGCCCAGCACCCAGGAGAGGAGCGTGGGAGCCCTTGCTCCGCCCCTCCCCCGGACCGAAACCAGTCTTCGGGAGCCTTGAAAAAGGACTCCCCAACGAAGTGCAGCCTTTTTCAGCTGCCCAGCACCCAGGAGAGGAGCGTGGAAGCCCTTGCTCCGCCCCTCCCCCGGACCGAAACCAGTCTTCTGGAGCCTTGAAAAAGGACTCCCCAACGAAGTGCAGCCGTTCGGCGTGCTGACGAAGGCGCACGACAAAGGCGCATGCGCCTTAGTGAGCGCCTTCGTGAAGCGCCGATACGGGAAGCGCCCCAACGCAGCACAGGGTGACTAGTGAATCTCCACCACAGTAACCAGCCACCACAGTAACCAGTCTCAGCAGGACTCCCAACAGCCTCAAAAGTCTCCTAGCGATAAGTATAACTAAATAACTATTAACCTCAATAATTTATACTGACTTAACATGACCATACATAACACTGCTTGGCTAGGTTTAACTGCATGACTACACGAACCTCCATGCTACTGCGAACCTGCATGATTTTTGCCTGAATATTGTGAAGTTTAATAATTGCCTAAATACTGTGAAGTCTATAACTGCACTGCCTGACTAGGTGAGAGCGCAAGACTACACGAACATACACGATATTGTGATCCTGCTTGTCACTGCATGAATACCGTGAAGTTGCATGAATATTGTGAAGTTTTATCACTATTATTATTGTAAAGTTTTATAATCAACCTCATATTCATATTTGTACTGCGTCTCTACTATCACCAAGGCCATATCTGTTTCACCCATAGCCAAAATGAGGGCATCAAATACCACACAGATGGTATTATGCATCATCTACCTAACTTACTATAGATGCCAGTGTAACGACGAAAGACCCCCTGAACAAATCCCAATCCACATCTCCTGGCAAAGGCCACTCAAACAGACAAAACCAACTCCCTCTCCTCAAACCCTTTTTAACTGCTCAGAACTCGGTCCTTTTCAAATACCCGTAGTAAACCCTAAATATAAAGCATCCAAACAACACAGAAACAAGACCAAAAACAAAAAAAACTTAAAACAACTGAAACACATTGAAACCCCCACCCCCAAACAATATAGGAACTTCAAAGGATACTATCTCAACGCCCGGTCGGTGAGAAATAAGGCATACATCATACATGACTGGATCGAACACAAAAACCCGGACATCATATTCCTAACCGAAACATGGATGATCTCAGACACAGATGTCATTATGAAGGAAATGTTACCGCAGGGCTATAAAATCGTCCCAATAACTAGAAGCTGGAAAAGAGGAGGGGGCCTAGCGATAATCCTTAAATGCTACTTTGACTTCACCAGAATGGACTCAAAAATCACAGAAGATCTGGAAATCATCACCTGCAAGATCACCAACCCCGAACTGGAAGATTCTCTAATAGCTACACTATTCTACATCCCCCCCAATAAATGGTCAAATGCAAAAGAAGAATTCTTTGAATACCTTTCATCCAATACCATAAAAGGCCCATACAACTTACTTCTGGGAGACATAAATGTTCACCTAGAGAAAAAGGAAAAACCGGAAGTGACAGAAATCGACTTGTTCCTAAATACCCTGGGCTTTGAAATTCCTGACAAAGAGGAAACACATGAAAAGGGACACCAACTGGACATCGTCACTTTTTCCCACAAAGACCCCGACGCAAAAAAATTACAATACCATGCAGGAAAAGGGTTAAGAACATATGGTCAGATCACTATACTTTCAATTTTGAATTATGTTGGCAAAAGAAACACTCAACAGCAAAACATATAAACAAAACCAGTTTGAAAAAAACAGTCACCTGCAGAAACATCACCAATCCAACAGAATTCTGGACCCATTATGAACTACACCCCAAAATAGAGGAAGAGCAAGACTTCCCCACTAGATGGGACAAATTCACAAAAGACACACTAAATCAAATAGCTCCTGTTCAATCATACAAAAAGAACACAAGGGCATCAAAAGAATGGTATGACGCCGAATTATTAGCCCTCAAACAAGATCTCAGAAAACTGGAAAGAGTATGGCAAAAAACAGACAAAGTGGAAGATAAAATTAAATGGAAACAAAAAATGAAAAATTACAAGAATCGGATCAAACAAAAGCGTTATAACTGTTACGCACAGAAAATAGGAAAAACCAATACAAACAGTAGAGAACTATTCAAACTAGTAAGCAAAATAACAGACACCACACATACTACAGAACCATCACGATCAAATCCCAGAGGTCTCCACCCTAGCCAACCACTTTAGGAAAAAAATCACCGACCTCAGAGCTACAATACCCCCTCCTCCACCCAATCTTGAATTCAACCTCAAATCGCAGAGTAGTGAATCCAAAGGCGATATGAGCTGGAACCACTTCGAGCCCCCAGATTGGAATAACTTCCTTGCACTCTTCAACAAATACTCCAAATCAAATTGTCTACTAGATGAATGTCCATCTAAGATCATGCAAGATGCAATACCAGAATTTAAGAGGGACCTATTTAACTGGGCAACTTACTCTCTCAAAAACGGAACCTACCTGGAAAATATGGGACACATCCTAATCACACCCATACCCAAAGACCAGAAGATCTCGCTCACACTGGCGTCCAACTACAGACCCATAGTGAGCACCCCCTTTTTCACCAAAATGCTGGAAGGGCTGGTCAACTTGGAATTAGTAAATCACTTAGATAAGTACTCTCTCCTAAATGACCACCAATCTGGATTCAGAAAAGGATTCAGCACTGAGACAGTCCTAGGCTCTCTCCTTAACCACCTATACGACCTGTTCAATCAAGGTTCCAGCGCCTTGATCCTACAGTTAGACTTCAGCAGTGCCTTCGATCTCGTGGACCACGAAACTATGCTTAGGTGCCTCGACGAAATGGGAATATCAGGAAGAGTGAGGACCTGGTTCCAAGGTTTCCTAACCAAACGATCTTATCAAGTGGTCCATGAAGGAAATTACTCTGAACCCTGGAAAAGCCCCTCGGGAGTCCCACAAGGATCCCCCCTATCTCTCACCTTGTTCAATATATACATCTCTTCTCTAGGCCACCTTTTACAAAAGCTTAACCTAACTTAATATATATACGCAGACGACATCTCCATACTAATACCAATAACAAATGTGACCTCAACCAACTCAAAACATATCTCCTCCATCATGCTCGAAATAGAAAAATGGACTTTAAACTTCAAACTGAAATTAAACTCAGAAAAGACAAAACGAGAAAATCTCCGCAACTACAATATATGTAAACGGCCATGATCACCCAATACTAAAAACCATAAAAATACTGGGAGTCACCCTGGATACCCACCTGACCCTGACCGAGCACATAAATTCGGTGACTAAAAAATGCTTCTTCATCCTTTGGAAACTGAAAACCATAAAAAAATACTTCGACCCGCTATCCTTCAGAATATTGGTACAATCACTGATTTTATCCACCCTGGACTACTGTAACATTGTCTACTTGGGAATACCTAAAAAAAAATGTGGGAAAACTGAGAATAGTTCAAAATACGGCCATCCGTCTAATATCCGGACTAAAGAAGAGCGATCATGTTAGTCCATTCTACAAACTCCTTCATTGGTTACCAATTGAAGCACGGATTCTATTCAAATTCTCCTGCCTCTGCTATAAACTAATCTGGGGACTGGCCCCCAGCTACCTACTACCTCACTTCGAATTCCACTCCTCTATTAGGCCTACCAGAAACCGTAACCTCTTTACCTACCCAAATATCATAGGCTGTAGATATCGCACCTTCTTTGATAGAACATTCAAATTCCAAGCAGGTAGACTGCAAACTTGGACAGGCTACTTCACTAATGCCGCCAGAGAATCATATAGTATCTTTAGGAAAGAACTAAAAACCACCTTGTTTAAGAAATTTATAACCTAACCAGACTTCTCCCCTAAAATCGGAGCCTCCTCCCATCCCAAGGAGTCCGTCTACCCTCTTCTGCCAAAATTTCTATCTTTAATTGTTACCAGTTTTTCCCACTGGTGCCCGTCCTTCGTTCAAATGTACCAAATTACCAACTTACTTCTCATCAACATCTTATGTTATCTTTTTCACCTTCGCAGTCTTGCACCTTTGTAACTCAAAGCGCAATCTCCTTTCTCTTCTCCTACTTATGCTCTGAATATCGTCGACTGTATAATGCTACTCATTGTGAAACCGTGTAATACACAGACCCTGTAACTCTCCTGTTACTATCACTAGATGTTCAATGCTATACTCTGTAATTCGCTGTCTGTACATTTTCTCTTCATTGTAAACCGCCTAGAAGTCGCAAGATTGTGGCGGTATATAAGAATAAAGTTATTATTATTATTATTATGTGTGGAAAAACTGGTGTGTGGAGAAACGAACGCTGCTTGAAACCAAAGCAAATAGTTTCAAGCAGCGTTTGTCTCTCTCGTCACTCTCTATCAGGTGACACTCTAATAAAAAGCCACTTTTTGTTCCAGAAATAGTCACCGTAAAGCTAAATGTAGCCAGGAACATCTGGCTTCGCCCATATCTGACCTTGGTTTATCTTCTGGCAGCTCCCCAGTCACTGCTGCAATGAGTTTCAGCCTGCTGTCCTTGTCCATGACATCTCCTTGAAATCCATCCAACAGAAAGCCCCCCACAGGCCGTGTTGCTGTTTCCCGAGCTGAACGAAGCCGCTCTTCCAACACCTCCCCGCCTTCAATCGCACCGATCATCACACTTTTTTGGGGCACCTCAAAAAGAAATTACTAGGGTAAATACAAAAAATAAAGTGTTGTAAAATTGACCAGTTTGGTGATTCAGTAGCACTAGCATGTACAGGAACTAAGTTTGATTCCAAGCCAAGATTATGCTCCTTAGATTAGCCAAAGATACTATGGTGACAGCATTCAGAACCCCACAACCCATAGAAAGAGGGAAGTACCAGTCATCTCACAATGGCAAGATCTAATAGCTAGGTTTTTATTATTGGCAGTATCCTTGGGACATGATCCCTGATCATGAAATGGCATGTGAATGACCGGTCTAGGCCAGTGGTTCACTACCTAATCCTTGAAACATGCCCAGCTATTCAAGTTTTAGGATATCCACAACGAATATGCAAGAGACAGATCTGCATGTACTGCCTCCACTATACTCAAATCTACTCATTGTGAAGGTCTTGACACCCTGGCTGGCTGGATGTATCCCGAGCACCAGTCTAGGCTAAATTGGGTAGGTAAGAGGGCTGTTCAAAAAGTATCAGACCTTAATTTTTCTTGCATAAACAAATAAAGCTAGGGAGGCATGATTTGGTGCACATATGTAGGCGACCCTAATGCACATGCTTGAATTTTTTCCCACCTACAGAAGCTGTCAGTCGTTGGCAGACCACCAATGAGTGAGGAAGTGTAAGTGAGCACCATCCGATTTTCATTTTTGACAAAATGACAGAAAAAGTTGAACAACACTACTGCATTAAATTTTGTGTAAACCTTGGCAATTCCCAAGTGGAAACGATCCGCAAGATTCAACAGGCCTTCGGGGACGAAGCAATGGGCACCACAAGGATAAAGGAGTGGTACAAACGCTTCAGAGATGGCCGCACATCAGTGGAGAGTGAAGCAAGTTCTGGTAGGCCCTCAACATCCAGAAATGAGATTGTCATTGACCAAGTGAGTATCCTGGTGATGCAGGATCGTCGAATCACGTTCAGAGAACTTGCAGATGAGATGAGCATCAGCACTGGATCCATTCATTCCATTTTGACTGAGGATTTGGGCTTCAGGAGAATTTCAGAAAAGTTTGTGCCAAAGCTGCTAACAATCGAGCAGAAGCAACTACGTTTGGAGATTGCACAGGATATGCTGGAGACTGTTAACAGTGATTCCAACTTCCTCAGCACAGTGATCACTGGCAATGAGTCCTGTGTTCATGGGTACGACCCAGAAACCAAGTTGATGCCATCACAATGGAAGCATGCAACATCCCCAAGGCCAAAAAGAGCAAGGCAGGTCCACAGCAATGTCAAAGTCATGCTGACCGTCTTCTTTGACTCCAGTGGTGTGGTTCATCACGAGTACGCACCACACAGTACAATCATCACCAAGGGGTACTACCAAGAGGTTCTGCGCCACCTTTGTAACACTGTGAGACACAAACGGCTGGACCTGTGGGCAGCAGGCAACTGGTAGCTCCATCATGATTTCGCACCTGCCCATTCTTCACATTGATACGGAGTTTCCTGGCCAAACACAACACACCTGTGATTCCTCAGGCTCCCTACTCACCCGACATGGCTCCGTGTGACTTCTGGCTTTTCCCCAAGCTGAAAATGCCCCTGAAAGGGACCAGATTTCAGTCAAAGAAAGACATCATGCAGAACGCGACGGACTAGTTGCGAGCAATCTCAAAAGAGGCGTTCCAGTGCTGCTTCCGACAGTGGCAGAACCACTGGAAGAAGTGTGTGGCAGCTCAAGGGGACTAATTTGAAGGACATTAGTATAAAATTATATCTTAATACGAGTTATATCTTAATACGAGTATTTTTTATGAATAAAGGTCTGATACTTTTTGAACAGCCCTCTATATTAAAAAAGAAGAAAAGGTCCATAGGTTGTTACAAACAAAAATTCACAATGCCATTCCAAACCCAAAAGAACAGGATGAAATTGCTAGTGTCCCCCCAAACCCCAAAAATAAAGTAGGCCATATATTTCTAGAGAAGAACACAAAGTCCCTGGAAGTGCCAAAAGCTCAAGATAAATGGTTCTTAACTCAGTTCTCGGTAGTACCCTTTTACAGACAGTTTACAGGCTATCTGAAATCATTGTACAAAAGATATTTTAATTTACTGGAGACCAAACAATTGTTAATATATTCAGGCATATTTAATGTGGACATTCTAAAATCTTCATCACTTAGGAAATTTCTCTTGACTGGGCTGAAAATTCTGGATTCCCCTTTATACACACCAGAACTTCCAGCAAATAAAAATCTGATTTTAATAATAATAATAACTTTATTTATATATACCGCAATACCACAAACAGTTCAGAGCAGTTTACAGAGGAAGAGACTGTATACAGACAGCGATATTACAAAAAACTTTCAAAATTACATTAACATGGTAAGATTAATCAAATTTTTCATGGAAGTGTTTTAGAAATATATCATGGTAGAAATGGAGTCAGAGAAATTTATCAAAGATATAAGTTTTGATTGACTTCCTAAAAGTTTAGTAAGAAAGAACATTTGAGATAAATTTGGTTAAATATTTATTCCATTTGCCTGCTTGGAATGATAATGTTGTATCGAGGAATCTCTTGTAGATTACAGCCCTTCAAGGATGGGAAAACAATCATCTCTGTTCCAAGTTGAATGCATATTTGGAAGTGTGTTGCTATGATATTCCACTAATCTCATCAGCACATGACATGCAAGTGACTTTGGTGGCCTTGCCTTTCAAAGGAGCAGTCTAGCAATGTAAAAATCAGTTAAAAGTGACATTCAGATTTCATATGCATGTCTAAATATTGTAGTCTACAGTACAATAAGTGTAGCATGCGATGCACATAAATATCCAAAAGGAGAAAAGACCTCAAAGAACCCCAGGAGTCCAATCAATAGAAAGACACCAGCTTTGTCGATGGATTAGTTTTGCCTGGTTGCCAGATCTCTGTTTCTTCATCGAATTTGAGAGAAAATGAATTTTGAAATGTTATTTATTGAAAAATATTTAAACCCAAAATTATAAATCAATACAAATTAAACAAAAAAATTTTCTATAAAAATAATCATTATTCAAAAAGGAGGTTTTGACCAGTGATAGTTCTCCAAATCCCAAACTGGTGTCTTTCTATTGATTGGACTCCTGGGGTTCTTTGAGGTCTTTTCGCCTCCTTTTGGATATTTAGGTGCATCACATGCTAGACTTAGTGATCTACATTACATAATTGCCTTGGGTATTCATTTTTGTGAACACTAAACTAGTTTCTTACTTGATTTTGCTCAGTTTATACAGTCTACAGTACAAAGCATTTTTTAATCCAGGAATGCAGAGAGAATGGAATGCTTAATCTCAAAAAATGGCCAAAGAACAACTCAAAAGTTCATTACTAAATGAAGCATGCATATTTTTGAAAGTTCAAGTCTCTAGCCAGAAAAGAGTAAATGCTACCCTGACAAAGTTTTGTGCTTAACCTGTGACTGGTCTTGGGCGCTAATCCCCAAGATGGACCCTAGCATCCGGTAACTGTAACCTGAATCACAGTTACCGGATGCTAAAGTCCACCTTGGGGATTAGCGCCCAAGAAAAGGATCTGGGTATCATTGTAGACAATACGATGAAACCTTCCGCACAATGTGCGGGATGGCCAAAAAAGCAAACAGGATGCTAGGAATTATTAAAAAAGGGATGGTTAACAAGACTAAGAATGTTATAATGCCCCTGTATCGCTCCATGGTGTGACCTCATCTGGAGTACTGCGTTCAATTCTGGTCTCCTTATCTCAAGAAAGATATAGTGGCGCTAGAAAAGGTTCAAAGAGCGACCAAGATGGAAAACGGTTAGGGTTCTTCATCTTGGAAAAGAAATGGCTGAGGGGTGATATGATTGAAGTCTACAAAATCCTGAGTGGAGTACAACGGGTACAAGTGGATTGATTTTTCACTCCTTCAAAAATTACAAATACTAGGAGACACTCGATGAAGTTAGAGGGAAATACTTTTAAAACTAATAGGAGTATAGTAAAGCTCTGGAATGCATTGCCAGAGGATGTGATAAGAGTGGATAGCGTAGCTGATTTTATGAAAGGTTTGGACAAGTTCCTGGAGGAAAAGTCCATAGTTTGTTATTGAGAAAGACATGAGGGAAGCCACTGCTTGCCCTGTATCGGTAGCATAGAATATTGCTACTGCTTGGTTTTTGGCCAGGTACTAGTGACCTGGATTGGCCACCATGAGAATGGGCTACTGGGCTTGATGGACCATTGGTCCGACCCAGTAAGGCTAGTCTTATGTTCTTATGATGACTAGACATTGGGCAGTGTCAACCTAGCAACTGTCTTTAAACCCAAATTAAATTAAAAAGAAAAATAATACAGAATTTAAAATCCTCCAGATAGTCACTTTAAAAATGTATACATTTGAGTGATATGAGAGTAAACTGGTCTCAAAAGTTGGAGCCAAACCGAGATAATCTGTGTTTAGCAGCTGGTTCATCTGCATAATCTGTATTTAGCAGCTGGTTCATCTGCATAATGCTGAGAAATCTAATTCTACGCAGGCTGTTAATCTAATCACCCCATGAATACCACAGTGCCAAGGGTGCCAACTATGCATAACACAGGAAAGCAGCAGAGTCAGAATAACACTGTTGTATAGTTCATGTTCAGCATCCAATTACTAAGATGCACTGTTTAAATGGGACCAAATTGGGTTGACCCATAAGGAAGCATCACCTCAGAGGAAAACTACAGCTATTAGATCCACAGTAAATAATAAAAGTGGATTTTTAGATCATCTTCTCAAAATTTAACCTGCAAGGCTGCAAACTAACCCTACCCCCCCTTTTTTTTTTTTTCTTTACAAAACTGTGCAAGAGGTTTTCAGCGCTCCGAGTGCTCACTCCTGGATACAAAATACCCAAATACAGTGGTACCTCGGTTTACGAGTGCACTGGTTTGTGAGTGTTTTGCAAGACGAGCAAAACATTTGCAAAATCGGCACCTCGGAAACCGAGCGCGCTTCGATTTACGAGCGCCCCCCCCTGCGAACCGGCACCCTCCCCCCCGGGATCTGGCACACACACCCCCGCGCCGCCATCGGGCCCCTCCCCGCTGCCATCGGGCACCCCCCCGCCGCGATCTGAGGTCCCCCCAACCCACCCGAACCCTCTTCTTACTTATCTGTAGCCTCCGCAGCGGCACCGGCACCAGCATGTCTTGTGCGTGGTGCCGGTGCCTGAAGATCTGTTTCCTGTGCAAGGCCTGAGAGTTCACGTCGAACATGAACTCTCATGTCGAACGTGAACTCTCAAGGCCCAGCACAGGAAGCAGATCTTCAGGCACCGGCACCACGCACAGGACATGCTGGTGCCGGTGCCACTGCGGAGGCTACAGAAAAGTAAGAAGAGGGTTCGGGGGACCTCAGGTCGCGGCGGGGGGGTGACCGATGGCGGCAGGGGGGGTGCCCGATGGCGGCGAGGGGTGCCGGATCGCGGGGGGGGAGGGTACCGGTTCGCGGGGGTGGCCTTCTGGGGGAACAATGCCGGTTCTCGTGGGGGGAGAGCAGCGCTGCTGGCCTCGGGGGGGGGGGAAGGTGGGGAGTGGAAACATATCAAAGCAAGTTTCCCTTACTTCCTATGGGGAAACTTGCTTTGATATACGAGCATTTTGGATTACGAGCATGCTCCTGGAACGGATTATGCTCGTAATCCAAGGTACCACTGTACTTTGCCCACAAGTACATATAGGGATCCTTTTAAGAAGGTACGCTAGCCGTTTTAGCACAGGCACCGGATTAGCGCGCGCTAGCCAAAAAACTACTGCCTGCTCAAGAGGCGGCGGTAGCGGATAGCGCGCGTGGGATTTTAGCACGCACTACTGCGCGCGTTAAGGCCCTAGCGCACCTTCGTAAAAGGAGCCCATAGAATTTCAATTTAAAAGTACCTCCCCACTTTCAACATAGCTAAAAGTAGGCAATGTGTGTGTTTTTAGCTGCATTCAAGGGGAAAGTTAAATTATATCTTACCTGCTAATTTTCTTTCCCTGACTCTAAACATTAGAAAACTTACATTACATTACTGATTTCTATTCCGCCTCAACCTTGCAGTTCAGGGCGGATTACAAAAGAGACATCTGGACATTTCCAGGATGATTACAAAGAGATTTCTGGACTTTTCCAGAAGAGTTACAACAAGAAGAATATTTCCAGAGGAGTTACAAGAAGAATGGTGTAGTATAGTTTAGGGAATGGGATATGGCAAGGAGGATTGGGCTATTCCAGTGGATATATAATTCGGGATGCTGTACAGATAGGATATAGTGCAGTTTCAGTATATATGCAGTTAGGGAAACAGTTGACAAGCTTGGGCTTTGAGGGGAAGGGTAACTGGTGAAGAAGGGAGGATGGGGGAGTCACACTGAGGGGAATCCAGGTTGGAGTTATGACTTCTGTATACATTTTTTGAATAGATGGGTTTTGATTTCTTTGCGAAAAGATTTGAAATCGCTTGTTGTCATCAGCAGGTTGGAGATGGCATGGTCCAAAACTTAGTGGGAAAATAATCATCTCTTATCCAAAAACTATACGCTCCTGGCTTAAAAAAATATATTACTGGTCCAAAAAATCCAGGTGAAAAGAATTTGTTACTAAATATTTAAATAAACAAATTAGCAAATGACAGCAGATAAAGACCTGAATGGCCCATCCAGTCTGCCCAACCATACATGCTCCATAAATTAGTCATTTCATTTAAATGGTCCTTTTTCTTAGATATTTCTGGGAGAAACCCAGAGCCCTACCCAGTAGTGTGCTTAGGTTCTTTCTACTGGAGTCTCCATCAAAGCTCACTCCAGCCTATCTCAACCATCCCAGCCATCGATGTTCTAAATATTTATAACAAATCATTCAAAAAACAATTCTTGGTTTACTTCAAACTCTTATAATGTTATGAGTGCTGTGCTCAGAAAAAATAAATACTACGATTAGGATCATAAGCACTATCATGAATCTCACCTAGAGAATGACACAGGGACAAAGTTTGTCCCTGTCCCCATCCTTGCTCTGTTCCTGTCCCCACAAACTCAGTCCTCATTTGCAGAAGCCTTTAACACTTATGATTTTATATTTAATCTAGTGTTTAAGCCCGTTACATTAACAGGTGCTAGAATATATGCCTGTCTGTCTTTCTTTCTTTATGTCTCTCTCCCTGCTCCTGTCTCTTTCTTCCTTTCTTTCTGTCTCTCTTCCTCCTGCTATTTTTCCCTCTCTCTCCCTGGCACCCTTTGTCTGTCTGTATTTCCTTCTGTCTCTCTCCCCCCCCTTTCCTTTGCAGAAGCAGCAGCGGTATTTCCCTTCCCCTCCAGGTCCCTGTGAAGTAGTAGCAGCATTTCCCCCACCCCCCATTCTCTTCTCTCCCCCCCACTTTCCTTTGCAGAAGCAGCAGTGATATTTCCCTTCCCCTCCAGATCCCTGTGAAGTAGTAGCAGCATTTTCCCCCACCCCCCATTCCCTTCTCTTACCGTGAGCTGTCCTGCTCTGTTCAGCCCCTCCCCCTTCCCTTCCCTTCCCGGGGGCTGGCCTGCTGCGGCTGAAGGTTTTTTTTCAAGTTTCAAAGTACCGGCGGCTCCTCTCACGATCCCCGTGGTGGCTGATCCTCCTGTAAAGAGCAGCCTGCGATGGTGGCCGGCTTTAGCGAACCTCGCAGGCCACTCTCCAACTCGGTAGCACGTTCCCTCTGACGCGATCCCGTGCGTCAGAGGGAACGTGCTACCGAGGTTGGAGAGCGGCCTGCAAGGTTCGCTAAAGCCAGCCACCATCGCAGGCTGCTCTTTATAGGAGGATCAGCAGCAGTGGCGGCGGCGGCAGCGGCGAGTGAGGACCGAGGTGTGTTCCCTGCTGAGGACGCGGGCAGGGAGAAAGCTTGCCTGGCTTCCATGGTGAGTGAGGGCGGGAGGAGGGGAGTGGCTAGAATGTTCCCTGCCGCTGGGTTGGCTGTCACGGATCACACACCACAGCGGCAGAGAACACGAAATCCTAAGTGCACATGTGCGCTTAGTCTTTTATTATATAGGATCTTTTTATTAAGGAATAAAAAGGGACAATATTATGTAGAATCCTCTATAATAAAACCCTAAGCGCGCATGCGCACTTACAACATCATGATCCCTGATAGCGTGATTTGTGACTCCGTGGCTGTGCTCGATTTGCGGCGCATAGCGGCTTGTGGTGCGTGCAGCGGTTTGAGCAACGGCAGGAGGGTGTCCTTTGAAGTGCTGCGAGGCATCCGGCTGCTACTGTTGCACAGGGAAGTAGAGGGGAAGAGGGAAAAGGGGCTGCTTTGGGGGAGGGGTGTGCTGGGGGGCAGGCAGCAATCTTGGTTTGCTCTAGGGGCCAGAGAGAGATAGGCAGGGGGCCAGGGAGAGAGGCAGAGAGACAGACAGAAAGAATGACAAAAAGACAGGGAGGCCAGAGAGACAGACAGACAAGACAGCCAGTGGCCAAGAAGCGAGAAAGAAAGAAAGACATACAGGGGGCCAGGGAGAGACACAGACAGAAAGAATTACAGACAGACAGGGGGCCGAGAGACAGAAAGAAAGACAGACACATCTATTCTAGCACCTGTTAATGTAACGGGCTTAAAGACTAGTTGTTTATAAATCACAAATAGAATCTTCCATTTTCATGTGGTTTTGGTACAACCTCCTCAAAGATACATTTGCCTATGTTTTTACATCCAGCAAGATAATTAGATTGTCTTTCAAACAGGAAGTGACATCAGAAGGGAGCAGAGGCTGGCACTGGTGAACATTTACAGAGGTACGCCAAGGGGCAGAGGAGAGGTGCCAACGCTGGCGTGACAGACTCTTGCATACCTGACATACATGTCATCTATTCTAGTATACATTTATTTTATGAATTATTTCTTATGAAGGGAATTTTTGAAATAAATTCTGGAATCTCTCGCAGCACCCCTGGAATCTTTTCAGGGCATACAGTTTGTGAGACACTGCTCTAGTCTCACATCAGTCCAGACATATGTATTACTCTCTCCTGCCAGTAGGTGGAAACTAAGAAGCGCTGTTCTTTGATGTTATCACTTAAGAACAAAGTGCAGCCCTTTAACAGGTCAGTATTTATCATAACTACAGTAGGTCGAATTCAAAAAGTAGCAACTCCCATTGGAAATAAGACAGCAAACAGCCTATAAAACAATCTGCTCCCATATGTACAGTTAAAGCAGAAGACATACTACATCCTAAAAATATCCACTCCAAAAATAAAAATAATCTGCAGTTCAACAGAGAAAGGTAGATTCCAGACTAGTCTAGCAGGACTCAAGGAAAGATTAAGATCTAATTTATTAGGTTAAGATCTAATTTATTATTCCTTACCATCCCCCCAGACCAGTGCTGATGCTTGGGATGTACCAAAGCAGTGAAGTCAGGAGGGAAGATGTCAGCCCCCTAGCCAGAGATTAGGCTACCAGGGCCACATCCTCTCTAGCTTCAAAATCCAATCAATAATGCCAACCAAAGAAACACAAGGATCCAAAGTGGCCGCCTTACAAATGTCAGAGGCTCCAGGGATTGTTCTGCCCAAAATGTCAACTGTCCCCTGGTAGAATGAACTTTCAACACTTCCAGTGCCAAGCAACATTTCAGAATATGGCTTAAAGAAGCAATGTTTTTTAGTACAAAGAACTGCCAGGCCTGCCGTGAGACCTGGGGGTCCAGCGGTGGGTGGGACAGGAGGGATAACTCCTGCCTCCTGACCCAGCTGATTCTAATTATTGTTATCTCCTTCCCGCCTCCCCGTATATTTTTTGTTTCTGGTGGTCTAGCAGTGAATTGCGGCAAGAGCAACCTTCCTTCGCTCCTGCCCGTGCAAAGTCGCTAGCTAATTGGCTGCCATTAGCAACTCTGCCTGTGCCCTTTAATGTCCCTGGTGGTCCAGCGGTAAATCGTGGCAGGAGCTATCTTCCTTTGCAGAGCCACTAGCTGATCAGATGCCCACACAGCCAATCAGCTAGTGGCTCTGCACGGGCAGGAGCGACCTGCCTTCGCAGAGCCGCTAGTTAATTGGCTTCCAGGAGTTCTTGTGGTCCTCAGAAAACCTGTGGCAGCCAATTAGCTAGCATAGATTGCTCATGCCATTATTTACCGCTGGGCCTCTAGGGATACTAAAGGGCATGGGCAGAGCTGCTAGCAGCAGCCAATTAGCTAGCAGCTTTGCATGGGCAGGAGCGAAGGACTATTTTTCGTGAATCTTTATTATTACATATTGATAATTCCCCAGTAAATTCTTCTATTGAATACTTACAATTTTCATTTCTAATTAAACCTAGAACAGATGTACTTTTAGTATACATACCGACCCCTATTAATTCTGAAAATTTGACTCAACTACAATCCCTTCTTTTTGATTTTGGTTCCTCTACTTTAAATCCACTAATTTTGGGGGACTTTAATATTCATTTTGATGACCCAAACAATAATTATACTAAAACAATTCTTTCTCACATAAATCATTTGGATTTATATCCATTATTAACAATACCATCTCATCAAGCGGGCCACACAATAGATATGGCTTTAACTTCTGTCTCAACATTAAATATTTATTCTGTAAATCATTATTTACCAGTCCCCTGGTCAGATCACTTTTTAATCTCTATAACACATACTGTTTCACAGAACATACCTCAAACTAAACATCAATTGATAAATTTTAGAAATTACAATGACCTCTCTTTAGATTTGATTCGATCTACCTTTGAACTAGATTTTTCTGTTTCTAAAACTCCTTCTTTGGATGATCTACTAGATCAATGGAACATATCCACAATTTCATTATTAGATATACTTGTTCCTTTACAATCTAAATGTATTTCTGCCAAGAAAATTTTAAATCCATGGTTCACAACTGAACTTGGCCTTATCAAGAAGCAATTAAGATCATTAGAACGAAAGTGGAGGAAAGAAAAAACTGAAGTCAATTCCCAACTATACAAAGAGCACTCTAGATTTTACAAACTAAAAATAAACCAAGCAAAAATGAAATTTTACTCAGATAAAATTTTGAAATCAAAAAATACATCAGCACTATACACAATATTAAATTCAATAACATCCCCAAATAAACAACAAATCAAAAACACCGAATCCTTACCTACTGCCCAGGTACTTGCAGATTATTTCATAGACAATATTAATAAGATCAGAAATACTTTTTCGAATAATCAACATTTAACGACTGAACAAGAACAAAATTTTTCAAAATCATTATATTCAAAATGCTCTAAATTCAAATTACCAAATCTTAAAGAAATTGAATCCACTCTTAAGTCCATTAATATTAAGGGCACAAGGGCAGATGCCATCCCTCCTTTCATCTTCAAACGTTACTTTGAGATTTTCGGCCCCTAGTTAAAGAAAGCCTATGTCAAAACCTCATGCCAAAAGCATGGAAAAAATCAATCATCCAACCTGTTATCAAAGATCAAAAAATTAGTCCTGAAGAACCATCTAATTATAGACCAATAGCTAATATCCTTTTCTTAGCAAAACTGACGGAAAAAGTAGTTTTTACATAGAACATAGAACATAGAAATAGACGGCAGATAAGGGCCCACGGCCCATCTAGTCTGCCCACCTTAATGTCCCTCCCCTACCTTTGCCCTGTGAAGAGATCCCATGTGCCGATCCCATTTGGCCTTAAAATCAGGCACGCTGCTGGCCTCAATCACCTGTAGTGGAAGACTATTCCAGCGATCAACCACTCTTTCAGTGAAAAAGAATTTCCTGGTGTCACCTCGTAGTTTCCCGCCCCTGATTTTCAACGGATGCCCTCTTGTTGTCGTGGGACCCTTGAAAAAGAAGATATCTTCCTCCGCCTCGATGCGGCCCGTAAGATACTTGAACGTTTCGATCATGTCCCCCCTCTCTCTGCGCTCCTCGAGCGAGTATAGCTGTAATTTGTCAAGCCGTTTTTCGTATGGTAGATCCTTGAGTCCCGAGACCATCCGGGTGACCATTCTTTGCACCGACTCCAGTCTCAGCACATCCTTGCGATAATGCGGCCTCCAGAATTGCACACAGTATTCCAGGTGGGGCCTCACCATGGATCTATACAATGGCATAATGACTTCCGCCTTACGACTGACAAAACCCCTTCGTATGCAGCCCATGATTTGTCTTGCCTTGGACGAAGCCTGCTCCACTTGATTGGCAGACTTCATGTCCTCACTGACGATTACCCCCAAGTCTCGTTCTGCTACCGTTTTTGCTAGGATCTCGCCATTAAGGGTATAAGACTTGCATGGATTCTGGCTGCCCAGGTGCATAACTTTGCATTTTTTGGCATTGAAGTTGAGTTGCCATGTCCTAGACCATCGCTTCAGTTGTCGGGCACTGAATCTTCGTCTGTTGTGCATTTGCCCACTACATTACTCAGTTTGGCGTCATCGGTGAATAATGTTATTTTACCTCGAAGCCCTTCTGCCAAGTCTCTTATAAAGATGTTGAATAGGATTGGGCCCAAGACTGAGCCCTGTGGTACTCCACTAATCACCTCCGTCATTTCGGAGGGGGTGCCGTTCACCACCACCCTTTGGAGCCTACCTCCAAGCCAGCTTCCAACTCATTTCGTCAATGTGTTACCTAATCCTATAGAACTCATCTTGCTCAGTAACCTGCGGTGTGGTACGCTATCGAATGCTTTGCTAAAGTCCAGGTACACGATGTCCAGGGACTCCCCAATATCCAGCTTCCCTGTTACCCAGTCAAAGAAGCTGATCAGGTTGGATTGGCAGGATCTCCCCTTAGTAAATCCATGTTGTCGGGGATCCCGTAGATTCTCTTCATCCAGGATCTTATCTAATTGGTGTTTGATTAGAGTTTCCATTAGTTTGCTCACTATTGATGTTAGACTCACTGGTCTGTAGTTTGCTGTCTCCATCTTTGAGCCTTTCTTGTGGAGTGGAATGACGTTAGCCGTCCTCCAGTCCAACGGGACGCTGCCTGTACTAAGGGAGAGGTTGAAGAGCGCGGACAGTGGCTCCGCCAAGACATCACTCAGCTCCCTAAGCACCCTGGGGTGCAGGTTGTCCGGCCCCATTGCTTTGTTAACCTTGAGCTTTGACAGCTCACCGTAGACACTGCTGGGCGTAAACTCAAAGTTACTAAACGGGTCAACTGAGCCAACCCTTGTCTGTAGCTGAGGGCCGAGCCCTGGCGCTTCTCGGGTGAAGACTGAGCAGAAGTATTCATTTAATAGTTGGGCTTTTTCCGAATCCTTTTCCACATAGTCTCCGTCTGGTTTCCTAAGACGTACAATCCCGCCTGAGTTTTTTCTTCAAATTTTTCTTCAAATTTAATCAAATTTCAGAATTTGTTGAAAAAACCAACGTGTTACATCCAAATCAGACTGGTTTTAGACATCACCACAGTACAGAACATTCATTAATTGGTACGACCACATCCATACAATACTTTTTGGATCACCATCAATCGGTATTATTAATCTCGATTGATCTTTCTGCAGCCTTTGATACGGTCGATCACCAACTTCTGCTCAATAGACTTCAATCGATCGGAATTACAGACCAAGTTCTTTCTTGGTTTGTATCACACTTCACAGACCAAACTTCTACTGTTTTTTTTAATGACTCAATGTCAGAAACCTCACATTACGGCATTCAAACGCAGACAGGAAGCGATTCACTAAAATAAAAAAGCAACACCGACTGGGCTGGCCCGTCCCAAAATAAGCAACTGCTGAGGACCTTTCTAACTGCCCTGCCTTCTGCTATCTGCCCTGCTTCTCTGCTCTCAGCCCCGATCTCCTGCTCTCTTGTCTCTCCCAAATCTCCTGTTCTTCTCCTGCCTGCCCCAAATCTCGCCCTGAATCTTTCTTGCCCTTCCTCGCACTATGAGCCCGTGGTTTTAACCCATGGGTTTAAAGCGGGTTAAAACCATGGGCTTGCAAAGAAAAAAAGAAACAAAAGTCAAGTTTTAAAAAAGTTTTAAAAAGGTTGCATGCATCGGGATCGCTAGAGCGATCCCGACAGTCAGATGGGGGCATGATTCCAATCATTTGCATGAGGGCAATTCATGAATCAGCCCCCCGGACATGGATCAGATCCAATCCATGCTCTTTGTGAATCTAGCCCAAAGTCCTGTAACACATCCAGTCTAGGACATTTAGAAGAGGACTCACAAGACCTACCAGAGAAATCAAATAATCTCCTGCTGCAACTTCTCTCCTCATACAAAAAGCTTTATACATTAATAAAACAAACTCAGAAGAAAACTACTATTCAGCTTCAGAATTCCTAGACATGTAACTTGTGAACTTTCAAAAGAATCCGAAGGCAGGAGCACATGCGGTTCAACCCAGGCAGAAACTGGCAGGACCGCATCAATGGAGGCAGTTCCTGCCAAAACTGGCTCTGCAACAGATTGAAAAAATTCTCCAAGTTGCCAAGCTGCCAAAAAGAAGGTCATACTGAGAAAGCACCGAGGTTTCCCCACTGGTCAAACTTAGTTTCACCAAAAGAGGGTTGATACAGTGCCTGCTGGCCAGCATCCCTGAAAAAAATGCCTTGCACTTCCACTCTTCTGGCTGTGCTGCCAAAGTAGCTTCTTGATTGGGTTGAGAAAGAAACTCAAATTCTATATATGGTGCTTTGAGTTGTGTGCGCTAATTTGGATGTGCGCCCCATCAACGTGTGAAAATTAATTGAATGAGCCGGTTAGTGCTGATAATTGGCATCCTAACAAGCAATTATTAATGCTAGTTGAATTTAATTAGAAGTTGCATGTGTAAATTTAGGCGCAGGATCCGTGCCCAAATTTTATGCATGAGTCCAAAAAAAGGATGTGGAAATGGAAGGGTAATGAGCAGATCAGGGGTATTCCTAGAATTTGTGCACACATTATAGAATAAGGGGGGGATCTGTGCTTAATTTAGGTGTGAGGATTTGTACGACGTTTCTGTTGGTGCAAATGGACAAGCCTAAAATTAGGTGCAGTTCTAGGGCATACGCATTATTTTAAAAACTGCACCTAACTCTAAACCCAACTTATAGAATAACGCTCAGTGCTTTTTGTTTTTGTGCTGATTTATTTTAGGCACCATATATAGAATTCAGTCCTGTAAGACGGAAAAGGAGGGAAGAGAGGGGAGTCTGGCAATACAACAGAACTACACAAGAGAACAAAAAAAAAGTCCTCTTGTTTTCATAGAAAAAGAAATTAAGAGCAGACAAAAGCATACCATACACTAGCTGAAAACATTTTGTGTATGTCTGTTGCAGAAATATTTAGTTTGAACATCGAAGGTTCCCTTTTTGTGAGAAAAAGACCAAAGCACATAACCGCCAAGAAACAAATGGGTGCTTGGGGAAAGGTGTGGGGAAGGACCCAAGGCTCCTAGAATGCTCCTCAAGCCTAAGCCTTGCCAACGTGCTTCTTTCTTCTTCTTTTTTTAACTCCAGAAAATCCAAAATAAACAAACACATTTCCTATCAGACTTGAGAAGAGGTTGCATCAGTTATTTAACCTACCACCTGCTGGAAACTGAGAAATACTATCTGGCTAAGGGGCTGATGACATTATAATTCAGTCTAGGAGAGGGGCGGAGGATGATAAAGGAAGCAATCTTCTTTAAATCAAAGTGCCAGAAGACTGATCCCCAATGCCTAGATAGAGAATAGTGTACTGGGATCCCTTCTGACTCCTACACTAAAACATCAGCTCTACCATGTTTACCAATGATGCTTCCTGCAGCCGAAGACACTCATCCAGGAATGCCAATGATCGATCTACAGACTTCTGTGCCCGCTTCCTGGAATTTCCACCAGGCACCACACCATATGACAGGCACTGGAACCAGTCTGCCTGAAGAGCATTCTGAATGGCCATAAATTTTAGAGGAGTCATTTCCAGGCGGCCTCCTCCTCCCCACATGGATACTGTCTGTAAGAGCAGAAAAAAAGACAATATTAAAAGAGGTGACAATAACAGAGAGACAGAAAGTAATTACAGAAAGAAAGATGTGCTGAAAACAGAAAAATGCTGTTAAGCCTGCAAGCTAAAACTCTTTCACAGTGCCTTGTATGTAACATAGTAAATGACAGCAGATAAAGACTTGTATGGTCCATTCAGTCTGCCCAACCATACATGCTCCGTAAATTAAGAATTTAATTTAAATGGTCCTTTTTCTTAGATATTTCTGGACCAGAAACCCACAGCCTTGGCCAGTAGTGTGCTTAGGTTCTATCTACTGGAGTCTCCGTTAAAGTTCACTCCAGTAACCATCCCAGACATCGAAGCCCTCCACCGCCTGTCCTCAACTGAATGTCCATATATGGGACACAGACCATGCAAGGCTGCCCAGTACTGGCCTTAGTTCCTTCACTATATACCCATTATTTTCTGATTAGCGATCCTCTGTGTTCATCCCACACTTTTTTTTAACTCTTGTCACTGTTTTCCTCTCCACCACCGCCCTTGGGAAGGCATTCCAGGCATCCACCACCCTCTCCGTAAAGAAGAATTTCCTAACATTACTCTTGAGTCTACCACCCCTCAACCTAAAAATTATGCCCTCTCATTTTACCATTTTCCTTTCTTTAGAAAAGATTTTGCTCTACGTTAATACCTTTCGAGGTGTCATTCAGTAGAATGTACTGTGGCAACTACTGCAACTTTCAGGTTGTGAGTACTGAAGTGTGTTCTGCATTTATTTTCACAGCCCCTACAGAGAGGAAATCCCAGTCGTTGCACAACAAATTCTAGAGGCTAGATTTGGAGTTTTGTGAGGATCCATGATGCACGTCTATATTTATTAACATTTATTATACTAGTATGTCTAAATCTATGTTTATTTTTATTCTATTGTAACTCGCTTAGTAAATGTGAATAAGCGATTTACCAAATCAAAATGAAACTTGAAACTTAGCTAACGCAGCAGATCAATGTGGTTCGTAGTGACTTATAAAAACAGAGAGGAAAAGAAATACATAATTCTTATAGGAAAGAAAACAGACTCACATTTATACATGGAGAATAGTAAGAGGTTAAGGGAGTGTGTCTGCAGAAAAAAAATGACGACTAATGTTTTTAATGCAGATTTAAAATTGTTAAGGGCAAGCTATGAAGAGAGCAACAAAGGGGTCCAGAGCCATAAGGAGGGGGCTGCAAAAAAAAAAAAAGGTGCATTTCCTTGGATTTTTGGGTCCAGGGAGACATAGAGAATTAATGGAATGGAAAGCAATGTTACTTACCGTAACAGTTGTTATCCAGGGACAGCAGGCAGCTATTCTCACTAGTGGGTGATGTCATTCGACAGAGCCCCGATACGGACATCTTGAAAGCATGTCTTGCTTGAAGAAACTTAGAAGTTTCGAGATTCCCGCACCGCGCATGCGCCAGTGCCTTCCCGCCCGATGTACCGGGCGTGTCTCCTCAGTTCAGGTAGCTAGCCTGAGAAGCCAACCCAGGGGAGGTGGGTGGGACGTGAGAATAGCTGCCTGCTGTCCCTGGATAACAACTGTTACGGTAAGTAACATTGCTTTATCCCAGGACAAGCAGGCAGGTATTCTCACTAGTGGGTGACCTCCAAGCTAACCCCAATGGGATGGTGGGAGAGTTGGCAACTTTAAGAAAACAAATTTTGTAATACAGTTTGGCCAAACTGTCCATCCCGTCTGGAGAAAGTATCCAGACAATAATGAGAGGTGAAGGTATGAACCGAGGACCAAGTGGCAGCCTTACAAATCTCCTCAATCGGTGTCGATCTGAGGAAGGCTACAGAGGCTGCCATTGCTCTGACCTTGTGGGCTGTGACCTTACAGGGAAGGGATAATCCAGCCTGGGCATAGCAGGAAGAGATACAAGCCGCCATCCAGTTAGAGATGGTGCGCTTCGATACAGGTCGTCCCAACTTGTTTGGATCAAAGGAGACGAAAAGTTGAGGTGCAGTTCTGTGTGGCTTTGTGCGATCCAAGTAGAAAGCCAGAGCACGTTTACAGTCCAGAGTGTGCAAAGCAGATTCCCCAGGATGAGAATGAGGCTTTGGAAAAAAACACTGGAAGCACGATGGATTGATTGATGTGAAATTCAGAGACCACTTTAGGTAAGAATTTTGGATGAGTACGGAGAACCACCTTGTCATGATGGAATACAGTGAAGGGTGGATCTGCCACTAGGGCCTGAAGCTCACTGACGTGAGGGCCACCAGGAAAACCACCTTCCAGGTGAGATACTTAAGAGGAGCCGTTTTGAGAGGTTCAAACGGAGGTTTCATAAGATGAGACAGGACAACATTGAGATCCCAAACCACAGGAGGAGGTTTGATAGGAGGATTGACATGAAAAAGTCCTTTCATAAATTTGGAAACCACAGGATGAGCAGACAAAGGTTTCCCCTGGAGAGGCTGATGGAAAGCCGCAATAGCACTCAGGTGGACTCGTATAGAGGTAGACTTGAGACCAGACTGGGACAGGTGTAGAAGATAGTCCAATACAGACGATAGAGAAGCTTCTTGAGGTTCTGTAGCATTGGAAATACACCAGGTCGAGAATCTCGTCCATTTTTGGGAATAGCATTGTCGAGTAGCAGGCTTCCTGGAAGCCTCCAAGACCTCCCTCACAGCTTGAGAGAACTGGTGAGGGGTTATGTTGAAAGGAACCAAGCTGTCAGGTGGAGAGACTGCAGGTTGGGATGAAGCAGTGAACCTTGATGTTGAGTAAGCAGCGAAGGAAACACTGGAAGAAGAATTGGCTCCCTGCTGCTGAGTTGAAGTAGAAGGGAGAACCAAGGTTGTCTGGGCCACCGAGGCGCAATCAGGATCATGGTGGCACGGTCTGATCTTAACTTGACCAGAGTCTTCTGAATGAGAGGAAAGGGAGGAAACGCATAAAGGAAGCGATTCCCCCACTCCAGTAGAAAGGCGTCTGCCTCGAGGCGGAGAGGAGTGTAGATCCTGGAGCAAAACTGAGGCAGTTTGAAGTTGTGGGGGGCTGCAAAGAGGTCTATCTGAGGTGTCCCCCATTGTGCAAATATCTGATGAAGGGGTTTGGAATTGAGCGTCCATTCGTGAGGTTGAAGAAGACGGCTCAATTTGTCTGCCAAGACATTGTCTTTCCCCTGAATGTAGACAGCCCTGAGGAAGGTGTTGTGGCGGACCGCCCAATCCCAGACTCGAAGAGCTTCCTGGCAAAGGGAGGCCGAGCCCGTGCCCCCTTGCTTGTTTACATAATACATGGCGACCTGATTGTCGGTGCGAATTAGGACCACCATGTTGTGAAGCAGATGTTGAAAAGCCTGAAGAGCATTGAAGATGGCTCTGAGCTCCAGAAGATTGATTTGATGGAGTCGTTCCGCACTGGTCCAGAACCCCTGAGTGCGAAGACCATCCAGATGAGCTCCCCATGCATAGTTCGATGAATCGGTCGTGAGAACCTTCTGATGGGGAGGAGAGTGAAACAGCAAACTTCTGGATAGATTCGAAGAGGTCATCCACCAAAGAAGAGACTGCCGTAGAGCAGGAGTGACTAGAATGTGGCGGGACAATGGGTCGGAGACCTGAGTCCACTGAGATGCCAAGGTCCATTGAGGAATTCTGAGATGTAGTCTGGCAAAAGGCGTCACATGAACTGTGGATGCCATGTGACCCAAGAGGACCATCATGTGTCTCGCTGAGATGGACGGGCGAGAAGACACCAACTGGCAGAGTAGAAGAAGAGCCTCCATGCGCTGAGGAGGGAGGAACGCTCGAAGTTGGATGGTATCCAGGACCGCCCCGATGAAGGGGAGAGTCTGGGTGGGCTGAAGATGTGACTTGGGAAAGTTGATCTCGAAGCCCAAGCTCTGCAGAAAATAAATCGTGGTCAAGGTCGCCGAAATGACCTCTGGGGCCGACGGGGCCTTGATGAGCCAGTCGTCGAGGTATGGAAACACCTGAAGACCCATGTTCCGGAGCGCAGCGGCCACCACCACCAGACACTTCGTGAAGACTCTGGGCGAAGAGGAAAGGCCAAATGGAAGCACTCGATACTGCAGATGTAGATGTCCCACCCGAAATCTGAGGAACTTGCGGGAGGCCGGATGAATCGGGATGTGAGTGTAGGCCTCCTTGAGGTCCAGAGAGCATAACCAATCGTTCTGCTCGAGTAGGGGGTAGAGAGAGGCAAGGGTCAGCATGCGGAACCGCTCCTTGACCAAAAACTTGTTGAGGACTCGAAGGTCCAAAATGGGACGCAGATCGCCCGTCTTCTTCGGAACCAAGAAATACCGGGAGTAGAACCCCCGGTTTTGCTGATCTACTGGCACCGGCTCGACGGCTCGAAGCCGAAGCAGAGCCTGCGCCTCCTGTAGAAGAAGAGCGTTCTGCATCGAGTTGGAAGGATACTCTCTTGGAGGGTGGTCCGGGGGGACCCGTTGGAAATGAAGAGAGTATCCCTCTCTTACGATGGTAAGGACCCAGAGGTCCGAGGTGATCGACTCCCATTGATGATAAAAATGGTGGAGTCGACCCCCGATGGGAAAAACAAGGGAAGACAGAACGTTGGTTATGCTCCCTGGAAGAGAGTCAAAAGGGCTGAGTGGCCTTGGGTGCAGCCGGCATCTGAGGTTTCTGCTGAGACTTTTGTGGAGGCTGCCTCTTCGCAGGCTGTCTCGCTAGGGGAGCCTGTCTGGGTTGATAACGCCTCTGGTAGATTTGAGGCGGTCTAGATGGACGAGACTGTTGAGGCTTAGGCTTAGGACGCAGAATGGATTGAAAAGACTTCTCGTGGTCCGAAAGCTTTTTAGTGACAGTCTCGATAGACTCATCGAATAGATCCGCTCCCGCACAAGGCACATTAGCCAATCTGTCTTGGAGGTTCGGATCCATATCAATAGTGCGAAGCCAGGCCAGGCGACGCATGGCGACTGAGCAGGCCGCAGCCCGTGCCGAGAGCTCGAAGGCATCGTAGGAGGATTGCATCAGCTGCAGCCGCAACTGGGACAATGTTGCCACCACCTCCTCAAACTGGAAACGAGCTTCAGCATCGATGAAAGGGACGAACTTGCGGAGGACCGGCAAGAAGAAATCCAAATAAGAAGAGAAGAAAAAATTGTAATTGAGTACTCGAGTCGCCATCATCGAATTTTGGTAAACTCGTCTACCAAACTTGTCCATCGTTCTCCCCTCCCTGCCCGGAGGCACAGAAGCGTAGACCTGGGAAGGGTGAGAACGCTTGAGAGAAGACTCGACCAGCAGAGACTGATGAGAAAGTTGAGCTCCCTCAAACCCCTTGTGGTGAACGATGCGGTATCGAGCATCCAGCTTGCTGGGAACCGCAGGGATAGAATACGGTGTCTCAAAACAGCGCATGAAAGTCTGGTCCAGCAATTTATGCAAAGGAAGCCGAAGAGTCTCCGCCGGAGGGTGAGGCAAATGCATCGTATCCAAATACTCTTTAGAATATTTAGATCCAGTATCCAAAGTCACATCTAAGTCATCCGCCATCTGTCGGAGAAAAGATGAGAAAGACAATTGGTCCGCCAAGGCCGGCCGCCGAGACGGACTAGACGAAGTGGAAGCCTCCGGGTCTAGGGAGAGCTGAGACCGGCATGGAGAATAAGAGGTAGATGGTTCCTCATACTCTGGTCCCTCCGGTTGGGAAACATCGGACGATGAGTATCCCAAACGTTGCATCTTTTTCTGTGGGGACACTTCCGAATGACGTGAGGAGTGTCGAGATGAATGACGAGAACGATGCCCCTCCCGGTGCCGGGATGGGGAGCGAGAACTTCTGTGCATCGCACGATCCCCCGAAGCCTCTAAGGAATGGATGGGGCTCGAAGCGGTGGATCGCAGAGGTGGCAAGGACGCGGACTCACGCAGCGCCACCCAAGTCTGGTATGGAGTGCGGAAGAACTCTTCCTGCGATGCAGTATGCCCAGGACTCCGAATATCAGGGACCGTCCCAGCGCCCTGTTGCCTTGGAGGAGTAATGGGCTCTAAAGGTGGCATATCAGGAAGGGAAGCCCTCCTGGAGGCATCCGCCGCTCTCCGCCGATCCCCCTCGTCGAGCAGCGAGATCGAACGGCGAGGGGGAGGGGGAGGGGGCGGACCGCCCTCAGGGACCGGTGCTCGGACTTCACCCTGAATGTTGGCGATAAGCCGGGGTCCCATAGTTTGCATAAGCTCGACAAACTGAGCTTCCAGCAGGGATCGAAGCGAAGCCGATATGGAGGGATCCGCACCGAAAGGGGGTCCTCCTGCACGGTCATCGCGCTCCTTCGCAGCCAAGTGCTTCTGCTTAGTAGCTTTAGGCACCTTGATGACCACGGGAGGGACAGTGGACGGCGGTACCTGAACCGAAGAGACAGAGGCAGGCGCCGCAGCGGAACTGGAAGCCGCAGCCGGTGTAAACGATGCAGGCTTCACGATGCTGGATGCGGAAGTCGTCGATGCAGGTTTCGAGCGGACCGGTGAAACCTCAGCAGATGTAGAAGCAGACAGATCCTTGGCAGTCTCCATCTTGAACATCGACTCCCAAAGTAAGCAACGCCGCTTGAACGAGCGCGCAGTGAGCGTGGAACAAGGCCTGCACGATTTCGGAACGTGGTCCGGACCAAGACACTGAAGGCAGCGTCGATGCGGGTCCGTCAACGAAATCGCACGCTGGCACTTGCTGCACTTTTTAAAACCGGTGATTGGCCGTGACATAGGCCGGAAAATCGACGCTGCAATGTCGAAAGAGGTAGGCCGCAGCCACGAGGCCGGGCCGGCCGAACCGCCGGAAGAAATAATTTTGAACTTTTTTTTTTTTTTTTAAATAAAGTAAAGTTTAAAGTGAATTCAAAGAAATAAACCAAAACGCGGGTTAAAGAAGGCAAAGAAAAACTGAAATTCAGTCAGCGCAGATTGAAGATAACTTCTCAGCTCCGCGGAAAGAAAAGAACTGAGGAGACACGCCCGGTACATCGGGCGGGAAGGCACTGGCGCATGCGCGGTGCGGGCATCTCGAAACTTCTAAGTTTCTTCAAGCAAGACATGCTTTCAAGATGTCCGTATCGGGGCTCTGTCGAATGACATCACCCACTAGTGAGAATACCTGCCTGCTTGTCCTGGGATAATAATTTATTTATTTTAAGAATTTCTATACCGTTTAAGACTAAATGGTTTGCATGATGCTACGTACATAATATTATAAGACAAGATAAAAACATTAATGAACAGATCCTCAAGAAATCAGCAATAAAAATCAAAACAAGAAGAGGCTATACAAACAATTGTAGAGAGATTCTCAGAAACCATCAATCAAGAGGAATCAATATCTAAAAATGGCATTTATGAACAGTTGAGTTTTAAGTAATTTCCCATATTTACTTTTTTTATCACATTTCCGTATTTGACTCACAAGTGAGTTCTACAGTTTAACCCCTGCACAACAGAAAGTCATTGTGCTGGTCTCAACGTATTTGGGGTTAACATTTGCCTTTTATAGGGCTAAGTTCTCAGAGCGTAGTGATTAAGTAGATAATTACTCATCTTGCTCTTAAAAAGTTCAGGTATGGTACCCAACTGTACAAAAATTGGTGACAAATCATCACCACTTTGTACTGAATTCTGAATGCAACTGGCAACCAGTGTAAGCGGACTGGCAAGTACAGAATGGACCCCAAAGTGATGGACTGGGTCAGGAACTGGTTGAGTGTAAGGCAACCACCCTAAGTCAGCTGGTATAGTTACCAGTAGGGATCTCCCATATATTGGTGGAACATTTGCCACAGGAAGATCCAGTTTACTATTGAACATTGAATATGGAATATGTAGAGGCTGATAAGAAAACACAGAATTGATTAATAAATATTTCTGTTCTGGGTCGACTGAGAAAAGGGCCAGGAGTATGATCACAGAAAAAGGTGAAAATAAAAAGAAACAAACACTGATTTTCAGAAGACTTTGCTTCTGAGTAGCTAACTAAACTAAAAAATAGACAAAACGATAGGCAGGATGGAATACATCCGAAGGAACTTAGGGATAGAAACATAGAAACATAGTGGCAGAAAAGGGCTATAGCCCACCAAGTCTGCCCATTCCAAAGTATTCGCTCCCGAATTTACTCCCTTAAAGATCCCACGTGAGCATCCCATTTACTCTTAAAATCCTTCACGCTGCTGGCTTCAACAACCTGCAGTGGGAGTTTGTTCCACTGATCCACCACTCTTTCGGTGAAGAAGTACTTTCTGGAGTCTCCTTGAAACTTCCCTCCTCTGATCTTCAGCAGATGCCCTCTGGTGGTCGAGGGACCCATAAGACAGAAGATATCATCTTCCGACTCAATGCGACCAGTGATGTACTTAAATGTTTCAATCATGTCTCCCCTCTCTCTTCGTTCCTCAAGTGAGTACAGCCGCAACTTCTTTAGTCTTTCTTCATAAGTTAGATCCTTTAGCCCCGAGACCATCCTGGTGGCCATTCGCTGAACCGACTCGATCCTCAGCATGTCTTTACGGTAGTGTGGTTTCCAGCATTGAACACAGTACTCCAAGTGAGGCCTCACCATGGATCTGTACAATGGCATAATGACTTCAGGTCTCCTGCTGACAAAACCTCTGCGGATACAACCCATCATTTGTCTTGCCCTGGAGGAAGCCTTCTCCACTTGATTGGCAGCCTTCATGTCATCACTAATAATCACTCCTAGATCATGTTCTGCCGTGGTCCTAACCAAGGTCTCTCCATTTAGTGCATAAGTTCTGCGCGGGTTTCTCTTACCCAGGTGCATTATCTTGCATTTTTTAGCATTGAAGCCTAGCTGCCAAGTCGTTGACCATCTTTCCAGCAGCAGTAAGTCCTGTGTCATATTGTCAGGTAATAAGCTGTTGCCTACGATGTTGCAAATTTTGGCGTCATCGGCGAACAGTGATACCTTTCCTCTAAGCCCTTGCGTCATATCTCTTATGAATAAGTTGAATAAAATCGGGCCCAAGACCGAGCCCTGTGGTACTCCACTGAGCACGTCCGACGCTTCTGATGGGGTACCGTTCACCACCACCCTCTGTACTCTACCGCTCAGCCAGTCCCCAACCCATTTAGTTAGAGTGTCTCCCAAGCCCATCGATTTCAGCTTGTTCAATAACCTTCGGTGTGGGACGCTATCAAATGCTTTACTGAAGTCCAAATACACCACGTCCAGTGCCTCCCCGGCATCCAGTTGTCTAGTAACCCAGTCAAAAAAGCTAATAAGATTGGATTGGCAGGATCTACCCTGGGTGAACCCGTGTTGGTGGGGATCACGTAGGTTTTCCTCATCTAGGATTGTGTCAAGATTCTGTTTGATCAGTGTTTCCATGACTTTACACACTATAGACGTGAGACTCACTGGCCTGTAGTTTGCTGTCTCTGTCTTGCTGCCCTTTTTGTGGAGTGGGATTACGTTGGCGGTTTTCCAGTCCAAGGGGACTCTTCTGGATGTTCTGGAAGCTCTATTATCTGACCTTTTCAAAGCTTCTTTAAAGTTGGGTGTTGTACTGGAGGACTGGGGATTGATAGATATTGTTCCTCATAGAAACATAGAAGATGACGGCAGAAAAGGGCTACAGCCCACCAAGTCTGCCCACTCTGCTTACCCACCCCCTGTCTATGCCCTAATGACCCAATTTCCTTATCTTGACCCTCGTAGGGATCCCACATGGGTATCCCATTTATTCTTAAAGTCTGGCACACTGTCTGCCTCGATCAGCTGCACTGGAAGCTTGTTCCAATGATCAACCACTCTCTCTGTGAAGAAATACTTTCTGGTGTCGCCATGAAATTTTCCGCCCCTGAGTTTGAGCGTGTGCCCTCTTATGGCCGAGGGTCCCTTGAGAAAGAAAATATCATCTTCCACTTCGACACGTCCCGTGAGGTACTTAAATGTTTCGATCATGTCTTCCCTCTCCCTACGTTCCTCGAGAGTGTAGAGCTGCAATTTGTTCAGTTTCTCTTCGTACGAGAGACCCTTGAGCCCCGAGATCATCCTGGTGGCCGTCCGCTGAACCGATTCAATTCTGCACACATCTTTACTGTAATGTGGCCTCCAGAATTGCACACAGTACTCCAGATGAGGTCTTACCATGGCCCTGTACAACGGCATTATGACTTCAGGCTTTCGGCTGACGAAACTTCTTTTGATACAACCCAATATCTGCCTTGCCTTAGATGAAGCCTTCTCCACTTGATTGGCAGTTTTCATGTCTGCACTAATGATTACTCCTAAATCTCGTTCTGCTGAAGTCCTAGTTAATGTTTCTCTGTTCAAGAAGTACGTCTTGCATGGATTTCCGCTTCCGAGGTGCATGACCTTACATTTCTTAGCATTGAAGCCTAGCTGCCAGGTTGAGGACCAACTTTCCAATGTAAGCAGGTCCTGCACCATATAATTCTGTAAACTGCATTCACTTTCTATATTACATAGTTTGGCGTCATCGGCGAATAGTGTTATTTTACCTTGAAGCCCTTGAGTCAGATCCCCTATGAATATGTTGAAAAGGAGTGGACCCAGGACCGAGCCCTGCGGCACTCCACTGGTCACCTTCGATGTTTTAGAGAGGGTACCATTAACCACCACCCTCTGAAGTCTGCCACTCAGCCAATCATTGACCCATGCAGTTAATGTCTCTCCTAACCCCATCGATTCCATCTTGCTTAGCAGCCTGCGGTGTGGGACACTGTCAAAAGCTTTACTGAAGTCCAGGTACACGACGTCCAAAGACTCTCCCAAGTCCAACTTTCTTGTTACCCAGTCAAAGAAGCTGATGAGATTGGATTGGCAGGACCTACCCTTGGTGAATCCATGCTGACTGGAATCCCGAAGATTCCCTTCATTCAAAATCGTGTCCAATTTGCTTTTAATTAGTGTTTCCATGAGTTTGCACACTATTGATGTGAGACTCACCGGTCTATAATTCGCAGCCTCTGCCCTGCAACCCTTTTTATGCAGAGGAACGACATTAGCTAATTTCCAGTCTAGGGGAACTTTCCCCTTACTTAGGGAGAGATTGAATAGCTCAGCCAACGGTTTCGCCAGGACATCGCTCAATTCTCTGAGCACTCTTGGGTGCAAATTGTCTGGTCCCATGGCTTTGTTCACCTTGAGCCTTGCCAGTTCACTGTAAACTTCACCTGGTGTGAACTCAAAATTCTGAAACGGGTCTTCTGTGCTTTGTGTTGCCTTCAACTGCGGACAATGTCCCGGTGCCTCACAGGTGAAGACTGAGCAGAAGTATTCATTCAGTAATTCGGCTTTATCGGAATCTGCTTCCACGTAACTTCCTTCCGGCCTTCTAAGCCGTACTATCCCGCCTGTGTTCCTTTTTCTGTCACTAATATACCTGAAGAAGGATTTGTCCCCCTTTTTAATGTTTTTTGCCAGAATGTCTTCCACTCAAAGTTTTGCCTCCCTAACTGCCATTTTGACCGTGGTAGACCTGGTCCTATATTCTACCTTTGCCTCTTCACAAAAAATAAAACTGAGGAGTCTGGGAATTATATTCTCTATTAATTTACTCACACTTCCTTCAGATGAAATAATATCAAAATTCAGTGCAAGTAAATCAACAGAATTACAGCTAAAACAGAGGACAGTACAGTTTCTTGAATTCAGTGAATTAAAGAATATGAAGCAGCATAGTTTAACCAGAGATAAGCTTTGTCAAGATGAATCTGATAAATTTCCTTAATGGGGCAACTAAAAGTATGATCAGGGAAGAGCACTAGAAGGGATGTACTTGGATTTCAGCAAGGCCTTGACACAATTCCACATAAGCAACATAAATAGATGTCCTTGATATGGGGGGACTGACTGGGCCAGAAACTGGATGAGTGGAAAGTGACAATAACAGAGCATAACTGTAAACGAAGGGCACGCTGAGGAAAGTGACATTACGCATGGTCCTTTTCAATACTCTTTAAAGAAGAGCAGAAGGGCTAATCAGAAAATGTTTACCAGTCTGCTCATTACTGGCTGCCCTGACCTCTCTTCATTAGTGACGCTTTCTCTTCCCTCAGAAAAACATTTAATCCATTTGTACACTGCTGTTTTCTTCATAGTATTACCCTCATAAACTTAGACTAACATGACCCCAATTTCACATTCATTCTTGCCAAGTATCACAAGAAATTTAATGTTTGTTCATTGCTCCAATTCAAGCTCTGAATTCTCGCGATGACACACAAAACCATGCAACAATAATGAATGCCATTCAGCAACACACTGCCACATGTTGACAGCATATGGGAAAATATTCCATTCTCACAATTATAAAACCAACAACTGGGACTAATCAAATTAATTTTTGCTAAAATCCTTAAATTGAGAATACAAAGCTCAATGAATACACACATATATACACACACACACACGCCAAATGACCGAAGCAAGTCATGGTGACCCAGAATCTTTCCATTGCTCAGTGCTCTGGTGTCAATAGTACATGAAAGCACAGTTACTTACTGTAACAGGTGTTATCCAGGGACAGCAGGCATATATTCTCACATGTGGGTGACGTCATCTACGGAGCCCCAGCGCAGACGGTTTCTCAAGCAAACTTGATTGAAGTTTCAAGTTTGCTATGCTGCACCACGCATGTGCATGCCTTCTTGCCCACTAGAGGGCGCATCCCCACCTCGTGGTCCTCAGTTCCATAGCCAGCAAAGAAGCCATCCCCGGGGAGGAGGGCGGGTTGTGAGAATATATGCCTGCTGTCCCTGGATAACACCTGTTACGGTAAGTAACTGTGCTTTATCCCAGAACAAGCAGGCATGATATTCTCACATGTGGGTGACCTCCAAGCCAACCAAAAAAGGGCAGGTGGGAGGATGGCAATTTAGGAAAACAGGTTACGCAAAACCGACTGGCCAAACCGGCCATCGCTTCTGGACAACGTATCCAGACAGTAGTGGGAGGTGAAAGTATGAACCGAAGACCAAGTGGCAGCCTTGCAGATGTCCTCCACTGGAGTAGACCGGAGGAAAGCAACAGAAGCTGCCATCGCTCGGACCTTATGTCCCGTGACCCGACCATGCAGCTCGAGACCAGCCTGAGCGTAGCAAAAAGAAATTCAAGCAGCCAACCAGTTGGACAAGTTGCGCTTGGAAACAGGACGTCCCAACCGATTAGGATCAAAGGACAAAAATAATTGAGGAACCTTCCGATGAGACTTGGTGCGTTGAAGATAAAAAGCCAACGCCCTCTTACAGTCAAGCGTGTGAAGCGCCGCCTCCCCAGGATGAGAGTGGGGCTTCGGAAAAAACACCGGAAGAACAATGGACTGATTGAGGTGGAAATCAGACACAACCTTAGGTAAAAATTTAGGATGGGTGCGAAGAACCACCTTGTCATGATGGAACACAGTAAAGGGCGGGTCCGCAACCAAAGCCTGCAGCTCACTAATCCGACGAGCGGACGTGAGCGCAAGCAAAAAGATCACCTTCCAAGTGAGAAACTTAAGAAGAGACTTGTCAATAGGCTCAAAAGGAGGTTTCATCAGCTGAGCCAAGACCACATTAAGATCCCAAACCACAGGAGGAGGTTTCAGAGGAGGATTAACATTCACTAGACCCCTCATGAAACGAATCACCAGAGGATGAAGAGAGAGAGATCGACCCTCGAGATTCTGATGGAAAGCAGCAATAGCACTGAGATGCACCCGAATGGAAGTCGTCTTCAGCCCAGACTTGGACAAATGCAATAAATACTCCAGAACCGAAGACACCGGAACCGAACTCGGATCCAGATGGTGCGAGGAACACCAGGATGAAAATCTGGTCCACTTCTGGGAATAACAAAGCCGAGTCGAGACCTTGCGCGAGGCTTCCAACACCTCCCTGACCGACTGAGAAACAGAAACCGAAGTCAAGGGGAAAGGAACCAAGCCGTCAGATGTAAGGACTGAAGATTGGGATGCAACAGCGAACCCCGACTCTGAGACAGCAGAGAGGGAAAAACAGGCAGAAGCAGAGGCTCCCTGACACTGAGTTGAAGGAACAGGGAGAACCAGTGCTGACGAGGCCAACGAGGCGCAATGAGAATCATAGTGGCTCTGGACGACTTGAGATGAACCAACATCCTCAAGATCAGAGGGAAAGGAGGAAACGCATAAAGGAACCTCCCTCCCCAGTTGAGAAGAAAGGCATCGGCCTCGAGACGGTCCGGGGAGTACATCCGAGAACAATAGAGGGGCAGTTTGTGAGTCTCCGGGGAGGCAAACAGATCCACCTGAGGAGTCCCCCAGCGGTCGAAGACCTCGTGCAGAACTCGGGAGTTTAGCGACCACTCGTGCGGCTGGAGAAGACGACTGAGTTTGTCGGCCAGACAATTCTTCTCTCCCTGAATGTAAACCGCCCGCAGGAAGATGTTCTGGGAGACCGCCCATTCCCAAAGGCGCAGGGCTTCCCGGCACAGGGACCAAGAGCCCGTCCCCCCTTGCTTGTTTACATAGTACATTGCCACTTGGTTGTCCGTCCGCACGAGGACTACCTGATCGTGCAGCAGGTGGCAGAACGCTCGAGCAGCCAGAAAAATGGCACGAAGCTCCAACACATTGATGTGACAAAGGCGGTCCTCCGCTGACCATAGACCTTGAGTCCGCAGACCGTCGAGATGAGCCCCCCACGCGTACTCCGAAGAGTCCGTGGTCAGGACCTTGCGATGCGGAGGGACGAGAAAGAGCAAACCTCCGGAAAGATTGGAAGAGTTGGTCCACCAAAGGAGCGAGCGTCTCAAGAAAGGAGTCACTGTTACAGGAAAGGAGAGCGGGTCCCGATCTTGACGCCACTGGGAGGCCAAGGTCCACTGAGGGAGCCTCAGGTGCAATCGGGCGAACGGTGTGACATGAACCGTCGACGCCATGTGGCCAAGTAGAATCATCAGACGGTGCGCTGAGATGGAGCGCTGCAGCGAAATCTGACGGTACAGTCGAAGCAGAGCAGAGGGGGGAGGAACGCACGAAGGCGAACCGTGTCCAGCACGGCCCCGATAAACTGAAGGGATTGAGCAGGGCACAGCTGAGATTTGGGAAAGTTCACTTCGAACCCCAGACGTTGAAGGAAGATGATAGTCTGTTGGGTCGCTGAGATAACCCCCTCCCTGGACGATGCCTTGATCAGCCAATCGTCCAGGTAGGGAAAGACCTGTAGCCCCTGAGATCTCAGGGCAGCCGCGACTACCATCATACACTTCGTGAAGACTCGAGGCGACGACGCCAGCCCAAAAGGGAGGACCCGATACTGAAGGTGCAACTCCCCCACCTGGAACCATAAGAACTTGCAGAAGGCGGGATGCACCGGAACATGGGTATACGCTTCCTTCAAGTCCAGGGAGCACATCCAATCCCCTTCCTCCAACAGAGGGTAGAGAACCGGAAGCGACAACATACGGAACTTCTCTCGGACCAGGAACATGTTGAGCTTCCGGAGGTCCAAAATGGGGCGTAAGTCCCCGGTCTTCTTTGGGACCAAAAAGTAACGGGAGTAAAACTCCCGCCCCCGTTGGTTTGGGGGGACCGGCTCCACCACCCGAAGGCTCAACAAGGCCCTGGCTTCCGAGAGGAGAAGAGGAAGCTGGGCTCGACTGCAAAGAGAGGCCCCTGGCGGTTGTTCCGGCGGCGAGGCTGAGAAGTTCAGCAAGTAACCCTCGGAGATGAGACGGAGCACCCAAGCGTCTGACGTGATCATAGCCCAGGCTGAATGAAAGGCCCGCAGCCGGCCCCCGATGGGCAGGGGGTCCGGCGAGAGTGTGGAGGGGGTCCGCCCCCATCCGCTCATCACGTCAAAAAGACAGCGCTGGCTTAGACGCCCCTTGCGCCTGAGGTTTTGGTTGGCCCCCTCTGCCCTGCTGCGGGGGGCACCAGGGCGGAGGCCTAGAGAATGCTGGCGTAGACTTTTGAGGGTATCGCCGCGGTGGAGGTCTAAATGGCTTCTGCGGTGGTACCCGTGGCTTAGGACGGACCAAGGAGGCGATGGAGCGCTCATGTTCGGACAGGCGTTTGGTCGCCGCCTCCAAGGACTCATCGAACAATTCCGATCCAACACATGGCAGATTGGCTAGGCGCTCCTGCAAGTTCGGGTCCATATCAACCGTTCGGAGCCATGCGAGACGGCGCATCGCTACTGCAAAGGCGGAGACTCTGGAGGCCAACTCAAAAGCGTCGTAAACAGCATGAAAAAGGTATAGACGCAGCTGTGACAAGTTGGCCATAAAAGTACCAAAGTCCCCCTTATGGGAATCCGGCATGACCCCATGATAACGGGGTAACGCCTTCACCATCTGCCTCAGATAGGATGAAAAAGTGAAAGCATAATTAAGGACCCTGGCCGCCATCATGGAATTGGAGTAGAGGCGGCGACCAAACTTGTCCAGGGTCCGCCCTTCCCGCCCAGGAGGGACCGCAGCCGAGATCCTAGAAGGCTGGGACTTCTTTAACGCCGACTCCACCAGCAACGACCGGTGAGACAGTTGTGCTTTCTCGAAGCCCTTGCATGGGATGGTACGGTACTTCGACTCCATCTTCGATGGAACCGCTGTGACTGTAAGAGGGGAGTCCAAGTTTCTCAGGAAGGTCTGATGGAGGACTTTATTGAGAGGCAGACGAGGAGTCTCCCTCGGGGGAGAAGGCAAATCCTGCTCCTCCAAAAATTCCTTGGTATATTGAGAACCAGACACCAGATCAAGGTCCAAGGCCCTCCCCATATCAAGCACAAATCTCGAAAAGGAGGAGGGCTTGGAAGGCGGGGAGGGAGATCGAGAAGCCCGCGTCGCCAAAAAGGAAGGGGAAGCCTCACGGGAATACCGAGGTTCCCTACTAGTACCAGACCCCGAACCCCACGACGACGCCCCGAGCAACCTCGACGGGGTCGGGGACCGCCTATGCCCCGAGGAACCCCTTTGGGAAGTCCCCTGGGTACGAGGCAACGAGGCCTGCCCCTTCCGTTTCGGCGAGGAGTCTCTCGACAACCCTCCCTCGGAGGAACGGAAAAGCCTCGGATTATCGAGGCGGAGCTCCGAGACACGCAGCGTCTCAGCCCCGGTCGGCGAGGAGCAACCGCGTCTCCGATGAGAACCCCGAGGACGCTTGGGCTTCCTCGGCCGACGCTTCGCCCGAGGCCGACCCGAGGGGAGGAGCCCCGGGAGGACCTCGACGAGGAAGAAGTGGAAGAGATCCTCCGAACTCGCCGCACCTTGTCCCGAGGCCGCACACTCCGCTCCGGCTGGTCGACCGAGGTCAAGGGCAAGGTCGGGGTCAAGGCCGGAGCCACCCCAGGGGCCGAAGTCGAGGGCACCGAGACCGAGGCTGCCGAAGCTGGGGCACTCGAGGCCGAAGCCGGCTGTAGATGCGCGAGGGCGCCGGACAGCTCTGAGGCAATGAGGGCACGGAGTATGTCCTGAAAAACAGGAACCCCCATCATGGCCGGTAGATCCGGGGCCGGCGGGTGCTCCCTCGAGGGCGACCTCGGTCTCGAGTATTCCCATGGGGCTGGGCCGAAGATGACCCACTCACCCCCGTCGAGGATCCCGAGGATGGCTTCTTCGAGGACCCTGGAACTGAAGAAGGAAGTGAGGACTTACCCACCGTCGACTTCGGAGTCGAGGACGCAGGCTTCGACGAAGCAGGATGTCGCGGCGAGGTCGAGGGAGTCGAGGCCGAGGCCGAAGCTGAGGCCGACGTCGAGGCCTTCCCCGCCGCGGGGTCCACAGCAAAGAGCTCCGCCATTCTAGCACGACGGCGGCGGAGAGCTCTTGGCTGAAAAGTCGAGCACCGAGAACAAGAGTCGGTGGGGTGCTCGGGATCCAGGCAAAGTAAGCACCACCGGTGGGGATCGGTGATTGAAAGCAGCCGATCGCACCGGGTGCACTTTTTAAAGCCCGTCAAGGGACGGGACATGAAACCGAAAAACGGCCGGGAATGTAACGAGGTCCCGAGGCCGCGGCTACCGGGAGCCCCCGGAGCCGAATGAAAATTTCTTTTTTTGACGATTACCGAACACACGAACGAATAAAAAAATAAAGCAAGCACAGCGCCCGAGAAAAACGACTCAGACGCGGTGTCAGAAGGCAAAAATAGAGAGCACAAATTCCACAGGGCTTCTAGCTCCGCGGAAAAAACTGAACTGAGGACCACGAGGTGGGGATGCGCCCTCTAGTGGGCAAGAAGGCATGCACATGCGTGGTGCAGCATAGCAAACTTGAAACTTCAATCAAGTTTGCTTGAAAAGCTGTCCGCGCTGGGGCTCCGTCACCCACATGTGAGAATATCATGCCTGCTTGTCCTGGGATAATGTCATCTTCCCAGCATTTTTCATTTCCCAGACATCATCTACCATCAGCAAGTAACATATAGAATTGTGAAGCTACCATGTTTCTCCGAAAATAAGACAGTGTCATAATAATTTTGGGCCTAAAAAATGCACTAAGGTTTATTTTCGGGGTAGGTTTTATTTTTTTTCATGTACATGATCATCTCTCCCTTCCTCTTTCCTCTCTCCCACATGTGCAGCATCTTTCCTCCCCTCTCACCTATCCCCTTCTTCCTTCCCTCTGCAGTATTTTTCTATCCCTCCCTCCCATCCCTCGTGCAACAGAACCCTTGCACAGCTTCTATCCCTCCCTTCCGTGCACAACCCTTGAGCAGCCCCTCCCCGCCCCCACAGCGCAGCTGAGCTCCCGCTGACCCTGCCATCCTTCCATCTCTCCCTCCCAAACGAACCCCACTAACTGCGAGACTTGCATACCTCCCTCCAAAGAACAGCATCGGCAGCACTTTAAACCCCGCTAACCCTCCGACTGCGAGTCCTACTAAAAGCAGCATCAGCAGTACTCTAAACAGGCTGCTTCATGGCCTTCTCCCACCGGGGCCTTCCATGCATCAAGTTACTGATGACATCATTAGTGAAGCGGCAGAGGGAATGCTCCGGTGGGAGAAGGCCATGAAGCAGCCTGTTTACAGAGTGCTGCCGACGCTGCTCTTTGTAGAACTCACGGTCGGATGGTCGGCGATGTTTGAACGGGAGGGAGAGATGGAAAGATGGGAGGGTCAGCAGGGGTTCGGCTGCGTGGCGGGGGCGAGGTGGGCGGGGGGAAGCGCTACTGCAGACAAATCCAGGGGCATTTGGGTTAGGCTTATTTTTGGTGTAGGGCTTATATTAAGACCTACCCCAAAAATCATGCTAGGGTTTATTTTCGGGGTAGGTCTTATTTTTCGAGAAACAGTAGATAACCAGTAATCAATGTATTATAAGTTCTATGTCCATTCATCTGACAAATCAACCAAAATTCCAGAAATCTTTCAGAAGGGAATGCACAAGCTGCAAATAAAGACTTCAGATAATAAATTCTTGTAGTTGTGCAAAGGACTACAGTATATTATATCTGTTGGACAGTTTAAATGTCTAAATTCCACATGCTTGCCAGGACTTCCATGAAACTAGGTGCTTATTTTTACAAATATTAACATTATATCATAAAGGAATCTTAAGAGAAAGACTTACCCTTGCATAAGTATTTTTGGAACAATCCAAAGGCAAACCATTCTAGTCAAATAAAGGAACATTCCAACAATATGAAGAAATCAGGATGCCAACATACCTTGTTGGTGTTAAAACCAGTTGGGCAGGTGGTAACTGGATCTTGGAGGGAGCAATAGAAAAGAGAGTCTGGCATTCCTACTCAGAGAAAATAAAAACAGCTGTAGTTTCAACATATACTTCAGGGCATATGTAATTTTCATCCCTAAACCCAGCTTCTGTTCTTTAGGCCAACTTGAGTTGAGGGGTGCTGCAAAGGTAACATTTACAGTCCCAGGAAGGCAATTTGCCCAATCATTGCTTAACAGTGATAGCTGGCTAGTTCAAAAATATGCTTGTAGGCCTGTCTGGTGTAATGCTGCACATGTCATGTAGAGAACTCCTGGAAGGAGAGTCCCAGCTACTGTTATAGCAGAACACAGTGGTCCCAGGCCAAGGACCATCACTGCAATATGATTGAAATGGAAACCTGAACGAGAAGGACAACAGTGTAAGGCCAAAAATAAGAGAGTCTGCTCTGGGGTAAAGAAAGGGCTTATCTGATCAATAGTAGGTGAGAAGATGAGAAGCAAATGTAAGGGGAATGCTAAGAGTGAAAAGGTGATGAATAGAAGGATGGAGAGTAAACAGTGAGGAATGAAAAGGAAAGGGAACAGGGATAACGTGGAAAGTCTCTACACTTTACCTATAAACTTTCCAATTCCTTGCTTGTAATCTTCAAGGACCTCTTGACACTCTGCCCTGCAATCAAAAAGAACAAAAGATGCATCTTAGGCAGCAGAGCATCAATACGTGTTCATACACAGCAGTACACAATGCCAGAAGAAGAAGCATAGCTTCCAGGTTAGATGAGCAGAGGTTACTGTAACCAAGCCAGAAAAAACTCTTCCCCAAGGCAGCTGACCATCTCTGCTCTTCTCTCTTCAGCCAGTTCTTGACCCAGAGTGCAAGAAATTACCTTCAGGTCATAACTGCTTACTTACATAGAAGCAGAGAAAAAAATATAGACAGATAGACCATATGGCTGATTCAGTCTACCCATGTATGCCATCTACTAATTCTTCCTCTCCCCTAGTACCTGTCCTAAATCTTTCTTTGCATTCAGTACAGCTTTTGTTTCCGCCACCTACACCGGGAGGATGTTCCACAAATTCACCATCCTTTCCTTGAAGAAGTATTTTCTCAATCTGAGTCGGTCTCCTTTCATCTTCATTCTATGCCCCCTCAGTCCAGAATTTCTTTTCAATTGAAAGAGACTCTCATCTTGCGCATGTATATCTTGGAGGTTTTACATCTCTATCGGATCTCCCCTCTCCCACCTTTCTTCCAAAGTGTACATACTGAGATTTCAAACTCTGTCCCCGTACACTACAGGATGAAGGCAACTGACCATTTTAGTAGCCACCATCTGGACCGACTCCATCCTGATTGTATCTTTTTGAAGGTGTGGTCTCCAGAGATGTACACAATATTCTAAAAAGAGATCTCACCAGCCTTATACAGGGGCATCATCATCATCAACCCCCAGATCACACTCCCAATCTAGGGAATTTAACAAAACGTGTGGAAATGCGAAAAGCATATAATGTATCTCTAGCCGCTGTATGTAACAACCACTACTCGTCTCACGTATTTAGCACCTATCCCCTCATAGCTCCATCCTAGTCCATACTAAATAGCACAACTTAACCTGACCTACAAAGCAATGTTCCATCAATACAGAGCGTTTCATAGCTATCCCTAATTGCCAATCCCATATTTGACGGATTTGCACAGTTTGCCTTGCTTCTATCTTTTTTGGTTATTAACGGCCATGCGCCAATGTTGCCATTGAACCATAGCCATTAAAAACAATTAGCACACATGTAATTACTCCTATCCATTTTGAAGGTGGTCATGTATTTGTAATGAGTGTAACTAATGGGCAGACTAGATGGAACGTTCAGGTCTTTATCTGCCATCATTTATATTCCTGTGCTAATCAGTTAGTGTATGGTAATTTAGCTGCACTAACTGATTAGCACAAGAATTCCTTCAAAAACTTTTTTAGCACAGGGTTAGCCCATGCACATTTGGCTCTTATTGCAGGATGCCTGAGCACATTCTACGGTGTGCCATTTTAAGCTGCATTAGGCACAGGTTAGCACTTAACGCAATTTAACAAAAGGTCCCTTTAATGTATTAATAGAACTGTATGTAAGGGAAAGGTCACTAATTCTCTTGGTAAAAGACTCATCTCCATCCACATTTCTAATCAGATTTATATAAAATTACAGCACATCGGAAAAACAAGAGAGAAAACATAAAATTGACAAAATTACCAGCGTTTTAAGAATTATGACTGACACAGTAGTTATTAAAAGCTTTACTTTTTTACTCAGTCCTTCAAATGATTAACAGGACAAATTGGTTGTGTTTCCTGTATTGAAAATTTTAGTTTTAAAAATCATGCGGCAATTTACAGGTCATCAACCAACAAATTAGGCTCTTACCTCGGTAATCTGGTTCTGTTAGTATACACAGGAGTCTGTAATGTAGATGTTGATTTCTGTTTCCCGCAAACTGCAGAAGAATCTCTTTTAAGAACTTGAAACTCCTCCCCTTCTGCAGTGGAGTACAGCTCCTTCCTCAGTTGGAACCAAAGCAATAGAACTCCACTGAAATATAAGAAAAGAGAAGGAGAGGCACGAGGACCTCCCCCAGCAAGAAACATTCTGCTTTGTTCTGAAACTCAGAAAACAGAACAATGATTACCATATTTTTTGGGCTATACGACGCACCTGACCATAAGGAACACCTACGTGTAGAAGAGGAAAAACCAAGAAAAAAAAAATTTGGTTCAGAATTTTTTTTTCTTGGTTTTTCCTCCACTACACGTAGATGCGTCTGGTGCTCTGGTGGTAGGCAGCCCGCTGCCCCCACCCTTGTACCTTTATTTAAACGCCGGTGGTCCAGCACGGTCGTGCCAGGAGATTTCTGCGTTCCTGCTGGACGGCTGCCTCTTTTGTTGCTGCAGAGTGGCGAATAAGACAGGAACACAAGCTTTTCGCTTCCTACCTGGTACCGCGCCACTCCATTAATGGCTGCCGTCAATTCTCGCTGCATCTGCTGGGAGTGATGTTGCGGAAACCATCTGAAAAGGGTGCATTTGCGCTCTTGCCCAGGGTACCATTTCCAAGAGGCTGCCATCAAGCCCAGCACCTATAGATACTGATAGGCCTTGGGGCATGGAAGGGCCCTGATCGCAAGGATCTGCGTCCTGAGCTTCTGTTTGTGTGGCTCGGTAAGAAAAACACAGACTTGCATCAAGTTGGGTGCAGAGGATGCTGGCCCAGTAGTGTAGAAACTACAACTCCCAGGATGCACTGGGCTCAGTAGCTTAGGGCTGAGCTAACTGAGAAGAGGTAGAAGAGCTGCTGAGTCATGGGGGTGGGATCCAGGCAGACATGAGTTTATCTTTTCCAGTTTAAGATTCATTCAAAGAAGCCCCTGAGCAAGAGATGTGAACTCCTGACTTTTCCCTAGACATCAGCTGAGGGCAGAACTGTGGGAATAGGACTGATGCCTATACAACTTGGCTGAGGTAGCCAAGCTAACTATTTGTAAAGTGTGAGGCAAACTAACCAAATAAAAAGTGTTTTGTTCTTATGAGCTGGTGTTTGGTCCCAACCTTTCCTGAGTGTACAGGCTAGCATATTACAGGCATGAATGTCCAAGAATCGTTACACTGTCACTCGGACTCGGACTTCTCCGGCCATCTGGCTCAGGAGTCGAGGAACAGATCTGGAGAGGACCTCGATTCTGTGCCCCTCCCTGATAACATCCAGCACCAGCAGTTAGACGAGATCTGTTCCCATTTATCCCTGAATGCTGACAGCCACCCTCTAATATGAGGAGGATTGGCCATCCTCCTGGCATCATTGCGATTTCTTGAAGGCCAAGCCACCAATGGGAACCCGCAAATTGCTTGCACTGATAACCGCCATATCTCTGAATGGACCCCTGAAAGGGCCTCCGAGAGTAGCAGCCGGAGGAAAATTGGCAAGATCTTCTAGGGGCATGATGGCTCCTACTATCCAGGAAGGATTTGGGGTGGTGATCCACCACACCAGCCATGAGATCATCAAGCCCTTTGCCAATAAGCGTCTGCCCCTTGAACAGTAATTTGCTGAGAGTGGCCATGGAGGCTGAATCGCCCACCCACTGTCTGATCCATGGCATCCAGCGGGCCGAAATGTAATAAGCTGAAACCTTACCCAGGACTCTAATGATATCATAAAGAGCATTGACCATAGGAGTCCCCAAGCTATTTAATTTATTTCTATTTCTATAGCACTACCAGATGTATGCAGCGTTGTACAAAGTCACAAAGAAGACAGTCCCTGCTTGAAAGAGCTTACAATCTAAACAGACAAGACAGACAAACAGGATGTCATGGATATAGTTAAGGGGAAACCTGCTGGCTGGGTTGGTGAGCAGTGGGGAGTAGGGTTATGGATTGAAGGCTATATCAAAAAGGTGGGTTTTCAGTCTGCTTTTAAACAAGGGAAGGGAAGGGGATTGGCGGACAAACTCGAGTAATTTATTCCAGGCACAGGGGGCAGCTAGATGAAAGGAACGGAGTCTGGAATTGGCAGTGGAGGAGAAGGATACAGCTAAGAGCGGCTTATCTGAGGAACAGAGTTCTCTAGGAGGTGTGTAAGGAAAGAGAGGAGAAAAACTCTGAGGGACTAGTCTGCAGCCTGGTATGGCAGACTTGCGCTACGGAGAAAGCAGCCACTACAGCTTCGATACCCAAAGCCAGTGCTTCAAACTGTCTTTTCAGGACTGCATCCACTCTATGGCCTTGTGCATCCTTCAGCATCACTCTACCTTCACTAGGAAAGGAGGCGCTTGGTCACTTGTACCACTGCGGAGTCCACCTTTGGTTGGACAAAGAGCTGCTGGAAGTCTGCAGCTATAGGATAAAGGCGAAACATAGCTTTAGCCACCTTAAGTGAGCCTTCAGGAGTCTCTCACTGGTTAGAGACCAAAGAGGTAAGATCCAGATGAGCAGGAAAAAAGTTTGTCTGTGCATTAATGCCATGATGGAGCACAGCGAGGTGGAAGACTGCTGGGCATCGAGCTTCAGTATACTGTAGATAGGGTGTCAGAAATGACAGAGACTGAAGTAGACCTGAAAAGGCAATGCATGTAGGAATCATTACTGTGATCCACAACCACAGCTGCCTTCTGGATACTGAACTCCGAAAAAGATCCTACATCATCCACTTTTGCTGAAGAGCCCTGCGAAAACAAAGGCATGGAAAGAAACTTCCAATCATCCCAATGCTGCTCTGAAGGGACACCAACAATGGGAGCAGGAATGGTATGAGGCAGGGATGTCTGCTTGGGAGAAGGATCCCCCTCAGGTGCGCCCGTAGGCAGTGCCGCACTGCCCGGTCCTGTTAAATAGGTTTTCCATAAAAGGCTGACAAAATCTGAGAAGCCTTGCATTGGGGGGCCTGAGACTCCTTGTGCGGCACCAGACTGGAAAAGAGGAGATGCATCTTCTGCCACCACAAACTTGCATTTTCCCTATCACTTCTTGGTTATCTGAGCAGGATCTCTTCCCCTTAGACCAGTCTATCCGAGATTTTGGGGGTTCTAAGACCTTGGAGGACTGACTGGGGGCTGAGCCCAAAGCTCCCGCCCCTTCCTCCCGCGAAATGTGATCCAGGATTAGAAAGGCCTGGGGAATCTATCAGAGGCAGGTCTCTTGCAAAAACGAGTTTTGAAGAAGAAAAATCAGATCCCTAAAAATCCAAGATGGCCACCATAAAAAAATCTGCACCAAAAACAGGCAGTTGGAGCTAAGTACAAAAAAATAGCGATTTTAGGGTTTTAGAGGAGGGGGACCCGAATACTATCCCAGAAACCACTAAAACTCAAAACTCCAGACTAGAGAATAACATTACATTACATTAGTGACTTCTATTCCGCCTGTCCCTTGCAGTTCTAGGCAGATTACAAAAGAGCTAACTGGACATTTCCAGGAAAGTTACAATTTTGGGTTACAAATGAGATGAGATAGCTGGATATTTCCAGGAGATTTTGCAAATTAGACACATGGAGACACATTTTCCCCGTTCCCACAGGAACTCAATTTCCCCGTCCCATCCTTTGAGTTTTGTCACTGTCCCATTCCTGTAAGCTCTGCCTTATCCACACAAACCTCGAACACTTATGATTTTAAAGTGTTTGAGGCTTGTGCAGATGAGGACAGAGCTTGCAGGAATGGGGCAGGGACAGGAAAAGAACTCTCTGGGATGGGAAAATGAGTTCCCGCGGGGACAGGGAAAAATTTGTCCCTGTGTTATTCTCTACTTCAGACCCCCCCCCCCCCCAATGTTCCCCATAAGGAATAATAGGAGTACTCACTTTGACTTCAGGTACCTGTTCGTCTGAATCAGCTTGGCTGCAGGGAAATGATTTCTGCCTCTGAAATTGCTCAGACCTTGACCGTTGAAGGAAATCTTCTGGCTACTGGATGGACGGATTCCAATCACCAACTCCCATCCCTGGGATTCTTCATACAGTAGCGGAGGGAGAAATTACGCAGGTGGCTCCCTGATACCCAGGGGGTTCTTACTTACGGGCCACACAGCCTGCACTCGTCTCTGATAAAATCAGCAGATGAGCTGCTCTCAGAAGGATGGACCCCCAAGCTCCTGAAGGACCCAAAGCAAGCTGGCTCCACAGGTACTCTGTGAGATTGTCTGGGAGCAGAAGTCCTCCCACACGGGACTGTGTCCTTCCTTCAGCGGAGTATGCCCGAGCAGGGGACCTCCAAGCACTGAAGCCACAAAGAATTTCAAATCTGATGGAAAAAAATATCCCAAAATAATGAAAACCAAAGCAGAGCAGAACACACCTTCTGAGTTTGCTTGCAGAAGGAATAACTGAGGTGGATACTGTACTTCACTGCAGAAGGGTAGGAGTTTCAAGTTCTTAAAGAGAGATCCTTCTGTATTTCGTGGGAAATGGAAATCAACAGCTAAAGTATAGACTCCTGTGTATCCACAACAGAAACCTAATACTATCGTAGTCTACAGTATTAGAGGTAACACTATTCTACAGTATGAAAGGCAAATTAAAATGGGCAACACTATTTAGGTTGCTCTAGCCCTGCTGAAAAGTGAGCCATTCCTTGCAATTACCTAATATCATAATCATTCTAGGTAACACAAAGGAAGTTAATGTTAAGAAATGTAAAAAATGTGAGTACCTCTTTCTATCCTGCAGTAATATGGCATAGCTTCTATTGTCCATCTTAAAACACACTTTTTAGTCCAAAGTAAGAACCCAAGATGATTGTCAAGTCCAAAAAAACTAAAGTGCATTCTTGAAATATAAAATATGTCATAAAAATGTAATACAAAATTATGTAACCACTTGCTACATCTGCAGACCACCCCAGTTCCCCCTCCGGTTATACTAGCTCCGCCATCCAAAGGAAAGTTTCCTATAAGCAAGTGCATGTCCCAAGAGACACTCTGTAACCAATATTCTTATTAATAGCACAATGAAATGCGTGAAAAGATTTTTACAGATGCTGCACTGCATGAAGTTATTGTTCAGGCTAACATCGATTACGATGCTCCCTGAAATGCCAGCAGAAATCTCACCAGAGTTATTTGCCAGGATAATGATCACCACAGCTGTAGTAGTTCTTGATGCCAGTCATGCTGCACAGCTGATCTGAGCCCCAGGTTTTTTTTCTGTTTAGTTCTTGTGAGTTTTTATTTCCCAGGTTTTTGTCACACCCCAGCAGTTATTTCTATAGAACCTTTTCCTTCACTCAAACCCCCTTCCACCTTTAATCTTGCTCCATCACGTTCCTTTCGGCTTCTCATTTTTCGGTGCAACATGCAACTCAGCAAAATGAAGCATCCCTTGCTTTTCCTCCACCTGCTCAGTTCTGTGTTCCAGACTAGAGAAATTTTTTGCCAGGGCAGAATCGTATGTCAGAAGGACACCCAGATTACAACATGTCTCAGCTGTGAAAGAACCTTCATATTTGCTGCCTCAGTGATTTTCAACATGCCAAGCGGGATTCAATGGTAGGGGCCAGATGAGGCATGAGGACTCAAAATGATGCTCCATTAGGAATAGATACAAGCTATATACAAAATGATATTTGTGCTGTACAGCTGCATAACCTAAAAATGAAAGATATTTAGGTTCTACATATTTACAATTAAAATCAGGAAATAGCCTTCAGAACTGGCCTATTTTTGAACTAATTTGATTTTCTAGCCTTGAATGGGTCATAATAGAGTCTATTATTATTTATAAAAACTGTTAATAGTTTAAAACAGACTAGAAATAATGGAATCCTTTTACTAAACTGCGGTACGCACTAACGTGTGCTTACTATGAGCTAGAGACACTTACTGCAGGACACCAATTTAGAAACACAGAAACATGATAGCAGATAAAGACCAAATGACCCATCCTGTCTGCCCATCCGCATCATCCACTCTTCATCTAAAGAGATCTCATGTGCCTGTCCCATGCTTTGTTGAATTCCAACACAGTCTTTGTCTCTACCACCTCTACCAGGAGACTATCCCATGTATCTACCACCCTTTCTGTAAAAATGTATTTCCTTACTTTATATTTTTGTAGAAGGGGACGTGTTTGGGATTGAAGAGTGGGCGTGACCACCAATTAGCATGAGGTTTGCATATGGGTCCTTATTGCCTACAAAATGGGTGGCTATTCGCTAATTGCGCAATTAGTGAGTGGCCACTGATTCTGGAAATAGGAAAAACAGAGATTATGTTCTTACCTTTCCTGAAGATAGGTATGGAATGTTGAACTGTAGAGGGTTGTCAGTCCTGAATCATGAACTGCAGAAGATGCCAAACCAGGTTTTCTTAAGCACCTCCTTCTCCCTGCTCTCTATTTCTATCTTCAATTATTTATTTTTATTTTATTTATTTATTTTTTCATTTTTCTATACCGTTCTCCCAGGGGAGCTCAGAAAGTTTACATGCATTTATTCAGGTACTCAAGCAGTTTTTCCTGTCTGTCCCAGCGGGCTCACAATCTATCTAATGTACCTGGGGCAATGGGGGGATTAAGTGACTTGCCCAGGGTCACAAGGAGCAGTGTGGGTTTGAACCCACAACCTCAGGGTGCTGAGGCTGTAGCTTTAACCACTGCGCCACACTCTCCTCTACCAATGCAAGCAACAGCCCCAGAAGAGAAGACAGGAGGAGAGAAAACGGGGGACACCCCATAACAGAAGACTGATTTGCTCATAACAAGTCACATAATCATGACCAAAACATAAAACATTTTTTTTTTAAACCCCACATTAAAAACATAATTTGTATCACATGCCTCTGAGAGGAACAATAAATATATACAAGGTCTTCTGGAGTCAAAGACTCAACTAGCAACCATGGAAAACAGCCAAGTAGATGTGCCTGCTTTTGTTTTCAGCCCATCATGAATAGCTGGCCGTGGGTTCAGCATACCATCCCTAGACTATATTGAGATTCCAAGTCAGAAAAGGCTGAAGAAGAGGCAGCCTAAGCCGCAATGTGACTTTCAAGAAGTGAATGACATCCAATGCACTGCTAGAGAGGGCTGCTTCTCACGGCCTCTAAAACATGAAAGACCAGCAACTTGAACCTGGAGAAATGCTACAGCCAAGCCTTTGTCCATTCTGTCCTGCAGAAAAGCTGGGACCAAAGAGACTGGAGCAGTGATTGGCTCCAACTGTTCCTTGCTGCACCAGCTGTGAGAAGTATTCCACACCTTAGTGTAGGCTTCTTGGCTGTCAGGAGAGTGACAATCACCACATCTGAATATCCCTTTGTGTTGGCGTAGCGCACTCAAGAGTCATACCACAAGACCAAAGCATTCTGGGTCTTTGATGGCAAATGAACCCTGAGAAAGGAGATCCAGCTGAACTGGAAGTTTGAGGAAGGGCCTCTTCTGAAGACGAACAAGGTCCTCATACCACGGATGTCTGGGCCAGTTTGGAACCACCATGACCACAAGACCTGGGTGACAAGCAATTCTTCGAAGGACCCAGCCTATAATGGGCCAAGGAGGAAACACAAATGGCAGGTCCGACGCTGGAACAGAGCACCCAGCTCTTTTTGTTCTGTGCAGTAGCCATGAGATCAAAGGCTGGAAGACCCCCATCTCCTTACATTGGCCTGGAAAACTGGCTGAGACAGTGACCACTCCCTGGGATCCAACGTTTGTCTGGACATTGTCCACTCTGGCTATGTGGGCTGCTGAGAGGGCAAGGAGATGAGCCTCTGCCCAGCAAAATAGAATCTTTGCTTTCTGCTGGAGTGGGGCACTCAGAGTGCCCCCATCTGTTGACATAAGCCATCACCAAGGCATTGTCCGAGAAAACTCTGACATCTCTGTTCTCCAAGAGGTATTCCAATTGCAGCAGCACTAGGCGGAGGGCCCAAAGTTCCAGCCTGTTGATAGACCAGTGCCTCCAAGATGGTCAGCCTTTGTAGTGGGCTTCCCAACTGAACAGGCTTGCATTTGTTGTCAGAGAGACCTAGGAGTCGATCAGTAGAGGAAGCCTGGCCTCCAGAGATCGAGGACACAGCCACCAGGATATGCTGCTCCAAGCTGCCGCAGTCCAAGGAAGCAGGGCCTGAGGGAACCAATGGGGCAACAGGGCATCCCTCAAAGGGTGCATCTGCACTCTCGCCTAGGGAAACACTTCTATGGTGGCTGCCATCGACCCCAGAACTTGACGATAATGCCAAGCTGTTGGAGCTGGTTAAGACAGGAGAGATGCAATCTGGGAAATCTGGCCGCGGAGCTTCTGTTTGTGTTCCTCTGGAAGAAAAGCCCGGCCTGCAGTCATACTGAAAAGACTCCCAGGTACTCCAGGGACTGGACAGGAAGTAGCTGTTTTTTCCTGAAGTTCACAATCTAACCTAGGCTCTGAAGCAGCTCTAGCACCACCTGGACTGCTTTGTCTCCTTCCTCCCGGGAGGGTGCTCATATAAGCTAATGATCCAGATTGGAGAATGGGCTGGCAGGTACATCCCTAAGGTGGGTGGTAAAAACCACCAACACTTTGGTGAATGTCCTGGGCTCAGTAGCTAACCCAAAAGAAAGAACAGCAAAGTGGAAGTGCTGTTCCAGGTCATGAAATCTCAGAAACTTCCTGTGCCCTGGGAAGATTGGAATGTGAATCTACACTTCCGTTAAGTCCAGGGAGGCTAAGAATTCTCCCAGCTGGACTGCTGCAATGACAGACCAAAGAGTCTTCACGCAGAATCGAGGAACTCTCGGAACTGCATTGACATGCTTGAGGCCTAGGATGGTTCTCTAGTCATCCAAGCCTTTCTTGGGCATGAAAAAGAATATGGAGTATCTACCAAAGCCCAAGTCTACCTCCGGAATCGGCTCTATGGCCCAGATCTCCAGCAACCTGTGTTAACGGTGCTTTGATGTGGACTGCTCGCTCTGGTTGGCCCGCCTGTGAGTTCACAACCCAATCAGCAAGCGGGTAGGCAAACTCTATTCTGTAGCCCTCTTTGAGAATATCCAGGACTCAGTGGTCAATGGTAATGCGCTTCCAGGCCTTCATGAAGTCTGCAAGCCGATCCCCTATCTTCTCTATCCTTAGAAAAACCAGGGAATGTAGATCCAATAAAGAAAATCAGTAAAGAGTTCAAGATAAATACAAAAAAGGCTGACTTCAATGAAGTTACAGTCTCCAGGGAGTGATCAGATTTTATATAATGCGCTCAGAGATATGAAACTCCAAGAGGGGGTATGTATCACCACCCTCGCAGTAAGAGTTCAACATCCAGTCATTGCAAACTTTATATATATGATCACTCTCTGAGACAATTGGGTTTATTTTTTAAATTCTTTCATTTCTTCATTTTCTTATATGATTCATAAATATCTTAAATTGCAAATAGGCGAAGAAATCACTGGATTAATTAGCTCTTCACTTAGCTTTTGAAAATGATCTGAGGGGTCCCAACGTGGCCCCTTTTCAAGATCTGCTTAAGGAGACCTAATGGAAACTTTCAAAATTCTCAGTTCAAAAAGAAGCTTAACAGGTTTGTAAATCTCCGTGATTTGCAGTCGTATCACTGCTGAATATCAATGCTTGCACAAAGTATTTCAACCGACCGCAAGCATTGATATTCAGCAGTGATACGACCGTACGCAAATTACAGAGATTTACAAACCCGTTGAGCTTCTTTTTGAACTGAGAATTTTGAAAATTTCCATTGGGTCTCCTGAAGCAGATCTCGAAACGGGACCACGTTGGGACCCCTCAGATCATTTTCAAAAGTTCTGATAGGCTAAAAGACCGAGCCTAGAGAGGCAAACCCGAGCTACAAAGGAACTAAGGCAGCCGCCTTAGTTCCAAGGGTCAGGGCTTCAAGCTGTTTTTTAAGGACCATATCAATCAGGTTTAATACTGCTGGAGTTTTCATTGAAAAACCTTTTTCTTACTTTTTCAATATGCCTCATTCAAAGCAGAAAGGCAGCGTGAAGGTGACACCCTTGCGCCAGCCCACGCAGACATCATTGCCAGTCCAGCAGGCCCTAGACTGCTATACAGTTAAACTTTTGAGTAACGTGTCAGGAGGTACTCCTGCTGACAGTTTGGGAGAGGGAGCTCCCACTGCCTTAGGACTAGATGTTTCACTCTCTCCCCCAATGATTCTCCCTCCTCCATGCCCGGCTTTGGAACGCGTTGAAGCAGAAATTAACGCAGCGGGAATCACTTTGCTTGAGTGCTTTGGCGACAGGGCTGGACCCAAAGAGATGGGTAATGCTTGTGAGAGTCTTTCTGAAGACACAGCTGGAGGGGACTCGGAGGTAACCTTAAAATCTATCTGGAAGGCGATTCAAGAATTGAATCAATCAGTAACTAATTCTACTCAAGAAATAATAATAATAATAACTTTATTTTTGTATACCGCCATACCCCGAAGAGTTCTAGGCGGTTCACATTAGTTAAACAGAGATTACAAGTGGTTACATATCAAATTGATCATAGAGTAGTTTGACAGAGATTACGAGTGGTTACACAAATTGATCATAGAGTAGCAGACAGCAAGGAGAGAGTATTTACAAGTGATTACATATCAAATTGGTCATAGAGTTGCGAACAGCAAGGAGAGAAGTAGTGGGAAGAGGAGGGAGAACAGGGGGGGCGAGGATCAGAAGGGGGGGGGAAGAGGATTGGAAGGGGCATTAAGGGTCTTGGTCTCGGAATAGGTGAGTTTTGAGTAATTTTCTGAAGTCGAGGTAGTTGTGGGCCTTGAGGACCATTTGGGCTAGCCAAGGGTTTAGTTTGGCGGCTAGGAAGGCGTAGGTATTGTCTAGGAATTTTTTTGAGTGGCATAGTTTTAGGGAGGGGAAGGCGAAGAGTTGAATTTTACGGGAGTTCTTGTAGTTGTGGTTAAGGGTGAAGTGAGGGGTGATGTAGCTTGGGGATAAACCAGATATAGTTTTGTAGCAAAAACAGGCGAATTTGAATATGATTCTGGATTCTAGAGGGAGCCAGTGAAGTTTATGGTAGAAAGGGGTGATATGGTCCCATTTTTTCAGGCCAAATATGAGGCGGACAGCGGTGTTCTGGATCATCCTTAGTCTCCTGATGGTTTTCTTTGTGGAGCCTAAGTAGATGATGTTGCAGTAGTCCAGTATGCTGAGTATGGAGGATTGCACTAAGAGGCGGAATGAAGAGTCGTCAAAGTATTTTTTTATGGTGCGGAGTTTCCATAGTGTCGAGATACTTTTCCTGACTGTGATATCAGTGTGTTTCTCGAGGGATAGATGTTTGTCCAGTGTTACTCCCAGAACTTTTAAGGTTTGTTCAAGGGGGAATGTGGATCCTTTCACTTGAATTGTGGTGTCTTTGATTTTGTCATTGGGGGTTGCTAGGAAGAATTTTGTTTTGTCTGGGTTTAGTTTTAGTCTAAAGGATAGCATCCAGAGTTCTATCTGACTAATTATGCTTGTGAGGGAGTTGAGGAGTTCTTGAGTGAAACTGGTTAGAGGGATGACTATGGTAATGTCGTCTGCGTATATAAAGAATTTTAGCTTGAGGCTTTGCAGGAGGTTTCCTAGGGAGGTGAGGTATATGTTGAACAGGGTGGGGGACAGGGGGGAGCCCTGTGGCACACCACAGGAGTTTTCCCATGGGTAGGAGAGAGAGTCGTTTTTGAATACCCTGTAAGATCTGTTCCGTAGGAACCCATTGAACCAGTTAAGAACCTGGCCGGAGATGCCAATGTAGGCAAGGCAGTCTAGGAGAATGTCATGGTCGACTAGATCGAATGCACTGCTCAGGTCCAGTTGTATAATCAGGGCACTGGTTCCCCGGCTGAAGAGTGTGTATGTGGTCTAGGAGGGAGGCTATGATGGTTTCGGTGCTGTAGTTGGAGCGAAAGCCTGATTGGTTGTCATTTAGGATATCAAATTTATCTAGGTATGTGGTAAGTTCAGCGTTTACCACCCCTTCTGCCATTTTGGTGAATAGCGGGATACTAGCGATAGGTCTGTAGTTGGATGGGGAGCTAGATGGTTCTTTCTTGTTTTTTATGATAGGAGTTATTGAAATGTGGCCTCGTTCTGCTGGGAAACTGCCAGTGGTTAGTAATAGGTTAACCCATGCTAACATATTGGCTTTAAAATGGATTGGAGCAGTTTTCATAATGTTGGGGGGGCAGGTATCCAGTCTGCAGAAGGAGTTTGAATATTTGTTAAAATATGTGTTGAAGGTTGGCCAGTCGATATTTGTGAATTGATTCCAGCTTAGGTCTGTTCTGGATCCTGGGTCTAGCTTGGGCCTGTCTGAGTTGAGAAGGATTGGGAAGTCCCCGTGGGGGTTGGTTGGGGCAGATATCGATGATCTTAATTTTTGTATCTTAGTGTTAAAGAAGTCTGCAAGGGTGTTAGCGGTTAGAGTGGATTCGTTAACGCAGGTGTTGGCGAGAGTTTCGAGGTTGTAGAGGTCGTTGACCAGTTTGAATAGGTTGCTGCTGTTGTTTGAAACATTTCCAATTTTATGGGCATAGAAATTTTTTCGTTTGTTCTTGGTAAGGTTTTTGTAGTTTTTTAGTTTGAGTCTCCATGTAGTTCTGTGGAGACTCAAACTAAAAAACTACAAAAACCTTACCAAGAACAAACGAAAAAATTTCTATGCCCATAAAATTGGAAATGTTTCAAACAACAGCAGCAACCTTTTCAAACTGGTCAACGACCTCTACAACCTCGAAACTCTCGCCAACACCTGCGTTAACGAATCCACTCTAACCGCTAACACCCTTGCAGACTTCTTTAACACTAAGATACAAAAATTAAGATCATCGATATCTGCCCCAACCAACCCCCACGGGGTTGTAGAATTTAAGTAATGTAAGTAGAATTTAAGTTTTGTCGTAATCTGTGGATTCCATTAAGCAAGAGCATCTAAAACAATATGAACAAACTGAAAGTGACATTAAACAACTTAAGGAACAAGCCTCATCCCTTATGAAGGATAATAATATTTTGTACCAAAAAATTGAAAGGATTGAAAATTTCAATCGAAGATCGAGGGCTCCTTTTACTAAGCTGCGATAGCAGTTTTAGCGCGCGCTAGACGCTAACGCCAGCATTGAGCTGGCGTTAGTTCTAGCCGTGTAGCGCGGGTTTAGTGTGCGCGGCAATTTTGCGTGCGCTAAAAACGCTATCGCAGCTTAATAAAAGGAGCCCTAAATTTTAGAGTACTGAATTTTCCAAAAGTAGTGGCAATGACTCTGGTAGATTTGTTTAAAAAATACCTAATGAAGATCTTGAACTTTTTCTCATCAAAAATTCCTCCTATGAACAAGGTATATTATTTGCCTATATCTTCAAAGAAACCGGGGATACTTTAGAACCAGAGGATGTGGTTCAGTCTCAAGTGAATGAAAACATACTGCAGGATTTATCAGCTATATTGGAAGAATCTACTGTAACCATAACTGATAGATCAACATTATTAATTTCATTTGTATTTGAAAATGATTTAAATTTGGTTTTGAAACAGTATTTCCATAATTCACAGTTATTTTTTTACAGACAAAAAATTTGGATATATCCTTATGTAATGAAAACCACACAGGATAAAAGGAAATTGTTTCTGGGCATGAGGAAAGAGACTAGGACCTTGGGTGCTACATTCTTGCTAACATACCCCCCTATAAGTATGTCTGAAGTATGTATTCTTTGAACCACAACATCTGAGAACTTTTCTAGATATGAAGAAGATCATAAGAGGAACAGAGTTAACTAAGGAGTGGGCATAAATGGGAAATTCTCGGACTGGGAGAAGGTGACAAGCGGTGTGCCCCAGGGCTCGGTTCTTGTGCCCATCTTATTCAATATCTTCATAAATGACCTGGAAGAAGAAACAACAAGCAATATTATCAAGTTTGCAGATGACACAAAACTAGGACGGGCAGCTGAGTCACAAAAGAACTACAGAAAGATATGAATCAGCTGGAGAAATGGGCGGAAAAGTGGCAGATGAAGTTCAATATAGGAAAATGCAAAGTCATGCACCTGGGCAGGAAAAACAAGGAACATGAATATAAAATGTTAGGTGTAATTTTGGGCAAGAGCGAACAAGAAAGGGACCTGGGGGTACTGATAGACAGGACCCTGAAGCCGTCGGCTCAATGCGCAGCGGCGGCAAAGAAAGTGAACAGGATGTCGGGCATGATAAAGAAGGGAATCACGAGTAGATCGGCGGACGTCATAATGCCGCTTTACAGAGCAATGGTCAGACCACACTTGGAATACTGTATCCAACACTGGCCTCCCTATCTAAAGAAGGATATAACCCTGCTGGAGAGGGTGCAGAGGAGAGCTATGAAGCTAGTAAAAGGTATGGAGAATCTGAGCTACAAGGAACGGCTTGGAAAACTGGGATTGTTCACCCTCGAAAAGAGAAGACTGCGAGGGGATATAATAGAGACTTTTAAAATACTAATAGGATTCGACAAAATAGAGCAAGAAACATCGTTATTCACATTGTCAAATGTGACACGAACAAGAGGTCATGGACTGAAACTGAGGGGCAACAGGCCCAGGACAAATGTCAGGAAGTTCTGTTTCACACAGCGAGTGGTGGACGCTTGGAATGCTCTCCCAGAGAAGGTTGTGACGGAGACCACCATTCAGGGATTCAAGGGCAAGTTGGATGCACACCTTCTTGCAAATCACATTGAGGGATACGGGTAAACAAGGTATTCATCAGGGAACACCTTGCTTAGCCTCCACGTGCGCGGGTCGCTGGTCTAGATGGACCTAAGGTCTGGTCCGGTGAAGGCATTTCTTAAGTTCTTATGTTAAGAACATGAACTCAAAGGGATTCAGTTTTTTTTCGCCTTTTCTTAATGATAATTGCTTTAAATTTTCCTGAGTAATGATGATCCCCTTGCGTATAGTATAGTGGTCTAAGGAGGTTTATTATTTGTTGCTTAATTTCCTCTTTTTAAAGGAAAGTATGTAAAGATTTCCTTTAAGATGTTTAAGTCGTGTTGCTGTATCAAGTATTATGCTTGTAAATTATGATTAAACTTACAAAAAAAAAAAGGCCAAAAAGCACCCATAGTTGTCCAAAAAATTGTGAATAGGATTTCAGGGCAGGGGGGAAGCAGAATCTATGAGAAAAAACTGTCAAACACCACTTTAGAAGACTCCCCCCCAAAAATCATTTTCCCCATAGGCTGTAACAGCCTTACTCATAGACCATACTGGGGATATCCTGCTGCAGCCTGCCTCATCTCCTCAGAGGTGTAGCTGGATCAGGAGAAGATCTGGACAGATAGTTCCACCACCTCAGGCTGGAACACAGCAGAAGGAGCGGGAGAACAAAGGCGCAGCAAGGCATCGTGAGCGCTTCGAGAATGCTACTAGCGCCTAAACAACCTATACTCCAGCCCCTGACTAAGTCAGGAAAGCAAGCAACACTGAGGGAATGGTCCCTCAGCTCAGTTTCACCAATATTCAGAAGGCTGGTTGAAGAAGGTCCTCCAAGGGATACACCTGCCAGATGCAAACTCAGAAGTCTGCTCCTCTCAACCCAGACACAGCAAAGCCCTGAGGCTAAGAAGCCAAATATGTGTGAAAAATCAGTGAAAAAATGAAAAACAGCGCAAAATAACAAACAACCGAAAGAGCAGATCAGAAAAACACCTTGTTCGAATGCAGAAGACAAAATAGAAGACGGCAGAAGAGAACAGGAAGGAGGAGGAGGTACATGAGAAAACCTTGAGTGGTAACATCTGCAGTTCAATGTTCAGGATTGACAACACCCTATGGTTCAGCATACCATCCCTATTGCACTGGAATTGGTCAATGTCTGGGTGCGACACAAGTGGCCTTAGTGTGCAGGAAAGACCCAGGTAAAGGACGCACTCAGACCACTTTAATTGAGGCTTTAGTAAAGGACCGCATTGTTTTCTAAAAACTGCATATCTGGTAAGCCAGCAGGCTCAAAAGCAAAATGTGCACTACAAGGGCATACACTACAGCAGGGATTCTCAACGTAATCCTTGGGGTACATTCAGCCAGTCAGGTTTTCAGGATAATGCATATGCATGCACTGCTTCCATTATATGCAAATCTATGTCATGTATATGCATTGTGGATATCCTGAAAACCTGACTGGCCAGATGTACCTCAAGGACTGGATTGAGATGCACTGCACTAAACAGAGGTGTTGTTTGCAAAAGGGCCAGAATTCAAAAATTTCTTTTGGTACATACTTGCCAGATACCAATTACATGAACCATGTACATCTACCTCACCCCAGAAATAATCTGTCCTGGAGAGGCAGATAGCAGGAATACCTGGTAATGTATTTTATCCCTGGTAAATGTAGGCCTCCCATCCACATATAACCCTGTCTCTTGCCTCTTTCATTTTCCATCTCACCCAGAAGCATTCCTTACTCCCCTTATTCCCTCTCTCCCACAGCATTCTCACTCTTCTCCTCAATTATACCCTTCGCTTCTAGTGATCTAATGCTCTTTGTTCTTCCAGCTTCAAACGAAGTTGAGGCCTCTGTCTTCTCCTCCTCTTAGTCCTGATGGATGCTAAAAAGGTATGTAGGTAAAATCACAGAGACAAAGATTATGCTAATATTTCTAGTTGCTCTAGTTTGAAAGGGCTTCATTTCATTGTTCTTGTGTCTATCTCTCATCTAGAAAAGGCTACTGGTCTGAAGACACCAACCTGAGCATTTCAATGACATTGAAGGTCTATGCTCGTTCCCCACCCCTTTTTCAAGCATCCTCAGTCAACCTGAGATAAGACAAGGCTTTCAGTTGGGCGCAGGGCAAAAATATATGAAAGGGTTAGAAGTAACGCTGTATTATAGGGTACGTTTCTAGGCTGAATAGGGGATGTTAATGACTTAATTATGGCACATAATTTTAGGATGAAGTTTAGAGCGGGGAAGGGTGAAATTGTTATAAATATGTTATCTATGAATATGAAATTAGATGGGAGGGAGTGAAAAGAGGTGCTTGTGAAAGAAGGTTGGCAGCAGGTGGTATGGGGTGGTATGGGCTGCCAACAGGATTGGAGAGGGGAATCTTGCTGAGCATAGATCACTAAAAAGGGTTTGAGAGGCTGAAAACAAGGGAGGAAGGAAGAGGTTGGGAGGGAACTATTGGGAGCTGAGGGAGAAAAAGGAGAAGGTAAAGGGGATGTAAGGAAAGCACAGTTCTTATGTAATTGGGCACACAGGAAGGTTGTAGGCCAACACAGGTGGCAGGCCATCCCAAGTGGTAGCCTGCTAAAAAAAAGGGGGAAGGTTGTTCTGATAGAGTGTAAGGAAGGAGAGGTATGAGATTGGACACATTGATACAGTGGGGGATTTCAGGGCCTTAAATAGCAAACTGGAACAGAGACGGGTTCAATAATCTAATCAACAGGAAGACAGTATTGAAACACTTTAAAGATGTCTAGGTTCAAGTGGCACTACTGGAGGAAACCAAATTGTCAGTGAGTGAACGCAAAATATTAAAAGCAGGGATGTATTTACTCCTTGAGAGGACCAAGTGGAAAGGAGGAGCAAATTCAATTTTTAAGACACATCTATTTCCACAATATGACATGGGTTATGATGAGGATGGCAGACGGGTATGAATGAAAGGGGAGAGTAGATGATATGGAGCTATCTTGAATGTTTATGCCCCCACTTGCCCAAAAAGAGGAGTTTTCCAAACTTAGCTTTCAATGAGGTTATTAGAGGGGGACAAAGGGCAGTAATTATAGAAGGTGATATGTGAACTGTGGTTTGGGGGGCTGGACAGGTCAGCTGGAAAAAAAGAGGGGGAAGAGCTACATTTTTATCTCCACAGGTGGGTCTTTGTAGATGTGTGAAAGGAATTAAATCCAGGGTGTAGGGACTATGGGCCAAATTCACTAACCTGCCCAATCGGGCCTGATCCGGGCAGGTCCGATGATTCCCAATAAGTAAATATGCAGATGGGGGCGTTCGGAGGAACGCCCCCATTTGCAGGCACGGATCACTGTTAAGTGATGGACTGCATATGCGCTAGACATTCGGGCCCGGCTTAGCGTTAGAAGCCCATGGTTTTAACCTGCTTAAAAGCCTGCGGGTTAAAACCACGGGCTTGCACTGTGGGGAAGGGTGGGAATCGGGGCAGACGATCGAGGCAGGCAGTTTTCGGGGCAGGCAGGCAGGCGTTCAGGGCAGTGGGAGAGTCTGGGAGAGTCGGGGCTGCAGGAGGTTTTCGGGACCACGACTTTTTTTATTTTTTGCTTTTTTCATCGGGGCGGCAGGCAGAAAAGCATGGGGCAGAGCGGGCAGGAGAAGAGCACTGGGGCGGCAGGCAGGAGACGAGCATGGGGCAGAGCTGGCAGGGCGTGCCGAGAGCAGGAAAGATGTTTTCGACTGGTCCCCAGCAGTCGCTTGTTCAGGTGATCAGCCAGCCCAGTCAGATCTGAAATTTGGTGTTGTGAATCGCGTCCCAGCCTATTTTGCATGCGTTTCACTTCATATGCATGCATGGATTCGAAGCAGACTGCAGGAGAGGTAAGTGAATCAGTCCGGAGGGAAATTTGATAGTAAAGGGGTCGCAAACTGATCGGTTTGCTTTGTGAATCTAGCCCTATATCCAGCATTGCGTACATCTAGTAGCACTATGGAAATGATAAGCAGTAGTAGTATATCCATTACTCAGTATGGGACTATACCTATTACTTAGCTTGGACTAACTTTTGGAAGGCTGGTGTTTAGTCTGCACAAATCCAATTATGTTAGATCGTGGCATAGTTCTGAGGCTTTGGCAAAGGGGTGGTGGCACAAAGGGAAAAATCAAAGTGAAGGGCTAAAACTATCTTGCTATTGAGCAAGGATATTTAACTTTGGCTCCAGCAGACATAGAACCATCTTGCATAAAATTAAGTATCATTTGGGATGCAGGGAAGGCATTTCTGTGAGATTGCTTAAACAGAGAAGCACAATTAAAAAGGGAAATAGAAAAATGTAAAGCAATTTATTAGTAGATATAAAGGCATCCAGACTTAGGCCTCCTTTTACGAAACTGCAATAGCAGTTTCTAGCATGGGTAGCCTCTCTGAATGGCCCGCGCTGCTCCGGATGGTCACCGAGTTCCTATGAGCGTCGGGAGCAGTGCAGGCCATTCAGCGTGGCTCCCTGCGCTAGAAATTGCTATCATAGTTTCGTAAAAGAGGGGGTTAGGCTAGGCAGACTGGGGATGCCAAGATTCTTTCACAACTAAACAGAAAAAGGGAAAACTGGATTTATTGTAAACGTATAAGATAGAGTCTCTAATGCTATGCATAAAACAGAATTATATGAGCAGGTTAAAAAAAAAAGCAGGCAAACTTTTAGCATGACAACAATGGAAAAAAAGAAGTTCCAGATAAGTTAAAAAAAGGGGTCAGAACCCAGGAGATACAAATAGATTAGTGATAAAAAAAAGAATTCAGATTGTACGTATGGCCCATTTTAGTTACATCTGACTAAGTTGACCTAGCTTTTAGCTGCTGTGGCACCATGATTATTTTCCCTAGTCATTTCAGAGTATCACTGAAGTACTATCTGAATTCTCTAAGATGTATTGGCACTTAACTACTTACAATGTTGAAAGTGTGATTTGTGTCATGAGTGGAAGACCTTCAATTGTCTGCATTGTGTCATAAGTAAGATGAGGTGCTGAACCAGTCCTGGTATACAGCATGCAGCCCGGGAACACGATGCTTTTATCACCATTCCTACCCAGGTTTGTAAGCTTTCCAAGGCGACAACCATTCACCACCTTGCAAAGATCCAGCTTCATACTAAAAGCACTCTTCAAGTGACAACCAGATCCTTAAAGGGGAAAAAAAACCCAGAATTAGTTAGCTATTTTCATTTTTTAGCTTTAGCCAGCGTTATTCAGATACACAGGGGCAGATGCACAGAACTCCACAATCCAGTGCAAAACACTGAGTTACACAGCATTTTTATTTTACCAGGTGATACTCAACACAAAACAACAAGTAAATTATCTGCACATTGTTTGTGTTGCCCCAAACCTACAAATAGCTGATAAACTGGTATGCCCAAATCAATATTCAGAGCCACATAACCAGTCAAAATGTGAATATTAGTGACTATTTGGAGGGGATTTTCAGATGGCTGACAGGGTATATGACTCCTGTATATCACAGCCTTTATCCTCATTGATCCCTTTTTCATTATAATTTACTTGAGCCCATTATCTTCATATATATACAATCACTATATATCTTCTATAATTATTCTCAACAAGATAACTTATCTTTTATACAATGCTTCACCAGATCTGAACCAGTTTGTGTTGAGTGTAAGGATGAGGTGTATGTGTGTGTGTGTGTGTGTGTGTATGTGCTTGTGTGTGTATGTGCGTGCGTGTGTGTGCATGTGTGTGTGGATGTGCGTTCATGTGTGTGGATGTGTGTGCATGTGTGTGTATGTGCGTGTGTATGTGCATGTGTATGTGTGTGTATGTGTGTGTATGTGCGTGTGTGTGTGTGTGCGTATGTGCATGTGTGTGTGTGTGTGTGCGTGTGTGTGTGCATGTGTGTGTGTGCATGTGCATGTGTGTGTGTGCATGTGTGTGTGTGTGCATGTGTGTGTGTGTAGCCAAGGTCCACAGGAAAACAGAGAAGGCTGGGGGTTGGTCCAGGCTTCACGGGCTAGGTTCCAAAGAGAGAGAGGGGTGTTGCAGAGAGGAGGCTTTTATAGGTTTATGTCCCAGTATCTTTCTGTATATAATTTGTAAACTGAAACAATGGTTAGTTCAATTGATAAGGAAGATGTGACACTTGCAGGAATGGTAGATGGATTAGTCTCTGGCTTCTTTGTCCCATTCAAGTAGCATATCTTCTTGATAAACAATCCAGTCTGGCTGGATGCTTAATGTATGTGAATTCTGTGCAGGAGAATTTAGGGTCAGATTGATATAATGTCCCATAGGCCTCTGCTGACATTGGTTAGGCCAACCGAAAATGCTGACGGCTAGCAATGCTAGGCTGACATTGAGCATTGGCAATAACAGGGGGAGGGGACATGCCTAAAGTCTATGCACAAGAGCTGAGCTGTAGGTACAGCTCTTGTGCACAGGCCAGCAAAGTACAGAGCAATGATCACTGGAGCCATGAACAAGCAGCAGCAAGGGCAAAAACAAAATCCTGCAGCTGATGCCTCTTTGCTATGGTGAGTTCAAGACTTTTTTTTTTTAGTTCCAAGGCAATTTTAGACACAGCTGTTAGGCATAGGACACACACATATGCCAACTCTTTAACAGACTTTAAAAGTGAAGTTTGTGACTAGTTGGGGCCATCACCCACACCAAACCACCAAGCATGACAGAGGTTCCCAAAGGAACTCACCTCCTAGGTGCATATCTAGTTTGACTATATCTTAATCCAGCTCTGCTGTCATCTTTTTCTTAACCTGTAGCTGAAGACTTTTCACACACTGTCTCCCTTTTCTACTCCTTCTCTACAATCCCATCAAGAAACTTACTTGTTCCACTGGTTCTCTGCGAGGCTCTAAACAAAGCTTTGTCTGCCCCATAGCACTTCCAATTCACCTTCTCTTTTCTGTGACTGAACAACCTTACCATTTTGCATCAGGCATAAAATATTGACTTTAGACTATCAAGTCCTACATATCAGCCTCCCTGCATACCTTTCATTCTTAAACACCCCTTATACTCCTCTCAGGTGCCTTTCGCTTAGTGAATGCTCACCATCTTGCCTTACCTCCAGTCTTCTGCTCTCGCCATGAATTATCTAGACACACTGCTGTTTTCTATCAGGGACCTCTGTTCTGAAATTCATTGCCCCCTGAACTTCATGCTGAATCCTCCTATCCTAATTTTTGTACTGCACAAAAAAAAATTATCTTTTCTCCCTTGCCTTTTCCACTGGCTCTACTGGCTAGCGTAAGTACTCTTTGGCCATAGAACAACTTTGACTTTGCTTTTCTCTTTAGAAATTTCCTACCTTTCCTGTAGTCCTTTGTCAACAATATTGCTAAAATCAGACCCTTCCTTTCCGAGCACACTGCCAAGACTCTCTGCCATACTCTCATCACCTCTCGCCTAGACTACTGCAAAATGCATCTTACTGGCCTTCCGCTAAACCATCTTTCTCCTCTTCAATCAGTTCAGAACTCTACTCCACGCGTCATATTCTGCCAATGTCAATATGCCCACATTACCCCTCTCCTCAAGTCACTTCATTGGCTCCCTATCCATTTCCACATACAGTCCAAACTCCTCTTACTGACCTACCCAGGTACTCTGCTCATCGGAAAATTATCTCTTATCTGCCTCTACTACCAACTCCTGACTCCATCCCTTCTACTTTGCTGCACCACCTGACTCAGTACATCAAGCTATATCTCTGGCAGTATTCAAATCCAGACTCAAAGCCCATTTCTTTGAAGTTGCTTCCAATTCCAAACTTCAACCCACCTGTTAGGCACCAATATCTGTCTTATCATTCCTCTACCTGCTAAGCATCTATATCTGGCTTCATTCCCACTATAATTCTCCCACCTGAACACCGTGTATCGATGCACCTTCTTGTCCAGTTCATAAGCTCTTTTGAGCAAGGACTGTTTTTCCTATGTTTTGTTGTACTCCATTGTGTATGTCTAGTAGCGCTTTAGAAATGATTAATAGTAGTAGTATATTGTTGGCATTCCTTTCTGTTTTCCTACATCTTGTTATGTACACCACAGTTCTTCAACCGCCGGTCCGCGGACCAGTGCCGGTCCGCAGAAAATTCCTGCCGGTCCGCATAGGGCCGGCGAGATAGCACAGTTACTTACCGTAACAGGTGTTATCCAGGGACAGCAGGCATATATTCTCACATGTGGGTGTCGTCATCTATGGCGCCCCGATGCGGAAGCATTTTCAAGCAAACTTGATTGAAGATTTAAGTTTGCTCTGCTGCTCCACGCATGCGTGCCTTCCTGCTCCACTAGGGGGTGCATCCCCTCGTGGTCTCCAGTTCACTTAACTAGCCAAGAAGCCAACCTCGGGGAGGTGGGCGGGTTGTGAGAATATATGCCTGCTGTCCCTGGATAACACCTGTTACGGTAAGTAACTGTGCTTTATCCCAGGACAAGCAGGCATGATATTCTCACATGTGGGTGACCTCCAAGCTAACTGAAAAGGGATGGAGGGAAGTTGGCAATTTAAGCAAATAGATTTCGCAGTACCGATTGGCCGAACCGGCCATCGCTTCTGGACAGTGAGTCCAGACAGTAGTGGGAGGTGAAGGTATGAACCGAAGACCACGTGGCAGCCTTGCAGATTTCCTCAATAGGTGTGGACCTGAGGAACGCTACGGAGGCTGCCATCGCTCGGACTTTGTGTCCCGTTACTCGACCATGCAGCGCGAGACCAGCCTGAGCGTAGCAAAAGGAGAAGCAATCGGCCAACCAGTTGGACAAGGTGCGTTTGGAAACTGGGTGGCCTAACCGGTTCGGGTCGAAGGACAAAAACAGTTGTGGGACTTTCCGGTGTGACTGAGTGCGTTCGAGGTAAAAGGCCAACGCTCTCTTGCAGTCAAGAGTGTGGAGCGCCACTTCTCCAGGGTGAGAGTGGGGCTTGGGAAAAAACACAGGTAAGACAATGGACTGATTGAGATGGAAATCAGACACTATTTTAGGTAAGAACTTTGGATGGGTGCGGAGTGCCACCTTGTCGTGATGGAATACCGTGAAGGGTGGGTCCGCTACCAGAGCTTGTAGCTCACTAACCCGCCGGGCGGACGTGAGCGCGAGTAGGAAAATTACCTTCCAAGTGAGGAATTTTGGATGGCATTTGTCTAGGGGCTCAAATGGAGGTTTCATTAGTTGAGCCAGAACCACGTTGAGGTCCCAAACCTCCGGAGGGGGTTTGAGAGGAGGGTGGACATTCAGCAGGCCCTTCATGAAGCGAGAGACTAAGGGATGGAGCGAGAGGGCTTTCCCTTCCAGGGGCTGATAAAAGGCCGCAATCGCACTGAGGTGTACTCGAATGGAGTTGGTCTTTAGGCCGGAATGAGATAATTGAAGTAAATAGTCCAGGACCAGAGGGACGGGGACCGACACCGGGTCCTGGCTGTGGTAGGAGCACCAGGTTGAGAATCTTGTCCACTTTTGGGAGTAGCAGGTTCTCGTCGAGGTTTTTCTAGAGGCCTCCAATATCTCCTTGACTGATTGAGACACGGGGAGAGCAGTCAGGGGGAGAGAAACCAAGCATTCAGATGAAGAGATTGAAGATTGGGATGTAACAGTGAACCCTGACCCTGTGATAGTAGAGAGGGAAACAGAGGCAGAGGCAGTGGATCTCTGACACTGAGTTGAAGTAGAAGGGAAAACCACGGCTGGCGTGGCCAGCGAGGGGCAATCAGGATCAGGGTGGCTTGTACTGTTTTCAGGTGGACAAGCGTCCGCAGTATCAGAGGAAACGGCGGGAACGCGTACAGGAATCTTCCCTCCCAGTCAAGGAGGAAGGCGTCGGCCTCGAACCGGTCCGGGGAGTGTATCCGGGAGCAGTAGAGAGGCAGCTTGTGGTTGTGAGGGGGCGCGAACAGATCTATTTGAGGCGTCCCCCACCGTTCGAACACCCATCGTAGGGTCTGAGAGTGTAGTGACCACTCGTGTGGCTGGAGGAGGCGGCTGAGTCTGTCCGCCAGACAGTTTTGTTCTCCTTGTATGTACACCGCTCGAAGGAAGGTGTTGTTGGAGATTGCCCATTTCCAGAGGCGCAGGGCTTCCCGACAAAGGGACCAAGACCCTGTCCCCCCCTGTTTGTTTACGTAGTACATCGCTACCTGGTTGTCGGTTCGGATGAGAACCACTCGGTCGTGGAGCAGATGTTGAAAGGCTACAGCTGCGAGATAGATGGCCCGAAGCTCTAGCACGTTGATGTGGTAGCGACGGTCTTGTGCTGACCACATCCCTTGGGTGCGTAGGCCGTCCAGATGGGCTCCCCAAGTGTACTCCGACGAGTCCGTGGTGAGTACCTTGCTGTGGGTTGGGGCGAGGAAGAGCAAACCTTTGGAAAGATTTGAAGAGTCGGCACACCAGCGGAGCGATCGTTGCAATGAAGGAGTCACTGTCACGGGACGGTCGCTCGGGTCCCGGTCTTGACGCCATTGAGACGCCAGTGTCCATTGAGGGATTCTCAGATGGAGGCGGGCGAAGGATGTGACGTGGACGGTGGAGGCCATGTGGCCCAGGAGAGTCATCATCTGTCGGGCTGATACCGAGGTCAGCCGGGAAATCCTTCGACTCAGACTTACTAACGCCTCTCGGCGCGGAGGGGGGAGGAAGGAACGGAGGCGAACCGTGTCCAGCGTGGCCCCGATGAACTGTAGGGACTGCGAGGGGCGTAGTTGGGATTTTGGGAAGTTTATTTCGAACCCCAGACTTTGTAGATAGGTAATAGTCTGTTGGGTCGCTGAGATAACCTCTTCCCTGGACGGGGCTTTGATTAGCCAGTCGTCTAGGTAGGGGAATACCTGGAGGCCCTGGGAACGTAAGGTTGCTGCGACCACCACGAGGCACTTGGTGAAGACTCGAGGTGATGATGCTAGGCCGAAGGGGAGGACTCTGTATTGTAGGTGCCAGTCCCCTACCTGAAAACGCAAGAACTTGCGGTGAGCGGGGTGCACTGGGACATGTGTGTACGCCTCCTTGAGATCGAGGGAGCAGAGCCAGTCGCCCTCGTCGATCAGGGGATAAAGTGTCGGTAGGGAGAGCATCCGAAATTTTTCCCGTACCAGAAATTTGTTGAGGCGTCTCAAGTCTAGTATTGGGCGCAGGTCTCCCGTTTTCTTCGGTACTAGGAAGTAACGGGAGTAGAAGCCCTTCCCCCGTTGGTCGAGGGGAACCTCCTCCACTGCTCTCAGGCGAAGCAGGTCTCGAGCTTCGGAGAGGAGTAGGGGTAGCTGAGTCCGGTTGGGAGGGCAATTCCTTGGGGGATTGTCCGGAGGAATGGCCCGAAAGTTGAGAGAGTATCTGGTGGGTTTGCGGACGCCTGGGTGGGGGCCGCGAGAAGGCCGGGGTGGATTTTTGTGGGTAGCGGCGCGGAGGGGCCCTATACGGCCTGGACGCGGGCAGTTTTGTTTTTTGTCGGACAAGGGAGGCAAACGAGCGTTCATGTTCGGAGAGGCGTTTTGTAGCTGCCTCGATAGTGTCATCGAACAGTTCTTTTCCCACGCAGGGGAGGTTAGCCAACCGGTCCTGTAAGTTGGGGTCCATGTCGACCAGGCGTAGCCAAGCTAGTCGGTGCATGGCGATAGCAAAGGCTGCCTCTCTGGAGGAGAGTTCGAAGCCATCGTAGGCCGCGTGGAACAGATGAAGGCGCAGGTTGGAGAGGGACTCCAAAAGCAGGCCGAACGTTCCTTGCCGGGGGGCCGGTAGGTCCGTCTCAAAGGCTCTCAATAGTCCAATGAGGTGTTTGAGGTAGGATGTGAAGGTGAAAGTGTAGCTTTGCACCCTAGAGGCCATCATTGCGTTTTGATATAGTCTCCTGCCAAACTTGTCTAGGGTCCGGCCTTCTCGGCCTGGGGGGACCGCAGCTGAGATCCGGGATGGGTGAGCTTTTTTTAAGGAGGATTCTACCAGCAGCGATTGATGGGAGAGCTGTGGTTGTTCGAATCCCGGGTAGGGGACTGTGCGGTACTTAGCCTCCATTTTGGAGGGTACGGCTGTGACCATATAGGGGGTCTCCAGGTTCCTGAAGAAGGCCTGTTGGAGTACCGGGTTAGGTAGTAAGCGAAGGGACTCTCTGGGCAGTGATGGCATATCCAGCTCCGCCAAGTACTCTTTAGAGTATCTGGAGTCGGACTGGAGGTCTAAGTCCAAGGCGTGGCCCATGTCCTGGACAAAGCGAGTGAAGGATAGGCGGGATGTTCCCGGGGCCCCGTGCGGGGTCGGTGAACGAGACCTTCGTCTGGAGAAGGATGGGGAGGCTTCCCTCGAGTATCGAGGTTCCTGCTCCGATCCATGCTCCGAGGTCGGGGAAGCACTGTGGGAGTGTTCCGGGGTTGTCGATCTTCGGCGTCTCGAGGAGCCCCTCGGAGACGATGCCGGGGTTCGGGGTACCGATCGATGTCGAATCGGTGACCTCGATCCGGACTCCCTCGGAGGAGTTCGGAGGATGTGTGGGTTGGAGAGTGATAACTCAGCCACCCTTAGTGGTCCCGTACGCGGTGTGGGAGAACGGCCTCGTAGGGTTGGTGAACCCCGGGCCTTCTTGGAGGTACGGCGGTTCGAGGTTTCTGTCGTTTTAGCCCGACGTTTTGCCCCTTGGCGGTCTGCGGAGGGAGAACGTCTCGGGCGCCTCGGCGAGGAGTCCGAGGAGGATGGGATGCGGCGGGGATTGCGCACCTTTCCTCGAGGTTGTTCGATGCGAGGCTCAGGCTGGTCCGGCACAATCGGGGTCGAGGTCGGGGCCGATTGAAACTGGGCCATTGCAGCGGACAGCTCCGACGTGATCATCGCTCGGAGTAGGTCCTGGAAGACGGGCACGGACAGCATCGAAGGCATGTCCACTGCCTCGGTGCACTCCACCGGGGGCGACCTCGTATCAGAGTATTCCCGTGTGGTGGAGGCACGGCCCGAAGGCTTGGAGGGCTTTGCCGGGGCTGTAAGCATGGGGCTTCCGCCATGCGTCGTCGTTGTCCCCGAGGCCGGCTTCTTCGATGTTGCGGAACCTGAAGAGGGAAGAGGGGACTTACCCAGGGCCGAGGCTTTCTGTTGTCCCGAGGACTTCGGGGTCGAGTCTCGAGGCGATGCCGAGGTATCCGGGGCCGAGGTCAAGGCCGGGCCCGAGGCCGGGGCCGACCTCGAGGCCGAGGTGGAGAGTTGGTCCGGGGTGAAGAGGTCCGCCATGCGGGCTTTTCTTCGACGGAGGGCCCTGTTCTGGAAAATAGCGCACTGGGGGCAGGAGTCGGTTGGATGAGCTGCCCCCAGGCAGAGAATGCACCGGCGATGCGGATCTGTGAGGGAAAGAAGCCGCTCACACCGGGTGCACTTTTTAAAGCCGGTCAAAGGCCGGGACATTAAATCGAAAGTGGCCGCGGCTCGATTAGCCACGCGGCCGCGGGGACCCGGAAGCCTCCGGGTCGACACAAACGAAGCAGGAATCAAGTTAAAAGGTAAAGAATTCGCGCACAGCGACTTAATCGTGAAAAAACAAGAAAAAATCGCGGTGCTAGAAGGCATTTGGGGCAGAGCCTGAAAAACACGACTTCTAGGCTCGCGGAAAATTTTGAACTGGAGACCACGAGGGGATGCACCCCCTAGTGGAGCAGGAAGGCACGCATGCGTGGAGCAGCAGAGCAAACTTAAATCTTCAATCAAGTTTGCTTGAAAATGCTTCCGCATCGGGGCGCCGTAGATGACGACACCCACATGTGAGAATATCATGCCTGCTTGTCCTGGGATAAGGACACTGTTAAATTTCCTGCCCCGGTGGTGTTTGCGGAAATCTTCTGTTCCTCCCAGCCTCGGGCGATCAAGACAGGCTGCCGACGTCGGGCATTCCCTCTGTGAGTCTCGCCTATGCGGAAACAGGAAGTTGGAACAAAATAGGCGGGACTCAGACAGGGAAGGTCCTGACATCGGCAGCCTGTCTTGATCGCTGCCCCTGCCGAGTCGCCAAAGAGGGCCCCGGGGAAGGTGCAGGTAGAAGGGAGATGGTCAGCGTGCGCGGGGGGGGGGGGGGTCAGGTGTGGATTGGGGCCATCAGCAGCGTCTGTGCTGAGTCTGCCCACGTGGAGGATGCGTCGGGTAGGGGCCTCCGGCTCGTCTTGGGTGGCAGGGCCTGCGGTGCAAAGCTGTTTTTGCCGGCTTGGAAGGGTTGCGAATGTGCAGAGCACAGCAGGAGTAAGATCATGGGGAGCCTTCAACAGTGGCTGTCTCCTCTCCTAGCAGCTCTGTACTTACCAGGGCAGTGATTCACTTTGGCAACTTCCCCTTTCCTCAGAGGCGGCAATGGACCCAAAGCTGCCTAAGGAAATCACTGCTGCAGGCAAGTACTGAGAGCTGCTGGAAGGAGAGGAAGCCACTGTTGGAGGCTGGGAAGCTGCTGGATAAAGGGAGAGCTGCTAGTGCACCTGGAGGGAGGTAGAAGGAGAGATGCTGCTAGGAGGGGAAGAGGGAAAGGGATGGGAAGATAGCTACTGTTGGATAGGGGGAGAAGGAAAAAAGGAAGGAAACAGCTGGCAGGGAGATTACAGGAGGGGAAAGGGGGTCAGGACCGGAATGGAGAGATCAGATGAGAGAAAGGGGAGAGAGAGGAATGAGAAAGTAGAGAGAGATTGATGCTGGAAAGGGGGTCAGCAGATAAATGAGAGAGGGATAAAGATGCTAGATCTGGTGTAAGAGAGCTAAAAATGAAGAAAGCAGTGAAGCTGGAATGAATGAGAGAGGAGACATAGGCTAGATGGAAAGGGGAGAGGGGCATAGAAAGAAGTCAGATACATATGGAAGGGGGAGAGGCCAGACAGTGGATGGAAAGGGCAGACGCTGGAAGGAAGAGTGGAAAGAAGATGAAAACAGAGACCACAAAAGGTAGAAAAAAATCATTTTATTTCTATTTTGTCATTACAATATATCAGATTTGAAATATATATCCTGCTAGAGACATAACTGGGGACTGCAAAGCCTAACACTTTTCCTATCATGTGTGACTGCAATATTCTGTTAGCATGATATTTCTATGTAGCATTCTGTAATAATTTGGCTTGTTCAGTTTTCTTGATAGTAGAGGGGATATATGTGAAGGGGAGGGGAGACAGGGGTTTTGTTGGTCCTTGCTCTGAATATTTATATTTATAAATTGACAATTGTACAGAATATTGTTTCTTTTTATACTTTAATAAAATACGTTCAATATAAAATCATAACTGAGGCTTGTGCAGATGGGATCAGATGGTTTGTGGGGACCGAGCTTGCAGAGAAGGGGCGAAAATGTGTTTTTTTATTTCGGTCTTAGTAGTTTGCCGGTCCACAAAATAATTATTTTATTTCTGCCGGTCCACGGGTGTAAAAAGGTTGAAGAACACTGATGTACCCCACTTTGTTTGCTTATTGCAAAAGGTTTAATATCAAATATTAATAAACAAACTTAATATTGGCTGAATCCTACCACTATCTCTATACAGGAACAGAGAAGAATGGACAGCTTATAGAGGCTCAACTCTAAAATATATTGATACTTTATCCTTCTATATGCAAGAGAGCTTACAAATCAATAGAATCCAGAAAAATCCACACATCTGGCAATCCCAGCCTACCAGGTCCTGAGTACATCTGACAGGCCTCTCCTAAACTTTTGGACTCTAAGCATATGCCTAGTTTGCCTATGCCTTAATTCAAACCTGGAGCTAAAGTCTGCTGATGGGCTTTGGGGACCACTCCCAAATTTTTGCCTGGGCCCTTGCAGGTCTAATGCCAGCCACTGCCACACCACCTTCTTTCCCTCCTTCCTGTGATAGTACTACATATCAGTGTTTCTTAAGCTGGTCCTATTTTCAGGCTACCATAATAGCATAAAGTTTCATCAGTGGAAGTGAACAGCATTTAAATTAGAGAATTATATGGGGATAAATTTTTCCCCGAACCCGCAGGAACTCATTTTCCCAGCCCGTCCAGGCTTGTCCCTGCCCCATTCCTGCAAGCTCTGTCCTCATCTGCACAACCACTTTAAAATCGTAAGTGTCCGAGGCTTGTGCAGTTAAGGTAGAGCTTACAAGTATGGGGCAGGGACAACGTCAAAACTCGCAGGGATGGGATGGGGAAATTGAGTTCCTGTGGGGACAGGGAAAAATTTGTCCCCATGTCATTCTTTAATTTAAATCAATACCTTAACCACAGACCATCACTGCCAGCTGCAATTCATTTACAATTTAGGCCTGCTATTAGCATAATTAAACTAAATTCAAAACTAAATTTAAAATTAAACTAAAGACAAAATTCATTCTCCTCGAAAATAATAAAACCCCCAAGCATAACAAATCTAGTAATAAACACAATCACATTTCCCTTACAACCCACTAAAACTTCTAGGAATGACGATAGACAGATGCTGTACTATGCAACCACAAATCAACAAAACAATACAAAAAAATCATTCGTGGTCATGAGAAACTTGAGGCAAGTTCAAAAATTCTTCGACAAAATACAATTCCAGCTCTTGGAACAGTCCTTAGTCCTAGGTCTTCTAGACCACAGTTCTTCAACCGCTGGTCCGCAGAAAATTTCTGCCGGTCCGCGCAGAGCCGGTGAGATCAATTCGGCAGTTAAATTTCCTGCCGACTGCGGTTCCTGCTCACTAATGTTCCTCCCAGCCTCAGGCGATTAAGACAGGCTGCCGACATCGGGGCCTTCCCTCTCTGAGTCTCGCCTGTTCGGAAACAGGAAGTTGAAACAAATAGACGGGACTCAGAGAGTGAAGGTCCCAACGTGGCAGCCTGTCTTGATCGCTGCCCCTGCCGAGTTGCTGAAGAGGGCCGCGGAGAGAGCTGAAGATTCAGGTGCAGGTGGAGGGAGATGGTCAGCGTGTGCGAGCAAGAACCTGGGGAGCCTTCACAGTGACTTCCTCCCCTCCCACCAGCTCTCCTACTTGCCAGGGCAGTGATTTACCTGCAACTTCCTGCAGGCAAGTACTGAGAGCTGCTGGAAGGGGAGACAGCCACTGTAGGAGGCAGGGAAGCTGCTGGATAAAGGGAGAGCTGTTACTGGACTCGGAGAGAGTTAGAAGGAGAGATGCTGCTGGGAGGGGAGGAGGGAAAGGGATGGGAAGAGAGTTAATGTTGGATAGAGGGAGGAGGGAAGGGAAAAGAAGGAGAGATGCTGCTGGGAGTGGAGGAGGGAAAGGGATGGGAAGAGAGTTAATGTTGGGGAGGAGGGAAGGAAGGAGGGAAGGGAGAAAGAAAAAAAAAGAAGGAAACAGCTGGCAGGGAGATTACAGGAGGGGAAGGGGGTCAGGGTGGAATGGAGAGATCAGATGAGGGAAAGGGGAGAGAGAGGAATGAGAAAGTAGAGAGACATTGATGCTGGAAAGGGGGTCAGCAGAGAAATGAGAGAGGGATAAAGATGCTAGATCTGGTGTAGGAGAGATAAAAATGAAGAAGGCAGTGAAGCTGGAATGAATGATGTCAAAAAGGAGAGGAGGAACAGGCTGGATGGACAGGGAAGAGGGGCATAGAAAGAAGTCAGATACATATGGAAGGGGGAGAGGGCAGACATTGGATGGAACGGGCAGATGCTGGAAGGAAAAGAGTGAAAAGAAGATGAAAGCAGAAACCAGAGACAACAAAAGGTAGAAAAAAAATAATTTTATTTCTATTTTGTCATTAGAATATATCAGATTTGAAATATATATCCTGCTAGAGACATAACTGGAGACTGCAGTATTCTGTTAGCATGATATTTCTATGTAGCATTCTATAATAACTTGGCTTGTTCAGTTTTCTTGATAGTAGAGGGGATATATGTGAAGGGGAGGGGAGACAGGGGTTTTGTTGGTCCATGCTCTGTATATTTGTATTTATAAAATCACAATTGTTCAAAATATTGTTTCTTTTTATACTTTAATAAAATATGTTCAATATAAAATCATAATTGCGGCTTGTGCAGATGGGATCAGATGGTTTGCGGGGACAGAGCTCGCGGAGATGGGGCGTAAACGGGGTTTTTAAATTTTAGTCCTAGTAGTTTGCCGGTCCACAAAATAATTGTTTTATTTCTGCCAGTCCACGGGTGTAAAAAGGTTGAAGAACACTGTTCTAGACTACTGCAACATACTTTATCTCCCCTGCCTGGCAACCAAGATAAAACAACTACAAACAGTTCAAAACACAGTGATAATACTTATCTATTCACCGAGGAAGCACGACCACATCACGGCGGCATACCTCGACTCACACTGGCTCCCAATGCAAGCAAGAATACAATTCAAATTCTACTGCCTACTATTTAAAGCCATAATGGAGACAGCCCAGCCTACCTTAACCACCGCCTAATCCAAACTACCTTAACCAGACATAGGAGAACCCATAAACTGTTCACGCATCCCCCAATCAGAGACATCAAACAAAAAAAACTGTACGATAGCCTTCTAGCCACACAAGCAGCAAAACTGGACCACCAACTCTCCAATTTACTCATAATAACCCCAGACTACAAATTGTTCAGAAAAGAAATAAAAACCACGCTATTCAAGAAATCCTTGAAGACAAACTAACACCACAAGACTCTTCCCAATTCTCTGAAACAACTGGAAATGGCCAGATAACTTCTTTTGTAATCCGCAAGGTATTGGCAGAATAGAAATCACTAATGTAATGTAAATGTATAGCACCTGAACACTGCAATTATATGGATACCCCTGCTCCTTCTTTACTCTGTCCTCCCTTCACTAGTGTATAGTTTGGAGGAATTTGTTCTGTTTAGTACTACCTGTATACAGCAGACTTTAAAAATCGGTGAATAGCATTCCTATACTTCCATCATCCTACAGTAAATGTATAAGTCTGTTTGAAATTTGATCCCAATGAATGAGCATGAGAGAGATAGATATACATGCAATGGAAACAGTGTACATAATAAACTATTTTATGCATATTCATTACGGATATCGTGAAAATCAGACTGACTAACTAGTAGACTACTCCCGGACCAGCTATAAACGAAGACCATCGCCGCCTACGTTTTTTAACGCTTCCTGCCGAAACTGCCGACTAGCGGCAGGTTTTGGCCGCTTTGCCAGGTTTTGCTTTTTGTTATACTGTATCGCCGTGTTCCTAGTGGGGTCGGGTGATAAGAAATGATACCCACTCAAATCTTTCAACTACCCAGACAATAGACTCTAAAATCCGTCCTCTCTTCATACCATACTCTTTAATTTGGCCCCAGAAGCCAAAAAAAATTATCCCCATTCTAAACTTTATTACAGTAGATCAAATCCCAGAGCCCTCAGCCTCCAACTCACACGTGCACAACGACAAAAAAACCTCTTCCTCCACTCCTGGGCAGTCAGTGTAAATTTCATTCAACTCATTTACCTAACGTCATCAAAACTGGACGACTTTCGTCACTAGAGCGCCTTAGCTTCCATGTCACCCGGGGAATGATGAACGTCAAAAAAAAAAAATTGGGCGGATGGTTGCTATAGTGACAGCATGGACGCTTCTGTGCTTCCTGGTGCATTGTGGGTGACGTAGTCCGATGCTCCTTAGCTGAGAGTAGAGAGATGTTTCAACTAAACTACAACTCCCAGAGAACTTAGTGTGGTAAACACCTCTCTCTGGCTAAAAGGAACAAAAGTTGGTTCTTTGAGAAAATGAGCTGCTTTGTGTTTGACCTGTGAGAGCAGATCCTACAGCGGATGTCTTGAGTTCCAGGAACAAGCCTATCGATTTATTCTATGATAATACTATTTTTAGTTCTATGGCTTGCTAGAAGTGCGGTTAGGTTTCCTGAGCTGGTTGAAAAGAATGCTGATTGCGATGAAGGGAATGGCGTATCCTGGAGGGGAAAAATCAGAACTTTTCCGCTGGAAAAGATTGACCAAGAAAGAAAAGTCTAAGGTACTTCTAAAACTATTTGTCATCATTTTCCCTTCCTCGTGCCGGGTGTCTGCATACAATAGAAATCACCAACAAACCGTATTTTTCTTTGACTTCTATAAAAATCTAGGTAGGAAACAATTTGAAATTTGACTGAAGTGTTCTTTCTTCCAATGTATGAGTGACCCACTCCCGACTGTCTGTATATTCCCATGTGGATGTGATCTTGTATTTTTTGCTCAGTGGTTTCCAGAACAAAGCAATGATAAGCCAGAGCACAGGATTATGTTTTATTCTGTATAAATAATCATTTGGAGGCAATTCTATAACTGGGCAGCATGCATGGTGAGAGCGCCCAGATTCCATTATAGAATACTAGCGTAACCTGGTATCCAGCATGCCTTATATTTTATGTGCTTGCAATTACACCATTCACAGAGTTGGCATAACTGCATTTATGTAAGTGCAGAAGGAATTTGTGTAATTTACAGTATTCTGTAAATTGCATGCTCAAGTAGGAGCCCTGCCCATGCTCCACCCTCTCCTCATTTACATGCTATGGAATTTACACATGATGGCAGAGAAAGGCCAAATGGCCCATCCAGTCTGCCCATCCACAGTAACTATGATCTCTTCCTCTCTCTAAGAGATCCCATGTGCCTCTCCAACACCTTCTTGAATTTAGACACAGTCTCTGCCTCCACCACCTCTTCTGAGAGACTGTTCCATGCATCTAACACCCTTTCTGTAAAAAAAAAAAAAAAAAAAGTATTTCCTTAGTTTACTCCTGAGCTTATCACCTCTTAACTTCATTCCAGAGCTTCCTTTCAAATGAAAGAGACTCGACTCATATGCATTTATGCCATGTAGGTATTTAAACATCTCTATTGTATCTCCCCTTTCCTCCAAAGTACAGTATACATGATGAAGACCATGCACCATTTTAGTAGCCTTCCTAAACACTAACAAAATACACACCCTAACAAAATAGCTCTTTGGCACCCAGTGGCATAATGAGAGAGGGAGGGAGGCAACTGGGGCGGTGGCGCCCGGCATCACTGTGCCATGCACCCCCTATTCTTTCACAATGCTCAATTGCTCCCCGCATACCTCTTGAAATGTTTGTCAGCGTAAGCAGCATCCTCCACCTTCTACTAGTGCTGGTCTCAGCTCCCTGCTGACATTATGTCCTGGTATGTGGGGAGTGGAGAGGAGGAGGGCACCTAGCATGGTCTGCACCCCTACCCCCTTTACTGCGCCACTGTTGTCACATTGCTAGCAGTTATCCATTTAACTGTACATTGTGAAAATGCTACTATTCTGTATATTTATACACACAGGGGCACATAAATGTAAGCTATATAAAGCTCTCTTTCAGTTAAATAGCTTGCAGTAAAGCATCCAGCAAATTATATCACATTCTTTTAATATCATAACAAGAATGTTTTAATAGGATTAACGGGATAACTCAGGTGTTCTTTGGATATATTCTTAAGGTTGAAAGTTTTTCTCTGCTGAGAAGCAAACTAGGTGGTTATATTCATTTGTTCTAAATTGAGGCACTCATGGGCATTATTTGTGATTGGAGAGGGGTAAAAGATAACTGCCATTTACTTCTGTTACTATATAACCTTTTTGGTCCTTAGCAGAGATGAATTAATCTGTTTGCAATGTGTGACAGATATTGGAATATGGGAAACATGATTAAATGTTCTGTGTTTTTGATATTAAAGTCATAGATGTTATGATTTCCCATAACAATCATTGGATGCATGACATGTGACTTCTGAAGAGTAAAAGCTGTGCAACCAAATTATGGAATATGCCATGCTAAACATTAGTTTACTATGAATGATTTTTAAAAGAGTTGTTTATATACTAACAGATATTTTATCCAATTTGTGTTTTGCAGCCTTGCTTAGATTATGACAGTGTGGATCACTGGATCAAGGTATGACGTTATTTACATTTTTTATTATATATGTCATGCTTTGGATGACATTCTCAAGTGCTGGGCTGAAAAGTAAAATTTGCCTAAGGGAATAGTGAGCACTGAGCAGTATGATGAAATGTAGAGCGACCAGAAAGAACAACAGAACACATTAAGGGAAATACAGAGAACTGAGAAAAAAAGGAGTTTCCTGAGAATTTAGAATTCCCTGAAAGGTGATACACTGAAATTGAACTTTGCCAGTTAGGCAGATAAAAGAGCAATGTGGGTGCAATCCTGACATCAGGATTGTAGGAATGCCTGGCCTTACTGCAGAGTAAAGAAAAAGAACAGCAGAATAAGAAGTACCAGAACTGATGGAGCTTAAACCAAATAATGGATATTCAAAGATAAACATAAAACTTTCAGCATAGAGAAATCTCCATAATCTCAAGTAACTTTCAGAGACAGGCTTCTGAGCACACAGATAAATTAATAGGTTCAACGTGGATAAGTGTAAGGTAATGCATGTCGGTATGAAAAATCCCATACACGAATACAAGATGTCTGGGGCAGTACTTGAAGAGACCCCCCAGGAAAGAGACTTGGGAGTACTGGTCGACAAGTCAATGAAGCCGTCTGCGCAATGCACAGCGGCAGTGAAAAGGGTGAACAGAATGCTAGGAATGATTAAGAAAGGGATCACGAACAGATCAGAGAAGGTTTTCATGCTGCTGTATCGGGCTATGGTACGCCTTCACCTGAAATACTGTGTCCAGCACTGGTCGCCATACATGAAGAAGGACACGGTACTACTCAAAATGGTCCAGAGAAGAGCGACTAAAATGGTTAAAGGGTTGGAGGAGTTGCCGTACAATGAGAGATTAGGGAAGCTGGGCCTGTTCTCCCTTGAAAAGAGGAGACTGAGAGGAGACATGATTGAAACATTCAATATAATGAAGGGAATAGACTTAGTAGATAAAGACAGGTTGTTCACCATCTCCAAGGTAGAGAGAACGAGTTCTTCTTCACCCAGAGAGTGGTGGAGAACTGGAATGCTCTTCCGGAGTCTGTTAAAAAGGAAAACATGCTCCAGAGATTCAAGACAAGGTTGGACAAGTTCCTGCTGAACTGGAACGAACGCAGGTAGGGCTGGTCTCGGTTAGGGCACAAGTCTTTGACCTGGGAGCCGCCGCGTGAGCGGACTGCTGGTGCGATGGATCACTGGTCTGACCCAACAGCGGCAATTCTTATGTTCTTATGTTCTTAACAGAAGCTTTTGTAAGTTTTTATTTTATTTTATTCATTGTTTTATCTTCATTGTAATGAGCTAGTATTGGATTCTGTTTGATATTATATTAGTGTATTTTTTGTTGTACATGAGTGTTACAAAAGAAGAAGATCCAATATGGGAAAAAAAATTAAATAAGAGGAAGTGACGTTATCAATACGGCTAGTAGTTCTCAAGTGAAGCTCTGTCAGGGCAGTGCTAATTTTATTCTTTAATACCCTCTATATGTACTATTCCTTGCTTCAACAGTGGTTGATCTTCCTCTTAGCAGTGCATTGTTCACAAGGCACAAGTTGGAAAGCTTAAAGTTTACAGGCAGCAAAGCTGGAACAGGTCCACTAAAAGCACCTAACTTTTCTAAAGATCCTAAGATAGTGGCATAGATGGATTTCTTGGAGGTGGAAGGTTGGTAAACAGTGACTTGAATGATAGTTCTACTGTGCTGCTGAGATGCAATTTAATGGAGCTGCTTGCTGACATTAACTCCCTCTTTTACTAAGGTGCGCTAACCACTAAAGCATCCATAGACTAATATACACGCATTAGTATTTAGCACGCGCTAAATCGATTAGCGCATGCTAATCGGTTAGCGCACCTTAGTAAAAGAGCGCCTAAGTCAGAGGTGCAATTTATCCGATTGAATATTAAGCATGTGGTGGCCAAGATTAAACAGGAATTGAATGAGATCAGAAAGCAGCAAGATGAAGTGGAAGTTTACATGGACATGGTGATGGAAAACTTAGATGATGCTTGCTAAAAGGTGGACACTTTGCAGAGAAGAGAAATGGAGATTTGGGATAAACTTGAAGATCAGAAGAATTACTCCAGGAGGTGTAATTTGTGAATAAGGGGCATTCCAGAAGAAGAAGCATTTTATGACCTGATGCGGGTTGCCCAGTACATATGCTTGGATTTACTGAAAGAAGCACATGGTAACGATGATCCTGTCTCCATGGTCCTTATTGAATGGGCACATAGAGCATTACAGAACCCTGTAGACAACAAACCAAGGAACGTCTTGCTGTACCTTAACAGTTTTCAATCAAAGAGGAAATTTTTTTATGCTGCTCAGAAATTGGCAGGTTATAGATGGAAGGAAGTGAAAATAGAAATCTTTTAGAATCTCTCGGCAGTTATGTCTAAAAGGCAAAAGGGAATTTCAAGGGGTAACCCAGTACCTCCACCAAGAGGATCACCAATGCTGCTGGCTGCACCCATTTGTGTCTGTAGCTGGGAGGGTAAACCTTTTCATAGGCACCCACCTGACCAGCCTGCTATAATACTTTTAATGACTTGGGGCTCGCTCCTGATTGGTACCGTAACTTGAGTGCATGCTATGTGGCCCTGTGTTGGTCTTCTTGAGGGCTCTATCAGATGCATGAAGAGCTGTAGGGGTCTGGGGTCTCAAACTCTCTTAGGGTCTGACTGGCAGCCCGAAGAAACAAGCATTTGGACTATTTGGACATGCTTGTCTGAGGCAGAAGTCTTCTCCATTCCCCAGCTGCTGTTTTCAGCTGAAGCAGGCACAGCACCTACAGATCTATGAGTACAGTTCATTACTGTCTATGGGGAAAATCAGGGGGGTCCCTAAATTGCAGTCTTGAAGGTTTCTGGGGCTAGTATTTGGATCCCCTATCTCCAAAAATCCCGTTGTTGAATTTTTTTTGTGTTTTTATTCAGCTTCCCTGGGCCATTTTGTGGCGCTAAAACACTGCTGCGGTGGCCATCTTAGTTTTCCTGATTGTGTTTTAAAAGTCTCTATCTGCCTCAGAACACCTTGATTTGGGTTAAAATCAATATAGATGGACTCCTCAGGCTGTTTTAACCTAGATTCATGCCAGATTGGTGCTGAATGGCTGGCTGAGAAGCATCCATGCTTCACATGCCATGGGACACATGGGGTGCGGGAGCACTGGTCTTAGCTCCCTTTGGTCCCTTTAAGACAATAGAGTCTGGTTCGACATGTAAGAACAAGGTGTTTCTCCCAGAAGTCCACAGAGAGAAACTTCTGCATCAAATATGGGAGTTTTGGAACGAGACAGCTCCAATGGCCTGGTATTATTTGCAGTTGCTGGGATCACTGGTTGCAACCATAGACATGGTTCCATGGGCAAGGGTGCACTTGTGCTTGCTCCAAATTACATTCCTCTTTCACTGGTGCCCGTAGAGGGATGTGCTGCAGCAGCACCTGACCTGGACATGTCACAATCTAGCCTGGTTGTTGGAGCCTCTATCTCTAACCAGTGGAGTTCCGCTTTGTATCTTCGCATGGGTGATTATGACGACAGACACCAGCTTATACAGCTGGGATACTCATTGAGAAGGGTGACTGTTTTTGTTTTTTTTTAAATTCTTTATTGATTTTCATATTTCAATAGTGCAATACATATATATATATATATATATATATATATATATATATATATATATATATATATACACACATGAGAAGGGTGACTGTTGAAGGGACATTGGTCCCTTTCTTAGAGAAAGTGGTTGAACTTCAAGCTTTCCCCATTGAACTTCAAGCTTTCCCATTGAACTTCATGTGTTCGGGTGCATGCTGCTGAACAAAGCAGTATGAGTTTTCTTGGACAACGCAATGGCGGTAGCCTATGTAAATCACTAGGGGGGCACCAAGAGTGCTACTCTATGCTTGGAAGACTTGGTCCATCTGCAAAAGGACCAAGGTCTCAGATTTCCATGTCATCCATGCCTCCTCATGCAGGGCCCAGTTGTCCTGCAGAATCCAGAACACTTTGCTCTTACAGCATGGCTTTTGAGCGCTCGGCACTAGCATGCAAAGGCTACTCGGATGCAATGGTGGCCACCCTTCTAAGATGTAGAAAGAAAGAAACTCTAGCCACGTGTACAAAAGCCTGAAAGTGTTTCCAGGCTTGGTGCACTCAAGGGAGTGAGGACCTGAACTTGGCACTGATAGCTATGGGTGCTCACCTTCCTACATGAAGGACTGGAGAAAAACCTAGTGGTTGGCTTCCTGAAAGTTCAGATTGCAGGGCACTCATGTTTTAGGCATAAGGGTTAATAAGAGTGCCATAGCTGCACATCCAGATGTGGTTAGGTTTTTGAATTTCGCTTTCCACCTACATCCTCCTCTATGACAGCCTTTTCTAGTATGGAGTCTTAATCTGATTCTATTGGCTCTGGCTAGAGCATCCTTTGAACCTCTATAGCCAAGCTTCCCTGATGGATCTTACAATCAAAATGGTGTTTTTGGTGGCGATTACCTCAGCCCAGCGAGTGTCGGAACTGCAGGCTTTGTTATGCAGAGATCCCTTCCTCAGAATTTTGGATTCAGGTATGGTCTTGCACACAGTTCTATCTAGTGGCATGAGTTGGGGGTGGAGTTGGGCCCCACCAACTAAAGAGGAATTCCATTATCCTAATTGGAAGGATAGGAGGAGGGGAAGAGAATAGGTGCAATGCTAAACCAGGTAAAAAAGGGGGTGATGCTTGATAGGTTGATAGGAGGGAAAGGAAAAAGAGAGACGGGGCAATGCTGGACCAGGGGGGAGAGAAAGATAAAAAAAACCGATTCTATGGTTTTTCGCACCTCCCTGTAGTTTAGAAATCTGCAGGGAGGTGCGAAAAACCATAGAATCGGTCCTGTGGGGTTTACAGGATGTTGGAAATGTTAATGTAAGCATTCTGGGCCAGATTCTATAAACAGCGCTGTTTGGCACGGTTGTCAATCCCCAAAAATGGCGCACTTTATAGAATCATGCCTAGTGCAGATCCCAAACTTAAGCGTCACTAGGCAGCTGCAATTAGGGCACCTAGCAGCGCTTAATATAAGCGCCATTTATAGAATTCCCCTGTCTATGGGGTCCTTTTATCAAGCTGCGCTAGTGGGGTTAGCGCATCGGACATTTCATCACGCGCTAACCCCCCATGGCCAGCTAAAAAACTGCCTGCTCAATGCAGGCGTTAGCGGCTAGCGCGGCAGGCGGTTTAACGCACGGTATTACGTGCATTAAACCCCTACCGCAGCTTGATAAAAGGACCCCTATGTTTACCAAAATTTTGAATATAAAGGTGAAGAAAAATAAAAAACATAACATCACATAACAGGATAGACCAAATTGATCTCTTAGAGTGCCAGATATAGAGAGGGGATGACCCCGTCACAATACTGTGATCATCAGGATCCATTTTACTGCATCCTAGGAATCATTTTTATTTTATTTTTAGCTTTTGATTCCATTTTAGGCCTAGAATCTGAGTAACACAGGATATATTATCCTGCTCTAGTTCAAAGTTCTTGTCTCTAGATTGTGGATAAGTCTATCATTTTATAAATAATTTTTAAATATGATTGTGGTATCTTATCTGCAGTGATGAGTATTTGTGTGTTGACCATGACCATAATTGTCGTTGACCATGAATAAATATCCACAGTGCAGTTTTTTTGGATATAATTCTTTTATTTGTAGAGGGTAGAACAGGCCTCTGAGTTTGCAGTTTCGGAAGTGTTTTCCATTAAGAAGACAGATGGTCACAGAAGGCATATGGGTCTCCTCATGGATCTAGAAACAACCAGTCAACTGCAGGAACATGATGATGCGTACATGGAAGGTGAGAAATCTTCCAAGCACGTTTAGGATGTCCCTGTGATTTTCAAATGATCCTGTTTATACCCATTGTCACAATACTGTTTATTCTGGGCATTATAAAGTTTAAAAGTGGTGATCATGTTGGTATGGTGTAACAAAATTGATAGAAACAGGTGGCACCTTTATAGATCTCAGCAGCCAGCAACACCACAGCAGAGGAGACGAAAGTCCAAACAAAAAAATGGCATTCAAACAGATCCAATTTATTCTGTTACTCAATACAAATCATGTTTCGGCCACTTGGCCTGCATCAAGAGTCTAGTTTGAAAGGCTGATGAAATGTGATTTATGTTGAAGACAAAATCTGTAAAAAAAAATTTTTAATGTCTAAAAGCGGTGGCTTCTGGGAGTCCTGCCAGCTCAGCTGATCAGGGATTCCTATGCCGTGATCAGCTCAGCCATCAGGGAGAGCAGAAGCGGCGGGCAAAAGAAAAGCTTTTAAATTTTGAAAGGAAGAGGAGCTGTGCCTAACGATCGCTCTTCTGAGCACAGTTCCTCTCCCTTTTATCAGTGCTGCTTTGTGCGAATAGCACGCATATAATTTGCATGTTATTCATGCACAGCATCACCCACCACGGTATGTTTTACATTGACATCGGAGCATTGTGCATCGGGGCCTGAGAGGACAAGAATGAACATACATACTTTTTTTTTTTTTCAAATTCTTTATTCATTTTACATTACATCAAGTACACAATATTACATCATTTAAAACTTTTACACATCACTTGAATTTCTTTCTATTGTCATCGTAAATACATAAATTTATTCCCTCCCCACCCACCCTTAAACCCTTAAAGGTTTAATCAATAGATAAGAATACAATATTTATATGATATTTTTGATTTAAATTTTCGTAGAACATACATACTTACATATGTAAATAAATTTAAGGCTCAATATTCAAAAAGTAAATCCCTCTGAGCTGACTGTCTACTATATTCAACTACACTTAACCAAGCAGTACCACCGAATATCGGCTTTGATCACTGCAGCACTATCTGGTTAATGCTGCGGCAGTCCATTGACTGAGCATGGGTGGAGCCGGTATAAAACAGTTTAGCAGCAACAATCAGTCCACTAACTGGTTAAGTAAACAGATAAAATTAGGACAGCAAACAACTCCTAACATTTATCCACCAAGCTTAACTGCGTAACTGTTTGAATATCATCCAGTACTTAGTTAGCTTCCGAGTAGTCCACTGTAACCTAGATACTCAATTCTGGTGCCCAAATATGGCCTGGCATTGAACATATGGGCTTAGTTAAGCTCACAGCTATAAGGGACCACTGTGGGTTGAATATTAACTCTGTAGTGACTGAGAGAGAATTAGCAATATTGCAGGACAATATTCAGAAGTTGAAAGAGTGCAGACATTGGGGGTCAATATTCAAAGTGATTTAACCAGGCAGAATAGGCTTCTGGCTGGTTAAATTGCTGTGGGGGGAGGGAACTATCTACATATATTCAGCAGCACTTAACCAGTTGACTGCTGAATATCTGCACTAACCACTAAACTGAAAAACAGCTACAGTATTTTATGGGCAGTCTGGGAGGACGTCAGCACTATAGGCAATAGCACTCTTTTGATTTCCTTAAAACTTTTTCCTCTGCTTTTGATCTCATGGACCATTCTCTTCTCATCTCATGTCTTGCATGTTTAGGGCTTTCTGGTACTGTATTCTCTTGGTTTTCTTTCTTTCATACAGCTCATTCATTTTCATCCGTGTCTTTGGGCTTTCCTCAAGACTCAATTTTCTCTCCTTTACTTTTCAATATCTTCTTGAATCTTTTAGCTACTTGAATTCAGAAGTTTAATATAAAATTCTTTATAAAGGCTGATAACATCCTCTTGATTTTTCCCACCTCCCCTTTTCAACCTATATTGAGTCACCTTCATTCTTGCTTAGTTAAATCTGACTATTGTCTTGTTATTAACACTTCTAAGACTGTTACTTGCTGGGTCACTGGTCCATTTTCTAAACCATCCTTGGTTCCTCTTCAATTCAATATTCTATTCTTACTATGGATTCCTTTCATTACCTTGGTGTTATTCTGGATTCTTATCTCTCATTTGGTAATCTGGTTCTTCAGCACTTTCTCTGACTTTGTCGTCTTCACAATTTCTTAATTCTTGAGCTTTCTGTTATTGCATACCTTGGTTCATACAGTTGTTATCTTTCATTTGGATTACTGCAACAATACCGTCTATTCCAATTTAACTGCTTACAGGTCTCGCAGGTTGCAAACCCTTCAAAATGCTGACTGCCCGCTTTTTATGTAAAGCCCGCAAAAGTGACACAGTAGTGTTGATTTTGATTCAAAACTCTCTTACTCAGAAAACCCTTCGTTCGGGTTTTCCCACCTGTCTTGCTTCTTTGGCTATCCCTTCACCCTAACTCGTTTTCCCCACTCTCTTGAATCCTATAGGCTTGCTCTCCCTTCTCTGAAACTGACCCATTATAAGTCTACATGATGTGCAGCCTTCTTTTTCCTGGCTCAAGAATAATGGAATGACTTTCCTTCTTCTCTAAGAACAGAACTTTCTTTTCCATATTTTAAAGCATTGTTGAAAATCCATCCTTATTTAACCTTGCTTTTGACACTTTACTTCAGGAATCTTAATAGATGACATTGTGTGACCCTAGGAGATAGCAACTGTGCGCCTGTTCTCTGAATGATTTCTATCCTAACCTAATGTGGTATACCTTTTCACAGGCACTTTTTTTTAGCTAGAGAGTGACACGGTGACAGAATTTGTCACTGTTCCCACAGATAACGGCAGGAAACCATCCCCATGTCATTCTTTAAGGAAGGAGAGAAAAATCAGAGTATGAATGGGCACAACCACTAACCCTCAAGCCTTGAATTGAAGAATGCTGGTATAGAAGGACTGAGGTTGAGAGAGACACTAAAGAATAACATGAGATGATTTCCCGTGGTTATCTGCGGGGACAGTGATAAATTCCGTCACCATGTCATTCTCTACCTGTGCTTTGACCTATGCTTATAAATATAAACTTATCAGTGACGATATTTATGCAATTAAGTGCCATATTCAGCACTTAACCACCCAAGTTAACCAGATAAAATAGACCACATAAAACATAGCCCTATCTTAGCTGGTTTTGACTAGGTGGTTAAGTGCTGAATATTGCACTTAACAGGATAAGAGAAAGCCAGCCACATAAACCTAGATATTCAATACCTAGACATAGTCTGGCATTGAATATATGGGGATAATGCCGGCCCCCCCAAAATGTTGAATATCTACCCCGTTGAGGCACTTAGAAGGATCAATGGATGATGTAAGATATAGGGCCACTCGGCTCACCTCCACCCAACATGTGGAAAGAAATGTTATAATGGATGGTTATTGTGAAAGGACTGGGGTAGCCATCGGAAACTGTTGTGGGAGAAAGAAATGACAGGCATGAAAGTGAACTGGGGTGTGGCAAATACTGGAGAACATAACAATTGGACATAGTTTTAAGAGTTCCATATTTTATATTTTGCATAGCAAAGTTGTTTTATTGTTAAACAGTTGCATTGCTCTCTATATGGTATGTTGGGAGACTTTGTTGTATATTGGGAGCAAGGTAAAGGTGTAAGAGAAGGAATATTGGTATGGGGACGGGCAACTGATTTGTGTGGCCATCATGATAAGCCATCCATTACAACTTAGTAGGAAAGGAGAGACAAGAAGGAGTAGAAAGGGGACATGAAGGGGGGGGATCAGGATGGGAGGGGGAAGAGGAATCAGAAAAGGTAGCATCTAGTATAGACATAAAGGACTAGTTGGGAGCACAGGGGAGGAACTTATACAGATGTGCATCAGTGACATATCTAGGGTATATTATTATGGGGATAGTTTTGCCTATGGAGCAACAATCATTTCTTCAGTAAACCTATCTGCTCCAACAACTGTAACATTTATAGAAGAGCAGAAGCAAATGATAGAAATAGGGACCATCAAAGCATATTTACAGTGCTATATAAAGAGTACTGAGAAGAGGTAGGTATGTTTATTTCACCGGCTTATTAATAATTGCAGCCCAGGATTTGCTGCGAGACTGGATGAATTCCAAACTGAGACGGGAGCTTATAAGTGACGAGGAAGATGGTATGGGAAAATTGATGGAAGAAGGAACTCCTACAGAGGACACCCCAGCAGGATTTCTGAAGTACAGCAAGTTTGATGGTAAGTATCCAAAAACATGTTCTTAAATCTGCAGTTCCTCTTACTCACTGGAAAAAAATAGAAGTTGCAAGGTATAGAAGAATGAAAAGAAGTTGAGGTTTTTTTAATGATTTGGGTTTTTTAAAGAACTGCCCCAGAAAGTTATAATTAGTGGCTAATTTGCCTTTGGCCTCTGTAGCACCTATTTAATCATTACGCAGAAATCAGGCTATGAATGGGAGTGTTTAAAGCTACTGGGATGACTACTGAGAGAACCAAAAATAGGAAAAAAAACCTCAGTTTGTGAAGAATGTGTGGCTACTAATGAAAAATAAATACAGAGCTCGGCACCACTTATAAGCTTTTGAGCACACGTAACCCTGAACACAGCAGTCTCCTCACCATTCTGGTTTATTCCTTCCTCTTTGCTAAATAGATGAGAAACAAAGCTGACCCTTAAAGCTATTATTTCTTCTTTTCTTTCATGTCTTTCTTCCCAGAAAAATGTTAAGTTCTAGAGTTCATTCCTGTTTGTGCTTTGCCAGAACATTCCAGAATGATAATCCTCATCCGGTCTGATTCTTAGGTGTAGTCCATGACCAGGATCATTGTATGTTCTATCATGAGAAGTGAAATTGTACAAAGGTCGGCAGACTCAAGTCTAAGGTGTATCCAGACGCACAGGAACAAATTTAGAACCATTTTTTTATCTTTTATTATTCAGCACATAACAAAAGAGCAACAAGTTACATAGAATGAATCCATCACCACTGTAACATAACAACGCATATCAAATCATTGTAGATGTAATACAAAAATGAATCTTAAGTAATAAAGCAGTCAAAAGAGTAGGGATGAATAAATTACCTCCCGAAAGAGCCAGAGGAAAATAAATCTCAAGTTTATTAGATAACCAATATAAAGAGCACCATACAGTGATATGAGCCAACACAGAGCTGGTACTCAAAAGCCTGCATCAGGAGTTGTAATCTCTACATGCAGAAAAAAGAACACAAAAGAAATAACATAAGAAAGCGAACATAATGGGGGGAGGGGATCAGGATATAGATATAGATATAGTAGTTTTTGATGGGTTTCAGTGGGCTCACACTACCTCCCTGAGTCCCCTTCTCTGGAGTCCACTTCACTGCTCACCAGGCTACTCCAGACACCTGCTTGCTGTTGTACTAGGACTGGCCATGTTATCTGCAGCTGTCATAGACAGATACAGGGCAGGATTAATTTTTTGAGGGCCCCTGGCCTTGCCCTGCCCCACCTCCATTTATCTGTTTTCTTATTTACTTATTTATTTCCACTTGTATTTCTTTTTTTTTTAAATTCAAAACAAACAAAGATTAGCATACCAGTGCACAGTTTTTGTTCTAAGCAACCCCCAAACATCTCTGAACAAATGTCCCTTCCTTCCCTTCCCACCTACTTACCCAGGACTTTAACTCTGAACCCTTTCCATACGTATATAAAAGAGTTCAAATATATTGTAAAGCAGTAATACTATCCGAAATATAAGTCTATATTAATAACCAAGTTTGCAACGCCTCTCAACTGCCTCACTCTATGTAAACCATATGTATGTATAAACAACCAAATCTGTAACTCCTCTAGTACGTTCCACTCCACGTATGTTAACTTGTAACGAAACAACAAGCCAAGCAGTCCACCAAACAATCCAACATGAAGATCGTCAGACAATAAGAAGATTCAACAAAAGAATCCAACAAAATGAAGAATCCAACAAAAGAAGACTGACAGACAATAAGGAGATTCAAATCAGGTTTATTCAAGGTGCTCCCAAGAACCATGTCCGATGCATTTCGCCAAACAAGGGTAGTCAACGCTAACAGAAAACCATGTCTTTCATACACACAGAACACAGATGCACCCTCACCCAGTATGGAATAAGCAATCACAAACTAAAAATAGAATTATGTAGATAAAGGTTAAATTGAACTGCCAAGAAGCCAAATTGCATATAGTGAAACACCATAGAAACAATGACACATACCCCCTCTTCTACTAAACCGTGCTAGCAGCTTTAGTGCGGGGAGCCACGCTGAATGGCCTGTGTTGCTTCCCATGCGCATAGGAACTCAATGAGCGTCAGGAGCAGCACGGGCCATTCAGCATGGCTCCTCGCACTAAAACCACTAGCGCAGTTTAATAGAAGAGGCCCATAGTCCCCTAATACTCTACAAAATATAGCAGATATAAATTTGAAGAAACTGACAAACAATCATCACTTTACAAATTCACAAATAGAAATAAAACAAAAATTGAAAATAAGGATATACCATTTTATTGAATTAATCCATTTTTCAATTAACTTTCAGAGGCGATAGCCTCCTTCTTCAAGTCAATATAGTAAACTGCTGTTACATTATACTGTCCTGACTTGTAAAAGGGGGTTTTGGTCTCTAAAAGTTAGTAAAAAATGTATTAAAATTAGTCCAATAAAATTACCTTATTTTCTGTTTATAAATTTTATCAATACAACTACAATACTATTTTATTCTAAAGCAACAAAAAATCTTTTTTCTACTTTTTGTCATTTCTACTTTAATCATCTTGTCTTCACTCTCTTCATTCTAGCCAGCATCTGTCCTCTCTCTCTCTTCAATTCAGCATCAGCCCCTTCCATCCACTGTCTGCTCTCTCTCTCTCTCTCTGCCCCTTCCATCCATTGCCCGCCCTCTCCCCATTCCATATGGCATCTTCCCTCTTTCTATGCTCCTTCCATAAATTGTCTATCCCGTGCCCCTTCTCTCCTTTGTACATGATTCATTTCAGCTCTGCCACCTCTCCATTTTTCTCTGTCACCACCCCCTCCCCTATGCTCTGGCATCTCTCTATTTTCCTTTCTTTCCTTCCCACCCCACGGTCTGGCATCTCTGTCTCCTTGCATTCCCTGATTCCCTGGCATCTCTCTCCTTTCCTTTTCTTCCATCTCTCCCCCCCCTCCATGCTCTGACATCTCCTCCTTCCTTTCCCCCTTCCTTTTCCCTTGGTCTGGCATACCTTCCTCCTTCCCTCCATGCCCTGGCATCTCCTTTCATTCCTTCCTTTCCCTCCCTCCCTCATCTTCCTTCTCTCTCTCTTTCTCCCTCCAGTTGGGTGCAGCAATTCAATCCCCCTCTGATCCCTATCCTCCTTCTGTCACCCCTTCCCCAGTCGGCAGTGCAGCCCCTAAGCGGGTGCTCCAAGGCCTGGCATCATTAATTTCTTCAGGCAGCAGCAGCATTCACAATTCGCTGCTGTTGCCAGCTTCAGGCCTTCTTCTCTGTTGGGTCCTGCCTTCATGGAAACAGGAAGTAGGCAGGACCTGGCAGAGAGGAAAGCCCGAAGCCAGCAATAGCAGCAAATTGTAAACGCTGTTGCTGCCCGAAGAAATTAATGATGCCAGGCCTTGGAGCTCCTGGGGCAGACCGCTTCTTCCCCCGCTAACCCCCCCTCCCTGGTAGCCAAAATGTTCCTTTTCATAGGGGCCCCAACACGGCAGCTCTTCTCACAAGCTGCCAGTGGCTGCCCCAAAGTTTTCCCTCTGCTGCAACTTCCCATTTCTGACAGGGCAGATCGCCGCAGAGGGAAAGCTTTGGGGTAGCCGCCGGCAGTTTGTAAGAATGGCTGCCGTGTCAGGGTCCCACTGAAATGGAAAATTTAGGTGTTTAATAAAGAAGTTTGGACCACAGGGCCCCCTGGATCTGTGGGGCCCAGGGCAGCTGCCCTATTTGCTCCCCCCTAACACTGGCTCTGAGGCCCCCCTGACAATTCCAGGCCCTATGAACGTACCTCCTGGGCCTACCCTTTAATCCGGCCCTGGACAAATATGTACTATTTCATTCAGATCTTTGGGGGGTGAGAGGGGGTCAGTGGCCACTGGTGGAGTGTGGGCGGGTCACACCTTTTTGGACACTTTTTTTGCCCTTATTTGTTTTTTAAACAAATGTCTAAATTGTGCCCTGGACGTTTTGTAAAAAAATTTGATTATTGCTGCAAAAGTCTATTTGCTAAGCTCACCCATAACATGCCTCCAACATGCCCCCTTGACATTTAGAAGCACTACAGATAAAAAGCCTAGAAAATGTCTAGAAAGTCGGTTTTGAAAATGATGACTTGGATATTTTGGCAAGAAAAACATCCAAGTGCCACCTTATGCTGTTTTTTGGACATTTTTCAGTTTTGAAAATGAGTCCCTATGTATCTCATATCATATAAGATGGAGGTTGGCAGAGAAACCTTAATACCAATTTTTAAAAAGGGTTCCAGCTGTGATCTGGGAAATTAGAGACCAGTAAGCCAGTGTTTAGTTCCAGGCAAAATAGTAAAAGAATAAAGAATAAAATTGCGTAACACATAGACAAATATCACAAGGAGTCCAGCAGAAGACAAACCCACGAGAACAACAGGAACCAAGCAAATAGAGGGATGGGACAATGGACTTTCCACAAAGGAGCCAAAAGGATTATGTCAAAAAGTTTGTTTCCAATCACAATGGTCTGGACCCGACACAGCACTGTGTTTTGGTGTACAATACGCCTGCCTTAGAGGTCACAAATACTGTAGAGAGGGTAACTCTCTAAAGAAAGCCTGTATTGATGTGAAAGGACAAAAAAACATAATTCAATAGTGGTTTCTACACATTTGGAGTGCGCACAAAAAATACAAAGTAGCTTTGCAGGAGAAATGACACTAAGCAATTTTTAAATCAGACTCCGTGATCACGGCATGCGTGTGACATAAAGCACCAATACTGACACATACATTTGATGTATAGAAATGCTGGCGAGGATCAGCAGAAGTAGCGCACTCAGCAACTCGTAAGTAAGACAAACATGGTTTAATGGGTCAGGGACAGCATAGGTTCAGCCAAGGAAAGTCTTGCTCCACTAATTTGCTTTATTTCTTTGAAGATCTGAATAAACATGTGGATAAAGGTGAGTGGGTTGATGTAGTGTATCTAGATTTTCAGAAAGCTTTTGACAAAGTTCCTCGTGAGAGACTCCTGAGAAAATTAAAAAGTCATGGGATAGGAGGCAATGTTCAGTTGTGGATTATGATTTGGTTCTCAGACAGAAAACAGAGGGTAGTATTAAATGACCATTTTTCTCAATGGAAAAAGGTGAATAGTGGAGTGCCACAGGGATCTGTATTGGGACCAGTGCTATTTAACATATTTGTAAATGATCTGGAAATTGAAACAAGTGATGTGATTTAAAGGCCCCTTTTACAAAGCAGCAGTAGCTATTCCCCCACGGCAAATGTACCAAAGCTCATTCAATTCCTATAGACTTCAGTGGATTTGCTATGGGAGAATTGCTACCACAGCTTTGTCAAAGGGGCCCTAAATTTGCAGATGACACAAAACTATTCAAAGTTGTTAAAACACAAGTGGACTGTGAAAAATGCAGAAAAAGCTTAGGAAATTGGAAGATTGGGCATCCAAATGGCAAATAAAATTTAATGTGGATAAATGCAAAGTGACGCACATTGGGAAGAATTATCCAATTCATAGTTATTAGATGCTAGAGTCCACCTTAGGGTTCAGTACCCAAGACAGTCATAGACAGTACGATGAAATCTTCCACCCAATATGCGGTGGTGGCCAAGAAAAGAAACAGGATGCTAGGAATTATTAGGAAAAGGATGGTAAATAAGATCAAGAATATTATAATGCTTCTCTCACTCCATGTTATGAACCCACCTTGAGATTTGCATTCAATTCTGGTTGCCATATCTCAAAAAAGATATAGCGGAATTAGAAAAGCTTCAAAGAAGAGTAACCAAAATGATAAAGAGGATGGAACTCCTCTTATATGAGGAAAGGCTAGAGAGGTTAGGGAGTTTTCAGCTTGGAAATGAGATGGCTGAGGGGAGATATGATTACTGAAGTCTACAAAACCCTGAGTGGTGTAGAATGGGTAATAGTGAATAAATTTTTCACTCTTTCAAAAAGTACAAAGACTAGGGGAATGAAGTTACATGGAAATATCTTTAAAACAATAGGAGGAAATATTGTTTCACTCAGTGAATAGTTAAGATTACATTACATTACATTAGTGACTTTTATTCCGCCATTACATTGCGGTTCAAGGCGTATTACATAAGAGATTATCTGGACATTTCCAGAAGAGTTACAGAGTTGAACGGTGGTCGTTGACCCTATACACAGGGCAGAAGAGGAGTGAGCTGGAGTGGGCGGAGTCTGGCCCAGTTGACGTCGCTGTGCTGCAAAGTCAGGCTGAGGAAGAAGGGACAAAATGGAGGACTTCTTCCTCTTTCCTATGCCTGCAGAAGAGCTGTAAAGGTGATCGTCGGCTCTAAACACAGGGAAGAAGAGGAGTGGGTGGAGTCTGGCCCAATCAGCGTCACTGTGCTGCAAAGTCGGGCCTTTTAATTTTGGAAATGTGTCTTTAATTCCTTTTCTCTATTAGGTACATCTGGATGACAATCACAGATTTTAGAGACAGATCATTTTGCTCTTGTGGTGCATGAACAAATTCAGTGTGAGTAGATCCTGAATTCAGATCAAGGGGCAATGCAGCTTTAGGAAAAAAGGCAATGCTCAATGCGATGGTGTGCCCACATCTGGAGTACTGCGTCCAGTATTGGTCGCCGTACCTTAAGAAGGATATGGCGATACTCGAGAGAGTTCAGAGGAGAGCGAAGCGACTGATAAAAGCTATGGAAAACCTTTCGTATGCTGAAAGATTAGAGAAACTGGGGCTCTTTTCCCTGGAGAAGCGGAGGCTTAGAGGGGACATGACAGATTTACAAGATCATGAAGGGCATAGAGAAAGTGGAGAGGGACAGATTCTTCGAACTTTCGAAAGCTACAAGAACGAGAGGGCATTCAGAAAAACTAAGAGGGGACAGATTCAGAACCAATGCTAGGAAGTTCTTCTTCACCCAAAGGGTGGTGGACACCTGGAATGCGCTTCCAGAAGGTGTGATAGAACAGAGTAAGCTATTGGGTTTCAAGAAGGGATTGGATGCTTTCCTGAAGGAAAAGGGGATTGAAGGGTATAGATAGAGGACTACTATCCAGGTCCCGAACCTGATGGGCCGCCGCGTGAGCGGACTGCTGGGCGCGATGGACCCCTGGTCTGACCCAGCAGAGGCACTATTTATGTTCTTCCCCCCGAGAGATACTGATCAGCTATACCGTTGCCAGAACTCAACTCAACTGTACATGCGCACAACCCGCCTCAGTTGCCAAAGGATATAGTAACAGCGAGTTTCTGCCAGGTTCTGTGACCTGGATTGACCACTGTGGAAACAGGATACTGTGCTAGACAGATCATTGGCCTTACATATTCTTAAGTAAACCAAAATGTGCTTGGTTGAATACAATTAGGTCAGTTTTCAGTGGCAGTGGTGAGTCTTTTTTTTGAGGAGGGGAATGTTCTTTATTAACACCCCAAATAAATACACAGCACATATGTAGGTAAAACCAACACTTAGCTGTAACAGATCATTTCAGTATGATGGTATACTTTCCAGCAAAAGTAACCTAAAAGCTCTACAATTTATACAAAAACAGTAACTGCAGGTATTCTTTCTAAAAAAAACACCCCCCCTCCAAAAAAAAAAAAACCCCTATACCCCTACCCACTTACTTCCTGCCCCTCCCTTCCACTCACCCATTCTCTCAACCCTAGCCTTTTTTTATAAATATGGAAAAATGGGTTGTGTCATATTTTTAAAAATGCATATATTCAGCACCTGAATATATGCATAAATTGGTCAGCCACTATCAATAATTTCACAGCAATTGTTCAGGTCTTGTCTAATTTTAGTTGGCCTTTCCTCCCTTGCTTTCTCCTTAACTCTGCCGTGGCACTATTCTTATAGTGCTACAGCATTTAGAAAGATTTTCTGTAGGACTATTCAGATGGTGTCGCTGAAAACCCATGAACAGAGGGAGCTATACATTTACTGGCAGTCGCTAGGTGAGTAAGTTTTTTTTGAATATTAGCTGTATCTTTCAAGGTCATAGAATCAGTAAACAACATCATTTCCAACTTCATCAACTAATTTCAGTTGTTCAAAATAATGTGCGTATTTATTGAGCAATAGTGGTTTCAGATACAATACCATTTAGTAGTTAATAATATATATAATATTCTACTCTGACTCCATACATACAGTATGTAAAAAACATTGTGACAAGGCTGTGGTGAAAGCAAATTGAAAACTGGGAACACAGATAGAGAGATAATCAGCAAATAGGCGGTAATAATTCTGGAGAAATTATTGTTGAGATATCATGAAGTACTGTGTCCCATTCTAATGATTGCATCTCTAGAAAGATATAGACAGAACAACGTCCATTAATAGTTCAAAAGAGGGCTACCAAACTGAGTTTGCATCTTAAGTCCTCTTATTGAGTAATGTTCCAGGTCTTTTTAACAAATTAGCACTGATAAAAATCAAGCTGTCATAAACATTCTTTTAAACATACCGGGGATCATCAGAATATCACCCGATCAAGTAGATCAATAAGATCAATTACGGTAGATCAGTGTGGCAGCACTCCTCACAAGTTCCCCTTTTCTTAGGTGTATATTCTTATTAATTTAATTAGTGTTTATAAGTTAATAAGTTAATTTAGTGCTTTATATGTGAAAAAGTATTTAACTATATTTCATCTTTTCAGTCATATGAATATTATATAACCATATAACAAAGACTTAGCTTAGTCAAGTCGTTGCTGCACCAGTCCCCCTCTGACGCGTTTCACACTTCTTCAGGGTCGGGGTTACTGTGAGTTCAGAAATCATAAGCAACTCGCTTACTCCATTAGACAATATCACCGAAGAAGTCTTTGTTATATGGTTCTACAATATTCATGTGACTGAAAAGATGAAATATAGTTAAATACTTTTTCACATATAAAGCACTAAATTAACTTATTAACTTATAAGCACTAATAAAATTAATAAGAATATACACCTAAGAAAAGGGGAACTTGTGATGAGTGCTGCCACACTGATCTTATTGATCTACTTGATTGGGTGGTATTCTGATGATTCCCGGTGTGTTTAAATGTCTGTATTACAGTACTCCCCGGAAATTTGCGGGGGTTCCTTTCCAGGAAAAACTGTGAATGCGGTTTAAGGGGCTGATCGAAGGCAGGAGAGTTTTCTCTCTCTCTCTCTCTCCTTTTCTCTAGTGTATACATATTCAAGTCCTCCAGTCTCTTCCCATGTGTCTTTTGGAAAAAAACTCTGTACAATTTTTGTTGCCTTCTTCTGAACCACCTCAAGTCTTTTCATGTCCTTGAAGAGATTTGGATTGCTGTCATGGAATATGTAAAACTATTAATCTATTTTGAGACACTACCCATAGAAGATTCTGATTTAGGGTTACCATATGGATCCAGAAAAAGGAAGATGGATTAAGACAACCAGGTTTTTCTTCCATTGCTTTCAATGGAAGTAAAAGCCACATGGTAATCCTACTCCAATTATCACAGTGTTCCCTGTAGTGATACTTCTTGACCCTAGGCTTAAAGGAAAATGTAGTTTTATAGAACCCTTCTATGTTTTTGTAGAACACAGCCTAAGGGATATTGGGATATGTAGGCTGTCCAAGCATTCCCAATGAGAATCCACCCTGCCTCTCACTTTTAAATTAGTAATATAAGACACTACGAACTTCTATGCATAAAGAAACCTCCTCACTTCGGTCAATTTCAGTTACTCAGTAAAATCACCATTATAAACTGACTAGTCTTTAAGCCCGTTACATTAACGGGTGCTAGAGACTCCTTTTCCTGTATAAAGTTGTTGGTTTTTTTTCATTTTAGGCTTTCTCCCCCCTCCCTTTTCTCTTCCCATCCCACCTTTCGCTTTTTCAACCCCCTTGCATTTCCCTTTGCACGGTCTCCCTTGTGATCATGCTTCATCCGCTCCTTCTCCTGTGCGGGCCACCGGAGCAGAGAGGACGGGGTGGAGGGGGCTGCCAGTCGGGGCCGGCGGAGAGGATCTAGGCGGCTGGAGGAGTAGCAGCAGCCGCTGCCGATCGCAGCCTCCGTCCTGCCTTCGCCTACCTGGATTTGCTTTTTTTTCTTTTTTGTTTCTTACATTGCATCGGGAAGGGTCTGAAGCTCCGCCAGCGAGACAAACTGAGGCCCGACCGCACCCTGCAGCTGCCCGGTTCAGCCGATCCCAGGCTTCGGTGGTTATTGCACACAGAAGCACACCTCATGCCACCAGGAATCACGATCTTTGAAAAGCGCATGCGCGCTTAGCCTTTTATTATTATTGATAGCATCAGTCAACAAATTCTTTACCCTTGTGACTAAGGATTTCATGCTCCTTGTGACTGAGAAGCTCACCCTGAGTTTCACAATGTCCAAAAGCCTATCATGTGTCATGACCAAAATAATACACAAAAAAGTAAACACTTTTCAGTGAACATGGGCTCATGCTATGAGGCTGGATGGGCTAGATTCAGGATTAGGATTTCCAGAAAGGTTGGCAGATGCTAGAACAGCCTCTCAATGAAGAGTCAACATGAATGTTCAGTTTCTAAACACACCACTTGGGAATTTTACATGGGAGGAAGAGATGGAAATATCAGCCATCATGCAACAATAACACCTATAGGTGGTATTTAGGATATATGCATACTGGGTTCTGAAAACAGATGTTTCTAGCTTTTATGAAGGACTGTCACTTTGATGGTTGGATTAGATATGGGAGAGGTACAAAATAGAGAATGACACGGGGAAAAAATTTGTCCCCGTCACCGCCCCGTCCCCGGCCGACTATCCTCTGCACCGCCCCGTCACCGCCATTCCCTTCACCGCCCCGTCACCGTCATCGCCATCCCTTTCACCGCCCCGTCACCGCCACTGCCATCCCATTCACCGCCCCGTCACCGTCACCGCAGCATGCATAAAAGCCTCAAACAGGTATGATTTTATATACTTATCTTTATTAACGTATAAAGGAAACATTCTTTACAACTTTACAACTTAGTTAACTATACAAAAACAAAACACAACCTGTACTTTTAATTGTCCTTATTTTTTAACCCGTGGATGAACAACAAATCATCTGCACAAGTGGGTTAAAATGCAAACCTGCTACCATGAAATCTGATTTTTAAGGGCATGCATTCGTGCAATTGTGCCACAGCAAATGGACTTTGGTGCATTTGCCAAGGGAGAATCGCTACTGTGGCTTTGTAAAAGGGGCCCTTACTGAGTGAAGTCCATAGTCACCTAGACCAGTGTTTCTCTCAACCAAGTTTCCCAGGCCAATCTCCACACCTGACCCCCATCCCCATCATAATAGTAAATAGTACTAATTGTAATGCAATTTCTTCCATTCATTTTTCATGTATATAATATTAATTCATTATGGTAACCACAAAATTAAAAGAAACACAAAGCACACTGTATGCAGAGAAAATATTAATTAATATTTGTTTCATTTTTCAAAGAGATCAAGACAGAATATGCAATGTCACTTCAGAAACAACTATAGAAAAATAGACAAATATAATGCAAAATATAGATAACTGATATAAATTCTCAAAACTGACACATTTTGATCACTAAATTGAAAATAGTCATTTTCCATACAATTTTTCTATCACTAATCTTCCCCCACCCCATATATATTCTGCAGGTTTTCAAAGAGATCAAGGCAGATGATTTTATGCAATGTCACATCAGGAACAACTATACAAAAATAGACAAATATACCCTCCGGGGCTCTATTGTGTGCGTGCTGGCTACCCTTCTCTTCCCTCCGAAACCAGAAGTAGCGTCCCGGGGGGGGGGGGGGGGAGAAAGAGAAGGGAAGCCAGCACGCATACGATAGAGCCCCGGCCCGGAGGGAAGCTTACAACTTGCTGCTTTTACTTGCTTCGGGCCTTCCTCACTGCTGGGTCCTGCCTTCGCGGAAACAGAAAGTAGGCAGGTCCTAGCAACGAGGAAGGCCCGAAGCAAGTAAAAGCATGCTGGCAAAAAAAAGGCAGACGTCAAACAAAATTTTCGGCGGCGAGTTAGCCCGGGAAGGAGCATCGGCGGCAGCAGCAGGATTAGCTGGGTGGTCATCTAAATCAGCCGGGGAGAACACTTACTTGTACCTGACGAAGTGAAACGAGTGAATCCAAGCGAGGCAGCGACTGCAAACAAAATTAAAATCCTGGGCTCGGCTCCGAAATCCAATCGCTACTGCTGCGCTACAACCCATTAAATATCAGGTGTGGCAGTAGCGATTGGTCCCCTTCTTTGAGCAAAAAGAACTGACCAATGAAGAGCCTGTATATTAGGGGGCGGAGTCAATGCGGCAACGTGCAAGTCGGGTAGAGACTAGAGAGTTGAGGAGACAGACCATGCGGAGACAAACATGGCCGCCGGAAAAAATCTGACACCCGGTCCCAAACTAAAGACTCACGGTGAAGACAAGGTAAATAGCGGTACATAGAAGGGGGTACATTTGCCTGCGGGGACAAATCTTTTCACCGTTTTTGCGGGCGGTGAAAACTTTTGTCCCCGTGTCTGCGGCGATTTGTCTATGGAGTCTCCAAAGCCTGCAGCCAAACCGCAGCCACCCCGCGGCTCCCTGCAGGGATCGCTCCCCGTGTCATTCTCTAGTACAAAACATAACCTTGGGTAAAACGTCACATAACATGAATGAAGGATCATACCACTGTATCCTGAATGAGGACTGTTTAAATTGAGCTGAAAACCCAAAAGGAGCAGAAAAAGTCTGCCAGGCTTCCTTCCCAGTAAATGGATTGGGACAAAAGCAACACAAACAAGCATAAAGCATTTTTACTGATGGCAGTGGGGTTGAATCTAGGAGTCTTACAGCAGGTAAAGAATATGGGCAGGTTGGAAGGTATTCTATATTTCTCTGTATTGCAATGATGACCTTAGAGCTAGGGGATAAGGAGAATTCTGTAAGTATATTTTGGCATAGTTCTAATGGTAAGATAAAGCTCTTACAGGAAATCAATGCCATCCTAATCACATTGTTTATTTCTACCAACTTTAATTACATTACCTTCATAAAGAACAGCCAGACATCAGACTCTCACTCTTTAATAAACTCACTGGACTGAGAGGTGTGTCCTGGATTCTGTTTTTCAGACTTGTATGATTACCTGGAGCAAGAGGTGGAAAACAGCACAGTTCAAGATTTCCTGCAACAGTTGTTGCAGAAGGAAGTGATGGATTCTGGGATACTGGAAGATTTTCGGGCTAGTGATAAACAGATTAAAAGGAAAGATCCACGACTTGCTATGGAGTTGCGACATCAGCAGGTAGAAACTGTGATTCATAGTCTGATTTGATTGGTTGATTGATTGGCTATTTCACATAGATCATCTTCTAAATTCCCACCAATGAGGCCAAGATTTCTGCTCAGCAGATCCTGTATGGTGTAGTAACCTTCTCCTTTGTTGGCAAAAGAAAGGAAATGGGAAAGGGAATCGGATTTGATATAATTTCTTTCTGTGGTTACAGTCAAAGCAATTTACAAATTATATACAAAGTACTTATTTTGTACCTGGGGCAATGGAGATGACTTGCTCAGATCCACAAGGAACTGCAGTGGGACCTGAACCCAGTTCCCCTGATTCTCTGGCCACTGTACTAACCATAAGGCTACTTCTCCACTCCTCTAAAGAAGCATTAATAAGGCATCATTTTATGCTGTTGTGTAACAAGTCAAATGATGAACACGCAAAATCTGACAGCTCTTATAGTGAGACTATCCTGCAGAAGCAGGTGATAATGTCGTATTAATCCATCTGTTGCTGCCTACTGGGGAGGAAGCAGCATTCCGATGCTGCAAAGATTCAACATTTGAGAAGAGTTGCCTCTAGTGCAACAATTCTTAACCTTTTTTGAGTCACGGACCCCTTTAAGAATCTGATGAAAACTATGGACCCCACTTCCCTAGAAATATTCACATAAGCACAACTTTGCATGCAATGAATATAATGTACTTTATTTATCGAAATTTGATTGACTCCTACATATATGACATACACAAATATTCAACTTTAAAGTAAACAATCTAAGAAAACACTCCTTTTTAATGCAAAAGTAATGGCCACTCATTATAATTATGAAATACAATAATTTTGTTCAAATTAAAACAGATCTTCTACTATTACTACATTTTCTACTACCATTACTACTACTACATCTACTCTCTTGTTATCTGCGAGAAAAACCAACAGTATTGGGCTATATAGTGAATATAAATGTTAATTTTTATCTGACTCTCAAGGACCCCCTGAAATCCATCCATGGATCCCAGGTTAAGAGCCCTTCTCTAGTGGGTTGGTCAAGGAGTGAGTGGATGGTTGGATGCTGGTGAAAATGGAGAAGCATCGAGTAGGAGGGTGGTGGGTGAGGATGAGAAAGGGGAAGAAAAGCATTGAGTGAAAGCATTTGGGTGGGAGTGAGTATAGGAGAAAGAGTTCTGAGAGAAGAGGACATCTCACTGAGTAGGTGAACATTATTTTGCTCTGTGCTTTGGTGACTTAAGATTGGACAGAAAATAATTTGTAAGTTTGTTGATAAATAGTTTGTATTTCATTAAAAATAACAAATGTTATTTTTTAAGTTTGTTTAAATAGTATAAAATTATTTTCCCATAATTTGAAACTTAAAACTTTCTTCCAGAAGCTTAAATTTAACTGTTATAGCCTAGAGTAGGCTTGTCCAATCTTTTTCTTTCAGGGGACATTTTGCAACATTTGGAGGGCCAAAACACGCACCGTTGTATTTTGCCATATTCTTTGTCAAATAGTAGCAAAATACAACAGTGTGTCGTTCTCTCTCTCTCTGTATCAAGAAGCCGCTCAGTGCCAAAACGTGCTCCTGTTCAGTGCCGCTCAGCGGCTGAAGAAACCTGATCTCGCAGCAGCCACTGACCAACCAGGTTAGCAGTGGGGCAGGAGCGTGGAAAGCTTGCTCCTTCCCACTGCACCTCTGTCCCAAAAGGGATCGGTAGAGGAGGTACAACGAACAGGGCAGGGAGAGGGCAGGGTGCAGAGCCTGGCGGTGGCCTGCAATAATTCTGGGAGGGGGGCGCTGGCCCGAATTTAAACTGCGACCCCCATTTTTGGGAAAAGAGAATGAAGTTGTGGAAACATGGAATTTTATAAAACTTACTTTCTCTTGGCAGCTGTGGTATTGAGAGAGGCTATGGACAGGGACTGAACTGAAGGGGAATGGAAAGCAGCACTGTTCCAATTCCTTACAAGAATTAAAAATATTATTCCCCATTATATCCCATAGGAGGTAGAAATGGGCACTGGGCTATGTGAGCATAAAAAAGTAGCACAACAACAGCAGCAGTAGGAAGAGGTGGCAGGAGATCATTGACAAAGTTAGAGGGAGAAGGGAAATATTGTCTCACAAACTCTGTGTGTGTCTTGGTTTGGCTCCCTGGCGTTCCTCAAGTTTAATTGCTAAATTCTTATTCTTGGCTCTTAATAAAACTCTGCAACCATCTCTCAGATCTCAACTTGGCTCCTTGAGCTGGATGATTGTTTCTTGGCCACTGGAGTAATATCATGTAGGGAGCCCAAACATAGTGTGAGTACATACTTCTATGTCCTGGGCTTCTGGAATGTTTTCCCACTCGACATGTAATCTCTGAGGTTTCAAACTGTGATCCTTGCTGGGCTTCCAGAGCTCAAGGTGAGCATGTGGCAGAGAATCTCATGTAGGCACAGGGTGATCATTGACCTGGAATCTATGAGTACCAGGGGAAGTGCTGCAATGCAAAAGGGATTGGGGAAGCAATCCCAGAAAACAGGAATGTGCCTGGAGTCAGAAAGAGCAGAGAAGGGAAATGATCCATGCCTGTGGTCAGTAGGGAGTCACAAATTTATATATATATAAATCTTTATTCATTTTTTTTTTTTTTTATATTTTATTTATAAATTTTTCATTCTTACAATAATTTAATTTTACATAAACTTCAATTAATACATGAAAAATTGTGATTACAAGTAATTCATCTTATCACATAAAATATAACCCTCCCCTTTCTTAATTTCTTAAATCCATATAATATACATTCCCACCCTTCCCCAATCTAATATATCCATTACTAATGTGCTATGAAACCTGATCATTGGAATATCGAGTCAATGATTCCCAAATTTTCTTAAAATTATGAATATTTCCCTGTTGTAATGCTATTGTTTTTTCCATTTTGTATATATGACAGACTGAATTCCACCAAAATGTAAAATTTAATTTGGTGTAGTCCTTCCAATTTTGAGTTATTTGTTGCATGGTGACCCCTGTCAATATTAATAATAGTTTGTTATTGTTTGCTGAAATCGGACTCTGAGTTCTCATTGCTGTACCAAATAGTATAGTATCATATGAGAGTCCTACATGATTTTCTAGTAATTCATTAATTTGGGGCCAAATTAGTTTCCAAAATGCATTTATACAGGGACAAAAAAAAATTAAGTGATCTAATGTCCCGACTTCTACTCTGCAATGCCAGCATCTATTAGATCTAGTACTATCTATTTTTTGTAAACGCGTAGGGGTCCATAAAGTTCTATGTAACAAAAACAACCAAGTTTGACTCATAGATGCTGACTTTGTAGATCTTAATCTCCAGGACCAAAATCGTGGCCATTGAGATTCAGAAATTGTCTGACCAATCTCAATATTCCAAATATCCCTAAGTCCAGTTTTCTTTTTTTTGTTCATTTTATAACATACACAAAGTACATTAAAAAATACAATTGGTACAATAAAACGGTTCATAGATAAAATCGTGCGAGACAACAGCGTGCCGACAACTGAGCGCAGACAACTGAGCGCAAGGTTGATGGCGCGGCGAAGAAAAGCACTATTTTAAAGGGTTCCGACGGGGGGGTGTTGGTGGGGAACCCCCCTATTTTACTTAACAGACATTGCGCTGGCGTTGTGGGGGGTTTGGGGGTTGTAACCCCCCTCATTATACTTGAAACAGAACTTTTTGCCTGTTTATTAGGGAAAAAGTTAAGTTTTAAGTATAATGTGGGGGGTTACAACCCCCCAAACCCCCCACAACGCCAGCGCAATGTCTGTTAAGTAAAGTGAGGGGGTTCCCCCCCCCACACCCCCCGTCGGAGCCCTTTAAAATAGTGCTTTTCTTCGGTGCGCCGTCAACCTTGCACTCAGTTGTCTGCGCAAAGTTGTCGGGGCGCCGTTGTCTCGCGCGATTTAGTCCCGTCATCCAATAAAACAGCACTGTAACTACCAAATAGTAATAGAAATATCTTTCCCCCCTTCCCTACCCTCCCACCAATGGCATACCTAGCATATGTGACACTCAGGGCCCATCATTTTTTGACACATACCCCCCATATGTACGAAAAACATGATTTTTAGTAAAAATCCACACTGTCACACATGAGTACCTAGGAAAAGGCAGCATCTTACATACTGCAGTGAGCAGTACAACATCAATACACCCATTGTAAAACTAAACAAGACAGACTAGTACAGATCAATCCTACACCGTCAATCCTAACAGAAAACCATGTCTTTCGAACACACAGAACACAGAAAACACCTTTGCCTAGTATGGAATATGTCATCACAAACTAACCCCTCCCCCTTTTACAAAACTGTAGTGTGGATTTTAGCCACGGTGGTAACAGCTCTGACGCTCATAGAATTCTGAGCATCAGAGCTGCTACCACCACGGCTGGTGCTAAAAAACGCTCCATAGTTTTGTAAAAGGGGGGATAAAATAGAAATACATAGACAAAGGTTAAATTGAACCAGCAAGAAGCTGGACTCTGCATACAATGCAGCACCACAGAAACAGTGGCACATGTCTCCTAAAGCAATAAATAAATAGAAAATTTTTGTTCTTCCATTGTCTTCTCTGGTTTCTGCTTTCCTCATCTTCTTGTTACTCTCTTCCTTCCATCCACTGTCTGCCGTCTCTCTGCCCCTATATGGCATCTTCTCTCCTTCTATGCCCCTTTCAGAAACTGTATGCCTCCCCTTTCCATCTATCCTTTCACCCCCATTGGTCTGGCATCTCCCTCCTCTCCTTCCCTCTCCCACACCTCTCTTCTGCAATCCCTTTCTTCCCTCATTTTCCTTTTCAATTTATTTTCTGCATCCATCTAGATTACATTCTTACTACCCTCTCATCAATTTCCTTTTTTACTGTCTACCTAAAGCTCGCCACCTTTTTCCCTCACCCCCCACCCAGTATTTCCCTAACTCAATCCTTTTCCCCCCATCATGTGCCCTCCTTTTATTTATCCCCTCTTTTCATCATGTGCCCTCTTTCTCTACCCCTTCCATCTAGTACCTTTTCCTCTCTCTGTCCACTTCCATCATCTGCTCCACTCTTTCTCTCCTCCCATTTCCTTCCTGCATTTGCTCCCTTATCTCTCCCATCCGCACTTCCATCCAGCATAGGCTTCCCCTCTACCCGCCACACTACCATCCAATGTCTGCCCTTTCTCTCTCCATCCACCCCTCTTCAATCAGCATCTGCCCCCTTTCTTTCCCTCCAATACAATCCCATCCAGTATCCTACCCCCTTATGTCTCTCTCCCCTTTCCCTGTACATCAATTCCATCAGCACCACCCTACCATACCACCCTGCCCCTTTTCTCTCCCTGCACCACTCTTTCATTCCAGCAGTCCTGCTCCTTTCCCGCGATGACTGTAGCTGCCGGCTACCCCACTTCGACGTACTAGCTCTGGAGCAGAGTCGGCAGCCGCGTGCTGGAAGGTCCCGCGATGACTCGTCTGCCGGCTTTGCTCCGGAAGAAGTAAGTTACGTCGGACAGGGTTGACCCGACAGACGCAGGGAGTTGCAGCAAGGTCCCGCGATGATTGCATCTGCCGGGTCCACCCCCTCCAACGTAACTTACTTCTTCCGGAGCAAAGCCGGCAGACGAGTCATCGGGGGACCATCCTGCACCTCAACACAGCTGCCGACTCTGCTCTAGAGCAGTGTTTTTCAACCTTTTTACACCCTTGCACCAGAAGAAATAAAATAATTATTTTGTGGACCGGCAAACTACTAAGACTGAAATAAAAAAACACATTTCCACCCCGTCTCCGCAAGCTTGATCCCCGCAAACCATCTGATCCCATCTGCACAAGCCTCAGTTATGATTTTATATTGAACGTATTTTATTAAAGTATAAAAAGAAACAATATTCTGTACAATTGTCATTTTATAAATATAAATATACAGAGCAAGGACCAACAAAACCCCTGTCTCCCCTCCCCTTCACATATATCCTCTCTACTATCAAGAAAACTGAACAAGCCAAATTATTACAGAATGCTACATAGAAATATTATGCTAACAGAATACTGCAGTCACACATGACAGGAATAGTGTTAGGGGAGTGTCCCCTGGCCGAGAGAGCCCTAAGTCAGCTGGAAGCTAAAGAAGCACTGCCTGAGCTTTGCAGTCCCCAGTTATGTCTCTAGCAGGATATATATTTCAAATCTGATATATTCTAATGACAAAATAGAAATAAAATTATTTTTTCTACCTTTTGTTGTCTCTGGTTTCTGCTTTTATGTTCTTTATACTCTTTTCCTTCCAGCGTCTGCCCTGTCTCTTCAATCCAGCATCTGCCCATTCCATCCACTGTCTACCCCTTCCAGAAACTGTCTGTTTCCCCCTGCCATCTCTCCTCTAGACCAGTGTTCTTCAACCTTTTTACACCCGTGGACCGGCAGAAAAAAAATAATTATTTTGTGGACCGGCAAACTACTAGGACTAAAATTTAAAAATCCCGTTTCCGCCCCATCTCCGCGAGCTCGGTCCCCACAAATCATCTGATCCCATCCACACAAGCCTCAGTTATGATTTTATATTGAATGTATTTTATTAAAGTATAAAAAGAAACAATATTCTGTAGAATTGTCATTTTATAAATACAAATAATTCAGAGCAAGGATCAACAAAACCCCTGTCTCCCCTCCCCTTCACATATATCCCCTCTTCTATCAAGAAAACTGAACAAGCCAAATTATTACAGAATGCTACACAGAAATATCATGCTAACAGAATACTGAAGTAACACATGACAGGAATAGTTTTAGGGGAGTGCAACTAGAGCAACTGCCCCCTGGTCAGAGAGCGCCCTAAGCCAGCTGAAAGCTAAAGAAGCACTGCCTGGGTTTTGCAGTCCCCAGTTATGTCTAACACCAGCTCTAGCAGGATATATATTTCAAATCTGATATATTCTAATCACAAAATAGAAATAAAATTATTTTTTTCTACCTTTTGTCGTCTCTGGTTTCTGCTTTCAATCTTTTTTTCACTCTCTTCCTTCCAGCGTATGCCCTCTCTGTCTCTTCAATCCAGCATCTGCCCCTTCCATCCACTATCTGTCCTCTCCCCCTTCCATATGGTATCTGTCTTCTTTCTATGTCCCTCTCCCTTTTCCATCCAGCTTGTGCCCCTCTCTCCTATTTACATGATTCATTCCAGCTTCACTGCTCTCTTCATTTTTATCTCTCCTACACCAGATCTATCATCGTTGTCCCTCTGCTTATTTTTCTGCTGACCCCTTCCTATCATCAATCTCTCTACTTTCTCATGCCTGTGTCTCCCCTTCCCCTCCTCTAATCTCTCTGCCAGCTGTTTCCTTCCTTTTTTCATTCTCCCTTCCCCCCTCCTCCTGTCCAGCAGTAACTCTCTTCCGTTCCTCCCCTCCCAGAAGCATCTCTCCTTCTTCTCCCTCTCCAGTAGCAGCTGTCCTTTTTTTTCCTGGCCCAGCAGCTTCCCAGATTCCTTTCCCTCCTCCCCTCCCAGAAGCATCTCTCCTTCTCCCTTTCCAGTAGCAGCTGTCCCTTTTTTCCCCTGCCCAGCAGCTTCCCAGACTGATAGTGGTTTTCTCCCCTCCCAGCAGCTCTTCTTACTTCCCAGCGCAGCGATTCACGAAGGCAGCCTCGGGTCCTTTGTTGGGTCGCGCCGCCTCTGAGGAAAGAGGAAGTTGCATCATCAGAGGCAGCCGCGACTCAGCAAAAGCCCCGAGGCTGCCTTCGTGAATCGCTGCGCTGGGAAGTAAAGGAGAGCTGCAGAGAGGGGAGAAAGCCACTGTCGGAGGCTCCCCAAGATCTCTCCGGCCCAGCGCACGCTTCCGATGCTGATCTTGCCGGTCCTGCGCGGACCGGCAGGAAGTTCAAATGAGTCAATCTTGCCGGTCCTGCGCGGACCGGCAAAAATTTCCTGCGGACCGATACCGGTCCGCGGACCGGCGGTTGAAGAACTGTGCTCTAGACCCCCCCCTTTAGTCTGGCATCCATTATCTTCCCTCTGTTCCCTCATGGTCTGGCATCTTTCTCCTTTCATCTCTCTTTCCCTCCCCCCTATGGTTTTTAGTATCTCATTTCCTCCACTCAGATCTGATACTCTGTCTCCTTCCCCGTTCTCTGGCATCTCTCTCTCCTCTCTCTTCCCTTTCCTTCTCTGGTCTTTCTTCTTTATTTTCTGTCTCCGTCTAAATTAAATTCTTTGTTACTATGCAGTCCTCAGTTTCCCTCTTTTCACTGTGTCTACCCACAGTATGCTACCCCTCTCCTTCACCCCTCCACTATCTCACTAACTCTATCTTCTTCCCCATCCAGCATTTGTCCTTTTTCTTTAGTCCTCCTTTCATCGAGTTTGTGTTCTCTTTCTCCACTTCCATTCAGCATTTGCTCTCCCTTCTCTCCACTTCCATCATAAGAACATAACATAAGCATAAGAACATAAGCAGTGCCTCCGCTGGGTCAGACTATAGGTCCATCATGCCCAGCAGTCCGCTCCCGCGGCGGCCCAAACAGGTCACCTGTCTGAATCACCAGAAGGGGCCCCCTTGCCACCCTGGTTTCCCATTTAAGTCCTATCTTCCCATCGACGTCCTAACCCTCCGGTTTTGCACATGCACGACCTGGTCGGGATTCTATACTTATTTCCTGGATACTTCTCTCAGTATCCCACGATCCCTTTATCCCTCAGGAATCCGTCCAATCCCTGTTTGAATCCCTGTACCGTACTCTGCCCGACCACATCATCTGCCCCTTCTCTCTCTTTCCCCCACTTCCATCATCTGCCCCTTCTCCCCACTTCTATCATCTGCTCCTTCTCTCTCTTTCCCCTCACTTGCATCATCTTCCCCCTTCTCTCAATCTCTCCATCCTCCACAGGCCCATCTCTCTCCCTTCCTCTCACCTTTCTTTCCGATTATGTCAACAAGATCAGCAAGCCCCCCCTCCCCCCTGTGATGACACTCAAGTTCAGCAGTGGGCCTCCTTCTCCCCCCCCGGCATCAACAGTACTTCAGATCAGCAACTACAGTGCTCAGGCCAAAGCTTCCCTCTGACTCGAACTGCGTGGGCGGAAACAGGAAGCTGAGTCAGAGGGAAGCTTTGGGCTGAGCACCACGGTTGCTAATCTGAAGTACTGTTGATGCCGGGGTGAGAAGGAAGCCTGTTGGCGATCTTGAGTGCCGAGGGGCCCGTTACCAATCTTAAATTGCGTCATGGGGGTGGTGGTGCCGATGCAGCCCAGACGCTGCCGATGGTCCCAATCCAAATTTTCTGTGGACCGGCACTGGACGACCCGGATCTGGCTGGCTATGCAACCCCCCTAAGGTGTGCACCCAGGGCGGATCGCCCCCTCTCCCCGCCCCTCCCTTGGTACACCACTGCCTCCCACCCATCCCGGATATGTATAAAACTCTATTAAAAATGGAAGGCTTATACTATTGATTGGTGGTTACAAAATTTGCTAATGTGCCCCAAATCTCATTAAAGTTTTTACAATGAACAGTTAGTTCCGAATTCATACGTTCATATCAATAGAATAAGCACAGGGATTCCCACCAAAAGGTATGATTCAGTCTATCACTATTCTTCCAATTTTTTGTGATCATCTGTATTGCAGTCCCAGTCATAACCAGAAGTAATATATTTTTAGCTGCAGAAATTGGAGACTTGGGTTGTAATATAGTTCCGAATAGAACAATATCATATGACATTGGAATGGAAGTATCCAGTATCCTAATAATTGTGACCCATATCGACTTCCAGAAGCTGAGTATTAAGGGGCAATAGTACAACAGGAGATCTAGTGTCCCTATATCAAGATGACAATGCCAGCATCTATTAGATTTTGAACTATCTAATTTTTGCAAACTAACAGGGGTCCAAAAAATCCTGTTTAACAGAAAAAACAAGTTTGTCTCATAGATGCTGACGCTGTACATCTTATCCTCCAAGACCAAATCCATGGCCCTATATTACAAATTTGAAGATGAGTTAAACCTACCAAGGAAAGGAAGTCTCACTTGTGGAGGAGGGTGAGACGTGGGAAGCAGTGAAGGGATGGGTGAGCTAAACCTGCATTGAACAGCAACTAGTTAGGGGAAAGTGCACTGGAGTTTGCTGGAGAGTGTAGAGAAATAGAGATGCGGATCAGGGAGAAATGAAAAGCAGAATAGGCTAAAAAAAGATTTAGGGAATGTTCAAAATGCAGACTGAGGGGTCCTTTTATCAAGGCGCGGTAGAGGTTTAATGCGCGGAATACCGCGCGTTAAACCGCCTGCCGCGCTAGCCGCTAACGCTTCCATTGACAAGGCATTAGTATTTTGGCTTGCCGCGGGGAATAGCGCGTGATGAAATGTCCGACGCGCCTACCACCTTGATAAAAGGAGCCCTGAGTGATTACCAAGCGGCTGGACGGATGTCCCCATATCCTTGATGGGGCAGATAAGCCTGATATGTATGATGGATGGCGTTACCAAAATGGTTGTACCTGTTGCAGACCCTCCCCTTGAGACTGATGGTGAAAGATGTGCATACTCTGAACTGCCTTTTTTCAACATTCTGCTGGGTGTACAAAAGCCAAAACTATGGTTCAAATTTCTCACGGGAGGGTGGACACTGAGGGACTAGGTATGCCAGATAAACAATTATATAATTATGTTTGCCTGCTTCGACATATTGGGGACTGGATACTGCAATCTCAACACAATACCCTGATAAAGATGAAACAGGCATTTTACGCATCTTATCATTTATATTCACTATTACATATGAAAAGAACACAACTACCTGTGTGGCTTAAGGGTAGTATTTTGTTACGCCCTTTATAGGGTGCATGGAAATGGTTAGTTAAAGCATTGAGAGGAGACCCTGCCATGACAGATCTGCTGCCAATAAGGGAAAATGTTAAGTTTACACCCAGGTGGGAAAATGCAGTGTTTATAGCATGAGAGAGAGAAGGTATTGAGAGGTTAATATTCACAAGCAGATGGCATCTTGCAAGATTTAGGGGTAATACTACATAAAGTGGGCTGTCAGTGGAGTAATAGCTTTGCATATCATATAGTCAGCTGCAACATTATTGGGCATCCCTGGATAAAACACAAATAAGCAAAAATATGGGGACCAAGCTGAGAACAATTTTTGCATCTGAAAGGGATGAAGTTTTTACTGCATCCAGATTATACAAAGCGCTGGGTAATATGATGTCTTGCAAGGAGTTGCAGCATCTGTGTTAGTCCTGGGGGAAAGATTTGCAATTGGCTGTGGAACATTGGGATATATATAATAATAATAATAATTTTATTTTTATATATCGCCTAACCAAAAAATGGTTCTAGGCGGTTTACAACAAATAAGCACAAGTCATACAGTGGAGAGTAATCTTAAAAGGAAAAAACAATTCAAAACAAAATACAATAAATAAGAATTGGTTGTATAGTAGAAAATTTGATTTAAAAGCAAAATGCAATTTAAAAGAATGGTTCAAAGCAGATTATAACAAATAAGAACCGACCATACAGTAAAAATACAATTTAAAAGAAGATACATTGCATGACAGAAGCACAGAATTATTAAACGAAACAACCAGTTAGGATACAAATTTTTCAAACAGTTGGGTCTTCAATAGTTTTCTAAAATCAAGATAAGAAGAGGATCTTAACATAATTTTACCGAACCAATCATTCAATATCCCAGCCCTGACACAGACACAGTGTGCATGGCTGAGAGAATGCTTTTATGGGGTATTAATGAGGGTCTATTTTACAAAAAAGCAATTGTATTAAAGTGGAGGAATTCGTACAGCCCAATGCCTGAAATGCAGGCAGGCAGAAAACACTTTTGGATACGCATTTTGGTTCTGTCCCAAAATTTGTATGTACTGGGAAAGAATTGTGAGTTACATGCATAAGGTACTTTATGGCTTAGCCCCTAAATATATAACAGACCTTTTCTCTTTCACAACCAACAGACATAGGCGAAGCTTACACCCGAACTTTGTTTTTCCACCGGTTAGAGGTTGTAAATTTAAAAGTCACCACCATCTTTTCTCACATCAAGCGGCACTATGGGGTAAAGATCTAGAACAATTACTCATACCTACTACTTATAGGGAATTCAGGAAACGCCTGAAAATACATCTGTTCCTGAAATACTTAGGAAATCAACCTATGCATTCTTAGTCCTCAACAAACGATCTCTAGAACTGTTAATCACTAAGTCTGTACTTTGTTTATTCCACTCAATCTGTAACATCTTTAATCATTGTAAACAGCATAGAACTTCACGGTCCTGCGGTATATAAATTGTTATTATTATTATTATTATTTTATACTTCCTTGCCTGGCCCAGCAGCCCTGTTGGTCTTAGATGTCCCATGATCCTTTGAGTTCATGGTGATAGGCACTTGTATGCTATGTCACAAGATGAGACTGGTGGCGCGTAATTATATATTACAAAAATGGACATTGGAGGAGGCACCTACATATTGGCATTGGCACAACCAATTGCACCAACTGGCCAGCTGGGAGGCTAGAGATGCACAAGGGACAAGAAAACATGAAGCACTATTCATAAAGGTGTGGAGACCGTATTTGAATCAATTATACCTGAGAGGACGAAGCTTGTTTTTAAATGTTATGAAGCACTGGGGAGAGATACCACAGGGAGAAGGAGTCGATTGGGGGATATACATAGTAAAGTGGGGGAAGGGCATGGGTAGGGAGGAAGGATATAGGGTGATACTTAAAGGAGGCTTGTAGTTCTACAGAGCTCTCAGTGACAGGAGAGTATTTTTGTGTAAACATTTGAGTATGTGTTTAGCCAGGAGATCTGGGGGCTGAATTTAATATTGGTTAAGAAATCAGATAGACATTCCACTGTTATTACGAGGGGCCGCTGAAAAGTTCTCAGCCCAACCAAGAAGAGAATGATGTGGAGCCATGAAACTTACAAGTTATTCTACACTTTTCTTGACACTTTTCGTTTCAGTGGTTGGGCTGAGAACTTTTCAGCTGCCCCTCATATTGTTTGTTGATTTTCAATAAAATCAGTTTAAACATAAATTAAATATTCAATTTAAAACAACTTATCTAGCAGTTTTCTTTGAATCTTGAAGAAAGAGAGGTGGAGGAGGTCTCAGGAGGGGGTGAATACAGAGAATGGAGATGAGGGAATATGGCAGTGATCTGGTCTACTAGGGCCACAGATACACTAGACCAATGTTCTTCAACCTTTTTACACCTATGGACCAGCGGAAATAAAATAATTATTTCATGGACCGGCAAACTACTAAGACTGAAATTTTTTTTTAAAAAACCATCGCCACCCCGTCCCCGCGAGGTCGGTCCCACAAACCATCTGATCCCATCCGCACAAGCCTCAAATAGTTATGATTTTATATTGAACATATTTTATTAAAGTATAAAAAGAAACAATATTCTATACAATTGTCATTTTATAAATACAAATAATACAGGGCAAAGATCAACAAAACCCCTGTCTCCCCTCCCCTTCACATATATCCCCTCTACTATCAAGAAAACTGAATAAGCCAAATTATTACAGAATGCTACACAAATATCATGTAACAGAATACCACAGTCACATATGACAGGAATGATGTTAGGGGAGTGGAACTAGGGTAACTGCCCCCTGGTCAGAGAGAGCCCCTAAGCCAGCTGGAAGCTAAAGAAGCACTGCCTGGGCTTTGCACTCCCCAGTTATGTCTAGCAAGATACATATTTCAAATCTGATATATTTGAATCACAAGATAGAAATAAAATTATTTTTTTCTACCTTTTGTTGTCTCTGGTTTCTGCTTTCATTGCCTTTTCACTCTCTTCCAGCCAGTGTCTGCCCTAAGAACATAAGAATTGCCACTGCTGGGTCAGACCAGAGGTCCATCATGACCAGCAGTCCGTTCACGCGGCGGCCCTCTGGTCTAAGCACCCTAACTGAGACTAGCCCTACCAGCGCACGTTCTTGTTCAGCAGGAACTTGTCTAACTTTGTCTTGAATCCTTGGAGGGTGTTTTCCCCTATAACAGCCTCTGGAAGAGCGTTCCAGCTTTCTACCACAGAACTTCCTTACGTTTGTACGGAATCTATCCCCTTTCAACTTTAGAAAGTGCCCTCTCGTTTCCCCTGCCTTGCAGAGGGTGAACAACCTGTCCTTAGCTACTAAGTCTATTCCCTTCAGTACCTTGAATGTTTCTATCATGTCCCCTCTCAATCTCCTCTGCTCAAAGGAGAAGAGGCCCAGTTTCTCTAATCTTTTGCTGTACGGCAACTCCTCCAGCCCCTTAACCATTTTAGTTGCTCTTCTCTGGACCCTTTTGAGTAGTACCGTGTCCTTCTTCATGTACGGTGACCAGTGCTGGACGCAGTACTCCAGGTGAGGGTGTACCATGGCCCAGTACAGCGCCATGATAACCTTCTCTGTCTCTTCAGTCCAGCATCTGCCCCTTCCATTCACTGTCTGTTTTTCCCTGCCATCTCTTTTCCTGCCCCCTCCCAATTTGGTCTGGCATCCATCATCTTCCTTCTGTTCCTCTCATGGTCTGGCATCTCTGTCCTTCCCTCCCCCCTGTGGTTTTTAGTATCTCTCTCTTCTTATTTCCTCCACTCAGATCTGATATCGTTCTCTGCTCTCTCTTCCCTTTTCTTCTCTGATCTTCCTTCTCTATTTTCTGCCTCCATCTAAATTAAATTCTTTCTTACTATTTAGTCCTGTTTCCCTCTTTTCACCGTGTCTACCCACAGCTTGTCACCCCTTTCCCTCACCCCTCCATTATCTTACTATTTTCTTCCCCCTTTATTTATCTCCTCCTTCCATCCAGTATGTGTTCTTTCCCCACTTCCATTCAGCATCTGCTCTTCCCTCTCAACTGACAACCATCTGCCTTCTGCTCTCTCTCCCTTCTTCTCACTTCCATCATCTGTCCTCTTCTCTCTCTCATCTCCTCCATTCCATCATCTGCCCCTTCTCTCTCTCCCCCCCCAACTTCCATCATCTGCCCCCTTTTCCTCACCTTTGTGGGTGACTATCTTTCCCCTGAGGGTGGCTCATGTCAGAGGGGAAGCTTTGGCCGAGCAGAACCGCTTGCAAGGAACAGTGGAACTTACTTGATTGATGTCGATGCTGGGGCCCGTTGCCGTTTGAAGGGGGAAAAAAACGGGACCTGCAAAGGCGAGAGGAAGGGAAACCTCCAGGACAGTTGCTCTTTGCCCTCCTTCAGCGGCCCAAGAGTCCAGACCACCAGCGGCAGCTCTGTGTACTTTTAACTTCGGCACAGAGCTGCCCCTAAGCAGTAGTTTAGCGCAATTTCATGAGGCAGCCTCGGGGCCTTTGCTAGGCCGGCCCACTTCGATGATGCGATGTGGGCTGGCCTAGCAAAGGCCCCGAGGCTGCCTCATGAAACCGCGCTAAACTACTGCTTAGGGGCAGCTCTGTGCTGAAGTTAAAAGTACACAGAGCTGCCGCTGCTGGTCTGGAGGTGTGGAGACAAGGCAGGAGGCAAACGCGGTGGAAGGCAGGAGTCCCGGCACAGCGACTGCAACAGGAAGTTGCAAGTCAGCTGACGCCGGCCTTTCGTTGCGGCGGGGACCGAATCCTTCGTGGATCGGCAAGATTTTTTTGCGGACCGGCACCGGTCCGCGGACCGGCGGTTGAAGAACTGTGCACTAGACAAGGTCACAGCTCATGGTCTTTTGAATGACTCTACACGGGAAGCAAACAAGTCTTACTCAAGCACCCCATAATACTTATCTTTTAACATAAAATAACTTATATTCCAGTAGTCCCCAGCTATAATTGGTTCAATGTGGATAGCAGTCTAAGAAGCTAGAACAGACTTTTAGGAAGCTACAAAAATTTGAGTACCTCAATCATCAACAGAATTTTCAAGTATTAAATAAAACAATTTAGCTAAAACAAATTCTTGAAACAAATAGGTTTTCAATTTCTTTTGAAACCTCATATAGAAAGGATCTGGAATAAAACAGGAGAAATATCAGACCGGAATAATTGGAAATCAAACATAAAGGACTACAAACAACTGATAAAAGAAAAAAGAAAAACATTCTACTCATCCAAAATACATACATCCGACACGAGCTCAAAAAGAATCAACACACACGAATTGTTCAACCTGGTTAAAAATTTATTTGATACCACACGCCACATCCAATCCAAACACGACACAAAACTTCCAACAGCAGATGATCTAGCACATCACTTTAACTCAAAAATTGTGAACCTAAGAAACAACTGCCCAACAAACAACACATATGGAAACCAAATAACCAACATACATGCAAATGAAATACCAGCGGATATGTTCTGGAACTCCTTTCAGGATCTAGAATGGAGCAACTTCATAAAACTTTACAACAAATATACTAAATCAAACTGTATCCTTGATCCCTGTCCCCCCAATATTATGAAAGCAGCGCCATTAGACTTCAAACTAACACTGTGGAATAATATGACCAATAACTTCAAAAACGGAAAATTCCTAACGAAAAACGGTCACATTATAATCACCCCAATTCCAAAAAATCATAAACAATCCCTATCATTAGTAACTAACTATAGACCGGTAGCATCCATTCCATTCTTCGTAAAAATAATGGAAGGTTTAGTACACACCCAATTGATGGACTACTTTGATCAGTTCTCGCTACTACATGAAACCCAGTCTGGCTTCAGACCTCTGTTTAGCACAGAGACGGTGATCGCAGCTACCCTAGAATACTCACGCAACTTACTCAGCAAGGGACATAATGCCTTAATCATGCAATTTGACATGAGCTCGGCCTTTGACCTGGTGGATCACAAAAAATTGCTACAATGTCTAGACGCAATCGGCATCGGAGGTGAAGTACTTGACTGGTTCTGAGGATTCCTCACATCCCGCACCTATCAAGTACGCTTCAACTGCAGCCTCTCTAAAACATGGAGAAACCCATCAGGCGTTCCACAGGGGTCCCCTCTATCCCCACTACTCTTCAACGTCTATATATCTTCACTAGGCATGCAGCTGGCCCAACAGGGTATAAAAGTATTCAGCTACGCGGATGACTTCACAATCATTATCCCATTCAATACTTCTCCCTCCGATATCACCCCCACAGCAACACAAGCACTAAACCTGATGGAACAATGGACCTCAGAATTTAAACTGAAACTCAATTCAGATAAAACTAAATTCTTTATAGCCTCGCCACTCTCAAATATCACGACAAAATCATTACGCATAAACAATCTTAACTACCCCATCCAGCCAACAATGAAGGTACTGGGGGTAATACTAGACCAAGGTCTAACTATGAAAGACCATGTGGACTCCCTAGTCAAAAAAGGGTTCTTCACTCTCTGGAAACTTAGGTCCATAAGAGCATACTTCGACGCTTCAGCATTCAGAATACTGGTACAATCCCTAATATTAAGCCACCTTGATTATTGTAACATCACCCACCTGGCAATTTCCCAGAAGCAAATGCAGAGACTACAACTGATACAAAATGCAGCAGTCAGGCTGATTTTCGGGCTGAAGAAGTCCGATCATATAACCCCTTCCTACCGACTCCTGCACTGGCTACCAATGGAGGCATGCACGAAGTTCAAGCTGGGATGTCTATGCTTCAAAGTACTATCAGGTCTAGCCCCTAAATACATAACAGACCTCTTCTCATACCCAACCAACAGACATGAGAGAAGATTACACCTGAAATTCGTCTCCCCACCAGCCAGAGGATGCAAATATAAGAGATACCATCAACAACTTCTATCCTATCAAGCAGCCTTATGGGGCAAAGACTTAGATAAACTAATTACACACACAAACAACTATGGAGAATTCAGGAAACACCTGAAAACATACCCGTTCACAAAATACCTAAGCAACGAACAAGGACAATAACCCCCCTCGTAATCACTCCCCAAATCTGTTCTTGTAAACTGTTAACCCCAATCACTAACTTCCAACCCTGTGCAAACCGCAAGGTACTTCACGACCCTACAATACATAACTGTTATTATTATCATTAATGCTGTTACTATCAGATGTACATTGCAATATTCTTTGCTGTAAACCGCCTAGAAGTCGCAAGATTGTTGGCGGTATATAAGAATAAAGTTATTATTATTATTATTATATACCCTCCCCCCCTCCTTTTACAAAACCATAGCGCAGTTTTTATCGCCAGCCGCAGCGGTAGCAGCTCCGACATTCATAGGAATTCTATGAGCGTCAGAGCTGTTGCTGCTGTGGCTGGTGCTAAAAACCACGCTACAGTTTTGTAAAAGGTGGAATAATCAGATTCTAATCTTATCTCCTGTGACAGAGAATTCCAAATTAAGGCCGATTGGTAAGGGGCCTGTGATTGAAAGAATTCTTTTTTATTTACCGTAATTCCCTGCATTAATGGAAAATTAAAAAAATATTCAATTTTGTAGTGATTTATGCCTTAAAGGGAACAATATCATATTCTTCATATAAAGTAGTACTAATCATGACAAATTTGAAAGAAAAATGCGCATCTTGAACTTTATGAGCTTTCACTGGTAACTAGTGTAGTCTAATCAGCAAAGGGATTACTCATTCAGATTTACCTGCTTTACAAATCAAATAGGCTGCTGTGTTCTGTAAAGTTTGAAGTTGTCTTATTATAATTACATTTCCTCCTGTATATAAGACATTGCAGTAATCTAGTTGCATCAAAATAAAAGTTTGAGTATTTTATTAGAAGCAAATGGGGATCATAGCAAACAGATACAGCTAATTATTCATAAAACAGAAGCCAGAATTCAGGTGGACACAGCTGTTTTGCAGATGTTCACAGCAGATGACAGCACAATTAGGAGGTAATGATCAGCAAGTAAATCATCATAAGGATCAACAGGATCTGCAAAAAACAGGCACAGGGGCTCTTAAGCTGTCTATCATGCTCTTAGGGATTTCAGGTGCAAGACAGGTCACAGACACCAACTCTTCTGTCACAAGGCGGGTCCTTCACCACCCTTGATGCTGGCATTGGCACAAAAAGTATTTCAGCAAAAGTTCTGACAGCATTCCTATAGATGTTACAGCAGGCAGCTAAAGATGGAATCCTAATAAACAGACTTTTACACTCAGTGGCGTAGTAAGGGGGAGCTGGGGGGGCAGTCCACCCCAGGTGTCTTCTTGGTTGGGGCACCAGCACCTGTCCTTCTCTTTGCCCCGCCCCCACACTACCGTGTGTGTGAGCCACTTCCCTTCCCCCATACCTTTTTAACGTTTGCAGCATGAGCAGCAACTCCATCCTGCTGCTCGCACCAGCATTGGCTCTTCATCTGACATCATTTCCAGGACCCACGACTAGGAAGTAACATCAGAGGAAGAGCCGACACTGGCACGAGCAGCAGGTTAGGGTTGCTACTTGCGCCGCAAACGTAAAAAGGTATGAGGAAGGGGCATGCGGCAAGAGGGGTCAAAGAAGGAGCGGATGGGGTGGGGCGGAGAAGAGAGGGGGAAGGGCATCTCTCACCCTCACTACACCACTGCTTACACTATAGATCAGGGATCTCAAAGTCCCTCCTTGAGGGCCGCAATCCAGTCAGGTTTTTAGGATTTCCCCAATGAATATGCATGAGATCTATGTGCATGCACTGCTTTCAATGCATATTCATTGGGGAAATTCTGAAAACCTGATTGGATTGCGGCCCTCAAGGAGGGACTTTGAGACCACTGCTATAGATTATACCTTCTCCCCAAAAGGTGGAGTGGTTCCTGTAGCCAATCAGAAAAATGCAGAAATATAGAAACTTGTATAAAGTCCTTGATTATAATAGATGGTCAAGCATCTCTGGGAACCAGAGCTTTCTACATTATTGTGTGCTTCTGTTCCAGACATAGCTGATAGGAAGGAGGGTCCAGCATGTATTACTAGCTGGGAAACTATGCAGTAAATATGCTGCAGCATCTTGGAAATCTCTTAGCTAGAACAGAAAAATAGTGTTTCTCTGGCAATCAGATGGGCCACAGAAGCCTGATTTCTCACTCTAAAATACTGTAGGAGTTTCCATCTTGCATCAGGCAGAGTAAAAGACAAAGGGAGAATAAGCTGAAAAAGGAAATAGAGAGATTGAAACAGTAGGAAAAGAGGAGAGAAGAAATGGAAAGGGGATATGGAAAAAAATAATTTTGTAGAAGAATCTCACAGAAGTTGAAACAAGAGATTGGAACCAACCTGGTTAAAAAAATAGGTCAAATTGTGGAAAGAGGAACCCCCATAATGGAAAAAGAAAGGAAAAAAAGAGGGAGAACAATGGATTTTCAACAAAAATTAAAGGAAAATCCCAAGATGTAGACAAGTTAGTTTTAGCAAGACAAGTTCTAGTGGTTGCATACCATATTAAGAATTTTGAACTGTCTATTTTTAGAGACACACTGTGATACAGATGGTCTTGACCCTGAGACAGGCGTGATATTTGCCGTGCCGAGTCTTTCACATGTTTCTTGAGATGATTTCTTGGACTTTTCACTGTCTTTTTTGAGACATTCAGACCTGCTATTGTTTTGAAGACTTGATAAAACTAACTTTGGCTACACCGACTGTTTTTATTTTAAATTTGTACAGAAGAAATGCATTTCTGTTTCTTGTTTACTGGTACTGCACTGCTCCTTTGGGAGGACGGGCTAAATAAATGAGAAAATAAATAAATATTGTAGAAAGAAACAGGCACATAAAAACATAGGGGAAGCCAATCTTTCTTAGAGGTTTCCATTTCAGTTTTGTCTACCTGTTTCTTTCTATTTTATGGGTTTTTTTTTAAATTCTATATTGGATGAGGGTTTGTTTACCTGTGTTCTGCATGTATGACTGAGGTAAAGAACTCTGCTAAGTGTGCAATTTCTGTGTAGAGATCTGTAGCAGTTTAGCTTGTTCTAGTTTCCCAATATTAATTGTATTTGTGGTCCAGGGCCTGGTTTAATATTTACCATGTTGTCATACATCCTAAGACAAGAAAATTGACTGATAGGGAGCCTAATTTAAAAGAAGAGTTGTAAAAAGAGATGACAGGAAGAATGGAGGGACTGTAACAGAGGAATTTCTGGCCAATCATTGTTTTCCTTTGTCTTTCTAATTAACTTTGTGAACCGGATCGAGTCCCTAGTGGGAATGACCCGGTATATAAGACTAAGGGGTCCTTTTACAAAGGCGCGGAAGTGGTTTAACATGCGGAATACCACGCGTTAAACCACCTGCCGCGCTAATACCTAATACCTCCATTGACGAGGCGTTAGGATTTTAGGCTGCCGCGGGGGTTAGTGCATGATGAAATGATAAAAGGAGCCCTAAGGTTTGTATTGTATTGTATTATTTAATTTCATTTATTAACATTTATAAACTGCCTTATTCCAAGGTAGTGTACATATATGTATACTTACATAATTAAAAGCATACATAAAATTTCAGGAGGTGTGGAGGCCATTAATTGAATATTATAAAGATTCAGGTTTATTCTTTTTCCTTAGGGGATAATTTGTAGAAATGGGGGTGGGGGTGTGTGGGGGGGGGATAGGATATTCTAATTAAACAGCGGTATATTTTAACTGATTAATGAATATAAAAAATATGGTATATATGTATGAATAGAAAAGGAAAGGGGGTAAATTTATTGGAAATATATTGTAATGGAATATTAGGGGATATATGTAATATGATGAGATATATTTGTTATGCATTAATTTATATAATAAAATGAATAAAGAGTTAAAGGAAGAAAGGGTGGGGGGGAGAGGTTAATGTAAGATTAATTGTATTATAGAAGAGGGATGTCTAGGTATGTGTATATTTGGATAGATTATTTTGTTGGGATGGGAGGCGGGTGGGGGGAATTAAAATATGTATAATAACGTTGTTTAACCCTTTCAGGACCATAAGGATCGTAGGCCAATTTTTGTGGTTTTGACGACATTTTTATGGTAAAAAGGGCTTGCAGATGCCAAAAAATTGATTTTTTTTGTGAAATATCATTATTTTTTTTTTTTTAAATCACACTTCTGGCTTATGGACAGTGTGGCAAGTGAATCTTCTCGTCAATCTGGCAACGACGCTAATGAATGAATGTCGGAACCAGTTTGTTTACATAAAGGCAGTATCATATGGAATCCGTACATATCAAATTTAGAACTGTAGACTATCCCAATCAAAATTTATAGGATTTTAAAGTTATGGGACAAATATGTCCCTTGGTCCTGAAAGGGTTAAGAATGTCAAGTGAGTTATGTGAATTAATTGTAATAATATTGTACACTTGTTGAAAGAAATAAAATGAATAAAGATTAAAAAAAAAAAAAAAAGCATACATAAAACCAAATTAAACAAAGTAACAGTGGGATAGTTCAGCTCTCAAAACCCAACATTATCTGTCCCAATTAAACAAATACTGCTTCAAAAGCCACTTAAACTGAGTCAAACCTTTTTGTCAGCATAATTGTGCTGGCAGCATATTCCAAACAGTAGGGCTTGACACCAAATATCTTTTTTTACGAGTAAATTCAAGACTTGCCTCCTGAACCATAGGTATTACCAGTTTACATGAGTCTTCAGAACAAAGCCCTTGCTTCCCATAGCTAGTTCAAAGTGCTGGGAGGGTGGCAACACATGACATTCCAACTGTGGCGGTCAAGTGGCTAAGTGCTATGGATTGGGGAAAGACCTGGTGACCTACCCAATAAAACCTTCACCATGAAACTCTATGGATCAGAATCAATATGCTTCAAATATTGTGCTTAACTGTGCCCCCCCTCCCCCCTTGGGCTGGACAGCATCATTCAAGCAACTGAGGAATAACAAAGGTGGACCCAAAGTAATCAGGACAAGAATGACATGAAAGGGAGAAACCCGCATGTGGGCCTGATTGCTTGTTAGAAAATTGGAAAATTTGGAAAATGCTAATAGGAGTCTGAACCTTAGACTTTTAAATTTTCCTATTTCCAAATTCCAATCGGCAAGAGAACTGTTTCATTCCTTCTTGAGATTAGTACTTAAATTTCCTGAAAACAATTTACCACCGTTACACAAATCATATTATTTAAATATTCCTAAAGAGGATAAAGGAAAAGGAACCGTAGCAGGAGATTTAGATCTCACAGCTATCCTGGAAACATCTCAACAAGAAGAAATTATGGGAAGAGCAACCTTATTGGTAACCTTTGTTTTTCATCAAGATAAGGAAGCAGTTCTTCGTCTATTCTATAGACTGATAATTCAGAATTTCATGGTTCAAAAGTCTTAATTTTTCCTGATGTATCAAAATGGACTCAAGATAGACAAAATAAATTTTTAACCTATTGTCAGTCAATTTTGAGTATGGGAGCAACTTTTCAGTTACGTTTTCCCTGTAAATGCTGTGTTACCCATCAGAATATTAGATATATATTTTATGAACCTGATCAGTTGAAATTTTTCCTTGAGGGTAAGGCAGCTGGTTAAGCTCCAATTCCCTCCATGCCTTTTCAATTAACCAGGATGATAATTTAATTGAATCCAACTGTTTGATCTCCTATTATGAATGAACATTTCTTGAAAACCAACTTCCCTTGGAGGTGTAGGATTTTCTCTCCCCAGTTTGTGGACTATGAACTTAGTTAATTTTGTGAATTTATAATTTATATGTTTTGTTTCTTTTTTAAATGTTTATTTCTATTATATTGTTGTTTAACAATTTGTAAAACTTATAAACAAATAAATAAAATGATAAATTCATATCAAATAAGCATCCCAAATTTCTTATCACAGGTTTAACTTGCAATGATCCAAAAGGGATTTGTGCAGAGAGATCATATGGTATAGCTTCACACCTATGTATCATTAACACTTCAGATTTATCTATTCAGCAATAACTTATTGCAAGCCATCCATTGATTAACATCTTCCAAACATTTGGATACTTTTTCCATAATATCATCACTTTTATTCACAATAAAAACAAAGCTGAATGCTGTCAGCGTACATACGATAACTAACATGAAGTTTTTCAATACAGACCCGAACGGTGCCATATAAATGTTGAATAATAAGGCTGACAATACTGACCTTTGAGGCACACCCATCAACATCATATACCTATCAGAGATATTTCCATACACTTTTACTTGAAAGGACCTATAATTAGAGTTATCAGATGTCCAGGAAAACCCAGACATGTCCTCTTTTTCAAGGTCTGTATGGGTGCCCAGATGGTATTTTAAAAAATGGGGGAGTATGTCCGGGTTTAGCCAGCTCTCCCGACTCTCCACTTACCTTTTTCTCGGGCCAGCCACTGTAATTGAATCTTTTGCCACCGGCCTGCCCTGCCTCTCTGCAGCAACTTCCTGTTCTCTCATAAGCAGGACTTGCAGAGAGGTGGCTTCTGGGGAGGCCACTGGCAGCAGGCTTACCTCGCTGCTGTTGGCAGGCGAAAGATTCAATTACGGTAGTCGGCCCAGGGAAGAGAGGTAGGTGGGGGAGTCGGGAGCTAGAGAGCAGTATTGGAGGAGGGAGGGAAGGGGAGAAATAGCATGGAGGGGAACTGGAGAAACAGCATGAAGGGAGGGAAGGAGAGATCCTGGAGAAACAGCATAAAGGAAGGGAGGGAGGAGGGCTGGAAAAATGGAATGGAGGGAGAGAGGCCTGGAGAAGCATTATGGAAAGGAGAGAGTGCTAGAGAAAAAAAGCATGGAGTAGGGTAGTGCTGGATGGGAGGGGGAGACAAACAGCAGGACAGGAGGTTGGTAGGAGAGAGAGGGGTGCCCACGGAAGGGGGGTTGGGGGTTAGAAGAAGAGAGAGAAAGAAAAAAGCACCCACAGGAAAGGGGGGTTGGAAGGAGAAAGAGCGAATTACCTGTGGGGGAGGAGGGTTGTAGGAAGAGAGAGAGAAGCACTAAAAGGGTACAGAGGAAAGGAGACCAAGGAAATGGGTGGAATGTGGGTAGGGCCATGTGTCCTCTTTTTTTTTTGTCTTCAAAAATATGGTAATCCTATCTATGATTCATGAAAGATTGACCCTATCTATGATTCATGAAAGATTGAAACAACACCCTTCACACCTAAATTTAGCTGTTTATTCAATATCAGTTCAATATTCAGTGTGTCAAATGCTGATGACACATCCAAGCACACAAAGCAATAACTAGCATCGCTATCATCCCCACGCCTAATCTCTTCAAAAGTTGAAACAAGCAAAGTTTCAACCACATGGCCTCTTCGAAATCCATACTGACATGAGCTTAAAGCCCCCAGTGATTCAGTAAATTCTTCCATATGTTATAAAACCATCTTTTCAATCACCTTCCCTAAGAAATGGAGTGTAGAAATAGGCCTGAAATTATCTAAATTAATACTTTTTTTTTCCTGGTTAACCCAGGAAAACCCGGAGTCCAATTTCACCCTAGATATCTCACATTAGTTGATACAGTTATCAACCCTTGCAACAATCTCACCTCTAACAGAAATGTAGTAGGAAGATCTAAAATAACATTGACTGATAGGGAGACTAATTTTAAAAAAGTTGTAAAAGAAGGTGGCAGGAAGAATAGAGGAAATGATTATCTGTACTTCTCATTCATCTCTGTTGTCACCAGAGTAAATAAGTTATATTTTGGAATGACTGTGGGGCAAGTCAGGAGGCATATGCTAAAATCTCTCTCAAAAATTGTTCCCCCTTAGCATCTCTGCCCTCTGGAAAACTGTAACAAGAGTAGGTAAAAGTGTATACCATAAGCAATTGAGTCCCAACCCCCAAAGAGTAATGATATGGTGTTCCACTCACTCAATTCCTATCACACTCAGGTAAAAGAAAATCGTATAAAACGCCAGAAGGAACTGGATTACCAGAGACAAGAGCGAGCACTGAAAAAATCAATGCAATCTCAGGCCCAGCTGCTAGTAAATGAGGAAAACAAGAGGAAATTGCTGAAGGCCAGAAAAGAGGAAGAAGATATCCAAAAGGAAATGGTGAAACTACGAAAGGAAATGTCAGAGAGGAGGCATATCATGGAAGATGCACGGAAAGTGTAAGTCATACCAGCAGACAAACAACCCCCAGATAACTCCAGATTGTAAGGAACAGTCTGAACTTGTCTTTGTTTCACCTCACTGCCTGTATGGACTTGTAGTCCAACTTTTCTTAATGAAATAGGAACTACGACCAAACAGGTAGCAAGGTAAAACCAGGGCTGGATCTACTCATCCCTTCTGATACTGAGAATATTAGATTAAAAAATGGCATTCAAAATTCATATCCCAGCTATTCATATCCCATCTGCAGAGGTTATGCCAGAAAATGAGGTAGAAAACGTGTTTGAAATGCATTTTCTAATACCAAACACAGACAGAAATGAATCTTAAGGTCTTTGGTATGTACTGTAGCTTTTTCAGAAGTGCTACCTGCCTATAGGAAGAGAGAGAACTAAAACTACATAATACAGAGAAGTTCAATAGGTGGCTCAAAAACCTGGTGTCATCAAGAAGGTTTTAGATATTTAGAAGGATGTGGCAATATATAGAAAAATGAAACTCTGTATTGTAATAATTGACTACATTTTTCTGTAGAAAGACAGAATATCCTAGGTGAGAAGTTCAGGCAATATGGTGGCAATTGTATAAATTGATGCTTCAGTTTAGGCATCCCAATGCTGTGTGCTTAGCATCAATTCTACAACAGCAACTTGGCGCCAAGATTCTGTTACAGAATATTAGTACAAGTCAACATTGGTACACCCTCTTATGACATGTCAATAAATTGGCTTGCCTCAGTGCACCATGTGACATTCATCATTTATAGTGTTCTATAAGCCACATGAGTAACTGGAAGACATGCCCATGGCCTGCCCATACCACGTGTATGCCCACCCCACTTGCAGTTAGGTGCTGTGGCACTTAGGTGTCTAACTTAGTGGTATACTTAGGATACATCCACAAATGACCCAGATATCATGAAAACACAATGTGTAAAATAATAAACACTTTCAATAATGGTTGATGTTATAATGTCCTATAGTATGATACAAGGACAGCATAGGTTATTAAGTAACTCAAAATGAAGGAAAAAGCCTCAGATCAGCGGAAGATAATTTGGAAAAATTTTCTTCTATCTTTTGTTTTGGTTTTCACTAGCGAAATACAGCATAAGGCTATAATTACATTGAAGGTTTTTTGCCAATGAGGTGACCGCTCAACCACCTTTAACAAACCACTCCGGTGGAGGTGGGAGGGCCCTTTTCTGAGGCTTTTTCCTTCATTTTGCTTAATAACCTATGCTGTCCTTGTATCATACTATAGGACATTACAACATCAACCATTATTGAAAGTGTTTATTATTTTATACTTATTATGCATAACACCTGGACCAGATCGTGTTTTAGACCAACAAAAAATGTCCTCTCTACCACCATCACCCATTAAAATTGATATTTTAGCTGGCAAGGGTGTTCAAGCCCTTTCGGCGGATGATGTGCTCTTCCTGAGCCCCCATGCCATCTGAGCAGCAAGGAAGTTGGTAGTGTGCTTTCAGCTTCTGATGCCAGCACTCCCTATGCATGCTCAGTTCATGCACATAGACTGAGCATGGATAAGGCGTGTGAATGTAAGTGGTGGAAAGTGCGCTGTTGACTTTCCTGCTGCTCAGAGAGCACAATGGGCTCAGCAGAGGACCTCAATGATATTTTTAGAAAGAAACACTTGGGATCGCAAGATAGGTATGGAAGAGGACAAACCAAAGTAACATTTCTGCACATTATACCTCTCTTTTCCCCCCACTTTGAAATTAGTAATATGACAGTATGGCCTGCTGTACATTAACATACACCCTCCCCCTCCAGTCATTTTCAGTTGCTTAGTTGGTTGGAGTATGAATGAAAAAGGCAAAACGCTGAAAGGTGCCAGTTCTGTGGTGCTGTCTTCTGTAGATATGGCTCCAGAGGGAGAGGTAACACAAAAAACTTGTAGTTTAAATTATTTTTATTGAACATCTAAATTAAACATGCATACAAACATCATACAGGATAGACATTCAAATATGTCATAACTACCCCTCTCCCCCAGGAGACCTAGTACCCATTGAACAGAGAATAAAGGGAGAAATGACATCAGATAATCACTGGAGGGCAGAAAAGGAACCATGGCGGTACTTGCAATAGTACCCCTGAGTTCAATGATATCTTTCCAAAAGATCAAATAGTCACCACAGTTGAATTTATTATTGGATTAACATCATGTAAAAATGGTAAACAGTTTTAAATATCTGGGAATACTAATTTTTTTTTTTTTAAATTCTTTATTCCTTTTTAATCATTCAACAAGTGTACAAGAAAAATCATACATAGGCTCAAAAACAACACTTGAGAAATCCATCAAGACAATAACAATTGTATATATATATATAAACCCATAACCCACCCTCCCTCCCAACACTATTCTTCTTAATTCATTTTACTAATTAATTGTCATTTAAAATTTGAAGATCAGGTTTCTACAGTGATTGGAAAAGGGTTTGGAGCATTGAGGCAGATTAGAGCCATTCAAAATTTTTTAGATGACGATTCTTTACATACTGCAAATGTATTATAAAGTATATAAGGATTAACCCTCCCTCCCCCTTTTACAAATGCATGGAAGAGGTTTTCAGCAGTGGCCAGCGTACTGAATGCTCTGTACTGCTCCAATGCTCAGAGGAACTCAATGACCGTCAGAGTAGCGCAGAGCATTCAACATGCCAGCTGGTACTAAAAACCTCTTCCGCACTTTTGTAAAAGGAGGGGGAGAATAAGTTATTTATTTTACTCTGTGTTTGTCTGATTTTTTTTCTTCTTTTTTTCTTTCCTATTTTAAATGGAGTTCCTTTCTTTATGTTTTGGTTGGATTATTTTGTAAACCGCTTTGATCTTATTTATAGCCTAAGTGGTATATGAAGAGTTTTAATAAATGTAAACAATGAACACTGTTCTATCTAGAGAGCTGAATAAGTGCACCTCTGAGATACAAATATATTGTCAGGTTTCTCTGTGAAGTCATAAGCTAAGTCCTCCAAAACCGTATCTTACTTAAGCATCCCTCTGCTGGAAGCAAGAGAATTCTCATCAGGCAATACAGATTCAGAGAGTGACACGGGGACAAAGATTCATCCCCATCCCCTCACTGTCCCTGCAGTTTTAATTTTCTTCCCTGCACTTCCCTACTCAAAGCAGAAAGATGATTTCATGCAATTTTAGGTTCATAGTCATTTGCGCGCTGGACTTCGGCGCGCCGACATTGCAGCACAGACCCCAGCTCGCCACCTAAAAAGTGATTTTTAAAGAGCTCTGACACTGGGTGTGAGTGGGGAACCCCCTAGTTTACTTCATACTCTTCGCGCTGCTGTTGGGGGGGGTTGGGGGGTTGGAACCCTCCATTATAGAGTAAACTTTTTCCTGATTTTTTTTTTTAGGAAAAAGTTAAGTTTTCTCTATAATGGGGGGTTGCACCCCTACCCTCCCCCCCAACGGCAGCGTGAAGACTAGGAAGTAAAGTGGGGGGGTTCTTCCCACACCCCCGTCGTAGCTCTGTAAAAGTAACTTTTTAGGCGGCACGCTGGGGTCTTGCGCCAAATTGTCTGTGCTGCAATGTCAGCACGCCGAAGTCTCGCTCGCTTTTGTCGCATCACCCAATTTTATGTGCCTAAGGCATTGTAAATAAATATTTTAAGCCTTTAGTGAGCTTTTTTCCTCTCAAACCCCATTTTATGAAGCTGCATTAGGCTTTTTTAATCACCAGTCACAGCGGTATTAGCTCTGACACTAATACTTCCATGGCCAGTGATAAAAAAGCCTCATGCAACTTCGTAAAAGTGGGGGAGGATTATATTTTGATTGAAAGAACATCAATAAAAGTACAACTTGTGAGGCATGCTGAGTTCTGCATTGTGTACAGAAAACCAAACATCGGCTCAATACCAGTGATATTTTAGTCCAGACAATAATTTTAGTTCTAATTATTCATGCGCAAAACATATGAAAAATAGTCCTCAGAATATCACACACAAATATGTAACTTAGTGCTTTTTAAAAGCAATCCAATAGCACATGGCTTAGTGCTTTTCTCAGTGCGCAGCCAAACCAAACAATACAAACAATGTCCATTTCCAAGCAACAAAACAAATCCAACAAATGAAGAAAAAAAAAGCCATTCAATCAAGTACAGTCCTCAGAATATCACATGCAAATAAGTGCATTTCTTTTAGTCATTTCCAGGACCCTTGAAACCTTAACAGGCAATTCTTAACATTAACTTATAGCATATGGCTTATTACCTTTTCAGTGAGAAACCAAACACGACATACTTCAGAAAAAGGAGGATGGCTCAAGACATCCAGGTTTTACTTCCATTGAAAGCAATAGAAGTAAAACCTGGATGTGGCAATCAGTCCTCCTTTTTCTGGAGCTATATGGTAACCCTAGGACAGTGGTCTTTGCTAATTTTTAAGTGAGGGCCATTTTGGGTCCAAAAGGGCTGAAGGAGAACCAACAAATATCTTCCTACTTGGAGCAATGACACCAAGAACGCTTCTCAACATTCATTCCTTCTAGAACACCTGGCCTTGGTCAGACATAGAGAACAAATACAGCACTGCAAACTAAAAGTACTAATATACACAAACAAAACTCTAATATTCCATTGCCAGACTCTGCATGCAGTACAATACTAGAGAAACAGAAATTAATTCCTTCTTAAACAGAGCAAAATATAGACAGCAGATATAAATTCTCAAAACTTACACATTTCAATCACTAAATTGAAAATAACATTTCCCTACTTTTGTTGGCTGGTGATTTTATTTTTCTAATCATCTTTTCCTACTCTCTGATTGTACTTCTGTCTGTGCTCTTAGCTATATTTCCAGGGCCTTCTTATCCATTTGCTGTTTTTCTCTTCTTCACTTTCTGCTCTACATCCATCTTTTTTTGGTGCCGTTCCCCAGGGTGTCTTTTTTTCAACATCAAGTATGTAGGTCAAAGGACTCAGGCACTGTGCACTGCAAACAAAATCAATAAAAAGTTTATCCTTCCGGCTTTCTGATGTAGCTTAGCGAAACACAGATTGTGTTGCAGCCATAAACTGACCTTTTCAGATAAATGGTCTACTGTTAAATAGCTTTTGTAGAGCATAACATTTGCTACTCTAGCAGAAGCAAGATTCCTCGCTCCATGCAATGTGTTATGATTAAAATCCAAGCACCTTTCCATCGACGTTGTACGCCTTTCTGAAGAGCTTATAAACACATTTAAATATTTAAAAGCCTTTAAATGTTATATGATGACATTAATTTGAGAGACTTGTCCAGTATTGATGAGAGGGGGGTCTTTTGTTGTTTTGCTACATCCATCTTTAGCATTAACTTCTAACATTTAACTTTCTTCCATTTTTCTGCTTTCTTCTCAAAATCTATCTACTTTTCCATGTCTTCCCTTCCCATCTATCCATTTGTACCTTCTTCCTCTTTCTTCTCCCCTATTCCCATCTATCCATAAACACATTTCTTCCATTTCTCTTCCCTTTCCCACAAATCATTGTGCACCATCTCCTCCTTCTTTCTCCCCTTCCCCTCCATCCCTGTGTACCATCTCCTTCCTCTCTCTCCTATTCCCCTCCATCTCTGTGCACCATCTCCTCCGCCTCTCTCTCTCCCTACTATGGTCTGACATCTGTCTTTCTCCTCCTATGGTCTGTCATCTTTCTTCCCTCCTTCCCACAGTCTAGCATCTCTCTCCTCTCCCATGGTCTGGCATCTGTCTCTCTATCCCTCCTTTCCTTCCTCTTCCCCTTCTCCTTCCCATAATCCAACATCTATATCCCTCCCTTCCCCCCTTCTTGTGATCTGGTATCTCTCTCCTCTCCTTCCCAGAGTCTGGCATCTCTCTTCCCTTCTGTGTCCTTCCCTCATCTACTAGTCTTGATTCTCTCTCTCCTCCTCCCCTGGTCTTGCATTTCTTTCTTCTTCCTTCCCTTCCTCTCCTTCTCCCTGTGGTCCATCATCTCTCTTGTTTCCTTCCCTCTTTCTCATGGTTTGGTATCTCTCTCCTTCTCCGGAATCTGACATCTCTCTCTTCCTTGAGTCTTCTCTCCTCTCCTCCTCTGACGTCAGAGAAAGGGCGGGACCGCCGGAAGAGGAAGCAGCGTAGCGCAGGGCTCAGAGAAGGGGCAGGACCGCCGGCAGAGGAAACAGCTGGGCTCACTGGCATCCGGAAACAAGGTAGACAGCTTCTCCATGGGGGAGGGGGGGGAGGCTGTGGGGGTGCGAGCGGTCCATCGGGGTGGGAGTGCGAGCAGTGGGGGTGCGAGCGGTCCTTCCAGATGATGAATCGGGCATCGGGGGGGGGCATCAGGCTTTCAGGATGGGGACAGGAATTCAAGGGGGGACAGGCAGACCTTCAAGGGGGGACAGGACTTCAAGGGGGGGCAGGACTTCAAGGGGGGACAGGACATCAAGGGGGGACAGGCAGGACTTCAAGGGGGGACAGGACTTCAAGGGGGGACAGGCAGGACTTCAAGGGGGGACAGGACTTCAAGGGGGGACAGGCAGGACTTCAAGGGGGGACAGGACTTCAAGGGGGGACAGGCAGACCGAAGGGAGTGAAAAAGCTATAAAATAAACCCACCAGCGTGTCAATGTGTTGAGAGGAAGAGATGTTCTGGGAAATTCTGCTGAGAAAACTCCGGGTCCATTTCCACCCCCCAGTTACCGTAGTCCACTCCACTGAACTGGTTCACACACTGAGTGGTGTTGTGCCTTCGTAGTTGTTTTGGGATCTCTTCTAGTGGTTTGTCTGTATCTCCTTGTGGTCCAAGGAAGGAAACTTTGTTAACCTTAGCATTGACCTTCAGAATATATTTGTATGGCATTAGGCTATGTAGTGATCGAAAGAAAAAAACAGACCTTTGCACATTTTTGCACTATATGGTGGGTGTATGAGGAGATTCACATTTCCTGCACAGCTAAGTCCTTGTGAAGTTACCTTGTTCTTTCTGTATTTGACATCTAGCAAGGTCTCTGTTTGGAAGGAAACATTTAAGTTATGGTAAGAGCAGATAGCGTTGCTGGTTTTAAAAAGGTATGGACAAATTCCTGGAGGAAAAGTCCATAGTCTATTATTAAGACATGGGGGAAGCGTCTGCTTGCCCTGGATCCGTAGCATGGAATGTTTGCTATTCTTTGGGTTTTGACCAGGTATTAGTGACCTGGATTGGCTACCATGAGAATGGGCTACTGGGCATGATGGACCATTGGACTGACCCAGTTAGGCTATTCTTATGTTATGTTCTCATCTGTAGGGGCCTTTGTTTTCACTTCTTATTTTAATGTATTTTTTCTGGAAACTTATCAGTGTTTTTTATAATGGGAACAAAAATGGAAGAGAATTACCGTAATGTGTGTGGAATGGGGGGGGGGGGGTGTTTAACTACCATAATTTCTTCAGCTAAATACCGGTAATTCAATCCACCTCAACCAGACATAGGAGAACTCACGCACCATTCACACACCCTCCAACCAAACACGTGAAAAGAAAAAAACTGTTCATTCTTATAAACAACCGTATAACTTTTAATCTAGAGTTAGTGAGTATGAATTCAGCAACAAGAACAGAAATTACATGTTCATTCTTATAAACTATAACATTAACGGTAGATCAAACGAAGTATCGAGGACAAAATAATCTAAATACAGTTACCGTAATTACGGTAAAGTTGTAAATAAACAAAGTTTACAGGTTTATTCAGTCATCATCATCACAGTCATCTGAATCCTTGAATCCATCAAAATCCGAATTGTCATCATCGTCATTAAATAAAGTGAGCACGGCCTGCAGACGATCCTCGTTTATTTCCGAAGTAATATCGTCATCATCGTCATCATCATCGCTGATATCCATGTTGTTGCCTCCTTCCGCTGCACTGGTAGTACCCGTAGTGTCATTGGTTTCATAAACAATGCCCGCTTTTCTAAATCCGTTTTGAATGGTATCTGGTGTTATTTTGTCCCATGCTGAAGCCACCCACTTGCAGACTTCTGTGAAAGTTGCCCGCTTCAGCCGCCCCGCGGGTGTGTACTCGTGCATGCCGCTCTGCATCCACTCCTCCCACTCCTTTCTAATAAAAGTCTTGAATGGATGATTCACTGCGATGTCAAGTGGTTGCAGCTTACATGTCAGGCCTCCAGGTATCACAGCAATGTGGGCACGAGTAGAATTAATGTAGGCCTGAACATTTTTTTCTTTGTGGGCAGCCATGGCATCAAAAATTAACAAGAATTTTTTTGCAAAGAATCCACCCTGTCTTGCCCTAAAGCATTTATCTACCCGCAATCTCATTACGTCGCAGTCCATCCATCCCTTCTTGTTGCAGTGCACAACCACACTGGTGGGCAGCTTTTCACGGGGCATAGTGACCCTTTTGAAAATGAGCATGGGCTTTAACTTAACCCCGCTAGCTGAGCAACCAAGAACGACTGTAAAACAGGTTCTTTCATGCCCAGTTGTGGTGATGGCAACAGATTTAGTACCTGTGGGGGCTATGGTTCTTGTCGCTGGAATGTCGAATGCCATTGGAATTTCATCCATGTTGATGACGTCCTTTGCAGTGATGCCAAGTTCAGATATTTCTTTGGCGACAAAGTCACGGAAATCAATCAATTTTTGCTGCCAGTCATCTGGAAGTCGCTGGCCAACAGTTGTTCTCATTCTAACTGATAGTCCGTTCCTTTTCATAAATTTTGAGATCCATGTGAAGCCAGCTTTGAAGTCGGGTATTCCTCTTCCATTGGCAAGTAGTTTTGCCTTCATCTGAATCGCAACAGTAGAGACTGATTGATTTTGCTCCCTTCTCGCCAGAATCCACTGCTTCAAGTCATCCTCCAGCTGAGGCCATTTTGGTTTGGCCCCACGATGTGCCCGTTTTCGCGGATTGCATTTCTCCAGTTCCTTCTTATCTTTTCTCCATTCACGCACCGATGTTTCTCCATCATCGAACTCTCTCGCTGCGGCCCGGTTGCCTATTTCCTCAGCTTTCACAACGACTTGAAGCTTAAAGTCCGTTGTATATGACTTTCGTCTCATTCCTGCCATTATGGTGGTAAATTTAAATTTAATTGATAAACTCTACTACCGGGTAGATATATGCAGAATACCAATCTGAAGAGATGAAATTAAAATGTGGGCTCTACATGCAGCATTAATCTTTTATAGGCTTACCCAAAGGCTGAGATGCTGTTGTATAGTCAAAATAGTATTCACTGGGCAAATTACAAGGCCAGATAGAGGGGGGCCACAGCCACGTGGTGAAAAGCACACCGCCAGAAAAACCGCCTTGGTGACAGGTCAAAAGCGCGCCCCCACAACCCGGCGCAGAAAACTAAGCGGCAAGCATGCTCAGACCATTGCGCATGCTTACAGAGCTGGGAGCAGGGCAGGGCGGGTGAAAGGAGAGTCGGGGCAGCGCATGGAGAGTCGGGGCAGCGAACGGAAAGTCGGGGCAGCCAGAGGAGAGTCGGGGCAGCCAGAGGAGAGTCGGGGCAGTGAACGGAAAGTCAGGGCGGGTGAACGGAGAGTCGGGGCAACCAGAGGAGAGTCGGGGCAGCGAACGGAGAGTCGGGGCAGCGAACGGAGAGTCGGGGCAGCGAACGGAAAGTTGGGGCGGGTGAACGTAGAGTCGGGGCAACCAGAGGAGAGTCGGGGCAGTGAACGGAAAGTCAGGGCAGCCAGAGGAGAGTCGGGGCAGCGAACGGAAAGTCAGGGCAGCCAGAGGAGAGTCGGGGCAGTGAACGGAAAGTTGGGGCGGGTGAACGTAGAGTCGGGGCAACCAGAGGAGAGTCGGGGCAGTGAACGGAAAGTCAGGGCAGCCAGAGGAGAGTCGGGGCAGCGAACGGAAAGTCAGGGCAGCCAGAGGAGAGTCGGGACAGTGAACGGAAAGTCGGGGCAGGTGAACGGAGAGTCGGGGCAGCCAGAGGAGAGTCGGGGCAGCGAACGGAAAGTCAGGGCAGCCAGAGGAGAGTCGGGGCAGCCAGAGGAGAGTCGGGGCAGCGAACGGAAAGTCGGGGCAGGTGAACGGAGAGTCGGGGCAGCCAGAGGAGAGTCGGGGCAGCGAACGGAGAGTCGGGGCAGCGAACGGAAAGTCAGGGCAGCCAGAGGAGAGTTGGGGCAGCGAACGGAAAGTCGGGGCAGGTGAACGGAGAGTCGGGACAGCCAGAGGAGAGTCGAGGCAGCGAACGGAGAGTTGGGGCAGCGAACGGAAAGTCAGGGCAGCCAGAGGAGAGTCAGGGCGGCATGTGCGGTATACCCGTGAGCGCGGTATATAAAAATTTCTTTACATAAATTTGTGTTTTCCGCGCGCTATACCCGTGTGCGCGTTATCTACGTGAAAATACGGTAATTACCATTATACAATATTAGCATAAGTTATCTTCTATGTGCATAACTTGAAGCATCTTCACACTAGCCCAAAGGCAAGCATAAGTGAGCTCACAAAACTGATAGTAAACTTTGATCTGCACATGCTAATCCTGGGTTACACCCCTGACCCACCCATACTCTTCCCATGTCTACACCGCCTTGCAGCTGTGCACTCCAGAGTTTGTGTATGCTGTTTATAGAATACTGACTAAGGGCAGTTACACACAATTAGTGCCAATTAATAGTCTATTATTGGTTGTTAAAGCTAATTAGCATCTATTTAAACAAATGCACATAAATGCCCTTATTCTATTCATGTGTTAAGTGTTCATTTGTGTACACAGGTTTATAGAATCAGGTACATGTAAATCATAATTCTTTCTCTGCTCTGCCCAAACTACGGGCTCCTTTTACAAAGCCGCGCTAGAGCCTTAACGTGCGGATTAGCACACGGTAACTTTCCGCATGCGCTAGACGCTACCGCCTCCTTTTGAGTAGGCGGTAGATTTCTGGCTAGCGTATGCTATAGCACGCGCTAATCCGGTGCGTGCGATAAAACCGCTAGCACAGCTTTGTAAAAGGAGCCCTATGTCCCCAGAGATACCTACACATGGTGCACATGTACGTATAGACAATCTTTTCTGCCTGCATGCTTATATGCATATTTGTTTATGCATTTTTGTACAAGTCCTATCCATAGGTAAAACATGGTTTATACATGGAAAATGTATAAAATTACCCCCATAACATATAAAGGAAAGTCCTTCTTTCCAATCTTCCTTTTTTTTTCTCAGAGAAAGAAAGAGACAAGAACTAAGAAATGTACAGAAGCCACCTGCTACAGATCAAGTCCAGTCTACATTTTCCAAGCCAGTGCCTGAGAGCAGAGGGATGCAAAATAAGGTACAAGTCCAAGAACAACTGACCCAGATTCACACTGAGAACATCAAGGTGAAAAATTCCTTTCAAAGGTCAATCCAATATCTTGTATATCTGAAGGATTCTTGGGTAATAAGAGGTTTCCTAACACTAACTTGAATTTCCTTGGGGCTTATGGCTGGGCTGATGGGAATAATAGTATTAAGCAGGATATGGGAGGGACCCATATCCCAATATATATATAAGACAGTCTTTTGCCTGGGAGATATAGATAATAAAATATGAAGCTGAATGATATAGAAATGCTTTAGAGTTACAGGGGCAGAGGAATGGTCCCTAGAGCAGTTTTCTTCATCCGCCGGTCCGCAGACCAGTGTCAGTTTGCAAAAATTTCTTGCCGGTCTGTGAAGGATTCGGGTCTTCACAAACTGCACACTAGGCAGGAAGAGAGCCTGCGGTGCCAGCGTCAGCTGACTTGCAACTTCCTGTATACCGGGACTGCTGCCTTCGCCGGGTCTCCTGCCACGTATGTCTCTGTACCTCCAGACCAGCAGCGGCAGCTCTGTATGCTTTTAACTTTGGCACACAGCTGCCCTTAAGCAGTAGTTTTATGCGGTTTCATGAGGCAGCCTCGGGGCCTTTGCTAGGCCAGCCCGCTTTGATGATGCGATGTGGGTTGGCCTACCAAAGGCCCCGAGGCTGGCTCATGAAACCGCGGCTAAACTACTGCTTAAGGGCAGCTGTGTGCCGAAGTTAAAAGCACACAGAACTGCCGCTAGGCTAAAGAGAGGAAACATTTGCTGGAGAGGGGAGGGAAGGGAGAAGGGGTACTCCTGGACAAGGGAGGATGGAGGGGAAGGGGTACTGCTGGACAGGGGAGGAAGGAAAATAGGAAGGAAACAGCTGGCAGGGAGATTAGAGGAGGGGAAGGAGTTAGGATGGAATGGAGAGATCAGATGAGGGAAAGGGGAGAAACAGAGGAATGAGAAAGTAATAATAATAATAATTTATTGTTTATATACCGCCAAAGCCAAGGTAGTTTGAGGCGGTTTACAATAAAGAAGAGCTGGACATACAGCAAAAAAAACAATGAAGTCTTTGAGTACATGAATGTTTGTACAGAGTAAGGTAACATTGTAGGGGCGGGTTTACAATAAGAGTAAGTCGAGGAGATTTACAATAGGAAGAGCAGGTTGTATAGTGTGGGGTAAGCAGTGAAGGCTTTGGGAATTCTTGGTCAATAGGAAGTATATCCAGGCGATTTATAAAGAAGGATAGGTAATACAGTGTGGCATAAGCAGTGAAGACTTTAGGAATTCTTGGTCACAAATTGGTTGAACCGGTTGGTTTTAATTAGTTTTCTGAAGTTGAGGTAGGATGAGGAGTGCATGATGGTGCTGCTTAGCCATTCGTTCTGTTGACTTGCTTGGAAGGCAAGCGTTCTGTTAAGGAATCTTTTGTATCGGCAGGTTTTTATTGTAGGGTGGCTGAACATGCGTGTTCTGCGTGTAGGTCTGGTGGAGCAGTCTAGTTTGAAGTGGGAGACCAGGTACAGAGGGGCCAAACCGAGAATGGATTTGAAACAGAGACAGGCAAATTTGAACAATACTCTTGCCTCCAGGGGCAACCAGTGGAGTTTTTGGTAGTAGGGGGTTATGTGCTCTCATTTCTTTAGGCCGAAAAGCAGTCGCACTGCTGAGTTTTGAATGATTCGGAGTCTTTGAGTGGTTTTCTTGAGCGACCCCAGATAAATAATATTGCGATAGTCAAATAGGTTTAAGATGGAGGATTGCACCAGTAAGCGGAATGATGTTGTGTCAAAGTACTTTCTGATGGTTCTAAGTTTCCATAGTGTCGAGAAGCCTTTTCTGATTAGAAACTCTGAGTGCATATCTAGAGTGAGATAGCGGTCCAGTGTCACTCTTAGGATTTTTATGGTATCGACAATAGGGAAATTCTGTCCATTCAGGGTTATTGTGGTATCTTTGATTTTGTCATTTGGGCTTGCCAGGAAGAATTTGGTTTTTTCGGGGTTGAGCTTCAGTTTGAACTCTGTCATCCATGTTTCAATTTGTAGAGAGAGATTGATGTTGGGAAGGGGGTCAGATGAGAAATAAGGAGAGAGGGACAAAGATGCTAGATCTGGTGTAGGAGAGATAAAAATGAGAGCAGAATGAATCATGTAAAAAGGAGAGAAGGGGCACAGGCTGGATGGAAAGGGGAGAGGGGCATAGAAAGAAGAAAGAGGGGCATAGAAAGAAGGCAGATACCATATGGAAGGGGGAGATGCTGGATTGAAGAGAGTGAAGAGACGATGAAAGCAAAAACCAGAGATGACAAAATGTAGAAAAAATAATTTTATTTCTATCTTGTGATTAGAATATATCAGATTTGAAATATGTATCCTGATAGAGCTGGTGTTTGACATAACTGGGTGCTCTCTCTGACCAGGGGGCAGTTGCCCTAGTTGCAATCCTCTAACACTATTCCTGTCATGTGTGACTGCGGTATTCTGTTAGCATGATATTTCTGTGTACCATTCTGTCATAATTTGGCTTATTCAGTTTTCTTGATAGTAAAATGACAATTATACAGAATATTGTTTCTTTTTATACTTTAATAAAATACATTCAATATAAAATCATAACTATTTGAGGCTTGTACGGATAGGATCAGATGGTTTGCGGGACCGAGCTCATAGGGATGGGGCGGAGATGGGGTTTAAAAAAAAATTTCAGTCTTAGTAGTTTGCCGGTCCACAAAATAATTCTTTTATTTCCGCCAGTCCATAGGTGTAAAAAGGTTGAAGAACACTGCTTTAGAGGGTGGGTGAGAGCAAGAAGAGAGAGGGAAGAGACTGTAGTAGGGGAGGAAGGATAAGGAGGAAAAGAATGTTTAGTGAGAGAGAGGGTTTGGAGGAAAGAGAGTCTGAAAAGGTACGAAGAGATCAGAGATGGTGCAAAGGATCTGAAGACCTAGGGGGGTGGGAGGTGAGTGACAGTGTAAAGAGGCAGGATTGTGGCCTGGCAAAGGAAAGAAAAAAGAGCTTAGATGGCAGAAGGGAAAGCACTGAGGCTGGTGAGGCAATAAGAATCAGAGAAAGACAGATGAGGGCTTGAGAGGATACAGAGGATGGAAACAGGGGATTACAGATTTAGTGAAAGAGGGATAATAGGCTGAGAAGGGAGAGAGAGAGGGAGATTTCAGACAGTTGGGTGGTGAGAGTGGGAAATGAAAAGCTGATATATAAGTGAGAAGTCAAAAGAGGGAGAATGAGTACTAGAGAGTAAGAGAAGGGGTAAATGAAGGATAGAACCTAATTATGAGTGGAGAAGAGAGAAATGAGGAAAAATGACAAAAGGGAAGATAAGTATCAGATAGATGTAGAGCAAGAAGAGAAGAAAATTAGAGGTGAGGGAAGAAATGGAAAGAAAACCTCGGAAAAGAACTTGGTGGTTCAACAGATGGACTGTGAAAAAGAGATTGGTACCAACCCAAATGGAAAATAAACTGCCTAGGTCACAAAAGTAGAAAAGAAAAATATTTATTTTAATTTTTTTAGGATTGGAATTTCTTAGATTACTTCTGAGCCTTTTAACCTTTTAACTTCATCCTATCCCCTCTCATTCTGGATCTTCCTTTCAAACAAAAGAGACACACCTCATGCACATTTATGCCATATAGGTATTTAAATATCTCTCAAGATCAAAAAGAGTAGTGACAGTAAAACCCAAACGATTCCAAAAAATGTCCCCTCTAAGATCCAACATTGAAATTAAAAAACAGGTGGAGAAAAAGCCTCAAAAATGTTTTAAATGTGCAGCAATCATTGATGATTCACAGCTGGCATTCTTTTCTTATCAAAGGTACCCGCAGCACAATGTAAAAAGATCTGAAAAGGAAAACCCCACTACTGTGCACAGTATATTTTTTTTTTTTTAACTTTATAAACTTTTTATACTTTTTAGGCTTTTTATGAATAAATATATGAAATATAAAGTTCTAAATGCAACATTGCTGATCAAGGAAGCAAAATACAGTGGTACCTTGGTTTACGAGCATAATTCGTTCCAGAAGCATGCTCGTAAACCAAAATACTCGTATATCAAAGCGAGTTTCCCCATAGGAACTAAAGAAAACTCGCTTGATACGTTCCCACCCACCCCAACCCCCAGAGGCCAGCGGCGCTGCTCTACCCCCCCTAAAGGCCCCCCCAGCATGATCCGACACCTCCCTCCCCTGATCCGGCACCCTCCCCCCCGCGATCCGGCACCCCCCACTGCGATCTGGCACCCCCCCCACCACGATCTGAAATCCCCCAGACCAACCCGAACACGCTTCTTACTTCCATCTGGCCACCGGCATCGGCATGTCCTGTGCATTGGTGCAGGTGCCCGAAGATCTGCCTCCTCTTCTTTGCTGGGCCTTGAGCATCTGGAGGTTCAGAATTTGTATTAAGATTCAGTCCACTCCTGTAGAGAATCTGGACTTCACTCCAATATGGAATAATGCTATCGGTTATAATGGCGGTTTTACTGGGTGGCTGAAATTTATTGGAGGGGGGGCAGTTTTTTATACACATAGAATGCCTTGTGGATTTTTGTAGTAGTCTTATATAGATAATTTAAGAGTATAAGGGGGCTATGATGTGGTGGACATGATGTGCAGAAATGTCACTTTGGTTTGTCCCCTTTCATACCTAGCTTACCCACCCATCCACCCACTCTCCTACCCACTAGCACCCCTAATATTCCTGTCTGGAGTTGCCACTGTAATACGTTTGTTTTCACTGTAGAAACTAATCATGGAAAGCATCAGACTTTATTGCCCCTGTCCTTGACTTCAGTTCAGATCCTGATTGATCTAACTGGGGCAAGGGGTTCAAAAACAACATGCATGCAGCTATAATTTGACCACAGACTGGGGAGAACATATCTTATGAAGAAAAAAAAAGTTATTTTTATCTCATAACCACCCCTCCCCTTTTACTAAACTGTGATAGCGGTTATTAGCGCAGGGAGCCGTGCTGAATGCTCCGCACTGCTCCCGACGCTCATAGAGTTCCTATGAGCGTCGGGAGCAGCGCGGAACATTCAGCGCGGCTCCCTGCGCTAATAACCACTATCGCTGTTTAGTAAAAGGAGGGGAAAGTTGGATGGTGTTACATTCTACCTCTTTAGGGAAGCAGTTCACCTCGGCTTTATGATGAGAGAGCTAGGCTGAATTTCTCTTTTCAAAGGGCTTCATTGCACAGACTGTTCCTTTATTGTTTATTTCTCAAATCACTCCTTTTCTGCAGATATTCAGTTGAACAGGTACTGCTGTAGGTTAATCCATTTGCATAGCAAATGCAAAAATTATGCCCTTGTTCTGGTTACCTCAAAAATAAGTGGTCCACTTGTGAACAATTTGTCCTTATCTCACATTTTGATGGCTTAGAACACACATAATAAGCAAACTGAGGATAGGAAATGTGATGCGTTATTGCTTTTCCATCGAATGGAGTGTCTGTGAGAGAAGGTTAAAAGGATGCAGCCACATGCTTTGCTGTTCTTAGAAAATCATTCCCTGTGACACATCTGATTAGCTGCAGGGAGATCTTCATTTCCTAGGAAATAAGGGAAACTTCATTTCCACATTTCATTTATTACTGACCTGTCTACCTGACTTCAGACAAATGTATTAGAGCTTGATTAATCATGAAAGGTATGTAGCTATTCTGTACATGAACAATCAGTTTGGAGCTTAATACAAGTTAGAAAAAAAAATGTATTTTTTTAAAGAGATTTATATAATTAATTATTACCTGTAGCATCCTACAATTCTGCACAGGGTACAATAAAAACATCAGAACAATCAAACAATATAAACCAATAACACTGAAGGAAATACTTTCTTGAATAACAAAGTCTTCACAAGTTTCCTGAACTGTAACACATTAGAAGCTCTTTTCACCTTGATCGGTAATGCATTCCACAATGACACACCCTGTATCGCCATCAGGGAACGTCGAAAAATTGAATGAGTCACGTATTTAAATGATGGAACTTCAAGCTGCATGTGACTCTTAGAACATAGTGATCATGATGGCTAGTATGAGTGAAAGAACTTAACATAACCGGACCGTTATCATTCAATGTCTTGAAAAACATACCACTTTAAATTCAGTATGAGATGAACTAGGGAGCCAATGCAAGCCACGCAAAATAGGCATAATATGATCAAACTTAGAAGCATTCACAATAATCCGTGCAGCAGCATTCTGTGCAAGTTGTAAGGCCTGAGTAACATACTTAGGTAAGCCAAGGTGGAATGAATTACAATAATCAAATGCAGGAGTTAGAACTGCAGTAATAACAGTGAGAAAATTATCCAATGAGAGAAAATCCCTCAATCTTCATAATAAATGAAGGGGAAGGGGGAATTGATTGAATGGTTCTCATAGCACTTGGTGTTCTTTCCCTTATCTGTTGTGTTCTCTAAAATATCTGGAGATTTCTTCATTAATTATGGAATCTTACTATATATAAAAGGTATCCAGTCTTTTGAACCAAATGTCACTTATAAGTGTAACTGCTTCTTCTGCTTGCCTTTTTAAATGTAACTGCTTGTTCTGTTTGTTTTATAATTGCAATTGCTTGTTTTTGCTCTGCTTAGTACAGCCTCTTTAATCTCCCTCAGAGACCTCCCTGAGGTCTCTGCCTTACTCCTGGTGACCAGGTGCTTTGAAAGCTTTTTACCTGTGTGTGGGGAAGTGAGCTGATTTATTTTTACCCATGCTCAAATCTTCACTTCTTACCTTGGTGCTGACATAACCATACCCTTCGCACATGAACCCTCCTGGTAAGTTTACCTTTCCTAGCTACCTCTCACCCCCATGCTATATTACTAGCATCCATGCAGTTTTTACCTCACAGCCCATTCATGTGCCAACAATGTCTCAAAAGTCTAGGCCTAGTGAAATTCTCCCATACCTACTGGAGAAGCCTTGCTGAGGAACTCTTGCAGTCATCTGCATACTTCTTTCAGCATTCTCCAAGCAGCTCCCTATCCATCCTATTCCACCCTAGGCCCCACTCTAGGTGCCCACTTTTCACCTCTCCCACATCTTTGACTCCTGTGCACCTCCCCCTCCTGATACTGACCCTTCCTACCCTCTTTCCTCACCCCAAACCACTGAACCCCTCAATACCATGTCACACACTTTTTGAATTATTCACTAGAGAATGACATGGAGACTGTTTCCCATGGCTAGCTGCAGCAAACCCACAGGAACGGGAGGAAAAATTGGCCATTTGTCGCAGGTACAGGTACAAGGCTTTTCACCGCCCCACAGAGCAGTAAATGGCCTTGTACCCATAGTGAAGGTTCCACTGCAAATTGCCTTCCCACCCCTCCCAACCAGCATCCCCCCTTGTGATTGTGAATCCAGCAGCCCCCTCCTTCCCTCCCTATTGTGGGTCCAACAGCCCCCCTCCCTCGCTCCCGATAACTGGTCAAAACCAGCAAAATAAAAATGTGACTTCCCTTTGTAGTGCCCTTTACGCCTCCTGGGGCGGGCCTGCCAGCCTCTTAGAAGCTTCATGGACGAAGAGGCAACATTGCACACAGAGCTGCTCCGGGATCTTCTTCCAGCCGAGTCCCTCCTTCCAATGTAACTTCCGACGAAATAAAGTCTAGGGTCCACAATACTCTGTGACGCCTCTTAGACATCGGGATGCTGGAACCTGTTCCAGAACACGAATGGGGGCTTAGGCGGACACTCCTTATACTTCTTCATGCCAGAAAGGCTCAGAGGATTGGAGACCCATTCTGGATCTACAGTTGGTCACCCACTTCTTGTGAATTCCCTTTTTCTGAATGATCCACGGAGTACACAGTGATAGCTGCTGTCTATCCAGGAGAGTTTCTAGTGTCCTTGGATCTAACAGAGGCTTACCTCCATATTACAATCTGCCTGGAGCATCACAGGTTTCTGCATTTTCCCTGTTCTACAACAGCATTTCCAGTTCACAGCTCTGCCCCTTGGCCTTGCGACAGCTCCTGCACTTTCGTCAAAGTGATGATAGTTGTGGTGGCTTTCCGCCAGCAGGGGGGGTCCAAGTCCACCCTTCATGGGACAGCTGGTGATCCAAGCTCCATCTCATCGGGTGTATGAAAGTGTGGTGGAGACGGTAGTGTCTCTGCTGTAGGCATTGGCAAGTTTAGGCAGAGTCGCTTGGCGTCCTCCCTGACCCTAGAGTTTCTGGGGCTTCTCTTTGTCTCCAGACAGGCTTGTGTATTTCTTCTCAAGGCACGTAGACAGAACCATTGACAACAGATCAGAATTCTCCTAGACCGTCCTGCTCCCTTGGCCTTGTTTTATCTCCAGGTTCTGGGATCTCGGACAGCTTCCTTGGAGGACTGCCCATGTGCCCTTGACTGGAGTCCCTCCTATCTTGGTGGTCTCCACAGAGTTTTCCCCTTCAGATGCCGCTCCCCTGGACAGAGCCATCTAGCAGCATCTTGAGCTGGTGGCTTCAGGGGAGGCTCTTGGTCAGGCCTGGCTTCTTCGGATTTCCGAATGGATGACTCTTAGGACAGATGCCAGCCTGTTGGATTGCGGGCTTACTGCGGGGCCTGCTCCATTCAGGGGCAGTGGACTCCTGGTCCAAAACATTGGTCTGAAGCTTTGGGAAATTCGGCTGGTGCTACTCACTCTCCAGCAGCTTCTGAAAGGACCAGCGGTGCAAGTTTCTTCAACGCCACAGCGTACGTACATCATGAGGGAGCTCTAGTGCTCTCTCTCTTGGACCAGAAAGATTGTCAGTATTCCACTAGCTAGAAGCACATCTTCTGTCTTTTTCTCGGCAACCCATGGGGCCAGATTCGACAATGTTCAGGCAGACTTCCTCAGCCAAAAGTTCCTGGACCCATGAGCATGGATGTATTCCTTTTGATTGTACAGAACTGGGATTAGGGACTTGTTGGCTTCGGCAGAGAACTCAAAGGCTGGATGCTTATTCAGTCGCTGAACAGCGAGGAAGCTTGGGCTTGATGCCTTGGTTTGGCCCTGGCTGGCTCACAAGTTCCTGTATGATGTTCCCTCCGTGGCCTCTGGTTGGTTGGGTCATCCACTGGATAGCGACACATCCTGGCCTGGTGTTTCTAGTGGCTCCAGATTGGTATGTGGCTCATACATCTTCAGGGGGATAAGAAGCTCCAGCTTCCTCTTCATTGATATTTTCTCAGTCAGGGACCTGTGTCCATGGAGAATCCACAGTGCTTTGGTCTTAAGGCATGGCTCTTGAGCGCTCTGCCTTGATGAAGCATGATTATTCAGAGGTAGTTATCTAGACTATTTTGTGCTCAAAGAAGCCCTCTACTATGGCTTTTTATGCCAATGCCTGGAAGGCTTTCCAACAGTGGGGTGCTAGGGATCAGGGGAGCCTGAGAAGGTTCCCATTTTGGAAGTCCTGGTTTTCCTTCAGCAGGGTTTAGACAAAGGTCTGGCAGTGGCCTCCCTGAAAATTCAGGTTGCAGGCCTTTCGTGTTTTCAAGCGCACAAAGGCAATAGTTCGCTTACTGCTCATCCAAATGTGACCAGGTTTATGAGGGGGCGCTTCATCTGCGTCCTCCCTTGCATCTTCCTTTCCCTTCGTCGAATCTTAACATCATTTTGCAAAGCCCTGGAGAGGCCCCTTTTGAACCACTTAAGGATGCTTTATCATGTAATAGCTTTATCACGTAATAGCTCTTTCAACATCTGCCCCTTTATCTCAGTGTTGCCAGATGTGTGCAGATGAGAAGGGACAAGCTAGGACAGTCCTGATTAAACTTCCTTGTATGTATATAGTTATAGTTTATTATTTATAATCCAATTTTGCCCAAAGCAGAAAACAACAAAACATACATAATAAAATACAGTGGTACCTCGGTTTACGAGTGCACCGGTTTGCGAGTGTTTTGCAAGACGAACAAAACATTTGCAAAATCGGTGCTTCGGAAACCGAGCATGGCTCGATTTACGAGCACCCCCCCCCCCCCCGCAATCCGGCACCCCCCCTGCGATCCGGCACCCCCCCTGCCTCGAACCTGCACCCCCCCCGCCATGATCCGACCCCCCCTGCCATGATTGGGCACCCCCCGCCACGATCCGACCCCCCCAACACTATTGGGCACCCCCCTGACATGATCTGACCCCCCCCGACACAATTGGGCACCTCCCCCGCCGCTTCTTACCCTCATCTGGGCACTCTTGAAGACCGGCCCTCGTCTGCTGGGCCTTGAGCATCTGAGCATGCTCAAGGCCTGCGAGTTCACGTTCTGAACGTGAACTCGCAGGCCTTGAGTATGCTCAGATGCTCAAGGCCCAGCAGACGAGGGGGGGTGCCCAATTGTGTCGGGGGGGATGTCGGATCGTGTCGGGGGTGCCCAATCGTGTCGGGGGGGGTCGGATCGTGTCGAGGGGGTGCCCAATCGTGTCGGGGGGGTCGGATTGTGTCGGGGGGGTGCCCAATCGTGGCGGGGGGGTCGGATCGTGGCGGGGGGGGGTGCCGGATCGCAGGGGGGGGGGTGCCTGATCGCAGGGGGGGGCCTTCAAGGGGAACAATGCCAGTTCTCGGGGGGGGAACGCATCAAAATGAGTTTCCCCATAGGAAATAATGGAAACTCGCTTTGATAAACGAGCATTTTGGATTACGAGCATGCTCCTGGAACGGATTATACTCGTAATCCAAGGTACTACTGTACACTTCATAAACACAAATACTCCAAATAGCCAAGATACAGCAATCCAATATGACCTCCAAAAATCAAAGTACCAGCAGATTTAAGGGATCTATAAATTTAGAAGTTCTAGTTTCTTATGAAAATTGAAAGCAAAAGTTCATTCATACAATACAAACAAAATGAACTTGCTGTAGTTCTGAAATTATCTGGTAAATCTAGTAGAAAATGACTTAGAAAGAAGAATTGGGAAGATTAGAGATCTGGTGATGATAAGATGTTTTAATAATCAATTCTTTTATTTCATATTTTCTATGTAGTGCCTTCAAAAGCATTTCTCTGCATGGTATAAGATGGTTCTGGAATGCAGAATTAAGAGTGGGAAAGCTAGAGCCTTGGCAGACTGGAAATGTCAGCTGCGTGCATTTCGCGCCTGGAAAGATCATGCATGGGCAAAGAAGATGGAACATGAGACCCAGAAACTAGAGCTGGACCTTAGAGAACAAAATAGGTACAGACAGTTGCTGTTTGCTCATATACCTTCCCAAAGAGAATCACACATCATACATACTAGGGCAGAGCTTCCCAAACTGTGGATCAAAATCCCAAACTTGATTTTGGGGTTGTGATCTAAGCATGGCTCTCCATAGAGTTCTCATTGGCCTGCATCTCAAGCATTGTCCTGGGTCCTGAAGCACTTCCTTTTTCTAGAATTTAAAACATTAACAGAGAGAACAGATCCATTTGGCAAATTCCTGTTAGACTAGTTATGACAAAGCAGATCTATAGCATACTTAAACAATGGTGGTGATGGTAGGTGCTGTATGTTGCAAAAAGTTAAAATGCAGAGGAATAGCATGAACGAGCATCGTGACAAATGGATCAGGAACCAATAAGCATGTTAGAAGGATAGCAAAACTTGATTTTGCAACAAATAATCAGTATTTGCTAGCAGCCTCATTGAACTGACTGGATCTTTTCCACAGCTTGATTTTTTTTTCCTCTTCTCCTTTTATTGTATCAGCAGAATGAGTTATAATTAAGCATCCTAATAGAATATACCAACAGCACAATTCATTCAGTGTTTTATCAATCTTGGGTGCACTTGGCTCTACTATAGATGAACCCAGAAGCCTCCATATTTCTTTCAAAATTCAAATAACCAGCATGTCATTTTCAGGCAAAAAATATCTATATAGTTCCATTAGTGTCCATCCAAAATTTCACTGCAAAGGACTATCATCAGTGTAATAAAAATGAAAGAATCTAATACAGGACATGCCACACTAGAGAGTGTCTCAAAGATATTTTTTGGAAAATGATGATAATACATTTCCTGACTTTTGTGGATAATTTTTATAAAGTCAGTTTTGAGCATATATTGGCATAAAAGTGGCAATTCTATAACTGGGTGCCCAGTATGAACCTATTCTTTAAAGGAACATGGGCTCCTACTTTCCTTTATAGAATATTAGTATAACAGTGAAAATATGTGTCTGTAAATTAGATGCAAACAATTACACTGGCCATAGTGTTGGAGTAAGTGTGTACACATAAGCACTGGAAATACATTTGTAGCTTACAGTATTTTATAAGTTACGGTACATGTGTAAGTTGAGTCATACACACAGTCCTCCCAGACTCTGCCTGTGATTTTTGTACTGCCAGTGTTTATCTCCACTGAGTACAGCTGTTTGGAGAGTAGGTGCAGCAGTTCGAATCTGTAAAATATGAGTATGTAAGATACTTGTCCACATAAGGATAGCACTTAGGCAGAATTATGATATTTACATGTGTATGAGTGTACATATCTTCCTTTACCTCAGGATACCATGTTTCCCCCAAATTTGCCTCTTCAGAGTATAGGAAATGCTTCTTTTGCAGATCTAGCCTCAGTCAGGTCAGCTCAGCTCCTCTTTTCAACCAAATTCATCCTGCTGCATCAGACTTTCCTATTGAAAAGAGCATAAACTTTGCACACAGCCTCAGGAACTAGCTTCTTCTAAAAGTAGATGGCTGGACAGCCACTTAGAGTTTGATACAGAGTTAATTGCCTCAGCTCTCTGTGCGGCTTTCCATTCAGATCTGGCAGATCCATTGGTGGAAGGAGAAATCCCCATGGAAGAAGAGGATGAATGTATTGCAGTGAGGCCCTTCCATAAAGAGCTGCCTTCTTTTATTTCCAAGCCACCGGAAGTTCTCACTATCTCCTTTCCTGTATATCAGAGCTCTATGGCTACTTATAATCCCATTAGGTTGAACACAAAGATGCTCCCAAAGTTTTTCATATCTGTGCAGCAATGCAGGAACTGATATCAGCTCAGTGAAATACTCCTTATTCCAGTCTTAAAGAAACCCAAGCTATGTCTCATTTGTATCCTGTTCTCTCAAATGAATTTAAACCATTAAAACTTCCTAGGGTGAATGCATGGGTTAAAGCTATCACAAAGAAGACCACAATTCCTGACAAGGGAAGTATGACCCTCAAGGCTGTCCAGGACCATAGGCTTGAGACTTCCCCAAAACTTTTATATGAAATGGCTTCATTCTCTCTTCAGGTGACAGATTGTGATTTTTATACTGCCTGTGCTTGTCTCCACTGAGTGCAGCTCTTTGGAGAGTAGGTGCAGCAATTCAAATCTCCATCCTTCTCAGACTTTCCTTCACTTGAGGATGGGCTGGCTTATTTAGCAGACCTGCTCTATGACTTCCTTAGAGCTTTGACTAAGGTGGTTTCAGCCAGGCATTTACTTTGGCCTAGAGTAGACATTGAGTAGCTGATGCTGCTTTCAAATCTAAGTTAACAAAGCTCCCCTTTTATGGCATGCTTTTATTCAGGGAAGACCTTGAAAAGTTAGTTAAGGATTTAGGTGATCCTGAAAAAACAGTGTTTACTAGACAGTAATCCCAAAGCATCTTTTCGTTCAACCTAGTCCCATCCACATCTCAGAGATACCAGATAGGCCTATAGTGCCACACTTTTCTCATAAACAGTCATCTTTTCAAGGGAACAAAAGAGGAACCAGACAAAATCCTCACTTCTCCAATTTTTCCTAGTCTTCCTAATGATAAGGTTCAAATTTTCTTGAAAGTAGACCAAGATCACATCAGACCAGTGGGTTTTAGAAATAATCAAAAAGGTTTACAAACTGGAATTCTTCCATCCTCTCACAGTTTGATTTAGAATCCCCATGCAAAGTCCCTGCCAAAAGGCAGACAGTTTACATCATCTTACAGCCTTTCATTCAGTTAGGAATGTGAGCCAAGTACCGAAAGCCAAATGAAGTTTAGGAAGATACTCCATCCACTGTTCCCTCAAAGCTGAGTAGGAGTCCTCCAACTGCATTATTGCTAGTGGAGGGTGGTGCTTTGATATTGTGTTTTCAATTGCTAGAGAGAGGCAGGTTCCTCGAAGTTCTGCACAATTTTCCTGTGTAACTATTGAAAACGTGATAGTGAAAGAGCTATCCCTTCTGGAAGGACTGTAGCTGGAGGACTTGGGCTCAACTTAGAGGGAACATTGACTCCATCTGTTTTGTGATTCCAAAGAAGAGAAAATCTTTTTCTCCAGGTCTGGACCTCAAGAATGTCAACTGATCTCTCAAGATTCAGCACTTCAGAATGGAAATCTTAAGATCAGAAATTGCTTTGATTCAGCCAGGAGAGTTTCTAACTTCTCAACAATCAATTTCAGTTTTGGGCAATGCCGTTCTGTCTCTCCACAGCACTGAGACCTTCTTAAATGCTATCATGGTGGTGGCTGGTTTCCTATGACAGGAGGAAATCAGGGTTTATCCTTACCTGGATAATTAGTTGATCAGGGCCTCATCTGATGAACAAAGTATGCAAGCCACCTCTAGATTGGTGCATCTTCTCCTATTGTTGGGTTGGATAATCAATCTAGACAAGAGTTGTCTAATGCCTTTACAGCCTCTTGAATATTTGGGAGTGCAGTTTGGCACTCAACTTGGTCAAGTATACTTCCCTTCTGAAAAGAGACTAAAAATTCAATCACAGGGGAGTCACCTTTTACAGCTCCAAAGTTCTCAAGCATGGGACTTCACGTAGTTACTACAGACCACAGTAGCCAAGTTGGATGTGCTTCTTTAGGCAAGATCACACATGAGGCCACTCCAACAGTCTCTCAGTCCTTGTGTCCCAATACTCAGGCATATGATTGTTGCCTCCCCTGGACGATTCACGAAAGATTCAGTCTTAAGTGGTGGCTCCAGTCATCAAACCTTCAGAAGGGCATTTCCCTCACTACTCCAGTGGTAATGAATGTGAACCTATTAGATGGGGGGTGGCTTATTGTTCCTATCACACAGCTCATGGACTGTGGCCCATTGCAGAAGCATCATGGCATCAAAGTCAATCGCCTGGAGTTAAGAGCTATCCACCAGGTACTACTTCTGTTCAACAATCTGATTGTGGGCAAGCCAATAAGGATTCTTTCCAACAATGCAATGGCATTTTCTTACATCAACAGGCATGGAGGAAAGAAGAGTGCTGCATTAGCCCTGGAAGCTCATGTTCTTTTATACTGAGCTGAGAAACTTATACCATTGATTTTGGCAGCACACATAGTAAGAGTACTGAATAGTCAAGCAGACTTCTTCAGCAGGAACTCATTGGACCTTGGAGAATGGGAGCTATTGAGGGAAGATTTCTCTATTATATCAATAATGTGAAGATTTCTTATTCTGGATTTCATGGCCACAAGGAAAGATGCCAGAGTTCTCTGACTTTTCAATCATCAAAAGGAATTTAGGTCAGACGGGTGAGACATTCTGCTACAGCCTTGGCTATGGAATTCCCTAATCTGTGTTCCCTGCTTGGCCAATGATAGACAAAATTATTTGCAGGTTTACTTGACATATGGTCCAGGTTGTGCTGATAGCTCTTCATTGGCCCAGAAGACCCTGGTATGCAAATGTAGTCCAGCTACAAATAGACACCCTGATGTCTCCCATTGCGTAGTTCTGCTAGAGTTTGGAGGATTTTTGAAGCATGGTGCTCTCAGATGAACATCCCTCCATTTAAGTCTTTCTTATTTCATATTTTGACATTCTTTCAGGAAGGTTTTAAGGCCTAGCTTTAAATTCTCTTAAGGTGCAGGTGACAGCACTTGCTTGCTTCACAAGTCACCTTCAGAAATCTTCCATAGCTGCTCATCTGGATGTCATATGTTTTGTTCAAGCCAGGCTGGGAGACTTGAACAGCGGGGCCAAAAGAATTACCAGAATGGACTCCCTCTCCCAACATGACTGGGCTAGGGATTCCATTCTGTGAATTCAAATAACAGACATGAGAAAAAGCTGTGTAATAATCAAATACATGTTTATTAATGCCTTTCATATCTGGGGAGAGCCATACACGTCATCAAATTTTCTCTGCTCTCCAAAGAAGAAATCCAAGCCAAATAAATTTATACCATATATGACATCATTTGTAATAATTATCATATGTTAGAATACAATGGTACAGTTGATCACATGACTTTCCTCCCAGGAATACATCATGTCACTTTATATTTAAAACTTAAATTTAATGTTAAGCCCAATTTTTAAATCCAGCAGGTGGCAGTATTTTACTTTTTCTTTATGTACTTTATTTAAAGGCTACAAGGAAAAAAAGTAACCTTCCTTAAATGTGATGTACATCCTAATTTATGGAAAACAGACATCCTTTTTTTGTTGTTGTTCTCTCTGTAAAGCCTGCTTCCTGTTTTTCTGCTACCCTAAAATGAGATCTTACTATCACAATCATTCTGTATACCAAACACAAATTAATCCCTGTCCCCTTTGTTTTAACTTTGCATATCAGCATGTTTTTCTTCCTCTCTAACTCTGGGCTATTTTTCCTTTCTGAGAATTTCAGCTTATAAAACTTTAATATTTTCATTCAGTTTGATTCTATCATAGCCAATTTAAAATAACCTTTTACAGACAGTTCCACAATTCACCTGCCTTATTTACCCCAAACAATTTCAAAGTTAATCTCCTTGTATCACCTTGCATGCTTTTATTTTCCAGTTTTAATTATTAATAGCTGCTGGGCATGCCCATGGTGTCTACATATCTTCAATAGTTTCCCTAAGGGAGTTAATCACTTAACTCTCTTCATTATTGTGTTTGTCCAGAATGGAACCTTAACTTGTGCTTAAAGCTCTCCAAAAGGCTATATTTGAGCCACTTAGGAAGACTACATTAAAAGACCCTAACCCTTAAGCCTGTCTTTTTGGTAGCCATTTCAATGGCTATAAAAGTATCTGAGCTCCAAGTACTTTCATGCAGAGACTCCCTTCCTTCATTTTTTAAATTCAGGGGTGACCATTAGTACCTTCCTTCCTTTCTTCTAAAGGTGGTTTCATCCTTCTATTGAATCAGCCTATAGATCATCATTCAATATAAGGATTATGAAAAGGAGCATGATTTTGTAAGATTACTGGATGCATGTAGAATGCTTTTTAGGTACTTGGAAGCTACCAATGAGTTAAGGCACTATCATCTTTACTCCTTTACTCCAGCCCAAAGAAAGATATGCTGGCTTCCAAAGCAACAATTGCTTGTTGGTAGAAGCTTCAGTTTTCTCAGCCGGCAAGAAAACATCCACCATTAAACATCAAGGTTCATTCAACCAGAGGCAATTGCCACTTCTTAGGCAGTCACAAGTGGTCTCCATTGAAAAGATTTGTGAGTTGGCCACTTGGTCTTCTTATCATACTTTTTCTAAACACTATCATTTAGATATTGCAGGAAAAAAAAAACACCTTTTGGGCTTCAGTGCTTTTAACGGGAGCTTCTATACCCTACCCAAGTCTGACTTCTGTGATAAGCAAATTAATGGAAACACTTTTAAAACAGAGAATGGTCAGGTTTCTGGACTCCTGTGGATTACAGGACCGGAGGCAACATAGATTGACTAGAGGTAGGTCTTGTCAGACAAATCTAATCAATTTCTTTGACTGGGTGACCAGAGAATTGGATAGAGGATGTGCGCTTGATGTGGTGTATTTAGATTTTGCGAAACCTTTGACAGTGTTCTACACAGACGTCTAATAAATAAACTGAGTGCTCTCGGGATGGGTCCCAAAGTGACGGGCTGTGTCAGGAACTGGTTGAGTGGAAGGCGACAGAGGGTAGTGATCAATGGAGATCGCTTTGAGAAAAGAGATGTTACAAGTGGTGTGCCTCAAGGTTCTGTTCTTGGGCCTGTTCTTTTTAACATTTTTATAAACGATATGGACTCAGTGAAGGGCCATCAATTACAACTTCATTGGGAGCCTTTCTGGGCCTCTTTGACCGGGTATGCTCGTAGCCATGTATTGAATGTTTGATTGAGAATTTTAGTGATGGTTTGTGCCCTGTGCTCTTCTGCTGCGCCATGCCTTGTTTGAATTTTTTTTATTTTATTTTTTTATTTTTTGGGTGGGGGGTGGGGTGGGTTTTCTGGTATTGAAAATTTGGTCTTTGTTGTATTCTTTGGATTGATGGTTTTTGCTTGTGCTTTTGACCAATAAAGAGTTTTTGCAATAAACGATATTGCTGAAGGGTTGTCAGGTAAGATTTGCTTCTTTGCGGATGATACCAAAATCTACAATAGAGTAGACATGCTGGATGGTGTGAATAACATGAAGAAAGATGTGGCGAAGCTTGAAGAATGATCTAAAATTTAATGCTAAGAAATGCAAGGTAATGTATTTGGGCTGCAAAAACCTGAAGGAACGGTACAGTTTAGGGGGTGAAAAACTTATGTGCACGACAGAAGAGTGGAACTTGGGTGTGATTGTATGGGATGATCTTAAGGTGGTCAAACAGGTTGAAAAGATGACAGCAAAAGCTAGGATGCTATGGTGCATAGGGAGAGGTATGGCCAGTAGGAAAAAGGAGGTATTGAAGCCCCTATATAAGACTTTGGTGAGACCTCATTTAGAATATTGTGTACAATTCTGGAGGCTGCACCTTCAAATAGATATAAAAAGGATGGAGTCGGTCCAGAGGAAGGCTACTAAAATAATTTGTGGTCTTCGTGATAAAGCGTATGGGGACAGACTTAAAGATCTCAATCTGTATACTTTGGAGGATAGGCAGGAGAGGGGAGATATGATAGGGACTTTTAAATAACCACATAATATAAATGTGCATGAGTTGAGTCTCTTTCATTTGAAAGGAAACTCTGCAATGAGAGGGCAAAGGACGAAGTTAAGAGGTGAAAGGTTCTGGAGTAATCTAAGGAAATACTTTTTTTTACAAAAAGGGTAATAGATGCATGGAACAGTCTCCCAGAAGAGGTGCTGGAGACAGAGACTGTCTGAATTAAAAAGGGCCTGGGATAGGCACGTGGGATCTCTTGGAAAGAGAAAGAGATAATGGTTACTACAGATGGGTAGACTAGATGGGCCATTTGGCCTTTATCTGCCATCATGTTTCTATGTTACAAGTTCTGGACTAATCTGTTAGTAATGCTAAGGAAGGTAAAATTAGGTCTTTCCTGCTAATTTTCTTTCCTTTAGTCCCAACAGATCAGCCCAGAAGCTCACTCTTCTATTTCTTTTGATACGTTCTCTGGTTTTCACTTTTAAAACTTCTCTGTTCTTACACACAAGTATGCTGTTTAGCTCTTTTGCTTGTACATATAAAACAAGAAAACTTGAGCTCCATGTTCTTTTTGTTGTTCTTGAATACATGTATGTGTACATCATAAAGGAGGCAGGGAATATTTGTTTCTTGTCATTTCTACTGCTTGATTATCAAATACAGTAAAACCTTGGATTGCAAGTAACTTGGTTTGCAAGTGTTTTGCAAGACAAGCAAAACATTTTATTAAATTTTAACTTGATATACAAGCAATGTCTTGCAATACAAGTAGATACAGTATATACACGTCACATCATCACAACTAAGCCAATGGTTCTTCTCTCTCTGATGCTGCAGGAGTGTAGTGACTGTTCTAAATGAGCAAGGTCTTGCAATATAAGTATGTATAGTACTTTGCATTAAAGTTTTTGGATTATGGAACGAATCGTCTGAGTTTTCATTATTTCCTATTGGGAAATTCACTTTGATATGCGAGTGCTTTGGATTATAAGCATGCTTCTGGAACAAATTATGCTCGCAAACGAAGGTTTTACTGTACAGTACTAACTTTGGAGCAGCTGCACCGTATTTATGTCAGTTTAATACATACTCTCTATCTCCACCTGCTGGTAGATGGGCATAACTTGCAAGTTCTGATCTGATTTATTGGAACTAAAAGAAAGAAAATTAGCAAGTTAGACCTAATTTTGTCATGGATTATGGTACTGGAACTATGATACAATTTTTATGCTTAATATTGTAGTACAGGCTGTTTTGGTGATCTTGGCAGAGTTAACAAACACCATCCTCTAGTTGGGGTTTTCTGACAGCACAAAATCTCTCTTTATATAGAAAACAACAACTGGCAATGCAGTATGACCAGAAGAGGGTCCTGCGCCACAGCTTTACAAAATGGCAGTTGTGGTGTCGAACAGAGAAGGAGATGAGAGAGCTGCAGGCAAGGAAGGAGGAGACCAAAATTAAAATGGCAGCACTGCTAGAAGCAGCAGCCTCTTTAGGCTCTCCCTGTGACCCTCAGAAGGATCAGGACACCAAAAGTATCCATGTGCAAAACCTATCTGCTGGGAAAGACGTGGTAAAGTTTTTATACTTCTTTTGCTATGTTTTTTTTAGTGACCAGTCACACCTCCAAGTTCTGAAAGAAAAATAGCAATAATTTAAATAAATTATTGTGATCTGCATCCAAACAGAGTCACAGCATGTCTCACAATTCAATATTTTGAAAATATCTATTGCTACTTCAGTTGTAGTGCTGAGAATAAGTTTGGGCGCCAAAACAAATCCTAGTATGTTAGCACAATTTATACTCACAATCTAATCCAAATCCTGGCAAGAGGAATAAATAACTCAGACAGAATGATATATTTTGATTATCTATTCAGCAAAAATATACAAGTATCTTTGTGTGAACAAGTAGGTGAACTCCTAGTTTCCTTAATAGGGAAAATTATCAATGCTGGGTTATTGGGGGATGGTAGGAAGGACAGAGTCTGGGGTTTGTGCATCCTTGTGATGTTTACCTAGCAGCCAGCTGCTGGTGATCTCCCCTCGGTCCAATCTTATATAGATTCTGGAATGCTGGAAGATGTAGGCATCATGAGTAGAACCTGGGTATCTGGCACAAACGTCCATTACCTCCCCCTCCATGTTCAAAGAATGGTATGTTTAAGATACAGAGAAAATAAAATAATAATGGATACTTGGAAAACATTGAGATTTATTGATAAATTAACACCCAACCCAATATATAAATCAACTAATCAATCCATATGGATAAACTCCAAGATCAAAATTGGCGGAGCTCAAATCCTGTGGAAGAACTGGATTATTGCAGGAATTAGATCTCTAGATGATATTATTTCAGAAGGTAAACTGCTGGATTTTTCACAATTGCAACATAGATTTGGTCTTAATAAAACACAAAGTTTTAAATGGTTGCAATTGAAGCAGGCCATTCAGGTTGGGTTCCCTGAATGGAAATCATTAAACAATCAATATAGTTTAAAGTTCTTATGCTTTAAAGCAGACTTCCTAGGACATCAAGCCGCATTGTGGTATAAATTAATATCTGGATATTTGAATAAAAAACCAAAAAACGGTCTAAGAGACATTTGGAGCATTGAGATTGGACATCAAATTAATGCATCTCAATGGCCACTAATTTGGTCTTGGAGAATGGGATGTACAGTGTCAGCGTCTATGAGACAAACATGGTTCTTTTTATTACATAGAGCTTTTTGGACCCCTACTCGTTTACAAAAACTAGATAGTTCTAAATCTAATAGATGCTGGCACTGTAATCTAGAACCAGGGACATTAGATCATTTATTATATCATTGTCCTTATATTAAAATATTTTGGAATTCAATTTGGCCACAAATTAATAAATTAATGGAAAATCATATTGCAATATCATATGATACAATTTTATTTGGAACAATGATGAGAAAAAAAAGTCAAATTTCACCAGAAAATAATAAACTTTTATTAATTATGACAGGGGTTGCCATTCAACATATAACTAACAATTGGAAAAATTACAACAACCTAAATTATACATTTTGGTGGAATACAATATGCCATGTTTTTAAAATGGAAAGAACAATATCAATACAAAAGGGGACATATAATAAATTTATAAAAATATGGGGGCCATTGACAAAATACTATAATGATTAAATAATAGAATACTTTTTCTTCTTTTCTTCTTTTAGAGATCTTCTTATGACACACATATAGGGAGGGTAAGAAAAACAATTTAGATATAATATATTATAATATATGATACAAAATGTAACAAATGATTAAGGGATAATAGAAGGGTGGGGGGAGGGAAAATGAATAAAATTTATCTAGAATATATTGCAATAGACATAAATATGATATTGAATAATTATCATTTGTATTCAAACATGTTATATACTTTTACAAAATTTGAAAATATTATATTAAAGTGGTGAAGGGGTGGGGGGAGGGTGAAGGGGAAAATCAAATTCAGACAAATATTGTGATAGATATAAAAGTGATAACATGCATGTATCAAATATATTTTATTATTATGTACACTTTTTATGAAATTTGAAAATAAAAATATAATGGAAAAAAAAAAAAAAAAGAATGGTATGTTTTTGTGTTGCAGTAGATAGCCTCATCTGCCCAGGGGGGCTGAGTGCAACATGTGTAGTTGATGATGCCTATGACCAAGGGGAAGTGGATATAGCTGCCCCCGCCACCAGTATATTTCTTTATTTATTTGTTTGTTCAATTTTCTATACAGTTCTTCCAGGTGAGCTTATAACAGTTTACATTAATTTATTAAGGTACTCAAGTATTTTGCCATGTCTGTTACATTAAGTACATCTTCACCCACCATTACAGGTCCCCATAAACACTACTGTGTGCAACTACAACTTGGTGAGACCCTTCCCAGACAGGCAATCACTCTCCCACCCCCTGCACATAATACTCAAACACACACACCAATAGCAGCAATCACTCAGTCTCCCCTACAACCACATACTTTCCTGACACACACAGCTATAGCAATCAACACTAAGGCCTACATTCACTAAGCTTACCTTTGCTGGGCAATCCATGGCCAAGTCTTCCCGGGTGACTGATTCACAAAGCGTCTTGAACAGAACAGAACACACCATAGTGCAGCCCCGCTTTAAACCCACTGGTTAAAACCACGGGCTCGCACTGCAGGGAAGAGCGGCAGAGAGCAGCCTCTGGGGTTCATTGTGCCGCAGACCGCCTTTAAATGAACTCTAGTCAAGAGAGCAGGAGAGTCGGCAGGGAAGTGAGCGACTGGTCCTCAGCAGTCGCTTCTTTTTTGATCAGCCAGCCCAGTCAGTGTTCCTTCTTCTCTTTAATGAATTGCTGCCTTCCTACATTGCATGCCATTTCCTCTCATATGCATGATCGGATCGGATCGGATCGGGAGGAAGGTTAGTGAACTGGATCGCAAACTGGTTGCAAACTGGTCGGGACACGATTGGTAAGCTTAGCTATTCTAGGCCTAACTCTCCAGCTCACAGGACACAGTTCAAACACACACACAGACAAGGCATCAACACAGTGCATGGTGACTGATTAGGAATGGATAAACAGTGGACTGTGGGTGAAAGACAACAAGCAGGTATGGGGAGACAGGGTGGTTGGGGTTTGGCAGGTGTGGGTGTGGGGAGCGAGAGGTGGCAGGCAGAGGAACAGGGCTGGTTAGGTGAAGGTTCAGACAGGGACCCAGACAAACAGCTAATATGGCACTCGGCAACTATCCAGTAATTCACACAAATGCTCGCTTCTTCCTCTCCAATCTCCTACACAACTAAATCGTTAGTAGATCAAAAGACATTTTGCTCCTCACCTTATTCACTTTTAAAGCAGGTCTAAATCTGGGCAGGTTTGGGCGCCGAAACAAATTCTTTTGCTATCCATTATCATGCCAAGACACACATCTATTGACACCACCCATGTCACACCCACTTTGAAAAGCAAACACAAAAAAAGGCAAAGCCAATGTCACAATATAACACAAGGGATTTTATTGAAAGTTCCTATGGGAAGTCCCAATTAGGATCCTGGTTTTAGCAGAACACTGCTTTCCTCAGGGGACATGCCAAACTAAAATAAGCATAGCAAATAAAACAATTATTAAAATGATAAAACATACAGAATCTGATAAATAAATCATATAAAAGATTAAAACGAACAAAATATAATAAATCATGGACTTCCTTTGACCATGATTTATTTACCATGTCTTATGTACTAATGATTTCTTTATGTATACTAATTGTTCTGTATTTTAGATGTTTTTAATATATTTTGTTCATTTTAATCTTTTATGATTTGTTTATCATATTCTGTATGTTTTATCATTTTAATAATTGTTTTATTTAATATGTTTATTTTAGTTTGGTATGTCCCCTGAGGAAGCCCATGTTCTGCCGAAACCAGGATCTTAGTTGGGACTTCCCATAGGAACTTTAAATAAAATCCCTTGTGTTGTATTGTGACATTGCCTTTTTTGTTTTGCTTCTCGCTGTGCTGGGCAAAGGAAGGCTCCTCTGTCTGTACACCCACTTTGAACATATCTTGATTTCAGTGATCAGTGCCATGCGTCATTTATACACTTTGGACATTTTGCGGTCACATGTATATCAATTCCCTGTTATGTCGTTATTTGGACTTTTTTTAATGAGCTTCATTGTCTAACAATGGAACAGGTTGAAGACTACAGTGACAACTAGGCAGTGATTATCTTGCCAAATCCCCCAACCTTAAGCCAGAAGATCATTTACAAAGTCACAAAGAACTCCAGACTAACATCTAAAGATCTGCAGGTCTCTCTCTGGCTGATGTGAGAGTTCATATATCAACATAAGGAAAAAAATGAATGTGAATGATATTCATAGAAGGATATCTAGAATGAAATTACTGCTCTCTAAAAAGAACATTGCTCTTTGCCTCAGGTTCTCCAAAGTACACTTGGATAATGAAGTCTTGTGGGAGTCATATCTCCGGAGAATAACGTTCTCTGGAGAGATGGCTCAAAAATTGAACTTTTCATTTGGTCATAGTAGCAAATGCTTTGTTAAAAATCAAACCCTGTTTTCAATGAGCAGAAGCTGAGCTAAAAGCAAAACAGTCCTATATATTTAAATAGATTAACTAGAGAATGCCTAAAGATGATTAGTGTTTTGGATTCTCCAAATCAGAGAGCTGACCTAAATCCTATTGCAGTGTTTCAAGAACTAAAGTGAACTGTTCGTGCATGTATGGACAATGGGCCAAAAGTTTTCAAGTGTAATGTAAGAGACTGCAACAGTTACAGGAATATATGATTTTTGTCTGAGTTATTTATTCAGTGGGATCGTCTTTATTTCTTATCAGGTTTTAAATTAGGATCTGATCATGTTTTGAGTATGCATTGTGATAAAATACAGATCATCCTAGTGAGTTTACATCCTTTTTTTCCTGAGAACTATATATAGTTTTGGAGACCAGACTACATGCAACTCCTGAAAGGAAAAAGAAATATATTAGTAGCACTCAGTTACAGTTCACTGAAATGAGAAATAGGAAGAGAAAATTAAATTTGCAAAACTTTTGCCATGTTGCCTATTGCCAGGTGAATTGGTTGATGACAAGGGAGGGGCTTTTGGGTTCCTATTTACTAAATATGCTAACACTTTGCAATTGCCACACAGTAATTGACCAGAACACATTGGACTAACTGTTGGCATGAACCCATGACATTAGCACACAGTAATTTCCGTGTCAGACAGCTAACACAGCTTGGGAAATAAACCGCTAATTCAATGTATGTCATTCTCATGACTAATGATGAGCCATTATGGCAGCCACACATTCATCAATGGACTCAGTTAAAATATTCGTCCTCCCTGTTCTTCTTATTACAATTCCTTAGGAGCCAAATTTATATTATGCAATTAACCAGATGTATTTTGGTTTCTTTTTCGTTGTTCAAAATTACAATAAAAAATTTGAACTAAAAAAAAAAAAAGGAGAGCACACATTAGATATAACAAGGACTGCAAAGAACTTCCCCATGGCCAGTATGTTTGACATACCAGCCTTAATCCATTTGGTCCGGATTCTCTATATGATGCCAATATCGGAAAAGCAGCCACCGATCACGTGTCAATCATGCAATGGCACGGTATAGAGAAACGCACCTCCGGGTTTTCCAGGCCTACATTTACAGCGCTTGTCTTTGTTGTGCATCATGCCTACATAGGCACTTTACGACGCCTAAAGCCACTTCTGATGTTAGCCACATCCATAGTGGTAAGCTCCGTAAAGTGCCTACGTAGGCGCAATTTCAGAGCCTTTTATTTAGGCGCCAGTAGGCATGTTAACATTAATGTTTTTTGCTGTTTTAAACTGCATTTCTCAATTAACTTAGGCGCCGGTAGGGCACACCATTTATAGAATTTCCCCTTAGTACTTGCATATGTAAGAAATATTAAGAGGGTAAAGCTGTCTAATGCAAAGTGCATTTCATTAGGTAACATTGTCCCTTTATAGGAGCAACAATCTGCAGTGAGAGAAAGGAGTGAGAAAATCACTTCTGCAGGTGACAATAAATGGTCTGACATCAACAACTGCAGTACTGTTTTACGCACAAAGCCCAAGTACGCCTGGCAAATCACACTTCAGCATGCTGCTCTGACTCCAGAGGAGCTAGCACAGTGCACGACTCAAGAACTAAACGTTCCTCATCAGCTTCTCAACACTCAGGTCTGTCCTGCTCAAAGGAGAGCCCCCATGTATGGGAGTCATTATGAGAACCGCCATGCTTTCCAACAACAGCTAATTGAGGAGCAAAGGAAAAAGCTTCTTGAACAGAGTGAAGTGATCATGGAACTGAAAGAGAACCAAAGGCTGATGATGTCACAGAAGGAGGCGGAATATGCCACAACGATCACCAAAGAGATAAACAATCAAGTTTCAAGATCTAAAGCACCTGTAAAGAAAAGCAGCCAGCGAGCGCAAGAGGACCCATCAAGTTTAAAGAGCAAGATACCTTTAAGGTAAATAACGTGACTTCCATGTTCTTTGATCAATTAATCATCTCACACTAATAGCAAGAAAAGGATACAGAAAGGCAGTATATCAAAAATCTAATAGTAATAGCACAAGGTTTCCAAATTGGTAGGTCTAATTTCTAGGAGGTAAAAAGATTTGGCCAGATTGCTATTTTAGGTATAATGTACATTCTGACTCCTTTTTTCTGAACAGATAGTGGCACAAATAAGAAGCTCTATAGCAGTAAATGAGTTTTTATATACAGTGGAACCTTGGTTTATGAGCATAATTAATTCCAGAAGCATGCTCGTAAACCAATTTACTCGTATATCAAAGCGAGTTTCCCCATAGGATGTAAGGGAAACTCGCTTGATTCGTTCCACCTCCTCCCTCCCTTCCCATGGCAACCGGCGCTGTTCTATCTTACTCCCCCCCTCCCCGAGGCCACCAGCGCTGCTCCACCTTATCCCCCCTCCCCCCCCCCCGTGATCCGACATCCCTCCCCGCTCAGCCACCCACCCAAACACATTCTCTTACCCCTATCTGACACCGGCACCAGCACCAACACACAGGACATGCCGGTGCCCGAAGATCTTCCCTCTTCCTTGTGCTGGGCCTTGAGCATCTGCGCATGCTCAAGGCCTTCTAGTTCTCGCTATCTCCGAGAATCTCGGAGAGACTGAGAACTAGCAGGCCTTGAGCATGCGCAGATGCTCAAGGCCCAGCACAAGGAAGAGGGAAGATCTTCGGGCACCAGCACCGACATGTCCTGTGCATTGGTGCTGGTGCCGGTGCCAGATAGGGGTAAGAGAATGTGTTTGGGTGGGTGGGTGGGTGAGTGGGGGGTGCCAGATCATGGTGGGGGGGGCAACACAAGTGGTGGGGGGATTCCAGATCGGGGGGGGATGCTGGATCTTGGGGGGGGCGCTCGTAAATTGAGTCAAGCTCGGTTTCCAAGGCGCAGATTTTGCAAATGTTTTGCTCATTTTGCAAAACACTCGCAAACTGCGGCACTTGTAAACCGAGGTTTGACTGTATATATATATATATATTTTTTTTTTTTTTTTAGAAGAAGTAGATAGAGATTTAATAGACATTCAGAATATATCTAAAAAAGGGGAAGTCTTGCTAATTGGTGATTTTAACATGCCGGATGTTGATTGGGGTAACCCTATTGTGGGGTCTTCTAGAAGTAAGGAGATTCTGGATTCTCTACAAGGAGAACTGTTCCAGCAGTTGGTAATGAAACCCACACGGGATGGGATCATGCTAGACTTAGTGCTTACAAATGGGGAAAGTGTTTCTGATGTTACAGGGGTGATCATCTGGAATCCAGTGATCATTACATTACATTACATTACATTAGGGGTTTCTATTCCGCCATTACCTTGCGGTTCAAGGCGGATTACAAAAGGTTAATTTAAAAAGGACAGAATTACAATGATTATCTAGAGAGGTAAGTTGTAGATCTTAAGGGCATTTAGAGGTCGTGTTGTTATTGCTGTTTCAGGAATTTTTTGAAAAGTGTGGTTTTTATTTCTTTTCTGAATGTCTTATAGTCTGGGGTGGTCATCAGAAGGTTGGAGATCTGGTTGTCCAGTCTTGCGGCTTGAGTGGCTAGGAGGCCGTCGTGTAGTTTTGTTCTTTTTACTTCTTTGATTGGGGGGGGTATGAATGGGGAGTGCGTTTTTCTGTGTCTGGTACTGGGTGCTTGGATGAGGCGATTGTTCAGGTATGATGGGCTGTCTCCGTGTAGGGTTTTAAATAATATGCAGTAGAATTTGAAATGGATTCTTTCTTGGATTGGGAGCCAGTGTGAGTTGATGAAGGCTTCAGTGATGTGGTCATGTTTTTTCAATGAGAAGATGAGTCTCAAAGCTGTATTTTGGATTGTTTGGAGTTGTTTTATCGTAGTTGCAGGACATGGAAGGAAGAGTATGTTACAGTAGTCCAATATACCTAGTATTAGTGATTGTACTATAAGTTGGAATTGTGTTCTTTCAAAGAATTTTCGGACTTGTCTCAGGTTTCTCATGATTGCGAAAGATTTTTGAATTGTTTTGTTTATTTGCGGTTGCATTGTGCAGCATCTGTCTATGGTCATGCCTAGTAGTTTTATGGTGGTTTGGATGGGATATTTGGTTGCGTTTATGTCTAGGTTGGTTGTGGTTTGGATCTTGTCATTTTCTAGGAGGATGAATTTGGTTTTGTCTTGGTTGAGTTTAAGTTTGTGATTTTTCATCCAGGTTGTGACTGCTTCAAGTGTTTGGTGAAGTTTGTCTGTCATGGTAGGTTTAGAATGGTCATATGGGACGAGGATGGTGATGTCATCCGCATAACTATAGGAGGTTATGCCTAGATTATCCAGATGCGTTCCTAGAGAAGCAGTGTAGAGATTGAAGAGGGTGGGGGATAGTGGAGATCCTTGTGGTACGCCGCAGGGGTTTGACCAGGATTCTGACTTTTCTTTGTTTGATTTTACACTGTAGGTTCTGAGTTTTAGGAATCCTTCAAACCAGGAGTATACTTTATCTGAGATGCCTATTGCATCTAAGATCTGTAGAAGGATGTTGTGGTCTACTAGGTCGAATGCCGCCGATAGGTCCAGTTGTATGAGTAGCATTTTTTTCCCTGTACTAAGTTGTTGTCTGACGGTATCCATAAGGGAGCCTAGTAGTGTCTCTGTGCTGAAGTTTGTTCTGAAGCCTGATTGCATGGGGTGGAGTAGGTTATGGTCCTCTATGTAATTGGTGAGTAGTTTGGCTACTAGGCCTTCTATAATTTTGACATATAGCGGAATTGAGGCTATAGGTCTAAAGTTAGATGGGAGGTTTTGTGGTGCTTTTGGGTCTTTTTGGATTGGGGTGATGACAATTTCGCTGAGGTCAGCAGGGAATGTGCCTTCTGTGAGCGTGAATTGGATCCATTGTAGAGTTATGGTGCGGAATTTTACACTAGAGGTGGTAAGGAGATATGAGGGGCAATGGTTGAGGTCACAGGAGGCATGGCTGTATTTTTTGTAGCATTTGTTGAATTCTGACCATTGTATGTTAGGGAATTGAGTCCAAATTCTGTCTGCTGCGATTGCCTCTTTTCCTGTAGGGTGGATTGTGATTGGATTTTGATGGGATGGGTTTAGGATGAGTGTGGCTCTGGTGTTGGTGATTTTGTTCTTGAAGTGTTCTGCTAAGAGGGTGGGTGATGGTGGAGGTGTGTTCGAGGAGGTAGTGTATGGTTTGGTGTCTGTTAATTCTTTCAGGATTTGGAATATTTTTTTGGAATCTTGGGTTTCCGTGCCTATGAGATTAGTATAGTAGCTTTTCCTCTTATCTTTTAGTAGATTTTTGTATTGTTTGTTGATTTTTTTCCAATCGGTTTTTGTTTGATCTTGGTTCTTTTTTCTCCATTTTCTTTCTAATCTTCTACACTGTCTTTTGAGTTGGAGTAATTCATTATCAAACCATTGGTCTGATTTCCTTCTGGTTCTGGTTTTGGTTTGTAGGGGTGCCAGATCATCAAGGATGTTGGTGGATACATTTTTCCAGTGGGAGATGAAGTTTTTTGGGTCGCAGTCTTGGATAGTTTCGTCTACCTTTGACCAGAAAATGGTTGGGTCGATATGTTTGCGTGAGGTATATGTGGTTTTTTTTGATTGAGGTGTGTGTTTGGTCTTGGTCCAATTGATGTTGAAGTTATAAATGTAGTGGTCTGACCATAGGGATGGGGACCATGTTCCGTTAGGAGTTTGGATTGCTGGATTGGATGGTTGGTGAGACATGAATGCAGCAATGTCCAGTTGATGACCTTTTTCATGAGTGGTTTGTGGGTTTAGGATCTGGAAGGATAAGGCATTGAGGAAGGATAGACAGTTATTTGCTGGTGTGGAGGTTGTGTCTTCTAGGTGTAGGTTAAGGTCTCCTAGGATGAGGTTATATTCAGCTGTTAGTGAGTTTTGGTAGATGAAGTTTTCAAATTCAGGTCTCACTGTGGTCCAGTTTCCTGGTGTTATGTAGCAAAGCAAGCAGTTTAGAGAGTTTTTTAGTGTTGGGTTTGTGAGTTGACACGCTAGGAAATCCATTTGTGGAGTGGATGTTTTCTCAAGTATGTTTAGAGTTAGGGAGTTCTTGAATATTATTGCTAGTCCTCCTCCTCTTTTTTTCTCTCTGCAGGTTACTGTTATTTTGTATCCTGGCGGGCATACTTCTTTTATTCTAGGGTCTGTGTCTGAGGTTAACCAGGTTTCAGTGAGGAATAGGCAGTCAAGTTTTTCTGTTTTTATCCAATTTTTTATGTTTTCTGTTTTGGGTCCTAGTGCTCTGATGTTAACATAGGCACATGTAAGGGAGGTCGTGTCAGTCTGGGGAGTGTGAGTTGTTTCCGGGTATATGAGTGTTGTGGGAGATGGATGAGATTTTGTTTTCGGAAGTGTTGATCTTCTTCTCCAGGTAACAGTGATGGAGTGTTGAGTGCTGGCGTGGTGGTTCGAGTTTCTTGATGTGAGTATTCTTCTGTTGGGAAGTTGGAAGTTGGTTGTACTGGAGGTTGTGGTAGTGGTGGGTAAGTTGTTTGCTGCTGCTTTCCAACTAGAAATGAGGAGGATTATCAAAAGGGTGGCTAGTGTGTGTGTGTGCAGGGAGAGCTTCATTTTTGATGTCTGGTTCGGGGGGGCGGAGCAGGGCTCCCACGCTGGCCCGATCTGGCTGGCTTCTGTGAAGTGGTGCGCTGGGTCGTTTTTAAATGTAATATGTTCTCCGGCTGGATTGGGGGGGCGGAGCAGGGCTCCCACACCGGCCCGATCTGGCTGGCTCGAGTTGGTGTTGTGCGCTGGCTTTTTTAAGGTAAAATGTCCTCCTGCTGGATCAGGGGGGGCGGAGCAGGGCTCCCACGCCGGCCCGATCTGGCTGGCTCGTGTTGGTGCTGTGCGCTGTGGTTAAATGTCCTCCTGCTGGATCGGGGGGGGGGGGGGGCGGAGAAACAGTTGAAGAAAAACAGGTAATCCTTGGTGGATTTAAACAGTGTACAGAGTCAGGGTTGAGTAGTGATTGTGGACTAGGGTAGGATGAAACTTGACAAGTGTGGTGAGACTTGATAGGAATAAGATCAAGAAGTTTGAGCTGCAGGTGGCCTTGGGTGACGGAGCTGGACTCCCACGCGGCCCGAGGTTCTCTCTCTGCAGCTGAGGGACGAGTCTCGCGTTGGGGCAGCTCCCGGTATCGATGGTGCTGCCCTGTAGAGTAGCGCTGGAGAGAGCTTGGTTGCAGGGGGTTTCGGGAGGCGGAGCTGGACTCCCACGCGTCCCGAAGCTTCGTCCCTGCAGCCGGAGGGTCGGACAGTGATGGGGTAGCTCCGGATTCAATGGAGCTGCCCGAGAGTGTAATTAACGTAAAAACCAAACAAAGTAATTAATGTAAAAACCAAACAAAGTAATTAACGTAAAAACCAAACAAAGTAATTAATGTAAAAACCAAACAAAGGTTAAGCCGCAGGAGGCCTCGGGTGACGGAGCTGGGCTCCCACGCGGCCCGAGGTTCTCTCCCTGCATCTGAGGGACGAGTCTCGCGTTGGGGCAGCTCCCGGTATCGATGGTGCTGCCCTGTAGAGTAGCGCTGGAGAGAGATTGGTTGCAGGGGGTTTCGGGGGGCGGAGCTGGACTCCCACGCGTCCTGAAGCTTCGTCCCTGCAGCCGGAGGGTCGGACAGTGATGGGGTAGCTCCGGATTCAATGGAGCTGCCCGAGAGTGTAATTAAAGTAAAAACCAAACAGAGGAAGGCAGGCAAAGCGCTGGGGTTTCGGGGGGCGGAGCAGGGCTCCCACGCGGCCCGAGGTCGGAAGAGATGTGCAGGCAGCTCCCGGTGGCAGAGGAGCTGCTTTTAGAGTAAGGCAGGCAAAACGCTGGGGTTTCGGGGGGCGGAGCAGGGCTCCCACGCGGCCCGAGGTCGGAAGAGATGTGCAGGCAGCTCCCGGTGGCAGAGGAGCTGCTTTTAGAGTAAGGCAGGCAAAACGCTGGGGTTTCGGGGGGCGGAGCAGGGCTCCCACGCGGCCCGAGGTCGGAAGAGATGTGCAGGCAGCTCCCGGTGGCAGAGGAGCTGCTTTTAGAGTAAGGCAGGCAAAACGCTGGGGTTTCGGGGGGCGGAGCAGGGCTCCCACGCGGCCCGAGGTCGGAAGAGATGTGCAGGCAGCTCCCGGTGGCAGAGGAGCTGCTTTTAGAGTAAGGCAGGCAAAACGCTGGGGTTTCGGGGGGCGGAGCAGGGCTCCCACGCGGCCCGAGGTCGGAAGAGATGTGCAGGCAGCTCCCGGTGGCAGAGGAGCTGCTTTTAGAGTAAGGCAGGCAAAACGCTGGGGTTTCGGGGGGCGGAGCAGGGCTCCCACGCGGCCCGAGGTCGGAAGAGATGTGCACTGCATGGTATGGTTTACTATTAAGATGAGTATAGAGAGGGCTCATTCAAAAGCAAAGGTTGTATACTTAAAAAAAACTAACTTTAATGGGGGTTTACGTTAAGGAATTATTGTCTGGATGGGAACATCTGGAAAGAGTGGAAATACAGTGGGCAAAACTGAAAGGAGTGATTGTAAGGGCAACAAACCCTTTTGTGAGGCAAGTAAGTAAAAGTAAGAGGAAAAGAAGGCCGCTTTGGTTCTCAAAAGTAATAGCTGAGAAGGTAAGGAATAAAAGGTTAGCTTTCATAAACTACAAAAGATCACAGAAAGAGGAAGACAGGCGAAAATATCTGGAAAAGTTAAGAGGGACTGGTCATGAAGTCAGGAAAGCAAAGATGCAAATGGAAGAAAAATTAGCTGACACGGTAAAACAGGGAGACAAGACATTTTTTAGTTATATTAGTGATAGGAAGAAGTGTAAAAGTGGCACTGTGAGACTCAAAAGTGAAGGGGAGAAATATGTAGATACTGATAAAGAAAAGGCCGAATTGCTTAACAAATATTTCTGTTCTGTGTTCATGGCTGAAGCGCTGGGAGCGGGACCACAAAAGACAAACGTGAATAGGGATGGAGGAGTAATAAACCCTGATCGATTTTCAGAGAGTTGTGTTCATGAGGAGCTAGCTAAAATAAAGGTATGAGTCCCAAAGTGGCGGGCTGGGTCAAGAATTGGTTGAGTGGAAGGCGACAGAAGGTAGTGATCAATGGAGATGGCTCTGCGGAAAGGGATGTTACCAGTGGTGTGTCTCAAAGTTCTGTTCTTGGGCCTGTTCTTTTTAACATTTTTATAATCGATATTGCTGATGATACCAAAATCTTCAATAGAGTAGCCGGATGGGTGTGAATAACATGAAGAAAGACCTGGCGAAGCTTGAAGAATGGTCTGAAATTTGACAGCTAAAATTTAATGCTAAGAAATGCAAGGTCCTGCATTTGGGCTGCAAAAATCCAAGGGAACGGTACAGTTTAGGGGGTGAAAAACTTATGTGCATGACAGAAGAGTGGGACTTGGGTGTGATTGTATGGGATGATCTTAAGGTAGCCAAACAGGTTGAAAAGATGATGGCGAAAGCTAGAAGGATGCTAGGTTGCATAGGGAGACGTATGACCAGTAGGAAAAAGGAGGTATTGATGCCCCTGTATAAGACTTTGGTAAGGCCTCATTTAGAATATTGTGTACAATTCTGGAGGCCGCATTTTCAAAAAGATATAAAAAGGATGGAGTCAGTCCAGAGGAAGTATACTAAAATGGTATGTAGTCTTCATCATAAGGTGTATGGGAACAGACTTAAAGATCTCAATCTGTATACTTTGGAAGAAAGGCAGAAGAGGGGAAATATGCAAGCGGCCCCCCCATCAACTCTAGTACCATGGGGAGGGGTCTTAGGTATCTGATCCAATCAGGGCCTTAGACTCCTCCCTCTATAGCAGGGGTAGGGAACTCCGGTCCTCGAGAGCTGTATTCTAGTCGGGGTTTCAGGATTTCCCCAATGAATATGCATTGAAAGCAGTGCATGCAAATAGATCTCATGCATATTCATTGGGGAAATCCTGAAAACCCGACTGGAATACGGCTCTCGAGGACCGGAGTTCCCTACCCCTGCTCTATAGGCTCCTCCCAGCAGCAATTCCCACATGCAGACTGCCACTGTTCTGGAAGCTTCCCCTCTGTCGAGTCTTGCCTAGGCAGAAAGAAAAAGTTGTGACAGAGGGAAAGCTTCCAGGTTATTAGCAGCAGGTTGTGGGAATCGCTGCTGGGGACCCACTAAAGCAAAGGAGGGAAATGTAGGACCGTTGGAGCCTAGCTTGCGCCCCCCACATAAGCACTTTCAAGGGTGCACCGCTGCTGAATGGGCCCAGGCCCACCTGTTCCTACACCATTGATATGAACCATGCAGATGCCGTACAACTGTACAATTCAAATTAGCAGTTGAGCCCAGGATAGCAGAGTCTAATTCAGTCTAATGTACATTCATTCACCACCAACATTTGTCATGCGATCACTACAGAAGAGGGTGATACAGGAGAGTCTCTATTTCTGTGTGCCACATCTGCATGCACAGGATTCTTCTTAGTAAATGCAGAATTCTGCACAAATTCTGCATTGCACTATTGTACAGAATTCTTCTAGTGGTAATCAGGTTAATGTCTCCAAACGATTCTGTGTTGCTTAAGCTGTACCATGATAAGAATGAACTTGACATTCAGCATCAGATTTGATCCCTTAGTTACCTGTAAGTACTGGAACATCCAGTCCCTCCCCCTTCGGATTTCTTGTCATGAGTAGGGGACGAAGCAAGTACTCTATAGTTCTAGCCAGTATGAGGGGGAGGGAGGAAAGTTTCTTCCACAATGACATGCTGAGTTGTGCTATATAAAGATGTGGACACTGGAATATATTTCCAGTGGCAGTTCTTAATCTTCCTTTTGGAAATTTTACTTCTGTTCACACATATATGAGGGTACTGGATATGATCTCATTCTCCCTAATTTATTGCTGGCACTTTTGTAATAATTGCATTGTGTGAAAGAGCTTCCTTTTTGAACTTATAAGGTATAATATGCAGACAGACAGAATACTGAGGTCTGCTTGAAAGTTTTCTTTTAATAAAGTTGGTGGTTGTAATGGCAGCTCAGAGGCCTTCAGTCAGTTATGTGCACAATAATGTGGGAAATGCAGTATTTAGTCTTAGAATCAGCTTATTCTCATTGTTTGGGCAGGGACTTGGGATGTTATGGAGGTAGTGTTCACAGCCCCAAAGAGGAGGCAATCCCAGCCAATATATAATAGGGTTTCAGGATGGAACCACAGTTTGTAGCCCTCTACTGAGGATTTACAGTGGTGCCTCGCATAAAGAACGCCTCGCACAGCGAACGCTGCACACAACGAACTTCATTTCATGATTCATACAACGAACTTCGTTTCACACAACGAAGTCGCCCGAGCTTCCACGATCGCTGCCGATGTATTGCATCCTTCCGCGCAGGCACTGCAGGCAGTCGTTAGTCACTGCGCTTAACTTAAGCACGTATCGCAGCAATCGTTCTTCATTACGAATTAAATCACGCACGCACGCACGTATCACGGCAGTCGTCTTTTTAAGATAAACTCAATATTTTTTATATATCATGGCTTCTAAAAAAAGCAGGAAGGTGATTTCTGTTGAAATGAAACGGGAAATAATTAGAAGGAGTGAATGTGGGGTAAAACAGTGTGACCTCGTCAAAGAGTTTGGCCTCAGCAAGACCACCATTTTCACCATTTTGACAAATTTATCTTTTTTTATGTCATCTTAGCATATTTTATGCTGCAGAACAAATAATTTTTTTTAACATGTATTGTTATGGGAAAACGCGTTTCACATAACGAACTTTTCGCATAACAAACTTGCTCCTGGAACGAATTAAGTTCGTTGTGTGAGGCACCACTGTATTGTGATGGAAGGTGAAAAGATAAAACTGGGCATAGAAAGATTCATGATGCCATAACATTTGTTGAAACTGATTCTAATTTTTCTGGAAGTCCAAATGAGTTACAGATAACTGTTACAGACATCAAATGTAGGAGTTCAAAATACTGAAGAACTTGGAACAATTATGCATCTTTGAACTGTGTGGCTTAGTTCCAGATAACAAGATCACCTTATAATTATGTGAACTATACAGTTGTAATTTCTTTGGATATTTTTGTGTTCACAGTTCATCTGTTCCTTCCCTTGGGTTGGATAGCAGCCAAGCTGATACTTCCAGGAGGATTCCTAGCCAACTAGCTTCACCTCATCCTATTCTGAAAGGTACAGTCCTGCTTGTGATGGAGGAAGGCAGTTCACCTATAACTACTGGTGCTTGGGAATTAAGGATGGCAGCGTGTGATAGGAGTGAGATTCAGTGTCCTTTTACCAGTACTATAAGTCAAGATTGCTTGTTACTATGTAGTGTCTCCAAGCCATCCCACAAGGTTGAATCTGCCAGTCAATCCAAATTTACTTGCATGTGGCAGAAGAGACTTTTTCACAGCAGATGCAACAAAGTGACATTTTGCACAAAATGTCATCACGGTACTTCTGACATGCTGATGATTTTGCCTCTGGAATTCTGACAACTTTGAAATATTTTTAGTGTAGGATGGATTTTTCTGGATTTCAGGGCAGCCTATGTGAAGTTGTTAGCTCACTTTGGACAATATTTACCAAAATGATGATGCACCATGAAGTGCATCTACAGACTCCATTGATCTCAGTGGGACTTATTAACTAACAGTACATATCAATATGCGTTAGCCAGGGTTGGGTAAGAATATAAGAATTGCCATACTGAGACAGCCCAAAGGTCCATCAAGCCCAGTATCCTGTTTCCAACAGTGGCCAACCCAGGTCCTAAGCACCTAGTTAGATCCCAAGTAGCAAAACAAATTTTATGCTGCTTATCCTAGGAATAAGCAGTGGATTTCGCCAAGCCATCTCAATAATGGCTTATAGACTTATCTTTAAGGAAATTATCCAAACCTTTTTAAACCCCGCTAAGCTAACCAATTTCACCACATTCTCCGGCAATGAATTCCAGAGTTTACATCCATATTGTGTGAAGAAATATTTTCTCTGGTTTGTTTTCAATCTATTACTTAGTAGCTTCATCACATGTCCCCTAGTCCTAGAATTTTTGGAAAGAGTGAACAAGCAATTCACCTCTACCCTTTCCACTCCACTCATTATTTTATAGACCTCTATCATATCAACCCTGAGCCATCTCTTCTCCAAGCTGAAGAACCCCAGCCACTTTAGCCTTTCCTCATAGGGAAGTCATTCGATCTGTTATATCATTTTTAACGCCCTTCTCTGTACCTTTTCTAAATCCGCTATATCTTTATTGAGATATGGCGACCAGCAGTAGCATAGTAAGGTGAATGGCGCCCCTCCCCCGCACATGCCCCCTTTCCTTTTCTAACTTCTCCAGCATAAGCAGCATGCTGCCCACATCAGTGTCAGCTTCCTTGCGGGTCCCGGAAGAGAGTGCCAAAAAGGTACAGGGGGAAGGCAAGGGGAGTACACGCTGCAAGGAGAGGACCAGGGAGCAGGCGGGCAAGCGAGCAAGTGAGTGGGGGGTTGGAGAGGAGGAGGGGTACCACCACACCCTTAGGAAGACTGCACCTGGGGTGGACCACATCCCTCGCACTCCCCTTACTACGCCACTGGCGACCAGAACTGCATGGGAGAAGCCACTGCTTGCCCTGGATCAGTAGCATGGAATATTGCTAATCCTTGAGCTTTGGCCAGGTTCTAGTGACCTGGATTGGCCACCGTGAGAATGGGCTACTGGGCTTAATGGACCATCGGTCTGACCCAGTAAGGCTATTCTTATGTTCAATCCCACCATAAACACTTTTACAATCCTAAGTGCTCTTATTATTATTCTCGAAGAAGATATGTGCCATCATCTACCTTACCAATCATTAGCGATGTGTACTTCTGGCATATGAATCATTCATTCACACCAAGGGACCTCAGAACACCATCCAAATCTGCTTAATTGGTGTGGCAGCACTCCTCACTGGCTCCCTTTTGTTATGGTGTGAATTATTACTTGTCCAGACCTCCAGCACAAAGATGACCTAGGCAGCAAAGGCCTCAAAAGTCCCAAACCCAACTGCAGTAAAAGACTCAGCGGTCTTTTTGACTTGCTACTGGAGGGCTTAGCTAGTGTATTACAGCCTCTTTCCCAGTCACTTCCCATCGGGGGTTGTCTCACTCACTTCTATCAATGTTGGGCCCTCATTACATCAGACAGCTAGGTCCTTTGGATTGTCCTTTATCTCTGGAACACACCTCCAAACCATCCTCCAAGAAAGTCTGTTTTCAACTCCCAACAGACAAATTTTCTTCACCAAGAGCTCTCAGCCCTTCTCCATCTCAATGCAATAGAACCAGTCCCTCTATGAGAGAGGAGCAAAAGATTCTACTCCACATATTTCCTCATGCTGAAAAAGACTGGAGGCCTCCATCTAATTCTGGACCTCCATGCTCTCAAATACTTGAAGGAAACATTCTGAATGATTTCACTGGGAACCTTATTACCACTGTTGGGCAAAAATAACTGGCTTTGCTCTCTAGATCTTAAAGAGGCCTACACATATTCCCATCCTCCCAACCCACAGGAAATGTCTTTACTTTTGAGTAGGCACACACCACTTCCAATACAAGGTGCTTCCATTTGGCCTGGCTTCAGCACCCAGGATGTTCACAAAATGTTTAGTTGTAGTGGCTGCAACACTTGGCTCTCATAGCTTTCATGCGTTCCCTTACCTGGTGACTGGTTGATCAAGGCCCAGATACCTCAAGCAGCTCAACTAGTGATTGAATCATCAATATGACTTGTAGAGCTCATGCAATTTGCAATCAATTACCAGACATCCCTTCTCCAACCAACACAAACTCTGAAGTTTATTGGAGCCCTTCTGGACACAATACAAGCTCAAGCATTTTTTTCACAGCAGAGGCTAGACACCCTGATTCAAATCTGCCACAAGGTGTCAGCTCTCCACATCATCATAGCACATCAAATGATGCGTCTTCTGGGTCACATGGCATCAACAGTTCATGTAACTCCTTTTGCCCATCTACATCTCAGGGAACCTCAATGGGAACTATTGACTCAATGGTCTCAAGTCTCATAGCCATTATCCCAGAAGCTACAAGTGACCTCTTCACTCCGTCAATCCCTTAAATGGTGGTTACAACTGATCAGTCTCTTGAGAGGCCTTTTTTTTGCACATTCTGCCTCATCAGAGAATATTGACAATGGATGCTTCCATGTTTGGGTGGGGAGTCCATGTCGATAGCCTCCATAATCAAGACTCTTGTAATCTTCAAGAGAAATCTCTTCTCATCAATCTTCTTGAGTTGCAAGCAATCCACAACACCCTTTGTACATTCCAAGATCACCTTCTCAATCAAGTAGTACTTATTCAAACAGACAATCAAGTAGCCATGTACTACATCAACAAATGGGGGAACAGGATCTCACCTCTTTTGTCAAGAAGTGATAAAGATCTGGTCCTGTGTAATTCCCTGCAACATATTCCTAAAAGCAGTTTATCTAGCAGGAAAACAAAACATTGTAGCAGACAAGCTGAGCAGATTCCTACAACCTCATAATTGGTCTCTCATCTCAACTGTGTTACGCCATATATTTGCCAAGTGGGGAACTCTGGAAATAGATCTTTTTGCTTCTCCTCATAATCACAGACTTCCAGTACTCTGTTTCAGAATATACACTCCCAATCATTTGGAGTCCGATGACCTTCCTTCTGGACTGGACTGACAGGTTTCTATATGCTTTCCTGCCAATTCCTTTCATAGCGAAAACATTGTTCAAACTTTGCCAAAAACTGGATACCATGATCCTCACAGCACCTGGATGGCTGAGACAACTATGTTTCCCTCTTCTTTTTCATCTTAGTGTCTGGAAACCCATCACACTTCAATTTTTCCAACCTTGATCACTCAGAATGAAGGGTTCCTTTTTTATCTCAATCTCTGCTCCTTGAATCTCACAGCATGGTTTCTCTGCTCAATGAGTGGTTACCCTATCTGCTTCAATATCAGTTCATCATTGAAGCCTCCAGAAAACCAATGCTCTGGGAAGGAGGCCTAAGACTCTGATTGGCCCAGGTGCCTAAGACCCTTCCTATGGGAGGGGGTCTTAGGTATCTGAGCCAGTCAGGGCCTTAAGCCCCTCCTCAGTGCATCCCAGAGTGTACCTGGAAGGGGAAGGCCCATCATTTTGGAATGGCGGGCCGGCCAGAGGGTATAAACATCCCTCCAACTGGACTTTCTACTACATACGTACTGGGGGGGTGTCAGGGGGATTTAGAGATGCAGAGGGGGACCATAGGTTTGGGGGAGTGTGGGTTGGGAACTTCCGAGTGGTGGCAGCAGGAGGGAGTGGGCATCCCTCTGGCCAGGGGACTTCTTGGGGGGGAGGGGTCAGTGGTTCCAACAGGAGGGAGTGGGCATCATTCCTGCTGGGGGTCTTCACTGTGGGGGGGGTCCCTGCCACAGCCACTCAGCTGATTGCGGCAGGGGAATTCACTTGCCACAATCAGCTCAGCGGCTGTGTCTATTTGAAATGTAGGCCAGCATTTTGCTAGCCTATATTTTAGGCTTCTGTCGTGACCCTAGGCAGATACCTTGGGCCACTTAAGCTCACCCAAAGCCACTTCTGGATGAAACCATGCCTGTGAGCTTAAATGTCCCGCTGTAATTCCCTGAACCATGACAAACGCCTGCAGTGTATAATCAGAACGCCCATTTATAGAATCAGCCCCTTAATGTTGTGCTTTCTACATTAATGAAGCCAACCTTTGAACTACTTGTGCCTTCATCTCTCAAACATCTGATTTGGAAAGTAGTATTCTTAATCTGCATTATGTCTGCACGTTGAATCAGTGAACTTCAAGCACTAGTGTCAAACCCACCATAAACAACGTTCTACCATGATAGAATGATTCTTCACACTCATCCCAAGTTCCTCCTGAAGATTGTCTTGGAATATTTTCTGAACCAATTTTTCCTGCCTTCTTTCCAAGACCACATCCTCACCCTGGGAAGTCTGCACTCCACAAATTAGACTGTAAACATGCTCTTTCCTATTACAGTGCTCTCCTGTGAATTTGCGGTCCGTGATTCATGGTCCCGGTCATTCGCAGTATTTTCCAACCACGAATGACCAGGCAGGAGAGGGCAGCCGGAGAGGCAGGAGAGGGCAGCTGGAGCGCCAGCGTGTGAAGGAAATCACTCACGGTATGCTCCGACCGCCTCTTCCTGTACTAATGTCGGGCCTCACCAATCAGGAGCTGCGTGTCAAAACAGTTCCTGATTGGTGAGACCCAACTTTAGTACAGGAAGAGGCAGTTGGAGCATACCACGAGTGATTTCCTTCACTCGCCAGCACTCTGGCTGCCCTCTCTTTCCTCTCCGGCTGCCCTCTCCTGTCTCCCCTGCTAAAAAGTGTATTTGCGGTTTTTCAACATTCGCAGGGGTTTCTGGAACGGAACCCCCGTGAATATCGGAGGAATACTGTACTTGGATCACACAAAACCTCAGAGAAAATCCACTCAGCTGTTCTTGTCATTTGATTCTTACAGACTTGGAGCTCTTCAGATGGCTCACAGACTATATCTCTTTTTGCTATACTCGGGCTGGGCTGCTATACTCGGGCTGGGTTGTGCCACAGCACATAATGTTAGAGAAATGGTGACTTCAGCAGCTAATCTCTGTTATACTCCCATTGAGGACATATGTAAGGTAGCCACTTGGTCCTCAAGTCATACCTTCACATCTCACTACTGCTTAGAGAATCATTCCAGACGAGATAGCTGATTCAGCCAAGCAGTTTTGCAAAATTTATTAACTACATGAAGTCAACCCGTCTACCTCCCCTAATTGGCTTCTTAGCTTTTTTTACTGAACTGATGGCCCTTTGAACTGACATCAGCTGGAAAGACACCAGTACATGTGCTGTATGAGCAGATTTGAGACTTAAAAATTGTTTAAAGTGACAGTACACTTTAGCACTACTGCCCGTTACAAGCTCTGTGGATGATGTGAGAATATCTGTCTGTTTTCCCTGGATAACACCTGTTACTGGTAAGTAACTGTGCTGTAAATATGTAGAGTGGCAACAAATTCAAATGTGCTCTGTCCATCTTTGCCCAAAATTTCCAGCGACATTGGCATACCCATCCATTTGTTTTTCAAGATTGTCACAATGAATATGCAAGAAATTTGCATACTGGGCATTTTTAATGTATGCAAATATATCTGATGTATATTCATTGTGGTAATCCTGAAAACATGACTGGCTAACTTTGCCTCAAGAAAAGGATTGAGAAGTACTGACCTAAATAATCCATCTCCCATGCTACAACATGGAACTCAGTTTAGCAGTGTTTAACTGGGACATGCATATCTATCTTATCCTCTTTTTGCTTTGCATATAGCTATGGAGGAGAGAGCAGCCCAGCGAGCAGAGCGGAAAAAGGAGCTGGAGGAGCTAAAGAGAAAACGGGAGGAAGAAAAACTGGTAGGTAGAAAGGAAGTCAAGATTGCATCGCTGTTGAAAGGCCATTGTCAAATCTTAATGAAAAAATATCAAAGATGGTTTGGAGTGCTTTACCTGAGAGTCAGAAGAGAGTAATTCAAAGTAACGTAAATAGGGAAAAGTCCTATTATCTGACATTCAGCTAACCAGATGGTGCCATTAACTGGCATTTTAATATGTAAAACACATAGATGTTATTACCAATGTGGTATATCAAATGTAAATAAAACTTGGAAACCTGGATATGGCCTTTTTAAAAAAATTTATCAATCACCTATATCTAGGCGGCATTACAATAATAACTCACATAAAATATAACAAACAATACTTTTACAAACATCTTGGGTTACAGATGAACAATTGCATCTTAAATAGATCTTCACAGTACAGTTCATGTTGAAACCAGTATTCAACATTTCAGCTTTATGGATAAGCTTCTAAAAATAATGTAGTTTTAAGAATTTTTTAAAAAACTTTCCTTTCCTGTGTCTGCAGGACAGGTATTGAACAAGTAGGTATAAGAATAGCCTTACTGGGCCAGACCAATGGTTCATTTAGCCCAGTAGCCCATCCAGTGGCCAATCCAGGTCACTATTACCTGGCAAAAAACCTAAATAGTAAATATTACTTTGAGCCTTTGGGGTACCAAGTTTCAAGTTCAAGTTTCAAGTTTATTGGTTTTTTATACCCCGATCATAAAACAAATATCTGACCGGTTAACAATAAAATTTAAATAGGAAAGCAAGATATATTTGATTGTGTTTAGAGAGAGTAGTGAGAAAAATAGAAACATATAAGACGTATAGACAGACCTGACAGTGAGGGTAAATGGGTGGGTTAGGAAAAAGTTACATAGTCTTAGGAGAAATGAGATAGAGGGAAGGGATATAACATGGGGGGCGGGGGTGCCTGGTATGAGTGATATGCTCTGAGGATGATAATTAGATTGAAAAAGAAATCAACGAATGGACGAGGAGAAGATTAAGAATTGGCGTAGGCATCTTTAAATAGATAAGTTTTAAGAATAGTCTTAAATTTTGGTAATTGAATTTCGTCCCGAAGAAATTGGGGGAGAGAGTTCCATAATGTGGGTGCAGTTATGGCGAAGTTAGTATTCCTGGTGTAAAAGGATTCTTTTAGAGAGGGAATGAAGAGGAGTTTTTGATCGGATGATCTTAAGGAACGAGGAGAACTTTGGGGGATTAAAAGTTTATCAAGAAATAGAGGTAGGTGTGAATATTTGATTTTAAAAGTAAGTAATATAATTTTATAACGTATCCGATGAGAGACGGGGAGCCAATGAGCCTCTTTGAAAAGAGGAGTGACATGTTCGAACTTGCCGACATTGTAAATGAGTTTAATAGCAGTATTTTGAACAAGTTGGAGCCGTCGTAGTTCTTTTTGGGGGAGTCCATTGAGAAGAGAATTACTGTAGTCTAAGTGTGAGATGACTAGGGAATGAATTAGTATGTTAATCGAGTCGTTAGTTAAAATAGATCTGAGGGAACGAATGATACGTAGTTTGAAGAAACAAGTTTTTACAACGGAACTGATGTGATCGTGAAAAGTAAGTTCGCTATCTAGAAAGACGCCTAATAGTTTTATTTTAGTCTCCATATGTAAAGGTGTGGATTTAATGTAAATTGTACCAGGTATTGTTTCAGATTTTTTAATGGGGAGAAGAAGACCGCAAGATTTGTTAACGTTGAGTGAGAGTTTGTTAGAGAAGAGCCAATCGCTTAAGATAACCAGTTTGGCATTTAGCTCAGTAATATCTGAAAGGTTTGAGGTGTTAATCGGGTAAAGCAACTGTATATCGTCAGCGTAGGCGAAAATAGTGAAACCTAGTGATTGTGCGAGAGAAAGAAGAGGGGATAGAAAGATATTGAATAATAGAGGAGACAAAATGGAGCCCTGAGGGACTCCGAAATTTTGAATTACTGAAGAGGAGATTTGGTTTTTTGTATAGACTTTGGAGTTTCGCTGATGAAAGTAGGATATGAACCAGTTGAGAGCGTGTCCTGTGATGTTACAATCTGACAGTCTAGATAGTAATAGAGAATGGTCGATGGTATCAAATGCCGCAGATAAGTCGAGAGAGATTAGTATGACCGATTTTAAGTGGTCGTGAAAGTAATGTATAGTTGAGATGAGACCTAGTAATGATAGCTCGGTGGAATGTGAGGAGCGAAAGCCTGTCTGATACGGATGAAGGGCATGTGTTTGATCAAAATATTCGGATAGTTGGGTGTGAACAATTTTTTCAGTAACTTTAGAGATTAGTGACAGATTTGCAATTGGGCGGTAGTTATTAGGTAAAGAGGGATCTGTGTTATATTGTTTGAGTTTAGGGAAAACCAATGCAGTTTTCCACGATGTTGGGACTTGACATTCAGAAAAAGATTTGGAAATCATCTCCCTTATGTAAGGTCCAAAAAAAGAGAAAAAATTTTTAAGTAAGTGTGGAGGGAAGGTTTCGATTATATTGTTTGGAGAATTTATTGAGTGTAGAATGGTGGATAGTTGGGAAGTCGTGGGCACTTTGAATTGAGAAAGAGAACTGAGAGGTAAGAAGGATGAATCATTGTTGGTAGATGCAGAAAAAGGGGGAACGGATGGTCCCATATGAGTTCTAATATCAATCACTTTTTTGTGGAAAAATTGGGAGAGTGTGGGTGAAAAAGATTGGGGGAATGCTGTTTAGAAGGCTAAAAGACATGATAGAGTAAAAGCACTGGGGGAAGGGAGAGTCTTTTCCCCCCTGTCATTTTACCTCTATTTGTCTCCTTTACTGTCAAATATTGTAGTTCCTCCCCCATTTTCCTTTTGGATCTGTTTTGTTTTATTGTCTGACTTATGTTAATAATGTCTCCCCGTACTGAGAAATGCACTACATGTTTTTAGATTTGTTCATCGCTTTGTATTACAATTAAGCGATCCATCAAATTTTATTAAAACTTGAAACTATAAGGTGAAGACAAAGAGTAGTTGTGTCTGAAAATGAAATTGGAGTGGATAGTATTGGGTATGTGTGTAAATAGTAGGGGTGGGTAATGTGCAGGGTTTAATTTCTGCTGGAACAGCGTCCTCCCCCATTTCTTGAGACTCAGCAGGTAATGTCATGGCTGCCCCCAGTGTTCTCTCTGCCTGGCTAACTCCCCCCCCCTCCCCAAGGTCTGGCTTCTTTCTGTCTCTCTTCTACATCCAACTTCCCTACCTCCATAATTCAGCATCTTCCCTTGTCCCTCAACCTCCCCTCCTATCTAGTGTACCTTTTATGTTTAAATGATTTTTATTATTCCAGCAGTAAGAAGCAAATACAAACAGTAGTACCAGTCAGGAAATAACATTTTCAACAATATAATCAGTTCCCCTCCCATCCCCTCCCCAAGAATCCATGGCCAGTCCAACAGCTGAGAGTGGGAATAAAATCTTAAAGATTCAAAAGTCTACTGCGAGCACGCGGTGTGAGGTCCTGCCAGAAGTGCTCCCACCATGCGACCCGGGCCAAGAGTCAAGTCTCCCACCATGCGTCTCTCCAGTGTTGCGTGCACTATCATTAGGGACCTCCATTGTGCATATGACGGGGGATCACGGGAGAGCCAGTTGGTGAGGATGGCTTTTTTTCCCATCAAAAGGGCTCTGGAGATAAATGCTGACATTCCCCTGGGTTTGGGCGAGGCTATATTATAAAATCCAAATAACGCCCTCGGTTGCGGAAGCCATCGCCTTCCCCAAAGCGATGTGGTATATAGGCCAAGATGTCTCCAAAACTGTTGGATTGCGGGGCAGGCCCAAAACATGTGACTCAAAGATGCGTGAGCCTGATTGCATTTCGGGCAAGAATGCGACGCAGTAATCCCCATCCGGGCTGCACGTTCCGGTGGAATGTAAAGTCTAAGAACAATTTTCAATTGCATTTCCCAGTGAGTAATATTGGGTGACACCTTCTGAATGTTCTTCAGGACCCGTTGTAACTGTTGAGCAGTCAACTGGCAATGCAAGTCCTCAGCCCACGCTGTCGCTAATATATCCAGATTCGTACTTGGTTGGCAATCCCGGATCCCCACAATATGAAATCGTAGAGGAATCCTCTGTTGGGCTGAAAGGCTGAAGAGTTCCGAAAGCGCCTCCCTGCAGACTTCAGTAAGGGCAGCCACTGGGAAGGACTGAACATGGTGACGGATCTGGTAATAGGCGAAGAGATCATTAGCCTGTAGGTCAAAAGTTCGTTGCAGCTCGGCAAATGTGGCCAGGCTTCCTCCGAAAACAGGTGAAAAAGATATTGTAGACCTTGTGCTTGCCACCTAAGAAAGGTGGCATTTTGCATGCCCGGCTGGAAAGCTCCATTGCCCTGTATAGGCAAATATAAAGACACCCTAGAAGACAATTTGGCTGTTTTACAGACCCATCTCTATGTCCTTCTGGCCGGCGTAAAAATGGGGTAGTGAGACACCAAAGGACGCATCCTTGGATCCGCCATATGTAGAAAATAGCTCACATGGAACGGAGCCAGCAAAGATAACTCCAGTGGTGTAGCAGAAAAATCAGATGTTCCTCTAAACCAATCATTAATATGTCTCATCTGACAAGCCATAGCATATCAACGTACATTTAATAAACCATAGCCCCCCCTATCCCTGGGCAGACACATCCGTAGCAAGGGCATACGTGGTCGCTTACCACCCCATAGAAAACGCTGTAGCTCTTTCGTTAAACGAATGTTATGGGCATGGGACAGCAGCAGAGGTAAAACCTGAAAGCGATATAACCATTTGGGAAAGAGCACCATATTAAAAAGGGCTACCCGGCCCGCCACCGATAAGGGAAAAGTGGACCAATTCTGTAGATGTTGTGAGGTGTCTTGGAGCAATGGGGTGATATTGCTGGTGTACAGGGTCATAAGGTCTCGGGGGATCTGTACCCCCAAATAGCGAATTGAAGTCTGAGCCCACATAAATGGGAAGTGACCGCTCCATGTCTGTTGTAGTGTCATGGGGCTAGCTAGGGCCATAGATTTCTGGTAGTTCAACATAAATCCCGAATAAAATTTGAATTTGTCAAGCGCTTGCAATAAATATCGAACAGAGTGAGCGGGGTCAGTTAGCAAAAATAATAGGTCATCTGCAAAGGCCAACACTTTGAGTGAGTGAGTCCCGAAGTCCACACCCACTATGTCGGGGTCTTGAGACACTGTGCGAAGAAAGGGTTCGAGGTACAATAGAAATAAGAGGGGTGACAGGGGACAGCCCTGTCGAGTTCCCCTCTCAATAGGTATTGGGTCAGTAATAATGTCATTGACAAGTCGTCTTGCTGTTGGAGTGGAATATAAAGTGCGTAATGCCGAGGCGAACCAGCCAGATATCCCCATACAATTTAACACTTCAAAGAGGTACGTCCAATTGACCTGGTCAAACGCCTGTGCCGCATCCAAACTGAGTAGAAGCATAGGAGTGTGATGGAATTGCGTGTGCGCTAAGGCTATCAATGCTTTACGTACGTTGTGTACTGCTTGTCTACCCTGTACAAAGCCGACTTGTGTGGATGCAATCACATCGGGGAGAAGGGTTGCTAATCTATCAGCTAAGATTTTGGACAGAATTTTGATGTCTACATTCAGCAAAGAAATTGGGCGATAGGACTCGGGAGCAGAACTGTCTTTGCCAGGCTTCAATATCAACGTGATTAAAGCCTCATTCGCTTCTCCAGGGAAATGTTCATCCTGGATTACCTGGGAGTAATAGTCCCTTAAAAAAGGACTAAGCTGCCCTGAGAGCAGTTTATAAAATTCTGCCGTAAAGCCATCCAGCCCTGGAGCCGAAAAATTTCGTTGATTGTGGATAGCTTTATGTAGTTCTTTAGGGGTGATGGGTGCATTAAGAAACCTAACATCCGAGTCAGAGAGCGGCTGTAAACCGGAATCCTTGAAATAGTCCTTAATAAGGGGTTCAGCTCCCGAGTCCTAGCGCCCATATATCTTCCCGAAGTGGGACTGAAAAATTTGTGCAATGTGTTCAGTAGTGTGTTGAAATTGGCCCGTACTATCCCTCAATCCCAAAACATAACGGTGACCCCGCACCTGGGAAGTCAAGCAGGCTAATAACTTCCCTGCCCGATTTCCATAGCGATGGTAGCAAAATTTTTCATACAAGAGCATTTTCACCGTGCGCTCATGTATATAGGAGTTGAGGGTCGTTTCCACGGAAGCTAAGTGTTCCCTAGCGTGGTGGGTCGGGAACAAGGTATACTGACGCTTAGCGCTTGCTAGTTCTTTTTCCAACCGCAGTATTCCCCGGGACAAACGGCGATTACGCACTATTACATAAGCTATACAATCTCCTCTGAGCACCACCTTAGCCGTGCTCCAAAACAGTGTTGGATCATTGCTATGCTGACCATTAAAGTCTAGGAATTCACCCCATTTAGTCGTTAGGTATGTTTTGAAATGGTCATCAGAAAATAGATAACTAGGGAAGCGCCAACATACGGGTCCGCGTAAACCGAAGCCCACATTCACATCTAGCCAGATCATCACGTGATCTGAAATCACTGCCGGGCCTATTACCGCTGCATCCACATTCAGAAATGCTCTGCGCGTGGTAAGGATGTAATCTATCCTAGATTGTGTGTTATGTGCTCTGGAGCAGTGTGTGTAATCCCGTTCAGTGGTATGGAGAATTCTCCATACCAGATCTAAAGTGGCGCAAAGATAGGGCAGGCCTCTGGTATGAGATATACTCGCACCAGGTCCCGGCTGAGAACGATCACAAGTCCGGTCAAACACCTGATTGAAATCCCCTGCAATGTATACCGGATCAGTAACCCGCCCAAGAAGCATGGCAGTTAGACCCTCAAAGAAGGAATGGTCATAGGTATTAGGTGCATATACATTCATCAAGTAAAAGGAATATGTGCCTACGGACAACTGCAGCAAGAGGTAGCGGCCCTGTGGGTCCGAGGCTACTACTTTTGCAGTGTAAGGCAATGTCTTACTAATCAGTATCGCCACCCCTGCCCGCTTATGAGTTGAAGATGCTGCATGCACTGCGGCTACCCAGGACCTCATCAATTTCTGATGTTTCAAGTCTGTAAGTCAGGTTTCTTGCAGACAGGCTATGTCGACCTTATGTTGTTTGAGCTGTGTTAAAATTTTTGTTCATTTTATGGGAGAGGTAATGCCCGAAACATTCCAGGATACTATTCTCAAAGTGTTAGCCAGCAGGTATAAAAGGAGCTAGTACAAACATATAAAATGCTAAGTGCGGAAAAAATCCACCCCGGGTTCCCAGCCATACCAGGGCAGCCACATGACGCTCAGGACCTGCCCGAGCAGCACCAGTACCATGGTAAATGTCAGGTGCAGGAGTCTCGCAGCAGGGTCTGATCCCACCCTTCCCAATAATCGAAAGAATACCAGCAGCAACCACGTAGGCCAAGGACTCCCCCCCCTGGAACCCCAAACCCCCCCCCTTCCCAACCTTCTCCCCAATTGCATGGTTGTGGTCACAGCCTCAGGTTTGCCCTAGGCGGTCCCAAAGGTGTGAAAGATCACAAAACAATGCCACTCCGGGCCCCGAGTTCCCATACAGTAAATACAATAGTCATAAGAGCAGTCTGCAGAGCAAATGAACATTAGGATGAGCTCAAATATACAGTATATCAATTTCTGAACTAGAACAGGAAAAAACACAAAATTGTAAACAAACTTAAACCAGAATAGCAAGTAACAGCCATATTATCTGAGATCCAGGCTTCCCCCAAACCAGGAGATCCCGGTGCATCCACAATGCCACAGGCACACAGGAGCATGTGACAAACAAGGAAGCACATCATGTGCTCTTTCATGTAAGGTCCATCTAGGACAACACCTGAGTGTTCACATAAAGGGCCGCCTCAGCCGCGGCCTCAAATACCTGCCAGCGTCCCTGATGGTAAATTTTCAAAGTGGCTGGATATAAAAAGAGAAAGTGTATTTTTTTTCAGCCAAAGAGGAGCAAAGTGGGTAGAATTGCTTTCTGCGCTCCGTTAGGGCCACAGAGTAGTCCTGGAAAATGCGCACCTCAGACTCCTCAAATGCTAAAGTCTCCCGAAGTTGTTTATATTTGCGCAAGATTTCCACTTTATAGTTATAGTTTAAAAGTTTGGCTATTACCATGCGAGGCCTCGCCTCTCTTGCTTGTTCTCGGCCTAGTCGGTGTGCTCTCTCCAGTCGAATAGGCCCCAGGCCCTCCTTCAAGGGAAAGGAACTGGTCAGCCAGGCCTCCAGCACCTGCAGGAGCTTAGGACTGGGTACTGTTTCCGGAATCCCCCAAAAAACGTAAGTTAGATCTTCTGGATCTATTTTCAAGATCATCCAGTCTTTCTGCTTGTTTTTGAGTCAGCGCTTGCAGTTCCTGTAACGTGGTGTCATGTGTCTGCTGTGTATCCTCGATGCTGGAAACCCGAGTCTCCAGCGCTGTGGTGCGGCTAGTAGTCTCCATAAGTAGATTTTCAAGCTTTTGGAGCTGTTCAGAAAGTTTTTCTATGCTGGGCTGCATTGCCACTGTTACTGCTTGAGTAAGGGCCGTCAGCGCCTCCGGCGCTATTTGCTGAATCGCGGCTGTGGAGGTGACCGGTGCCATTTTGTCAACGCCTTGCTGTGGGCGGTCCCGATCCTTTTTTTGAATGCGGGTGGACATCGGCGACACAGGAGAGGACAGAAATCTGTACATATATTGTGCACAGCAAGCGCTGCAAAGCGCTGTCTCCCGGCTCACCTCCAAAGGCTAGTAACAGGGTGCTTCAGGACTCGGGGCCCGGGAGCTCAGGCAGCCTGCTTCTGCCTTGGCTCAGTGTATCACGTGATCTCCCTAGTGTACCTTTTAAACCAGGGGTGTCCAACCTCTTGGCTTCCCTGGGTCGCATTGGCTGAAAGAAATGTTTCTGGGGCCACACAAACGTGCAAATGCTGCAGCAAGACAGAAGAGGGAGCCGGCAAGATGGTAAACACCCGGGGGCAGCAGTGGAAAACACTGCATTGCCCTCGACCGGGGCTGCACAAAATACTTCACGGGGCCACATGCGGCTCTTGGGCCGCAGGTTGGACACCCCTGTTTTAAACCTTGTCTTCTTTTTTAGAGGTCATTGTCAGTGAGCAACAATTAACACATGCTATTCATGACCATCTCCAAAGCCTTCCCTCTGATACAGCTTCCTGTTTTCACATAGGCAGAATGTATCAGAGAGAAGGCTTTGTGTCTGACCATGAACAGCATGTGTGAATTGCTGCTTGCTGCTGGTAACCTGTACAAGAGAAACAAGTTTTAAAGTTACATGAAGGGTGGGGGCATTGAGAGACAAGAGATGATGCCATATCGCTGGCTGAAGAGAAGATAGGGAGAGATTCTAAACCATGAGGGGGGGAGGACAGTAAGGAAGAGGGGGGAGATAGATGTTGGACAAGTTGGGGGCGGGAGAGAAGGAGAACTATTGGATAGGGAGCATAGGAGAAAATAAAGACAAGGGAAGAGACAGAAGGATTCTGTTATGATGTGGGAGAGTGCGAAGATTCTGACAATGGGGGAAAGAGAAGAATGGGAGAGAAAGGAGAAGATGCAAACTGGGGAAAAGAGTGGTGAGATGCTGACTATTTGGCGGAGACAAAAATGATAGAGGATGCTCATTAAGGGGGAAGGAGAAGAGAGAGGGAAAGGGAGAAGGAAGAGGGGACAGATATACTAGGCTACAAATGCAGGGAGAAAGAGGGAAGATGTTTTTCCATGAGTGGAAGGTAGAGAAGGAGAGAGAAGAAAGATGAACTACAAGAGTGGGAGTAAAAAGAGAGGAAATGCTGGGCTGTGAAGGGAGAGAGAGGGGGCGAGATGCTTGGCTACAAAGATAGAGGGGGGATGCTGAACTTGATGGAATGATGTGGGAGAGGCCTTGGGAGGTTGTGAAGGAGATAAGTTTAGTTTAATTTATTTGATATACCGCAAATATAAAATTTAAAATTTAAAATCTAAGTGGTTTACAAGTGAGAGGAGGAAGAGTACAAAGGGTAGAAATGTAGAAATGGGGAGTGGATAACAAAAAGGAATAGGAGATTGGGATAAAAAAAAAAATCTACAAACAATTCAAAAGACTACAATAAGACTCCTCACCAACTTCCTAGGTGCCCTAGGGTCGGTTTGATCATGTATCATCACTCCTAAAAGAACATCACTAGTTACCAATAAAGTTTTGCTTAATGCATAAAGCTTTAACTTTCTATAGAAATGTGCTGCAACCTGGACTATATATAGTAGTCTGCTTTTATAAGGAAGCCTCAGCCCCACTACTCCACCGCAAAATGTTATCTCATTGCAGGAAGGTTTATGTGGCGCTTCATCATTGGCCGTCCTTGTTTTATAATATTCTACTATATTGTGTTATCATTCAAAATAAATACTTCAATAAATTATGCAATAAATATAAAGTGCTGGTGTTTATACATTTGTCCGTTTGTTATGTTACTTAGCTTGTGTTATTCAACTTGAATCACAGACAAAAACTCAGGAGTCTGACCCAACATGTTTCGCATGAAATGCTTTATCAAGGGTCCCCCTGTAATAAAACAATATAAGGAAAAGTGCTGTGAAAACCCCTTCATACACAGCTACTTGTCCTACTCATTTCAAAGTTGTTACAAAATAACTCACCGAGTGTTCTGTCGTCATCCGACTCCAAAATGTAAGAGAAGACGGCGGCAGCCCTAACCCCGGCATCTTTATACTCCTCCCATTCAACTGCTTACACCGTTCCCTCCCCCTTTGTCCTCATTGGCTATAGTATTAACCTATCAATGTCATCCACTCGATTTCCCCATTCAATCCTCTAGGTGTTACCGTATCCAATAAATAAATATATCTCTGCTCACTCCAGTTTAATCTTTTTTGATCTTTCCCTCCGTCCCTTCCCATTATCCTACTAATGACCCGCCATCTGATATCATCCACAACATGCCCCTGTGTGATCCAATGTTGCACTAAGGGTGCCTGCATGACCTGATTTACAATACGTGATTTATGTTCTGTGAGTCTAGTTCTTATTTTCCTGTTGGTCCGTCCCACATATATAAGGTCGCACGGGCAAAGTATTATATAAACCACATCTTCAGAGTTACAATCGGTATCCACCTTAGCTCATAGTGTAATGTTTTTACCCGGTGCCTTCCACTGTTCTCCTTGTATCGTGGAAGAGCACCATTGACACTTCCCGCAATGGTTGTGCTGCCCCCTTAGTTGTTTAGACCTAACACCGTATTTTTGAAAACTACATCTCTGCCTAAGGGTTTGACCCCTAGAGTACGCTATCCATGGGAATTCCCGGAGCGAATCATGCATCTGGATTATATGCCAATGTTGTCTCATAAGATCTACCACCATCTTAGTTACTTTCGAGAAGGGCAATACACAGGTAAGGACCTGATCTTCTCTCTCATTTACTGTCCCATATCCCTGTAAGAGAAGTTCCCTTTGGGCAAATCTAGCTCGTAAGTACCCCAATCTAATAGCTCTCTCTGGATAGCCCCTATTTATCAATCTTTCAGAAAGTAACTGGGCCTGATTCTTATATTCCTCCAATAAGTCAATTCTTTCGGATCCGGAGAGTATGTTCCACTTTGGAGGAATATAAGAATCAGGCACAGTTACTTTCTGAAAGATTGATAAATAGGGGCTATCCAGAGAGAGCTATTAGATTGAGGTTTTTTTTTTAATTTTATTGTTGATAGATCATTTTGACTTGGTCATTTTAAATGTAGCTCACAAGCCCAAAAAGTGTGGGTACCCCTGAGCTAGAGCATTGAAGTTGTGTGTTTCTGCCGTAAAGGTCATCTCTGATGCAACCAGAAATTGCATCAGAGACAACCTTTACAGCAGCCATATGCAACTACAACGCTCCGGCTGCTGTAAGAAGGCAGTTTAGACATCGCCGGCCACAGGGCAAGGAGGTTTGTCGGACCGGGCCTGTTGTCCGGTCTGGGGGGGGGAGAAAGCGCTACGAAGGTAAGGGGCAGGGAGGGAGAAAGGAAGAAAAGGTGGGGTGGAGAGGAAAACAGGGTAAAACAGAGGGGGGAGAAGGATGCTGAAATCACATGGGGAAGACAGAGTGGGAAGAAGATGCTGAATGGAAATGGGGAACAGAGAGTGGGGAGAAGATGCTTAAGGGAAATGAGGAACAAAGAGTGGGGAGAAGATGCTGCAGGAAAATGGGGAAGAGAGAGTTGGGAGAAGACGCTGGCAGGGAAGAAGACAGAGATGCCAGACTATGGGAGGAGCGGAGGGAAGAAGATGGGTGCCAGACCAATTTGGAAGGAGGGAGAAAGGGAGAGGCACTGTAACAGAGCAAATGGAAGATGCAGAGAGAAGAGGGACAGTGGATGGAAGGAAGAGAGTAACAAGAAGATGAGAAAAGCAGAAACCAGAGAAGACAAAGGTAGAACAAAAATTTTCTATTTATTTATTGCTTTAGGAGACCTGTGTCAGTTTCTGTGGTGTTGCATTGTATGCAGAGTCCAGCTTCTTGCTGGTTCAATTTAACCTTTGTCTATGTATTTCTATTTTATCCCCCCTTTTACAAAACTGTGGAGCGTTTTTTAGCGCCAGCCGTGGTGGTAGCAGCTCTGATGCTCAGAATTCTATGAGTGTTGGAGCTTTTACCACCGTGGCTAAAATTCACACTACAGTTTTGTAAAAGGGGGAGGGGTTAGTTTGTGATGACATATTCCATACTAGGCAAAGGTGTTTTCTGTGTGTTCGAAAGACATGGTTTTCTGTTAGGATTGACAGTGTAGGATTGATCTGTACTAGTCTGGCTTGTTTAGTTTTACAATGGGTGTATTGATGTTGTACTGCTCACTGCAGTATGTAAGATGCTGCCTTTTCCTAGGTACTCATGTGTGACATGTGGCTTGTTACTAAAAATCATGTTTTTTGTACACAAGGGGGGGGGGGTGCCAAAAAATGATGGGCCCCGGGTGTCACATATGCTAGGTATGCCACTGCCTCATGTCCCTGATTTCACTTCCACTCTTGCCAAGTTTAACAAGAAATGTAATGTTTGTTCCTTGCTCTTTTTTTTTTTTTTAATCTTTATTCATTTTAAAACTTACAATAAGTGTAATATAAGATACAATCATTTTATACTTTAACATCACTTAATATTCTATCAGAGATAAGTTCAGATCAAATATCCCTCCCTCCCACACGCCCACAGGCTTACCTCGCTGCTGCTACTGGCTGCCCGAAGATTCAATTACAGTGGGCGGACCCAGGGAGGAGAGATTGGGGAGTCGGGAGTTAGAGAGGTCATGAGGTGAAGCAGTGTTGAAGGAAGGAAGGGGAGGGAGACTAGAGAAACAGCATAAAGGGAGGGAGGTGGGCTAGAGAAACAGCATGGAGGGAGGGAAGGAACTGGAGAAACAGCATAGATGGAGGGAGAGAGAAACAGCATGGAGGGAGGGAGGAGGGCTGGAGAAGCATTATGGAAAGGAGAGTGCTGGAGAAAAGAGCGTGGCGTAGGATAGTGCTGGATGGGAGGGGAGAGACACAAACAGCAGGAGGGGATGTTGGAAGGAAAGAGGCGGAACCTGTGGTGGTGGTGATGGTGGGAGATTGGAACGAGAAAGAGAAAAGCACTCACAGGAAAGGAAGGTTGGAAGGAGAAAGAAAGAAGCACCTGTGGAGGAAGGGGGAGGCAAGAGAGAAGCACTAAAAGGGTACAGAGGATAGGAAGGGGGACCAAGGAGATGGGTGGGGTGTGGGCGAGGTCATGTGTTCTCATTTTTGTCTTCACAAATATGGTAACCCTAGGCATATCCTTTCTTCTGATAAGTACACTTGGGTTCAGACTCAATCAAACTCAAATCCAGAAGTTTCTGAAAAGTACATTATCTAAACTGTACTGTAATTCAGTTACTGCAAAGGTAGCAACCATTTCTGTTTTTTTGTGTCCTCTTTTTTTTGTCTTAGGAAATATGGTAACCCTAATAATGTGGGTTTATGCTGTGTTTCTTTTTAGATTGATATGCGTCTTCTCTAGCCATTCTGTAGCGTCTAAACAAGATATCTAATCTAATCTAGAAGCTATAAAAAACAAAATTGTTATGGAATTTATCTTAGAAGTTAGGCAATCAGCAGCAAAGTGATATCTTGTAACTGCTGCTTCTGATTTAATTTCATTGTAAAAAACAAAGAGCAAGGTCAATTTTGCACTCCTATCCATGCAGTGCTGTCTATGGCCATGAAGAAGCCCATTCCAAACATGTCTTGATTAAACTGAATATTCTGCTGCCTTCTCTCTTCTTCTCAAGGCTCAACTAAAAGCAGAAGAAGAGGAATGTCAAAGGCAGGAGGCTGCAAAGAAGGCGGCCCAAATTGAGAGAAAACGGGAGGAGAAGAGACTACAGCAACAAGTAAGTAAAAAGGTCTCACCAGTTGCATATCAAGATAGCCAATTTTGGGTGGGCCTCTCTCTTTCCCTGTACTCCCCCAGTCTGTGCAGCAGCCTCTCTCTTTCCCTCCCTTCACTCCCCCCCAACCAGCCTGTGCAGCAGCCTCTCTCTTTCCCTCCCTTCCCCCCAGCCTGTGCAGCCTCTCTCTTTCCCTCCCTTCCCACCCCCAGCCCGAACAGCATTTCTATTTCCTTCAGGTCACCGGCAGCAGTTCCTACACACTGCCAGCAGCTGACCCGAAAGCCTTTCCTCTGATGCAAAATGCAAACACGTCAGAGGGAAGGCTTCCAGATCAGCTGCCAGCACCATGTAGGAACTGCTGCTGGTGGCCTATGGCTGCTGCTACTACTACTACTACTACTACTTCTTATCATTTCTATAGCACTGCTAGACGTACGCAGTGCTGTACATTAAACAAGTAAGAGACAATCCCTGTTCAATAAAGCTTACAATCTAATTACAGTATGTTGATACTAGAACAAAATGACCTTTAACCTCTTGTGGCGGTGGGAAGGCCCCAGTCTGAGGCTTTTAACTCCTGTTTTCAATTGCATTTTGTAATTAAATCCAAGCCTGAGCTGCGCTGTCTTTATCCACTAGACATTGTGCATTTTCTAACGATACCAGAACAAAAGCCATTTCTATAGCTGGGGTGATTTTATAGAACAACTTACCTATATAATTCAGGATGGTGGATAACATACAGTGCTTTAAGAAGCTTTGAAAAACATCATTATTTGTGGAAGTTTTTTTTTTTTAATAGATTAAGAGTGCTGTTTAATGAGGAATGATAGTCGCTGGATGAATAAATTTTATGCTAGATTATTGTTTGTTATTTTATGTAATCTGATTTTACTATATTTTATGTATATATTTTGTAACCCACTTAGGTTTTAGACAGGATAGAGGTCTGTTAAATAAATAAATAAAACAAAACAGGACAAATAGGGGTTAAGGACTTTTTCAGAGTTCAGATCCTGCTGATCCATCTTTCTTTGTGTCTCTGAACAAGTCACTATGGAGATAATTCTATAAGGGGCCATCTAATTTTACGTGGCTTGAAGGTGCATAAATACAAGTAGTCCACATTTTACGAACGTCCAATCTTTGGTGTTCCAACACACCGCACACTCTCCCTCCTTTCCAAGTTCCAACATGCCCCTCTCTCCCTTCCGTGTCCCAGTGCACCTATCTCTCCTTCCCTCTATCCATTGTGTTTCCCAAATACGTGCCTCCCTCCTGCGGGTGTTTACCTTCTTCTGGCTGGCTCCCTCCTCCTTCCAGCCACAGTGTTTTCACAAAGCCACAGGCAGTGGCTCCTATGCATGGCTGAGGCAGAAGCCTTCCCTCTGATGTCGGAGGAAGCTCCGACATGAGAGGGAAGGCTTCTGACTCAGCCATGGGACGCACATAGGAGCCGCTGCTCGCGGCTTTGTGACAAGAAATGACTGTGGCTGAAAGGGAGCCTTCCAGAAGAAGGTAAACACCCACGGGAGGGAGGCACTTACTTGGCACACAGAATGGAGGGAGAGAGGGAGGGAGAGGTGCATGTTGGAACTCAGGAGGGAGAGGGACAAGCTGGGACTTGGGAGGGAGCACAAACTTTGGACAAAGGATGGAAGGAGGCATGAACTTGGGACATAGAATGGAGGGAGGGAAGGGAGCATGAACTTGGGCCATAGGATGGAAGAATGGAGGGAGTGAGAGAAAAAGATGTAAAGATGGGGGAGGGAATAGAAAGGGAGAATTGGGTGTCTGAGTAAGAGAAAAAGAAATGGTGCACATGGGGAGATGAAGAAAGAGGAGAATTGTTGAGGATAGGGAGGGAGAAAGAATTACTGTACATGGTAGTGGGAGAGGAGTAAGGTAGAGATGCATGGGGAAGAGAGAGATGAGGGAGAAAAGTTGGATGTGGTGGTGGAGGGGGAACAATGGGATAGATATAAAGGGATGAAAGAGAGGCCTCAAGGAGGTGGAGAAGGTGGGAAGAATACTAGGATCCGAGTTACATACAAATCCAATTTAAGAATGGTTTTAAAAACATATGCTTGGAATAAGCTGCCCAAATCCCTATGGTGGGCTCCGTCTCTGACAGTGTTCAAAGCCCAGTTCAAAGCCCACCTCTTTGAGAGTGCTTTTGACTCCTAACTCCTCTCACCTTGGGTTCTGGGCCATATTTTAAAGTTAAAAAAAGAAACTCCAGATGTAGAAGGTAAAAGAATAGTTGAAGAGGAAATATCATTTTGCCTGCCACTTCCCTCAGAGGATATTACAGAACCATAGGTAAACTAACATTTCTCCTCCTTTCTTTTCTCCAAATCCCAGAAAGAGATGGAGAAGCAGAAACGATTAGAATGGCAGCAGCAGCTTCAGAGGAAAGCACAAGAGCATTACCAAAATATCCTCCTGAAAAGCCGAGGCCTGGAACCTTGGAAAAGACTGATGGTACAAGCCAGGCAAAATATAGAGGTAAAAAGCTAGGATGAACCTCATGAAAAAGAAAGAGCACAAAGAGGGAAAAGGATAGGGAGAAAGAGCAAATGAGATGCCAAACTCCTCTCATTTTAGAAGTAAATATTCTCAATACTAATTTATAATGGGAGTCCTTTACTAACACTGCATGTGAACACCATTAGCAAATATAAATCTTTGGTATCATTTGCTATTAGTTAATAAAAATGTACTTCTTATCTTTCTTTCATTACCTCAGAAATTAATTTTCTGAAATTAAGGCATGCTTTATCCCAGGACAAGCAGGCAGCATATTCCCACACATGGGTGACGTCACCGACGGAGCCCCGCAGCGGACAGCCTCGAAAGCAAACTTGCTTGAAGATCTCGAGCTTTCGAGTGCTGCATCGCGCATGCGCGCGTGCCTTCCCACCCGAACTAGGGGGCGCATCTCCTGTGAGGATCCTCAGTTCAACGTTTTCCGCGGAGCTGAGAAACTTGTCGACTCGGTCTCCGTAGCGTTGTGCCTTCTCTTCACTGCGGCTGAGTAGTGTTATTTCTTTTCGGTCGCTGTGTTTCTACTTTATTTCGTCTTTTATTTCAAAAAAAAAAAAAAAAAATTCCTTGTTGTCTTTTCTTTGCCGTCAGGTTGGGAGAGTGAGGCCTAGGCCTCTCTCCCTCATTCTCGACACGGACTTTGTCCTATCTATGTCCCGGCCTGTCACCGGGTTCAAAAGGTGTTATCAGTGCGGCAGAACTATCTCCATCACCGACCCCCATAGTCGGTGTATGCTTTGTTTGGGGACGACTCATCGCCCAGAAGATTGTCTTCGCTGCCTCACTCTTCAACCTCGTGCCTTTAAGCGCCGCTGCGACAGGTTCTTCGAGCTTTTCCCTCGAATAGAGCCTGACAAAGCTGTGGCCTCGGCCTCGGCATCTGCTAAACCCTCGACTTCGGGACAATCCTCAAGTGCCAAAACCTCAACATCGCCTCCTCTATAGGCCTCGGCCTCGAAGACCTCCGGGTCCTCGGCCTCGAAGGCCTCGGCGGCGTCCTCGAAGCCTGGACTGGGGGGGTAAGTCTCCTGCTTCCTTTTCAGGTACCATTCCTAAGAAGCCGACGGAGTCTACTTCCACGCAGCCTGGGGCTCCAGGTTCGACTCCATCTTCTCGAACATCCTCGAAGCGTGCTTCCAAGTCCAGGGAATACTCTCATTTGAGGTCTCCCTCAATGGAACGCACGAGACCACCTGGGACTCCGAGTCCTTTGGTCTCTGTCCCCATGTTTGAGTATATGCTTAAGTCGATTTTGACTACGCAAATTTCCTCGATAGTGGCTCAGTTGGTCCCGGCCTCGACCCTGTCTTCGCAAGTCCAGCCTGAGCAGCAGCATGTGTCTCGTCGGCCGTCTCCTCGCCACAGGTCTCGGACTCGGGTCTCCTCGTCGGACTCTTCTCCGGAACGAGCTTCTAAGATGTCTTTACCTCGATCGAAGCATCGGTCCAAGTCTTCGAAGATCCCTCCCTCGAAGAGCTCGAGGCCTTCGGATCTCCCTTCGAAGCATGTGCCTCGTTCTCAGAGTACTGTTGCCTCCTCTGTTTCATCGAGGCATTCGAGGTCGAGGACTCCTCCTTCAAGACTTTTACCTCGGGATCTGTCTCCTCTTTCTAAACCTCGCACTCCGCACACTTCTCCGTCTCGGAGTCTTAAGCGGAAGAATTCCACCACTCCACCTTTGACTGGCAGTGGAGCATTCTCCATCACTTTGCGTCTCGACTCAGAGCCAGTCTCTCAATATTCATGCGAGGCTTCTCCGTCATTTTCAGTGGCGCCTCGTTCTCGTTCTGCCTCCCCTGAGGAAGCCTCCACTTCGAAGTCTTCTTCTTTTGCGAAGTTTGTTTTCGACATGGGGCAGGCTCTCAACATCGACTTGCATTCTGATTCCAAATGCACACCGGAATATTTGGCGGATATGGAGCTTTCCCATCCTCCTAAGGAGACTTTGCGTCTGCCCATGACACCGGTGCTGAAGCAGACTTTCCTGCGGAATATGGAAACCCCTTATTCTGTGACGGCGATCCCGTCGAAGCTGGAGTCTCGGTATCGCACTGTTCCCTGCAAAGGGTTCGAGAAATCACAACTTTCTCATCAGTCTTTAGTGGTGGAATCGTCTCTAAAGAAGGCTCATCCTTCTAAGGTGTCTGCAACAGTCCCCCCGGGGCGTGAAGGTCGCACTATGGACAAGTTTGGGCGCAGACTATATCAAAATTCGATGATGACTAACCGAATTTTGAATTACAACTATGTCTTTACTTCTTATTTTAATTACTTTTTGAAGCAGTTGTCATCCTTTTGCCCAGACTGGCCCAGAGAACGCCTTTCTGAATACAAACAAATTATCCAATCTCTCTCTCAATTGCGTCTCTTCATGTTGCAGGCATCTTATGATGCATTTGAGCTTTCTTCTAGGGTCTCGGCGTTTGCAGTGGCCATGCGCCGTCTCGCCTGGCTCAGAATTGTGGACATGGATCCCAACTTACAGGATCATTTAGCAAACCTGCCGTGCCAAGGTTCTGAACTTTTTGATGACTCGATCGAGGCGGCTACAAAACGGCTCTCCGAGCATGAACGCTCCTTTGCCTCTCTTCTTCGCCCTAAGCCGAAACCCTCTGCGACTAGAGCTTACAAGCCTCCTGCTCATCGCTATCCTATGAAATCCACGCCAGCTTTCTCTAGGCCTCTGCCTAGAAGGCCCCAGCAACAACGTCCTCAGAAGTCCCAGGCGCCTGCTCCAACCAAACACGCTCCGTCTTTTTGACTGTCCAGTGGTGAGCATTCCAACCTCCTTGCATCCAAACTCCTCCCTACCCATCGGAGGTCGTCTTTCCCTTTTTACATCTGTCTGGGAAACCATTACATCGGACCTCTGGGTTCTCACAGTCATCCGCGAGGGATACTCTCTGCGCCTGCTTCAGGTGCCTCCAGATCACCCTCCAAAAGAGTGTCTTTCCAGTTTCTCGCAACTCCCCCTTCTTCTTCAGGAGGCTCAGGCACTTCTTCGCCTTCGAGCGGTGGAGGAGATTCCTCCTTCCGAGCACAATCTGGGGTTTTACTCCAGATACTTCCTGGTTCCCAAGAAGACGGGGGATTTGTGACCCATTCTGGATCTCTGAGCTCTCAACAAATTTCTAGTCAAAGAGAAATTTTGCATGCTCTCTCTTCCAGTCTTGTACTCCCTCATGGATCAGGGAGATTGGATGTGCTCACTAGACCTCAAAGAGGCTTATACTCACATTCCTGTCCATCCGAATTTTCGCAAATATCTCCGGTTCAAGGTAGGGAACCTTCATCTTCAATACAGGGTTCTTCCGTTTGGCTTGGCGACCTCTCCCAGGGTCTTCACCAAGTGTCTAGTCGTGGTGGCTGCAGCCCTCCGTGCTCAGGGTCTCCAGGTTTTTCCTTACCTCGACGATTGGCTTATCAAAACCCCTTCTCTTCCAGGGGTTACTCAAGCGACCCTTCAGACTATTTCTTTTCTTCAAAGTCTGGGGTTCCATATCAACTTTCCAAAATCTCAGTTGGCTCCAACTCAAGCGATCCAATTTATTGGCGCCGTGTTGGACTCTGTTCACATGAGAGCTTTCCTCCCCCTCAATCGTCAAGACACTCTCTTACGACTTTGTCATCGAGTAGCTTCCCTGTCGACTCTTACGGCTCGCCAAATGATGGTCCTCCTCGGGTATATGGCGTCTACGGTTCATGTGACTCCCTTTGCAAGGCTCCACCTTCACATTCCTCAATGGACCCTGGCGTCTCAGTGGCAACAGGCCCTAGATCTGCCTTCGCGTCCTATAGCGGTGACTCTTTTATTGAAGGAGTCTCTTCGCTGGTGGATGCTCTCTTCCAGTCTTTCCAGAGGTTTGCAGTTTCACCATCTTCCTCATCAGAAAGTGCTCACAACAGATTCATCCGAATACGCCTGGGGAGCCCACGTAGATGGTCTCCGTACTCAAGGGTTGTGGACAATCACAGATCGTCGATGTCACATCAATCTGTTGGAACTCAGAGCGATTTTTCTTGCTCTCAAAGCTTTTCTTCACCTCCTTCACGACCAAGTAGTCCTGGTTCGGACGGACAATCAAGTAGCGATGTATTATGTCAACAATCAGGGCGGAACGGGATCCCACTCCCTTTGTCAGGAAGCTCTGAGGTTGTGGCATTGGGCGATTTCTCACAACATCCTCCTTCGCGCTGTCTATATTCAGGGTCAACAGAATTGTCTTGCAGACAAATTGAGTCATCTGCTTCAACCTCACGAATGGATGCTCAACTCCCCCACACTTCGTCAAGTATTTGCTCGATGGGGAACTCCTCGGGTGGACCTCTTTGCGTCACCCAACAACTTCAAACTACCTCTGTTTTGTTCCCGCATTTTCTCGCCTCTTCGTCTCGAGGCGGATGCTTTTCTTCTGGACTGGAGGAGTCAGTTTCTTTATACCTTCCCTCCATTCCCTCTGATTCTCAAAACTCTTGTCAAACTGAAGTCGGACCATGCCACGATGATTCTCATAGCACCTTGGTTGGCCTTACAACCTTGGTTCTCTCTTCTTCTTCAACTCAGCATCAGGGAACCACTTCTTCTACCAGTTTTTCCTTCTCTGCTCACTCAGAGTCAGGGGTCTTTACTTCATCCCAACCTGCAGTCTCTTCACTTGACGGCATGGTTCCTTTCTGCATAACAGATCCTTCTCAATTCTCTCAGTCTGTTCAAGATGTTTTTCTGGCTTCCAGGAAGCCGTCAACTCGTCAATGTTAGGGGCAGAAGTGGACCAGATTCTCGACTTGGTGTTCCAGTCGTCGTCTTCAGCCGAGGTCTTCCTCTTTGGCTTCAGTTCTGGACTATTTGCTTCATTTATCCCAATCAGGCCTCCAATCCACATCTATTAGAGTTCATCTTAGTGCGATTGCTGCTTTTCATCAACCTCTGGATGGGAAACCTCTCTCTGCACATCCTCTGGTTGCTCGCTTTATGAAGGGCCTTTTTAATCTCCATCCACCTGTCAAACCGCCTCCTGTTGTATGGGATCTTAATGTTGTTCTGGCTCAACTGATGAAACCTCCATTTGAACCTATTGACTTGGCTCATTTTAAATATCTTACTTGGAAAGCTGTATTCTTGATTGCCCTCACTTCTGCTTGTAGAGTCAGTGAGTTGCAAGCTTTGGTCTCGGTCCCACCTTTCACGGTTTTTCACCATGACAAGGTGGTTCTCCGTACACATCCAAAATTCTTACCTAAAGTAGTGTCAGATTTTCATATCAATCAATCTATTGTTCTACCGGTATTTTTTCCTAAGCCGCATTCTCACCCAGGTGAGGCATCCCTGCATACTTTGAACTGTAAACGTGCGTTGGCGTTTTACCTTCAACGTACTCAACCTCACAGAACATCTCCTCAACTTTTCATCTCTTTTGATCCAAATAGGTTGGGACGTCCTGTCTCGAAGCGTACCATCTCCAACTGGATGGCTGCTTGCATTTCTTTCTGCTATGCTCAGGCTGGTCTTTCTCTGCAGGGTCGAGTAACAGGCCACAGTTAGAGCTATGGCGGCATCTGTTGCTTTCCTCAGATCAACACCTATTGAGGAAATTTGCAAGGCTGCCACTTGGTCCTCGGTTCATACTTTCACCTCTCATTACTGTCTGGATACTTTATCCAGGAGGGATGACCATTTTGGCCAGTCTGTTTTGCAAAATCTTTTTTCGTAAATTGCCAACTTTCCTCCTCCCTTTTCACTTAGCTTGGAGGTCACCCATGTGTGGGAATATGCTGCCTGCTTGTCCTGGGATAAAGCACAGTTACTTACCGTAACAGTTGTTATCCAGGGACAGCAGGCAGATATTCCCACAACCCTCCCACCTCCCCTGGTTGGCTTCTTGGCTTGGTATCTGAACTGAGGATCCTCACAGGAGATGCGCCCCCTAGTTCGGGTGGGAAGGCACGCGCACATGCGCGATGCAGCACTCGAAAGCTCGAGATCTTCAAGCAAGTTTGCTTTCGAGGCTGTCCGCTGCGGGGCTCCGTTGGTGACGTCACCCATGTGTGGGAATATCTGCCTGCTGTCCCTGGATAACAACTGTTATGGTAAGTAACTGTGCTAATTGACTATATCATATCACTTATTTGGAAGTTAAATTATATACCTTTGGTCATGTACCATGTAACCTGCCCAAGGAATTAGTTGGCATAACAAGGCACACTGCCTATCATGCGATAGTAACATTCCAGGCTTCCCCCTACATTTCTACAGTATATTAGCACACCTCAGCTTTTACTGCTTTGTAGAAAGCCGTATTAATAGTACAACATAAAAAGATAAAAAGTAACAGAAAATATCTCCTTTTCAAAAAAGAATACAAGACAGAGTGGAGATAAATCTGTTTGCAGCTGCCAAGACAATATGAGAATACTATGTACCAGTGGGAAGAGAGCAAATGACTCCTAAAAACGCTCAGAGAAGTGAAACTCTGAAGGGGAGGTGGATACCTTCCCTTGGGGCAAGAGTTTACCGTCCAGTCATTGCATTTTACTTTACAGAACTTCACTTTCTAGCCACTGGTAAAATTGTGAACAGTTTAAATAATTTATAAATTGACAAAAAATTGTTCAAAAAATTATACAAAAAGACTCTTGCTCATTGGAAACTATACACTTATCTGTGCAAGCTTTTTAAAGTTTTGTGGTTGTACAGGCTCTTAGGGGTCTCTAACCCCCTAAGACCCCTAAGAGCCTGTACAACCACAAAACTTTAAAAAGCTTGCACAGATAAGTGTATAGTTTCCAATGAGCAAGAGTCTTTTTGTATAATTTTTTGAACAATTTTTTGTCAATTTATAAATTATTTAAACTGTTCACAATTTTACCAGTGGCTAGAAAGTGAAGTTCTGTAAAGTAAAATGCAATGACTGGACGGTAAACTCTTGCCCCAAGGGAAGGTATCCACCTCCCCTTCAGAGTTTCACTTCTCTGAGCGTTTTTAGGAGTCATTTGCTCTCTTCCCACTGGTACATAGTATTTACATAGTCAGTCTTCTATTTATTATTTCATTCAATTTACTGACTAGTATTCACATATGAGTCCCTGTATGTTTTTCTAACGAAGACAATATGAGAGGCATTTTCGATATGATGTCTAAATCCGAATTTAAACATTTTGCAAAACACACACAGAAATCCAGTACCAAACATGCCCATTTTCAAAACTACAAAATGTCTATCTTGGTTTTTCAAAAATGGATGTGTTTGTGCTCAGCGTGCCTGTCTTTTTGAACCATTTTTGAAAAAAAATACATCCAAAATAAAAATGCACAGAGCAAGCCATTGGGGTATAGGAAGGGTCAGCATGCTTAGTAGACTGACTACACCGACATCCCAGCATAGCAGTGGGGTATCTCAGTAAACCTCATATAAAAAGTCCCAGGTATACATCTCACCATAGCCCCCTTATATTTTATGGTGAGCCCTCCAAAATCCACTGTACCCAACTGTACACCATACCAATAGCCCTTATGCCTGAAGGTGACACCTATATGTGGGTACAGTGAGATTAGGATGGGGTTTGGAAGGCTCGCAAATTCCACTATATGTGTAGTAGTTAGAGTAGTGTATGGGCCTGAGTTCCCATCTCTATGGTTCACTATACCGCCCACCAGGATAATCCAGGAACCTGCTTCCCACTCTGCTAGGACTAGCATTATATCTGAAAGTGTCATAAAGGCAGTTATTTTCTGTTTCATTCACATCTTTAGGGGGTGAGAGGGGATCAATGGCCATTGGGAGAGTGTGTGGGGGGGTCATGCTTACATCTGATCACTTGGGGCACCTTTTTAGCATTTATTCATTGTTAAAATAGGTCTAGCCTCAGATGTCCAAATTGTGCCGTGGATATATTCTAAAATAATTATTACAGAAAAACATCCAAGTCATAAACTTGCCCAAGTCATGCCCAAACCATGGGCTCCTTTTACAAAGGTGTGTTAGGGCCTTAACGCGCGGAATAGTGCGCTCTAAATTGCCGCATGCACTAGACCTTAACGCCAGCATTGAGTTGGCGTTATTTCTAGAAGCGTAGCGTGGGTTTAGTGCGTGCTAAAATCCTGCATGCGATAAAAACGCTAGCGCACCTTAGTAAAAAGAGCCCCATGAGGCTCATAATCGAAAGAGAAAAACATCTAAAAACCGGCCTAACTCGGCACTTGGACGAACATTTCCCAAATACGTCCAAGTGCCAATAATAAAAACAGGTTTTGGATGTATTTCTAAACGACCTAGGCCTTCATAGTGCCGCTGAATGACCAAAGATAAATGGTGCGTTTTGGGAGGAGTGTTGAGGGCGGGAGTTGGGCGGGACGTGGGCCGGCTTAGACTTAGTCATACAGCATGTATAACCGAAAGTTATACAGCCCAGGATCGATGGAACTTGGATGGTGTGACTTAGACCATGTAAAACATGGTTTAAGTCACAAAAACTCACCTAAAGTCATCAGATAAACACTGCAAACACATAAAACAGACCTCCACACACTACCCCAGTGATCACCGACCCCCCCCCCCCATAAAAATATTAATCACACCTTTATTTTTTTTTTGTAAATCTTTATTCATTATTAATCTTTCAACAAGTGTACAAATTAAAATCATACATATTTTTGAAAACATCACTTGTAAATCTATCAAGAGAAACAACAATTGTATATATATAAACCCATAACCCCCCCTTCCCATTATTATTAATAGTATACACAATAAAATAAGAACCCTTCCCCCTCTCTATTATTGATGGTGTATATATCACACCTTTAAAATTCACCCTCCAGACCATCATCACCTGGCCGCCTGGCATAGGAAAGCCTAGTCGTCCAACACAGAGGCGGCTTAAGCCGTCTTGGGGGTGGTTTAGGGACCCATGGAGAGGAGGACCCATGCCCATAAGCCCCTGTAATCACTGCATTGATACTTAAACATGTGCACTCCCCTATACACCCCCAAAACCCTTTTGTACTGGCATATAAGTGGCTCCTGCAACCATAAGGGCTATTGGGGTGGTAGATAAGTGGGTCCAAGCCGCTAAATCATCTTTATACCACATTTCCATCCAACTTTCCGTCCAAGTCCAAAACGCCTAGAACAAGCCATGTTGGACGTGGGAGGGGTCTGCAAAATGATGGATTGAACTCCCAGACATGCCACCTAAATAGTGGGGTACCTTACAGGGCACTGCTGTGAACTTCACAAAAAGGGTGCCATGGCTTCTCCTCCCTATAAGCTCCCTTATAGGTCATGGTGAGCCCCCCAAACCACCTCCAGAATCCCCTAGACCCACTTATCTACCACCCCAATAGACCTTATGGCTTCAGGAGCCACTTATATGCCAGTAAAAAAGAGTTTTGGGGGTGTATAGGGGAGTGCACATGTTTAAGTATCAATGCAGTGATTACAGGGGCTTATGGGCATGGGTCCTCCTCTCTATGGGTCCCTAACCCACTCCCAAGGTGACTTAAGCTGCTTCTGTGCTGGACGACTAGGCTTTCCTATGCCAGGCGGCCAGGTGATGATGGTCTGGAGGGTGAATTTTAAAGGTGTGAATAAAATTTTTATGGGGGTGGTGGGGTTGGTGATCACTGGGGTAGTGTGTGGGGGTCTGTGTTATGTGTTTGAAGTGCTTATCTGGTAAGTTTAGGTGGGTTTTTGAGACTTAGACCATGTTTTACATGGCCTAAGTCACAACGTCCAAGTTCCATATAAGCTCTGTTGTAAAACTTTCGGTTTTACATGCTGTATGACTAAGTCTAAGCCGGCCCACGTCCCGCCCAACTCCCACCCTCGACACGCCTCCCGAAACGCCCCATTTAGCTTTGGACGTTGAGCGGCACTATGAAGGCCTAGGTCGTTTAGAAATACGTCCAAAACCCGTTTTTATTATCGGCACTTGAACATTTTTGAGAAATGTTCGTCCAAGTGCTGACTTAGGCCAGTTTTTGGACGTTTTTCTCTTTCGATTATGAACCCCTTATTGTTTTTTGAAGAAGATACGCCAAATAAAATAGTATCATATGTCAAGGCCACTGGATTTTCTAACAACCTATTTATTTGGGTCCATATCGATTTCCAAAACATCAATATAAATGGACAATAGAATAAAAGATGATCTAATGTGCCAGCCTCAAGATGACAGTGCCAACATCTATTAGACTTAGAGCTATTTTTTTAAATTTTCTTGGCACCTACCAGTGGATTTGGCTCTACTCTGCTGATTGTGCTCTCTTTGCTTTGAGGTTGGATTTGCTTCTCCTGTGTTGGTAATCCTGGTCAAAAACAAAGGGCTCCTTTTACTAAGATGCGCTAGCGTTTTTAGTGCACGCAGGAAGGAAATTACTGCGCGCTACGCTCCTAGAACTAACGCCAGCTCAATTCTGGCGTTAAGGTCTAGCGCGCCAATGGTGTAACTGGAAGAACTGGGATCACCTTAACTTTAATTTTTGGTGGGCAAGTTTGTGCTTAACTTATAGATTTGAAAAAATGAATGCAGATATAATCTGGGGCCCTTTGATATCTTTTAAGGATGTGTTGTTTTTGTTTCCCCCCCCTCCCCTTTGATCCTGTTGGTATATTGCACACACACCCAGGGGGAGGGAGGGTGGGAGAGAGATATTTATGTCATGGTTTTATTCTCTTGCAAGATATTGGTTGGGTGGGGTAGGGGAGGGTTATCATGCTATGGGGATTTTGATTGATTATAAATGCATGTATGAATAATGCTGTTTAGGTAAATACCGTACTGTATTTTTGTTAACTTTTAAAAATTAATAAAAAAATTTAAACAGAAAGCCCTAGCGCACCTTAGTAAAAGGAGCCCAAAGTGTGTGCTTTTGAAACCATTTAGACATGTTAGTGTTTTGTACTTTTGCTACATTATTTCAATTGATGATTAGCAACAACATGGAATTTGTTATGTATAATATTGCAAAAGCTTACTATATTTTTCTGCATGCAGCTCCTCTACTGTAGTTGTCCTATGCAACAAAAGCAACTGTGTTCTGTCATTAGCACACAGCAGCTTCTGAATCCTGGCTATTTTACAGACAGGTTTGTTTCCCTTTACATCTGGAAGAAAAGTAAAATTGGTAGCTTTAGTAAGAGCAGTTAACGTACAGAATGGAAAGGGAGTAGACCTTCAGAATGCCAGCCTAGACTGATTGTCATCTTGTGAGATCATGGGAAAGACTTACTATGGCTCTTATTTTCCTCAAAATTTCGGTGTTGCTCAGACTGCAGACGAGCATCATTCCTCTGTACTGAAGAGGAGGTGCCTGCTGGCCTGGCTACAGCAGGTACAGGAAAGCCTGAGTGAGAGAAGAAAACGTGCTGAAGACTTCTTTTCCCACCTGCTACTTCAGAGATGCTTCCAAAACTGGGTGAAGGTGAGGTAGGGGAAGGGCAAAGGAACTAACTGTTTCAGTGTAAGGAATAAATTAAAATATTTAAAATTTATGTGGATGGAAACATAGAAAATGCAGATAAAGGTCATATGGGCCTTATTCAGTCTGTTCATTCATACTATCTACTATTTTTTCCTCTCCCTAAGAGATCCAAAATGTTTGTCCCGTGCTTTCTTGAATTCATAAAAAGTCTTCATCTCCACCACTTCTACTGGAAGGCCATTTTATGCACTGACCATCCTTTCCATAAAGGAATATTTTTGTTTTAGATTGCATGTGTCACTTTTAAGCTTCTTTACAGAATATTCAGTCCTCTAGTCCCTTTATATTGGAATACCGTTAGATCTCCCTACACCGAAATATAAACTACTGTTTCCTTCCTTTAAAGGAATTAAATTGGCCGGGAAGCTGAGTCAATCTTTTGCGTATAACCTGGTAGAAACTTGGAACTGGCATCCTGACTCTGTCAGATCGATAGGTCAGTTACAACAATTTCGTAAAGTCCTAAAAACTTTATTATTTACACAATACCTGAACAATATACCTAAAGATTCGACAAACTGATAGCTTTACAACATTTTTTCCTCTTACGCCCTTGTTCTTATTTTTCTGGTCTTTCATTACTTGTAAACCGAGTTGAGCACTGTTGGGAGATGACGCGGTATATAAATCAAAGATTAGATTAGACTTCTGAATCTATCTCCTTTTAACTTCATCCTGTGCCCTGTCAGTTGAAAAAGACTCACCTTCTGTGCATCTATGCCATGGAGAAATTTAAATGTCTCTATCATATCTCCCCACTCCCACCTTTCGTCTATAAAGTATGTATATTGAGGTCTAAAAGTCCATCCCCATACTCTTTATGACGGAGACTAATGATCATTTTAGTAGCCATTTTCTAGACTGATTCCATCCTGTTTATTTCTTTATGAAGTTGCATTTTCCAGAACTGTACACAGCACTCTAAATGTGGCCGCATCAGAGACTCAAACAGAGGCATTATCACCTTTTTCCTGTTAGCCATTCCTCTCCTAATGCACCCAAGCATTCTTCTGGCTTTGGCAATTACCTTTTTTGCCTGTTTGGCCACCTTAAGATTATATCAGTCCCACTCTTCCTTCATGAACAGAAGTACCGCCATCCCTATATTATATGTATTGCTCTTATGTTTATACAGCCCAAATGTATGACCTTACATTTGTTAGCATTTAATCTTAGCTGCCAATTTGCTAGATCTCTCCTTATGCTATTCACACCATCAGTGGTGTCTACCCTATTACAGAGTTTGGATCATCCACAAAGAGGCAAACTTTAGCAGAAAGCCTTTCTGTAATATCACTTATGAAAATCATTTTTTTTTTTTTTTTTTAATCTTTATTCCTTTTTATTTCTTTCAACAAGTGTACAATATTATTACAATTAATTCACATAACTCACTTGACATTCTTAAACAATATTATTATACATGTTTTAATACCCCCCATCCACCTCCCATCCCTTCCCATATCAACAAAATATTTCGTCCAAACTTATACATACTTATACATCCCTCTTTCATAATACAATTAATCTTACATTAAATCTGTCCCTCCCCCCACCCTTTCTTCCTCAAACTCTTTATTCATTTTATTATATAAAGTAATGCACAACAATATATATCTCATCATAGTACATATATCCCCTTATATTTCATAACAACATATTTCCAATAAATTTACCCTCTTTCCTTTTCTATTCATACCTATATACCATGTTTCTTATATCCATTAATCAGTTGAAATATACCGCTAGCTAACTAAATTATCCTATCCCCCCCACCCCACCCCATTTTTATAAATTATCTTCTAAGGAAAAAGAATAAATCTTAATCATTATAATAATCAATTAATGGCCTCCACACCTCTTGAAACCTTTTAAAATACCCCCTTTGTACTGCAAGAAATCTTTCCATCTTGTACATATGACAAACTGAGTTCCACCAGAAACTACAATTCAGTCTAGAACAGTCTTTCCAATTAGTTGTTATTTGCTGAATTCCCACACCAGTAAGAATCATCAATAATTTATTGTTTGCTGCAGATATTTGGCATTTGGCCCTCATACACATTCCAAAAACCACTGTGTCATAGGATAATGCCACATGACTCTCCATCAATATGTTGACTTGATCCCAGATTGATATCCAAAATGCCTGAATATTAAAAAAGCCAGACAAGGATCAATCTATGTGACATACCACTGGTAACAACATCCTTTTCCTCAATTTGAGCTCCTCTGTCCATGTAACCAATTTCTAACCCACTCATCACTTTAGGACCCATACAAAGGGCACTCAGCCTATTTATCAATCGCCTATGCGGAACCATGAAAAAGGCTTTGTGAAAATCTAAGTACACCAGATCTAGCACTTGCCTTAAATCAAATTGTTTGGTCACCCACTCAAAGAAATTAATCAGATTCATCTGACAAGACTTACCTTTACTAAAACTGTGCTGCCTCAATCCATTTGATTTCAGAAACCTCACTAACATCTGTTTTAAAAGCATTTATATTAATTTATGTGCCACAGAGATCAAACTAACTGACCTATAGTTCCCAAACCCCTCCTTCTGCTTTTGTGGAGAGGAACCACATCCACCCTTCACCAGTCCTCTGAGACCAATCCAGATTCAAAAGATGCATTGGAAAGGCCACAGCAGAGCCACCAGAACCCCTCCGTTCATCCAGTACTCTCGGATATGTTCCATTTGGCCCCCCCATTGCTTTGTCTACCCTTGGTTTAGCAAGCTCCTCAAGAACACAGTCTGAAAATTGGTCAAGGTCTACTACACATCCTTCCCTATTATCTTTTGTCTTTTGTGGTCCTACTCCTGGCTCTTCATCTGTAAACACAGAACAGAAATACTTATTTACTGCTTTATCATTATTAGCTTCTACATATTACGCCCCTTCAGCCTCACAATGCCTCCTCTGCACTTTCTCCTTTCACTTACATATCTAAAAATTGCCTTGCTCCCAATTTTATTTTATTGGCTGTTTTTCTTCCATTTGTATCTTTGCTTTCCTAACTTCTTTACTAGCTTCTTCGAGTGTTATCACCTGTCTTCCTCTATAATAACCTGAATCGTATCAAAGCAGTTGTCAATCCCTGACACTTGCGTGGCCAAGTAATCTGTTGCAAATTTTGTGCCTTATTCACATCAAATTTAGATTTACATGGGTTCAAGACTCTAGTACCTCAACCCTTGTACAATATAAATTCCCATGCTTGTTCTTTATTCTCTCAGGTACTTTAAAATATCTTATCTTTCAGATAAATCAGAAAGAAAAGTTCTAACCTTTATACATAGAGAATGTTGCAATATACGTGAATTCATACTGAGTTCCACACTCTATTTGAAGAGTTTACTCTAGCAAAACCTTTGTTATCCATGCATACTGTACACACTGAATCCATATGATACACACTTAGTGTTCTCATTCTTTCTCTCCCTAGTACAAGGATTGCTTATTTGTTCTGGAGGAACAAGCAAACTGTTTTTTTAAGGCCTCTCTGAAGAAGAAGACTTTCTTAGCCTGGCTCAGTCTTGTGAATGAGGAAAAAATTGCATCATCAGAGAAACAGCGCTTTGCTGCAGATCATTACCATAGGTAAGCACCTTCTTGTAACCTAATTCACCATAGTGAAAATGGATAGTTTGGCATCTGGGACAAGCAGCATGAAATGCACCCTCAAGTAGTCCAGGCCTTCAGTGGCAGCATAAAGACAATATTTCTTCTCTTCCTATCCCTTCTCCTGTATCCAAGGCTGGCATTACCTGTTTTGTTGCCCTGTATAAACAGTTATTGTGCTGTTCCTAGCCCCCATTCAAAGCATCTGAACAGCTCTTCTAGGGCCACTTGTTAGAGTAAGGCGGCCACATTTCTGTTGGGTAAATCTTGGACATGTGTTCCCATTAGTGCCCTCTCCTTGTAATAGATTAATGTGGTCCCGAGTGATAACAATAGGCAGGAACAAGTGCAAATAAATTTGAATGCTCTCATTTCCATGCAGGTATCATGAGATGCCATTACCCATCTGCCCTCTATCTGTAAAGACTCCTATTGTGCTATCCTCAGAGAACACCTGCTTTAAGTACATGTATTTTCTAATCAGTTTTATTAAGGGCTGGAACTGTGTTATTTTTCCTCTGTCTTACAGTGAGGGAAGAGAGAATGGTGCTGAGATTTACTGTTCTTGGCAATGATAAAAATATGTGTTATTTCCTCTCTGTTCTTAAAGGAAACTGGTGCTGGCTGGGTTTAGAGCATGGAGGAGATTTCCAAAACTTATGAAAGAAGAAAAAGAGAAGGAGGAAAGAAGGGAGCAGCTCCGTAAGAAAGTTGCTGAAATACTTCCTGATTTTAGGATATAGCACTACCACATCATTTTGAGAGATGATGGTGTCCGGAGAAGATACAGTATCACTGGGGTACAGGACCATAGTGAATATGAAGAGGTCCCCTTTCATGTCCAAGCCAGCCTGGTCACATATCTTGTACAGCCAGTGAGAATTCCACTCCATATTACATATGTGGGCTAAAAAGAACCAAGGACATATCCCATGTTTACTGTGCCATTAGACAAGATTTCATTTAGACTTCCAGCAATAGATCATGGTACAGAGAAGAAAGTCTTAATTTTGTATAGGTCATTTTATTTATTTTTCTGAATATTGCTAGTCACTGCACAACTTTCAAACTGTGCTCACCTGCAAACCAGGATGGTATGCTAGCTACACAAAAGCACTTGCACAGATTCAGAGCCATTTTTGAAGGGTTGATGAAGCTGCATACCATGGAAATAAAGACCAACAAACAAAAACATATAAAGGTGATTTGTTTGGACTACTATAATACATTTCTTGACTCTTTTTCAGGACTTAATACTTCCTTCGTCAGGCCCCAGCAAGTCACAGAAACAGCTACACAGAAAACCTGAGGTTTTTTTTAATATGTTACTGTTGTCCGAGTTTCTTTTAACTTGGTTCTTGATAATGTGGGCAGCTTGTGTATCAGCCCTTGAAATTAAGGGAAATAAAAACAGGAAAAGTGCTGTGAACCTTTTGCTCCTGTTATTCTTTTATCATATTTCCTACTGGTCTGGTACAGCCCAAACTCTTAGTTGATGACTGTAGATCTAGAAATAAATGAAGTCCTCCTGGAATAATTAAAGCAGAAAATTTCTTCCCAGTCCTATGGCTCTTTTTTTTTTTTTTTTCCAAAAGTGTTACCAAGGAAGCAGCCTCTCTCTCACTTAGCAAACAACAATGGTCTTCTCATTTACTTTATAGTTATGAGATGGATGGTGATGATCTAACAAACCACAAACCATTCAAGTTTTTGGACCTCATGTACTAACCCGCAACAGAGTTAACAAATTATTAACTATTTTTGCAAAATTTAGCTACAGCATGAAAATTAGGTCTTGGCTTACCTGCATCCCATAACTAAGTTTCACTAGTACTTTTTCTTGCATTTTCACATCCAGGAATGGGAAAAAAAAAATCTTACAAATAAAAAGGCCTACTTCATGCAGCATTGGTATAATTTAAAGGGCCCTGAAGACCTGCTTTGGAGGTCTTTCCCCTGAACTTTACCTGGAGGATTCCAATCACAGGTGGGCCAATGGGCCATGCAACCCTCCCGTTCCAGTCCTGACTCAAGGTGTAAATGAATCCAAAATAAAAGTCTCCCCATGGGCAGATTTCAAAGTCCTGGTGTTCTACTGTACTGCAGCCCTCTCACCCAGCCTCAACCTAGAGCACAAATACTAAACTCCTACCCTGTACCGATAAAAATCAATGATGGTTGGCCCTACCCAGCAGTTGATGGAAACAGGGGCAATCCTCACTCACTCCTACCCCAGGAGCTAGTGCTTCTAAAATACACTTGGGGCAGCATGCTTTGTACTACTGAGACATGGCATGAACTAAGTCCTTTATTCCTCAAAGGCCCTTTTACATGGCAGTAATGTTTTAGTATCCACCAAGAGATATTCTTATAATAAACCCAAACCCCAGAGACTTCTGTAAGGTAAGTTTCTAAATTAGTACGGAGAAAAGATCTGTATTTCCCAGGAATACACCCGAAAAACTTCTATGACAAGAATACAGTTGCCATAGAGAAACACATCCTTGGTCATAGAAAAACTCTGTTTTATAGTTAAATAAGTAACAGTTCAAAAAAATTTTTCTTATATAGATAGGAAACCAACACTTATCTTATTAATAGCTATATGTCCTCTGGTGTTGGAAAAATCTTCGCAGTTGAAAGTATGCTTCCGGGACTGGTTTATTTCATAGCTCAAGGGAGACAAGCTTAGAATTCCCAACAGGCCCTGTTTCGCAATAACGCTGCATCAGGGGAATTTATTAAAGAGAGAGCTACCGCTTCCAAGATCCTCTTCCTTAGTGCCACTACCGCAGCTTTGTAAAAGAGGCCCTAAAATGATGATGCCTGTCCCCTTGTGTTGTGATGCACTCACAGTACTAGTATGGGGGAGATCATCAAACTGCCAAATAAGGTGAGCCATGCCCCAGGGGGCAAGATCAATACTTGGAATTTTTTTCATATTTGGGACAGGGGCTTCCTAGAATGGGAAGAGTTCTTTAAAGCATTTATGCTCTGCCTTGGGACTGGAGGGAATTATGAAACACTAGACCATCCAGGTTTTTACTTCCCGAGGACAGGCTTCAGAGAGAAAAGTGGATGTTATTTGTAATTATGCTCCACATTGAAACTGTCAAGCACATCAATAAATGGCTATGGTATCTTAACTTATATATCAGTCCAAATAATGAAGTAGTATACCACCAAACAAGGACTAGATATTCAAAACCTCTTAAAAATTCTTCAATAACTGTTATGTGGAAGCCTCAGTCCCACCACTCCACCGCTTTACCGTTTGCGCCTGCGGGGAGAATTACGTGGTAACCTTCATCATTGGCTATTCCGCATTCGTAAATATTTGAAGCATAAATAATTTTAAATATATTTCAATGTGCGTTTAAAGTGCTATGTGCCATTCTCTTTTTATTTACTTATTTATAATACTGTGTACTTATCTCTGCGTCCGCCAATCTGTGAGCCAGACCCTTAGCACACCACAGCACTACAGATCAGAGATCAGGGAACACGGCGGTAAAAGTGCGCATATGCGCTTAGCATTTTATTATAGTAGATTCATTTTTTTAGCCCATCCTCCCAAAGGAGCTCAGAACAGGTTACAAATCAGGTACTCAAGCATTTTCCCTATCTGTCCTAGTGGGCTTACAGTCTGTCTCATGTACCTGGGGCAGTGGAGGATTAGGTGACTTGCCCAGGGGCACAAGGAGTAGTGCTAGGGTTTAAACCCACAACTGCAGGATGCTGAGGCTGGAGCTCTAACCATTACACCACACCACTCTTCTCCAGTGCTCATTTTCACAAAAACCTTCATTAATGTGTTGATTTGCATCACAGTAGCTCATTGAGAAATCTACAAATACTTCTCCACTAAAGTTGACTACTACAAAGTATACTTTTACAGAGCTCATAAAAATGCATTTACATGAAAAACAGTACAGAACATCAGGAATTTGGATTTTTTTTTGCATGTTTCAAGGTATCTCACAATAGTCTTCATGCAAAGCTCCCTTTTTGCCAAGTCAAGTTTCACTTTAACATAGCTCAGTATTTTGGCAAACAAGTAATTGGTACTGGTAGAACAAGTGGAGGGCATTTTAAAACACATCCATGATAAATCAGACGTACTATCTGAGTGTATAAATGGTCCTGAGATTTAAGCCCCTTTTCCTAAGTTTCCAGCTGAAGATGGGGGGGGGGGGGGGAGGATGGGGCTATAGTAAGAGTTTTAAAAATTTGTGGGTATACTGTCCTGTAGGGGAAGGGCTTTCTAGATATCAGAGCCAAAAGGAAGGGCATGAAAGTGTCAAGGCAACCATCCTACACCAAAGCTTTTTCCAGCCTCTTCCTTCTCATAAAGAAATGCATCCTTTGTCCCTTAGTGTTGACAGGCAGTGAGAACTGATATGTGAGGCAGGGTAAAAATCAAAGCAATGGAAATAATTTATAAATTATAATAACTTTATTGTTAGAAGACATCAGTGTATATCTTTGCTTGTGTTTATTCAGAAAGATTTATTGGTAGATAGCCTCTACAAAGTATGTTTAGAAAGGAAGGAGCACAGATTAGGGAAATAGAGGTTACAATAATAGAACAAGCACCGGTCCCTCTGGCTCTTTTTATTTCTAATTACTCAGCAGTCATGAGAATGGAAGCAGTAAACACAGGAAGCTGAACAATAGCCAACAATGCACTAGTGCTCAAATAACATACATATAAAAGCATCCCTTAAAGGCATGAGATAATTGGGAATCAGTTTTTGCAAGGCACTAAAGGAGAAATGGAAGGTTAACCCTGGTTCAGAACAGGAACCAGAAAGAACTCCAGTCATCTAGATGCACTAAATTTTAGCAGGAAGTTCCACATTTATTTATGCAAAATTAATCTTAATGGACTTGACTTTATAAAACAATGCTTATGTCAGAAGCCCAAAGACACACCTACTTTATAAAATCAACTGCTTCTTTGTGCCTCCACTCTAGAGGTCTGCACGGGAACCGGGATCCACCCCCTCCCCCCAAGGTCTATGGGACTCCCACGAGGATGGACTCTGGTTCTCCGGGATTCCCATGGAAATGCCGGCCTATGTTTGTTCCAATGTTCCCTCGATCCCTCAGCGCACTGGTTGCTGATTGCCATGCCCACCAAGAGCTCTGTACATCCACCAAACAGGGAGACAGAGCTGAAGGTTTAGAGCCAAGCATGAGCACTTCCTTGTAGAAGTGCTCCTGATTGGCCATCAAGCTCCAGCTCTTTATCCCACATTGGTGCATGTGCAGAGCTCTTGGTGTGAGACCTCCCCCACTCACTGTGGCTGGGCAGAGGAATGTGGGAGAGACTGGGCAGCATAACTGTGCAACTCTGGAGCCAGGCTACCCTGTATTAAACTGTTTCAGTCCAGCAGGTACCAACATTAAATATGTAACTTTAAAAAAAAGGCGGAGGGGGGAACAGAATTGCTGCACTGGGCAACTTCTTTCTTTTCATTAAATTCTGCCTTAAATCTGCTTCTTTGGGATAGCATTTTGTTGATTTGCAAACCCCACCCGACAGGGGAGAGGAAGGGGTATTGGTTTTATGCCTATTCTGGCAGATGTCCGATTTTGTTTTGAATTTTCTATAAAACTTAAAACTAAAATCTGTCTGAACTAATTGCTGCTTGTTAAGGGGGGAACGGAGGGGATTCCTTGCAGGGACGGGCAGAATTTTGGCAGGGACAAATGGGGACAGGCAGGATTCTGGTGGGGACTTGTGGGATTTCTGACCCCCGCGCAGCTCTCTACTCCAGACTAGGGGTTCTTAACCCAGTCCTTGGGACAAACTCAGCCAGGCAGGCTTTCAGGACACCCACAATGAACGTGCATGAGATAGATATGCATAGAATGGAGGCAGCATATGTAGATTTATTTCATGCCTATTTATTATGGGTATCCTGAAAACCTGACCATCTAATTGTGCTTTGAGGACTGGGTTGAGAACCCTTTACTAGATCAGTGTTTCTCAACTCGGTCCCAGAGTAGCCCTTGCCAGTCACAGATTTTCCGGATATCCACAATGAATATGCATAAACTTGGGATTTACATGCACTGCCTCCATTATATGCAAATTTCTTTCATGCATATTCATTGTGGATATCCTAAAAACCTGACTGGCAAGGGGGGTACTCCAGGACCTAGTTGAGAAATACTGCTCTAGACTGGTGTAAACTAGGGTTTTCATATGGCTCCAGAAAAAGGAGGATGGATTGAAACATCCAGGTTTTACTTCCATTGCTTTCAATCCGCTATAATAATTCCCTTAGCGCGCATGCGCACTTCAAAGTTAATGGAACCGTGATCTGTGGTGCCATGCCCGCGCATGCGCAGTGCCTGCCTCAGCTGATATCCTGATCTCCAACGCCAGCTGACTTCTGACTATGCTGTGCTTGCCGGCTTCCCGACCCTGTTCCTCTGAAACCAGAGATGGGGGGAGGGAGGAGAAGCGAAACCGGCAAGCACAGTGTTAGAGCCCCCAGTGCATGGCTGAAGTCGTTTCCTGGCTAGGGCGGCATTGAAGGAAGATAGGACAGGGAGGGAGGCTTCAACTTGCTGCTCCTGCGTGCTTCAGGCCTTCCTCGCTGCTGGGTCCTGCTTTCGTGGAAACAGAAAGTAGGTGGAAACCAGCAGCGAAGAAGGACCGAAGCAAGCAGGACCAGCGAATTGTGAATGCTGCGCTGCCGACAGCTGTGTGAGACCCAGGGGGGGGGGGAATAAGAAATGCTGTGGATAGCTGTGTGAGACCACGGGGGGAATGCTTCATTAGCACCTTTTTGGGGAGACAGAGGGAATGAGGGAGAAGGAAGACCAGGGAAGGGAGGGGGGGTAAAGAGAAATGCTGCCGTTGCACAGGGGTGAGGTAAAAGGAAGGGATTTGGGCTACTGCTGGACAGGGGGAGCAGGGAAGGGTTCCTACTGGACGGGGGGGGGGGGGGGGGAAGAGACAGACATAAAGAAAGAAAGGGGGCAGGGAGAGAGAAATGCCCAAGTCTACACATCTATTCTAGCACCCGTTAATGTAACGGGCTAAAAAACTAGTGGGTTTATAAGAATATAATCCTTGCCATACTGGGACAGACCAAAGGTCCATCACGCCTAGTATCCTGTTTCCAACAGTGATCAATCCAGGTCTAATTGTCAAGATCCCAAAAGGAATAAAAGTTTTATGCTACTTATCCTAGAAATAAGCAGTAGATTTTCTCAAGTCCATCTTAATAATGGAATTATGAACGTTTCTTTTAGGAAGTGGTCTAAACCTTTTTTCTAGTGCAATAGTTGTATCATTTTGGCCAGATGGGTATTCAATCTGAACCCACAAGCTGTGCAGAAGGTATCATCACAGTTTTCAACTCCTCCTTATTCGGTGTACTGTGCTGCCCCCTTCAGTTTCTCCTTCTTCTGCATGCAAGCTGGAAGGTGTCTTTCTGATCTGCTCAAAATTTTTTTTATTTTCAGGTTTTTAGTCTGAATTTTGGAGATTTCAGTGCTCAGAGGTTCCCACTGTTTCTGGAGCTCTGCCTGGAAGAAGCAGACTAGGTGTGGATTTGGAGTGTACCCACATAAAGAGACCCCCTAAGTTGTGCAGCAAGTTTACACATAAAAGTTAAACTAATTTTCAGAAGGAAAAGTAGGTGCATACTTTCTCTTTCAAAAATTACCCAATCAACTCTACACATGTATTTACACTTATTTAGCATGCTTGAACCTTTAAATAAATTTAAACACACACAAGTCAATTCCATCCACCACCCTAGAACATTTCTGGCTCAACATGGGTATGTTTGTAGGTAAAAATATGCCCAAAATGCTTTTCACAAGTCTGGCCAATTTTGCAACTGTAACAAGCCATGCATAACTTTCTATTTAAATGTGTACTAATGGAAGATTAGGTTCTTACCTGATCTTCTTTCTGTTATTCCACTCAGGAGTCCGTAGTTATGGTGATCAATCCATTCCTGCAAACTGGAAATAGTGTGAATACTTCATCTTTGAGCACCTCCCCCATAGAGGAGGAGCATACTGCCCCCTGCCAGTTATATCCCAAAACAATTGAACACCACTGGAACAGAAGACTAAGAGGGAGGGGCATGAGGAACTTTCCTGCATTCAATATAAAATTCTGTTCTGCTCTGTAACTTAAAAACAAGAATTAGAACAACAATGAACAGGAAATACCTGAACTTAATCTTTAATGTGTCTGAAAACAAAACCACCTTAAAAAGAACCAACCTGCTGTGTACAATTAGCATTAGCAATAAGGAAGTCAAAGGCTGAAGATTACATGTCCATATAAATGATTTCTTCACATACAGCCATCTGACTGACAGGAGAAGGGCTCTAGGCCTGGAATCTAGAAATATCCAAGACAGACAACCAGGCAAAACAGTATATACTGAGGGTGGGCTGTATGGACTTCTGAGTGGATTAACAGAAGATTATCCAGGTACAGTGGCGTAGTAAGGGGGGGGCAGACTGCCCTGGATGCTGTCTTGGTAGGGGCACCGGCATCTCTCTGCCCCCCCCCATGCCACTTACGTGCCCTTCCTTCCCCAGGCCCATACCTCTTAAAAATCTTCACCAGCGTGAACAACTATTCTAGCCTGTTGCTTGCATCAACCTGGCTCCCTCTGAAATCACTTCCAGGTCACGGGGCCAGGAAGTGACATCAGAGGGAAAGCCAGCGCGAGCAGCAGGCTGAAGGTTTAAAGAGGTATGGGGTTGGGAAGAGAGGGTGTGAGTGTAGCGTTGGAATGCAAAAGGAGTAGGGGGGGAGGTTTGTGAGGAAGGAGCGGGGGTTGGCGTGTGGGGGCGCCACTACCCTGACGCTTCCTGCCCTCACTACACCACTGTCCAGGTAAGAACCTAGTCTTTCATTCTGTTACATTAGCTCAGGAGTCCATACATATTGGTGACGTACTAAAGCAATATCTAGGGTGGAATAGACGAGTCTGCTCGCAAGATCGAGGACCCAAAGGCTGCATCCTCTTGAGCCACCACATCTACTCTGTAGAATCTGGAAAAAGTATGCAGAAGAGACCAAGTAGCTGCTCTACAAATCTCTGCGGGAAGACTCCACCCGTGAAGTGACGACGCCCCTGGTGTAATGCGCCTCAAGAGTGACTTGGTGGCCGTTTACTACAGTCAAAATGTCTGAAGAGATGGCCATGCAAATCCATCTGGCTATAGAGGCCTTGGACGCCAGTCAATCGCGCTGGGACTGGCTGGTCAGTAGAAACAGATGGTCCGAAAGGCAGATCAGAACACCTCTGCACAGTTCACTTGCAGAAGAAAAACTGGCAGGGGGCAGTATGCTCTGCCTCTAAAGGGGAAGTGCTCAAAGCTGTGAGTATTCACACTTCTGCAAGTCCAGTTTGCGGAACGGATTGATCACCATACATACGAACTCCTGAGTGGATGTAACAGAATGGATTTTAAAAACTGAGAGGATGAGAAGGGGTTCTATACTCAGCATAGTTTAAGCAGGCAGAAACCATACTCTGTCCCAGCTAGCGATATTTAGCAGCACTTAACTGAGCGGAGCAGTTAAGTATTGGCTCCGACCGCTGCTACACTGCACAGTTAATGTCTGGGCAGTCCATGACCAGATTCAGGGAGACATCAGCACTTATGTGGGCACAGGTCACAGTCAATACCCATATGTCAACACTGCTAAACAGGCAGATATTACTGCCCACAGCTAGGTGGGTGCTGGCGTAACGTCTTGATCAGTGGCTGACCCCACATATTCAATGCTAGTGCCAAGAATTGCCCAGCCTTGAATATCTGAGAATGTTGCCCTCAGCTGTCAGAGGTATAAACTGTTGACCATCATGGGCAGAATATCGGGGGCAGGTAAATAGCTACAGGCATTGGGGCTATGTTTTTAGAAGTCTACTTTGTAAGCGCTCTAAATGGTAAGAGTACAAATAGTAATACCTAGTATCTAAAGGCACAACTAGCTCATAGCAATAATATAATATTTATAAATTGCTATTCAGCAGTGGTATTAAATAAGGCAAGGAAGTGTGTATAAATATATCTAAATTGGAAAATACCAACTTTTGCTGTTTCTGTAATAAAAATGGAAGCCCTCTAAGTTAAAACTTAACAGTGTACAAAAACCTGAGCTAAACAAGCCCTGTGCAATAGATTTGTGTATCAGTATTTCATCCTTCCCTGCAAATGTGCTCAACTGTAAGATACAATGAACACTGGCAAGCACCAGATTATACAAATACATCATACAAAAATATACTTTTTTTTTAGGCTCTGTAACTTGCACAAAATAAAAAATAAAATCCCTCATTATACCGGAGTCCTGGTAACCATTTGTTTAAAAGCCTGTTTGGCATCTTGCATTAGGACTCGGATGCAAAAGGATCAGGATTTTAAAAATGTCTTCCATTCTGCTAAAATAAAATAAAAAAATCTGTGCAGTATGTTTTACCAGTAGAGATGCCTGTGGGGGCTTATATTAGCCATTTACATTGGATTAACTATAACTGAGGCCTTAAAGAAGTAGCTAGAAAGCATCACCTACAGTGAACCTATATGTCTTAAGAACAGCTCCCCCCACTCTCCAAGCATTAGACCACTTACACTTCCCCCTCCGTATTCGCAAATTCCGTATCTATGGATTTGCTTATTCGCGGTTTTAAAACAAAAAAATGTATTTTCATTTTTCAGGCTATTTTAAGCCCTGTAAGCCCCCCTTTAAGCCTTACCTGGTGGTCTAGCGGGTTTTCAGGGCAGGAGCGATCTTCCCTGTGCAGATCGCTCACAGGAAATGGCTCGAGAGACTACAGGAGCTTAAGGCAGCCATTTCCTGTGAGCGATCTACGTGGGAAGATCGCTCCTGCCTGAAAACCCACTAGACCACCAGGTAAGGCTTAAGGAGAGACTTTCAAGGCTTAAAATAGCCGGGGGAAGCAGGGGTTAAGGGCAGAATCGGCCCAAATACTATTCACAGTTTTTTAAATATTCACGGGCCAGCTCTGCCCCTAACCCCCCCGCGAATACGGAGGGGGAAGTGTATGTCTTTCTTCATTTTGTTTCCATGATTTAGGGGGAAAATGCCTAATACTTTTCTCTTTATGTAATATTTCCTTTCGTGTTAAAAACAGATCAACCTTCTTTCCACATCAGCAGATTCATTTTTCATTTTACCTCTCTCATCGAAAAGGGCCAGCTATCACATTGCATGTCAGCTAAGATTTATCAGGCTGTCTCCCCAGCATGAACTGCTTGATAAGAGACCAGCTCTAGGGACATACAAGACCCCCCCCACCCCCACCTGATTATCCTGCTGCAGAGGTCCGGTTTCAAAGGCCACAGAATACAACTTCAGACAAGGTCCACGGTGTTTTGCTGCTGGGAACAGCCCAAGGTCAGGAAGTGATTCCAGTTCTGAAAGAATCCCAAGTTATACTGTTCCGGATCTACCACCAAGCTACAGAAGAATCGGCGTCCGATTTTCTCCTTCAAGGCAAGCCGGGCCTCCCTCTCGGTCACATTGAAGCTAATGTTTAGAAGCTGGATCAGGAGAACGTGACTCATACCAGCAGTAATGATTGTGGAGTACCACACACAGGTAAAGACCAAGGCAGAGCTGAGAGAGGAAGAAAATAACGTAAGTGGAACAAAAAATTACCAGCAGGGAAAACTAAAAACAAAGGAATTTCAACCAGTACAACTGCCTAAGATGTGCAGTATCATTTCAGCCTATCTGCTTCCTAACAAACTGGTGTTGAATGTTATGGGATTCTTGTGCCTCTCTCCAGTGCTTACATAAATACCTTGTTCAAAAAGGAATACTGCTTATCAGCCATTATGGCCCTACATGGTAGGACTGATGGTGTTAAGCAGTGGTCTTCGCTAATTTTTAAGCAAGGGCCATTTTGGGTGGAAAAAGGAGAGCTGACAAATATGCAGCCATGACATAATGACAAATATGTGCCATGACATAAATAACACTTCTCAACATTCATGCCTACCAGAACACCTAGCCTTGATCATACATGCAAAACACAGATAAACCCTATGCAAATACAGGACCACAAACTAAAGTCTTAATATACACAAACAAAACCATAAGATGCCAGACTCTGCATGCAGTACACCAGAGAAATAGAAACAAATGCATTTCTTCCTGAACAGTGCAAAATATAGACATATAAATAACTAACATATTTCAAAAATAAAATCTTTTTCCTACCTTTGTTGTCTGGTGATTTTATTTTTCTAATCATCTTTTCCCAGTCTCTGATTGTTCTTCGTTCTGTCTGTGCTCTTAACTGTTTTCAGGGCCTTATCCATTTGCCGTTTTTCTATCCTCCTCCACTTTCTACCTTACATCCATCTTTGGCATTAACTTTTAATATTCAACTTTCTTCCATTTTTCTGCTTCCTTCTCAAATCTACTTTTCCATGCCTTCCCTTTCCATTTATCCATGTGCACCATCTCCTCCCTCTCTCTGCCCTTCTCCTTCCCTCCATCCATGTATACCATCTCCTCCCTCTTTCTTCTCCCCTATTTCCATCTTTTCTTAAGCAACATTTTTCTTCCCTACCCCACCCCTCCCACCCCTGTGCACAATATTCTCCCTCTCATTTCCTCTGGTGGTCTGACTATCTTTCTTCTCTTACCTCTCTCCCCTTACCTTAGTCTAGAATCTCTCTCTCTCTCTCCTCCTTCCCTGGTCTAGCATCTCTCTCTTTTTTCCTCCCCCCCCCCCTCCAGTAGTCCAACATTTCTCTCCTTCCCTTTCTCCCTTCTTGTAGTCTAATATTTCCCCTTCTCTCTTTCTCTTCCCTCCTCCCCTTACCATGGTCTGGCATCTCTATTCTCCCCATTCCCTTCCCTCCCCCAGAGGTCTGGCATCTCTCTTTTTTCCCCCTTCCCACACCCCTGCGTTTACCCATGACACCACCCCCCTGCATTTCCCCTTCCACAGAATCTGGTGGTTCCTCATCCTTCTCCTTACCGGTAGCTGCTCTATGTATACAGGAAGCAGTAGCAGAGGGAAAGCTTCCAGGCCACCGAAGGCAGCTTATTTACCTCACTCATGCTGCTGGTGGCCCGAAGAGTGAAAGAGCAGCCGCTAGGAAGGAGAAGCACTGGATCCCATAGGGGGGGATATAACCTGTGGGCCTGACATTGAAGACCACTGGTATAAAGCAAAGCAGGGTAAACAAGTTAGAGTTTTCTAAGGGAAGTGACTCAGATCATCCCACTGAGGAAAAGCAAAAGCAAAACTACTGCCACATTTCATTCTCACCTATGGTCTGCATAGACTCCAGGGCAGTAGAAAAGAGATACGAATGCATTATGGTCACTGCAGATCGTTCCCAGGGTTAAAGTGATGCCATAAACAGATGTCATCAGGAAGAACAGAATCAGAAGGATAAATGCATGGTGATTTGACTCTCCTATGCAGCTGTCTATCCTGAAGATAAAAAGTAAAAATATTTATAACTCTGCATCTTATTTATCAGATAATTAAGATCACACCAAGAATATCTGTCCCCTGGAGAATACATCAACATCCGAAAAAGGCAGCAACAAAGTTTTCAGTGCTAAATTGGTGAGAGAAATCTTATCTTTATTGATACTTGACATACCGCTAGCAGGCCTATAAGACGTCTAAGCAGAAATGATGCCTTGGTGCTAAGTTAAGGCAATTAAAACTGGCACACAGCACTGCTTCCATCACCACCCCTTCACTGGCTGTCTTCATTTTTTCAAAACTATGGGGTCCTTTAGTGCACACTAAATGCCAAGATTCCCAATATAATGGAAGTCTTAGCATTTAGCAAGCGCTAATCTTTAGCGTGCACTAAATTAGTTAGCGCACCTTAATTAAAAGGACCCCCCCTATGTGTGTTGCACATCTCTACTTACCAGACACACCTACTTACCAGACACAATGATGATCTAATCTCCTTACGCATGCGTTACAAGTCCGGCAGTGACCAGCGCGGTATGGTCGTACCAAATTGCACAGCGTACACCAATCCCTCTTTGCACAGGCAGAACTTTCATCCAACATACTACTGGGTTCAACTTCTATATGAACACTGCTATCATTAGCAGACTGAGACTTGTGAAAGCCATTTGAGTTCTTTGTCCATTTTCTACTGGATGGTTCTCTGTAGTTTTTGGAAGATGACAGGACGCACTCTCTTGTACTGTGGAGGTAGCCAGGATCTTTTTTGGCTTGAGCTAGAGTTGCAAGTGTCAGGAGAAGTCCACAGGTGACGATGATCACTTGATCATTTTCTATATGACCTATTGAAACTACTTTTTGAAGGAAGATATAATACATGTAGCCCAGGGAGAATAGCCCTAGGCTTAAGAAGAACAGAGTCCTCCCTTTCTTCCTGTGGGTGAAATAGTAATACCAGAGAACCAATACAGGAAGTGATGATAAGATGATGATTGTCAATAGCAAGTGCAAAGCTGCGACATGAAGACAGACAGGCAGCAGGACCAATGGTAGGACAAAGCTGACATCAACCTTTTTGGCCCCCCTAAGCCAGGGAATTCGGAAACGGTCTGAGAAGGTCTCTGTGATATTTTGCAAAGTATCTGGCTGCAAAGATTTACAAGTTATCCACCTGTTTTAGAAAAGCACAAATAGAGATGAAAACAAAAAAGGTCAGCCAAAAATACCAGAACAAAACAAAGCCTGAAGGGAAACAAAGCGCAAAATTCAATTCTCTTTATAGATCAACCAACTGACAAAACAAATCTAACAGAGCCCAGATTTTTCTAAACACTTTAAAACTCCATCCTCTTAACTGCAGCAATGTCTTCCTGCTTCCTAGTGAGACACGCAATATTCCATCACACATTCATAAAGACTGCATTGTCTTTCCATTCAGACAATATATCTGCGGCCATATGTAAATCCATTACCTTAGACTGCTCCTTAATAAATGAAATAAAGTAACTAATTGCAACACAACAACCTTATAACCGAGCCCAGCACAAATTCCTAACACATTTATACTTCTATCCCATACTAGTACAGGTTCACAATCCTTTACTCAAAATGCTCGGGACCAGAGACATTTCAGAATTTAGAATTTTTCAGTTTTGGGAATGTTGCGTCACCACTGGCCATAGCGATTCACAATTGTCGCCTGCTGAAACCCTACAGGCTTCTCTCTGCCGCCTCCTGCCTCTGCCGCTATCACTTCCTCTTTCCGTCCTGGCTGGATGTGACAGAGAAAAAGCATGAAGGCTGCAGCAGGCAATAAATATGAATCACTGCAGCCACCAACACCACCTCATAGGGGGAGGGAGGACTCCAGATAGGTGCCCGAGCTGCTGTAGATTACTAGATGTCTGTTTCCCTGGACAAAAGTTGCAAAATTAAAAGAGCGCCTGGATTCCCGATAAAGTCCTAAAAAAGAGGATAAAGTTCCCACAACAGACCCACAAGACCAGCATTTCTTTGAACTTTAGAAGGGCTCCATACGGCTCTATGAACTAAATAATACAGAAACTGAATGACCACTGCTGATAGCAATGGCCTGAACATTTTAATCCAAAACATTTCCCAGTGTGGCTCAGGAAGACGCTCCCCCAAATCAAACTCCCAGACTCACTCAAGCACAACACAGGTATTACCTCCCCCAAATACCCAAGCACAGGTATAACCCCCCCCCCAAAAAAAAACAAAAAACAAAAACAAAACAAAAAAAAAAACCCCAACAAAAAAAACAAACAACCACACACTGAGACTTCATCTTTTTTATATCGTAGATGCCTTTTTGGGAGAGTCTGCCAGAGCCACACCAAGTAGTAAATAAACTTCCTGTTTGTGCTGCAAGGAATGCTTTAAATGTATCTATTAATAAGGATGCCAACTTTGCAATTTATATTCATTCCCTCTTTAAAAAAAACCAACAAAAAAAAAACCTCAACCCAAAGGGAGAGGTTTATGAGATACAAAAGGAAAAATATTTTTTTTTACAGCAGGACAGCTCTCTGGCAGGTAAATTGAGTGAGAAAAAAAAAAACCATGCTAACATGAGAGAGGAATGTATCCATTTGTTAATTGTTACATCACTGAGCTAAGGGGGGAGGTTAAGAAGCACAATGAGCAAGATATATAAGTCAGTAACGTAGCCAGACAGACAATTTTGGGCAGGCCTAAGTCCAAAGTGAGTGGGCACACCTGGAAGCCTCTCTGGTGACCTGGGTTAGCCACCATGAGGACTGGCTATTGGGCTAGATCGACCATTGGTCTGATCCAGTAAGGCTATTCTAATGTTCTTAAGCTCGCAAGTATGGCAAACTGCCCTGGAGGAATGCAACTGCTTGCAGGACAATATAGCATGGCAACCAAGTGCATCATCGATAGGGTTACCAGACATCCAGATTTACTCGGACACATGCTCTTTTTAGAGGATTTACAAGAATCTCGAAGAGAACGGGAGCCTGAAGGCCTTCAGCATGTGCAGATGCTCAAGGCCCAGCAAAAAGAAGAAGGCAGATCTTCGGGCACCAGCACTGGCATGTCCTGTGCGTTGGTGCCGGTGCCAAATGGGGGTAAGGAATGTGGTCGAGTGGGTGGGTGGGTGCCTGGGGGATGCCGGATCGGGGGGGGGATGCCGGGAGGGGGGTGCTCGTAAATCGAGGCACGCTCGGTTTCCGAGGCGCCGATTTTACGAATGTTTTACTCGTATTGCAAAACACTCACAAACCGGTGCACTCGCAAACCGAGGTACCACTGTAATTGAAAAATAAACACGAGCAGAAAAGACCGGCTTTTAGAGAAACAATTAAGGAATTGGAGGACAGCCCAGTAGGATGGGAGGTGGAGCAAAAGAATGCTAATGAACCTACAATAATTCTTTCAAGAAAGAATTGACTACCCACGTTCAGAAATGGAGTGTCTGTCACACTAGAAGAATGTATTAAAAAGATCACAGATTTATTAGTGAGGCCACCACTACACCTACTTTATGGTGGGATGCAAAGAACGGACTGACAAGGCAGCTCAACTGCAGCTCTTCTGTATAATAAAAAAAGAGAGTTTGATTTCTGGAAGATGAAGATTTTTTACCTGTCACAGGCCTCATCCAGGTCCTCACAGTTGCAGAAACAGGCTGCCAAGTGGTTCTTCTTTCCATCTCGATCTATGTATTCGCAGCAACACAAGGGCTCCTCAGCTTCTGATCGCCTTCGATTCTTTTTTTTCATCCTTTCAGGTTTCACTTCATCAGCGTAGTATTGATTTGCATTAGAAATGATCATCTGAAGGAGGGGATAATAAAGATAGAATTAAGGGGAAAGTTTGGGTTCTCCAAGGGTTTAAAAAAAAAAAATACAACACAACAGTCACACAATCTCTTTCCTGCTCTATATGATCATTTCAAGACCTGCACTTTTATATAATAAAATACATGTAATTACATATTATAAATCCAGGCAAACTCCCAGCTGTCTTCACAGTAATGTCTTATTTCCTTCTTTATATATACTACTACTACTACTAATTATTTCTATAGCAGTTCAAGCCTTTCCATTGGTAGATCATTATTGGGTCCTTATACTAAGACACACTAAATCGGCTAGCGCATCTTAGTAAAAGAGGGGGTATATTTAGGTAAAAGATATTTCTCCATTTCCAAAGAGCTTACACTTACAATTTATACCTGAAGCAATGGAGAGTGAAGTGATTTGTCCAAGGTCACAGTTAAGAGGGTTGTTGAACACTGGCTTTCCTGGTTCTCAGCCTCTGACTCTAACCCACCCCAGTATGATGCGACATTAATATATAAAATGACTGTCATTTTTCTCTCAGAATGAAAAAAACCTAAAACACTTTGCCTAAGAAATGGTTTGGTAAAGAAAAGTAGGACAATCTGTATTTAAAGCTATTTGCCCAAATCTGCCAGTCCCACGTTCAGTGGTAAAAACTCCTATTACCCACATTAGTATTCTTGCAAAAGCAGAGAAAACGTAAGAAAGAAATGGAGAAACGTATTAAATATGATGTCCTATACTAAAGAACGACATTACACATTTTAATACAACAATAACTGAATTTGATGTTCATGGCTTTGTTCGGTTTAACAAAAATTGGTCCCAAAGTTAATTTTACTCTATGAGTGAATGACCACTGGTGGTTCCAGCCTGCTATCCCTGGAACACAGCACAGGCATTGGGAACCAATTCTGTTCCCACTGGACTCCATTCCGAGGAGTTTTTATTTTTATATTTCCCATAGGGCAACAACTGAGCTCAAAATCACCGCCTTCATCATAAATTAATTTCGCTGGAAACCAAAGACAGTATAATAATAATAATTTTTTTCTTATATCCCACCATACCGAAAAAAAATTCTAGGCAGTTCACAACAAGGTGAGCTAATACATGGGATAGAGATAAAATACAAATTAGAATAATGGACTTAAAAACAGATAAAGACAGAAAGAACTTACAATATAATGCAGAAAATACTGGCATGGCAGGGAAAGAAGTAATACATAGAACAGATAAAATACATCAAGTTGAATATAAGGAACTTGATTGAAAAAATGAAACAGATTGCATTAAGTTACCAGCCTATCAAAGAGTAGAAAAGTGCCAATTATAAAGTAAGCATACCAAATCTTCAGTCCCCAACTACAGAGTACTCCTCCACAAAAGAGCTAGAACCCACAACAACTCCACCTTCACATGAAAACTGTTTCCCGTTCATACACTAGCTCGATTATAACTGACCCCATTCCTGCCTTGGCGCGTTCACTGTAGATCTTCTACCTTTTCATCAAGATCAGTAACAAACCTAAAAAAGAAAGCAAAAACAAACGAAAAAAGCCGAAACCGACGCGACAGGAGCAGAGCCTCAGAGAAGGGGAGGAGCGATGTTGGGCTTCCAACATTGGGAAACCCATCACTTAACTACAGCCTCCAGCTCTTTTCCAAAACGTACACCGACACGGAATGAAGCATACAGAGCAGACTACCTGGTTCCACCCTCAAGGCCGCGCCCTCTTCAGGGATCTACTCTTCTAACCCCGCCTTTCTTTAAGTCGTTCAACTATCCCCTGCTCAGCTCCGCCTTCTTCACGTGATTTAGAAGAGGTTGCGCTTGCCGCGTTTGGGAATTCCTGCCTCCAACTCCTCCCACACTCGCTGACATTTCAGTTGGGGGCGGAGCGTCCACTAAGTTGAAATGTTCCGCTGTGGCCTGAGCTGAGGGAGGGGCACGTTGGTTGGCTAAGAAAAGAGATTTCCTGGCACAAGATAGGACGGAGCATGCGTACAGGTTGGGCCCCTCCCCTTGCCTACCTGAAGCTAAATGGTATAATTTGCGGTTGGAGTTTAATAATAATAATAACTTTATTTTTGTATACCGCAGTACCAGAATAGTTCAGAGCGGTTTAAGGTCTTAGGAAATCTGATAGCGGCTCTGTTTGCGTAGTAGGATTGGACGGAAGAGCAGGAACTTAAAATTCAAACAAGTGGGAAAACATGCAGAGCAGGACTCGGAATTCCTTCCAAATTTTCTGCGTATACTGTATGTGTGTCTCTTTTCTCCGTATTTTGTAAGTGTAGCCTATATCTGTGTTGGCTTTCTGTGATCTGCAGATGGGAAGCAGCTGAAAAGGTGCAATTCTCATGGTGAATTAGGGTTTGTTGTATGCTGTAGCTATTGGAACTGCTTTCCCCATAGTTAATGTGTTGGGGACATGTTGGATGGATTAATTTCTCTATGATCCGCCAAGAAGCCACAGCCACTAGAGAAAGCGAAAAAGTGATGCATATCCCCCTGTACCGTGTAAAATATAAAGAAAGCACATCTAAATTTTAAAAAGTGCATATTCCAATCTCTACATTAAAAAAATAATAAATACAAACAAATCAAAAAGTAGAAAATAATGATGGTTATTATATTGGACTAAATACATATTTCAATTAGCTTTCAGAAGCCAAGACTACCTTCCTTGGATTAGGACAGTATACTGAAGTAAAGAGAATCTTGTGCTGACATGAGGAAGGAGGGTTTGCTCTCCAACAGTTACTCCAATAAAAATATATCATTTTATTTCCATTCTCTGTAAATATTAAATAACACAGTTACTATACTAAACAAATCTGCCCTGTGAACTTCTAAAAGCTAAGTTACTCAGCATTTCATATTCTGCTCTTTTCACTGTTTTTCAGCATTATATCAGCTTAATTTCTCTTCTTCTCCCTGTTTCTTATTTTAAAAAAAGCACAAAAAAAAACCCTTTCTCTTTCTTTTGTTAAATCTTATATCCTCTTCCTCTTCATAGGACTAAGGGTAAGACTTATAGTCCCACCCACCTCAGGGACTACTGTTCATATGTAGAGACCCAAATAATCAGAACTACTCAAATCAAGTCACTTCCCACCCAATCAAGATGACCTTTATTCTATGCAATCACTGTGGTGCTTTAATTCCAAGACACACTATTTGGAGGCTTAAGGCTTGCCCCATCTGTCTTCAACTTGCTAGTATTAAGGAGGAGCTCTACAAACTTAAACAGGAATTGAATACAATTAAAGCAGCTTCCATCCCTGCACAAAATCATACCAACTTACCACCTCTACCTCAAAGAATAAAACAGCCCAGGAATAAATGGGTCACAGTAGGCTCAGGAAGACTGCGACATGTAACACAGAAACATCCACCTTCACTAATATTACCGCTACAGAATTCCTTCGCTCCACTAGTGCACTGCGATACTCAAGAAAACAGAAGGGAGATGGGTCTGGAACCAATGAAGGTAACTCAAGAGAACAAGCGCACCCTAAGCACAAATAAAAAAGCCAAAAACAGAAAACTATTACTGTTGGGGGATTCCATCATCAGAGGCATTAACCTTGGAACACAAGGCGAGGAGACCAAAATAGTGAAATGTCTTCCAGGATCCTCAGCTACCAGGAGTTCCAGGCAAATACAGACTATAATTAAGGAAGACACTAAGGATTTTAACACTGATATTGTTATCCATCTGGGAACAAACTCCACGCTTGCAGCACAGAAAGCTTTTCGGGAGCTTGGTGAGGGTTTGAAACCTTTTGTAAAGACTAGCTTTTTCTGAAATACTGCCTGCATATGGAAAGGGAGAGCAAAGAGTGAAAACCACAGAGGACTTTAATAGATGGCTCAGAGCCTGGTGTCATCAAGAAGGCTTCAGGTACATAGGAGGATGGGGAAATACATGGAAGGACAAGAAGCTATATTGCACTGATGGGCTACATATTACTACAGCAGGAAAAAGAAACCTTGCAGAGAAATTTAGACAATATGTTTCTAGGCTTTTAAACTAGAAAGTGGGGGTGGTGTACGTATGAAGGACAATTATAGAGACCATCCCCGGCAAAAGATGTGATAGTAGTAAAGATTGCAACATAAACAATATCAGAAACTCATTTCTTAGTATTGCAACGGAAAGTGAAACGAAACAAAAATTCATACGAAAAAGGAGATTACCGCTGAAAAATAGCTGGAAAGCGATGACCACAAATGCTCGCAGTCTAAGCAACAAAGTTCATGATCTGCAAGCCCTGATGTTAGAGGCAGATCTAGATATTATTGCTATTGCAGAGACATGGTTCAGTGAATCCCATGGATGGGATGCAAACATACCGGGATATAATATTTTTAGGAAAAACAGAGAGGGTCAAAAAGGTGGAGAAGTAGCTCTCTATGTAAAGATCAATATCCAAGCGACCGAAATGCAAGGGACCTGGGGAGAGGAAGAAGCGATATGGATCGCTCTGAAAAGAAAAGATGGAACTTCTATCTACGTGGGTGTAGTCTACAGACCGCCGACTCAATTGCAGCAAATTGATAAGGATCTGATTGTGGATATCCAAAAGTTTGGAAGGAAAGAGGAGGTTCTGTTGTTGGGAGATTTCAACCTGCCAGATGCAGACTGGAATGTTCAGTCAGCGGAATCGGAAAGAAGTAGGGAGATTGTGGATGCCTTTCAAGAGGCTCTGCTCAGACAAATAGTGACGGAACCCACAAGGGAAAAAGCAATATTGGATCTGATCCTCACAAATGGAGAGAGTTTCTCTAATGTTCGAGTGGGTGCTCAACTGGGAAGTAGCGATTATCAAACGGTTTGGTTTGATATAACGGCTAAAGTGGAGAGCGGCCACACGTTACTTAAAGTCCTAGATTTCAAACGTACGGACTTTAATGCAATGGGAAAGTACCTGAAGAAAGAGCTGTTAGGATGGGAGGACACAAGAGAAGTGGAAAGACAGTGGTCTAAGCTGAAAGGAGCGATATAAATGGCTACGGACCTTTATGTGAAGAAAATCAATAAAAACAAGAGAAAAAGGAAGCCGATATGGTTTTCCAAATTAGTGGCGGAGAAAATAAAGGTGAAAGAGTTGGCGTTCGTGAAATATAAAAAAACCCAAGAAGAGGAGAGCAGAAAGGACTACAGGGTGAAACTGAAAGAAGCCAAGAGAGAGATACGTTTGGCGAAGGCACAGGCGGAAGAACAAATGGCTAAAAATGTAAAAAAAGGGAGATAAAAATTTTTTCAAATATATTAGTGAAAGGAGGAAGATAAAAAATGGAATTGCTAGGCTAAAAGATGCTGGGAACAAATATGTGGAGAGTGATGAGGAGAAAGCAAATGTGCTAAACAAATACTTCTGTTCTGTGTTCACAGAAGAAAATCCTGGAGAAGGACCGAGATTGTCTGGCAAAGTTACACAAAAAAATGGAGTAGATTCTGTGCCGTTCACAGAGGAGGGTGTTTATGAGCAACTTGAAAAACTGAAGGTGGACAAAGTGATGGGACCAGACGGGATCCATCCCAGGATACTAAGGGAGCTCAGAGAGGTTCTGGCGAGTCCTATTAAAGACTTGTTCAACAAATCTCTGGAGACGGGAGTGATTCCTGGGGATTGGAGGAGAGCGGATGTGGTCCCTATTCATAAAAGTGGTCACAGGGATGAAGCGGGAAACTACAGGCCGGTGAGCTTCACTTCAGTTGTTGGAAAAATAATGGAAGTGTTGCTGAAAGAAAGGATAGTGTACTTCCTTGAATCTAATGGGTTACAGGATCCGAGGCAACATGGCTTTACAAAAGGTAAATCGTGCCAAACGAACCTGATTGAATTTTTTGATTGGGTGACCAGAGAGCTGGATCGAGGACATATGCTAGATGTAATTTACTTGGATTTCAGCAAAGCCTTTGATACAGTTCCTCATAGGAGGCTGTTGAACAAACTTGAAGGGCTGAAGTTAGGACCCAAAGTGGTGAACTGGGTCAGAAACTGGCTGTCGGACAGACGCCAGAGGGTGGTGGTTAATGGAAGTCGCTCGAAGGAAGGAAAGGTGACTAGTGGAGTCCCTCAGGGTTCGGTGCTGGGGCCAATCCTGTTCAATATGTTTGTGAGTGATATTGCTGAAGGGTTAGAAGGAAAAGTGTGCCTTTTTGCAGATGATACCAAGATTTGTAACAGAGTAAACACCGAAGAGGGAGTGGAAAATATGAAAAAGGATCTGCAAAAGTTAGAGGAATGGTCTAATGCCTGGCAACTAAAATTCAATGCAAAGAAATGCAGAGTAATGCATTTGGGGATTAATAATAGGAAGGAACCGTATATGCTGGGAGGAGAGAAGCTGATATGCACGGACGGAGAGAGGGACCTTGGGGTTATAGTGTCCGAAGATCTAAAGGCGAAAAACAGTGTGACAAGGCAGTGGCTGCTGCCAGAAGGATGCTGGGCTGTATAAAGAGAGGCGTAGTCAGTAGAAGGAAGAAGGTGTTGATGCCCCTGTACAGGTCATTGGTGAGGCCCCACTTGGAGTATTGTGTTCAGTTTTGGAGACCGTATCTGGCGAAAGACGTAAGAAGACTTGAGGCGGTCCAGAGGAGGGCGACGAAAATGATAGGAGGCTTGCACCAGAAGACGTATGAGGAGAGACTGGAAGCCCTGAATATGTATACCCTAGAGGAAAGGAGAGACAGGGGAGATATGATTCAGACGTTCAAATACTTGAAGGGTATTAACGTAGAATATAATCTTTTCCAGAGAAAGGAAAATGGTAAAACCAGAGGACATAATTTGAGGTTGAGGGGTGGTAGAATCAGGGGCAATGTTAGGAAATTCTACTTTACGGAGAGGGTAGTGGATGCCTGGAATGTGCTCCCGAGAGGTGTGGTGGAGAGTAAAACTGTGACTGAGTTCAAAGAAGCGTGGGATGAACACAGAAGATTTAGAATCAGAAAATAATATTAAATATTGAACTAGGCCAGTTACTGGGCAGACTTGCATGGTCTGTGTCTGTGTATGGCTGTTTGGTGGAGGATGGGCAGGGGAGGGCTTCAATGGCTGGGAGGGTGTAGATGGGCTGGAGTAAGTCTTAACAGAGATTTCGGCAGTTGGAACCCAAGCACAGTACCGGGTAAAGCTTTGGATTCTTGCCCAGAAATAGCTAAGAAGAAAAAAAAAAAAAAAAATTAAATTGAATCAGGTTGGGCAGACTGGATGGACCATTCGGGTCTTTATCTGCCGTCATCTACTATGTTACTATGTTTTTGATCACTTTGACACTAGCCGTTTTATTTGCATTGTGCAGTTCATTTTGTTAAGAAGAATTTTTATGCACACGTGTTTTTTAATATCCTGAGAAATACTTTTTATTAGGCTTGCTTTCTGAAGTAGGCTATGAAAACTGTAGAGTTGTTTATAGCTATTTTGCATGCTGTTTTAGATTTTGTAATTTAAAAATTTTATTTTATATAAATCTTTTCATTACTTTTTCTTCTTTAGGGCTCCTTTTACTAAACGGCAGTAGAGGTTTCTACCACGGGTCAGTCAGTTAAATGCTCCAAGGAATTCTATGAGTATCGGGGCATTTAACTCACCGGCTCACGGTAGAAACCTCTACCACTGTTTAGTAAAACCTAGTGCTAATTATTTTAGGGATGCATTCATGTGATTATATATCTATTTTTAACATTTATACCCCACCTTATACTAAGTGGCTTACAAAAGAAATATATATACAAATTATTCACTCACAAACATTAAAAAAAAAGAAACCAAAAAAGCTTGTTGTTGGGAAAACCTGCTGACAAAACATTCAGGAGGTCTCACTGCAGCACCTTGTGACTCAGGGCAATGGAAGGTTAAAGGGCAAATTCTATAAGAAGCGCCCCAAAGTTAGGCGCCGATATAGGCACTGTTCAGCGCAATTCAAGTAAAATTGGGTGCTGTTTAGTGAATCATGCTGAGCGGCACCTATTTTGGAGGCGCCCAATAAATAGGCTAGCTCTAGGCACAACTAAAAGGCGTCCATGCTGTTACCATATCCTCCAGCAACAAGTTCTAGATCTTGAATATTCTTTGAGTGAAAAAATATCTCCTCCTGTTTGTTTTAAAGGTATTTCCATAAAATTTAATCAAGTTACTATTATAATAAATATTTCATGTATAAAATGGAAAGTTAAAGTGATTCTGCTCCCCCCCCCCCCAATTTCTGAATGGCATACACTGATGCTTCACGTCCTAGAATGGGCTTTCACTGCTCGTCCTCAGGGCACTTTAACAAAGGTGCCCAGTTGTAGAACTGCTCTCCTAGAGCCAAAGCAGAAGATAGCAGTGTGAATGGTCACAGCATTTGCCCTTGCAGGAGGAGGAAGTGGCATGCAGACTGACTAAGGGGATTTATTAAAAATATTTATAACCCCCTTATCCAACAATTCTATGCAGGTGACAAAAGGACAGACATACAATTATGAAAAGTTAAATAAAATAATTAAAATCAAATCTCTGAAGAAACTTGCCCACCATTCCCAATAAAAAAACAAAAAGAAAAAAAAAGTCACTCTCCTTCCACCCTTTTGCTAGGCAAAGCAACACTCAAACAAGGCCATTTTCAGCCCCCTTCTGCACTTTAACAATGTAGGAACCTGCCTTACTTCCAGCGGTAACACATTTCAATACACCGGACCCTGAGAATCCTGTCACCACTGAGAACACTGCTGATATAAATTGTGATGAAGCAGGTACTTGCACTGGTGGGTGAGCCAATGTTCCGTGATGGGTTGGTAGATGATATGATAAGAGTGGCTGCTTCTTTGGTATCCTCTTCTGATCAAGATTTCAAATTGGATAAGCTCTCATTGTCAGTACCTAACCTGCCAACAATCATTATCGAGGCTGTATGGAAGTCCTGATTCAATTGAAAGTTTCTTTAACGATCTGTTCTACTCAATAGGGCTTCCGCAGTACAATTTGGTAAGATAGTGTCTCAATTTGCAAAAAGTAAATATGAGGGAGTTTAAAGATCATTTTCACTCTTTAGAAGAAGCCAACAACTAAAAAAGAGTCAATGCTGCATTAATTTGAGCTAAAAATGTTATGCACAGGAAGACTGAGCAGCTGGAAAACTTTCAAGACATTTAAAATTTACAGTTATTGAACTTTCCTAAATTAGGAGATGCTCTCTAGCAGGATATTTAAAAGATATCTCATAGAGATTTTGAACATCCACAATAAGACTATTCCTCCTGCCAATAAGGAGTACTGTCTTGCAGGAGGTGTGGGGGGAAAAGAGGTGTTTGTGTGGGAAGGTTTGTGTGTGAGTGAGTGTGTGTGTGAGATCAAAGCACAAGCCAGAATCTGAGGCTAGTGGGAGCCTGATGGATAGCCTTCAGCTGTTTGGTTTGTTGGAAAGAAGTAACTTTTTTTGGCTACCTTTGTATCTGTACCAAGAATTAATTTTATGTTTTGGTATTCTTGGTATAGTATTTTAATGAATTGAATATCAATATTTGATTATATTTACCCTGTTTTGTATAGTTGTGTATACCTTTGTAACTGAACAAGATCTGAACTGTGCTGTGAGTTTGGATTTTTCCTGACTTGTCCAGGTCTACTCAAGAGAGGAAGGCAAGACACATTTACATTTTCCTTGTAAATGTATTTGTGAAATTTCCTGACACTATTTACTTCTCAACAGTTAAGGTCCATCTTAGATTTTAAAAATTTGGAAAATGGCATTGAATTCCTCTGTGCCTCCAAGGCGTGAGAGGGGCCTTGCAAAAAACATATTGACCTTCAGAGTCAGCCACCCCTTTCCGAATTAGGATGGCAACCCCACATTTTCTCCCTGAGCCTGCTGCTGCGACACAGTTACTCACTCATCCCCCTCCTAAATTTGGAATGCTCTGCCATGGTAAGGTGTGTCTTCTGCAGTAGTACAATGTCTGCCCAGTCTTTGTAAATTACTGAGAATTTTCATACGCTTCACCGGTGAAGTAACCCCCTCCCCCCCCCCAATATTCCAGGTCATTACTCTAACCATGGAAAAAAAAGAAAAGAAAAAGGTCATAAAATGGTAAAAAATTTCCAGTGTAATCCCAGAGTACTGTTCCAGCAAGTGGTCTCCAGAATACAATCGTACCGAAACATAGGTGGCCAGGCCAACTGTCTGACTCCTCCCCAGCCGTTCCAGATCAAAAAGATGATACGTATCTCCCTGCTCTGAGACCAAAGGCCCCCAACCTAGCCTCCTCCCCCAAACCCCAGGATCCCCTTACTGATCCTCATATGAGAGTCCAGTACAATGCCTACCCATCCAAAATACCCAAATAGAAGCAAGATGAGGACCAACTAGCACCCATTCCAACACTAAGCAAAATCCTCCCCCCATGAGCCCTAGCAATCAGCCCTAAGAAAGGCCCCCACTTCCCCCAACACAGAACAGCCCAAGGACGACCTCCCACTACCCCCTCCCTTCCAACATCCCAGCAAAAAATACAAATACCCCCCCCAAAGTCAACCAATGTCAAAACTCTAGTACTTCAAGTCGAGCCAGAGAAGCAGGAACATGTCCAGCCAAACCTAAGGCCTACAAAGGAGGAGCTGCCAAACCTGCAAAAAAATGCACATCCCTCAAACATCCCCCTCCTTCCACTCAAGACTGTCTAACAAAATGCACCATAATAGCCGAACAGGCAAAAAAGATAGAAAACCGACGGCCAGCCCAACACTGGGAGAAAAGGTAAGACAAGTGCAAGAAGCACCAAGGTGCAAATCAAGTAAGTGAAAGGAGCAAAAGAGAAAAGAGATAGTACACACAAAATACCCCAAAGATACCAAGACCCCCAGCCAACACATCCGAAACCAGCAAGCTTACCCCCTTCCCCCAACCAACAGCCCAAATAGGCAATTAAATTAGAATGGTCCATGAAAGGCCGGCAGACCGCTTCAGAGTTCAACCAGTGAAAGGCAAGAAGTAGGAGCAAGCTGGTCTCCATGGAATCCACAAGTGTCCAGGCAAGATGACAGGGCCAGAGCCGGTCCACCAGGGGTCCATAGAGAAGGGTAGACCCCTCGCCAAGGCTTCTAGAGCAGGTCTCCGCAGGACAAGCCGGCATGCCGACTTCAAGGCAACGCCAGGACAACTGGGGACCCCCCCAAACTCAAAAGGCAAAAGCCAACCACAGAGGGAGGGCCTCAACAAGTCCAAGGCAGCAGCTAGTTATCCCAACCTGATCACGGGGCAGTGGAAGTTAGAAGGCCACCACCATCCAGCTGGTTGAGAAAGTCCTGGGCTGTCAACAAAGATGTGAGTGGAGCCATCATGGGAGATGCAAAAGCGAGCAGGGTAGAGCAGTGCAAATCTGATCTGACGAGCAAACAAGGTGGAACAGATAGGGCTAAACCGCCGTCGCTGCTGAGCCATTTGAGGGGAGTAATCCTGAAAGCATAGGATTCTGCGATTTTCGTAAAGCAGCTGACGTCCCTCTGGAGCGCTTGCAAAATTGCCATCTTGTGGGCAAAGTTAAGCACTTGGAGGATGATCACCCAGGGTCAGGCCTCAGCCTTCCGCTGAGCCCCAAGCCGATGGGCCCGCTCCACCCAAAACTGGCCCAACACCAACAAGAGCCCCAGGGAGTCCGGGATCCAGCGGTCAAAAAAGGTCCGAAGCTCTGACTCCATCAACACTTTAGGCAGCCCGACAACGCAAAGGTTATTCCTCTGAGCCCAATTTTCCAGCTCATCAAGTTTTTCCTCCAGGGCTTCCAGGCTCTTCAGCTGCTGCTGGTGTGTACGCTCCACTACACTCAAGCAGTCCTAAGCATCACTGACCTGTTGCTGGAAATGTTCTAAATCCCATCCAGCTTCCCCTGCAGCTGCTCCAGCTTTTCATCAATGGGTTTGAGCCATTTCTCCAGTATGTGGTAACCTCCAATATAATCTCTGTGACCCACATAGGAGTTGCGGAGAGCCCTGCCAGGCTCAAAGAAGTCGCCATTTTGTCTTCCTGGAGTCTGCCCCGCCCTCACTGTGTGCGCACTGATTTCACTGCTATAAAACACCACACTCTCTTAACGCCGCCCCATCAGCAGTGCAGGAGCCTCAGGAAGGCAAAGATTGAGTTCAAAATAGGCCAGAAGCTGCTAAAAGTGGGTAAATTCAGGCAGGTGGCAGGAGAGACGATATTCACCATCTACCCCTGAGCATAGCGTCATGTGACTCTCCGGCTGAAAGATCTAATGAAACAAGATTAACTGATTTGTGCTGATCCAGGAAGTATTGTACAAATGTGGTTAGACCTAGCAATGTGTGTTCTGTTAAACAGCATTTGTAGAGGTGTAACATTTGCCACTTGAGGAGTAGTGGCTCGTGGCCAGTAGGGGGTGATGTTTATGGGACAGTAATGGAATGGACATGATAGTGCAGTATTTTGTAGAGTTTTTTCTACAAAAGGGCCTGGTTTTTCGTATGATTCTGGGTAACTCTAGTTAGATACAAGCATATGTGTTAGTTAAGGCCACGCCCAATAGAAGCGTTCGAAAAACGGGTGAAGAAAAATCTGAATATGGATGCAGTCAAAGCCAGAAAAACATACTACAGATTAATATAAGGGAAAGCATAATAATATTCTTTTTATGTACTTTGCTATTAGGCTAGATCATGAAGGAAATCACATGGACTCCATTTTGGGTTCTTGTGTCTTTGGAATCCATTTTGTGGTCAGTTTTTTCCAAGTCTTTGTTTAGGCTTCTCAGCATCGTGGTGTTAATTGATACCAGATGTGCCTTAGGCTGGCTAGGAAGACGTATCCTAAACTAAGATGTAACATGCATTAAATATGAATGGCTGAGATATGAATGAAAATTATGAATGAAGGGCCTGAAAGTGTGTGATTATGTGTATTGTATGGCTGTGTATTGAACAAAAGAATGGGTTCTGAAAAAACATATACAGTGGTGCCTCGCATAACGGACGCCTCGCACAGCGAACGCTGCGCACAACGAACTTTATGTCTTGATCCGTACAACGAACTTCGTTTCACACAACGAAGTCACCCGAGCTGCATCCTTCCGCGCAGGCACTGCGCTTAACTGCCCTCTCTCCGCCTGGTTCCCTCTTGCCCCCCCGACTCCCCGACACGATCGGGGCAAGAGGGAGCTCAAGCCCTCTTGCCCCCCCGACTCCCCGACACGATCGGGGCAAAAGGGAGCCCAAGCCCTCTTGCCCCGCCGATTCCCCAACTCCCCGACAATATCGGGCCAGGAGGGAGCCCAAGTCCTCCTGGCCACGGCGACCCCCTAACCCCACCCTGCACTACATTACGGGCAGGAGGGATCCCAGGCCCTCCTGCCCTCGACGCAAACCCCCCCTCCCCCCAACGACCGCCCCCCCAAGAACCTCCGACCGCCCCCCCAGCCGACCCGCGACCCCCCTGGCCGACCCCCATGACACCCCCAACCCCCTTCCCCGTACCTTTCTGTAGTTGGCCGGACAGACGGGAGCCAAACCCGCCTGTCCGGCAGGCAGCCATCGACGGAATGAGGCCGGATTGGCCCATCCGTCCCAAAGCTCCGCCTACTGGTGGGGCCTAAGGCGCCTGGGCCAATCAGAATAGGCCCGGGAGCCTTAGGTCCCTCCTGGGGGCGGGGCCTGAGGCACATGGGCCCAACCCGACCATGTGCCTCAGGCCCTGCCCCCAGGAGGGACCTAAGGCTCCCGGGCCTATTCTGATTGGCCCAGGCGCCTTAGGCCCCACCAGTAGGCGGAGCTTTGGGACGGATGGGCCAATCCGGCCTCATTCCGTCGATGGCTGCCTGCCGGACAGGCGGGTTTGGCTCCCGTCTGTCCGGCCAACTACAGAAAGGTACGGGGAAGGGGGTTGGGGGTGTCGTGGGGGTCGGCCAGGGGGGTCGCGGGTCGGCTGGGGGGGCGGTCGGAGGTTTTTTGGGGGGGCGGTCGTTGGGGGGAGGGGGGGTTTGCGTCGAGGGCAGGAGGGCCTGGGATCCCTCCTGCCCGTAATGTAGTGCAGGGTGGGGTTAGGGGGTCGCCGTGGCCAGGAGGACTTGGGCTCCCTCCTGGCCCGATATTGTCGGGGAGTTGGGGAATCGGCGGGGCAAGAGGGCTTGGGCTCCCTTTTGCCCCGATCGTGTCGGGGAGTCGGGGGGGCAAGAGGGCTTGAGCTCCCTTTTGCCCCGATCGTGTCGGGGAGTCGGGGGGGCAAGAGGGCTTGAGCTCCCTCTTGCCCCGATCGTGTCGGGGAGTCGGGGGGGCAAGAGGGCTTGAGCTCCCTCTTGCCCCGATCGTGTCGGGGAGTCGGGGGGGCAAGAGGGCTTGAGCTCCCTCTTGCCCCAATCGTGTCGGGGGTGCCAGGGACCACACGGAGTCACCCACCGTACCACCCGATTCGGGTAAGCGCAGGTATCGGTGGGTGGCTTATTTGCGGGGGGGTGCCTTATTTTACATTTTTTTCTAAAAAGGGGGGGCTGTCTTATTTGATGGCCCTGCCTTATCATCGGGGAAACACGGTAGAAAAAAAAAAAAAATGAACAGTTAAGTCCCAGTTTTTGCCGCTGAGACTCTGCCCTCTCACTGTAAAATTAGACTCTACTTAGTCTGTCTTTAAATTTAAAAAATGTGTGTTGTTTTAAAAAACAATTATGTTTTTAGATGTATCTAAATAAAAATAATAACCAAAAATTTATCTTTTTTTATGTCATCTTAGCATATTTTATGCTACAGAACGAATTATTTTTTTTAACATGTATTGTTATGGGAAAACGCGTTTCACACAACGAACGTTTCACATAACAAACTTGCTCCTGGAACGGATTAAGTTCGTTGTGTGAGGCACCACTGTATATATTTGCAACCTAAAGAAATTCAAAGGGCACAACATCTGGAAATAATTAGCAGTCTCTAGCATAGAAAGGGGGAAAAACAGCCCCTCCTTCTCCTCCAAGATAAGGCTTCTGTGTGAAGATCAATGAAATTTGAAACTGTCAGCTCAGGGAGAGCCTTTAGGAATGACAAGCAGGCTGACTAATTTTCAGCACCCTTGTAGATTCTCTTGAATAATTGGAAATGTTATAAAATGTTAATGTATATTCAGAAATGAATGTAAACAGAACAAAAGTGATTTCTGAAACTTTTTTCTTTGTCTAACTTTAAACACCACCTTTGTTGATTTTTATTGGCTGTCAAACTGATGATGTCACACTGAGCCAAAGGTATATAATGGGAGTGTTTCGAAATATTGAACTGAGCTCGTTATCAGAAAGCCAGCATTTTGGCAACTATAACGACTCCCACTAATGCAACTGCTAACGCAATTATGCTTTATTCTTTTGGTTTCATGATTGAAAAATAGAATCAATAAAATTACTTTGGTAACTTTGCTTTGCATTAGTGTCATTTAGCATGTTTTTTATTTATTATTTTTCACACCTTGAGCTTCATGATTGCGCGGCTTCCCATGCTCACACTCCAGTAGAAGCAAGAATCCTTGCTCCATGCAATGTGTTATGATTACAATTCAAGCACCTTTCCAGCGATGTTGTATTGCTGCTGTGGTGGGGGGTGTTTTGTTCTATTTTGAAAGATGGATGCGAGGCAGGAAGTGAAGATGGAGGGAACAACAGTCAATGGATACGAAGGCCCTGGAAACATAGTTAAAAGCACAGAAAAATAAAGTCACCAGACAACAAAGGTAGGGAAAATGATTTTATATATAGCAATTGAAATGTGTCAGTTTTGAGAATTTATATCTGCTGTGTATATTGTGTGTATATGAAAAATGAATGGAAAAAAATTACATTACAATTAGTAAAGGGGGTGGAATCTGGGGGAATAGCTTAGGTAGGTCTAGGGAGGCGTTTGGGAGGTCTGTGGTTGGGCTAGATGTATTGAAACTAGCAACAGTACAGCCATTATTGAAAAATCAATCTCTAGACCTAAAATTCTGGCTAATTACAGATGTCATATCTTTGTCTCTGTTAGCTAAAATAGTTAGATGTATAATATTTGCACAATTCAACAATGCTTTGGAGAGAGTGGCCATACTGGATCCTTTATAAGTATATAAGGCACATAGTATGGAATCTTTATTATTTATTGTAGACGTAATGTGACAAGTCTTGGACTAATGATGCACTTGCTTTTTGGTTTTACTAGATCAGTGATTCCCAACCCTGTCCTGGAGGAACACCAGGCCAATCGGGTTTTCAGGCTAGCCCTAATGAATATGCATGAGAGAGATTTGCATATGATGGAAGTGATAGGCATGCAAATTTGTTTCATGCATATTCATTAGGGCTAGCCTGAAAACCCAATTGGCCTGGTGTTCCTCCAGGACAGGGTTGGGAACCACTGTACTAGATATTCCTGCAGGTTTTTTTACACAGTGGATCATTTGCTCCTGTTGAATGGTCTTCAATCTTCTAGGTTTTCAGGAGCTGATTTGGGGTGGTTTCAATTTTAAGAGGAAGGAAACAAAAAGTGGGAATAGGACATAATTTTTTAAGCCAGAGGAAAGAGGTAGCCACAGGTTTCTTTATTTTCTGCAATACTATTTACTATCTTTTTCCATTGCATTGGAAACTGAAAGCATTTTATGTTCTTTACAGAGTATATACTGATTATATTCAGTTTTTCTTTGTATTTTTCCTGTCTATATCTCATTATTGTACTTTTTTTGTACAAATTTATTGTTTGGTTATTGTTCTAATGCAATTTCTATCTGAAAAAAAACCCGAAACCAAACCCAGGTAATGAACTAGGGATAGACAAGAACTAATCGTTCTGTGGCAGAAATAAATATGAAAGAGTAGAACTAACTTATGGAATCTTATAAATAAATAGCTTATAATATATTAAAGGCAAGGCTTACCTAAAATGTATTGGCTATGTTAGACAGCACAGTTACTTATCTACATTTTTGGGTCACAATCGGTATGGGTACTCTATTAGATGTCACTGTCCTGCAGCATTATTCATAATGGCAGAAAGATGTGTGAACACTGTTTTGATGTGAAATTAAAAAAAAGAAACACTTTGTCTTATCACCTTTAAGGTTACTTTTGAAAAAAATAAAAATTAAAAACAAAGTGATGATCTGGAAACAGTGACTTTTGCTGGCTGATTTATAATTTACTGCATAAATTTCTTCAAATAACCATCTTCAGATTGTAATGGAACAACCATGGGCTACCATTAAGATGTTTTATTTTACTGTTAATCTGGGTTATTAGTAAGTAGGTCCCATTGAATAAAATGGGACCTAAGATAAAAATACCTATTTTAATAGTATCTCATGTTGAAAACTACCTCCCTTTAAGTTTTCTATAGCACTTAATAATAATCAAAAAACTAATCATGACCCGCCCGGTAAACATCTAGAGAGGAACTCTGCATAAGTTAAATTGTTAATAAACTATGTTCTTTTAAAATAAAGAGATCACAGGCTCTTGTTCTGCTGGCTCCTGTCACATAAAGAGGCATTTTTAAGTGTAAAATAAATGAGGGTAGTTTTTTTTAAGGAGAAGAAGCTGAAGTGGTTGAAATTGTCTAGGACTAGGTTTCAGCAGAATAACACGAGAGAATCCATAACCCTATAAAATAATCAACAAAATTTTGCTTCCTAATTTACAGTGCTAAATGTACTATTGTCTTGGTCTTCATTCCCAGTCCTTCAGGGACATCAACAGGTTAGGTTTCAGAATTCCTGATATATATGCAAAAAAGAGATATGTAAACAATGGAGACGAGTAGGCATGTAAATCCCCTCATGCATATTTAATAAGCATATCCTGAAAGTCTGACCTATTTTTGGCACTTGAAGACTAGGAATGAAGACGAAGGCACTATACATACTGAAGTACTACCTGGTATTTGATTCTCAAAGAAAACCAGGGTCATGAGGTGGCTGTTAAAATGAGCTCAGATAAAGAATGTGTGCATATACAAATATTTGGGTGCCATACTTAAAAAAAGTATCAAAGTTTCACCAAGAACTATAAGGACCTACTTTTCAGAACTATGCATTAAAGAAACACATCCCTGTCAAAAGTCCATTTGCCCTCCCTGACAGATTCTAAAAATCTGGTGTAGGAAGAACATTCATAGTATCTCATAAATCACCTTTTTCTTTGACATATTAAAAAAAAACCACATTGTAGCCCTGAAGGGTGCATCTGGTCTGTGGTTACACAAATATGAATTTATCTGGTGGCTTGTACAGAGCACTCTGCCACAGGACAGATCAGTAGATAATAACCTAGAGTTCAAAAGGTTTATGGATAACAGCAGCTAGAATCAGTGGTCTCAAACTCAAACCCTTTGCAGAGCCACATTTTGGATTTGTAGGTATTTGGAGGGCCGCAGAAAAAATACTTAAGGCTCCTTTTACGAAGCCATGCTAGCGATTTTAACGTGCGTGCTAGACGGAAATTTACCGCCTGCTCAAAAGAAGACGGTAGCGGCTAGCGCATGCGACAATTTAGTGTGCGCTATTCCATGCATTAAGGCCCTAGCGTGGCTTTGTAAAAGGAGCCCTTAATGTCTTAAAGAAATGACAACTTTGCATGAGGTAAGTATCTATAAATCCAAAATATGGATTACCTGAAATTATCAGAAGCAATTAAGGAAATATTTATAAACTAAACGATAGTTTATAAATCTTTCCTTAATTGCTTCTGATAATTTCAGCTATACACAGCTGAAAGCAGTGCAACATGCAGAAAGTGAAAAAGTATCAACTGCAAGAGAAGATTTTGGACCAACTATTTTGAGTCCCTTGGTATTATAAAGAATGATTCTTTATGGAAAACTTGTGCCTTAAGTGTCCGGTGGTCGCGTCTGCAACCTCCTCCAGCTCTCACCTCTTCCAGCACTGGACACATGCACAAGCTGCACTGCCTCCAATGGTTATCTTACATTCTGGAACGTTGCCCACCTCACTGCTGCAACCTCACACAAGTGCTTTCCTGCGTCTGTACATGATTGTGAGGTGGAGTGAAGAGGACAATCGCGTACAGACATAGGAAAGCACTTGCATGAGGTTACAGCAGTGAGGTGGGCAATGTTCCAGAACGCGACCGCCGGACATTCTTTATAATACCAAGGGCCTCAAAATAGTACCTGGCGGGCCATGAGTTTGAGACCACTGAGCTAGATAGATGTTAGATTACAATGAAATGCAGTGATATAGTTGGCTGAATTCATATACATTTCCTTGATGCGATGTTAAAAAAAAAAAAAATCACTAAGCAACATATTGGAAAATCTCATATATGTTCAGGGGTTGGCAAATATATACAAGGCAACCTGTATGCCAAAAAAAGGATGAAAACTCAGTGTTTTTCTTTCATATATTTGAAAATATAACTTTTATAATTTTTTAATATTGTACAAAATTCCTTCATGGAATAGAATTCTTGCTCATTTTAATAATTTACAACAGTGTTATTTGAAGGGGAACAAACAAGTGAAAAAAAGGAAAAGTTGATTGTGCAAGAGAAGATTAAGGGGAACGTCAAACTAAAGTCTCTTTGATGGGTGCCAGGCAAAATGGTAAAAGCTTGCAGTGCTGCTATTTCCCTCTCTTTCTCTGCTGAATGTCCATGCCTCTGGCTCCCTGAACTCTCAAGATGGATTCTACTAATTTTCAGAAGCATTGTCAGCTTTAGTCTTGTTCATCAGATCAAAACTTTGTTGAAGGAGAACTAGAGAGTTCTTCAGCTGAAAGATAAAAACAGTACAACAAATTTACAAACTTATTTCTGCAACTGTCAAAAGTGAAAAGTAGATAAAAATGTATCAAATTACACTGGCATCTTCTATACTAGTGTAAAGGTCCACCAAATGATCTCCCCTTGCCCATGGGAATGCTCCTGTCCTCAGCAGCAGGAAAACTATTGCATAGCATGTACTTTTCCCAGGAGACATACAAATATTTGTTGAGTCAGAATGTACATTTCTCCCATTAGCAAAAAGAATGCATGCTATTTCATACTAAGGCAATAGATAGAACATCTAAATTGGAATTTAAGAAATCCAGGGAGAAGACAAAAATTACTGGGAAGGTGTAAATCTTGAGGTAGATGTCAGTGGACATAAATGTGCATTCCACTTTTGAAATGGAAAATGTGTACTGTATCTTTTTACCCTGTTCAAAACATACCCCCTCATCATAGGCTTGCTTTCACAATTTGGACATGTATACCCGTTTTCTAAAATCAGGACATAGACATGCCAGTTTATGGATGTCCAAAATAACGGCCACAAATATCTTTAACACACAATGTTTGTTGGAGTATCAAAAGGTATACACTAAAGAAACAAAATTAATTATTAAATGTTATGAAAGGGCAGTACAAATATTTTTATAGTGTGACTAACATACACACCTACCAAATTATAGAGCAAGAGATACTCTACATTAAATCAAAATGTCTTCAAAGGCCCTTCACTGCTGGAGCATATCGTACACATCCTCTTTGTATACCATTGTGTACTCGGATTTTAGACATGCTCAGTCATCTTTTCAAATCAAGAGTTCAAAAAACAGACACAGTAGGAGAATAATGAACAGCTCATTTAATGTGGCTTCTGCCACAATTACCTCTGTGCATACAGCGAAAATAGCATTCTCCTCCGTCCCATGTTTTTTCCCCATAAGGGTCTTTTTAACATAAACCATGAAAGGAATGATTGTTTGCTTAAACCACTTCATCTCTCAAAATGTATTGCCAGTGTTCTTTTTCAATACTTGGATTGTGCTATTCATTTTTGAGCTCATACAGCATAAAATATACTGAGGAAAACTTAGAAGCTCTTTTTGATAACCAAAATGAAATGATTAGACAATAAAAAAATTTATTTCTATATTATAATTATCTTGCAATTCAATGCAGCGTACATAAAGTACAAACTGATTATCAGTGAAGTACATCAAAATACATTATATTTGGTTTAGTTCATTACAAATATTTAGAAAATAAATAAGTTTTCAATATTTTCCTAAAATGCATGTAAGTAGCAGAGATTCTAGTATGCTCATAGAATTCATATGAGCGTTGGAGCTTTTATCACTGTGGCCTGCAATAAAAAAACCCTAATGCAGCTTCATAAAAGGGGGGTTTATTTGTTAATTTGTAAAGTGATGACTGTTATTTCTCTGTTTTTTCAAATTTACATCTGTGCCATCAACACTCGTGGCCAGAGTAATAACCAAGAACTACTTTTACAAAGCGCTTTCCCCACTCTATTGTTATTTCCACCGCCTTTTACCTCCCTTTTAATTTTTTTATCTCGATGTACTTTACTCCTCCTTATCCACGGATCTTTGTCTGATCTGTCCTCGATATTTTAACTATGAATGCCTCCCTTTTTTTCTCTCTCTTTTTAAAATTTTAGTATTTTTAAAAAAATATTCTTTATTCCTTTTCAAGCCAACAAAGTGCAACAGATAATGAACAAATATTTCAATAAACAGCACTCATTACATTCAAATATAATAATATTATATATAATATATATAAATATATATATTATATATAATAATAATATAATAAGTATATATTACCACCACCCCACCCTCCTCTCCTCCCCCCCTTCCTGGATGTCTTGAACACTCATAGAGAAACTAAAGGGTAACACTAATGATCAAGTCAAACAAAATTTTGTTAATGGGTCCCAAATTTTTTAAAAATTATTGTAGTGTCTCAATTGTGTTGCATGTGTATGTTCCAATCTATAAAATAAAGAATGTACAAACAGACCACTGTTCTCTTTATGTAACTGACCAACCTTAATTATTTTGTAATCCACCTTGAATTGCAAGGTAATGGCGGAATAGAAATCTCTAATGTAATATAATGTAATATTGTAAACCGTCTAGGTAACCTTTGATAGACAGTATATCAAGTATGAAATAAACTTGGAAATGAAGTAGGGCGGGAGGTTCCGGATCCAGTGTGCCGGCTGTGTACGCCAGCAGCAGCAGTTGTAAACTTAAATTCAGTCATCGCGAGACCTTTCTGCACCTTCCTGCAGCTGCTGGTTCTGCTCCGGAACAAGGAAGTGACATTGTAGGGGTGGATCAGCAGCCACAGGGCGGTGCAGGAAGGTCCCGCAATGAGTGAATTTAAGTTTACAGCCACTGCTGCTGGTTCAAGAAAGCAGCAGTAGAGTAGGGCAGGTGGTTCCAGACTCGGTGTGCCAGCTGTGCACCCCGTTAGAGAAATACTGTACATAACAAAGGCCTTTGAAAACACTGTCTGACAAACACACTGTGCTCTTTTAGTCTTACCTGCTCAAGTGTTGCTATGGAGTCCTGCAATACCCCCTTTAAGCACTGAATTGGCTCCTTTTCCCGCTGGAGAAGTTCTTCTTTTCTAATGCCATCAGAGGTTAACCTGAACCAACAGGACAAAATATTAGAACACACATATGCCTCATATTATGTGTGGCTTAGGACCAGTACAGATATTCCATACCCATACATCACCTGATGGGGTGAATGATAGGGTGCAGAAGGTCCTATGGGTATTGGGAGGGTGTTAGAGGCAATGGGAAGGTGAAGGGAGAAAGGAAAAAAGTGAGCGGGAGCTTGGATCTCAGGGAGGGGCGAATGAGTGAGCATGCTGTTGTGCGAGTGCTGTAGGGAGTGAAAGTGCATGGGGGTAGTTTGGGCGGTGGTAGGAGGATGCTGCAGGGATGGAGGTGTATAGCACCTGATAGATTCCTGTGACACATTTCCTTTATGGGGCCTTGAGTTTGTTTTGATAAACCTAAGGAAAACAGGAGGGGTGGAATAAGGGGGGGGTTGTCTGGGAAGGCAGCGGGGTGGGGGGGATTGGTGGGTCTGGGGGTGCCTCACATCTTTTCAATACTGTGTTTGTAGATGTTGAGGGGCATAGTACAGGGAGATATCAATATGGTGGCCAGGTCAGTGGCTGGGTTGACAGGGTCGCCACAGGAGATACCATGCTAGTGGTAGAGCATAACCAATCTATACAGGGATGGGGGTGAAGTTTGTAACATGGAATGTAGGGGGGATTAATTCTCCTATTAAAAGATTTAAAATTTTATAACAGCTCCAGCGACTTGCTGTAAATGTAGTGTTTCTACATTTAAGTGATATTGAACATGCTAAATTACAACAGTGATGGGTAGGGGACTACATTGCTGCCTCCACAGGCTCTAAACAATGGGGAGTAGCCATTTTGTTTCATAAAAGAAAGGTAGTTCAATTGCAACTGTTGGACAAAGATGCAGAAAGGAGGATCGTGCTGTGTCAGGGGATGGTAGTGACAAAAGAGATGGTCCAATCTTCTGTAATGCCCCTCCAGAAATTCCCTATGACTGTCCTCAAATTACTTTACTACCCAATCTTGCCCCTTTTGTGACTATATTGTATAGTACTTTATCATATCGCTAAATGTACTGTCCAATGTAACTTCTGTGAATGTTGGCTTGTAACCCATTCTGAGCTCTCGGGAGGACAGGATAGAAATCGAATCAAATAAATAAATAGTGTGTATGCACCAAACACGTATAGCAAAGAATTTTACACTACTCTGTTAAAAAAGTTGCTGCCTTATAGCCATCTTCCAATAATTCTGGGGGAGGGGGGAAGGAATTCAATTCCATGAGTGACCCTATATTAGACTATATGGGAAGTGGAGGGTCAGAAAGAAGGCAGGGTGTGAAAGCATTGCATAACTTATGTTCTGCACTAGACTTAGCAGATGTCTGGTGGGTTATGCATTGGGAGGAGAGAGATTACACACATATCTAGATCACATGGAACTTAATCATGCATTGATTATATTTTAGTATCCCAAGGAGTATTCTCCCAGATTCATAATATCTGATCTGGTCTGGATGCAATGGAAAGGCAGGAACTCAACTCAGAAGAGGAGACGATGGGTGTTTTCATTGGCCCATTATTAGGATCCGTGCTTTCAAGAGAAGGTGCTGGTTTGTTGGAAGGAATACAAGCAGCATAATGCCGCTTTGGAGGAGGAGCCCTTGCTCTTCTGGGAAGCAGCCAAAGCGGTGTTGAGCGGTGACATAATAAGCTACAGTAGCCATATCCAGAAGGCTTGCGACAGGGAGATATTACAGTTGCATCGTATGATCTGAGCGGAGCGCAGAAAATATGGGCACGCGAGGCTTGAGAAGCACAGCCAAAGGCTGATGAGCCTATAGGTAGAGTTGAATGAGCTTTTCCATCATAGAGCACAGAAGTTGATGACATACTATAAGTATCAATTGTATAGGCATAGTAACAAAGGGGGGAAGGAGACTCTTGGCCCGACTAATTTTGGCTAGAATAGGACAGAAAAGCATATTGACCATGAGAACAGCAAAGGGGCAGTGGGTATCCATGTAGGAGTAAATATGTAATATGTTTTACCAGTATTACCAGAGGTTGTATAGGCCTCTGGAGCATGCAGCCCTTCCAGGGCAGATGTACTTTGAGGCGCTGAAACTGCCCCACAACTCACTGGAGGTCAACACAAAAATGAATGCCCCGATAGCCCAGCCTTCTGTGGTTATCAGTCAAAGTTCTCTATTGAAAGCCCCAGGAGAAGATGGCTATCATGTTAAGTTATATAAGATTTTAGGTGAGGAAGTGGCGCAGCCATTAGCTAATATGCTTAACGTAATGGTAAAGGGAGGCAATGCCGGATAATCTAAACATTGCTAGAATTTTCGTACTGCCTAAGCCGCGAAGAGATCCGGAGTCGAAAATGATACGGGGGAAAAATTTGTCCCCGTCTCCACCCTGTCCCTGCAAGCTCAGTTCCCGTCCCCACCAACCATCTGATCCCATCCACTCAAGCCTCGAACACTAGTGCTGCCCGATTTACAATTTGAATCAATTCACCGATTTGAATTGGGTGAATCAATTCGAATCGATTCAGGGTTTTTAATTTTTTAATAGGCCTGGCTGATTCGGTGGGGGAAGGTCAGTGCTGCAGCACTTACGGCTGAGGGTGCACTTTACCATTAATTTTCTGATACCCACTGAGGTAAGGAACCCCCCACCCCCCCTTTATCATTCAAAGCCACCGCAGGTTACCAAGCACTTAGGGTAGCCTGAAGGTCCCGGTAAGGAAAATAACCGCCGCGAGAAAATGGCACATGGTGTCTGTTCACTGGGGCAGGGAGGAATAATCTCTAACACACTCCCGTCCCTTCGTGGTACTATCAGCTGACTGCATGGAGCGTGCGGGCAAGCACGTCTACTTCACGGTGGTGATGACCGAGGGCTGCAATATTGACTTTTGGTGTGCGCAGGAGAAGAGCTGGAACGCCAAGATCATGCTGCAGCTGGTGCAGTACAAGAACAGCCAGGTGATCCTGGCTGTGAATTCAACCTGCCAGAAGCAGCAGCACCTGGTGGCCAAAGTGGCTAAATGTAAGACATGGAAGTTTTCAGCATTGGCTTACTAATGGCTTTTATTTCGGATATGAGCCCAACTTTATCCTTGAGGCCTCCTGTGTGGTTCGCACTAATGTTGCGGTAGGCTCGATGGGGATTGTGCACGGCCCAGACATAATAAAGCAACTTATAGAAAGAGCTATTTAAACAAAAAAGTACTCATTTTATAATATTGAAAGCTGGGTAAAATAAGTGATGTTTGAATACTATTCTTGAAAAGCTCACATGTATATGCCAAGGTTCCCCTATCCAGAGAGAATATATTTTGATCAGTGTTAGTTTTTAACGTATATCCCAATATTTCAGTAGATTGCAATATTTTATCATTTTTAATTCTAACTGGATTGAGGGGGGAGGGGAAGAAATAATGGGTCTAAAAACAGAGAAGAGGGAGAGAGATGGTGGACAATGGGATGGAGGAACAGAAAGGGAGAGAAGTTGGACACAAGGGATGGTGTGGGGGGGGGCAATAGAGATACTGGATAGGAGGGTAATTGGGAAGAGAAAGGGAGAAATCGTGGACCCTGGGATGATGGGGAAGGAGGGAGAGATGCTGGATGAAAGGGTAGTTGAGAAAAGGAGGGATAGTGGATCTGGGGTCCATCACTGCAGCTGCGGGGATAGAGAGAAAAAAAAGGAAAGATGCCAGACCTCCGGGGAAGATTAGGGAAACGGAATGGGAGGACAGAGATGGAAGATGGATGGTTAGTACCGAGAAAGAAGAAAATGACAAATGGGCAGGAGACCAACATGATTTGAATAATGACCAGACAACAAAAAGTAGAAAAAATAATTTTATTTTCTGTTTGTGATTACAATAGGTCAGATTTGAAATGTGTATCGTGCCAGAGCTGGTTTTAGACCGAGAGCTAGGATTTAACAGAGAGGAAAAGGCTTTTTTGTGGAGAGGGGAAAGGGGGTTAAGAGGCTATAAAATAAACCTACCAGAATGTTTGAAAAAAACACCCAATTGAGCAGGAAAATCGAATCAAATCATCAATTCAATAGGCTGAATCGAATTGAAATGTTTTTTTTTTCCTGAATCGGGCAGCACTACTGAACACAGCTACAATACTACTTTATCCTAAAGCAATACACTTCCCCCTCCCCATTCGAGGTTTCGGCAATCGCGATTTCACATATTCGAGATTTTTTGGGGAAGGGAAAAAAGAAAAAAAACCCATAGTTCAGCCTTCCCCCCCGGCCTTACCTGGTGGTCTAGCGGGCTTTCGGGGCTGAAGCGATCTTCCTACGCTCCTGCCCCGTGTAGATCGCCAATAGGAAATGGCTGTGGGGAGTTCTCATCATAGTCTCAAGAGACTATGGGAACTCAGGGCAGCCAATTCCTATTGGCAATCTGCACAGGGCAGAAGCGATCGCTCCTGCATCGAAAGCCCGCTAGACCACCAGGTAAGGCCGGGATGCCGGGGGGAAGGCGGGAGGGAGGTGGGGGTGGGTCAGAGTCGGACCAGAAGATATTCGCGGTATTTCACCATTCGATGTCCGGCTCTGCCCCTATCCCCCGCGAATCCGGAGGGAGAAGTGTACTACTTTATCCTAAAGCAAGAAAAGAAATAGAAATTTTTTTCTACCTTTGTTGTCTGGTTTCTGCTTTCCTCATCTTCTCGTCATTCTCTTCCTTCTCTCTGCCTATGTCTCTCCCTTTCACCTCTCCCTCTCCCCCCCATTAGTCTTGCACTCATCTTCTTCCCTCCGCTCCTCCCATGGTCTGGCATCTCTGTCTTCTTCCCTTCTATCTCTCCCTCCCTCAAGTGGTTTTTAGCATTTCTCTCCTCATTTCTTCCCTTCAGATCTGGTATCTGTCTCCTCTCCCACCCCCAATGTTCTGGTATTTCTCCCTCATCTCCCTTTTCTTTCATTTTCTGCTCTTCCTTCACAATTTGTTTTCTACCTCTTGTCTCTTTCATTCAGATTCTTCTCCCCACTAACATGCAGAGCCCTTCATGCGGTCCAGCAGCCCCCTCCCTCCCTCCCTTTCTCTGTGGTCTGGGCATTTCCCTCCTCCTTTTTCCCTCATCTTCGTGGCGATTTTCATTTTTTCTCTCTCCTAACTGCCTGAGCCATCTTTCATCAAGTTGCGTGCAGCTGCACGAAACTTCTTCTCTGACGCAACTTCCTGTTTCCGGATGTATCAGAGGAGAAGTTTCAAGCAGGCGACTTGTTGAAAGCCGGCTCGGGGAGCTGGGAGACAAAGAAAACTGCCACAAAGGGAAGAGAGATGCCCGGACAGCGGCGATCAGAAGGAAGGAGGGAGGGAGCTGCTGGACCGCGCGATTGGTGACTGCGCGTGTTCCTTCAATTAACTGCAGAGACAAGGCCATTCACCACTCTACGGGGCGGTGAATGGCCTTGTCACCGTACCCAAGGCAACTACTTTTTTCCTCTCACCGTTGCCACAGGTAACAGCCACCGTGTCATTTTCTAATCCGGAGTTGGTAACATCCTATCGTCTGATTTAGTTGTTAAACATGGATGTGAAATTATTAGCTAAGATCATGGCGAATAGATTGGCTAAAGTGTTGTCCAAGCTCATCCATGAGTTTGTGCAGGGAAGGACAACAGCCAAGAATGTTTGACGGCTTTTCTTGTCATTAGAGCAGTGGACATGGCGATAACTTCATCATTATTAGTGAGCTTTGATGTAGAGAAAGCTTTCGATAATGTTCGTTGGGAGTTTTGCTTTGCAACGCTAGAGGCTTACGGCTTTAGCGGGTTCTTCATGTCGGTGGTGAGAACGCTGTATGTGTTCCCGAGAGTGAAAATTGTGTTCCCGGATAGTGAGTCAGAGTGCTTTGCAATAGGCAGAGAACTAGGCAGGGTTGTCTCTTATCAACTCTGTTTTTGTGTTAATGTTAGACCCACTTATAAGAGATATACAAGGGATGCCTGTAATACAAGGGGTGCCAATACGTCAGGAAACATTCAAAATAGCAGCATTTGCAGATGATCTTGCAGGGATGCAAAACAGGAATATGAGGAAAAAATAGCCCAGGAGGCCAAAAACTTCAAGCCCTTCTTTAGATACGTGAAAGGGAAAAAACCTGCAAAAGAGGCAGTCGGACCCTTGGACGACCAGGGAAGAAAAGGGTACATCAAGGAAGATAAACAAATCGCAGACAAACTAAATTCCTTCTTTGCGTCCGTCTTTACGAAGGAGGACACCTCAACAATACCTGAAGCGGAGAAAGTGTTTGCAGGAGAAATAGAAGACAGCCTCACCACAGTTGAAGTGGACTTAGACCAGATATACTATCAGATCGACAAACTTAAAAGTGACAAATCCCCTGGACCAGATGGAATTCACCCGAGAGTCTTAAAGGAATTGAAGGTTGAAATCGGAGAGTTATTGCAAAAACTTGCAAACCTGACAATCAGAACTGGACAGATACCGGACGACTGGAGGATAGCGAACGTCACCCCAATTTTCAAAAAAGGATCGAGAGGGGAACCGGGCAACTATAGACCTGTGAGTCTTACGTCTGTCCCCGGCAAGATGGTTGAAGCACTGATCAAGGATAGCATGGTCCGGCACTTGGACGCACACGACTTGATGAAACCCAGTCAACACGGATTCAGGAAAGGGAAATCATGTTTGACGAATTTACTCCAATTTTTTGAGACCGTGAACGAGCAAATTGATAGTGGAAAGCCGGTGGACATAATATACTTGGACTTCCAGAAAGCGTTCGACAAAGTTCCACACGAAAGACTTCTCAGGAAACTACAAAGCCGTGGCATAGAGGGGGATATACAAAGATGGATAGGCAAATGGCTGGAAAACCGAAAGCAGAGAGTGGGCATAAATGGGAAGTTCTCAGACTGGGAGAAAGTGACTAGTGGTGTACCCCAGGGCTCGGTACTTGGGCCGATCCTTTTTAATATTTATATCAATGATCTGGAGGAAGGAACATCCAGTGAGATCATCAAGTTTGCAGACGATACAAAACTATGCCGGGTGATCAGATCGCATGAGGATAGAGAGAAACTCCAGAGCGACTTGTGTCGGTTAGAAACATGGGCGGAGAAATGGCAGATGAAGTTCAATGTGGAGAAATGCAAGGTAATGCATTTAGGCAATAAGAATAAGGAATACGAGTATACAATGTCAGGTGCAACTCTGGGGAAGAGTGAACAAGAAAAGGACCTGGGTGTACTGATAGATAGGACCCTGAAGCCGTCGGCACAATGCGCGGCAACGGCAAAGAAGGCAAATAGAATGTTGGGCATGATAAAGAAAGGAATCTCGAGTAGATCGGAGAAAGTTATAATGCCGCTTTATAGGGCAATGGTCAGACCACACTTGGAATACTGCGTCCAACATTGGTCTCCCTACCTAAAGAAGGATATAAAACTGCTGGAGAGGGTGCAGAGACGAGCAACAAAACTGGTGAAGGGTATGGAAAAACTGGAATACGAGGACAGACTTATAACACTAGGATTATTCTCCCTTGAGAAAAGGAGACTGCGTGGGGATATGATCGAGACCTTCAAAATACTGAAAGGAATCGACAAAATAGAGCAGAGAAGATTATTTACATTGTCCAATTTGACACGGACTAGAGGACATGTAATGAAGCTAAGGGGGGACAGGTTCAGGACTAATGTCAGGAAGTTCTGCTTCACTCAGAGAGTGGTTGACACCTGGAATGCCCTCCCAGATGAGATTATTGCGGAATCGACCGTCCTAGGCTTCAAGAGCAAACTAGATGCATATCTCCTTAAGAGAGGCATGTAAGGATATGGTGGACTATAAATTACGACAGGTGTACACCTGGCAGGGCCTCCGCGTGTGCGGATCGCCGGACTTGATGGACCGAAGGTCTGATCCGGAGATGGCATTTCTTATGTTTCTTATGTTTATCTTCTAGTGCACCTAGAATCCCTTAAGACATCATTGGGCTATTTATTGGAGGGTAATTCAGGAATATGGGGATTATGTAGGGTTGAGGTTGAATCTACAAAAGTCGGAGGCCCTCCCATCCTCGCCAGAGGTGTAACAGATGTGGGGGGAAGGTTTTCCACTGACATGGGCGGCAGGCTCCTCTGTGTATTTGGGCACGTTCCTGATGGTGGATACAGAAAACTTGTATGAATTGAATGTAACCCGTCTAATGACCCAGGCTTAGGGCAATACTTGGGGAACTCGCTTTGTGTATGAGCAGATATGCCATTATGTGTCGTCCCTTCACAGAGCACAGTTGAGAAAGTGTATGGGAGCTAAATTACGGGAATTTTTTTCCATGGAGAGGGATTGGCGGTTTTCTGTTTCTGAGATTTATAAACAATTATCATTGCTGCCCGCATAGATTTTACTAAGCAACACCGAGCTTGGGAGGAGGATTTCTCGGTAGACTTAGGCAACTGGAACATTTTGCCCACTCTCCGGCGGACAAGGCCGTTTTGGAGGAGAGTGGTGGACTATATATCAGTCCTTTTGAGAAAACCCATGCCATACATGGCGTTATCACTGGTTTTAGATGTACCGGAGGCATTTGAACGCTTGAATAAAGGCCAGCGTATGCTATGCCAGAAAATGAGCTTGATAGCTCGCAAATGTATTTTACAGAATTGGACAGTGGCAGACTCCCTAGCATATTGGCACTGACGTAACTTGCTCCACCAATTGGTGAGCTGAGAAGCTGGGGATGCCAGGGGGACCAGAAAACGGAAACTGCTGTTCATGCTCACTTGGGATCCATATCTGCAATCCTTGTCCCTTTGTCCTCTTGTCCGTGTCACGTTGGACAATGTAAATAATTTATTTTCTTGCTCTATTTTATCGATGCCTTTCAGTATTTTGACATGATCGAGATGTTCAAAATACTGAAAGGCATCGATAAAATAGAGCAGGAAAATAAATTCTTTACATTGTCCAACGTGACACGGACAAGAGGACATGGTTTGATGCTAAGGGGGGACAAGTCCAGGACAAATGTCAGGAAGTTCTGCTTCACGCAGCGAGTGGTAGACGCCTGGAATGCTCTCCCAAAGGAGGTTATTAAGGAATCCACTGTGCTAGGATTCAAAGGCAAATTAGATGCACATCTCCTTGCGAGAGGCATAGAGGGATATGTGTGACTAAAACTACATCAGGTGTATACCTGACTGGGCCTCCGCATGTGCGGATCGCCGGACTTGATGGACCATGGGTCTGATCCGGAGATGGCAATTCTTATGTTCTTATAATATAGCTAAGAGAGCTCCCCTACTTGTTACCTTTCAAAATGAATTACAAAAAAAAGAGATATTTTGAAGTTATATTTTCCAAAGAAGCATACTCTGTTTTCTGGACAGCAATATCTTTAGAAGATTCCAAAAATTGTGAAATATTTAAACTATCTGGAGATACCAAATGGTCTACTTCCCTTCCCTCACTTAACACCCTGGGACTCCTTGGCAAATAGTACATTTTTTTCAGGTATCAGTTTATCAGCATCGGAATACTAAAGAACATCTTTCAAATACATTTTCAGGAGTTCTAGTGGCGCTAAATAGTGTGAAATAGGGAAGTTCAAAAATCTTAAGGTTCCTAGCCCTTAATAAATTTTCTAGTCTTTCCAGATTGAGGTGTAGATAAGTAGAATCTTTAATATTTGAGGCTGCAGTAGCTTTCAAAGTTGATACAGAAGTATCTAACTTTTCTAATCTACCTTCAATCTTAGTTAATTGAGCTCCTTGGTGATTTACTTTAATTGTTACATCTGAGGAAAATTGACACAGTTTAGAAACCGTATTTTGCAGAGGCATTTCTATACGATTAAACTACATTCCAAATATCGTGTAAAGTTACTGTTTTATACAACAAAGTTGGCTCTGGTTGTAGAGTCATTTGAAGTGGGACCAGAGAGCAAGACCCTAAGGATACCTCACTCTGCTTCGAGTTACCCAAGTGTGGATCCAAATCAGGTTGAGAGGGTAAGTCATTATCAATTTTGGGAAATGGCTCCTTTGACTCTTGAAAAGTTCCAGGTTGAGGTGGAGGTGATGGTTCTCCGGAGGATAGAGAAACAGATTGTGAAAATGTACTTACTTGATCGGAATTCCCAATGGTCCTCAAAGGAACACAGTGAAGATCCATAGGCCCTTTAAAGGTACCAATTATTACTGCCTTCGCTTTCCTTTTCCCCATATTCTACAAGGAGAAGATTCCCACAATTCAGTTAATCTCCTTTGGGCTCCAAAGGGGCATATCCTGCACGTCCCTTCAGACATACGCCCACGGACCACGTTCAGCGTCTAGATGGGCCTTTAAAGAGGTCTACCAGGACCTCTCTCCTCTGGCTCCTGACGTCAGCGGCACGCCACAGTGAGTGCCTGCTAGCAAGGTAGAAAGGAGAGCCCACCGGCTCAAAGCAGAACTCTGAATTTGCTGTATTTCTGATGCATTACTCTCTGCCTGGTTGGCAGTGATTGTAACCTTTGTTGTTGTACCATTGTCATCAATAAAAATTGTTTCCACTCTAAATTAAGCAGACTCCTTCAACCTCACAAATGGTCTCCCAGCATAACCATCTTACATCAGATTTTCTCCAAATGGGGGACTCTTTGCTTCCCTCACCAGCCACAAACCTCTGCACTTCTACTTTAGACTCTATGTCCCCAAATGCCTGGATTCAGATGCCTTTCCTCATTCACTGGATAAATAGATACCTTTATGCATTTCCTTAATTGCCCCTTATTGGGAGAACTCTATTCAAACTTTGCCAGGATTGGAGCACCATGATCGTGGTTCCCACTCCTCCTAGAATTCTTGACCCAGGAATCGTGCCTTTTGCAATCATTCCCAATGCTAATGCAGAACAAGGGATTCCTCGATCATTGGCACTAACAGCATGATTTCTTTCACCAAGCAAGTAAATGATTCTGCCTCTCGGCTACAGTCTAGAAAGCCTTCCATTCAGCACTGGTGCCGCTTCAAATGGATGAGATTTTCTTCCTGGTGTGCACTACTACATTCTCTTGAACTATCACATGTCCACCCAGAACTATCTTATTTACCTCTCTAACTCTGGGCTAAAAAACAACTTGCTCTGAGTACATCTCAGTGCTATCAGTGTGTTTCAGTCTCCCTTGGACAAATACTTCTATCTGTTCATTCTTTAGTATTCAGGTTTATGAAAGGACTTTACCACACCAAACCACCTATCCAAGTCTCCATCTGTTGCTTGTGATCTTAACATTACACTATCTATCCTTATGAAATCTCCCTTTGAGCCACTTATAACTTGCTCTCTCAAACTTCTCATTTGGAACGCCATTTTCTTTATTGTCTGCATGCCGTGTGAGTGAGCTTCAAGCATTTGTATCTGATCATCCGTACACACAATTCTACCATGACAGAATAGTGCTCCATACTCATCCAAAATTTCTGTCCAAAGTCGTCTCAGAGTTCCACCTCAACCAGTCCATAGTTTTGCCTGTTTTCTTTCCAAAGTCACATCCCACTCTGAGGAAGCAGCTCTTCACATTTGAACTACAAAGGTGTTCTAGAATACTAGGCAACTAAATCTTAATAAATAAGTACAATGGACAAAAGCAAGAGGATGAGAAGTCTACACTGGTACTTGCATTTATCCTGTTTTTTTCTCATTATGTAAATAAATCGAACACTTACTTCAGAGCCTCTTCCTGGAAACGGAGCCGGTAGAAGGACTGAGCTGCAAGTTCAATCTTGGACAGTTTAAGAAACAGTGTCACATTTAGCAGGATCAGCAAAAGTAAACTGGACACAAAAACAATAAATTCAAAGACTAATTAGTTATTAGATTATAGCTGGAACTGCTGCAAGTGCAAAACAATCACATTTATCAGTAGATATTGTCCAAAAACTAGCCTACTTTACTGTATACATTGTTATCTCATCACTACTCGGACTGGAGGAGGGTTATGAGTGGTGTTCCGCAGGGGTTGGTGCTTGGACCGCTGCTATTCAATGTATTTATAAATGATCTAGAAACAGGGACGAAGAGCGAAGTAATAAAATTTGCAGATTACACCAAGCTATTTAATGAGGCTAGGACTAAAGAGGACTGCGAAGATTTACAAAGGGACCTAAACAAACTAGGGGAGTGGGCGACGAGATGGCAGATGAAGTTCAATGTAGAGAAATGTAAATTTTACACGTAGGAAACAGAATCCTGAGGTACAGCTACACGATGGGAGGGCTGTTATTGAGTGAGAGTACCCAAGAAAGGAACTTGGGGGTAATAGTGGACATGACAATGAAGCCATCAGCACAATGCGCAGCGGCTGCTAAGAAAGCAAATAGAATGCTGGAAATAATCAAGAAGGGTATTACAACCAGAACGAAAGAAGTTATCCTGCCGTTGTATCGGGCAATGGTGCGCCTGCATCTGGAGTACTGCGTCCAATATTGGTTGCCGTACCTAAAGAAGGATATGGCGATACTCGAGAGGGTTCCGAAGAGAGCGACACGTTTGATAAAAGGTATGGAAAACCTTTCATACGCTGAAAGATTAGAGAGACTGGGGCTATTTTTGCTGGAGAAGCGGAGACTTAGAGGGGATATGATAGAGATTTACAAGATCACGAAGGGCATAGAGAAAGTGGAGGGGGACAGATTCTTCAAACTTTCGACAACTACAAGAATGAGAGGGCTTTCGGAAAAATTAAAAGGGGACAGATTTAGAACCAATTCTTGGAAGTTCTTCTTCACCCAACGGGTGGTGGACACCTGGAATGCGCTTCCAGAGGGCGTGATAGGACAGGGTACGGTATTGGAGTTCAAGAAGGGATTGGATAATTTTCTGAAGGAAAAGTGGATAGAAGGGTATAGATAGAGGGTTACTATACAGGTCCTGGACCTGATGGGCCACCGCGTGAGAGGACTGCTGGGCATGATGGACCTCTGGTCTTACCCAGCAGAGGCACGGCTTATGTTCTTATTACACTGTATGTTACAAATATAAGGTGACAAAAGATAAAGTAGCTCACTTTAATAGACAGCAGGATTAATCAGGCATACAAGTAGGTGACAGAACAAGTTCTCCCAGAGCTCAAACCTGCATAGATGCCTGACAGATTCCATTATTTTAATCCAGTGAGCAAGAGCTCATTTGCAATCTAGAATGTGGAGAGGACTTCTTGTATTGAGGCTTGGACAATTTAGGACAAAAAAAATCATGAGCACTTGGGTCAATATTCAGCCAATGTAGTAAGCGGTGGTTTTTTTTTTTTCCAACACCGAAAAAAAATTACTTACAATTGACTCCACTTCTTAAGTGCAAGGCCTCCGGACGGACCGCCACGTGCGCTTAAATGGAGTGTGCGCTTAATCGGAGTACCACTTTTTAGTCAAGAAAAATCACAGTATGCTGTAGTCAAATGCAATAAAATTTTTATTCATCAAAAAACAATTCTACACGGTTCAGTTTTAGAAACAGCACTGTTCCGTCTAATGCAATACACTGTAAACCTTTCTTTAAACCAACATTCTACTGAAATAATCAGTCATTGCTTTCTGCATGCAGATTGCACGATTCAGGCTGTGTATCTGACTACTGAACTGGCCATAGTCATGACATCCATTTATCTTCAGAAAACAACATAGAAACATAGAGTATGATGGCAGAAGAGGGCCGGCGGCCCAACAAGTCTGCCCACTCAAGAACCCTCCCTCCCACAAGTCTGCCTACTCAGGAACCCTCCCTCCCTGGGTTATCCATCTTTTAAGCATAACTCTGTAGCACCCCCACCTGTTTGTCCCATCGACTCTTGAAGTCGAGCACGCTACTGGCCTCGACCACCTGGCGTGGAAGGTTATTCCATCGATCAATCACCCGTTTGGTGAAGAAGTATTTCCTGGTGTCCCTCTTGTCGCCATGGGACCCTTTAGAAAAAAGATTTCTTCCTCCACTTTAATGCGACCCGTGATGTATTTAAATGTTTCTATCATGTCCCCCCTTTCTCTGTGCTACTCGAGAGAATATAAGCGCAGTCTGGTCAGACGTTCTTCATATGGAATGTCTTTAAGTCCTGAGACCATCCTAGTGGCCATTCTCTGGATCGACTCCATTCTCTTCACATCCTTTTGATAATGTGGCCTCCAAAACTCTAGGTGAGGTCTCACCATGGATCTGTATAATGGCAGTATGACTTCAGGCTTTCGGCTGATAAAGCTCCTTCTGATGCAACCCAGCATTTGTCTAGCCTTTGCTGAAGCTTTCTCCACCTGATTGGCAGCTTTCATATCATCCCGGATGAGTACTCCCAAGTCCCTTTCTGCAGTAGTTCTTGTTAAGTTTTCACCGTTCAAGGTGTATGTTCTGCATGGGTTTCCCCACCCAAGGTGCATTACTTTACATTTTTTGGCATTAAAGTTTAGTTGCCAAGTACAGGACCATTGTTCCAATAAAAGCAGGTCCTGCTCCATAGTGCTGGGACTGGTTGCGCTGTCAGGTTCTGTTGCCCTGCCCACAATGTTGCATAGTTTAGCGTCATCGGCAAATAATATAATTTTGCCTCGAAGTCCCCGAGTTAGATTCCTTACAAAGATATTAAATAGCATCGGGCCCAAGACCGAGCCCTGTGGTACTCCATTGGTCACTTTCGACGTTTTTGAAGGAATACCATTTACCACTACTCTGAAGTCTGCCGCTAAGCCAGTTTTGTACCCATGAAGTCAGTGTTTCTCTGAGTTCTAACGAGTTCATCTTGTTCAATAACCTACGGTGTGGAACACTATCAAAAGCCTTGCTAAAGTCCAAATACACAATATCCAAGGACTCACCCCCATCCAGTTTTTTAGTTACCCAGTCAAAGAAGCTTATCAGATTGGATTGACAAGACCTTCCCTTTGTAAAGCCGTGCTGGTGGGGATCCCTTAATCTTTCATCATCCAGAAATATGTCCAATCTGTTCTTGATCAACTTTTCCATGAGTTTACTCACTATTGATGGGAGACTCACCGGTCTATAATTTTCAGCCTCTGACCTACATCCCTTTTTGTGGAGCGTGATAACGTTGGCAGTTTTCCAGTCCAGGGGAACTTTTCCTTTGCTTAGGGAAAGATTGAAGAGTACGGCTAATGGCTCTGCCAGGACATCACTCAATTCTTAAAGTACTCTAGGGTGTAGATTGTCCGGGCCCATAGCTTTGTTTACTTTTAATTTTGATAACTCATGGTAGACTTCGCTCGCAGTAAATTCCATGTACCGGAATGGGTCCTCCGAACTCCCCTTGGTCTGTGGCTGAGGACCGGATCCTGGTGCTTCGCAGGTGAAGACTGAGCAGAAGTAGTTATTGAGTAGTTCTGCTTTGTCTGCGTCCGAATCTGTAAAGTTGCCGTCAGGTTTCTTTAGGCGCCCAATACTGCTTGTGTTCTTTTTCCTGTCGCTAACGTATTTAAAAAAGGATTTCTCCCCTTTCTTTATCTGCCTAGCTATGTTTTCTTTCAACCGGAGTTTGGCCTCTGAATGTTGTTTTAACTTTTCTGGATTTGGCCAGATAGGTTTCTTTAGCTTCCGGTCATTGTGATTGTTTGTAGTTAATGAAAGCTTTTTTTTTTTTTTTTTTTGCTTTACAAGTTCTGAGATCTCCACGGAGAACCACTGTGGTCTATTTTTTTCTACGTCGTTTGCTCTCGGTTTTAATGTATATGTTGGTTGCTTCTTGCAGGGTAGATTTCAGAGTCGACCATAGTTCCTCTACATTGTCCGTCGTGCTTTGGTTTTGCAGCACTTGGTAGACATAGTCCCCCATGTCCTGAAAGTTAGTTCCTTTAAAATTTAGGACCTTAGTTGATGTAGTTGACCTAGTGGATCCTTTCTTGAGGTGGAACCAAACCATGTTGTGATCGCTGGATGCCAAGGTGTCTCCTACCAATACCTCTGTGACACTGTCACCGTTGGTGAGCAACAGGTCCAGGATTGCCTGGTCCCTGGTGGGTTCCAATACCATCTGCTTAAGACGTGCTCCTTGCATGGCGGCTAGTAGTCTCTTGCTGCCGCTGGTTGTAGCGGAAGGTTTGTTCCAGTCCTCATCGGCCATATTAAAGTCTCCCACCAGCACTGTATCTCCATGCAGTGTGATGGTCTCAGTGTCTTCCATTAGTTCGTTGTCTGCATCCTCCTTTTGTCTTGGTGGTCTGTATACAACACCAAGATACAGGCATTTGTTATTGCCCCTGGCAAGGTTCACCCAGAGGGATTCTCTCGTATACTTGATGTCTGTGATTTTAGTAACCTTGATGTCATCTCTAATGTACAGAGCTACCCCTCCTCCTGATTTTCCCTCTCTGTCTCGGCGGAGTAAGTTATATCCAAGTATGACCATATCCCATCCCTGGGACTCCGAGAACCACGTTTCTGATATCGCCACTACATCAAGGTCGGCGTTTCTCATTTCCGTTTCCAGTTCCAGTATTTTGTTGCCTAAGCTCCGGGCATTAGCATACATGGCTGTCCATTCATTCTTTTTGCATGGAGTGTTTTCTGACTGAGATAGTTTGTCCCCTTCATTCTTGCCTATGTCCCCTTCAATCTTGCCATTGCCTCCCTTACTATTGCCTCTGTCTCCTTCAGTGTCCATACCCCCTGTCCATGCGATTTTTTCTCCCTGACCCCAAGATGAAGTCTCCATCTCTCCCCCACTCTACCGACTTGATTACTTACCTCAGGTACTAAGTCTGTGCCTCTCGCTCTACCTCCCTCTCTCCCTCTGTCCCCTTTAGTATTCGCGCGATTCCTTACCTCCGAGTTACTTACCCAACTTGTGTGAGAATGGGTCCCCTCCCCCGGCTCATCTAGTTTAAAGCCTTCCAGATCAGGTGAGCCAGGCATCGTCCCAGGACGTTCTTCCCTCTTCCAGTTAGGTGCAGCCCATCTGGACCCTGCAGTCCCTAAAGTGCCTCTCCATGGTCTAGGAAGCCAAAGTTCATCTCCTTGCACTATCCCCGTAGCCACTCGTTAGTCCTCTTGATTCGTTCTTCTCTGACTCTTCCTTTGTCTCTTACCGGTAGGATGGAGAAGATCTCCTGCGCTTCCAGTTGCTTCCGTTTCTCTCCTAGGGCTTTAAATTCTTCCTGTATCTTCTCCGGTGAGTTTCTGGCAGTGTCGTTTGTCCCAACGTGGATGAGGAGCATTGGGTAATGGTCTTGGGGCTTGATTATTTTTCCAATGCAGGTGGTCACATTCCGGATCTTGGCTTCTGGTAGACAGCAGATCTCTTTTGCTTGTGGATCTGGTCTGCATACTGGTCCTTCCGTTCCCCGCAGCATAGAGTCCCCAATGACGACCACTCTGCGCTTCTTGGGGGGGGGGGGGTGCTGATTCGTTGCTTCTTGAGTTGGGGTTGTCGTCTGCCGGGTTTTGAGATTACACTCCTGGATGTCTTCCTGAATATCCTCCTGAGTTCTGCTGGCGGGTCTTTCTTGTAGGAGCTGAAATATGTTGCTCAGGGTGATCTGCGGAGTTGATGTGAGGTTGCTGTGCTTGCTTGAAGATAATCAAGAAGATGACTGCCTTCTGTGTTTGCATGCAGAAGTGACTAGTTGCCAGGTGTCGTCGTCGTCTCGAGTCTCTTCTTGTTTGCTTGCAGAGGTGACTAGTTGCTAGGTGTCGTCATCCCTAGTCTCTTCTTGTATCCCAGCCGTTACTTCCAATGCTGCATGTCCGTTTGGTTTGGGTGTCTTGAGAATGGACCTATCTTCGTGCATTTGCTCAGAGACCTGAGACAGTTCTAGGAGGACTCCATCGATGAATGCCTCGCTCTCCCGGATACTTTTTAGCTGCTGCACCTCTTCCCTCAGACTCGTTAGTTCCTGCAGGATGCCTCCATTGAGCTGTTGCTGGGTGTCTTCTTCTGTCTGCACAGAGACTGAAGTCTTCAGGTGGGGCTCATCTTCGGTCTGTAAAGAGATCTCCGCCTTCCATCGGGGGGGGGGGGGTTCTCTTCTGTCTGCACAGAGACTTAAGTCTTCAGGTGGGGATCATCTTCGGTCTTTATAGAGATCTCCGCCTTCCATTGGGGGGGGGGGGGGAGAGGGGTCATCTTCAGTCTGCACAGAGACTGTGGCCTTCATCTGGATTTCTTCAGCTGCCGGGGAGTTGACATTGATTGTAGTCTTGGTGCTCCTCGTCTTCCCTGCCATTCCTGGTCCTGCCTTTTCACTTGGGTTGGTACTCCAGTTGTTGTTTGTACTCCGGTTATTGGTATGTGCTGGTTGGTATACCTACTTGTGTTGGTTAGTCTGCCTGCTGTGTGTTGGTTTGCCTGCTTGCTTTGGTTAGTCTGCCTGCTGTGTGTTGGTTAGTCTGCTCGGTGTGTGCTGTCTGTTGCTAGCTAGCTATGTGCTGGATGTTAACTTTTGTTCTTGTTCTTACCTTGCTGCGCCCGTTAGTCTGTCCGTTGTGTGTGTTATTCTATCCTCTGTGTGTTAACTACCGCTGTGTGCTAGTCTGTCCTCTGTGTGTGTTTTGTTTTTTGGGGTGTTTTTTTTTTGTTGTTGTTTTTTATTCTTACAACGCAGCATATATAGGGATTTCAGCGCGTCTGAGAAGGAAACAATTTCTTTAGATGTTTCATTAGTCGTGACGATCGCAGTAGTATCTCCATCCTCATCAGACTCTTGGTTATCTGCAGTGTCCTTTATGACTGTACAGATATCGGAATTAGTGCTGTCAGATGATGTGGGCACATCGTTGTCAATGGTGACATACAGCTCAAACTCTTGTGTCGAGAATCCAACTAGGAGTTTAATGGATAAATTGTCAGCTTCAGTTGTCTCATCAGATGCGTGAATGAAGCTCGGCTATCAAAAGCAATTTGAAATCATGGATGATGAGACTAGACTCCACGCCTCCCGTACCATGTGAAGAGAGTCGAGCACCGTCATTTTTCTCACAAGCTCAGCATGCTTGCATCAATCACTGCCATCACTAAACTAAACCTTAGGTTTGTATACCGCATCCTCTCCACGAACGTAGAGCTCGGCACAGTTTACAGGAATTGGGATAGAAAGGAACTACAATGAAGGTTAAAGGTCAGAGTAAGAAGAATATTTAAAGGGCTTAGTATGCCTGAGATGGAGTAAGTATCACATTTTTGAGAATAACCAGGTTTTCAGATGCTTGCGAAAAAGTTGGAGAGCGCTCAGGTTCCGAAGAGGGGAGGTAAGGTTGTTCCAGAGCTCTGTGATTCTGAAGGGGAGGGAGGTCCCAAATTTTCCTGCATGGGATAGTTTTAATTTGTGGATGGGTCTGGTGGTAATAGGGTTTGGGGAGTTCCAAGAAAGTGGGATAAAGGGAGGGAGGATGCAGTGAAGGATTTTGAAAGCTAGACAGGCGCATTTAAAGTGGACCCTGGTGATTATCGGAAGCCAATGAAGCTTGGACAAGAGTGGAGAGACATGGTCGAATTTGCGAATTTACGAAGATAAGCTTAGCCGCGGCATTCTGAATCCACTGAAGTCTGTGAAGATTTTTCTTAGTTAAGCTTAAGTAGATAGAGTTGCAATAATCCAAGCTGGAAAGGATGATGAATTGGACAAGGATGGAAAAGTGTTTTTGATGGAAACAGGATCTTAGTTTCCTCAGCATGTGTAAGCTGAAAAACCATTTTTTTTTACTAAGGAATTGAGGTAGTCACTGAAGGACAATGTAGAGTCAATGATGATGCCCAGGACCTTGCTTGAGAACTCAAGCTGCAGAGTGGAGCCAGAGGGCAGTGGGATGGAGGTGGGTAGTTGGTCAAGTTTTGGGCTGAGCCAAAGTAGTTTTGTTTTGGATTCGTTCAGTTTCATTTGCACAATGTGGGCCCAGGATTGGAGGTTCATTATACAGGAGGATATGTTCTCAGGGAAGTTTGGGCAGGTTCGAGTCGGTCTCGAGGAGGACGAGGATGTCATCAGCGTAAGTGTAAATTGTTTCTAGGGGGGATAGATGGAGGAATTTTAGGGAGGACATATAGATGTTGAAAAGAATAGAACATAAGAACTGCCATCTCCGGATCAGACCTTTGGTCCATCAAGTCCGGCGATCCGCACACGCGGAGGCCCTGCCAGGTGTACACCTGGCGTAATTTATAGTCCACCATATCTTTATATGCCTCTCTTAAGGAGATATGCATCTAGTTTGCTCTTGAAGCCTAGGACGGTCGATTCCTCAATAATCTCCTCTGGGAGGGCATTCCAGGCGTCAACCACCCTCTGAGTGAAGCAGAACTTCCTGATATTAGTCCTGAACTTGCCCCCCCTTAGCTTCATTACATGTCCTCTAGTCCGTGTCAAATTGGACAGTGTAAATAATCTTCTCTGCTCTATTTTGTCGATTCCTTTCAGTATTTTGAAGGTCTCGATCATATCCCCACGCAGTCTCCTTTTCTCAAGGGAGAACAATCCTAGTGTTATAAGTCTATCCTCATATTCCAGTCTCTCCATACCCTTCACCAGTTTTGTCGCTCGTCTCTGCACCCTCTCCAGCAGTTTTATATCCTTCTTTAGGTAGGGAGACCAATGTTGGACGCAGTATTCCAAGTGTGGTCTGACCATTGCCCTATAAAGAGGCATTATAACTTTCTCCGATCTACTCGAGATTCCTTTCTTTATCATGCCCAACATTCTATTTGCCTTCTTTGCCGCTGCCGCGCATTGTGCCAACGGCTTCAGGGTCCTATCTATCAGTACACCCAGGTCCTTTTCTTGTTCACTCTTCCCCAGAGTTGCACCTGACATTGTATACTCGTATTCCTTATTCTTATTTCCTAAATGCATTACCTTGCATTTCTCCACATTGAACTTCATCTGCCATTTCTCCGCCCATGTTTCTAACCGACACAAGTCGCTCTGGAGTTTCTCTCTATCCTCCTGCGATCTGATCGCCCGGCATAGTTTTGTATCGTCTGCAAACTTGATGATCTCACTGGATGTTCCTTCCTCCAGGTCATTGATATAAATATTAAAAAGGATCGGCCCAAGTACCGAGCCCTGGGGTACTCCACTAGTCACTTTCTCCCAGTCGGAGAACTTCCCATTTATGCCCACTCTCTGCTTTCGGTTTTCCAGCCATTTGCCTATCCATCTTTGTATATCTCCCTCTATGCCATGGCTTTGTAGTTTCCTGAGAAGTCTTTCGTGTGGAACTTTGTCGAACGCTTTCTGGAAGTCCAAGTATATTATGTCCACAGGCTTCCCACTATCAATTTGCTCGTTCACGGTCTCAAAAAATTGGAGTAAATTCGTCAAACACGATTTCCCTTTCCTGAATCCATGTTGACTGGGTTTCATCAAGTCGTGTGCGTCCAAGTGCCGGACTATGCTATCCTTGATCAGTGCTTCAACCATCTTGCCGGGGACCGACGTAAGACTCACAGGCCTATAGTTGCCCGGTTCCCCTCTCGATCCTTTTTTGAAAATTGGCGTGACGTTCGCTATCCTCCAGTCGTCCGGTATCTGTCCAGTTCTGATTGTCAGGTTTGCAAGTTTTTGCAATAACTCTCCGATTTCAACCTTCAATTCCTTTAAGACTCTCGGGTGAATTCCATCCGGTCCAGGGGATTTGTCACTTTTAAGTTTGTCGATCTGATAGTATATCTGGTCTAAGTCCACTTCAACTGTGGTGAGGCTGTCTTCTATTTCTCCTGGAAACACTTTCTCTGCTTCAGGTATTGTTGAGGTGTCTTCCTTCGTAAAGACAGACGCAAAGAAGGAATTTAATTTGTCTGCGATTTGTTTATCTTCCTTGATGTACCCTTGCGGGACTTCACATATCGGTTTCCAGGGGGGGATGAGGTGCCATTCATGTTGACAGTGTAAGAACGAGAACGTAGGAATTTTGAGAACCAGTCTAGGACTGTGGAGTTAATGCCCATCTCAGAGAGTTGGTAAACTAGAATATCATGATGGACAACGTCAAAAGTAGCGGAGAGGTCAAATTGTAGGAGGACGGCGAACTTATTACGAGAATGAATTGTTGAACCTTTGAGATTAAGGAGGATAATAGGAATTCGGTGCTGAAGTTGGGACGAAAGACATATTGGTAAGGAAGGAGAATAGCGAATCTCTTTAAATATGATGAGAGTTGGGTAGATATGATGGTCTCTAGCATCTTGGTTAGGAGAGGGATATTTGCTATTGGGCGATAGCAGGATGATGTGGAAGGGTCTAGGTCAGATTTTTTTCAATAATGGGGTCAAAGCAATGTGGCCCATTTCTGGGGAAAAAAGGCACGAATGTAGGGCGGAGTTTATGAGTTTGGTAATAGATGAGATGGCCTGTGCGGGGATTTTCTCGTATAGGAAAGGGTCCAAGAAACAATTGCAGGATTTCAGTTTGAGGCAGAATTTGAGGACCAGGGATTAGGATACATGCTCAAAGGTAGTCCAGGATCTGTCTACTGGGATAGGGTTGGGGACCGTTAGGGTAGAATTGGAGACAGTGGGTACCAGAGAGTTGTAGGAGATTTTAGGTGGGAAGGAGCATCTCAAGGTAGTGACCTTGTCGTTGAAGAATTTTGCCAGAACCTCGGCTGAGGGAGAGGAGGGGAGCAAGGTGGAGTTTTTTTTGGAAGTTAAGGAGCGCCAGATGTTGAATAGCGTACTACTCTGGTTGTTGGATCTGGATATTTTGTCACTGTAGAAGTTCTTCCTTGCTTTTTTTAGAGCTGTATTGTACAACTTAATATTGACTCTCCAGGACTGTCTGTCTTTAGGGGATTTAGATTTTTTTCCATTTGTGCTCCAGGGCTCGACATTTCTGTTTTAGGTCTCTGTGATATGGGAGGTACCAAGGGGCCTTATGGGAGTAGGAGATGATTTTAGTGGAAAAAGGGGCGATGGAGTGGAAGGTGGACTCGGAGAGAGCGACCCAGTTGTGCCAGTTGGTTTCTGAGTCTGCAGGCTTAGGAGCGGAGGGGCATAGGCTGAGAAATTTGGTCCAGAATAGATCGCTCGTAATTTTTTTGCGGAAGGTAATGGAATTGGAAGAACGGAATGGAGCCCCAAGATGCGACATGAAAATGGGGAGACAGAAGGCCCCTAAGTGGTCGGACCAGGGGACAAGTTCCCAGCGAGTGTCATTGATTGAAGTTTTGTAAGCGGTAAGATCAAGGAAACTAATGAGGTCAAGTGTGTGTCCCTTTTCGTGGGTTGGGGAAGATGCAGGAAGGAGGAAGCCAAGGGAGGTGAGGAAGCTAATAAATTCAGTCGTATCCTTGCCGGTGTTGTCTTCTAGGTGGAGATTGATGTCCCTGATGATCAGTAGTCTTTGAAATTTGAGGAAGGCGTTTGTAATGGTCTCAAGGACGAGTTCGGAGGATTTGTTCCAAGGGGTAGGTGGGCGATATAGAAGCAAGATACTCAGTGGGTGAGGGTGGAGTTCATTGTTGACAGAGGCTAGCATGTATTCTAGCGAGGTGTGGCTACCCTATCACATATCTTAAGACGAGCGACCTGTAATGACGTTTGAAGTTGGCGATTATCCCCTGGTCCATTGGTTGGATCAAAGAGGTTGTGTTTGGTGGCAGAAACACGAGTTTGATGTTCGTTAGTCTTACATCATTGCTGTGTGCTGCACAGTTATCACACAGCATTACAATGTGTCTCCTATGCCTTCTCATCAGATTGTCAAGCTTCTGCAACCATTCAATCCACAGTGTGACCATCATCCATGTGTTTTTATTGCCTTCATATTCAACAGGCAGGCGTTTAATGTTTTTGAAGCACTGAGGATTTCGATTCTTTCCAATCACCAGTGGCTTGAGCTTTTCACTACCGTCCATATTGCAACTGAGCAGCAATGTCAATAGTTCCTTTGGCACCTTGAAATCAACAGTTTTGCTGCGTTTGAAAGCCAATGTTCCATCAGGGATGGCACACCAGTACAGGCCCGTCTCATCGGCGCTGAAAATGTTGCATGGCTAAAATCTTGTAATAAAGAAAAACGTCTGAAACAAAAGATTTTTATTTTTTTTTTGGGTCCAGATTTTTAAACTGGGTTCAGATTGTTTCCTTCTCTTCAGATTTCTGTCTTCAAAGAGAAGAAATCTTGAGAAAGGGAAAATGTACGTAACTAAGGCTTCAAGTATAGCCTTTAGGATTGACTTTTTATCTTTTTATAGATTTTTATGCCTTTTAGATATAATTTTTTCTCTCTATTGATTTCATTTCTTCAGGGAAAAAAATATTTCCCTTTCTCCAAGATTCTAGCTTTTAAGAAAATGTTGCATGGCTCATATCCACCAATGACTGATGGCAACACTTCCATGACCCATCTTTCTGCACCAAACTGATCAGTGTCTTGTTTTTCGCCATACTGCTTCTTAAATTTTATGCCGTTACGAACCTTCCACCTCTCTAGCCACCCGTTTGTTGCTTTGAAGTCTTCTCCGCCCAGTTATTTGGATAGCTGTGCTGCTTTCTCCATCAGCAGAGGCCCACTAATTGGCAGTTGACGACTTCTAGCTTCAGCAAACCATCGCAGCAACGCCTGTTCAATGTCTCCAGCCTTCCCAATTCTTTTTTGTTTCCTGGTAGGATTGCTATTGTTTTGCCAGTCTTTCAATTATGCCTTGCTTTTTTTGTGAATCTTAGAAATCTGGCTAGGTGAACACTGTAATGTTTTGCAATAGAGACCTGACTCTCCCGTTGGTCATCACTTTAAGACATCAACACGTTCAGCTAGAGACAATGACTTTTGACCAGAATGTTGGACACATTCAGCCAAAGACAAAGGTTTTTCTCCACAAGACGCCATGGTGCAGTTTCAAAAGTTCGAACACCTGGCCAGGCCTAGACCGCTGATCTGAAACACATGGCTCATCAACGTGAGAACGTGATTGCCTTTAACTGGAGTGAATGTAACGTGAACGAATAGAGGTGAGACTTATAACATCAGTGCGCATAAGCGGATTGTGTGCTTATCAGAATTGCAATTATCCGGAATTTATGTCCATTGACTTTAATGTAAAAAAAAAAAAGGGACCATGGTGATAGGCTGCGGATAACAAAAGTGTGCGCTTAACTGACGTGCACTTAGGTGGGGTTGACTGTATATTCAATGCTCCAATATGAACATAAGAATTGCCGCCAGCAGTCCGCTCACACGGTGGCCCCTAGGTCAAAGACCAGTCCTACCTGTGTTCGTTCTGGTTCAGCAGGAACATGTCCAACATTGTCTTGAATCCCTGGAGGGTGTTTTCCCCTATAATAGATTCCGGAAGAGCCCAGTTCTCTACCACTCTCTGGGTGAAGAAGAACTTCCTTACGTTTATACGGAATCTATCCCCTTTTAACTTTAGAGAGTGCCCTCTCGTTCTCTCTACCTTGGAGAGGGTTGAACAACCTGTCCTTATCTACTAAGTCTATTCCCTTCATTATCTTGAATGTTTCGATCATGTCCCCTCTAAGTCTCCTCTTTTCAAGGGAGAATAGACCCAGCTTCTCTAATCTCTCACTGTACGGCAACTCCTTCAACCCCTTAACCATTTTAGTTGCTCTTATCTGGACCCCTTTCGAGTAGTACCGTGTCCTTCTTCATGTATGACAACCAGTGCAGGACGCAGTATTCCAGGTGAGGGCGTATCAGGGCCCGGTACAGCGGCATGATAACCTTATCCGATCTGTTCGTGATCCCCTTCTTAATCATTCCTAGCATTCTGTTCGCCCTTTTCGCTGCCGCCACACTTTGCACGGACGGCTTCATCAACTTGTCGACCAGTACTCCCAAGTGCTGAATATATGTATAAACCACTAATTGCCACCAGCTGTACAGCCAGTGGTATTCAGCTGTTGTTGTCTAGTTAAGAGGAAGAATGTGCTTGATTTGATAATGTTTGTAGGTATAATATTTAAGCATGTACTGGTGAAGATCTATGAACTTGATGTTGCTTATATTTTGATATGTGAGGCTACGGGTGATTTGGGTTTGTGAGAATGTTTTGTGTGTTTAAATGATTATGAATGTTTTTTTTATTGTAAACTGCCCAGGATTTTAGGCATGTAATAAAGTCTAGGCCTGTGTCCTGCAAACTTTCTCGAGCTGCGGAACACTAAATGTAGTGGCCGTGGCTTGAGACACCTGGAAGAGTGCGGCTATCGCCGTGATGACATCATGTGCATATGTGACATCATCATGTCGATGTCTGCATGTGTATGAAGGCCCTCCAGGTGGGCCCTGAGACACCAGTGGGGGATGCCAGAAGGGAACAGGGCCAGAGATAAGGATAGGTAGTGGCGCCCACTGATTGCCTACAGGATGTGCCTCTTGCCATGAGAGGCATGTCCTGCAGGCAATCAGCTGGCGCCGGCGCCTCTCCTCCTCCCCAGTGTACTGAGGCACACCTGAAATCTCAGGAGGCACACCAATTTGAGATACAATGGTCTAGGCAATAATGTTCCAGATCTGAAAGCCAAATATTGGAAGTAGACTTGAACAGTGTGTTCATTACAGTGACAAGGTTCATTGAGGTCCTTGAATGGGACATAACCTTACCTAGTTATTATCTGTTTGAAGAAGGATAGAGAAAATGGGGAGAAAGCACACTCTGACAAAAATAAGTGGCTGAAATGCAGAGATTGTGGAGAAAATAGTTTAATTTACTACACTTCATATACCACTTTTAGACCAAACATCAAAGAAGTTTACCATAAAAGTATATAACACAGACATAATAATATGCAACAAGAATATATATAAGCTATTTATCTCCCCATCAGGACCATCCTGAGCTGGAAACACGCTTCTTGAGCTCCTAGCCCACCCACTGAGTCGCAGCCAAGCAGGGAAGGCAATGGGACAGAACTCAATTTTGGATCCCCTGCCTCCTTTGCCCCCTGCAGTGTGGCCACACTGCTCGCACATAGCTCCCTATGGCTCTGCTCCCCATTCCAGCATAACAACCAGTTTTTTTAAACTCTATTTCAGTTTTAAAGCTACAAAAACCAACACACCAGTGAACTGGTTTTTGTTCTCTGTACCAGCAAAATAGCCATAAACAACTCTGAACAATGCAGTGGCATCTCTAGACAGAAATATTTGGGGTGGCAACAGGAGGCAAGCTAGGTATGGGAGGAGGCAAGCAAAGTAACATTCCCATACGTAATAATAATTTCTTCCTCCCTCCACCACACCTTTAAATAATAATTTATAACAAAGACTCTTTAAGAAAGTCTCAAGCAGGGCTAGTCTCAGCAGTTGTGGGGCCCTTGCAGGCCATTTTGTTGAGGCCCCCCGGTTCCTCTACCTAGCCCTGCCCCACCCCTGCCTAGACCCCCTATTGACAAGATGGTTTTTAAAAATATTTCTATTCATGAACTTTCAAATAAAGACAAATCAAGCAAAACTTGTATAGAAACACTGATTCCAAGAAGAACAATTCTATCATTGTGCAATGAAAATAATCATATATTATTCAATTCAGGTCCACTACAATTATGAGTTCAAATTCTCATAACAAAACTGCAGGCCTCTGCCCTATACCTGAAGCAGCTGCTCTTTTCCACTCCAAAACAATGCTACTTGAGCCATAAGATGCTCCTGTGCTGGTCTCAGTCTGAAATTTCATACAACTGACACCAACACAGGAGTTTGGGCAATATCCTGCTCAAACACACTGATCCATGTGGTGATTTGCCAAAAGTAGTTTCAAGTTTATTAATTTTTAATACACCGACCATCAACGAGTATCAAGCCGGTTTACAATAAAATGCTAAAAATAGAGATAAAAGGAACACTTGTAGAAGTGATGTTTTTAGAGAGGAGGGGAGGTGTACGTTAAGGACATTGACGAGACGAACTTGAGAGTGAGGGTTAAAAAGGAGGGAAGGGGTATACTTACATTATTAGAGATGGAAGAAAAAAAAAAAGGGTTGAAAGGAAAGGGAGGGAGAGGGGAAATACAATAGTGATAAGATCGCTTCATTAAAGCAGTTGGTTGATAGAAGTTGGTAAGATTCAAGAGCAGTTGAATGCGTCTTGAAATAAAATTTTTAAGTTAGTCTTAAATTTATCGAGTAATTTTTCCTGATGGAGTTGAGATGGTAAAGCATTCCATAGGGTTGGAGCTACTACTGAAAAATTTGATTTCCTAGTATAGAAAAATTCCTTTATAGTTGGGATAGAGAGTAGGTTCTGGTCAGCTGACCTAAGAGTCCGTGTAGGGCGCAAAGGGATGAGAAGCTTATCGAGGAAGGAAGGTTGGTGGGAGAGTTTAATTTTGAAGGCCAATATAGTGGTTTTGTAAGTGATGCGATGTGTGATGGGAAGCCAGTGAGCTTCTTTCGAGAGAGGAGTCACATGATCGTATTTCCCTAGCTTGTATATTAGTTTTATTGCCGTGTTTTGGATTAGCTGTAAACGTCACGATTCTTTTAGAAGGAATCCATTATATAGAGAATTGCAATAGTCGAGGTGAGAGATAACTAAAGAGTGGACTAGGGTTGTGATTGCTTTCGTGTCAAGAATAGAAGTAAGGGAACATATGAGACGAAGCTTATAAAACGGGTTTTTACCACTGAGCTGATTTGAACATGAAACGTTAAATCTTTATTGATGATTACTCCAAGTAATTTTATTTTAGTTTCCATTTTTATGGGGTGGGATTTGATGGAAATCTTTCCTGTTATTGTTTCGCTATTTTTGATTGGAAAAAGTAGACCACATGATTTATCGAGCAGTTGTTCCAGGACTGGCAGCAGTTGCAGGGAAAAAAAATATATAAGGCTGACTGAAAAGTAATGAGACTGCCGCTGGTTTTCTTTCCAAAAAGTAGACATAGAAATGCTGTGCTGGTTCTTGTGAAGCTTATATATCAACATTTCTGAACCTGAGTTGGAATGCACAGTCTTCATTGTTGGGTCACAGCGAGAGGAAGAATTTTGTATGTTTCATCACAGCAGATAAGGAAGATGTGTCTGTGAGAGTACGCCAGAGGTGTGTTGATCTAATTTTGTGTTAAACTTGGAAAGAGCAGTAATGAAACTCTTGAAATGTTATGGAAAGCATACGGTGGTGAAACAATTAGCTGTGCTGTGCACACAGCCTGCTCTACCAACCCCATCTCATCCCTTGCCACCTTATCTTCTTTTCCTGAAATTACTGAGTAGAAAACTGTACATTTTCTTTCCTTCTCCAAACTCACCACCTGTTCCTCTGATCCCATCCCCACCCATCTACTTACCACTATCTCTCCTATTGTCTTCCCCTATCTACTATATCCTCACCCTATTGCTCTCCACAGCAACTATGCCCGATTCCTTCAAACATGTTGTTACACCACTCCTCAGAAAACTCTCGCTGGAACCTACATGCCCTTCGAACCTTTGTCCTGTTCCCCCCTCCTCTCCTTCTTATCCAAGCTACTTGAACATGCTATTCACTGCTGTTGTCTTGGCTTTCTTTCATCTCAAGCTATCCTTGACCTGCTTCAATCAGGCTTCTGCCCTCTTCAAGCTAAAACTTACCAAAGTCTACAATGACCTGCTCCTGGCCAAATCCAAAGGCCTCTACTCCGTCCTCATCCTTCTTGATCTATCAGCAGCTTTTGACATGGTAAATCACCACCTATTCATCAATACGCTGTTCTTGCTTAGATTTCAGGGCTTTGTTATCACATGGTTTTCTTCCTATCTTTCCCATCACACCTTTAGTGTATGCTATGCTGGATCCTTCTCCACAACCATCCTGCTTTCAGTCAGTGTACCTCAAGGCTCTGTTCTGGGATCACTTCTTATTTATATCTACACTTCTTCCCTTGGTGTTCTAATCTCTCCCATGGCTTTCAGTATCACCTCTATGCCGACGACTCACAGACCTCTCTCTTTACACCTGAAATCTCAACAGACATTCAGTTCTGTGTTTCAACCTGCTTGTCTAACTTTGCTACCTGGATGTCTTGCCACCATCTAAAATTAAACATGGACAAGACTGGGTCCAGTAATCTCAAAATCCTACGTTAAAAAGCGATGGTCTGCTAATGCAGCCATTATGATAGCAAATTTTAAAAAGCGAGACATTCTCAAAAAATCACGCATGCAAATGAGGTCAGCAGACAGCAGTGAATATTCGCTAAATTTGCATGTGCCCATCACTGGTGATAGAGATGCAGGGTGGGAGTATTGGTTAGCAGCGGGAGAGAATGAGCATCTCTCCTGCTGCGTCACAACATGGCTTTCTAGCAGTCTCTGACACTGTCATGCTTGTACGCCACTTTTAGAAAATGGCTCGGCAATTTTTAAGAATCCACCAGAGGGCTCATTTCAATGTTGAAGATCCTATTTGCATGTCAGTGTTGGAGACTGCTAGAAATGTTGCTAAAGACAGAGATAATCCGTTCAGATAATCCGCCGCTAAAATGAATGCTGGCTAAACAGTCTGAAAACAGTTTAATAATAATTTTATTCTTATATACCGCCAAAGCCGTAATAGTTCGAGGCGGTTTACAACAAAGAAAGGCTGGACAATCAGCGAATAGGTACAATCAGCGAATATAGATACAATTTAAATAGGTAAGCAGGATATAGGTACAATATATAGGTACAATGTATATAGGTGAGCAGGATACCGAGGAAGGCATAAGAGATCTTGGAAAACGAGAGGTCGGGCATAGAGGTCTTAGGTTACAAATCGGTTAAACAGGTTCATTTTTAATAATTTTCTGAAATTTAGGTAGGATGAGGAGCGCGAGATAATATTGCCTAGCCAATCATTTAGTTGACCTGCTTGGAAGGCAAGTGTTCTGTTCAGGTATCTTTTGAAACGGCAGGCCTTTAGTGTTGGATGGTTAAACAGATGAACTCTGCATGTGGGTCTGGATGAACCATCTAAGATAAAATGGGGAACCAAGAATATGGGAGCCAAGCCAAGAATGGATTTGAAACAGAGGCAGGCAAACTTGAACTGCACTCTTGCTTCCAAGGGCAGCCAGTGGAGTTTTTGGTAATAGGGAATTATGTGTTCCCATTTTTTAGCCCAAAGATCAGTCGGATTTCCGAGTTTTGGATGATGACGTTAAAGTTTTGAGAATCTGGCCCTGAGCTCCTTATCTTTCCACCTAAACCTGTCTCTCCTATTCCCTCATTCTCTATTTCTGTGAACAAAACCCTCATCATCCAACCACTGTAACTCTATACTGGGGGTAAAGTCTATCTGGACCCTACCTGAAGGTCTTGTCAAGAATGAGGGGAGCTAGGCCCAGAATTCAATTTATAGTTCAGGGTGCAAGTTGAGGCCAGAGTTGTCTCCAGTAGGCAGGATAGCCATTTACCCACTTTGCAATATCTCTAAATGTAAATGATCCATTCGACACCCATGTTTATCCAATTCTCTGGAATGCTCACAAGAGTGTAACTTTGTACATGCAGTATTTACAGTTCAAATATTAGTAATGATGGTATTCTTCTTTAACTCACTATTCCATCTTACTGTTCTCCCCAGCAACCATAAATGTCCCATCCCAGACCTCACAGTGCAGGACCCTCCATCACTATTCATTTAAGTCAGGGGTGTCAAAGTCCTTCCTCGAAGGCCGCAATCCAGTCGGGCTTTCAGGATTTCCTCAATATGCATGAGATCTAGTTGCATGCACTGCTTTCATTGTATGCTAATAGATCTCATGCATATTCATTGGGGAAATCCTGAAAACCCAACTGGATTGCAACCCTCGAGGAGGGACTTTTGACACCCCTGATTTAAGTTGGTACTCCAGGTTCTATCGGGGTGGAATCCCTTTTGCCCCCTCTGTCTGCTTTTTCCTGACCTTGAGTACAAAGCTATCCTAACAATCTCTTCATTCCAGGGTGTCTTTTCTCTCTATGATATTGTCATAGTCATTTCCCTTCCCTCTTCTGGGAGCAGGTCATCAGTTAACACTTCTGCTTTGAAGCAGGAGCCCAATATCACTTTTCCCCCTTTAATTCTACTTCTCAAAGTCTGGAGTCCTAACTTATTCCCTTGGGTTTTAGTGGGAGGTCAGGGAATAAAAGTATCCTTTCTTTTTTTTTCTTTCCCTTTTTATCTCCATTTTGCCCTACCCCTTTGACTTGGGCTGTATTGAAACTCTCTCTGCCCCCCCCCCCCCCCCGACTCAGCAGCCTTCCTCCAGCAACAGCGGATGTCATAGGAGCCCTCAATCCTCTTGCCAGTTACTTGTAACACAAAGGATATTCTCGATCCTGAAATCCAGCAGGGGAGAATTTCCTGTGTGTTACATCATTATACTTGCCTGAACACAATTCTTTTATTTCTTTAAAATGCTTCCATTTAGTTGCATGTCTCACATATGTCGTCAATGTGCTAAAAGATATTTGTGTACTCACAAGACACTCATCACAACAATAATGAAAGTGCTCCTGGTTGTAGTCTCTTTCCCATTTCCTGTTGAACAAATAAAGGAAGGAATTAGAAGGAACCAGCCCTTGGAGTGAGTCCCATTAAAGGAACAAGAGCTCTGTATTATGGTAAATAAATTATGCATTAGGTTAAGAAGCTTCCACCATTTTATGTAATTCAGAGATATAAAGGTCAACAAATAAGACCAAGTTACTTACCTGTAGCATTTATTCTCCCTTGCATCAGGAAGGATACATATTCTCACAGATGGGTGATATCATCTGATGTAACCTACACGGAGAAGCTTCTACAGCTTAGAATAATTTCTAAAAGCTTTTAAGAGGCAACAGCACACATATATGTAGCTTCTTGCCTATTGCTTAAACAGAAGACAACTCCTAGAGGTGGTGATCTGGTATATGAGGAATGATATCCTGCTGTACATGTAAAACATCTGCTTTAGGTAAGCAATTTGGTTTTCAAGTCCTCACAGATGGGATTTCCTAGCTGTAAAGGGACTTCAACAACAACAACAACAAAAAAGAGGAACTAAACATGAAAGGTGCTATAACAGGTAGATGCCAAGACATGTTTATCCGGGAACAGCAGGCAGATATTCTGAAATGTGGGTGACATCATCCACGGAGTCCAGTGTGAATGGTGCTAAAGTGTACTATCACTTTAAGCTTTTGAAGAAGCTTAGAGCCTGCCCATACAGCGCATGCACTAGTGCCTTTGTACCCGACGTCGGCTTGCAGTACCTCAGTTCCATAAACAAGCTAAGAAACCAATCAGGAAAGGTGGGTGTGATGTGAGAATACAGTACTCCCCTGAAATTTGTGGGGGTTTCGTTTGCAGAGTGATCACGAATGTTGAAAAAACACGAATATCGGAAGAGTACTGTAATCGGCACTCCCCCTCCTCCTCCTTCTCTCTTGCTCCGGCTCCACCCGCTTTGTCTGGGGGTTTTCTGGAGCTCAGAATTCTCTGCCTTTGTCCCTGGCCCGAATTGCGCCGCTTACCTGGTTGCGGTTGCCTAAGTCGGCGGCATCTCCTCGTGCCGCACCGGAGCTTCTCAGGTCTTGGGTATCTCCCTGAGCTTGAGCATCAGCCCCTTCCAAGTCCCCAGGCAAATGTTGAAGCGAGGAGCTCGCGTTGTGGGAGGGGGCATGGAAGGCGTGCGGCCAGGGAAGATCACAGGTTGAGGAAGGCTGGCTGTGTGGAACTGGTAAGAGGCAGCGTAGGGTAGCAGGTTCATTAAAATAATCGCATACTATTGTACATATCTACAACTGATGCTGTCTGCATATGGATTAGAGATGTTTGAATATGGATTACAAAATGCATGATACCATAGCGAGTCAGGCTTATAATGACAGAGAGCTAGTTATAGCTAATGTTGAATTCAGGCATATCACTTTAGCACTGGATGCTAATTAGTCAGCGTTGTCTCCTCATGCCACGCTATGCACAAGCCGGGAGACAGCTGCACTAGCTCTAATTAACCCGAGTGACTGGAAAGACCAAAAGCAAACAACCCTGGAATCTGCTTGCGGGGACTGTGAAGGATGGGAGAATGCTGGAGAGGAAATGCTACAGAACAATTACAAAGGAAGGAGGGTTTTTAAGAAAAAAAAACAAAAAAACCTGTGAATTACTGAGCCAATGAATTCACAAGGGTATACTGTATCTGCCTAAAGTCCCTGGATAACACCTGTTATGGTAAGTAACTTCTGCTTTATCCTATGACAAGCAGGCAGCATATTCTCACATGTGGGACTCCCTAGCTTAACTGAAAAGGGATGGAGGGAGAGTTGGCCTTTAAGTAGAAAATAAACATGGACCATCTCATCTGGAACAAGTCTCCAGTCAGTAGTGAGATGTAAATGTGTGAATTGAGGACCAAGTAGCTGCTTTAACAAACATCTTCAATGGGAGCAGAAAGGCACGCACAATCTGTCCCATTAAAAAAAAAGAAAAAAAGACCCCCTCCTACATCAGACACTCCCCCAGCCACCGTCCCCAGCCCCCTAAAAGATGGCAGGAGGGATGCCCAATCCCTCCTGCCACACAGCACACACCCATGCTATAGCCCCCCCACCCAATAGTTTCAAGTTTAATAAATTCTTTGATTTGATCGCAAAATCATATTTCGATGCGATTTACAGCAAATAACAAATCAAATAAAAATAATAAAATCCACATACATCACATAAAACACTACTAGACATTAATACATTAGAGAAGAGGGGAGTATAAAATACAATATTAAAAAATAAAACAGTAAATAAAATCAGGTATAGGTTTAATATACACAGGATGGGAAACAAGCACCCACATATTTCAAAGAACAGATTCCACCTATTTCAGTGAACCTCCACATCCTGTCCTCAAGTATAATAAAGCCGGTTTATTGAAAAGCATCTTTAAAAAGCCAGCCCTTTAGATGGCTTTTAAATTTATTCAGTAATTTTTCCTCTCTTAGGAGCCTTAGGCACCTGGGCCAATCAAAGCCTTAAGGCCCTTTCCCAGTGTATCCAGGGAGGGGCCTGAGGCTCTGATTGGCCCAGGTTGTATAAGGCCCCTCCAATGGATATTGTGATGCAGCAGGAGAGAATGGGCATCTCTCCTGCTGCTGAGGAGATTCGCTTGGAAGCGAGAGAGAATGGGCTACTCTCCCGCTCCGGGGGGGGGGGGGAGGGGAGGGGGAGGGGGTGTTGTATGGAGAGAATGGACATCTCTCCCACTGCAGGGAGGGTGTTGTGTGGCAGTGGGAGAGAATGCAATCCACCAAACGGGAAAATCTAAGTTGTTCAAAAAATAATTTCAAACTCAGAGAGAACAAACTTGTATAGTATCTAGCTAATTTCACCACAAGACCTCAAACACCCAAGGCACTACTTCAACATTTTTTCATGCCCTTACAGGGGTGATGTGTTCATCATCGGTCTTTGTTTTTGAGGGATATACACAAAATTATGTTATTTCTTGTTGACAGGCTCAAAATCGATAGTGTGTTGATAAATTTTTTAAAAAAATAGCACTATCTAGATTTTCAGAAGGAATTCAACAAGGTCCCGCATAAACGTCTACTTTGAAAAATTGCGAGCCATGGAATTGAGGGTGATATACTCATGTGGATTAAAAACTGGTTGGCGGATAGGAAACAGAGAGTGGGGGTAAATGGACAATACTCGGACTGGAAAAGCGTTACAAATGGAGTGCCGCAGGATTTGGTGCTCGGACCCGTTCTCTTCAACATATTTATAAACAACCTAGAAATTGGCACAACGAGTGAGATGATTAAATTTGCAGATGATACAAAGTTATTCAGAGTACTGAGGACACAGAAGGATTGCGAAGACCTACAACGAGACAAACACACTCGAGGAATGGGCTGCAAAATGGCAAATGAGGTTCAATGTGGATAACTGCAAGGTGATGCATGTCAGTAACAAAAATCATATGCACGAATTCAGGTTTTCCGGTGCTATACTCGGAGAGAGCCCCCAGGAAAGAGACTTGGAAGTACATGTCGGCAAGTCAATGAAACCGTCCGTGCAATGTGCGGTGGCGGCAAAAAGGGTAAACAGAATGCTAGGAATGATTAAGAAGGGGATCACAAACAGATCTGAGAAGGTTATCATGCCTATGTACTGGGCCATGGTATGCCCCCACCTGGAATACTGCGTCCAACACTGGTCACTGTACATGAAAAAGCACTTAGTCCTACTCGAAAGGGTCCAGAGAAGAGTGACAAAAATGGTTAAGGGACTGGAGAAGTTTACATACAATGAGAGGCTAGAGAACCTGGGCCTCTTCTCCCTTGAAAAAAGGAGACTGAGAGGGGACATGATTGAAACATTCAAGATATTGAAGGGAATTGACTTAGTAGAGAAAAAGAGATTGTTCACCCTCTCCAAGGTGGAGAGAACGAGAAGGCACTTGCTAAAGTTAAAAGGGAATAGATTCCGTACAAACATAAGGAAGTACTTCTTCACCCAGAGAGTGGTAGAAATCTGGAACGATCTTCCAGAGGCTGTTATAAGGGAAAGTACCCTTCAGGGATTCAAGAAAAGGTTAGATAAGTTCCTGCTGGACCAGAACATACACAGGTAATGCTAGACTCAAATAGGCACTGGTCTTTGACCTAAGGGCTGGTGCGTGAGTGGACTGCTGGGCACGATGAACCACTGGTCTGACCCAGCAGCGGCAAATCTTATGTTCTTTTTAAAAGCCAAAGGAAATATTCAGTTGAAGTTATTGCTGCTTAAGGAGGTACCAATAGTTATTGAATGGCGGGTCCACATACTTTCTCTCACAGGATATTTATTGTTGAATAATCAAAATCTATCGGTTTTTTTACCAAGTTATTTATTTAGTGGTCTTATTATTCTATTTTCAGGTTTTAAATTAGAATCTAATCATGTTTTGAATATAAATTGTGATAAAATACACAATATCCCAGAGTTCACAAAATTTTTCTCAGCATTATATTGTGACAATTTCAGTATCAGCACTCCAAAAAAATAGGAATACAGTACCTTACTGGCTAAAATCAAAGAGGCTTTTTATTCTATACCTACCTGCAGTATCCTTGTTGATCTTTACTTCCTCATCTCCAGAATGATGGGTTGCATGTTTTGTAAGAATCTCACTAGTGTTTCGGCTATATGTCCTTCGTCGTCTTCTTAGACTGCAGGGATTTCCAGCATCACCCAGGGACTGGTTCAATGTGGATTCTTCCAACAATAGTTCAGATTCTAAAGAAAACAAAACACTAGCTAAATATTTATGTTGAGAAAAGGAATCAAAAGTGGAGAGACTTGATAAAACAATACAGGAGTGCCGATAATCAAAACTAGTTTTTAGACGTATCCAGAGAATTTTTAGGCCTCTGGATCCCGCTGTGCACCCAGAGCTGAAAGGGGCATTTTTGAAGGAATGGTTAGGGCGGGATGTGGACTGACCTAGTCTTAGTCGTACTGCAGGAATAATTGAAAGTTTGATGAAGCTGTCTAGATGGAACTTATACGTTGTGACTTAGGCGATCTAAAACCAGGTATAAGTGCACAAAAGGTATCCAAAGTGACTAGAAAACAACTGCAGGGATGAAGGAAAGGTGTCTCTCTCTCCCCCCCCCCCCGGTGTTCACTGACCCTGTCACACCTCCACAAAGTTCAAAATAAAAACGTACATACCTGCTTCTGGAACATCAGCACTTGTCATAGGAAAGCCTAGTAGAGCTGCATATTAGTGGCTTAAGTAGTTTGGGGTGGTGGGCTACCGAACCATAGAGAGGAGGACCTAGGCCCATAAGCCACTCCACTCATGGTGGAAAATGTGCACCCACCAACACCCCTCCCAAAACCTACTGTACTGCCATATAGGTGCCACCTGCAGACATAAGAGCTATTGGGTTGTAGGCAGATGGGTATTGTGGATTTTGGGGGGCTCACCATGACCTGCAGGGGAGTTCTGGTGAGATGTTTAACTGGCACCCTTTTTGTGAAGTTCATAGCAGTGCCCCATAAGGTGCACCATTGCTGCGTTGCCATGTCTGGGTGGCCAGTCCATTATTTTGCTGGCCCCTCCCACATCCAAAAGATCTTGTTCTAAGCATTTGGGACTTGGATGATTTTTTGGGATGAGAATGTGGTATAAACTTAGACGTACTAGCGGTTTGGACGATTAAACGGCTGGACGTAGAAGTAGATGATTTTTGGAAAAAAATTATTTTGGATGTACTTTTCGAGAATGGACATTTTACCACTGGGTCAAGTGGACCAATACTGAAAACCGCCCACGCTCGACCCCCTTGAAATCCGACCAAATTTTACAGGGGTGTTGTCTCGGGTCTCAAATGAAACTCTACTAAATTTTTTGGATCTATCTCAATTTGGTCAGGAGCTAGGGGTGGTTGAACAAAAGCAATTGATCCACTCCCATGTCTCGTGTGACCTAAAACACCAACTTTGTTTAAGCACTGTGGCAGAAGGAAACTAACTAGGAGTCTGAAATTTTGCAGTTTGGTACAACACCTTGGGGCAAGGTTCTGTGCCAAGTTTGAAATCTTTTGTAAACGTACTTCCATTTCTACAGGTCAGCAAAATAGGCAAAAAAATTCACGAATGAAAATTTTTGGCAAAGTTTGGCTCCAAACTGCTGCGGGTAGGTAAGTCAGCTGAGGATACAACTTTACCAGCAGACATGTACCATGATGTACTTCCAAGATTTGCAATATGAGCTTTACAGTCAAGTGAAGCTGAAGATATGACCATCCAAAAAATATGGCTTTATGCATTTATGCAAATTTTCACTGTTTTTCAGATTCAAATATCTCTAATGTGTAAATTTTTTTGTTTTTTAAAAAAATATCATTTGAAAGAGCATGTTTTTTTGCTACAGAAGCTATCCTGTTTCATCTTGGACCCGATCTTTCTTTGATGAGAATTGATGGTTTAAAGATAAGCATTACTTGCTTGTGTAAACATGTTATGTTGAAGGGTCATTGGCACTTCATTGAGAATGTGCAGTGGAACTATATTGATCTGAAAACTCATAACCAAGCTTTGCCAGCCACAAGTACTTGTCTCGTACTATGCTCAGCGTTTGACAAACTTACTGTTGCAAGATGACAGTCAAAACATGCATTGGCTTGGATAAACTACTTACTGCGTGCAAGCCCAAATGCATAATCATGTGAATCACAAAAATGTACGCATAGCTGTAGTACTATGTCTGATACATGCAGCTTTTCTGAACATGTTCTGACTTGCAACTATCACAGCATAGTGGCTGTTTGAACAAGTCTAGCTTTAAGGTTCATCATGACCTTATAACACCATATGACTTCATTATTTGCCAAAGCTTGTCTTTGGCGTGTTGCTTTCCATCTATTCTTTCTGTGCAGCATCTGGTTCTTTCCCTGGTTAACTAGGCTATGCCTGTGTGGATTTTGGAAACTTACTTTGCACTTGCTGACATGTACAACTTGCTTTGCTCTATTTTCATTGTGTTCTCACACTGCTATTTTTCACCTTACTGTTATTCTGTATTTTTAGGTGACTTATCTTATGGAAACTAATAATAAGCTAGAGCCCTGCAGTATTGGAATCTAAGTTCATCCATCCTTGAAGTGTTTGTACCAAAGAAAGGTTTTGCTTTTGCACGTGGCATTATCTCCAAAGGCTTCCTGGAGCATATGATGGGTTTCTGCAGCAGTTTTTTGTAAGTTTGCTCAGTAAAATCCATCATATTGGAAATCCGCCGAGTCACTAAAACAGAACCTTACAAAATCACACAGAACAAAACAATGCGACCACTCAGCTGCACGCCTGTTCACAAAGTATATTGCTAGACACATCTAGCTGCGGAAGGGCATACTATATCCAGTTTGTATGCGCTGTTCACATTCCCCAAACTTTTGGGTAGCACCTCGTATGTCATCTAATTTCAAATTCCAACTATCTCTCCCCCCACCTTTTATGTGCCATCAGTTTTATGGAACAGCATGTCCAACATGAGATTAACAATTAATAAAGCAAACCATAGAAACAAGTACAAATCAAAGAAGGCCATTCTCTTAAGACCCCCTTCTTTTACAACCATATATTAGAAACTAAATTGAAAGACATGGCTGTCCCTTTGATTTTACATGCACCTCCTCACAAGAAACCCCCAGATTGGAAATAACCTTAAGACAGCAAGGTCAAAATATCATGTCAACTCGTTAAGAATCAAACTTCTATCTCTATGTAGCAAACAGCAAAGATACGGGTCCCATAAGTAAAAAATTTTATGTTTTACAGACATTCGGACCTCTAATGCTTCAAATAGGGTGGTTGGGGGAGTTATTATATCACTAGAATATTATGTGGTAGAGATTAATGTGCTATTGTGAAATAACTTGTATAGAATATTCTTTTGTGCACTTGTTGTTTAATTTGAAAATGAATAAAGAACGTTAAAAAAAGGAACAGATTGCTGTGCCACTGCCAGAATCTCAGTGGCATGTCTTATTGCCAACATTGCATTATACATTTGTGACCCACCATACAAGCTTTCTGAAAGAGAAAATGCCTACCTTTCCCAAACACCCCACAGGCAGCAGACCTTCCAAACAAAACTCCCAGTGGGGAGGATGAAACTAAATAGCATAATATTTGATCCCAAAATGATTTAATCTTGGGACAACACCATAGTGCATGTGCAAAAGTATTGGTTTCTCGTGTACATTTAGTACATGTTGAAGTAGAGGTCAACCCCGAATGACAGGCCTATATTTGTGTGAAATATGTTTTAAGTAAGATTCTATAAATGCATTCTCTCCAAACCGAACTGGTTACAAGTGTAGGTATTTGTGTAATGGCCTGGCGTATATCGTTATTCCTTAAAGGCACACCTAGCTCATCTCCCCATCTACATACTAGGTCATCATACGCTTTAGGGGGCATGATATCCCAGATGATCCTGTGTAATTAAGGGATATTACCTCTGTGAACAATTCCTGAAGTCTCCTAAAAACCCCCGTGGAAAAACCTGTGGCCCACAGGGCTAGCACATATTTCAATTGAATGTATCCATAAAAATCTCCCGGTCCCTCCCTTAGGGTTTCCATAAGCACAGGGAAGATAACAGAGAGCCTTCGTCATCCAGAACATGTGCTAGAAGATGCACCTGCTTGGTACCCCAATTCCTAAAGATTCCCTCAGAGAACTTAATATACATTATCCTACTACCTTCCCTACCCATTCCATAAGATCTATATCCTACCTCCATCATCTTCAATTTCCTCATCGGGCAATAACAATTGGCTAGTCTTGCAATGGTTGAGAAGACTAAGTTTCAGTTTCTTCCTAAACTAAAAATTATGATTATAGAAGCCTACCTTTATACTATGTAAAAAAAAAAAAAATGAAACTAATTTTGAATAAAAATCAAACCTAAATGCTTGAAGTAACCTTCCAGTCCACTCCAGGAATTCTTTTCAATGAAGGTCTTGATCAGTCCCCAAGGATGTTTGTTGTATATCAGCTCACTGGAGATTCTGGAAGACATTAGATATAGAATGGAAATTGTTGAGATAGGGCAGTGAAGACCAAGAGAACTTAGTTCATCACACACTAAGTTAGTATGGTCAAATACAGTTAAGAAATCAGAATTAGTACCTCCTAAATTTTAATCTCTGCTATGCCAATGAGTCTTTGCTATTCAGTTTACTCACAAAGAACTGAATAATTAGAGCTACTTCTCTATGTTCCCATTACAATAAAAAAAAGAGATTAAGTTCTTATCTTACTAATATCTTTTCCGGTAGATAGGTGTGTCATTCTGGACAAGCGGGATATCTCCCCCAGACTGTGAGCCTCTGCAGAAGGAATCCACTCTGGATTTTTTCTATAACCCTCTTACTTCACTGAGCTCTCTACTGCCATCTACAGTTAGTCCCCAAGCAGGCAAGAGCTCTCCTGAAATTAGGTGACATAGGGAAAAGGGAAACTATCCCCAACAAACAGAACTGTTCTGCTCAAATAATTAAAAAGAAACAGAACAATCAAACATCAACAAAATGTCAACAGAAGCACCAGAGGAGCTCAGGTAGTATTTCTACCGACGCTATAAATACAATATTCTTCATGGCCCAAATGGCTGACTGACATCTAAGCTACAGACCTAGAGATAAACAATTGTAATGAGAGTAGGCAGGTGCAGGAATGAAGGCGGGGGTCCAGAATGACATATCTATCTACTGAAAAAGATATTAGCAAGGTAAGAACCTAATCTCTTTTTCCAGTTCATTAGGTGTGCCATTCTGGAAAAGTGGGACGGACAAAAGCAGTCCCAGAAATCTAGGGTGGGATTAATGCGCTGGCATATAGCACTGAGGACCCAAAGGTTAACCTCCATTGCTGCCACATCCACTCTGTAAAACAGTCTAAGTAGAGTGGACCAAGTCGCCACCCTACAAATTTCCATGGGAAAGACTGCCCTAGCTTCTGCCCATGACAGAGCTACACTTCTGGTCAAATGTGCCTTTACAAAAACAGAGGACTGTTTCCCACAAACAATGTATGGCTCTATGGATCTACCTGGAAATTGTAGCCTTGGATGCTGGCACACCTATTTTAGCTGGATTAGTCAGCAGGTCAGAGAGTCTACTATTTATCACTTATATAATAATAAATTTATTCTTGTATATCGCCCTACCATAAATTTCCAGGCGGTTAACAACAAAGAACTGTGCAATCAGTGAAAAAATACATCAGATAAAAAATAAAAGAAATGATAAAAAAGAAGATTACATAATTATTTGACAAACTTATCAAACTTAAAAATTTTCTAAAAACATTATAAGAATCTCTTTGACAGATAAGCGGGCTTAACCAAGAGTTCACTTTGCCTAGCTGAAAGGCAAATGTCCTGTTCAAAAATTTCTTGTAACGACAGTTCTTGACTTAAGGATACATAAACATTAACTTATTATGAGTATTTTATAATGAAGTGTAAAAATGAAATTGAGAGGTTAGATATCCCGGAGCCAAACCTAAAAGAGATTAAGAACATAAGAACATAAGCAGTGCCTCTGCTGGGTCAGACCACAGGTCCATCCCGCCCAGCAGTCCGCCCCCGCGGCGGCCCAACAGGTCATGACCTGCCTGAATCACCAGAAGGGGCCCCCTTGCCCCCTAGGTATCTCATTGAAGTCCTATCTTCCCATCAAAATCCTAACCCTCCGGCCATTCACCTACACGACCTGGTGAGCTGTCTATACTTATGCAACACCCCAGCACCTCCCTCAGTACCCCACGATCCCCTTTTCCCTCAGGAATCCGTCCAATCCCTGTTTGAATCCCTGTACTGTACTCTGCCGGATCACTTCCTCCGGGAGCGCATTCCATGTGTCCACGACCCTTTGGGTGAAGAAAAACTTCCTTGCATTTGATTTGAACCTATCCCCCTTCAGTTTTTCTGAGTGCCCCCTCGTACCTGCCGTCCCTTTTAGTCTGAAGAACCTGTCCCTGTCCACCTTCTCTATGCCACTAAGTATTTTGAAGGTCTCTATCATATCCCCCCTGAGCCTCCTCTTCTCCAGAGAGAAGAGCCCCAGTTTATCCAGCCTCTCGGCGTATGGGCAGTTTTCCAGCCCTCTTACCAGTTTCGTTGCCCTCCTTTGGACTTTCTCAAGAACTGCCATGTCCTTCTTGAGGTGCGGCGACCAATATTGAACGCAGTATTCCAGATGTGGGCACACCATCGCTCGATACAGCGGCATGATGACTTCCCGCGTCCTGGATGTTATGCCCCTCTTGATGATGCCCAGCATCCTGTTGGCTTTCTTCGAGGCTGCTGCACACTGTGCGGATGGTTTCATGGATGGATCCACTAGCACACCCAAGTCTCTCTCAAGTCCAGTGTCTCCCAGCAGTCCCCCTTCCATTTTGTACTCGAACAACGGGTTCTTTTTCCCTATGTGCATGACCTTGCATTTGTCTACGTTAAAGCGCATTTGCCATTTGTTTGCCCAGTCCTCCAGCTTATCAAGGTCCCTTTGCAAATCCTCACACTCTTCCCTGGTCCTAACTCTGGCGCAGAGTTTGGTATCGTCTGCAAATTTTATAACCTCACACTTTGCCTCCGTTTCCAGGTCATTGATAAATATGTTGAAGAGTAGCGGTCCCAGCACCGATCCCTGTGGCACACCGCTCGTGACTCCCCTCCAGTCAGAATATTGGCCCTTTACTCCGACCCTCTGTAGTCTACCTGACAACCAGTGCTTGATCCATCTGTGTACATCCCCGCCCACCCCGTGGTTCCACAGCTTCCTAAGCAGCCTTTCATGTGGCACCTTGTCAAAGGCCTTTTGAAAGTCGAGGTAAATGATGTCTATGGGTTCCCCTTTGTCCATCTGACTGCTTATTCCCTCAAAGAAGTACAGAAGGTTTGTCAGGCACGACCTTCCCTTGCAGAATCCGTGCTGGCTTGTCCGCAGTAGGCCATTTTTCTCAATGTGCTCGCAAATGCTGTCCTTGCTCATTGTTTCCACCATCTTCCCTATAACTGAAGTCAGGCTCACCGGCCTGTAGTTCCCGGGGTCACCTCTCGATCCCTTCTTAAAGATAGGTGTGACATTCGCCAGTTTGCAGTCCTCTGGTACCTCTCCAGTTGTCAAGGATAGGTTGCAAACATGCTGGATTGCGCCCGCTATTTCCTGTCTTAGTTCCTTTAGAACCCTTGGGTGGATCCCGTCCGGTCCCGGTGATTTGCCGCTTTTTAACCTGTCAATCTGTTTGAGGACATCCTCCCGACTAACCTCTATATGCCCCAATTTTTCAGCCTGCTCCCCACTCATGAGCTCCTCTGAGTCCGGTATATTGGACGTGTCCTCGCTCGTGAAGACCGACGAGAAGAACGTGTTCAACCTCTCAGCTACCTCTTTATCCTCCTTAATCACTCCCTTCCTATCCCCATCGTCCAATGGCCCCACCTCCTCTCTCACTGGTTGCTTCCCCTTTACGTAACTGAAGAATGCCTTGAAGTTTTTCACCTCCCTGGCCAGCCCTTCCTCGTATTTCCCTTTTGCTTTTCTAACCTCTCGGTGGCATTCCTTTTGGCATTTCCTGTGCTCCTGGTGGTTTTCCTCCGTTTGATCCCTCTTCCATTTCCGGAAGGACACTTTCTTGTCACTGATTGCCCTCTTTACTTCAGGTGTCATCCAAACCGGGTCTTTTGACTGCTTGTTCTTGCGTCCTTTCCTGAAACTGGGAATGTACAATTTTTGCACTTCCTGCAGGGTGTCCCTGAGAAGGGTCCATGCGCTTCCTACAGTCTCCATCCTAAAGCCGTTCCTGAGCTTCCTCCCCACCATTTTCCTCATAGCAACATAGTTCCCTTTCCTGAAGTTGAGCGCAGTTGATGCGGTCCTCCCCACTATGGGTGACCCCCTTTCTAATGTGAATCTGATCACGTTGTGATCACTGTTGCCTAGTGTTCCTCCCACCTCTACCCCTCTTGCAGGCCCCCCTAATCCGTTAAGGATGGTCAAGAGTAGCACCCTCTCGCGTCGGTTCCTTGACTAGTTGCTCCATGAAGCAGTCCCTCACAGCTTCTACGAATCCTTTTTCCCTCGTGGAGTTGGAGTGACCCGTACTCCAGTCTATCCCTGGGTAGTTGAAGTCCCCCATCACTGTTACACTTCCAGTCCTGCATTCCTGCCTTAGTTCTGCTTCCAAGTCGTGTCCTATTGTTTCTGATGCACCAGGTGGGCGATAATACAGCCCCAGCTTTATGTCTGCACTCTTCTTTCCTGGCAATTTGACCCATAGCGATTCCAGCTCCTCTGCCTTTGTTGCCGTATCAATCCCAATCGAGTAGATATAGTCCTTTATATAAAGCGCTATGCCTCCCCCCTTCTTGTGGGTCCTGTCCCTCCTGTAGAGCTTGTACCCTGGCAGCGCCACATCCCATTGATTTTCCTCTGTCCACCAGGTTTCTGTAATTCCTATTATATCCAGGTCCTCCCCCTTGGCCATGACTTCCAGTTCACCCATCTTAGCCATGAGGCTTCTTGCATTTGCGTATAAGCACTGTAGGTCCCGGTGTTTGTCCTCCCCCTCTGCCTTTACCTGGGCCGCTTTCCCTTGAGTCTCAGGCCGTTTTCCCGCTCCCGGTGCCTCCACCTCTGCCTTTACCTGGGCCTCCTTCCTTTGGGTCTCGGGCCGTTTTCCCTCTCCCGGTACCCCTGCTGTGCCCTCCGCCTTTACCCTAGCAACTCTCTTCCTCCCCATGTCCCCTCCACCCCACCTCCCCGCTTTTCCCCGGGGAATACCAGCCCCCTCCCGTGCTATCGTCCCATGAGCCTTGGTTTGATCCCCCTTGCCTTGTGGCTCCCCTTTGCCCTGTGGCTCCACCTTATTGCCTTCTGCTTGTACCCTGGTGCCATCTCGTTTCCCTGAATCCCCTGTTTTCCCTTTCCCCTTAGGCTTCTCCCAGCAAGTTGCTGTTACCTGGTGTTTCCTTCGCTGTCTGATCACGAGTTCCATCGGACCCCCGTCCTCCTCCCTGCAGTCAGCCCTTTCAGCATCTTTTCTGGATACTGCTGTCCGAAGCGTCATCAGGTCAGCTGTCGGCTTTCCCCCTCTCCGTAGTTTAAAGCCCTCTCGATCTCTTTCTTAACGTTGGCTGCTAGTATTCTTGTTCCCGCCGTGCTCAGGTGCAGGCCATCCCGCCTGTAGAGCTTGCTCTTTCCCCAGAAGGACGACCAGTTCCTCACAAAGTGGAAGCCCTCCTCCTTGCACCACCACCTCAGCCACGCATTCACCTCCTGGAGCTCGGCCTGCCTCCTTACATCTGCCCTCGGGACAGGCAGGATCTCCGAGAATGCTATCCTCTGTGTCCTCCGTTTCAGCTTCCTTCCCAGGACCCTGAACTGGTCTGTTAGCGCAGGCATGCTGAAATTCCTCCGGCTCACATCATTTGTTCCGACGTGAACAATTACTGCTGTCTCCTCCGTTTCAGCTCCGTCCAAGATCCTCTCGATTCTGTCTGCAATGTCCTTTGTCCTGGCCCTTGGGAGACAAGTCACCAGCCGGTCCTCTCGACCTCCGGCTACGTGACTGTCCACCTCCCTCAGGATCGAGTCTCCCACAACAATTGCAGACTTTCCCTTCCTCAAGAGTCTCCTCTGCCTCAGGTCCGTGTCCATGGTGAATCTCGGCGCTCCTCCCTCGGGGTCCTTGGCCTCCTCTGCCCTCCTGGCCTCACCACTAGGTCCATCCTCCGGTGGGTCCTGGCTCTCGTCTGGTGACACCTGTCTGAGCTGCTGCTGGTTCTGCTCCTCGACCCTTCTGTAGCTCTCCTCAATGAATCTCTCAAGGTCCCTCACCTGATCTTCAATGAAGCTGTTTCTGTCTGGATCCTCAGACGCCTGGCATGGCTCCTCTGAAGCGAGCAGCCCCTCCAGGTCCTGAACCCTGGCCTGCAATCTCGCGACCTCATACATTAGGCCTTCCAGCTCCCGGCACCGACCGCATATGTATTCCCGCCTTCCCGAGGGGAGGTAGTCGTACATATGGCACTCCATGCAGTATACTGGAAAGCTCTGGTGTATTCCGGCTGCCTCCATTTCTATCTTGTCCGCTCCTCTCTCCGGTCTCCCTCAGCTCTCCCACTCTGGTCTCCGCTCCGTTCCTTTGGTCCGTCTATCTGTTCTCCGCTCTCTCATCTGCCTGCTCTGCTCTGTCCTCTCTCCTCTGGCTCTCACCACTCTGGTCTCCTCTGGCTCTCACTACTCTGGTCTCCTCTGATCTGCTGGTGTCCTCACTCCCTCGCTCTCCCTCTGCCTGCTGCTGCTGTGTCCTCTCTCCCTCTGCCTGGTGCTGCTGTGTCCCCTCTCCCGCTCTCCGCCTGTTGCTTCTGTGTCCTCTCTTCCTTTGCCTAGTGCTACTGTGTCCCCTCTCCCACTCTCCGCCAGTTGCTGCTATGTCCTCTCTCCCAAACTCACTCTCCGCCTGGTGCTGCTGTGTCCTCTCTCCCTCTGCCTGCTGCTGCTGTGACCTCTTTCCCAAACTCACTCTCCGCTTGGTGCTGCTGTGTCCTCTCTCTCTCTGCCTGCTGCTGCTGTGTCCTCTCTCCCTCTGCCTGCTGCTGCTGTGACCTCTCACCCACACTCACTCTCTGCCTCAGGTTGTGTGCTGACCTTGGTGTAGTGCCCTGGCCCTTCTCAAGGCCCTTTGCAAAGGCGCTCTCGCTAAGGCGAGCGCCTTTGCCGCTCGCCTTCGTCGCGTGCCGAACGGCCGCGCGCCATTGGCTCCCCCCCTTTTAAGGGGGAGTCTGGGCGCCCGACGCTACTGGTGCCTCGCTGGGGGTGGGCGGAGCTTCCTCTCGCCGCTGCCCCTCACCACGTGTCCACCGCTCTCTCCCCTTACTGGTGCCTGCTGCCTCCCGACTCGGCCCCCAAGTAAGTTCCTGCTCTGCTAACCTCCTCTGCCGCTTCTCCTGCTTGTGCCCTCTGCCTCCCGACTTCGGCTCAAGCAAGTGCCTTAGCGCCGCAGTTCTCCTCCTTTTAAGGGGGAGTCTGGGCGCCTGACGCTACTGGTGCCTCGCTGGGGGTGGGCGGAGCTTCCTCTCGCCGCTGCCCCTCACCACGTGTCCACCGCTCTCTCCCCTTACTGGTGCCTGCTGCCTCCCGACTCGGCCCCCAAGTAAGTTCCTGCTCTGCTAACCTCCTCTGCTGCTTCTCCTGCTTGTGCCCTCTGCCTCCCGACTTCGGCTCAAGCAAGTGCCTTAGCGCCGCGGTTCTCCTCCTTTTAAGGGGGAGTCTGGGCGCCCGACGCTACTGGTGCCTCGCTGGGGGTGGGCGGAGCTTCCTCTCGCCGCTGCCCCTCACCACGTGTCCACCGCTCTCTCCCCTTACTTGTGCCTGCTGCCTCCCGACTCGGCCCCCAAGTAAGTTCCTGCTCTGCTAACCTCCTCTGCCGCTTCTCCTGCTTGTGCCCTCTGCCTCCCGACTTCGGCTCAAGCAAGTGCCTTAGCGCCGCGGTTCTCCTCCTTTTAAGGGGGAGTCTGGGCGCCCGACGCTACTGGTGCCACCAATATAGCATTGAAAGGAATAAACAGCGCTGTACATTTTGCCAAACTCACTGGTGACTTCCAGATATCTAAGAAGTACTTTTCTCACATCTAGCAACCTGTGGACTGGAATGCTGACAATCGAACTTCCTGGTTGAGATGCAATGCCAAAACCACCTTTGGCAGGAAAGAAGGAATAGTGCGTAAAGAAACTCTAGTATCAAGAGATTTTAAGGAAGGGCTTTAAACAAGAAAGAGCCTGGAGTTCTGAGACCCATCTCGCCAAGGTAACAGCTACCAAAAAAAACTGTCTTGCATGTCAAATCCATCAGCGGCTCGAACGGGGCTTGGCTGAGACTCCTCACAGAATTACATTGAGATTCCAGAAAGGGAATGGAGCTTTGACTGGAGGCCTAACACTATGTCCGGATGAGACGCCAGAAAAGATCTGTGGTCCGGAGTCCTGAAACAAGAGAGGCCTGCAACTTGGACCTGAAGGGAAATCACAGTGAATCAGCTTGGAAGAAAGCCAACACCTCATACATTGGAGCTAAAAACAGCTCCATGTGTTCCTGGGTGCACCAATGCTGGAAAGTCTCCCAGTATATGCTGAGATAGTAGTGGACTTCTTAGACTTGAGGAGAGTGAAAATGACTACTGCTGAGTACCCTCTGCGTTCTAACTATTCACATTCAAGAAACATTCAAAAAGAACAAAGTGATCTGGATATTCTAGGCACACTGGACCTTGGGAAAGGAGATCTGGATACACCTGTAGCTGGAGACTGGGACCCATCCGAAGACATACCAGATCCGTATACCATGGTCTGTATGGGCAGTCTGGAACTACTAGAATGACCTCTCCCCTGATGACTTGCAATATTTTGAAGGAGTTGTCTTATCATGGGCTATGGAGGAAAGACATATAAAAGTACATTCTTTGGCCATAGCTGGACTAAGGCACCCAGACCTGTGCTTCTGGGCTCAGATCTTCGACTAAAGAACTCGTCTGTCTTCTTCTTGTTTGCTGTCTCCATGGGGGTCAAACTGCAGTCAGCTCCAGCGGCGAACAATGGCTTGAAATGCTGATGCTGACAAAGTCTGACTACTGAGGAAGTCTGCTTGTACATTGTCCACTCCCACTACATGCGCTGCTGAGAGTGCCTGCAAATGATGTTCTGCCCAGGTAAAGAGCAGGTGGGCTTCCAGAGATAGATGGTGTCACACAGCTATCTCCTGCTCTGACCGGCAGGCGGCTTAGCTGTGCCGAATCCTGACCTGTCGGCGTGGCTTCCCCAGGAAAGAGGAAGGCTTTTCAGGTAAAATAGACCTAGGCACCTGCCTATGCCAGGCCACACTGAGATACTTTGCCAAAAAGGAGACATGATTCAGGTTTGTTCAAATTCACATACTTAGGCTTTATTGAACAGGGGGTCTGAATTAGAGAATGACACGGTGGTTGTTACCCACGGCTAGCCGCAAGTAACCCGCCGAAACGGGGAAAGAAAAATAGCAGTCGCTGCAGGGATGGGGACAAGGCCATTCACCACCCCGTGGAGCGGTGAATGGTCTTGTCTCCGCAGTGAGGCATCAAGGATCGCGCGGTCCCCGCAGCCCCCACCCGCCCGACCGCAGCATTTAGCCATCTCCCTCCCTCCACCTCACCTTAGTTTGCAGGCTTTCTATTTCAGCAACCCGCACACTTTCAAAGAGCCGCGCACATGCAGCTGCTGGAGTTGTTCAATCTTCTCCTCTGCTGCAACTTCCTGTTTCCGGTTGCGTCAGAGCAGAAGATTGAACACTGAGCAGCTGCGTGTGCGCGGCTCTTTGAAAGCGTGCGGGTCACCGAAAAAGAAAGCCTGCAAACTAAGGTGAGATGAAGGGAGGGAGATGGCTAAACGCTGCAGTTGGGCGGGTGGGGGCTGCTGGACCGCGCGATCGCGTGTGTTCCCGGCTCAAACTAGGAAGGAGGGAGTTAAAGGAAAAAAAATTCTGGGCCAAGGGGATGAAGAGGGTAAGAAAGGGGAAGACAGGCAGGTGAACCAGATGCTGGAAGCAGGGGGGGGGGAAGAAAGAGGGAAAGAAACTAGATTGGGTTGAAAAGAAGAGATACACTGGTATGGAAGAGGAAGATAGGGGAAATCTGGACACAGGAAGGTAACAGAAAACAGAAAGAGGGGAAATTATGTGCATGGGGCATAGGGACAGAGACATAAAGGGGACATGCCATGGGGATGGTATATGGACACGGGGGGGGGGCAATGCCAGATACATAGGGGAGATATTAGAAATGGGGAAAATAGGAACACAAACGCGAGATGATTTGTGGGGATGGGACAGGGACTGAGCTCGCAGGCTCTAGTGGCTTGCACAAATTACATTGTAACATGCCACGAAAATAAGCGGAAGGGAGGTAGATAGATAGGCCACGCGAGAGGAGCTGAAAGGTGGTAGAAAGGAACAGATGGTAAAGGAGGGAGGGAAGGGTGGTGGTGGAAAGGAATAGAACAGACATTGAAAGAGGGTAGAGAAGAACAGACCCTGAAGGGAAATGTGGAAGACAGAGTGGGGAGAAGACGCTGGAAGGGAAGAAGACAGATACAAGACTATGGGGGAGCAGAGGGAAGAAGATGGGTGCTAGACCAATTGGGGGGGTGAAGGGAGAGGCACAGTAACAGCAAATGGAAGACGCAGAGAGAAGACACACAGTGGATGGAAGGAATTGAATGAGAAGATGTGGAAAGCAGAAACCAGACAACAAAGGTAGAAAAAAAATTCTATTTATTTATTTTTTGCTTTAGGATAAAGTAGTATATTAGTTGTGTTGATAAAAATCTATAAACAAAGCCCTGCCAGCTGAACATCTCTTTCTCTAGTTCAGCAGCAGGAACTTTGATTTATAAGAAAGGAATAAGCTAAATATTACAGTACTAAGGCTTATATGGATACTGCAGGGACGGTGACGGGGCGGTGAATGGGATGGCAGTGGCAGTGACGGGGCGGTGAAGGTGATGGGGTGGTGAAGGGAACGGCAGTGACGGGGTGGTGCAGAGGATGGTGGGCCGGGGACGGGGCGGTGATGGGGACAGATTTTTTCCCCATGTCAATCTCTAGTCTGAATACTTTCAGCCACCCTCATGGAATGCAAAAATTAAGCATAAAACAAAAATCGCATACAGTTGTTAGAATGGCTTGAGCACCAAGGATGGCATACAGTTCCAGTTCCCTGGACTTTCTCTGCTTTAAAGATAGTCCTCTTCACCAGGGTTCAAATAAACAGAAATGCCATGAAAATAAACTTCCAAACAATGAAAACAAACTGCATCACAAAGCAGATAAATGAAGTGGCAAACTTTAGAAATAAAGTTCCAGGCTTTCCAGCTAATCTAGCTGGGTAAGGTGTCTAGTTTCCAGAGCAGACTCCTAGGCTCATTAGCATCAGCTGAGCTTTTCAGCCTACTGAGCACAGCAGGGCATCAGATAAGCTGTTAGGTTTACAAAGGCTTTAACACAGAGGCTTCACACTATCATAGATACAGTCCCTTTAGCAAACCACAACCTCCGGGGCAGTCCCAGAGTGAAACGGAGAGGTTTTCCTTCTCTCCCTAATCAGTGACACCTGGGCTCTAGTTACAGAGAGCCAGCACCCAAACGCAGTTTAGTGAGACAGATTCTTGGCTCTCCTTTAGCTTATGGACTAACCTCCATTCTGTCTGGGTTATAGTCAGCTTCCAGACACCCTTCAGTTGTGTCCATTGCCATAGCTTTCTCAGCAGCAGCTGGGGTCAGGCTAGGGAAGTCCTCTGCCATCTCTATGTCCTCGCTACTGTGAAGTTGAGGAGAGAGACTTCTCTCCTCATCTGCTTATTTGCTAGGCTGCTGGTTGTGCCTTTGCCTTGGTTCGTCAGCTCCACCTCTGTCCCTGCTCCCCCCACTGTGATTCAGGGCTCTGCTTTTACGTGTGTTATAGCCCCATCCCTCTCTCCTAGGAGCAGGGGGGTTGGGCAGGAAATCCCTAGGGAAATAACTCTGGTTTCTCCTAGGCTGATAATGTGCATACCTTGCAGGACTAGGACTCCACTTCTCAGTGAAAGTCCTAGCAGGCTTTCTGATGAACTTATTCTGATATGGCACTCTCTGCTGGATATTCTTAGGCTCATACCTTTCGACTATTAAAAAGGCACCTCTTTTGTCAGATGAAATACGGAGCTTGACTGTGGGTTGTGAAAAGATTGTGAGGCGCTGGTAGCCCATTTAATTTTATTGTTTGTAATTTGTGATGTATTGTTATATTTGTTGTAATGATGAATATGGATGTAATTTTGTAACCCGCTTTGGGAAAAGGAGGGATATAAATAAATCAATAAATCATAAACCATTGGTCTGATCCAGTAAGGCTATTCTTATGTTCTTATTCACCTATGTTTGGATTCCCACTGCAGCTTCTTGTAATTTTGGGCAAGTTACTTAACCCTCCATTGACCCAAGTACAAAAGATTGTGAGGCCATTAAGAACAGAAGAAGTACCTCTGTAATATATAAATCACTTTGATTGTTTCATAGAAAGGAAGTAAATCATATGCATGACCCTGATGTATAATCCATACCTTCCGAAATGCATCTTTCACAATGCTCTCCAGAATTTGGATTTGTTTTAATGTTCACTGTTTTGACAGATTTGTTACTTTTGTTTTTGCTGGCAATCTAATATAATAAAATGCTAGGCCGCGCATGCGCACTAAAAAAAACGTGTTCCCTGATCTGTCGGGTTTTTTTTAGTGCGCATGCGCGGGTTGTACGTCACCAAACTCGGCAACGCAAGCCATGTCCGCCGTCGGCCTCGAGCTCCTGGGGGCCGGCGGCTCGAGTCGCCCAGCCGGTGCTGAGTCCCCCCCACTCCCACTTCAGCTGGCACGGACGGTTTGAGAATGAGGGAGAGAACAACGCAGTCAGACGGACCGCGGGAAGGGAAAGGGGGGGAGGGTTTCGAGGGAGCCGGCTGGCCGCATAAATTATTTTAATTTGAAATCTGCCGCCGTCGCCGCGGCTCCTCTCTCATCTTCCGACATAATATAAGTGCAGCTCATGAGAGGAGCCGCGGCGGCGGCTTTGAAAACGGCTCCCTTAGTTCGCTGCATTTTTTTTTTTTAAGTTTAAAACTGCCGCCGTGGCTCCTCTCACGATCCCGGCCTGTGTCAGAGAAGGCTTCCGACGCAGGCCGGATCGTGAGAGGAGCCGCGTAGGCATCTTTAAACTTAAAAAAAAATCCAGCAAAGAACTAAGGGAGCCGTTTTATCTCCATGCTGCTACGAAGGAACAGGTGAGGGGGAGGGAAATGCTGATGCTGATGCACAGGGAGCAGGCAGGCATGGCAGGCAAGCAGGGGAAGAGGGAAAGGGGCTGCTTTGGGGGTAGGGGTGTGCTGGGGGCACATAGCAGTCATGGGCAGGGGATCACAGAACAGGCAGGCATGGCTCAACAAGGGGAGAGGGAAAGGGGGCTACTTTGGGGTGAGGGGTTTCCTGGGCCAGACAGCAATCATAGGGGGGAAACAGAAAGGGGCCACGGAGCAGGCAGGCATGGCACAAAAGGGGGCAGGGGCATTGGGAAACGGGGCTGCTTTGGGGGGAAGGGTGTTCTGGGGGCACACACCAATCATGCCGGGGAAGAGAAGGGGGCCACAGAGAGATAGGCAGGCATGGCGCAAGATAGAGACACAGACAGAAAGAATGACAGACAGACAGCATCCAAGCACAGAGAGAGAAAGGAAAAAAAAAACAGTCGTCTACTCTAGCACCTGTTGCACAGGGGGAGAACGAAAGAGATGCTGATGGACAGGGGGTTGAAGAAAAGGAACGAAGGACTAATGTTGGACAGGGGGAGAAGGAAAGAGGTGCTGCTGGACAGGGGGGAGGTAAAACAAAGGGAGAAGGGCTGCTGCTGCATAAGGAGAGCAGTGAAGGGGTGGTGGTGGACACAGGGGAGGTAAAAGGAAGGGAAAATGGACAGGGGGAGCAGGCAAAGGGTGGTGATGGACAGCCAAGGAAAAAGAAAGGCAGAAAGAAAAAAAGCGGCTAAGGAGAGAGAGAGAAAGAAATAAAGACAGACACACACACATATGTTCTAGCACCCGTTAATGTAACGGGCTTAAAGACTAGTATACAATAATGCAATATGTCATAGATGCAGTGAGAGACTGGAACAACAGAGGAAGAGAAAAGGGGAGGATAAATGACTAACGGTCAGCAGAACATATAAAGAGAATTAGTAGGACAAGGAGAAAAGGAAAACTTGGAACATCATGGCTAAATAAAATGTCCACACAAGGTTTAATTCATTCATATTGTTAAATCTCCAGTGTTGACTTAACTAGGTGGAAAGGGAATTTGTCAATTTGGTGGGAGTGAATAGCGGCCATTAAGCACTAATATTCATGAACTGAACAGACAAGCAATTCAAATCTCTTCCAGCCAACCAACAGAAATTACTTCCTCAATTCCTCTCTCATCTGGACAAGATTCGGAAATGCATTGATCACAATCAGCAGATTTTGCAAGCCATTGTGAATGACTGTATGCACATGTTTGAAAATAAAGAATATGCAAATAATGATCTCTAATAACTCACCGCAGTCTGCATCTGTGTTTAGACATGCGAATGATGTGGTATCTGTGCTGACTGTAGAAGTAATCATGGTAAGGGACATCATGTGTGATCACTTGTGTCTCTATTAGAAAATACTGACCTTCCTGGCTCTCTTTATATAAGATCTACCAATAAAAAGAAGATACAGTTTAAATAGAATTCAATTTTTAAACAAGCTCTTTCTCTTCTATGGGTCCAGTTTACAACTTACTGAAACCTCTTTTGAAAGTAAGGATTTGCTATATTATAATACAAACAAACCTGGTTACAATATGTATGATTCCATATGAGAGCTACAAAATATAGGCAGGGTTATATTTTCTCTGTTATGACATAGCACACTGTTCTGATCTGAGAACTGGAAAGTGACTAAATATACAATAGCTGTAATTCTATTAGGCATGTATTACTCCAGTGCAGGAACCCCAAAACAGTTCTCCCAATGCAGATCATTGCTAACCTTCAACACTCACTGCTATTTCAGCCATTACTAAATAGCATTATTGCTTCAATCAGAGCACCAAATACCTGCTTGTCTGTTGCTCTTGAGAATTTTCCAATAATTGGGTTGTGAAGCGTTATAGTGTAGGTCAATGATCTCATCTGATTCCCAGTGGGTTCCATCTCCCAGGAAGATAATGTCAAGCCTAAGCATTCAAATAAATACAGAAATTCAAACCAGTGATTGCTACAATTTTTTTCACATTCAGATGAAAAAACTGAGGGGATAATTCTATAAGTGTGCCTATACTTAAGTGCTTATTTTATAAAGAAAAGTAAGTACCGTATATACTCGAATGTAAGTCGATCCGAATATAAGTCAAGACCCCCCATTTCCACCCCAAAGGAGGCAAAATGGTTGACTCGAATATAAGACGGGGGCTTAATATTCAAGTGCCATGTCCTGTAAGGCTATGCACCCAGCCCCCTTCCCTCCATGTCCTACCAGGCTATGCAGCCAGCCCCCCTCACAACTTGCCAGGCTCTGCATTGCACCCTGTCCCCCCCTCCCTGCTAGGCCCTGCACCCTGTATCATCTCCTCTTTCACCTCTGGTGGTTTAGTGGTAGGCCAGGACAGGAGAGATCCCTCTCATCTCCTGTCCCGGCCAATACAAATATTTTTTTTAATCCCCCTCCCCCCCACATACCTTTTCTGTTATCCTTGGTGGTCCAGCGGAGTATGGGCAGGACCACACTCCTGCCCTGCACACCTCCTTCCGGGCTTGGGGCTCGTGGTGCACAGGCGCAAGTTTCTCGAGTTCCTGCGCGGCCCTGCGCCACTAGGTCCCGCAAGTCTCATGAGAACTGGCGGCAGCCATTCAGCTAGTGGCACAGGGCCGCATGAGAGCTTGAGAAGTTCGCTCCTGCATGCCTGTGCGCCACGATTGGTTAGCCCCGTGCCCAGAAGGAGGTGCGGGCAGGAGCACGGTCCTGCCCATACACCACTGGACCACTGGGGATAACAGAAAAGGTACGTGTGTGTGTGTGTGTGTGGGGGGGGGGGGTTTAAAAAAAATGTATTGGCTGGGACGGGAGGGGGTGATGGCCCGAATATAGGACGAGACCCCCATTTATTGGCCCAAAAATCTCATTCTATATTCGAGTATATATGGTAACTACTTTCCTTTATAGAACACTATCATAATCAGGCATAAATGCTTGCAGGCTGTTAGGGGCAAGTGCTTAAACACCACCCATAGAGCTGGTGTACTTGTGTGTACCTAAATGCCAGAGATACATGTGTAACTTATAGTATTCAATAAGTTACCTGCAACAGAATAGCATTTGGACAAATTTTTGGCATTTATGTACATATCTGAAACTATGCTAAACGTTTATGCTCATACTGGTACCTAAATGTTAGCATCTAATTTTATAAATTTACCCTTATATGCTGTATCATATCTTTAAATAAGTATTTAATAGTCATTTGTCAAACTATGCCTTGTTCAATATATAAAAGGCATAACAATTGTACTGGGGAAGAATCCATGGCAATTAGCTACAAAAAATTGTTTCATAGGGCAAAAGAAGATAAATGAGACGTACTGGGCCAGCTTCCTGACTCTGACAATGGTCAGGATTCAAAGAGTTGATCCATTCTTTATTGGTCACTCTCAGGGATAAACAGTGGTTTTCCAAAATCTAGATAGTTAAGGAATGCATCTGAACTAGAGAATGACATGGGGACAAAATTTTCCCCGTTCCCGCGGGAACTCATTTTCCTGTCCTGGTGAGTTCTTTTCCCGTCCCTGCCCCGTTCCTGTAAGCCAGGGGTGTCCGATGTCGGTCCTCGAGGGCCGCAGTCCAGTCGGATTTTCAGGATTTCCCCAATGAATATACATGAGGTCTATTTGCATGCATGCACTGCTTTCATTGTATGCTAATAGATCTCATGCATATTCATTGGGGAAATCCTGAAAACCCGACTGGACTGCGGCCCTCGAGGACCGACATTGGACACCCCTGCTGTAAGCTCTGTCCTCATCTGCACAAGCCTCAAACACTTTAAAATCATAGGTGTTTGAGGCTTGTGCAGTTAAGGCAGAGCTTACAGGAATGGGGCAGGGATAAGGACAGCAACAAAACTCATGGGGACGGAATGGGGAAATTGAGTTCCTGCAGGGACAGGGAAAAATTTGTCCCCATGCCTTTCTCTAATCTGAATCTCCTTTAAACTAGCTATGATAGCTCCTTTGACCACATCATTTGACAACTAAATCCACAGCTTTATTCTGCACTAAGTTTATAAACTTTGATTTGTTTTAAATGAGCTATCAGTTTCTTGGAGCATTTTCTAGTTTTAGTACTGCTTGGAAGGTTATATAACCATTCTGTATCATCTAGTTTTACCCTACTTCTGATTTTATTTATTTGTTCGTTTTTATAGTCTGTCTTTCCAGGAGCCCAGAACGGGTTTACAGACCTATATCATATCCGCTCTCAGCTGAAAAGCCCTAATCTGTTTAACAAATCTTCATAAGAAAGCCATTTTCAAGTTCTCCATCATATTGACCACCTTTCTCTATACTATTTCTAGTTCTGTTCTATCTTTTTGAGGTAGTGTGAACAGAATTGCATAAAGGCATGGTCATACTATGGATACAAATAGAGGCATGTTCAGTTTTGCTCTCTATTCTTTTCCAAATAATTTTTAACAATCTATTTGTTTTATTGATCATGGCTACACACTAAGCTGATGATTTCAAAATGTCATTCATAATGGCCCAAAATCCTTTTTCCTGAGTGGTGGAACCTAAAGTAGACCTCAGTGTTATGTATCTAGTTAGAATTATTTTTCCATACGTCCATCACTTTTTAGGACTCATACAGTATCCCAACAAGTGAGCCATACAGTCAGCCCATAAAGCACAAAAAAAGGTTTAAATTCAATTCATCAGCAAAGACGTTATTGACTATTATATACTAAATGGTGTGTCTAAGTGACTTTCAATTACTGAATAAAAAGATAGTAATTGCTCTATTTTACTGTCTATATGAGGAGCACTTCTGTTTGACACAGTTTAAAAATTAACAACTCTCCAGTACTTTGACCCTATGCACTATACAGCATGATCTTCGGAAGTAATGTATACATGTGTACACAGCTAATCCCTAGGTACCAAAAAGACATAACACAACATAACTAAAAAGATTAACAAATCTTACATTACCAAATATGCCTCTGGACTTGTAAAACTTCTGCATGAAGCGGGAGGTGGTAAAAAGCAGCTCAAACATCTTATCAGCACTGATTCGAAAAACTCGGTTCATGTAGAGTCTACCTTTTGAGCCAATACCAGGCACCTGTTCATCACCTGGGAAATGAAGGGAAGATGAAATAGGAAATGAACAAGATTATAGACAGAAGCATTCTGGGCTGGATTCAGTAAATGGCACTGAAAAATAGGCACTGGGAAGAATAAGTGCTCAGTTCTATTCTATAAAGGGCTCTCCAGGATAAATTGAAATCCTGATGCACAGATTGGGCATGGATCCCCGGAATTCTGTAACACTATCTTTTGAGAACATCCCTGACCCACATCCCTTTTCGGGTTGTACACTATGGGATTTGGGTGCATAAATGTGCACCCCAGCTCTAGATGAGGCATACCAAATCAGGTTTCTACTAAGCAGTTTTTGATTGCATTACAGTTAGCTTATTAACTCGTGAAATGAATCATATAGTAAGAAAGCACTGAACCTCTTTGCGGCTGCAGTGCAATGGACCTGTTGTCATAGAATTACCTCACTTTGGGATGCTAGGTCTCTATCCCTAGGAACTCTTAGGGATGCTATCTACATCCTAATGAGTCTCCATGGAATGGTGCACTACTACCAGCTCTGTATAGCTCAGGTATCACTGGGTTCAGAGCTGGAGGACATTAAGAAACTAAAAGCAGTAGAAATTTCTTCCTCATGCAAGGATTGTGGGATCTTGGAAAGAGGAAGAGATAATGGTTACTGCGGATGGGCAGACTGTATGGGCCATTTGGCCTTTATCTGCCATCATGTTTCTAATCGTCTTTCATGTTTCTGCATCCTTTCAGCTTTTTCTCTCAATTGTTCTAACTCAGACTAGGGAGGTGGCAAAAAGTACCATAATGGGTGTTATCCAGGGACAGCAGCCAGATATTCTCACATGTAGGGTGACATCATCCATGGAGCCCTGGTACAGACAACTTTAAAAGTGTACCAAAACTTTAAGTTTTTAGAAACTTTGCGAGTGCCTTCCCACCTGACATAGGCTCGCTATTCCTCAGTTCTGTAAGCAAGCTAAGAAGCCAACCAGGGAAGGAGGGTGTGTTGTGAGAATATCTGCCTGCTGTCCCTGGATAACACCCATTACGGTAAGTAACTGTGCTTTATTCCAAAACAAGCAGGCAGCATAGTCTCACATGTGGGACTCCCTAGCTTACTACAATGGGATGGAGGGAGTGTTGGCCATTAAGAAAATAGATTTTGCAATACTGCTTGGCTGAAGTGACCATCCCTTATGGAATAAGATTCCAGAAAGTAATTAGACTTGAATGTATGAATTGAGGACCAAGTAACAGTTTTACAGATCTCATCAATTGGAGTAGAACGTAAGAAAGCAACTGAAGCTGCCATAGCTCGGACTTTGTATGCTGTCACACGACCCCCGAGTTGTAGCCCAGCCTGAGCATAACAGAAGGCAATACAGGCTGCCAACCAAGTGGAGATAGTTTTCTTGGATATAGGCTGACCCAACCTGTTAGGATCAAAGGAGATGAACAATTGAGGAGATGTTCTATATGGCTTAGTCCGCTGTAAGTAATAAGTCAAAGCTTGTTTGCAGTCCAAAGTATGAAGAGCCATTTAGAGAATGAGGCTTGGCAAAAAACATTGGAAGCACAATGGATTGATTAAAGTGAAATTCCGTGACTACTTTTGAGAGGGATTTTGGATGGGTGCGAAGCACTACTTTATCATGATGGAACACTGTAAAAGGCGTGTCTGCCACCAGTACTTGAAGCTCGCTCACTCAATGATTAGAAATAATAGAGATTAGAATTACGATGAGCCGAAGACATTTGTTCAAAAGGAGGCTTTATCAGTCTAGACCATCCTGTCCTAGGGCAGTGGTTCCCAACCCTGTCCTGGAGGACCACCAGGCCAGTCGGGTTTTCAGGATAGCCCTAATGAATATGCATGAGAGAGATCTGCATATAATGGAGGTGCCAGGCATGCAAATCTGCTCCATGCATATTCATTAGGGCTATCCTGAAAACCCAACTGGCCTTGTGGTCCTCCAGGACAAGGTTGGGAACCACTGTCCTAGGGGACCCCCCAGCCAGTCAGGTTTTCAAGATATCCCTAATGAATATGCATATGAGAGATTTGCATATAATGGAAGTGAAATTATTTATTGAAAAACCATGTTGTGCTTTCCTATGATACTATTTTATTTGGAATGGCTATGAGGAAAAAGAGTCAAATATCGTCACATAACAACAAACTTTTATTAATTAATACAGGGGTTGCCATTCAACATATTACCAATAATTGGAAAAATCACAAAAATCTTAATTACACATTCTGGTGGAATTCGTTATGCCATATTTTTAAGATGGAAAGAGCAATAGCGTTACAAAAAGGGAACTATAATAACTTTGCAAAGATTTGGGGGCCATTAGAAAAGTATTGTGATGATATTTTCCTTTTCTTTTTTAGAATTATCTAGCACGCTCAAGGGGGAGGGTGGATTTGGGGTGAAATTTAAAATGCTATGTTTATAATATATTACATAATATAATATAATGTTTTCTGGTTGATAATTTGATGAAGGGTGGGTGGGTGGGAGTTTTTTATACTATTAGATTTTATGTGTTAGATATTGCAGTGCTATATTGGAATTAATTTATGATACATTTTTGTGCACTTGTTATTTGATTTAAAAATGAATAAAGATATTATAAAATAAAAAAAGGAAGTGACAGGTATGCAAATCTCTCTCATGCATATTCATTAGGGATATCTTGAAAACCCGAGTGGCTGGGGGGTCCCCTAGGACAGGGTTGAGAACCACTGGTCTAGACAGAACAACATTAAGGTCCCAAACCACTGGAGGTGGTTTGATACTGAAAAGTCCTTTCATGAATCTGGAAACAAGAGGATGAGCAGTCAAAGGTTTACCGTTGACTGGCCCATGAAAAGCGATAGCACTAAGATGAATGCTAACTAAAGTGGTTTTAAGACCTGTTGGATAAATCTAATATAATAAAAGCCCAAGCACGCATGCGCACTCTTACCAGCGTGTTCCCGTTTTCCATGAGCTGTAGGTCCCCGTAGGTAGGAGTGTGCATGCGCGCTTCAACGCATATCTCTCTCTCTCTCTCCCAAGGTGGATGTTGGCTTCAGGCGGCACGGAGGATGTCGGTTGCGGCAGCTCTTGGCATCTACAGGCCACCGCGGCTGTCGGCGGCTGCAGGCCGCGGCGGCTTGAGGCGGCTGTCGGCAGAGGGCAGACGCGAGGTAAGGGGTGCTGCTGGACAGAGGAAGAGACGGGGGGAGAAAAAGGAAAGGAGGCCTACTGCTGGATGGGGGAGCAGGAAAGAGGTGCTGCTGGACGGGGGGGCAAGATAAAAAAAGGGAGAAGGGCTGCTGCTGGATAAGGGGAGCAGTGAAGGGGTGGTGGTGGACACAGGGAAGGTAAAAGGAAGGGAGAATGGGTGGACAGCCGAGGAAAAAGAAAGACAGAAATACAGAAAGCGGCTAAGGAGAGAGAGAAAGAAATAAAGACAGAAGTACGCACATATATTCTAGCACCCGTTAATGTAACGGGCTATAAGACTAGTATAGAACATAATCCAATACTGAAGATATAGAGAAGGATGAACCATCATGATGATGAAGAGTATACCACGTAGAAAACCGTGTCTACTTCTGTTGGCAGCACTGCTGTATAGGTTTTCTGGATGCATCCAAAATGACCCGGACAGGATCAGAAAGATCAGTGTCAGCTGTGGTCATCCTGAGAGGTACCAAGCTGTCAGGCGCAAGGACTGTAGATTGGGATGTAAAAGAGATCCTTGATTCTGTGTGAGAAGAGATGGAAAGATCAGCAGGAGTATTGGTTCCTTGACATTGAACTGAAGTAGAACGGAGAACCACAGTTGTCTGGGCCACCGAGGGGCTATCAGGATCATGGTGGCTGATTTTCATTTGAGCTTCACTAGCATTTTGAGAATGAGAGGAATTAGTGGAAACACTTAAAGGAATTTGTGCATTCAATCCAGGAGAAAAGCGAAGAGTTGTGGAGACATCGTGGAGCGTGTCTGAAACAGAATTGAGGCAGCTTGTGATTGTGGGGGGATGCAAACAGGTCTATTTGAGAAGTCCCTCAAAGATAGAATATCTGATGCAAAAGCATGGAGTTGAGCGTCCACTCATGTGGTCAGAGAAATCTGCTGAGTTTGATGGCAAGAGAATTCTTCTCTCCTTGAATATAGACGCTTTGAGGAATATGTTGTGAGCAATAGTCCAGTTCCAAATCTTCTCAGCCTCTTGTTTGCTTATGTAATATGCTGCCACTTAAATGTCTGGACCAGAGCAACTATTACCAGAACTGCTAGAAATGACCACCTGCCTGCTGGAGATAGAAAATACTGAAGTGCTGAGCTGAGGAAATAAATACTGTAGATATAGGAGAGCTCAGTTCAACATTTTCTATCTCCATCTGCTAGTCAATGGACATAACTACTCACAAGTCCTCGAACAATGTGAAGCAGTGCAATGGAACCTAGCATTACAAAAGTAAAATGAGGAATTATTTTGCCTTATGTGCAATACTTTGCACTTGCCCACATAAAATTTCATCTGTCTTTTTGATGTCCATTTATTTTACAATGTCCTTTCATTCTCTGAAACAAAGGACATCAGTCTTTATAAGTGGGGGACTACAATAATGTTGGTGGGACACTGATGTCAGGATTGAATAATTCTTGGTATATGAAGCATGGAGTCTTGGAGTTGTGTTAAATTCAACTGTGTTTGAGAAGGAAGTGATGTCAGCCTGAAGAAATGGTCGCATACTGAAGGAGCTCCAATGTAGCTGTGGGTTGATTTCTCCATGCTCAGAAGCAAAGTGGAAACAGTAGTGAGTGTGTTACCCCCCCAATAACCCAGGGAAGCAGTTGATGTCTGTGGAGTGAAGGTTGGTGAACCTTCGCTATTGGAGATGTTTGAAGTGAGTCCAGCAGCCCCTAAGGCAAGATGGCAGTAGCATGTTCAGTATGCTCAGAGTCCAAGTCTATAGTGACATGTGGCATGGGTAGGATGAAAAAGAAAATGGTTACAACTTGAGGGATGCAATTCTGAAATAGGGGGCCAAGGGAAGTTCAGCCTGGTGCAGGAGCGAGTGGAAAAGAGAATGGGGAAGTTAGAAGGAGCTGGGCAGGTTAGGGGGTGAAAAGAGGGTCAGGCATGGGAGGAGGAGAAACTGGGTCTCTTTTCCCTGGAGAAGAGAAGACTTAGAGGGGATATGATAGAGACTTATAAGATCATGAGGGGCATAGAGAGAGTAGAGAGGGACAGATTCTTCAAACTTTCAAAAAAATAAAAGAACAAGAGGGCATTCGGAAAAGTTGAAAGGGGACAGATTCAATACAAATGCCAGGAAGTTCTTCTTTACCCAATGTGTGGTGGACACTTGGAATGCGCTTCCAGAGGACGTTATAGGGCAGAATACAGTACTGGGATTTAAGAGAGGATTGGACATTTTCCTGCTGGAAAAGGGAATAGAAGGGTATAAATAGAGGATTATTGCTCAGGTCCTGGACCTGTTGGGCCGCCACGTGAGCGGACTGCTGGGCAAGATGGACCTCAGGTTTGACCCAGCAGAGGCATTGCTTATGTTCTTATGTGGTGGACAAGGATCTAATGTGGGAAACTGAATGGAATGCAAATGGTCTAAATAGCTGAAACAAGAGAATTATCAATGTGGTGGACAGGCGAAGATGGCCAGTTGTTATTTCTATAGGAGACTTACCTGAGTTAGAGATGAATGTCTTCTTCAGGGAAGGGGGCTTCCCTCAAGTATTTGCTAGTTCTGATAGACAATGGTCATAGGTGACTGGAGTTGCTATATCACTTATGAAGTTTTACAATTCTTGGTGGAAGGGTGTTAAGGGATACCAGGGGATGCATGATAATGAAAGGGATGTGTCAAGGAAGATAAATATATTCAATGTTTATGTCAGGCAGCTTTTTATAGACTGGTGAAACAGAAGGGTAAAGGGGGAGGGGCTTTTTCTATGTGGTTTACATGGGGCAATGAAGTATTCAGTGACTTGCCCAGAGTCACAAGGGGTTGCAGTGGGAATGGAACTCACTTCCTCAGGGTGCTGAGGCAGCTTCTCTAACCACTAGGCCACTCCTCCACTCCAGAATTGATTAGAGTTCAGAGACAGGAGGGTTATTATGGAGGCCTAAGACATGACAATGGAAGCAGGACTGGATCATTCCAAGAGAGGCACTACTACTACTACTATTTATTATTTCTATAACGCTACCAGATGCACACAGCGCTGTACATTATACACACAAGAGATAAATAGTACCATACCTAGGAAAGGACTTCATGGGATGCTCTGGTGCCTGAATCTACTCCAGATCTAAGGTTTACAGTAGTACTGCCCGATTCAGGAAAAAAAAATTGATTCGATTTATCCTATTGAATCGATTTTTCGATTCGATTTTCCTGCCCAATTGGGTGTTTTTTTTCAAACATCCTAGTGGGTTTATTTTATAGCCTCTTCACCCCCTTTGCCCTCTCCTACCCACACTGGTGCAGTAGTGTAAACAAAATAAACAAACGAAAAAGACTTTTCCTCTCTCTGTTAAATCCTAGCTCACGTTTGCTGTCTAACACCAGCTCTGGCAGGATACACTTTTCAAATCCGACACATTGTAATCACAAAACAAAAAATAAAATTATTTTTTCTACCTTTTGTTGTCTGATCATTATTCAAATTATGTTGGTCCCAGGCTCTGGTTGTCTTCTGATAACTTGTTTGCCAGGGTCTCCTTCTTTCTTCATGCTAACCATCCATCTTCCATCTCTGTCCTCCCCTTCCATTTTCCTTCCCTCCCCCAGAGATCTGGCATTTTTCCTTTTTTTTTTTTTTGTCTCCATCCCCACAGCTGCAGTGATGGACCCCACCATCCCCAGAACCACCATTTCTCCTTTTCTTAACCACCCTTTCACCCAGCATCTCTCCCTCCTTCCCCACCACCCCAGGGTTCACCATCTTTCCCATTCTCTTCCAAACTACCCTCCTATCCAGTATCTCTATCCCCCCTCCACACCATCCCTTGTGTCCAACTTATCACCCTTTCTGTTCCTTCCCTCCCTAAACTCCATTATCCATTCTTGGTGCATGGGGTGCAGATTGGTCTCCATGTGATACATGAACATACACCAGCATGGCTCTCACTGCAGAAATCGGGAGAGCAGGGGAAACAGACCTTTTCGTGACTGAATGGAACAAGGAAGTAGTAGCAGATGTTGAGTGAATAGGTGAATATAGGATATCCAATAGAATGACAACGGGGGTGGAGCTCCACATGTGGGAGCTAGAGAAAACATAAGTGGGTTTGGGAACAATTGCTATGTGGGGTGCAACTAGTTAAATTAGAAAGGGCCAATAAAATACTGGGGACAGTGATGTTGGAACAGGAACTCCAGGCAATTTGGAAGAGACTGTATGACCTCAAATTAGATGAGGTTAACTATTATGCAACTTGTCTCAAACAAAAGCTTATCAGCATAGTAATAAGCCTAGCCACCTGTTGACAAGGCAATTGTATTATAATAATAATAATAACTTTATTTTTGTATACCGCAATACCACAAGCAGTTCAGAGCGGTTTACAGAGGAAGAGACTGTACATATACAGCGATGTTACAGAAAGTATTGTCAGGTACATTTGTAACAAATTTCAAATTAAATTGGTGACCCAAGGGAGGTTAGGAAAAGTCCGGAAATATGTCAGAGGTACAGCAGGTAATATCAGTGATAAGCAAGGTGGGGAGGGTTCAGAGAAATTTTTCAAAGAGATAGGTTTTAATAGATTTCCTGGAGGATTGGTAGGAGGGTGCACTTGAAATGAGGGTGGTTAAACATTTATTCCATTTGCCAGCTTGGAATGACAGTGTTCTATCAAGGAATCTCTTATAGACACAGCCTTTCAGGGAGGGGAAGGCAAATAGGTAGGCGCTACATGTGCAGGTGGTGCCTGGAAACTCAAAATGGTGCGACAGGTAGATCGGGGATGAACCCGTTAAGGTTTTGAAGCAAAGGCAGGCGAATTTGAAGATGATCCTTGCCTCCATTGGCAGCCAGTGGAGTTTTCTGTAGAATGGACTTACATGTTCTGACTTTTTGAGACCATAAATGAGGCGGACGGCAGTATTCTGGATGATTCTCAGGTGTTTGATGGTTTTCTTGAAGGATCCTAGATATATGATATTGCAGTAGTCTAAGGTACTTAAGATTAGAGACTGGACCAGCGATCTGAAGGAGAGGAAGTCGAAGTAGTATTTGATGGTGCGGCATTTCCAGAGGGTGCAGAAGCATTTTTTAACCTGAGCATTGGTATGGTCTTCCAAAAGTCAAGCATCAATCCAGGATGACTCCAAGGATTTTAGTGGTGGCATTGATTGGGTAGGTTAGCCCATTTAATTTCAGAGAGGTATTCATTAGTTTGTGGTTGGGACTTGCGAGGAAAAGTTTGGTTTTTTCTGAGTTTAGTTTTAGTTTGAATTGTGTAGTCCATTGTTCTATCATAGTGAGAACGGATGAGGTGAATTGTTCAGTCTGTTGTGTCAAGGAGGTTATGAGGATGATAATTGTAATGTCATCTGCATATATGAATGATTTCAATTTTAAGAGGGCAATAATGGCCAATATACAAGAGAAAGAGAAAGGAGAGCATATATTGTATACAGATGTAGCAATTAGAGAACAATTTTTAAACATTTATACCTAACTACATATTAGAGTGGAACGTGCCACAAGGGCAGAGGTACCGTATATACTCGAATATAAGTCAATGTGAATCTAAGTCGAGACATCCTTCCCCCCTCCCCCCCCAAAAAGAGGAAAAATGGTTGACTTGAATATGTCGGGCGGCTTAATATTCAAGTGACCTGCCAGGATCTGCACCCAGCGCCCCTCCCTCGTCAGGCTCTGCACCCAGTCCTCTCCCTGCCAGGCACTGCACATAGCCCCCTTCCCTCCCAGGCTCTCCACCCTGTCCCCCTCCCTGCCCTGTCCATCGTACCTCCTCTGCCACTGGAATCCCTGGTGGTCCAGAGGTGTAGCGGGCAGGAGCAAGCTTTCCGCGCTCCTATCCCGTTGCTAACCTGGTCAGTCGCTGCCGCGAGTTCTGGCTTCAGCTGCTGAGTGGAACTGAGCAGGAGCATGCTTTAGTGCTGCTGCTTGGCGCTGAGTGGCTTTCTGAATGGCTCCTGCAAAAGCCAGGGAAAGATCACACCCTATATGTGGCTCACCAGCAGGGGGAAAGGATGGTGAGCAAGAAACAGCGTTATTCACATTGGCAAATGTAACCCAGTCTCGGACCAGAGGTCATGGCCTGAAGCTGAGAGGGGACACAGCCAAGACAAACATCAGAAAGTTCTGCTTCACACAGCGAGTGGTGAACGCCTGGAACTCTCTCCCGAAAGAGCTGGTGGAGGAAACCACCATTCTAGGATTTAAGGGAAAATTGGACGCACATCTTCTTGCAGAAGACATTGAGGGATACGAGTGACTAGTGTATTCGCCAGGGTGTGCCTGGCTGAGCCTCCGCGTGTGCGGATCGCCAGACTAGATGGACCCCAGGTCTGATCCGGTGCAGGCATTTCTTATGTTCTTATATCCTTGTTGAATGTTGATGTTTAGCTCTATGCAAAAATCTTAGCAGCTCATTTAGCTAAAGAGATCCTGTCTCTCAAATATATGAACCTATTGGGATTTTTAAATGGGAGACAGAAAATAATGTAAAATGGTCCTTGTAGTAAATTTGGTCAGTGCAACAGAGAAAGAAAAAACTATTAGAAGCCATAGATGCTGAAAATTATTTGACTGAGTGAATTGGGAGTTTCTATGGGAAGCTATGGGACAGTTATAGGAGGACACCTTGTTATGGGAATTAGGATGTTATATGAATAACCAAAGCAGTGTTCTCCTTAGCGACTTTTAGCCGGGCGCTCCGCCCAGCTAATTTAAATGAGCGCCCAGCTGTGAATTTCAGACAGACAGTCTGTAACGGCACTTGTTAAATACTGAAACCACAACTATCCTTCAAAATCTACCGTATTTTCACGCAAATAACGCGCACCCGTATAAAACGCGCACACGGGTATAGCGCGCAGAAATCACGATGATATGTACAAAAACTTTGGTATACCGCGCTCACGGGTATACCGCGCATGCTGCCCGACGCTCCTTTCGCCCGCCCTGACTTTCCGTGCGCTGTCCCGACTCTCCGTTCACCCCCCCTGACTTCTGTGCACTGCCCTGACTTTCCGTGCGCTGTCCCGACTCTCCGTTCACCCCTCCTGACTTCCGTGCACTGTCCCCCCTTGAAGGTCTGTCCCCATCCTGAAAGCCTGATGCCCCCCCCCCCCGACGTCCGATACATCCCTCCCCCCGAAGGACCGCCGACTCCCCAACAATATCGGGCCAGGAGGGAGCCCAAATCCTCCTGGCCACGGCGACCCCCTAACCCCACCCCGCACTACATTACGGGCAGGAGGGATCCCAGGCCCTCCTGTCCTCGACGCAAACCCCCCTCCCCCCAACGACCGCCCCCCACAAGAACCTCCGACCGCCCCCCCAGCCGACCCGCGACCCCCCTGGTGACCCCCACGACCCCCCCACCCCCCTTCCCCGTACCTTTGGTAGTTGGGCCAGAAGGGAGCCCAAACCCTCCTGGCCACGGCGACCCCCTAACCCCACCCCGCACTATATTACGGGCAGGAGGGATCCCAGGCCCTCCTGCCCTCGACGCAAACCCCCCTCCCCCCCAACGACCGCCCCCCCGAAGAACCTCCGACCGCCCCCCCAGCCGAGCCGCGACCCCCCTGGCGACCCCCCCACCACCCTTCCCCGTACCTTTGGTAGTTGGCCGGACAGACGGGAGCCAAACCCGCCTGTCCGGCAGGCAGCCAACGAAGGAATGAGGCCGGATTGGCCCATCCATCCTAAAGCTCCGCCTACTGGTGGGGCCTAAGGCGCGTGGGCCAATCAGAATAGGCCCTGGAGCCTTAGGTCCCACCTGGGGGCGCGGCCTGAGGCACATGGTCGGGTTGGGCCCATGTGCCTCAGGCCGCGCCCCCAGGTGGGACCTAAGGCTCCAGGGCCTATTCTGATTGGCCCACGCGCCTTAGGCCCCACCAGTAGGCGGAGCTTTAGGATGGATGGGCCAATCCGGCCTCATTCCTTCGTTGGCTGCCTGCCGGACAGGCGGGTTTGACTCCCGTCTGTCCGGCCAACTACCAAAGGTACGGGGAAGGGGGGTGTGGGGGTCGTGGGGGTCGCCAGGGGGATCGCGGGTCGGCTGGGGGGGGGCGGTCGGAGGTTCTTGGGGGGGGCGGTCGTTGGGGGGGAGGGGGGTTTGCGTCGAGGGCAGGAGGGCCTGGGATCCCTCCTGCCCGTAATGTAGTGCGGGGTGGGGGTAGGGGGTCGCCGTGGCCAGGAGGGTTTGGGCTCCCTTCTGGCCCGATATTGTCGGGAAGTCGGCGGTCCTTCGGGGTGGGGGTGCGAGTGGTCCTGCTGGGGGGGGGGGGGGTGTATCGGACGTCGGGGAGTCGGCCGGGCAAGAGGGCGTGGGCTCCCTCTTGCTCCGATCGTGGATGCGGGTGCGGGTGGGAGCGCGTGCGAGCGGTCGTTCGGGGTGGGGGTGCGAGCGGTCCTGCTGGGGGGGTGAATCGGGCGTCGGGCGGGGTGGGAACTATGTTTTAAAACTTTTGTATACCGCGCTCACGCATATAACGCGCGAGGGGTATGCGCGGTAGGTAAAAACGCGTATAACGCGCGCGTTATATGCGTGAAAATACGGTAGTTGACGGGACAGTACTAGCTACAGCGATTCTCATTACAAGAGCTCACAAATCTCTCCGTTTTATTGGGCTACTTTTTGGCTGGGTCCAGACTGCCTATTGCTGAGGGTTTTTTTTCATTGGTTCAGCTGCAGCACAACAGACCAATCACAAACGACCTTAGAACTCTGAGGTCGTTTGTGATTGGTCTGTTGTGCCCTAGCTGAGCCAATGAAAATTCCAGCACCGCAGCAGGAGCTTCAACTTTGAGAAAGAGCCGTGTCGCCGTCGGTACGGGAAGAGCGCCAACACTAGCGAGCCCGCCATGGCCAAAGAGGAGAGCAAAAAAACTTTGGACAGACCCGCGCCGACTGGAAGCACTTAATTTACAACCTGTGGAGTGGAGAGGTCCTGGGGCGGATGGCCAACAGCTGGGATAGGAGCCTGAAGAGTGAGGGAGGAGGTTTGGAGGTGAACCGGTGAGTTATTTATTTATTTTTTTACCAGTAGCTTTCATCAATGTGAGAGGCGTGTGTAGGTGTCTGTGTGTGTGCACGTGCTGCCGCCGACTGTACCGTCTGTGTTTCCTTCCCTGAGCGGTGACAGCCTTCATGTAATGAGAGAATGCGCTGGCGATTCAGATCCCACTGTTACTTACTGCCAAGCCAGGACAGATTTTTCTTGTACAGTCTTTTTTTCCCATCTCTCACCAGTTTTGTTAAAAAAAAGTCGAAATTCACAGCATAGGGAAGCCAAAAAGAAAGTTGTAAGGGAAAGGGAGAGGGAGATAAGCTGAAGACGGAATGCAAGCCTTCTAAGGCAGACTGATGGGCCGCTGACTTCTAAGTCCGATCCTGCATTTATTTTAATTCTGTTCAACCCCCCCCCCCCCACTTCCTTTTTATTTTGTATTAGAGGGGTCGAATGGAAGATAATTGAGGAGGAGGAGGAGGAGCTATGGCAGTGAAACTGTCAGCCACCCCATTTATTTAATCCTGTGGGACAGCCTCAGCGGTTCGGTGGGTTTTGTAAAGTTCTCTAGAGTTGAACCCGCCGATCCATGTAAGTTATCCTCTCACTGTGCAGATAACCTCTCTTCCCCCACTCCATGAGCTCCTCTATTTTTTTGGGTGTGTATATGTGTGTGTGTGTGGGGGGGGAAGTTATGTTTTGTTTGGATTGGAAGTATACTATACTTTATTCTTTTCCCAAATGGGGGATGCTGTGTGTATACCCCATGTCTTTTTAAATTGCATAAAAACAAAAGAATAGCCTCTTTGGGATATGTCCAGTGTATAAATAAACAGTTTGTATTTGGCAACCCTGACTCAAATCAAAAAGAAGTTGGACACTACAGCGCAGGAGTTAAGAGCTCAGAGGAGCATCTGTTGCTCAGTATAGGGTGATTTTGTGGTACAATTGATTATGTTTCCACGCTCGGGGAGTTTCAGAAAGAAGAATGTGAGTGAGTTTGGGGGGGGGGTTTATGGTTGATATTACAGGGGAAAGGGCGTATGAATTTATCAGTAACTTAAAAAAAACTTTTCAGAGTCGCTGGATCTGGACATTAGGGGGGTGGGGAATGGAAGAGGAGGAGAAAGAACCTTGAGGAGGGGTGGGGAAGTAGACTTAAACCAAAAGGGAAGGGAAAGACAGGGCAGATGCTGGACTAGACGGGTATAGAGGGAGAGAAAGAGACTGCAGAGAGGGGAAACACCCTGAACCGAGGAGAGAGAGATGCATATACCAGGTCCTGGGGAGGTGGAAGACAGTGAGAATGAGAGATACAGAACGACCTGAAGCAAAGGTGGGAGGACTCGAAAATTTAGCAGAAGGAAGATAGAGGGAGAAACCTGAAACAAAAGGGAGGCAGAAGAGAGGGGGGACAGATGTTGAACTTGGGGGTGTATAGAGGGAAGAGAGAAAGAGATTGCAGAGAGGTGGAAAGATTCTGGATCAAGGAGGAAGGAAGGAAGGAGAGAGAGAGAGAGAGAGTCAGACAAAAACCTGGAAGAAAGGAGAACAAATGCTGGGGATGGAGGGTATTTGTAAGCAACAGAGAGACAGAGGCCTGGACCAAAGGGGCAGACTGGATGGGCCATTTGGTCTTTATCTTCCATCATCTTTCTATGACATGAGGCAGATGCTGGACTATGGGAGGTGCAGACTGTGAAGAGACTGGGGGGTGGGGGGAGAGACCCTGAGGAAGAACAGAGAGATGCAAGATCATAACAGAGGAGGGAGAGAAAGGGAGACATGTTGCCAATAGGGGTAGAGGAGATAGGAAGGAAAGCTGGATTCATGGAGGGACAGAGAGAGATGTTGTTTGGGTAAGGAATGAGGTCCGAGGAGGGGAAGCGTGTAGGAAGCAGAAATAAATAAATACTGGATACACAGTCAGAAGGAAGTGCAACCAGAGACTCATGAAATCACTAGACAACAAAGGTAGGAAAAATGATTTTATTTTCAATTCAGTGATCGAAATGTTTCAGTTTTGAGAATTTATAATCTGCTATCTATATTTTGCACTATGGTTGTTACTGAGGTAACATTGCATATTTTAGTCCTCTGCCTTGATCGCTTTGAAAAATAAAACAAATATAAATGATAATTATCATTTTCTCTGCAGTGTGCTTTGTGTTTTTTTTTTTTTAAAATTGTCGTTACCATTGTGAATTAATAAGATTATATTGTGTATGAATGGAAGAAATTGCATTACAATTAGTACTATTATAAATGGGGGTGGGGTAAGGGGCAGAACTTGGGCTGGGGTACTTGGTTGGTATTTGTTAGACTTAGGGGGTACTTGACTTGAAAAAGTTGAGAAACACTGGTCTAGGTGACTATGGAGTTTACGCAGTAAGGGCCCCTTTTACAAGGCCACAGTAGCAATTCTCCCATGGCAAATTCACCAAAGTCCATTCAATTCCTATGGGCTTCAGTGCATTTGCTATGGCAGAATTGCTATCACAGCTTTGTATAAGGAGCCCTAAGGCAGGAACTACTGTCTGTGCTATGTCTTAAACAAAAACCATATTACCGGGGATGCAAAGCATTAACTGATTCAACATGAGTTTGAAGTTGGTTGAATATCACTCTCTCAAGTACGGTAGCTTTGAAAGAAATGGAAGGTTCGATACTGGCCAGTAGTTATTCGGAATAAAAGGATTTGAATTACTTTTTTACAAGGTTGGCTTAAATGCTACTGGAACACTGCTTAAGTGTCAACCCTTAAAAAAGGGAGTCATATTGAGCATTGGAAAATAATATTAATAAACAAAAATAGTGCAAATTTAATTTTCCCCACCACCAAATTTCCCCATCCTGCCCGGCAACTTTTTCATGCCACCCGGCTGGAAAAAATTTCTGGGGAGAACACTGCATAGGTAGGTGTGCTAAAATTTTGCTATAGTAAAATCTGGACTCCCCTAGACCCGCCCCCAAATCTCTCCTATTCTCATCTGTATTCTCCTGCTCTTTCTCTTGCTCTCCGCTGGAGACATCAATCCTAATCCTGGTCCCCCTAATGACCTTTCATCCTACTCATGTGTGTCACCAATCTTATTTTTGATCCCCTCCTCCCCCCTTCCCTGCTTTTCTCATGTGCCATGTGGAATGCCCACTCATATCCAACAAGCCTGCCTACCCTACATCCATGACCTTGTTATCTCTCCAACTGCTTGCACTAACTGAGACCTGGATCAACCTTGACGACTCTACTTCAGCTGCTGCCCTGTGTCATGGAGGTTACCTTTTCTCCCATAAGCCTTGCCCAGCTGGATGCAGAGGTGGTGTTGGGCTACTATTCTTGTCCTCTCATAGATTTTAACCCCTTCTTTCACCTCTGTCTTAGTACTTTTCTTTCTTCAAGTCCATTCCATCTACTTGCTCCTCTACCCTCCATGTAGCAGTCATTTACCAACCCCCTAAGTCCCTTTCTTCTTTTCTCACTGACTTTGACTCCTGGTTCTCCTTCTTTTTTGAACCTTCGTCTCCTTCCCTCATTCTTTGTGATTTTATCATTCATTCTGATTATCCCTCTGATTCTTATGCTTCTAAGCTTCTAGTCTTAACATCCTCATTCAATCTTCAGTTATGCTCCACCATCCCTACCCACCAGAACAGCCACTGCCTTGATCTTGTCCTCTCCTTTAACTGCTCTATCACAAATTTCTCCACCACAGTTATTACACTCTCTGACCACATTTGATAACTTTCTCAACCCATCCCCAGACCTTCCCAGACCTGGCCAATCTCCACCAATATGTTTAGGAATCTTCAGGATATTGACCCTTGCACTCTCTCTACCACTGTTTCATCCCTCCTCTCTACCACTATGCTACACCAGTCTGTAAATGAAGCTGTCTCCTCCTATAATACTACTCTCACCTCTGTTCCAGATACCCTTACTCCCCCCCACTTCACGCTCCTTAAGGCATGCCAAATACCTGCCCTGGCTGAACCCGAAAATCCGCTATTTACACTCCTGTGCCAGGCGAGAGAGGAAGTATGACCGTTGGATGTTGGAGACAGAAAGGGAGTGATAAAGGAGGAAAAAGTGGTAGCCGATAGGTTAAACAAGTTCTTCTCGTCAGTCTTCACAAGCAAGGACACATCCAGTGTACCAGAACCTGATGAGATCTTCCATGGAGACCAAGAAGAAAAACTGTCGACAATAGAGGTGAGCCATGAGGAAGTCCTCCAACAGATAGATAGATTGAAAAGCCAAATCACCAGGCCCTGACGGAATCCACCCTAGGGTACTAAAGAACTAAGAAATGAAATAGCGGAAATACTCCAACGAGTTTGTAACTATCATTGAAAACTGGCGGGATCCCGGAGGACTGGAAGATAGCAAATGTTACACCTATTTTTAAAAAGGGGTCAAGAGGAGACCCGGGAAATTACAGGCCGGTAAGTTTGACATCAGTTCCGGGCAAGATGATAGAAGCACTGATAAAGGACAGCATCTGTGAGCATATCGACAAAATGGGCTAATGAAAGCGAGCCAACGTGGCTTCTGCAAAGGAAAATCGTGCCAAACGAACTTACTGCACTTCTTTGAGGGGGTAAACAGCCAGTTGGACAAAGGGGAACCCGTAGATATCATTTACCTCAACTTCCAAAAGGCCTTTGACAAGGTACCCCATGAGCGGCTACTTAGGAAGCTGTGGAACCACGGGGTGGAAGGGGACGTACACAGATGGGTTAAACACTGGTTGGCAGGCAGAAGGCAGAGGGTTGGAGTGAAGGGTCACTACTCGGACTAGAAGAGGGTCACAAGTGGAGTTCCGCAGGGGTCGGTACTCGGACCGCTGCTGTTCAATGTATTTATTAATGACCTGGAAACGGGGACGAAGTGTGAAGTTATAAAATTTGCGGATGACACTAAACTCTGTAGCAGGGTTAGAACTGCGGAAGAATGCGAGGACCTACAAAGGGACCTGAACAAACTGGAGGAGTGGGCGAATAAATAGCAGATAAACTTCAATGTAGGGAAATGCAAGGTCATGCATATAGAGAAAAAACCCCTCAATGTTCAGCTACCAAATGGGGGGATTAGTACTAGAGGGAAGTAACCTTGAAAGAGACTTGGGTATACTGGTGGACACAACAATGAAGTCAACGGCACAATGCGCAGCAGCCTCGAAGAAGGCAAACAGAATGCTGGGTATTATTAAGAAGGGTATTACAACCAGAACGAAGGAAGTCATCATGCCGCTGTACCGCGCGATGGTACGATCACATCTGGAGTACTGTGTCCAATATTGGTCGCCATACCTAAAGAAGGTCATGGAGATACTTGAGAGGGTTCAGAGAAGAGTGACGAGAATGATAAAAGGTATGGAAAACCTTTCATACGCAGAGAGGCTAGAAAGGCTGGGGCTCTTCACCCTGGAGAAGCGAAGACTCAGAGGAGACATGATAGAGACTTACAAGATAGAGACTTACAAGATCATGAAGGGCATAGAGAAGATAGAAAGGGACAGATTCTTTAGCCTATTGGGAACTACAAGAACAATGGGGCACTTGGAGAAATTGAAAGGGGACAGGTTTAGAACCAATGCTAGGAAATTTTTCTTCTCTCTGAGGGTGGTGGACACCTGGAATGCGCTTCCGGAGGATGTGATAGGATAGAGTACATTAAGGGGATTCAAAGAGGGACTGGACAAGTTCCAGAATACGGGGATTGAGGGATATAGATAGAGGTAGAGATAGGATCATGAAAGGGTATAGATAGAAGAAAAATGGGGATTAAAGGGTTTTAGAGTAGACAAAGGATCACTTACAGGTCATGGACCTGATGGGCCGCAGCGGGAGCGGATCACTGGGCGCGATGGACCCCTGGACTGACCTGGCAGAGGCAACTTCTTATGTTCTAGGTCTTCTGAATGTCTCTGGCTCAAATTCCGCACCCATGCTGACTTCATTCGCTTTCAGTTCCTCCTGACCTCCTTCTAGTCTGCTCTTTCACTTGCCAAACAAGTCTACTACACCTGCCTGCCTAATTGACTCTCTCGGTTCTAACCATCGCCATCTCTTTATCATGCTGAATTCTCTACCCAAAATGCCCCCACCTCAACCACTCCATTGTTTTTCCCCCTAGACTAAGGCCAAGTACTTCTATGACAAAGTCCACAAAATTAACCTTGACTTCTCAGTCAAGCCACCACCACCTCCACCTCCCCACTCTGTCAACCCTCCCTCGGCACCTTTTCTTCCTTTCCTATAATCATTGAAGAGGAAACTGCATATTTCTCTCCTCCTTCAAACTCACTACCTGTTCCTCTGATCCAAATCCCACCCGTCTGCTCAACACTATCTCGCCTTCTATCTGTCACATCCTCAATATTTCACTTTCCACTGCATTCTGGGAAGGAAGCTGAAGATGAGGACTCAGAAGATTGCATTTTCAGAGATCCTACCAGTACCGAGGGAAGATGTGAAGAGGCAGACGGAACTACAATCAATAAATGCATGGATGAGGAGATGGTGTGAGGAAGAGGGTTTCCACTTCATGAGGAACTGGACAACGTTTTGGGGCAAGAACAAGCTCCTCAGGAGAGATGGACTGCACCTGAGCACAGTGGGAACTAGACTTCTAGCAAACAACGTCAGGAGAGGAATTAAACAGGCTTTAAACTAAGAAGAAGGGGAAAGCTGATAGTCGACCAAGAATCGACGATTCAGAAGAAGGTATCCCGTGAAGATACTAAGTGGGAAAAATGCTGGGAAGAAGCAACGGGCAAAACACAGGAGTTGACTGATCGCAGAACAGGGAAAGGAAGCGAAGACAAAAAAATACCAGGACTTAAATTGCATATATACTAATGCGAGAAGCCTAAAGAACAAAATGGGGGAATTACCGTATTTTCGCGGATATAACGCGCGCGTTATACGTGATTTTACGTACCGCGCATACCCCTCGCGCGTTATATGCCTGAGCGCGGTATACAAAAGTTTTTAAACATAGTTCCCACCCCGCCCGACGCCCGATTCACCCCCCCAGCAGGACCGCTCGCACCCCCACCCCGAACGACCGCTCGCACGCGCTCCCACCCGCACCCGCATCCACGATCGGAGCAAGAGGGAGCCCAAGCCCTCTTGCCCGGCCGACTCCCCGACGTCCGATACATCCCCCCCCCCGGCAGGACCACTCGCACCCTCACCCCGAAGGACCGCCGACTCCCCAACAATATCGGGCCAGGAGGGAGCCCAAACCCTCCTGGCCACGGCGACCCCCTAACCCCACCCCGCACTACATTACGGGCAGGAGGGGTCCCAGGCCCTCCTGCCCTCGACGCAAACCCCCCCCCCTCCAACGACCGCCCCCCCCCAAGAACCTCCGACCGACCCGCGCCCCCCCTGGCCGACCCCCCCACCCCCCTTCCCCGTACCTTTGGAAGTTGGCCGGACAGACGGGAGCCAAACCCGCCTGTCCGGCAGGCAGCCAACGAAGGAATGAGGCCGGATTGGCCCATCCGTCCTAAAGCTCCGCCTACTGGTGGGGCCTAAGGCGCGTGGGCCAATCAGAATAGGCCCTGGAGCCTTAGGTCCCACCTGGGGGCGCGGCCTGAGACACATGGTCGGGTTTGGCCCATGTGCCTCAGGCCGCGCCCCCAGGTGGGACCTAAGGCTCCAGGGCCTATTCTGATTGGCCCACGCGCCTTAGGCCCCACCAGTAGGCGGAGCTTTAGGACGGATGGGCCAATCTGGCCTCATTCCTTCGTTGGCTGCCTGCCGGACAGGCGGGTTTGGCTCCCGTCTGTCCGGCCAACTTCCAAAGGTACGGGGAAGGGGGGTGGGGGGGTCGGCCAGGGGGGTCGCGGGTCGGTCGGAGGTTCTTGGGGGGGGGCGGTCGTTGGAGGGAGGTGGGTTTGCGTCGAGGGCAGGAGGGCCTGGGATCCCTCCTGCCCGTAATGTAGTGCGGGGTGGGGTTAGGGGGTCGCCGTGGCCAGGAGGGTTTGGGCTCCCTTCTGGCCCAACTACACAAAGTACGGGGAAGGCGGGTGGGGGTGTCGTGGGGGTCGGCCAGGGGGGTCGCGGGTCGGCTGGGGGACGGGCGGAGGTTCTTGGGGGGGGGGCGGTCGTTGGGGGGAGGGGGTTTGCGTCGAGGGCAGGAGGGCCTGGGATCCCTCCTGCCCGTAATGTAGTGCGGGGTGGGGTTAGGGGGTCGCCGTGGCCAGGAGGATTTGGGCTCCCTCCTGGCCCAATATTGTCGGGGAGTCGGCGGTCCTTCGGGGTGGGGGTGCGAGTGGTCCTGCCGAGGGGGGAGAAGAATCGGACGTCGAGGGGGGGCATCAGGCTTTCAGGATGGGGACAGGACTTCAAGGGGGGACAGGCAGACCTTCAAGGGGGGACAGGCAGACCTTCAAGGGGGGACAGGCACGGAGAGGCGGGGCAGTGCACCGAAAGTCAGGGCGGGTGAACGGTGAGTCGGGGCAACCAGAGGAGAGTCGGGGCAGTGCACCGAAAGTCGGGGTGAGTCGGGGCAACCAAAGGAGAGTCGGGGCAGTGCACCGAAAGTCAGGGTGAGTCGGGGCAGTGCACCGAAAGTCAGGGTGAGTCGGGGCAACCAGATGAGAGTCGGGGAGGGCGAAAGGAGAATCGGGGTGGCCAGAGGAGAGTCGGGGAGAGCGAAAGGAGAGTCGGGGTGGCCAGAGGAGAGTCGGGCAGCATGCGCGTTATATGCCTGAGCGCGGTATAGAAAAGTTTTTGTACATATCATCGTGATTTCTGCGCGCTATACCCCTGTGCGCGTTTTACAATGGTGCGCGTTATATCCGCGAAAATACGGTAGAAGTCATGGCTAAAACTGAGAACCTGGACATCATTGGGGTCTCTGAAACATGGTGGAATGAAGAAAACAAATGGGACATAGCACTTCTGGGGTACAAACTCTATTGCGAGGACAGGTCAGGTCAGAAAGGAGGAGGAATAGCCCTATACATAAAAGAAAGCATACACTCGACCAGAGTTGACACAGCAGTGACCACAAATCAATCAAAGAAGAGTGTCATCTAATCATGAGGCAAAGAGGGATTAGATGACACTCTTCTTTGATTGATTTGTGGTCAAAACCATTTGAGTGGCAGCATACCTCTTATATCATCATTTGCGATTTTTAAGGTATGGTTTTAAATGTTTTATTTATTTTTTACTTTTATACTTTTTATAACAATTGTGTGATTACCTTGGTGCTAGTTATCTATACTTTGATGTGATCTATGAAGCTTTTCCTTACTCCTTTTTGTTTCTTTGTCTTTTTAGATGTGCTAGTTCCATTAGATTTGCTATTAAATTAATGATAAAGGTTTGTATGATATAAGATGTGTTAGTTTCATTAAATTTGTTATTAAACTAATGTTAATGGTTTCATTGATAAACTAGTCTTATAGCCCGTTACATTAACGGGTGCTAGAATATATGTGTGTGTGTCTGTCTTTATTTCTTTTTCTCTCTCCTTAGCGCTTTCTGTATTCTACTCCCCGTCCATTATCCCTTCCTTTTACCTCCCATGTGTCCTCCACCATCCCATCACTGCTCACCTTATCCAGCAGCAGCTCTTCTCCCTTTGTTTTACTTCCCCTCCCTGTCCATCACCACCTCCTTCAAAGCCCGTTACATTAACGGGTGCTAGAATAGATGTCTGTCTTTCTTTCTGTCTGTCTCTCTGGCCCCATCTGTCATTGTTTCTCTCTGCCTCAGCACTGTGAGGTTCTAGAGAATGACACGGTGACAGAATCCGTCACTGCCATCGTCCCCACACATAACCGTGGGAAAGCATTCCATGCCATTCTTTAGTGTTTATCTCAACTTAAGTCCTTTTACACCAGCATTCTTCAATGCAAGGCTTGAGGGTCAGTAGTTGTGTCCATTCATACTCTTGATTCTTCCCTCTCCTGAAAGAATGCAGATGGTTTATAGCGGTTATCCGCAGTATGGGGACAAATTCTGTCACTGTGTCATTCTCTAGAACCTCATAGTGCTGAGGCAGCAGCTTTAACCACATCAAATTTGGTACCTTTCCATTATATTTTCAGAGAATAGTTTTGCCCCCAGTTATCCAGTCACTGGTCTGTTTTTCTTCCCCCAACCTAACTAAAGCAAATTAGCTCTGACATTCCTGCATCTGAGGCATACGACTCCTGCCATTGAAAGGCAATGTTTCAAGAAACAGATTGATCTGACAAAAGTTAAAACCAGCATTTTTGTGAGGGGGAGGAGTTGGGGGGGGGTGATCACTTGGATAACCAAGTCTACTTCTACCTTTGTAGTTACCCTGGAAGACTGTTTATAAGCATCTTAAATAAAGTAAAACCCACAGGCAAAGCCAGGCTCTCTCTCTGTTAACAGGCCACTTCAGTGTGTTTGTAGAGTGCTAGGAAGCCTCTGTGGCCCTTCAAAATACCGCTGTCAATAATTTGAAGGTGGGCTGTCTAGGACCTCCACAGGGCTCCCTCACCGCAGGAGAAGTGCCTCCGGGTGGGGTATTTGGTCTAACGCACCTTACCGTCACTCCGTACTTGAGCGCGATGCCCTGCAGCATATCGCCGTCGCCCACCCGGTGCGCCACGTAGCTCTCGGCCAGAGGCACCGTCACGCTAGCCGTACTGCCGTAGGAGCGCGTCTTGGTGCGGGCCAGGCTCTGGGAGAGCTCGCGCAGACCTCCATCAAGGAAAAACAGCACTACCGGCCAAAGTTTATTTTAAAGTTTAAAGCCGCTGCGGCAGCTCCTCGCACTATCACTGCCTGCGTCGGAAGCCTCATGAGAGGAGCCGCCACAGTGGCTTTAAACTTTAAAATAAACTTTGGCCAGTAGTGCTGTTTTTCCTTGATGGAGGTCTGTGCAAGCAGAGAGGCGGTGTGGGGCCATTTATTTTTAATTTTGAAGGCGGCGCGAGCTGACTCGGGCTCGGGGCCTTCTGCTGTTGCAGGAGCGGAGCGGGCTTCTGGAGGTGATCAGCGGGTGGCTGCGGTCCCGTGCTGAAGTTTGGAGACGGTGACACGACAGCGTCCTCTATCCCAACTTTCTGGCAGACGCAGTAAGAGCTGAGAGGGCCAGCGGAATAAATATTTAGCCTCCCCCCCTCCAGCGCGGTCTCAGAACTGGTTCGGTGTCATCCGCCTCGGGGGAGGGAGAGAGATAGTTTCACGTGCATGCGCATTTCCTATGGGTCGCTACAGCTCATGGAAAACCGGCGCACGCATAGGAAGTGCGCATGCGCGGCTTACCGTTTTATTATATTAGATTGTGTGTCAGTTTTATAAAATTTTATTAAGTAATATTTGTTGCATTCATATTGTTTGATAGTTTTTATCATTGTTATTAAAGCATGTAATGTTTAATCTATGTTTTTATGATATATATCAAGTTTCAAGTTTATTAAAATTTTTGATTAATCGCTTTGTCATTTTTCAAAGCGATGAATATACATATATATAAATAGAATTAGTTAAAATTACAATCTTAAAAACAAAAATTAAAACATTAATTATACATAATAGTAAAAATAAATGTAAAAGAGACAAAAAAAACATGACATGACATGAATTTAGGGAAAAAAGGGATAAGAACTACAAAATATAATTAAAAGGAGGTTGGGCAAAAACATAAGGTAGGAATTTATTTTCTTTAAATATTGAATCATTGTGTTCCAGATTAAAATTTATTAATCAAAAGCGTCTTTGAAAAGGAACGTTTTTAAATTAATCTTAAATTTATCAATATCGTGCTCTTTTCTTAGGAAGATTGGCAAGGAGTTCCACATTTGTGGAGCAGTAACAGAAAAGATGAATTGTCTTCTAGTATTTATAATTTTAAGAGATGGAATTGTCAGTAAATGCTGTTCGTTAGATCGCAAAATTCTATTTGTGGAATAGGGAATCAGGGTTTTATAGATAAAAGCAGGAGTTTTAAACAACATTGCTTTAAAAGTCAATAGGCATATTTTATATGTTATTCTATGGGTTACTGGAAGCCAGTGGGCGTTCTTAAGAAGCGGCGTTACGTGATCAAATTTTTTTTTTTTGTTATTAATTTAATGGCAGTATTTTGTATTATTTGTAACCGTCTTATTTCATTTTGTGCAATTCCCTTATAAAGTGCATTACAATAATCCAATTTGGAAATTATTAATGAATGTATAAGAATATTTAATGACTTAGAACAAAGATATTGCGACAAGGAACGAATTTGGCGGAGTCTGTAGAATGAAGATTTGACAATACTGCCTATATGCTCATGAAAGGTTAATTTGCTGTCAAATATAACTCCTAGGATCTTAATACTATTGACTACTTGTAAAGGAATATTTTTTATTGTGATGGGTGCACTGATTTTAGGAGTTTCTTTCCATGGAAAAAGTAATGTTTTTGTTTTTTCAATATTAAGAGCTAACCTATTTGTATCTAGCCATTGATGGATTTGTTCAAGTTTATTATTAATTAATATGATGTCTGTTGTTTTATTGGGATCTAAAGGATGCAGAAGTTGAATATCGTCTGCATATGCATAAACATGAAATCCTATAGATTGACAGACTGTCATTAAAGGTGCGAGAAAAATATTAAAAAGTAATGGGGACAAAATAGATCCTTGAGGAATACCATAGGAGGATAATGAGCTTTCAGAATTAATGTTATTAAAAGCAACTGTGGATGTACGATCTGTAAAGTAAGATTTAAACCATGATAATACCTGATCGGTAATGCCGATTGATTGCAGTCTTTCTAATAAAATATGATGGTCTATGGTGTCAAAGGCAGCAGAAAGGTCTATAGATATTAGTAAAACTGATTGGTGATGATCCAAAAAATAATGTATTGATTAAGTCATTCCTATTAATGAATGTTCTGTGCTATGATATTGTCGAAATCCTGTTTGATTAGGATGAAGAACATTGGTTTTTTCAATAAATTCTGAAATTTGGTTAAACACAATTTTTTCCGTCAGTTTTGCCATAAATGGGAGATTAGCTATTGGCCTGTAATTTGAAACTTTTTCTGAACTAATCTTATGATCTTTAATGATAGGGCGAATAATAGAAGATTTCCAAGATTTAGGCATAATACTTTGTTTTAAACTTTCATTAATTAATTTTAGGACGTAAGGACCAAAAATTTCAAAATATTTTTTGAGAATAAATGGAGGATAAGAATCTGCATTTGAGCTCTTAATATCAATGGATTTTAATATCAATTCTAATTCGTTAAGACTTGGCAGGTTGAAGTGGGAGCATGTTGAATATGACAAATTTGTGATAGTATGATCTTGTTCGATATTAGGCTTCTGTTTTGTCAAAGAATTTCTAATGTTATTAATTTTCTCCGTGAAATAATCTGAAAGATCTTGAGCTGTTGGTAAAGAAATATGACCTTGTGTTTGCTGTATTTTTGTATCTGTTAATGAATTTACCAATGCATATAGTGCTGATGGATTCTTAGCTTTTAATATTTTTCCTGAGTAAAATTTTGCTTTTGTTTGATTAATTTTTAATTTATATAATTTTGAGTGTTCTTTAAATAGTTGAGTATTTTCATGTGTTTTATTTTTTCTCCATTTACGTTCAGTAGATCTAAGTTGTTTTTTCATAAGTGCTAGATCTGATGTGTACCAAGGGTTTTGAATTTTTCTTGCTGAGATTATTTTAGTTTGTAATGGAGCATGATCATCTAGTAATGTATTTATAGATGTGGTCCATTTTGTTAATAAAATTTCAATTTCAGTATTTTTTATATCAGAGTAATCAAGCTTAAATGATGACCGGATTAATTCTGTAGTGAGACTACTAAAATCTCTAATGTTAAGTGTCCGGCGTTCATGATGAAATCTCTTGTATGAAATGGATAGTGATATTGAGATTAAGAAATGGTCAGACCACGGTACTGGAAGTAATGAATTTATAATATAATTTGAAATCATGGAATTAGGAATTATTACCATATCCAACATATGACCAGCTTGATGAGTTGGTTGTGTCACTAGAAGATTTAAATCCAAATTATTAATTTGAGAAAGTATGGTTTTATTATAATTATTATTAAGATCATCAAAATGGATGTTAAAATCTCCCAAAATTAACGGGTTTAGAGTCGAGGTACCAAAGTCAAAGAGAAGAGATTGTAAATGATTAAGAGTATCAATATTAATTGGGGGCGGAACGTATAATAAGAGAATATCAGTTTTTGGTTTTGTATGTATAGAAAATTGTAGGTATTCAATATGCGTATTTATAGAGAAATCTATTTTAGTTATTGAAAGAGAGTCATGATATATAGTTGCTAAACCTCCGCCTTTTTTATTACAACGATGATTAAATATAAATGAAAAACCTGGAGGACATGCATAATTAAGATATGCTTCCTCACCTTCTGAAAGCCATGTTTCTATTAGACATAAGACATCAAAAGAATATTGTATTATGAGATCTTTTAAGATATGATATTTTGATTTGATGGAACGTATATTAATTAAACCTATTTTAAGTTGATCGGTTTTCAAGTCTAAAGATGATGGATTTTTTGTAGAGAAATTAGTTAATGGTATTTGTTGAGAATGTAAAGGAATTTCATGACATTCAGGGATACGAGTAATATTTAATTTGTTTGTAAATTTTGCTGGCCTATGTCCCCAGATTACCGGGATGGAAGCAGATGACTGGTCTAGATAAGTAAAAGAACATTTATCCATTGAGTAGTTAGTATGTAATGTCAAAAAAGTCTTAGTAGCTTCTTGTGAACAGGAAATTAAATAGTTGTTTAGGACAAATGGAAGAAGTAAATAAGTTACATATATTGTATAAAATGAGTGCAGAAATTGAGTATTAAATAAAATGTGTTTTACCTTTAATATTATAATGGTCAAAGTTTGTAAAGCGCACAACAATAGCGCACAAAGGAGCGCATTAAGGAGCAGAACCGCAAAGTGCTCCAATTTATAATACATGTACCGGCAAGATAGGGGGTGGAGTCTTGAGCGTGCCGCCGCTATGCGGCGGCAGAGAAGCCTTCAGGAGGTAACTGGAACAAACAATAATAGCATAAATAAAACAATAAAATTAACTTGAAACTAAATATAAAAAACTTAAAAAATGCAGTAAAATCAATAAGAACAACTGTGAAACCAGACGCTGTGCTGTGCAATGCAATGCAGTGAAGTTCAGACGTCATGCGTCTTCATGGTCCTTCTATTCACAATTTATTTGGTTTTTATATGTATTTTGGCATTTTGATTTCTATTTAATATGAAGTTATTTATGCTCTTTTTTATATGTTCATATATGTATCTAAAGACTCCTGAGGCAGGCCTGATGGCCAAAACATGTACATGTCGAGTCATTGAGTCGTTGAGTGTATCATTTTGATGTTTGAACAATAAAGATCTTCATATTACCAGACAAATTGGAGGACACTTTTTTAGTGCATATCATTCTTATCTGGACAATTCCACTCTGGTTTCTGCATATTTGTGTTTGTAGTGGTGTTTTCTCCCCCGTTTCTTCCTTTTCTTCTCTTTTGGACTGTAGAGCAAGCCTGGTCTTTATTCAAGGACACGGTGAGCGAGGCGCAAAATCCCCAGATTCAGAAAAAGGTGCAAAAAGAGCCGAACAAAAGACCCGGCATGGATAATTAAAGAAGTGAAGAAAGTGATAGTTGATAAGAAGAATTCATTCAAGAAATGGAAAAAGGGCAAAACCGAGGAGAATTGTAAAGAACACAGGAAGTATCAAAAAGAATGTCACCTCATGGTTAGAAAAGCAAAAAGAGAATATGAAGAGAGGCTAGCCAGTGAGGCATGAAATTTCAAACCGTTCTTCAGATATGGTAAGGGGAAGCAGCCGGCTAGGGAGGAGGTGGGACCGCTGGATGACGGAGATAGGAAGGGAGTGGTGAAAGAGGAGAAAGAAGTGTCGGAAAGAACATAAGAACATAAGAAGTTGCCTCCACTGGGTCAGACCAGAGGTCCATCTCGCCCAGCGGTCCGCTCCCGCGGTGGCCCATCAGGTCCGCGACCTGTGAAGTGGTCTCTGACCATTCCTATAACCTACCTCAAGTTCTATTTGTACCCCTCTATCCCCTTATCCTCCAGGAACCTATCCAAACCCTTCTTGAACCCCTGTACAGAGTTCTGGCCTATCACATCCTCCGGAAGCGCGTTCCATGTGTCCACCACCCTCTGGGTAAAAAAGAACCTCCTAGCATTTGTTCTAAACCTGTCCCCTTTCAATTTCTCCGAGTGACCCTAGTGCTTGTGGCTCCCCACAGTTTGAAGAATCTGTCCTTATTTACTTTCTCTATGCCCTTAAGGATTTTGAAGGTCTCTATCAAGTCCCCTCTAAGTCTCCTCTTCTCCAGGGAGAACATCCCCAGCATTTTTAACCTGTCAGCGTATGAAAATTTTTCCATACCTTTTATCAGTTTAGTCGCCCTCTTCTGCACTCCCTCGAGTACCGCCATGTCCTTCTTGAGGTACGGCGACCAGTATTGAACACAGTACTCCAGGTGCGGGCGCACCATCGCGCGATACAGTGGCATGATGACTTCCTTCGTCCTGGTTGTGATACCCTTTTTGATGATGCCCAGCATTCTGTTTGCTTTCTTTGAGGCTGTCGCACATTGTGCCGATGGTTTCAGTGATGTGTCGACCATCACCCCCAGGTCCCTTTCAAGGTTACTCACCCCTAGCAGTGTTCCCCCCATTTTGTAGCTGAACATTGGGTTCTTTTTCCCTACATGCATGACCTTGCATTTCTCTACGTTAAAACTCATTTGCCACTTTTTTGCCCAGTCTTCCAGTCTCGTTAGGTCCCTTTGCAGGTCTTCACAGTCTGCCGTGTTTCTAACCCTGCTGCAGAGTTTGGTGTCATCAGCAAATTTGATAACCTCACATTTCGTCCCTGTCTCCAGATCGTTAATAAATATATTGAAGAGTAGAGGTCCCAGCACCGACCCCTGTGGAACTCCGCTCGTGACCCATTGCCAATCTGAGTATTGGCCCTTTACTCCGACCCTCTGTTTCCTGCCTGCCAACCAGTGTTTGATCCATCGGTGGATATCCCCTTGCACCCCGTGGTTCCACAGCTTTTTAAGTAGCCGTTCGTGAGGTACCTTGTCGAAGGCTTTTTGGAAGTCAAGGTAAATGATGTCTATGGATTCCCCCTTATCCATCTGGCTGTTTATTCCCTCAAAGAAGTACAGCAAGTTCGTGAGACATGACCTTCCCTTGCAGAAGCCGTGCTGGCTCGCCTTCAGTTGTCCATTGTTTTCTATGTGTTCACAGATTGTGTCTTTTACCATTGCTTCCATCATCTTCCCTGGAACCGAGGTCAAGCTCACAGGCCTGTAGTTTCCCGGGTCACCCCTTGATCCCTTCTTAAAGATGGGCGTGACATTCGCTATTTTCCAGTTCTCTGGGATCTACCCAGTTTTTAGGGAGAGGTTACATATTTGGTGAAGTATCTCTGCTATTTCGTTTCTCAGTTCTTTTAGTACCCTTGGGTGGATGCCGTCCGGGCCTGGTGATTTGTCACTCTTTAGCCTGTCTATCTGTCTGAGGACATCCTCTTTGCTTACCTCTAGTTGTACCAGCCTTTCGTCGTGTTCTCCGTTTATAATCACCTCGGGTTCTGGGATATTGGATGTGTCTTCTCTGGTGAAGACTGACGAGAAGAATTTGTTTAACCTTTCAGCTATCTCTTTTTCTTCCTTTATCGCTCCTTTCCTGTCTCCGTCGTCCAGTGGTCCCACTTCCTCTCTGGCTGGTTGTTTCCCTTTCACATACCTGAAGAAGGGTTTGAAGTTTTTTGCTTCTCCTGCCAGTCTTTCCTCATATTCTCTCTTTGCTAAACATGTTCTTTTCGTCAGTATTCACAAAAGAGGACACATCCAACATACCGGAACCTGAACAAATCTTCAAAGGAGACCAAGCAGAAAAATTAATATCAATGGTAGTGAGCCTTGAAGACGTACACAGGCAGATAAAAAAATTAAAAACTGACAAATCACCGGGCCTGGACAGAATCCATCCTAGGGTGCTGAAAGTACTAAAGGAGGAAATAGCGGAACTACTACAGCAAGTCTGTAATCTATCCCTGGAAACAGGCGTGATCCTGGAGGATTGGAAGATAGCCAATTTTACGCCCATCTTTAAAAAGGGACCCAGATGTGACCCGGGGAACTACAGACCGGTAAGTCTGACTTCAGTTCCAGGAAAAATGGCGGAAGCACTGATAAAAGATAGCATCAAGGAGCATCTACAAAGGAATAAACTCATGATAACAAGCTAACATGGCTTCTGCAGGGGAAGATTGTGCCTGACGAATTTATTGCACTTCTTTGAAGGAATTAACAAACGAATGGACAAAGGGGTCCCATAGACATTGTATACTTAGACTTCCAAAAAGCCTTTGACAAGGTACCTCATGAACGCCTACTTCGGAAACTGAAGAACCATGGGGTGGAAGGATCAGGAATTGGTTGGTGGGTAGGAAGCAGCGGGTAGGAGTGAAGGGCCACTACTCAGACTGGAGGAGGGTCACGAGTGGTGTTCCGCAGGGGTCGGTGCTTGGACCGCTGCTATTCAATGTATTCATAAATGATCTAGAAACAGGGACGAAGTGCTTAGTAATAAAATTCGCAGACGACACCAAACTATTTAATGGGGCTAGGACTAAAGAGGAATGTGAAGATTTACATTCTAGGGGAGTGGGCGACGAGATGGCAGATGAAGTTCAATGTAGAGAAATGTAAGGTCTTACACATGGGAAACAGAAACCCGAGGTACAGCTACAGGATGGGAGGGCTGTTATTGAGTGAGAGTATCCAAGAAAGGGACTTGGGGGTATTAGTGGACAAGACAATGAAGCCGTCGGCACAGTGCGCAGCGGCCGCTAAGAAAGCAAATAGAATGCTAGGTATAATCAAGAAGGGTATTACAACCAGAACAAAAGAAGTTATCTGCTGTTGTATCGGGCGATGGTGCGCCCGCATCTGGAGTACTGCATCCAATATTGGTCGCCGTACCTAAAGAAGGATATGGTGATACTTGAGAGGGTTCAGAAGAGAGCGACACATTTGATTAAAAGTATGGAAAACCTTTCATACGCTGAAAGACAGGAGAAACGGGGGCTCTTTTCCCTGGAGAAGCGGAGACTTAGAGGGGATATGATTGAGACTTCTAAGATCATGAAGGGCATAGAGAAAGCGGAGAGGGACAGATTCTTCAAACTTTCGAAAACTACAAGAACGAGAGGGCATTCGGAAAAATTAAAAGGGGACAGATTCAGAACAAATGCTAGGAAGTTCTTCTTCACCCAACGGGTGGTGGACACCTGGAATGCACTTTCAGAGGGTGTGATAGGACAGGGTACAGTATTGGAGTTCAAGAAGGGATTGGACAACTTTCTGAAGGAAAAGGGGATAGAAGGGGATATATAGAGGGTTACGTACAGGTCTGGACCTGATGGGCCGCCGCATGAGCAGACTGTTGGGCATGATGGACCTCTGGTCTGACCCAGCAGAGGCACTGCTTATGTTCTTATGTAACTGTCCCCAATGCCTTCAAATATGCTATAATTACACTGCTCCTCAAAAAAACTTCACTGGACCCTACCTGCCAACTATTGGCCCATCTCTCTTCTCCCTTTCTTATCCAAGCTACTTGACTGTGCTGTTTACCGCCACTGCCTAGACTTTCTATAATCCCTAGCCATCCTTGACCCACTCCAATCAAGCGTTCATACTCTGCACTCTATAGAAACTGCCCTTGCCAAAGTCTCCTATGACCTCTTCCTGGTAAGATCCAAAGGCCACTACTCTGCCCTCATCCTTCTTGATCTATCTACTGCTTTTGACACTGTAGACCACAGCCTTCTCCTTGACACAATGTCCTCATTTGGATTCCAGGGCCCCATTCTCTCCTGGTTCTCTTCACATCTCTCACATTGCACCTTTAGTGTATGCAGTGGTGAATCCTCTTCCGTTGCTATCCCATGATCTATCAGAGTACCCCAGGGCTCTATTCTGAGACCTATTCTCCATCCATATTCATTCCCTTGGTGCTCTGATCTCCTCCCATGGCTTTCAATATCACCGCTATGCTGATGACTACCAGATCTTTCTCTCTACACCTGAAATCTCTACAGGAATCAAAGCCAGAGTCTCAGCCTGCTTGTCCAACATTACTACCTAGATGCCCTGCCACCACTTAAAACTGAAAGATATGAATATCAAAAAACCTTCACTAAATTAAATAACATTTCACTCAAATATAAGACTGTCACATTATAGAAGGAATAATCTGCCATAAAGTGCTAAAAATAATTAAATTGTGAATAAAAAGCTCACTGTGCTTTTTTTTTTTCTTTTTTGAAAGAGAGTTGATGTCTCATAGGAGCCATTCTTTATACCATTCACAAAGGAATACGGTCACCGGGAACATCAAGGGGCCTTTTGAATCTCCAAAGTGAAATAAATTATTTGTGAAATAAATATCCAGGCTGTGAGTACAAACTATCTAAAATACTGCAATAAGTCAGTTGAATGATGTCACAATTCTGCTTTCCAATACAGTAATCTGGCACAATATTCCAATACGATTCAAATTTAAATGTATAAGGATAGGTTTAATCAAACAATTATCTGAATCAATCCTCCTGTTGGACCCAAATGAATAGGAACATTAGTATAGGCAGCAGCCATCCCTTACACCAAAACCACAGCCACCCCTCCCCAACTTAAAAATTCCCTGGCCCAGTGAACCCCCAATCTCCTCTACGACCTTCCCTCCAACCAAAGTCCCTGGTAGTCACCACCAATTCCCTTCCTGATCCCCCCATTTTGATAAATTCTCTGGAGGTCCAGTGGGTCCTCCCCCTCCCCCAACTTTAGAATTTCCCCAGTGGTCCAGTAGACTCCCAACCCCCCTCTGACCTTCCCTCCAACTAAATTCCCCAGTGGTCCCCTCAACCTCCCCCCCACAATTTTGAGAAATTTCCTGGTAGTCCTGTGGACCCTGACTTCCCTTCCCAATCTTGAGAAATTCCCCAGTGGTCCAGTAGATCCCTCTGACTCACCCCACCAACTTAACTGCCCATGGCCCCAAGCCAGGCCCCTTACAAACACATTGATGGCCTAGTGAAATCCCTCTCCTCTCCTCATGCCTTTAGTTGGAGATAGGAGGAAAGCTACCTCCTGCCTGCTTCTCCTGGGCTTACCCATATCAAAATGGTAGTGCCCAGCTCTGCCCAAACTTAATTGCCCTGTTATAAAATTACTACTGCCCAAAAGCCATCTTCCTCACAGTGCTAGCCCAAGGGCATCCAATGCCCTGGGCTAACCTTTAGCCATGAGACTCTACCTCCACTCTTATCCACACTCTAGAGATGGTTCAAGCATCCCCTCCAGTCAAGCATCTCCCCTTCTCTATCTTATCTTACCCTCCCTCCCCCAAGTGGCCAGCATTTCTCCTTCCCCTTCATAACGCATCCCATCGGAATCAGAGGAGATATACTGAACTGGTTTCGAGGTTTCCTTATATCACGCACCTACCAAGTCTGTTTTAATCACAATCTCTCTGACACCTGGAGCAATCCATCTGGCATGCCACAGGGATCACCACTATCCCCTTTGCTCTTCAATGTTTACGCCATTGTCCCAGCTGGGGATAAAACTATATAGCTATGCTGACGACTTCACGATAATTATCCCATTCACCAACTCTGTCTCAGAAGTCACCCCCAAAGCAACAGAAGTACTAAATCGGATGGAGCAAAGGATGACTGAATTCAGACTAAAACTAAACTCAGTGAAAATTTTTTTTTCATAGCATCGCCACACCCACTTGACACTAAAACACCATTGTGCATCAATAACCTTAGTTATCCCATTCAAACCACTATGAAGGTATTGGGAGTAACACTGGACCAGAGCCTGACCATGAAAGACCAGGAAGACTCCTTGATTAGAAAAATCTTTCTCACCCTCTGGAAGCTTCGGTCCATCAGTGCTTACTTCGATGTCTCATCATTTCGAATTCTGGTACAATCCCTTATACTGAGTCAACTAGATTATTGTAACATTGCCTACTTGGCACTACCCCAGAAGAATATGCGGCGATTGCAACTGGTACAAAATGCAGCGGTCAGACTACTTTGTGGACTGAAGAAGTTTGACCACGTAACATCTTCCTATTGACTTCTACACTGGCTGCCGATGGAGGCATGTGTGAAATTCAAGTTTGGTTGTTTTTGCTTCAAGGTACTTTATGGCTTAGCCCCTAAATATATAACAGACCTTTTCTCTTTCTCAACCAACAGACATAGGCGAAGCTCACACCCAAACTTTGTTTCTCCACCAGTCAGAGGCTGTAAATTTAAAAGTCATCACCAACATCTTTTCTCACATCAAGCAGCTCTGTGGGGTAAAGACCTAGAACAATTACTCGTGCCTACTACCTATAGGGAATTCAGGAAATGTCTAAAAAACCACATCTATTCCTGAAATACTTAGGAAACAAACCTATACAATCCAAGCCCTCAACAAATGATCTCTAGAACTGTCAATCACCAAGTCTATACTTTGTTGATTCCACTCTATCTGTAACTTCTTTAATCATTGTAAACCGCATAGAACTTCCTGCGGAATATAAAAAATTGTTGTTATTATAACGCCTCCCCAAGTGATCAGTATCCTCCTTGTCCACCCCAGATGGCCAGCATCTCCCACTTTTCTTCCCTAACTTCCCTCTCTTCATCAATTTACCAGGCCTGTGTTGATCAAGCACAGCCACTAGGGCAGTGGCATAGCAGGACAGCAGCATCTCATTTTCCTCTTCTCTCCCCCTGTCATTGCTTAATCTTTTCCTGGGCTGAAGCTACAAATAGATTGAGCATGAGTGTGGGATCTTTAAGCACAAACTTGCACTCAACTGCTGCTGTGTTCTGCCACCCTTCTAACACAGGACTTCTTGTTGGAGGGAAGGCAGGATGAATAGCATCTGAGTGCAGGCCTGTGCTTAAAGTCTTGCATCAATGTTGAATCTGCTTGGGGCTTTAGCCTGGAAAGAGGTAGGGAAGAGGAGGGGTGGGGGATAAGATGTTGCTTTCCTGCTGTGCTGCCACTCCCCATATGCTGCTGTACAAGACCGCCCCTACTACTTCAAACATCATTACAACAAATATCAGTCATATTTACCTTCTTCAGGCGTATCTGAACAGCTGCTCTTCTCCAAGGGCTGATCCTCATTCCCATTCATATCCAAGGAAAGGGAGGCACGCTTGTCATTAGTATCTTTTCTCTGCTTTCGTTCTGAAGTCAGAAGAGGGTCCTTCTTGCCCAATTTTTCACTCTGTGGTTCCTCTGAGAGGCAATGAATGGGTCCCTAAGGAAATACCAGTCAGTAGGTGCAGTAAATGCCATAAATCTTACTTGCCTTTATTATTAGTTTTACCTTTTTTTTTAATTTTTTTTTTAATTATTTATTTATAAATTTTCAAATATAACAATCAAGTATAAACTTGTACAGAAAGCATGATTCAAGAAATATAAGAATTGCATTCAAACAAATATACAAAAAACAAGAAATAAATTCCATCTTAAATCTCGCTCAAGTCGTCATATAAGATCCAAGATTAAATTAAATGGAATTTAAGCAATCAATTAATGAAGAAAATATAGGTATGAAACTGTGGTAAGGCAGTCATCTATCTATCATGAGCTATCTCCAGCCTTGACATTGATAGGAATGTTGTCAGTTGTGAAAGTTCAAAGAAAACAAATTTATGCGACTTATAATGGACTATACATTTCCAAAGATACCTAAGAAAAAAGGTAGCACCCAGGGCAGTAATTGCTGGTCTTAATAACAAAAATTATTTTCTCCGCTTCTGTGTGTCCCTGGCCAAATCAGGAAACATTTGAACTTTCAGTCCCAAAAATTCTTTATGTTTATTTTTAAAGTATAATTTCAGTAACAATGTTTTATCCATTGTAAGAGCAACTGAAAGAAGCAAAGTTGCCGGAATGGCTACTTCCCTTTCTGAAGATTCTAATAAAGCTGTCACATCCAAAGGTTCTTGAGGTTCTTGAATTACTTCTTGTGAATTCTTTTGATCTTTAACAGGAAGATAATAAACCTGAGTGAAAGGTGGAATAGATGATTCAGGAATTTCCAATATTTCCTTTAAATACCGATTAACCATTTCTCTAGGAGTTATTGTTGTAATCTTAGGATCTGACCTCGACACATCGGACTGAAGTATCAAATAAAGATACTGAGCAAGGACATTGTAAAAGAGGGCTCAGGACTGAGAGGGAATTTTTGGAAAAAGGACCTAAGGACGCAATGCAGGGGCCCAGGGCACAAAGGAAACAAGCATGCAGGATTAACAGAGATCAACGGGAGCCAGAGGGGCAACCAAAAATGGAGAAACAGGCTGAAGATGAAACAGACACATCGCAGGAGGAGGATGACCGAGACAAGGCTCGGGGACTGGCAACCCATGAGGGGGACGGCAGGAGCGCACAACCACGAGGAAAACCAGCAGGGAGGGCAAACAACAGGGACTTACACTGCCTATATACTAATGCTAGGAGCCTAAGGGCAATAATGGAAGAGCTGGAAGTCATAGCCAGCAAGAAGGACATAGACATAATTGGAGTCACAGAAACATGGTGGACTGATGACAATAAATGGGATGTGGCCATACCAGGGTACAAACTCTACAGGAGAGACAGGACACACAAAAAGGGTGGAGGAATAGCGCTATATATAAAAGACTCCATACCCTCAACCAGGATGGAAACAACAGTAAGGGCGGATGGCTTGGAATCACTATGGGTTAAGCTACCGTTAGGAACTGGAACAGACATAAAATTGGGTCTGTACTATCGCCCACCTGGTCAATCGGAAGAAATTGACCAGGACCTGGAAGCTGAACTGAGGCAGGTATGCAAAAGCGGAAGTGTAGTTGTGATGGGGGACTTCAACTATCCTGGGATAGACTGGAGTATCGGGCACTCAAACTGCACGAGGGAGACCAAATTCCTGGAGGCCACAAGGGACTGTTTCATGGAACAGCTGGTCTCGGAACCAACATGGGGAGATGCCACTCTTGACCTAATCTTCAACGGACTAGGGGGACCCGCAAAGGAGGTGGCGGTACTAGCCCCACTAGGAAACAGCGATCACAACACGATCCAGTGCAGGCTAGATATTGGATCATCAAAGGTGAAAAGAACCACAACGACAGCACTCAACTTCAAAAAAGGGAACTATGATGCCATGAGGAAAATGGTGGGAAAGAAACTCAACAGCAACACAAGGAAGATGGAGTCCGTAGAAAAAGCCTGGACCCTACTCAAGGGCACGGTGCACGAAGCACAGAGCCTGTGTGTCCCCAAGTTCAGGAAAGGATGCAAAAAAAATAGAACAAAAAACCCAGTGTGGATAACAAATGCAGTGAAAAAGGCGATAAGCGACAAGAAAGCATCATTCAAAAAATGGAAAAAGGACCAAACAAAGGACAATCAAAAGGAGCACAAGAAACACCAAAGAGAGTGTCACCGAGTGGTTAGGAAAGCAAAAAGAGAGTATGAAGAGAGACTGGCGGGGGAAGCAACAAACTTCAAATCATTCTTCAGGTACGTTAAGGGGAAGCAACCAGCAAGGGAGGAAGTGGGACCCTTAGATGAAAGAGACAGAAAGGGAGTGGTGAAAGAGATAGCTGACAAGTTGAACGAGTTCTTCACATCAGTCTTCACGAGGGAGGACACAACCAACATTCCGGAACCCGAAGAGATCGTAAATGGAGATCAGGATGATAAGCTGGTCCAACTAGAGGTAAGCCAAGAGGATGTCCTCAGGCAGATAGACAGGCTAAAGAGCAACAAATCGCCAGGACCGGACGGCATTCACCCAAGGGTACTCAAGGAACTAAGGAACGAAATAGCAGAGCCACTTTGACAAATATGCAACCTATCCTTAAAAACTGGAGAGATCCCGGAGGACTGGAAAATAGCAAATGTCACGCCCATCTTCAAGAAGGGTTCTAGGGGTGACCCGGGAAACTACAGGCCGGTGAGCTTGACCTCGGTCCCGGGAAAGATGATGGAAGTGCTGATTAAGGACAGCATCTGTGAACACATCGATAACAATGGACAGCTAAAGTCGAGTCAGCATGGCTTCTGCAAGGGTAGGTCATGCCTCACAAACTTATTGCACTTCTTTGAGGGGGTAAACAGCCAGGTGGATAAAGGGGAATCCATAGACATCATCTACCTTGACTTCCAAAAAGCCTTTGACAAGGTACCACACGAAAGACTGCTTAAGAAGCTATGGAACCACGGGGTGCAAGGGGAGGTCCACCGATGGATCAAAAACTGGCTGGCAGACAGGAGACAAAGGGTTGGAGTAAAGGGCCATTACTCAGACTGGCAATGGGTCACGAGCGGAGTTCTGCAGGGGTCGGTGCTGGGACCGCTCCTGTTCAATATATTTATTAACGACCTGGAGGCGGGAACAAAATGACATGAAACTATACAGCAGGGTTAAAACCTCAGAAGACTGCGAAGACCTACAAAAGGATCTGACGACACTGGAAGAGTGGGCCAAAAAGTGGCAAATGAGCTTCAACATAGGGAAATGCAAGGCCATGCATGTAGGGAAAAAAAACCCGATGTTCACTTACAAAATGGGGGGATCACTGCTAGGGGTAAGTAACCTTGAAAGAGACCTGGGAGTGATGGTAGACACAACACTGAAGGCGTCGGCACAGTGCGCCACAGCCTCAAGGAAAGCAAACAAAATGTTGGGTATCATTAAGAAGGGTATCACGACCAGGACGAAGGAAGTCATCCTGCCACTGTATCGTGCAATGGTACGCCCGCATCTGGAGTACTGTGTCCAGTACTGGTCGCCGTACCTGAAGAAGTACATGGCAGTGCTTTAGGGAGTACAGAGAAGAGCAACTAAGCTGATAAAGGGTACGGAGAACCTCTCATATACTGACAGACTGAAAAAGCTGGGGCTGTTCTCCCTGGAGAAGCGGAGACTTAGAGGAGACATGATAGAAACCTTCAAGATCCTGAAGGGCATAGAAAAAGTAGACAGGGACAGATTTTTCAAATTATGGGGAACCACAAGTACAAGGGGGCACTCGGAGAAATTGAAAGGGGACAGGTTTAGGACAAACGCTAGGAAGTTCTTTTTCACCCAGAGGGTGGTGGATACATGGAACGCACTTCCGGAGGCTGTGATAGGCAGGAGCACGTTACAGGGCTTCAAAGAAGGTTTGGATAGGTTCCTAGAGGACAAAGGGATTGAGGGGTACAGATAGAAGTAGAGGTAGGTTATAGGGATAGGAGTAGAGGTAGGTTAAAGAAATAGTCAGGGACCACTGCTCAGGCAATAGGCCTGATGGGCTGCCGCAGGAGCAGACCGCTGGGCGAGATGGACCTCTGGTCTGACTCAGCGGATGCAACTTCTTATGTTCTTAATTAATCTAAGATTATTATTTCTTGAGAAATTTTCAAGTGATTCAAGTTTTCTTCTTAGATTTATATTGTCTTTAATTAATGCCTCCTGTACTAGTTTAGAAGAGTTTATATTCTGTTGTTGGTTTTCCATCTGTGATTTAATATCAGTAGTAATTTTCTGTAAACCTGAAATATCCTTATCATACTCTTTAAACCTTTCTTCTACTTGATTAAATTGAGAAGTTATAGTTTTGGGGATAGTAGCAACCAAGTCCCACAGGGAATTTATTATTAGTTTTACCACCCATGCTTGCATTTGGTTTTGGTTTTGCACTTGTTGAACTGCTCTTCTTAAATATGTATGAAATGTTTTTAAGTAAATTACTTGCTGAATTTTGTCCTGAGTAGAAACAGTTTATAAATATCTTGTCTAAATCTGCCTAATTCAAGGAAAAAAACAATTTAAATGCATTTATACGCAAGGCATCATGATGTGGGTGCCACAATGGGGCGTGCTTAATGCTAATTCTATAAGGGCTTCTGGGTGCACCTTAACTCTTACAGAATACAAGCACAAAGCCACTGAGGTGCACCAAAGGTTTGGTGCCAACTTAAGTAATGTGAATGGCTGGTTTAAGTTGGCATGCCTATGTGCGCCATGCAACATGTGCAACTGATAGTATTCTATATGTTGTGTGCATCTCTTAGTGACATATCCATAATGACACTATTGCTCTGCTCACGTGAAGGCCTCCTGACTGTTGTGCACTAAGCAATTATGCATATCCATCCACAAAATAGTGCCTCGCATTTACACATGTTAACTTTCAATTATTGATGAACAAAAGTGCTAGACTTCTGTAACATATGTGCTACTGGTGCCTAAATTCAGGGTCAGTTTATAAGATGTTTTTACTAAAGCCCTCTAGTCTCCAGTGTGAGCTGTCTGTCCACTTATGGTTGAAGTTGGCCCAGATTGGATGTATCTCTTTTTTCAAACAGATTTTGCTATTCTGTGCAAAATACAATATATTCCTTTAACACATATACAGTCACATCCCCATATCCTTAACAACAGAGATCTTGGCTGGTTTTCAAGGGAGGGGGGGGCAGTCTGCCGTAAAAAGTTCAATTTGAAAGACAAGATTATCATCAGACAAAACAGCATCTTCCTATCAACCTCTACCATCCTGCATCTAACCCCATTCTCTTCAAGCTGGCTCTCCACCCCACCCCCTCCAATGTTTCAATCTCCCCATAGACTTTCTCTGGAGTATTGTTTGTGGTGACACCTTTTGAATAGTTATTTTGTTTTTTTCCAGCACCATATTGCTTGCAGTAAGTTTAAACTGCGTGGTGGTCTCTCAGAATAGAATTTGGGGCAGCAGATAACATACTCACTGAGAGCTGTGGGGTTACAGGTATTAAACAGAATTATTCTGATTAAGATATGCCAGCAGAAAATCTGAGGAAGAGATGGGGGGATGCTGTGTACTGGGAAAAAAAGTGAGTCAGGAGGCCACACTTAATGTCAATAGGGGAATCACCTTTGGCCCCAACCTTGCAATGAAAAACATTACTGTACTTTTCTATAATATTTCTAAATGGCTCCACTTTTTTTTCTGCTCTTTCAAGTTTCTAACACAACTGGATCTAGCTTTTATTTAAGCTACACTTCTAAAAGTCTAAAACGTTACTTGGAACTCCCTTCCCCCTTTATCCAAGCCATTCCATTAAGAATCCTCATCAGCATAATACCCTCCACAATGAAAGATTAGGTTCTTACCTTTGCTAATCTTCTTTCTTGTAAATCCACACTATTCTGGGAACGTTGGGCTATTTTCCTATACCCCTCTTACCTCAGCATTGTCCCCTCAATAACCAGTTTGTTGTAAAGCAGCCAGGAACATCTGCAAAGAACAAAAACAAGAGAAAGGGAAATGCCGGAGACACTCCCCGACAAATAAGTCTAATCTGCTCATAACAAGAAATGCAAAACAGCAACAATGGAAACAATTGAATCAGGTCATTAAACATCAGAAACCCGAACAACAAAAAACAGTGAGAAAAGGATACACAGCCTGTATCCACCGAAGGGGGCACATGAACTAGGGACAGGGGAGCCGCAGTGGAGGCCAAAACCTCAGAACACCCCGCAGAAAATGTACGACATTCGGATGAACTGCCAAGGAGCTCCTCAGAAGAGAAGTGCCCATACAAGAAAGACTGGCAATCTAGAGACTCTGAGAGAAGCCACCGCTAGGCCTTTCTTCATGTCATCTTACAGGAACTCCAAAATACGAGGAATTGATGGAACAGACAGGTCCACCTGACTCTGAACACATCACACCTGATAACATTTCCAAGCCTTCGCATAGGCAGCCACCGTGGACTTCTTGCTGCGGAGAAAAGTGGCAACCACTGCCGAAGAATAACCCCTGCCAGCTAAGGTTGCACACTCAATAGCCAGGCCGTAAGATCAAAGCGGTCCGTATCCTATAGCACAATCAGGCCCTGCATGAGGAGGCGAGAGTGACAAGGGAGATGGAGCCCTTGATCCCACGGAAGCAGAACCAGGTCAGCATATCATGAGCGCCTCAGCCAATTGGGTCACAGGACCTCCTTGGGCCACTATCTGTCACAACAGACACCCAATCATGGGCCATGGAGGGAAGATATACAGAAGACCTTCCTGTGGCCAGGGCTGAATCAGAGTGTCAAGGCCAGTTGACATAAGTCACCGCTGAGGCATTGTCCGAAAAAACGTGGACGGCTCAGTGATGGAGACAACCTTTGAAATGGAGAAGAGCCAGTCGAATTGCCTGCAGTTCCAGGCAATTGATCGAACACTTGCATTCTGAAGGAGCCCACTGGCCCTGAACAGGGATGGTCATTCGCACTATCCCCAGCCTTTGAGATGCACATCAGTCAGAATTACCCCATCCAAAATCTGGAGGGGAAGACCTCTGGAAGGAGAGAGGTTGCAACCACCAGGCGAGACTGTTCTGTGTCACTGTCGTCAAGGGCAAGGGCACCTATAAAAGATCCCGCTGCAGACTCCAGCATGAAATCAGAGCATCCAGCAGCGGACGCAAATGTTCTCTTGCCTAAGGGACTACATCAAATGTCACCACAATGGTCTTCAGAACCTGGAGATACTGCCAGGCCATCCGGACCGGGGTGGCCAGAAGATCCCTGATAACTTGCCAAAGCTTCTCCTGACAAGACAAGGGAAGGAACACCTTGTTCTGACCAGTAACACTGTACATCGCTTAGATATTGTTATAAGCGATTCATCAAATAAAGGTCAAACTTGAAACTATGAAAGCGAACTCCCAGATATTCCAAGTTCTGTGTCAGCTTGATCTAATGAACAGCCCGATGCTATTCGGACTCTGAGGAAGTTCTGATCAACCAGATACAGATGAACCAAGATTCCCAGGGTGTGGAGATGGGCTGCCACCATCACTTTGGTGAAAGTCCTGGGCACTGTCACCAACCCAATGGGCAGCGCTGCAAACTGGAAATGCTGCTCCAGAGCGTAGAGCCTCAGATATTTCTGGTGGTATGGATAAATGGGAATGTGGAGATATGCCTCTGTCAGATCTAAGGAAGCCAGAAACTCTTCCGGAGCCACCAAGGCGATCACCGAGCGCACCGTTTCCATATGGAAGCGAGGCACTCGCAAAGCCGCATTGACCACTTTGAGGTCCAGAATTGGTCTCTAATCATCAGAGCCTCTCTTTGGACCGATAAAGTGCATCAAGCATCTCCCAGAGCTCGAGTCTTGTTCTGGGACGGGCTCTATGACCACAATATCTAGCAATCTGTGGACTGTAGCCACCTTCTTGAGCCAGCCCACTGGGGAATCCAGGAAATAATCAGTAAGAGAAACTCTAGCTTGTAGCCATCCTGAAGGACCTCCAAAACCTAGTGGTCAGAGGTGATGGCCTGCTACTTGGCAGAAAAGCAGACAAAAGCCCCCCCCTAATATGTGGAGGGGGGGAACACAGGCCTGGAGTTAGAACTGCTTGTTTGCAGATGCTGCCCGAAGACACCCTATGGTCAGCTGGAACCGAGGGCTGACAAACCATGGTCTGGTAGAGGCACACTGGCCAGCGAGGGGTCCTGAGTACTGATGAGAACGCCTGAAGGGACGAAAATTAGAGTGCCCCAAAAACCCCTTAAGGGGCGGGACCTGTTCACAGGCAAGGACTTAGGTCTTCGATCCTGCAAACAAGCGATGAGATCATCCAGACCCTGGCCAAACAAAAGCTATCCCTTGAAGGGCAACTGGCTCAAGGTCACTTTAGAGGATGAATCACCGGACCACTGACAGATCCACAGCATCCTGTGAGCTGAAATGGAATAGGTGGAAAGCTTAGAGAAGACTTTCAACATGTCATACAGGGCATCATCCATATAAACCACACTCGAGACCATAAAATCTAGGTCCTGGAGCACAATAGTGTCAGGATCATGGTGGAGCTTAGAACATCATGACCTGGTAACAAAGAAAGAAGCTGTTGCCGCCTTTATGCAGGGGCCACTTGCCAGTCCTGAACATCCTTCGGGACTACCCCCTCCCTATCACTGTGGAGAAGAAGCACATTTGGTGACCTGCGCCACCGAGGATCTATGAGATTTCTCTCCCAAAGAGCGCTTGCGTTTTGCTGGAGCGTTGCCTGCACAAGCCCTGGGGCCCCCTGATGTCATAATTGTGAGCACACAGGCAAAAACTGTGAGATAACCATCTTGAGAGGTCAAAGGCACAGGATCCCTCTCACTGGCTACAGAGCACGCAGAACACGGCTGTATACCCGAAAGCCATCCACTGCAAATAGGGCATGAATCCCCTAAATCCTGCACTGGGGAGTCCATCTGAGTGATTTTCTTGCAAAATCGAAGCCTGTATGAGTTAAAAATATTTTTCATTTGTTGGGAAAATCCAAGATGGCCACCGTATGTGCCAATACTAAAATAGCCTGGGAAAAGCACAGGAACCCCTCAAAAATGGCAATTTTAGAATTTTTTTTTTTTGGGGGGGGTGCCTAGGGCACCTTGGGAAACTCCTTAAAAAACCCTTTTTCAAGCCCCCCAAATCGCTGATTCAGGCTGTCAGCCAGTACTCACTGTGCAATGTGTTGAATGAAAAACACTGCCAGAAAAGCTGAAGCGCTTACAGGGAGATAGATCCTCTTCCACAGAAAGCAGGCAAGCTGGACTTTAAATCTTCTGACTGCCCCCCAGTTGAAAGTCCACAGCCAGGTACCTTCGCCACCCTCGGACATGCTGTGTAAATGCCTGGTGGAAGAATGTAGTCTGTCCCTGAGCCTGGGCACACCTCTACGCAGCCTGCGTGCAACCCACTAGCGGATGAACCTGGGACTCATCCCGGAGCTCCAATCCAACATGCAGGCTATCCAGAGGGTGCACTGACAAGCAACCAACCCCCTGGAAGCAGACTTTTTCCAAAGGTCTGCGATCTCCCACAGTCAAGTTTCAAGTCCAAGTTTTATTAAAATTTGATGTACACGCAATATCAAACATTTCAATGCGTATTACAAATTAAAAAGGGGACAAACGATAAGACAATATATTACAAAAAAATATATATATATATATCTTCATACAAACTTATACCTATACAAAAGGAAAGGGGGATGAACTACAATCTTTGAAGAAAAGGAAGAGACATCTATGGGTAACACACTGGGGGGGGGGGACAGAAAAAGGAAAGAAAATAAAAAGAAGGAAAAATAAGGGAATAGGATTTGAGTCCCGAGAATAAGGGTTGATTGAAACTGTGGATGGCTCTAAGCGAGTTATTTTATCTATGTCTCAAATGCATCTTTATACATGAAACTTTTCAAAAGACTTTTTAATTTTTCCAATGTGGGTTCAGGATGCAAATAATTTGGTAGATTATTCCAGAGCTACAACCAAAAAAATAGTAGATCTTGTACCTATTACTTTTAAGGAGGGGATAGTCATCAGATGCTGTTCTATAGATCTAAGTGTCCTAAATGGAATGTATGGTATCAAAAGACAGCCCAGAAATATTGGTGCATTAGATTGTCGGATTTTAAAAGTTAACAGAGCGATTTTGTATGTAATTCTGTGTGAGACTGGTAACCGATATACCTTTTGCAGAAGTGTTGTTACGTGGTCATATTTTTTTGAATTAGTAATGATTTTTATTGCTGTGTTTTGTATAATTTGCAATCTTCTCGTTTTTTTCTGTGTTATACCCTGATACAATGTGTTGCATTAATCAAGCCTAGAGATAATTAAAGAAAGGATAAGGATATTGAGAGCTTCTGGATTAGAGAATGACACGGGGAAAAAATCTGTCCCCGTCACCGCCCCGTCCCACCATCCTCTGCACCGCCCCGTCACCGCCGTTCCCTTCACCGCCCCATCACCGTCACCGCCTTCCCTTTCACTGCCCCGTCACCGCCACTGCCATCCCATTCACCGCCCCGTCACCGTCACCGCAGCATGCATAAAAGCCTCAAACAGGTATGATTTTATATACTTATCTTTATTAACGTATTCCCATGGGTTGCATACTGAACATGTGCTGGATTCCTCCATTCTTGCAGCACATGTTCAGGAATAGGATTCAGTAACCCATGGGAATGGACACAGCACACTACTACACTACTACTCAGATTAAAAAAAAAAAGAACCAGCTCCCAGCTCAGCCAGACTCCCGTCTCCAACCGGTCAAAGAATCCCCACTCCACCCCTGCCGCCGCCAACCCTGGGCAGGCAAGTAGTAGGAAAGTGTGCACCTTACCTCTACTTGTAGCGCCAAAGTTTTCAATGAAATTTCAGCTCCTCCAAGTCTGCAGCAGTGACTCCTCTCCAATCCAGGCAGCGACTCCAAAAAAAATCCTGGGCTTGCCTCTCAGCTCCGAAATCCCCCGATTTCCAATCGCTACTGCAACCCATTAAATATCATGTATGGCAGTAGCGATTGGTCCCCTTCTTGAGCAGGAAAGAACTGACTAATGAGGAGCCAGAATATTGAAGGGGCGGAGTCAGGCAACGTGCAAGTCGGGTGGAGAGAGACGAGTTGGAGGAGACCACATGGCCGACAAGCATGGCCGCCAGAAAAAAATCAGACACCCGTCCCGAAGTGAACCGAACACACGGTGAAGACCCGGTAAATCGCGGTATGTAGAAGGGGATACATTTGCCTGTGGGGACAAATCTTTTCACCGTTTTTGCGGGCGGTGAAAACTTTTGTCCCCGTGTCTGCAGCGATTTGGCTATGGAGTCTCCATAACCCGCAGCCAAACCGCAGCCATGCCGCGGTTCCCCGCGGTGATCGCTCCCCGTGTCATTCTCTATTCTGGATTTAAGACTTTTGCTAAAGATCTTATAAGACGCAGATTATAGAAACAGTTCTTAACCACTGAACTGCTCTGATCATGATATGTTAGTTCCTGATCTAATATTACTCCCAGTATTTTCGTTGTTGTTACTGTTTAAAGTGGGGTTTTATCTAGAAGTATATGAGGTGAGAATTTAACATTATTTTTCCATTGGAAAAATATTACTGAGGATTTTGGTATGTTTAGTACTAACATATTATCTTTAAGCCATTGACTTATCTGCTTTAGTTTAATATTAATGTTATTTATCTCATTGGGGTCTTTCAAGTTCAATGAGTGCAGGAGTGGAATATCATCAGCGTAGGCAAAAGAGGAAAATCCAATTGATTGACAGAGGGTAAGTAAAGGTGACAGAAAAACATTAAATAAAAGTGGAGAAAGAATTAAACCTTGGAATTTGAATAATTATTTGAAACAGAGTTGTTAAAGACAACTACTGACGAGCGATCTAGAAAATATGATTTGAACCAATTCAGTACTTGGTCAGAAATACCAAAAGAAGATAATCTGTTGATGAGTAAATGATGATCTACAGTATCGAATGCTGAGGATAAGTCAAGTGAAATCAGGAGAACAGATTTGTGATGGTCCAGATGGTACTGGATGCTAGTTGTAAGGCCTATCAGAGTGCTCAGTTGAATAGTTAGACCTAAAGCCTGTCTGATTGGGGTGCAAGGTGTTTGGTGTTTTGTCTATGAAATCGTTTATGTTATTAAAGATGACCTTTTCTACTAGTTTAGCAAGAAAAGAAATATTCGCTATAGGTCGGTAGTTCTATTCAGTTGTAGTTGATTCTTTTGGATTTTTTATTATTGGGTGGATAGTTGACTCCTTCCATTTTTTCAGTATAAATCCAGTGGTTAAACTGTTTTCAATCACAGTATGAATAAAAGGGCAGTAAAAGAAGAAATAACGTTTTAGGAGGAAAGGAGAGATTGAATTAGAATTGGAGCCCTTGGTATTAATGCTATGCAGAGGTCTTTTCAAATCCTCTAAGGTTGGTGTGTTAAAAATAGAGCATTTTACAGTAGGTATCACTTGAATTTGTTCTGCGTCGGTGTTAGAATTGATTTTCGAATTGATACTTTCAGTAATTTCTGAATTTACTTTATAAAATAATTGGCTAGATTTTGTGCAGTAGGTTTAATTTCTAAAGTTGGATCTTCTACAGTTTTAGGGGCTGTAAGACTTAAGAATAGAGAAAAGGGTGGTAGTTTTTTGACATTAGTAATACGATTGGAATAATATGTCTCTTTGCTGAATTTATTTTATTTTTATAATAATGTATTTGTGGGGAACCTCTGCAGCATGAGGGCAAAACCCGCGAATGAAAAGACAAGCAAACGAAAAGACAGAATTTAGCTTCAGATGCCTCTTTTTCTGTATCACACAAAAACACGCTGTAATGTTCACAGTTTAAATTATTCATGCACACATATGGTTCAGCGTATGTGTGCACTTCACATATGTTAATGTATAAACACTCAAAATACATCAAAACAGCTTCTAAATTTAAGTGCAGATATACCTAGCCTGACAGAGATAGTAACAAAAAATGGAGAAAAGAAGACCTCAGCTACTGGGCAGCAGAACAAGCAACTTGCAATAAAGCAGGAGCCCTGGAAGGAGTGCCATCATAGATCAGAACCACCCCCCCCCCCAACACACACACAAAACACAATTTAGTTGCCATACCAAGAAAATTCTGAACATATGAACAGAAATGATCAATTCAAATGTGTCAGCAAACTCTTTCAAAAACATCAAAAAAGAGGAAAACGGAGATGGAATTCATAAAAGTATGGGATAAAAATAGAGGATCTCTAATTAGAAGACGAAGGATGTAAATTAAAGAATTAAGGCCAGTATTGAACAGATCTGCACGGTCTGTTTCCCATATATGGTGATTTGGTATAGGATGGGCTGGGGTGGGCATCAATGGGAACTCCACTAATTTGGAACACGAGGATGTTACTGGCCAGACTTTACGGTAGATATCCTGTAAACCACTGTTCTTCAACCACCGGTCTGCAGAAAATTCCTGCTGGTCCACGCAGGGCCAGCGAGATCGACGCAGTTAAATTTCCTGTCGGCCCTTTCCCTTCCAGGGCTGGAGTTAGGATCGGCTGCGGTACTGCTACAATGGACGTCAAAAAGAAACACAGAAGCCGCGGGACTTTTCCTCTTGCCTGCATCGCTATAGGTTCTGCCGATCCTGATCCCATCCCCCTCTGAAGTGACTTCCTGTGTTTGAGGGGCAGGATTGAGACCGGCAGAGCTTATAGCGAATAGCAATGCAAGCAAGAGGAAAGGTCCTGCGGCTTCTGTCTTCGTTCTAGCCTTCTGATTTAGCGGGACCACAATTGAAGGCAGGGCTGATAGCAATCGAGTTTGGGAGAGACACCCCTAAGCTCCATGGAATGGGCAGCTTCCCCGCCACTGCAGTTCAGCGCTTGTCTGAGGCAAGTCCCAGCGAGCAAGGGAGGCAGACAGCAGCATTATTGGGCTTAACTCTGAATGAAGAACAAGCCTTTCAAGTTGCTTCCAGAGTTCTGGGCAAGGAAACTGTAAGTAAACTGATGTGAGTTAAGAACCAGGCTGCTTCCAATTTAGTGTCAGTTATACAGAGACCAGCCATTGTGACACTGGAGTCACTCTGGGGCCAGCAGCCAAGGGAGGGAATAAGAGATGCTGGATTACGAGGAGAGGGAAAAATGTGATATACGTGATATGGGAAGGGGATGGTGTGGGGGGAGGGGATTGGTGTGACAGAAGGGAGATGGTGGATCCCCTTGGGGGAGGATAGTTATTGGAACTAGGTGGGAGTTGGAAGAATAGGGACACAAAGTCAGATGCTGGACCTTTCAAGGGGCAGGGAGACATGGAAAATGCTGAACACGAGGGTGGAGTATGAAGACAGAAGTAAGATGTTGGACATGGGCAGAGGGAGAAGGGAGACAGAGGGGATATGCTGGACATGGTGAAGGGGGAATAGGGAGACAAGGAGAAGATGCTGAATAAGGAATGGAGGGAGTAGGGTGATGGAAGGTATCTGTTGGTTTAAGATGGGGAAAAGAGGGGAGGTACTGGAATTGGATGGGGAAGATGGTGGGTTGGCTGCCTGGCTCAGCAAAGGGAAGGAAAAAAACACAGGAAGATGCTGGACATGAAGGTTGTAGGGTGAAGGAAAAAAGCAGACTTGACTGAGTAGGAAGACGGGTGGGAGCTGCTGGACACAGAGTGGATGCAGTAAGAAGAAAAAGGAGGTTCTGGATATTGGAGTAATAGATAGAAGACAAGAAGGGACAGAAGTGGCAGATAGACTGAAGACCTTGGAAAGAAAATTAAGAAAAGACAGAAAAAAGCAGAACAAAATGGGCAGACAATAAAGGTGGGAAAAATAATTTTATTTCTTCATTTTGTCATTAGAATATATCAGATTTGAACTATATATCCTGCTAGAGACATAACTGGGGACTGCAAAGCCCAGGCAGTGCTTCTTTAGCTTCCAGCTGGCTTAGGGCTCTCTCTGACTAGGGGGCACTTCCCTAACACTATTCCTGTCATGTGTGACTGCAGTATTCTGTTAGCATGATATTTCTGTGTAGCATTCTGTAATAATTTGGCTTGTTCAGTTTTCTTGATAGTAGAGGGGATATATGTGAAGGGGAGGGGAGACAGGGGTTTTGTTGGTCCTTGCTCTGTATATTTGTATTTACAAAATGACAATTATACAGAATATTGTTTCTTTTTATACTTTAATAAAATATGTTCAATATAAAATCATAACTGAGGCTTGTGCGGATGGGATCAGATGGTTTGCGGGGACCGAGCTTGCAGAGATGGAGCAGAAATGGGTTTTTAAAAAAAATTTCAGTCTTAGTAGTTTGCCGGTTCACAAAATAATTATTTTATTTCCGCTGGTCCATAGGTGTAAAAAGGTTGAAGAACACTGATGTAACAACGGGATGGTTGGATAGGTTGGAGTGAGCTTGGACGGCAATTTCAGCATTTGGAACCTAGGACAATACCAGACTTTACAGTTTACGGCCCAGAAATATCAAAGAAGAGACAAATTAATTTAATCATGTATTTTTAATGGATATAACCGTTCAGGTCTTTATCTGTCGTCGTTTACTATGTCAGTATGTAAAAGAAAATAAACATGAGCAGAAAAAACAAGCTCCTACAGTCTGGCTTGTTGGAAAGAAACTGGTTATTGAAGGGACAGTGCTGAGATAAGAGGGGTGAAGCTTAAGTCTCTGAAATATAAGGCTTCCTACAAGTTCTGGCGGGTACAGAAAAATAACCCAACAGTCCCGGAATAGAATGGGATTTTACAAGAACTGTGCATATATGTACCCAGAGTTTGGTCACCAGGTGCTGACAGTGATGGTGAAGGATTCTCTCAACTCTAGTGAATGAATGCAGCAGTATCCCCACTAAATTATACCTAGGTATCCTGAACATAACTATTCTGAATTGAAAGGCTGCATTTAAAACCAGTACATTTAATAAACCTTATCTTTGTTTCTTTTGCTAACATTCATGAATCTTCAGGGTTCAAGATCATGAAGGGTGGAGTTTATAAATGCTCCATTTAAATTTGAGATGCTCAAATATTTCAGCATGGCATGCAAAGAAACACAAGTCTGCTTCTCTCAAAGATATCCCATTTAGCCACTTACCACCAGGAGTGGGGTCCCACTGAAAGACTCCTCATCTGCAATGTGAGCAAGGAGATCTTGGTTCAGACCATTTCCTTTAATAAATTTATCAGTATTTTCCTTTGTCTCTTCAGAACCACCACAGATTAAGGTCCTGAACAAAAAGAAAGAAGAAAGGAAAAATTTCACCTAGAAAGAAAATGCCAGTCTTTTTAAAAAGAAACACACATAAAGGGTTGTCATTGGACAGATATAGAGGGCAGCTTTTCCTTATCATGACCGAGGTAGCCATACAAATGGTTATGCGCAACTGGAAGAACTGGGATCACCTTAACCTTAATTTTTGGTGGGAAAATTTATGTTTAATTTATAGATTTGAAAAAATGAACGCGGATATGTTGGGGCATACTAAGAGATTTAAGTTAATCTGGGGCCCTTTGATATCTTTTATGGATTCATTGTAATTGGTTTTTCCTTTGTTCCTGTTGGTATATTGCACACCCCCCCAGGGGGAGGGAGGGTGGGAAGGGGGTATTTCTTTGTATGGTTCTATTCCCTTTTGAAATGTTGGTTGGGAGGGTTTTTTAAAAAAAATTTATTGTTGAATGGATTTTGATCGATTATAAATGCATATATGATTTAATATTATTTGTATAGATACTGTATTGCATTTTTGTTAGCTTTAGAAACTCAATAAAGATTTTTTTAAAAAGAACCACCATAGATTAAGGTCCTGAAGAAAAAGAAAGAAGAAAAGAAAAATTTCACCTAGAAGGAAAATGTCAGAGTCTCTTTGAAAAGAAACACATATAAAGGGTTGAAGACATGGAGAAGTCTGATTTCAAAACCACTTGTCAATAATGAAACAGAAGCCAACCAAACAGAAATCTGAGTTCTGGTTTCAGTCGAAAATGCTGTTCTGCTCCCCCCACCCTTCTGCTCAAATGATCACCTCCCCTACTCCCACGAGTGTTTAATGTGGAAGAGTAAAAACTTAGTCATTAATGAATGTTTGAATGTGATAGAGGTGTAAAGCCACAAGTGTTTCATGTGGAAGAATAAAGACTTCAGTCATGAATTCATGTATTAAGTTACTAAAAAATTTATTTAGGAAACCAATTATTAAATATGACTGTGGCTTCAAATTAGGCCTATTCATAATTGAGATGAACACAGAAGCTGTGAATGGAAATAATATGTTATAGTTCTATAAAAGGTACTAACTATTATAAAAGTTTGTGCTTCACATATAAAATCCAGAACTGATGAGCTGATGTTCAGTTAGTGTAAAAAAAATTATATTTGATATAAAATATTTCATTTAAATCACACAGTGGATATATTAAGAAATGGAGTTCTGTGACTTGGTAGATTCAGGAAAGAGAAGTTTGTTGTCCAAGGTTATATTCTGTGCCTGCCACATAAGTGTGTCACTGGAGATGCGAAGATGGAGACTGTAATAGGTCAGGCAGTCACAAAATGAGATTATGTACTTACCTTGGTAAGCTCTTTTCCAGTAGATAGGTGAGACATTCTAGACAGATGGGTTATAGTCCCATAGCCACGCGCATCTGCAGAAGGAATCCACTAAGGATTTTTCACTCTGTCTCTGATGTACTTCACTGTGCAATTTAGCTCCCTCTACAGTTAGTACCCAAGCATCGAGGAGCATCCAATATACGTGAAGTAGAGGCACCTGTAGCAACAGGCTAAACAAATTGCTCTGCTCAAAAGTAATTAAATAGTACCATTATCCGCCAACACTGGTTTCAATGAAACTCAGAAACTACTCCTTAATAAATGTAACATATATAAAAAGTCTTCCAAGCCCTCAAGGGCTGACAGGCGTTCAAACATCAGCTTGGAGAAGCATAAACAGACCGAAAACTGTAAGCAGGTGTAGGAAGAACAGGATGGGGAGTTTAGAATGTCTCACCTATCTACTGGAAAAGAGCTTACCAAGGTAAATACATAATCTCCTTTTCCAGTGCAATAGGTGAGATATTCTAGACAGCTGGGACGTACAAAAGCAGTCCCCCAAATAAGCTTGTTGCGCCAATCCTTAGGACCAAGTCATGTCTTGCAGCTAAATTCACACTGTTGGATTTGGCAAACGTGTGAAGAGAAGACCACGTTGCCACCCTGCAAATTACCTCAGGAGAGACAGATCTAGATATGGTCCATGAAGAAGCCACACTCCTGGTAGAATGCGCCTTGATAGAAACAGGGGACTGCTTCCCATAAAGAATGTAGGCTGATGAAATGGCTCTATCTGGAAATTGTGGCTGTGGAAGCGGGAGCACCCCGCTTAACTGAACTCTGCGTACATCCAGTTACTTCAACAGGTGATCCTGTGTCCTGGAACCTAGAGACTGAAAAGACAAGGCAAATACACTTCCTTAATAACATGGTAAGCTGAAATCACCTTTGGCAGGAAGGAAGGAACCATCCAAAGGGAAACCCCAGCCTCCAAAATACGGAGGAAATGTACTTAGTAAGACAAAGCCTTTAGTTCCAACACAAACCGCGCCGAAGGAATGGCAACCAGAAAACGGTCTTGAGCGTCAAGTGTAAGAGAGAAGCATCTCAAAGGGGCTCAAAAAAAGCCTTGACAAGGCTAGATTGCACCAGGTAAAGGTCCCAGGAAGGGCAAGGCTGCTTAACCTGCGGTATGACATGAAGAGCCCACTTCAGAAAATCAGCGACATCAGGATGAGACGTCCACATGGACTGATGCTCCCGGATTTAAAAACAAGAGAGAGCCCGGTCACCTGGACCAAAAGACAAGTCATAGAGAAGACTTTATCCAAACTACTGGGACTTTCAGAAAATCCACAGTATCCAAACCAGCCTTAAGAAAGGCGAGAATCAGCAAAATCAGAACTGAATACGGATCCACCTTGTTTTGGGTGCACCAATGTTGGAAGGCCTTCTACACCTTAGCTTAAACTGACACCAAGGACAACTTCTTAGAATTGAGAAGAGTATCAACAACCAGGCAGAAAATCCTGCGTGTTCAAAAACCATTCTGGAAGAGCAAAGTGACCTGGATTCTCCTTAGCAACTGGCCCCTGTGTGAGAATGTCTGGATAGGCGCTCAGCTAAAGGCTGCGACCCACATGCAGACACAGCACATCTGCATACCATGGTCTGCAAGGCCAATCTGGAGCCACCATAGTGACTGGCCTGAAAAGTTGCGATCCACCGAATGACTCGGGTGAACATCGGCAAAGGAGGAAAGACATACAGATCTCCTGAGGCAATGGCTGCACCAGAGTGTCAAACCCCTCGCTTCTGGGCTCAGATCTTTGACTGAAGAAGCGATCCTCTTTCTTGTTTCTTACCGTGGCCATGAGGCCGAATCGGATCCAGAGTCTGTCTGCTGAGGAAGTCTGCTTGAACATTATCCACACTCGACACTTGCGCTGCCAGGAAATGACATTGCATCCAAAGGAAAAGAAGGCAGGCCTCCTGAGCCAGAGGAGAGCTCTTGTTCCCTCCCTGATGATTAACATAAGCTACTGCCATCGCATTGTCAGAGAAGACCCTGACCACATGGCCTTCCAGAATCTTCCACAATCTCATCAGTGCCAGATGGTTGACGGGCCACTCGCACTATGGAGGTGACCAACTCCTCTGAACAGGACAATGATTGCAATGTCTCCCCAGCCCCAAAGGCTGGCATCCGTCATCACCACAATCCAGGATGCAATGTAGAGTGGTATATCGCTAAAGAACGAGAGCGGGCAAAGCCACCAGTCAATGCGTACTCGAACCTCCAGAGTCCACAGCAGACAAGTCTGCAAGGCATCTCAGTGTGACACCCAGCGAGAGAGGAAGGCATGCTGAAGAGGATGAATGAGGCCCTCACTCAAGGAACTACATTCAGCGAGGCAATAAAGTATCCTAGAACTAAAGGAGAATCCCACACCAACAGAGCTGACTACTCCTGAACAGAAGAAATCTGAGCACACAGCTTATGACTGCGAGCTATTGGTAAATAGACAAGGCCCTCAACTGGATCAAAGAGGACTCCCAGGTAATCCAGCAACTGCTTGAGTCATATGTCTCTTCCTGAAGTTGTATAAACACACTAATCCCTAATGTATAAAGTCTAAGACAAAAATCTCTTACAGATAGATGAAAATAGGAGAGTTGTTTAACAAAAAAACTTCAAATATGAAATCATGGGGTTTAATGTATTTTCAGGCTGAAAGACCTCAAGTATTCACAGCTTTCTGGGTCCGGAAACAGACCTGCCCAGATTGCCAAATGTGAACTATCACTGGTCTTATTTGCCTTTATTTTGATTGAAACACTCTTTTTTTACTAAATTTTAAGTCATCTAATACTATTAGTATATTTGTCTATTTTTGCATAGTTATTACTGAGGTGACATTGCATAAAGTCATCTGCCTTGACCTCTTTGATAACCCACGGAATATAAATGATAATTAACATTTTCTCTGCATACAGTGTGCTTTGTGTTTTTTAAAATTTTATTGTTGGTAGATCATTTTGACTTGGTCATTTTAAAAGTAGCTTGCAAGCCCAAAAAGTGTGAGCACCCCTGGTTTAAGCAGTTTCGTCTTTTTGTTCAAGTGGAAGTTTCTGATGGTTGCTAAAAGGAAAAAATAACAAGACATTTACTATAATTTATCTCCTGATGAAGCTCTTAATTGAGTGAAACGGAGACGCTCCGTAGAGCATGAATACAAGATTGCTTGTCACTTTCCAATACAATCAAAAAATCATCAGCATTGGGAAATCTGGCCAGGTCTATTTCCGGACCCAGAAAGCTGTGAACACTTGAGGTCTTTCAGCCTGAAAATACATTAAACCCCATAACTTCATATTTGAAGGTTTTTTGTTAAACAACTCTCCTATTTTCATCTATCTGTAAGAGATTTTTGTCTTCCTGAAGTTGACAATCCAGCCCAGGTCCTCCAGCACCTAGAACACCTGCTTCACTGAGATGTCCCTCGGCCAACGAGGGAGATCTGATCAGCCAGTGTGCTAAGCAAGGGTGAACCTGTAGACACATCTTTTGCAGGTAAGCTGCCACTACTGCCATCATCTTGGTGAGGTCTGAGGTGCTGTTGGCAGGCCAAAGGGCAGGACCGACAAATAGCAATGCTGTCCAGAACATGAAACTGCAGAAATTTGTAGTGCGCTGGAAAAATGGGAATTTACAATTATGCTTCTGTAAGATCCAGCGAGGTAAGAAACTCCCCTAGAGCTCCTGTTGCAATGACCAAACGCACAGCCTCCATGTGGAAGCAGGGAATCTTGAGAACAACATGCACAAGCTGAAGATCCAGAATAGGCCTCCAAAGGTCTGAGCCTTTCATTGGCATGAGAAAAGAGACAAAATAAGTGCCCGATTCTGAGAGGTTGGGCGGCACCGGCTCTATAGGCTGAAATTCTAGCCAGCGCTGAACGGTTGCCTGAATTCTGAGTGCTTAATCTGGTTGCCCCAAAGGAGAATCCACAAACCAATCTGACAGTCTTGGCAAATTCCAGCATGCAACCTAACCAAAAATTGTGCAGACCCACTGGCCTGACGTGAGGCACATCCAGGCAGGAAGAAATGCTGACAGCCACTTCCTATCCACAGAAGGGCATCCCTTGGCCTGTTGGCTTTCTGGCAGGGGGTGTAGAACGGGAGGTGGAAGGTTGGGAATGCCTGTAGCCCTCATACTGTCGTTGAGAGCTCTGTGAAAATCTCTGTGACATGGCAGACGCATACGGTCTGGAGTGCCGTGAGCCATGGAAATTATGCCCAGAACCCCAGAGGGTTTGGGTCCATTATCAGATATGGGCTTAGGGCGACAGACCCTTCACAGAATCCATGAGATTATCCAGGCCTTTGCCAAGCAACAAGTGCCCCTTAAAAGACAGCCTCGCTAATATCACCTTTAAAGTGGAATAACTGGTCCACTATCTGACCCAGAGCAATCGGCGAGCCGAGAGCGAGTACGCTGACACTTTTGCCAAAGCTGTCAAGATGTCAAAGAAGGCATCCACCATATAATCCAGTCCAGCCATCAGAAGCTGAAGAGGGGAAACCACGGCTGCACTCTCCAGTGTGTGCCGCCGAGAGGGACAGGTGTGTGCCACAAAGACGTCACAGAAGCAGTTGTGATACCTAAAGTAGCTGCATCAACAGGTTTCCTGAGGACCACAGGCACATGGCAGTTTTGCATATCCTTTAACACCACACCACCCCCAGTGGGGAGAGGGGTGCATCTGGCAACCTGTGCCTCCAAAGAAGCCACCTGGGCTGACTCAAAAGCTGCTGACACCCCTGTGCCAAAGGAAACAAGTGTGATAAAGCTATGGAAATTTGCAGAGCACCCTCAGAGAGTCAAATTGCTCCGAAACCAGAACGCCCATATCCAGACATCAGTGCACACCACAAGGTAGAAGTGGATGGAGCCAGCTGACGGACCAAGTTCAATTTCTGCAAAAACTCAGCAGTAAAGTCCGGCAGAGCTGAAAATTGAAAAAAACTCAGGACTGTAGTATCCACACCAGGATCCAAGACCCACGAAGGATCCACAGATCCAGCACACAATCCCTGATCTCCCGTCCTGGGAAGTGCTGTACCAGCAAGCCAGGGAGCAGTAAGAGACATATCAGCCTCTGGGTCCCTAAGATCAGGATCAGACAGCGCAACAGCTACAACAGGCTGTGATGGTTTTCAGTATAGCACTCACTTTGATTTAGGTGTACAGTACTTAGGAATTGTGGTGTGCTGCATTTGCATATCTTTTGCATTTTGTCTTGCTTTTTCAATTTTGGGCAAAGACTATATGGAAAGATTAGATTCTTACCTTGGTAATCTTTCTTGTAAGCCCTCAATCTATTCCTGAACACTCCTTTGTAGGAAACCTCATTAGCAAACCATTCTTCAGATATGTTAAAGGGAAGCAGCCGGCTAGAGAGGAAGTGGGACCGCTGGACGACGGAGACAGGAAGGGAGTGGTGAAGGAGGAGAAGGTAGTGGCAGAAAAGCTTAACATGTTCTTCTCGTCTGTATTTACAAACGAAAACACGTCCAACATACCGGAACCTGAGCAATTCTTTAACGGAAGTCAGGCAGAAAAATTAACATCCATAGAAGTGAGCCTTGAGGACGTTCGTAGGCAGATAGAAAAACTAAAAACAGACAAATCCCCGGGTCCGGATGGCATACATCCAAGGGTTCTGAAGGAATTAAAGGAGGAGATAATGGAACTACTGCAGCAAATTTGCAACTTATCCCTGAAAACAGGCGAGATCCCGGAAGATTGGAAGATAGCCAACGTTACGCCCATCTTTAAAAAGGGATCAAGAGGTGACCCGGGAAACTACAGGCCGGTGAGCCTGACTTCGGTTCCGGGGAAAATGGCAGAAGCACTGATAAAAGAAAACATCGATCAACATTTTGAAAAAAATGAACTTCTGATAACCAGCCAGCATGGTTTCTGCAAGGGAAGATCGTGCCTAACGAACTTATTGCACTTCTTCGAAGGGATCAACAAACGGATGGACAAAGGAGACCCCATAGACATCATATATCTAGATTTCCAAAAAGCCTTTGACAAGGTGCCCCATGAACGTCTACTCCGGAAACTGAAGAACCATGGGGTGGAAGGAGACGTACATAGATGGATCAGAAACTGGTTGGAGGGTAGAAAACAAAGGGTAGGAGTGAAGGGTCACTACTCCGACTGGAGGAGGGTCACGAGTGGTGTCCCGCAGGGCTCGGTGCTCGGGCCGCTGCTATTTAATATCTTCATAAATGATCTAGAAACAGGAACGAAGTGCGAGATAATAAAATTTGCGGACGACACCAAACTATTTAATGGAGCTCGGACTACAGAGGACTGCGAAAAGTTGCAAAGGGACTTGAACAAATTAGAAGAATGGGCGGCGAAATGGCAGATGAAGTTCAACATTGAAAAATGTAAAGTATTACATGTGGGGAGTAGAAACTCGAGGTACAACTATACAATGGGAGGGATGTTATTGAATAAGAGTACCCAGGAAAGGGACTTGGGGGTAATGGTGGATATGACAATGAAGCCGTCAGCACAGTGTGCAGCGGCCGCTAAGAGAGCGAATAGAATGCTTGGTATAATCAAAAAGGGTATTACAGCCAGAACGAAAGAAGTTATCCTGCCGTTGTATCGGGCGATGGTGCGCCCGCATTTGGAGTACTGCGTCCAATATTGGTCGCCGTATCAAGAAGGATATGGCATTAGTCGAGAGGGTTCAAAGGAGAGCAACACGTCTGATAATAGGTATGGAAAACCTGTCATATTCTGAGAGATTGGAGAAGCTGGGTCTCTTTTCCCTGGAGAAGAGGAGACTTAGAGGGGATATGATAGAGACTTACAAGATCATGAAGGGCATAGAGAGAGTAGAGAGGGACAGATTCTTCGAACTTTCGAAAAATAAGAGAACAAGAGGGCATTCGGAAAAGTTGAAAGGGGACAGATTCAAAACAAATGCTAAGAAGTTCTTCTTTACCCAACGTGTGGTGGACACCTGGAAAGCGCTTCCAGAGGACGTTATAAGGCAGAGTACGGTACTGGGGTTCAAGAAAGGATTGGACAAATTCCTACTGGAAATGGGGATAGAGGGGTATAGATAGAAGATTACTGCACAGGTCCTGGACCTGTTGGGCCGCCGCGTGAGCGGACTGCTGGGCACGATGGACCTCGGGTCTGACCCAGCAGAGGCATTTCTTATGTTCTTATGTTCATAGCTTTCTGCTCCTATTCTTTTACCTCTAGACTGCCCTCCATCTTAGCTATAATCTAGGAGGAAAGTGAATGGGTGACTGGGAGTGCGGGCACTTTGAATAGAGAGTTTAGTGTAGCAAAGAGACGGCGAGGGTAAGAGCTAAGAGATTTAGTTAAATGGGCATAGTATTCTTGTTTGGCGAGTGAGAGGGCAGACTGGAAGAATGTCAGCAAGAATCTGAAATGTATGAAGTCAACAAGTGTGCAGGATTTAAGCCAAAGACATTCAGCAGATTGCACACAGGAGTGCAGGAAGCAGATCTTGAAGATCAGCCAGGGTTGGGATTTGGCGTACCTTACAGGATGTGAGATGGAAGATGCGAGGGTATCAAGAGCAGAGGAGAGAATGGTGTTATATGAGAAGACGGCTTCACTGACAGATTTGAATAACATAGTAGTTGAAGGGAGAGATGATACAATGCTGGAGCGTATGCCAGAGTCAATAGCCTGAAGGTTCCTAAATGTATTGGTAGTTATTGGTTGGTCTGGGGAGTAGGTTAGCGCCCAAGAAAAGGATCTGGATGTTGTTGTAGACAATACGATGAAATCTCCCACCCAATGTGTGGCAGCGGCCAAAAAAGCAAGCAAGATGCTAGGAATTATTAAAAAAGGGATGGTTAACAAGACTAAGAATGTTATAATGCCTCTGTATCGCTCCATGGTGTGACCTCATCTGGAGTATTGCGTTCAATTCTGGCACTAGAAAAGGTTCAAAGAAGAGCAACCAAGATGATAAAAGGGATGGAACTTCTCTCACATGAGGAAAGACTAAAAGGGTTAGGGCTCTTCAGCTTGGAAAAGAGATGGCTGAGAGGAGATATGATTGAAGTTTACAAAATCCTGAGTGGAGTAGAAAGGGTACAAGTGGATTGATTTTTCACTCCGTCAAAAACTACAAAGACTAGGGGACACTCGATGAAGTTACCGGGAAATACTTTTAAAACCAATAGGAGGAAATATTTTTTCACTCAGAGATTAGTTAAGCTCTGGAACGCATTGCAAGAGGTTGTGGTAAGAGCAGATAGAGTAGCTGGTTTTAAGAAGGGTTTGGACAATTTCTTGGAGGAAAAGTCCATAGTCTGTTATTGAGGAGGACATGAGATAAGTCACTGCTTGTCCTGGATCGGTAGCATGAAATGTTGCTACTCTTTGGGTTTTGGCCATGTACTAGTGATCTGGTTTGGCTACTGTGAGAACGGGCTTGATGGACCTTTGGTCTGATCCAGTAAGGCTATTCTTATATTCTTATGTTAACAGGTGGTGGTCAGAGAGGGGAAGAGCTGAAGCACAGAAATTAGTGGTAGAGCAATTGGAGGAGAAAACAAGGTCAATGCAGTATCCATTCTGGTGTGTAAGGGTTGTGGAGCATAGCTGGAGATTGTATGAGGATGTTAGAGTGAGAAACTGGAAAGTGTAGGAGTCAGAAAGGTCATGGATGTTGAAGTTACCAAGGATGAGGGAAGGAGATGAGGGTTCGAGAAAGAAGGAGTGCCAGGAGTTAAAGTCAGTGAAGATGGAAGAGAAGGACTTATCAGGGGGTTGGTAAATGACTGCTACACGGAGAGGCAGAGAGCAAACAAACTGATGAGAATGGACTTCAAAGGAGGGAAAATAGTGACGACAAGTGGGGATTTAGACATTTTAATGTATCTCATTACCTGGACTGACCACCATCCTCAGCTGTTAAGGACAAGCTCTCCATCTCTTCAGTATTTAGTCCCAGCTCTGTACCATAACTCTGCTGCACCAGCTGCCAAAATTCATGGTTGGTCAGGCTCTGAAAAGATAAAGCATGTTGGTTCAAATATTGTGCAGAATTACAACCCATACAGCAGAACTGAGAACCTTATACTGTATTTTAATCTCTACTGGTGGTAGAATCCTCAAAAGCAGCTGTTGAGAATTACACAACACCCCTGTGGCTCATAAGGCATTAAGAAAGCTGTCAGATATTCTGGGTACACAGTCCACAAACTTTTAAAAACTACCGTCTCATCTTATATTCAGGTCAGCACCCACCTGCCCCCTCCCAGACTTGTTGCAGGCCTCCCCTGGGCCTGCCATAAGACCTGGTCGGCTGGGACAGGAGGGATCCCTCCCATCGCCTGTCTCGGCCAACTCCGACAATCTTTTTTTTACCTCCCTCCTGCCTCCCCCATGTACCTTTTTGAATCCCTAGCGGTCCAGCGGTATACCAGGCAGAAGCGAACTTTCCATGCTCCTGCCCCACATTGAACCCCTCTGAATAACTGCTGCGAGTTCTTGCGGTCCAGCAGTGTAATGGGCAGGAGTGAGTTTTTTGTGCTCCTGCCTGGCGTTGAGCCGCTCAATGAATGGCTGCCACCAGAGGAGTTCCATCCCCTTTATCATCTTGGTCACTTTTTTTTTTAACCTTTTCTAGTGCCGCTCTATCTTTCTTGAGATAAGAAGACCAGAATTGAACGCAATACTCCAAGTGAGGTCGAACCATGGAACAAAAGAGAGGCATTATAACATTATTAGTCTTGTTGACCATCCCTTTTTTTATAATTCCTAAGAGCGGGTTGGTATGAGTTTCCCTCCCACTCCAACTTCTCTAAAAAGGTATTGGAGGACGGGGTCGGGGGGGGAGGGGTCAGGGAACCGCCAATGGCAGGAAGGAATGGGTATCCTTCCTGCCTTTATTTTCAGGGTGGGAAAGGGGGAGGGTAGGGAATGATTAGGGGGAGTGCCTGGTGCAGGCCTTTGGTGGCAGGATGGAGTGGGCATCCCTTCTGCCGTTTTACTGCTGGGGGGTGGTTGGCATGGTAAGAGGGAGTGGGCATTCCTATTGTTAATTTTCTTTCATGGGAGGGGGTGGTCAGCATGGCAGGAGGAAGCGAGCATTTCTCCTGCTGTTTTTACTGGCGCCGGGGGGGGGGAGGGGGTGTAGTTCATGATGCTGGTTCATCAGGGAGAACTGTCATCAGCGGGGAGGAGGGTGTTTTTTTGCTTTTTAAATGGAACAAATATTGTGTGTGTGCAACAGGCACAGCATCTGTGCCCATTAAAAAAACAAACAAAAAAAGGTTTCCTGCCCCGAACAGTTGCTGCAGAAGGCTGCTTTTGGTGCTTTCCCTGCCGGCTCTGCACATGTGTGAGTCGCTCGCACAGTGATCATTAGACGGCAGAGTCAGGGATTACGCCAAACATCCACGTGAATCATTTGAATGCAAATCTTTTAGTGCATCAATAGCTCTTTCAGAATCGGCCAAAAAACTGGATCAGTGCAGACCCACACTGTCTTACCGATCCTCTTAGTGCATCTAGGCCTAAATCCCAGGACTCAAAGAGCAATGACCTTATATGTTTAAAAAAATGTACTGTAAATATTACACCAGGTCTTAAAACAGAACAATAGAACTGCTGCAAGAATTCTACAGAGAAATATTCCAATTAATAAATCCAGAATTAAATACTTTTTTCTTCCTTTGTCTTGAGTATTTTATTTTTCTACTTGTCTCTCTCTGGTTTTTCTCTATTTTTGACATATCCTCTCTCTGTGTCCACCTTATATCATCCCTCTGCAGCTCTATTTATCCTGTTCATCATCTACCCTCTGTGTCTTCATCCCTTTCTACCCGTGACCAGTATTGCCTTTGTGTGCACCGATTCCCTCTCCAATCAGCATTCCTCCTCTGTGTGTCTCTCTGAATCCTCCCTCTATGCCTAGCATCTCTTCTCTGTGCATCATCTCTCTATTCTTTTCTGCCCATATCCCCCACCCTGTGGCTTGCATGTATCCCTCTCTATTTCTTGCTCTGCCCCTGCAGTCCGCACCTCTACCTCTCAGAGTCCACTGTTCCCCCATTCTCTTTCTCCACTGGCACTCCACAAATCCAGCAGCACCTCTTTTTCTCCCTCCACCACCCAGGTCTAGTAGCGCCTCCCACCTCTCTCCACCACCCAGGTCAAGCAACACCTCTCCCTCTTCCACTCCCAGTCCAACAGCACCTCTTCTTCTCCCTCCTTCACTCACTACCCAGGTCCACCAGCACCACTCCTTCTCACCTCCCTTCATCATCCAGATCTAGCAGCACCACTTCCCTCACTCCCACCACCTCCCAGGTTCATGAGCCCCTTTCCCTTCCCTCCCTCATCCAGGTCAGCAGCACCTCTCCCTCTCATCTCCTCCCCAGGTCCAGAAGCACTTCTCCCTCTCACCTCTTCCCACCACCCAAGTCCAACAGCACCTTTCCTTTATACCTCTTCCCCCCCACACACACACACATAAACACCATCCAGGCCCAGCAACACCTCTCCTTCTCCCTCCTTTGCTCCCAGTCCAGCAACACCTCTCCCTTCTCTGCCCCAGTCCATTAGCACCGCTCTCTCACACCTCCCCCCATCACCCAGATCCAGCAGCATCTCTCCTTTGCCACAGTCCAGTAGCACCTCTCCTTCTCCCTCCTCTGCCTGTCGCTCCTCTACACCCACCCATCTCTTCAAAATTGACCGGAAGCGAGCATCATCTTCTACCTACTGCTTGCGCCAGTCTTGGCTCTCCTTGACATTACTTTCTGATCATGGGAACAAGAAGTGACATCAGAGGAAGAGCTAAGCCGGCGCATGCAGCAAGTAGGAGATGCTGCTCGCTGCCAGCTTAGATTTGAAGAGATGTGTGTGTGGGGATATGGGGAGCGTGAACATGCTGAGGAACATGCTGAGGAAGTGTGCAGAGGGAGGGTACTGAATGACAATGTCGGGCGCCTTCTTCAGTCACTACAACTTTGACTGTGACTCATGCAAAAAGGGGGGCGGGAGAGATGCCAAATTGTTGCTGGTGGTGCCCCTTGGGGGTATACATATCACATGTTAGGAAACACTGGCATATATAAATGATCTTAAATATAAGTACTATCACCAGTCAGAATCATTATAAAAACAGTAAAATCTAATTCTTGATTTAACCCATTTGGCATTACAGTATAATAAGGGTCAACTGAAAAGTTTACGGCCTAATCAAAAAAACAACATTTTTTTAGGAGGGAAATGAAATTTATTTTGCAACAGTCTCCTTTTAACTCAACACATTTGCTCTACCATTTTTCCAGATCTTTCATGCCTTCAGTAAAATATGAAATGTCTAAATTGGGAACATAAGAATTGCCGCTGCTGGGTTAGACCCGTGGTCCATCGTGCCCAGCAGTCCGCTCACGCGGCGGTCCTCTGGTCAACGACCAGCGCCCTAACTGAGCCTAGTCCTACCTGCATTTGTTCTGGTTCAGCAGGAACTTGTCTAACTTTGTCTTAAATCCCTGGAGGGTGTTTTCCCCTATGACAGACTCCGGCAGAGCGTTCCAGTTTTCTACCACTCTCTGGGTGAGGAAGAATTTCCTTATGTTCATACGGAATATATCCCCTTTCAATTTTAGAGGGTGCCCTCTCGTTCTCCCTATCTTGGAGAGAGTGAACAACCTGCCCTTATCTACTAAGTCTATTCCCTTCAGTACCTTGAATGTTTCGATCATATCTCCTCTCAATCTCCTCTGTTCAAGGGAGAAGAGGCCCAGTTTCTCTAATCTTTCGCTGTATGGCAACTCCTCTAGCCCCTTAACTATCTTAGTCGCTCTTCTCTGGACCCTTTCGAGTAGTACTGTGTCCTTCTTCATGTATGGCGACCAGTGCAGGACGCAGTACTCCAGGTGAGGGCGCACCATGGCCGGTACAGCGGCATGATAACCCTCTCCAATCTGTTTGTGATCCCCTTCTTTATCATTCCTAGCATTCTGTTCGCCCTTTTCACTGCCACCGCACATCATGCAGACGGCTTCATCGACTTGTCGATCAGAACTCCCAAGTCTCTTTCCTGGGAGATCTCTCCAAGTACCGCCCCGGACATCCTGTATTCGTGCATGAGATTTTTGTCACCTACATGCATCACTTTACACTTATCCACGTTGAACCTCATCTGCCATGTTGATGCCCATTCCTCGAGCCTGATTTTGTCACGTTGCAGATCTTCGCAATCCCCCTGCATCTTCACTACTCTGATTAACTTCGTATCGTCCACAAATTTAATTACCTCACTCGTCGTACCAATGTCCAGATCGTTTATAAAGATGTTGAAGAGCACAGGTCCAAACACCGAGCCCTATGGCACCCCACTGGTGAGGCTCTTCCAGTCCGAGTATTGTCCATTTACCCCCACTCGCTGTTTCTTATGCTCCAGCCAGTTTGTAATCCACGTGAGTATTTCACCTTTGATTCCATGGCTCGCAATTTTACGAAGTAGATGTTCATGAGGAACCTTGTCAAACACCTTCTGAAAATCCAGATACACAATGTCTACCGGATCGCCCTTGTCTATCTGTCTGTTTACTCCCTCAAAGAAGTGCAGCAAGTTTGTCAAACACGATCTGCCTTTGCTAAAACCATGCTGACTGGTCCTCATCAGCCCGTGTCCGTCAAGGTGATCAATGATGCGGTTCTTTATCAGCAACTCTACCATCTTTCCTGGTACCGAAGTCAGACTCACCGGTCTGTAGTTTCCCGGATCTCTCCTTGAACTTTTCTTGAAGATTCGCCACCTTCCAGTCTTCCGGAATCTTTCCCGATTCGATCGACAGATTGGTTATTAGTTGAAGCAGTTCAGCTATAGTCCCTTTCAGTTTCTTGATGACCCTCGGATGGATGCCACCCGGTCCCGGGGATTTATCGCTCTTAAGCCTATCAATCAGCCTACACACCTCCTCTAGACTGACCATCAATCCTGTCAGCTTTCCGTCTTTGTTTCCAGCATATAGCCTGATGGGTTCCCGTATGCTGTGTAAATCTTTTTCGGTAAATACAGACGCAAAAATTTTGTTCAGTTTGTCAGCGATTGCTTTGTCCTCCTTTTGCGTTCCCTTTATTCCATGGTCATCCAACTATTTATAGCATCTATGACCACAGAATCCGAAGAAAATTTCTTTCTAGACAGCCATTTTTTTCAGGTTCAGAAACAGAAAGATGTCACAAGGGGCCAAATCTAGAGTACAGTAGATGGTGAATTAATTCAAACCGCAATTCTTACAATTTCACCACTGTGATTGTTGATATGTAAGCTGATGAATTGTCCTGGTAGTAGAGAATTTTCTTCTTGGCCAAATAAGGATGTTTCGGCTTGGTTTCAGCACTTAGACAAGCCAGCATGGTATTCGCCATTAATGTTTTTTCCCCAAAATCCCCAAAGACGGTCACCATCGCCAATGGAGCCATTTTCGTTTTTTTCTGTGTTGATTCATCTCTTATAGTCCATTGTTTGGATTGTTGTTTTGTCTCAGGAGCATAGTGATGAACCCAAGTTTCATCAACAGTCACAAAATGCCACAAAAGTCATTCTCATTGCGCTTAAAATGTTCAAGACATGTTTTCAAAATGTCTAATCAAACTCATTTTTGGTCAACAGTTAGAAGATGCAGCACCCATCACACTCAACTTCCTCATGCCTAAATATTCATGTAGAATGGTGTGTACACATTCTGATGAAATGCTAACAGCCCCTGTTATCTCATTTAGGTCAATTGGTAATCTTTCATTATGATTCGATGAACTTCATAAACCATTTCGTCAGTTATTGCTGTTTTTGGACATCAAAAATGCTTATCCACCCACGTTTAAACTCAGCAGTCTATACTTTCACCATTGAAAATGAAGGAGACACATCAACATACACTGCATCTAGCTTGGATTTAATTTTGGTAGTTGATTTTCCATTCAAATGAAAGAATTTTATCATGGAGCAATACTCAATTTTGTCCATTTAAAAAAAATTTTTTTTTATAAAGTGGAGCAGTTGTTCACTTTAAAAGGCTGACACGACAAAACTAGATGTCAAACTGACTTGAAAATCTAGCCGTAAATGTTTGTCAACATGACTTCTATGTTCTGAAGTTCTTGGGACAAGGGGAACCACTGTGTCTCCATTCTTTAGGTTGTTCTTTTGTTATACAGTATATATATTTACACACATTTCATCCATATTTATGAGATGGTTCAAAAATCCCACAGGATTCCGCCAAAATCAGTCCAAAATGGATTGTGAGGCAACCATTCAATCACACTTCTGGTTAGCACTGAGACATTTGGGAACCTATTGGCCGAGAGCTTTCTCAAGTATAAAATCCCATGAATGATATAGCCTACTCATTCTCAGAATATCTCCAGGGTCTCTGCTATCTCTTTAGTGGATATTCTTTGATCGTCCAGTATCATAGAATGAATGGCATCCACATTTTCTGAAACTGTCACTTGAGCTGGTCTCCCAGAATGTTCTTCATCTTCTATCCTCCAGTGTCCTGTTCTAAATCCAGTTCTTGACTGTGGAGTAGGAAGGGCACTTATCCCCTAAAGCAGGGATAGGCAATTCTGGTCCTCGAGAGCCGGAGCCAGGTCAGGTTTTCAGGATATCCACAATAAATATGCATGAGATAGATTTGCATATCAAGGAGGCAGTACATGCAAATCCATCTCATACATATTCATTGTGGATATCCTTTAAACCTGACCTGGCTCCGGCTCTTGAAGACAGGAATTGCCTACCTCTGCCCTAATGCAACTGACATATCATCAATAATTTGTTTGGCTGGGTTCACTTGTAGGAAAACATATTTTATTACCGCTCAGCACTCTTTTGTAGTGAAATCTCCATTGTTTTAAACTACTTTCACTTCAGCTCTGTAAAAAAAAAAATTACATAATCAGGCTACAATTATGAAATTTAGGTAAAACACACATGAAACGGAAGAGAATTGATCCAAGATGGCCACGGTACAGATGCTCTGATAGAGACACATCTGACCGCTCCATTCAATTACCTTTTTTTTCTTGCTTGATCGGCTTTGGGTCCCGATTTACCTATAGGATGCCAAAGAGAAGGGGCAGGAGTGTGGCTGGTGCCTTGCGGCGCTCCGATATCCCCTCCTTTGACAGAATCAATGAATTGATCCGGCGGGTGCAAGGGGCAGTTTTACCCACATCGGGAATAAGCCCACAGAGAGCACTCGAAGAAGGCGAGATTGGGGTTTTCTCTCCTGGGCTAGAGACCACCTTAAGCCCCGACTTCAGAGCTCCTCCTCCGTGTCCCTGGCCTACCAGTTCTCCAGGAGCAGAGGACACCCCAGAGATGGGGGGGAGGTACTTTCCCCAGAGGCAGCATGAACTACATTGGAGACTGAGGAAGCAGTGTACTCTAACCAGGGAGTAACTGCAGAAAAAGCCGGGGAAGGACAAACAACCGGAGGTGGATTCCAGCCGGACTTTAACCAGGGAAGCTTTTCTCCTCCAGACGGTGAGCATTTTTACACCTAGCAAAGTATTCCAATTTGGGAGAAACCAGCACAAGTGACTCTAGACTCATTATGGGATCTGATCGCAAATTTTATCAAAACTATTAGTCCCAATTTCCAATATATTGAAAGGAAATTGATTCAACATTCTAGAGAGCTGAAAGATTTGACTGTTGATTTGACTGTTTCAAAGGCTTCGATTTAAAAGCTTGACCAAGATATTCTTACGACTAAACAAGTACAAGAATCCCTAATTAAAGATAATATTAATCTTAGGAAGAAATTGGAAACGCTTGAAAATAACTCTCGGAGTAACAATTTGAGATTAATCAACTTCCCTAGATTAACTACGGTTACTCCTAAGGAAATGCTCAGGAGATATCTGATAGAAATCTTGCAAGTTTCAGAAGAAACTTTGCCACCATTTGTTCAAGTGTATTACCTGCCAAATAAAGATGGGGCTCAATTGCAGTCAAAAATTCTGAACCAGGCATCACTGAATGTTTCTGGAATTTTAGAAACATCAGATAGAGAGGCAGTTGTACCTTCTACAATGATTTTGACTGTAGCTCTCACAACAGATAAAATATGGTTATTGAGACTTTTCTTTAAAAACAGACAGAAAGAGTTTCTTGGTTGCAATTACAAATGTTTCCTGATTTTTCTAGAGAAACTCAAAAGCGACGCAGAGAATTTCTATTATTGAAACCTGGAGTCACTTCACTGGGAGCGACGTTTTACTTGCGACATCCTTGCAAGTGCATTATTTGCTACCATTCAGTTAAATATGTCTTTTTTTGAACCTCAACAATTAACTGCTTTTCTGGCTATGTCTCAACTGGATAAAGAGAAACCAACAGCTCTATAATTTATATATCTGCCCATATCTCAGTTCTGTTTGTAATTAATCTTCTTATATTCTTCTTCTTCTGCTTTCTTAAACGTAATCTTGGATCTATATTTTGAGGACCTGAGTTGGGTTAGTAGGAATAATTTCCTTATGTATTTTGTTTAAATTGGTTTGATTATGATTTATATTGGATATAGGTCATATTCTACTAACTTACTTTCTGTGCAAGTGATTACTTGGTATGTAACTTGAAAATTTATAAATAAATAAATAAATAAACCAAACACACATGAAACAATAAACTTTGATGTAATGAAATAATTATTAGTCTAAAAGTAGGTGAAATAAGAAAAGCCAAAGACTTATCAGCACCTCTTATATGGAGGTTTTGATCTTAAGATTAACTCCACAAATTAAACAATTAATTGCAACAAGGGAAATATACAGTGATTTTGTTGTATTTCATATTACGTCTCACAAAAAGCATATCCTTCAGGTCTTTTTGTCTTTTGCATGCGACCAGAAGTTTTTTGTCAGAGAAATTGGATATACACAGTGAGAGACTCCATTACTCAGCTTTCCTTCCTTCGAGTGACTTCCATTAACCACCACCCTCTGGAATCTATCAGACAACCAGTTTCTTTCTTTTTTTTTTTTTAGCAATGCCTCCACTGAGTCAGACCCGAGGTCCATCATGCCCAGCAGTCCGCTCACGCGGCGGCCTAACAGGTCCAGGACCTGCGCAGTAGCCCCCTATCTATACCCCTCTATCCCTTTCTTCAGCAGGAAATTGTCCAATCCTTTCTTGAACTCCAGTACCGTACTCTGTCCTATTATGTCCTCTGGAAGCGCATTCCAGGTGTCCACCACCCGCTTAGTAAAGAAAAACTTCCTAGCATTTGTTTTGAATCTATCCCCTTCCAATTTTTCCGAATGCCCTCTTGTTCTTATATGTTTTGAAAATTTGAAGAATCTCTCTCTCTCTACTTTCTCTAAGCCCTTCATGATCTTGTAGGTCTCTATCATGTCTCCTCTGAGTCTCCGCTTTTCCAGGGAGAAGAGCTCCAGCCTCTCCAATCTTTCAGTGTATGAAAGGTTTTCAATTCCCTTAATCATTCGTGTCGCTCTCCTCTGGACCCTCTCAAGTATTGCCATATCCTTCTTAAGGTACGGTGACCAATACTGAACACAGTACTCCAAGTGCGGGCGTACCATTGCCCGATACAACGGCAGGATGATTTCTTTTGTTCTGGTCGTAATACCATTTTTAATAATACCCAACATTCTGTTTGCCTTCTTCGCGGCTGCTGCGCATTGCGCCGTTGACTTCATTGTTGCATCCACCAGTACACCCAAATCTCTTTCAAGGTTACTTCCCTCTAATACTAATCCCCCCATTTGGTAGCTGAACATCGGGTTCTTTCTCCCTATATGCATGACCTTGCATTTCCCTACATTGAATTTCATCTGCCATTTATTCGCCCACTCCTCCAGTTTGTTTAGGTCCCTTTGTAGGTCCTCACCCTCTTCCGTAGTTCTAACCCTTCTACAGAGTTTAGTGTCATCCGCAAATTTTATAACTTCACATTTCGTCCCCGTTTCCAGGTCATTAATAAATACATTGAACAGCAGCGGTCCAAGTACAGACCCCTGCGGAACTCCGCTCGTGACTTTCCTCCAGCCCGAGTAGTGACCCTTCACTCCAACCCTCTGTCTCCTGCCTGCCAACCAGTGTTTGACCCATCTGTGTACGTCCCCTTCCACCCAGTGGTTCCACAGCTTCCTAAGTAGCCGCTCATGGGGTACCCTGTCAAAGGCCTTTTGGAAGTCAAGGTAAATGATGTCTACAGGTTCCCCTTTGTCCAACTGGCTGTTTAACCCCTCAAAGAAGTGCAGTAAGTTTGTTTGGCACGATCTTCCCTTGCAGAAGCCATGTTGGCTCGCTTTCATCAGCCCATTTTTTTCGATGTGCTCACAGATGCTGTCCTTTATCAGTGCTTCTACCATCTTGCCTGGAACCGATGTCAAACTTACTGGCCTATAGTTTCCCGGGTCTCCTCTTGACCCCTTCTAATCCAGTTCACCACTTTGGGTCCTAACTTCAGCCCTTCAAGTTTGTTCAAGAGCTTCCTATGAGGAACCGTGTCAAAGGCTTTGCTGAAATCTAAGTAAATGACATCTAGCATATGTCCTCGATCCAGTTCTCTGGTCACCCAATCAAAAAATTCAATCAGGTTCATTTGGCACAATTTAGATTTAGTAAATCCATGTTGCCTCGGATCCTGTAACCCATTACATTCTAGGAAGTTCACTATCCTTTCTTTCAGCAACACTTCCATTATTTTTCCAACAACTGAAGTGAAGCTCACCGGCCTGTAGTTTCCCGCTTCATCCCTTGACCACTTTTATGAATAAGAACCACATCCGCTCTTCTCCAAACCCCAGGAACCACTCCTGTCTCCAGAGATTTGTTGAACAAGTCTTTAATAAGACCCGCCAGAACCTCTGAGAGCTCCCTCAGTATCCTGGGATGGATCCGATGTGGTCCCATCGCTTTGTCCACCTTCAGTTTTTCAAGTTGCTCATAAACACTTTCCTCCATGAATGGCACAGAATCTACTCCATTTTTGCATAACCTTGCCATACAATCTCGGTCCTTCTCCAGGATTTTCTTCCATGAACACAGAACAGAAGTATTTGTTTAGCACATTTGCTTTTTCCTCATCACACTCCACATAGTTTAGCAATTGCATTTTTCATCTTCCTCTTTTCACTAATATATCTGAAAAAAAATTTTGTGTCCCTTTTTTACATTTTTAGCCATATGCTCTTCCGCCTGTGCTTTCCCCAGAAGCATCTCTCTCTTGGCTTCTTTTAGTTTCACCCGGTAGTCCTTTCTATACTCCTCTTCTTGTTTTTTTTAAATATTTCAGGAACACCAACTCTTTTGCTTTTATTTTCTCCACCACTAATTTGGAGAACCATATCTGTTTCCTTTTTCTCTTGTTTTTATTTATTTTCTTCACATAAAAGTCCGTAGCTATTTTTATCGTTCCTTTCAGCTTAGACCACTGTTTTTCCACTTCTCTTATGTCCTCCCATCCTAACAGCTCTTTTTTCAGCTACTCTCCCATTTTATTAAAGTCCGTACTTCCCAGGTGAGCACCCACTCGAGCATTAGAGATATTCTCCCCATTTGTGAGGACCAGATCCAATATCACTTTTTCCCTCGTGAGTTCCATCACTATTTGTCTGAGCAGAGCCTCTTGAAAGGCATCCAAAATCTCTCTACTTCTTTCCATTTCCACACACGAAACTTTCCAGTCCACATCCAGCAGGTTGAAGTCTCCCAACAGCAGCACCTCCTCCTTCTTTCCAAACTTTTGGAGATCCACAATCAGATTTTTATCAATTTTCTGCGATTGGGTCAGAGGTCTATAGACTACACCCACGTAGATAAAAGTTCCATCTTCTCTTTTCAGAGCGATCCATATCGCTTCTTCCTCTCCCCAGGTCCCTTGCATATCAATCTTTACATAGAGAGCTACCCCTCCACCTTTTTGACCACCTCTGTCCTTCCTAAAAAGATTATATCCTGGTATGTTTGCATCCCATCCATGTCTCAATGATACAACAATATCCTGGTCTGCCTCTAACATCAGGGCTTGTAGATAATGAACTTTGTTGCTTAGACTGCAAGCGTTTGTGGTCATTGCTTTCCAGCTATTTTTCAGTGGTAAACTGCTTTTTCATATAGTTTTTTGTTTTGTTTTACTTCCCGTTGCAATGCTAAGAAGTGAGTTGCTAATATTGTTTATGTTGCAATCTTTACTACCATCACATCTTGTCTTTTGCTGGGGGTGGCCTCTATAATTGTCCTTCATACATACGCTGTTAAGTTTGACTTCTGTGGTAAGCAAATTAATGGAAACGCTTTTAAAACAGAGACTGGTGAAATTCCTGGAATCCGGTGGATTACTGGACTTAAGGCAACATGGATTCACTAGAAGTAGATCTTGAAAGACAAATCTGATCAATTTCTTTGACTGGATGACAAGAGAACTGGATAGAGTGCGTTAGATGTGGTACATTTAGATTTTAGCAATGCCTTTGACAGTGTTTCACACAGATGTCTAATAAATAAATTCAGTGCCCTTGGGATGGGCCCCAAAGTGACGGGCTGGGTCAGAAACTGGTTGAGTGGAAGACAGAGGGTAATGGTTAATGGAGATCACTTTGAGGAAAGGAATGTTACCAGTGATATGCCTCAAGGTTATGTTCTTGGGCCTGTTCTTTCCTCCTACACATCACTGTCAGTGGCACAAGCAGCACTGTAATCCCACCACTCATCTTCCCACCGAATATTCCATCAATTCTCAAATGTCTTTCTGATAGTACCAGCACTGCAGAAGTATGCACCCAAGGTCTGCTCCAGGGCATGCCCTCTGACTAATCCTGCCTGTGTCAAAGGAAAATGCTGAGTAGGGGGGGGGCAGGACAAGTTGGTGGGCGTTCTTTAGAGCAGACAAGCGATGTACCCCCTGCAATGCCAGGGCTGTATGGAAGACTTTTGATATTTGGAATATGAAGCTGGGTGGGGGACCAATGAACCAGACACTGAATAACCTTAGCAATAGCTATGTAAAACTTAGGTGTTTACTTTGTTTAGGGTCCAGCTGGTGGTAGTAGGGAGAATGGGAATGCCTTTAACAGATGACCTGCCCTCAAGATACAGGTAAGAATGAGAAAGTTGGTTTGCTTTGGCTTCTGATCCTTTTAAGGGATGTTAATAGAACTGCTTCCCTTGACATGAACAATGGCCCTTGTAGAGCAAGGTATGGCAAACAAGGTTTTGTAAAAAGATAAACTGTTTATAGATTGTTTGCTCACTAATCTCAACCCTGACTTTGGAAGGGTGGGAATGCTCTTTTTTTAAGCTGAAAAGGTGGGTCCTTCTTATTTATTCATTGTAGAGTTGAGCTGTACTTTCCGAAATGGTGGTTCTTGTGTAGGTGAGGTACATCACAAAAACAGAGAAGGAAAATGGCAGAAGACAATGGTAGGAAGATAGAAAGGACCAGTGCAAAAGTATTCTTTGCAATACCCACCCCCTGTCAAGTCTCCCTTCCCCTGAAGGTATTTCTCAACTCTCTGAAGATCCCTCAAGATTTCCTGGAGTATTTTCTGGCATCTAAAGGCAAAATTGATCCTCAGATGTTCCTGCCTTTTCTGTTAATGGGTTCAAAATGGTGCCAACTGATGCCTTAGGTTATGCTCTTGGGCAAAAGGCAACAGACATTAAAACAGGTATTCGGAATCTAAGCCAACAGTGCTCAAATGCCCGTGCACAAGTTCCACCTGCTCCAAAAAAGTATAATGAGTATATGTGCATGTACTCTATACCTGTACCATATAATTTAACAAAATGCAAGTCTATATCACAACTCTACCTCTGCTTCATCCAAACTAATAATAATAATTTTATTCTTATATACCGCCATGCCCATCGAGTTCTAGGCGGTTCACAATAATTACATTAGGATCCGCACTGACATGCCGATTTACAAACAATGTTTTGGGTTTACAGGCAATGTATTGGGTATACAAACAATGTATTGGATTTAGAACACCTTCTGCCGAACATGGCTGAAGAAGAGGGAGTGGGAAGTAGAGAAGGAGGAAAGCGGTCAAAAAAGGGGGGGGGGGGGAAGAGCCGAACGGGCCGATTTACCATGATTTATTGGATTTACAACAACTTTAGCCGAACTTGGCTGATGAAGAAGGAGGAGGGTAAGTGAGCTGGAAGACAGCGATCAATGAAGGGGGAAAGGGGCGGGCTTGTGGCCAGGTAATTCCGGAGAGGGGGTGTTAGGGGGCTTGTTTGTTGAATAGGTAAGTTTTGAGTGTTTTTCTGAAGTCGAGGTAAGTGGGAGCCTCGAGAATCATTTGGGCGATCCATGGGTTCATCTTGGCTGCTTGGAAGGCGAAAGTTTTGTCTAGGAATCTTTTAAGATGACAGAGCTTAAGCGAGGGGTAGGCGAACAGTTGAATTCTACGGGATTTCTTGTTGGAGCAGTAAAGGTTAAAGAGGGGATTGATGTATCTTGGCGAGAGGCCGTTTACCGATTTGTAGCAGAAGCATGCAAATTTGAAGAGTACTCTGGATTCGAAAGGCAGCCAGTGGAGTTGGTGGTAGAAAGGGGTGATATGTTCCCATTTCTTTAGGCCATAGATGAGGCGGACGGCTGTGTTTTGGATCACTTTTAGTCTCCTGGTCGTTTTCTTCGTGGAGTTCAGGTAAATAATATTACAGTAGTCTAGAATGCTGAGAATGGCAGATTGCACTAGAAGGCGGAACGAGGAATCATTGAAGTATTTTTTTATGGTTCGGAGTTTCCAGAGTACTGCGAAACATTTCCTGACGCTGAGGTCGGTGTGAGATTCTAAGGATAAATGTCTGTCCAGCGTAACACCCAGGATTTTTACAGTGTTTTCAAGGGGGAAAGGCCTTCCTTTCAGTTGGATGGTGGTGTCCTTGATTTTGTCGTTGGGGGAGGCCAGAAAAAATTTTGTTTTGTCGGAATTTAGCTTCAGCCTGAATGCTAGCATCCAGAGCTCAATCTGGTTGAGGATATTTGTAATGTAATCAAGTGTTTCAGGTGAGAAGCTAGTGAAAGGGATGACTAATGTGATATCATCTGCATAGATGAAAAATTTGAGTTTGAGGGTGTGTAGTAGGTTACCTAGGGAGGCTAGGTAGATATTGAACAGGGTGGGGGATAGGGGGGAGTCCTGCGGTACACCGCAGGTGTTTTCCCAGCAGTATGAGAAAGCGTTGTTCTGGTGTACTTTGTAGGATCTATTTTTTAGGAACCCCTGAAACCAGTTGAGGACCTGATCGGAGATACCAATGTGTGATAGACATTCAAGGAGTATGGTGTGGTCGACCAGGTCGAAGCACTGCTTAGGTCTAGTTGTACAATCAATGCACTAGATAGAGCCCTGACTAAAGAGCGTGTGGAGATGGTCAAGAAGAGTGGCTAAGATGGTTTCGGTGCTGTGTTCCGTGCGAAAGCCAGATTGATAGTCGCTTAGGATGTTGAATTTTTCTAGGTATGTGGAGAGTTCTACCTTTACTGCCCCTTCTGCTATTTTGGTGAATAAGGGGATGCTTGCGATCGGTCTGTAGTTGGATGGGGAGTTTGGTGATTCTTTTGCGTTTTTTAAAATGGGGGTAATCATGATGTGACCTTGCTCTGGTGGGAAGATTCCTGCGGCTAATAGGGAGTTAACCCAAGTCATCATGTTTGCTTTGAAGTGGCTCGGGGCTGCTTTCATGATGTTTGGTGGGCATGTGTCTAATTTGCAGAAGGAGCGGTTGTATTTATTATAGTAGGTATTAAAGGTTTTCCAGTCAATTGTTGAGAATTGTTTCCAGCTAAGGTTTGTTCTGGCTCCTGGGTCTGGTTTAATTATACCCGGGTCTGAGTTGGGTGTATTAGGGTCTGGGAGGATGGGGAACTGTTCGAGGGAATTGGTCTTGGTAGGTAAAGTTGATCTTAATCTTTGGATCTTGTTGTTGAAGAAGTCTGCAAGGGAGTTGGCAGTGAGTGTGGATTCTTCATATATATTTGTGAAGGTATCGATGTTGTAAAGGTCATTAACCAATTTAAATAGGTTGCTGCTGTTGGTCTTAATGTTACCTATTTTGTGGGAGTAAAAATTTTTTCTTTTTTCGTTAATGAGGTTTTTGTAATGTTTTAATTTATGTCTCCAGGTTAGTCTGTGTTCTTGGGTTCCTGATTTCTGCCATGCTCTTTCTGCTTTTCTGAGCTCTTTCTTTACTAGCAGCAGTTCTGAGTCAAACCAGCCTTCGTGATTTGTGGTTCTTGTTCTGCGAGTCTTGATGGGGGCAATTTCGTTTAGTACTAGCAACTACATCCCTAGGAATACTAGCAACTACATCCCTAGGAATACCTATGTGCAAATTGTGTAAAAGTAGGCATACTTTCTATATGCATTTTTTTTTGTACAAATGTTGCTGTGCAATTTAATAAAAATATTTTTTTTCTTTTTACATATAAAGAGTGCAGAAAAAAAACTTTATAAAATTACTCCCTATAATCCTACATACAGTATTTTGAATAGCAATTCAGGATACTGAAAACAAGATAGATATGCCAAGGTATTGGACTTTATGTTTAATTGATCACAAAGTCACTGAAAATTTAGGGGGTCACTATTCAAAGTGATTTGAGTAGGAAAGCCTTGTGCCTGCCTTCTGCATCTAAATTTAATTTGATAATTTTAGTACGGAAACAGTTATCTACAGCTTATGAATGAGTAAAGGCACATCAATAGTCCTGCAGTTTGATTTATCTTGTGTATTTGATTTGGTAGATCATAGTGTTTTAGTGAATAAATTGAGTGACATCGGAATAACAGGAAAGGTATTTTCTTGGTTTGCTGACTTTTTAACAAGCAGATTCTATCAAGTGAAGATGAAAGGGAATTAATCAGGGAAACAGCTCGATGTGGAGTTCTGCAGGGATCTCCCTTGCTGCCTATATTGTTTAATGTTCTATTAAGTTCGTTAGGAGCAAGGATAAAATCTATGAGTTTTGAAGTTTTAATTTATGCAGATGACTTTACTGTACTACTGAAAAATTGGAATTTAATTCTTGATAAAATAATTTCTTGTTAGATATGATTAATCATTGGATTACCTTCCATAAATTAAGGAGAAAACAATGTTTCTTCTGTTGGCCCTAAAGTATCATCCATGGATAGATAAGAAATTCCTAGTTGAAAATAATTTACACCAGTTTGAATCTTCTGCGAAAGTACTGGGGGTTCACTTGGATGATCAACTTACAATTGAACATCCAGTTAATTGTGTGGTTAAGAACTCATTTTCAGTATTGAGAAAATTGAGGCAAAAAAGAAAGTACAGTATATTGAACCTGCAAAATTAGCATTAGTAGTACAAGCACTAATTTTATCCAAGTTGGGTTACTGTAACGCAGTATATGTTGGTTGTAATAAGATCCTAATTAGAAAAATGCAAATTATTCATAAAACTGCAGCAAGGCTTATTTTTTTTGCTAGTAAATATGATCATGTTACTCCATTGTTAAGATCTTTACATAAGCCACCAATAGAAGCCAGAATTAGTAGTCTTGTCTTTTAAGAAATCATCTTTTAATTGTCTAAAGTTAAATTATCCCTTGGTTAAAGGAGTGAAATGTTAGAAAATGTTTATTTCTACTTTCCAATATCAATCAGCTGTTATATGGAATAGCATTTCATTAGAAGTGAGACGGATTACAAATTATCTCAAATTTAGAAAGATAGTAAAGGTGATATTTTTGGAAGAATAAACTGACGAGTTTGGGAAGTATAGGTTTAAATATGTGAATGGTTATGATTTTTATGTAATTCCTGGATGTTTCTTGTTATCCAGTATATTAAATTTGTAATCCATATAGAACTGAGAGGTTTAATGGCAGAATATAAGTACTGTATTGTATTTACCGGTATATTCTACTTAATCAAAATATTTCTTGACAGAGTATAATACAACGGTAGAATATATGTAAACACCAGCAATCAAGACAATAATAGTTACATTGTACAGAAATAAAATACAATTATTATTATTAAGATACTTAGTAGAAGTACAGTGGTACCCAGGTTTAGGAATGCACCGGTTTGCGAGTGTTTTGCAAGACGAGCAAATCATTCGCAAATTCGGCGCCTCGGAAACTGAGCGTGCCTCGATTTGCAAGCGGCGCCCCCGCAATCCGACACTCTCCCCCCACGATCCGGCACCCTCCCCCCCGCGATCCGGCACCCCCCTGCCGCGATTGGGCACCTCCCCGGCCGCTTCTTACTGTCATCTGGGCACCGGCACCAGCATGTCCTGTGCGTTGGTGCCGGTGCCCGAAGATCGGCCTCCTCTTCTTGCTGGGCCTTGAGCATCTGCGCATGAGCGGGGGGGAAAGGGGGGGTAAGTTCTGCCCCCAAACACCCCCATAATAGTACTAATTGTAATATAATTTTTTCCATTCATTTTTCATATATACAGTACACACAATATAATCTTATTAACAACACATAATGGTTAACCACAAAATTAAACTACACAAAGCAGACTGTATGCTTCTCAGCTATCAGAACACACCTATGTTGAGTAATTTTCTTTTTCTCTTCCCTCACCCACTGGCAGAATCTCTTTCCCTCCCTTCCTAACCCCCAGTCCATGCAGCCTCTGTCCTTCCCAACCCCCTCCTAGCCCATACAGCATCTGTCCTTCTTGCTTTCCTAACCCCCCTCCCCATGCAGCATGTCCTTCCATCATTCTCAACCCCAGCCCTCCCCTCTCAGCTGGATGCTATGGTATGACAGTCACCAGTTCCCGACTCCCCCACCTACCACCTCCCCGCTGCTGAAATTTAAAATCTTCGGGCAGCATCGGCCTGCCCCGAAAGTGTTATTTCTGCAGCACTTCCTCTTCCCGTGTAGACAGGACGCTGCAGAAAGAACACTTCCGGGGCAGGCAGGCAGACGGTGAGAGGCTGGCTTCGCATCAGCTGCCCAACAATTTTAAATTTCAGTGGCAGGGAGGTGGTAGGTGGGGGAGTCGGGACTCAAGAAGGTTCCTGGAGAGTGTAGTGTCAGGCGCAGAGTCACCATGGGCTGCATAAAACAGCCAGGCGGGCTGGATTTGGCCTGTAGGCCTTGTGTTTGACACGTGTACTAGAGCTTGGAGTTCACTTACTTTGTGCACTTGAAGTTACCACCATCAAACATAAGACCTTTCAGATCAGGGTACTTCAGTTCATAGGTATCTGGCAGCTCAAAAAGAGCTTTCAGCAGCTGGGTTAATATGTTGGGGGGTCACATGACATTGTAGGAAGCTTATGGGAGGTTTAAAAAGAAGAAAGCCCCACATGAATCAAAAAAGTAAAGCCTCTACAGCAATGGATTATCCTTCTACATAATGGTAGTAAGTGCCAATTGCATTCAGGTGTATTCCAAGTTGGGTTTTCAAACCTGACTCAGAGCGATTAAAAAATATTTACCGGTAAGCAGTTTTTGAGTAGGACAGGAAAGGGGGTCTAGAGCCTATCAAATGAAATAGCAAATCTCCACTTAAACTAAGGCCTTTCCGGTATACTGGAGTCTCTCCTGAAAACTTGTAAGATCTGTGACCCCATGTCAGGCAAATTCAAAGAAGCTACAGGTACCCTTCTCAACATCCAAGCTGTGAGGGCAAAAGACTCAATGTTCTATTCTATTCTCAACATATATATCTCACTTATTACAGCAAGAAATCAAAGCTGGTTACAAAGAGTATCAAAAACCTAGTAAAGGAACCAATTCAAATTAACACCCCCCCTTTACAAAGCTACGTTAAGCTTTTTTATTGCTGGCCACAATGGTATTAACTCTAAAGCTCATAGGAATTCTGTGAGTGTTGGAGCTAATATCACTGCAGCTGACGATAAAAAAAAAAAGCCCAACGCAGCTTTGTAAAAGAGCCCTAAAATATTTTTAAAATAAAAAGATCTTCAAGGTTTTACCAACAGGCCAATATTCAGCCAATGTTCTTTTCAGAATAGGAATATCATTCTAAATTTTACTAGATTGATACACAAATGAAAGTGTTAAAAAGACCTTAAATCAAATGTCTCTGACATTTGGAAAACCAAATCAAAGCTGAATAAAAATGTGAAGAAGTCCATGCTACTGGGAAAGTTAAAAGCTGGATGTGTGAGAGAGGACAAAGACCATGTAAAATTTTAAAAAACAAACAGATAATTTTAAACTCAACCCAAGCTTGAACAGGCAGCAAGAAGCAGGGCATCCCAATTCAACAAGAAGCAGGGCATCCCAATCAAACTTCCTCTGACTAAAAATCAACTTAATAGCTGTATTCTGCAATAATTGCATCCTATTACAGAGTTCAGATGAAACTAATGCTTGAACAACTTATTGAAAATGTTAAGAAAACAAAAAGGATAGAATAGTTCAAAGCTGTCTCAATTTAAAAAAATAGTTTTTGCTTGGCTTGCCTATTTTACGCTCTAAACTTAACTGACTATTCAACATGAAACTAAGAACTTTAGAGGAGATGATTAAGATAGAAACCTTGATAAGAGACTAAAGTCTCCAGATTTCAAAATAATAGAAGATGCCATTTTTTTTGAACTGGAGATATATCAAATACATAAAATAAAGGAAATAAATTAGGAAGGATTAGCCAATTGCTAAAATAACATTTTTGCCTTTGATGAATTAAGTTTTAAAAGATATTTACAAGTGCTATCCTCAAACACTGCACCAGAGTTCCCTGAGCTTATATGATCAGCGTTGGGGAATTCTCCGATTTTATGAGTCTTGTTATGGAAAACTCCAGAAGGAGCCACATTTGTTTCAACCAATAAGGAACTATGAGAATCAAAGTTCTCTAGTCCCATCTGAATTTCAGAAGGATTCTTGCTATTAGGGATATTGGAAGATATGCATGTAGAAGACCCTCCCACCAATTTAGGAAGACGGTGTCCGAGAAACAGAAGTGAGCTACCTTGTTGTTCTGAAGAGTAGCATAAAGATCTATCCAGGTAGTGCCTTCCTTCTGAATATCTTCTGAACTACCTCCTCATCTAAGGAACACTCATATGGTTGTAGTATAAAACTCAACTGGTCTGGCAGGTAGTTGTCCTTCCCTGGTGGGAAATGGTCCTGAAGGTCATTCCCTGAAAAGAAGCTCAGCTCTACATTCTGACAGTCTCTCCACACAGAAGGTACAAACCCTTTTCTTTCCTGCTTGATTATATACAATTTTATAGGGCAACTAATCTTTGATAACCTTTAGAACATTTCAGATTGAGATGATCCTGAGTGACAGTGGCACATCGAAGCAGCATGCACAAAGAAGCGATTTATAAGATACTATGTGGTATTTTATGCATGGAAGTAGGCACTTATAAAACTGAACTCTGACATTCATACAGATTAACATAAATGTAGACTGTACATTATCCAAAAGAAGCAGAAGGGTTTCTGGGAGCAGAGTTTGCCTTTTTGTGCACATATTTGAAAATATTTGTCTATGCACATAATTTTAAAAGTTTGTGTGTTCTAACAGAAGTAAATTAATTCCAAGATAACATTCAAAATGGAAGCATGCATATATTTTCATGTAAGCATATGCATACAATTTACATGTGTGCTCAGTTATAAAATTACCCTTTTATGTCTATCTACAATTGCTAAAGTGTCTCAATTATATGTAATTCCAGAATGCTTATACTGTTATCAAACACACATATATAGTTCAGAACAGAAATGCACCTTCTCCCCCAAGAAGGGAAAATACATTTGAAAAAACAGTGACGTTTCTCTGCTGAAGCGTTGAGATAGATGGTCATAGTCTCTTCATAATGATTTGGATAATGAGAACATCGGGAGGAGCATTGAGACAAATGTGTCAAGGAGTGTCTCGAAGAGCCACAATGTTGCAACCACAATGCTTGGGTGGAATACCGAGAGGCAGAGGGTCGATGAGGTGACCTAGAGTGGTGCCGCATTTGCTGTGAAGGCACATCAGCAGAAAGGGATGTGGAGAAGGCCAGTAGCGGACCCAATGTAGGATGGTGATACCAAAGTGGAGAACGTGGAAGGTGGACCATGGGGAGGAGCACTGTGTCCCAGTGCTGAAGGAGGCTGAGGTATGGTGACCATTGGAATCGGAAGTCCCAGGCATATTCAAAGCTTTCAATGTCAAGTCGAAAAACTTTTCATATTGAAGCTTCCTTGCTTTTAAAGTTCAAGTTTGTAAACACTGCAAAAAGTGCAGATGATATTCCGGTGGTTGGGCCCTCAACACACCAAGAGCGTGGATAAGTGGACAAAATGGTCCAATTACACCGAGAGCACTTCTTGAACCCGCTAGGCAACTTTGACACCAATGGAAACACCACTGATGTGAGGTCAAAGGACTCAATGGTGAGGGAGATTGAGCAGAAGAGTAGTCAAAAACTGTTGATGCGCCCTGGAGGGGCACAAGGCCCGAAAAACAGAAATGTTAAAAAAAAAGAAATCTATCTGGAACGAGTGAAATGAGAAGAAAAAAAGGAAAAATAATATGTAAAGGCACATAATATGTAAAAATTGCTGTACACGCTGAAGAGAAAGCTGTGAAGCAATTTCTTAGCTCCACAGAAAACTAAGAATTGATGGTCCTGTGAGCCGACATTGGATGGAAAGGCACCAGCATGCGCACTGTATGGGTAGTCTTAAAGTGACTGCTTGTGCCAGGGTTCTGTAGATGATGTCATCCACATGTGAGAATAACAATTTAAAAAGTTTTGTGTGTTCTAAACAGCAGATATAAACAGAAATAAATTAATTCCAACATAACATTCAAAATGGAAGCATGCATATATTTTAATTTTGAAAATTTACTAGCACCTGTATGGGAAAAAGCATATGCATACAATTTACATGTATGCTCAGTTATAAATTACCCCTTTATGTTTATCTTCAGTTGTCACAGTGTTTCAATTATATGTAATGCCAGACTGCTTATACTATTATCAAACACATATATATAATTCAGAAAACAAGAAAAATTTATCTTGAAGTGTATATATATTTAATAAAACAGCGTGGCTACAGATCAGCAGGCCCAAATTTCCCTAACTCCTACCAAGAGCAACAATAAATTCACTTGATGCCAAGTCATCTTTTATTCAGCCATAGATACATATGTCTCACAGAGAGAAGTGATTTATTCCTCAAAATGGCCTTTTGTAAAGGGAAGAGAAAGCATAAATTTAACTCCTTTGAGATTTTCAGATCACATACAGTACAGCCAAAAGGAAATCTGACCTGGCTCCACTCTTCCTAGTCATAGACGAGGCAAGGTTTTAAAAAAAAAAAGACTTTAAATACAGAAAGTTCAAGTTTGTTTAAAAAATACTGGATATATTCTTCTTTCCACACTTTTAAACAACTCAAATATCTTGTATAAAGAGAACAGTCATACTGTGCACGCAGAAAGCTCAGTTACCCATCAGTAACAATAAGCTACTGCAGCTTTCCTTCTCACAACAGAATTAGCACTTTTCTTAACACTTAAAGCATAAGACTACAACTTCCACATTTAATAAAGCAGAACACTAACTGTGCCCGAACCAAGTTTAATCAAGAGCAGCTTGTCGTAGCCCATTCCCCCCCCCCCTCCCTCTTCACCACAAAAAAACTCCCACTACGTACCCCAGGGATCAGGCTTTCTTAGCATTTTGTCCTTTAAATCAGTTTTCTCCTCAGATGTTTGACATGAATGTTTCAGCAGATAGGACAGGATAGCCTAGTATCTGTTTTAGAATGACTCTCTTCCTGTTTAGGTCACTCCTGACTCTGGCATGCAGAATTATAAGATCTATTTTCACTCAACCAGTTCTGAGGCCACACCCTCTGAGGCAAAATACAGGTGAGTTTCTTAAAGACACAGCAATCATTTTCTAGAAGTGTTTAATGATAAGTAGGTCATAAAGCAATCACATGTAATGTGATTTTATGAATACTGCAGTTATTTTTCTGGCTTGTGTATATGCTTGGTAAATTTAGAAGTGATGGTTAGAGCTACAGTCTCAGCACCCTGAGGTTGTGGGTTCAAACCCTCTGTTGTTCCCTGTGACCATGGGCAAGTCACTTAATCTTCCACTGCTCCAGGCACATTAGATAGATTGTGAGCCCACAAGTACAGGTAGGGAAAATGTTTGAAGTACCTGTATGTAAACTGCTTTGAGTGTGGTTGTAAATCTACAAAAAAAAGCAGTATACAAGTCCCAATCCCGTTCTCTCATTAAAAACTACTTCCTGCTACCAATTTTCTCTCAAGGGGCTTTGAAGCAAAAAATATTCCACTTTTGGTACTCCTATTAGAAAAAATGTTTCCCTCCAGCTCATCGCTACTCATATTTGCCTGGTAAAAATCACATGGGGTGATTTTATAAGCTTTTTTTGCAGGAGTAATTTTTGAGCTCAAATACATAATGAATTTGTTCATACACCATTGAACTTAGTTTAATATGTAGAGGGTGAAGGTCTTTAGTTAAAATGCTTGAGTACCTGAATAAAGTCATGTAAACCGTTCTGAGCTCCCCTGGGAGAACTGTATAGAAAAGTCAATAAATAAATAAATTCTTGCCAATGGAATTAGATGTGGGAAGCAGCCCCTCAGAGCAAGAGAAAAGCCTGCTTTCACCTGTCCTTCAAATCAAGTAACCCAGAAATTGCCATTTTATTTTTTAATTCATCCTGAGCAATTATCTTCTGGTGTGTCAAACAAATGAGAGAAAAACTTAAGCAAATGTAACAGATAAATATAATTACAAAATTTTAAAAAGTCACAACTTGCATATTATTATTCAATGCTAAATAAATTCACAATCGTAAAAAATAATTAGCCAAAGTAAAAGCAAGCTCACTACATTTTCAGATTCACATTGAATAAAAAACTGCGGTTGCCAAGTTACTCCATGGATATGTGGGGAATAGATCCACAAATGAATTATAAGCAATATATTAACTTAGTCCAATAAAGTAGGATATCTGTGATAAAATTTCAAAAAATTATTCTCTCTATCAAGTCTCACAGCACAAAACCTAAATCGACTGCAACGGGTGCAAAATGTAGCAATTTGCCTCTTAAAAAAACTTCAGCATTCGTGATCCCATCTCTTCTGCCCTACGCTCAGCCCACTGGCTGCCCATCAGCAAGCGCTGTTTTCAAGGGCCTCATACTGGCCTACAAAAACTTCCACTACAAGGCACCAAGATACATAGCCAAACTGCAATCTTACATGCTTAGCCATTCCATTCGCTCAGAAAACGAGAAACGGTTTAGCATTCTCCCTCCTACTGGAAATAGCATACAAGCACTCCTATTCCCACTTCCTCCCTAAACTATGGAACTTTCTGCCCATGCAGATCAGATCTCTGGACAGTCTAATGGACTTCAGGAAAGCAATGACCCAACCACAGTCCTGGTACTCTATATGTAAAGACCTATATGTGAACTAACTCAGTTTGCATGTATTCCCCATGATCATCCAATGCATGCTGCCTGACTGTCACGTCTGTTGCTCTGCACCTATGTATTGTAGTCAGGATGCTCTCTGTTTATTGAAACTTGATATGTACCTATATGTTGAATAGGTTCCCTCTTTTGAAACTATGTTTGTCCCTATGTGTTGTAGATAGGTTCCCCACTGTTTAATGTTGGCTCCACTGTTATTGAAATGATGTATGTTTCCCTATAACCTGTCCTCACTTTCAAGATCCTACACGGTATCCTCCCTCCCTTCATTCCTCTTTCTTGGAACTCCTCTAACCCCAATTCTGCCAGATCCACCCCAAAACTGAAACTTTCCTTTCCCTCTCTAAAAGGCGTTTCACTTGTAGGAAAACTAGGTTCTTCCCTCCCTTTCAGAATCACTCAGCTCTGGAACAACCTTACCTCCCCTCTTAGGAATCTGAGCTCCCTCCAACTCTTCCGTAAACATCTGAAAACCTGGTTATTCTCAAAAATGTAACTCCTCCTCCCTCTCTGGTTATTCTAGTCCTCTAAATTTTCTCTTCATTTTGCCTCTTCCCTCCACTGGAGTTCCTTTCTACCCTAATTCTTGTTAACCGTGTCGAGCTTTACGAATGTAGAGATGATGCGGTATACAAACCTAATCTAAGGTTTAGATTAGATTAGATTAGACAGGATATAAATCGAAATAAATAAATAAAATAAAACAAGGCTGTCTCTGAATATTGTGTATATGATCCGATGCTAAAAAATGAAAAGGATACTGCTCATCAGTTAAGCAAGACAAAACATAAAGCAATGTTACTCACTCCCTGCAGGTGTTTTTCTATACCAAGCAGGATTGGGCAGACATACATGTGGGTGACATCATCCAGTGACACAAGAACAAACTGCTTTCCAATAGCTTTGAAGTTCAGTTCAGAGTTCTGAGCATGTGCAGCGCTTCCAGTGAACAGTGGTTCCCTTAGCTCTGGGGCACTTCCCGGATGGCAAACACCATGTAGGGCATTAAGATAATAACAACAAAATCATTTATTTATATTCCACATTATCTAAACATTCTAAGTGGATAGCACATAAAGCATACTTATCTGTAACAGGTGTTATCCAAGGACAGCAGGCAGATATTCTCACATGTGGGTGACATCCACTGAAACCAGCACAGACCATCCAAAGTGAACTGTCACTTTATCAAACGACTGTCTGTACCATGCATGCGCAGGTGCCTTCCCGCCCGCTGCCAGCTCACAGGACCATCAATTCAGTAACAAAGCTAAGAAGCCAAGAAAGGGAGGTGGGAGGGTTGTGAGAATATCTGCCCTACTGTCCTTGAATAACACTTGTTATAGATAAGTAACTGTGCTTCATCCCAGAACAAGCAGGCAAAATATTCTGACGTGGGAACTCCCCAGTTAACAAACAGGGTTAGAGGGACATTGGCTTCCAATTAGATATTAAACTTTGGAGAACTTTGTGGCTGAACTGACTATCTTGTCTGCTAAGATTTTCCAAACAGTAGTGGGTAGTGAATGTATGGCTTGAGGACCAGGTGGCTTCCTTACAGATTTCCTCAATAGGAGTAGAGACTAAAAGGCTAATAACTAAATGGCTAAGGTTCTAAGTACCTGTATTTTATTGTAAACCACTTAGATCTGTAATATGCTTAAGCGGTATATCAAATGTTAATTAAACATAATGAAGCTACCATGACTTGCACCTTGTGTGTGGTAACACAACCCTCTAGCATCAGCCCAGTCCAAGCATAGCAGAACGAGATACAGTCCGCTATTCAAGTGGAAATAGTTCTCTTGGTTACAGGAGTGCCCAGCTTGTTTGGGTCAAATGACAGAAATAGCTGAGTAGAGGTTTTGTGAGGTTTGGTTCTATCCAAGTAGCAGGTTAGAGCATGTTTGCAATCTAATGTGTGAAGTACTTCCTCACCAGGGCAATTGTGCGGCTCTGGACAAAATACTGGAAGAGGAAAAGTTCATAGTCTGTTATTGAGAAAGACATGGGGGAAGCCACTGCTTGCCCTGGATTGATAGCATGGAATACTGCTACTCCTCAGGTTTTGGCCAAGTACTGACGACCTAGATTAGCCACCATGAGAACGGGCTGCAGGGCTTGATGGACCATTGGTCTGACCCAGTAAGGCTATTCTTATATTCTTATGATGGGCTGGTTGAGATGAAACTCCAAACAACTTTGGGGAAGAATTCTGGATGAGTTTGAAGAACCACCTTGTCACGAAAAAAATCTAGTATAAGATGGATCTGCTACTAATGCCTGGAGAAGGGAGATATGATAGATATGTTTAAATATCTATGTGGCATAAATGTGCAGGCAGCGGGTGTTTTTCATTTGAAAGGAAGCTCTGGAATGAGAGGGCATAGCATGAAGTTAAGATGTGATAGGCTCAGGAGTAATTTAATCAAGTCTTTTTTTCTTAACCAAGGTTCAACATTATTTGATTCATTATTTTGTAATCCTCTATAATAAAATCCTAAGTGCGCATGCCCACTTACAACAGCATGATACCTGCCTCCGTGATGTGTAGCTCCATAGCAGTGTTCGACGCGTTCAGCTGGAGCCTGCGGCAGTTTGTGTGTGGCTGACCCTTTTCCTTTTGGTTTAGTTTCGGTAGGCAGCAGAAGACCGGGGGGGGGGGGTGTTTGAAGGGGCGGTAGGCCAGACGATAGGTAGCAGCAGTGGGGGCCGGTACAAGGGGGGGGGCAGGCTTCGGCGCTGGAGGGAAGCAGGCAGGCAGGTTTTAGTGTGGCAGATAGTGAGGGAGGTAGGCTGGCTAGCTTCAGGGGAGGGGGGTGGGACAAAGGCAGTGAGGGGGGACATAGGAAGGAGCACTGGGGGCACTAATGACATGGGAAGGTGCACTGGGGACACTATGGACATGGGAAGGGGCACCGGGGGCACTAAGGACATAGGAAGGAGGCACTAGGGGCACTAAGGACATGGGAAGGGGCATTAAGGACATAGGAAGGAGGCAATAAGGACATGGGAAGGAAGGAGGGAGGGAATAGAAAGGGACAATTGTTGGGCCTGAGTGTAGAAAGCAGCCAAGGAGAGAGACAGAAAGAAAGACAGACAGTGGAAAAGGAGAAAGACAGATAGACACATCTACTCTAGCACCCGTTAATGTAACGGGCTTAAACACTTGTTTATTTATAATCCTCCTACCCCTTAATTTCAGATAGAAAAATTATCAATAGTTACTAGTATGCTGAGTCTAGAAGGCAATTTTGTGGCATACTTTCTTGGTGGGGTTCTCCTACAGATCACAAGGGATAAGGGATGGCGGCTGCTGGGACAGCTTCCCTTGCCCGGTATGTTCATTATTTTTCTCATCTCATTGTGCTATTTGGTGCAGGGAGGATATGGTTAGATTATTCAGCTGGGATGTAGGTGGTATTTCTTCCCTGATCAAGAGATCTAAGATTTTATATGCCCTTCATCGCCATACGGCAGATATTGCACTTTTACAGGAAATGCATTTGGGAGATATGGAACATGCTAAGTTGAAAACTTGGTGGGTTGGTGATTATGTGACTTCGCCGGCCCAGGGTAAGAAGGGTGGCATAATTATTCTGTTCCGTAAGGGTCTCATTTTATAAACTGAACAGCAGGGTCTGATCAAGAGGGCTGTCTTATTATCTGTAAGGTGTCTGTACACAATCAACTCCTGGTGATAGGCAATGTCTATGCTCCTAATAAAAGAGATCATGTTTTTAATACTAGAGTGCTCTCCACCCTTTCACGCTTTGACCTTATCCACTTAAGTTTTGGGAGATGACTTTAATTCCATCTGGGATCACTCAACTGGTACCGGTTTGGGGGATGAAGCGGGGGGGAGGGGACTTTTGTCTATGTGGGATTAATGGATATCTGGCGCTTCTTGCACCCCACCAAGTGCGATTACACGCATCTCTCTCGGGCCCACTCCACCCAGTTTCGGATAGATTACATCCTTGTACTGCAAACTATGACTCTGGTCATACGGAAGGCAGAGATAGGGCCAGAGGAGATCTCTGATCACGCTATGATATCGATAGAGTGGGACAGACCCCCTCGAGAGATCGGGGACCTTGTGTGGAGATTCCCTATTGATCTGTAACATGATCCCGGATATTCTGACTTTCTTCTATCCTGTTGGAAATCTTATGTTTCAAGTTTATTCATATTTTTTTATTAAACGCTTATCCGAAGGTACTAAGCGTTGTACAAAGAATAAAAAATAATTAGGACATTAACATTTTAAGAGATTAAACGTACATGATTCATTATGGGACATACTTGGGTAACTGCTTCATTAAGCCACAAGAAACAGTAGGACAAAGGAGGAGAACTACAATTTTGAAGAAAAAGTACATAGAAGGTAAATACATAAGTGGGTGGGAAGAGAAGGATTACTGGCAAAGATATATGTCAATTTTGGAGACTGCTAAAAATTATCAATTTTAGAAACTGCTAAAATTGATATGTATTGTATTTTTTAGTTAAAGGCATTATATTTTCAGTTAAAGGCATTTTTAAAAAGAAAGCACTTGTGTTGGATAATGCTGCCCATCTATCTGATCCAACTTTATTTTGAGAAGCTGCAAAGGCTGTACTTAAGAGGACATATTATTAGTTATTCTAGTCATAAGAAAAAAGCTTAGAGACCCTTTTGTGTAAACAAAGGCAAAATTTGGTACCTCGCACACAGATATGGCTAAAGAACGATTATTTCAGACCCCAACGGCACTTAACATGCTGTTACATCAGCAAGCACACAAATCACTTCTTTATGATAATTATGAATTCTATAGACACGGCGATAAAAGTGGCAAGATGTTAGCTAGCTTGGTGGTGATAGTTGAGGGTTGTAAACCTATCTTATGCCTGCGGGATGATGAGGGCCAGGAATATACTGACACAACCAGAATCATGGCTATTTTTTGGAACTATTATCAACACCTCTATGAAGCCCAGGGGGAACCAGGGCTAGAGAGTTCTATGTATCTGGAGATGATGACACTTCCGCGGGTTTCTACTTCAACTAATAGTCAGCTTAATTCCTCTATCACTAAAGAGGAGATAGATTGTGCGATCGCCCAAAGTGCACTGATGAAGGCATCGGACCCTAAAAGGTACAGGGCGGAATTTTATAAACTTCTCCAAAATGAAATCACAGTGCCCCTGGTCCATATGTTTAATCAATGTATAGAGAATAAGGCCCTGCCACGGACTCTTCAGGAGGCATGTAATGTAGTGCTCTTGAAACCAGGAATAGACCCGCTGTTATCAGGATCCTATTGGCCTATATCCCTTCTTAACTTTGAAATCAAGCTCTTGGCAAAGGTATTGGCTAACAGATTGTCAAAGGTACTACCTGATTTAATTCACGATTTGCAGGTTGGCTTTGTAAAGGGTATATATATTGTTTGTAATATGCGACAGATAATAATGGCTATGGAGACCGTGGCTCAGGCTCAGAGGCCTTCTCTGGTCATTAGTTTTGATGCAGAGAAGGCCTTCAACCATGTACGCTGGAGCTTTCTTTATGCGGTGCTCCAAGCCTATGGTTTCCAGGGCACCTTTGTACAGGGCATTCAAACTCTCTATCATAATCTGTGTGCATATCTCTGGACAAATGACCGTCTTTCTGATTCATTCCCTATTTGTCGGGATTCTAGGCAGGGATAAGAACATAAGAATTTCCGCTGCTGGGTCAGACCAGTGGTCCATCGTGCCCAGCAGTCCGCTCCCGCAGCGGCCCCTAGGTCAAAGACCAGTGCCCTGAGACCAGCCCTGCATGTGTACTCTCTCCTTTCCCCTATGCTTTTTATACTGATGCTTGACCCTCTCCTAAGGGATATTGTTGAGAATCTGGAAATCTTGGGAGTTCGTCTAGGGGACCATGAATTTAAAGTGGCTGCCTTTGCAGATGACCTATTGGTGCATCTGTTGGACCCTAAGAAGTCTTTTCCAGTCCTGCTAGAACTTATCTGAGAGTATGGAGACTTTTGGGGTTTTAAGTTGAATTTAGATAAATCAGAAGCCTTGTCTCCACTGGCCAGTTTACACAAAGAGTGGGGTCCTGCTTTTCCTCTCAAATGGGTGCAGGATTCTTTCCAATATTTAAGGATTCTGTTCCCCTGCCGGATCACTGACCTTTACGATTACAATGTTCCTCGCCTCCTGGATATTATTCGGCAACGCCTGGAGACATGGAGGTCTCTTCCCATTTCGGTGGCGGGGCGTATTAATCTGTATAAAATGTCTTTGTTTCCCCAATGGTTGTTTCTTCTTCAGGTGCTCCCTCTGAGAATCCGTGAGAAAGATATTTGCTTGCTACATACCATCCTTCATAAGTTTTGTTGGGCAGGCAGGAAAGCTAAGTTGCCCCTTTCTCGGCTCTCTTGGTCCTGGCAGGCAGGTGGCCTTGGATTACCTGATATTAGGTCCTATAATGATGCTTGTTTTCTGAGGCACCTCTGTGATTGGTTGCGGGAAACTCAACATTATATGCACTTACGCTATGAATGGGTGTATCTGGCACCCTACCATTTTGCCTCTTTGTTGCAGGCCCCGCATCATCGCCTTCCTGCTCATCTTTGGTCCAGCTGAGTGGTGTGTCCCTTGAGAGATGCGTGGCGGAGGGTGGTTACATGCCTAGGTGGTACTCCTCGAGTTTATGATCTTTTGTCAATTAGGGGGAATTTGGAGGAGTTGCCGTACAGCGAGAGATTAGAGAAACTGGGCCTCTTTTCCCTTAAAAAGAGGAGACAGAGGGGACATGATTGAAACATTCAAGATACTGAAGGGAATAGACTTAGTACATAAAGACAGGTTTGTTCACCCTCTTCAATGAGAACGAGAGGGCACTCTCTGAAGTTACAAACGTAAGGAAATTCTTCTTTACCCAGAGAGGGGTGGAAAACTGGAATGCTGTTCTGGAGGCTGTTATAGGGGTAAACACCCTCCAGGGATTCAAGACAAAGTTAGACAAGTTCATGCTGAACCAGAACATATGCAGGTAGGGCTTGTCTCAGTTAGGACACTGGTCTTTGACCTAGGGGCCACTGCGAGAGCAGATTGCTGGGCACGATGGACCACTGGTCTGACCCAGCAGCGGTAATTCTTATGTTCTTACTACAATGGGATGGAGGGAGAGTTGACTATTAAGATAATAAATTTTGCAAAACTTCTTGGCCGATGTGACCATCCCATCTGGAATAACATTCCACAGTAATGAGATGTGAATGTATGAACTGAAGACCAAGTAGCAGCTTTACAGGTTTAATCAATAGGAGTGGAACGTAAAAAAGCAACTGAAGCTGCCATAGCTCGGACTTTGTGGGCTGTGACATGACTCCCCAGTTGCAGCCCAGTCTGAGCATAACAGAAGGCGATACAAGTCACCAACCAGGTAGAAATAGTTCTTTTGGATTCAGGACATCCCAACGTATTAGGATCGAAGGAGACGATGAGTTGAGGAGATGTCCTATTTGGCTGTGTATGCTCTAAGTCAGGGGTGTCCAATGTCGGTCCTCGAGGGCCGCAATCCAGTCGGGTTTTCAGGATTTCCCCAATGAATATGCATTGAAAGCAGTGCATGCACATAGATCTCATGCATATTCATTGGGGAAATCCTGAAAACCCGACTGGATTGCGGCCCTCGAGGACCGACATTGGACACCCCTGCTCTAAGTAGTAGGCCAAAGCTTGTTAAGAGTCCAAAGCTTGAAGAGCCATTTCTCGAGGATGAGAATGAGGCTTAGGAAAAAGCACTGGAAGCACAATGGATTAATTGAGAAGGAATTCAGTGACTACCTTTGGAAGGAACTTTGGATGAGTGCGAAGCACTATTTTGTCATGATGAAACACTGAACGGTGGATCTGCCACCAGTGCCTGAAGTTCACTTACTCTTCAAGCAGATGTAAGAGAGATGAGAAAATCCATTTTCCAAGTGAGATATTTAAGATGTGCTGAGGACATTGGTTTGGTTCAAAAAGAGGCTTCATTAATCTAGCAAGAACCACATTAAGATCCCAAACTACTGGAGGTGATTTGAGAGGAGGTTTGAAGTTGAAATGTCCTTTCATAAATCTAGATACAAGAGGATGAGCCGCGAGAGGTTTTCCATCAACTTGTCTATGAAAAGCATTGATAGCACTGAGATGAACTCTAATCAAAGTGGTCTTGAAGCCTAAATTGGATAAATGTAGACGGTAATTTAAAACAGAAGATACAGAGGTAGATTTAGCATCATGATGATGAAGAGTATACCATGTGGAAAACCGCTTCTATTTGTGTTGATAACACTGTTGCGTCGACGATTTTCTTGATGCTTCCAAAATGAGTCTGACAGGCTGGGAAAGATTCAGGTCTGCCGATGTCAGCTCGAGAGCTACCAAGCTGTCAGGTGCAATGACTGAAGATTGAGATGCAGAAGAGATCCACGATTCTGCGTGAGAGTGGACTCCTCCTGTTTGAGCTTGACAAGGACTGGAATCAATGCTAATTACCAAGCTTGGGGATCAGCTGAGTTTGATATGGGGAGTTTTGGGGGCTCTCGAATAAGTGAATGGTAGATGGTTGGCAGGAGACTAGGAGCAATGTTTCCTTTACATCAGTTTGGATATTTAGGGGGAAGAGATCTGTGTCCACTGAAAGTACAGTTACTTACCGTAACAGGTGTTATCCAGGGAAAGCAGGCAGATATTCTCACATATGAGTGACGTCACCGATGGAGCCCCAGTATGGACATTTTAAAGTGCATCAACACTTTAAGACTTTCAGAAAGTTCGCGATAGCCCGCACCGCGCATGCGCGAGTGCCTTTCCGTATGACTTAGGCACATGGTCCCTCAGTTCTGTAAGCCAGCTAATAAGCCAACTTGGGGAGGTTGATGGGTTGTGAGAATATCTGCCTGCTGTCCCTGTTATGGTAAGTAACACCTGTTATGGTAAGTAACTGTGCTTTATCCCAGGACAAGAAGGCAGCATATTCTCACATGTGGGTGACCTCCAAAAAGGGATGGTGGGAGTGTTGGCCTTTAAGAAAATAAATTTTGCAATACTGACTGGCCAAAGTGCCCATCCTGTCTGAAGAAAGACTCCAGACAGTAATGAGAGGTGAAAGTGTGAACCGAGAACCAGTTGGCAGCTTTATAAATTTCCTCAATAGGGGTAGATCTAAGGAAAGCTACAGAAGCTGCCATAGCTCTAACTTTATGGGCTGTGACACGACTCTATAGTTGCAGCCAGCCTGAGCGTAACAGCAACGATATACAGGAAGCCAACCAGTTGGAAATCATTCTTTTGGAAATAGGATGCCCCAACTTGTTAGGATCATAAGAGATGAAATTTGAGGAGACCTGTGCGGCTTTGGCTTACTATCTCTGTCAAGATAGTAAGCCAAAGCTCACTTGCAATCCAAGGTATGAAGAGCCGCTCCTCCAGAGTAAGAGTGAGGCTTGGGGAAAATACTGGAAGCACCATTGACCAACAGATGGAATTCCATGACAACTTTTGGCAGAATCTTTGGATGTGTGCGAAGAACCACTTTGTCATGGTGAAACACTGTGAAAGGTGGATCCGCCACTAATGCCTGAAGTTCACTGACCCTCCTTGCAGAAGTGAGTGAAATGAGAAAAACTATTTTCCAGCTAAGGTACTTAAGATGAGTCGTCGACATTGGTTCAAATGGAGGCTTCATTAATCTGGAAAGAACAACATTAAGGTCGCAGAGTACTGGAGGAGATTTTAGAGGTGGTTTCACATTGAAAAGACCTTTCGTGAATCTGGAGACCAAAGGATGAGAAGTGAGAGGTTTACCCTCTACTGATTGGTGAAAAGCCATAATAGTGCTGAGATGGACTTTGATAGATGTAGACTTGAGCCCAGAGTCAGCCAAATGGAAAAGATAATCCAGCACCAGTGAAACTGCAATGGATTGTGGATCATAGTGATAGAGAAGACACCAGGAAGAGAAATGAGTCCACTTCTGCTGATAACATTGTTGTGTGGCTGATTTCCTGGAGGCTTCTAAAACACATCTCATTGGCTGAGAAAGGTAGAGTTCAGCAGTATTCAGCCCAAAATACACCAAGCTGTCAGGGATGCAGCAGTGCTCCTTGACTCTGCATAATAATAATGTTATTCTTCTATACCGCCATAGTCGTGAGACTTCTAGGCGGTTCACACCGAAGAGAGCTGGACAATCAGCGAAGTTACAATGTGTTGAAATCCGGGATACAGTATATATAAACTTACAAAAGCATATAGAATCTTACAAAAAAGTCCGGGATACAGCGTGTAGGGTCTGACAAAGAGCCTATAGAGTCTAACACAAAGGCAGAGAGATACAACATATGGAGTCTTTTAACAGGCAGTGAAGATACAGCAAACAGAGTTTTAAAAAGGCAGCAGAATAAAATTTGACATTTCAGATTTGAAAGCAGGAGTGGGCATATGTAGTGTTGGGTGTAGATACTTTTTTTAGGTGACAATTCTGTTGAATAAGGTAGTTTTTATGGTTTTTCTAAAGGCCTTATATGTCAGTCTTGCTCCATTTATGTAGTTATCTAACCATTGTTGTTGTTTGTTAGCTTGGTACATAAAGGTTCTATCCAGGAAGGTTTTGTATTTGCAGCCGGTAATGCTCGGGTATGCAAATAGGTTGCTGTTTCTGGTTTGTCTCGTAGGATTGTATAGAGTGAAGTGAGGAAGCAGGTATGTAGGAGCTAGTCCCCATATCAGCTTGAAACATATGCAAGAGAACTTGAATATTATTTGTGCCTCCATTGGCAGCCAGTGAAGTAGTTTGTAGTAGGGGCTAATACGGTCGCTCTTTTTCAATCCAAATATCAAGCGGACCGCTGTGTTTTGGACAATCCTGAGTTTCTTTACGGTTTTTTTGGGTAAACCCATATAAACAATATTGCAGTAATCCAGCGCTTAAAGCACTAGTGATTGCACTAGTTGTCTAAATGATAGAGGATCGAAATATTTTTTGATGGACCTTAATTTCCACAGTGTCAGGAAACATTTTTTTACTACTATGTTCGTGTGTTCCACCATTGTCAGGTGTGTGTCTAGTGTGACTCCCAATATTTTTATTGTTTTAGTAATCGGGTACGCATGATCTTTTATATGTAACGTTGTATTGGTAATTTTGTTTGTTGGGCTTGCAAGGAAGACTTTTGTTTTTTCTGTGTTTAATTTCAGCTTGAAGTTTATTGTCCATTGTTCTATTTTTGTCATAATTTGAGAAATGTATTCTGAGGTCTCTTTCGTTATGCTGTTTACTGGGATTAAAATGGAAATGTCATCTGCATATGTGTAGTGGATTAGGTTTAGCTTTTTTAGGAAGTGACCTAGGGATGATATGTAGATGTTGAACAGAGTAGGTGACAGCGGTGAACCTTGAGGTACTCCTGAGTGGTTTTTCCAGGTGTTTGAGTATGTCCCTCCACTAATCACCTGGCACGATCTCTTTTTTAGGAAGCCCTGTAGCCAGTTTCTTACTCTTCCCGTGATTCCTATTTCGTCTAGGCGGAAGTATCTGCAGAGGAATGTGTTCCCTGGAACTGAGCTGAAGTAGAAGGGAGAACCAAGGCTGTCGGGGCCACCGAGGAGCTATTAGAATCATGATGGCTGACTCCTGTTTGACTTTGGAAAAGAGCCTTTAGAATGAGAGGAATAGGTGGAAACGCATAGAGTAGGTAGAAACGCATAAAGAAACCTGTATGTCCAATCCAACAGAAATGTATCTGCTTCCAGACAGTGAGGAGTAAAGTCTGGAGCAGAATAGGGACAGTTTGGTGTTGTAGGGAGATGCAAACAAGTCCACCTGAGGAGTGCCACATTGAGCAAATATGGGAAGGAGAACTGCCGAGTTGAGCATCCATTTGTGAGGCTGAAGAATTCTGCTGAGCCTGTCTGCTAAGTAATTCTGTTCTCCTTGAGTGTAGACCTCTTTCAAGTAGATGTTCTGTGCAGTCACCTAAAGCCAAATTTTTTGAGCCTCTTGAGAAAGGAGAGATTCTGTGCCTCCTTGCTTGTTTATGTAATACATGGCAACCTGACTGTCCATGCGAAGAAATAGGACTAGATTGTCGACTAGGTGTTGGAACGCTTTGAGAGCATAGTAAATCGACCTGAGTTCCAACAGATTGATGTGAAACTTCCGTCCTGTAGTGGACCAATGACCCTGAGTTTGTAGATCATCCAGATGCGCCCCCCCTCCCCCAATATATAAGTTGACGCATCTGTGGTCAAAACTTTTTGATGAGGAGGCATGTGAAACAAGAAAGTATCGAGAGTAAAATCCTTGATGCTGCTGGTCCAAGGGAACTTCCTTGATGGCACTGAGGAGAAGAAGTGACTGAACTTCGAGAAGAAGAGAGGATTGGTGAGGATTGAAAGCAGACTCTCTTGGAGGATGGGAGGGAGGAAGGGTGGAGAAATGCAGAGAGTAACCCTCCCGAATTATCTTCAAGACCCACAGGTCTGAGGTGATGAGTTCCCAACGATTGATGTAAAGTTGAAGACTGCCTCCTATCGGATGAAGAAGGGGCTGAGAGATGGAGATTGAAGCTATGTTCCCTAGTAGCAGGTCAAAAGGACTGTGTTGATTTGGCTGGAGGCTGAGATTTAGCAGGATGTTGCTGCTGTTTCTGCTTTTTTTGTTGAGGACGTTGTGGAGCAGAGACTTTTGCAGAAAATCTCCTCTGGTATGAGGGAATTGGTTTGAAAGGTCTTGTTGGGACAGGTTTCTTTTTTGGTTTGACTAGTGTGCCCCAACAAGTCTCATGAGCTGTTAACTTCTGGGTGGCAGTGTCCGTTGAATCCCCAAAGAGCTCGTCACCCAAACAGGGAACACTGGCAAGGTAGTTTTGATGATTAACATCCATGTCAGAGACTCTTAACCAAGCCAACCTCCTCATGGCCACAGACATGGAAGAGGTCCTAGAAGTAAGTTCAAAAGTATCATAGGTGGAACGGATGAGATACTTTATTAACTGTAAAACATTATCCACAAGCTGTTGAAAACCTTTAGCTTTGCGTGAAGGGATATACTTTTTGTAATCAGGGAACTGCTTGACAAGGTGCTTCAAATAGCAGGAGAAGTAGAAATTATAATTTAGGGATCTGTTGGCCAATATTGAATTTTGATATAGTCTCCTGTCGAATATGTTCATAGTGTGTCCCTCTCTTCTTGGAGGAACGGATGCATAGACACTTGCTGAGGATGATTTTTCAGAGTAGATTCCACTACCAGGGATTAATGTGGAAGGTGTGGTTTATCAAAACCTGGCAGAGAAATAACCTTATAAAGAGATTCCAGTTTTCTGGGGGGCCACAGGTACTGAGTGGCGACTCCAAATTTTTGTAGAAAGTCTCTCTCAAAATACCATGAAGAGGGAGCTTCAACATCTCTTTAGGAGGCTGATCATAATCTAAAGTCTCAAGGTATTCCTTGCTATATTTGGAATCAGCCTCCAAGGGAACAACAAAGTCCTTGCCCGTTATACAGATAAATCGAGAGAAAGACAATTTTTTTTAAGGAGATGCCTCTTGAGCTGGAGAACGTGAAGAAGAGCCAGACGAATCTTCAGTCTCAGTGGATTATGGAGACAGCTCCGGGTCAGAATCACCAGCTAAATCTGAATCATGAAGCAAAGAAGGAGATTTGGTTCTGGATCAGTGCCGGACAGGTGTCGGTGTTTGAGAATGCTTCTTTTTACTGGACACCTTGCCTGCCTGATTTCGCTCCGGTGTCGAAGCCTTGGAGTGTATTCACTTCCAGGACACCCTAGTGGATTCAGTTGGACTGCGGTCAGAGTCGTGAAGAACAGTGCCGAGAAATGGAGCGTCGAGTAGGTTCTAGAGAACACACCGGCTGGCAGGGTTGTGGTATGCTCAGGCTGGACCGGAACTGGAGAAATTGGGAGTAATTGGTGGAATTGATCCCCAAGCTCTTGCCGAAGCAAAGCTTCCATTTTTTGCTTTAGGTTTAGCACCAATACATGGGGCTTGGTCACCAGTACTGTAGGTGCCGCATCACATTCTAGCGAGGACAATGCTGATGTTGAGGCACTCCTCAACAATGGAATGGTGCACTTCCAGGACTTGTGCATGGTCAGCATGATTTGACTCAATGCCTTTTTGACCAGCGTCCCTGACGGGGAAGGCTTCTTAGCTGGCTTACCCAAAGGAATGGTGTACTGTGACACTGGGGTGGATGACAGTGCGTCTACCAGTGTCGTCATCTTTGGTGTCAGCAATTTCGATGTAGAGGGTGTCAAGACAGGCTCCCCTTCCATGGTGACACCGAATAACTTCTCCTGCTGCAAAATACGATTTTTAATAGTTCTCTTCTGCAGCGAAGAGCAGCTTTTACAGGTTTGGACACGGTGCTCGGGACCCAAACACTGGAGGCACCAACTGTAAGGGTCCGTAAGAGAAATAGCAAAAGCACAGCGACACCACTTTTTGAATCTCATCAGCGGTCGTGACATGAATGGGAACACCACTTCAGCCAAGTCAAACTCGATGGCTAAGGAGAAAGAGGAGGCCCCACCGGGCCAAAACCTGCAGACGGAAAAAAAGAAATTTAATTTTTTTTTTTTAAATTTATTTTAAAATGAAAAAGAAAGAATATGACTGACAAAGTCAAGAAAAACCTGTGAGAGAGGGAAGGCAAAGCGACAACACCCATTGAATGCAACTTCTTAGCTCCGCAGAAAACTAAGAACTGAGGGACCGCACACCTATGTTGGGTGGGAAGGCACTCGAGCATGCGCGATGCGGGCTATCATAAACTTTCTGAAAGTCTTAAAGTGGCGATGAACTTTTAAAGTGTCTGTACCGGGGTTCCGTCAATGACGTCACCCACATGTGAGAATGTGCTGCCTGCTTGTTCTGGGATAAAAATCTTATCACAATAGTGGGCAGGAATGGATGGGTATAATGCAAAAATTAAATTGGTGGATGATACAAAACATGGTTTTCAAACACATCCCCAATACACATTACATATCGGTAATCTACAAATAAGATGCACTTGAGTCCTTCCACTTTTTTTTTTTTTTTTTTAAATAGTGTTTATGAATGGTGCCACATTTACACACACATCTTTGCATTTACTGCCTCAAGTAGAGTTTAGATTGCTTGTTTAGTCAGGTGATTAAGAATCATTTTTATCCATATCACATACCCATGTGTACAACAAAATATTGAAATAGTTATATAAATAAAGTCCAGAAAGAACTGCCTCAAGACAATTAGTGAATACCCTTCTAGGGCAAAAATAAAACAATGGAATTTTGTCTAAGCATGGTCTTACTGCCAGGTTAACCACTGTTCTGGGTGGTCTGGACACAGAAGAGTAAAGGCATCCCCTTCCAAAGTTCAAACTGGACTCTCAAGAAATGCTATTTCCTTGATTAGCATGGCCAAGCAGGATCCCCCTCAGATAATATGATCACAAACCAACTCCTGCACTGGTAACTGTTCCACACTGGTATCTTGGATGGATGTGTACCTTACCCATTCCTTCTGATGGGCCTGTCCCATATTGTTTATTGGAAGCTTCTATATTGCTACTACTGACTGGGGAGTCGATTTAGAGCAGTTTGCGTGAGCTTCAGTAAAGGTGTTACAATACATGAGCTTCAATAAAGGTGTTAAAATTTTATATTTAACACTTGTACATGGCAGGCCCAAGGGTATCTAATGCCTTAGGTGAACTTTTAGCCATGTGTTACACTCCTCCCGGGTTCATGACATAACCTCTCCTCATAGTCCAATTTCTCCCCATCTCTTCCTCACCCTTCAGCATCTCTCCCATAACTTTCCTTTTCCCCTTACAGGGTCTATACCCTCCCCTCTCTTCACTACCACTACCCTACACTTGAAACATTTGAAAGCAGCATGCATAATGCAGGGCTTCTGAATGCAGGCCTTGAGAATGCACCTGTGCTCAGAGACACTGCACTGTGCACACCATTTCAAGCACTTCAGAGCAGCCTGGGCAGAGAAAAGTGACAACATTGACAATGAAGAAAGCACTGCCCTGCTGCACCTCCAAATTCTGTCACCTAGTTCGAATATGATAGATCCAGTCTTGTATCTGCATCTTTATGGCACTGACAGTTTCAGAAATTACAACAGCACAAATTGAACTTTCTCTGGTCCTCTCATATAAAAACTGCAGAATGTAGGAATGAGGCTTCACACAAGGCTCAGATCTAGATGAGGCGACCCTAATGGATGATCTCTCACTTTTTTATTGAGTATCTTAGCTCCCTTAATTACATAGCTAATACTTTGAAGGTTACAATTTCATCATGCATTTACAATGAGGATTATACAAGGTAACTCATTTGTTTACATATCTCATGTGATTCTCAAAGCTACTATCTCACGTGACATATGAATACATCATAACAGTTACAATAAAGTGATTTCCTTTGTGTACACTTCTAATAGGTCTAAAATCTTACTATAGCATGTGACAGTCCAAAGGTTATAATGCATGCTTCTTAAGCACTCGTAATTAGCCTTAAACTCAGGGTCTGCTTTTGTACATAGGCAAAGTCTGATTGTTGCCCATATAAGGAATTCTTAAACAAGATAAGGGATAAGGGTAAATGTGTATCAGGTTAATATGTGACAAGAAGGGAGGGGGGAATGCTTCCGCATTCTGTCACAAACATTTTCCTTGCTATAGAATGTCGACGTGGCAAGAGGGGAGAGGGAAAGGATTCATACTTCCACAGGGCCTCAGATCCTCACACAAGGCCTAAGATCAGTGTGCTGACCTGGCCTATGAGCTGACCTTGCCCTGGTTCAGAATGACCTTGTCCTGGTTCAGAACTGCATCCCTTCAGCAGAAGTGATTTTTTTTTGTTTTTTTAATAAAATTTAACCCTCCCTCATTTTCTCCTGGAGATACCTGGGTTCAAAGCTTATTGATTTTTTCCCCAGGACCCAAGATAAGGTCTCATGGACAGTGTCCACCACATGCCACAAGGGACACTGAACTTTTAATTGTTCAGTTTATACCATACTGTTATTTTTTTCTACCAAAGCTAAGCTTTTTCTAAAACACTAGCTCTCATTCTAGTCCTTGGAACCTACATGATCAGGTTTTCAGGACATCCATAATATATTTTACACACACAAAACAGTGAATGCATCTTTCACTCATGAATATAATAGACTTTCAGTTAACCGGCACTCATGGGGATTGAAATGATGTTGGATATATATAGTTTGTTTGCTTGAGATTTACTATTAAAAATAGGCCTAATACTATGCCATACCATACACTGTTCCAAACTACTTGACATGTGGTAGGCAAAGCATGGGCGTACTCAGGTGTGACCAAGTTTACACTTAAATTTCTGCCAAAAATTGATTTTATTTTCATTTTTATTTAAAGTATTACAGCATTTCTTAGATTTTTTTTTTTAGGGTGCTTGAGAGTTCTGGTTAATTGAGTTCCAGTTAACAGAGAGTCTACTGTACTTGTAAATATTCCAAAAGATTTTAAGGACTAAGTTGAAAACATCTGATCTAAGCATGACAAGGCTAGTGTGTATATGCACCAAAAGTGCCCTGATAGCATGTTCACACAAATCCAAGTTTCATGTTAGCACAGAAATTACACTGTATATACAGAGCAAACTACGCATAGAATTCTACATTTAAAACACTATATTATAATCTCTAGCACCAATACTCAGTATGAAGAGTAGGCATCAGTTTAAACTACTGTATTTACGTGCAATATCAATTTCTAAATGCCGGCAACCATCTACAATGAAATGTCTTTCATCTCCTACTACCATGCTTTTGTTATAACAGATCAACACCACTAAATTCCTTGTAAAAGGAAATACCTAGTGCATTATACATATGTTTGTACTTCTCTACCGAGTCTTTACAAAACGGATTGTATTACAGTTTGACCTTAAATACCTTTCAACTACTGTTAATTGCTGGAACCTTTGGCAAAAACATGCCCACAGACAAAAACAGGTGGAAAAGAAATACAACCGCTTAGTTAAATGGTTTCAAACAATACCAACAGAACTCATCAAGGCTTTCTATTTCACTGTTTTATATATATTTATTAGGAGGGTGCATTTTTGTCTTACTTTTCTTCCTCCAAGAGCTCCCTAATTTACTGATCCCCTAAGTTCAGTATAAAATATCCTACATCACCTCTGCATTCCTTTTTGGTGTCATACACATTTAGAGGAAGATTCTTAAAACTTGCCAGTAAAATCCAGTGAGTCAATGTACTGCCCGTAGTGGGAGTAACTTTTATTTTACAGGTAATTCTCAGCATAATTGCATGCATATTATATGCACGCTATTTGTGTGGGGAATCGCCGGTAAAGAGCGGGAGGAATAGTGCTTGCCTTCTGCTAACTTTTATTTAAGAAAATTGGTGAAACCGTCAAAATTTTTCAGTCCAGTAGACCCATTTTCATCATTTTTTTGTCAGCTTCAATTGTTTGTTTACACACTTGAGTTAAATACAAGGGAGAAATGCAGCAATATATAACATTGCATTGAAATTCAAATTCCTGAGGCAGGCCTTATGGCTGAAACACGTACGTATTGAGTCTTGACTACAATAAAGATATTGAGCACCACAGGTCGCCTTCTCTGGTTTTTTGTGCTTGCTCAGATGAACAATTGCTAAGCACAGCAACTTCCTCCTGTAAAAGCTGCTCTCCCTGCCTCGATCAACTAAGCCACAGGCCCCCTTCAAGACCTGCCGGCTCAGCTAATTAACCAGCAGGGAGAGTAGCAGAAAGAAGAGGCCTTCCTCCCGCTGACACCCTCACTCACCCTCTGCTGCCCGGACCCCCCTCTGTACAGGATGGCAGCCGCCATCGCCATCAGGGTCCCCAGCCACCCCACCATTCCCCATCACTTACATTCTCCCTAATGCTCCCAGCAGGAGGTATGCCCACTACCTCCTGCCGCTGGAGTCCCCCACTCCCCCCCATGACAGCACCCCAACACTCCTGGCAGGAGGGATGTCTACTCCCTCCCGCAGCTGATGATCCCCATCACCCTAACAACCCCGACACCTCCAGCTGCCAGTGATCATCACCCCACCGACAACCCCCCCCAAGAAGTAGGGAAGCCCACTCCCCTCCTGCTGCCTGTGATCCCCCCTCAACAGGAAGGATGCCCACTCCCTCCTACTGCCGGTGATCCCTGCCCGACAACCCCCTCCCCTGGGCAGGAAGGATGCCTACTCCCTCCCGCCGCTATTGATTTCCACCCCCAAACAACCCCCCCCAGCAGGAGGGATACATACTCCCGGATACTGCCAGCAGAAGGGATACCATGCCCTCCCGCTGCCGGAGTCCCCCCTCCCCCCCCGACACCCCCTCCAATACCTCTAGCTGGATGCCTACTTCCTCCAGCCGGTAGGTCTGCCTCTTCAAAATGGTGGGTGCTGATTGGTCCAGGCACTTAAGAGGGGTCTTAGGCACCTGGGCCAACCGGAATCTTAGGCCTTCTTCCCAGTGCATGACCAATCGGAGTACAGAATCAATGCACTTGATTTAATGGTAGATTTAAAGGGAATAATAATGGTATTTTGGCCCCCAGAAAAGAATAAGACATCCCCTGAAAATAAGCCCTAATGTGTCTTTTGAAGCAAAAATTAATATAAGACCTGGTCTTATTTTCGAGGGAAAATGGTATCGCAACTTCAGCCCTTCTACATCTCTGTATCATCCACAGGAAGAACAAGACTACTTGTCTATCTCTCAGTAGTATGCCACTGCCAGTTCACAACCACTACTCACACTACTGTATATATTTTCTCTCCACTATATTTTCAGTAGATAGTCACCAGAAATAAAAATAGTATGAAGTGAGTCAGTAAGTATTTCACAGGAATAATTCCTTTTAAACTAATAACCAATAAAGTAAGCATTTAATGATGATGTAAGTGGCACAGAATGTCACATAAATACTATTACTTATTTTTTTGTTCTGCCTAATGCTCTACCTCAGTCCTGTTTGTACGACCTACCTATGATGGAGTATATAGGAAGTTGCCGGTTTTCCTTAACACTCCCGCACAAAGTGACACTGTACAGAGCAGAAAGGGCTCATTCAAAGCAGAGAAGGGCTCAAGCGGCCAGATAAAAACTCAGCACAGCACAGGCCAAGAGCAACCCTCCAGCATTTGCCTTCATTCACCACATATATGTGAAGAGCAATGGTTGCTCAGCCACCTTGGATCATTGTGAAATTATAATCCTGGAGGCTGGGCCAGAGACATCCTTAAAGACAAAGATTAGCGCACACAATGTCTTAAATTTATCAAGTCTGTGAAGGGAACAGCATTTAACATTCTTTTGAATACAAATGAAACATTTTATTTACTTTCACCTCTCTGAGTGGCTATATAGGTTGGGGCTCTACAACACACACCATTATGCATGCTGCTATACTATCCTAATTTGTTTCACAACATTCTGGGGATTATTCTATAACTAGGCACATCCATTTAGTCTTGATGCACCATGGTGAGAGCCTATTCTGTATTAGCATTTGAGTGCCCAGATTCTGTTATAGAATACCAGTGTAATCTGGCATCAGTGCACTAAGCAATTACGTGCCTGCAGTCAAATCAGCCATAGACCTGGCAAAGCTTCCATCACATAAATGCAGCAAGGGCTTGTGTAAAGCAAATATACTGTACTTACCTGTAGTGGGTGTTCTCTGAGACGTATGCCTCTCAGAAGAAGTTTTGTGAACCCTGTTCCATCTTCCAGGTAAAGTTGGAATCAGATTCTTCAAAGTACTCCTCTTAGAAGGTATGTAGAAGAGCATGTCAGCTTGAACGTCAGCTCTGCTTGGAGGAGTGTCAAGGCAAGGGTCTGTCATCTAACCCACAAGAGAGCTCCTCTGCTGATATCAATGCATGTGGTTGTGCTGTTTCCAACAGTCACCACAGAGGACACAGAGGACCTTTCCCGTGACTAATACTCTAATGTATCCTCAGGTTGGGATGAGGCTGGCGCAAGCACCTTGTAAGTCTGTGTAGACTGCTTAAATAGTAGCCCTGAAAGCTCGTATTTGAGCACGGCCCAGATTTTCTCTTGGAGTCAAGGAATCTAGGAAGGCTGGGAAGCCAGTGTGGAGGCAACCTGTGATATAACCTGTCAAAGTGTAGGAGAACTCAAGGATCCAGAAGACTGCGAATGCAGTGAAGAGTGATTAATGCAGCTTCGACTCTTTCCCAGCATCAAAAACTGATGCAGAGAAATTGTCAGCACCGTGCCTGGAAGGATAATCATAGCAATGGTTCTTTGGTTTTTTACGCTTTTGGACTCTCGATGCATGGTGCATCAACAAAGAGGATGTAAAGTCCTTTAGCATCCTGGTACAGAGTCCAATGCTGGATGCTCTCAACACTACATTGGTTCATTCAGTGGGTTGGGAGGAGAACTATTCTAAGTGGCATTCAATTTAGACTATAAGGAAAGGGGAGAGACTAACGAGACTGGATGATTGTGTGTGTTTTAAGGTTGGTGGATAGGTCTCAGAAACAAATGTTTGCATAGCATGTAGGTCTGATTTTAGCTCGTTTCTGAGGGAGGATAGAATAATAGTTTTAAAGTAATGTTTAATATTTTGTTATTTGGATAAGGCTTTTATTGTGATCTTTGTTACTTAGTGGAATGGCTCCTGGGTATTTTTTTTACATTTAAACAAAGATGCTGTGAACTGACACTGTTCTACCTTTCTTTGTGGGGTAGAGTAGATCAAGAAATTAGAGAATGCCCAAACATTTCTGCCATATTCTCAATTTCCTTCTCAAACTTAAATGGAATAGTCTAAATTTTTTCCCGGACAATGTCAATCAAGGAGAGGATGTCTGGTAGAAGCTCTTCTTTCCTGCAGAAAAGAGGGCTCCAAAGGGAGATCAGTGCACTTCTCCTTATCAAAGAAACCTTCTAAACCATAAAAGCAGAAGCTCAAAACTGCTTAAATTGTATTCCTGGCTAGTAGACATTGCTTATGAGTTTCTCTCATCTGTTGGGGTCTAGACTACTGCAATCTCGTTTATCTGGGTATCCCTAAAAAAACAGTGAGAAAATTAAGAATGGTACAGAACACGGCAGTTCGCTTAATATTTGGATTGAAGAAAAGCGACCACATTAGTCCCTACTACAGACTGTTGCACTGGTTGCCAAAGGAGGCACGAATAATGTTTAAGTTTGCTTGTATTTGTTTCAAGCAGGCCTGGGGACTAGCTCCTTCATATCTTCTACCTCATTTCGTGCTATACAGTCCCACACAAACAACCAGAAACTGTAACTTATTTGCATACCCAAGGATCACCGGTTGTAAATATAGGTCCTTTTTGGATAGGTCTTTCATGTTTCAAGCAAGTAAACAGCAGTCTTGGTTAGGAAACTACATCAATGGAGCCAGGCTGACTTGCAGCGCCTTTCGGAAAGAAATTAAAACTGTACTGTTTGACAGATTTAGCTCCTAAACAGAAGCCACACTAAATTTATATATTCTTTCTGTCTATTTCTTGTGTAATATGTTGTACTTTCACTATTTGCATTTTGTAATTCACTGATTGTCCAGCTCTCTTCAGTGTGAACTGCCTAGAAGTCATCTGACTATGGCGATATAGAAGAATAAAGTTATTATTATTATTAGACCTCAACATAGGTCAATGCCTCTCTAAGCTTCCTCTCCCATACATAGGAAATTGTCAACTATTTGATTGTTATGAATCTTGAAGTCTTTTGATGCCTTTCAGTTGATTCCATTCCTCCACACATCATCATGGTTTCCAAGACTGGCTGAACCTCCTTCAGCATCAGAACAACTACATCAACCACACTGCCACAAGAGAAGAGTCCTATGCAGAAAGCAAACCAATCAACAAAAGTGGGACTACCAAGTGGGACAACCAAAATAAAATACTGAATACACCTTATTAAAATTAATGAATAATGATAATCATATAAACTATTAAAACAGACCTGACATAGCTATGATTTGACTCCTACCTGTGGAATGCGTTAGCACACCTATTGATCTTGGTGATGGGGGAACGCAGCTGAAGGGCTCGTGAGCTGCTGAAGCAAATCTAGAGGCAGAGAAATGAATGGTGACTGCTCAGGCAGTGGCGGGAGTACACACCAAAGCACGGTGAGGCTATCGGCAGGGACTGAGCATCACAACCTAGGGTGTGCTACCCTGGGGAACGATTGGAGCATATCTCCTGAATGCGAGTGGGTAGTGGTTGTTGTATACACAGCCCACATAGGGCAGTGACTGAATTCCAGCAGCTGTCCCTCGCATGATCCACACTCATGCATGGAGACTCTGGCAGCAGCAGCTTTCTGATCCGATGCCAATGAGAGTAACTGGGCCCAACAGCATCAAGAAGCTCTGGGAATGGAAAGGCCACAACTTGAAGGACAGGAGGCACCCAGAGCACTGCAGCCCTCAAAGAGTAGGAAAGATGCGCATAGCTTCCCGCCGCTTTAACACCAGCCACGGTCAAATTAAAAGATGCTTATGGATGAAAACCATGCGTCGGTCCTGGACATCCTTCAGGACCAGCCCCTCAACACTAGGGAGAGATGTGCGCTTGGTGACCTGCACCACTGAAGAATCCCCCCTTCAGGGGAGTAAGGCACTTGTTCAGTTCATCCACCATAGGATAAAACCGAGCCAGGGCTTGAGCATATTTCAAGGGACCCTCAGGGGTCTTCCAGACAACTGACAGAATCTGGCCCAGGAAAGAATGATCAGGAAAAGAGACAACATTCCGCAGCGACCGGATGTTCCGACTGCAGCATCAATCTCTGCAGCAAGTCATAAAGAAAAACAGTGAGTGTGTGGGTGTGAAAGACTGTGCACAGCGGAGTCCCTCCTAAACACCGGATCCGCACAGGTCCGGATCCCAAAGATCCACCACATTCGTCATATCAGTGAACGCCGCTGAGCTGCCCTGCAACAGCAGAAGGCTGCAAAAAGTGTCTGGCACAACTGTGGGCACAGCGGTCTTAAGCACCAGTACCCCAGAAGGCAAGATGACAAACTCTGGTCCACCAGAGCAAGGATCCCTGTCTCCGGTACAAAGTCCGGTGAAAGGGAAACAAGCAGAAAGTTTTAATTAAATACGCCTGATAAGCACAACCATAAAATCCCAGGGAAAAGTCATCCTCCATGGCAGGAGCCAAGCACTGCACATCAGTTTTAGCCTGTTCGGAGGATTTGCAAGGGAAATTGCCAAAGCAGTGCTTGCATTTCACCAAAACAATGCCAGCACACTCTCCAGGGTCCCCCGATGCCATTTTTGCAGGAGTTGGGGAAGAAAGTGCTAGAAACCCTCTCTGAGGTCCAAACACACCGCATCCGGGCAAACCTCCCCACTCAGTTGCAGCGCACGTCGAACACGGTCGTGCAACCGACTGCCATCCATCACAAATGAAGCATGAATCCATCCAACCCTATCTAGAGGAGGCCATTTATGCAGTTTTCTTGCAAAAACAAAGCTTAGAAGTTGAAAAATAACTAAATCAAATCAGGAAAAATCCAAGATTGCCACCATGGGGGCCAATTTCCCGGGCTATTTTTAGTTGAAAATCACAGGAACTCACTAAAAACAGTGATTTGGGGATTTTAGAGATGGGCAAGGGTAGGGCATGCAGGAAAACCTCTTAAAAATCCTTTTTTAAGACCCCCCCCAAATTGCTGATTTAGGTTTTCAGCCCTTTACTCACTGTGTTATGTGCTAAATGGAATACACTGCAGACACAGCAGAAACTGTTTCCTCAGAAAATTGGAAATCTAAATTCTAAATCTTCTGACTGCCCGCACCAGCCTGACTTCCAAGGTCGGAGACCTCTGCCATCTTTGGACACACCGTGCAGCCACCTGGCAGAGGAATGCAGTCTGGCTCCAATCCTGGTTGCGCCTCCATGGAACCGCTCAACCTGCGCTCTACCTTCTAGTGGACAAACATGGGGTGAGCCTCCCAAGGGAACGGTCCCTGATGTGCAAACTATCCAGGGGGCTTAAAGAATAGCAAGGAACCCCCCAAAAGCAGACTTTTTCTAACTGCCTGCAATCTCCCGCAGTCAAGGATGTCCCCGCAGGGAACCTCCACAGCACGAGGGCAAAAACTGTGAATGAAAAATACTGAAAACCACAAAATAAAACACGTGCAGAAAAGATAAGTTCCTATAGCCTGGGCTATAGGAAAGAAAACTGCTAAGCTGTGGAGCATGCTCAGTGATGAGGTATGAGGGGGGAGGGGTAAAGAAACCCTCTGAAGTTTGAGGTTTCCTACAGACCCTAGTGGGAGGAGGGAAATAACCCACTGGTTCTGGAATAAAGTGGGATTGTACAAGAACTTAGACTTCTTGATTTGACTGTACCTAAAACTTTTAATGTGAGTTTTTACCTCTACAGCAGATGTTTAAAAAAAAAAACAAAAAATGATTTGTGTGCCTCATCAGTGTTCTACATCTAACTTATCAGAGTTTATGTTGGCCCTGTTTTCTTCATTCAGATCATTTTCCATTTTTTAAAAGATGTTCTTTTAACTATAATAGCCTCTTTCACCTCTCCTTTTAATCAGGCTGGCAGTCATTTTGGCTTCTTTCCCATTTTCAATATGTGTGTAACACATAGAAGCATGACAGCAGATAAAGGCCAAATGGCCCATCTGCAGCATCCACTATCTCTTCTTCTCTCTAACAGATCTCACATGCCTGTCTCGTGCTTTCTTGAATTCAGACATGGTCTCCACCATCTCTACCGAGAAACTATTCCACACATCTACCACCCTTACTCCTGAGCTTATCAATTTTTAATTAAATCCTATGCCCTCTCACTCTGGAGTTTCCTTTAAAAAAAAAAGAGAATCGCCTCATGCATATTTATGCCACATAGTATTTAAACATCTCTATCATATCTCCCCTCTTTCCTCCAAAGTATATATAAATTGAGATCTTCAAGTCTGTTCCCATGCACCTTATAATAATAATAGGGACAAGTGGAATTGTCCAATAAGAAAAGGTGCAATGAATAAAGATGTCTTTCAACTCATCTGAACAATCAGGTAATCCTTTATTCTTCCAAAAATACTCGACCCGACATGTACATGTTTCGGCCCTACGGCCTGCGTCAGGAGTCTTAGAGATCTTTGGGTATAAAATAACCTGGTGTATGGACCACTCTAGAAAGCTGTATTTCACTTTACAGCCAGCATTCGCATGACGGCGTCTTGATAAATACAGCTTTCTAGAGTGGTCCATACACCAGGTTATTTTATACCCAAAGATCTCTAAGACTCCTGACGCAGGCCGTAGGGCCGAAACATGTACATGTCGGGTCGAGTATTTTTGGAAGAATAAAGGATTACCTGATTGTTCAGATGAGTTGAAAGACATCTTTATTCATTGCACCTTTTCTTATTGGACAATTCCACTTGTCCCTATTATTCTATCTGTTGTGGATTTGTTTCCCCTGTGTTTTGCGCCCATGCACCTTATGACATAAACCACCGACCACTTTAGTGGCCTTCCTCTGTACTGATTCTATCCTGTTTATATCTTTTTGACAGTGCGGTCTCCAGAACTGTACACAATATTCTAAATGAAGTCTCACCAGTCTTATACAGGGGCATCAATACCTCCTTTTTCCTACTGGCCATTCCTCTCCCTATGCACCCAAGATTCCTTCTAGCTTTCACAATTGTCTTTTTAACCTCTTTGGCCACCTTAAGGCCATAACATACTATCACACCCAAGTCCCACTTTTTTACACAATAGCTTTTCAGCCCCTAAACTGTACCGTTCCCTTGGGTTTTTGCAGCCCAAATGCATGACCTTGCATTTCTTAGCATTAGATCTTAGCTGCCAAATTTCAGACCGTCAGTCTAATAATCTGGCAGTCTAGTAATTATAACACACCTGAATAAAAACAGAATTACCACCACATTTTAATTTTACTGACTAGCAGAAGATGGATAAAAACTGAGAACAGATCAAATATATAGTACTATATATATATATATATATATATATATACTGTATATCCATCAGCACAAGACAAACTAAGTTTGTTACTCTGTTTTTCTATATGGTTAAACCCTGAAGCAGTATTTGAAATCAATGATGGATACATAGTAATATAGTAAATGATGGAAGAAAAAGATCTGTATGGTCCATCTAGAAGTCTGCCTAGCATGGGCCTTGTTCTCCCACTATTGAAGCTGTCATCAAAGCCCCAAATCTGTCCAGCCATGACAAGAGGACATCCATGGAAAATCAGGGGGGGGGGGGGGGAAATTGCACGCGACACCAGGAAATACTTTTTCACCGAAAGAGTGGTTGATCGCTGGAATAGACTTCCACTTCAGGTGATCGAGGCAAGCAGCGTGCCTGATTTTAAGAAGAAATGGGATCATCACTTGGGATCTCTGCACAGAGTTAAATAGGGGAGGGTCATTGGGGTGGGCAGACTAGATGGGCCGCGGCCCTTATCTGCCGTCTTTTTCTATGTTTCTATGGTAGGCATGGGGAGCACAGACTGCAGAAGTTTGCCCAACACTGACTTTGCTTTCCCATTGTTGGAGTTGCCATCTAATCATTACTAAGTTTGTTACAAAGTATATACAGGTCACAAGCTAAATGTTTTGTTTCTGGGGCACTGGAGAGTTAAGTGACTTGCCCAAGGTTGCATAGGTCCACAGTGGGAATCAAACCCAGTTCTTCTTGTTCTCAGTCCACTGCACTAATCATTAAGCTACTCCTCCACTCATTAAGAACAATCACTCAGAATTACTTCTCCCCCTCCTATTCTAGTCACTTCCTGTCAGTCATGCTAACTCTATTGGCTAGAAAAGAATCCTTTCTTAAGGCTTACCTTATCAAGCAGTACATTCTGCCACATGCGAAATATACTCAGGTAGGTTCGGTCCCTGGCAGCAAATGAGGTAAAGAAAAACTGCAGGGAAAAAAAAGAGTACATGTTAGTAAAGTTGCTTACTTTGGAGAGGTGTTTCAATGAAACCAAGACATTAGTCCTACAGATAGGGAGAAGGTCAGAGTCATGGATCAAGGTCTAGGGTCCTGGATTTGATATACTGTCGTTCTGTAGGTACAATCAAAACGGTCTACATAAACTATATCATGTACTTTTTCTGTCCCAAGAGGGCTCACAGTTTTGAAAGAAAGTAAAGCTAGAAAGGTCTGACATCTTACAGAGAGTTATGCATGTACCTATATGGAAATTACATTGTCTGCACTATTATATGGGGCTACCTCAGTTCAATATAAAGCTGTAAACTAGGAGAAGTCAGACTCCAATGGAAGAAGGAAGATTTTGAATACTAATATCCTGTTGTCCTTGGAGAGCACTTATTATAAGTAAGTAGCTTTGTATTCCTTTGTATTGACTTTAATGAAAAGGGGGAAATGGCATAGATGGAGAAAGTACGCAAAGCCTGGCTCATGGAATTCTTTCTAATCCCTATGCATCTGGGAGTGTGTGTGTGTGTCTCTCCCTAATATGGAGAAAGTTGGGCCGGGCAATTGGGATAAAATGGTTCCCAAACAGTCTGTTGGTTTGAAAATAAAACAAAATGAAACCAAATGTGATAATATATCAAACCATATGCTACTATCAACAGATTTTAAAGGATGGATTTTACAGTTTAACCAAAGGGTACTTCAATTATGGCAACAAGTATTGACATGATTCCCCATCATTACCTGACAAGCTACATATTTCAGTGACTAGTTGTCATCACACATAGCCTGGATGAGACGATGGTGTGAAGAGAAAGGCTTTAACTTCATGCGCAACTGGACGGTGTTCTGGGGAAGAAACAGGTACTACAGAAAGGATGGACTACACCTTACCAAGGAAGGAGCAAGAGTATTGGCAGGCAACATGAAGAGGGCCATTGAGAAGGCTTTATACTAAAGGACAGGGGAAAGCCAACAGTCAACCACCAGTCAATGGTCCGGGCGAAAGGATGCCCTGAAGAAGGAACTATGGATAACTTCACAGACACAGGAGGGGACGATTACAAAGCAAATGAGAGAAACAACGTAGGAGCAGAAAAGGATACCATGAAAGACAAGGTAGAGGCTACCAAGCTTACAAAGTCCATGAAAGACACGGTAGAGGCTACCAAGCTCACAAAGTCCACGAAAGACACGGTAGAGGCTACCAAGCTTACAAAGTCCAAGAAGGTAACACAAAGGGAACTCAAATGTATGTATACGAATGCTAGACGTTTGATAAAAAAAATGGGAGAGTTAGAGACAATAGCAAGACACGATGAATTGGAAATCATTGGCATATCAGAAACATGGTGGAATGATAAAAACGAATGGGATACAGTACTACAAGGATACAAACTATACAAAAGGGATAGAATAGGGCAGAAAGGGGAAGGTATTGCCCTATGTGTTCAGGAAGGAGTAGAATCTGTTAGGGAGGCTAAGACGGAAGGGAAAGAGAAGCTGGAGTCCCTCTGGATCAAGATTCCCAGACACAATGGTGCAGACACAAAAATTGGCCTTTACTATCGACCCCCAGGACAGACGGAGGAGACACTCGGAAATGTTAGAGGAAATCAAACAAGAATGTAAGACAGGTAATGTACTAATCATGGGAGACTTCAACTTCCCGGGGATAGACTGGAACCTGGGAACCTCAAACTGCGGCAAGGAGACCAAGTTCCTAGAAATGCTAGGGGACTGCTTCCTAGAACAAATGGTGGGAGAGCCGACGAGAGGGAACGTAACCTTGGACTTGGTCCTAAATGGACCGACAAAAGAAGTAGAAGTCACTGTCCCACTGGGGACAAGCGATCACAATATGATCAACTTTAAACTTGACATCGGGAAGGGGAAACATACCAAAACCTTAACCAAGACCTTAAACTTTAAAAAGGGAAGATATGATAGCATAAGAGCCATGGTGAAACAACGGCTCAAGAAAAGGATGGACAAAATTAAATCAGTAGATCAGACATGGGCCCTACTGAAAAATACTATCACAGAAGCACAAAATCTCTACATTCCACAGCTTTCCAAAGGAAAGAAAACTAAAGTCAAAGGAGAACCGGCATGGCTTACTAGAGAGGTGAAGGAGGCCATAAGAGAAAAGAAGGACTCCTTTAAAAAATGGAAATGTACGAAAACAACCGAAGCTTGGAGCAAACACAAGGACAAGCAGAAGAAATGTCACAAGGCGGTGAGGGGCCAAAAAGGACTATGAAGAGAAAATAGCGCAAGAGGCCAAAAATTTCAAGCCCTTCTTTAGATACATAAAAGGGAAAAAACCCGCAAAAGAGGCGGTGGGACCACTGGACAACCTGGGAAGAAAAGGGCACATCAAGGAAGACAAACAAATTGCAGACAGACTAAATTCCTTCTTTGCGTTTGTTTTTACGAAGGAGGACACCGCATCAATACCCGAAACAGTGAAAGTGTTCAAGGGAGTAATAGAGGACAGCTTCACCATGGTAGAAGTGGACTTGGACCAGATATACTACCAGATCGACAAACTTAAAATTGATAAATCCCCTGGACCGGATGGAATTCACTCGAGAGTCTTAAAAGAGCTCAAGGTAGAAATCGGGGGACTACTGCAAAACCTTGCCAACCTGTCAATTAGAACTGGACAGATACTGGATGACTGGAAGATAGCGAACGTCACGCCAATTTTCAAAAAAGAATCAAGAGGAGAATCGGGCAGCTATAGACCTGTGAGTCTTATGTCTGTCCCTGGCAAGATGGTTGAAGCACTGATTAAAGATAGCATAGTCCGGCACTTGGATACACACGACCTGATGAAAGCCACTCAACATGGCTTCAGGAAAGGGAAGTCATGTTTGACGAATTTACTTCAATTTTTTGAGACAGTGAACAAACAAATTGATAGTGGACAACTGGTGGATATAATATACTTAGACTTCCAGAAAGCGTTCAACAAGGTTCCGCATGAAAGACTTCTCAAGAAACTACAAAGCCATGGAATAGAGGGAGACATACTGAGATGGATAGGCAAATGGTTGGAGAACAGAATGCAGAGGGTGGGCATAAATGGGAAGTTCTCAGACTGGGAGAAAGTGACTAGAGGTGTGACCCAGGGCTCGGTACTTGGGCACATCTTATTCAATATTTTCATCAATGACCTGGAAGAAGGAACGTCCAGTGAGATCATCAAGTTTGCAGACGACACAAAGTTTTGCCAAGCAATCAGATCACAGAAGGATAGCAAGGAACTCCAGAGCGACTTGTGTCAGATAGAGAAATGGGCAGAGAAGTGGCAGATGAAGTTTAATGTGGAAAAGTGCAAAGTAATGCATCTGGGCAGAAAGAACAAGGAGCACAAGTATAGAATGTCAGGTGCAACTCTGGGTAAGAGCGAACAAGAAAAAGACCTGGGTGTACTGATAGATAGGACCCTGAAACCATCAGCACAATGCATGGTGACGGCAAAGAAAGCAAATAGAATGATAGGCATGATAATTAAAGGAATCATGAGTAGATCAGAGAAAGTTATAATGCCACTTTACAGAGCAATGGTCAGACCATACTTGGAATACTGTGTCCAACATTGGTCTCCCTACCTAAAGAAGGATATAAAACTGCTGGAGAGAGTGCAGAGGCGAGCAACGAAGCTAGTAAAAGGTATGGAGAACTTGGATTACAAAGAACGACTTAGGAAACTGGGACTGTTCTCCCTTGAGAAAAGGAGACTGCGAGGGGATATGATCGAGACTTTCAAAATACTGAAAGGAATCGACAAAATAGAGCAGGAAAAAAATTATTTACGATGTCCAATGTGACTCGGACAAGAGGTCATGGACTGAAGCTGAGGGGGGACAAGTCCAGGTCAAATATCAGGAAGTTCTGCTTCACGCAGCGAGTGGAGGAAACCTGGAATGCTCTCCCAGAGGAGGTTATTGTGGAATCGACTGTTCTAGGATTTAAAGGCAAGCTAGATGCACATCTCCTTGCAAGGTGCATAGAGGGATACAAGTGACTAAGGTTACACCAGGGTACACCTGGCTGGGCTTCCGTGTGTGCGGATCGCCGGACTTGATGGACCTAAGGTCTGATCTGGAGATGGCAGTTCTTATGTTCTTCTGTTATTAAGAAAACTATACAAGCTCACTAGCTTTCAAAGTAGAACAGTGGTCTTCACAAATTTTTAAGTTGGGGCTGCTTTGGGTCCAAAAGGACTGAAGGAGAACTAACAAATATCTTCCCATGCAGGGCCACAACACTGACCGAAGTGTGTCAATGACATCCATCCTCAACAGTCTCGAATGCCCTTCTTACTAAGGCTTATATCATCACTCTCTCTGGCTCCCTCCCATTCTCCCCACTTCACCAGATCCACCAGATCCATCATCTCTTCTTTATCCTTCCTTCCTTCCCTCCTCCTACCAGTTACAGCATTTCTCCTTCTTCTTCCTCACCTACCCCAGGTCTTGCATCTTTCCTTCTGCTTCTCCAGTTCCCCACCTCTAAAGGCAGGTGTGATATCCAATCACTCATGACTTCATCGCCATTATCTTTCAAAATGATGGTGTCTGACCCCTAGTAGTGTGCTTCAATGTACCATTAGGAGTCAATCTGCCAAATAAGATAATGCTTTGAGCACCATCTTATTGGCAAACTAGCCCAAACAGTGCATTGCAGTGCGCTGCTTGGGATCAGGAGGGCACCAGTGTGAAAGATGGCAATGCAAGAGGCAAGAGCAATTGGGAATCACTCTTGCCTTTAGAAGCAGTTGAAATATAACTCGATCTCAGCCTTCATCATACAATTGAACTGGCTACCCATCCCATCGTGGATAAACTTCAAAATATCATGCATCATACACCACATACTCCATGGAAACACAGCTGACCCCTTATCCAACTATTCTCAATGGCATGGTCTACCTCTAGGAGAATCCTTAACAGAATTCAAGTAAATCTTCCAACCACCAAAAATCTCCAACACAGGTGCATTTTCCATTCTATGCTAACCTTCCTGGGCATAAAAACTTGGAATCATCTCCCTGAAACAATCAGAATAGAAACTAGTATCCTGTGGCATGAATAATATTATGAGACACATTAAACTACTGTGACTGTGAGGGATTTCTGGATGATCTTGTTGATCATATACATAAACATAAAACGTATACATAAACATAAAACGTATACATAAACATGGATTAATGAGACAAAGCCAACATGGATTTACATTACATTTAGTGACTTTTATTCTGCCTTAACCTTGTAATTCTAGGCTGATGAAACCAACCCCGGGAAAACCTTGAAGCCTGGAAAGGAGCAGCCCCACACCCAGGACAATACTTGCGAAACTCCTGCAGACACCAGCAGGCAGTGCCACCCCAAGACGCCGGGCGGGCACGGTCCTCAGGCAGAAAGTTTTGAACATGACCTCCACGCCGCTGGCCAGGAAATAGGAGACAGCTAGTGAGGGAGGGATCACGCTAGACCACCAGGATATTTTTAACAAGGAACAATGGTAGCAAGCGGCGGGGGAGAGTTTAAAAAGGTACCGGGGGGATGATAAAAATACTGAGAGCCGTCGAGGGAGGGAGGGATTTAAAAACCTACAGGGGTGACTACCACATAATGAGGGGAGGGATGGGAGGGTTGTAGGGGTTTCCTCTTCATCCTTTTTGTGGATCGTGGGGGCTGGTTTTCTCTGTTTTGCTGGAGGAGTTGTACACAGGGGTCAGATACTTTAGATTTTGCCATAACAAAAATTTTGTATTGGGAATGCCTTGAGTTCTGATACTATACATTATGCTTGATCTTTACTTCAACTTGTTATTGTTATTCTGTATTTGGTTGTATTCAGCACTGGTTCTGCCAGAGTGCTATTGATGTACTTGTATGCATTATGGTTTTGTCTAATAAAGAGAGGGGGGGAAGGGGGCTGGCTACCATTAGATGTGCCCACCACTAGACATGCCCTGTACCCTGTCTTACCACTAGACTACCAGAGGGGGGACAGGGTACAGGGCACACCATTTGGTTCAGAATTTTTTTTTACTTGTTTTTTCCTCCTCTACAGGTGGGTGCGTCTTATGGACAGGTGCGTCTTATAGAGCGAAAAATACCGTATATAAAGTTTAAGTGTCTGGTTATCTGCATTAATATTAAAACAAGCACTCTGGGCAATTCTCTAAACTTTTTGATTAACTTTTTACGAGCAAAATTTTCTGGCAGGGTCTGAGCTATCATAGCCTTACTTTCCTGTCAGTGTCTGACCGTTGATTGGCTCAGGCACTAACAGGAAAGTAAGGCTCGACAGCTCAGACCCTACCACAAAAAAATCCCCTCCTGCCCATAAATTAAAAAAAGATCCCTAATTCCTCCCTCCCCAGAGTCATTTGATGCCTCCTATCCCCAGTACTTAAAAAAAATAAAAATTAAGTAGGTGGGATGCCCACTCCTTCCTGCTGCCGGGGTCCTCAGCTCCCCCCTCCCCCCTTACCTTTAAATTGAAGGATAGCAGCAGGAATGCCCACTCCCTTCTACCAGCAAGACGCCGGGGTCCTTCAACCCCCTGTCAACCCACCGTTCCTCCCATACCTTTAAGCTGAAGGATGTTAGGAGGGATGCCCACTCCCTCCAGCCGAAAGGCCTGCCTCTTCAAAATGGCAGGCCTTCCCCTTCCTTGTGCATCCTGGGATGCACTAAGAGGGGGCCCAAGGTCCTGACCGGCTCTGGCGCCTCTTGGGAGGGAACTTATAGCTTGAGCCAATCAGAGCCTTAGGCCCCTGCCTGGGGCATCCTGGGATAGGGATACCTCTGCCGATTTTGTACAGGGTGTGGGAAGCTGGGCAGCAGCAGGCGAGGGGGTGGCAGCAGGAGGAGAACTTTTGATTCTGCTGAGCCAGCAGGACTTGGGGAAACCTGCAGCTCAGTTGATCAGGGCAGAGAGCAGCCTTGACATGAGGGAGGAACTGTATCTAGTGATTACTCTTCTGCGCAAGCATCAGGTACAGTTCCTCCCCTCCTTTACCGGCGATTCTCCGCACAAATAGCATGCATATAATTTGCATGCTATTATGCTAAGAATCATCAATAAATGAAAAATCACTCTCATTATGGCCAGTACATTGACCCTCTGGATATTACCAGTGAGTTTTGAGAATCAATTGCCTCCATTAAACACACAAAAATACAGGGAACTCTAAAACAAAGAAACTATAGAAAACTCAGTGTCTAAAGATAAGAAAAAAAAAAAAAAATATATATATATATATATATTATATATATATATATATATATATGTAGTGGCAGGGAAGCCGCTGTCACTGGTTCAAACCAAACCAGGAAGGAAAATACGCCTCTGCCCAAAGAGAGAAACCTGCACACTAAGGCTATGCCCAGTCCTAAAGGAGGAGAGGCAGGTTGCATAAAGGGGGACACATTAGAGAAAGGCAGTTTTGCTCCACTTCCCTATAACTCCTTTTCAAAAGCTAACACCAGCACTCAGGCAAAGGCTCTTTGCAGACAGGAAGACACAGCAAGGGTTAAAGAAAGGGGAGAGACTCAGAAGTGTCCCGGAAGAAAGTAAACCTGAAGGCACAGCATGATAAATTGTACTTAGCTATTTTCAGCAGGAGGCAATCAGAAACCCACAGCAGAGAATGCATATGGGAAGGCAGAAAACACTCAGCAGGGAACTGTGCTCCAATCCCTCTGCCTGGCAGACACACAATTCCAGGCTTCAACAGAACACTTAGGAATCCTGCTCTAAGACAGAGGTTAGAGGGGATTGGGAAACAGCCTGGACAGAAGTCTTATGAATTTGCTCCTAGCAGAGGGTAATCCATTTGCTCAGGAGGGGAGGAGATGCCAATGGAAGTAGGGCAGGAATATTCTAACATGGTCAGTAACTCTGAGATGGATTGGGTCCCTGAAGAAATAAGTGTGGATGAGGACTGGATGGGTGAATGAAAGTCTGTGGGGAAGTTATGGTAAAGTTTGAAACAATTCATGATGGTCAAAGTGTGTGAGCAGTAATTACAGTGTTTAAGAATGTTTCTGGAATGACTGTGGGGGCTGAGAAACTAATTATAAGAAAGCCAGAATCCCTGTACTGCTTTTAAAGTATACTGAATAGGGGGATGGGCATAGACAAGTCACTGTGCCCTAACCAAAATAAACTTTGAAGGTGTTTCAGAGCCCTAACAGTTTAAGTGACCTGAACATAGGAACTGGGGCGGGATAGGACCATCATTATCACAAGGGTGGTTTAGGTTCCTCATTCCCCTGCCCAGGACTCAAAGCTGGTCAGTTGGGGGAATATCTTATTCAGGGAATCAGGGGTATAACTTCCTAAAGTGCCTTGGAATGAAACACAGCTGTAATTGAAGCACTAGAAGAGAGAAAGAGAAAGAAACCAGAGCAGGGGGCTCTAGGGCCTACCCTGGTGCCCAGGGATTCCTGGACTTGGAGGTTTTGAACCCAAAAGCTGAATGGACTGAGTCAAAAGGCACAGCTGGACTTTGAATGGCTAGAAGTAAACTCTGGACTGTTTTTCTTTTTTTCCCTTTTTGCATTTTTGTGCTTAGCTGCTGAAAAGTGATTACCGTATTTTCACGCATATAACGCGTGCGTTATACACGATTTTTACAAACCGTGCATAACCTTGCACGTTATATGCGTGAACGCGTTGTACAAAAGTTTTTTTAATTAGGTTCCCCCCCGACATCCGATTCACCCCCCCCCCCGCAGGATTGCTCGCACCCCCACCCCGAAGGACCGCTCGCACGCACTCCCACCCCGAAGGACCGCTCGCACCCCCACAGCCTTCCGACCCCCCTCCCCCATCATGTATAAGCTCCTACCGGTGTCCTATTGCTTCCTCTTGGCGGTCCCGGCCCTTCTGTGAGCCCTGCGCCTGCGCTGCTTCCTCTTCCGGCGGTCCCGTCCTTTCTCTGACGTCAAGCCCTCTTGCCCCGCCGACTCCCCGAAACGATCGGGGCAAGAGGGAGCTCAAGCCCTCTTGCCCCAGCCAACGGCGGCACCCCCAACACGATCAGAGCAAGAGGGAGCTCAAGCCCTCTTGCCCCCCCCCGACTCCCCGACACGATCGGGGCAAAAGGGAGCCCAAGCCCTCTTGCCCCGCCGACTCCCCAACTCCCTGACAATATCGGGCCAGGAGGGAGCCCAAGTCCTCCAGGCCCTGGCACCCCCCCCCCCCGCTAGTTGTTCGGGCCAGGAGGGAGCCCAAACCTTCCTGGCCACGGCGACCCCCTACCCCCACCCCGCACTACATTACGGGCAGGAGGGATCCCAGGCCCTCCTGCCCTCGACGCAAACCCCCCTCCCCCCAACGACCGCCCCCCCCCAAGCACCTCCGACCACCCCCCCAGCCGACCCGTGACCCCCCTGGCCGACCCCCACGATACCCCCACCCCTCTTCCCCGTACCTTTGTGTAGTTGGCCGGACAGACGGGAGCCAAACCCGCCTGTCCGGCAGGCAGCCAACGACGGAATGAGGCCGGATTGGCCCATCCGTCCCAAAGCTCCGCCTACTGGTGGGGCCTAAGGCGCCTGGGCCAATCAGAATAGGCCCGGGAGCCTTAGGTCCCTCCTGGGGGCGGGGCCTTGGGCACATGGTCGGGTTGGGCCCATGTGCCTCAGGCCCCGCAGGCTCCCGGGCCTATTCTGATTGGCCCAGGTACCTTAGGCCCCACCAGTAGGCGGAGCTTTGGGACGGATGGGCCAATCCGGCCTCATTCTGTCGTTGGCTGCCTGCCGGACAGGCGGGTTTGGCTCCCGTCTGTCCGGCCAACTACGCAAAGGTACGGGGAAGGGGGGCGGGGGTGTCATGGGGGTTGGCCAGGGGGGGTCGCGGGTCGGCTGGGGGGGCGGTCGGAGGTTCTTGGGGGGGGGCGGTCGTTGGGGGGAGGGGGGTTTGCGTCGAGGGCAGGAGGGCCTGGGATCTCTCCTGCACGTAATGTAGTGCGGGGTGGGGGTAGCCGTGGCCAGGAAGGTTTGGGCTCCCTCCTGGCCCAAACAACTAGCGGGGGGGAGGTGTCGCCAGGGCCAGGAGGACTTGGGCTCCCTCCTGGCCCGAACAACTAGCGGGGGGGGGGAGGGTTTGCCAGAGCCAGGAGGGATTTGGCTCCCTCATGGCCCGATATTGTCGGGGAGTTGGGGGGGGCAAGAGGGCTTGAGCTCCCTCTTGCCCCGATCGTGTCGGGGGTGCCGCGGTTGGCTGGGGCAAGAGAGCTTGAGCTCCCTCTTGCCCCGATCGTTTCGGGGAGTCGGGGAGTCGGCGGGGCAAGAGGGCTTGACGTCAGAGAAAGGACGGGACTGCCGGAAGAGGAAGCAGCGCAGGCGCAGGGCTCACAGAAGGGCCGGGACCGCCAAGAGGAAGCAGCAGGACACCGGTAGGATCTTCTACATGATGGGGGGGGGGGGTCGGGAGGCTGTGAGGGTGGGAGCGGTCCTTCGGGGTGGGGGTGCGAGCGGTCCTGCAGGGGGGGGTGAATCGGACGTCGGGGGGGGCATCAGGCTTTCAGGGTGGGGACAGGACTTCAAGGGGGAGAGGAGAGTCGGGGCGGGCGAAAAGAGAGTCGGGGTGGCCAGAGGAGAGTCGGGGCGGGCGAAAGGAGAGCCGGGCGGCGACGGGAGAGTCGGGCAGCATGCGCAGTATATGGGTGTGCGCGGTATACAAAATTTTTTTTACATATATTTCGGTTTCCCACACGCTATACCCGTGAGCGCGTTTTACACGGGTGCGCGTTATCTACGTGAAAATACGGTATTAGAGACTTGGGTTGTAGGACAGAGGGAGCCCGCATCAAAGCAGACCTAGGTGGCCTATATAAATGGAACTAAGCAATTCCTGATAATAAAGGATTATTTTGCCATCAGCTATTTTGCTTTATTTCTCTAATATCAGTGTCAAATGGTCACATGGGATCTTTCGGAGAGAAAAAGAGATAATGATTACTGCAGATGGGCAGACTAGATGGGCCATTTGGCCTTTATCTGCCATCATGTTTCTATGTTTGAGCCACTCCAGGAGCGCTCGGTTTTGCGCCTAGGATGGGAGCTGGGATGCTGGAGCGCTACTCTGATTCTTCAGCCCCATCACAATATACATATATTCAAGAGGAAGGAAATATTTTATGAAATTAGCATTCCATACCTTCTCATTCTCTGTGCTGATCTGGATAGCATTGGGGATGAGCCGAGCAGTCTTCTCCTTTGTCATTGAAGTAATATCTTTTAAAGTGATAGTCATCTTCATAAAGAAAGATTCCAAACAGTAAAAAAAAGGTAATCAGATGTTTGTAAGTTTAGAATCTAAAAATCAAAATTACAAAAAATGACATTATATATATTTTGACAAGCCCACTTCAAAATGAGCATGGATTTTCTTTACCAAATTACAGATGTTTGGAAAAGAAGCAAGTTAACTTATATTAGAAAATGAATTGACATTGTGAGATAATCATCAGATCTAAGTAAAGTCTCTTAATAGGAAGCCAGGCATCAAAGATAAGTGTGCTCCTATAGGACAAGAATTGTTATATGGAAACCAAGCCAGTTTAGCATGGTCTGGGCTCTCTCCAATTATTCCAAAAACATCTGAAAACTTGGCTTTTTTCAAAAATGTGATCTTCGCTTCCCTCTATATAGAGATCAATCTGCCTGCTTTTAAATATCAGCAGCAGTGGAGATCAACTGCTTTTACACCTAAGCAGCAACGAGACCAGCCACAACCACCGAGAGCACACAGACCCAATCCTACCAAGAGTGTGAACTCTTCCCCCCATGCAATCCGCTAAGAAGATCGACTGTCGGCTCCGGGCGGCTTTCCCGCAGAGGAGAGAATCCTGCATTCACCGTGGGCCTCATCTGGGGCAGCCTCCTTGGAGCGGCTGGGGCACGGGCAGTATGTCTGGGAGGGAATGCATGGATGGGAGAACATCGCAGGGGAGGAGACATAGACATCCTGGGACTGTCGGCCAAGTCTCTTCCCTGAAGAAGCCCTTTCTGGAAACGTCAATCGCTCCTCCTAAACTTACTTGCTCCACTTCATCACTGACGCTAAAACCGTGGATTGAAGACAAAGTTTTATTTTATTTTTCTTTCCAGCTTATGATTTATCTTTAATCTTATCTATTGTTTTGCCTTTTGTCTTTGTTTTGTTCTATTTCTATCATTTAAATTTCTCCAGAATTCTACTGTTCAACGGCTCCCCCTTCTGCTTCTATTCCTTTCTCTCCTCTCTTCTACCTTCCAAAGTATTTAGATCAATGCTGTCTTGTTAAAATGTTTATTTTATTTTTATTTTTCCTCTAACTCTACTTTTCACTTCTCTATTACCCTCCAGGTACTTTAGTTAGATTGTGAGCCTTCGGGACAGTAAGGGAATTTTTCAAGTACCTTTCTTATTTCTAATCTTAATGTATATTTTCTGTAAACCGCTTAGAACCTAACGGATGTAGCGGTATATAAGAAATAAATTACATTACATTACATATATTATCCTTATCTCTATAACATTCTTTTTAATTTTCTGTAAACCATGCTGAGCTCTATCTATATAAGCCTAAGGTTTAGTTTAGAACAATTACTTTTAGGTAGAGGTCCACTGTAGTTATTTCTCCAATGTCCACAGTTCTTTATGATGCATTTTAATAGGAGGAACTACATAGCAAGAGGCAACAATGCACTACAGAAGGTTATAACAACTATGACCCCTGAGTGCTACTGACTGGTCAAGAATCTTTCTAATGTATTATGCATTAAATATCTTGATACTATTGAGGTGATTAAGTATGGAAATCCATGCAACTATTTAACCTGATCCCTTGGTGTCCTTTAAAGACCAGAACTGTCTTCTCTCTATTGTACAACTATATAATCAGACATAACAAAATAAAGTTTTGCTGGTTATTTTAAGAACATAAGAATAGCCTTACTGGGTCAGACCAATGGTCCATCAAGCCCAGTAGCCCATTCTCACGGTGGCCAATCCAGGTCACTAGTACCTGGCCAAAACCCAAGGAGTAGCAATATTCCATGCTACCGATGACAGAACACACAACAGTGGAATATCAGCAGTAATAAGACCCCAATACAGAAAGATAGTAATGTCAACATCCAAGTCATCAAGTTTTTATAGAAGAAAACAAGAGAAACCCCCATCATATCTACAATAATCCCAACCCCAAGTCCCACCCCCTCAGATATTCCAATCTTCATAGAAGAACAAACAAATGGCTATGAGGAAGAAGAGTCAAATATCGTCATATAATAATAAACTTTTATTAGTCATGACTGGGGTTGCCATTCAACATATTACCAACAATTGGAAAAATGACAAAAATCTTAATTACACATTCTGGTGGAATTCGTTATGCCATATTTTTAAGATGGAAAGAGCAATAGCGGTACAAAAAGGGACATATAATAACTTTGTAAAGATATGGGGGCCATTGGCAAAGTATTGTGATAAATAGACATCAATTCTTTTCTTTTCCTTTTCTTTCTTAGCTCTGTTTAGCACACTCAAGGGGGAGGGTGGATTTGGGGTGTAATTTAATAAGATTTGTTATCATATGTTATATACATATAGTATAATCTATTTTAGTTGAAAATGGGGTTTTTTGTTGTTTTTTTTACACTATTAGATTTTATGTGTTAGATATTATAATGCTATATTGGAATTACTTGTATGATATATTTTTGTGCATTTGTTTGATTTGAAAATGAATAAAGATTTTTTTTTTTAAAAAAAGGATACATATTTCAAATCTGATATATTCTAATGACAAAATAGAAATAAAATGATTTTTCTCAAAAAAAAAAAAAAGAAGAAGAAACAGAAAGTAACAAATGGTACAAAATGCAGCAAAATTTCTGCTGGGAAAATTGAGGCAGACAAATGCCACCCTGCTACTGAAAGAGTGACACTGGCTCTCAATTGAAAGCAGATCAATGTTGCTGTCACAAAATCATTCATCTACCAGAACCACAATATCTAGCAGCCAGACTACACTACGATACACCTGCACGTGCCCTGCGCTTGAGCCAAGAATACCTGCTAGAAATACTCTCTTTCACAGACATCAAATACAAAAGCGTCAGGACTAATGTTCTCAGTGATGGCTCCAAGGTGGTGGAACTGCCTTCCAAAAGAATTAAAACTAGAAAAGGACGCCAGAAAGTTCAAGTAAGGGATAAAGATCATCCTTTTCACAGAATACTTTAAATAACAATGCAACATAGAGGAACTAGCTGTCTACTCCCCACTAGAAACATGATAAGAAATATATAGCAGAGATACCCAGAAGGTGGAGGACTTGATAAACAAAGTACAGATAATTAGAATTAGAACACGATAATGGTATTAGGAATGTAAATAAGTAAGATTTAGAATGAATAAAGTATATCATACTAGTACTATGTGTGTATATATGTAGGGTGAATGTGCTATGGTGAAAATACAATATTCTCTAGTATACATATAGGGTGAAGATAGTTAAATACCATATACTCAGCCAAAAAGACTAAGGGCTCATAATCAAAACTTAAAAATGTCCAAAAACCAGCCTAAGTCGGCACTTGGACGTCCTAATAGCAGGGATGTCCAAGTACCAATAATCAAAAACAATTTTCTGGATGTGCAGCATCACTTCTAAGCTGCTGTGCATCCAGAGAGCAACGGAGCATGTTGAGAGGTGTGTTATGGGCGGGAATCGGGCGGGCTTCAACCTGGATGTACCCTAGCCATAAAGCTGAGTGGAGTAGAATGAGTACAAGTGGATCAATTTTTCACTCCGTCAAAAATTGCAAAGACTAGGGGACACTTGATGAAATTGCAGGGAAATACTTTTAAAACAAATAGGAGGAAATAGTTAAGTTCTGGAACTCATTGCCAGAAAATGTGGTAAGAGCGGATAGCGAAGCTGGTTTTAAGAAAGGTTTGGAAAATTTCCTGGAGGAAAAGTCCATAGTCTGTTATTGAGAAAGACATGGGGAAGCTACTGCTTGCCATGGATCGTTAGCATGGAATGTTGTTACTCTTTGGGTTTTGGCCAGGTACTAGGGAACTGGATTGGCCACCGTGAGAACAGGCTACTGGGCTATTCTTATGTTCTTAGGTGTAATCCAAGGACAGCAGGAAGATATTCTCACATGTGGGTGATGTCATTCATGGAGCCCCAGTACGGATAAGGTTTAAGAGTGCATTGCCACTAACTTTTTTAGAATGTTCGCAATTGCCCACACCACACATACGCGAGTGCCTTCCCGCCTGACATAGGCTCGTGGTACCTCAGTTCCGTAAGCAAGCTAAAAAGCCAACCAGGGGAGGTGGGTGGGTTGTGAGAATATCTGTCTGCTGTCCTTGGAAAACAACTGTTACAGTAAGTAATTGTGCTTTATTCCAGGACAAAGAGGCAGAATATTCTCACATGTGGGACTCTCTAGTTTACTAGAAAGGGATGGAGGGAGTGTTGGCCATTAGGAAAATAAATTTTGTAATACTGCTTGACCGAAGTGACCATCCCGTCTGGAATAAGATTCCAGACAGTAATGATATGTGAATGCATGAACTGAGGACCAAGTAGCAGCTTTACAGATTTCATCAATAGGAGTGGAATGAAGGAAAGCAACTGAAGCTGCCATAGCTCGGATTTTGTGCGCTGTGACACGACTCTCCAGTTGCAGCCCAGCCTAAACATTACATAAGGCGATACAAGCTGCCAACCATGAAGATATAATTCTTTTGAATACCGGCCAGCCCAACTTCTATGGATCAAAAGAGATGAACAATTGAGATATTCTGTGAGACTGAGTCCTGTGAAAGTAGTAAGCCAAGACTCGTTTGCAGTCCAATATGTGAAGAGCCGCTTCTCCCAGGTGACAGTGATGCTTTGGAAAAAACACTGGAAGCATAATAGACTGATTAAGATGAAATTAACCCTTTCAGGACCAAGGGACATATTTGTCCCATAACTTTAAAATCCTATAAATTTTGATTGGGATAGTCTACAGTTCTAAATTTGATATGTACGGATTCCATATGATACTGCCTTTATGTAAACAAACTGGTTCCGACATTCATTCATTAGCGTCGTTGCTAGATTGACGAGAAGATTCACTTGCCACACTGTCCATAAGCCAGAAGTGTGATTTTTTAAAATAAAAATGATGATATTTCACAAAAAAAATCAATTTTTTGGCATCTGCAAGCCCTTTTTACCATAAAAATGTCGTCAAAACCACAAAAATTGGCCTACGATCCTTATGGTCCTGAAAGGGTTAAGGGACTACTTTAGTAAGAAACTTTGGATGTGTATGAAATACTACTTTGTCATGGTGGAACACTGTGAAAGGCGTCCACCACCAACACTTGAAGCTTGCTCACTTGACGAGCAGATGTAAGGGAGATAAGGAAGACCACTTTCAAAGTGAGATATTTAAGATGAGCCAAAGGCATTGGTTCAAAGAGAGGCTTCATGAGTTTAGCAAGAACTACATTAAGATCCCAAACCACTGGAGGCAGTTTGAAAGGTGGTTTGAAATTGAAAAGTCCTTTCATAAATCTGCCTGTGAGAGGTTTACCCTCGACTGGTCTGTGAAAGCACTGATAGCACTGAGTTGAACTCTAATGGAAATGGTCTTAAGGCCGAGTTGGATAAATGTAGAACTGTTGCATTGACTGCTTTCTTGACATTTCCAGGATAAGTCAGACAGGATCAGAAAGATGACTGTTAACCGATGTCATCCCGAGAGGTACCAAGCTGTCAGGTGCAATGACTGAAGATTGGGATGCAGAAGAGATCCTTGATTCGAGTGAGAAGGAAAATTTTGCAGGGGTACTAGATCCTTGACAGTGAGCTGAAGTAGAAGGGAGAACCAGTGTTCTCTGGGTCACCAAGGAGCTTTGATTATCATGGTGGCCAACTCTTGTTTGAGCTTGACAAGGGGCTTGAGGATGAGAGGAATTGGTGGAAACACATATAGGAACTTGTGTGACCAATCCAGGAGGAAAGCATCTACTTCCAGACGCTGGGGAGAGTACTCTCTGGAGCAAAACTGAGGCAGTTTGTGATTGAAAGAAGTAAAAAAACATGACTTCTTCACTCCGTGGAAAACAAAGAACTGAGGTACCGCGAGCCTATGTCAGGTGGGAAGGCACTTGCACATGTGTGGTGTGGGCAATCGCGAACTTTCTAAAAACGTTAAAGTGGTGATGCACTCTTAAAGCTGTCCATACCGGGGTTCACTGGATGACATCACCCACATGTGAGAATATGCTGCCTGCTTCTCCTTGGATAATCAAAACTTTCTTAGAGGGAACTTAGATGCTGGCAGTTAGACCTATTTGAGTTGTGTCTAAGTTCCACAAAAGTGCCCAAACTGACAAGACCACCACTGGAGGATTTAAGACATGACCCCCTTATTACCCCGGTGGTCACAACCCCCTCCCCCCCACCCAAAGAGTAAAAAAAAAAAAGAAAGAAAAAACCCGTAGGTTTTCCATCAGCTGATCTCGGCAGAAGGAATTCCCATCAGCTGAGTAGGTTTTGCGGATTCCTAGTGGCTCAGCTGATGGGGATTCTTCCTGCCAGGCTCAGTTGATGGGGATTCCCCCTGCCAGGTTCAGCTGAGCCACTAGCAATCCCCCAAACTGGAGTCCTTCTGCTGCGATTAGACAAGGTAGTTGGTAGGTACTTCTACAAAATTTGCTTTTGCATGTTTTTCACATGGACGTTTTTATTTTTGAAAATGGGCAAAAAAGGTAGACGTCCTAAGGACCAAAACTTATACCTAGCACATTTTTAAAAATAAAAGATGACTTCTGGCAGCTTTGAAAATGGACATTTTTCCTGCTGGGTTTGTGGACATCGTGCACAAAATGTCCAACCTCAGATTTAAAATGTTCATCTGACTAGCCCATGAATTCAGTATCTTCAAGTTCCATTGTATATAATCAATTGACCAAACAGCACAATAGTTCAAGTTAAAATTTCTGTGAGAGTATAGCCCAAACTTCAGATATGTGTTTTACCATATTGAGATGCCACTAAATTGGTTATTTCTCTTACTAGTATTTAGCCCGTTACATTAACGGGTGCTAGAAGTCTGGTCGGTTCGCGTAGTCCCTTGCTGCCGCTCCCACTTCCCTTTCCACGGTCCCGACTCCAAACCTGCCGACTCCAGCAGTTTGTGTCCAACACTGGGTTCAATACCAACATACAATAGAACAGTTACAATAGAGAATAACAGAGCATTTACAAGAAGGGAGGGAGGGTGGTAACTGGGAAGAAAAACTTAACTTTATAGAACAAAGATGGATCTACCGGCTTAATACAGTGATCCCTTCTGGGCTAAATTTGGAACTCGAATAGACTACATTGATATGAATGGTTTCGGCCGGGTGGGCCTCAAGTTACAATAACTCGGGTCTTTAATATCCTGGGGTAAGCTTTTATGGAGGGCATAACATAGCATTTTGTAACTAAGTTTTTCCAGTTAATTTTCCCTTCCCTGTTCTAAATGTTGGTGCCGCCCCTATGATGATGTCATCACCAGCAGTCCAGGCTGGGTGAGTGTATTTAAGTGAGACAGGAACAAGCTGCTGCCATTTTGAATTAACTATTCAGTGGTCGGGTACAGCGGCGTTAAGTTTTAGAAAGGTAAGCTGAAAGGTTTGAATGTCTTTGTGCATTTTTTATTAAAGAACCATATGTAAAAAGTGTTCCCACGATAGTAACAGTTTAGATATGCAAGTATTAAAATGTTTTTTTAAATTCTATTAGGGATATGGTGCCCTGATAAAACCCCTTCGGGTGAAACATGTTGGCAGTATAAATCCCTGAAAGCATAACCACAAGTTTTAAGCTAAGTATTTAAACTATTTATACACTATGGTGGAAAAAAGTATTTATAAATTTAATAGCAAAGTATGGAAGATCCGGTGAGGAAGTAGTACATAAAGCCTGACACAATGAATTTGTATGAGTGCTAGGTGGCACTTCTGAGGATCTATAAATGTTGTACTATTTACTATGAAGAGAGTTAGGAGGGGTAAGAGAATATACACCCTTCCAATCTGAGTTTGGGCTGTACTCTCACAGAAAATTGAACTTGAACTATTGTGCTGTTTGATCAATTGATCAACCTCAGACTTAGGCACATTTTTGATTATGCCCCTCCACATGTAAAAGATATGTAAATGCACAAAACCATGATACTTAAATACTCCAAAACCAAAAGCGAGAGCTGTATTGAAAAACATTACAGAAACATTCTTAACTCTGTATTGTAATACCATTACAGAAGCTCATGTATTGTAATACCATTATATAATGTAAACCAATCTGAATTAAGTCACCCAGACATTAGTAGCGGTATAGAAGCTTTCAATAAACAATAATCGGGCAGGAAAGGCTCTTATCCAAGTAAACTCTGCTGACCTACCATTCCCAGATATTCAGTACCACTTAATTGGATAGTGATACTGAATATCTCCTCTGACCACCAAAGTACAGTTATGTTAGGGGAGGTCTAGGATGAAGAGTGGGTGGAGCCAACACAACCAGTTAGAATTGATATTCAATCACTAACTGGTTAAGTAAATAGATGAAGTTAGGACAGCTGAAAGGCTGCCCACCAAGCTAACTGCGTACCGGTTTGAATATTAAGCAGTAGTATATTACATTATATAAATATTTAAGAATCACTAATATACCCCAAAAGGAGTTCAATACAATTTCCAAGTATGCAGTTAGTTTTTGGGTTGCTTCACTAGAGTGGATAGTCAATGCTGGAGACTGGATATCCTGAGCCACTGAACATCCAGGGTTAATTCTTTCTGTGGCTGTGAGTGGCTTACAAGTTGATTACTGCTACAGGCCGAATATCAATCCCTATATGTTCTGTCTAGTCTATGGAAATTAAAGATTTCAGGGCATTCTTTTCAAAGTAGGATTTTTAAATTTCAACAAAGATGATAACCCTTAGGCCTGCCAAATTTCCCCTTCTAGTGAAAAAATTATCCCAAAAGGATATCTTACAGATGTCTCCCATCTGAATATGTTACTATGGAAACAGAGCCAGTTTTCTGAGAGGTATAGGCGTCCCTGGAGCAGGATGTCTTTCTGGAGAGCACAGGCATAATCTACAACAGAACAATAAGAGAAGATATCAAATTTAAGGGCAGTAAAACTTGCTCTGAACTAATGCAGTCATTTGATATTTGAAACACATAGTAACACACAGTAAATGACAGCAGAAAAATAACCTCATGGTCCATCCAGTCTGCCCAACAAGGTGACCAGCGCCTCATCCCCCCATCTATGTACATTACCAATGTTTAAATGCTGGTTATGAAGTCACCACCATGCCAGCTATCATGGGGATGATATGTAGTGTATTGCTGACAGTATTTAACTTACCAGTTAAGATAACATAACATAGATTTTTATTTATATATTGCAAAAGCCTTTTGGTTCTATGCGGTTTACAAAAGAGGTGTACTGAACAATGTCGGTGAGCTACAACATAACTTAGGTACTGACAAGTTAAGAGTAGAGATAATTCTGTATGCATCTAAGAAAGGATTTACAAGAATTTAGAGAAAATGTGTGTTTTTAGAAGCTTTCTAAAATGCATGTAAGAGGATGATGTTCTAACCATTTAATTCAATTCTGGATCTCTGGAAGCAGCTTGGTATGATGAGACTGTTAATGAACCTTTTTTGAATACAACCTTTGCAAGGGGAAGGTAAAGAAGGATTGATGCTGTGTGGAACAGGCCAGGCCCCGTGAAGATGAATTGAACTGTGAAGTAGTTGGGTAGTAGGCACTGTAGTGCTTTAAAGAACAGGCATCCAGACTTGAAGAGGATTCTTCCCTCAATTGATTGCCAGTGTAATTTTTGGTAGAACGGGGTTATGAGATTGAATAACTTCAGATTAAAGATTAGCCTCATTACTGTGTTTTGGATGATACTTAGTCTCTGGAAGTGTCAGCGTTGTCCTGCTAGGTATGCAATGTTGCAGTAGTCCAAAAGGCTAAGGACTAGTACCTGGAATAGTAGTTGGAATGGTGCCAGATTAAAGAATTTTATTATGGATCTTAGTTTCCAGAGAATGTTAAAGCCTTTGTGTACGATTTGGTCCACTTAGGTTTTCATAGATAGCTGTCTGTCAAGATGAACCTCCAAAATTCTAATTGAGGGGGTGTTAGGAAAGGTGGCTCCTCTCAGAGTTAGGGAACCCAAGGTGAAGTTGATGGCGGTGACTAGAAAGAATTTAGTTTTCTCAGTGTTTAGTTTTGACTTGGAATGTGACATCCATTCTTCTATGCTGGACAAAATTAAGTCTGTTCTTTGCATCTTGGCAGATGTTAGGCAGGTTAACAGGAAGGACAATAATAATGTCATCCACGTAGCTGTAGTGGGTAACATTCAGGTGGCTTAAAAGATCTCCTAGGAAGGCAAGGTAAATATTGAAAAGAAGTGGAATACCACTTTTGCTGCTCCATTTGTTAGATAATATTTCTCCTGACTTGAACTTGGTAGCTGTGAGATGATTTTAGGAAGCCTTGGAACCAACTAAGGACATTGCCCGTTAGTCCAAAAGAGTCTAAGCAGAGTAAAAGTAAGTCATGGTCTACTAGGTCAAAAGCACTGTTGAGATAAAGTTGTAGCACTAACGCGTTTAGCCCTTTACTCAATATGCCATACAAATCATTTAGGAGGGAGGCAATTACTGTTTCTGTGCTAAATGATGGTCTAAAGCCTGACTGGGAGTCATGGAGTAGTTGAAATTGTTCTAAATGGTTCATTAATTGATGCCTTACCCTCCCTCCAAAGTTGCACAAGTCCCCCACTGGCAGTATGTGATAATAAAATGATCAAAGTGAAACAACAAAAGCCCAAGGATCCCACAGGAGGAGTGCCAAAAACAAAACAAAGACTGCAGAATACAATGTTCTTGAGATGTTGTTTATTATAAAATTAAGTTCAAAATTCAAGGCAATTACATCCACTTTGAGAGCAATTTGACCCAATTGGTAGCAATGGACCTGACACGGCCCATGTTTTGGCTCAAAAGAACCTTCTTCAGGGGTCCTAGGGGTATAAAAATATATATGTGCAGGACACAGGGGCAGATTCTGTAAAGGATGTCTAACTTTAGGCATCCACAATATGGACATCCACAGACTTAGGCATCCAAATAAAGTGGATAAACCCAATTAACGACTTTAACAAGCAATAATTGAAAGTTAGACTTCTCCCCTTCCTCGATGGGTTGCTTGGGAGGCAGGTACCCTGGGATTATGGCTTGTTGCTTTTAGGGGATCAGAGGGAGCTACTTCAAGGGGAATTTGCTCTTCCACATCAAAGTTTTGTACACTGCACTCCTATTGGTGAAAAAGCTCTTGTTAAAGCACTGGGTGGAGCCGACCCCTGCTTCCTTTCCACAGTGGCTACAGAAGATAAAGGAGGTTGCTGCTTTTGAGATACAAACTAGTGCTGCCCGATTCGAATCGATTCACTGATTCACTTCAGGTGAATTGATTCGAATCGATTTGTTTTGGCAAAAAAAAAAAATCGAACTTACTGATTCGTCGGCCCCCGTTTGGGTTTTAACTACTGCCACCAGAGTTCTTCCATCTAATGAAACTTCCGGTTTTGCAAAACCAGATGTTACATCAGAAGCAAGGACTCTGGTGGCAGAGGGAAAGCCCGAACAGACCTCTGCTTGCAGATTGACAGCAGCAAAGCTCTCTCCTTCCTGGCTGGAAGTATTTCTCCTCTCCTCCCTGACCAGGCAAAAGTGGTGTTAGCAAATGCGATTCACAACTCTGCCGCTACTCTGGGCGTCTTCTCGCCATTCAGCCACCCAAAGCGGAAACAGAAAGTTTTCACTGAGGGTGGGCTACAGTGGAGAAAAGACGCAAAGAGTGGCAGCAGGAGTGGATCGCTAAATCACTACTGCCACCGGCAACATATTGTAATGTCAAAATAAAGGTAGATGGGGGAGATGGACTTGGGGGAGTTGGTGGACTAGAGAAGGAGCGATGGGGAGAAGATAGATGGGCAAGGAGGGGGGAGATGAACTTGGGGGAGATCATGGAGAAGGGAGATGGACTTGGAGAGAAGGGAGATGGACTTGGAGAGAGGGCGAGATGGACTTGGGAGAGAGGGAGAAATGGACTTGGGGGAGTTGGTGGACTGGAGAGGGAGAGATGGGGAGAAGATGGATGGGAGAGATGAACTTGGTGGAGAGGGGAAGATGGCTAGTGAAGGGGGAGATGGACTTGGGAGAGATCATGGAGAGGGGAGATGGGGAGGGATAGAATAAATAATGGATATAAAAATAGGAGAGGGAGATGGTGGAAAATGGGATTTAGAGAGGAAAAGAACAGAAAGGGATAGAAGTTGGGCATAAGGGATGATGTAGAGATGCTGGTTAGGAGGGTAGTTAGAAAGAGAAAGGGAGAGCTGGTGGGGAAGGAGGGAGAGATGCTGGATGAAAGGGTAGTTGAGAAAAGGAGAAATGGTGGATCTGGGGATGCTGGGGGTCCATCGCTGCAGCTACGGGAATAGAGACGAAAAAAAGGAAAGATGCCAGACCTCCAGGGGAAGGAAGGGGAGGCAGAGATGGAAGATGGATGGTTACCACGGAGAAAGAAGAAAACGACAAATGGGCAAGAGACCCTGGCAAGTGAGTTATCAGAAGACATTTGTCACAGAGCCTGGGACCAACATGATTTGAATAATGACCAGACACCAAAAGGTAGAAAAAATAATTTTATTTTCTTTTTTGTGATTACAATGTTTCAGATTTGAAATTTGTATCCTGCCAGAGCTGGTATTAGAATGCGAACATGAGCTATTTTGTTTATGCCACAGCGCCAGTGTGGGTAGGAGAGGGAAAAGGGGATCAAAAGGCTATAAAAGAAACCCACCAGGAGATTTGGGAAAAAACACCCTATTGGGCAGAAAAATCGATTCAATAAGCAGAATCGAATTGAAATATTTTTTCTTGAATCAGGCAGCACTAATACAAACCCATCATTCAGCATCCTCTAGTGATAAACGACTTTATGTTTCTTTGTGGTGGGCATTCAAACTAGTGGCTGAGGTGGCTGTCTCTGTTGCCCAGCTGCGATTCTGCTCTGTTGGATCTCAGGGGCTCGATACTGTTTGCTTACTCTCAAGCAGGTATGACTGGTGTGTGCCTGGGTCTGTCAGGGGCCTACATGGTGTGGATAGTGTGGATGTTTTGATGGATGTTGCCTGTTAGAATGGTTGTGGGTATGCGTGGGGAACGGGGTTCACCATTTCACAAAAGGTTATTGCAGCCCTGGCTAGTTTCTAGGAGGGTGACTCCTCAGTGCTCCAGCTCTAGCCCGTATCATTGGTGGTTATATTTTAAGTTAGTTAACAGATTGCTTTGGTACTCTTTTCTCTTGCGGGCCTTGCATTTGCTAGTATTTTATCACTGATCCTTTATTTTGTTGTTACCCTTCCTGGACTGTTCGCATTGTTGGAACTTCTTGTAACATGATTCATGTTTTCTTGTTTGGTATTGGCTTCTTTATCAATAAAAATTATTTTTTTTTTTTTAAAAAAGAAAGTTAGACTTCCAAAGGCTGAACGCGATTCACAAAATAGGCATCCACAATTTCATGGACGCCCATTGGAAAAAGCTGCGCCTAATGAGATAGGTGTGGGCGTGGCTTCGATATAGACATCCATTTACAGAATCACATGCCACTCAGTGTCCTAACGTGTTTACCTAATGCCTAAAATGTAGGCGTTGCAAAAGCAGGTCTACTTTTGAGCACAAGTTGGGCACTAGGTAGGTGCGAGATAGGTGGACATGACTTAGGCGTGTCGGAGGCATCTGCATATAGACGAATGGGGCTTCTATTTTTTGGGATATAGAGATCAAAAGATGTTTAATAATGCACTACTTAAGCAAAGCACATGAAATATATATATATACTGCATACTATTTTGGGGGGTAAAGAAGACTCACAACTCTTTGATAATAATAGAAAAATATGTTTAATAATGCATTACTCAAGCAAAGCACATGAAATATATATAGCATACTAAACCTCATTCCCAAAAGGCTAAGAAAATAAGAAGAGAATCCCTACTCACAACGGCTGTGGTTCAGAGCAAGTAAACATATCTGATGCACAATCTTGACAATGTGACATTATAACTTTGAATATATATTCAAAATCGTCAGCTGTATAATGGTGTCATCTTGGTGCACATTGGAAGCAGAAAACTGAGTCACCCTCTGCTGCTTCCCCCTCACAGTCTGTCTTTGAGAGTAGGATTGTTGATAATGACTTGTGGCATTGTCTTTCAGATTGCTATCTAGGTTTTGGCTGGTGTCATTGCAACTGACAATATGTTCTGCAGTATGTTTGATTACAGAAAAGTGTACCAATAATCCTTTTGATAATGTCTGGTATTCAATGCAGACCTTTTCTCCAAAATGATTGCTCTCTGTTTAAGTAGCATCTGCTAGATGTTTGTGGATGTCCTCTCTTAAATACTGATGCTTTAAGCTACACCATTCCGCTTTTGCTAATTACAAACTTGCAGTTTGAGATGTCTTGAACAAGTCAAAAAAACAGATCTTGTTTAGTGTTTTTCAGAGTCCTCCAAATCCTGTAGAGTAGAAGCAAGGTCTGTTTGTAGCTTATCTGGCAGTCTTAGCCTTTTCCAACATGTGGTCAAAGTAGTGCACCAGTTAAAACTGATGGACTGCTATGAGGGAATTAATATGGCTCCTTGTAAAACTTTTTTCCCCCCAAACAATTCAAGAATCTTTTGGCCTTTCTCAAGGTGTGCAGTAAGGTGTGAACAGGAACTTCTTGACCACTGCCAATTCATGCAGTATCTGGAACTTGATTTCTGGGCACTTTGTAGCCGGTGGGCTAGAAAAGGGGGGGTTTCTAAAATTTTGTTTGCAAATTCATTAAGACTTTATGGAGAAGGATGGGCACTAATTTTCAGGTGTTGGCAAAGTATTTTAGAATGCCAACAAAAAGAGATTAGGTTCTTACCTTGATAATATCTTTTCCACTAGATAGAAATGGTATGCTGAACCTTAGGGTATTCTGTTCATTCTCAAGAGTATACTGCAGAAATATATTAATCACAGTTTTTAAAACCTTCCACGAGTCTGCTGCTACTACCCTTCAGATCGTTCCAAAGTATGCAAGAGCTCTAGAGTAAAAGACAAGAGAAGGAGGGACACAGGGAACTCCCTGAAACCAAGGTTCTACTCTGCTCATAGAACTTTATAACAGTCAATAATGAAACTGTAATGTATAAACAAATGAACATTACCTTGGAACAGTAAAACACATCAAATAAAATCAACAGCTTAAACATTAGTAGAGCTCAATTATCTCTTTAGATTCTACTAACATGCTGATTCTGAACACAAAGTCTGACTGTCAAAGAAGTCTTAGCTATGGAGAAGACCATGAAGCAGAAACAGGCACATCAGGGGGGACAGCATACCATTCCTATTTACAGGAAAATATATTATCAAGGTAAGAACCTAATATCTTTTTCCAGTGCAATAGGAATGGTATGCTGAACCTTAAGGATGTACCTAAGCAGTCCCGGGTGGGAGAGATGAGCCTGCTTTCAGTACTGAGGATCCAAAAACAGAATTCTCTTGAACTGCCACATTTACCTATAGAATTTAGTGAAACTTTGTTGGGCTCCAGATTTTCCTTATTGCACCAGCACTGAAATGTATCCCAAGCTTGGCATATGGCAAAAGAGTGGATGATTTCTTGGCCTTCAGTAGGATAGTAATGACCACTTCTGAATATCCTAGCTAGCGCTGCACACTCAAGAGTCATGCCATAAGATCGAAGCAACAATCAACCCCTGTTTGAGCAAGTCTGGATACACCTGGAGCCAGAGACATTTATCCACTTGTAAGCTTACTAGATCCGCATTCCAAGGATGCTTGGGCCAATCTGGGACCATGAGGATCACCCTCCCAGGGAGAGGTGCTATGCGACAGACCACCAGGCCCCCAACATCCAACAATATCTTGGAACTCCCACAGTGCCAATGACCACTCTCCCAGGTCCAATGTCTTTCTGCTGAGGTAGTCCACTTGCACACTGTCCACTCCGGCTATGTGTGGCGCCATGATAGCTAACAGGTGCTTTTCTGCCCAAGCGATCAGTAGTTTCACCTCTAGTTGAAGCAATGTGCTTTTGGTGCCTCCCTGCCTATTGACATAGGCCACCAGTTATGGCATTGTCTGAGAATACTCTTACGGCTCTGCCTTCCAGCACTGATTGTAGGTGTCGCAGAACCAGGTGGACTGCTCTGCTTCTGCTGGGATGGTGCCCATTTCTCTTGCACTGGGCAACCACTTCAGTGCACCCCCCAGCTGAACAGGCTGGCATTCATTGTCAGTGTGACTCAAGAATCGACCTGAAGTAGAATCCCTCTTGCTGTGGGTGGAGCCACCAGCTTATGCTGTTGTGGGCTGCATCCATCCAGGGTAGAAAGGCCTGTAGGGAGTCTCTCTGGGAGACCAACAAGACAACATTGCATCCTGAAGTGGTTGCATATGCAATCCAAACATGTATTCGACAGAGCAGAGGCTGAGGATTTCATCCCTACCAATTTTGAACAAAATTGAGGAGTTTTGAGGCAGAATTTAAGCTCTGAAAAAAGACAGATAAAAATCTAAGATGGCCATCACAAGTAAATTTGCACCAAAAATGGCCAAAATAAGGAAATTTCAAACTCAATAAATAGCAATTTGGGGTCTGGGTAGGTGGGAGACCTGAACCTATACCCTCAGAAACCACCCCTGATTCTCCCAAAGGAAATAATGGAGGTATACTCACAGTCACAGAAGTGCTTTGCCTGACAACTCTTTTTCACTGCAGCAGAATGGAGGAAAAGGATTTTCTACCTCAGAAAAGCTCCAAAAAGACCAAACTTCCAACTAAGACCTCCACCCTTCGGAACCTCTCCACAGGACCAGGGGTGGGAAAATGCAGCCTGCATCCTGATACCAAAGGGCTGTTACTCAGGATGCACCCAGCCTGTGTTTAAACTTCTGACACGATCAGAAGGTAAGCTAGCTCTCAGGGGGACAGACACACAGCAAGCCAGCTCCACAGGACTCCAAAGGTTCTCTGTGAAGCAACAGTCCAGCTCCATGGAATTGCTACCTTTCCTATCTCAAAAGACCACCGCAAGAGGTCACTTGGCACCAAAGCCACAGAAGATGAACTTGAAATCACAAATAAATAAGAAAAAAATGCAGAGCAGAGCAGAAAGACTTCAGCACGGATCAATTGCAAAAATTGAAACTGTAGGTGGTTCTGTCTCTCTCTCTCTCTCAGTAGTAGGAGCACATGGTAGAAAAAGTGTTGGATTTCTGCAAGTACTGAATTGTGGTTATGGATTGGACACCTTGTGTACTGAATCCGGAAGGAATGTACCAGAAAGAATCTTAACACATCTGGGTGAGAAGTCAGAGACGTTCTTTCTCCCCGAGCTCGGAGCTGTTATCTGCACTTTCAATGATCTGACCAACAGGCCCTTCTCAAGTTCTTCTTGCAAAAATTCAAGAACTACTGAGATTGGGGCTTGTAAAAGTTTCCAAGTTTAATAAAAATTTACTACCCCATACCTAGGGAAAAACCTTCAGGGTAGCTTACAATCTAAGTACATTAAAAGTTTATACTAAAACAATAAAATTAAGTTAAAGTTAAAACAAAACACACAACATAAAAGTCAGGGGGAGGAACTGCATAATATAATAGAAAAGCAAGGGGGAAAAACACATTAAGGGATTTTCCATTTTACATGATGCCAACAGCGCTGTATATTAAAGAAGAAATTAATATGCATCCATAAAAAGAAATGTTTTCAGATCTGCCTTAAACTTATCAATGGAGGTTAGTGATCAAAGTGATAGAAGTAATAAATTTCACAACTTTGGACCATTAATTGAGAAGAATGTGTCTCTAACATGCTCATAAACTATCTCCCTACAGGATGGAATGTTAAAAAGTTGTTTATTAGCTGATCTTAAATTTCTTACAGATGTATATGGAGTCAACTGGCATGTGAGATAAAGTGGTTCTTCTGTAGTTAACACCTTAAAGGTTACTAAAAGTAATTTGTAGGTAATGCAATATTTGGCTGGAAGTCAATGGGCTTCTTTCAGAAATGGAGTGATATGATCAAATTTACGGATATTATGAATCAGTCTAATGGCAGTGTTCTGTATGATCTGAAGTCTATATAAATTCTTCTGGTGTAAGCCAGCAAATAGAGAATAACTAATAAATTTGTTGAATCACTAATGAATGTACAAGGATATTCAGTGCTTCTGGGAACAGTAAAGAACATATAAATCTAATCAAACACAATTTATAGAATGAATTTCTAACTACCCTTAAGATTTGTGAATGGTGTTAGAGGAAAAGCTAGAGGAAGAAATGACCCCGAGTGTTCTCTTGCCTTCGGAAGTCGACTCTGGAGGGGGGTCAGTGAAGCCTTTGAGATCTCAGCACTCGGAGAGTGAGAAGCAGCATATACCTGTAACCTCCTGCTGAGGTTACAGGTACTTTGATTCAACCAGTGGGTCTTGGAATAGATTTTACACCCATGCAAAGACCCAGGGTCTTCAATACGGAAACTTTGTGGCAAGCAATATCTAATTTATAACTCTCCCTGGGGACTCAAATGCAGAATCTTACAGCACGTTACACGACAACTGTCACAGAAAATTTGGACTTAAAAAATAGAGTATCAAGCTTGGAAAATAAGATGGGACGGACATGAGACCAGATTAAAAGTTGTTGAATCTCAGGCATTAACTTGGGTTAAGGTCAATGGGAATCTTCATTTCCAAGTAGAAATGCTGGAGAATGTGTAAAGGAGATGTAATCTTCATATTATAAATTTTCCAAAGTTACCATTTGTCACCGCATGATACGTTTAAAAAATACTTAACTGAAAGTACTTGAATCTTCCTATCCGCCTCTCTCAAAAATTTATTATTTACCCAATAGAGACAAGGCTCAAAATCCAAACCAGCAGAATTTATCTGCTGATAATTTGGATTTAATGAATTTCCTGGAGAGATCTGATAGTGAGATACTGGTTACGGCTACTGCTACACTGCTTGTACAATTGTACAATTTGCCATTGATTGAGACAAGGAATGGATGCTTAAGCCCTTTTTTTCAAATATAAAGATGTTTCATTTATGTCAAAAGTAGTGAGAATGTATCCAGATGTGTCATGTTCAACTCAGAGGAGAAGAAAACAGTTTCTTATTTTGAGGTCCCAGGTTATGCAGTTAGAGGCAACGTTTGTTTTGAGATACCCCTGCAAATGTGTTATGCGCTATCAAGGGAGTATATACATATTTTTTTAACCTCAGCAGTTGTCAAAATTTATTTCTGCCAAAGGGCAAATTGTAGATATTACGTGAGATATGCTACTTGTATATTAGCTCAATGAAGTTAAGTTCAGGGCCCACCTAGTCATATCTTTATTTTCTTTTGAATAATTATCAAGAAATATTTCAGTTAAATTTGCAGTTCTAGCCTCCCATATTGTGGACTAACTATACAAGCCGCTGGCACTGTTGTTATTTCTTGGAAAATTGTGATTTGCTTTTTGAGAATCTTAAACCGGCATTGCATTATTTCTTTCCTTTTGATTATGTGTTTGTCAAAAAGTTAAAAAGCATAATAAATAAAGAATTTAAATTAAAAAAAAAAAAAGATTTGCAAATTGTACGTTAATTTAGGATCTAGAATCACACCCAAAATTTTAGTGTTTGTTACAAGCAAGATTGGTGAATTTCCCAGTTTTATCTGCGATGATAGAACTATTGGGTCACGTGAAGAAAAAATCATTGATGCTGATTTACCTGAATTTTAATCTTTGAGTATGTAACCAGTTTATAATACGACTTAAATTATCGTTCAGAGTGGTAATTTCATGTGTCGAATCTGATTCAAAGTTGTATAGAATCTGAATATCATCGAAATATATGAACATAGTGAGAAATAGCAGCTGTGCCAATGTCAATAGCAGTGCTAAACAGAAGTGGCGATAGAATTGACTCTTGCAAAAGGCCTATGCCCATTCCAAAAGATTTTGATTCTGCATCCCCCATTCTCACTATGTTACTCCTATTTTGAAAATATGAGGTAAACCATTCCAAGGCTCCTTCGGTAATTCCTAATTTCTGTAGGTGAAAAAGCAGAAGCAAGTGATCAACAGTGTCAAACACTGAAGATAGATCTAATGAGATCATCAATACATCCTTAAAACAATCCATTGCTTTATGAATACAAGTTGTTATATAGAGCAGTGCGGTATTTATGCTATGATGGTTAAAGAAAGCACTTTGGTTTTGTTTATGAAATCTTGTAGTTGCTGGTGTACTGTTGCTTCTACAATTTTGGCCATAAATGGGATATTAGCAATTGGTTGACAATTGTTTGGATTGGTAGTTTCCAGTGATCTCTATTTTAGTTTAGGTCTTAAATATGTAAGTTTCCATTGCTCTGCAAAGTAGCCTATCTCGAGGCTTTATTTCATCACTGAATGTAGAAAAGGTAGTAAGGATGGAAGAGATTTTTTTAGGATGGCCAATAGAATAGAATCTGCTGGAGAAGTAGTTACACAAAGTTTAGAGATTATTTTGGAAAGATGTTGCTTAGTAAGCATATTAAACATTTTCATGATACTACACGTTACATAAGGATTAGGATTATCCTTTACTGTATAATTTGACAACTTTCAGAAGAGAATACTTTCATTATATTTAAGTATTTTAGGCTGATAGAAATCAGATAAATCTTGAGCAGTTGGCGATGATGTATCTGAATGATTACCTGTATGAAAAGTAGTCAACAATTTAAAAGTTTTATAAAGAATTGAAGTGTTTGGTGCATTTTAAATTTTAGTCAAATAATATGTCTTCTTGGCCAAGGTAATGGCTTTCTTATAGCTCCACATCAATCTTAGCACACCACTGTAAGAAAGTAGTCTTCCAGGCCTTGGTATAGGCTGCAACAGTAGAGAATGACACGGTGGCGGATTACCCGCGGCTAGCCGCATTTAGCCGCGGGTAACCCGCCAAAATGGGGAAGAAAAAATAGTGGCCTCTGCGGGACGGGGACAAGGCCATTCACCGCCCCGTGGAGCGGTGAATGGACTTGTCCCCGCAGTGAGGCAATCAAGGATCGTGCGGTCCCCGCCATCTCCCTCCCTCCCTCCTTACTGCCGGTTGAATTTCTGCCGGTCCGCACAAAAAAAAAAAAAGCCTCCTTCCTTTTCCCCTGCTCTTACTGCCATGCTCATGCTGCAGCTACTAAAGCCGACAGGAAGTCTTTCCGACGTCAATTCTGACGTCAGAAAGGAAGTTCTGGGCCAGCCAATCGCTGCCTGGGGAAGACAGGGGAAAGCCGACAGTCGACCACCAGTCGATGGCCCGGGCGACAGGATGCCCTGAAGAAGGAACTAGGGAAAACTACTCAGACACAGGAGCGGACGACCATACAGCAAATAAGGGAGACAACGCAGGAGAAGAAAAGGATACCGCGAAAGAAACAGTAGAGCCATCTAAGCTTAGAAAGTCCAAGAAGGTATCACAAAGGGAACTCAAATGTATGTATACGAATGCTGAGAAACAAAATGGGAGAATTAGAGACAATAGCAAGACACGATGAACTGGAAATCATTGGCATAACAAAAACATGGTGGAATGATGAAAACAAATGGGACACAGTACTACAGGGAAACAAACTATACAGAAGAGATAAGAGTAGGGCAGAAAGGTGGAGCTATTACCCTATATGTTCAGGAAGGAGTAGAATCTGTTGGAGAGGCTACGGCGGAAAGGAAGAAGCTGGAGTCCTTCTGGATCAAGATTCCTAGACACAATGGTGCAGACACAAAAATTGGTCTTTACTATCGACTCCCAGGATAGACGGAGGAGACAGACTCAGAAATGATACAGGAAATTAAACAAAAATGTAAGACAGGTAATGTAATAATCATGGGAGATTTCAATTTCCCGGGGATAGACTGGAACCTAAAACTGCGGCAAGGAGGCCAAGTTCCTGGAACGCTAGGTGATTGCTTCCTAGAACAAATGGTGAGAGAGCCAACGAGAGGAAACACCACCTTGGACTTGGTCCTAAATGGCATTACAGGACCGACAAAAGAAGTAGAAGTCACGGTCCCGCTGGGGACGAGCGATCACAACATGATCAACTTTAAACTTGACATCTGGAAAGGGAAACGTACCAAAACCTTAACCACAACCTTAAACTTTAAAAAGGGAAGATACGATAGCATGAGAGCCATGGTGAAACAACGGCTCAAAAATAAGATGTACAAATTTAAAACGGTAGATCAGGCATGGTCCCTACTGAAAAATACAATCACGGAAGCACAAAATCTCTACATTCCGCAGATTTCCAAAGAAAGGAAAACTAAAGGCAAAGGAGAACCGGCATGACTTACTAGAGAAGTGAAGGAAGCCATAAAAGAAAAGAAGGATTCTTTTAAAACAATGGAAACACACGAAAACAACTGAAGCTTGGAACAAACATAAAGATGATCAGAAGAAATGTCACAAGGCGGTGAGGGATGCCAAAAAGGACTATGAAGAGAAAATAGCGCAAGAGGCCAAAAATTTCAAGCCCTTCTTTAGATATGTAAAAGGAAAAAAACCCGCAAAAGAGGCAGTGGGACCGCTGGATGACCTGGGAAGAAAAGGGCACATCAAGGAAGACAAACAAATTGCAGACAGACTAAATTCCTTCTTTGCGTCTGTCTTTACGAAGGAGGACACCGCAACAATACCAGATGCAGTGAAAGTGTTCAAAGGAGTTAATAGAGGACAGCCTCACCACAGTACAAGTGGACTTGGACCAGATATACTACCAGATCGATAAACTTAAAAGAGACAAATCCCCTGGACCGGATGGAATTCACCCGAGAGTCTTAAAAGAACTGAAGGTTGAAATCTGAGAACTATTGCAAAAACTTGCCAATCTGACAATTAGAACTGGACAGATACCGGACGATTGGAAGATAGTGAACGTCACGCCAATTTTCAAAAAAGGATCAAGAGGAGAACCGGGCAACTACAGACCTGAGTCTTACATCTGTCCCTGGCAAGATGGTTGAAGCACTGATTAAAGATAGCATAGTCCGACACTTGGATACACATGACCTGATGAGAGCCAGTCATCATGGCTTCAGGAAAGGGAAATCATGTTTGACGAATCTACTTCAATTTTTTTAGACCGTGAACAAACAAATTGATAGTGGAGAACCGGTGGACATAATATACTTGGACTTCCAAAAAGCGTTCAACAAGGTTCCACATGAAAGACTTCTCAGGAAACTACAAAGCCATGGAATAGAGGGGGATATACAAAGATGGATAGGCAAATGGCTGGAGAACAGAAAGCAGAGAGTGGGCATAAATGGGAAGTTCTCAGACTGGGAGAAAGTGACTAGCGGTGTGCCCCAGGGTTCGGTACTTGGGCCCATCTTATTTAATATTTTCATCAATGACCTAGAAGAAGGAACATCCAGTGAGATCATCAAGTTTGCAGATGACACAAAGCTATGCCGGGCAATCAGATCGCAGAAGGATAGCGAAGAACTCCAGAGTGACTTGTGTCAGTTAGAGAAATGGGTGGAGAAATGGCAGATGAAGTTTAATGTGGAAAAGTGCAAAGTAATGCATTTAGGCAGAAAGAACAAGGAACACGAGTATAGAATGTCAGGTGCAATTCTGGGAAAGAGCGAACAAGAAAAGGACCTGGGTGTTCTGATAGATAGGACCCTGAAACCATCAGCACAATGCACAGTAGCGGCAAAGAAAGCAAATAGAATGTTAGTCATGATAAAAAATGGAATCACGAGTAGATCGGAGGAAGTTATAATGCCGATGGTCAGACCACACTTGGAATACTGTGTCCAACATTGGTCTCCCAACCTTAAGAAGGATATAAAACTGCTGGAGAGGGTGCAGAGACAAGCAACGAAGCTAGTAAAAGGTATGGAGAAACTGGAATACGAGGAACAACTTAAGAGACTGGGATTGTTCTCCCTTGAGAAAAGGAGACTGCGAGGGGATATGATCGAGACCTTCAAAATACTGAAAGGAATCGACAAAATAGAGCAGGAAGAAAAATTATTTACAATATCCAATGTAACACGGACAAGAGTACACGGACTGAAGCTGAGGGGGGACAAGTCCAGGACAAATATCAGGAAGTTCTGCTTCACACAACGAGTGGTGGACACCTGGAATGCTCTCCCAGAGGAGATTATTGCAGAATCGACTGCTCTAGGATTTAAAAGCAAACTAGATGCACATCTCCTTACGAGAGGCATAGAGGGATATGGGTGACTAAAATTACGCCAGGTGTACACCTGGCTGGGCCTCTGCGTGTGCAGATTGCCGGACTTGATGGACCGAAGGTCTGATCTGGAGATGGCAGTTCTTATGAAATAGGACCTAAAAGAGAGAAGAAAAGTCTTTATTTTACCACAGAGCCGTCGTGGGGTTGGAGAATTTGTATCCCTACACTTCTACTAAGACTAAGTATTTTAATAAAAAGTTTGGTCTGCAACTTAGCCTTTTATGTGATTTGAGTTTGACACCCCTGCTCTAGAAGCAATGGTGCACTCATGGTGCCTCTTTGTCAGCTGACATAGGTCACCACTGTCATATTTTCTGAGAATACCCTGAATGCTTTGCCTTCCAGGGACTTCTCTAGGGTCTGCAACACTGGCAAATGACTCTGAGTTCCAGGCGATTTATGGAGATTTATGGACCACTTTTGCTGTATTGGGGACCAATATTCCTGAACTGGGTGTCCATTGAAATAACCACCCCCAACCATAAAGGCTAGGATTGGTCATCAATATCTCCCAGGAGAGTATACAGAATGGCATGTCCTTTGAGAGGGAAGCTGTTTGCAGCCACCACCGCAAGCTGTTCCTTGCATCTGGTGTCCACAGAAGCAAGTTTGTCTGAGGAGACCAGCAGGATAGGAGAGAGTTTTGAAAAGGTCTCATATGTGCCCTAGCCCAAGGGATCATCTCTATGGCTACCACCATCAATCCCAGGACCTGCAGATAATGAATGCCACTCCATCAGAGCTGGACTCAGTAGCAGGTCTGATATCTGCTTTTGGAGTTTGTATGCGTGGCTCTGGAAGAAAAACCTTGCTTACAGTCATGTCAAACAGAACTTCCAGGTGCTTCAAATGCTGGGATGGCTCTAAGTGACTTTTCTTAAAGTTGACTATTCATCCCAAGTCCTGCAGAAGTTGGGACTATTCTCGAGATTGCTAATTCGCCCTGTTCCTTGGACGGGGCCCTGATCAGCCATTCATCTAAATATGAGTGTACCTGGATCCCTGCCTTGTATAGGTGTGCTGCTACCACCACCATCACATCGGTTCATCCAAATATGGGTGTACTTGGATCCCTGCCTTGTTTAGGTGTGTTGCTACCACCATCAACACATTGGTAAACGTGTAAAGACCAACGAGGATAGTGGAGAATTGGAAATGCTGCTTCAGTACATGGAACCGCAAGTACCTCCTGTGAGACAGAAAAATGTGAATGTAGAAATAGGCCTCTTTCAAATCAAGGGAGGCAAGAAATTCCCCAGGTGTCACCATCGCAATGACAAAATGGTCTTCCATGCAGAAGTGTGGTACTTTCAGCACAGAATTGACCTAGTTGAGGTCCAGAATTGGCCTCCAGTCATTCCAGCCTCTCTTTGGCACTATGACGTATCTGACTTAGCCTGAGTCTTCGTCCGAAACTGGTTCTAAGACACTGAGATTCAGGAGCCTTTGCACCATTGCCTGGACTCTGAGGGCTCTCTACAACCAGCCAGCCAGGCAATCTACAAAGACATCCAGAAGGGGGGCACTGAACTCGATCTTTAAGCTTCCTGAACAAACTCCAGGACCTAATGATCTGTGCCTATCTGTGCTCACACTATCCAGTAAGCAGGCAGCCTGCCCCTTATCGGGCGGTGGGTGAGAGAAGCAGCCACTGGACTGGCATCATATCACTTTCTTGGAGACTGGAGAGGGGTGAAAGCCAGAGATGTGCTGCCACTGAATCCCTGCCGTGACCCCTGAAAGAACTTCTGTGTCACTTGGCCTCCCGCATAAGAACAGAATCTTCGAGAACATCTAAAATTCTCACACCTTGATATCCAAGCAGCCCAGGGTCTGCTGTCTAGCAAGGCCTTAAGGCAATGGCCATAACACTGGTCATCAAGTCATCCAGATCCTTTTCAAATAGCATCTGCCCCTTGAAGGGAAGCCTGCTGAGGGTGGCCTTAGAAGCCGAGTTTCTTACCCATTGTCTGATCCAAAGCATCCGTCAGGCAGACAGAATAGGCTGACACCTTGCTCATGACTCTTAAGATATACATAATTCACTTCAGAAAGGATCATCTGAGGGTCCTTATCTGTCTCTGAGGCCATGACCTAAGTTAGTCGCATGTGGCAAGCATGTATCACAAAGGAAGCCACGACTGCCACTTTAATTCCTATGGCTAAAGCTTTAAATTGCCTCTTGAGAACCACATCTACCTTGTAGTCTTGAGTATCCTTCATCATCACACCTCCTTCACTGGGGAGGGAACTCCACTTGGTGACCTGTGCTACCAGCGAACCCATCTTCAGTGAACATTTAAATAGCTGTTGAAAATCCGGAGCCATGGGATAAAGCATGGCCATCTTGGTCACTCGCAGTGATCCCTATGGAGACTCCCAGTGGTAGTGACTAGCTTCATCATGTCAGGTACAGAAAGAAAGAACGTGGTCGGAATCACTGAGACACTCATAATTGGGCACTGTAATGTATAGGCTGGCAAAAATTCCAGCTTCAATTCACACAGCAAATTAGCTATTAAGCCATGGAGCTCTGATGCCTTGAATAGTGAGGTCTTCCCCCTGGGTCTAAGGCCACCACCAATTCTTGCCCACTGCTTTCATGCAGAGAACCAGACTCTTCCAGAGAAACTGCATCCTGGAGCAACAAGGGCATGAATTGAACCTTCCATCCTCCCAGTTGATGTCAGACTAGACACCCTAGTCCAGCTCTGGGTCTTCATCTGCACCTGGCGTGGACTGAGAACTAATCCCCGGTGCTGCCCCCAGTGTCAAGCCTTCAGTCTTAAGCATTCCAAATCTAGGGTGAAGCCTTACACAGGAGATCTCGATGACCCTGGCAGGGACTCCCTGAAGGTCCTCCTGGGCTCCATGGCATTCACACATACCTGTGCTTAATCAAATCTCCTTCAAAAGTCTCTGGAAAGGTCCTCTTCCCCTAGGATCGAGCCTCCTGCAGATCCCAGACCTGGAGGACTCAGAGGAGGCTGAACCCATTGCACACGGACACTCCTCGGCTGACCATCCAGCACAAACCTAGCATGATACAGGAGTAGAAAGGCCAGAGCGATCCATCTCTAATTATTTTAAACAAAATTTTGAGTGTTTGAGGCAGATGAAGGCTTTAGAAAAAACACTGTTTAAAATCCAAGATGGCCACCGCCAGTGAATTCACACAAAAAGCTTTGGGGGGAGGGGCTCCCCTGAAGTTAAAAAGGTACAAGGAAATGGATTTTGGAGGAGAGAAACCCTAGCTCTGGCCCCTGAAACCTTCAATTTTCACTTTTCCTGATCCCATATAGGCTGCAATAGCCTTACTCACTGTGGCATGTAGTCCCTGCCTGCCTCAGCTCAGAAGTGCAGCTGGAACAAATCGAGAAGAACTCTGCCTCACAAGCTCACACTACAAACTTGGTCTTTAGGCTGCCAGTTGGGCCGATGTCGGACTGAGCCCCAAACCCCTCTCACCATTAAGGGGGTGAGGACCACATAGCCAGCCCATTAATAATCCTGGCCAAGCCAGAAAGGAGACAACCTTCATTCAAGCTCCTGATAAATCAGGGATGTAAGCAGCTACTCAGGAGATGGCCCCCAAGTTCCAAAAATATCTGCTTCAGGCTGGCTTGACAGGTGTCCCCAATGGCTGATCCTTCTAGCAGCAGACTTCCAACACGCGAGTCTGCGTCTTCTCCCAGGCAGAGGTCCTAACAAGAGGAAACCTCTTTGAGCTTCCAACTTAAAACAATAGGAAAAAAACTTGAAAATAATAAAACCACAGAGCAGAGCAGAAGGAAAAATTATGTTCTTACCTGTTAATTTTCTTTCCTTTAGACGCAGCAGATGAATCCAGAGACCAATGGGATAGCACACATCTACCAGCAGGCGGAGATAGAGAAACTGATTAACAGGTGGTCCTATTGGCTGGCACTCCTCCTATATCTCCAGTATAGCTCCTTGCCCAAGCATCCATAACCATCAATAGGCATAGAATGTAAAAAAACTTCTTTCCCAAAACAAATCTCAAAAGGCAATAATACAGAATACAACCATCAAAAATAACAAACTTTGAAAGTTGGAAAAGAAAAAACCAACAGACAATATCCAGAAAGGGTGGGGCTCTGGATTCATCTGCTGTGTCTAAAGGAAAGAAAATTAACAGGTAAGAATATAATTTTTCCTTCCTTAGCAACAGCAGCAGATGAATCCAGAGACCAGGTAAAAAACCTCTGGACCGAGTCCAAGAAGTAGCCATCGCTCTGGCGGAATGGTCATGAAGTTCTTTTGCCAAGCGTAAAGAATGTCCTCCTGGACCCATCGAGCGATGGAGGCTTTGGACGCCACCATACGTTTGAGGCGTCCCTTGAAGAATACAAAAAGGTGATCTAAACATACTAAAAGTCATTAGAAACCTAGCTTGCGGAGAACGCTACGCACTTTCAAAAAAATGCAGTGAATAAAAGCACGTCTCCCCATTTCTCCTCCCAGGAAAAAGAGAGGAAAAGTGAGAGTGTCATAAAAGAAAGGATGACACCTCCTTAGAAAGAAATTGTGGTACCGTCCGAACTGACACCCCAGATTTTGTAAATCAGAAATAGGAATCCCCGCTAAACAAGGCCTGCAACTCAGAAAACCGCCGAGCTGAAGCCATGGCCAAAAGAAACCCCTGTTCAACGGCACAGCCCTTTAGAGTCTCAAAAGACAAGGATGAAATGAAGCCTTCGGTAAACTGCGAAGAAGTACCTTAAGACTGTACTCCGGACTAGTGCTGCCCGATTCAGGAAAAAAAATTGATTCGATTCAGCCTATTGAATCGATTTTTCGATTCGATTTTCCTGCCCAATTGGGTGTTTTTAAAAAAAACATCCTGGTTAGTTTATTTTATAACTTCTTCACCCTTTTATAGTCTCTTCACACCCTTTGCCTTCTCCTAACCTCACTGGCGCTGTGGTGTAAACAAACAAAAAAGACTTTTCCTCTCTCTGTTAAATCCTAGCACACGTTTGCAGTCTAACACCAGCTCTGGCAGGATACATGTTTCAAATTTGGCATATTGTAATCACAAAACAAAAAATAAAATGATTTTTTCTACCTTTTGTTGTCTGGTCATTATTCAAATCTTGTTGGTCCCAGGCTCTGGTTGTCTTCTGATAACTTGCTTGCCAGGGTCTCCTTCTTTCTTCTTTCTCCGTGCTAATCATCCATCTGCCAACTCTGTCCTCCCCTTCCGTTTCCCTTCCCTAGAGGTCTGGCATCTTTCCTTTTTTTTCGTCTCCATCCACAGATCCACCTTTTCTCAACTACCCTTTCATCCAGCATCTCTCCCTCCTTCCCAACTACCCTCCTATCCAGTATCCCTATCCCCCCCCAACACACCATCTCTCCCTTTCTGTTCCTTCCCTCCCTAAATCCCATTGCTCATCATCTCTCTCCCTCTCCTCTATTTTTAGACCCATTATTTCTTCCCCCCAAAGTATGGACTATGCTCAACTCTTTGAACCCTCTTCCCTCCCTCCCTCCGTGTACTTTTATACCAGAGCCCATTCCCCTGAAGGTTTGTCCCCCCTTGAAGGCCTACATCCCACCCCTGAAGGCCTGCACCCAAGGCCTGCCTGTCCCTCCTAAAGACCTGCACCCAAGGCCTGCCTGTCCTCCCTCAAGGCCTGCCTGTCCTCCCTAAAGGCCTGCCTGTCACCCCTGAAGGCCTGCACCCAAGGCCTGCCTGTCCCCCCTGAAGGCTTGTACAAACCCCCCCATGAAGGACTGCACCCCTCCCCCCCGGAAGACCTGTACAACCCGCCCACGAAGGACTGCACCCTCCCGGAAGGCCTGTATAACCCCCCCCACACACACAAAGGACTACACCCCTCCCTGAAGGCCTGCCTGTACCCCCCTAAAGGCCTCCTGTCCCCCGCTGAAGGCCTGTACAACCCCCTAAAGGCCTCCTGTCCCCCGCTGAAGGCCTGTACAACCCTCCCGCAGAAGGCCTGTACAACCCCCCCGCAGAAGGCCTGTACAACCCCCCTCCACGAAGGACTGCACCACCCCCAGAAGGCCTGCTCCCTCTGGCCTCAATTTACCTAAATCCATTAGCCTGCATAAGATCGCTAGTGCTAGTGATCTTTGCAAGCTACCATCGGGTCTTCTGAGCTGTCTTCTCTCTGCCGCAATCCCGCCCCCTTCTCTGATGTCAGAGAAGGGGGCGGGACCACAGCAGAGAGAAGACAACTCAGAAGACCCGACGGTAGCTTGCAAAGATCGCTAACACTAGCGATCTTATGTAGGCTAATGGATTTAGGTAAATTTGATGCCGGGAGGCCAGGGGGTAAGCCGGACACTGCAGCACTTCCCGACTGACCCTCCCCCCTCGCCCTCTAAAGCAGGAACAGCAGCGGCTAGCCAGCAAGAGCAGCGCTGCCGCTCCTGCTTTAGTGGGCCAGGGTGGAGGGACCGAATCGTGAAGCCGATTTTTTATTCTTTTAAATCGATTTGAATCGATTTACCCAAAGTGAATCGGTGAACCGATTCGAATTGTGAATCGGGCAGCACTACTCCAGACAGGGCTTTCTAAGAGGTGTACAAATATACCGTACTCCGTTTAGGAACTGAGCTACATGAAGCTGAAAAGTAAGCAAAGAGCCCTTTGTAACAAGCTAAGAATGGCACTTGAAGCTGAAGGGAATTGAACGCTAAGCCCTTGGCAATACACTTGTGCCAAAAAAGAACTCTGAAAGGGTGCAAATGTTGAGAAGTACCCAAGAAAGGAAAAACCTCCAGAAGGAAGCAGAAGCCACAGATGAAGACGTCTGTATCGCCTGGATAAGAGAAGAAACAATCTGCTTCGCATAACCCTTACATGTCAACCATGACTTTTCAAAAGCTAGGTCACAATACCAAAGTAGTACGAATATCCATGTTGATCGGACCCTAGGTGAGCAAATCAGGAGATACCAGGAACTCAACAGTCCGGCTGTCGAAAGACTCATCAGATCCACATAGCAAGGATGGCGCAGCCAATCCAGAGATTCTACAAATACTGTGCCTGAAAGCGAGCTTGAGATGGCAAATCCAAGCCATCATCAGCCAGGGGAAAACATTGAAAAAAGAGAAACCAGAGGCGAGAAAGAAGCCATGCTGATACCCCCTCTGACTCCCACTCCCTGCGCCCGCTGAAGAAGCTAGGAAGCTTAGAATTTTGAGACGAGGCCATGAGGTCTAGTTCCAGGAGATCTCACTTCCATACAAAGAGCTGGAACGCCTGAGCCAAAATTCTCAATATCCAGGATGTAGAAGATTTCACTATTACTAACATTTACACTTTCTAGAGCGTACACAGCGCTGTATACTGTAACATATAATAAATGGGCCATGTTCAGATTTCATGGAGAGAAAGTCTATCCAAACTCTTTTCCTGACCCATAAAATGATCTGCCAAAAGAAGAGGAAGATGAGGGTCCACCCATTGAAGTACAACCACAACTTTACCCGCCAACTGAGTTCATCACCTACTGCCCAGGCTTTAGAGAAATACTCCCATCATAATATTGATTGAAAAGACCTTCAGCGTCATTCCGGAAGAATGGTCTGAAGCTCCAGAAACGGTAGCCTGACCATACTGCAGAGTAAAAGAATGAACAAGTACTGAGTTGCCTCTTAAGACCAGACTCCTGGAGCTGAGCCCCCCAACCCAACAGCCCGGGATGTTTGGTGGCCATGAGCTAGTCCAGCAAAGACCGAGGCATGCCTTTGAAAAGAGAAATCTCGCTGAGCCACCAAATCATACAGAGCGATGCTTGAGGAGCTTACCAAATAATTGGAGCCCTGAGATACCGGGAACTACCGGAACAAAAGCGACTGCTGTAGCGTTATAATGGGAAAGCAAGCCGAAGTTCCCAGTGGAGTCAGCAACATGGATTCTAGAACCTGTATAGAATCCCATACTCTTGGTCATGGTGACCGAAGAAGAATGCAAACCTGAGACTGTGACCCATCGCCCTAGTCTCTGGGAAGAAACACATTTCTCTCCTATATGAATAAAAACATCTCCCCGATATACCTATAAATAGTACAGGAGAAAAGAGCGCTGTGCAAATTTGAAGACTCACGTCCAAAGAACTGAGGAAAAGAAACCACCCTTTTCGTGTCAGTCAAATGGCCCGACTGGAAGACATCCGAATCAAGCAGTCAGTCAAGAAGAAATTAGGTGAATCGCCTGGTAGTGCCGAAACGATACCACTGCCCACATTTTCTTTTTTTTCTTTTTTAGTTCAATAATTTTTTATTGAGTATTTTTAGAAAATACAGGAAGCAGTTCAAATACATAAGATCAAAATAAAGCTTTCTGTATAAAGAACCTACAAATCTATATTCAACTATAGAGGAACATAACAGTAAGAAAGGTTCCTACTATTAGAACTGCATGTGAAGAATATATAAGAAAAAAATGAGGGAGAACAACAAAAAAAAAAAAAAAAAAAGGGGGAATAGGAAGAAAAAGTAGAAAGGAAAAGGAAAGAAAAGGAAGACAGGAGTGTCTACGGAGCAGAACGTACATAGGTATCCAGGAATGACCAAGGTGATTTGTTAAGCTTCAAGTTCATGGGGGTTCTGGATGCATTTTTTTTCTCATATGCATAGGATTCAAATCTATGATACATACACAGAGAGTTCCACCAAAAAGTATAGTCTAATAATGAAGATGATTTCCAATTTTTCAGAATGTGCATGAGAGCAGTCACAAACATGGTATCAATGAGTTTAGGAGAACAATTTGATTGTGCAAAGCAGGGATGTTGAGAGCGAAGGATTACAATGTCCATAGAGATCTCTTCCGAGCAGTTAGTAATAGATTGTATGGTGATCCAAATGCGAGTCCAAAAGGATCGGACTAGCGTACAGTGAAAAAGCATGTGGTCAAGAGTTCCCACTTCTTTTAAACAGTTCCAGCAAACAGAGTCTTGTTTTAAGTTGGCTTTCCACATGCGAATTGGAGTCCATACTGCATGCCACATAATAAAGAACATTGATTGTGAGACTCTAGAACAGGGGTGTCAAAGTCCCTCCTCGAGGGCCGGAATCCAGTCGGGTTTTCTGGATTTCCCCAATGAATATGCATTGAAAGCAGTGCATGCAAATAGATCTCATGCAGATTCATTGGGGAAATCCTGAAAACCCGACTGGATTCTGGCCCTCGAGGACCGACTTTGACACCTGTGCTCTAGAAGATAAAAGTGGGCGATTTGTTGAAGACCAGAAAAGTTCCCAATCAATGTCAGAAAGCGGAGTAGTGAGTATAGTTTCCCAGTGTTTCATAGAGTGGGGAGAAAAAGTGAAGGAGTGATCTCTTAAAATATTATAAAAAAGAGATATCGCCTTGCCTTTTAGTAGAGACAGTACAGACCAATGACGAATAGTATGGATGGAAGTCATGAAGTCAAAACGTATATGCACAGAAGACAGAACTTCAGTGAGTGAAAGCCATTGTGAATAAACAGAAGGAGGTAGCGAGTATGTAGAGCAAATTGCATCAAAAGGAACAGACACAGTTGGAGTAGACAATTGATGGGCAAACCATAGACCCGCCCGCTGCCATCGTTTCCATGAGAGGGATTTACCGTGGTTTTGGATTTTAGAATTATTCCAAAGGGACATGAGTGGACTATCATAAATTGAGATCTCAGCCAATTTATCTAAAAGATGAAGAGCATGTTGCGTTGAACTCAACAAAGAGTACCTTCTCAAGTGTCTGGGAATTGACACCGTTAGTAGGCAGGAGGTGTGTAAAGGCTTGCATAAAAAGCACTCCATTTCAAACCAGGCAGGAGGATCTTGGAGAGAGGAGTCAGTGAGCCAGTAAGCACCATAGTGAAGCAATATAATAATGATAAAAATCCGGAAAGTTAAGACCACCGTTAATCTTAGAGGCTTTCAGCTTGGCGAGAGCAATTCGAGGTTTTTTCTTGTTCCAAATGAATTCAGATAGCTTCCTATTTAGCCATTGAAAAAATGACTTTCGGCATAGAAGAGGAAGCATAGAGAGAATGTAATTAATTTGAGGGGCCAAAGTCATTTTGATGGATGTTATTCTACCCCACCAGGATAAAAAAAGTGGAGACCATCTAGATGTAGTATTTAGAACTATATTTTTGACTTTGGATATATTAAGATCTTGAGCATGAACCGGATCTTTATGTATTAAGATCCCCAAGTATTTCACAGCTTCATGCGACCATGAGAAGGGAAAGTGAGCTAGATCTGAGGGGAGAATATTATCGTTCAGAGGGAAGATCTCTGATTTCTCCCAATTGACATAATAACCGGAGAGGAGGAAATATTGAGTGAAAATATGAATAAGGTGAGGAAGAGAGACTAGAGGGTTCCTAAGAAAGAATAAAACATCATCGGCATATGCTGCTAATTTGAAGTCTCTATTAGAGGAGGGTATGCCTTTAATTAAGGGGCATTGTCGGATAGCTGAAAGGAAGGGCTCCAACACTAAATTAAATAGCAATGGTGAGAGAGGGCAGCCCTGTCGAGTACCTCTGTGAAGGGAAAATTTATTAGATAAAGAGTTATTAATCAGAATACGAGCTGTGGGTTGGCGATATAGCGTTTCTATCCAATCCGTGAAGAATGAGCCAAAATTATATCACTTCAGGACACGGAAAAGAAAAGACCACTCCACCCGGTCAAAGGCTTTTTCAGCATCAATAGTTAGGCCTATTACAGGGTCTGACATTGTTTTAGCGTGAGCGTTAATATGATTAAAGAGACGCAGGTTATCTCCTATATATCTTTGTTTAATAAACCCTGTTTGATCTTTATGTATGAGAGACGGGATTACTTTGGTAAGTCTTAATGCAAGTAGTTTTGCCATTATCTTATAATCTAAGTTAAGAAGAGAAATAGGGCGGAAGTTTTTAACCAAGGTGGCGTCTCTATCAGGTTTGGGGATTACTACAATTGTGGCCTCAGTGAAATTGAATTGTTTGTCCGGAGTGGAGTGGAGGAAATCATAATATGTAAGAAGGTAAGGCGCTAAGAGGGCTCGGAATTGTTTAAAGAATTCATTAGTAAAGCCGTCTGGGCCTGGGGCTTTCCCAGCGGGTAAAGAAGATATGGCAGTTTCAATTTCTGATATAGTTATTGGGGAATCTAGTTCCAATTTAACAGAGTCCAATATGGACGGATGGGTTAAGGAGGTAAGAAAGGAATCTATATCTGATTCAGGAGCAGCAGATTCGGATTGGTATAGAGAAGCATAAAAATTTTCAAATTGAGAGGAAATTAAAGATCTGGTTTTGACTAAATGACCTGATGGATCTTGAATAGCTGTGATATGTAGTCTTTTGGATTTGGTTTTAAGGTATCTAGCCAAAGGGCGACCCATAAGATTATCTCCCATGTAGTGACCAGAGGTGGAAATGAAGATATCACGTCGGGCTGTACATGAAACCAAAGTGTTATATTCATATTTAAGATTTTGGATACGTTGGAAAGTAGTTGGGTCATGTAGGTGATTAGACATATGTTGTAATTCTAAGGCTTTAATAGAATTTTCTAAGTCTTTTTCCTTTCTCATAGACTGTTTCTTTTTCCAAGAAGCTATTTTGATCAATTCACCTCTGAGGGTTGCTTTGTATGCTTCCCAGACAATTGAAGGACAAATTTCAGGATCTTTAGAGTTAATTTCAAAAAACTCCAAAGTGAAAGAACTGATTTTTTCAACAATTTCCTCATCTAAGAGTAAGGTGTTATTCAGTCGCCAAGAGGGGGATTCTTTACGTGGGGCAGATATGGATATTTATAAAGAGATGGCAGCGTGATCTGTGAGAGAGATTGGATGTATAATAGTATTGGTAAGATCTTGAATAAGAGAAGAGGACAAGAGAAAGAAATCAATTCTTGTGTACGTGTTATGTGGAGGTGAAAAACGTGTGTATTCTCTGCCTTTCGGGTGAAGCAAGCGCCAAGGATCTACAAGGGAGAAGGCATCATTTAAAGCATGAAGAGCTGTGAAAGACCTGGATTTGGAGGGTTTGCAAGAAGATGATCTATCAATATATAAGTCTTGAATTTGATTAAAATCCCCTCCTAATATCATAGAACAAGAATCAAATTCAACCAACGCCAGCTGCAGCTCTTTGAAGAAATCTGGGTGATCTTGGACCGGGGCGTATATATTAAGAAAAACAAAATTTACTGAGTGCACCGCAGCATACACCAGACACCATCTTCCTTCCGTGTCTGTTTTAAAAGAGTGAACTACAGGAGAAAGTTTATCATTGAGAAATATTGACACACCATTTTTCTTTCGGTGAGTTGCAGAGGAGTATAAATGAGTGGAGAGTCCCTTTAATTGAAATTTCGAGGCATCAGCGGGCAGGAGGTGGGTTTCTTGCAAATAAACTACATCAGGATGTTTGTTGGACACATAGTTAGCTATCTTTTTCCTTTTAATGGGATGGTTCAAACCATTCACATTAAAGGAAAGAACATGTAAATTAGCCATAGTCTATGATATGCAGTAATAAAACATAATATATATCCCCACTGTTTAGAGAAAATAACTGATGTAACCGTAAGGCCAGGCAGACACTCCTGTCTAAGAAGAGAAATAAAGAAAACATGAGAATAAGAGAAAAGGAATCAGTAATGTCAGCATAATGTATGGTCAGAAAGGAAATGGACCACACTATCATGTACATTTTAAAACAATTTAAGGGTGCTCTTGTGAGCACGGAGAAATTGCACATATGGAACAACTAGCAAAATTCACACCACTCAATAACAGAAAACATGAGATTAGTGTGCTTAACCTAGTAGAGCATACAACATAATATATGTATTTCATTGCATAGCCTCATAAGAGAAACAGACAAAGCAAACAATACTTTTTTGACAGCATATCAGTATATTTGTAAGGAATCTATGAATGATGCCAGGATCTCAAGTTCAGTGTAGGAAGTAATGCGGTTGTTGTATGTTGCTTTAATCCTCGTCGGGTACATCATAATGGATACTGAAACATTAAAGAAATTTCTGCTTTGATGGGGCAGTCGGGATTTAAATTTAGCTGTTTACAGCATGTGATGGAATCTGAGCCGGGGAATCACCAGCCCTTATCACAGGTAAAGAGTCTATAAATTGTTGTGCAGCCGTTCTCTCTGTGAAGGTATGTGGTTTCCCTTCTCGCCAAATACGCAGAGACGCCGGATATATGAGTGCAAACCGCACTCCTTGGCGGTGAAGAGTGGAGCAGAGTGGCGCCATCGTCTTACGAAGGGAGGACATGTGTAAGGAGTAGTCATTGAATAAAGCACAGTTACTTACCGTAACAGGTGTTATCCAGGGACAGCAGGCAGATATTCTTGACTGATGGGTGACGGCACCGACGGAGCCCCGGTACGGACAATTTTAGAGTGATTGCACTCTAAGAACTTTAGAAAGTTCTAGCTAGGCCGCACCGCGCGTGCGCGAGTGCCTTCCCGCCCGACAGAGGCGCGCGGTCCCCAGTTAGGATAAGCCAACTAAGAAGCCAACCCGGGGAGGTGGGAGGGACGCAAGAATATCTGCCTGCTGTCCCTGGATAACACCTGTTACGGTAAGTAACTGTGCTTTATCCCAGGACAAGCAGGCAGCATATTCTTGACTGATGGGTGACCTCCAAGCTAACAAAAAGAGGGATGGAGGGAAGGTTGGCCATTAGGAGAATAAATTTTGTAAAACAGATTGGCCGAAGTGTCCATCCCGCCTGGAGAATGCATCCAGACAATAGTGAGATGTGAAAGTATGAACTGAGGACCAAGTAGCAGCCTTGCAGATTTCCTCAATAGGAGTGGAACGGAGGAAAGCTACAGATGCTGCCATAGCTCTAATTTTGTGGCCCGTGACAGAACCCTCCAGTGTCAGGCCCGACTGAGCATAACAAAAAGAAACGCAAGCAGCAAGCCAATTGGACAGAGTGCGTTTAGATACAGGATGACCCAACTTGTTAGGATCAAAGGACAAAAACAGTTGAGGAGATGATCTGTGAGGTTTGGTGCGATCAAGATAGTAAGCCAGAGCACGTTTACAATCCAAGGTATGCAAAGCCTGTTCACCTGGATTAGAATGAGGCTTTGGGAAAAAAACAGGTAGAACGATGGATTGATTAAGGTGAAACTCAGACACAACCTTAGGAAGGAATTTTGGATGTGTACGAAGGACAACCTTATCATGGTGAAAAACAGTGAAAGGTGGATCAGCCACCAGTGCATGGAGCTCACTGACCCTCCTGGCAGAAGTGAGAGCTATCAGAAAGACCACTTTCCAAGTTAGAAATTTAAAATGCGTTGTGGCCAGGGGCTCGAAAGGAGGCTTCATTAACGCAGAAAGAACCACATTAAGATCCCATACAACAGGAGGGGCCTTAAGAGGTGGTTTTACATTGAAAAGGCCTTTTATGAACCTTGAGACTAAGGGATGAGCTGAGAGGGGTTTTCCATGGATCGGCTCATGAAAAGCTGCAATGGCACTAAGGTGGACCCTTATCGAAGAGGATTTAAGACCAGAGTCAGATAAGGACAAAAGATAGTCCAATACCAATCCCACTGCTGTAGATATGGGATTATGGTGATGTAACAGGCACCAGGAAGAAAACCGAGACCACTTCTGCTGGTAACATTGAAGAGTAGACGGTTTCCTGGAGGCATCAATAATAGAACGGACAGGCTGAGAAAGGAGAGCATGAGGTGCAGTCAGCCCGAGAGATACCAAGCTGTCAGGTGCAGAGACTGTAAGTTGGGATGAAGAAGCGTTTGCTGATTCTGTGTAAGTAGTGAAGGAAACAGAGGAAGAGGTATGGGTTCCCTGGAACTGAGTTGAAGTAGAAGGGAAAACCAATGCTGTCTGGGCCACCGTGGAGCGATGAGGATCATGGTGGCTTGTTCCCTCTTGAGCTTGAATAAGGTGCGCAGCATGAGCGGAAGAGGAGGGAATGCATAAAGGAAGAGATTGGTCCAATCCAGAAGAAATGCATCGGGTTCCAGACGGTGAGGAGAGTAAAGTCTGGAGCAAAACAGGGGCAGTTGATGGTTGTGGGGAGCTGCAAAAAGATCCACCTGAGGAGTGCCCCATTGAGAGAAAATGAACTGGAGAGTCGAGGGGTCGAGAGTCCATTCGTGAGGTTGAAGAATTCTGCTGAGATTGTCTGCTAAGCAATTCTGCTCCCCTTGGATGTAGACTGCTTTCAGGAATAGGTGACGAGCAGTCGCCCATGTCCAAATCCTTTGAGCTTCCTGACATAAAGGACGGGATCCCGTCCCTCCTTGTTTGTTGAGGTAATACATTGCAACTTGGTTGTCTGTGCAAATGAGAAGAACCTGAGGAAAGAGGAGATGTTGAAAAGCTTTGAGGGCGTAAAATATCGCTCTGAGTTCCAGGAAATTGATGTGGTGCTTCTTTTCCTGGGTGGTCCAAAACCCCTGAGTTTGGAACTCGTTCAAGTGAGCTCCCCATGCATAGGGGGAGGAATCCGTGGTGATGACTAGTTGATGAGGAGGTAGATGGAACAGTAGACCTCTGGATAGATTTGATGAGTTCAACCACCAAAGAAGCGACTGTCGAAGAGACGAGGTCACAGATATGTGTTGTGAACAAGGATCCGTCGCTTGTGACCACTGAGTCGCTAGGGTCCATTGAGGAGTACGCAGGTGGAGACGTGCAAAGGGGGTGACATGCACTGTGGATGCCATGTGCCCCAAAAGTACCATCATTTGATTTGCTGAGATGGAAGTTTTCTGGAATACCTGCTGACAGAGATGAAGGATGGTGTGAAGGCGGTTTGGAGGAAGAAACGCCCTCATCTGAACAGTATCCAGAATGGCTCCAATGAATTGAAGTCGCTGAGTTGGAATGAGGTGTGACTTGGGTAGATTGATCTCGAACCCCAACAGTCGAAGGAAGGAAATGGTCTGATTGGTGGCTATGTGAACGGACTGAGGAGAAGGAGCCTTGATGAGCCAGTCGTCCAGATAAGGGAAGACTTGAAAATTGTGGGAGCGGAGATAAGCTGCGACCACAATTAGACATTTGGTGAATACCCTGGGAGAGGAGGCTAAGCCGAAGGGTAGCACCTTGTATTGGTAATGATGTTGGTTGACAAGAAAGCGAAGGTATTGTCTGGACATCAGATGAATTGGAATGTGAGTATACGCCTCCTTGAGATCGAGGGAACATAGCCAGTCTTCCTGAGAGAGAAGAGGGTATAGGGTGGCAAGAGATAACATCTTGAACTTCTCCTTGACCAGACATTTGTTGAGATCTCTGAGATCTAATATTGGTCTGAGATCTCCGGTTTTTTTGGGGACAAGAAAGTACCGGGAATAAAATCCCAGGCCTTGCTGGTCTAGAGGAACTGGTTCGATGGCATTGAGAAGAAGGAGGGATTGAACCTCCTGACCGAGAAGGAGGGACTGAGCCTTGTTGGAAGCAGACTCTTTTGGTAGACTTAACGGTGGAGGAGTCTGAAAGTTCAGGGCATATCCGTGAGCGATGATAGCAAGTACCCACTGGTCGGAGGTAATTGCTTCCCATCGAGACAGAAAAACCTGGAGTCGACCTCCTATGGGCTGAGTTTGAAGGCATGAGGGAAGAAGACTGGCAATGTTCTCGAGAAGAGAGTCAAAAGGGCTGTGTAGACTTAGGTTGAACAACCGGTTTTACAGCAGGCTGTTGTTGTTGACGAGCCTGTTGCTGCTGTTGACGCTGCCTGCGAGGTTGAGGAGGATGAGTCTGAGCTGGGCGAGCAGAAAACCTTCTTTGATAAGAAGGTTGTTGCCTGAATGGACGAGGAGGAGGAGGTTTCTTCTTGTTTTTCAACAAGGTGTCCCACCTAGTCTCATGCGCGGAGAGCTTTTGTGTGGCGGTATCCATGGACTCCCCAAACAGCTCATCCCCAAGACAAGGCGCATTGGCCAGTCGGTCTTGATGGTTTACATCCAGTTCTGAGACCCGTAGCCATGCCAACCTTCTCATTGCTACAGAAATAGCAGTGGCCCGTGACGTCAGTTCAAAAGTATCATAAATGGAACGGACCATAAACTTCCTTAGTTGCAAAAGACTAGAAGTACATTGCTGAAAAGCAGGAAGTTTACGGTCCGGAATGTACTTTTGAAAAGAGGTCACCTGTTGAATGAGATGCTTCAGGTAAAACGAGAAGTGGAATGCGTAATTACTTGAACGGTTGGCCAGCATGGCGTTTTGGTAAAGGCGCTTTCCAAATTTATCCATGGCCTTTCCTTCTCTGCCAGGAGGAACAGAGGCGTAAACACTGGCACCTACAGACTTCTTCAGGGTTGATTCCACCAACAAGGATTCATGGGGAAGTTGTTGCTTGTCGAATCCTGGAATTGGAATGACTTTATAAAGAGATTCCAATTTTCTTGGGGCTCCCGGGATGGTTAAGGGAGTTTCCAAGTTCTTATAGAAAGTTTCCCTCAAGATATCATGGAGGGGCAACTTTAAGAACTCCTTAGGAGGATGATCAAAGTCCAAGGCATCTAAGAATGCCTTGGACTTTTTAGAATCAGACTCCAAAGGAATTGAAAGGGTGTCTGACATTTCCCTTAAAAATTTGGTAAATGAGGAGTGCTCTGGCTTAGCAGCAGGGTCTTGCACCGAGAGATCCTCCTCTTCAGATGAATAATCTTCCTCGGTACCGAGGTGATCATCCGAGTCATCCCACAAGTCAGGGTCCCGTACCGATTGGAGACGGCCCTGAGAAAGTGGAGTCGAGGTGCCAACATGTTTAGTCTTGCGTACCGATTTCCCCGAACGGTTGGAGACGGTACCAGGGGAGTGTAGAACGGTACGGGGTTCAAAGAACGGTACCGGTTCAGAAGTGTCCGGAGCAGAACGTCGTTTCGGCTCCGCTGATAGAATAGGCATGGACATGGATTTGTGCGGTGCCGACAAAGTCGATGTCAATAAAAGGGGTTGATCGACGGTCGGCACCGAAGGCTCACTGGGTACCGACACTGGAGGATTCGGTGTCAACAGAGCCGGGAGCAAATGTTGTAGTTGCTGTTTAAGCTGGACCTGGAGGATAGAGGCAATGCGCTCATCCAACGTAGGTCCCGATTGCACCGGTACCGGTCTTTTCTTGCTCGGTACCTTCGGTGCCGCTCGACGCTCGGGTGAAGTCGATGCCGATGACGAGGCAGTGACTTCAATGGGAGCGGAGCGTTTACGGGGCCGGCGCTCAGTCTGCAGGACTTGGCTCACTGCATGCTCGACTGGTGGCCCTAGGACAGTAGGGGAAGGCTTCTTAGCCGGCTTACCTACAGGGATCGACGTCGGCGATGTATCTGTCGGTGCCGAGACAGTCGGTGCCGATTTGGAGGAAGTTGCCGATGTCGATACTGGTGCAACTTCCATGTCGGTGCCGAACAGAATTCGTTGTTGAATTTGTCGGTTTTTTAAAGTTCTTTTTTGTAAAGAACTACAGCGGGTGCAGGTGTCAGCCCTATGGTCCGGACCCAGACACTGAAGGCACCACTTGTGCGGGTCGGAGAGAGATATAGGGCGCGCACACCGCTGACACTTTTTGAAACCCGGTGACGGGGGCATGAAGGGAAAAACCACTGTAGCAAAATCGAAGCCGGAGGCTTCGATGGTGCCAACAGGCCCCGCCGGGGTAGTCAATAAAAAGTGAAAAAAATAAAACAATTTTTTTTTTTTTTTTTTACAAATGGTAAAAGAACAAGAAAGAAATAAAATGAAGAGAAAAATACGCGCGAGCGGGAAGGCAAGTGAACAGTTTAGGAAAAAACTTCCAACAGCCGTTGGAAACACGCGTCTTCTTAGCTCCGCGGAATTAAGAAAACTGGGGACCGCGCGCCTCTGTCGGGCGGGAAGGCACTCGCGCACGCGCGGTGCGGCCTAGCTAGAACTTTCTAAAGTTCTTAGAGTGCAATCACTCTAAAATTGTCCGTACCGGGGCTCCGTCGGTGCCGTCACCCATCAGTCAAGAATATGCTGCCTGCTTGTCCTGGGATAATAATAGTTTTGTCCTTCATATTCCAGCCGTCGAGATTTCCGAAAAGCCTGCATGATGAGTACCTTTTCTTTCCAATTGATGTATCTAGCGATCACTGCTCGCGAACGGTTGTTATCATCCATACGCTGGCCCATGCGGTGTGCTCGCTCGCATATAAAACTATCTATTGGGGTCTTCAGGCCAAGCTGTTTTGGGAGCCAAACCTGAAAAAATTGGTAGAGGTTTTGGTCTGCCCGGAGCTCAGGCAGCCCCACAACTCGTAAATTATTACGACGCTGACGGTTCTCCTGCTCATCCAGCCGTCCTGTCAATGTTGCCACTTGAGCTTGTAAAGCAGTCACATTCTCTCGATCCTGCAGCACTGCGTTCTCACCTTCAGATACCCTCTGTTCCAATGTTGTTATACGGCCAGCCTGCGCCTCAAAACGCTCATTAATACAGTCCATAGCCAGCTGTAATTTGCGAAGTCTATCTTCTAAGGCCGCAGTGACTGTTCGTGAAATTTCTTGGGCACATTCACCCCAGTGTGTTGGGGCAGGAGCGGGAGACGGCGACGACGCCATTTTGAGAACAGTGCAGGTAGTTTTGTGTTTCGGCGTTTTCACCGATCTTACCGGCATGCCAGGCACTATCTGGAGGTCCCACACACACACACCCGACGGTGAAAAGCCTCAGATGGAGCAGAGATGATCAGAGCAGTTTTGTTTGTTTTAGTTAGGTAGGCGTGTGGAGGCCGTGGGTCAGAGAGCTCAGAGACGTTCGTTTGTTTAAGTCAGCTGCTTGGCTTAGAAGATTGGACAGCTTATTTCTTCATACTACTCCTCAGTCCTACAGGCTGGACTGAAACCTCAAACCCCCACCTGAACTCGTGTGCAAAGTTGGGGGAGAGGGGAGGAACACTCAGTCAGTACTTGATCCTGTAAAAAAAAAAAAAAAAAATTTCATGCAGCCAGTCAGCCTGTGCTCAAACTCTCTGCTGACACAACCAAACAGATGCCCTGCAAATCAGAATGACTTTTTGCTACAGACTTCGGTCCTCAGAGTATGTCCTCTCACAGCCAGAGATGTCTCGAATCCAGTATCCTCTGCAGCACCAAAAAGCCTCATGACCAGATTACAAACAGATCGGCTGCATCACATGACCGGGCCTCTTGTTGCTAAGCTGCACGAGCGGATACTGGCCGTTTTTTGTTTTTTTTTTGTCAGCTTCAGAGGCCATACGATGACTCTGGCGGCGAAATATCCCCGACGAAGTAAAAATTACAAAACATAAAAGCACGATTATGCTTAGTTTTAGGTGCGGGTGTGAGGAGCTGTTACTCCATATGTGTGGTCTCCGTGGCGATCAGGCCACGCCTCCGCTGCCCACATTTTCTAAAATGTTCATGAAGCCTTGGGTAGGCGAAATGGCATGTGCCAAAACCGAATATGCTGCTCCAAGAGGGGCAAACAAACCTAGTGACGATTCGGAGTCTATAGTGAAAATGTAAATATTTTCCCAGTTTTTCTGCAGAAATGTGTAACCCTGAGAAACTAATTAAGCTGAATGGGATCCAGCCTGTCCAAAGCCCCCGTCTTGGGCACCATGCAGTAAGTGGAACAACGTTCCTTAGTTCCTGAAGAACTACAAGAACTGCCCTGAGGACCAGTAACACTTAAAAGGGAAACACAAAACATAGAGACTCCAAGAACGAACTGGAAACCTGAGGAGGATGCAAAGTTGCAAGAATCCTGAAAAATTTTCACAGCCCCCTGACCTGACATTATAGTGTCTTCTCCCTCATGAGAAAGCCTGAAGAGTCATTGGAAGAAGTCAAGATCCCCTCAGAATGAAGTGCAGAAGGTCAGGGAATGGCAGGATGAGAACTGTAGGATCTGTAAGAAGAAAGAAATTCTCCTAGGAAAAAAATCAAGTTTCGCAATGTAAGGAGGAGTATACTGGAACCATGAAAACAGTACTAACTCCATGCAATGTGAGCGAAATACGCATGTCCTTTAAAGTGAAAACGTACTAGACGCAATCAAGATGCTTGCATCTACCGCCCCATGGAAAACAACAGCATCCTAATAGGTATCAGACAAAGCTCACATCGCTAATGAGGCTAACAGCCACATAGCGCGCGCTCCTCCGCTGGTTTGACAGAATAGATAACTGGCTCCTGGTTAGAAGGAGCTGCACATCCCTTCCTGTCTGGTCGGGGGGTCCGTCTAGAATGTGCCATGAGAAGATGGCGACAGGAGAAACCAGTGTGATAAGCATGGAAATCTGAAGTCCAGGCCCTCTCAGATATAGAGAAAGAGAGTCCTGGCCGCAGGAAGATGCGAACTTGGAAACAGTACTACCTTTAAGCATATATATCCTATGCCACTACTAAACACATGCAGCGCAGCACAGAGGCCCAAATAAGAAGGACCGTTACCAACAGATAAAGGCTCAATCTGCAGGGACCCCAAGAGAGACAATGAGATACCCGTGTGAAATACAGGGCACTATCTTACTGCTGATCTCACTGTGCCATGAATTGCCGTATGTCGACCCAGTCCAGAGACAAACCAAGACTGGGTGACCTAGCACAGGTCAGAGTCTCTCTGGTAATCCCCTTGAGTGCTAACCCCAGAGTCCAATTAAACTAGCAGCTTCCTTCAAGTGAATACAGCAGGAACACAGACATAGACATATAAATCTGCCCAAGCTTGTCCCAAAGCTGGTGAACACGTACAACTTGTCTGAACCGGAAAGGAGAGAAGCCGCGGCATACCCTGACCAAAGTCAGCTGTAAATAAACTACCGGAAAGCTGCAGCTCTCCTGCCATCGCCGGAGATCCAAGCGCACGCCTGATTCTTGCTGACACATGGCCGCTGCATCAACGCTCCTAGAAACATAGTTGGATTCAAGCCCCGCAAAATTTACCCTGCCGCAGCCTGCATAGAAAGAAAATCAGACTTAGGGAATAACCAGAAGAACAGTGTGGTGCTTCCCACAGCGCTGGAAAAAACATGTCCCATCTCATGCGCGCTGCTATAAACTGACACTTGCACAATCAGCTGTACATGGCCGCGACAAACACCGAAGAAAGAGAGCCTCGGAATAAACAGGACTACACTACTACAGCACTGAAACCCAACGAGGAGAACAAGTGCGAGCATGAAATCGAACCACTACTGCCACATTGTAACCAACAAGGAAACCAAATGCGTGTATACAAAGGGCGGGAAAGTCCCGGCTCCCTCAACGGATTTCTAGTCATAAAACTTAGCCTCAATAAAATATCCATTCCTTAAACGTATGTTGACCGAACCCACAGTACTAAGACTCCCAAACAGAACCTGAAGTTCAAACAACAGTAAAAAACACATACATACTCACAAGCTTGTTGTTAGGGCCGGTTGAAGCCAGTAAGAGCTGGTTGTACAGCACTAACAGGGCAGAATATAGCAACTGTGGTCTCCTTTTTTTTTTTTTTTAAACAGAGAAAGGAAAGAAGAAAAAAAATCGAGACCCAGTCAGACCCTCTAGCAATGGAGGGAGGGTGAGGCAGGGACCTGGGGGGGCTCAGGTGTAACCCCTAAAGCCGGCACCGTTCAACCAGACACCCCTGTCTCACTGAAGAGAAAATCTCAACAGGAGAAATAGAATGGCAATCTCACTGAAGAGAAACCTCAACAGGAGAAAATAAAGTTCCAGTCACAGCCAGAATCCAGAAGCTACTCGAATAGCGACCATCACCTGCTGGGAGATAGAGCATACTGGAGATACAGGAGGAGTGCCAACCAATAGGACCACCTGTTAATCAGTTTCTCTATCTCCGCCTGCTGGTAGATGTGTGCTATCCCATTGGTCTCTGGATTCATCTGCTACTGTTGCTAAGGAAACACATCTGAGCAACTTGCTTGCAGAAGAAAAACTGAGGGAGCAGGAGAACGCCTACTGGGAAGGAGGTGGAGTTTAAAAAGAAGCAATATCATTCTGCAAGCAACTTGCAGGTTCAGATGCATAACCCTAGTGATTAGGACTACTAGAACACTGAACTAGAAATTCCTTTCCCCAGTCCAACCATAAATCTTACTGCCCTGAAGGCTTCATCTCCTATCTAAACTTGAAGGGATTCTGCATCCACAGAAGAACTAATGGGGATGTTACTTGTTGACATTCACATGACTCCAAACTACGAGTAAAGAATGACCCAACTGGATGGTTTCTTTCTTACCAACTATAAGTCTCTCTGAATCTGGCAGATCTCGAAATTGTTTCTTAAATTCTTCACTCCTCTGTTTATAGGTTGAGCTTGATACCTGCAATGACATTTGCATGGAAAGGCTACATTTAGCCATTTTTATCCCCATTAATAAACATTTACATTTTGGTAGAAGCTATGCCAATTTACTGCTCTGATCAGATGAAATGTAGGACAGCAAATCTTATAAACAATAAAATAATACACAAGTGAACTTTCCTTTGCTCTGTGCTAGCAAGAAAGAAAAACAGTGATAGAAAGAAGTGATTATCCTTTGCAGGAGCCCACTAGATTGGCAAGAGGTATGTCCACAGGTGCTAGCTCTGTGGGTACCCAAGCACCCCCAATATTTAAGTGACATCACGTGACTGCAGAACCAGCATTAGGGGGGGAAAAGGCTGGTTGCCCTAGGCCCTGCAGCTTTAAAGGACCCCCCGAAGGCTGGCATGTTTCCCCCTTTTTCCCTCCTCATCCAGCGTCCCCCTGGCCTTCCCAATCTAACTTTGAAAAGTAATTATGGCCTGCAGAGGATCACGGGTGCTGCAGTAATCCTAACAGGCTGCCTGTGGTCTTTGCTGCACTTTTCCTCTGCCACAGTCCCACTCCTCCTATGACATAATGTCCTGTTTTGGATTGGGACATATCGCAGTAGAAGTAAACTGCAGCGGAGGCTACAGGTAGCCTGTTAAGATCACTGTAGCACACACAATCCTCTGTAGGCCTTAATTACTTTTCAAAGTTAGACTGGGAAAGCCAGGGGGATGCCAATGAGGGTGTTGACAAGAAATATGCCGGCCCACCCTGTATATGGACAGGGGGAGAGGTTCAAAGAGAGAGGGATATGATGAACTGAGAGCAGGGGGAGATGAAGGGGAAGAAATAATAGGCCTGAAAACAGAGGAGAGAAAGAAAAATGGTGGACAATGGGAAGGAGGGAAAAGAAAGGAAGAGAAGTTAGACTCAAGGAGGGTTAAGATACTGGATAGGAGGGTAGTTGGGAAGAGAAAGGGAGATATGGTGGATCCTGGAGTGGTGGAAAAGGAGGGAGATGCTGGATGAAAGGGTAGTTGAGAAAAGGAGAGATAGTGGATCTGGGGATGGTGTGATTAATTGCTACAGCCGCTCTTTCACTCTTCAGGAGGCTAGTAGCGTGAGTGAAGTAAACATATTGCTTTCTGCGGCCCAGAAAATTTCCCTCTGCTATTGCTTCTTGTCTCCACTTAGGCATGAAGCAGTAGCAGAGGGAAAACTTCCGGGTCACTGAAGGCAGCGTGTTTATTCACTCACGCTGCTGGCAAACTAATGAGTGTGAGAGTAACTACCTTATTGGATCCTGTGGAGGGAAGGAACACAGTGGGGTCACTGGGGTGTCGTGGGGAGGGGGTGGTCTTTAGAGAAATGCTAGACTGCAGAAATGGAGAAGAAAAACAAGAAAGAGATGCCAGACCTCCAGGGGAGGGAAGTGTAATGGAAAGGGAGGATAGAGATGCCAGACCTCCAGGGAAGGGAAGGGTAATGGAAGGGGAGGATAGAGATGCCAGATCATGGTGGGAAGGAGAGAAAAGGAGATACTAGATCACAAGAAGGGGAGTAAAATATTAGAAATAAATGAAATGTTGCAATTTAATTATTTAATTTTAAGGTGAGGTTACTGTTAAAACATGAACCTGAAATCTTTACTGAACAAAAAAAATCCTAACAGCATCAAAAGACAATAATGGTAAATAACTACAGAATATAATACCCCAGGGAAAGGGTAAACCCTCAACCTACTAAGATAATTAAAAGCCTCATAGACTTGTTTTCTGCTATTCTGAATTGTGCAGTCACAGTCAGTAAGGATTTCATAAAAGGAATCTGGGTGAATGCAGTAGCCAGTATTCAATGATTCATGCTGAAAGCCATTGCTGGCCTAAAAAAGAGGTCTGCACAGAAGCAAAACAATATGGTCATGTAGAAGTTATTTAAATATCTGGGATGTGTTTTTATGTAAAATACTTGACACACAGTATAGCCCTATCCAGGTACAGACTGATTTTAGACAGAATGTGTTTTCCTTGAAAGTGTATAAAGAAGTGAGGGATCAGGAATTGACCTCCTCAAACTAATCTCTTGACCGACTTTTGTAAAGTACACATGACTGGTTTGAATCATTGTATGTACCTTCTGCCAGAATAGATAGTGCCAGTGAGAGGCAGTTAGCAAGATCAGCAAATGTTCTATTACTAATCAGTATTACGTATATGCACTAAAGAACCATGTACATATTATCATGGGCATATTTATAGAAATAACAATTTTCAAACACAATATAATGTACTGAACAAAACTTTGCAGTTCAGACAGTGTGTCTAATTACTGAATCTGTGTGTCTCAGCACTGATACAATAAAAACTTTCTTATAATGCTATGAGAACTGGTCATTGAATTATTTACCAGTATTGGAGGAGACATTAAATTGGACTTTTTTGCAGTGGCGTACCTAGGGTATGTGGCACCCGGGGCCCATCCTTTTTTGACACCCCCCATGTAAAAAATATTTTTTGTAATAACCATGAAACGGTATAAATGGTCAGAATAGAAACAGGGAGTGAAAATATTATTTTATTGAACCTCTTATATGTAACCATTATTCCAAACATAACATAACATAAATTATGTCTGAATTGTCATGACATGAGAAGTACATATGGAGTAGTTGCAGGTGATGCTTGGGACAGTTCTGATTGTGTTAGTTCGGTTTTATGTGTTTTTTGAATAGAAGGATTTTTATTTCTTTTTTGAAGGTTTTGTAGTCTGTGGCCGAGGTCAATAGGTTGTAGAGTTGGGGGGTCGAGTGTTGCAGCTCGAATGGCTAGGAGGTTGTCGAACAGTTTTTTCTTTTGACATTTTTGGTTGGAGGGTGTGTGAATGGTGTGCGAGTTCTCCTATGTCTGGTTGAGGTGGATTTAATTATTTAGCTGAAAAAATTAGTTACCCCCCCATTCCACACACATTAATTCTCTTCCATTTTTGTTCCCATTATAAAAAAACACCGATAAGTTCCCAGAAAAAAAAATACATTAAAATAAGAAGTGAAAACAAAGGCCCCTACAGATGAGAATATAACATAAGAATAGCCTAACTGGGTCAGACCAATGGTCCATCATGCCCAGTAGCCCATTCTCATGGTAGCCAATCCAGGTCACTAGTACCTGGTCAAAACCCAAAGAGTAGCAACATTCCATGCTACCGATCCAGGGCAAGCAGACACTTCCCCCATGTCTTAATAACAGACTATGGACTTTTCCTCCAGGAATTTGTCCAAATCTTTCTTAAAACCAGCTAAGCTATCTGCTTTTACCATAACTTCTGGCCACTTCATTTTTAAGCTTAGATCTTTCCTTCCAAACAGAGACCTTGCTAGATGTCAAATACAGCACAAGGGAACTTCACACGGACTTAGCTGTGCAGGAAATGTGATCTCCTCATACACCCACCTATAGTGCAAAAATGTGCAAAGGTCTGATTTTTTCTTTCGATCACTACATAGCCTAATGCCACACAAGCAGCACTGTTACAAAAGGTCAATGCTAAGGTTAACAAGTTTCCTTCCTTGGACCACAAGAAGATACTGACAAACCACTGGAAGAGATCCCAAAACAATTACCTAGGCACAATACCCAAAGACCCACTCAGTGTGTGAACCAGTTGAGTGGAGTGGACTAACTGGGGGGTGGAAATGGGCCCGGAGTTTGCTCAGGAGAATTTCTCAGACCACCTCTTCCTCTCAACACATTGACACACTGCCACCACCACCACTAGGAACACCGGGTAGGCCAGCAATGCTTATAAACTTTATAAAACACATTATTATATTTTCTTATAAAGCACATATTTTAACTGAACTCTCTGACATCCTCAGCCTTTCCATTCACAAAAATAGAAGGAAGAAAAGTTCCCATTTCCTGCTGTCTCATGTCCCCGGCCTACACAATATTTTTCTTCTGCAGACCCTTCAAAAGTCTGACCAAATCCTCATTTCACTTGCATTATAAAGTACTGAGGATGCCATCTCTCCCCAATCCCAGATCCTAAAGTCTGAGACAGTAGCGCAAACTGCCCGATTCAGGAAGAAAAATTTCGATTCTGCCTATTTAATTGGTTTTTCGATTCAATTTTCCTGCTCAGTTGGGTGATTTTTTTCAAAAATCCTGGTGGGTTTTATAGCTTTTTCACCCCCATTGGCTTCTCCTAACCACACTGGCGCTGTGGTGTAAATAAAATAAAGAAACAAAAAGGACTTTTCCTCTCTCTGTTAAATCCTAGCTCACGTTTGCGGTCTAATACCAGCTCTGGCAGGATACACATTTCAAATCTGACATATTGCAAACACAAAACAGAAAATAAAATTAATTTTTCTACCTTTTGTTTCTGGTTATTTTTCAAATCTTGCTGGTCCCAGGCTCTAGTTGTCTTCTGATAACTTGCTTGCCAGAGTCTCCTTCTTTCTTCATGCTAACCATCCATCTGCCATCTCTGTCCTTCCTTTCCATTTCCCTTCCCTCCTCAGGAAGTCTGGTATCTTTCCTTTTTTTCATCTCCCTCCACAGATCCACCTTTTCTTAACTACCCTTTCATCCGGCATCTCTCCCTCCTTCTCCACCACCCCAGGGCCCACCATCTCTCCCATTCTTTTCCCAATTACCTTCCTATCCAGTATCTCTCTCCCTCCTCCACACCATCCCTTGTGTCCAATTTCTCTCTCTTTCTATTCTTTCCCTCCCTAAATCCCATGGTCCATCATCTCTCTCCCTCTCCTCTATTTTCAGACCATTATTTCTTCCCCCCCCAAAGTCTGGCATATGCACGTCTCTTTGAACACTCCCTTCCCTCCGTGTACTTCTACACCAGGATCCCCCCCCCAAAGGTCTGCATCTCACCCCTGAAGGCCTGTCCACCCCCCTTGAAGACCTGCACCCCCCGTTGAAGACCTGTCACCCCCCTTAAAGGCCTGTCCCCCTCTTAAAGGCCTGTCACCCCCTTGTAGGCCTGTCACCCCCTTGTAGGCCTGTCACCCCCTTGTAGGCTTGTCCCACCCCCTTAAAGGCCTGCCTGTCCCCCCTTAAAGGCCTGCGTGCCTGTCCCCCCCCCCAAAATCCTCTCCCCTCATGAAGGCTTGTCCCCCCCCCCTTTAAGGCCTGCATCTCCCTCTGAAGGCCTGTCCCCCCCCTTGAAGGCCTGTCCCCCCCTTGAAGGCCTGAACCCCTTCCCAAAGGCCTGCACCCCCCCGAAGGCCTGCACCCCCCCGAAGGCCTGTCCCACCCCCTTGTAGGCCTGTCCCCCCCTTTAAAGGCCTGCCTGCCTGTTCCCCCCTGAAAGCCTGTCTCCCCCCATGAAGGCTTGTCCCCCCCATTTAAGGCCTGCATCTCCCCCTGAAGGTCTCCCCCCCTTGAAGGCCTGCACCCCCCCGAAGGCCTGCTCCCCCCCCGAAGGCCTGCCTGCACCCCCGTGAAGGCCTGTCCCACCCCCTTGTAGGCCTGTCCCCCCCCTTAAATGCCTGCCTGCACCCCCTTGAAGGCCTGCCTGCCTGTCCCCCCCCCCGAAAGCCTGTCTCCCCCCATGGAGGATTCCCCCCCCCCTTTAAGGCCTGCCTGCCTCTCCCTGAAGGCCTGCCTGCCCGCCCCACCCCGAAGGTCCGCTCGCCTCCCCCCACCCCGACGTCCGGTTCTTCCCCTCTGGCCTCCTTGCACCATTAAGAATACCGAAGCAGCCTGCAGCAAGATCGCAATGTCAGCGATCTTGTGCTGCCCTCCGCCGCGGACCCGCCCCCCTCCTCTGACGTCAGTGGAGGGGGCGGGTCCGCAGCGGAGGACAGCACGAAGCAGCGCAAGATCGCCGACATCGCGATCTTGCTGCAGGCTGCTTCGGTACTCTTAATGGTGCGGGGAGGCCAGAGGGTAAGAACTGGACATCGGGGGGGGGGGGGGGGGGAAGACGCCGGAGCACCCCCTCAGGGCTTACACCCGGGGCGGACCTCCCCCCCCCCTTTAGTACGCCACTGCTTTTTTGAGTTGCTCAGACTTGTAAGAACATAAGAACTGCCATACTGGGATAGATTGCAGGTCCAACAAGCTCGGTATCCTGTTTCCAAACCTGGCCAACCCAGGACACAAGTACTTGGTAAGATCTCAAAAAGTAGAACAAATTTTATGTTGTTTATCCTAGGAATAAGCAATGGATTTCTCTAAGGGGTCCTTTTATCAAGCTGCGCTAGCAGGGTTAGCGCGTTGGATATTTCATCACACGCTAACCCCTGCGGCTGGCTAAAAAATTAATGCCTGCTCAATGCAGGCATTAGCGGCTAGCGCGGCAGGTGGTTTAACGCACGGTATTACGCACGTTAAACCCCTACTGCAGCTTGATAAAAGGACCCCCTAAGTCCATTTTAATAATGGCTTATGGACCTTTCTTTTAAGAACTTAGCCAAACTTTTTTTAAACCCTGCTAAGTTAATTGCGTTCACCACATTCTCCGGCAATGAATTCCAGAGTTCAATTACATATTGAGTGAAGAAACATTTTCTCCTGTTTGCTTTAAATCTACTACTTAGTAGCTTCATTGCATGCCTCCTAGTCCTATTATTTTTAGAAAGAATAAACAAATGACTCGTATCTACCCACTCCAATCAGTATTTTATAACCTCTATCATATCTTCCCTGAGTTGCCTTCTACAGTCCTCCATCTCTTTGATCATTTTTGTCACCCTTCTCTGTTTCTTTTTTTTTTTTAATTCTGCTATAACTTTTTTGAGATGTGGCAACCAGAATTGTATGCAGTATTCGAGGAGTCCTGCATCACTTTACACCTGTTCACATTAAACATCAACTGCCATTTTGATTCCCAGTCTCCCAAGGTCCTCTTGCAAGTTCTCACAATTCTCTTGCGATTTAACAACTTTGAACAACTTTGCGTCACTAGAAAATTTAGTATCTCACTAGTTATTCCCATCTAGAGAATGACACGGGGGAAAAAAATTTATCTCAATATTTGCCCTGTCCCCGCGAGCTTGGTCCATGCCCCGCCCCAACCTACAGGCTCGGTCCCCATCTCTGTTCCATCCCCGCGAGCTTGGTCCCTGTCCCCGCAAACCATCTGATCCCATTTTATAAACACAATACAGAGCAAGGATCAACAAAATCCGTCTCCTTCGATGGCAAGAAGGTTCTGGAGCAGCGCTACGTACAGGAAGCTTCTAAGAGACTGGTGGGCCTGTCGCAGGAAGTGCTGAGATTCACAGGTTTGTTGTTTGGGGGTGGGGTTGCTGCCCGAGATCGGGAGCCAGGGTGCAAGTGCTGTTGGACCTGCGATAGGGCGAGAGGGAGAGGGCTTCTGCTGCACCCGCGATCGCAAAGGGGGGGGGCTGCTGACCAGGAGGGGTAGAAAGGGAACCAACTTGCGACAGATCCTTTACTGCAGGGTCAATGCTATTCACCAATCCACGGGGCCATGAATGGCCTTATCCCCGTACCTGCAGCAATCAGTCATTTCCCCTCCCCCCCCATCTTGTGGGTTACCTGTGGCTACAGTCACCGTATAATTCTCTATTCCATCTCTAGATAATTGATAACTATGTTAAAAAACAGTGGTTCCAGTACAGACCCATGGAGAACCCCATTATTTACTCTTCTTCATTGAGAAAATTGACCATTTAAACCAACTTTGTTTTCTATTTTTAACCAGCTCTGAATCCATAATAAGACATTACTTCCTAATGGATGACATTCTAATTTTCTCAGGAGACTTTCATGAGTTACATTGTCAAATGCTTTTTGAAAATCCAGATATACAATATCACCTTTATCCACGTGTTTATTTACTCCTTCGAAGAAATGGAGTAGATTGGTGAGGCAAGATTTCCCTTGACTAAATCCATGTTGGCTCTGTCTCATTAATCTATGCTTATGTATATGCTCTGTCATTTTGTTCTTTTTAGAAACATGACATTAAATAAAGGCCAAAGGAACCCACAGTGAATGTTCATTTTTCTTGGATAAGAGATAATAAAATACGCTGAGATACTGACGCTTCACACACGTTGCTTGTTTCAGGCTGAGAGGAGGGGCTGTGGGTTTCTGAAGAAGGGGTTTATTTCTGAAAGCAAGCTGGGAAGAACCTAAACAATAGCGCTCTTTCTTTTGAAAGAGGTTGAGGAAAACGTTTGAAGAATGACATTTCTCCACATGGCAGCTGAGTCATGCTGCATTTACTGAGATAAGTTTAGTTTTCACCATTTAATTTTTGTTTCTTTTTTTTTGCCTTTTTGGCGGTCCTCTCTCTGCATGTGTAGATTGATACGACTGCTAATCAGAGTCTATGTGAAGCTGATGTCAAGATAGTATCTGATATGCAATAAAGAAGAGTACTATGATTGGCTGTTTCAGCATCACAGATCCTCACTTTGTGACATTAAGCTAAAATTGTTGACAATAACTGATATGTTATATTATGTGGAGTGACAATAGGCAAAGTAAGTCCTTGTTAGTTACAATGGATACTGAGTTGGGGATAAAAAAAATTAGATAAGATAGATTAGATAGACAGATAGATGAGTATAGCTACTTAGACTGTGAGCCCACTAGAGACAGAGAAACTACTTGCAAATAGAGCACAGCGGCTGCTAAGAAAGCAAATAGAATGCTAGGAATAATCAAGAAGGGTATTACAAGCAGAATGAAAGAAGTTATCCTGCCGTTGTATCAGGCGATGATGCGCCCGCATCTGGAGTACTGCATCCAATACTGGTCGCCGTACCTAAAGAAGGATATGGCAATACTCGAGAGGATTCAGAAGAGAGCGACGCGTTTGATAAAAGGTATGGAAAACCTTTCATACGCTGAAAGATTAGAGAGACTGGGACTTTTTTCGTTGGAGAAGCGGAGACTTAGAGAGGATATGATAGAGACTTATAAGATCACGAAGGGCATAGAGAAAGTGGAGAGGGACAGATTCTTCAAACTTTCGACAACTACAAGAACGAGAGGGCATTCCGAAAAATTAAAAGGGTGGTGGCCACCTGGAACGTGCTTCCAGAGGGAGTGATAGGACAGAGTACGGTATTGGAGTTCAAGAAGGGATTGGACAATTTTTTGAAGGAAAAGGGGATAGAAGGGTATAGATAGAGGGCTAGTATACAGGTCCTGGACCTGATGGGCCGCTGCGTGAGGGGACGGAATTGGATTTCAAGAAGGGATTGGACAATTTTCTGAAGGAAAAGGGGATAGATAGAGGACTAGTATGCAGGTCCTGGACCTGATGGGCCGCCGCTTGAGCGGACTTCTGGGCATGATGGACCTCAGGTGACCCAGCAGAGGCACAGCTTATGTTCTTATGTTCAAATAATGTATACAGCACTGCATATGTCTAGTAGTGCTACAGAAATTATTATTAGTAGTAGTTCTGCACCCAGAGCAAAGACTTGATTTTTAACAGATACACAAGGGATATGGAATTGAGAGAGTTTTGTAGAATCACAGTTAGGACCGAGAGGGAAGAAAGTTGGCAGACCACGCACAGGCAGTGAAAGGGAAATGCTGTGTAGCATTCAATTATTAGCTGAGATTAATTCTTTTAATCATGACTAATAAAGCACAGTTACTTACCGTAACAGGTATTATCCAGGGACAGCAGGCAGCTATTCTCAACCTCTGGGTGACGTTATCCACAGAGCTCAGATGCGGATAGGTTTGCAAGCTGATTTGCTTGCAGAACTTAGAAAGTTTGCAACTGCCGCACCGCGCATGCGCAAGGGCCTTCCCGCCCACGCAAGTGTGCGCGTCTCCTCAGTTCAAATAGCTAGTAGAGAAGCCAACCAGGGGAGGTGAGTGGGTTGTGAGAATAGCTGCCTGCTGTCCCTGGATAACACCTGTTACAGTAAGTAACTGTGCTTTATCCCAAGACAAGCAGGCAGCTTATTCTCAACCTGTGGATGACCTCCAAGCTAACCATAATGGGATGGTGGGAGTGTTGGCAATTCAGGAGAATAAATTTTGTAATACTGCCTAGCAGAAATGGCCATCCCCTCTGGAAAAAGTATCTAGACAATAATGAGAGGTGAAAGTATGAACCGAGGACCAAGTGGCAGCTTTCCTCAATAGGAGTAGTTCTAAGGAAAGCTACTGATGCCGCCATGGCTTTGACTTTATGGGCTGTGACTCGATTCTGTAGATGCTGTCCGGCTTGAGCATAGCAGAAAGAGATGCAAGCTGCTAACCTGTTGGCGATGGTGCGCTTGGAAATTGGATGTCCCAACTTGTTTGGGTCGAAGGAAACAAAAAGTTGAGAAGCAGATCTACGTGGTTGAGTGTGTTGCAAGTAGAAAGCCAAAGCACGCTTACAGTCCAGAGTATGCAGAGCTGTTTCTCCAGGATGAGAATGAGGCTTTGGAAACAACACTGGAAGTACAATAGATTGATTGAAATGAAATTCTGAAATCACTTTAGGTAAGAATTTAGGATGAATACGGAGGACCACCTTGTCGTGATGGAATACTGTGAAAGGTGGGTCCGCTACTAAAGCTTGTAGCTTGCTGACCCTGCGAGCGGACATAGGAGCAATGAGAAAAAACACTTTCCAAATGCGATATTTAAGATTAGCCGAATCCATTGGTTCGAAAGGAGACTTCATCAATTGAGCAAGAACAACATTGAGATCTCAAACCACTGGAGGTGGTTTGAGAGGTGGTTTGACATTTAAAAGTCCTTTCATAAATCTGGAAACCACAAGATGAGCAGAAAGGGGTTTCTCTTCAATAGGCTGATGAAAAGCAGCAATTGCACTGAGGTGGACTTGAATGGATGTGGATTTGAGGCCTGATTGAGACAAATAAAAAGGTAGTCCAGAACTGAAGACAAGGAGGTAGATTGAGGCTCCTTGTGATGAATGATGCACCAAGCATAAAATCTAGTCCAATTCTGATTGTAGCATTGCCTAGTGGTAGGCTTCCTGGAAGCCTCTAAAATGGCCTGTACAGATTAAGAAAACTGTAGAGTGGCAATTAAGTTGAGAGATACCAAGCTGTCAGGTGTAGAGTCTGCAGGTTGGGATGAAGTAGAGACCCCTGACTCTGCGTAAGCAGAGATGGAAAAACTGGTAGAAGCAGTGGCTCTCTGCTGCTGAATTGAAGTAGAAGGGAGTACCAAGGTTGCCTGGGCCACCGAGAATCTATTAGAATCATGGTGGCATGTTCCTGTTTGAATTTGACAAGAGTCTTGAGAATCAGAGTAAATGGACGGAATGCATAGAGAAACTGATTTGTCCATTCCAGAAGGAAAGCATCTGCCTCGAGGCGATGAGGAGAGTTTATCCTGGAGCAGAACTGAGCCAGTTTGTGGTTGTTGGGAGACGCAAAGAGATCTATCTGAGGAGTTCCCCACTGAGAAAAAATGTGATGGAGAGGCGAGAAATTGAGAGAGTTGCAGAAGAAGACTCAATTTGTCCGCCAGACAATTTTTCTCTCCTTGGATATAAACTGCTTTCAGGAAGGTGTTGTGATGGATTGCCCAGGTCCACACCTGTTGAGCTTCCTGACAAAGAGGGAGAGATCTTGTTCTTCCCTGCTTGTTGATGTAGTACATGGCTACTTGGTTGTCTGTCCGAATGAGGACTACTTGGTCGTGAAGAAGATGCTGAAAAGCTTTGAGAGCATTGAAGATCACTCTGAATTCCAACAGATTGATATGACACTGACGATCTGTTTTGGACCAATGACCTTGAGTAAGGAGACCATTGAGATGAGCCCCCCAAGCGTAGGTCGAGGAATCTGTTGTTAGGACCTTTGATAAGGGGGCGTTTGAAACAGTAAACCTCTGGAGAGATTGGAAGAGAGCATTCACCAGTGGAGAGACTGCCTCAAGGAAGGAGTCACTTTGGATGCATTGAGAGAATGGGTCGCAAGCCTGTGCCCACTGAGATGCCAGGGTCCACTGAGGGATTCTGAGGTGAAGTCTGGCTAAAGGAGTCACGTGAACTGTAGAAGCCATGTGACCCAGGAGAACCATCATGTGTCTTGTGGAAATTGTAGTCAAGGAAGACACTTTGTGGCAGAGATGAACGAGATCATCCCGACATTGTTGAGGAAGGAATGCTCTGAGTTGCACAGTGCCCAAGACAGCTCCGATGAACTGCAGAGTTTGAGAGGGCTGTAGCTGGGATTTGGGAAAGTTACCCCAAACTTTGCAGGAACCACGTAGTCTTTTGGGTCACTTCAATAACCCTTTGAGATGTTGAATCCTTGATGAGCCAGTCATCCAGGTACGGGAACACCTGGAGGCCATGGTTCTGCAGAGCTGCTGCCACTACCGCTAGGCACTTGGTGAACACTCTTGGAGATAAAGCCAGGCCGAAAGGCAGCACTGTACTGAAAATCTGAGGAACTGTCAAGAGGCTGGATGAATGGGAATGTGAGTGTAAGCCTCTTTGAGATCTAGCGAACATAACCAATAGTTATGATCCAGAAGGGGAGTATAATGATGCTAGATACAGCATGCAAAATTTCTCCCTGACAAGAAATTTGTTGAGGGCTCTGCAATCCAAAATGGATTGCAGATCGCCCATCTTCTTCGGAACTAGGAAGTAACGGGAGTAAAAACCCCGGCTCTGCTGTTCCAACAGAATCTCCTCGATGGCACAGAGCCGAAGCAGAGCTTGAGCTTCCTGAAGGAGAAGGGAGGTCTGGGATGGATTGGAAGGATACTCTCTTGGAGGCAGATCTGGAGGAACCTGGATGAAACAAAGAGAGCATCCTTCCCTGATGATGGACAGTACCCAGAGGTCTGATGTAATGATCTCCCATCGTTGGTAAAAATGATGGAGATGACCTCCAATGGGAAGGGGAGAGGACAGAGGCAGAATGATTGAGGTTATGCTCTGTAGTAGCTGGTCAAAAAGGCTAAGAGGCTTTAGATGCAGCAGATGTCTGAGGTTTCTGTTGCCTCTGTTGCTGTTGGGGTTTCTTAGGAGGCACCCTGGTATAAGGAGCTGCTCTCTGTGGAAAATGTTGCTGATAAAATGGTACAGGACTGAAACCCTTAGAGGTGAAAGGCTTAGGCTTAGGACGAATAATGGAAGCAAATGACTTCTCATGTTCAGACAACTTCTTAGTGGTTTCCTCGATAGAATCATCACATAAGTCATTTTTCTTGACAAGAAATGTTGGCGAGGCAATCCTGTAGATTAGGGTCCATGTCAACAGTGCTAAGCCAGGCAAACCAGCGCATGGCCACTGAGAAGGCAGTGACCCTCGAGGAAAGCTCAAATGCATCATAGGAAGATTGGAGGAGATACATGCAGAGTTGGTGAAGAGTAGTAATGGTATTCTTAAAACCTGTAAGACGATGTTGAGGAATATACTTGAAATATGCAGGCAGTGTGTCAACCAAATGCTTGAAGTAGGAGATGAATATAAAGTTGTAATTCAAAACTTTGGTTGCCATCAGAGAATTCCGGTGTCCAAACTTGTCCATGATCCTGCCTTCTCTTCCAGGCGGTACAGTGGCATAAACCTTAGAAGGGTTGTTCCTTTTCAAAGAGGACTCCACAAGAAGGGACTGATGTGATAATTGAGACCAGGAATGAATAAGGTGTTTCAAGGCAACTCAGCTTCAATGCCAAAAAATGCAAAGTCATGCACCTGGGAAGCCAAAATCCATGCAAGATTTACACCCTAAATGGCGAGATTCTGACAAGAACTAAAGCAGAAAGAGACTTGGAGGTGATTGTCAGGGAAGACATGAAGGCTGCAAACCAAGTGAAGCAAGCTTCATCCAAGGCAAGGCAAATCATAGGTTGCATACGCAGGAGTTTTGTCAGCCGTAAACCTGAAGTCATTATGCCACTGTATAGATCCATGGTGAGACCGCACCTGGAGTACTGTGTGCAATTCTGGAGGCCGCATTACCGCAAGGATGTGCTGAGACTAGAATCGGTCCAGAGAATGGCCACCAGAATGGTCTCGGGACTCAAGGAGCTCTCGTACGAGGAGCGGTTACGGAAATTGCAGCTCTACTCACTCGAGGAACGTCGAGAGAGGGGAGATATGATCAAGACATTCAAGTATCTCACGGGCCGCATCGAGGTGGAAGAAGACATCTTCTTCTTCAAGGGTCCCGCGGCAACAAGGGGGCATTCGTGGAAAATCAGGGGTGGGAAACTGCACAGTGACACTAGGAAGTTCTTCTTCACTGAAAGGGTGGTTGATCGCTGGAATAGTCTTCCACTTCAGGTTATTGAGGCCAGAAGTGTGCCAGATTTTAAGGCCAGATGGGATAGACATGTGGGATCTATCCGCAAAGATAGATAGGGAGGGTCACTGGAGTGGGCAGACTTGATGGGCCGTGGCCCTTATCTGCCGTCTATTTCTATGTTTCTATGTTTTCTAAGGTTCCTCTTCAAAGTTTGAGAGAGGAGTCTATTAATGGGTATTTTGAGAAACTCCGGAGGAGGTCAAAACAAACCCTTCTCCTCTAAATACTCAATAGTGCATTTGGAATCAGAGCCCAAATTAATCTTGAGCTCCTTACTCATTTGACGTAGAAAAGTCGAGAAGATCTCTTCCAAGGTAGGTAGACCTTGAGGGGGAAGGGGACCTCGAAGCGCCTCGAAGAGCAGAGAACAAAGGCGAAGCTCCCCTGGAGTACTCACACCTGAGACCTGAATATGTAGGAAGAGATGAATCACTAGGAGAAGAATCCCTCGATGAAGGAGGTGTCCTTGAGCAACTTTGGAGTAGAAAGCCTCGAATAGGCCCAAGGTGTAGAGAGGCGAGGCGTGTCTTGAGAAGAGGATCCTTTCCTTGATGGATGCCTCAACTGGTGTGGAGAATTGTGCCTCGGACCAGGCAGGTCTTGCTGTCGAGGAGTTTCTGCCCTATGCCTCGAGAAGGGTGATGCCTTATGCGAGGAATGAGGGCTAGAGGCTGGATATCGAGACACCGCAAGAGATTGAACTGCTGGTGTCGAGACATCTCGAGGCACTGACAAGGACTCGGCTCCTTGAATAGCATGCTCATGCTCCAGATGAGACACTCACAAAGAATCGACTCCTTGCATACAGAATGTGGAATCCTCTCGAGGCACTCCCAAGTACTCAACTCCTTGTATACAGTGAGTGGATTCAGCTCGAGACCCAGCCAAGGACTCGACGGCAGGTGTAACTGTTGAGTGTTCAGGCTGGACTGCAGAAAGCAGAGTTGAGGCAGATGGAAGTTTGGTAAGGATATTACCCAACTGACGATCCAAAATGGTCTGGATCATAGCCTCCAAACATGTCTCCGAGACTGGAGGGTCTGGAACTTTTCGTGGAGGAACTGTCTCCGAGGAAGAACGACTCCTCGGTAGCTTGATAACTACTGCTGGCACCTGACCTGAGGGAGGCAGCGAGCAAGTGTCTCGTCAGGAGAAGACTTAGCAGATTTGCTCGAGGACGCCTTAAACAAGGTCGAGGTAGAAGGCGGAATCCCCGTGAGAGGCTTGACCAGGGCAGGATTAATTCTTCGAGGGCTCCTAGGCACACAAGTACACTGGCCCCCCCTGCCTCGCCCATGCCCTGCCCCTACCCAGCCCATGTCCCGCCCCCATTTATCTGTTTTCTTATTTACTTCTTTATTTCCACTTGTATTTTTTTTTAATTCAAAACAAAGATTAGCATACCGGTGCACTGTTTTTCTTCTATGCAACCCCTAACATCTCTGAACAAATCCCCCTTCCTAATCACCTACTTACCCAGGACTTTAACTCTGAATCCTTTTCATGCATATATAAAAGTGTTCAAATATTTGTAAAGCAGTAATACTATCCAAAATATAAGTCTATATTAATAACCAAGTTTACAATGCCTCTCAACTGCCTCACTCTACATCAACCAACTGTAACCCATATGTATGTATAAACAACCAAATCTGTAACTTCTCTAGTACGTTCCACTCCATGTATGTTAACTTGCAACAAAACAACAAGGCAAGCAGTCCACCAAAGAATCCAACATGAAACACAAGAAGATTGGCAGAAAATAAGGACATTCAAATCAGGTTCTCCATTTGAACTCGATGACGTTTGCGAGCTTGAGGTTGAAGTGTAGCGCAGCGAGTACACAACTCTGGATGATGGTCAGGTCCGAGACACTGAATATATCACCTATGTGGGTCAGTGAGGGAGATCGTGCGCTGGCAACGGCTACACTATTTGAAGCCTATGACCGGCCTGGACATAGGTGGAGAGATGGCCTCAGCAAAATCGAAATCTGGCAGCGGGGGCCGCAAAGCAGACCCCACCATAACAAAGAAATAAAATTAATTTAAAAAAAAAGAAAGAAAAAACATGCAATAAACACAGCGACCCTAATTTAAAATAAGAAAATACAAGCCGCGGTGAGAGAAGGCACGAAGTTTAGAACTGAGTCTAGCGCAGAGCATCGAAAACACAACTTCTCGGCTCCGCAGAAAACAGAGAATTGAGGAGATGCATGCCCTTGCATGGGTGGGAAGGCATTCGCGCATGCGTGGTGCAGCAGTCGCGAACTTTCTAAGTTCTGCAAGCAAATCAGCTTGCGAAGCTGTCCGTATCTGGGCTCCATGGATGACGTCACCCACAGGTTGAGAATAGGCTGCCTGCTTGTCCTGGGATAATTATCATGTTAATTGCAACTAACATGCAGCTCTAATAAATATAAACTATGCACACAAATGAAGGTTGAATGAAAAGCTATACTTCCACCTTCATAGCTTTTATTATAAAGGTATTGTAATGAATAAATATACATACACAGGTTAATATTTCCCTATTCCTTTATTTAATTTTCTTTGTTATTAATTCTACTCTGAAAACTATTTCAAGAATCTGCTGTGTGTGTGTGGGGGGGGGAGTAATTTTTTTTATTGGCTGCTATGCATGCGTACATGTGTTTAAGACTCAGGATGTTAAGATTGCAAACTGTATTTTTTCAAGTCAGCAGAATTTATATTAATGTCAAGAAGGTAGGCTAACAAATATTTGTGGATATTTTTCTGTGTTTAAATCCTCTGTGGTTTTCCAGTTCTCCCCTGCCCCTGCCCTGTGAGTAAGCCTGCCCTGCCTGTTTCCATTCTAATTAGAAGCAGACAACTTGAAGTTGAATCCAGTAAGGACTGGAAGTTTCAAGTTTAAGTTTTATTAGGATTTTATATACTGCCTATCAAGTTTATCTAAGCGGTATTACAATCATGGTACCCGGTGGGCTCATATCTAATGTACCTGGGGCTATGGAGGATTAAGTGACTTGCCCAGGATCACAAGGAACAGCACGGGTTTGTACCCACAACCTCAGGGTGATGAGGCTGTAGCTTCAACCACTGCGCCACACACTCCTCCAGCTTTAGTCAAAAGAGGGGAAACAGTAGTAATCAGGAGAAAGTTTCTGTGCTGTACGAGTTGTTACTACATCTTATGAAAAATAAATTGGCTAGCACAGAATTATTACATAAGTCCTTACTGCCTACAAAATGGGTAAAATTAAGTGCTTACGCTGTAATTTTTATTAATGGCTGCTCGTTAATGGCTAACAGCGCATGGAACTTAATACAAAAATGGAGAATCAGCCATTTTACAGCTGCGGCAAAAATGACTTTAGCACACAAGGGTGCACTAAGGTCAATATTTGCCACAGCTTAATAAAAGACTCCAAAGTGATTAAGGAAATCCCTTTCCATCTAATTTACTCACCTGATCACAGACACAAAGTACATAACACAAGCATGTATATATCTACCCAAAAACACTCCCCTATACATACACTGTACATATATTTACACACAGAGGAGTTAGAAAGAATTCCATTGGTCTATGCTCCATGTTTCTCTTCCTGACCCAAAGAAGATGGAAAGAATTATACAAAAGGAGAAGCCAAAAATTTCTGCCTATCTGGAGGCAAAGCAACTCTCCAAAAATTTATTAGAATGGGACAATATTTGGCATGTGGGGAAAACACAACATATTGAGTTTGAAAATGGGCCAAATCAGACTGGGGTTCCAGAGAAATAAATTCCCCCTAAAAAAACAGCCCAATGCATTTCTGTGGAAGGAGTTCTACCTTCTGTATCATACAAACACAATGAAACATATCAGTTTGGGAATTCCTGCCTCTCCCTGTTCTCTACTATCCCAACCTTTAAGCTACCTCCTGCAACTGTCCCACCAACCCAAAAACTGCTGAACCTCCAAAATTGGCAAGAAACAAAATGTCAGACCAAGCCACAGAAGTTGATCCAAAACCTTTAATAAACAACAATTGTGGGAGGGGTAAAAAAACACAAAGCCCAACTTACTATGTATCATCCAGTACTGTGAGGGAGAGAATTTATAGCATCTGAAGCAGCCCATCAGGGCAAAACTTAGCTACGTTGAGCTTTGTGTGCTTTATTCCTCCAGCAACTGTTGTTTATTAAAGGTGTTGGATCAGCTTCTGTGGCTTGGTCTGCCATTTGTTTCTTACTGCCCTGGCCCTGCCCCACCACCTTGCAAACGGTCTCATCCTATCTACTTCTCCCATTCTAGTGTATAAACTGCCTTACTCACAAAAACTATCCCATCACAACTCTCCCACAAACCCACAATCTGCCCCCATCTAAAACTGCTCCATTACCCCCAACTATACATACACACACAAACAAACAGGAATTGCAAATAATTTCCTGTAATGTACTGCATTTAAAACTATTCATATCTTTTTATTGTTGTTATTTTTACTGTGAAATGTTCTGACTGAATTCTATTGTTTCCTTATTGTTTGTTTTGTGTAGAGCCAACTGATATCCACTGCCATGGAAAACTGGGATATGACTAAATTGTATCTCTGACCTTCCTCTGTCTCTTTTTAGTAAATTTGATTTTAACTAGGTCTCCTTTTGGGGATTTATTGGCTGTTTTTATTGTGACTTTGTTTTGCCTGCAAAGATACACACACAATCAGGGAAATCATACAAAAGAGAGGCATACACACATACAAACAGAACACAAAAAGGGCAGTTCTATAACTAGGTGTCTGCAGTTATGTATGTCTTGCATACATATGTAAATGCTGAGAAAATTGGCACATACATAATTGTACTATGTTTTATTCTATAAGGTAAAACAATCTATAATTGGTTAGACTGGATAAATCCTCAGGGGAACTGTTTAGTAGTGCTTCACTTCGGGTGAATCGATTTGAATCGGTCCAAAACAAAATCAACAAAAAAATCGGCTTCCCGATTCGCCTGACCCTCCCCCCCTCGCCCCCTAAAGCATGTCGCAAGGCTTTAGAAGGCGAGGGGGGAGGGTCAGTCGGGAAATGCTGCTGTCGGCTCCCCCCCCACCCGGTGTCTGGCTTCCACCCCCTGGCCTTCTGCTTTCCCCTGGTCTCCCCGCACTGTTTACCTTCCAGGAAGAGCCTGCAAACAAAATCGCGGTGCTAGCGAACTTAGTACCACTTCGGAGCTGTTTCCTCCGTCGCAGGGGACAGGCAGGCCTTCAGGGGTGGGATGCAGACCTTTAAGAGGGGGACAAGCCTTCAAGGGGGAAACAGGCCTTCAGGGATAGTGGCACAGGCCTTTAGGGGTGGGGTGCAGGCCTTCAGGGGGGGGACAGACCTTCAGGGGAGGGGGGCCCTGGTACAGAAGTACATGGAGGGAGGGAAGGGGGGGATTCAAAGAGATGTGCATATACCGGACTTTGGGGAGGAAGAAATGGGTCTGAAAATAGAAGAGAGGGAGAGAGATGATGGACAATGGGATTTAGGGAGGGAAGGAACAGAAAGGGAGAGAAGTTGGATGCAAGGGATGGTGTGGAGGGGGGATAGAGATACTGGATAGGAGGGTAGTTGGGGAAAAGAAAGGGAGAGATGATGGTGGGTGGGGAAGGAAGGAGAGATGATGGATCTGTGGAGGGAGACAAAAAAAAAAGAAAGATTACAGACCTCCTAGGGAGGGAAGAGAAACGGAAGGGAAGGACAGAGATGGAAGATGGATGGTTAGCAGGGAGAAAGAAGGAGACCCTGGCAAGCAAGTTATCAGAAGACAATCAGAGCCTGAGACCAACAAAATTTGAATAATGACCAGACAACAAAAGGTAGAAAAACTAATTATATTTTCTGTTTTGTGATTATAATATGTCAGATTTGAAATGTGTATCCTGCCAGAGCTGGTGTTAGACCACAAACGTGAGCTAAGATTTAACAGAGAGAGGAAAAGTCTTTTTTTTTGTTTGTTTATTTTGTTTACAAAACAGCGCCAGTGTGGTTAGGAGAAGGCAAAGGGGGGGGGGGGGGTGAAGAGGCTGTAAAATAAACCCACCAGGATGTTTGAAAAAAAAACCAAAAAAAACAAAACACCTAATTGGACAGGAAAATTGAATCGAATCGAAAAACCAATTCAATAGGCTGAATCGAATAGAAATTTTTTTTCCTGAATTGGGCAGCACTACTGTTTAGCCTTGAAGAAATAGAAAAGTAAGCCTATTAAAAATGTTAGCGGACCTCAGTATGAGCTCTTGGTATATAAACGGGAGGGGGGGGTTGAAGCTCAGGCAGCAACTCATGGGTGACCAGCATCAGACAAAAGTCTAAATAAGCACTGCCTCATACATCATCTGGTCCAGAATGTGCAAACCACGCAAGTAAAGTGCTAGAAAAATCAAGGTTAAACAGTCACACCTGAGAAATTTAGCTTTAAGACTATATAAACTCCTAAGAATCTACCTTGTGAATGTAATAAGGTGCAAAATATGATAAAGTGCTATAGATAATCCAAACTAGAAAAATTGATAATAAATGTACTCTAAAATAAAAGAACCCCTCTAAGTATCTTATTGTGTTAATAAATAAGTTGATAATATCATATGAACAAACTATAAATCTTAATAGTTTAATGATATCATACAAACAAACTATAAGTACATAAACATTTGTATGTGTTATAATAATTCATAAATTACTCAAAATCGTTCCTAATGCTTCATGACAGTTCATCTATCTACAAGCAGTTCATAATGTCACTTCATTCGTGAAACATTCTGGTCAAAAATCACAATACACTGTCTTGTTTCAAAAATACTGTCTTGTTTCAAAACTACTGCCACTCGAGGAGTAATTAGCTAGTCCTGTTTGAAAGAAAGATACTGCCACTCGACAGAGCTCCGTTTCGTTGTCTTTGTCAGGAGCGGGAAGTACTTGAATTCCATTCAACAGAATACTGTTCAAAACTGTCGACTCTAAATTCCAAGGCGTGAACAAATTAAAGCAATCGCAACGGAAGAGTTGAAAATGTTTGTAATGGCGTCTCAGGAGTTTAAGAACGCCCTGGAGAACCAGCAGGAACAGCGTACAAAATGACGTGATGACGTCAGAAAGACGTACAACGTTGGGACACTCCAAAATCTTAGGGGGAGATGGCACAACCAATCCAAAAATAAATACAAGGAAAGTAAGAAGAAGAAGAAATGAAAAAAAGGAAATAAAAAGGGATAAAAGACAGGGGAAATAAAGAAAGAAAAATGAGAAAAATGTGACAAAACCTAAAATAAGGTTTGAAAAAAATCCCAAAAGAGCCACCAGATCATAAAAATAATAAACCTAGGACATTAATTAATAAAGCATCTAGCCACATTCTCATTGAGTCCCTTGGGAAAATAGGATTTAAGATAAAAAATCAAAAAGTTTTCTTGTCTTAAAAGGTAAGTATGTTTATCACCATTAAAGGTTGGAGAAATTTGTTCCAAGACACACCATCTTAGCTGAGAAAAGTCATGTTGGTAAGTGATGTTATGAGTCACCATTGGAGCAGTGGTTTTGCCTGTCTTTAAGCAGCTCCGGTGTTCAATCAGCCTAATTCTAATGCTGCGGGTAGACCATCCCACGTTTATGAACTTACAAAGGCAGGAAATCACATAAACCACATATTTAGACTCACATGTGGTATTGGACCTAAGATGATAGATTTTCTTGGTAATAGGTTGTGTCCACTGGCTGCCTGAAAGAGATGTATCACACACTGAGCATTTACCACATGGGGAATGATGTCCAATGCCCCTGGGATGCCGGGGCTCAACTCGGAAGTCAGAAGAAACCAGATACTCAGAAAGATTCTTGCCTCGAGTGAAGGCGATGCAAGGATTTTCATGAAAAACTGAATGTAGCTGTAAAACATGCCAATGAGATCTAATACTTGCTGCTACTTCAGAAGCCTGAATGGAATGAGATAGTAGACAAATCTGGTTGGAGGGAACTTCTTTGTTGTTAGTACTAGTCAACACGAGGTCCCGATTCAAATGCCAAGCTCTGAAATAGGCTTTTTTGATGACATTTCTGGGGTAACCTCTAGCTAAAAATCTCTTTTGTAAGAATTTAGCTTCTTGCTTGAATTCCTCATTGGAAGCAGAAATCCACCTAATGCGTAAAAATTGTCCATTAGGAATTGCTGCCTTCAATCGTTTTGGGTGGCAACTCAAAAAAGACAACAAATTGTTCCTCTCAGTCGACTTGTGATGTACGCTGGTAATTGTCCATTCTCCAAAAATACATTAGTGTCTAAAAATGTGATGACATATTTATGACAAGTCATGGTGAACCGTAAATATTGAGTAAGAGAATTGAGCCATTTGACAAAGTCTAAAAGTTGCTCCTTAGAATCAGTCCAAACAAAGAAAATATCGTCTATGAAACGCATCCAGCCCAACACTGAACAGAATTGGGAATTGGTGTACAAAAAATCTTCTTCAAATTTAGACATGAACAAGTTAGCTATACTAGGGGCAGCCACAGTGCCCATAGCAACCCCCTGGGATTGTTGATAAAAAGAACAATCAAACCTGAAATAATTCTTGGTAAGAACCAGGTAAGCCAAATTCATCAAGAAGGAAGTAGCTACTCGACATGGGAAATCCCGTTGATTCAGAGTTGTTTGAACAATATTCAAGGCTTGATCTTGAGGAATACTGGTGTATAGGTCCACTACATCCAAGGTGACCAGCCAAACTTCAGACGTAGGTAATTGTAACGTTTGTAATTTACAAAGAAAATCTGTGGTGTCCTTAATGTAAGACCTAGCTTTACCCAAAAACTGGGACAAGGGTTCTAGCACAGTGTTTTTAAGAGAAACAATAGGTCTGTCAGGAGGGGATCTAAGAGTCTTATGGATTTTAGGTACTGTGTAAAAAACTGGAGTTCTGGAGTGAGGAATTTGAAGGAAACAACTTTCTGCTTTAGTAATCATCCCCGATGTCAGAGTTTCCTGGATCACTTTACTTTTCTCAAGCTGGATAATTTTAGTAGGATCATGGTCAAGATGAATATAACTGTGAGGATCATTTAATTGCCGTAGAACTTCAGATTGATATTGTTCTCTATTCTGAATCACTATAGAACCATCCTTGTCTGCCGGTTTGATAATCAGTTGATGGTCTTGCTGTAAAGATTGTAAAGCTTGGGATTCCACGGTTGTCATGTTGATAAAAGGTTTTTTTCAATGGCTGGACTCAATCTTTTCCAAATCCTTCAATACCAAGTCCCAAAAGGTGTCTATATGAGGATCAATGGGTCCCGGGGAACTCCAAGTTGATTTAGGATGTAATATGGATCCATATAACTCTGGAGTGATCCTAGAAAAATGTAATTTTACTTGTAGGTTCTGTATAATATGTGCCAAATCACATCTAGTTTTAAAAGGATCATGTTTAACTGTAGGCACAAAAGATAAACCCTTATTGAAGAAGTTGACTTGATCCTCCGAAAGACTGAACCCAGAAATGTTGGTGACTAATACATCTTGGGACTGATGGACCTCGTTTGCGGACAGTTCTGTTGATTGTACTGTATTCTGTCTCGTCCTCTGCGTCGACAGGTCAATTGGCCTTGCCTATTCTGTTGGCCTAAAAAATTCCTGTCTCTGGATTGGGATCGTGAGTCACTGCCACTAGCTGAGCTTTGATTGTCATCCGAGAAACCTTGATAAACATTAGAATGTGGTTTCTGTGTTTTTATTCTATAAGGTGGCATGTAAGTTCCTTAACATATAACTACAGGAGGTGTACACGTGGACAGAGCATGGGAAGAATATGGATGTGTCTCCAACCTATGTATGTAACTTATAGAATACTATAGGTTTTGAGCACTGCTTGGTGCACTTAGTTATTATACAACACTGTGGGAACCTAAGGGGTCCTTTTATTAAGGCGTGCTAGCCGTTTCAGTGCATGCTAAACGCTAACACATCCATAGACTATAATGGGCACTTTAGCATTTAGCGCTTGCTAAAACGGCTAGTGCCTTAGTAAAAGGACCCCTAAGTAAATGTAAATAATTACTGTATTTACGTAAAGGTTTTGCCAATTTTACTTGTAAAGAAGAACAGGATAACATTTATTACTTTTACTGAAGTAATAATTTTGCCCATTTTTACTACTTTTACCCAATTACATTTGATGCTTGCAGTTAAAAAGTATTCGAAGTTGAACCTTGTTCCTGTTTTTTGGGACTATGTGTTTGGGTATGTATAGGATGGGAGGAATGGGGGAGGGTATGCCAGGGGATGACAAGTGTGAATGGTGGGGACTGAATGGGAGTGGTATGAATGAGATGAGAGTGGAAAAGTGGTCTTATTTAAAGAAATAATGTATTTTAAATAACAAAACTGTGTTTCAATAAATACTTGTGGATTCAACTCCCCAAGGAAACACCAACTTTATTTTAAAGAAGCTGAATGTATGTATATATCAATAGGTTTTGTCCAAGAGACTCATCTTCTCCTAAGCTGTGAAAAACTTTTCTCCCATAAAATTTCTCTCAAATTTATTTTGCCTCTAATAGAATTAAATCTAAAATGAATGGGGTTGCAATTTTGTTGGCAAATTCATTATGTCCTGTAGTGGAGAAGGTTATTAGAGATAAGGAAGGAAAATTTATTTTATTAAAGGTGCAAATGGCTCTTTTAAGGGCTCCTTTTACTAAGCTGGGATAGCGGTTTTAGTGCACGCAGAACTGCCGTGCTTGTTATACGCTAACGCCAGCACTGAGCTGGCGTTAGTTCTAGCCACGTAGCGTCTATTCTTAAACCCACAAAATGTAGAGCAGATTGGGAATGAATTGCAAAATTATTTAATGATTAATGTGGATGGAATTACATCCCCAATAAGTATATGGGAAGCTTTGAAAGCTGTTTTAAGGGGGAAACTGATTTCTTTGAGATCCTATATTTATAAATCACGAACTCAAAAAAGAAGGGATCTACTTTCTCAGATATATCAACTGAAATCAGAATATATAAATAAAAAAGGACAGTAATAATATAATTAGTAAAGGAGAGTTTATAGATATAAATCTGTCAGAGAAGCTTAAACAATTGAGACTATGGGCTCCTTTTACAAAGGTGCGTTAGGGCCTTAACGCGCGGAATAACGCATGCGCTAGCCGCTACCGCCTCCTCTTGAGCAAGCGGTAGCTTTTCGGGTAGCGCACGCTAATCTGGTGCGTGCGCTAAAAACACTAGCGCGCCTTTGTAAAAGGAGCCCTAGATTTACAAGAGATGGATTTGGAAGATATTAGTGTAAAATTACAATCAGTACAACAAGAATATTTTGAATCAGCCAATAACACGGGGAAATTGTTAGTGCATAAATTTTGTAAGAAAGCTTTAAGGAATTATGTTACTAAAATAACTGACCAATATGGTAAGCAATGTACATCTCATCACATTCAAAATGCCTTTGTTCAATATTATAAGAAATTGTATACTCCGGAATATGAAGAATCAATAGATAATTTATCTAAATTTTTTGAACAGCTGAATATTCCTTCTTTGTCGACAGGAGAATCTGAACAATTATCTAAGCCAATTATTGAAGAAGAGGTTTTATGGGCCATTAAGGATATGAAAATAGGAAAATCACCAAGCCTTGATGGCTATTCAACAAAATTTTATAAAGTGTTTAAAAGTTATCTGGTTAAACCTCTTGTAGCCTTCTTTAATGGTTTGGATAATGATTCTCTTCCACCACATTCATGGAGATTGGCTGGAATTACTCTAATTTTGAAACCAGGCAAAGATCCAAAGAATTGTGGCTCATATCGACCGATATCAGTCCTAGGAATAGGTTATAAAATCTTCACAAAAATTTTGGCAAATAGATAGCAACGATATGTCCCTCAGTTGGTGAAAGATGACCAGGCTGGATTTATAAGGAGGAGACGTAATGTTGATAATATCCGTAGAGTATGTCATTCATTATGGAAAGTTCAGCATTCAGGAGAGTCGGCCCTAATTTTTGGGATAGACGCTGAAAAGACTTGGGATGAGATACTTGGAAAATACTATTAGCAAAATGTCTGGAATAAACAATTAGACTCTTTATTATATGTATCTATTTCTAGTAATATGGTAGAGAATGGCTATAAAATGTTGTATCAATGGTACTATACTCCTGTACGTCTAAAAGCTATGCTGGAGAATGTGTGGAGCTCAAGGCTCTTTTATCCATATTTGGTGGAATTGTCCCAAGGTACAAATCTTTTGGGAACAAGTAATGAGTTTTGTATCAGAGGTATTGGGTATTCAAGTGTATAAAACTAAAGAATGTTGTTTATTGAATATGGTTACATTTGAAATATTAGATCACTATAGGAAATGGATTGGGCTAGTTATAACATCAGCACGAATGGTATTAGCTGCATATTGGGGGGGGAAAAAAAAAAAGATATACCATCAATTAAGATAGTACAATGTAAGATAAAATTTGTCTATAATATGTCTAAATTAACTGCAATGAGAAGAAACCAAATATCCATTTTTCAAAAAATATGGTTTAAATATAAAGTCTGGGAAAAGGCTGCTAAATTAGAATAGATCACAATGGTTGGAATTTATAGCGTTTGTGTCATCTCCTGGCCTTAGGGGAGAGGGGGTGGTCAGGTTTTAATGATTTGGATAATTATAATAAGAAAGAACATGATTTTGATAAGTAGTGTTATCTGTTATTTCTTCTTTATTGTTTGTTATTACAATAGTGAATGGTTTGGGGACAATTTGGAAGGAAGGAAAATATTATTATTATAGTGATCTATATGGCTGCTATGTTGTATGATTTTGAAGCTTTGTATTTTGAAATACTTTAATAAAGAATATTTTTTTAAAAAAGTAAAAGTGGAAGGGAGACGTAAATCAGTGTTCTTCAACCTTTTTGCACCCGTGGACCGGCAGAAATAAAATAATTATTTTGTGGACCGGCAAACTACTAGGACTAAAATTTAAAAACCCCGTTTACGCCCCATCTCCGCGAGCTCGGTCCCCGCAAACCATCTGATCCCATCTGCACAAGCCGCAATTATGATTTTATATTGAACGTATTTTATTAAAGTATAAAAAGAAACAATATTCTGAACAATTGTGATTTTATAAATACAAATATACAGAGCACGGAACAAAACCCCTGTCTCCCCTCCCCTTCACATATATCCCCTCTACTATCAAGAAAACTGAACAAGCCAAGTTATTATAGAATGCTACATAGAAATATCATGCTAACAGAATACTGCAGTCCCCAGTTATGTCTCTAGCAGGATATATAATTCAAATCTGATATATTTTAATGACAAAATAGAAATAAAATTATTTTTTTCTACCTTTTGTTGTCTCTGGTTTCTGCTTTCATCTTCTTTTCACTCTTTTCCTTCCACCATCTGCCCGTTCCATCCAATGTCTGCCCTCTCCCCCTTCCATATGTATCTGACTTCTTTCTATGCCCCTCTTCCTTGTCCATCCTCCTCCTTTTTACATCATTCATTCCAGCTTCACTGCCTTCTTCATTTTTATCTCTCCTACACCAGATCTAGCATCTTAATCCCTCTCTCATTTCTCTGCTGACCCCCTTTCCAGCATCAATGTCTCTCTACTTTCTCATTCCTCTCTCTCCCCTTTCTCTCGTCTGATCTCTCCATTCCACCCTGACCCCCTTCCCCTCCTGTAATCTCCCTGCCAGCTGTTTCCTTCCTTTTTTCTTTCTCCCTACCCTCCTTCCTTTTTTTCTTTCTCCTTTCCCTCCTCCCTCTATCCAACATTAACTCTCTTCCCATCCCTTTCCCTCCTCCCTCCCAGCAGCATCTCTCCTTCTTCTCCCTTCCCTCCTCCCTCTATCCAACATTAACTCTCTTCCCATCCCTTTCCCTCCTCCCCTCCCAGCAGCATCTCTCCTTCTTCTCCCTTCCCTCCTCCTTCTATCCAACATTAACTTTCTTCCCATCCCTTTCCCTCCTCCCCTCCCAGCGGCATCTCTCCTTCTAACTTCCTTCAAATCCAGTAACAGCTCTCCCTTTTCCAGCACCTTCCCAGCCTCCTACAGTGGCTTCCTCTCCTTCCAGCAGCTCTCGGTACTTGCCTGCAGGAAGTTGCCGGTAAATCACTGCCCTGGCAAATAGGAGAGCTGGTGGGAGGGGAGGAAGTCACTATGAAGGCTCCCCAGGATCTTGTTCGCACACGCTGACCATCTCCCTCCACCTGCACCTGAATCTGAAGCTCTCTCCGGTCTAATCGCAACTTCCCCGCGGCCCTCTTCAGCAACTCAGCAGGGGTGGCGATCAAGACACGCTGCCGATGTCGGGACCTTCACTCTCTGAGTCCCGCCTATTTTGTTTCAACTTCCTGTTTCCGAACAGGCGAGACTCACAGAGGGAAGGCCCCGACGTTGCAGCCTGTCTTGATCGCCTGAGGCTGGGAGGAACATTAGTCAGCAGGAACCGCAGTCAGGAGGAACCGCAGTCGGCAGGAAATTTAACTGCCGACTTGATCTCGCCGGCCCTGCGCAGACCGGCAGAAATTTTCTGCAGACCGACACCGGTCCGCGGACCGGCGGTTGAAGAACTGTGACGTAAATGACAATTCCTCAGTAAACCAAATAAAACAGAAGAACTGGGAATAAGATTTTGCGATTGCAAACCTCATCATGCAAACAGTGGATATAACCTATAAGAACAGTGGAGTTGGGTTTGTACTGGTTAGATGAGTTGGGTCACTTTAAAGCAAAGATGAAGCTGAAGCTGATAGCAATTCTTAATTAACAGACATAAAGTAGTATTATTTTAGGCACTTAGGGGCTGATTTTGCAAGCCGCATCTGCTGCGTGTCAATCATGGACAGACACTGCTACCAGAATCAAGGATACTGGTGCCTAAAAAGGACCCTAGGTGTTGGAAATGTAGGCCAGGGTTTTACAGGTCTACACTTACGGCGCCAAGGGTCCTTGCAGAATTGTGGCCAGTGGTGCCTATGTGCCGAAGTCTAATGCCATCCCTAAACATGATCACTTCTGGAGTTCGACGTCACTAGGTGCTGCTAGGCACCATGGACCCAGGCACCGATTCTGGAGGGTACTTAGTGGCACCTAATCTTTTTAAATGAGTTTTTAATTGGTTTTTAATGTTGCAACCAATTATCACACCACTTAAAACCAATCAAAACACAAGTTAAGCACCAACATGTGAAACTTTCAGACTTTTAGAGAATCTGAGCCTTATTTTTTAATTTAAATATCAAAATATCTATTTACGTACCTTTACTTTTACTTAAGTACTTTGGCCTAGTACTTGAAACAACACTGAGTGTCCAATTATAACTGCTACTGACCTAGCATAAATGGTTGTTCATAAATGTAGGTGTTATCAACCCAGGTTTACACTGGTATTCTATAATGGCATCTTGGTTGGTACACAACTAGACTATTGTAATGTTATTTATACTGATCTCTCAAAATTTAATATTAGATGATTACAAACTTTACAAAATGCAGGTTTAAAGTTATTGGGACATTTAAAAAAATTTGATAAGGTAACTCCATTATTTTTACATTATTATTGGTTACCAGTCGCATTTAGGCCCAGATTCTGTATAGAACGCCTGGTCTGAGAAGCCGACGTGCGTCCTATACAGAATCAGGCCTAAAGCTGCCTAAAATAAACCAAATTCTGTAACCCACGTCCATGTCAGAGACAGCGGTTACAGAACCGGATTTATTTTAGATACGGCCTCTAAATTTATCACGGCAAGGGATCTCCCTGCTGCAATAAGTATAGGGCTGCGGATGCAGCCGCCAGTCTCCTCCCCAATGATTGCCGACAAAAAGGTGCCCAACCCCTCCTACCGTAAGATCCCCCACCCTGCGAAGCCCCCCCAAAGTTCGCTGGCAGAAGGGTGCCTGAACCCTCCTGCCGGAAGATCCCCCCACCTCGCGAAGCCCCACTCCCTGAAGTTCGCCAGCAGAAGGGTGCCCAACCTTCTCCTGCCAGAAGATCTCCCCCCCATGAAGTTCGCCGGCAGGAAGATAGCACCCTTCTGCTGGAAGATCCCCCTGCGAAGGTCCCCCCTGAAGTTCGTCGACAGGCGAGTGCCCAACCCCTCCTGCCAGAAGATCCCCCCACTAACACTCCCTCCCTCGAAGCCCCCCCACGCTAACACCCTCCCACTAACCTTACAAGTTGGGCGGATGGATAGGTTTTCCTACCAGCCGGCAGGCCTGCCTCCGTCGAAATGAGGCTGGCCTGCCTCTTCCCAGAGCATTGTGGGATGCACCGGGAAGGGGCAGGCCCGCCTCTTTTCGAAGGAGGCGGGCCTGCTGGCCAGTTGGAAGACCCGTCCAGCCAACTTGTAAGGTTAGCAGGGGGCGGCGGCTTTGCAGGAAGGGGAGTTAGCGAGGGGGTTTATCTTCCCGTAGGAGGTGTTGGGCACCCTCCTGCCGGCGAACTTCGGGGGGGGGGAGCTTCATGGGGGGATCTTCCGGCAGAAGGGTACCACCTTCCTATCGGTGAACTTCGGGGGGGGGGATCTTCTGGCAGAAGGGGTTGGGCACCCTTCTGCTGGGAAACTTCAGGGGCATTTTGCTGGCCTACACTGTAATCGTCTCCTGCTCTATTAGGGAGATGCGTACGGCCGCCTAGGTTCACCTAAGGTGACTTCCGTGGCAAACCACGCCCATGGCTAGCTTTAGGCGAACCTAGGCAGCCATGCGGGCCTCCCTGGGGTCCCGGAGGCGCCTACACTGTAGGCGGCCTGCGTGGGGAGCACTTTTTTAAGAAATGTGTGTCCTGATTGGCTGGTTAGACAGCTAGCTGCAAGATGCCTATTGCTGCCTACAATCGGGAAGCAGATTACAGAATCGGGGCCTTAAGTTCAATTCAAAATTTTAGTTTTAACTCATAAAGCATTACATACCTCTGAACCTAGCTATCTGCAATCTTTGACAATTCCCTATAAGCCAGATCATACATTAAGATCTCTGTAGAATAATAGATTGTTCTTACCATCAGTATCTAGAACTAGATGGGAATCGACTCGCAATAAGACATTCTTTTTTTTAGCTCCTAGCCTTGGAATCAACTTCCAAGTTTGATTCATATTGAAATTAATCATAAAACTTTTTAAAAGTTATTAAAAACGCATTTCTTTCAACACGCCTTTGGGATTGACTCTTTTCCAAATGACCATATTCACTAGTGGAGAGATTGCTAGGCAATTAGACTACAATATGATACTATCTTATTGACTGGATGATTTGCATGTATTCTGTAATATATGTTTAGTATAGATCTTTTCTATATATTATGAGTTCTTTTCTAAATATTTTAAAATAAACTGCCAAGAACTATTGCTAGATTTGGCAGAATATCAAATTTTAATAAACATAAACATTCCGTTGGTGCTTACTATTGCTCACTAGGGGCTGCTAAGCTACAATGGAGCATCATTATTCCTAACTGGAGACATTAAGTTATAGAACTGCCTCAAAAACGTGTGCGTACACATTCACAGAGAGAGGTGGAAAGAATTTCCCCACTTTTATGTTTTCAAAAGGTTCGTGGTTCTGTAAAACATAAGCTTAAAATACCATCTACAAAGAAAATTAGCAAGCTGCAAACGAATTGACTTTAATTCCAACAGCAGTAAAAATGTTCTCTCAACATGCTTGCAGGAAGAGACCCAGGGAACAGTGCTATGAAACAGGAATACAAAGTTTAACCTCCATTTCCAAATGCTCATACTCTTTAAACAGGTATCATTAGGTGTCTTGAAGAGTGATCCTAAAGGCTACCACCTGAAAGCCATAACCTATGTGAAATGAAATAATGATATTCAATCAATTTCCAGTTGAAATAATTAAAAAAAAAATAGAGAGGCTCAGGAACTGAAGCTCTTACTTCTTCATAAATAAGGAATTCCATCACTTGAAACCAATACCAGGCATACTATAAAGTTTCATTTTATCTCCAAGCTACCTCTCTTCTTATCCCAAAAAGTAAAGACAGAAGCCATAGCCTGGTAGATTTGGAAAGAAAGGATTTTAATTTTTACTTACATTATTATTATTTTTTTGCTCTTCCTCGTTACCCTTTGACTGCTCCAGAGGCACTCTGTTGAGCGGGGGACTTCCTTCCAGCAGTCCGTTTGTTAGCACAGGCTTGTACACCATTGCCATTACGTCCCTTTCTCTGGCCCAGCCCCCCTCGTGTTAGACCCTCTACTTGGGGAGACTGAAGAAGAAACAAATTAAAATATAATTTTTAGGTTAACCCTTCAAAACAAAACAAGGCAGCAGACCCATATTCCTTCTGTCCTGCATGTTTCCATCTACTCTGAATCTAGCTCAAAAATAACAGCCTCTTTGATACTGTTTACCCACATTCTTTTAATAATCTTTATAAAATTTTTAAATACATTATGGATGTATAAGACAAGAAGCACAAATACAAGGTGAAAATTCAACAACTTAGAAGCAAATGCAAAGCATTAACTCTTACGCTTCAATAAATACTTAATGGAATCAAAACATAAGGAGATGGGGCCAATGGCAAGTACTATACAGGTCTCCAGCTCAATCCTTAAGTCAAGTCTTCTGCTCACTAGGTTGCTAGAGGTTGCTGCAGAACTGATAAAGACAACCAGTAGAAAGATTCAGAGCCCATGACACAAAATTCCAAAACAAGACTCTGGTGCACAGCAACATTCTATCTTGAGAGACAGGGGAGAAAAGATAAAATTGCAAAAACATCTCTCAAGCGACTATGAATGAAGATTCATGGTACTAGATTTCAATTCTTTTCTGAATGAACAGGAGTAGAAAATTGCTGGATCAAACAAATGAACAAAACATCATAACACATGCAACTTAGGATTAGTAAATATAACATCAATCAAGGACCAACCCAATATCTAAGTTCAGTGCAACATGGAAAACCAAGATTTAGTTCCATGACCTAGTTCCTGTTCTACAGGCGAGATGGGGCTTGAATTATGGGTCATCTGTTACACCTACAAGCTGGTCACAAAATACACATACTGTACTTGTATTCCAGGTTTCTATGAGAGCTGCAGCCTGTACAATAACTGAACTAGGGAAAGGAAGTAAAAAAATAAAAAAGGAAAGCATGAAGGTTCCTGATATTTAGTGCCTGGGAAGGCAGAGCTTGACTGTAATTCCAGTATTGAGAGCTGTCTGGCAAAAATTAATTAATTAATTAAAAGCCTCACTCATTTTTGTCACATTAAGACATTCAATTCTACTCTGTACTAACTGCAGTAACATTCTGGCTTTTAAAATGTCTGTGCTAAAGGCCATAAAAGATTTGATAGAGTATCCAGGTGATAATTTACTACTGTCCCATCTCAGAGCCCTCCCTCCCCTCAGGATAACTTACTTTGTCTTCAAAAGGGGTGGCTAGGCTGCAATGGATAACTATTACCACTACTATTACTATTTATTATTTCTATAGTGCTACCAGATGTATGCAGAACTGTACATTAAACACACAAGAGATGGTCCCTGCTCGAAAGAGTTTACAATCTAATTATGACAGACACACTAGATAAAATGGCAGCAAAAATGGCATGTAGGATGCCTACTCCCTCCTGCCTGGCCTAATACCCCCATGCCATGCCCCCGCCTAGTCCTGGACCCCCCCTTCCCCTCCCCATCTATCCCCTCCCCTCCCCCTTCCTCCTGGGAAAAAAAAAGGCAGAAGGGATGCCCACTGCCTCCTGCCAACGGAGGTCCCCCTGAACTATCCTCTACTCCCCCTTCCTCCCAGGGAAAAAAAGGCAGGAGGGATGTCCACTCCCTCCTGTCACCAGATGCTCCCCCAAACCCCCCATACCTCCAGCTCCGAGGGCCCACCCGTGGCAAATGAGGGGCCCTCCCCTTCTACCATGTGATGCCCTGATTGGCTTGGGAGGGGCCTTAGGTGTCTGAGCCAATAAGGACCTTACGCTTCTCCCTTTCTATCCTATGTGATGCACAGGGAGGGGCCTAAGGTTTGACATCTGAGCAAATAAAATTTTATGATATTCCAGCTGATCGATACTGATCATCATTTTCAGTTGTTTCTGATTCTGATATTGTTTCAACAAAACTGCACAACAAATTTTAACTTTTTTCTGAGACAAGAAGAAAATGAGGTTTACTTTATAGAATTTGACCTCCTGTGTATGAAAATAGCCTCAGTTTTCTCCTATCACATATAGTTTTTGAGCAAATCACAAATATTTATAGCATGAGAAGTCATAATGTAATGCATTGCACCGATTTAAGAGTTCCTATAAATATTATTTTCTAGAATCGTTTTGCTGTTGAAGTGCATTTATAAACGAGATTAGGAGCATCTCTAATTAATGTCCCAACAATAGTCAGGCAGCATTGATGAATTCCATCTGTCCTGATATTGTTTCTCCATTGTAGCAATGTCCTGGTGAAACCTTTGCCTGTACTCATTACTAACACTACCAAGATTATTGGGGAAAATATCCAGATGCGAGTGGAGAAAATGAATTTTTAGTGACATGTTGCATTTGATATCACAGAATGCTTTAAGGATCATCTCTACCATTTGGACATAGTTCCTTCCTATTCCCCAGAAAATTCTTGATTACATTCTTCAATGCTATCCATGCACTTTTCTCACATCCTTGCAAGAGTTCATCATAGTGCCTGTCTCTCAACAATTCTCTTATTTGTGGCCCACAAAAATGCCTTCCTTTAACTTCTGAGGAAATTTTTCATGTAAATAGCGAAATCCTTCACCTTCCTTGTTCATAGCCTTAACAAAGTTCTTCATAAGTCCTAGCTTTATGTGAAGAGGTGGCAGTAGCTCTTGTTTTGGATCAACAAGAGGATGGTGAATTATATTTTTTCTTACCGCAGGATCCAAATTGTTATGAAGTGGCCAGTCTTTAATGATGTAATGGAATTCTCTGCCTCGGCTATCCCACTCACAAATGAAACAGCAATACTTTATGTAGCCCAACTGCAGACCAAGTAACAATGCAATGACCTTCAGATAGCACAAATCTGCCACTTGTACTCGTTGTACTTAATATGATCTTAAGAGGAGCTGAAAATTTTCATAAGTTTCCTTCATGTGGACAGTATGACCAATAGGAATAGATGGATATACGTTTCAGTTATGCAAAAGCACTGCCTTCAGACTTAGCTTTGACACATTAATGAACAAGTGCCATTCATTAGGGACTTTGACCAAATGCTTGGAATAATCCATTTACGTCATGGCAAAATGTCAATGAGTCTGTCACAGAAAATTTTCCACGAGGGCCTTGTGATGATTTTGGAACACAGAGATGTTGGTCTCAGGTGCCAAGAGATTCCATTGAGTCTCAGGTGCCAAGAGATGCCTGGAGTCTGAGTTCAGCTTGTCTCTTAGATAAAGTAAGATCTCAAATGAGGTCATTTAATTCTGCCTGAGTTATTAAGTGAGGCTCACCTAAACTTGAAATCAAGAACTCAGGATCATTTTCAGATTCCAGTTCCATAGTCATCAGCACATGCTTCAGAGCCTTCTTCCAAATCCAATGTATAAGTTCCAGGCTGCTTACTTTACCTCACTGGGGATCCGTTGTGAAGGAAAAACACAAGGATCACATTGTAATTCCAAAGCAAATGACTTTTTATTCTAGTAATAAGTATTATAGCAGCATTTGGCAAATTAGAAATAAATAAGTTTGGACAAATACAACGGAGAGAAGAAAAAAATAGTGCCAGCATATTTTTATACGTATGGCGTAGCTTCTCTAAAGAAACTCTGCCAAAGCATGGGGGGGTTTATACAGAAAGTTTTTTTGTCTTGCAAGACCATCCCCTGGCTGTGATTATGTACCACATTATTGGAGCAAGATTATGCTGCCTTTCTAACCCACAACTCAGTCCATGCCTCTATTCTTCCTTGGGGGGCCCTGGACAGGCATAGCTTCTGGAACTTTCTTCATCTTGAAGTTTCCATTCTTCACACGGATACATCGATATCAGTGCCTCAGTGCATTAGCCTGACATATCTTTATCAGTTCTTAGATTCCCGGATGGAGTGTCCTGCTGACTTGCATTTCCTTTCAGCACTGTTGAATAGCTCATTGTCTTTACAGCACTGTTTTCTGTTCTTGAGAAACTCTTCACAGCAAGAAATCTATACACTCACATGCCACACATTAGCATTTTGAGCATTTGAACTGAAACCAGTTTCTACAAGCCTGTGACTTCAGCAACTCCAGCAAAATGTAAGAATAGGTCTCACAACCTGTAAAAGTCTCCCATAGTCTCTATCTCAGTGGTTTTTGATTTGGAAGATTGTTATCATGACGCACAGGTCGTATTGCAGATTCAAGATTAGGATACTGAATTTGACTCTGTTTTTGAAGAAAATCCAGACACTTTGTTAAGCAGAAATAACAATCTGTGCAATGGTTCTTCTGCTCCCTCCAAACCATTGGAACAGCAAATGGATGGGCGAACGCCTTACAGCCATGCTCCAAGGTTGTTGGCACAAGATTTACAATACAGGTGAGGTGCCCAAACTAGAGAGCTGCATGGGAACGGAGACGACGGGAATCCCGCGGGACCCGCAGGCATCCCGCGGGTTCCCCCTTCGGGTCACGGGGATCCCGTGGGGACTTCCGCTAGGGTCGCGGGAATCCTGTGGGGACGCCCCCTAGGGTCGCGGGGTTCTTGCGGGGCTGGATGTACTCAGTCGCGCGGCTCTTCTTCTCCCTATCTGCTCTGCTTGCAGCACACAGAGCCGAACGGAAATCTTCCCGACGTCAGCGCTGACGTCGGAGGGGAGGGAGGGCTTCAGCAAAGCCCTCCCTCCCTCCAACGTCAGTGTTGACGTCGGGAAGACTTCTGTTCGGCTCTGTGCTGCAGGCAGGGCAGGTAAGGAGAAGGAGAGTAGCCTCGCGGCTCGAGTGGCTACCAAGGGAGGGGGCGGTCCGCCCCGGGTGCAGCACAGCCGGCCAGGTCCCCTTACTTTTGTGGCGCTTCCCCGAACGATCGACAACAGCCCCGGTCCGACAAACCTCCCTGCCCTGTAGCCGCGAATCTAAATTACCTTCTTACAGCAGCTGTAAGAAGGTAATTTAGATTCGCGGTTAAGGGCAGAGAGGTTTGTCGGACCGGGGCTGTTGTCGATCAGTCGGGGAAGCGCCACAAAAGTAAGGGGACCTGGCCGGCTGTGCTGCACCCGGGGCGGGAGAGAAGGAGGGGGGAGAAGGACGCTGAAAGGCCATGGGGAAGACGGGGGGGGGGGGGAGGGAAGGACACTGAAAGCACTTGTGGAAGATAGAGGGGGGAGAAGGACACTGACAGGACATTAGGAAGACGGGGGGGGAGAAGGACGCTGAAAGCACATGGGGAAGACAAAGGGGTGGAGAAGGACGCTGAAAGGACATGGGGAAGACGGGGGGGTGGAGAACGACGCTGAAAGGCCATGGGGAAGACAGAGAGGGAGAAGGACACTGAAAGGACATGGGGAAGACAGAGGGGGGAGAAGGACGCTGACAGGACATGGGGAAGATGGGGGGGGAGAAGGACGCTGAAAGGAAATGGGGAAGAGAGAGTGGGGAAAAGATGCTGGCAGGGAAGAAGACAGAAATACCAGACTATGGGGGAGCGGAGGGAAGAAGATGGGTGCCAGACCAATTTGGAAGGGGGGAGAAAGGGAGAGGCTCAGTAACAGAGCAAATGGAAGACGCACAAGGAAGAGAGACAGTGGATGGAAGGAATTGAATGAGAACATGAGGAAAGTAGAAACCAGGCAACAAAGGTAGGAAAAGAATTCTATTTCTTTTTTTTTTTTTTTTGCTTCAGGATAAAATAGTATATTAGTTGTGTTGATAAAAATTTATAAACATTAGAGGCTCTGGTATGTATTCTTGCCAATTAATATTTCCAAATAACGTCTTTTTGCTTATTTGTAAATGGGTTTCTACCAGAGCCTTTAATTCAGTAGCATAATTAAATGAAATAACTATTTCTGAAGTTTATAGGGACGGGCGGGGACGGAGGGGATTCCTCACGGGGACGGGCGGGGATTCCTCACGGGGACGGGTGGGATTCCTCACGGGGACGGGTGGGACTTTGGCGGGGATGGTTGGGGACGGGTCGGATTTCTGTCCCCGCGCAACTCTCTAGCCCAAACCTTATCTTGATCTCCAATTCTGCAGCCAAAATAGAGTTCATAGGCTTTCCTTATGAGTAGAGTCATATTTCTCTTCTGAGACTTAACTATATACTCCTTACAGACGTAACAGAAGATAAGGAGGAATGCTGAGGCTACTTATGATGAGAAAAACACCACGTAGAAAATCTAGTCCACTTTTGGTGATAGCATTGTCTAGTGGTAGGCTTCCTAGAGGCTTCTAAAACATCTCTTACAGATTGAGAAAACTGAAGAAGGGTTATGTTGAGAGGTACCAAGCTGTCAGGTGTAGAGACTGCAGGTTGGGATGAAACAGATATCCTTGACTCTGTGTAAGCAGAGAAGGAAAAACTGGTAGAAGGTATGGCTCCCTGCTGCTGAGTTGAAGTAGAAGGGAGTACCAAGGTTGTCTCGGCCACCGAGGAGCAATTAGAATCATGGTGGCATGATCGTTCTTCATTTAGACAAGTCTTGAGAATGAGAGGGAATGGAGAGCATGCATAGAGGAAAAGATTCGACCATTCCAGAAGAAAAGCATCTGCCTCGAGGCGATGAGGAGAGTATATCCTGGAGCAGAATTGAGGCAGTTTGTAGTTGTGGGGATCTGCAAAGAGGTCTATCTGAGACGTTCCCCACAGTGAAAACATGTGATGAGGGAACTTGTAAAAACGTCAAACGTGATGATGTGCCTAATAGAGATGTGAGCTGATTGGGTCATAAAAACTGTCTACTGGCAGGCCAGCTCTAGTAGCCATTGGGTATTTTGTCGCAGGCCAAATATAATTACACTGTGGGCCTGAGTTTAACACCCCTGCTCGATAGGCAAACAAGTCAGTTCTGAGCTCCTGTCGCTCTTCAGGTTAAGTAAAAGCAGTAGTTGACAAAAAATGTATGGAGGACCACAGCCTGTGTGCCCCACCTCCACCATGCCTATGAATTTTGTTAATATGTTTTTCTTTGCAGTATATAAGACACATCTCACCAACTGCACTTAAGCCAAGCTATAACTGTATCCCTAAAGCATTTTTTCCTGAACAATATACAAGCAGAATTTAGTATACAGTGAATTCAGGGTAATATCCCCAAAGGGTCCAAAGCATTATCTGTTACCTAGCAGCACTACTTATCCAAGACACAGAATTGTATCAGCAGTGGTGAATTGCTAATGTAAAACAGAAACAAATAACAACCATGACAGTCAAAATAATGAAAAGTCTTTGATACTTAATTCAGTTAGTATTGATAAATTAAACTCAATATTCTGTAAAGCACTAGAAATACTAATCAGAACATATGAAGGTCCCGCACCAAGAACATGGCTGTATAAGAAATGTACTTTTCCCCCAACCATAAGACTGCCAAACGTAGTTTTTAATTCTGTTCATGATAACGTTTGTTTGCATACAAGTACAGGCTATCAGTATGATTAATGGGCTCTCTGGCCATTTAAATATGAGACATACTAATCACAGAAAACAGTTTTTCCCCTCAGACAGGATAACATAGAAAAATTACAAACGCAACAATCACTGTGTCCTATGAAATCTGGATACTTAAATATTGATTTCATGCTATCTATACCTGTCAATGTTTAACCATACTTCCATTAATTAGCAAGATTGCCAGCTGCCCCATTTCATCTCATCCTGATCCAATCCTGGTTATGCCCTACTAAGTTACTGCATGCACAGAAATCTAAGTTCAATTTCCCTGGAAAAAGCTACAGGTCCATGCATGCAGACAGTTGGCTCAACCACCAGCAAAAAAATATATCTGCTGGCAACCAAGCAGCTGCGAGATGACTGCAAAGGAGATGGGAAGAATTTATTTAGGATTCAAAAAAATGGTGGGGGGAAAGTACTTTAGCTTGAGATGTTTTTAAACAATAAGTATTCAATTCTTACCAGAAATGTAATAAGTCACGTTGACAGGAGTATCCTAGTCTGTTTCAATTAGCAGCTGAATTTAAAACTTAAATCAGATTATTTTTTTATCTGGTTGGCAGTTCTTCCTTTCTCTCTTTTCCTTCTAGTCAATCACAACCAGTGCTGGGATTCTGGCACCATGAATCTTCATTCACAATTATTTGGAGCATTTATTAGTTTCAATAGACTCTCCCTACCATTGTTCCTAGATCACTGCAGCAACAGACCTGAAGCACAGAGTCATGTAGCAGGGCTTCTACCAGACCGCTGAATGATGGACTGTAAACCCATCCTCCAATGTCACCTTTAGTAAGGACCATGATGCCTTCTACCCCCTCACGAGAGACTGTGAAACATCTTCCCCATCACCACCAGCAAACAAAGGGTGAAGAATATGCAATCCAGGTATTAAATTGGATCTCTCACATGATAGTGCACAATACTTGGCAAAGAACCATCAATTCTAACTTGACAAATGTCACTGTATCCTTTTGTACTATACTATCATATCTTTCTCTGATTTAAGCCAAATAACAGAAGACCAAAGCATCTTAGATCTAAAATCAGTCACTTGCACTTTAAAGACTGATGGTAAACACAGCTACTCTATGACCCATCTCCACAGATTAAGAATTTATACTAACAGAATATTAATTCTGTGTCTTCTATATCTAGAACGTTGACTTTAGGGTCCCAACTAATTCAGATCATAAAAGGGGCAGCAGGAGAGTCAACTCTGGCTTTTTTTAACTTCATATTCCCTGCATTCTAGAAATAAAGTTACCATAAATAACAAAGAAGCCAAAAAGGAATAAAGTAAGGACTGATAAACCAGTTCCTTTTAAGTTAAAGCCAAGAATTACTTCATGCTTTGCTTTTCATAAAACATTCTTTTGCAAAGCCAGAAAGCAATGAGCATTTTTTTCAAGCGTCAAAATCCTGTGCTCAAGTGCTTCTACCTTTATGCATAAAAAAGGTGAGAAAAAAAAAATCGAACTGAACAAGCCAGTAAGCCTTATTTCCTCTTTATGGATTAATGTCAACATTCTATCCTGTTTTCTCATTTGAAATACACATGACTCACATTCTTAGGTAATACCAACATTGCCTACAAACATTTAGTTCAGAAGCTGAATTCTTGCTGCATTCTAACAGGGTAGTTTATATATATCTTAAACACACTGGTGACCCCAGACCAAGAGCACACATAATATGATACGGTGCAGTCCTACGACTTAAAACATTTAAATTAACTAACCTATTTATGTGGATTTTCCAATGTTCTGTTACTGAATACTGTAATGCTAAAATTTTCTTGTGTTTTGTTTTTGAAACTCTGCTTGTTTTATGGTGTGTTTATTTGTTAGCTCGAATTACTAGATCTTCAGGACACAATATAAAGTTAGAACAAATCCTAGATATAATCCATTGCACATATAAGCTTGTAAATTGCAAATTCTGTAAGAGACACTGTGTACATATAATGCGACAAAAACCAGAATTCTCTCATAACCAATGCCATCTGAGAATCCTACATACTGTACACTGAAAACTTTTATGAATGTTGGAAGGGAATAATTAGATTAAGTGACATTTCCTAAACAAAATTACACCTGTGTTTTAGGAATATATGAGAAATTTTAGCAATAACTATGATGTAAATCAAATTCACAACTTCTCACCATATATTTACTAAGATAATGCAGAAAGCCAAAAAGTAAACAGAAAGACAATACAGGTAGTCGTAGACTTACGACCTATTCAAGTTACGACAGTTCGACCTTACAATACGACTTCTGCTCTCCGAAAAAAGAAAATGTTAACAGATTGCTTTAAGATGATTAAAATATCATTACCCAGTCTAATATTCTTGCCTTAATTTAACATATGCCGACTTACGTCCTGATCCACTTACGACCTAGCAGTCGGAACCAATTGCAGTCGTAAGTCGACGACTTCCTGGTACAGGCAAAGAACTAAGCAACACAATACACACATTGTGTACATTAAATGGATTTGAGCCGTTATGATCATTTGTTCATCTCAAAAAGATCCTCAAACTGAAGATCTTAAAATTTCTGATTTGACATAATTTTCTAAACAATATCAGTTGGTACTGTTGTCAGCAGTTTAGTATTTCTTGTTCAACAACAAAAAATCAATCTTGCATTTCCTGGTTCAGCTTCTAATCAGTCATACAGAGTTAACACCAAGAACGTCACAGAATCCAGAAAGAAAAGATTAAATACAATCCCGAATAATTGTCTCTAATACAAAATATTCTAAAATACATAAGAGGTCAGATGGCATTTAAAGACAGAGAAAAAATAAAAACATAGTGTCTGTTTTACCTGCAGCTGTTACAAATCAGAGAATATTTTTTTAGACAGTCGGAGAGAATATCCAAAGCTATTCTACACCCAGCAATTATAGCCTTCACATCTCAAAGTGAGGTAACACCAAAACTATACCGCCTACCTCAGATCTGATTACCTGTCTGCTCAAAACAGACACCTTCCCTAATGAGAGCTCAGTTGCTCACCTGGAGCAATCCATTTCTATCAGCAAAAAAGGGGGGATAATGATCTTGCTATTGATTGCTCAATAAAAGAATAAATCAGATAGGAAATCTGTAGTCAAAGTACAGAAACAAAAGGATTACAAATACAAATGGGTACAAAGGAAAAAGTTATGCTGAAATAACTGCATAGATGAAAATAAATGTTGGATGTCAAGCTCAGATCAGCCATGTTTAGGAAATAATTGCTTCAGCTAATAATTCCCTTCTCGCATTAATAAAAGTTTCCAGTGTATATAGTATGTAGGGTTCTCATTTGGCAGTGGTCATAAAATCTGCTTTAGTCACATTATATGTACACATTCATAGCTCAAACTTTGAATTAAAGAATGACACAGGGACAAATTTTTTCCCATCCCCTCAAGTTCTTTTCCTGTCCCTGCCCCATTCCTGCATGTTCTGTTCTCATCTGCACAAGCCTCAAACACTTTAAAATCATAAGTGTTCAAGACTTGTGCGGTTACAGGAATGGGGATTACGGGATATTTGTGGCTGCCTGCAGCTTTGGAGGCTGGAGGGAGGGGGTTATTTGAAGGTTGTCTGAGAAGTGTGGGAGTCTTTTTGTTTGGGCCAGCAATTTTTTTTGCCAGTTGGTGAAGAGTGCTGGTTAATTAAATGCCAATGCCGGTTAGCTGAGATTCTACTGTATATTGCAAAGTAGACAGATGGCACAGTTTTGCAAGGTTTAAAATTTACGAGTTAGGACTTGGAATATTCTAGCACAAATAATATAATATAAATCTTGATTTTTATACCGTGTCATTTCCCCAAAAGGAGCTCGACTCGGTTCTCAGAATGAAAAAGCCGGTCCTACACAGGAAAGAAACTTGAGGGCCAAAAGATAACTGATTCAAAGAGAATACCAAGATAGTGAAAAGTCTGTACTGGAGTGATGGTAGAACCAAACAAAAGAAGGTCCCCCTCTGGGAGAAGCAAATGCCCCAATAACCAACAGACTACCATCTTTTCAGGGTTTGAGACCAAGTGATGATCAAACAGCCATTCAGCTATTTTGTCAAGGAAGACCTAAAGTGGTTAAAAGTCTGGAATGGTCAAGGTAGTAGGATATAAAAGGAGAATATCATCCGTATAGATATGAAATGAGAGAACAGTAAACTTTTGCATTAATAACATTAATGGTTTAAGGAACAAGATGAACAGAAGGGGATTGGTGGATAGTTGGGTAACCCTATACGACTCATGGGTCTGTTTGTATTTACTTTCCAAGAGGAAAGAGCGGGGTGGAACTTTATCCCTGTGGTTCCTCAGTTTTGGGAGAGCACAAAGTTGGTGGCATTTCAGTATTGGGGGGGTGATAACTAGGCAACTTCCTCTATCAGTCTTTTACCTCTTTGTGGGGAATATCTCTTGCATCAATAGATTGATGTACATTCTTTATCTCTGATTGTGACAAGATTTTCTCTAGGTTTGGTTTATCACTTACCTGTGACCAATACTCTTCCTAGCTGAGCCCCTCCCTGCACCCCTCATTTAAGCATTTAAAAGGTCTATAAAGCTTATATCCAATTTCAGTCTTTTCTCTCTCTGTGGGGAATATCTCTTACCTCAACAGATTAATGTGCATTTCTCTCTCTATCTGGTAATTGCTTTCTGCAGTCTGAAAATGTATTTATTTATTTCAATTTTTATCCCGTTCTCTCAGAAGCTCAGAATGGGTTATAAGTAGACATTCACAATTGTTTGAAAACAGACTAGTCATGACAACAAATAGGTTACAGTAGACAATAACAGAGCTTATTCTAGAGACCAGACTGGTCATAGCAAAGAGTACTAGGAGAAGTATATTGAAGAGGCAGTTTTTAATGGCCCGACTGACGGAAGAGGAAGCACAGTTACTTACCGTAACAGGTGTTATCCAGGGACAGCAGGCAGATATTCTTGACTGATGGGTGACGGCACCGATGGAGCCCCGGTACGGACAATTTTAGAGTGATTGCACTCTAAGAACTTGGAAAGTTCTAGCAGTCCGCACCGCGCACGAGCGAGTGCCTTCCCGCCTGACGGAGGCGCGCAGTCCCCAGTTAGGATAAGCCAGCTAAGAAGCCAACCGGGGAGGTGGGTGGGACGCAAGAATATCTGCCTGCTGTCCCTGGATAACACCTGTTACGGTAAGTAACTGTGCTTTATCCCAGGACAAGCAGGCAGCATATTCTTGACTGATAGGTGATCTCCAAGCTAACAAAAAGAGGGATGGAGGGAAAGTTGGCCATTAGGAAAACAAATTTTGCAAAACAGATTGGCCGAAGTGTCCATCCCGTCTGGAAAAAGCATCCAGACAATAATGAGATGTAAAAGTATGAACTGAGGACCAAGTAGCAGCCTTGCAGATTTCCTCAATAGGAGTTGAACGGAGGAAAGCTACAGATGCTGCCATTGCTCGAACTCTATGGGCCGTGACAGAACCTTCCAGTGTCAGTCCGGACTGAGCATAACAGAATATGCACGCTGCAAGCCAATTGGACAACGTACGTTTAGAAACGGGGCGTCCCAATTTATTCGAATCGATTGGTTGAGATGAAATTCAGAGACAACCTTAGGGAGAAACTTTGGATGTGTACGTAGAACCACCTTGTCGTGATGAAAGACTGTGAAAGGTGGATCAGCAACTAGTGCATGCAGCTTACTGACCCTCGTGGCAGAAGTAAGAGCAATAAGGAAGACCACTTTCCAAGTGAGAAACTTGAAAGGAGCTGTAGCCAAAGGTTCAAATGGAGGCTTCATTAAGGCGGAAAGAACCACATTGAGATCCCAGACTACAGGAGGGGGCTTAAGAGGTGGTTTCACATTGAAAAGACACCGCATGAATCTGGAAACCAAAGGATGAGCTGAGAGAAGTTTTCCATGAACTGGTTCATGAAAAGCAGCAATAGCACTGAGGTGGACTCTGATGGAAGTAGACTTGAGGCCAGAGTCAGACAAAGAAAGAAGATAATCCAACAAGGTCTCCACTGCAAGGGAAGTGGGATTACGATGATGAAGAAGACACCAAGAAGAAAACCGTGTCCACTTCTGATGGTAACATTGAAGAGTGGCCGGTTTCCTGGAAACATCCAGAATAGAACGAACGGGCTGAGACAGAAGAGAATCAGTTGAGGTCAGCCCGAGAGATACCAAGCTGTCAGGTGCAGAGACTGGAGGTTGGGATGCAGAAGGGTCGCCTGATGCTGTGTAAGCAGAGAAGGTAATAGTGGAAGAAGAATGGGCTCCCTGGAACTGAGTTGAAGTAGAAGGGAAAACCAATGCTGTCTGGGCCACCGTGGAGCGATGAGAATCATGGTGGCTTGTTCCCTCTTGAGCTTGAACAAGGTCCGTAACATGAGCGGCAGAGGAGGGAAAGCATACAGGAACAGATTGGACCAATCCAGGAGAAACGCATCTGCTGCCAGACGGTGAGGAGAGGAGAGTCTGGAGCAGAAGAGGGGCAGCTGATGATTGTGAGGAGCTGCAAAGAGGTCTATCTGAGGAGTGCCCCATTGAATGAAAATGGACTGGAGAGTCAAAGGATCGAGAGTCCATTCGTGGGGTTGGAGAATTCTGCTGAGATTGTCCGCTAATGAATTCTGCTCTCCCTGAATGTAGATAGCCTTCAGGAATAATTGGTGATCTGTTGCCCAAGACCAAATCTTTTGGGCCTCCTGACACAAGAGTCGAGAGCCTGTCCCACCCTATTTGCAACTTGATTGTCTGTGCAAAGTAGCAGAACCTGAGGAAAGAGAAGATGTTGAAAAGCCTTAAGGGCATAAAACATCGCCCGGAGTTCCAGGAAATTGATGTGATGCTTCTTTTCCTGAGCTGTCCAAAGGCCCTGAGTTTGAAATTCGTTCAAGTGAGCTCCCCAGGCATAAGGGGAGGCGTCGGTGGTGATGACTAGTTGATGAGGAGGTAGATGGAGCAGAAGACCTCTGGAGAGATTGGAAGATATCAACCACCATTGCAGAGACTGACGAAGAGATGATGTCACAAATATGTGTCGTGAGCAAGGATCCGTCGCTTGGGACCACTGGGTAACTAGGGTCCACTGAGGAGTGCGCAGGTGAAGACGTGCGAAGGGGGTGACATGAAGTGTCGAGGCCATGTGACCCAAGAGTATCATCATTTGCTTGGCAGAGATGGAGCGTTGTGGAAGCACCTGCTGGCATAGAGATTGAAGAGTCTGAAGACGGTTGGACGGCAGGAATGCTCTCATGAGGATTGTGTCCAAGACCGCTCCTATGAATTGAAGTCTCTGAGTAGGGATGAGATGAGATTTGGGTAGATTAATCTCGAACCCCAGAAGTCGTAGAAAAAGGATGGTCTGGTTGGTGGCAAGGAGCACCGCCTGAGAGGAAGTGGCCTTGATTAACCAGTCGTCCAGGTAAGGGAAGACCTGAAGATGATGAGAGCGTAGAAAAGCAGCCACCACAATTAGGCATTTGGTGAACACTCTGGGAGAGGAGGCAAGACCGAAGGGTAACACCTTGTACTGGTAATGACAGTGATTGATCATGAAGCGGAGGTACTGTCTGGAGGCCAGATTGACCGGAATGTGAGTGTATGCCTCTTTGAGATCGAGGGAGCATAGCCAGTAGCCTTGATTGAGAAGAGGGTAAAGAGTGGCCAGAGAAAGCATTCTGAATTTTTCCTTGACCAAGCATTTGTTGAGATCGCGAAGATCTAAAATGGATCTGAGATCTCCTGGTTTTTTGGGGACCAGAAAATAACGGGAGTAGAATCCCTGCCCCTTCTGATCTGGAGGAACTTCCTCTATAGCGTTCAGAAGAAGGAGGGATTGAACTTCTTGTAGAAGAAGGGAGGACTGAGGAGTGTTCAAAGCAGACTCTCTTGGCAGACTTTGGGTAGGAAGAGTCTGAAAGTTGAGAGAGTAGCCGTGGCGGATGATGTTGAGGACCCACTGGTCCGAGGTGATGGTCTCCCAACAGCTGAGGTACAGAGAAAGACGTCCTCCTATGGGTTGAGGAAGATGGGCAGATGGTAAAACACTGGCTATGCCCTGGAGAACGAAGTCAAAAGGATTGCGTGGACTTCTGTGGTGGAGGAGGTTTCACCTGTTGCTGCTGTTGCATCCGAGGGGGTTGCCTTTGTTGTTGACGCTGACACCTAGGCTGCTGAGGAGCTTGTGGTAAGGGTCTAGCCACATAACGACGCTGATAGGCCGATTGCTGTCGAAAAGGGCGGACAGGTGGAGTCTTCTTTTTGGTTTTAAGAAGAGTGTCCCATCGAGTCTCATGTGCAGACAACTTTTGTGTGGTGGAATCCATGGAATCACCAAAAAGTTCATCCCCTAGGCATGGAGCATTAGCCAGGCGATCTTGATGGTTGACGTCAAGCTCCAATACCCTGAGCCAGGCTAGACGACGCATGGCAACAGACATGGCCGTGGCTTTAGAGGTGAGTTTGAAGGTGTCATAGATAGAATGGACCATGAACTTTCGAAGCTGGAGAAGAGAGGAAGAACATTGGTGAAAAGCAGAGCTCTTGCGGTCAGGGAGGTATTTCTCAAAGGAAGCCAGATTCTGAATGAGATGCTTCGGATAAAAGGAGAAATGAAAAGCATAATTCCCTGACTGGTTAGCCAACATAGCATTTTGGTATAACCGCTTACCAAATTTGTCCATGGCTTTCCCTTCTCTGCCAGGAGGGACTGAGGCATACACACTAGCTCCCGCAGACTTTTTCAGAGTAGATTCCACCAATAGAGATTCGTGTGGAAGCTGCGGTTTATTAAAGCCAGGTATGGGGATGACTTTATATAAGGAATCCAATTTACGAGGAGCTCCTGGGATAGTCAAAGGAGTCTCAAGATTTTTATAAAAGGTTTCCCTCAAAATATCATGGAGGGGTAATTTAAGAAATTCCCGTGGAGGCTGGTCAAAGTCCAGTGCATCAAGGAACACTTTGGATTTCTTGGACTCAGCCTCCAAAGGAATAGAAAGAGACTCACACATCTCTTTCAAGAAAGAGGTGAAAGAGGCAGTATCTGGTTTAGAGGATGGATCTTGAACAGAAGGATCCTCTTCACTAGATGAACATTCACCCTCAGAGAGAAGAGGCTCTTCGGAATCACCCCACAGATCAGGATCCCTAATTTGGAAACTGCGATCCCGAGACTCCGGTGTCGAGGGTTCAAGGTGTCGGGTTTTAAGTACCGACTTACCCGACCTCAAAGAAGCCGTACCGGGAGAAGTTAAAGTTTGTATCGGTGCCGTTTGAACAGCCTGATGTAGCGCTCTCGGTTCCGGTGCCAGAACTGGCATGGAGACCGAGGAAGCCGAATGGATCGGTACCGATAGAGTGGAGGCAGACAATAGAGGCTGCCCCACTGTCGATACCGGTGGCTCAGACCGGACCGGGACTGGAAGGTTCGGTGCCAATAGAGCAGGAAGGAGCTGCTGCAACTGCTCTTTAAGTTACACCTGAAGGACGGCTGCAATTCGCTCGCCAGCGAAGGCACCGGTACCGCTTTCTTTTTCTGCGGTACCTGTGGTGCTGCTCGACGCCCAGAGGATGAGGAGCCCGAAGACGAGGGACTCACCTCTATGGGGGCGGAGCGTTTGCGCGGGCGCCTCGTAGTCGGCAGGACTGGACTTGCTGCCACAGAGACCGGAGGGCGCTCCAGCGGGGAAGGCTTCTTAGCCGGCTTACCTGACTGGTGCGACGCCGGCGCGGTGTTGTGCGGCGTCGAAGAAGTGGGTGCCGATTGCGAAGGAGCCGATGCAGGTGTCAATGCCGCAGAGTCAGCCATCTCGGCACCGAAAAGTAATTTCTGTTGAATTTAACGGTTTTTCAACGTTCTCTTTTTCAAAGTGGCACAACGGGTGCAGGTGGAAGCCCTATGATCCGGACCCAGGCACTGTAAACACCAGTTGTGCGGGTCGGTCAGAGAAATGGGCCGTGCACACCGCTGGCACTTCTTGAACCCTGGCTGAGGGGCATGAAAGTAAAAACGGCTTCTGCCAAATCGTAGGCCGAGGCCTCGATGATGGCAATAGGCCCCGCCGGGGCAAACCCGAGAGAAAAAAAAGAAAGGGGTTGTTTTTTGTTTAAAGAAAAAACAATGAAACGATAATAAAAGAAGGAAGATTTACTTCCTCACAAGATTTTCGCGAACGGGAAGGCGAAAAAAGGTCTTTTCAACGGCCGTTGAAAAGAACGCGTCTTCTTAGCTCCGCGGAAACTAAGAAACTGGGGACCGCGCGCCTCCGTCGGGCGGGAAGGCACTCGCGCATGCGCAGTGCGGCCTGCTAGAACTTTCCAAGTTCTTAGAGTCCAATCACTCTAAAATTGTCCGTACCGGGGCTCCGTCGGTGCCGTCACCCATCAGTCAAGAATATGCTGCCTGCTTGTCCTGGGATAAAGGTCTTTACTGCTCTGCGGAAGGTCATTAGTGAGTCTAGCGACTTGATCTGTGTGGGTAGTCGGTTCCATAGCTGAGGTAGGAAATGGCTGTAGGATCTTTTGTACGCCGTACACATTCGGAAGGATCTCCCTGCGGGAATGCTGAGTCTTTGTTCTGCTTTGGAGCAGAGGGGGTGGTTAGGGGTGTATAGGCGTAACTTGGATGCTATGTAGGCTGGGGTTTTTGGTAGAATCTCTTCTGTCATGACCACATCTTCTCTATTTGAAAATCTTATACATGCTTTCTTGTAATTTTTAAATGCAACTCTGGTTTTTCTGCTAATTGTGTAATTGCCTTCCCCTGTCTACAGATTGTGACAAGATTTTCTCTGGTTCATCACTTACTCTGACCAGAACTTTTCCCTTTCTTCACCCCTCCTCAATCAAGCATTTAAAAGGTCCATAAAGCTTATATCCAATTTCAGTCTTTTCTCTCTTTGTGGGGTCGGCACAAGCAGATTTATTTATCAACCTTTATCCTATCTTCAGTGGCATAGAAGGGTGAGAGATGCCTGGGACTGTGATGCCTCTCCCCCTCTTCTCTGCCCCCTGCCCTCTCTGCTGCGCACGCTCCCCCTTCCCTTCTCCCTTACCTTTATAACTTTCCTGGCACAAACAGCATCACCAACTTGTTGCCTGCATTGGCTTTCCCTCCGACATCACTTCCTAGGCACGGGACCCGGAAGTGACATTAGAAGAAGAGCTAAAGCTGGCACGAGCAGCAGGTTGGAGTTGCTGTTCATGCCATCCATTTCTGTATAAAGTTCAAACTCCTCTTACTGACTTACAAGTGCATCCACTCCGCAGCCTTCCAATATCTCTCCTCACTCAACTCCCCCTATGTCGCCCCACCCCATCTCATGAACTCTGATCATCAGGAAAGTCTCTCTTATCCATACCCTTCTCCTACACTGCCAACTAAAGACTCTGTCATTTCTATCTTGCTACACCGTATGCTTGGAACAGACTTCCTGAGTCAATACGTCAAGCTCCATCTCTAGCAGTATTCAAATCCAAGCTATAAACCCATATTTTCAAGGCTGCATTCAACACCTAACTCCCACTCACCATAAGACACCTATGTCCATTCTATCATTCTCTCTGTAAGAAACTCCCCAACCCTATACGTCCTGTCTGTCCAAATAGCACACTTACCGTAACAGGTGTTATCTAGGGACAGCAGGCAGATATTCTTACTGATGGATGACGTCACCGACGGAGCCCCGGTACGAACCACTTTAAAAGTGCATCGCCACTTTAAGTCTTTAGAAAGTTTGCGATAGCCTGCACCGTGCATGCGCGAGTGCCTTCCTGCCCGATGTAGGTGCGTGGTCCCTCAGTTAAGATAAGCCAGCTAAGAAGCCAACCTGGGGAGGTGGGTGGGTTGTGAGAATATCTGCCTGCTGTCCTTGGATAACACCTGTTACGGTAAGTAACTGTGCTTTATCCCAGGACAAGCAGGCAGCATATTCTCACTGATGGGTGACCTCTAAGCTAACAAGAATAGGATGCTGGGAATGTAGGCCTTAGGAAAATAAATTTTGTAATACACTTCTCCCTCCGCATTCGCTGTGATAGGGGATTAACAGAACCGCAAATGACTTTTTCATATGTTATTCGCTGTTTCCTATTGAAAAGCATCGTCAATATGGTGAAATCGTGAATAACATGGTGGGAGACCTGGCCTTTTTCTGAAGGAGAGGCAAAACACGGTGAAGAAAGTGCTGGGAATCAGCTATTTTCTCTGTAAATGCTTGGAATCAGCGATTTCTCTATGCAAGCTGATGTAATTTGAGGGGAGGAGCCAGCAAGCTAAAAACTGTGAATAATCGAAACCGTGTACAGATTGGCTGAAGTGCCCATCCCATCTGGAGAAAGACTCCAAACAATAATGAGAAGTGAATGTATGAACTGAGGACCAGGTGGCAGCTTTACAGATTTCCTCAATGGAAGTAGATCTAAGGAAACAACAGAAGCTGCCATAGCTCTAATTTGGGGGGCTGTGACACGACTCTCCAGTGCCAGTCCAGTCTGAGCTTAACAGAAGGAGATACAGGCAACCTGGCAGAGGTAAGAGCAATAAGGAAAACAACTTTCCAGGTGAGAAACTTGAGATGAGTTGTGGCCATTGGTTCAAATTGTGGCTTCATCAAACTGGAAAGAACCAGATTAAGGTCCCAGACGAAAGGTGGAGGCTTGAGAGGTGGTTTAACATTGACAGTTCCTTTCATGAAACTGTAGACTAAAGGATGAGCAGTGAGAGGTTTTCCCTCAACTAGTACATGAAAAGCTGTAATAGCGCTGAGATGGACTCTGATAGGTGTAATTTTGAGCCCAGAGTCAGACAAATGAAGAAGATAATCCAACACAAAATCCACTGACAAGGAAGTTGGATCATGATGATGAAGACGACACCAGGAAGAAAACCTAGTTCACTTTTGTTGATAACATTGCTGGGTGGCTGGTTTCCTGGGGGCATCAAGAATATGTCAAACGAGCTGAGAAAGATGTAAGTCAGGTGGATTCAGCCCGAGAGAAACCAAGCTGTCAGGTTCGATGACTGCAGGTTGGGATGTAGAAGCGATTCCTGATGCAGAGTAGGAAAAACTGGAAGAGATATGGACTCCCTGGAGCTGAATTGAAGTAGAAGAGAGAACCAATGTTGCCTGGAGCAATGAGAATTATGGCGGTTGCCTCTCATTTGAGTTTGAACAGAGTCCTCAACATGAGAGGAATTGGAGGGAATGCATAGAGAAACAGGCCCGTCCAATCCAGGAGAAAGGCAATAGCCTCCATACGGTGAGGAGAGTACAGTCTGGAGCAGAAGTGGGGCAACTGGTGATTGTGGGGAGCCGCAAACAGGTCCAGTTGTGGAGTGCCCCACTGAGCAAAGATGGACTGGAGAGCTGCAGAGTTGAGAGTCCATTCGTGAGGCTGGAAAATTCTGCTAAGGTTGCCTACTAGGGAATTCTTCTTCCCTTGAATGTAGACAGCCTTTAAGAACAGGTTGCGAGCTGTCGCCCAAGTCCAGATTTTCTGGGCCTCCTGACACAACAGGAGAGAGCCCGTGCCTCCTTGCTTGTTGCTACTTGATTGTCTGTGCGACGGAGGAGGACTTGAGGGCGATGATGGAAGATCATGAGGGCATAATACATCGCTCTGAGCTCCAGGAAATTGATGTGAAATTGCCGCTCTCTGGCGGGCCAGAGACCTTGTGTCTAAAGATCGTCCATATGCGCCCCCCAAGCATAAGGGGATGCATCCGTTGTGATGACCTTGTGATGAGGGGGTAAGTGAAAAAGGAGATCTCTGGATAGATTGGAGGAGGTCATCTACCATTGAAGCAACTGCAGAAGAGATGTTGTTACAAATATATGCTGTGAGAAACAATCTGTCGCTTGAGACCACTGAGACACAAAGGTCCATTAAGGAGTGCAAAGGTGTAGTTGGGCCAGTGGTGTCACATGCACAGTGGAAGCCATGTGGCCCAGAAGAATCATCATGTGTCTTGCAGTGATGGATTGAAGAGGAAGCAGTTGCTGACAAAGGCGGATGAGAGCCTGAAGGCGATCCAGAGGGAGAAACACTCTCATGAGAGTGGTGTCTAGAATAGCTCCAATGAACTGAAGATGTTGAGTTGGAATGAGGTGTGATTTGAGGAAACTGACTTCAAAGCCTAGGACTTGAAGAACGGAAATGGTCTGAGATGTTGTTTGAACCACTTCCCGAGATGAAACAGCCTTGATCAACTAGTCGTCCAGATAGGGAAAGACTTGAAGGCTGTGCAATCTGAGAAATGCAGCCACTAATCTAATCTAATCTAATCTTCAGTTTATATACTGGATCATTTCCCGAAGGAACTCAATTCAGTTTACAGTTCATTAAAAAATACTAATAGGCACTTCGTGAAGACTCTGGGAGAAGACACCAGACCGAAGGGATGGACCTTGTACTGGTAGAGACGTTGATTTATCTGAAAACGGAGATATTTCCAGGATGCCTGATGAATTGGAATATGTGTGTAGGCTTTCTTGAGATCCAGAGAGCATAGCCAGTCGTTCTGATTGAGAAGAGGATAAAGAAAGGCGAGGGAGAGCATCCAAAATTTCTCCTTGACTAGAAATTTGTTGAGAGCTCTGAGATCCAGAATGGTCACAGTCCTCCCGTCTTCTTGGGAACTAAGAAGTAACGGGAGTAGAATCCCTGATTCTGCTGAGAGAGAGGAACTTCTTCGATGGCATTCAGCAGGAGAAGGGATTGAACCTCCTGGAGAAGAAGAAAGGACTGTGCAGGATCCAAAGCAGACTCTCTGGAGGCAGGGTACAAAAATGGAGAGTGTAATCCTGACGAATGATGGTTAAGACCCAGAGGTCTGATGTTATGAGCTCCCAGCAAGCGATGAAAAACTGGAGATGGCCTCTGATGGGCTGAGGCAAGGACTGTAAGATGCTGACAGTGGCTATGCTCTGAAGAAACACGTCAAAAAGACTGTGTAGGTTTTTGGGGAGCAACCTGTGGTTTCTGTTGTTGATGAAGTTGCTGTTTTTACCTTCTAGGTTGACTGAGTAGGAGCAGCAGGCTTGGCAATAAACCGTCACTGGTAAGAAGTCGGTCTGAAAGGACGAGAAAGTGGAGGCTTCTTTTTAGACTTGACCAGAGTGTCCCATCTGGTCTCATGAGCCTTCCAAGTAGCCATGTCCTTGGAGAGACCAAAAAGCTCATCTCCAAGACAAGGAGCATTTGCAAGCCTGTCTTGATGGTTTGCATCCAGTTCAGACACACGAAGCCAGACCAGGCATCTTATGACTAAGGACAAGGCTGCAGCACGGGAGGTAAGTTCAAATATGTCGTAAGTAGAACACATCATATATTTCCTCAGCTGAAACAGATCAGAAATATGATGTTGAAAAGCAGGAAGTTTGTGCTCTGGAATAGATTTCTGGAAAAGTGAAATCTGTTTAATCAAGTACTTGAGGTAAAAAGAAAAAGAAAAACTGTAGTTGCCAGAACGGTTAGCTAACATGGCATTCTGGTAAAGGCATTTGCCAAACCAATCCATGGCTTTGCCCTCTCTGCCAGGGGGTACAGATGTGTAAACACGAGCCCCTGAAGACTTCTTTAAAGTAAACTCCACCAGGAGAGACTCATGAGGAAGTTGGGGTTTGTCAAACCCAGGAATAGGAACCACTCTTTACAAAGAATCCAACTTGCGAGGAGCTACAGGAATGGTAAGTGGCATTTCCAGATTTTTATAAAAAGTTTTCCGTAAAATGTCATGAAGGGGAAGCTTGAGCAGTTCCTTATACGGTTGATCATAATCTAAAGCCTCTAAGAACTGTTTAGAGCGTTTGGAGTCAGCTTCCAGTGGAATGGGTAAAGTTTCTGACATTTGATGAAGAAACTTGGAAAAAGATGATTTTTCAGACAATACAGGAGTCTCCTGAGAGGAATGTTGAGGTGAATCATCATCAGAAGAACCTACATCTTCAGAAAGAAGAGGATCCTGTTCAGAGTCTCCCCACAAGTCTGAATCCTGAACAGAATGTGGACGGTGCCGAGAACTAGGTGCCGAAGGCTCGATATGCTTTAGCTTTTGTAATGCCTTTCGGGACTGCACTGGAGTCGACTCTGGTGATGTCTGCGTCGAGAACCGACCGGTGCCGATGAGTCGAAGGTGCCTTGCGGGAAGCGTCCGCACTGATGGAGTATCCACTGCAGGTGCAACCGGTGTCGAGGACTCAGACCAGACTGGCACTGGGGGAGTCGGTGTCGACATGGGCACAAGTTGGGTCGGCACCAGCATTTGGAAATGCTCACCCAGTTCCTCCCTAAGCAAAATGTCAATTTTTTGCTTGAGGGTAAGCACTGGTATCACTGGCTTTTTTGACGGTACCTTTGGTGCGGCTCTATGTTCCGACGATGAGGAGGCTGATGACGAGGCAATCACCGATATCAGAGTACTTTTTGGGCTTCTTTGAGGTCGGCAGGACTTGGCTCACTGCTACTTTGACCTGAGGCCCAGAAGGGGTGGAGGAAGGTTTCTTAGCCGGCTTATTCACAGAAGGCTGCGACACCGAAGGTATTTCTGTAGGTGTAAACTTGGGCGTCGATGTCAAGTCCCCTTCCATACCGATGCTGAAGAGACGTCACTGTTGAATGAGGCGGTTCTTCAAAGTTCTTTTCTGAAAAGAAGAACAGCGGGAACAGATCTCCAGATGGTGCTCAGGCCCCAAACACTGGAGAAACCAGTGATGCGGGTCAGTCATGAAAACGGGACGAGCACAACATCCACACTTTTTAAAACCCGTATACGGGCAGGACATTGAAGGAAAGACAGTCCCAGCAAAATAAAAATCGGAGGCCAAGGTGGTTGAACTTACCCCGCCAGGCCGAACCCGTGAGAGGGAAAAAACGAAAATGTTTACTTTTTTTTTTTTACAGAAACAAAAGAAAGAAATAAAGAAAAAAAAATAAATGACTGAACAGTCAAAGAAATCCACGAGAGTGGGAAGGCAGCGAGAAAAATTTTCAACAGCTGTTGAAAACGCGACTTCTTAGCTCCGAGCGACTGTGTGCCTACATTGGGCGGGAAGGCACTTGCGCATGTGCCATGTGGGCTATCGCAAACTTTCTAAAGAATTAAAGTATAAATGCACTTTTAAATTGGTCCGTACTGGGGCTCCGTCGGTGACATCACCCATCAGTGAGAATATGCTGCCTGCTTGTACTGGGGTAATAGATTGTAACCTCTTCTTAGGAGGCACCATCTATTGCATGTTAAATGTAAAGCACTGTGTATGCTTTTTAGTGCTATAGAAATGATAAATAATAGTAGTAGCAAGCAAAATCCCGAATTCCCTCCTGGAGCTGAGCGGGTTACGAAGTATGATGGCCAATTTGAAAAGGGCTATTATTGGGGTCACAGTTATAGTAGACAGTCAGCTCTTTTTCCCCCACATATGATGAGCTCTTAAGGTGAGGTAGTGTCCCTAGCCAATATTTTCTCAAGTATCTACAAATCTAATTTTTTTTTTACTGAAAATGAAAGTATCTTTATACAGCTTCCTATAGGGAAGTATCTACTAAATATAAAGTTATATTAACTGAATGTTTTACTTCTTGATCCACTGCTAGGGCCATATTCACAGAACCTTTCAAATGGTCATCCCTTACTGAAGATCTCTTCAGTACCATAGGTTAATTTCCAACAATGCTACCTGATCCTGTAAGTTTCTGATTCCAAGTGGATTTTATCACAGAACTAAAGGAGAAAATCTATGCTTTAGCCCTCAGTATCCTATCATTTCACAGTCTTTATTTATTTTTTCAATTTTCTATACCGTTCTCCCAAGGGAGATCAGAATGGTTTACATGAATTTATTCAGGTACTCAAGTACTTTTCCCTGTGTGTCCTGGCGGGCTGGGGCAATGGGGGGATTAAGTGACTTGCCCAGGGTCACAAAGAGTAGCGTGGGTTTAAACCCACAACTTCAGGGTGAAGAGGCTGTAGCTTTAACCACTACACCAAACATAGGTGTCAGTTCTGTGGGTGCTTGAGCACCCCCCAATATTGAGCAACTCAACAACTCTAATGAGGGAACATTCACTTATGTTGAGTGTAGCACCCCCAATTAATGTGAAAAGTTGCCACCTATGGGTAAGAGTACTTTGAGAGGTAACTATGTAATATACACTAACTCCCAAATCACAGAGAAAAATCATATTTTGACAATGTTTTGCTTGAAGTAAGTTGGAAATACTGAGAGCACAATGTAAAGGAGTTAACTGATCTTCAAAATACTATACAACTAACAATTGAAAAAATATTGTTCAAGCTGGCGTGGCTTACATGAACTTAAAACCAAGAAATGTATCAACACTTTTGACCTGCTGGAACATTTTTTTTTTTAAATTCCAGATATAGTTGGTGCTTTCTGAGAAAGTAAAGCGAGAAATAATGGAGGCGAAAAACATACTATGTGCTTGACTTACAAGCTTTCCCCTATTCTGTGTCTATGGGGAAAAAGTATACTCAATTAGGGCCATGTATAAAGGAAAAACTGAATAATTACCCAAAAGGTCCAGTCTGTATTCCAGGCATTCAGACTGGATGCCAGAACCTTCTGTGCACCTGTGCCAAGATTCCCTTCTTCTGCCAGAGATTTACTTCCATTTATGTCCAATTCATTTCTTGACTGTGGAAAAACATTTTCGTATATTTAAATGTTAACAAAAAGATCATATTTTCAAGACATTAGATATACTGTATTTGTATACAATAGCTCTAATCCGAATTGGAATACTAATTTGCAGAATAATGTATATACAGCTACATTCAGATAATGTTTTGGAATAGGGAAATGAGACATCCAGGATAGGATGTGCTCAATTTCTTTTTTATAAAAATCTCTTTCAAACACAAAAGTCTGTCCCAAACACAGAGCCATTTACAGCCTATCGTGCCAGCAAATACACAGATAACTGACAGGATGTCTAGAAAAGAGGATCTTAACATGCGATACACGTAGCCCTAAGGGTATGCGAACCGCTGGTGGGGGTACGCAGCACTGTGTGGGTCTCCCAACCCCCTTCCCTATTGGCCCATTTTGTACTAATATTATTTGTTTCTTTCCTATAATTATTGTATTTCAACCCTCGTCCCTATTGTAACATGTTGGCCTTGTATTGTTCTAGTACATGTCAGTAATTTGTAATATTATTTTCTATTTTAAATTGTACATCGCTTAGAAGTACTATAAGCGATATAATAAAATTTTAAATAAACCTGAAACGACCGGGGATCCCATGTTAGCTTAGCAGGCTTCTTTCTTTGCACCTCTAGCTGCATGCCTCCTCCACAAAAGCTACGTGCACACTCCCAGAATGCCACCGAAGCCAACCCGGAAACCTTTCTTCTGTCGTCAAAACTGACATCAGAAGGAAGGCCTGAGTGCGGTTGAAAGCAGGAAGGAGGAGCCCACTAGGATGGCCCTGAAAGGAGCAAGCACATTAGGACAAGTAAGGGAGAGATGGGACATGAACGTGGAACACAGGAAGAAAGAAGGGACTGGGAAGGAGTGCTTTGGGACATGAAAGCAGCATGAATTTGGGACAAAGGCTGGAAGGAAGGAGGGAGGGGGCACAAACTCAGGACACAGAAGGGAGGAAGGGGGCACGAACTTGTCACACAGGAGAGACGGAATAGAAAGGGAGAATTTGGGGGCATGAGTGTGTGAGAGAGAAAGAGACAGTGCACATGGGGAGGGAGAGAGAGGAGTGAGGTAGAGATGCATGGGGCAGAGAAGGATGAGAGGGAGAAATGTTGGATATGATGGTGAAGTGGAACATATTGAAAAGGATAAAAGGGGGAGGGATGTTGGACATAGTGGTGGAGGGAATGGAGGGAAAGATATTGCATGGTGCTGGTGAGGAATGATAGGAGAAATGTTGGGCATGGGGCTGGTGGACAGGGGCAAAAAATGCTGCACACGGTCCGGTGGATGAAAGTGGGAGAAATGTTGGATGTGGGAGTAGAGGGTGTGGGAGAGATGCACCCTGGATCCGTCTCTCTCTCTTTCACCACTCCCTTAGGAGCAAGGGAGAGAATTAAAGGAGAGATGGTGGACAGTGAGAGAGAGGGAGACATGTTGCAAATGGGGGTGGAGGAGAGGGAGAAATGTTGTGCAGCAGTGGGGTAGTAAGGAGGAGGTGGTCTGCCCTAGGAGACATGTTGGTGGGGGCACTGGCACCCCTCCTCCTCCACCCCCATCTCTTCCCATTCCTCCCCTTCACGCATGCGCCCCTTCCCTTCCCCCGTACTTCTAGTTGAAGTTGTTGTTCACGGCAGACAACAATATGCTCTTCGCGACCCCATCAGCTCTCCTGCTGACGTTACTTCCGGGTGCTATGCATATCAGAGGGAGAGCCAACAGGGTCACAAGGAGCACGTTGTTGACTGCCGTGAACAACAACTTTAACTGGCGGTACAGGGGAATGGTGGCTTGTGTGGCAGGCGGGATTGGGGAAGAAGCGGGGGCAGACAGGATCATTTGAATGGGGGACGGAGATGACGGCGGGGAAGGGGCACCACCGTTTCGGGCACCTCTCACCTTCACTACGGTACTGCTGTGCAGGAATGGGGAGGAGAAAAAGAGGGAAAATGTCCAGGATAGAATGGAGTGAGGATGCTCTAAATGGGTGGCAGGGAAGAGAGAAATGCTGGGCCATGGTAGGAGGAACCAATGGACAGCAACCACTTCAAGAAGAATTTGCAGAAGGCAGGAGGTGGGAATGAGGGATGTCACAGTCAAGAGTAGGGGAAAGGAGAGAGAGAGAAAGCGTGAAAGAGACAGAAAGTGTTGGACTCATGGAGAGAGAGGAAGATATGGATGAGGAGGACAGAAAGGAGAAATGTCACACTAAGGGGAAGGCGGAAAGGGCAGAATGAAAAGCTGGACTCATGGAAAAACAGACAGCAGTGTTTGGGGAAGGGAATGAGGTCCAGAAAAGAGGAAGTGTGGAGGCTCAAAGAAAGAAATGTTGGATTGGTGGAGGAAAAGACTAACATGCACCAGGGAGGGAAAAGCACAGTTACTTACCGTAACAGTTGTTATCCAGGGACAGCAGGCAGATATTCTCAACATGTGGGAGACGTCACCAACGGAGACCCACAGCGGACAGCCTCGCAAGCAGACTTGCTTGAAGATCTTTTAAGAGCTTACGAGTGCTGCACCGCGCATGCACGAGTGCCTTCTCGCCTGAGTTAGGGCGCGCGTCTCCTGTGAGGTACCTCAGTTCAGATAACTAGCTAAGAAGCCAACTAGGGGAGGTGGGTGGGTTGTGAGAATATCTTCCTGCTGTCTCTGGATAATATCTGTTACGGTAAGTAAATGTGCTTTATCCCAGGACAAGCAGGCAGCATATTCTCAACATGTGGGTGACCTCCAAGCTAAGCATAATGGGATGGAGGGAGAGTTGGCAAATTAAGAAAACAAATTTTGTAAAACGGACTGGCCAAAATGGCCGTCCCTTCTGGAGAAAGTATCCAGACAATAATGAGAGGTGAAAGTATGAAACGAGGACCAAGTGGCAGCCTTGCAGATTTCCTCAATAAGAGTTGATCTGAGGAAAGCTACAGACGCCGCCATTGCTCTAACTTTGTGACCCATGACTCGACCCTGCAGAGGGAGACCAGCCTGAGCTAGCAGAAAGAGATGCAAGCAGCCATCCAGTTGGATATGGTTCGCTTCGAGACAGGATGCCCCAACTTATTTGGATTGAAGGAGATGAAAACTTGTGGGGCTGTTCTGTGAGGTTGAGTGCGTTGCAAGTAGAAAGCCAAGGCACGTTTACAGTCCAAAGTATGAAGGGCAACTTCTCCAGGGTGAGAATGAGGTTTTGGAAAAAATACTGGAAGAACAATAGATTTATTAATATGAAAATCCGAGACAACTTTAGGCAAGAATTTTGGATGAGTGCAGAGGACCACCTTGTCATGGTGGAAAACTGTGAAAAGTGGATCTGCAACCAAGGCTTGTAACTCACTAACTCTTCGAGCAGACTTAGGGCAATGAGAAAGACGACTTTCCAAGTGAGATACTTGAGATGAGTCTTTATCAATTGGTTCAAATGGAGGCTTCATCAATTGAGCCAGGACGACATTGAGATCCCAGACCACTGGAGGCGGTTTGAGCGGTGGGTTAACATTGAAAAGTCCTTTCATGAAGCGGGAAACCACAGGATGTGCAGACAGAGGTTTCCCCTCGAGAGGCTAATGGAAATCAGTAATTACACTAAGATGGACTCGGCTAGATGTAGACTTGAGGCCCGAGTGCAATAAGTGAAGTAAATAATCCAAAACTGAAGACAAGGAGGTACATATTGGCTCCATGTTGCGAGTAGTACACCAAGCAGAAAATCTAGTCAATTTCTGATTGTAACACTGCCTAGTGAACGGCTTTCTGGAAGCCTCTAAAATGTCCTGTACAGATTGAAAAAACTGTAGAGAAGCAGTTAGGTTGAAAGGTACCAAGCTGTTAAGTGAAGAGACTGCAGGTAGGGATGCAGTAAGGACCCTTGACTCTGAGTAAGCAGAGAGGGAAAAACTGGTAGAAGCAGAGGCTCCCTGGTGCTGAGTTGAAGTAGAAGGGAGCACCACGGTGGTCTGGGCCACTGAAGAGCTATCAGAATCATGGTGGCATGTTCTGTCTTGAGTTTGACAAGAGTCTTGAGAATCAGAGGGAATGGAGGGAAGGCATAGAGAAACCAATCTGTCCATTCCAGGAGGAAAGCATCTGCCTTGAGGCAGTGAGGCGAGTATATCCGGGAGAACTGAGGCAGCTTGTTGTTGAGGAGAAACGCAAAGAGATCTGAGGGGTCCCCCATTGAGCAAACACCTGATGTAGAGGCGAAGAATTGAGTGTCCATTCGTGAGGTTGCAGAAGACGACTCAATTTGTCCACCAGACAGTTGTGCTGACCTTGAATGTATACGGCTCTGAGAAAGATGTTGTGATGAACTGCCAAACACACAACTTCAGAGCTTCTTGACAAAGGGAGTGAGATCCCGTGCCTCCCTGTTAGTTGACATAGTATATGGCGATTTGGTTGTCTGTCCGTCCGTCCGGATAAGGACTACTTTGTCGTGAAGATGTTGAAAAGCTTTGAGAGCATTGAAAATCGCTCTGAGTTCCAACAGATTGATGTGACAGAGATAGTCTGAGGTGGGACCAATGGCCTTGAGTATGGAGATCGTTGAGATGGGCTCCCCATGCGTAGGTTGACAAATCCGTCGTGAGAACCTTCTGATGAGGAAGATAGTGGAAAAGCAAACCTCTGGAAAGATTGGAAGAGAGCATCCACCAGTGGAAAGATTGTCTCAACAAAGGAATTAATGTAATGTGTTGAGAGAGTGGGTCGGTAGATTGCTGCCACTGAGATGCTAGGGTCCACTGAGGTATGCAAAGGTGAAGTCTGGCAAAAGGAGTCACGTGAACTGTAGAGGCCATATGACCGAGTAGAGTCATCATTTGGCTCGCTGAAATTGATGTGAGAGAAGACACTTGATGGCAAAGGCGAATGAGAGCATCTTGGCGTGGTTGAGGGAGGACCGCTCTGAGCCGGACAGTGTCCAGAATGGCTCCAATGAACTGAAAAGTTTGAGAGGTGTGCAACTGTGATTTTAGAAAATTGAATTTGAACCCCAGACATTAGAGGAACATAATAGTCTGTTAGATTGCTGCAATAACCTCTTGTTGAGAGGGGGCTTTGATGAGCCAGTCATCCAGGTATGAAAAAACTTGAAGACCCTGGGTACGGAGGGCTGCAGCCACCACCACCACCAGACACTTTGATGAGGCGAGTCCGAAAGGAAGAACTCTGTATTGCAGATGAAGATTCCCCACCCGAAATCTTAAGTATCTGCGAGAGGCTGGATGGACTGGGATATTAGTGTAAGCCTCTTTGAGATCCAGAGAGCATAACCAATCCCCCTGATCCATCAGGGGAAACAAAGTTGGTAAAGAAAAAAATCCGAAACTTCTCTTTGACTAGAAATTTGTTGAGGTCTCTGAGGTCCAGAATGGGTCGTAAATCCCCCGTCTTCTTTGGGACTATAAAATAACGGGAATAAAACCCTGTGTCCCGTTGGTTCAAGGGAACCTCCTCGACAGCTCGAAGGCGAAGAGCCTGAGCTTCCTGAAAGAGAAGGGGAAGTTGCGACGAACTGGAAGGAAACTCTCTTGGAGGGAGATCTGGAGGTACTTGAAGAAAGTGAAGTGAGTATCCCTCCCGAAGGATGTTGAGAACCCAGAGATCTGAGGTGATCAGTTCCCAATGGTGATAAAAATGGTGAAGTCGACCTCCAGTGGGCAGAAGAGAAGTCTGATGGAGGGAGGTTGGTATGCTCAGACTGAGAATGTCAAAAAGACTGAGCTGGTTTAGCTGCAGCAGGAGTCTGTGGTTTCTGCTGTCTTTGCTGCTGTGGTGGACGTCTAGGCGGGGGCCTGGAGAAAGCTGGCATCGTTTTCTGAGGATAACAACGTGGTGGAGGCTTGTAAGGCCGAGCAGTAGGAGTCTTAGGCTACGGCCGAATCAAGGAGGCAAAAGAGCACTCATGTTCAGAGAGACACTTTGTAGCAGCCTCGATGGAATCATCAAAAAGTTCAGTCCCTTGGCAAGGCAAGTTCACTAGACGATCCTGTAAATTAGGGTCCATGTCCACAATGCGGAGCCAAGCGAGGCGACGCATAGCCACCGCAAAGGCAGAAATCTAGATGAGAGCTCAAAGGCATTATTTTAAGGAAGTGATTAAAATAAGCAGTGAAAATGTAATTGTAGTTGAGAATTCTATTCGCCATCATGGAACTCTGATATAGCCTGCGGCCAAACTTGTCCATGGTACAGCCCTCCCTGCCTGGAGGGACCGCAGCGTAGTTCTTAGATGGTTGAGCTTTCTTTAATGAAGATTCCACAACTAAGGACTGGTGAGATAATTGGGATTTCTCAAACCCCTTACAAGGGACGGTGTGATACCTGGATTCCAGTTTAGAAGGTATGGCCGTAATAGAGTAAGGAGTTTCCATATTCCTAAGGAAAGTTTGTTTTAAGACAGGAGTCATGGGAAGCCTCAAGGTCTTCTTGGGTGGATGAGGCAACTCCATGTCGGCCAAATACTCAGGAGTGTACTTAAGAGTCAGAGTGGAGATCCAACTGAAGAGCTTTCCCCATGTCAAAGACAAATCTCGCAAATAAGGTAGAGAAGGAGAAGGAGAGCGAGACCTAGGAGCCACAGAATAGGATGGAGAAGCTTCTCTGGAATATTGAGGAGGCGGCTCAAGAGTCCAGCACCCTGGTCACCGAGGAAGCTCCACTACCTGTGATAGGAGGAGTCAGAGAGTGTTTGCGCTTGAGAAGCCTCGATGGTGAAGTCCCCGAGGTCCAAGGAACAGAGTGGGTCGAGGCATGAGGAGAAAACTCCCTCGGAGGCAGTCTCGATGGAGGAGTCTTCGACCTGAACAGGCTTCGAAGCAAAGCAGCAGGTGTAGAAGCTTTGCAAGACCGAGACTTACGTTTAGTTTTTGGAGGAGCCTCGACGGCCCTCGATAAACGAGACATAGAAGACTCAGTACTGGGAAGAGGAGAGCCCTTTTGCTCGAAAGAAGACTCCTGACTCCACTTGGAAGCAAGATGCCTAAAATGCCTTGAGTGATGCCTCAGTTGAGGTTCAGGAGACTCTGCCCCAGGAGGAGGTGAAGAGTCACTGGATGATAAGCGATGAGACTTTTGAGGCTTGCCTCGATGTGCTTCGACAGGAGGCTCAGGCTGGCTCATAGGAAGCAGTGTCGAGGCCAGGACAAGTTGAGCCATGACCGATTTTTTTTTAAAGAAAAAAAGATAGAAGACGCGAGGGGACAGTGACTGAAAGAAAAAAAAACAAAGCCACAGTGCGAGAAGGCAACGAAGAGCTGCAGAGCTGAAGTCAACAAGACTTCTCAGCTCTGCGGAAAACATTGAACTGAGGTACCTCACAGGAGACACGCGCCCTAACTCGGGTGGGAAGCGACTCACGTATGCGCGGTGCAGCACTTGTAAGCTCTTAAAAGATCTTCAAGCAAGTCTGCTTGCGAGACTGTCCACTGCGGGGCTCCATTGGTGACGTCACCCTCATGTTGAGAATATGCTGCCTGCGTATCCTGGGATAATTACCATTTTAGATGACGCAGCAACAGCAGCTGCTGGGAAGATGATGTCCACATCCCTCCAGTTCAGCTCTTGAGGTAAGGTGGAGGGGGGTCCGGTCACGACAGGTAGCTTAATGCAGTAAGAAAGAGTGGGCATCTCTCCTGGTGCCGGGGGAAGGGAGGGCGTAGTAGGATTTTTTTTTATTTACTTAGTGCTGCAGGCAGGAGAGTAGGCATCTCTCCTGCTGCAGGGGGGTCGCGGCCGGGTCAGCAGGATTTTTTTTTAAGTTAAGTTGCAGGCAGGACAGAATGGACATCTCTCCTGATGCAGGGGGGTTGCGGCCAGGTCGGGGGGGGGGATCATGGCAGAATTTTTTTTTTAACTTGTGCTGCAGGCAGGAGAGTGGGCGTCTCTCCTGCTGCAGGGGGAGTCGTGACGGGATTTTAGGCAAGGGCTGTTGTGATGCAGCGGAGAGAATGGGCATCTCTCGCTGCATCACAACACAAGAGCAGCGGGAATGTGGGCATCTCTCTTGCTGTTGTTGTGTTTTGGTTTTTTAATGGCGTTGACAGCGTGTTTTTTCTACGCATGTGCCCGATGGGCACATGCAAATTTAGGAAATCTTTGCTACTGTCCGCCGACCTTATTTGCATGCACAATTTTTAAAGAATGTCTTGGATTTTTAGATTCGGTATCAGAACAGCTGCATTAGCAGACTATCGCTTTTTAACAACGGGTTTTTGAGAATCTAACCCTCAGTGACAAATTAGAGTGAGAAGAGAAAATAAATAAAAAGGATTAAGTGCAGAAATCTATAAACTGCCTAGCATTGTAACATTTGTAAGTGTTCCTTCACATTAACTGCCCCAGATGGAGTAAGAACTGCAATCTAGACATACCTATATATGATATGTGACTAACCTTATTTTGTAAAGTGCGTTTAAGTAGAACAACCATTTTCAAATGATTAGGTACTGATTTATTCTGATAGGAAAATAAAAGCAGCTGACCCAGTTCCCCCAACCTTTACGCAAGGCCGCTTTCTGGCAGGCCCATTACCTTGGAGACACCAAATCATTGACTGCCCTCGCACTCTCACACAACAAGCACCTCTATTCACACACGATCGGTGACCAATGACCCTTCCCCGCGGTCTGCCCTCTTTCCCACTCTCTTTCGATCTCCCCCATCCACAATCACCCCGTCCTACCTTCAAACTCATGTCTAGGGTCGCCCTGCGACGGCCCCCAATAATTTTCTTTCTCCAGCGTTCCCTAACCCCTCTGACGCAACTCCTCTCCCGCTACAATGTCCTGCCTTGCCGGAAACAGGAAGTCGCAACAGAAGGGGCGGGACCAACTGCGGGGACCTAAAAGGTAGGGCGCGGGGGCGGGAACTTTGAGAATACTACATGGGGCTTCAGCTGAGTTACCTCTAGTGGCTGGAGAGAGAGGAGCTTTGTTCTAATTGAGTGACTGCTTCTTCTTATTTACAGGACTTCTTACCTTAGAAAAGCCGATACCCCGGGCTGGCCTTGTATTGCGGTTTTTGAGGAGTTGCCTGAAGAGTGTAGGATCTTTCCTTGGAAATCTCTACAAAAAAAAACTCCCGTCCCATGGTTTGCCATAGGACCTTCGTGTGTAAAAGGCACCAGGAACATGCAACGCGTTTGTTAACGTATTGCATCGCACTCAAAGTTATGCACGTGCATTTACAGATTTGAGAAGGCAGTAAGCTTGGAGGTTGGAAGTATACTGTGAAGGACCCTTCTGTGCCCTGTAGATTTATTTCGCTTTTTCCCTTTTAAACCACTTTATACTCAAAGCACTTTCTGTGTGTAAGTCATGTTTACTACATGTTAAAATGGCTTTAATAAAAACGTGTGGCTGTATCTGCATGCGTAGACTTGGCTGTAGATGTCCCTGAAGTCTGCATTTGGGGGAACAAGGTAAAAACTAGGATTTCCAGGATCCTCATTTAATAGTACAGTGAACCCCGTTCGAGTTCCAAGCCAAATTTTCCCATTGAAAATAATAGAAACTGAATTAATCCGTTTGTTGGTCCCACAAACCCAGATTTTCAAATCCACTTTCAGTTCTTTCAATTAATGCCCCTACAGCAGATTCCCCACTTGGGCTATTAAAAGCTTTGCATATCATGCCCAAAGCTCAATGCCACTTTCCCTCAGTCCCTTAGGAAACCCCGAACATGTTAAAAATTCATCTGAGCAAGGACAATCTGCAGCAAGATGTGCAAAGCGAGCCGGGCTCCTTTCATGCCGAACGAGCGCGGAATAGTCGCAGAATCTGCCTCCGGAGGACCGACGAGTGCATGCAACTGGTGGCAAAGCACCGAGCGAGCCAGAAACCGTGTCTCCTCCGGTGGCCGAGCCGGCGCAACTCTGCTGCCCGGGACAGGGCAGGGGAGTCACAGCAACAGCCCATTGCAACCCAATGCACTCCGTCCCTCTGCCCCAGAGGGGAGGAAAGAGCGCTGGCAGCTCATTCTTTGCTCCTCCAACTCTCCAAAACTAACCAAAGAAAGAAAAAAAAAATAAAAGAAACTGTTTCCCAAAACGGTTATAAGAACCGGCAACACCATGCGAGACAAGGGAGAACAGGGCACATGCGCGCGCAGCTGCCATGGCCAGTAGCGACTCCTCGCACACTCTCCCCGTACACACCGAGGCATGCGCCCGACCAGAGAAAAGAGTGTAGAAGGGAAGGCTGGCAAAGACCAGGTCATCCTATCTGCATCCAGGTTGAGGGAGATCCTGGCCTTGGCGAGGTATGGGATGTCACTTTTCGATCGGACTCTCCTGATGGACCGGCGGTCTGTCTCCTTCTCTGAAGATGTCACCATTAATGGGTAAGCACATGTTAAGGATTGGAAAGAATTTGAAGAGGGAAACCAGGAAGCTACGTTCAGATTCCAAAACAGCGTTCGGATTCTGAGACAAAATTTACTTCAAAAAAAAGGTTGGATTCCAAAACGTTCGAGTTCTGGGGCGTTTGGATTCCGAGGTAGCACTGTATTGAAATCCTGGTAAAAAAAAAAAGCAGGATTTTCCAGGATCCTAAGGATGCTAGACTACCTTAACAGCAGACCTCATCCCTTTTTTTTTTAATTGCCACAATTGCTACTATTCATTTACATGGAGTTGCCTGCAACATCTTCTTTCCTTCTCTGCTGGTCCGCCCACACAGGAAGAGAAGAGCATGTCATAAGGGTGGGACTGGTAGAAAAGGAGAAGAGGTTAGCATGGGGGACTCCCTGCAGAATGACAGACAGAGGGGCACTCAAAGTAGGCTGTAGCTTATCCAGACAGTGGAAAAAATAGACCCAGCAACATTTTGGATTTAAAAGGTGACTTTTAATAAACTGGTCAGACTTATTTAAACTATACCAAACTTATTTAAACAATAACAGATTTTATAGTCTGTGGCCCAGAAATATCAAAGAAGAGCAAGTTAATCCAATCATGCATTTTTTTAATGAGTATAACTTATGGGCAGACTGGAAGGACCGTTCAGGTCTTTATCTGCTGTCATTTACTATGTTAATTACTAGACAAGTTAATGTTATTGTCTTTTAAACAGTGCAGCAGGATGTAGCTGCTCCTCCTTCCATGACAACTTAATTCTAGGAGACCTCAACCTCCACCTCGAAAACTAATCCTGCAAACAAGTAGAAACCTTACTATCATACCTCGAGGCCTTAACATACAAAATCTTAGACCCTCAAGCCATACATGAAAAAGGACACCAACTCGACTTCGCAGCCTACATGTCCCAACAACCCACACAACCAGAGATCCAAACGGAAAATGGAACTGTTCCTTCCCTCTGGTCAGGGTCCCTCTCCCACTTACTCCTTCGAAATCAACTGGACCAATAACAAAAGCACACCAATTACTCAAAAAATAACTTACAACTCACGCCATATTCTGGACAAAAGCAGACATCATAATCCAAGACTACACTCCCAAAGACTTCATCTCACAATGGAGCCATCTAAGTACAGCAACCCTAGATGAGCTAGTCCTAGAATAACCCAAAACCAGAATCCATAGAAAATCAGACAAATGGTTCGACAACGAACTACTTCTACTCAAAAGGCAATGCAGACAACTAGAAAGAAAAGGGAGAAAAAGCAGCCAAGAAGCCACAAAAACAGCATGAAGAATACTGAACCAAAAATACAAACAAAAACTGAAAGAAAAAAGAAAGACATACTACACAAAGCAAATAGGAGAAGGAGCCCAAGACACAAAAAAGTTATTCCAGCTACTAAAAGATCTCACAGACACCACACCCTACCTAACCAACAGCAACTCCCCCCTCCCTCAGCCACCCTCTTAGCCACATTCTTCATAAACAAGATCGCAACTATCAGAGCCACGTTCAATGGAATTCCTGCGCACCTAAAAGAGATCTTAAATCCCCCCCCAGAGAAAGAATCAGTTGCAGCAGACAGAACCTGGTCCCACTTCTCACCCATACAATGGTCAGACTTCAACAAACTATATAATAAATACAGCCACACAGCCTGTGACCTTAACCACTGCCCCCATACCTATTGAAAACCTCCAGTACACTATTCCGCTCCCTGCTCCTACAATGGATACAAACTTTACTCATGGACTTTTCCCACAAGACCTCAGCGAAATCATCATAACTCTGATACTAAAAGACCCCAAAGGAACAACAGACCAACTATCCAACTACAGACCCATAGCCTCAATCCCACTGTACGTCAAGCTAATGGAAGGCCTCTTAGCTAAAACCCTAACCTTATACCTAGAAAAACACAACTTACTCCACCCCACACAGTCTGGCTTCACAACCAACTACAACACTGAGACCCTACTAGAAACACTCATGGACACAGCTAGACAACACCTCAGTACAGGCAAGAAAATTCTGATCATACAACTAGACCTCTCCGCAGCCTTCGACCTGGTAGACCATGACATCCTCCTACAAACACTAGACTCCATAGGAATCTCAGGCAAGGTACTATCATGGTTTAAAGGCTTCCTACAATCCAGAACCTACAGGGTTAAAACAAACAAAGAAAAATCAGACAAACATGGCCTAACCTCCTACAGCTATGCAGATGACATCACCATTCTCCTCCCCTTCGACCATCCACTGCCCACCATGATAGGCACAATACACAGAACACTCAAAACAGTAGCAACATGGATGACAAACTAAAACTTAACTCTGACAAAACAAACTTCATCCTCCTAGAAAACAGCAAAACCCCAACCTTAATAAACCTAGTAATAAACTTGATCTCATACCCCATTCAACTCATGCTAAAAATTCTTGCAGTACTGATTGACAGATGCTGTACCATGCAACCACAAATCAACAAAATAATAAAAACATTATTCGCAACTATGAGAAACCTAAGACAAATTCGAAAATTCTTTGTCAGGAAACAATTCCAACTTTTGGTATAATCTCTTATCCTTGGACTAATAGACTACTGCAACATACTATACCTCTCCTGCCCAGCGACCATGATAAAGCAACTACAAACAATACAAAATACAGCCTTAAGACTCATCTATTCACTGAAAAAATACGACCACATCACAGAGGCATACCACGACTCACACTGGCTCCCAATACAAGCAAGAGTACACTTCAAATTCTATTACCTACTATTCAAAGCAATGAACGGAGACAGCCCAACCTACTGGAACAACCAACTAAATCAATCCACCTCAACCAGACACAGGAGAATCCACTCACTATTCATACACCCGCCAACCAAAAATGTCAAACGAAGAAAACTATATGACAACCTAATGGCCACCAGAACAGTAAAACTAGAGACAACTCACCAATCTGCTGTCTTCGATCACAGATTACAAAACCTTCAAAAAAGAAACAAAAAACCTACTCTTCAAAAAATACATAAAACCTATTTAACACGACCAGACCCATCCCAAACTCCAGCTACTATACTATCTACTCCTTATCAAATCTAAAATGTTCAAATTACCCAACATGTATTACCTAATTTCACGACAATTCTTATGTAATCCGCCTATATATTTTGTAACTTCATGACAACTCTTATGTAATCCACCTTGAACCGCAAGGTAATGGCAGAATAGAAATCACTAATGTAATGTAATTACTATTTCTAAACCTGCAGCAGGAGAAGGTCAGCACCTTCTGGCTGGACTAATGTATGAAACTGTTAAAAAGGTGGAATCTGTTTTCTGCCAGAAAATGCTTGTTTTCAAAGGTTACAGGATTCCAAGGTGCAATGTAGATTATTGCCCGCTCTGTATGTTCCTTGGACATGTGTTTTTCAACCTTAAAAGAAAGCACAGTTACTTACCGTAACAGGTGTTATCCAGGGACAGCAGGCAGATATTCTTTACGCATGGGTGACGTCACCGACGGAGCCCACGGTACGGACCTTTTTACTAGAAAGTTCTAGTTGGCCGCACCGCGCGTGCGCGAGTGCCTTCCCGCCCGACGGAGGAGTGCGTGGTCCCCAGTTAGTATAAGCCAGCTAAGAAGCCAACCCGGGGAGGAGGGTGGGACGTAAGAATATCTGCCTGCTGTCCCTGGATAACACCTGTTACGGTAAGTAACTGTGCTTTATCCCAGGACAAGCAGGCAGCATATTCTTTACGCATGGGTGACCTCCAAGCTAACAAAGAGGGAGGAGGGATGGTTGGCCATTAGGAAAATAAATTCTGAAGTACAGATTGGCCGAAGTGCCCATCCCGTCTGGAGAAAGCATCCAGACAGTAGTGAGTAGTGAATGTGTGAACTGAGGACCAGGTGGCCGCCTTGCAGATTTCCTCAATAGGTGTGGAACGGAGGAAAGCAACAGAAGCGGCCATAGCTCTTACCCTGTGGGCCGTGACAGCACCGTCTAGTGACAGACCGGCCCGAACATAACAGAACGCGATGCAAGCTGCAAGCCAGTTGGATAGCGTCCGTTTAGAGACCGGTCGACCCAAACGATTCGGGTCGAAGGTCAGGAAGAGCTGAGGGGACAAGCGGTGAGCCCTTGTACGATCGAGATAGTAAGCCAGGGCACGCTTGCAGTCAAGACTGTGCAATGCCTGTTCTCCGGGATGTGAATGAGGTTTCGGGAAGAACACAGGCAAAACAATGGACTGGTTGAGGTGAAAAGCTGAGACCACCTTTGGAAGGAACTTTGGATGGGTGCGCAGAACCACCTTGTCATGGTGAAAAATCGTGAACGGTGGATCGGCAACCAGTGCATGAAGCTCACTAACCCTCCTGGCAGAGGTGATGGCAATGAGGAAAAGAACCTTCCATGTCAGAAATTTGAGCGAAGTTGTGGCAAGTGGCTCAAAGGGAGGTTTCATGAGGGTAGACAAAACCACATTCAGGTCCCAGACGACCGGAGGAGGCTTCAGAGGTGGTTTGATGTTGAAGAGGCCCCTCATGAATCGGGAAACCAGAGGGTGAGCCGTGAGAGGTTTTCCTAGGACAGGCTCATGAAATGCCGTGATGGCACTGAGATGGACTCTGATTGAGGTAGACTTGAGGCCTGCGTTGGACAGGGAGAGTAAGTAGTCCAGAACAGTTTCCACCGCTAAGGAGGTGGGATTGTGATGATGACGGAGGCACCAAGAGGAGAACCTGGTCCACTTCTGATGGTAACATTGGAGGGTGGCCGGTTTCCTGGAGGCGTCCAAAATGAGACGGACAGGCTGAGACAGATTTCCTGAAGAGGTCAGCCCGAGAGAAACCAAGCTGTCAGGTGGAGGGAAGACAGATTGGGATGTAGTAGAGACTGATGTTGCTGTGTAAGTAGAGTAGGAAACACAGGTAGAGAAATGGGCTCCCTGGAGCTGAGTTGAAGGAGAAGGGAGAACCAGTGTTGACGAGGCCACCGGGGAGCTATGAGGATCATGGTGGCTCCGTCCCTGCGGAGTTTGGATAAAGTCCGCAACATCAGAGGTAGAGGAGGAAAGGCATAGAGGAACCGATCCGTCCAGTCGAGAAGGAATGCATCCGGGGCCAGACGATGAGGAGAGAAGAGTCTGGAGCAGAACTGGGGCAGCTGATGGTTGTGAGGAGCTGCGAATAGGTCCATCTGCGGAGTGCCCCAGCGAGCAAAGATGGAGTGGAGCGTGGGAGGATCCAAAGTCCACTCGTGAGGTTGAAGGATGCGGCTGAGATTGTCGGCCAGGGAGTTCTGTTCGCCCTGGATGTAGACAGCCTTGAGGAAGAGACTGCGGGCCGTGGCCCAGGTCCAAATGCGAAGAGCCTCCTGACAAAGGAGGCGAGATCCGGTGCCGCCCTGTTTGTTGATGTAGTACATGGCAACTTGGTTGTCCGTGCACAGAAGCAGAATCTGAGGGCAAAGAAGGTGCTGGAAGGCCTTGAGAGCATAGAACATGGCTCGTAGTTCCAGGAAATTGATGTGATGGAGACGCTCCTGCGGGGTCCAAAGACCTTGGGTGCGTAGGTCTCCCAGGTGAGCTCCCCATGCATAAGGGGAGGCATCCGTGGTGATGATCATGGAATGCGGGGGCAGATGAAAAAGAAGGCCCCTGGAAAGATTTGAGGAGTTCAACCACCATTGTAGAGATCGCTGAAGAGACGATGTCACAGAGATGGGATGAGAAAGAAGATTCGAGGTCTGTGACCACTGGTTGGCCAGAGTCCATTGAGGTGTTCTGAGGTGGAGTCGTGCCAGGGGAAGCACATGCACCGTCGAGGCCATGTGGCCCAGGAGGACCATCATTTGTCTGGCAGAAATGGAGGGATGAAGGAGCACCTGACGACACAGGCGGAGCAGAGTTCGCTGACGATCGGAGGGGAGAAACGCCCTCATTAGTGTGGTGTCGAGAACCGCTCCGATGAACTGAAGTCGCTGTGTGGGAAGCAGATGCGACTTGGGGTAGTTGATCTCGAACCCCAGAAGATGGAGGAGAGAGATGGTATGATGAGTGGCTTGTAGCACAAGTGGAGACGTAGGTGCTTTCACTAACCAATCGTCCAAGTAGGGAAACACCTGGAGGTTGTGAGACCTGAGGTAGGCCGCCGCCACAATGAGGCATTTGGTGAACACTCTGGGAGATGATGCCAGGCCAAAAGGTAGCACTTTGTACTGATAATGGCGATGGTGCACCTGGAATCGTAGGTAGCGACGTGAGGATGGATTGATTGGGATGTGAGTGTAGGCCTCCTTGAGGTCCAGGGAACATAGCCAGTCGTTCCGAGAGAGATGAGGGTACAGCGTGGCAAGGGAGAGCATTCTGAACTTCTCCTTGACGAGACACTTGTTGAGGTCCCGGAGGTCGAGAATGGGACGTAGGTCTCCTGTCTTTTTTGGAACTAGAAAGTAACGGGAGTAGAATCCCCGGCCCCTTTGTTCCAGAGGTACTTCTTCGATGGCATTGAGTAGAAGGAGGGATTGGACCTCCCTCAGGAGGAGGGGGGTTTGAGTTGAAAGAGAAGCAGACTCTACGGGAGGATTGTCTGGTGGAAGAGTCTGGAAGTTGAGAGAGTAGCCGTGGCGGATGATGTTTAGGACCCACTGGTCCGATGTGATGACCTCCCAACGGCTGATGAAGATGTGGAGCCTGCCTCCGATTGGCTGAGGAAGAGGCAATGAGGGTGGAAGACTGGCTAAGCCCTGGAGAGAGGAGTCAAAAGGGCTGAGATGGTTTGGCAGGAGGAAGAGCCTTGGCCGGTTGATTAGACTGGGCACGAGCCTGGGCGTGCTGGTGTTGGCGGGCCCGCCTAGGTTGCTGTGGAGGTGGATTGAGCGGCCTAGCGGAGAACCTGCGTTGATATGAGGACTGTGGCCTGTAAGGACGAGCAGGTGGAGCCTTTTTCTTAGGTTTTATGAGAGTGTCCCATCTGGTCTCATGGGCAGAGAGTTTTTGCGTGGTGGTATCCAGGGACTCTCCGAATAATTCATCACCAAGACATGGGGCGTTGGCTAATCGGTCTTGATGGTTGACGTCCAGATCAGAGACCCTGAGCCAGGCCAGGCGGCGCATGGCCACGGCGATGGCAGATGCACGGGAGGTGAGCTCAAAAGAGTCATAGATAGAGCGCACCATAAATTTTCTTAGTTGAAGCAGGCTGGAGACGTGCTGTTGGAAAAGTGGAACCTTATGCTCTGGCATGTACTTTTGCATGGCGGAGAGTTGCATTACCAGATGTTTGAGGTAGAATGAAAAATGGAACGAGTAGTTGTTTGCCCTGTTGGCAAGCATGGCATTCTGATAGAGCCGCTTGCCAAACTTGTCCATAGTTTTGCCCTCTCTGCCAGGAGGGGTGGAGGCATAGACACTGGAGCCCTGAGTCTTTTTTAAAGTGGACTCCACCAGGAGAGACTCATGAGGGAGTTGGGGTTTATCAAATCCTGGGATTGGTATAACCCTATAGAGGCTGTCCAATTTACGGGGGGCCCCAGGAACAGTCAGCGGGTTCTCCCAATTTTTATAAAAAGTTTCCCGTAAGATATCATGCACGGGCAACTTTAGGAACTCTTTGGGAGGTTGATCGAAATCTAATGCCTCCAGGAAAGCTTGTGACTTCTTAGAGTCAGATTCCAGTGGCAAAGACAAAGCACCCGACAACTCCCTGAGGAATTTTGAGAAGGAAGATTGTTCAGGTTTAGATGCGGTATCGGGTGCCGAAGGCTCTTCATCCGACGACGATGCATCCTCCTCGGTACCGGTAGGGGATTGTTCCCATAGGTCCGGGTCTCTGACATCGGTATGTGCGTGTCGAGAGACTGGAGTGGAAGGCTCGGCATGGTGAGTTTTAGACAAAGACTTGCCTGAGCGTACCGAGACGTTACCGGGTGATGCAGACCTGTGTCTGTCTCGGTCCCGGGAAGTACGGTGCCGGTCAGAGTCGTGGGGAGACCGGTGCCCTGCCCGGTCCCGAGGGGGATCGGTCGTCGTCAAGGCCATAGCCTCGGCATGGGAATGGAGATGTGGTGCCGAGAGAATGGGCATGGAGGAGTCCATAGGTACCGAGGGAGTGGATACCGGTTGGACGGTATGGGGCTCGGGCCGGTCTGGTACCGAGAGCAGCGGTGCCAAGATAGAGGGTAAGAGCTGCTTAAGTTGCTTGTGGAGTTGTTCCTGCAACTTGTCCTGGAGGATGGCCGCAATGCGGTCATCCAGGGGAGGCACCGGAACCACTTTTTTCTTCTTTGGTTCCATGGGTGCCGCTCTACACTCCGGCGATGAGGGGGCCGATGACGAGGCACTCACCGAAATCGGAGTGGAGCGTTTTTTGGCTCGGCGTGGAGCCGAAAGGACTGGTGTCGTCCCCGAGGTGGGAGGGCGCTCAAGGGTGGAAGGCTTCTTAGCCGGCTTACCTGGCGCCGGGGGCGCCGATGTCGACTCAGGAGGTGTCGAAGTGGTCGGTGTCGATTTCGACGGTGCCGCAGATGAAGAGGTCGAATCCATAGTCGGGCCGGTGCCGAAAAGTAGATTTTGTTGGATTTGACGATTCTTCAAAGTGCGTTTTTTAAGAGTGGCACAGCGGGTGCAGGAATCTGCCTGATGATCCGGTCCCAAGCACTGTAAGCACCAGTTGTGTGGGTCAGTGAGGGAGATCGGGCGTGCACACCGCTGGCACTTCTTAAAACCGGGCTGCGGGGGCATGAATGGGAACACGGCCTCCGCAAAATCAAACCCCGAGGCCTGGATCGTGCTAACAGGCCCCGCCGGGGCAGGAACGAAAAATAGAGCAAAAAGAAAGGAATTTTTTTTTTTTTTTTTTAATTAGAAAGAAAAAAGCACCCGAAGGTGAAAAAATTGAAAAAAGAACGCGAGCGGGAAGGCAAAAGGAGTATTTCAACGACGTTGAAAAACACACGTCTTCTTCGCTCCGCGGAAACGAAGAAACTGGGGACCACGCACTCCTCCGTCGGGCGGGAAGGCACTCGCACACGCGCGGTGCGGCCAACTAGAACTTTCTAGTAAAAAGGTCCGTACCGTGGGCTCCGTCGGTGACGTCACCCATGCGTAAAGAATATGCTGCCTGCTTGTCCTGGGATAAAAGTCTAACCCAGAGTGTGAATTAACTTCAGGCGCCCTGTAAAAGAAGTGCAATACCCTTCTGCCTTCAGTCACACTAGCTGCAGCAGTTTTGCTTTTCAGGTGGCTTTGAGGGATACCTGAGTGCACCCCCTCCCCCTCATTCTGCCTCTAGCAGTGCCACCAGGCCTCCTTTATATAGGATCAAGAATTGGTTGACAGAACTCCCTGGGAGTAAGATCAGACTGCCCTTCTAAATGTAGAGAGCTAGGGCAGGGTGCACAGTGCTCCAACAGGATGGTAATAAATACCATGTTGGGAGCAATTTACATTTATAGGGTGATGTCTCGTCAACAACGGACCAGCCTCTCCTTTCATCAAGTCAGTCTGGGCAGTTTTAGTGCTTCCTGGGACTATAATGCAGTAGCAGCAGTGTGGAATCAGGATTTGGACTTTCATGAACAGCTAACTGGAGATGGTTTGTGTTTTCTTATGAAACAGCTTTCAAGATTGACCCGCTCTATAGTTTTACAAGAACAACATTACAAATTTCAACTCCGCCTTTATATCTCTCCTTACAAAGCTTACCTGGTGGGGTTCGCCTCTCATGCTTGTTGCCCTAAGTGCCATTCCACACCAGCTGGGTTGTTTCATATGTTTTGCTCCTGTGAGTGACTACAAAATTTTTGGTCTTTTTTTGGATTGCATCTACAGACGGTCATGCAGAAGACGATCCCTCTGAGGACGGATGTTTTACTATTTTCTTAGATTACTTCCTTGGGTTTGACCAAGGGGAATAATCAGTTGTTGCAAAAAGCTGCTTTGTTGGCTAGGAAATGTATTCTGTTATTATGAAGACAGGCTGAGGTGCCTAATGTTACCATATGAAGAAATGAGCTGTTTACTTTGTTAAAATTTTAATATTTGTATGTAAAACACTTTGGTCCTGGTAGGTGGAAAAAATTTCAGGCAATATGGGCTCCTATTTGGGACAGTTTGTCTCCTAGAGCTCATAGTGCTCTTTTGAACTTTTGAAGCTGGAGTGCTTGAGTGGGTAGGGGGGGGGTTCTTAGTTGATATTGTTGGAATCTTTTAGTCACTGTGAAGAAACTACACGGTAGACTTTTATTGTCGTTCTTCCTTGTGCTTTATATTTGGACTGTTGTACTTTGTATTTATAAAACTTTTCTAAATAAAAATTATATAAAAAAAATTTATAAGGTCAGTAACAGAGGGGTCCCCATCCAAATTACACACCAACCATATCCACGCCTCCTGAATGAAGCACACCAGTAAACTATGACATAATCTATCAGGGAACACTCCTCTCAGTAAATGCAACAGCCCCCTTGTAAACAGGCTATAGGCAACTTAGATTGCTTGTTTGCCCAAACAAACCTGGAAAACAAACCCTGCACACGAGAAAGATCCCGTCGTAGGATGCGCAACAGGAGGGTCTGAAGCATGTAGAGCCACTTAGGTAAAATTATCATCCGTATCAGTTGAATCCTCCTCATCAGCAATAAAGGCAATAATTGCCAGCTCTCCAGCCAATGTCTCGTATCCTGTTAACATGCAAAGCACATTTAATTTATACAACGCCGCAACATCCATACCTATCCACACTCCAAGATATCGAAAAGAGCCCTTTGCCCATTGTAATGGAAATTGAGGCCCCCATGCGTTCTGCATCTCTCTCCCTCAGCAACTCAACTGTCTCCAGAACATTAGCACCCAGGGTTCTTGTAACATACAACACCTGTGTCTTCTGAATACTTAACTTCAGCCTGTTCGGTCCATCCAGTGTTTAATTGCTACTACTACCAACTGTAAGCACGATGAAGCCCCATCAAAATCCCCTTCAATGGGGAAAAGGAATTGGATGTCATCAGCATACAGGCGGTATGATACGTCCAGATCCGAAAGCAGTTTACACAGCAGAACAAGATGCAGATTGAACAAGGCCACAGAAAGAGCAGATCCCTGCAGTACCCCTATTTTAACCTCTTTACATCTTGATAGTTTTTCACCCATAAGCACCTCCTGATGTCTCCCCCTCAGAAAAGACTCAAACCAGGCCACAACTGATCCACAAATCCCACATCCCCTCAGTCTGCTTAACAGAATCGCATGATCCACTGTATTGAATGCTGCTGAGATATCCAGAAACACCACCAATAATTGTTTTCCCTCATCCAAAACACTCTCAATTCATCAAGCATAGATACCAACAAAGTCTCCGTACTATGTTTTTTTCTGAATGCATATTGATGACCATCCAAGATACAGTGATCCTGCAGAAACTGATGAATTTGGGAATAAACCACCTTTTCCATTATTTTCGCTAGTACGGGTAATGATGCTATCGGATGGAAATTGCTAATTTTTCAGGACCCTACTTTCTTGTCCTTCATCAATGGTTTGTTTAATTGTCAAAATTTTCAATGACTCTGGAATTTCACCACTCTCCAAAACTACATTGATAATCTTGGTAAGTATTGGAACCACTTTCCCTGCTAATTTATTAACAATCAGTACCATTCAAATTTTATTCATTTATGCCCTTCATGTTTCTAATGTTGTTTTAACACTTGTAGATGTAAGAAGTAAAGGTTCTATATTATAATTTTTCTGGATTTGATAGCTGAGGGTGTCCCATTCATAGTTCAAGATTATTTCACCCTGTTTTTCAGGGGATTTTGTGTGTTATTGTCCTGCGATGACCAAACTGGATCAACATCACCTGTATAAGAAATGGATAAGTCTGTCATAATAACTCCTCTGAGCATCATGAATCCTTTAAAGATACATATACAATATCTTTTTCACAAGGTTATATTGGTTATGCAGCAGACATTGTCTTATTTTATGCTGCATGCCATGTTTTCATACTTCACACATAAGTCTAGGATGATATTCTGCCAAGACTTGCATGAGACACTTCTGTGCAGTTCTGTAGAATATAGTACTGAGATAGCATAGGATGCCCTACGTTACTCTGAACACCCACACCCACACACTAGCACCTGCATCTTTGCTGCCTCCCATTCCCTTATAGCAGGGGCACGTACCCACTTTCCCAATGCATGTTGGTCTATAATGAAATATGGTTATACACAAATCATGATCCTAGGTGTCAGAAGTGCTGGTCCAAAGTTCTGTCATTTGGCGAACACAGCTTCTGTATGTATACTATCTTCATTTACTACATCAAAAATAATTATATTAACTTTGTTTTAACACTTCTGGATCTATGTGTGTGCATGGTTCTGGAAGGGGGACCATGGGTGCAACAAAAAGATATGCTTTGGAGGAGAAACGGTTGTATCCTGGGTAAGGGTAATGAGAGTATGGGCAAATGTTGCTATCAGGACACTTAACTTGATACTGACAACTGTAATATATTGCATCCTTATTTGCAAAGTTGAGTAAGGTTGCACAACCTTTCTACTATTTTAATTTTCTTCTATCAACCAGAAATATTGAGGTAACAATATCTGACAATGACACCCTAGGGACCTCAATCCTTACTCAAAGGACTGGAATAGGCACAGAGAAAAATTAACATTGCATGGTTCACCAACAGTGTTACTCATTCATCTCGCTCTCCAGCACATTTCTTCAGTATATCCTAAAACCTATCTACCGTACATGAGATTTAACCTGTGCTGTGCTTTGAATATCTTGCTCCAGTGTGTGCATTGCTCTGGGGACACCTCTAGCAAGCATAGGTTGCCTATTACAGTATATAGCCCCCTCAACCAATATACAAAATTACCCTTGAGGCCAGGGGTGTCAAATTCAGTCCCATAAGGGGCTGAAATCTAAAACACAGGCTAAGTCGCAGGCCAAATATTTTATTAAGATACTTAGTCTTTACTTCTGGTGATGTCATCATAGAGATGGCAGTGTGATTTGCATGCTCCTCTTCTCCGGGCAAATATTGGCATTCAATTAGCTTTTTGGAGGACTTTATTTAACTTCATTGCAGGCTGCAGGGATCGTTGCTTGCGATATGACATCCACCAGCAAAAAGCTGCAACCAAATCTGCAACCATTTGCATACCAGGTGACGGTTCATATGGGTATGGCCTCCCCGCCATTAACAATCAGCAAGAATGTGGGGCAGAAGGCCGCAGAACCACCGTCTTGGGCGGCTGGTGATGCACTGCCTGAGCGGCCAGCCTCATGTATGGAATTGCAGGGCTGGTTTGCCGATCTTAAAGTGACGATGGTGTCAGTACAACAGGAGCATCATAAAGATGTGGATGCGCTCCGGAAAACAGTGGAGGACATGGGACAACATCTGGGAGAATTCAAAGAACGCGCTATTGATCACGATGGGGAGATACTTCAACTGCAACAGTATAGTAAAAGCTTGGAAGAGAAGTATGATGAACTTTTACTAAAAATTAAAGACAGCGAGAACTAGGTGCTTCGGTCTAATTTGAGAGCGGGGGGGGGGGGGGGGAGTCCAGAAAATGCAGCAGTCCCTGCTCATGGAGGAGTTAATGCATGCCATTTGCGAAAAATTCTTGCAAGTGGCTGACCCCGAGGCGGAACTCCCAAACATTGAGTTTGATTGAGTACATCGAGCAGTGGGAGCAGCTGTGGGAGAATCGCCCGCAGGACCTGATCACATGTTTCCAGTGAAGGAGAAGTGTTAGTGGCTGCAAGGAAATGACCATATTATCTGGGAAGGCGCAAAAATGGAAATGTATGTGGATATGTCTGCCATCACTCTACGCAAGCAGCGAGAGTTTCGTGCGGTCACCCAGTGCTTGGAGGCTAACAACATTAAATATAAATGGCACTATCCGTTCGGCCTTTCTTTTGCACTACAAAACCGGACACACAAGTTTTCGACATTGCAGAAAGCACAGGAGCTGCTGCAGACGGCGCGGCTGTAGAAAGTAATGGAGGATTGGCAACAGCCCATCCAGAGTGCAAAAAGTGAGGCCCAGAGTAAATTCAGGTGGCGGAAGATGCCTACTTGGACTGGACAGTTGGCGATGATGGGAGGTATGTTTGGGTATCTTTGAGTGCTTTTTCTCTTGTTCTGTGCTATTATAAGCTGGTAGATGCTTTGTTATATTTTGTTTTCAGTGTGGGGTCCCAACGGGACATTGGGGTTTTCTGTCCTCCGTTTCATGAGACCAGAGGCGGGATTGGGGGTTATTGTTCAAATTAGTTTACTGATGTGTGGGTGGTTTAGATGGGAGGGGGGAGGTGGTGTATGGAGGGGTTTGAATGGGGAGTGGTGGAGGTGATGGGAGGGTGGGGTAGGGGGGTTGGAATCTGATAAGGTTCTGGATGGAGATAGCATAGTTGTAGGGACTGGATTAAAAGTGGCCCTATAGTGCTGATCCCATGTGCAATAGTTATTATGGGATATTAAGAGTTGTATGGAGCTCTGATGGATGACATTGAATGTGAGGGGTCTGAATGTTCCCAAGAAATACCAACTTTTATTTAAAGAAGTAGAGCGCCTCTGAGTTAGTGTGGGCTTTATCCAAGAGGCCCACTTGAAAAAAATCATATGAGCATCTTCTCCGACATAAAAACATTACCTCCATATATTTCTAGCATCCAATCTTTTTCCGGGGAAGAGGCATGGTGTGGGGATCTTTATAGCACGCCAACTTTCCCCCAAGGTGCATGAGGTCATAAAAAATAAGCATGGGAGATAATCTGATCTTGAAAATTATGATAGACCAGAAACTGTTTACCTGTGTTAATATCTACGCCCCAAATACAGATCAGGGGCAGTTCTTTTTGGATTTGGGGGCACTTTTACAGGAGAAAGAGGAAAATGTAGTATGGTGGCTGAATAGCAAGGCAGCAATAATAGCGCTGTTCTCATTTTATGTATATTCAGCACCACCAACTAAAAGTATAGTGGCACTAAATATATGTAATAATTTAAATGCCAGCACTGGTATTTAAATTACTATGGTTACTGCTGCCAGTGGAAATTTTCTCCAAAGTTTCCAAACTCTTTTTAAAAACTTAACTTTGTTTCCAGTTTGGAAAGAAATCAGCTTTTGGAGACAAATACATCTCTGCTGCTACCGTGCTACCGAAAATAAGCCCTAGCATCATTTTCAGGGTAGGTCTTAATATAAGCCCTACCCTAAAAATAAGCACTAGTCCCGGGATTCTCCAGCAGCAACTTCAACCCGCCCCCCTGCCGCCACCCCTGCCACGCAGCTGAACCACTGCTGACCTTCCATCCTTCCCTCCCTGGCAACCGCGAGCGAGCTCTACCTTGACCCAAAGCAGCATCAGGCCGGCAGCACTCAAAACAGGCTGCTTCAGCCTTGTCCATCAGGAATTTCACTCTGTCGCATTACTGATGATGTCATCAGCGGGGGTTCGGCTATATGGTGGGGGCAGGGGTGTGTGCTCAAGCCGAGACAGGACCAGACACCACACCTCAGGAGAGGGAGAGATTGCTCCCAACCCAGCTTGGCTTACCACATCACTGGACCACCATGATTTAAGGTGGACCTGAATATAAACTGAGACCCCCATTTTTGGGCCATTTGTTTGACTCAAAAATCTTGGTTTATATTTGAGTATATCTCTTAGGTGCCATCGACTTGTGCTCAAATCCTAGAAACTTGATAAATTTTGTGCTAGTCAAGTAACATCCACCAACATCATCCCTATGGTTGTTTTAAACATGTCCAGCCATCCGATTGCAAGTCACCCTCTTTGCCTGGTTCCTTCAATCTTCCCAAACATAATGTCTTTCTCCAATGATCTTTCTCTTCTGATGGTGTGACCAAAATAAGACAATCATAACTTCATCATTTGGACTTTGAGTGGCATAGCAAATTTGATCTCTTCCAGAATTGATGTTAGATCCTCTGGTGGTCCACAGCACACATAAAATCCTTCTCCAGCATCAAAATTCAAATGAGCCAATCTTCTTTCTGTCTTGTTTCCTTAGTGTCCAGCTACGGCGTATATATGGTATATCAAATCTGATCTTGTTATGATCACTGTTATCAAGGGGGCCCAGCACCATTACCTCCCGCACCAATTTATGCACGCTACTAAGAACTAGGTCTAGGATTAGAGAATGGCACGATGACAAAATTATTTATGAGGACAGGAATGGTGATGAATTTTGCCATTGTCATTCTCTATCTAGGATTGCTTCGCTTGTCAGTTCCTAAACCAACTGCTCCATAAAATTCCTTGTGAAATCAAGGACTGTTTTAGCTCCCTAACATGCCCTGATGTTACATTTACCCAGTTAATATTGGGGTAGTTGAAATCACCCGTTGTTATTGTTACCCAGTTTGTTAGCCTCCTTAATTTCTGATAACATTTCAGCATCTGTTCATTCAACCTGGTCAGGTGGATGGTAGTACACTCCTATCACTATCCTTTTCCCCTTTACACATGGAATTTCTACCCATAGGGACTTCTAGGTGTGTTTCCGCTCCTGTAGAATTTTTAGCCCATTCAAGACGCTCCTTAACATATAATTGCACCTCCACCAATTTGATACACCCTATCTCTGTAATATAGTTTGTACTCATGTATGACAGTGTCCCATTGGTTATCTTCCTTCCACCAGGTCTATTATATCTATCTTTTCATTTAGTGCAATATATTCCAACCCTCCCATCTTGTTTCTTAGGCTTCTTGTATTTGCATTCAGACATTTCAAACAAAGTTTGTCATATCTATTTACAATTTACTCAGCAGTTGGCATGGATAATTTGTAATATTTAAAATCAGCCTGCTCTGCTTTTAAGGAAACCTGGTCTACTGTGGCCTGTATTGAAATCTTGCTGTATTCCCTTTTATGATGGTATCTTTTAAAGATACCTTGTTCCAAAACATACTTAAGCGACTGTCTGCCTTCCCCCCGTTTCTAGTTTAAAAGATGCTCTATCTCCTTTTTTTTTTTTTTTTTTTAATGTTTAAATCTGTTTTTATTATAGAATGGCAATAAACATAAGATACAAGTCAAACAATGCACAATACAAAAGAAAAACCCTTCTCCCCTTCCACTCCCCCCCCCCCTCCCCAAGGGAACAGCCACTGTTATACATGCCAGAAATTGATCATTCCAGTAATCGAGCTTTCGCTACAGGAGACAAAGTAGTACAAAAGGGTCTCCAACAATGGAGAAATAGGATACCTTTTTTGGAATGTAAATCAAGAGCATCTTGTCTTTCATAACCAGCCCAATAAATCATTTGAGTCCGCCAATGTGAGACAGTAGGCATTTGCGAGGACAACCAGCATTGTAAAATAGTCTTTATACCCACCAGGATAGCCCTTTGAACAAAAGCATTCACCCCTGGCTTAACTGGGTCCAGTGAAAATTTCAACGTAAAAAGAAAGGTCGACGTCTGTGTCCAGGTGCATTTCCACAAAGACTGTATGATGAGTCCTATATGTCACCAGTAGGCCTGAATACCAGGGCATAGCCAGAACATATGTCCAAGAGTAGCCCTGGTAGCCGCGCATCTAGGGCAACCTGCTGAAGAACTAATGTGGGCTTGATAGGCTCGTGTGGGTGCCATATAAGCGCAAACCAAAAATTTGTAGTATCGTTCCCTTTCAATCGCTGCCACCAGGATAGTTGATCCCAATTTAAAGCTCCTCTTTAACATGGACTCTGAGACTGTGGTTTGTAAATCCAAGGACCAGGAACCAGCCAAAGTTCTATAATCCAAGTCCCCAGCCAGCCCTTGCAGAAAACGATGGTAAATACGGAGTGGTGTTGGGTCTTGTGCTGTTAGACAGAGGGCTTCAGATAATGTTTCTTGGACAGTGTCTAATAAAGCCTGTCGAGGTAGAGATTTCACATAATACAACAGTTGCCCATAACTCAGCCAATCATTAGCAGTTAATATATGTGTATCCAACAACGTCTGAAATGATTGAAGGGTGCCATCCGTGTGAAGTACCTGAGACAGATAAAACACCCCCCCCCTGAGCCCACTTAGAAGGGGCCCTCAGGTCAAATCCGGGAGCAAAGTTAGCATTGCCATGAATAGGCAAACATGGTGTCACGTCTGACCTAATATGCAGTTGTTTACATAATTTTTCCCAAGTGTTCCTTATGGGAACCAATAAGAAATCCCCATAATGCTGAGTACGCAAAGGCAATGTGGAAACATGTAGCAAATAGCTAAAGTGAAAGGGAGTAAATGCAAGGCACTCAACCTCGGCCGCTAAGAAATGGGAGGTCCCACAGAGCCAGTCATTCATATGTCGAAATTGGCATGCTAAATTCAATCTCCCCAGGTGTAACAGTCCAAGGCCTCCCTGAGACACAGGTAAGAAAAGTGTACGGAGGGAAATCCGAGAGCGTTTGCCACCCCACAAATATCCGTTTAATGATTTGTGAAGAATACAAAGATGATGATGTTTTAGCAACAAGGGCAATGTCTGTAATAGATACAACCAATGGGGAATAATCATCATGTTGTACAGGGCTATTCGTCCTAACAGGGACAAAGAATAAGAACGCCAAGCTTGAAGTCTCTGTCCCGTTTGTTGAAGCCGTGGGAGAACATTGATCTTGTATAATTGAGTTAGATCCTTCGGGATCCAAATCCCCAGATAACGTAAGGATTTCGAAGCCCATTCCAATGGAAAGGGTCCCTGCCAAGAAGTTCGGATCTCATCCTGTAAGGGTAGGACTAAGGATTTCTGCTTGTTTAAGATTAGGCCAGAAAAAAGATGGAACTCGTCCAGTAACTCAAGGGCTCTAGTCAGGGACTGCTGAGGGCGAGCCAGGGTCAGCAAGACGTCATCTGCAAATGCTAGCACCCGTAATTGGGATGTTCCCTCCGTTAATCCGACTAAGATGTCATCTCTCTGAATTGTTCTAAGGAGTGGTTCCAAGTATAATAAGAATAGTAAAGGCGACAACGGGCAACCCTGGCGCGTCCCCCTGCCCACCTCAAAGGACGATGTGAAAATCCCATTTACCAATATGGATGCAGTAGGGGATGTATATAATGCTCGCAATGCGGCCAAAAAGTGCCCTCCAATACCCACATATTCAAGAACTGAAAACAAATAGGGCCAGAGGACCTGATCAAATGCTTTGGCCACATCCAGGCTCACCAATATGCCCCCAACGTCTGATGCCTGCGCTCTAGCCATAGCCAGAAGCACCCGGCGAACATTGAGAACCGAGTGGCGGCCCTGAACAAAGCCAACCTGCGCTGACGATATGATGTGTGGCAAAAGCGGTGTCAACCGATTTGCCAACAAGCGAGATAGGATTTTTATGTCTACATTGAGCAGAGATATAGGTCTGTAAGAGTCGACCTCCTCCCTAGATTTGTTCGGTTTAGGAATCAATGTGATAGTGGCCGAATTAGCATAGGCTGGGAAAGCCCCAGTCTCCATCACCTCCTCATAGTATGACATCAGTGACTCACAGAGCTGAGGTGACATCATCTTATAGAATTCCGCCGAAAACCCGTCCGGGCCCGGGGCTGTACAGGAACGCAGAGTCTTAATGGCTTTTTGTATCTCTAAGCCCTGTAATGGTCTATTCAGAGTTTCTCGTTGTCGTTCAGTGAAACTAGGCAGGCCAGCGTCTGTCAAATAATCCAGAACGTCAGGGCCTGAATATGGTCCAGGACTCGAGTAAAATGTTGAGAAATGTCGATAGAACGCGTCCGCGATGTCCTTTGGTGCTGTTTGTAAAGGAGAGGGACCTTGCCTAATTTTCGAAATGTATTTGGTGTCTTGCCAATTCTTGGTTAAAGAAGCTAGCATCCGGCCTGGTTTATTTTCGTACCTATGGAATTTGTATTTACGGTAAATAAGAGAGCGTTTGGTACGATCGTGTATTTATGTATTAAGAGATACCTGAGCTACATGAAGTTCTTCCCACAATGCAGTAGTAGGTGTACGTAAATAATCCACCCTCAAGGAAGAGCATTTTCTTTCCAAGCTAACAATGCTCGCCGATGTGCGTTTGTTCCGCGCCACAATAAAAGCGATGATCTCCCCCCTAAGAACCGATTTAGCAGTTTCCCAAAACAGGCACGGATCAATACAGTGTTGAGCATTATTCATCAAAAAGTCTTCCCAACATGCCCGGAGGTATGCCCCAAATTCAGGGTCTTCATGAAGATAAGATGGGAATCTCCACCGACGAGCTCCTAGAGGAGGCAGTCCCCAATTCAGGTCTATCCAAATAGGACAGTGATCTGACACTTCCAGAGGGCCTATGGTAGTTTCAGTGACTCGGGCAAACAGAGACTCCAAAACTAGCACATAATCTAAACGTGAGAAAGACCCATGAGCACGAGATTGGTGCATATAATCTCGCTCCATTGGATGGAGAAGTCTCCATGGGTCCCTCAAGCCCAATGATTGACAGAGAAAGGGGATACCCTTGTTCAAATGTGGCGTGGACAATACTGGAGAGCCAGAACGATCCAATTAATTGTCCATCACTTGGTTAAGATCTCCCGCTATTACCAAAGGCAATGATGTGTCCTGCAGCCCCAATGATACTAAATTATCAAAGAAAGCCTGGGAATATGTGTTCGGCCCATATACAATCAACAGCCGGAAGTCTGTGCCCTGCAAAGAAATCTTTAAGAGCAAATATCTTCCCTCAGGGTCTTCGGAAAGTAACATTACAGAACATTGTAGCCCCTTGCGTATCAACAGACACATCCCAGCTCTTTTCCCAGAGGATGAAGCCGAATAAACTGAACCCACCCAGCCCCTTTGTAACTTTAGGTGTTCTTCCCGGGTCAATTTAGTCTCTTGTAGGCATGCCAAATCTGCCCTATGATGTTTTATCTGTCTCAAGAGCTTTATGCATTTAACTGGAGACGAAATCCCCGACACATTCCATGACAGGATACGGAGAGAGTGATCACCCAGGGTCAAAGCACCAATGACATGAAATATCCTGCTGCAAGTAACCAACACCCGGGTGCCCAGCCTCGCCCGAGTTAACAATAAGGTCCCTGAAGCAACTAATAACCAGGCATATGTGAATAAACAATATCCCAATCATCAAGTCAGTAAGCTGTTCCCCACACATCTTCCCCCCCATACCCCAAGAAAACCCAAAAACCATATCCCAAAAGGAATATGTAAGAGGTCCCAAAATGGCGCCTCACAAGACCCCACCCCTCCCACTATAAGCAGTAAATCAACAGTGCTTCTTCCGCATAAAACTTTAAACCTTTCTATAGTGTGCAACTTTACGATTGCAGGAACCACCAACTGATGGAGACATCGTCGCCTCTCCAACTGTTCTTATGTAGGCTCTGATGATGGTTGCATAGTCTTATTTATATAGTCTGCAGCTGCCGAGGCTTCGGTAAACACGTGCCAGGAGCCTCCATGGTGGATCTTCAGAACCGCTGGGTAGATAAATTGAAAACGATATTTGTTCTCCTCCAATTTAGAACATAGTGGATAGAAGGCTTTTCTACGTTCTGTTAGAGCTGCTGAATAATCCTGGCTTATTCGGATAGCAGAGCCCCGAAACTTCACGGTATCACGTTTAGCACGATACTGCCGCAGGATTTCCATTTTGTGTCTATAGTTGAGGATCTTTACAATCACCACCCGGGGTCTGGAATCTCTGGCCGGGCGCGGGCCAAGGCGATGTGCACGTTCCAGGCAGAGCGGGCCAAGAGACATTGTGTCTGGAAATTCTAGCTCCAGCCAACCCTCCATCTCGGCAGTCAGTTGGTTGTCCGGTATATTTTCAGGCACTCCCATCAGGCGCAGATTCCCTCGGCGAGAGCGGTTCTCCAGATCATCTATTTTAGCAGCTTGGAGATGAACTGCTTCTTGAAGAGCCAAGAGATCCAATTCATGCGAGTTTAGGGAGTCCTCTGCTGTTGAGACACGTTGCTCCAACTCGTTGTTCGAGCCGTCGTGTCGGACATGAGCTGTTCTAGCCGGGTTATTTGGGTTGTCAAGGCATCCATCTGGGGGCCCAGAACTTGCGCCACCGCCGTTTTCAATTCCAGCAGCGCCCCAGCCGAAAATTCCGTGACTGCCGTTCCGGAAGCGGCCGCCATCTTGCCCGCCCCCGGGCTCGCACGCTCCTTATCTTTGCGCGCTGGTTTCATGCACGCCGCCTCCTGGGACCGGGGTTAAATACCTGTCCATAAGAACCGGCACCCGTTGCTAAGCAATCTGCGGCCGTGTGGAGTCCGATAGCCGGCGGCAAACGCGAGGGTAGAGGTGGGGTCCCGGAGCTGAGCAGGAACACGTCCTCACTCATTTATGGCGTCAGTTCCTCCCCCATCTCCTTTTTAAATATTGACACCAGCAGCATGGTTCCACCCTGGATGTGGATACCATCATTGTGGAATAGATTCCCCCTTCTCCAGTATGTTGCCCAGTTCTTAACAAATCTAAAACCCTCCACCCTGCACCATCGCCTCATCTATACATTGAGACTCCAGAGCTTTGCCTGTCTCTTGGGTCTTGCACGTGAAACAGGAAGCACTTCTGAAAATGCTACCCTACAGGTTCTAGATTTTAACTTCCTACTTAAAAGCCAAAATTTGACTTCCATAACCCCCTACCACATTTCCCTATGCCATTGGTACCCACTTGTACCAAGACAGCAGACTCCTCCACAGTATTGTCTTAAATCTTACCTAAGTGATATGACATTATTAAAGCCAAAGAAAACAAGTAACTTAATTTTGAAAAATATACAGCCATAAAAGTTTAACACACAGCAAGACACTGCCAACCAACCCCCCCCCCCCCCCCCAGAGCGGGAGATATGCCCAATCTCTCCCACCAAGAAACACACCTCGAGCACCCCCTCTGCAGGGGAAGAGATACCCAATCTCTCCCACCATCAATTGACCCCCCCCAACATCCCCTCAGCAGCAGGAAAGTTGCCCACATTCTCCCGCCGCCATGCATTTCCCCCCATCTTCCCCTTAAACAACCTGGACCAATCACAGCCTCAGGCCGCTCCCGGGTGCATCCCAGGATGCACCGGGGAAGACCTGCCATTTTGAAGAGGCGGGCCAGCTGGCCAGAAGAAGGCATCCCTCCAGTCATCCATCTGAAACAGTGGCGTACCTAGGGTATGTGGCACCCGGGGCCCATCATTTTTTGACACCCCTCCCATGTAAAAAAATATTTTTGTAATAACCATGAAAAATAAATGGTCATAATAGAAACAGGCACTGAAAATTTTCTTTTATTGAACCTCATATATGTAACCATTAATCCAAACATAATATAAATTATGTCTGAATTGTCATGAAATCAGAAGTACATATGGAGTAGTTGCAGGTGATGCTTGGGACAGTTCTGATTGTGTTAGTTCGGTTTTATGTGTTTTTTGAATAGAAGGGTTTTTATTTCTTTTTTGAAGGTTTTGTAGTTTGTGGTCGAGGTCAATAGGTTGTAGAGTTGGGGGTCGAGTATTAGGAGGTTGTCGAACAGTTTTTTTTCTTTTGACGATTTTGGTTGGAGAGTGTGTGAATGGTGTGTGAGTTCTCCTATGTCTGGTTGAAGTGGATTAAATTATTTAGCTGAAGAAATTAGTAACCCCCCCATTCCACACACATTAATTCTCTTCCATTTTTGTTCCCATTCTAAAAAAACACTGATAAGTTCCCAGAAAAAAAATACATTAAAATAAGAAGTGAAAACAAAGGCCCCTACAGATGAGAACATAACATAAGAATAGCCTAACTAGGTCAGACCAATGGTCCATCATGCCCAGTAGCCCATTCTCATGGTAACCAATCCAGGTCACTAGTACCTGGTCAAAACCCAAAGAGTAGCAACATTCCATGCCACCGATCCAGGGCAAGCAGTCACTTCCCCCATGTCTTAATAACAGACTATGGACTTTTCCTCCAGGAATTTGTCCAAACCTCTCTTAAAATCAGCAATGCTATCTGCTTTTACCATAATTTCTAGCCACTTCATTTTTAAGCTTAGATCTTTCCTTCCAAACAGAGACCTTGCTAGATGTCAAATACAGAAAGAACAAGGTAACTTCACAAGGACTTACCCTGTTTCCCCGAATATATTACATTACATTACATTAGGGATTTCTATTCCGCCATTACCTTGCGGTTCAAGGCGGATTACAAAAGGTTAATTTAGAAATACAGAGTTACATTGATTGTAGATTTTATAGACATAAACGGGTTGTTGAGGGTGAGGTGGTTTTTAGGAGAATTAATAGTTGGTCATAGTGGAGGTTCTTTTGTTGTTGTTAGTGCAGTAATGGGTAGATCAGATGTCGGTTTTGGAGTTACTAAAAAGGTTGTGATGTTAATGCTGTTTCAGGAAATTCTTGAAAAGTGTGGTTTTTATTTCTTTTCTGAACGTCCTATAGTCTGGGGTGGTCATCAGAAGGTTGGAGATCTGGTTATCCAGCCTTGCGGCTTGGGTGGCTAGGAGGCCGTCGTGTAGTTTTTTTCTTTTTACTTCTTTGATTGGGGGGGGTATGAATGGGGAGTGTGTTTTTCTGTGTCTAGTAGTGGGTGCTTGGATGAGGCGATTATTCAAGTATGATGGGCTGTCTCCGTGTAGTGTTTTAAATAATATGCAGTAGAATTTGAATTGGATTCTTTCTTGGATTGGGAGCCAGTGTGAGTTAATGAAGGCTTCAGTGATGTGGTCGTGTTTTCTCAATGAGTAGATGAGTCTCAAAGCTGTATTTTGGATTGTTTGGAGTTGTTTAATCGTGGTTACTGGGCAAGGAAGGAAGAGGATGTTGCAGTAGTCCAATATACCTAGTATTAGTGATTGTACTATAAGTTGGAATTGTGTTCTTTCAAAGAATTTTCGGACTTGTCTCAGATTTCTCATGACAGCGAATGATTTCTGAATTGTTTTATTTATTTGCGGTTGCATAGTGCAGCATCTGTCTATGGTCATGCCAAGTAGTTTAATGGTGGTTTGGATTGGGTATTTGATTGCGTTTATTTCTAAGTTAGTTGTGGTTTGGACTTTGTCATTTTCGAGAAGGATGAATTTGGTTTTGTCTTGGTTGAGTTTAAGTTTGTGTTCTTTCATCCAGGCTGTGACTGCTTCAAGTGTTTGGTGAAGTTTGTCTGTCATGGTCGGTTTAGAGTGATCAAATGGGATGAGGATGGTGATGTCATCAGCATAACTATAGGTGGTTATGCCCAGATTGTCCAGATGCGTTCCTAGAGAAGCGGTGTAGAGATTGAAGAGGGTAGGGGATAGTGGAGATCCTTGTGGTACGCCGCAGGGGTTTGACCAGGATTCTGACTTTTCTTTGTTTGATTTTACACTGTAAGTTCTGAGTTTTAGGAATCCTTCAAACCATGAGTATACTTTATCTGAGATGCCTATTGCGTCTAAGATCTGTAGAAGGATGTTGTGATCCACTGTCTTATATTTCTAAAAACTCCAAAATATGCACAAGGTCTTATTTTCAGGGGGATGTCTTATTTTTCCATGAAGAAGAATACAGTACACATTTATTGCTGAAAAAAAGACATTTATTACCTGTATATGGTACAGGTCATCACAAACCAGAAAAGCTGTATCACAAACCAGAAAAAACTGTATCACAAACCAGAAAAACATTTAAGGCCCTGATTCTCCAAAAGTGCGTCCCGATTTTAGGCAGCTGTAGACGTCCTACAGCTGTCTAATCAGCCAATCGGGATGCACGTTTTTAAAAAAAAAATGCTCCCCAGGCAGGCCGCCCGGGAGAGGCGTCCTATACTAAACGCCGATTCTGTAACCGGCGTCTTTAGAGAATCGGGTTAAATTAGACGCGGCCGCTATACTTATGGCAGCAAGGGATCTCCCTGCTGCAATATGTATAGTGGCCGCGGTTGTTGCGGCCGCCTGTCCCTTCACCGACAGGAGAATGCCTAACTCCTCCTGTCGGAACCCCGGACCCCCATCCCCCCCAAACTCGTAATCGCCGACAGGAGGATGCCCAACTCCTCCTGTCGGAACCCCGGAACCCCCTCCCCCCCAAACTCGTAATCGCCGACAGGAGGATGCCCAATTCCTCCTGTCGGAACCCCGGAACCCCCTCCCCCCAAACTTGTAATCGCCAACAGGAGGATGCCCAACTCCTCTTGTCGGAACCCCGGAACCCCCTCCCCCCAAACTCGTAATCGCCGACAGGAGGATGCCCAACTCCTCCTGCCGGAAAGCCCAACGACCCCCCGCCCCAAGTAATCTCCCTCCCCCAACTAACCTTTCAATGTTGGCCAGCTGGACGGGTCTTGCTGCCGTCCAGCCGACAGGTCTGCCTCGTGGAAATGAGACAGCAAGCCCCTTCCCTGCCCATCCCCGCTAAATCTAAGGCCTGATTGGCCCAGGCTAGGCACCTTGGCCAATCAGGCCTTAGGATTAGTGGGGATGGGCGGACCCGCTATGCCTAAGGCCTGATTGGTCCAGGCTTCTACAGCCTGGGCCAATCAGGCCTTAGATTTAGCGGGGATGGGCCGGGAAGGGGCGTGCCGTCTCATTTCCACGAGGCAGACCCGTTGGCTGGACGGCAGCAAGACCTGTCCAGCTGACCAACATTGAAAGGTTAGTTGGGGGAGGGAGATTAGTTGGGGCGGGGGGTTGTTGGGCTTTCCGGCAGGAGGAGTTGGGCATCCTCCTGTCGGCGATTACGAGTTTGGGGGGGGAGGGGGGTCCGGGGTTCTGACAGGAGGAGTTGGGCATCCTCCTGTCGGCGATTACGAGTTTGGGAGGGGAGGGGGGTCCGGGGTTCCGACAAGAGGAGTTGGGCATCCTCCTGTCGGCGATTACGAGTTTGGGGGGGAGGGGGCTCGGGGTTCCGACAGGAGGAGTTAGGCATTCTCCTGTCGGTGATGTGACAGGCGGCCGCAACAACCGCGGCCGCTATACATATTGCAGCAGGGAGATCCCTTGCTGCCATAAGTATAGCGGCCGCGTCTAATTTAACCATCTCTCTCCAATCCCAGGTCCTAAAGTCTAAGACAGTAGCGCAAACTAGTCCTGCCTGATTCAAGAAAAAAAGAAAAAAAAATTTGATTCGATTCAGCCTATTGAATTGGTTTTTCGATTCAACTTTCCTGCCCAATTGGGTGTTTGTTTGTTTTTTTTCAAACATCCTGGTGGGTTTATTTTATAGCTTTTTCACTCCCCCTTTGGCTTCCCCTAACCACACTGGCGCTGTGGTGTAAATAAAATAAAGAAACAAAAAGGACTTTATCCCAGGACAAGCAGGCATGATATTCTCACATGTGGGTGACGTCATCTACGGAACCCCGATGCGGACAGCATTTCAAGCTAACTTGATTGAAGATTCAAGCTTGCTGTGCTGCACCACGCATGTGTGCCTCCTGCTCCACTAGAGGGCGCATCCCCTCCTCGTGGTCTCCAGTTCGTTTTTTTACGCTGTGCTAAGAAGACACGTTTTTTCTTAGCTCTGCCCCAGTGCCTTCTTTGCACCGCGATTTATTGTTTTTCTTTGCTAAAAGTCGCTATGTGTATAAAAAATCTCTTTTTTTTTTTCTTTCCTTCCTGCTCATTGCGCTTTTCGCGCTTTTTTCTCACGATCCGGGGGCTCCCGGATCGTCACGGCCGCGTGGCCTGATTGGCCGCGGTCACCTGGATTTCCTATGTCCCGGCCCGTCACGGGCTTTAAAAAGTGCACCGGGTGCGAGCGTCTTCTATCACTCACAGACCCGCATCGCTGGTGCATCCTCTGCCTGGGGGCCGACCATCCAACGGAAACTTGCCCCCGGTGCGCAACCTTCCAACACCGGGCACTTTGCCGAAGACGGGCCCGCATGGCGGACATATTTGCTGCCGATCAACCCTCGACCTCGGCCTCGAGATCGGCCCCGGCCTCGATCTCGGCCTCGGGTACCTCGGCCCCGCCTGGGGACTCGACTTCGAAGACCCCGAGCTCCCAGAAGTCTTCGGCCCCGGGTAAGTCCCCTCTTCCTTCCTCAGGTTCCATACCTCCAAAGAAGCCAACCTTGGGGACACTGACCGGACAAGGTGGGAGTTCCTTACCCACTGCCCCGGCGAAACCCTCGAAGACCTCGGGACGTGCTTCCACCACTCGGGAATGCTCTGAATCGAGATCGCCCCCGGTGGAGTGCACCGCGGCCTCGGACATGCCGTCGATGCTGTCCGTGCCGGTATTCTAGGAGCTGCTCCGAGCAATGATCACAACGGAGCTCTCCGCTGCCATGGCTCACCTTCAACCGGCCTCGACCTTGACCTCGCGTGCGCCGGACCAGCCTGAGTAATGCGTCGAGACCCCTCGGGGCAAAGCGCGCCGCTTTCGCCGCCTCTCTTCTTCCTCGGATTCCTCTCCGAGGCACTCGAGGCGCACGTCCCCGGCGGATCACCGCGGGGCAAAACGAAGATCGAAGCCCCTCTCTAAAAAGGCCCGGAGTTCACCTCCAGCTCGAGGCCGCTCCCCCTCGACTCGATCGGGGGGAACGCTACGGGTTACCGAGCTGTCTCGCACTAACCCAAAGCTCCTACTGACTCCCCCTCGGTCCGGGGCTCCGGTCCGAGGCCCTAGGCTCTCGCCGAGGGAGTCCGGAAAGGGGTCCCCGACCTGACATCGGTTGGTACCCCGCACCCCGGCGGCGTCCCCGAGGGGCTCCTCGAGGCGACGCAGGTCCTCGACCCTTGAGCGTTTCCATAGCGTGTCCCCGGTGTCGGATCGAGGGTCCGAGCGAGAACCTCGCTATTCGAGGGAGGCTTCCCCCTTCCTTCTCGGCAAAACGGAGGTCTCGGTCACCGTCCCCACAAGGAGCCACGGGATCCTACCGACCTTCCTTCACGAGGTTCATCCAGGACATGGGACGTGCCCTTGACTTGGACTTACAATCCGACTCGAGGTACTCCAAGGAGTACCTGGCGGAGCTGGATATGCCTTCCCTGCCCCGAGAGTCCCTCCGGCTACCGCTGAACCCGGTACTCCGGCAGACCCTCATAAGGAACCTCGAGACTCCCTACATGGTGACGGCGGTCCCATCTAAAATGGAGTCTAAGTACCGAATGGTGCCTTGCCCGGGGTTTGAGCAACCACAGTTGTCCCACCAATCCTTACTGGTGGATCTTCTCTGAAGAAAGCTCACCCCTCTAGAGTGTCCGCGGCGGTTCCTCCTGGACGCGAAGGCCGGACACTAGACAAATTCGGACGCCGTTTGTATCAGAACTCTATGATGGCCTCTAGGGTCCTGAACTACACTTTCACCTTTTCCTCCTACCTGAAACACCTCATTGGGCTGCTGGCTTCCTTCTCGGGGGACCTACCTGCCCTTCGTCAGGCAGCGTTTGGCCTCCTCCTCGAGGATTTTTCCAACCTCCGACTGCACTTGTTCCATGCCGCTTACGATGACTTTGAACTGTCTTCCAGGGTCGCAGCCTTCGCGGTGGCCATGCGCCGACTGGCGTGGCTAGGGCTCGTCCATATGGACCCTAACCTGCAAGATTGGTTAGCTAACCTCCCTTGCGTCGGGAAGGAACTGTTTGACGACACTATCGAGGCAGCTACGAAACGGTTGTCAGAACACGAACGTTCCTTCGCATCCCATGTCCGGCAAAAACCTAAACCGCAAGCCTCTCGTCCCTTCCGGGGATTGCCTCGCCACTACCCCCAGAAGTCTACTCCGGCCTTTTCCAGACCGCCGCCGTGACGCCCCCAGGCTCACTCTAGGGCTCCACCAAAATCACAGCCCACTGCGCCTGCGAAGCCGTCTCCGTCCTTTTGACGGGATGAGCGGACGGGGGCATGACCCCTCCGCACCTCCACCTGGTCTCCTTCCCATCGGGGGGCCGCCTACAAGCCTACTACCCTCGCTGGGAAGCCATAATGTCGGACTCATGGGTCCTTGGCGTGATCTCATCAGGGTACTCGCTCAACATTTGGGAGGTTCCTCCCGACAGCTCACCGAGTGCATGTCCTCCCAATCGAGCGCAGCTGTCCCTCCTCCTCTCCGAGGCACAGGACCTCCTTCGCCTGCGGGCGGTGGAACCGGTTCCCCAAAATCAAAGGGGCCAAGGGTTTTACTCCTAATACTTCCTGGTACCGAAGAAGACGGGAGACCTGCGCCCGATCCTAGACTTGAGGCGCCGGGAAAAGTTTCGGATGCTTTCCCTTCCGATTCTTTACCCCCTGATTAACAAGGGCGATTGACTCTGCTCCCTCGATCTGAAGGAGGCCTACACCCATGTTCCGGTGCACCCTGCTTGTCGCAGATTCCTCCGCTTTCAGGTGGGGGACCTCCACCTACAATACCGGGTCCTCCCCTTCGGCCTGTCCTCGTCCCCCCGAGTCTTCACGAAGTGCCTCGTAGTGGTCGCAGCTGCCTTGCGCTCCCAGGGTCTGCAAGTATTCCCATACCTGGACGATTGGCTGATCAAAGCCCCGACCAGGGAGGGGGTTATCTCAGCGACCCGACAGACTATTACTTCGCTTCAGTGTCTGGGGTTCAAGATAAACTTTCCAAAATCCCAGCTGTGCCCCTCTCAGTCCTTACAATTCATCGGGGCCGTGCTAGACACGGTCCGTCTTCGTTCCTTCCTCCCCCCTCAGCGGCGGGAGGCGTTGGTAAATCTGAGCCGACAAGTATCGAGATCGACCTCGGTCTCGGCACGACAGATGATGACACTCCTCGGCCATATGGCCTCCACAGTCCACGTTACCCTGCTTGCTCGTCTTCACCTGCGGTTAACACAGTGGACTTTGGCATCACAATGGCGTCAGGATCGGGACCCGATCAACCGCCATGTGACAGTGACTCCTTCCTTGCAAAGATCGCTCCGTTGGTGGACCGACTCTTCGAATCTTTCCAAGGGTTTGCTCTTTCTCGCCCCTCCACACCACAAGGTCCTAACCACGGACTCGTCGGAGTACGCTTGGGGGGCTCATGTAGACGGTCTACACACTCAAGGTCTGTGGACCACAGAGGACCGTCATTGCCACATCAACGTGCTGGAGCTTCGGGCCATTTACCTCGCCGCGGTGGCCTTTCAGCATCTGCTTCACGACCGGGTGGTTCTCGTCCGCACAGACAACCAGGTGGCGATGTACTACGTAAACAAGCAAGGAGGGACGGGGTCTTGGCCCCTCTGCCAGGAGGCCTTACGGCTCTGGGAGTGGGCGGTCTCCCAAAACATCTCCCTTCGAGCGGTTTACATCCAAGGGAAACAAAACTGCCTGGCGGACAGGCTCAGCCGCCTCCTCCAGCCACACGAGTGGTCCCTGCATTCTCAGGTGCTGCGACAGGTGTTCGACACGTGGGGGACTCCCCAGATAGATTTGTTTGCCTCCCCCGACAATCAAAAACTGCCTCTCTTCTGTTCAAGGATATACTCCCCAGACCATCTCAAGGCCGATGCCTTCCTCCTAGATTGGGAGGGAAAGTTCCTCTATGCGTTCCCGCCGTTTCCTCTGATTCTGAGGATGCTGGTCCATCTAAAAACTCTGAGAGCCACTCTGATCTTGATCGCTCCTCGATGGCCCCGCCAGCCTTGGTTTTCCCTAATACTTCAACTCAGTGTCAGGGAACCTCTGCTTCTGCCTGTCTTTCCCTCTCTGCTATCTCAGAGTCGAGGTTCACTGTTACATCCCAATCTTCAGTCTCTTCATCTGACTGCTTGGTTTCTTTCCCCTTGACTTCCTTCCCTGTATCTCAGTCGATCAGGGAAGTGTTGAAGGCTTTTCGGAAAGTCTCGACTAGACTCTGCTATTCTCAGAAGTGGACTAGATTCTCGTCCTGGTGCTCCTCTCACCGCCAGGACCCGGTGTTGGTCCCTGTGTCTTTGGTTTTGGAGTATTTGCTCCATTTATCTCACTCTGGCCTGAAGACCAATTCCATTCGAGTCCATCTCAGCGCCATTGCTGCCTTTCATCAGCCCCTGGAAGGGAAGGCTCTTTCACTCCATCCCTTGGTTTCCCGTTTCATGAAGGGGCTTTTGAATGTTCATCCTCCCCTCAAACCACCTCCGGTGGTTTGGAATCTTAATGTGGTTCTAGCTCAACTGATGAAACCTCCATTTGAGCCTATGGATAAGTATCATCTTAAGTTTCTCACTTGGAAAGTGATCTTCCTACTCGCTCTCACTTCTGCTCGGAGGGTTAGCGAGCTGCAGGCTTTGGTGGCGGACCCACCTTTCACGGTATTCCACCATGACAAGGTGGTCCTCCGCACTCACCCTAAGTTTTTGCCTAAGGTGGTATCTGATTTTCATCTCAACCAGTCTATTGTTCTGCCTGTGTTCTTTCCCAAGCCCCACTCTCACCCTGGAGAGGTGGTGCTACACACTCTTGACTGCAAGAGGGCGTTGGCTTTTTACCTTCAATGCACTCAGTCTCATCGGACAGTTCCATAATTGTTTTTGTCCTTTGACCCTAATAGGTTGGGACGCCCAGTTTCCAAGCGCACCTTGTCCAACTGGTTGGCTGCTTGCATTTCTTTCTGCTATGCTCAGGCTGGTCTCGCGCTGCATGGTTGAGTTACGGGGCATAAAGTCCGAGCGATGGCAGCTTCGGTAGCTTTCCTCAGGTCCACGCCTATTGAGGATATCTGCAAGGCTGCCACGTGGTCTTCAGTTCATACTTTCACCTCTCACTACTGCCTGGATACACTGTCCAGAAGCGATGGCCGGTTCGGCCAATCGGCATTACGTAATCTGTTTTCTTAAATTGCCAACTTCCCTCCACCCCTTCGTTATTAGCTTGGAGGTCACCCACATGTGAGAATATCATGCCTGCTTGTCCTGGGATAAAGCACAGTTACTTACCGTAACAGGTGTTATCCAGGAACAGCAGGCATATATTATCACAACCCGCCCACCTCCCCGGGTTGGCTTCTTTGCTGGATATGTGAACTGGAGACCACGAGGAGGGGATGCGCCCTCTAGTGGAGCAGGATGCACACATGCGTGGTGCAGCACAGCAAGCTTGAATCTTCAATCAAGTTTGCTTGAAATGCTGTCCGCATCGGGGTTCCGTAGATGATGTCACCCACATGTGAGAATATATGCCTGCTGTCCCTGGATAACACCTGTTATGGTAAGTAACTGTGCTTTTCCTCTCTGTTAAATCCTAGCTCACGTTTGCGGTCTAACACCAGCTCTGGCAGGATACACATTTCAAATCTGACATATTGTAATCACAAAACAGAAAATAAAATTAGTTTTTCTACCTTTTGTTGTCTGGTTATTTTTCAAATCTTGTTGGTCCAAGGCTCTGGTTGTCTTCTGATAACTTGCTTGCCAGGGTCTCCTTCTTCCTTCTTGCTAACCATCCATCTGCCATCTCTGTCCTCCCCGTTTCCCTTCCCTCCCCAGGAGGTCTGGCATCTATCCTTTTTTCGTCTCCCTCCACAGATCCATCTTTTCTTAACTACCCTTTCATCCAGCATCTTTCCCTCCTTCCCCACCACCCCAGGGTCCACCATCTCTCCCTTTCTTTTCCCAACTACCCTCCTATCCAGTATCTCTATCACCCCCTCCACACCATCCCTTGTGTCCAACTTCTCTCCCTTTCTGTTCCTTCCCTCTTTAAAAACCATGGTCCATCATCTCTCTCCCTCTTCTCTATTTTCAGACCCATTATTTCTTCCCACCCAAAGTCCGGCATATGCGCGTCTCTTTGAACCCCCCATTCCCTCCGTGTATTTCTACACCAGGGCCCCCTCCTTAAAGGTCATCCCACCCCCGAAGGCCTGCACTTCCCCCCTGAAGGCCTGCACCCCCCCTTGAAGGCCTGCCTGCCTGTCCCCCCCCCTTGAAGGCCTGCCTGCCTGATCCCCTTGAAGGCCTATCCCCCCCCTTGAAGGCCTGCCTATCCCCCCCTTGAAGGCCTGCCTTTCCCCCTTCCTTGAAGGCCTGCCTTTCCCCCCTCCTTGAAGGCCTGCCTGCCTGTGTCACCCCCCCTCCCCCTTGAAGGCCTGCCTGCCCGCCCGCCCCACCCCGAAGGACCGCTCGCCCCCCTGCACCACCTTTGAAGCAGCCCGCAGCGGGATCGCAATGTCAGTGATCCCTGCGCTGCTTCGGAGCTGCTTCCTCCGCCGTGGTCCCGCCCCTCCTCTGATGTCAGAGGAGGGGCGGGACCGCGGCGCAGGAAGCAGCGCCGAAGCAGCTCAGGGATCGCTGACATCGCGATCCCACTGCGGGCTGCTTCATAGGTGGTGCAGGGAGGCCAAGGGGGCGAGCTGTCCTTCGGGGGTGGGGGGGACTGAACGGCAAGGCCGGGAGCTCCCCCTCAGGGCTGGCACCCGGGGCGGACCGCCTCCCTCTTAGTACGCTACTGATCTGAAAGTAAGTTAAGGGGGAGAAGGCAGGGTTGTCAGGGGTTGCGTGGCAGTGTGTGGGCAACTCTCCTGCTGCTGAGGGGGGTGTCGGTGGGAGAGATTGGGCATCTCTCCCTCTGCAGAGAGGGTGCTGGAGGTATGTTTCTTGGTGGCTGCCAAAGGGGGCTATAATACACGTGCTCAAGAAGCGTGCTTTTACTACTCCCACTAAAAAAAAACAAAAAAAAACCCAAATGACAATTTATGGTCCTTCCTGTAATTTTTAAAAATTGTTTTCATTAGCCACAGTCAAAACACACCCCATAAGATGCACTTTTAAAACAGTGCTATCACTATACCGGCACCCCTGGACCAGTCACTTATTTTTGTCACCAAAAGCAGACACAGCTCTTGGAGAATGACTTGCCGATTTTTAAGTATCCAGAGTGCTCGTTTCAATATTGAAGAGCCCATTTGCATGGCAGTGTTGGAGACTGCTAGAAAGCTTGCTAGACTGCGAAAAGCCGCTAAAAAGCATGCAGGCTAAATAAACTGTCTGCAACCAGTTTAACTACAGCATTAAAGTTTTGAGAATCTGTCCCTAAGTGAGCTCTATGAGACAAACGTGATGCTGAACATCCTGCCTTTCTTTGCTCAATAGAACATGGGAGTTATCACTCCAACCCGGACTCTGTCTCTTGTCACCCATGTGTGAAGATTTTACAACAGAATAGACATTTCTTCAGAGGATCTAGCCCTTTAAATCCTCAGGAAGGAGCCTGTGACTTGCACTATTGACACTAGGTTGAATTAAATTCACTGGAACTTGCCAGCAAATTGCATATGTCAAGGACTGAGATCATCCATCTTTCACCTAGCAGCACTCAGGTACCCTAACAATTTGGTAAGTGGGTCAAAATGTCCCCGAGATCAGCTTTGTGCTTTATCAAAACTGATTCATTGGCAAACTAATTCCTGTTTTTAACTAGTGGCTAGCCAAGGAATTAAACCAGAACGGTTCTTATATAATTTGAACTGGCTTTTAAACACCAGTAATTAAAATTTAAGGTGGTGCAGCTTAAAACTAATACAAGTCATTGTTTTACCTTTGTTTTGCCTAATTTTCAGATTTTTAACAAAAGTATGGGTTCCAAAGTTTAAAAATGTGGCTCAGCCCACCCCTCTTATGAATTAAGGAAAAAAAAAATCACTGTATTATGCCTTGCTGGAACTCCAAGAAAGACTCAGTATACTACAGCATAAGAAACTGGGAAAAAAAAAAAAAAATACCTGCCTCCCTCACTCCTCCCATAGATGACATCGCTATAATTAAAAGGGAATATACTTTTTGTTGCTGCTGTTACACATATCTGGTAGAAGGAAATAAAACCTACAGGTCATGAATAGTAGAGCCATAGAATAAAATCAAGAGAGGGTACATTAAAGGGGACAATTTTGGGTGGGCCTGGACCCTAGTTGGGTGGGCAGATCTCTCCCTCTCCTCCCCGGGCAATCCAACTCCCACCCGCAGAGCTCTGGTGTCCCAGACCATCCCTCTCCTACCCTGGCAATCTGGTCTCTCAAGCCCACATTTAGAGAGCCAATCTTCATTGGCAGTGAGCAGTGTGACTAATACATTCTGCTCATGCCATCCCTACAACCTTCCTTCATCCTATGCAAAACAGGAAGTTGCATCCAAAGGAAGGCTGTGGGGATAGTGCAAGCAGAGTGCATCAGTCACACTGTTGGCAATGATCAACTCTCTAAAAAGTACATGGCAGGAGAGATTTTGAGAGTTTTTAGCTGGTGGGGCTCAGGGATCCCCACCAGCTATATAGAGATGTGCTGCTATTGGGTGGGCCCGAGGCCAAAATGGGTGAGCCTGAAATATGGGACCTTATTTTAAGGATCCTAGACACACACCATTACTAGCTTAAAAGTTAAAGGCCTCACTTCAAACATGAAGCTTTTGACTTGTTCATTGCATTGGGTAACTGTTGACTGACACTGTGTCTATAAATCTGTAAATATATTATATCAGTGGCTCTTAAACCTGTCCTGAGGGACCCCCAGCCAGTTGGGTTTTCAAGATATCCCTAAAAAATATGCATGAGTGAGATTTGCCTTTAAAGGAGGAAGTAGACATGCAAATTTCTCTCATGCATATTCATTATATTACCATTGAAAAAGCTATTTAATTCTATGTGTTTATTGCAAATTTGTAATATAAGGAGACAAATTCACAGAATAATAATACCTAATAGTGGAAGGGTGTTTCATCTTCAGTACTATACTGACTGCAATACGGAACAGGTGGTATATGGGATGTGTCCCTGTAGGATGTGGTATTTGGGTCACACAAAAAAGAAAATTAAATTGCTCAACATATTAGCAATTTAAGGTTGAGGAAAACTGAATTGCTGCTAGTAGCTCATTGGACACAACTTAACCATTAAGTTACGATTTGTGAGACGAATTGTGGCTCAATTGGTAAGGGGTGGTAACATTTCTGAGGTTCTGCTAAGAAAAGAACAGAGATTAATTCATTCATGGGGCCCAATGAGCTAAACAAGGAGGTTGAATGGCACCTGTTATGATTAGTATCATCTGTGAGATATTATAAATAGTTTTGAGTGGTTGAGTCAGTTATACCGTTTTGTCCTGCATTGGGAGGTGGCTGGCTTTTGACCCGGGTTTGGAGATCCCATTCCTGATGTTGCCATTGATTAAACTGATATTAGAATGAAGGTATTTAATGTTTTATATATTTGAAAAATCATATGATATTATTAAAAATGAATGTATATTTAAGGTTTTTGTGATATATATTGTAGTAAGAAAGAAGAGCCCTCGCCTGCCTAAGCTCCTGAAGACGCTTATTAGCGAAACACAGTCTTGTGTCGAGCATGGCTGATCATAGAACTGCTTCCTGAGCTTGGCTAGCAAACTTTTTTCAGTGTGAGAATTATGAAGAATTACAGTTTCTCTAATGAACAAAGTGATTTGTGACAAGGTGTTCTGAAAAGATTTGGAAAATGGTTGTATAAAGCAATTGGATATTTAATCGGACACTTTAGGGTGCATCTATAATCATAGGGAAGCAGGTAGGGTTTCTCGCTATTTGTAAGATTGACGCAATAAATTTTGTATTGTGTGATTGATATTTATAATATGATTGTATGTAAAAGGTTGTAATAAATAATTTATAATGGCCCCCTAAATCAGTAATCTCCCCTTCACATCTTATAGCACAATTTTTGGACAAGATCTCTTGTAAATTACGGTCACAAGTAAATGCAAACCAGGGCAGTTCCTCAAAATCAATATGGAGGTTCAAAATATACCAATTACTGCAAATCACTTTCTTAATTTGTTGCGATTGCCTTGAATGCGGCAAGATACACGTCATTCATTAGAGATTTCTTGAAAACCTGACTGGATGGGGGTCCCTCAGGACAGGTTTAAAAACCACTGGATTAAATAAATAAAATGAATGGTTTGTGCAAGTCACTTCCACTGTTCTTGAAGTTCATTCAAAGAATACAGTATTGTCCATGGAACTCAATAGCCACCATTCCAAGGCTCACGTGCCCTGTGTGGCAGTTACAAAAATCTATCTATATATATATATATATATATATATATATATATATATATAAAATCGGAGGTATGTATGTGTGTATGTGTGTGTGTATGTGCCGCGATCACGCAAAAAACGGCTTGACCGATTTGAACGAAACTTGGTATGCAGATCCCTCACTACCTGGGGTGATATGTTCTGGGGGTCTCGCGGCCCACCTGCACACGTGGGCGGAGCTACAAACAGAAAATCAGATTTCACCCATTCATGTCAATGGAAAAAATGTAAAAAGCTGCCATTCTCACAGTAATTCAAAAGCGGCTTGACCGATTTGAACGAAACTTGGTATGCAGATCCCTCACTACCTGGGGTGATATGTTCTGGGGGTCTCGCAGCCCACCTGCACAAGTGGGCGGAGCTACAAACAGAAAATCAGATTTCACCCATTCATGTTAATGGAAAAAATGTAAAAAGCTGCCATTCTCACAGTAATTCAAAAACGGCTTGACCGATTTGAACGAAACTTGGTATGCAGATCCCTCACTACCTGGGGTGATATGTTCTGGGAGTCTCGCGGCCCACCTGCACACGTGGGAGGAGCTACAAACAGAAACTCAGATTTCACCCATTCATGTCAATGGAAAAAATGTAAAAAGCTGCCATTCTCACAGTAATTCAAAAACGGCTTGACCGATTTGAACGAAACTTGGTATGCAGATCCCTCACTACCTGGGGTGATATGTTCTGGGGGTCTCGCGGCACACCTGCTCACGTGGGCGGAGCTACAAACAGAAAATCAGATTTCACCCATTCATGTCAATGGAAAAAATGTAAAAAGCTGCCATTCTCACAGTAATTCCAACTATAAAACACTTTCTATGACACTATAACCTCTAGGGACATCGTTTCTATTCTACCATGGACACCATACATATAGAGTTTGTATGTTCTAACTGTGTTTGTAACTGTTTCCTTCATGCACCCCAGTTCATAATGTTATTACATTACATGAGTACTCACATATGCTGAACTAGGAACACAGGTTCCATTCTGAACCGGGAAAAAACTGCATGGAGTTTCTTTTCAACCTGAGTTTCCACATATTGAGTTGTTTAAATCAATACTGAAACTTTTGGATGCCACTTATTCCAACAGATCTTCCTTTTCAGTTTAAGAGATTGCAAATTCCAGTGAGACTTGCATTCTCTATCACAATCAACAAATCACTGGGACAGACTATTACATACTGTGGAGTGGATTTAAGATCCCCCTGTTTTTCCCATGGACAACTCTATGTTGCTTGCTCAAGGGTGGGTTCACCCAAGAATTTATATGTTCTTGCTCCTGGAGGTGAAACTAAAAATGTTGTTTATAATCAAGTTTTGTGTTAGTTGTATTGTATTCATTTTGTCAAATATTTCACATTATAATTTGAATATTGTACTTTTTATAAAGCTGTAAAAAAATAATTTCATTCACCACTATAAAGTATCTTTATTTGAATCCATTTACAGTGTTATTGCTATAATTAAATACCCGTGCAACGCCGGGGCATCAGCTAGTATAAAATAAAGATAAGATTTAATTTCAAAGGTTAAAAAGAAACACATAACCAAGAGTCAAAAGACTATTAATAATAATGATAAACACACACTTTGGGTAGACTTCTGCATTTCCATTTATTTTCTGTACAAATATGCAATGTGTAAAATATTTTTTTTTAAAAAGATCTGTCAAAAAATAGGTAAAAATTCAATAGAACCCAGTCTGTAACAGAATACAGGACACACTTGTTATTGACAAACACAAGACTTTGCAATCTTAATGTAACAATCAAAAGAGACACCAGATTCAGTTACCTGGTTTTAAAGCAACTCAGGCAGGAAGACGCTGGTAGTGTCAAGTCATACATGGAACATGACATTGTCCACCTTAATCAATTAGTTTGCATATTAAAAAAAAAACAAACAGTTCATACAGCGCAGTAAAAAGAGAGGGATCATTAATGGGTAACAGTGAGATGGCCCCAGTTATAAAAAAAAACACTGACTTCAGGAGAAATGTGACAGCAGCTTGAAAACCACAACTATCATCCCAGCCCCTGTATACCTGAAACATACCACCACTCCACTTATTATAAATACAGTAGACTATCAGAAAAGATGGTGTTGTCTGGAAGGCGCATTATTAAAAATGAGACATTTCCTCCACAGTCTCTCCTAAAGATTTGTTCCTTAACAGGAATTAAACTCCAAGTAAATAAATACCCAGTTGCAATTTCTCTTTGGTCCTGGGTAGCTTTCTAGGATACAACCACCACCAAAAATCTCCTAAAAGGTTTGTGTTTTAAGTATATTTTAGCTGATTCAAGTTATCACTGCTCTTCCAGGGATACAGCCGCAAGGGGATCAACAGTAGAGAGTTGCGCGGGGACAGAAATCCCACCCGTCCCCACCCGTCCCCGCCAAAGTCCCACCCGTCCCCGTGAGGAATCCCTCCGTCCCCACCCGTCCCCGCGAGGAATCTCTCCGTCCCCACCCGTCCCCGCGAGGAATTCCCTCCGTCCCCACCCGTCCCCGCGAGGAATCCCCTCCGTCCCCGCCCGTCCCCGCGAGGAATCCCCTACGTCCCCGCCCGTCACTATAAACTACAGAAATAGTTATTTCATTTAATTATGCTACTGAATTAAAGGCTCTGGTAGAAACCCATTTAAAAATAAGCAAAAAGACTTTATTAATTTGGAAATATTAATTGGGAAGAATACATACTTTGTAAACGGGTTTCTACCAGAGCCTCTAATGTTTATAAATTTTTATCAACACAACTAATATACTACTTTATCCTTAAGCAAAAAAAAGAATTTTTTTCCTACCTTTATTGCCTGGTTTCTGCTTTCTTCATGTTCTCATTCAATTCCTTCCATCCACTGCCTCTCTTCTCTCTGTGTCTTCCATTTGCTCTGTTACTGTGCCTCTCCCTTTCTCCCCCCTCCCAAATTGGTCTGGCACCTCTGTCTTCTTCCCTGCCAGCGTCTTCTTCCCATTCCCTCTTCACCATTTCCTTTCAGTGTCCTTCTCCCCCACCATCTTTCCCATGTCCTGTCAGGCAGCATCCTTCTCCCCTCTCTGCCTTCCCCATGTCCTTTCAGCGGCCTTCTCCCCCCTCTGTCTTCCCCATGTCCTTTCAGTGGCATTCTCCACCTCTTTGTCTTCCCCAGTGCTTTCAGGGTCCTTCCCCCCCCTTTCTCCCGTTTACCCCATTTCCTTTCAGCGTTCTTTTCCACCCCTTTGTCTTCCCCAGTGCTTTCAGCGGCCTTCTCCCCCCTTAAGCGTCTTTTCTTCTCCACTCCACCTTTCCTCCCTCCCTGCCTCCACCTTTGTGGCGCTTTTGCACCGGACCGACAACAGAACAAGCCCGGTCGGACAAATCTCCCTGTCCTGTAGCCGCGAATCTAAATTACCTTCTTACAGCAGCTGGAGTAGTGAAGCTGCTGTAAGAGGTAATTTAGATTCGCGGCTACAGGGCAGGGAGATTTGTCGGCCGGGCCTGTTGTCGGTCGATCGGGGGATCTGACCGGCTGTGCACATTCTCAGGGGCGTTCCGCCCCATCCCCCCTCTTTCGTACGCCATTGCCTTCTTCCTACCTGCCCTGCCGTACACAGCCGACCGGAAGTCTTCCTGATGTCAGCGCTGACGTCGGAGGAAGGGAGGGCTTTGCTTAAGCCCTCCCTCCGACGTCAGCGCTGACATCGGGAAGATTTCCGTTCGGATGTGTGCTGCGACAGGGCAGGTAAGGAGAAGGAGACTACCCTCGCGGCTCGACCAACCCCGCTGCGATCCAACCCCGCAGGAACCCCGCGACCCTCGGAGGCGTCCCCACGGGATCCCCGCGACCTTAGGGGGCGTCCCCACGGGATCCCCGCGACCCTAGGGGGCGTCCCCACGGGATCCCCGTGACCCAAAGGGGGAACCCGCGGGATCCCCGCGGGTCCCGCGGGATTCCCGTCATCCCCGTTCCCGTGCAGCTCTCTAATCAACAGTTCTGAATACCCACACTAGCTGCCCTGCCACATCCGCCAATGACTTGACTGAAAAGCAGCTATCACAGGAACTGCCAATGCGATGCCACAAGAAGGTCAGAAGGGTTGGTTAGTAGCAGCAGCTAGGATCTCCCATGACCTCAGGCTCCCTCTCTAACCTACCACCACCTACTCCAACAGCAACCTCCATGCTACTTCCTTACTAACAGATCATCCAGATTATAGATTTGTTTTTCATTTCTTAAGTCCTTTGGTTACATGGTAATTGTATCGTTGGTGAGATGTAAGCTTCCCTAAATATAAACCCATTGACAGCAACCAAAAAAAAAATTCACTTATACCTTCCAGTCAACGATGCCATTTCCTTTTTAATGTATACATGCAGCACATGGGCATCCTGAAGAAGAGTAAAGTGCAAGCAAAGTGTGTCCACTATATTTCCTTATACTGACGAGATGCTTAACAGAGGTCATAAGTGATGTCATTAGTAAACAAAATAGCTCCCTCCATGGCACATATTTAACTTATTTTTTTTTTTCCCCATTCACATAACATTGTCTGTCAGTGTACCTGTCCTACAGAAAAACTGATAAATGGAGGCTCTGTATCCCACTTAGGCTTCTTTCCTCCCTCCCCCTCCATTTAGAGCAGTGGTTATCAACTTCTATCTTCAGAATACACCCAGACACTTGGATTTCAGGCTATCCAAAATGAATAGGCATTACACAGATTTGCATGCAATAGAGTAGTGGTCTCAAACTCAAACCATTTTTAGGGCCACAGTTTGGATTTGTAGTTATTTGGAGGGCTGCAGAAAAAATAGTTAATGTCTTAATTTTGCCCAGAAATAGTTAAGAAGGAAAAATTTTAAAAATTTAAATTGAATCAAGTTGGGCAGACTGGATGGACCATTCGAGTCTTTATCTGCCGTCATCTACTATGTTAGGTAAAACTCTTTATAGTTTATAAATCTTTCCTTTTGGCTGTCTTAATAATAATATTGTAGCCAAGATGGCTGCTTCAAGTCAGACGCACTGAGCTGCTCGCGTCGGCTTGCTTATAAATCAATAATTTCTTCATAATTGAACTCTGGAAAGGGTTTGTGTCTACTTACAATTATGCCCAAGAGAAGAGGACGGAGCGCTGCTGCTGTCTTGCGGCGTCCGGAGGTTCCCTCTCTGGGCAATATCGAGTGGCTTTTGAGGCGAGTGCAGGAGGTTTCTCGAGCGTCGGAAGGCAGCCCGCTGAGGACACAGGGAGGCGAACCCGTAGCTGTTCCTCCAGGGTATGGAAGCCCCGATGTAAGGGAGCCGCCCCCACGCCCTCAGGTTACCAGTTCTCCCAGAGATGGGGAAACCCCGGAGTTGGAGGTGTTCTCTCCCTCAGAGGCAAGTGTCAATCTGGGAGAAGGTTTGGAGGTTGGGGCTCATGCTCAAGGAGCCCTAACAAATATACCCGAGGAGAATCCAGCTTTACAAGGGGGTGAAATCCAAGAGACAGGCCATGAAGACTTTCTACAGAATGGTGAGCACTCTACTATTTTACAAACTTCAATTTCTTTGGTAAAACCTGAAGTTGTAACCTTAGATTCATTATGGGACCTAATTGCTGGCTTTGTAAAGCTCACTATGCCTAAATTTCAATACTTGGAAGGAAAAATTACAGAACATACAAAAGAACTTAAAGACTTAAGAAAAGAACTGTCTGACTCAGATAAAACCATTCAGAAAATTGAAAAGGAAATAACTACATCAAAACAACTTCAAGAGACTTTAATTAAAGACAACACCAACTTGAGAAGGAAAGTTGAAATGCTTGAGAATAATTCTCGTAGTAATAACTTAAGGCTAATTAACTTTCCTAAATTAGAAATGGTAAACCCGAGAGAAATGCTTAAGAGATATTTGATGGAAACTTTAGAAGTATCAGAAGAAATGTTACCACCATTCTGTTTATTATTTGCCTATGAAAGTTTCTATAAATCAACAAAAAGAATTGGGCCAACAAACTTTAAATGTTTCAGAATTATTGGAGACATCTGATAAAGACTTGGCATCACCAGCAACTTTGATTCTAACTGTGGCGCTTCCATTAGATAAAACATGGTTATTAAGACTGTACTTTAAAAATAGACAAAAAATTTTTCTTGGTTGTAAAGTACAGATGTTCCCTGACCTCACAAGGGAGACACAGAAGCGTCGCCGTGAATTTCTTCTTTTGAAACCTGGGGTTACTTCTCTGGGGGCAACTTTTTATTTGAGACATCCATGTAAATGTATAATGTGTTACCGTTCTGTTAAATATGTTTTCTTTGAACCATCTCAATTGACAACTTTTGTAGCTACGTCTCGTTTGGATGGAGGATTATCTTGAACCCTAATATAATTAAGAAACCTCATTTTTCAGTGCTTCTGCTTTTAACATCTTGCAAAATAATTTCTTTAATTTTATTTTTCGCTAATTTAAAATCTTGGATCCCTTAGGAGGACTTGAGCTTAAATAGTTAAATAATGTTTTCTTATTGGATGTTAAATTACCTCATGATTATTTTGTTATTATGACTATTGCTTTCTGTACAAGTGTTTAGCTTGATTTAAATTGAAAATTAATAAAGAAATAAAATATAAAAAAAAAATAATAATATTGTAATTTATAGCTAAAGAGACATATGGTCAAGAAACTTTTATTTTACTTTTGTGATTATGATAAACATACTTAGGGCCTCAAAACAGTACCTGACAGGCCGCATGTGGCCCCCGGGCTGCGAGTTTGAGATCACTGCAATAGAGGTAATGCATGCAGATCTTATGCCTAGTCTTGTTGATACTCTTACAACCTAAATGGCTGGGTGTGTGTCCAGAAGACTGGGTTCAGAACTGCCAAGTGAGAAGATAAATACTTCTACATACACTCTGGCTACCACTAGGGTATGCTTCAGGACAGAACCTACTTTCTCTGCAAGATATTGTTGTTGCCATGCTGGCTAAGAAACAAGATCCCTCAATAAAGTTAAACCCATGTCTTCCCTGTATAGGAATACATAGCATTAACCACTGGGTCATCAGACTAGCAGCTCCCTCCATGCCAATCTACAAGATAGATATTCAGGCCATGGAAAAAGACTATTCCCACCCTACAAGGCACTTGGCCTAGAATACTGCAATGCTTTCAGCATGCTCAACAGTGCATCTTTCTTTGCTTAGTCACAATTTATGCAGAATAGACTGAAGAGATGCTTTAAAATTCCAAACAAAACTATATGATACTAAAACCAGCCCTTAAAAAAAGGTATTGCAGGAATAGTCATGGGAGAATCCTACAGCAAAATTAATTGAAAAGAGTGCACATAAGTACCTAGAGTCCTGGAAAGGATGTTCAGAGCTGTATAACACAGCGGACAGAAAGACATCTGATACAAGAAATGAAGTGGCATGTTTAGTATACAGATACCATCACAGACATCTCAAACAATACCAGGGAAGTTCAAGCATCTATAACGTAAAGTGGCTCAAATCCCAAAAGGCAGCAGATGGTTGGCCCTGGCAGAAGAGCAACAGAAGAGGGAAACCAAACAGCTCTTCTCCTATCCCAAAGTATTTTGAGGATGGTGGCAGATCTGCCACAAGATCTGCTGAACAGAGCAGAATCAATGTGTGGAAAAGGAGGAATACAGATGTAACTCCTAATATGCAATGGACTGCACTGATACAATACCTCTTCTCCCCAGCCTCCCACCCCCAAGCTTCAGTGCCAGCATCTCATATAATGGGATGGTGCAACCTCCTTTTTTGTCTGTATAGCTGCCAATTCTTCCTCTGAAAAATGAGACTTCAGTATTGCTGTGAAACCCCCTTTTTTTGTCACACCCAATGCAAAAGAGGAGGGAAGTCCCCCTCTTCCCCCATCTCTCATAATTCTCTGCAGTCAGTTCTGACAGCCAGCAGATTAGACAACTATTGTAAGGAGAACATACTTGGGCATCCAATAAGTGTTGGTAAGAAGAATACTTACAAGTGGTATGGTTGTTAATCGAATAACCACAGTGTTATATCATTTTGGTTGGGGAGATTAGAAGGGCACATAAACCAACCTCTGCCTCTGTTCCCCAAGTGCCTGAGATGGTGATGAGTGTAGAATAAGTTAATTGGACTATGGCCCAACTGGCCCACCCCATTCCACAGCCTATGAAATCTATGGCCTAAAATGCATCAAGCTGGCACTAGAGGCAGATTAGTGTTTAAATATGGCTGATTCTGTTCATCAACTGCTCCAGGACCAACTGTGTGAGGTAAAGCTGTTTTCCCATACACATGGATTCTAGTGGACTTTGAATAGAACAACCAACATAGTTTCATTGCTGCTAGAAGCGTGTACAAAATGTAACTAAACTAACAGGAAAGACACAAATAAGTAGATTTCTGCAATACCAAAGTGACTCACATAGACTTGAGACAGGGACTTTTGAATCTCAATGGACAGTTTAAGCACTATTGCACCTCCCATCCTCTTCCTATATTCCCCAAATCCCAATCATAAGGAAGGCAAGTATGCGTTGGACATTAGACACACATATTATGAGTAAAGCTGTAAGACTTGCCTTCAGAAAGGTGCATAAACAGGGGACTGAGGGTTGCTGGTGAAAAAAGACCCCAACAAATGTAAGGCAAAGATACAAGTCACCTTCCCCCTTCTCAGGAGTTCAAGGTACCACTGTTATGTTCGCAGTCTCCTACAGGACAGACAAAGTAGCCTGGAAAGAGTTCCCCTTCCAATTAAAGTGCAGGCAATTGGATTTTGCCCTGTGCAACTGGTCCATGAGAGGGTCAATTTATGCTGCAGAAAACCAGAAGAGAGACACTCCCCCATCCTTCCCTCTATTGTCTGCTCTTAAACGGAGGTCTCTGACTGCATCCGCAGAACAAACTTGTGAGACTTAGGGTCAACAAACTCCTCAGAGAGCTTTATGAAGGGGATTTTCTTCACACTGACGACTAGGCTGAAGTCCAGGCACTTGAGAACAAATACTAAACCATCCCGTAAGCCATTGGTTACTGCCTCCTCACTAACCAGCGTCCACTGTTGGGCAAACCAGCGCTCTCGGTCATATTGCAGCGTGGGACCAGGACTAAGATACCGCTCCAGAAATGCCTGAGGTGGGGGAATGAAGGGGGGGGGAGAAAGAAGGACATACATCAGTACTTCAGAAACTCCCTAAAACACTATGGGGGTAATAATAAAAAAAAAAAAAGCACGTCTAAAAAGTGTCCTAAATAGCTACTTGGACGATCAAAAAGCCTGATCGTCCAAGTACCCATAACCAAAGCTGGTTTTTAGACGTATCTAAAACCAACTTAGGCCTTTCCCCTGCCTCTAAACGCACAGAGAGAAAAGAGGTGTGTTTAGAGGAGGGGAAAGGGCGGGCAGTGGGCGGGAGGTGGGACGACCTACACCTGGTATAGGTGTAACCAATACAGGTATAACCAATACAGGTATAACCAATACAGTTTAGTCGGCACTTAGACCTTTTACACTTAGACAAAATAAAACCAGGTCTAAGTGCCGAAAAAGGGGCCGCTGAGCTGATGGCCGTTGGCGCCATCAGTTCAGCGGCCCGGCAACCTAACCATCGCGGCAGGAGAGATGCCTGATCTCCCCTACCGCGATGCCATCACTCCTCTACCCGAACTGCCGCGTCCCTAAACGTTCAACCCAGAAGCAGGGAAAATGTCCATAACCAAAACAAACATCCATGTTTTGATTATGGCCTTCCCCTGCCTAAATGCCCAATCTCCACTACGTCTAAAAGTACCCCCACAGCACGTCTACACTTTTAAGCCATAATAAAACAAAAAAACGCCTAAGCCAAAAATGTCCAACGGAAGGGCTTTTAGGTGAAGGAGGAGCCAGTCCTTCGCCTAAAAGCTGGATTCTGTAACCGGTGTCTGTCAAAAACAACACCGGTTACAGAATCCCCTCCTCCCCACAACCATCCAGGCAGGAGGGTGCCAAGCCCTCCAGCCATAGCAAACCGCGACCCCCCCCCTCCCAGGCCATGTGCCTAAGGCCCCGCCCACAGGAGGGGCCTAAGGCTCCTGGGCCTATTCTGATTGGCCCAGGCGCTTTAGGCCGCACCAGTAGGTGGGGTTTTGATACCGCTGGGCCAATCCGGCCCCATTCTTCGGTGGCCTGCATGCCGGACAGACGGTGCTGGCTAGTTACTGATCCTGGGGAAAGCCTGATGTTTCTAGGAATTGTTAATAGAGGAAATAGCTTCACACTAGTTATTTGCTCAAACAGATCTTTTCATGTGCATACAACATCCTAGCACTTTTGAGTATAAAACCCTCAAACTGTGGTGCAGTTTCAAATATAATTGCACATTTACTCTTCGAGGGTCATTTTAATTTGTACTGTACAAGATAACTTACCTGCTAAGAACATATCTTCCTCAGAAAGCTTATGTTCAATTGAGCTTAGGTGAGGCTAAGTGGCTGGCTGAAGGATCACATCAAACAGATAGGGATAATCAAACTGATCTCATATCATTGTAAGGTGTACCATATTGTATCACATCAAAGATTCATCAAGTCTAGTACTGTGTCTGATAATGACTAATCCAGATCACAAGGAGTAGATCTATTCTCTACTGCTAAAACCCAGAGGCAAGAGATGGCTTTCCCCAAACTATCGGGCTAATAACGGTTTAGAAAAGTTATTGGAATTTCATCATCCTAACTGTATAGCGAGTTAAATAAAACAAATCAGAGAATGTGTTCAATGTCCTCTCAGCTTTAAGGAGTACCCTCTAGTCACAGTACTATCTCAAAGCATAACAACCTTTCACTACTTATGCATTCCACTCCACACTTTTTATAGGTGTAATCTGTTCTGTCCCCTTTATCATTTTTGTTGCCCTTCTCTATACCTACAACCTGTAAGGAAGGGGAGCCCAGTATCTATTAGTTCAGAGGTAGATGGCCTATAAGTACCTTTGCTGTCATGTTGTTGGTAATGGCAAAGCAGAGATGCTGTAGGATGCTTTCCATAGTGTGATAGTGTTGCTGCCGCGTGGTACGGAGATACTTCTGCAGTGCTCTGGCCATAGAAGGAAAGATGGCTTGTGCTGCCTCCCGAGAGTCCATCACCTCGTCTGTGCCCTTCTGTTGCTTCTGCTCCTCCTGACGCTTGATGTGAGTGAAAGCTTCTTCCACTGCCACCACTAGCCTGTCAAGAGCCAAAATGGTGAGTGCTTTGCAGAATTACATTGCTAAGAGAAAATACTACCTTTGAACACAGAGAAGAAAGTCACTGTATGATATTCAAAGAAGATGGCTAAACCATCATTAACTTGTAGCAGATAACCATCATTAACTTGTAGCAGATCACACGTGCAAACACCTGTCTTTTTAGTTCAATATGTAGGAAAGCTACTAGCTTTCAGGGTCTGAGAATGAAGCAATGCCCAGTAAATGTGCATGTGATCACTTGTATACATATCAATGTAATGAAGCAAGAATCAGGCTGCCTAACCTCACAATCAGGAAACTGTGGAACCATGGGGTGGAGAGGGAAGTGCACAGATGGATCTGTAATTGGTTGGCGGACAGGAAGCAGAGGGTAGGAGTAAAAGGACACTACTCTGACTGGGAAGCAGTCACGAGCGGTGTACCGCAGGGGTCAGTGCTGGGACCACTGCTGTTCAATATATTCATTAATGACCTGGAAGAGGGGACGAAGTGCGAAGTCATAAAATTTGCGGACGACACAAAACTCTCCAGTAGAGTTAGAACTGTTGAAGAATGTGAAGAACTACAAAGGGACTTGAACAAACTGAGTGAATGGGCAAATAAATGGCAAATATGTTTCAATGTAGAGAAATGCAAAGTCTTGCACATAGGGAAAGGAAACCCGATATTCAGCTACATGATGGGGGGGATGGTATTGGGGAAGAGCAACCTAGAAAGGGACTTGGGGGTTTTAGTGGACCAATCAATGAAGTCAGGAGCACAATGCGCAGCGGCCTCCAAGAAGGCGAACAGAGTGTTGGGAATTATTAAAAAAGGAATCACTACCAGAACCAAAGAAGTTATCCTGCCGCTATATCGGTACGCCCGCATCTGGAATACTGCGTTCAATACTGGTCGCTGTACCTTAAGAAGGATATAGCGACACTCGAGAGGGTCCAGAGAAGAGCAACAAAAATGATGGTAAAATTATGGTCTTACCTGTTAATTTTCTTTCCTTTAGAAGCAGCAGATGAATCCAGAGACTAGTGGGTATAGCTCACATCGACCAGCAGGTGGAGATAGAGAACTGATTAACAGTTGGCCTTAAAGCCTGGTGTTCCTCCTGTTGATTCAGTTATGCACTTTGCCCAAGCATCCCGAAAGGAGAATGAGCATCCACAAAACTTCATTCCAGTAGAAAATGTGCCCCTCAGCAATGAAATAATACAATTACCAACCATATCCCAACTAAACAAATAAACAAACACCCTACACACAGACAGTGCACTTGGGGAGGGGCTCTGGATTCATCTGCTGTTTCTAAAGGAAAGAAAATTAACAGGTAAGACCATAATTTTACCTTCCATAGCAAAGCAGCAGATGAATCCAGAGACTAGTGGGATGTAGCAAAGCAAACTCAAACTGGGTGGGACGCCTCTGCCAGCACTGCAGCGCCAAAACTTGCCTCCGAACGGGCCGCTACGTCTAAACGGTAATGCTTTGAAAAGGTATTTCCCGACGACCAAGTGGCCGCCCGGCAAATTTCCTCTAAAGACATCCCCCCGGACTCCGCCCAAGACGTAGCCAATGCCCGAGTGGAATGAGCATGAAGGTGCTCCGGTACTTTCTTCCCTATCAACACATAAGCCGAAGCAATAGTTTCCTTGACCCAACGCGCAATGGACGCTTTAGACGCCGCCATCCCCTTGTTTTTACCCGCGAACAACACGAAGAGATGGTCCGACCTACGAAAATCATTCGTCACCCCCAAATAATGGAGAAGCATACGTCGTACATCCAGTAGACGCAAAGACAAAAATCGTTTTCCCCAATCCTCCTTCCGGAAGGATGGGAGGAACAAACTCTGGTTCACATGAAAGGAAGAAATAACCTTAGGCAGGAAGGACGGTACCGTACGCACCGACACCCCAGTTTCCGAAAAACGTAAAAAGGGTTCTCTGCAAGAAAGCGCCTGTAGTTCCGATACTCGCCTTGCTGAAGCCATCGCCACCAAAAACACTGTTTTCAGCGTGACATCTTTCAAAGTGGCCGCTGACAGGGGCTCAAAAGGTGCCCCCTGCAACTTCCCAAGGACGAGTTTAAGGTTCCATGTTGGACAAATTCGCTTTACCGGCGGGCGGATATGGTGAACCCCCTTGAGGAAACGGACCACGTCCGGCTGTGAAGCGAGCGTCGAGCGAGCCACCCGGCCCCTGTAACAGGCAATGGCCGCCACCTGAACCTTTAAAGAGTTATAGGCTAACCCTTTCTCTACGCCCTCCTGCAGGAAAGCAAGAATAGCCGGCAGAGATGCATGGAAGGGCGCAATTCCCTGTCGTCCGCACCATGCATCAAAAATCTTCCAGACTCTCGCATAGGAGGCTGAAGTCGAAATTTTCTTAGCTTTAAGCAGGGTGGCAATTACCTGTTCTGAATAGCCCTTCTTTTTTAGCCTTGACCGCTCAATAGCCAGGCCGTAAGACCAAAGCGGGCCGGATCTTCCATCAAGATTGGACCCTGAGTTAGTAAGTCCGGAGTTACCTGGAACGTTACCCGATCGCCTACAGAAAGCTGAATCAGATCTGCGTACCACGGCCGACGCGGCCAATCCGGAGCCACCAGGATCACTCTGCCGTGAAAGCGAGAGATGCGTTGTAACACCCGACCTATCATGGGCCAAGGCGGGAACACATACAGAAGGGAATTTGGAGGCCATGGGAGAGCTAACGCGTCCACCCCCTCCGAGCCCTTCTCCTTGCGTCTGCTGAAGAACCGAGGCAACTTCGCATTGCGGGACGAGGCCATGAGATCCATCTCTGGCAACCCCCAACGACGGACTAGCAGGCCAAACGCTCGAGCAGACAACTCCCACTCGCCCGGATCTAAAAGATTTCTGCTGAGGAAGTCCGCTTGCACGTTTTCATGACCTGCAATGTGTGCCGCCGACAGAAGCGGAACATGCCCCTCTGCCCACCGAAACAATCTTCTTGCCTCTTCGGCCAACTGCGGACTCCGGGTGCCCCCCTGACGATTGACATATGCGACCGCCGTGACACTGTCCGAAAAGATCCTGGTCGGCCTGTCCTGAATCAGTGACTGAAAAGCCCGCAGCGCCAGCCTGATCGCTCTTAATTCCAGCAAATTGATGGGCCACCGGGCCTCCTGGAAGGACCACACCCCCTGCACTGAAGTTTGCAGGCACTGGGCCCCCCAGCCCCGCAGACTGGCATCCGTTGTAACTACCACCCAGTCCGGCGTGGCCAACGGCATGCCCCTCCAAAGATGCAACTCGTGGAGCCACCAGTGCATGCTGCGAGCTGCTCGAAGACTCCATTGGAGACGCACATTGTAGTTCAGAGAAGCTGGGGACCAGCGAGAGAGCAGAGACTGTAAGGGCCTCATGTGGCACCGAGCCCAGGGGACCACCTCCAGAGTCGCCACCATGGAGCCCAGAACCTGTACATAATCCCAAACTCGAGGTCTGGCCGACCCGAGAAGTAGGCGAATCTGAGCCTGCAATTTCTCCCCCCGGTCTCGAGGTAGAAACACTTTCCCCAGAGCCGTGTCGAACCGCACCCCCAGATGCACCAACAACTGCGACGGGGACAGAAAACTCTTGGGAAAGTTGACAATCCACCCCAACGACTGAAGGAGAGAGATTACTCTCTGAGTTACCGACAAACTCTCCTGTCTGGACGAGGCACGGATCAACCAGTCGTCTAAGTAAGGGTGTACCCGAATCCCTTCCTTGCGTAGAAAGGCGGCTACCACCACCATGACTTTGGAAAAGGTGCGGGGAGCCGTTGCCAGGCCAAAGGGCATTGCCCGAAACTGATAATGCTGGCCAAGAATCGCAAACCGCAGATACCGCTGATGCGGAGGCCAGATCGGGATATGGAGGTACGCCTCCTTGAGATCGAGGGACGTGAGGAACTCTCCCGGTCTTACAGCCGCAATAACCGAGCGTACCGTCTCCATCCGGAAATGGCGAACACTGAGAAATCTGTTGACCCCTTTGAGATCCAGCACCGGTCTGAATGACCCCCCCTTCTTTGGTACAATGAAGTAAAGGGAATATATACCGCGGCCTACCTCTTCCGGGGGCACCGGTACCACCGCCCCCAGATCGAGCAGCACCTGAAGAGTCATGCGGACCGCGTCTCCCTTGGCCGCCCCATTGCACGGGGACACCAAGAAAGAATCTACGACGGGAGAGGCGAACTCCAACTTGTACCCTTCTTGAACAATGTCCAACACCCACTGATCTGACGTGATTGTGGCCCACTCCGCCTGGAACGCCGAAAGCCGGCCCCCTAAGGGAAAGGCGGAGGGAGCCAAGCCCCCGTCATTGTGGAGTGCGAATGGCTGGGGTACGTGTTGGCTGCCCTGAAGAGGGTTTCGTCGTACGAAAGGAACCCCTCTGCTGAAACCTAGGTCTCGAAGCAGAGAACGAACCAGATGCAGATCTGAAGAAAGGTTTACCAGACCTGGATCGCCTAACATCCCTGAAGCGCGGTCTAGACGATGAGGACCTCACCGGGGGCCTAGCCCTATCCTCCGGTAAACGCTGAGTTTTGGTATCCCCAAAATCCTTCACCAGTTTATCTAAATCTTCTCCAAACAATAAACCCCCTTTAAAAGGGAGTCTCACCAGCCGAAGCTTGGATGCTGCATCTGCCGCCCAATGACGGAGCCATAAGGATCTGCGTGATACCACCGAAAGAGACATCTGTTTCACAGACGCCCGAATAATATCATATAAGGAGTCTGCCAAATAAGCCAAGCCTGACTCCAAATCAGCCAGCTCCGAAGGGACAGAACCCCCAGACTCCATTAAATTATCGGTCATCCCTTGCGACCACTGCAGACATGCTCGCGCTGCATAAGAGCTGCAGATTGCGGTCTGTAAGGGAACCGCAGCTACTTCAAAGGACATCTTTAGTGAAGATTCAATCTTCCTATCCTGCGCATCCTGCATGTAACCCCCCCCTTCCACCGGTAAGGTAGTCTTTTTGGTTACCGCTGCCACCAAAGCGTCCACCCTGGGTAATCTAAACTTATCCAGTTCAGACGGGTCAACCGGATACAAGAGCCGCATGGCTTTTGCCACTCTTAAACTGGCCTCCGGCGTATCCCATTGCGCCGAGATCAGCTCCTGCATGGCTTCATGCACCGGAAAGGACTTAGGTGGCCTACGTGTACCTGCCATCAGGGGGTTACCCGACACCTTAGCATCTGCCTGAGAAATATTCAACCCCTGCAAAGCCTTAGAAATCAAGGAAGCCAGTTCCTCTCTATGAAACAGACGGAGAGCTGAAGGATCATCAACTTCCCTACCCGGGGGATCCTCTGCTTCCCAATCTAAGACCTCACCTTCCTCCAACGATTCAGGAAGAGAGAAAGGGGATAATGGAAGATTACCTTCTGCGTCCGCGGTTGCGAGTCTGCGTTTTTTCGCCCCCTGCGACCGCCCAGGCGACAACATAGGACCCGTAGCCGGTCCGGTATTATCATAGGTCAAACCAGTAGAGGTAGACGGCCCAGGGAGGGACGGACCGGTCACTGGCACTGACTGGGCAGGCTGCAAGCCCTGCAGCAGAAATGCTCGGTGCAACAACATAATAAATTCAGGGGAGAAGGCACTCAATCCAAGTGACGCTGACCCGCTCAGATCCATGCCTGGGCGTGAAGCCGCGACGTCCCCAAGCGGTCCCGGCTCCCCGAACGCCGCTGACCCCCCCTCAGCCGTGGAAGAGTCTTGCAGCACCCCCGAGTCGCTCTTGAGAACCGGGGACTTAGACCGTGCCTCTCTGACACGGGAGATGGCTATATCACAAGCCTGCAGGAAAGCATCTTCTGCCGGTGAATCCGAACAACCGGCAGAACAGATGCCGGACAGTGCTCTGCGCTTCCCACAGCGCGAGCACCGCTGGCTAGCTTCCGCTGCCATCTCACAAACCGGCGACTCAAAAAACTTTTTTTTTTTTTTTTTGTTGCACACACGTGGCGACTCGCCGCCGACCGCCGACTCCGCCCACCAGCTACCGCGGTCTTTGTGAACGAGAAACCGAACACAGCCCAATAAATCAGAAAGCCAAAAACTTACTCACCAACCTTTCCCCCGCTCAATCTGGCCAGGTTACAGCTGGTAATTGCCCTGAAAGCCGACTCGAAAACGGCACGGCTCAGCACAAGCAGGAAGTCCTTTTTTTTTTTTTTATACTGGAATGAAGAAACAAATTCCTGCAGTGGCCAAGGAAATCCCTCAAACAAACGGAGGGGAGGGTGGAGAAGGGACCTGGGAGGGCCCAGGTGTAGCTCCCAAAGCCGGCACCGCTCAGCCAGGCACCCCTGTCCTACTGAAGAGAACTAGTCTCAACAGAGGAAGCCACAGGAACACCACATAAACCGGCCCCAGCCAGAATCCAGGAGCTAACGAGTAAGCTCCATCCCTGCTGGGAGATAGAGCAAAACTGAATCAACAGGAGGAACACCAGGCTTTAAGGCCAACTGTTAATCAGTTCTCTATCTCCACCTGCTGGTCGATGTGAGCTATACCCACTAGTCTCTGGATTCATCTGCTGCTTTGCTATGGAAAAGGGGCATGGAAGGCCTCTCATATGCTGTGAGGCTGGAGAAACTGGGGCTCTTTTCTCTGGAAAAACGGAGACTTAGAGGGGACATGATAGAAACTTACAAGATCATGAAGGGTATAGAGAAGGTGGAGAGGGGCAGATTCTTCAGACTGGCAGGGGAAACAAAAACAAGAGGGCACGCAAGAAAACTGAAGGGAGACAGATTCAGAACAAATGCTAGGAAGTTCTTCTTCAGCCAGCGGGTGGTGGATACCTGGAATGCGCTTCCGGGGGAGGTGGAAGAGCAGAGTATGATTTTGGGTTTCAAAAAGGGGTTGGACATGTTCCTAAAGGAAAAGGGGATTGAGGGGTATAGCTAGAGGGGTACTATAAAGGATAAAATGTCTTAAGTGAAAGAACACTACAGGTCATGGACCTGGGGGGCCACCGCGGGTGCGGACTGCTGGGCACGATGGACCTATGGTCTGACTCGGCAGAGGCGATGCTTATGTTCTTATGTATGGAGACAGAACTTGCCAGTGCTGGTAAGAAATCTGCACATGCAAGTACGTACCTGCTGGGAAATTATGCCTGTGTTAAAACTTGGAGGAAAAAGGCTTTTAAGCTAATTAAGAAGATAGGAAGGAAATTTTTCACCACAGGGTTTGAGCATTTTCATCAACTAGTGGTTAACCCTTAGCAATAGATAAATTCTAGGTTCCTGCAGTTTATTAAGAAGTAATAATAAAATAGCATAATTATTATTAGCAACTTTAATTTTAAAAACTCACCAAAACTAGCAGTGCTAGAGATAGAATTTTATTTAAACTGTATCCTGTAGTGCAGGGGTAGGGAACTCCGGTCCTCGAGAGCCGTATTCCAGTCGGGTTTTCAGGATTTCCCCAATGAATATGCATTGAAAGCAGTGCATGCAAATAAATCTTATGCATATTCATTGGGGAAATCCTGAAAACCCGACTGGAATATGGCTCTCGAGGACCGGAATTCCCTACCCCTGCTGTAGTGGATAGTAAATTCAATAAGTGTTAGGTTGTCTATATGGCAATTCAAATCCGCTAGAATCAATAAATTAGAAGATAGAGATCAACGGAATTTGGTTTTGATTCCGAAACCAGGCCAAAATCCATATTCGGTCATTTTTTTGCTTATTAGTAGACTTGATATACTGCCATTTCTGTTAGAGAATGACACGGTGGCGGTTTACCCGCGGCCACCACATTTTAGCCGCGGGTCACCCGCCGAAAACGGGGAAGAAAACTAGCAGTTGCTGCGGCGACGGGGACAAGGCCATTCACCGCCCGCGGGGCGGTGAATGGTCTTGTTCCCCGCAGTGAGGCATGAAGGATCGCGCAGTCCCCGCAGCTCACACCCGCCCGCCCAATCGATTCCAGTGTCCAGCCAGCTCTCTCCCCTCACCCCAGTCCGCAGATCCTCCTCCTCGGCGACCCGCACGCTACCAGAGAGCCGCGCACACCCGCCGCTGCTCAGCCTCGATCTTCTGCTCTGACGCAACCGGAAACAGGAAGTTGCAGCAGAGCAGAAGATCGAACACTGAGCAGCCGCGCGTGTGCGGCTCCCTGGGAAAGCGCGCAGGTTGCCGAAAAAGAAAACCCACAAACCAAGGTGAGGAGAAGGGAGAGAGCCGGCCAAACACCAGGATCGACCGGGCAGGCAGGTAGTGGCCGCGGGGACCGTGCGATCGCTAGTGTTCCTGGCTCAAATTGGAAGGAGGGAGTGAAAGGAAAAAGGCTTATATGGATGCAGCGGGGACGGTGACGGGGCGGTGAATGGGATGGCAGTGGCGGTGACGGGGCGGTGAAAGGGATGGCGGTGACGGTGACGGGGCGGTGAAGGGATCGGCGGTGACGGGGCGGTGCAGAGGATGGTGGGCCGGTGACGGGGCGGTGACGGGGACAGATTTTTTCCCCGTGTCATTCTCTAATTTCTGTCTCACAGTCAAAGCAATTTACTAAACTTCAATAAAAAGAAAAAAGTTTGAAAGAAATGGCGATAAAATAGAGACAAGTTATTCATGCATTCAATCTTTTTGACTTAAAAGGATAGATTCCATCAAACAAACTGGAACAAACTGCTTCAGGCTGGCAGGTCATCATTCACTGAAACGTGTAATTGAGAGTTGGTAAAGGCAAGATTTAAAAAGAATGGGTTTTAAAAACATTCTTAAATTTGACAAATGACAATTCAGTATGGAGAAAAGATGGTAGGTTATTCCATAAACATGGTGCCAGATAGTAGAAAGCCATGTTTCTAGTAGGCCAGTCATAGGTTTTTTGGAGAAGGAAGTGCAAGGCTGTTCAAGCAGAAGGACCTAAGGGCACAATTAGGGGTGTAAGATACAGTTAAGAGTAGATATAAGGGTATGATTTATAGGCTGAACTAGATAGAATAATGGATCGGTAACCAATGTAGGCGAAAAACGAGCAGGGAAGTGTGGTCATATCTATGAGTGTTAAATAGAAGACAAGCTGCTGAATTCAGGAAGGTTTGAAGTAACCTCAGGAAGGCCAGCATACACTGAACTGCAATAGCCATTTTTTGAAATATAAAGTGGAAAAATCAAGAAGCCTGTGCAATGGGTGAAGTCTGCACAAGGCAGGAAAGCCATCTTGGATGAAAACTGTGTAAGGACTGATAGGTGTTCAGTCGGGAATCATACCTGGATATCAAAATGAGTCAACCGGGCAAATATCTATATTAAAAAGATGAAGGGCCAAGGAGAATTGAGGATGATGACCTGAAATCCAGCAGGCCATTGCCTTTTTCAGGTACAGGATCAATTTATGATCATTGAGCCATTAAGATACAGAAAGTAGGAACACTTTAATTGCTATAAGATCAGGACAGAGTGAAGAGGTGGGGAAACCCAGCAAGATGTTGTTTGCACCTGAATGCTGAAATTTTGAACCATTGTCAGAGGGCTCCGGAAGATATTAAAAAGGAGCAGAGAAAGCACAGACCCTTGTAGCAAGCCACAAGCGAGAGATTTGGGCGAAGAAAGAGACTCTGTTGTAAAGATCAAGAAAAAAACTGTTAGAAAGGAAGAAGCAAACCAGGCTCATACATTACCCATAAGCCAATTTCATGCTTAGGTTTTGGCTGAATATACCAGTGCATTTCTGGATGAAACTGACTCCCCCTCCCTCCCTAACCACTCTGCGGTTCCTATGCCCCCACCCTCAACAGACTGCATCCTCCCAGGTTATCACATCCCCTACCCACCTGCACCTCCTTCCACTACCTAGAAGTCCTCTCTGGGCTTATCTTTAAATGCACTGGTGATTCAGTAACCTTTCTGTGTAGGAGCAATTCCCAGTCACATCTGCCCCTGCCGGTTCCTCATTCAAATCAGCACCACTGGGGGTTTCTCCTTCTCATACTAGGAGCCATTTTGATTGAGGAATCGGGGAGAGGATGGGGCAGAATGATTAGGGATCGCTTTTGCCCAAAAGATGCCACTCAACCACTAGTGCAACTGGGAGGGCAGTAGGGGCTGTGGTCGAGAAGGGGAGCCTGGGAGGACCTGCTTGGATCTGCTTTCTGCTGGGGGATGGAGGGGGTATAGGAGGTGCCATTTTCTATTTTGGCCAAAAATGAGGGGCAAATTTCAACTGCTGAATCTGTTTTGGAAGCCCTTTATTGGAAATTCTTAAGACCAAAGCATTCCAGATTTTCTATGGGTACCGGACTCTAGATGCACCAGCAATTTGAGACCTTTGTGTCTCTGCAGATGTACTAGAGCTGGGTACCAAGGCCGCCGAGGCCATTTTGGAGCTAACAGAATTACCAGCCCTGGATGTAGAGCTATTCTGTGGAAAACCCAACCCCAAGGGAAACATGTACAGCAGCTCTTTCTCTGGTTGTACTAAAGTGTCCAGTCCGGTGCTTCCTGACTCAGCTCTTTGACTGAAGAAACAATTTGCTTTCTTGTTTACTGCCAAAATCATTAGAATGACCATCAGTCATCTCTAACGTTGCACAATGCGTTGAAAGGCTGCTCAGGACAACAACCACTCCCAAGGGGTCCAAAGTCTACTGGCTGAGATAGTCGGCTTGAACATTCTCCACTCCTGCTATAGGTGCCACAGAGATTGCCATTAGATGGAACAATAACTGAGACTTCAGTCTTAATGGAGCATTTCTGGTGCCTTCCTGCCGATTGACTTACACCACCGCTGTGGAATTTCCTGAAAAGATCCTAATGGTTTTGTCTTCCAGGAATTTCCCCAGGGTCTGTAAAGCTAACTGTATGGCTCAGCTCCAGCCTTTTTAATCGACTATTTTCTTTGAGAGGGAGTACATCGGTCTTACATTGGACAGCCATTCCAATGAGCCCCCCCCCCAGTTGTAAAGACTGGTATCTATTGTCAGCATCACCCACAATGTTATCCGAAGGAGCATGTCCCTAGACAGAGACCCTGGCTGAAACCACCAACGGAAGCTGCATCATGCTTCCTCCGTCCAAGCCAGTTGCATCTGAAAGGGATCTGTCTGTGGAGACCAGTGTGACAGAAGGGTGTTCTGGAGTGGGTGCTTATAAGCCTTTGCCCAAGGGACTACTTCTATGGTTTATGCCATGGACTCTAATACCTGGCAATAGTGCCATATCATAGGTGCTGGCATTGTCAACAGGTCTACAATTTGTCTTCAGATCTTTTGTTTGCATGGCTTGGGAAGAAAAACATAGACTTCTGCCATATTGAAACAAATTCCCAAATACTCTAGTGATTGGGATGGTACTAAGTGACTCTGGAAGTTGACTATTCAACCCAGAATCTGCAGTAGTTGGACCACTTCTGCTACTGCCTTTTCTCCCTTTAACTTGGATGGGGCGCTGATCAACAATTGTCCAAATATAGATGCACCTTGCATAGATGCGTTGCTACCACCACCTTGGTGAATGTGCACAGAGCTGTTGCCAGTCCAAAGGGGAGCGTAGAGAACTGGAAATGTCTCCCCAATTTTCCCATAGGCTATAATGGTTTTACTCACTGTGCAGTGCTGTACTAGTACTATTGCCTGCTTCTGCTCTTATTTCAAATGGATAGTGGAGAAGCCTTTTGCTTCAAACAAGTAAATCCTCAGTCCAGGATCCTTTGGGCAAACTCCAGACTGAGACCTCAAACCCCCAATGATCCATGTGCCGCTACAGGGGGAGGAAAAATGCAACTGGCACCTGTCAAAGTTCTCCCAGACCACCGCAGGAAGAAACAGCTTGCACTCAAGCACCTGATAAATCAGGGGCGATTCTTGCTTCCAGGGGAATGATCCCCAGGCTCCTTAATTATCAGTACAGGCTAACTAATAATAATAATAACAACTTTATTTTTTGTATACCGCCATACCCAGGGAGTTCTAGGCGGTTCACAGCAATTAATCAAAGTTACAAACATATCAGAGTTACAAACAGTGCACAAACAATAATGCCAGCAGCAGACAGCTCAACATAGGGTGTCTCTCTCTCTAAGGCAGAGCTGCCCTAGGGCCACTGGGGACCACCTGAGCACCACAAGCCTCAAAACTGGATTAAAAATATCCTGAAAATCATGAAACGTCTCAGAACAGATCAGAAAGAAAGGCAGTAATTCTTTCTGCAATAGCTCGCAATTTTTTTTTTTTGGGGGGGGGACTTAACTCACTTGTCAGGACTCGTATGTCTTGTGTAACAGAAAGAGGGAATACACCATATGAGAATTGCTTCCTTCCCATGCCACAGTCAGGTCTCAGTGAGGCAGAAGACTAGAGAGCCAGACGTAGAAATTAGAGGCCAACTGAATTTGGTTTCAATGCTGAAACTGAAACCAAAACTTTATGCTAGGTCCCTTCCTTCCCCAAGAAAAGCAGCCCCCCTCCTCCCTGATCTGCCCCCATAAACTTCTGGTCTCACCCATAGGGATCCCCAAGCCTTATGTTCAACAGTGAACCTTGGCATCGGTGCTAGGCAAAATGACTGAAGTTAGAGTAAACAAAATTACTGACCAGACATGACAATGGGAATGAGTCGACATGGGTTCAGCAATTTATTACAGAGGTTGTGAGTTCAAATCCCTCGCTGCTCCATGTGACCCTGGGCAAGTCACTTAATCCCCTCATTGCCCCAGGTACACTAGATAGAATTTGAGCCCACCGGGACAGATAGGGAAATTTGATAAAGTACCTGAATGTAAACCATTTAGGATATAAGTGGTATATAAATAATTTAAATAATTAAATTAAATAAAATAAATAAGTGGATAATGGCAATATAGTGTAGTTGGACCCAAAGTCTCTCATGAGAGATTCCTTGGAAAACTAGTGTCATGGGATAAGAGACCTTTTATGGACCGCACACTGGCTAAAAAAGACAGGAGACCATGTAGGACTAAATAGTTAGCAACACATATGGAAATATCTATGGTGGAGAACCCCAAGTGTCTATACTAGGACCTGTGCTATTTAACACATTCATAATTTGGAAAATAGGGGTAACAAATAAGGATCTAATTTGCAAATACAATTATTCTAGGTCATTAAAGTGGTAGATGATCAGCAGAAGGATTCTGAGAGACTGGAGACTGCATGATTCAATGTAAATGCAAATGGCAAATGAAATTTGCTGTGGATGATGACAAAGTGATGCACATAGAGAAAACAATCCCAATTATAAGTTCAAAATGCCAAGTTTTCATGTTCTCTTGAAAGAGCTATACTGGAATAATTCCCTTTTTTAGATTCAAACAGTTGCAGAAACAGAGGTCAATATTCAGATCTGTTTTTCCCTAGATGTAGAAGAAACCCTCTCAACAAATCATTTTAAACTCTACCCCTCCCCCAAAAGCTCTGACCTGCCTGTTGGGTGTGGCAATGCTGAACTGCATATTTTAAACAACAGGAAAGAGAGGGAGTCAAATTAGTCAAAACAGAAACCAACCCAGACAGTGAAAGCTTCCTTTGGTTAATTTAGGAGTGGGAATAGTAGATAGTGGCTTACAACTTTCTAGTATATACGAATGATCCTGACCCTCCCCACAGCTTTTGGCTTTACCTGGCTTTGCGTTTCTTGACCTTGCGCTTATGCTCTGCTTCCTCATAATACAGCTCGTTATGGCTGGAGTCCCTGCGGTGGGCAGCAGCTGCTATCAGCGCTCGAGACTGGCCAGTTGCATTGCTCCCAGGACCTTCAATACAAAACAGGAGGGGAGATCCCTAGATTAAAAACTCAGCACAGGCTCCAATCAAAAAACAATCCGATGCAAGTTTGTCCAAACGTTTTGTTGGTTCACAGTCATTCCCCCCACACCCCCCATCGGAGCTCTTTAAAATTAACTTTTACAGCGGCGCGCTGGAGTTTTGCGCTCAATTGTCTGGGCCGAAATGTCGGTGCAGCTTTGTCCGGTGTGCTTTTGTCCCGTCACTGTTTTGTTGATAGAACAGTTGTGATGTAAGTATGGTATCACAACCTGGTGCCAGAATATATTGCAAAAGCGAAGATTTACCTGTATATACTCACACACCTATTTTCCTTCTTAATTTCTATGTCCATATGATGACATATAGGCCATCCCATCCTTTCCCTACCTATGCTGATTCCAGCAGCTCCCCGTCCCCCTGCCATACAGCAGCAGCAAACAGCATAAAATTCCCCCTCCCTTCCCCATGTTGCTTTTATTCAAACCTTTTCCTGGCAATGCAAAGCAGTTTGTGCTCCAGTGATGTACATCCTGATGTGCAAAGGGCATAACATGGCAGTTTTTCTGATCATGGGCCTACCCAAGAAGGCCTGCACTGGTGTTGAAACTGTTATGCGATGCCAGAAAGCGGGTTGAATGAGACAGTGTGGAGAAGGGATTGGGGACATTATACCTGCAATTGTTGCCTGCAGGACCAGGAGAGACCCCAGGGGAAATAAAGAAGGGAAAATGCTGGAACAAGAGTAAGTGGTACGGAAGGCTGGTATACTAGTGTACAGATTCTCCTCCCAACTTTTGACCTTAAAAATTGTCACATTTAGTAACCTGAATATATATATGTTACTGAATATATATGTTACTTTAAAGTCAAATTCTATATCTATGCAGACGATATCACTATAGTCATCCCCCTTACAACCCTGTTGCCTGAATCAAAGAATCATCTGTCATTCATTTTAAAACAGATCGAATTATGAATGAATGAATTCAAATTAAAACTCAACTCAGACAAAACCAAATTTTTCTTAGCAAGCCCAACTGATAAAATTATAGACTCAACGATTTTCGTGAATGGTCAGGCTTTCCCTAATGAAGATTCCATAAAAATTCTGGGAGTGACTCTGGACTGACACCTTACCCTAAATGTACACACGGATTTATTGGTTAGGAAATGCTTTTCGACATTATGGAAACTCAGAACCATCAGAAAATATTTTGACGCAGTATCTTTCCGCTTATTAGTTCAATCTTCTATCCTAAGCATACTGGACTACTGTAACATCATTTATTTGGGAACCTTCAAAAAAACCCTCCATAGGCTCCGAGTCATTCAAAATTCAGCAGTTAAACTGATTTTTGGGTTGAGAAAATGGGAACACATTAGTCTCTATTATCAAAAACTCCACTGGCTGCCCCTGGAAGCACGAGTTTTGTTTAAATTTTTTTGCCTTTGTTATAAATCAATATTTGGCCTGACCCCTACGTACCTGGTTTCTCAATTTAATATGGACTGTGCCATTAGGCCCACATGCAGAATTCACATGTTCACCTATCCATCATTAAAGGACTGTCGTTACAAAAGATTCCTGGACAGAACTCTTGCCTCCCAGGCAGGTAAATGGAACGACTGGCTGGGTAACATTATCATGCATTCCTCATCCTACTTCAATTTTAGAAAATCAATTAAAACAAATTTGTTTAATCAATTGTAACCCAAGAATCTTACAGTGTTTCACTACTCCCATCCTGTACCTTATATTCGATGACTTTGTAATGTAACCAATTCGCTGATTATCCAGCACCTCTTGTACCTTAAATTTGATGACCTTGTAATGTAACCAATTTGCTGATTGTCCAGCATCTCTTATTGTAAACCGCCTCGAACTATTATGGCTTTGGCGGTATATAAAAAATTAAATTATTATTATTATTACTAATAATCATTTCTATAGTGCTACTAGGCATACACAGCACTGTACACTGCTTGAGGGGGGGGGGGGGAGGATCAGTCGGAAAGGCCTGAATGTTTCCCCAGCTTCCTCACTCTTACCGGCTTAAGCCTGCAGGATTGCTGGTGCTATAGCGATCCCTGGTGCTATAGCGATCCCTGCAGCTGCCCGTCATTCTCAGCGGCACGTTCTTTCTGCTACAGTCCCACCCCTTGTCTGACGTCAGGATCGTGGCAAAGGAAATGTGCCCCTGAGGATGATGGCAGCTGAAGGGATCGCCATAGCACCAGCGATCCTGCAGGCAGCCATATTAGCTTAAAGTAAACACAGGGAAGCTAGGGGGAGTAGTCCTTCGCGGTGGAGAGGCAGGCCTGTGCAGAGGGAGGAGGAGGAAGCGTGCCTTTGCGACAGGAGGCAGGCCTGTGCAGAGGGAGGAGGAGGAAGGAGTAAGAGAGGGGAGGGGAGATGCCAGACTTGGGATGAAGGGAAGAGAGAGACCAAACCAAAAAGAGGGAGAGGAAATCAGAGGAGAGGTGCTAGACTAATGGACAGAGGGAGAGAGAAATGCAAGACCACAAAGGGAAGGGTACAAGAGGGACAGATACTGCTCCAAAGTAGGTGGGCAGGGTGCAGGATGGCAGGAGAGATAGTAGGAGAAAGCCTGTACCAGGGGAAGGGGATACAGGAGGTAAGGAAGAGAGAAAGAAGTAGCTGGATATGGGGAGAGATAAGATTCTAGGCTTGGAGGGAGCATTGGAACAGGGACACAAGAGGGACAGTACTGGAGAGGAGAATAGGGACAGGGACATAGAAGAGAGATGCTGGATGAAAGGGTAGTTGAGAAAAAGAGAGATGGTGTATATGTGGATGGTGGAGTCCATTGCTGCAGCTGCGGGGGGATGGAGATGAACAAAAGGAAAGATGCAAGACCTTCAGGGAGGAAAGGGAAACAGAAGGGGAAGACAGAGATGGAAGATGGATGGTTAGCATGGAGAAAGAAGAAAGGAGAGCCTGATCAGAAGACAACCAGATCAACATGATTTGAAAAATGACCAGACAACAACAGGTAGGAAAAATAATTTTATTTTCTGTTTTGTGATTACAATATGTCAGATTTGAAATGTGTATCCTTCCAGAGCTGGTGTTAGATCGTGAACATGAGCTAGGATTTAACTGAGAGAGGAAAAGTCTTTTTTGTTTGTTTATTTTGTTTACACTACAGGACCAGTATGGGTAGGAGAGGGCAAAGGGAGTGAAGAGGCTATAAAATTAACCCACCAGGATATTTGGAATAAACCACCCAATTGGGCAGGAAAATTGAATCGAAAAATCAATTCAATAGGCTGAATCAAATTGAAATTTTTTTCCTGAATCGGGCAGCACTACTGTACACATATTCAGATAATATCTTTGTCCCTAGTGGAATCACAATCTAAGTTTTTGTACCTAGGGCAATTGAATGCCAAGTGACCTGCCATGGGTCACAAGGAGGCTACAGTGGGTGATTTAGGGTGAAGGGGTTATGAGTTAAAAGCAACTTTGAAAAAGTGGGCTTTAAGTCTGGACTTGAATACTGCCAGGGACGGAGCATGACATACCAAGTCAGGCAGTCTGTTCCAGGTGTACGGCGCAGCAAGAGAGAAGGGACATTGGAGCTAGCAGTGGAGGAAAAGGGCACAGATAAGAGATTTGCCCAATGAACGGAATTCCTGGGGAGGAGTATAGGAAGAGAGATATTGAGGAGCTACAGAGTGAATGAACTTGTACGTCAATAAGAAGAGTTTGAACTGTATGCAGAGACAGATAGGAAGACAATGAAGCAACTTGAGGAGGAGGGTGATGTGAGCATAGCAACTTTGGTAGAATATAAATTGTGCAGCAGCATTTTGAACAGATTGAAGGGAAGAGAGATATTAAACAGGAGACCAGTGAAAAGCAGGTTGCAGTGGTTTAGGCAAGAGGTGGGTGGTAAGAGTGTGAATAAGGGTTTTGGTAATGTGCTCAGAGAGGAAGGGTTGGATTTTGGCAGTATTAGAGAGAGAGCGTGGGGAAACAATTTATAAACAGTACACTCTCGAAAACTACAAACAAGGCTATGGGGTTCAGTATTTTCAAAGGGGGGGAGTATAAATAAAATAATCAAATTGTCACTTCTAAGATACTGCATTTTATTTTAAATTGGGCTGCATATCGATTAATCGTGATTAAAATTTTTAATTGCATAAAGAGCCCCCTCACATTTCCTTCTATATTCGAACACTGGCAAATATAAACAGCAGAAGTAAATTCTCAGAACTAACATGTTTTAATTACTAAAATGAAAATAAATAATTTCTTATCTTTGTTACTAGTGATTTTAAAGATGGAACAAAATGATTAGAAAAATAAAATCAGCAAGCACTTTCAGCGATCTGACTGCCAGGCCATTCTCAAGTCCGTTTTGCAAAAGTTCCAGGATTACCGAGATTGGGGCTTGTAAGGGTTCTGAACTGATTTAGCATACCACTATCTGAAAGTCTTCCAGGCCTTTGCATAGGTCGCCACCACTGAGAGCTTCTTGGCTCTAAGCAAAGTGGAAACGACCACCTCAGAATATCCCTTGCTCAAGAGTCACGCCGTAAGCCCAAAGTGTTCCGGATTATCTACAGGGATCGGGTCCCAAATCATGAGATACATCTGAACCGAAAAAGTGGGCTTGTCTCTCTGTAGATGAACCAGGTCTGCATACTATGGGGTCTGTGGGGGCCAATTGGGCACCACTAGGACAAGAAGCTCTGGATGACTTGCGATCCTGCAAATGACTCGATCTAGCATGGGCCATGGGGGAAACATGTACAAGAGTCCCTTCTCTCGCCACAGTTGGACCAAAGCGTCCATCCCTGTGTTTCCGGGCTCATATCTTTGTCTGTAAAAGTGATCCATCTTTGTGTTTGCCGCTGAAGCCATGAGTGGGCGTCCCCACCGCTGAACAATGGAGTTAAACGCTATGGGAACAGCAACCACTTCTCTGGGTCGAGTGTCTGCCGACTCAAAATAATCTGCCTGAACATTCTCCACTCCTGCAACGTGTGTGTGGCGCAGTGGTTGAAGCTATAGCCTCAGTACCCTAGGGCTGTGGGTTCAAACCCCACGCTGTTCCTTATGACCCTGGGCAAGTCACTCAGTCCTCTCTAGCCCCAGGTACATTACATAGATTGTGAGCCCACCGGGACAGATAGGGAAAAATGCTTGACTACCTGATTGTAAAACCACTTAAATAACCTCGATAGGTGGTATATAAAAACCTAATAATAAACTTGAAACTTGTGTGCAGCTCAGAGTACCCGCGGATGAGCTTCTGCCCACCGAAAGAGGAGCTGAGCCTCTACATGTAATGGGGCACTCCTGATGCTTGTCAATTGACAAAGGTCCTGCTGTCTGTCACATTGCCCAAGAATGCTCCGATTGCTTTGCCTTCCAGGAACTTCTCTAGGGCCTGCAACACCAGTCAAAAGGCTCTGAGTTCCAGGTGATTTATAGACCACTTTTGCTGGGTCGGGGACCAATGACCCTGCACTAGGTTACCACTGCAATGACCCCCCCAACCATAAAAGCTGGCATTAGTCACTAGGATTTCCCAGGAGGATATACGGAGTGGCATGCCCTTTGAGAGGGAATCTATCTGCAGTCACCATCATAAGCTGTTCCTCGCTTCAAGTGTCCTGGAAGCGGTTGCTGAAGCAAGTCTTTCTGAGGAGACCAGCAGGATAGGAGAGAGTCTTGAAGTGGTCTCATGTGTGCTCTGGCCCAAGGGGCCACCTTTATGGCTGCTGCTATTGACTACATGTCCTGCAGATAATGCCATAAAACTAAGTAGCAGGTCTGATATCTGCTTCTGCAGCCTCTGTCTGCATGGCTCTGGAAGAAAAACCTAGTTTACAGCCATGACAAACAGAACTCCCAGGTATTCCACGCATTGGGTCAGCTCCAAATGACTCTTCTTAAAGTTGACTATCCAATCCAAGTCCTGCCATCACATGATGCACCGAAGGGAACTCACCATTTTCGACTGGTGGGCCTCAGAAGAGGCAAGCGTGAGCAGCCCTCCTGTTCCCAATTCCTGAGAAAGGAATAGGGGGGTGGGGAGGTCAAGGGAGCATCCAGTGACAGGAGCTAGTGGACATCACTCCTGCCTTTTGAGGGGGAAGGGGGCTCTGTTGGCAGAAGGGAGTGGCCATCCCTCTTGCCGTTTTTCCTGCCACCGGGGGCAGGGGGAGTTTGCCGGGCAGGAGAGAGTGGGCCATTTTTGCTGGCGCGGGGGGTTTGTCAGTCCCCAGTGCTGGTTCATCAGGGGGATGTCGGGGAGGGCCACAACATCTGTGTCCATTTAAAAAAAAAAAAAGTTTCCTGCCCCAAACAGCTGAATGGCAGAAGGCTTCCCCTACTACTCAGCTGTTCAGGGTTTCCCTGCCGACTTTGCACATGTGTGAGAGTCGCTCTTACAGCGATCAATTGGATGGGAGAGATGAGGATTATGCATTTGCATGCATAATATTTGGTGCATTAATAGCTCTTTTAGAATTGGCCAAAAATCAGATCGAAGTGGACCCATGTGGTCTTACCGATCCTGTTTAGTGCATCTAGCCCTGAGTTAGCACATCTGAAAGGGCCCCTCCAAAACATCTAGGTTCTGAGCATAGGCCTAAATTGCTTATGCCTTAATTCTGTGTGGTTGAGAGAAGTGTTGAAGTAGATATCCAGCTCTCTTCCCCCAATCCCTAGAAAACAAGTGCTCAAAGAAAAAAAAAAAACCCAACTAGCTCTAAAATTAAGGTCATGTTTTACATATTTTTCCTCTATATTCCCCAAGTTGAGCTGATCAAGTGGGTCAATAGAGATGCTGGTTTAAATTCCTAGGCAAGGTTTCTGCTTCCCAGGCTAGTCAGGTTCAGGGATACTGCAGAGTAGAGGTCTGCACGGGAACGGGAATCGTGGGAATCCCGTGGGTCCTGCGGGAATCCCCCCTAACCCACAGGACTCCCACAGGGACCCCCCTCTGGCCCACGGGACTCCCACGGGGACCCCCCTCTAGCCAACGGGACTCCCACGGGGATGGAAGGCTTTGGAAGCAGGGTTCGTCCATATAATATAATGGACACGTCAGCCTTAGTAAAAGAGGGGGTTTATAAGTTAATTACCTGAACAGAAAACAAAAAAAGGGTTCCACCAAAGAGATTCCACAAGGAAAACAGCAGCGCAAACACAGAAGAAACTGTGGAATTGATGATCCTGCCAGAAGTAATTGCTGCTTTTTATGGGGACGGGCGGGGATGGAGGTAATTCCTTGCGGGGACGGGTGGGGACAGAGAGGATCCTGACGGGGACGGGTGGGGACGGAGATGATCCTGGTGGGGACGGGTGGGGATGGGTGGGATTTCTGTTCCCGCGCAACTCTCTACTGCAGAGGAAGCAATATCCTTGAAGTTAAGGAAGAGAGTCCCAGCCATTATATACTGGTGACACCTACTGTCTGGATTTATAGCGCACGTGTTCCAGACTATTGAGTGAGCAGCAGACTTACAGCGATGAAAGGCTGCCTGTAATGAATCTGTGGTAAGAATGGAGGTACAGGGTAAAGCCATAAAAGAGGGGAAATCCTCAGTTGTGAAAGCAGCTATGCCTTTCAAATTAGCAAATGCAGAAATGTCATTTGCCAGTGATGCTGAAGGACTTAGAAAATTCCTGATGAAGCCGGAGCAAACTGGAAGCCCTGTTTTTTTTTTTTTTTTTACAGCATTAAGTGTTAGGCACAGGTTGAAATAATTTAGAATAGAAAAATTGATAAATTTGAAAAAGCAGAAAGTTACTAATATATTTTTTGATTGCACTGTGATTTAAGACTTGTTAATACTTGTGTTTCAAGCATTAAGCATTTAAACAGTGTGCGTGAGATCTTTTCCTACAGCTTCAAGCCGATTAAGTAAGCAGTGGATTTTGTCCTGGGTTTGTGTGAATTTAAATAATTTCAAATACCTATCCATAAAATCTTTAATGGACATGAAAATGAAGTGCAACTGTTTGTGAAAGACTGCTCAGTATGAAAAGAGGAGGCAGAGGGGACATGATCAAAACATTCAAAATATTGAAGGGAATTGACTTAGTAGAAAAAGAGAGATTGTTCACCCTCTCCAAGGTGAAGAAAATGAGAGGGCACTCTCTAAAGTTAAAAGGGGATAGATTCCATACAAATGTAAGGAATTTCTTCTTCACCCAGAGAGTGGTAGACATCTGGAACGCTTTTCCAAAGGCTTTTATAGGGGAAAGCACCCTCCAGGGATTCAAGAAAGGATTAGATAAGTTCCTGCTGAACCAGAACATATGCAGGTAAGGCTATACTCAGCTAGGGCACTAGTCTTTGACCTAAGGGCTGCTGTGTAAGCGGACTGCTGGGCACAATGGACCACTGGTCTGACCCAGCAGCGGCAATTCTTATGTTCTGAAATCAGAGATGCAGGTCTAAATCAAGATCTGTTTCCCACAAAAACCCTACATTCCAAGGTCCCCACCAACAAAGCATGGTGATACATACCATCCACATTGTACACTTTCAGTCCTGCCATATGTTTGTTTGCTTGGGATTTCGCCATGGTCAACAGCATTGGATTATAGACCGTGAAATCTTTATAGTAATTCTCCAAAATCACCAGAGCTGCTCGCTGGATGCTAGAAAACAAAAAAGCAAATTATTGGTATGTAGATGAGACTTCTAGGTCATTGCTAGGGGGATTTCTTCTGCTGAGTCACACTTTCACACATATGTAACAGCAATTTTCCTGCAATAAGATTTTCAAGGTATTTTAACAATTCCAAAGATTTTCAATCACAAACTACAAAGCTACAAAACATTCTATTACCCTGTTTCTTCCGGATGTTGGTAAGTTATTTTTATTTAGGCGAGATCAGAGCAAGAGCCAGCTTCCTTGGCTGGACTCCACAGCAAGCATGCAGACTTCTATTCACTCTCCCAATGACCACACCAGTAAGTTTTTTTATTTATTATTAGAACTTGTTATACAAAATTCTGTAAGGAGTGATTGTTGATTTTGCCCTTTGATCATACACGTCCAGGGTGGGGAAATACTTTTAATCTGAGTGCAATTGTTGGATATGTAGAAAGGGGGGGGATGATCTATGTATTTGTCATCCTATATAATTAAACGCTAGCCACGCATGCGCACTCAGACCTGTGTGATCTGTGATCCCTGATCTGTGATCCGTAGGTCCGTGGTCACAGTGCATATGTGGCGGCCAGATCGGGAAAGCACAGCACAGCCGGCAACTCCCCCCTCCCGCCCTCACTCACTGCCAAAACCACCACCTCCTCCTTCTCGCCGGCTCATCCACGTTTAAATGGAGAGAAAAGCACTGCACCGCGCTAACGCTGGCTTTGCCGTCTTCTGTCCACTGCGGCCCGCCCTCTCTGACTACTTCCTGTTTCCGCTAGGGTTGGCCGCAGTGGATAGAAGACGCTGAAACCAGCGGTAGTGCGGTGCAGCGCTTTTCTCTCAATGCTGCTTCTGCGATGCGTACAGTGGTGGAGCCTGTGGCAGTTTATTTCACGTGTGGCAGTTCCGGAGAACAGATGGAAAAAGAGCTGGACAGTGATAGTGACAGCAACACTGGTGATGACGTGAAGAAGCATCAGTCCGAGTCAGCAAGGAAACCAAATCAGAAGGAAAACAAAGCCCGTGCTGAGGGGGAAAAGACCAGAAGCAGACCTCCAAAGGTGGATAAAGCAAGAAAAGGAAAAAAAGAGCCATCTATGGAAGAAAAGCTGTGGAAACTCCACAGTGAGATCAAGTTTGCACTGAAGGTCGATAACCCTATTCAAAGCCAACGGAGAAGGTTGCTGAGGTTTACTCACGCCTGAAATCTCGTATCCTGGGACCAAAGATGGGGCCATGTCAGAAAACAAACAAAAACAGCATGACTGAGAAGGACAAAGCTGAGAAGAACGTTGAGAAGCTAACAGGAGAGGAAGCTGCGAATGAGACAGAGAGGAAGGAGCCCTGTGCATATGTTTCTGCCCCAGTGAATGGTGAATTTGCAGCCCAGCAGAATGAGAGTGGTGAAGACAAGAACCGGGAAGAAGACCACAGTTTGGGTAGTGTAAAGCAAGAGGTGCCGACTGAATATACACAGAATGACACACACATTGATGCTAAGATGGAAAAGTTAGGCAGTGACAGAGAGAGAGAGACAGATAGAAAGAAAGACAGAAAGCGGCCAAGGAGAGAGAGAAAGAAAGACAGATAGACAGTGGCCAAGGAGAGTGAGACAGAAAGAAAGAAAGAAAAACAGACAGGCAGTGGCCAAGGAGAGAGAGAGAGAGAGAAAGAAAGACAGACAGCAGCCAAGGAGAGAGACAGAAAGAAAGACAGACAGACAGACAGACACATCTATTCTAGCACCCGTTAAAGTAACAGGCTTAAAAACTAGTAAAATATAATTTGATAGAATTTAAGTGCTGTTAAAGTGTAAAATGTTTGTATAATATGTTGCACTTATTTTTGGCTTTAAAATGAATAAAGATATTTTTTTAAAAAGAACTTGTTATACCACTTCTGCATATAAGTTGCTGAATAACTCAAATTTTTACTTCTCCTTGGAACGCAGAAGCAAGTCTTGAACAGTAACAGTTTCTTTCAACAACTTATATACAAAGCTCCACTTTAGATGTAAATAATTCAGATTTCAAAAATCTTCCTTGTTGGATGGATTCTATTGCAAATCCAAAGTCCAGGTCTAAATAGGAGATAGACCTAAAATTAACTTTAGTTCTTATTGTGATCAATTAACTCAACCCTGTCTCCCTATGTTAGATGAGATACCTTCTAAATTCTTAATATTCACTTTCAGTATTTCCCTGTGTAAGGAGATTAACCCTTAATTCTTTTTAACACTACACTGCCATTTTAGTTCATGAGAGCAGTAACCAGATGTAATCCCTTCCAACTAGGTGCTGACCACCAAAACTTTATAACTGAAGCAGCCTCTAAGACAGAATCTCTCAAACTTTTTTTTAGCTATGGCATACTAACCAGAGCAAATGTTTTTCACGGCACATTATAATTGAAATTATAAAATTACAAAATCAACAAAAAATTAAATTTGAGAGTTATTTATTTAAAGTTCTTTAAGTTATTACATTACAGATTTCTATTCTGCCATTGCCTTGCAGTTTAAGGTGGATTACAAGAGAATTACAAAAAACGTATTACAAAAAGAAGATATCTGGTAATTTCTAGTAACCTTGAGGAACAGATTCCAGATACTACAGGAAGGACCCGCGAGCGAGGCACAGGAGGTCAACATTCAGACAGCCCCAGTTCCAGAGACAACTGATCAGCTCCCCTCAAAGAAGCGCAGAGTAGTGGTCATTGGGGACTCCCTGCTGAGGGGCACCGAGGGACCAATCTGCAGACCGGATATGCAGTCGAGAGAGGTTTGCTGCCTGCCAGGGGCCAGGATCCGGGACGTGACCGCCTGCCTAGACCGACTCATCAGGCCCGAGGACTACTTCCCCATGCTCTTTATTCACGTGGGTACGAACGACACTGCCAGGAACACCCCAGAGAACATACCTAAGGACTTTGGAGCCCTGGGTGAGAGGCTGAGGCAGATGGGAGCGCAGGTGGTCTTCTCCTCGATCCTACCTGTAAGAGACAAGGGAAGAGCCAGGGAGGAGCGTATCCAGAGGACGAACGAGTGGCTACATGACTGGTGCAGGGACATGAACTTCGGCTTCCTGGACCATGGAGAGGCACTAAAGGGACTGCAGGGACCAGATGGACTCCACCTGACAAAGAGAGGCAAGAACGTCTTCGGACATCGACTAGCCCACCTCCTCCGAAGGGCTTTAAACTAGGTAAGTTGGGGGAGGGTACCCACTCATGTACTAGCGCAGTAAGTAATCTTCCAGGAGAGGTGAATCGACACTCCATTTCTGAGACCGAGGTAAGTTCACACAGTAAAAACAATCATGCAAAAGCCACTCAAACTCAGGCGGGAAATTCTACACAGGGTCTTAGCAATCATAAAGTATGGAGGGCTATGTATGTTAATGCACACAGCTTAGGCAATAAAATTCTAGAATTAGAGACAGAGATAACGAACGCCGACCTCGATGTAATAGCGATATCTGAAACTTGGTTCACAGACTCACATGGGTGGGACATGGCTATACCAGGATACAACTTACTTCGTCGGGACAGAGAGGGAAGGATAGGGGGTGGGGTAGCACTATACACTAGAGATAACATCAAAGTCACCAGAATCACAGATGTCAACTACTCCGGGGAATCACTCTGGGTGAACCTGGCCAGAGGAAACGAAAAATGCTTGTATCTGGGTGTAGTATACAGGCCCCCAAAACAGCATGAAGACAGGGATATGGAACTAATCAAAGACATTGAGAACCTTACTTTACGCGGGGACACGATTCTGCTAGGGGACTTCAATATGCCCGATGCTGATTGGAAGACACTTTCTGCTACTACCAGCAGCAGCAGAAGACTTTTAACCTCCATAAAAGGGGCGCGACTCAAACAAATGGTGCTGGAACCCACCAGAGATCAGGCGACACTAGACCTGATACTCACCAACGGAGAAAGCGTTTCAGAAGTTTCGGTAGGCGATACACTAGCCTCCAGCGACCACAACATGGTATGGTTCAACATCAAGATAGGCTTCACTAGATCAAACACAGCAACAAAGGTCCTCGACTTTCGGGGCACTGACTTTAAACGCATGGGAGACTTTGTCCATCAGGCGCTACAAAACCAAGCTGAAACCAATAATGTAGAGGCTATGTGGTCAATCCTGAAATGCACCTTGCATGAGGCAACAAACCGCTATATAAAAACAGTAAGCAAACGACGGAGGAAGAACAAGCCCCAGTGGTTCTCTGCAGAGATCTCAGATCTTGTTAAGGAAAAAAAAAAAGCTTTTATTTCCTACAAGCATACAGGAAACAGGGTGACAAAAGAAGACTACCTGACCAGGTCTAAAGCAGTCAAAGCGGCAGTAAGAGAGGCCAAGATTCAAACAGAAGAACAACTAGCGAAAAACATTAAAAAAGGGGATAAATCCTTCTTCAGATACATTAGCGACAGGAAACGAAACACAGATGGAATAGTACGTCTCAGGAAAACAGACGGGACCTATGCAGAAACGGATTCTGATAAAGCCAAACTACTAAATGAATACTTTTGCTCAGTCTTTACTTGTGAAGCGCTGGGGACCGGTCCACAATTGCAAGCAAGGCAAACATCGGAAGACCCGTTTCAAAACTTCAAGTTTACACCCAGCAGCGTCCATGGCGAACTATCAAAACTCAAGGTGAACAAAGCCATGGGACCGGACAATCTACACCCCAGGATTCTTAGGGAGTTGTGTGATGTCCTGGCAGAGCCGCTATCCGTGCTGTTCAATCTTTCCCTAAGTACCGGAAAAGTCCCCATGGACTGGAAAACAGCTAACGTCATTCCATTGCACAAAAAAGGTTGCAGAACGGAAGCTGCAAATTACAGACCGGTCAGTCTCACCTCAATAGTGAGCAAACTCATGGAAAGACTTATTAAACAAGAATTAGATACGATCCTGACCGAGGAGAATCTACAGGATCCCCAGCAGCATGGATTCACAAAGGGAAGGTCCTGTCAATCCAATCTGATCAGCTTCTTTGACTGGGTTACAAGGAAACTGGATATGGGGAAGTCTCTAGACGTCGTGTACTTGGACTTCAGCAAAACTTTTGATAGCGTCCCGCACCGCAGATTGTTGAGCAAGATGACTTCGATGGGATTGGGAGTGATATTGACGACATGGGTCAATGACTGGTTAAGCGGTAGAATCCAGAGGGTGGTGGTTAACGGTACCCCCTCCAATACATCGGAGGTGACCAGTGGAGTGCCACAGGGATCGGTCTTGGGACCGATCCTTTTCAACATATACATAAGAGACCTGACTCAAGGGCTTCAAGGTAAAATAACACTATTCGCCGATGACGCCAAACTATGCAACATAGTAGATAACAGCACCTTACCCGACAGTATGGAGCAGGACCTGCTCTTATTGGAACATTGGTCCTCGACTTGGCAGCTGGGCTTTAATGCCAAAAAATGTAAGGTCATGCACCTAGGCAGCAAAAACCCATGCAGAACTTACACTCTGAATGGTGAGACCTTAGCTAGGACTGGGGCAGAACGTGATTTGGGAGTAATCATTAGTGAAGACATGAAAACTGCCAAGCAGGTGGAGAAAGCTGCATCCAAGGCTAGACAAATGGTGGGATGCATCCGAAGAGGTTTCGTCAGCCGGAGGCCCGAAGTTATAATGCCCCTGTACAGAACCATGGTGAGACCTCATCTTGAATATTGTGTTCAATTCTGGAGACCACATTATCAAAAAGATGTGCGGAGAATCGAGTCGGTTCAGCGAATGACTACCAGGATGGTCTCGGGACTCAAGAACCTCCCATATGAGGAAAGACTGAATAGACTACAACTATACTCGCTCGAGGAACGTAGAGAGAGGGGGGACATGATTGAGACTTTTAAATATATCACGGGCCGCATCGAGGTGGAAGACGATATATTCTTTCTTAAAGGACCTTCAACCACAAGAGGTCATCCGCTGAAAATCAAAGGTGGGCAATTTCATGGCGACGCCAGGAAGTATTTCTTCACCGAAAGGGTGGTCGATCATTGGAATGAACTTCCATTGCAGGTGATTAACGCCAGCAACGTGCTCGATTTCAAAAAGAAATGGGATATGTATGTGGGATCTCTAGCCGGGTGAAGTCTGGGGGTGGGTCATTAAGGTGGGCAGACTTGATGGGCTACAGCCCTTTTCTGCCGTCATATTCTATGTTTCTATGAGATAAAAAGTAGATAAGGTTGCTTCGAGAAATCGGGAAGGTATTGGGAAGTGGGAAGGAGCTAGCGGTATGGATAATTGTAGCAATGGTAAAACTAAAGTAGATAGAATAGAATTGCTAATCAATGCGATAGATAAACTCGCGGCGAGTTTTCACTCTCGCAGCGAGTTTTCTTTCTTCCTTTACCTTTTTTTTTGTTCACAGCACGAGGAGGCAGGCGAGGAGACAGGGCAAAGCGCTGGGAAGCGGAAGGGAGACAGCAGAGCGCTGGAGAAGGGGAAGACATCAATGGGGCAGCGGCGAGAGTAAGCTCCGCCCACCCCACCACGTCAGCAGCTAGCGTCCGGGCTCCTCCATAAAAGGAGGCGGGCCAACGGGCGCAGCTACTCTCGCGGCGAGTTTTCTTTCTTCCTTTACCTTTTTTTTTGTTCACAGCACGAGGAGGCAGGCGAGGAGACAGGGCAAAGCGCTGGGAAGCGGAAGGGAGACAGCAGAGCGCTGGAGAAGGGGAAGACATCAATGGGGCAGCGGCAAGAGTAAGCTCCGCCCACCCCACCACGTCAGCAGCTAGCGTCCGGGCTCCTCCATAAAAGGAGGCGGGCCAACGGGCGCAGCTACTCTCGCGGCGAGTTTTCTTTCTTCCTTTACCTTTTTTTTTGTTCACAGCACGAGGCGGCAAGCGAGGAGACAGGGCAAAGCGCTGGGAAGCGGAGGGGAGACAGCAGAGCGCCGGAGAAGGGGAAGACATCAACGGGGCAGCAGTGAGAATAAGCTCCACCCACCCCACCACGTCAGCAGCTAGCGTCCGGGCTCCTCCATAAAAGGAGGCGGGCCAACGGCGCGCAGCCATTCGGCGCGCGGCGAAGGCGCTTGTCTTAGCGAGAGCGCCTTTGCGAAGAGCCTTGAGAAGGGACTTGTACAAGGCCAAATCTAAATCTTTCATTCTTATATACAAACAAACTCTTCATCCTCATACACAACCAAACACACTCTTTCCTAAAACTCCCAAACTCTCTAGCATCTCTATCTACCTCTTTCTCCTAAAACTCACAACTCTCTAGAATCTCTATCTTCCTCTTCCTCTTTCCCCTTGCATACTCTCTAACATCTCAACCTTTCTCTTTACAGAAATAAATCTCTCTAACTTGGAGATGGCAGGGAGGACATGGAGTACATAAGAACATAAGCAGTGCCTCCGCCGGGTCAGACCATAGGTCCATCCCGCCCAGCAGTCCGCTCCCGCGGCGGCCCGAACAGGTCACGGCCTGTCTGAGTCACCAGAAGGGGCCCCCTTGCCACCTTGGTTTCCCATTGAGTCCTATCTTCCCATCAAAGTCCTAACCCTCCGGTCTTGCACATGCACGACCTGGTTGGATTTCTATACTTATTACCTAGTTAGCTTTCTATACCTGTGTTACATCCCAGCACCTCTCTCAGTATCCCACGATCCCCCTATCCCTCAGGAATCCGTCCAATCCCTGTTTGAATCCTTGTACCGTACTCTGCCTGATCACTTCCTCCGGTAGCGCATTCCAAGTGTCCACGACCCTTTGTGTGAAAAAGAACTTCCTTGCATTTGTTCTGAACCTATCTCCCTTCAGTTTTTCCGAATGCCCCCTCGTGCCTGTTGACCCCTTCAGCCTGAAGAATCTGTCCCTATCTACCCTCTCTATGCCCCTCATGATCTTGAAGGTCTCTATCATATCTCCCCTGAGCCTCCTTTTTTCCAGAGAGAAGAGCCCCAGCCTATCCAACCTCTCGGCGTACGGGCAATGTTCCAGCCCTCTTACCAGTTTCGTTGCTCTCCTTTGGACTCTCTCGAGTACCGCCATGTCCTTCTTGAGGTACGGCGACCAATATTGAACGCAGTATTCCAGATGTGGACGCACCATCGCTCGATACAATGGCATGATGACTTCCCGCGTCCTGGTTGTTATGCCCCTCTTTATGATGCCCAGCATCCTGTTGGCTTTTTTCGAGGCTGCTGCGCACTGTGCAGATGGCCTCAGTGATGCATCCACCAGCACACCCAAGTCTCTCTCAAGACTGCTGTCTCCCAACAATGCCCCTCCCAATTTGTAGTTGAACAACGGGTTCTTTTTCCCTATATGCATGACCTTGCATTTTTCCACGTTAAAGCGCATTTGCCATTTGTTTGCCCAGTCTTCCAGCTTGTCCAGGTCCCTTTGCAGGTCCTCACACTCCTCCCTGGACCTAACTCAGCCGCACAGTTTGGTATCGTCTGCAAATTTTATAACCTCGCACTTTGCCTCCTTTTCCAGGTCATTGATAAATATGTTGAAAAGTAACGGCCCCAGCACCGATCCCTGTGGCACACCGCTCGTGACTCCCCGCCAGTCAGAGTATTGTCCCTTTACTCCGACCCTCTGCAGTCTACCCGACAACCAGTGCTCGATCCATCTGTGCACATCCCCTCCCACCCCGTGGTTCCACAGCTTCCTAAGCAGCCTTTCATGTGGCACCTTGTCGAAAGCCTTTTGAAAATCAAGGTAAATGATGTCTATAGGTTCCCCATTGTCCACCCGACTGCTTATTCCCTCAAAGAAGTACAGAAGGTTCGTTAAGCATGACCTTCCCTTACAGAATCCATGCTGGCTTGTTCTCAGTAGGCCATATCTCTCGATGTGCTCGCAAATACCGTCCTTGATCATAGCTTCCACCATCTTCCCTATAACTGAAGTCAGGCTCACCGGCCTGTAGTTCCCGGGGTCACCCCTCGATCCCTTCTTGAAGATAGATGTGACATTCGCCAATTTCCAGTCCTCTGGTACCTCTCCAGTTTTCAAGGATAGGTTGCAAACATGCTGGATTGTGCCCGCTATTTCTTGTCCTAGTTCTTTCAGAACCCTTGGGTGGATCCCGTCCGGGCCCGGCGATTTGCCGCATTTTAACCTGTCTATCTGCTTGAGGACATCCTCCTTACTTACCTCTATGTGTTCTAATTTTTCAGCCTGTTCCCCACTCATGAGCTCCTCTGAGTCCGGTATATTAGATGTGTCTTCTCTCGTGAAAACCGACGAGAAGAACGTGTTCAACCTCTCAGCTACCTCTTTATCCTCCTTAATCACTCCCTTCCTATCCCCATCGTCCAACGGCCCCACCTCCTCTCTCGCTGGTCGCTTCCCCTTTACGTAACTGAAGCTACTATCAAGAACGACACTCCAGCATCCGGAGGGACCCAGGGGATGGTCAAGGTCTGTACAGAGAAGGCAGAGGGCGGTATGGATCAGAGGGCAGAGGTCTCTGTGCAGACCGAAACCTACCCCCCCTCCCAAAGTGCACTACAGTCTCTACGCAGACAGAGGAGCTGGGAAACTTAGGCGAGGATATCTTGCAGGAACTACTGAGCCTCAGGGAGGAGGTAAAGCGCCTGAGGAGCATCAGGGATGACGAGGCCTTCATCGACGATGCCATCCTGGAACTGTCACACATCACAGAGAGAACCCACGACAGGTCCATCCTCAACACGGCCAAACCTGAAGCACCAAACACAACGATTGGAGTACAGGAGATGATTGGGGATGCCGGCCCCTGGCAACTAGTAACCTCCTCTACGGGCAAGCGAAGTAAACCCACCTCATTCTCACTCTCTTCTTCTTCTTTTTCTCTTCAACAGGATAGCTGTTCATCAATACCACAGATAACTCTCAGAAACAGATTTCAGATCTTACAGGATGGAACCACCGAGGAAATAGCAGAAGGGACTCACGAGGATACCCAGCTCACAATGTCAAATCCAGAACATCCAGAACTGCTCCCTCGGAAGGAACGAAGAGTGGTAGTCATTGGTGACTCCATGCTAAGAGGCACCGAGGGACCAATTTGCAGACCTAATTTGCAGTCAAGAGAGGTCTGCTGTCTCCCTGGAGCCAGGATCCAGGATATTATCACTAGCCTAGAAAAAATTCTAAAACCTAATGATCATTTTCCCATGTTTCTCATCCATGTAGGCACAAACGACACTGCTAAGAATGCCACAGAGAACATCCCCAGAGACTTTGGAGCGCTGGGAAAGAAGTTGAAGCAGATAGGAGCACAGGTGGTCTTTTCATCAATTCTTCCAGTAAGAAACAAAGGCAGAACTAGAGAAGAGCGTATTCAACGGACTAACGAATGGCTCCGAGAATGGTGCATAGAAATGAACTTTGGATTCCTAAACCAGGGCGAGACGCTCCAGGGACTACAAGGACCAGACGGACTCCACCTAACCAGAAGAGGTAGAAACATATTTGGACATCGATTGGCCCGCCTACTCCATAGGGCTTTAAACTAGGTAAGTTGGGGGAGGGTACATACTTATATCCCAGAGCAGTAAGAAACCACCCTGAGAAGGCAAGTCGCACTCACACTACCAAGTCTAAGGTAAGTACCAATGATATCCACAATAATTCAGGGAGAATTATCAATGATAATTTAAAAGTCACACCAACTCATAAGGGAATCTCTTCACAGATATGGAAGGCTATGTATGTTAATGCACACAGCTTGGGCAATAAAATTCTAGAATTGGAGACTGAGATAACAAACGCCGATCTTGATGTGATAGCGATATCCGAAACCTGGTTCACGGAATCGCATGGGTGGGATATGGTTATACCAGGGTACAACCTACTTCGTTGCGATCGAGAGGGTAGATTGGGAGGAGGAGTAGCACTATACACTAAGGAAAGCATCAAAACCACCAGAATCACAGATGTTAGATACACCGGGGAATCCCTCTGGGTGAACCTGGCCAGAGGGAATGAAAAATGCCTATACCTTGGTGTGATATATAGACCTCCCAGGCAACAGGAGGACAAAGACATGGAATTAATCGAGGACATAGAGAACATCACACTGCGCGGGGACACAGTAATGCTAGGAGACTTCAACATGCCCGATGCAGATTGGAACACACTCTCCGCGACTAAGGGTAGCAGCAAAAGAATATTAACCTCCATAAAGGGTGCACGTCTCAAGCAATTGGTATTGGAGTCCACCAGGGATCAGGCGATACTAGACCTAGTTCTCACCAACGGAGATAGCGTCACGGAAGTCTCAGTAGGAGATACACTAGCCTCCAGCGACCATAATATGGTATGGCTCAACCTCAAGACAGGTTTCCCTAAGACAAACACAGCAACAAGGGTTCTCAACTTTAGAGGCACAGACTTCAATCGCATGGGAGATTTTGTCCATCAGGAGCTGCATAAACAAGCAAAACCTGACAATGTGGAGGATATGTGGTCATCTCTGAAGTCCATCTTACACGAAGCAACAGACCGATACATAAAGACAGTAAGTAAACGCAGGAGAAACAAAAGACCCCAATGGTTCAGTAAAGAAATTTCAGACCTAATTAAACAGAAAAAAGAAGCATTTATCACCTACAAACATTTAGGAAAACAGAGGGCGAAAGAGGATTATCTAGACAGATCTAAAGCTGTCAAAAAAGCAGTCAGAGAGGCCAAACTCCGAATGGAGGAAGAGCTAGCACGGAAAATTAAGAAAGGGGATAAATCTTTCTTCAGCTATATTAGTAACAGGAAAAGAAACAAATATGGGATAGTACGCCTGAAGCAATCGGACGGTAACTTTGCGGAATCAGATTCTGCCAAGGCAGAACTACTAAACAAATACTTCTGTTCAGTCTTCACCCGCGAAGCGCCGGGAGCTGGTCCGCAGCTGCAGACGGGAGATAACCGGAAAGACCCATTTCAAGATTTCGAATTTACACCCAGTAGCGTCTACGACGAACTATCAAGACTCAAAATAAACAAAGCCATGGGACCGGATAACCTACACCCCAGAATGCTCAGGGAATTAAGAGAAGTCCTGGCAGAACCATTAACTGTTCTTTTCAATCTTTCCCTACGCACAGGAAGGGTCCCCTTGGACTGGAAAACCGCCAATGTAATCCCACTCCACAAAAAGGGCTGCAGGACAGAGGCAGCAAATTACAGACCAGTGAGTCTCACGCCTATAGTGGGTAAACTTATGGAAACACTGATCAAACTGAATCTTGACACAATCCTAGATGAAGAAAAACTGCGTGATCCACACCAACACGAGTTCACCCAGGGTAGATCCTGCCAATCTAATCTGATTAGCTTTTTTGACTGGGTTACTAGACAACTGGACGCCGGAGAGTCACTGGACGTGGTATATTTGGACTTCAGTAAAGCATTTGATAGCGTCCCTCATCAAAGACTACTGAACAAACTGAGAACGATAGGATTAGGAGACACTCTAACTACATGGGTTGGGGATTGGCTGAGCGGTAGACTTCAAAGGGTGGTGGTGAACGGTATCCCATCCGAAGCATCAGACGTTATCAGCGGAGTGCCACAAGGCTCGGTTCTGGGCCCGATTCTATTTAACTTGTTCATAAGAGATATGACGCAAGGACTTAAAGGAAGGGTATCACTGTTCGCCGACGACACCAAACTTTGCAACATAGTAGGCAAAAGCTTATTACCTGATAATATGACACACAACCTACTGCTGCTGGAGCAATGGTCAACTACTTGGCAGCTAGGCTTCAATGCCAAAAAATGCAAGATAATGCACCTGGGTAAGAGAAACCCACGTAGAACTTATGTACTAAATGGTGAGACCTTGGTTAAGACCATGGCAGAACGCGATCTAGGGGTGATGATTAGTGAGGACATGAAGGTCGCCAATAAAGTGGAGAAGGCTTCCTCCAGGGCAAGACAAATGATGGGGTGTATTCGCAGAGGTTTTGTCAGCAGGAGACCCGAAGTCATGATGCTGCTGTACAGATCCATGGTGAGACCTCACTTGGAGTAAGTACTGTGTTCAGTTTTGGAGACCACACTATCGAAAAGATGTGCTAAGGATAGAGTCGGTTCAGCGAACGGCCACCAGGATGGTCTTGGGGCTCAAGGATCTCACGTATGAAGAAAGACTAAAGAAATTGCAGCTGTACTCACTCGAGGAAAGAAGAGAACGGGGAGACATGATTGAAACGTATAAGTACATCACGTATAAGTATATCTTCTGGCTCATGGGACCCTCGACCACCAGAGGGCATCCGCTGAAAATCAGGGGAGGGAAGTTTCATGGCGATTCCAGGAAGCACTTCTTCACCGAAAGAGTGGTGGATCATTGGAACAGACTCTCACTCCAGGTGAAAGAGGCCAGCAGCGTAACGGATTTTAAGAGAAAATGGGATACTCATGTGGGATCTTTTAGGGAGTGAATTCAGGGGAGGGGATATTTGGAATGGGCAGACTTGGTGGGCTATAGCCCTTTTCTGCCGCTTTTTCTATGTTTCTATGTGCTTATTTTTGAGTGCAAATTAACTCAAAACGTGGCTCGATAGTCAACAAGCAAACATACATTTATTTCATTGTCTTATCTGCAGTCGTTCTCTTTTTTTTTCAATTTAATTTCTGTCAGAACTGAAAATCCAAGTTCACAAAGGTAAGAAGATCCAAACGGTAACAAAGCCTTGATTACTTTGTTGCTCAAGTTAGGTTAACTGCTGCATAAAAAAATTATTACTTGCTATTAGTTTTCAAGGACCAATCACATCAAAGTGTGATGCTTGTCTGGCAGTTGTATCCTTGTGCACACAGATGCTCATAATACTGACAAACTCTTGCATATGTAACGTATATGTCATCTATGCTAGTATATACTTATGAAATAATTTTTCTAAATAAAGTAAAATTCTGGAATCTCTCATGCAAACCTGGAATTTCTTCAGGGTACACAGTATGAGAGACACTGCTCTAAGAATTTGTTGAAAGGACAGGGTTTTTCATCAGGGGAGGGCAGCTGGAGCGCTGGCAAGTGAAGGAAATCACTCGCTGTATGCTCCGACCGCCTCTTCCTGTACTAAAGTTGGGCCTCACCAATCAGGAGCTGCTTTAACATGCAGCTCCTGATTGGTGAGGCCCAACTTTAGTACAGGAAGAGGCGGTCGGAGCATACCGCAAGTGATTTCCTTCACTCGCCAGCACTCCGACTGCCCTCTCCTGCCTTTCCAGCTGCCTTCTCCTGCCTCCCCTTTGCAGTCGGAAAATACCACGAATGACCAGAACCGCGAACTGCGAATTTGCGGGGGAGCAATGTAATAACTCTGGTGGAATACAAGACGTGCAGCAGCATTCTGAACAGATTGAAGGGGAGAGAGATGGTTTAATGAAAACACCTGCAAGAAGCATGTTGCAATAATCTAGGTGAGAAGTGATGAAAGCATGAATGAGGGTCTTGGCAGCATGCTCAGAAAGGAAAGGCTGGATTTTAGCGATGTTGTACAGCAAGAATTGATAAGTTTTGGCAGTCTGCTGGATATGCAAAGAACAGGAAAATAGATGAGTCAAAGATGACCCTGAGGTTGCAAGCCGACAAGACAGGGAGGATGAGAGCGTTATCCATCAAAAGAGAGAATGGAGGAAGAGGAGAGGCAGATTTAGAAGGAAAGATGAGGAGTATTTGGCCATGTTTAATTTTAGGTGGCATGACATCCAGGTGGCAATGTTAGATAGGCAGACAAACTCGGGCCTGGGCTCCTGTAGAAATTTCAGGTGTAGAGAGGTAGATTTGCTTGTTGTCTGCATAGAGGTGATACTGTAAGCAGTTAAGAGGAGATTAGAGCACCAAGTGTAGATAGAAAACAGAGAAGAGGACCTATAACAGAGCCTCGAGGTACTCTGACTGATAGCAGAATGGCAGCAGAGGAGGATCCTCCAGAGCTTACGCTAAAAGTGTGATGGGTAAGATAGGAGGAGAACCATGTGATAGAACTCTGAAACCCAAGCAAAGGCAGTGTATTGATGAGGATGTGGTGATCTACAGTGTCAAATGCTAAAGATAGATCCAAGAGGTTGAGCACGCTGTAGAGGCCTTTGGGATCTGACCAGGAGTATGTCATTGGAGACACTAATAAGGGCAGTTTCCATAGAATGAAGGGGGTGGAAGCCCGATTGTAGCAGGTTGATGATAGCTTGAAATGAAAAAGTTAAGACCACAACGGTGGATGGCATGTTCTAGTAGTTTGGATAAGAAGGGGGAGGAGGGAGATGGGGCAATAGTTAGAGGGGCAGGTAGGGTCTAATGATGGATATTTGAGAAGTGGCGTAACTACACTATGTTTGAAGGCATCGGGTATAGGCAGTGGAGAGCAATAGGTTGAGGATATAGCAGATAGAGGGGATGACAAACTTCTCATTCCACACACCTTAACTCATTCTCTTAAATCCTCTTCTCAAAATTTGACAGTCCCCTCATTGAAAGTTATTAATACTTGCTGTAATAAATCATTTTCGGTATCAGCTCCATTTATATGGAACTCCTTACCAGCTTTCTTAAGAGACGAAAAAAATCTTGATAAATTTAAAGGATCTCTTAAATGTCTTCTTTTAAAGATGCATTTGAATTCTAATGATATTTCTCCCACAATGGCAAACTTTTTTAAAACTTTTTTATTATTTTATTTTTCATTTTATTATAGTTTTGCCCCCTCCTCTTGTTCTACCCTTTCATTTCTCTCCTATACAAATTGTAGTTCTTCCCTTTTTCCTATTCGTCCAGTTAGTCAATTAGAGTATCTGTATTTTGTTATGTCTTACACGATTACTTGTATCCCCCTATTTTAACTGTAAAGCGATTAATCAAATCTTAATAAACTTGAAACTTAAGAGATGGTGATGTTTAGATGGGAGGTAATAGGATCAGAGGAATAGGTAGTGAGTTTAGAGGAGAGAAAAATGTGCAGTTTCCTCCTCCACGATTTCAGTGAAGGAAGAAAAGGCGGCAGGGGTTCAAGAGTCGGCAGGGTACATGGGAGAGGAGGAGGCAATTTGGTTGAGAGCTCAAGGTTGATCTTGTGAACCTTTTCATGGAAGTATTCTGCCATAGTCTGGGGAGAAAGTGAAGCAGGAGTTGGAGGTGAGGGCACTTTGAGTAGAGAGTTGAGCATGGCAAAGAGATGAGGGTTGGATCCAAGAGAATCAGTCAAGAGGGTGTAGTAGTCTTGGTTTACAAGTAAAAGGGCAGACTGGAAAGAGGTACGCAGGAACTTGAAGTGTATGAAGTCAGCATGAGTGTGGATTTCAGCCAGTGACATCTAAGTAGCGTATTTAGAGGTCAGCCAGGAGAAGCGAGGGAATAAAGAGGAAAGGAGAGAATAGTATTATAGGAAGAGACTGCTTCATTGACAAATTTACATAGCATAGTTTTAGACAGGAGCGGGGAGACCGTGATGGAGAGAGTGTACAGGTCAATAGTCTGAAGATTCCTGAAAAGTAATGGTAAGGATCGGTCGTGATTGGGAAGGAAGGGTGATGAGTTGTGAAGGTTATGAGATGGTTGGAGAGGGGAAGAATTGAGGTAGAGAAGTTAGCAATTGAGCAGTCGGAGAAAATCAAGGCAGTGGCCGTACTGGTTCGTGGAGGTATTGGAGCACAGCTGATGACTGAATGAGGATATTAGAGCAAGAAATTTTGAGGTATAGGAGTCAGAGGTGTCCTCAGCAAGAATATTAAAATCACCAAGGATGAGGGAAGGAGAAGAAGGTTCAAGAAAGAAAGAGCCAGGAGTCAAGGTCAGAGAGAAAGGAAGACAGGGGTTTACTAGGGAGTCAATAAATAACTGCTACTTGGAGAGAGGGGAATGAATAGATGGATGGAGTTGACTTTGGTGAAGCAGTGAGACTGGAGTAGGAGAAGAGATTGAAATCTACAGGAGGGCAAAAACTAACAGCCCAACCCCTCCTCCATGATCAACTGGGTGGGGAGAAGTGGTAACCACTATGACATAGGGCAGCAGCTGAAAACAGTCTTAAAGGCAGAGTTAGGTTTCAGTTAGTGCAAGTAGATGAAAAGCGTGCCAGCAGTTGCTGCTGATCCCCTTGCCTGGTGGAATCCAGGGATACCACAGATAGATGGGGGTACAGGGGTGGTAAGTAGGTCCTCTACAGAACCACCGCTCTTTGGCTCCCCTTCAAGGGACTGGTACAGCTGTTGGATAATGAGTGCATGGAATGGAGCTGTTCTCCCTTTAGGTATGCTACCAAAATCTCATCCCAGGCTAGGCATAACAACTGAAATAGATTATCCACTATTAGTAGACCTGCGAGAGGATCCTCCTTCCCTCATACTAAAGGTAGAGTGAAATCCTGGTTCATCCTGGGAACTCTATCAACCAATGACTTGCAGACCAAAAATGTCCTTGTGCTGTACTGGGACTTCACTTCTCCTCCCTCTAAGGAGAACCAGGCTGCAATGCTCGAACACCGCCACAGAGACACTGCAGAGAACACAGAGCCAGACTGTCTCCGACACCACACTGGAAGCTCTCTGAAGGACTGGTCTCCCTCAAATCATACCTCTTCCTCGGCCCTTGGGCTTGGTCAAGAGGTCAGCCCCAATAAGGGTCGATTCAGGTTCCTTCAAACTCAAAGCAGCTTTAGATGGCTATTGCTGTACTTGCCTCATACCAATCTAATCGGTCCCCATTAAAAAAAAAAAAAAGTCATGCCTCCCTCCCCAAACAAAGGAAAAAAAAAATGTCAGGAGGGATACCCACTCCCTCCTGCCTCTGTCACTCAAACCCCTCCACGCCACCCCCTCCCCCCCGGTACCTTAATCAGACGGCAGCAGGAGGGTCGCCCACTCCCTCCTGCTGGCAGGTCCGCCTCTTCAAAATGGCAGGCCTTACCCTTCCTGGTGCATCCTGAAAATGGCAGGCCTTCCCTTTCCTGGTGCATCCTAGGATGCTCTAGGAGGGCCCTAAGGCCCCTCCCAAAGGAAGTATCTACAAAGTAACATAGTAAATGATGGCAGATAAAAGGCCTAAATGGTCCATCCAGTCTGCCCAGTGACACTTATTATACATTCATGTTTAAATGGTCTTTTCTTTAATATTTCTGAACAATAGACCATGGAAGTCCAACAGGTGCTGTCTTTAGGTTTCTACTGCCAGAGTTGCCTTTGAAACCCACTTCAGCCTATCCTAATCATCCTGTTACTGGAGCTTCTAGCAAAGCCCTCCCCAGCTTATCCCAAACTAAAATCACCATATACAGGATGCCCAGAACCGGCCTTAGTTTGTTTTATACCATTCATTTTCTAATTCTGAAGCAAAGACAGGCCTCTCCCAGTGCATCCCAGGATGCACCGGGAAGGTCCACCATTTTGAAGAGACAGGCCAGCCGGCAGGACAAAGTGGCCATCCCTCCTGCTATATTCTGAATAAGGTATGGGGGGGTGTCCAGGTGGCCGAGGCAGGAGGGAGTAGGCATCCCTCCTGCTGATCTTCTGTCAGGAGGTCCAAGTGGCTGAGAAAAGAGGGACACATATAAAACGCAACTTTAATACATGCATATAAGGTCCTCCTCCTATATTATGATAAATGTTATTTCAATTTCATGGCAGATCTGTCAGCAACACACTTATCCTCCAGACCGGTTGGTAATTTCAGGTTGTTAGAAATCGGTGCTACATTTTGTGCATCACCAAGTGATGTTAGGGCATCGGTTGGAGTGCTTATTTTAATATTAATGATGTTATACTACATTTGCATAGCAGAGTTGGAGGCTGCAACGAACCCACGGAAAAGCCCGCAGTGAGCCATTATGTGCATCAGTGGGTAAATTACTTTGATGCATCTAGGTACGAAAAATAAGGAACATGATTATAAAATGTTAGGTGTGACATTGGGCAAGAGCGAACAAGAAAGGGACCTGTGGGTACTGATAGACAGGACCCTGAAGCCATCGGCACAATGTGCAGCGGCGGCAAAGAAAGCAAACAGGATGTTAGGCATGATTAAGAAGGGTATTACGAGTAGATCGGCGGACGTCATAATGCCGCTTTACAGAGCAATGGTCAGACCACATCTGGAGTACTGTGTCCAACACTAGTCTCCTTACCTAAAGAAGGACATAACCCTGCTGGAGAGGGTGCAGAGGCGAGCCACAAAGCTAGTAAAAGGCATGGGAAATTTGAGCTACAAAGAACGCTTCGGAAAACTAAGCTTGTTCACCCTTGAGAGGAGAAGACTGAGAGGGGACATGATAGAGACTTTTAAATTACTAAAAGGTTTTGACAAAATAGAGCAAGAAGCATCACTATTGCCGTTGTCAAATGTGACTCGGACGAGAGGTCATAGACTGAAATTGAGGGGCGACAGGCCCAGGACTAATGTCAGCTCTGTTTTACATAGCGAGTAGTGGATGCTTGGAATGCTCTCCCGGAGGAGGTAGTGATGGAAACCTCCATTATGGGATTCAAGTGCAAGTTGGATGCACACCTCCTTGCAAATCACATTGAAGGATACGGGAATTTAAGGACTTCATCAGGGAACACCAAGGTCTTAAACAGGGAACACCTGGATTGGCCTCTGTGTGTGCAGGTCACCGGACTAGATGGACCAGAGGTCTGATTTGGTGAAGGCATTTCTTATGTTCTTATGCCAAACCGGTTTAGTGTCGATCGTTACAGGCATAGTAAGTTTAGAGCACAGGTGTCAAAGTCGGTCCTCGAGGGCCGGAATCCAGTCGGGTTTTCAGGATTTCCCCAATGAATATGCATGAGATCTATGTGCATGCACTGCTTTCAATGCATATTCATTGGGGAAATCCTGAAAACCCGACTGGATTACGGCCCTCGAGGAGGGACTTTGACACCCCTGGTTTAGAGCATCCAGGCCACAATCCTTACATTTTTGAGAGGCAACACCAGAGTTCTTTCCCATAGAGGTCCCTGCTAGATGCAGATCTATTACAAACTTATGTAGCCACACCTGCACTTGTAGGCTAAACAATCTGAAAATGAAAAGGTATGACAGGAATGTGTGGTCAGAGCTCACTGGGAAGCTTTCTTACGAGGCCTGGTGTTAACCAGCCCTGCTATTACAAACATTCTGCACTTCTTCCTCAAGTGAAGCTACAATAGCATTTTCATTCCCAAGTCTGACTCAACTGGAAAGTAAATTGAACCGCAAGCTCGTCAAAGAAAAGCACACAAGGCCAAGAAATCTTGTTCTCCTGAAAATTAAAGAAAAACACATTTGGCCAAGTATTTTAAAAAAAGTAGAGTTTCCAGGTCTCTGCTCCTCTAGCTCTGAAAATTCTTTGCTGCAAATTAAAACACCTGGTTTCACCAAAAAGAATGGTTTTACACTAAATTTTATAATAATGCCTTTTTTTTAAATATAAAGAGTGTGAGAGAAGGGAAGGTGATGTATAATATTATCAGGAGTGGGAAAATGCTTTTGAGACCAGTCAAGTTTTCCCCTTTTTCACTTGGTCCAATTCTGTGGCATGCCATCCCTTCCTGTCTCTGTTTAAAAACCTCTTTTGATAAATTTAAGGCTGGACTTAATTTTTATTTTATTAGAGAAGCCTTTTGTGCTGATTCCCTTTTATTATTTTGTATAGCTTAAGGCAATTTAATTATTTATATTTTGTTCCCCCTGCACAGGGGGATGGGAGGGAGGGATGAATGGAAAACTACTGCACAAGGGGATGGGAGGGATGGAAAGCTGTTACACAGGGGAATGGGTGGGAGGGAAGAAAGATGTTGCTCAGAGGGATGGGAGGGGAGGAAAGATGCTGCACATGGGGGGGAGAGAGAGAAAGAATTGTTGGGGTGAAGGAGAGGAAGGGAGAGAAGTAGAAATTCTGCATATGATGGAGGGGATGGAGACATGCATGGAGAAGAGAGAGGGAGAAATGTTGGACATAGGGTGGAGGGCAGAGAGAGGGTGCTTGGATGGGGAGAGAAAGAAATGTTGCACATCATAATGGAGGGGTGGAAGGGAAAGATGCTGCATGGAGGGGAATAGAGATGTTTGACCCAGGGCACAAGGCAGGGAGATAGAGAGAGAAGGATGGTAGACAGTGGGAAAAAGACAGGTTAGATATAGCAGTGGAAGGTAGAAAAAAATCTTATTTTCTGTTTCGTGATTACAATATGTCAGATTTGAAATGTGTATCCTGGCAGAGCTGGTGTTAGCGAGCATGAGCTAGGACCTAACAGAGAGAGGAAAACTCTATTTTGTTTACACTACAGCATTGGTGTGTGGTTGGAGAGAGAAAAAGGATGGGTGAGTAGAAAGGCTACAAAATAAACCCACCAGGACATTTGGGAAATTAAAAAAAAAAAAAAAAAACCCACCCGATTTGCTTTTCTTGCTCAATTGAATCAAAAAATTGATTCGGTAGATCAAATCGAATCAAAAAACTTTTCCTTGAATCAGGCAGCACTACTGGGAACAGACCACATCCAATCACTGGGACCTGGAGATCATCAGAGAAAATCGAATCAAAAAACTTTTCCTTGAATCAGGCAGCACTACTGGGAACAGACCACATCCAATCACTGGGACCTGGAGATCATCAGAGAAGGATACAAGATAGAGTTCACACTGTCTCTCCAGAGAAGGTGGGAAAAGTCAGTCCATTACTGAGTGTGAGCTCAATTGTGAACTTTTGGGAAAGCGTTACCTAGTTCCGGCACAATCCCTGGAATATTTAGGGATCATATTCAACACTATTATTTGTGCTTATGAGCATACTGCAGAATATGTCAATCACAACTTTTCAACTCCTCCTCGGGTCTCTGCTGCCCTCCTTCAGTTTGTACTAGAGAATGACACGGTGGCTGTTACCCGCGGTAAGCCGCAGGTGACCGCGGGTAACCCGCCGAAACGGTGGGGGGGGGGAAACAGTGTTCACTGCGGCTACGGGGACAAGGCCATTCATTGCCCTCTGGAGCTGTGAATGGCCTTGTCTCCGCAGTTAAGGTAGGGAACACATGCAGTCGCCGATCACGCTCCCTCCCTCCTTACTGATAGCCGCCACCCAAGCATCTCCCTCCCTGTCCCTTACCTTCACAGCAGGCAATTTCTCTAAATTTGCTTCCTACGACAACCAGAGCGTAGACATTGCGTGACTGCCGTAAAGGTCATCTCTAATGCAACCAGAAGTTGCATCAGAGACGACCTTTCCTACAGCCACATGCAATGTCAATGCTCCAGTTGCTTGTAGGAAGCAAATTTAGAAATGGAAGGTAAGGGGCAGGGAGGGAGAAAAGGTCGGGTGGAGAAAAACAGATGCTGAAGAAAACTGGGGAAGGTGGGGGTGGAAAACTGGGGAAGGTGGGGGGTGGAGAGAAACAGATGCTGAAGGGAAATGGGGAAAAGAGATTCAAGACTATGGGGGGAGCGGAGGGAAGAAGATGGGTGCCAGACCAATTGGGGGGGGGGCGAGGTGGAGTGAGAGATGGAAGAGAGAGGCACAGTAACAGAGAATATGGAAGAGACAGAGAAGGCAGAAAGTGGATGGAAGGAAACGAATGAGAAGATGAGGAAAGCAGAAACCAGAGAACAAAGGTAGAAAAAAAAAATTATATTTATTTTATTTCTTTACTTTCGGATAAAGTAGTGTATCAGTTGATAAAAATTTATATACAAGCCCTGCCAGCTGAACATCTTTCTCTAGTTCAGCAGCCAGAACTTTAATTTATAAGGAAGGAATAAGCTAAATATTGCAGTACTGAGGCTTATATGGATGCTGTGGGGACAGTGGTCATGGGGACGGGGCGGGGACAGTGGTTGCAGGGATGGGGCGGTGACCGGGAAAATTTTTTTTCCTCATGCCATTCTCTAGTTTGTATCAAAGCTGGTGACAGTCCTACAGAAGACAGGAGAAGGGACAAGGGGAATTTCCCAAAACCAAGTGTCTGATCTGCTCAGTAAAAGTTAAAACAATCAATGAAGAAACAGCAAAGTATCTAAAACATTAACAAGCCTCTGAGAGGAACAATGAATTCAAGAAACGTAACACCCTGAACATTTATGGAGCTCACCTATTTCTCCCTAGCAATCCTATACAGGCAGTCCCTGAGTTAAGAACGGGTTCCATTTTTTAAACCGTTCTTAAGTTGAATTTGTATATAACTCAGATCCTAGTATTCTTCCCACCTTCTCCATCTCCTTGAGGACCCTCTTACATACCTTTCCATCCATTCCACTGTTCCCTCTCCACCATCACATCCAACATTACTCCCTCTCATCTCTCTTCCCTATGAATCTCTACCTCACTCCTCTCCCACCACCATGTCAATATTTCTCTCTCTTTCCCTATGCCCAACAATTTTCCTCGTTCATCTCTCCATGTGCACCATCCCTCTTTCTCTCTCACTCAGACATCCAATTCTCCCTTTCTATTCCCTTCCCCACTTCAGCATCTCTTTCCCTCACTGCCTCCATTCTTCCATCCTATGGCTCATGCTCCCCTCCCTCCCTCCATTTTGTGTCCCAAGTTCATGCCCCTTCCCTCATTCCTTCTGTTCTTTGTGCTCCCTCCCACCCGAGTTCCAATGCACCCCTCTCTCTCCCTCCCTCCATTCTGTGCCCCAAGTATGTGCCTCCTTCCGGCAGGTAATTACCTTTTCTGGCCAACTCCCTCCTCCTTCCAACCACAGTCATTTCTCTGCACAAAACCACATCCCATAGTTTTGCTGGAAGCCTTCCCTCTGATGTTGGAGGAAGCTTCTCCCACGTCAGAGGGAAGGCTTCCAGCTCAATCGCAGGGCATGCATAGAAGCCGCTGCCCACGGCTTTGTATAGAGAAACTGCTGCGGCTGGAAGGAGAAAGAAGCCAGACAGAAGAAGGTAAACACCCTCTGGAGGGAGGCACGTACTTGGTGGCACAGAATGGAGGGAGGGAGAGGGGCATGTTAGAACTTGGGAGGAAGGGAGAGGGGTGCATTAGGACACTGAAGGTAGAACAGGACCTCCTGTTTGTAAGTCGGATGCTCGTAAAACAGGGACCGCCTGTATACAGTCTCTTCCTGAGCCAATAGTCTGACTGGCAGTGAAATCGTAGCTATGGAGCTGGCCATTAAGCTTGAGACAGAAAGAAGGCATATCAGATAAATTGCTGGGTGGGGGTTTCAGCATACCATCCCTATCTATTGGTATAGCAGTAAGTTTGTGATATTATCTTTCAGGAAACAATTTGCATTCATATTGTAATCTAAGATTGCAATGGATATTTCATCAAGGGGTTTGCCATAAAAATTAAAGGAAGTAATTGCTGTTTAGAAAGCCACGGTATAGCCCACAGAGGTACTGTTGGTGTTAACTTTTGCTTTATTCTTATCCAATGCTTGGTGGTTCTTTGTTTCCAACTAACTGGAATCTTGAATTGTGCAGCCTGATGATACAGATGTTGGTTTTTAGTATTTCTATCTTATGTACTTTAAATGACAGAAAAAGAGAGCCCAAGAATAAGACCACAAGAAAATAGACCCACCTGATGTGTCCTGAGCTGTAAAAATGTGACTCCCCATCAGTGGAGCGTACTACCTTCAGTGTGAACATAGGCTGTAGCTGGCGTAGCTCCAAAAGCACAATGGCCAGATAGTGGATGAAAAGTAGTGCATCCACCAATGAGACTGCGTACTGCACAATGCCCTGATAGTTTCGATCCCGAGAGTCCAAGATGCGCACACCATAAAAGAGCCAGTAGGATAACACAAAGAGGATGATGAGGACTAGCAACAGGGCCCGGAAGACAAAAATCCGTGGTAAGTCCGCTCGTGGTGGGCGGAAGAACAGGGCCCAGGTGCCAATGAAAAGGATGAGCAGTTTGAAGGCCATAGAGATGAAAAGCCCCTCGCACACTGTGCCGCAAGGTTCTAGCACCTCCCGCCACAGCAGCCGTGGCAGGAGAATGAAAGCTATGGGCGTGAGGAAAACCAAGAGGCCAAGCACTGCAGCCAATGTAAGGCCCAGGTAGCGCTTGCAGTCAAGGCCAACGCTGTCTTCCAGGTCTTTGCTGATGCGAGCTATGTCCTCCTGGGAGATGCTGTGCTCAGACGTGCCTGTGATGGCTGTTGTTGTCTCTCCCCAATTATCATCCTGAAAAGAAAGCAGAAGTCAGTCAGTCTACATTGCCTACATGCTGCTGATACTTTATTGGAGGACTTCCCAAACCTGTTCTGGAGTCCTCACAGCTCTCTGGTTTTTCAGAATATCCACACTGAGGATTTCTCTCAAGCATGTCCAATGTGGATATCCTGAAAATTCCATTGGCTATGAAGTCCCAAAAACAAGTTAAGGGAGCCCTGTTCTACTGGGCCAACAGAAAGATTATCCAAAGATGGCAAATGTGGATGAGTTGAAGACCACACAGGTCATTAAGTCAGCTAAGTATCATGAATAGCCCCTGTATGTTGTCAGCTTTTGAGATATCAGTAAGCACAAGTAGTCCAGCTTTTTCTAGGACTATGCTAAAGTCACAGAACGCCACACTAAAAGCAAATGATTAGCACACAAGATCCATTTTGACAAGTCGCCCTACTCAACAAAGCAACCTGTCCATTTCTTTGTTTTATTGGTTATGCTTTTGGTTTTACTGTAATGGTTCTTTGTCTTACAATTATTTTTTATTTTTCAGACTTTTGAAATGAAAGGTATGAATCGGAATCCTTGGTAAGCACAGGCCCCCCAATTTATTACATAGCACCCTGAATTTGTTTCACCGTATCTCTTTATCCAGCTTATGGTTTCTATCCTGCTTTGAAATGAGTCAACACCACTTTTATCAACAGAATCATTCTAGTAAAATATGATGTCCCAATTATGAAACTCTGTTTCAAATCAAAGTACATGAGACCAATTTTCAAGGGGCATTTTCTTTGGTAAATGGGCTACTAACCTTCCCCCACCCCCAGCACATGTTGAGGGTTCTTTGATTTCGGTAGTAGTTTGTTTATTGCAGCTGTTCTTTGTTGCTCTCCACCCCCAGAAGCTTCTGTCCTAGGCAATCACTTACGCTGCCTAAGAACATAAGAATAACCTTACTGGGTCAGACCAATGATCTCCTCTAGCCAGTAACCTATCTAGGTCACTAGTACCTAGCAAAAACCCAGAGAGTAGCAACATTCCATGCTACCAATTCAGGGCACAACACAACAATAAGGCAGAAATAGTCAAAAAGGGTTCACAAAGGGGGCGCTCAGGAACCAAAACTGTGCACACCACGCAAAATGCGTGAACACTAACAAGATGAATATCAAATGTAAAGGGTGCTCTCAGTGTGAGCAAGCAGTAACAGGAGACAAGCTCCAATACTTCATAACTCAGGTAGAGGTAATATGCCCCCACCCGCACACCATCACTGAGCACCCTAAGTGTGCAATAAATAAAGTGAAAATATTCACGAATCAAAAGCAAGTAAATTAACTAAGTGAATAACAGGTGAGACCTGAGCGACCCCTAAATGAACCCTACCAGCCAAAACCCCAGCGCAAAATCAAAAAGTCAAAAAAGGTAACTTAACTGAAAAGTGAAGCAGGAACTCATCTCTGAGGCTTAAAATAAAACACGTCCGGAAAACAGGTTCAACCGAGCTGGTTTCGGGGAAGGGTTTTTCCCCGAAACCAGCTCGGTTGAACTTGTTTTCCGGACGCATTTTATTTTGAGCCTCAGAGATGAGTTCCTGCTTCACTTTTCAGTTAAGTTACCTTTTTTGACTTTTTGATTTTGCGCTGGGGTTTTGGCTGGTAGGGTTCATTTAGGGGTCGCTCAGGTCTCACCTGTTATTCACTTAGTTAATTTACTTGCTTTTGATTCGTGAATATTTTCACTTTATTTATTGCACGCTTAGGGTGCTCAGTGATGGTGTACGGGTGGGGGCATATTACCTCTACCTGAGTTATGAAGTATTGGAGCTTGTCTCCTGTTACTGCTTGCTCACACTGAGAGCACCCTTTACATTTGATATTCATCTTGTTAGTGTTCACGCATTTTGCGTGGTGTGCACAGTTTTAGTTCCTGAGCGCCCCCTTTGTGAACCCTTTTTGACTATTTCTGCCTTATTGTTATGTTGAGTTCAGGTTGTGACAGTAAGTTTTGGAGTGTTTTTTTTGTTGTTTACCAATTCAGGGCAAGCAGTGGTTTCCCCAATGTTTATCTCAATAATAGACTATGGACTCTTCCTCCAGGAAATTGTCCAAACTTTAACACCAGCTATGCTATCTGCTCTTACCACAACTTTTGGCAACACGTTCTAGAGCTTAACTATTATCCAAGTGAAAAAATATATCCTCTTATTAGTTTTAAAAGTATTCCCTGTAACTTCGAGTGTCCCCTAGTCTTTGTAATTTTTGATGGAGTAAAAAAAACAACAACAAACGATCCACTGATGACATCATCAGTACACAGAAGGCCCCAGCAGTTAATAAAAAAGACAGGCAGGCTTGCCAAAAAACCAGCAGACCTGTTGGTAACAGTTATCGACAGATCTGCAGCAGTCGGGCTTGTCAATAGTAAAACCCGTTTCAAAACAGCCAAGCAATTGTTAGTGAATCAATCACTTGGCTATTTTGCATGGGGTTTTACTAATTTGCATGGGAGGATCGGATCGGAGCTGTAAATGATCGGGACGGAGGGAAATCGGGTCGCAAACCGATCGGTTTGCTTAATGAATCTAGCCCATAGATAGATCTATGGCTATAGACTTTCCAGATCTCCAAGAGGTTAGCATAATACAATTATCACCATCAATCCAAAGGGAAACCTTTGCACATAAATTTTCCATTTGCATCAGATCAGTGGCGCATGGTGACATATATAGCAAGGGATTCAGTAGATAAGCTAAACTGGAGGTGACCAAACTTGGTTCTCAGATTTCCACAATGAATATGAATGCAATCTATTTGCATATAATGGAGGCAGTGCATGCAAATCTCATGCATATTCACTGATGAAATCCTGAAACCCGACTAGATTGAGGCTTTCAAGGACCAAGGTTGAACACTCCTGTGCTAAACATTAGTGCAATACATACTCTTAACCAAGGTTAATGTGCTCACTGCTTGCTATGAATGCCACATCTTAGTCTCTTTCTGAGAATCACCTATAGCATTTGCTACTTTTCCTTTTGACTTCTGTATTGATGTAAAGAAACTTAAGCTTTGTATCACTACCACCTTTCCAAAATCTATCCTTCAGATTTATACACAGACTGACATTATGTGGTATCCAACTGCAGATTTCATCACAAAAATACTTTGAGCAATACAGACTTTGTGATATTGTGAGGCTAAAGCAGCATTTTATGGTGGACCCAAACCAAGAGGCAAAAGCAGAGAGCAGCAGACAGACACATGACCTCCAGGGTACATGCAACAAAATAAAATAAGCTTTGCCTTGTCATCCATTCCTTCTTAGGTCATGCTCAGATAGGAGTGACAAGACAGACAATGCAAAATCATTGTCACTGTGAGGTAAATTGATGGTACAGTTGCCTGAAACACCCATGAAAATGTCCTTAACACTAGAAACAGGACCAGTTAACAAGACTGAAAATCCTGTGGCTTTGGGCTGAACTGATGGTACAGCTGGCTATGACATCCATTAATATTTCCTTAACACATGAAACAGAACCAGTTAACAAAATCTCAACATATAACACATCCCCAGAGCAGCAAAAGGAGGGGACATAACAGCCCCAGCCATATAACCTCTCATCCCCAGAGAAAACAGCAAAACTGGCTTGGTGGCTCCATCACATCTCTCAATAGGAGGTGATAGGTTGGGACTGCCAAGCCCCTCTTGTTTTCTGAGGCATGCCAGTTAGTGGCATCAACTTGAGCTGCTAACACAGCACCATGAGCATGCTCAGTTCATGCATGAGAACTATGCCTGCTTGTGGTGCCAGTGTCTAGCTGCTGCTGACATCTATTTCTTTTTTTTAAGTTCAACATTTTATGAGGACAGCAGACAGGCTCCACATTCCTTCAGGTGGCGGGTGTTGTTGCTTCCTCCATCCCCATGCATTTTTGGCTACATTATTAATGGAAATGCTCTATAAAACTCATCATAAATTTTGGCTTCTAGTGTAATCTCAACAGCAGCCATATAGTAAATAAAAATCTTTAAAACAAAGAGTCACTCTCAAAACTTAGAACAAATTTATAATGCTAGCACTAACTTCTAAAACAAGGATCCTACCGATGATATTTTTGGGCCTTAAAATATCAATACATCTATTCAGAAAATGCACAAATCATATACAAGGCTACATAGAAAATCCATACCAAGAGAATACGACTCAACCTAGCAAGTGCCATGGAGGAAACATGTACAAAAGCCCCTTCTCCGGCCACAGTTGGATAATGTATCCAACCTGCACTTACGGGCTGTAAAAATGAGTCACCTTTGTGTTTACTGCAGGTCATCAGATCCATCTGTGGCTGTTCCCACCATCGAATAAAGGAGTTGAACGCTTAGGGGGAGGGAGAGTAGTGACTATTTCCCCAGGTCGAGAATCTGCCAACTGAGAAAGTTAGCCTGCACATTTTCCACTCCTGCTATGTGCGTGGCCACCCTGAAAGAGGAGTCGAGCTTCTAAGCGTAACGGGGCACTTCTGCTGCCTCCTTGCCTTTTGACATAGGCCACCACTTTTTGCATTGTCCGAGAAGTCTCTGACTGCCTTGCCTTACAGAGACCTTTCCAGGGCCTGCAATGCTAGCTGAATGGCTCAGAGTACTTAATGGACCACTTCTGCTAAGCCAGTGACCAAAGACTCTGAATTGGGTGTCTGTTGCAATGACCTCCCCAATTGTAAAGGCTGGCATTGATCATTAGTAATACCCAGGAGGAAATGCGGAAAGGCATGCCCCTTGAGAGGGAAGCTGTTTGGAGCCACCACCTCAGGATGTACCTTGCTTCCGATAAACATGGAAGCGGTTGCTGAAGCAAGTCCTTTTGAGGAGACCAATGAGAAAGAAGAGTGTCTTGGAAAGGTCTCATGTGCACTCTCGCCCAAGGGACCATCACTATGGCTGCTGCCATCAACCCCAAGACCTGCACCGTGGGAATTGGCTCTGTAGGAAGTCCAAAATCTGCTTCTGGAGCTTCAGTCTGCATGGCTCTGGAAGAAAAACCTGGCCCCAAACTGTGTTGAACAAAACTCCCAGGTATTCCAGATGCTGGATCGGCTCCAGGTGATTTTTCTTGAAGTTGACTATCCATCTCAGGTCTTGGAAGACTCTCAAAACTACTCTGATTAGCAGTCTTGCAGAATTGTGCTACTACCACCACCATTACCTTGGTAAAGGTGTGAGGTGTCATTACTAGGCCAAAGGGGAGCACAGAGAATTGAAAATACTGCTCCAGCACATGAAATTGCAAGTACCTCCCTGTGAACTGGAAAAATGGGAACGGCAAGAAATTCCCCCAGCATCACTGCTGCTATGACTAAACTCACAGTCTCCATGCAGAAGTGAGGCACTGACCAATTTCATGTCCAGAACTGGCCTCCGGTCGTCTGAGCCTTTCTTCAGCACAATGATGTGATGTATATGGAACATCTGCCTGAGCCCGATTCTTCGTCCAGGACTGGCTCTATGACATGAAGATCCAGTAGCCTTTACCTGGAGTCTGAGAGCTCTCTCTGGTCAGCTGGCTGGAGAATCTACAAAAAGGTCCAGAAGGGAGGCACAAAACTCAATTTTGGAACCATCTTGAACAACTTCTAGGACCCAACAGTCTGTGCCAATCAGTGCTTAGACCGGTCAATAGCCTACCCCCTATCTGGGGAAGGCTTGGGCCCTGTCCTGGCATCACTGTGCTTTCTTGGAGCCTGGAGAGGGGTGAGAGCCAGAGGCCGCTAAATCTCTGCCATGACCTCTGAAATAACCTGTGCGTCCTTTGGTCTCTCACATAAGGCTGGAATCTTTGACAGGCTCAAAAATTCCCCCATCCTGGACCCCGAGCCATCTAGGGTCTGCTGTCCGGCAAGAGTGATGGTCCATAACTCTGGCCATCAGGTCATCCAGACTCTTACTAAATAGCATCTGCCCCTGAAAGGGAAGCCTACTCAGTGTGGCTTTAGAGGATGAATCTCATGCCCACTGTCTGATCCAGAGCATTTGCTGGGTGGAGATAGCATAAGTTGACACCTTGCTCGTTACTATGATGATGTCATTGGGAAAAATACCCCCCAAAAAATAAAACTGCAGAGCAGAGCAGAAACACTTCTGAACAGTTTGTTTGCAGGAAAAAAAACTAAGGAGGCAGGAGTAGCTGCCTGGGAAGGAGGCAGAGTTCAAAAATGATTGGTAGCATTTTGCAAGCAACTTGTGTGTTCAGATGCATAATTCTATGATTCAGGACTACTAGACACACTGCAGTAGAATGAGCTTTAGCAGAGGGATGGGGAGGGGGCTTAAAGCTTAACTATTATGTTTCATATTTCTTATTTCTATTATTATTGTTAGCCTTATACTGAAGAACTACAATATATCTTCTGGCACTGAGTTTTGTGCTGTTCTGTACAGTTGCACACTATTTAATAAATAAAAACATACATTAATTGATTAATTAATTAAAAAAGTACCAGCAGCATCACACTGAAAAAATCAATTTGAACTGGCCCAGTTAGTCTAAACCAGTGGTTCCCAAACCTGGGGACCCCCAGCCAGTCAGGTTTTCAAGATATCCCTAATGAATATGCATGAGAGAGATTTGCATATAATGGAAGTGACAGGTATGCAAATCTCTCTCATGCATATTCATTAGGGATATCTTGAAAACCTGACTGGCTGGGGGTCCCCCCAGCCCAGGACAGGTTTGGGAACCACTGGTCTAAACTCTTCATACTGCAAAGCTCCCTCACTATACTAAACAAAACTAATACAGAATATTAACAGTTCTCCCCAGAAATTTTTGCCAGCTGGTGGAGGCGATGGAGTAGTATGCCGTATTAGAGAATTTTCTTTTTTTTTTTTTAACAATTCTTTATTCGTTTTCAAATTGAACAACAAGTGCACAAAAGAGTATATTACACTAAAATATTCCACAATATCACCTTGATATCTATACATAAAAATCTAGTACATCAATATCCCCCCTACCACCCACCCTTCATCATATTTTCAATAAAATACACACAAATTATATATCATATTATAACATATTATGTAAAATTATTTCCAAATCCCCCTTTTTTAGTGTGCCGTAAGAGAAAAAGAGAAGAGAAGAAGTGATGACTATTCAGTACAATATTTTGTCAATGGCCCCCAAATTTTTATAAAGTTAGTATATGTCCCTCTTTGAATTGCTATTGATCGTTCCTTTTTAAATATATGGCATAATGTATTCCACCAAAAAATATAACTAAGGTTGCTGTGATTTTTCCAATTGTTGGTTATATGTTGGATGGCAACCCCTGTCATAACTAATAAAAGCTTGTTGTTCTCTGGTGATATTTGACTCTTTTTCCTCATCATCATACCAAATAGCACTGTATCGTAAGATGATTTTCCAATAATGCATTTACTTGAGGCCATATTGAGTTCCAAAATATCTTAATATAGGGACAATAATAAATTAGATGATCTAATGTCCCAGGTTCCAGATTACAGATTATTAGAGAATTTTCTGTTAAGTTATCCAGGTGGTCAGGAAAATCAGATCAGTGGCATGTCTATTCAAAAGGTTCTGGTGATAACACTAGAACAGGACAACTAAATACCCTATCACTGAATAAAGTGACTTGTTTTCAAAGTAGCTCTACTATAGACTCTCTAAAGGTTCTTGCCAGATGAACAAGAAAGCACAGTTACTTACCGTAACAGGTGTTATCCAGGGACAGCAGGCAGATATTCTTGACTGATGGGTGACGGCACCGACGGAGCCCCGGTACGGACACTTTTAGAGTGATTGCACTCTAAGAACTTGGAAAGTTCTAGAGACCGCACCGCGCATGCGCGAGTGCCTTCCCGCCCGACCCCGACGCGCGGTCCCTCAGTTAAGATAAGCCAGCTAAGAAGCCAACCCGGGGAGGTGGGTGGGACGCAAGAATATCTGCCTGCTGTCCCTGGATAACACCTGTTACGGTAAGTAACTGTGCTTTATCCCAGGACAAGCAGGCAGCATATTCTTGACTGATGGGTGACCTCCAAGCTAACAAAAAGAGGGATGGAGGGAAGGTTGGCCATTAGGAAAACAAATTTTGCAAAACAGATTGGCCGAAATGTCCATCCCGTCTGGAGAAAGCATCCAGACAATAATGAGATGTAAAAGTATGGACTGAGGACCACGTAGCAGCTTTGCAGATTTCCTCAATGGGCGTGGAACGGAGGAAAGCTACAGATGCTGCCATAGCTCTAATTCTATGTGCCGTGACAGAACCTTCCAGTGTCAGTCCGGACTGAGCATAGCAGAATGAAATGCACGCAGCAAGCCAATTAGATAGCGTACGCTTAGAAACAGGACGTCCCAATTTATTCTGATCAAAGGACAGAAAGAGTTGGGGAGATGATCTGTGGGGCTTAGTACGGTCTAAATAGTAAGCTAAAGCCCGCTTACAGTCCAAAGTATGAAGAGCCTGTTCCCCGGAATGGGAGTGAGGTTTAGGGAAAAAAACAGGTAGTACAATAGATTGGTTGAGATGGAACTCAGAAACAACCTTAGGGAGAAACTTTGGATGTGTACGTAGAACCACCTTGTCGTGATGAAAAACAGTGAAAGGTGGATCAGAAACTAGTGCATGGAGCTCACTGACCCTCCTGGCAGAGGTGAGAGCAATAAGAAAAAGTACCTTCCAAGTGAGAAACTTGAAAGAGGTAGTAGCCAAGGGTTCAAATGGAGGCTTCATCAAGGCGGAGAGAACCACGTTCAGATCCCAGATCACCGGAGGTGCTTTGAGAGGTGGTTTCAGATTGAAAAGACCTCGCATGAATCTGGAGACCAGGGGATGAGCTGAAAGGAGTTTCCCCTGGACCGGCTCATGAAAGGCCGTAATGGCACTGAGATGAACTCTGATGGAAGTAGACTTGAGACCAGAAGTAGACAGAGAAAGCAGATAATCCAATAGAGGTTCCACTGCAAGAGACTTGGGGTCATGATGATGTAGGAGACACCAAGAAGAAAACCTCGTCCACTTTTGATGGTAACATTGTAGAGTGGCTGGTTTCCTGGAGGCGTCCAGGATGGAGCGAACAGGTTGAGATAGCAAAAGATCAGTTGAAGTCAGCCCGAGAGATACCAAGCTGTCAGGTGTAGAGACTGCAGGTTGGGATGGAGGAGGGTTTCCTGATCCTGTGTAAGCAGAGATGGAAACAGTGGAAGTAGAAATGGATCCCTGGAACTGAGTTGAAGTAGAAGGGAGAACCAATGTTGTCTGGGCCACCGTGGAGCAATCAGGATCATGGTGGCCCGATCCCTCTTTAGTTTGAACAAGGTCCGAAGCATGAGAGGCAGAGGAGGGAAAGCATAAAGGAACAGATTGGACCAATCCAGAAGAAACGCATCCGCTGCCAGACGGTGAGGAGAGTAAAGTCTGGAGCAGAATTGGGGCAACTGATGATTGTGAGGAGCTGCAAAAAGGTCCACCTGAGGAGTGCCCCATTGTGCAAAGATGGACTGTAGAGTCGATGGGTCGAGAGTCCATTCGTGGGGTTGGAGAACTCTGCTGAGCTTGTCCGCTAAGAAGTTCTGTTCTCCCTGAATATAAATCGCTTTCAGGAATAAGCGGCGCGAGGATGCCCAAGACCAGATTCTCTGGGCTTCCTGGCATAAGAGGCGAGAGCCCGTTCCCCCTTGCTTGTTGATGTAGTACATAGCCACCTGGTTGTCTGTGCAAATTAGAAGGACTTGAGGAAATAGAAGGTGTTGGAAGGCCTTGAGGGCATAGAACATTGCCCTGAGTTCCAGGAAATTGATGTGATGCTTCTTTTCCTGAGGAGACCAAAGGCCCTGAGTTTGGAACTCGTTCAGATGGGCTCCCCATGCATAAGGGGAGGCGTCGGTGGTGATGACCAGATGATGAGGAGGCAGATGGAACAGAAGGCCCCTGGAGAGATTTGAGGATATCAACCACCATTGCAGAGACTGACGAAGAGATGATGTCACAGATATGTGTCGTGAGGAAGAGTCTGTCGCTTGAGACCACTGGAGAGCCAGGGTCCATTGAGGAGTGCGCAGGTGAAGCCGTGCCAGGGGTGTGACATGAACTGTGGAGGCCATGTGACCCAAGAGAATCATCATCTGCTTTGCAGAAATGGAGTGCTGGGACAGCACCTGCTGACAGAGCGATTGGAGGTTGTGAAGACGGTTGTCCGGCAAGAAGGCTCTCATCTGGACCGTGTCCAGTACCGCTCCAATGAATTGAAGTCTCCGCGTAGGAAGAAGGTGAGACTTGGGTATATTGATTTCGAACCCCAGTAGTTGTAGAAAAAAGATGGTCTGGTTGGTGGCCAGAAGAACAGTCTGAGATGAAATGGCCTTGATTAACCAATCGTCCAGGTAGGGAAAAACCTGAAGGTGGTGGGAGCGCAGAAATGCTGCCACCACTACCAGACATTTTGTGAACACTCTTGGAGAGGAGGCAAGACCGAAGGGGAGCACTCTGTATTGGTAATGACAGTGATTGATCATGAAGCGAAGGTACTGTCTGGAGGCCGGATGAATTGGAATGTGAGTGTAGGCCTCTTTGAGATTGAGAGAGCATAGCCAGTCGTTGTGATCGAGGAGAGGATAAAGCGTAGCTAGAGATAGCATCTTGAATTTTTCTTTGACCAAACATTTGTTGAGATCTCGCAGATCTAGAATTGGTCTGAGGTCTCCTGTTTTCTTGGGGACTAGAAAATACCGGGAGTAGAATCCTTGCCCTCTTTGGTCCAGAGGAACTTCCTCTATGGCGTTCAGAAGCAGGAGGGACTGAACCTCCTGACAAAGGAGGGCAGATTGAGGAGTGTGCAAAGCAGACTCTTTTGGTAGACTTTGGCCCGGAAGGGTGTGAAAGTTGAGAGAGTAGCCGTGGCGGATGATGTTGAGGACCCACTGGTCCGAAGTGATAACTTCCCACCGGCTGAGAAAGAAAGACAGTCGTCCTCCTATCGGTTGAGGGAGGAGAGGAGATGGTTGAACGCTGGCTATGCCCTCGAGGATCAAGTCAAAAGGGCTGAGTCGATTTTTGTGGAGGAGGCTGCTTAGCTGGTTGTTGCTGCTGAGGCCTAGGTGTTTGCCGCTGCTGTTGACGCTGCCTCCTAGGTTGCTGAGTGGAAGGCTGCAAGGGGCGAGCCACAAAACGCCGCTGATAGGCCGTTTGCTGTCTGAATGGCCGTGAAGGTGGAGGTTTCTTCTTGGTCTTAAGAAGGGTATCCCAGCGGGTTTCATGAGCCGAGAGCTTCTGGGTCGTTGAGTCCATAGAATCTCCGAACAGCTCATCCCCTAAACATGGGGCATTAGCCAACCGGTCTTGATGATTAACATCAAGCTCAGAGACTCTGAGCCAAGCCAAACGGCGCATGGCTACAGACATGGCTGTTGCTCTAGAGGTAAGCTCAAAAGTGTCATATATAGACCTTACCATGAATTTTCTGAGCTGGAAAAGAGCTGAAGAGCACTGATGGAAAGCCTCACGATTCCCCACCGGAAGGTACTGCTCAAAGGAAGTCATGGTGGTAAGGAGATGCTTTAAATAAAACGAAAAATGAAAAGCATAGTTACCAGAACGATTAGCAAGCATCGCATTCTGGTAAAGTCGCTTACCGAATTTGTCCATGGCTTTACCCTCTCTGCCAGGAGGGACAGAGGCATAGACACTAGCTCCCAAGGACTTCTTGAGGGTGGATTCTACAAGAAGAGACTCATGAGAGAGCTGTGGTTTATCGAAACCAGGAATAGGGATTACTTTATAAAGGGAATCCAATTTGCGAGGAGCTCCCGGGACAGTAAGAGGAGTCTCCAGATTCTTGTAAAAGGTCTCCCTCAGGATGTCATGTAAAGGGAGTTTCAAAAATTCCTTTGGAGGCTGGTCAAAATCAAGAGCGTCCAGAAAAGCTTTGGACTTTTTAGACTCAGCCTCCAAAGGAATGGAAAGAGATTCACACATATCTCTTAAAAAAGAAGAGAAAGAGGTGGAATCAGGCCTGGAGGAAGTGTCCTGAAGTACAGGCTCGTCTTCCTCTGACAAACATTCTCCTTCTGACAGAAAAGGTTCTTCAGAATCGCCCCACAGATCAGGGTCTTGAATATGGGGACCACGGGCCCGAGACTCCGGGGTGGACGGGTCCAGGTGTCGGGACTTGTGTACCGACTTACCCGACCTCATCAACGCGGTACCGGGAGATGTTATCGGTTGCACCGGAGCCGAAGTCTGTACCGATTGGTGAAGAGACTTGGGCTCCGGTGCGAGGACAGGCATCGATACCGATGAGGCCAAGTGTACCGGTACCGAAGGAGTGGATGGGGACAATATAGACTGTTCCACAATCGGTACCGGTTGCCCAGTGGAGACCGGCACCGGAGGGCTCGGTGTCAGGAGAGCTGGAAGGAGTTGTTTAAGCTGGTCCCTCAGCTGCACCTGCAAGATGGCCGCAATGCGATCATCGAGGGAGGGCACCGGTACCGCTTTTTTCTTCTGCGGTACCTGCGGTGCCGCTCTACGCCCCGGAGATGAGGAGCCCGATGTCGAGGGACTCACCTCAATAGGAGCGGAGCGCTTCCGCTGGCGTCTCACGGTCGGCAGGACTGGACTCTCTGCACTGGAGACCGGAGGACGTTCCAGCGGGGAAGGCTTCTTAGCCGGCTTACCTGGATGTTGCGACACCGACGCGGTATCGCGTGGCGTCGATGAGGTGGGTGCCGACGAAACAGGTACCGAAACCGGTGCCGAAGACACGTGGTCGGACATGTCGGTGCCGAAAAGCAGTCTCTGTTGGATTTCTCGATTTTTGAGAGTCCGCTTTTTCAAAGTGGCACAGCGGGTGCAGGTGGCGGCCTGATGTTCCGGACCCAGACACTGAAGGCACCAGTTGTGTGGGTCTGTAAGTGAAATAGGCCGTGCACACCGCTGGCACTTCTTGAACCCGGGCTGGGGGGGCATGAACGGAAAAACGGCTTCTGCCAAATCGAAGGCCGAGGCCTCGATGATGGCAGTAGGCCCCGCCGGGTCAAATCAAGAAAACTCGACAAAAAAAAATAAGATTTTTTTTTTTTTTTTTTTAAAGAAAGAAAAAAGTAAGGGCAGAAAAAACCCGAAAAAGTTTACGCGAGCGGGAAGGCGAATGAAAAATACTTTCAACAGCCGTTGAAAATGCGACTTCTTAGCTCCGCGGAAACTAAGAAACTGAGGGACCGCGCGTCGGGGTCGGGCGGGAAGGCACTCGCGCATGCGCGGTGCGGTCTCTAGAACTTTCCAAGTTCTTAGAGTGCAATCACTCTAAAAGTGTCCGTACCGGGGCTCCGTCGGTGCCGTCACCCATCAGTCAAGAATATGCTGCCTGCTTGTCCTGGGATAACATGAAATATGCACACAAATGAGATAATCTGTTCACCTCCATGGCTACACCAGGTACAAAGATGCCCAAGTATTCTTCTCTAAAGACTGGGCACAGCAAGAGCAAAGGCTGGGACATGCAAGGTCACTAACTGAGGAGCAACAAGAAAAAAATCCAACCAAATCTGCAGTAAAGCCACCAACAGGAAAAACAAACAAAAACTGCAGACTATGTACAAGATACAGGCAAAATTTATTGTACCAAAGTTAAAATGCAGTAATATAAAACCTTTTTACCAACCAAGGGACCCGACACTCACTTTCGAGACGCTTCTTTTTTGGCAGCGATTCTTGGCGTACTAAACAAACAGGCACTTGTTGTTACCTTCATTTTGTGCGGTATTCTTTATACCTTATTTACCACGGACCCCTGACGAAGGAGTGTTGTCCGAAACACGGACCGTGTCGGGTCCCTTGGTTGGTAAAAAGGTTTTATATTACTGCATTTTAACTTTGGTACAATAAATTAGGTCACTAACTGAAACATCTCTCTTCAGACCAAAATTTAATACATATATTATCTGAAAATGTAGGCTAGAAAAAGATATCTTTGGCGCTTACCCTATTCCCTTACCTGTACCTCCTCTTCGCGGGCGGACTCATTCCCCAAGAGGGGATCTGCAGGGGGTGTCTGAATGGTGACAGATTTTTCAGATCGATTGCCATCTTTACTTCGAGATTTGTGCCTGTCTCGACTCTTCTCCCTATAGACAGACAGGATATCTTGAGTTTTACAAGAACCCAGCTCTGTACTAACAGCCAGCTTCTTCAACTCAAACATGTTAGAAAGAGAGAGAATGATTTTTTTTTTTTTTTTAATTCTTTACTGATTTTTCAAACTACAAATGCGCAATAAATGATTCACATATTTGCACATTACATAATAAGCGCAATAAAACTTACAAATACTACTGCATAATGAAATTTCCCCCACCCTCCCAGCGATTTATAAAAAATAAAAAAGTTTTAGTTGTTTTGATCAGACATCACTAGCTTCTCTAGGGAGCTGCCACTGACATACATTATATCCAGATATCATAGAATGCTAGAGAGGGCTGGAAGGAATCTCAAGAGACCTAGCCTACCCTTGCCTCCATATGGATACCATGCTGAGCCATTTTGACAAGGGGAGAGAGGTATCAATATTGCTCAGTTCTTCATATGCTTTTGGCCTGGTGGATAACCAGATATTGCTTGTTTGGTGCAAAAGGGCAAAACTCAGGAACACAATGCTACTGTGGCTTCATTCTTTACAGGTAAATAGTAATCTGTTTGCTCCAAAACAGAATGAAGTTTGGGGTGCCCCAAGAATAATCGCTCTTCCCTGTATTAATCTTCATGTACTCTTTAGAATCCTTGACGAGGTAATGAAAGAGAAAATATCTTTATACAGATGTTACATGATTTTTATTGATGTATTGTGGTATATCAAGGATAATAAATTATACAGTAGATACGTATGCGGTTTACAATAAAACAAAAGACTTCACATTAAAAGGAATGAAAAGATAAAAAACAAAAGGAAATACAGTGGAAGCTTGGTTTATGAGCATAATTCGTTCCAGAGAGCTCAGAGAGAGTGAGAACCAGAAGACCTTGAGAATGCGCAGATACTCAAGGCCCAGGCAAGAGGCAGAAACTTCTTTCACCGGCACGTCCTGTGTGCTGCGTGCTGGTGCCAGATGGGGGGGGGGGGGGTAAGGCTGAATGTTGTTCGGGCGGAGGGTGCTGGTTCGCAGGGGAGGGGAGGCGGTCGCGAGCTGGGGGGAGCGATGCCAGTTCTCGGGGGAGGGGGGGGGTGCTCGCAAATCGAGTCAACGCTCAGTTTGCGAGACAAGATTTTCAAAAATGTTTTGCTCATCTTGCAAAACACTCGCAAACCGAGGTTTGACTGTAGAGGAAAGTGGGAGAAAAGAGTGATGAGAGAGAGATCAGTTGTTGAAGGACCAAACATAAATGGGTATAAAGGTGTGTTTTGAGGGAGTGTTTAAATACAGAACTGTAGCTTGATTATAAATGTGGAGCAGTAAAGAATTCCAAAGTTGGGGACCCAGATTACAGAATTCAGATTCTCTAGAGATAGAATATGTAAAACTGAAGAAGGAAAAACAATATGGTTAGAGCATGGTTAGAAGAGTATAGACAGCAAGGAGGTAACTTATTTAGGTAAAGTGGAGCAGAAATAAGAAATCCTTTGTAACCAGAAGCATTTTAAACTCAATATGGGCTAAAACATGGAGCCAATGTTCAGTACAAAGTAGAGTGACATGGTCAAAACGGTGGGAGTTATGAATAAGTTTAACTGCCGTGGATTGCACAAGCTGGAGACATGGAGTACAGAAAATACTCAACATAAAGCAAAGTTATTTACCTGTAGCAGGTGTTCTCTGAGGATAGCAAGCACATATTCTCACATGTGTGTGATCCATGGAACCCAGAACGGACATTACAAAGTGCACTGTCACTTTAAATATTTTAAGACACAGGTGTGCGTGCTGGTGCTTTCCTGGTCAACATTGGCTTGTAGGACCTTGAGTTCAATAAAATAGCGAAGTCAACTAGGGGAGGCGAGTGAGTTGTGAGAATATATGCATGCTGTTCTCAGACAGCAACTGCTATAGGTAAGTAAACTTTGCTTTCTCTCAAGACAAGCAGGCATAATAGTCTCACATGGGCGATTCCCAAGCTGTCAAAATGAGGATAAAGCACAGTTACTTACCGTAACAGGTGTTATCCAGGGACAGCAGGCATATATTCTCACATGTGGGTGACGTCATCTACGGAGCCCCGATGCGGAAGCATTTTCAAGCAAACTTGATTGAAGATTTAAGTTTGCTCTGCTGCTCCACGCATGCGTGCCTTCCTGCTCCACTAGGGGGCGCATCCCCTCGTGGTCTCCAGTTCACTTAACTAGCAAAGAAGCCAACCTCGGGGAGGTGGGCAGGTTGTGAGAATATATGCCTGCTGTCCCTGGATAACACCTGTTACGGTAAGTAACTGTGCTTTATCCCAGGACAAGCAGGCATGATATTCTCACATGTGGGTGACCTCCAAGCTAACTGAAAAGGGATGGAGGGAAGTTGGCAATTTAAGCAAATAGATTTTGCAATACCGAATGGCCGAACCGGCCATCGCTTCTGGACAGTGAGTCCAGACAGTAGTGGGAGGTGAAAGTATGAACCGAAGACCACGTGGCAGCCTTGCAGATTTCCTCAATAGGTGTGGACCTGAGGAACGCTACGGAGGCTGCCATCGCTCGGACCTTGTGTCCCGTTACTCGACCATGCAGCGCGAGACCAGCCTGAGCGTAGCAAAAGGTGATGCAATCGGCCAACCAGTTGGACAAGGTGCGCTTGGAAACTGGGTAGCATAACCGGTTTGGGTCGAAGGACAAAAATAATTGTGGGACTTTCCGGTGTGGTTGAGTGCGTTGGAGGTAAAAGGCCAACGCTCTCTTACAGTCAAGAATGTGAAGCGCCACCTCTCCGGGGTGAGAGTGGGGCTTAGGGAAAAACACGGGCAAGACGATGGACTGATTGAGGTGAAAATCAGACACTACTTTAGGCAGGAACTTTGGATGTGTGCAGAGTACTACCTTGTCATGGTGGAAAACAGTGAAGGGTGGGTCCGCTACCAGAGCCTGTAGCTCACTAACTCGCCGGGCAGAAGTGAGTGCAAGCAGGAAAATCACCTTCCACGTGAGGAATTTAGGATGGCATTTGTCTAGGGCAGGGGTGTCCAATGTCGGTCCTCGAGGGCCGCAATCCAGTCGGGTTTTCAGGATTTCCCCAATGAATATGCATGAGCTCTATTAGCATACAATGTAAGCAGTGCATGCAAATAGACCTCAAGTATATTCATTGGGGAAATCCTGAAAATCCGACTGGACTGCGGTCCTCGAGGACCGACATTGGACACCCCTGGTCTAGGGGCTCAAATGGAGGTTTCATTAGTTGAGCCAGAACCACGTTAAGGTCCCAAACCACCGGAGGAGGTTTGAGAGGAGGGTGGATATTCAGAAGACCCTTCATGAAGCGAGAGACTAAGGGGTGGAGCGAGAGGGCTTTTCCTTCCAGGGGCTGATGAAAGGCCGCAATCGCACTGAGGTGTACTCGAATGGAGTTGGTCTTTAGGCCGGAGTGAGATAATTGAAGTAAATAGTCAAGGACCAGAGGGATGGGGACCGACACCGGGTCCTGGCTGTGAGAGGAGCACCAGGCTGAGAATCTGGTCCACTTTTGAGAATAGCAGGTTCTCGTCGAGGTCTTTCTAGAGGCCTCCAATATCTCCTTGACTGATTGAGACACGGGGAGAGAAGTCAGGGGGAAAGAAACCAAGCATTCAGATGAAGAGATTGAAGATTGGGATGTAACAGCGAACCCTGACTCTGTGATAGTAGAGAGGGAAACCGAGGCAGAGGCAGTGGATCTCTGACACTGAGTTGAAGTAGAAGGGAAAACCAAGGCTGGCGTGGCCAGCGAGGAGCAATCAGGATCAGGGTGGCTTTCACCGTTTTCAGGTGGACCAGCGTCCGCAGGATCAGAGGGAACGGCGGAAACGCGTACAGAAACCTTCCCTCCCAGTCGAAGAGGAAGGCGTCGGCCTCGAGTCGGTCCGGGGAGTGTATCCGGGAGCAGAAGAGGGGCAGTTTGTGATTGTGGGGGGATGCGAACAGATCTATTTGTGGTGTCCCCCACTTTTCGAACACCTGTCGTAGGGTCTGAGAATGCAGTGACCACTCGTGTGGCTGGAGGAGGCGGCTGAGTCTGTCCGCCAGACAGTTTTGTTCTCCTTGTATGTACACCGCTCGAAGGAAGGTGTTGTTGGAGATTGCCCATTTCCAGAGGCGCATGGCTTCCCGACAGAGGGGCCAAGACCCTGTCCCCCCTTGTTTGTTTACGTAGTACATTGCTACCTGGTTGTCGGTTCGGATGAGAACCACCCGGTCGTGAAGCAGATGTTGAAAAGCTACAGCTGCGAGATAGATGGCCCGGAGTTCTAGCACGTTGATGTGACAGCGGCGGTCTTCTGCTGACCACATCCCCTGAGTGCGGAGGCCGTCCAGGTGGGCTCCCCAAGCGTACTCCGACGAGTCTGTGGTGAGTACCTTGCTGTGAGGAGGGGCGAGGAAGAGCAAACCTTTGGAAAGATTTGAAGAGTCGGCCCACCAGTGGAGCGATCGTTGCAAGGAAGGAGTCACTGTCACGGGACGATCGATCGGGTCCCAGTCTTGACGCCATTGAGAGGCCAGGGTCCATTGAGGGATTCTCAGATGGAGACGGGCGAAGGGTGTGACATGGACGGTGGAGGCCATGTGGCCCAGGAGAGTCATCATCTGTCGAGCTGATACCGAGGTCATCAGTGAGATCCTTCGGCTCAGACTTACTAACGCCTCTAGACGCGGAGGGGGGAGGAAGGAACGGAGGCGAACCGTGTCCAGCGTGGCCCTGATGAATTGTAGGGACTGCGAGGGCCGTAGTTGGGATTTTGGGAAGTTTATCGCGAACCCCAGACTCTGTAGGTAGATAATAGTCTGTTGGGTCGCTGAGATAACCCCTTCCCTGGACGGGGCTTTGATCAGCCAGTCGTCCAGGTAGGGGAAAACCTGAAGACCCTGGGAGCGTAAGGTAGCTGCGACCACCACGAGGCACTTGGTGAAGACCCGAGGTGACGATGCTAGGCCGAAGGGGAGGACTCGGTATTGCAGGTGCAGGTCTCCCACCTGAAAACGCAAGAACTTGCGGTGAGCGGGGTGCACTGGAACATGTGTGTACGCCTCCTTCAGATCGAGGGAGCAGAGCCAGTCGACCTCGTCGATCAGGGGGTAGAGGGTTGGCAGGGAAAGCATCCAAAATTTTTCCCGTACCAGAAATTTGTTGAGGCGTCTCAAGTCTAGTATTGGGCGAAGGTCTCCCGTTTTTTTCAGTACCAGGAAGTAACGGGAGTAGAAGCCCTTCCCTCGTTGGCCGGGGGGAACCTCCTCCACTGCTCTCAGGTGAAGCAGATCTCGAGCTTCGGAGAGGAGTAGGGGTAGCTGCGTCCGGTTGGGAGGGAAATTCCTTGGGGGGTTGTCTAGAGGAATGGCCCGAAAGTTGAGAGAGTATCCTGATGAGATCACGCCAAGGACCCATGCGTCTGACGTGACTTGTTCCCAGCGAGGGTAAAAGACCTTGAGGCGACCCCCGATGGGAAGGAGGCCTGGGACTACGGCGGAGGGGGCCCGCCCCCTTCCGCGTGTCCCGTCAAAAGGATGGGGACGGTTTGGTAGTCGCAGGCGGTTGGGACTTGGGCGGGGCCCGATGGTGGGCTTGCGGGCGCCTGGGCGGAGGCCGCGAGAAGGCAGGAGTGGATTTTTGTGGGTAGCGGCGCGGAGGGGCCCTGAACGGCCTGGACGTGGACGGTTTTGGCTTTTGCCGCACAAGGGAGGCAAATGAGCGTTCGTGTTCGGAGAGGCGTTTTGTAGCCGCCTCGATAGTGTCATCGAACAGTTCTTTACCCACGCAGGGGAGGTTAGCCAGCCGGTCCTGTAAGTTGGGGTCCATGTCGACCAGGCGCAACCAAGCTAGTTGGCGCATGGCGATAGCAAAGGCTGCCTCTCTGGAGGAGAGTTCGAAGCCATCGTAGGCCGCGTGGAATAGATGGAGGCGTAGGTTGGAGAGGGACTCTGCAAGCAGGTTAAACACTCCTTGGCGGGAGGCCGGTAAGTCAGTCTCAAAGGCTCTCAGTAGTCCAATGAGATGTTTGAGATAGGATGTGAAGGTGAAAGTGTAGCTTTGCACCCTAGAGGCCATCATCGCATTTTGTCATCATCGAACTTGTCTAGGGTTCGGCCTTCTCAGCCTGGTGGGACCGCCGCTGAGACCCTGGAGGGGTGAGCCTTCTTCAAGGAGGATTCTACCAACAGCGACTGGTGGGAGAGCTGCGGTTGTTCAAATCCTGGGAAGGGTACTGTACGGTACTTAGCCTCCATTTTGGAGGGTACTGCTGTGACCATATAGGGGGTCTCGAGGTTTCTGAAGAAAGCCTGTTGGAGTACCGGGTTAGGCGGTAAGCGAAGGGACTCTCTGGGCAGTGATGGCATATCCAGCTCCGCTAGGTACTCCTTAGAGTATCTGGAGTCGGACTGGAGGTCTAAGTCCAAAGCATGGCCCATGTCCTGGACAAAGCGAGAGAAGGATGGGCGGGATGTTCCCGAGGCCCCTTGCGGGGTCGGTGAACAAGACCTCCGTCGGGTGGAGAAGGATGGGGAGGCTTCCCTCGAGTATCGAGGCTCCTGCTCCGATCCACGCTCCGAGACCGGGGAAGCAATGTGAAAGTGTTCCAGGGTCGTGGATCTCCGACGTCTCGAGGAGCCCCCTCGAAGACGATGCCGGGGTTCGGGGTACCGATCGATGACGAATCGGTGACCTCGACCCGGACTCCCTCGGTGAAAGTCTGAAACCTCGGATCGGAGCCCCGGTCTGAGGGGGAGTTCGGAGGATGCGCGGGTTGGAGAGTGATAGCTCCGTCACCCTCAGCGGTCCCGTACGAGGTGTAGGTGAACGGCCTCGTAGAGTGGGGGAACCTCGGGCCTTCTTGGAGGTACGGCGGTTCGAGGTTTCTGTCGTTTTAGCACGACGTTTTGCCCCGTGGCGGTCTGTGGAGGGAGAGCGCCTCGGGTGTCTCGGCGAGGAGTCCGAGGAGGATGGGATGCGGCGAAGCTTGCGTGCTTTTCCTCGAGGTGGCTCGACACGAGGCTCAGGCTGGTCTGGCACATGCGGGGTCGAGGTCGAGGTCGGTTGTAGATGGGCCATTGCAGCGGACAGCTCCGATGAAATCATCGCTCGGAGTAGGTCCTGGAAAACGGGCACGGACAGCATCGAGGGCATGTCCACTGCCTCGGTGCGCTCCACCGGGGGCGACCTCGTATCAGAGTATTCCCGTGTGGTGGAGGCACGGCCCGAAGGCTTGGAGGGCTTCGCCGGGGCTGTGAGCATGGGACTTGCGCCATGCGTCGCCGGTGTCCCCAAGGCTGGCTTCTTCGCTGTTGCGGAACCTGAAGAGGGAAGAGGGGACTTACCCGGAGCCGAGGCTTTCTGTTGTCCCGAGGACTTCGGATTCGAGTCTCGAGGCGATGCCGAGGTATTCGGGGCCGAGGTCAAGGCCGGGGCCGAGACCGACCTCGAGGCCGAGGTAGAGGGTTGGTCGGCGGCGAAGAGATCCGCCATGCGGGCTTTTCTTCGGCGGAGGGCCCGGTTCTGGAAAGTAGCACACTGGGGGCAGGAGTCGGTTGGATGAGCGGCCCCCAGGCAGAGGATGCACCGGCGATGCGGGTCTGTGATGGAAAGAAGCCGCTCGCACCGGGTGCACTTTTTAAAGCCGGTCAAAGGCTGGGACATAGAATCGAAAGTGGCCGCGGCTCGAGTAGCCACGCGGCCACGGGGACCCGGAAGCTTCCGGGTCGGTTCAAAAATGAAGCAGGAACAAGTTGAACAAGAAAAAATTCGTGCACAGCGACTTAATCGAGAAAAAAATAAGAAAATCGCGATGCTAGAAGGCAGTTGGGGCAGAGCCTGAAAAAACACGACTTCTAGGCTCAGCGGAAAATTTTGAACTGGAGACCACGAGGGGATGCGCCCCCTAGTGGAGCAGGAAGGCACGCATGCATGGAGCAGCAGAGCAAACTTAAATCCTCAATTAAGTTTGCTTGAAAATGCTTCCGCATCGGGGCTCCGTAGATGACGTCACCCACATGTGAGAATATCATGCCTGCTTGTCCTGGGATAATTAATATATTAATATGATCCTGGCAAATTCCAGAGGGTCGGAGGGTAAGTTGACTTTCAGGAAGTAAAAAGATTTTGCAGAATTGATTTCCTAAACTGACTGTCTCTTCTGGAGTTTTGACCTAAAGAGTAGTGAGAAGTGAAAGTATGCGAGCCAGTGTCTAGCAGGAAGGCACCAGCACATGTGCAGAATGGGCAATCAAAGTTTTAAAATGACAGTACACTTTTTGACTGTCTGTGCGGGTTCTGTGGATGACGTCACCCACATGTGAGAATATGATGCTTAATTGTCCTCGGAGAAACTGAAATACAACTGGGAAAATGGTCTGCTTAAAACCAGGATTTAGCAGAACTACTGCTGGGCTGAGATATACATCTTCCAACAAGCTTCCACTTTGACCTATGTGAGGAGGACCTGTAGTCTGACAGCCTAGTCAGCGCTCTATTACTGAACTTGATCCCAAGAAAGTCTGGGCCTTAGTTGTGAGGATGTGAAGGCTTCATCTGCAGCCATATTGGGGTTTGTGACAGAGAGGGGTCTTTAAGTCTACTATGGAACAGCAGGGTTCTTCTGTAAACTAAAAAAAAAAAAAAAAAAAGGCAACAGAAATAAACCTGCATTATTTGTTTGACGTTCACAAAATAAAGAGGATGGTAGTAGAAGGGTGTAAATAGACCCTGTCAGCAGGCTTCCTCATGCTTTACAAATACAAAATCTGCATTTATCATAGCAAGGAAAAACAACAGCCACAAAAAGTCTTGCATTAGATGAGGCAAAATACAATATTGTGGACTTGAATTCTACCAGCTTTAACAAATACCCACAATACTTTCAGAAGTGAAACTGCCTTCATTCAGTAGGGATCCCTTATTTTGCAATCTGGACAATACAGCCCCACTATTCCAATCTGCATTGCCCGAATACTCCCAAATAAAGCTGCATATTGCCCATTGCATACCCTGGAGGTCTGTGAGCATTCCTGGAGTGTCCTGAGTAATAGGAGTATCCGGAATAAGTGGATTCAGTATCCATGGCAACAGAGCATTGGTCCTTCTGGGGAGCAACCCAGGCGTTGTGCTTATTTTGTCTCTTTCTTGGTTGTTCCTTAGACTGTCCCTTTCTCCAAGGGCATCAAGCCTTGAGATACCCCATGAGACTTGGAAGGCAACATGAACCTGGTAGGAGGAAAAAAAAAAGTTATTTCTTACACATTCACTATTGCAGAAAAAATCAAAGCTCAGGATAAGCTCCTTGCAGTGGAATCAAAGACCATGCAAGACAACTGCAGCATCCTTTTCTACACTTTACAGTATCTAAACTGCTAATCCAGTATTTTGGAAAAATATGTATCATTTGAACAAAGCAAACATAGTTTAAAAACTTCACACACACACACAGCACTGCAAATAAGGAATGGAACATTTAACCTTGTGGATAATGTCATATCTATTTCTTGAGAGCTGGTCAACTTACAGAAGCACAGTTACTTACCGTAACAGATGTTATCCAGGGACAGCAGGCAGATAGTCTCACATGTGGGTGATGTCATCCAAGGAACCCCGGTATGGAGAGCTTTAAAAGTGTGTCACCACTTTAAGAACTCAAGAAAGTTCGCAAACTGTCTGCTCTGTGCTTGCCCGCCCGATGCAGGTTTGCGGCTCCTCAGTTCCGTAAGCAAGCTAAGAAACCAACCAGGGGAGGTGGGTGGGTTGTGAGAATATCTGCCTGCTGTCCCTGGATAACACCTGTTACGGTAAGTAACTGTATTATTATTATTATTATTACTTTATTCCAGGACAAGCAGGCAGTATTTCTCACATGTGGGACACCCTAGCTTACTACAATGGGATGGAGGGAGAGTTGGCCATTAAGAAAATAAATTTCACAATACTGCTTGGCCGACGTGACCCTCCCGTTTGGAAAAAGATTTCAGATAGTAGTGAGATGTGAATATATGAACTGAGGACCAAGTAGCAGCTTTACAAATTCCATCAATAAAAGTTAAGCGTAGGAAAGCAAGGGAAGTTGCCAAAGCTCGGATCTTGCAGCTGTGAAAGAACTCACAGGTGCAGTCCAGCCTAAACATAAGAGAAAAAGGGTAGAAACTGTTAGCCATGTAGATATAGCTCTCATGGATACAGGATGTCCCAACTTGTTAGGATCAAAGACAACGAAAAGTTGGGAAGATGCTCCATGTGACTGAATGGTCTAAGAGCAGGAAACTGAGGCTCGTTTGAAGAATCGTTTCTCCAGAAAGAGAATGAGACCTAGGAAAAAATATGGAAGTACGGAAGATCAATTTAGATAAACTCTGTAACTACTTCTGGAAGGAACTTTGGATTGGAGCGAAGCACAACGTTGTTGTGATGAAACACTGTGAATGGGGGATCCGCCACCAGTGTCTGAAGGTCACTCATTCTTCAAACAGAGGTAAGAAAGAAAACAACAACAAAAAAAACACTGTCCCAAGTGAAGAATTTTAGAAAAGTCGAAGACATTAGTTCAAAAGAAGACTTCATAAGTCTGGAGAAAACAACATTAAGATCCCAAACTACTGGAGGTGGTTTGAGAAGTAGAGTGACTATGAAAAAGTGTGTCTAAGAATTTGGACACAACAGGATGAGCAGTCAGATGTTTACCACCAACTGTGGTGTGAAAAACATCGATAGCACTGAGAAGAATCTAAATGAAGTAGCACTGAGGCGTAAATTGGATAAATGTAGAAGAAATCCAATACTGGAGATATAGAGGTGAATACAGAATTATGACGATGAAAAAGACACCTAAAGTGGAAAACCACATCCATTTCTGCTGAAACACTGCTGGTTAGATGGTTTTCCTGACACTTCTAAGATGTGTCTGACAGGATGAGAAAAAAGAACCTCAGCCAATGTGAACCCGAGAAGTACCAAGCTATCAGGTGTAAAACCTGCAGATTGATATGTAGAAAAGGTGCTACTCTAAATGGTCAGTGATAAAGGGAAGCAGGGGAGACCAAAGGCCCTTTGGCTGGATACCACCAAGAATGATAACCTATTGACCTTTTGGAAAGCAGTAAAGACACTTCTTTTAATGGTCTGGATCAACAGACCTTGCTTCAACGTACCTTACCTCAGAACACCTGTACCTGCACACCAATTCTTCTACCGTTCACTGCAGATATGTTAATACCCATTCGTGACTCTATGGTTTCATTTTCATAGATTCTGCAAAGCATGTGTTCTTAGTCACATTCTCTATAAATTGTAAGTTATTGATTCTATAGCTTTGTGTTTTGATCCTGTAGCATGTTATCTCTGTTCCTGAAAACTTTGTATCGTTGTAATCCATTCTGGGCTATATATAAAAATTCCTGGGCTATATATAAAAATAAATATCCATGACTCTGCATTAGAAGAGATGAAAAAGTCTGATGAGGCATTGGTTCTTTGATATTTAGCCAAGGTAGAAAAGAAAACCAAGGATGTGCAGGCCACCAAGAGCCAACAGAATCATGGTAGCCAATTCCTGCTTGAGCTTGACAAACATCTCGAAGATGAGAGAGATTGGAAGAAATGCATAAAGAAACTTGTGTGTCCAATCCAGAAGCAACGCATCAGGTTCCAAGCATTGGGAAGAATACTGCCTGGAGCAAAATTGAGACAATGTGTGGTGGAGTTGGGATGGAAATACTGCTCTCTCCTAAATGAATATTGATTTCAAAAACATATGGTGAACAAACATCAGTTGCAAGTCTTCTGGGCCTCTTGACAAAGGAGAGAACCCTTGCCTCCTGGCTTGTTTATGTAATACATTGCAACCTGAATGTCTGTGGGAACTGGGAGGACATAGATAGTTACAAGATGGTAAAATGTTTCAAGAGCATCGTAGATGGCTGAGTTCCAAAAGATAAATAGAAAAAAACTGGTATAGTAGATTAGCAACTTTAAATGTGAATACTGTCCAGATAAACCCCTAAAGCATAGGAGGAAGAGTGCATTGTTAGAACCTTCTGATGTGTGGAACGAAAATACTCCAGAAAGCAAGAAAGAGCTCATTCAGCACTGCAGCGATTGTCAGAGTAAAGTGTTGAGACAATAGGTCGTGTGCTTGAGACCACTGACATGCAAGAGTCTTTTGAATCTTGAGAAGACTCTTAAATGGAGTAACATGCACCGAGGAGGCCCTGTGATGCAGGAGTATTATCAGACATCTGGCCAAGATTGATGAAAGAAGTTAAGTCTACTTGCAAGCTGAATCAATGCTGAGAGAGACACCATTTGAAATAAAAGGCGTATAGCAGAGCTCTGATAAATTGCAGATTAAAGTTGGGAAAAAGATTTCAAATCCCCAGTGTTGAAAAAAGGGAACTGAACTGGTTCAGTGCGAGGACCCATTACGAGGTTGGATCACTGATGAGCTAGTCGTCCAGCCAGGAAAAAAAAACCCAAAGATCTGTCTGCCACTCTGCTGCCACTACAACCAGGCCCTTGATAACTACTCTGGAAGAGGATGCAAGGGCAAAAGAAAGGACCCTATATTGAAAATGGTGCTGCACTATTGGAAATCTGAATAATTTCCAGAAGTTCAGAAGTACTGGAACATGAGAAGAAAACTTATTTTCAGAGCTAGAGAGTATAGCCAGTCACTGCGACCTGAGAGGGAATATAAAGTTATCAGATGGAACATATGAACTTATTTTCCCCTCAGTGGAAAATTTTGTTCAGGCTCCTGAGGTCTAAAAGTGACCTTAGACTTCCATTCCCTTTTTGGAATGAGGAAAAAAAACGGAAGTAAAAACACTAGTTCCCCTACAGAGGTGAAAATTCTTCTTTGATAAGAGGAAGGAATATCCTCACTCAAAGAAGAAGAGTCGACTGGAAAAGAGACTTACAAGTCTGGAAGCATAAAGATCAATAGAAGAGAAAATCATTCTCAAAAAAAAATAAAAAAATTTAATGTTGTGGCCACTACCCTCCCCTACAACCACTCTCAAACCTACGGGCTTTTAGAATGAAAAAGATGATGGAGTAAACATATATTAAGGAATAGCTGTAGGGTAAAAAGACTTAAAAGAACTGTATGTCTTCTAAAGGCACTGTATAAACATTGATGGACATCCTGAAGAACCACGTAGTTAATTTTGCTTTAAGGAGAAAAACAGTGGAAGGTTCCAATATGATGGGAATCTAACATACAGGCTTCTATACCCTTGTTAGATCCCGCCAGCTAATGTAAAATGAAAAGAACAGGAAGAGCCACCTTACAGGCTCTATGCCCCATGGTGGAATCCTGAACAGCCACAAGTCATTTGATGAATGTCAAGTTGCATTGCTGAATATCATGTGGAGGAATCGAATTGCAATATGGTGAGAATCTAACTTACATGCTCAACACCCTGGTTATATCCCACAAGTGCAAGCAGAAGCGAAAGAACAGGAAAAAAAGGCCACCTTACAGGCTCAATGCTCCATGGTGGAATCCTGAACAGCCACACCATGTGAAGGAATCTAACTTTACAGACTCTACACCCATATTAGATTCCTCTGTAGACCATGAATAAGTCTCAAGTTCAATACATTCCAGGTAGGGAAAGGAATCGAGATATATGATGAAATTCCTGTAGATTTCGAGAAGGAAAGCATGTATCAAAAAAAGGCAATATCCAAGTGAGTCCAAAGTGCAGCCTTCACTCGCTAGTGGCATTGAGGCATATAGTTGTTTTGTGGTTTGTTTTTTTTACCTCTACCACTAGTGGCTGGTAGTGGTATATAAAGGAAAGTCTCTGGAAGGTCCCGTAATGGTAAGGGACATTTCATAAGTCTTATAAGAAAGTAACCCTCTTGAATGACCTGTAGAATCTAGAGGACCGTGGTTATCAGTTCCCAATAGGGATAATACAATTGGAGCCAAGATTCAATCAGTTGAAGGAGAGGCTGAGAAGTTCTTGAAAAGACTGATCATCATCCAATTGCTAGAAATATTCAGGACTGTAGGTAGAAGCAACTTCAAGTTCGAGTGAAGGCTCTTTCCCCCAACTGTGTAAGAATTATAGTCTTTGGGTAGAAGATTAGCCGTTGGTGGACATTGGAGTGGATACTCTGCTGTAAACTCAGAAATTCCTTAATTGAATCAGACTGTAAGGTTGAGGGCTTCGGTGAAGAAATGCATCGAGAAGATTGATGCTATCGAGTCCGGTACCGATGCGATGACTGAAAAAAAATATGATACAAATGTTTTCCTTTTGGTACCAGTGAAGATCGATATTGGTGCGGAGAAACCACAGGACCTGGTAGCCATGTACTGAAGATTGACAGGAACCAAGGGAGTTTGATACTGGGACATCTTTTTCTCTTGTTACCAGAGTAGATCGATGTCGGTCTGAAAAAACCAGCCTCAGTATCTGGTAGCCATGTACTGTGGATGGACCAGCACAGAGGGAGTGGATATTGGGTTAAGCAATATAGATGTATCTCAAAGAAAGACAGGCACTGTTGGCATGCATGCTCCTAAGAGGCTTGCTCCTAAGAGGGTGACCATACTGAGGATGCAGACCTCGAGGCTGAGACAAGCCAGAGAGTGGTCGTCGCTGCTTGGTCTGCATCAAGAGACTTGATGCAAATTGACTTGCATTGCCAAATTGGGAAGTTGGTGCCTCTGAACTGGCTTACCAGATGGAGCGATGTCCCGATGTCGGCACTGATGACTTCAATGATGAAGAGGTTGAATTAACATCCATGCCAATATCGAACAGTGTTTCTTGTTGAAGTTTCTGGCTGAACACTGACCTGCAGAGTAGCAAGCCGTGCAGAAATGAAACCCGACATTCTGGGCAAAAAGGAAGAAAAGTAGACTGGGGGCACTTTTAACAGTCTTTTCTTCTAATTAATGTAAGTCAATTAATTTGAATTCTCTTTTCTTTTTGTGTCCATTTAGTGATCTGAAAAAAGAAAAAGGGTCAAAAGATTGCTTCGGCCAAGTGATGGCTGAGGAAAAAAAATAAAGGCCTCGGCGGCTGAAGTTTCTGAGAAAAAAAAGGTTAAAAGAAATAAATCATAAATACAGAAAAAAAAAAACGCGTGAGCGGGAAAGCAATGGCAAAAAACTGAATATTCAGAAACACAACTTCTTATCTCTGTGGAAAACTAAGAACTGAGAAGCTACGAGCCTGCATCAGGCAGGAAGGCACTCGCGCATGCGGGATGTGGGCAGTTTGCAAACTTTGAGTTCTTAAAGTGGCAATACACTTTTAAAGCTGTCCATACTGGGGTTCTGTGGATGATGTCACCCACATGTGAGAATATGCTGCCTGCTTCTCCTAGGATAAAGTTTGTATGCACTCATCCTTTTACTCAAAAATAAAATGCAGATCTATTAGCAGTCTGTAACCTATCATTAAAATCACCTACAAGACCTGAAGATTAAAGGCTAGCCAACATATCATATATACTTGAATATAGACCGACATTTTTGGACCCAAAAAAATGGCCCAAAAATGAGGGTCTTGGTTAATATTCAGGTCAGCACTGATCCATCCCCTCCCAAATCTGTTGCAGGTCTTTGCTGGGCCTGTGGTAAGGCCTGATGGTCCAGTAGTGGGCTGGGAAAGAAGCGATCCCTCCCGTCTCCTGCCCCAGCCAACTTTAATAATTTTTATCTCCCTCCTGCCACCTCCCCCAACCTCCATACCTTTTAAATCCCTGGTGGTCCAGCAGTGGGCCGGGACAGGAGGTATTCCTTCCATCTCCTGCCCCAGATGACTTTAAACAACTTTTATCTCCGTGAGAACTCGCAGCAGCCAATTAGTTAAAGGCTCTGCACAGGCAGGAGTGAAGGAAGGTTGCTCCTGATGGAGTTCACTGATGGAACCACAAGGGACTTAACAGGTACGCAGAGGGGACAGGAGGGAGATAAAAGTTGTTTAATGTCAGCTGGGGCAGGAGATGGAAGGGATCCCTCCTGTCCGGGCCCACCACTGGACCACCAGGACTTATGGGAGGCCTGTAAGGCATCGGGATGGATGGAGGACAGTGTACTGAACCTGGCAGGGCAGGAAGGAGGGGGCTGGGAACAGAGACCTGGCAGGGGAGGGAGGGAGGGCGATGGATGCAGAGCCTGACAGGGCAGGGAGTGAGGGGGACTGGCTGCAGATACTTGCATCCACCAGACTCTGCTCAATCCTTTCATTGGCTCATTAAAAAAAATACTGTGTGGGTTTTAGAGGAACAAACTTTGTTTTCCAATATTGACAACAAATTCAAAGCATTATACTCAGGCTAGCTACATGATGAGCAGCATATGAAATGATTGTGAAGCACAATTTGTCTTTGAAATTCTTATTCTTTCCTCACCATACTGTTCTTTGATCTCATCAATTTTTCATCTTTATAAAAATTCAGTTATTAGAAAGCCACAAATTTCCAATTCAAAATTTCTCTCATTATTCCAGTGCCTGTCTAAATTTTTCCATATATTTTCACATTAAACGAAGGTTGAAACCTTGGTATACTTTCAGGCCTATTTTAAGCTACTAGGCATAATGAGTAAAAAATATGACTTGGTGAATTTTGTAGCCAAAAAATTGCTCCAGAGTCAGTACGATAGGTGTTTCATATCAAGTTGCAATCTGAGGAACAGCATTGTTTGGCGTAATCAAGAAGTTTGATTTGTTGTACTATTTGCAAAAATATTTTTTATTGTTTGTATTTTATTTATTTATTCAATTTTCTATACCGTTCTCCCAGGTGAGCTCAGAACAGTTTACAAACCATGCAGAAGTGTTTCTGATCTGCTCTGCTTCTTTTTTGCTTAAAAGTTTGCCCTTTTTTTGGTGGTTTCAGTACATGGGCCAATTGGAGTCTTAGGCCCAGTGCATCCCAGGGTGCTCCTCCTCCCCCTTTACCAGCAATTTTCTGCACACATAGCATTCATATAATTTGCATGCTATTGTGCTGAGAATCGCCAGTAAAACAAACATTGTTCCCAGCATGTGTTTTTTGTTTTTATTTTTACTGTGGTGTTGGGACTTAGAGAACTGGGTCCCGAGTTCTTAGCACACAGAGAAATAAAGCTAGCTAAGGAAAAAAAAACAACCTTTTTTTCAAAATAAGCATTTTACAAGTATTCTGGAGGGAATGCACATACCCACGCACCCTTCTGGCAAAGGCCCATAAGATCTGCTAGGCAAGCTTTGGAGAGCAAACTCCAGCAAAGCTAGACTGGGGTAAGGACAGGGAGTCAAGCCCAGCAAATCAACCTGCTTATACCTGCACAACTTTCACCATCTGCTGAAGGTAGAGAACACCAGAGGTTTCCACAGTGCATTAGCATTTGTACTGGTAGTGTCACTGCAAGAGTTCAGTTTCTCCACCTCCATCTGTTGGCAGGGGGAAAACAACTGATTTGTCTGTACTGGTCTAGCAGGTTGAAAAGGAATATGGATTTAAAAAAATGAAAAGCAAAGTATGTCCCTCCTACAACAGGACAGTCTCCAACCAGGTCACATCCCTAAAGTTATAAAAGGAGATTTGGAATTTTGTAGGAGGGAGACAAAAAGGTGGCTCTGGATATCTCCCTATGCCAGGACCCTTCAGGGTAAGGAGCTGCTTTGTAACTTCTCTCTCGTCTAGAATTGATTACTTTTCCAAACAATGCTAGCTCAGCTCAAGGTATACTTCAATCTATAGCTGTAAAAATGAATAAAAAAGATGGAACCTCCCTGTACTTGTCCAAACAAGCAAACTAGATTTTAATGGCCTCTGTGTACACCATTCAAGCAAGCTTCTGGCGTCCTGGCCTCAGGCAATTTTGGCAGCATGCAGAGGGCTGGGCAACAAAGGCTTTGTGCTGTTCACTCTCATCCACTGCCAGCTACAGGAGAGAAACATTACCTTAATTGATAACCCAGAGATGGCATCTCACATTTACAATCCACTCTACAACAGTCACATTCACATCATCAAGTGCCTACTTTTGAATAGGAAACAGCAACTTTTACTGGCAGCTATACTTGCACTGGCAAGAAGCTCTGAACTATGCTTAGGCAGCATTTTGAAAATCATATAAAAAAAATTTTTGGAATAGCACATAATGCTACATAATATTTAAATTAGCCCATCCTGAAACACACCCACTCTATATCATTTAATTTTATTTATTTAAGTTTAAACAATATTTACAGATTATTGAAAAAGATATAATGAATAAAACAAACTACAAAATAAATTTTTGCTACTTAATCAATATTATAGTCTGAAATTTTTGGATCCAAGAATCTAATGAGTGAAATACAAAATAAGGCAATCATGGGTTTTCACCCAATTATCAAAATAGGCTAATTATCTGACTAAGGTTACAGGAGCATTAATAACACATTAACTTATCGTTATCTCCCCTTCAAGCCTTTTCAGAGAGAGAAACCCAGTTAATTGTGACAGTTCAAAGAATATATTTGTGTGAGATCTGTATTTAACAATGCATTTACATGGATACTGTAGCAAAAATACACCACCCATCGCTGTTACCCCTGATTTAAGAAGCAAAAACTGTTGTCGACGTTTTTGGGTTTCCTTCGTCACATCTGGGAACATCTGAACATTTTGTCCTAGGAATTCCTTATGCCTATGTTTAAAGTACAATTTCAGAATCCACTTTTTATCGGGTGCCAATGCCACCGTGACTAATAAAGTAGTTGGTTTAACTAAATCTTTAAGAGATGTTTCCAAAATTGTTGTTATATCCATCTGTGGTTCCGGATCTTGTACTAAAGAATGTTGCTCTTCTTTTTTTTTTCTTTTGTTGGAAGAAAATATATCTGTGCAAAAGGGGGGAATATATCCTCTGGAACATTCAAAATTTCAAGGAAATATTTTTTTAACATTTCTTTAGTGGACATCAATGGAACTTTGGGGAAATTTAATATCCTAAGATTAGAACGAAAGTTATTTTCTAGATTTTAAGTTCTTGTAAACCGTGCCGAGCTCCACATTCGTGGAGATGATGCGGTATATAAACTTAAGGTTTAGTTTAGTCCCTGGATAACACCTGTTACAATAAGCAGCGGTGCTTTATTCCAGGACAAGCAGGCAGCATATTCTCACATGTGGGACTCCTTAACTTATTACAATTGGATGGAGGGAGTGCTGGCCATTAAGAAAATAAATTTTGTCATACTGCTTGGCTGAAGTGACCATTCCATCTGGAATAAGATTCCAGACAGTAGTGAGATGTGAATGTATGAACCGAGGACCAACTAGCAACTTTACAGATCTCATCAATAGGAGTAGAACGTAAGAAAGCAACTGAAGATGCCATAGTTTGAACTTTGTGTGCTGTTACACGACTCCTGAGTTGCAGCCCAGCCTGAGCACAACAGAAGGCAGTATAGTCCACCAACCATTTGGAGATAGTTCTTTTGGATACAGGCCGGCCCAGAATGTTAGGATCAAATGAGATGAACAGTTGAGGAGATGTTTTATGTGGTTTAGTCCGCTGTAAGTAATAAGCCAAAGCTCATTTGCAGTCCAAAGTATGAAAAGCCATTTCTCCAGGGTGAGAATGAGGCTTGGGAAGCATAATGGATTGATACTGGAAGCATAATGGATTGACACTGGAAGCATAATGGATTGATTTAAATGAAATTCACTGACTACTTTTGGGAGGAATTTTGGATGGGTGCAAACACTACTTTATCTTGGTAGAATACTGTGAAAGACGGATCCACCACCAGCGCTTGAAGCTTCCTCACTCAATGAGCAGAAGTAATGGAGATTAGAAATACCACTTTCCAAGTGAGATATTTCAGAAGAGCCAAAGACATTGGTTCAAAAGGAAGCTTCATCAGTTGAAAGAGGAATATTAAGGTCCCAAACCACTGGAGGTAGTTTGATATTGAAAGGTCCTTTCATGAATCTGGAAACAAGAGGATGAGAAGTCAAAGATTTACCGTAGACTGGTCCATGAAACGCATTGACAACACTAAGATGAACTCTAACTGAAGAGGTTTTAAGACCCGAGTTGGATAGATGGAGAAGATAATCCAATACTGAAGATAGAGGAGGATGAAGCATCATGATGATGAAGAGTGCACCATGTAGAAAACATGGTCCACTTCTGTAGGTAGCATTGCTGTGTAGAAGGTTTTCTGGATGCATCCAAAATGAGACGGACAGGATCCGAAAGATCAGTGTCAGCTGAAGTACCAAGCTTTCAGGTGCAAGGACTGTAGATTGGGATGTAAAAGAGATCCTTGACTCTGTGTTAGAAGAGATGGAAAGATCTGCAGAGGTAATGGTTCCTTGATATTGAGCTGAAGTAGAACCACGGTTGTCTGAGCCACTGAGGAGCTATGAGGATCATGGTGGCATATTTTCACTTGAGCTTGACTCGTGTCCTGAGAATGAGAGGGATCAGTGGAAACGAATAAAGAAATTTGTGCATCCAATCCAGAAGAAAAGCATCCGTCTCCAGGCATTGCGGAGCATATTATCTGGAACAGAATTGAGGCAGCTTGTGATTGTGGGGGATGCAAACAAGTCTATCTGAGGAGTCCCCCCAAAGAAAGAATATCCGACGCAAGACTGTGGAGTTGAGCGTCCACTCATGTGGTTTGAGAAACCTGCTGAGATTGTCGGTGAGAGAATTCTTCCCCCCTTGAATATAGACCACTTTGTAGAATATGTTAAGAGCAATAGCCCAGTTCCAAATCTTCTCGGCCTCTTGCTTGTTTATGTAATACATTGCCACTTGATTGTCCATGTGTATTAGTAGGACTTGACTGGATATGTGCTGAAAAATTTTGAAAGCATTATGAATGGCCCTAAGTTCCAAGAGATTGATGCAACATTGCTGCTCTTGGGCGGACCAATGACCCTGTATGCAAAGATCATCCAGATGAGCTCCCCAAGCATTTTTGGATGAGTCTGTGGTCAGAGCTTTCTGATGTGGAGGGATTTGAAACAGCCCTTTGGAAAGATTTGAAGAATTCATCCACCACTGCAGATATTGACGGTGAAGATGTGACTGTAATTTCTTGTGAGAGTGAATCGAGAGCTTGAGACCATTGGGATGCTAGTGTCCTGAGATGGAGTCGCACAAAGGGGATAACATGGACTGTGGGTGCCATATGACTCAACAGTCAAGCATTTAATATTGGGTAAAATAAACATTGCCTGCATCTTGTACATATCAGTCTGCAGTTTCTTTTTTGTTTTATGTGACTCAATAGTATCATCATCTGCCTGGCTGAGATGGACAGAAGGTGATAAGCCTGGTTGCAAAGTTGAATCAAATTGTCTTGTCTTTGCTGAAGTAAGAATGCCCTGATTTGAATGGTGTCGAGCAGGGCTCCTATGAATTGTAGAGTTTGAGAGGGTTGAAGCTGAGATTTTGGAAAGTTGACTTCAAACCCCAACTGCTGAAGAAACTGGACTGTTGACTGCGTTGCTAAGAGCACCCCTTGAGGAGAGGCATCTTTTATTAGCCAATCATCGAAATAAGGAAAAATGTAGAGTCATTGAGCCTTAAAGTTGCTGCCCTACTACTAGGCACTTGGTGAATACTCTGGGTGAGGATGCCAGGTCGAAGGGCAGAACCTTGACCTAAAAATGTTGATGGGCTATTTGAAATCTCAGAAACTTCCTGTGGGAGGATGAATGGGTATATGAGTATAAGCTTCTTTTAGATCCAGAGAGAATAGCTAATCTTTTTTTTAATCTAAGAGGGGATATAGAGTTGCCACTTAACATTCAAAACTTTTTTTTTAGCAAGAATTTTTTTCAAGCCTCTGAGGTCTAGAATTGGACGTAGACTTCCCGTATTCTTTGGGGTGAGAAAATACCGGGAGTAGAAACCTGCCGAGGGTTGAAAGAGGACTGACTCTCTTGGAGGTTGATTTGGAGGTGTATTGACAAAATGAAGAGAGTAACCCTCTTGAATAACTTTGAGAACCCACAAATTGGTTGTTATCAGTGTCCAACGTTGATGGTATAATTGGAGGCAACCTCTGATTGGCTGAGGAAGCTGAGAAAGAGGGACAGCGGCTATGCTCTCCATGAGCATGTCAAAAGTCTGAGGTTTTTGAGGAGCTGCTGGTTGAGATTTTTGAGGCTGCTGTTGATTTAGCTTCTTCTGCTGAAGTGGACGAGGAGCAGAAGGTTTAGCAGAATAGTGCCGCTGATATGAAGAGATAGGTTTAGAAGACTGTGCAGCCAAAGGAGGTTTAGTCTTCGTTCTGACCAAAGCATTGCAATTCTTTTCATGATCCGTTAACTTTTGTGTGGCTACCTCAATGGAATCACCAAACAGTTCTTCATCCAAACAGGGAATATTAGCTAATCTGTCTTGGAGGTTGATGTCCATATCAGAGACCCTCAACCATGCCAGGCATCTCTTCACCACTGACAGAGCAGATTCTCTAGATCAAGGGTGTCAAACTCAAATCACATAAGGGGCCGAAATCTAAAACACAGGCTAAGTCGCGGGCTGGATTTTTTATTACAATACTTACCCCCTCCTTTGCTGACACACAGCGTGAGCCCCAGCGCCAGCTTCTCCGACACTCACAGGACTTCTGTGAGCGTTGGATCAATTGCTGCTACCGGCACCAAAACCCATGCTGTGCGCTAGCAAAGGAGGGGGTTAGTCTTAGTAGAAGTATAGTGATACAACCTCTCCAACCTCAACACTGGCTACAAAATAAATAAAAAAGACTTTTCCTCTCTTTTAGGTCCTAGTTCACATTTGCTGTCTAACACCAGCTCTGGCAGGACACACATTTCAAATCTGACATATTGTAATCACAAAATAGAAAATAAAATTATTTTTTCTACGTTTTGTTGTCTGGTCATTTTGCTTTTAGCCCCAGTTTCTCTTTCTGATTTTGTCTATCTTCTAATTTTCTTTCTAGTGTCTGCTGTCCATTTTTTTTTCTCCTCTTCCCTCTTACTCCAATTCCTTTCTCCAACATATTGATTTTTCCCTTTTAACTTTTCTTTTTTCTGCCTCTGTCCATTCAAATCTCACCCTCTTTCTCATCCTTCTCCTTTTTAAATTATCAGCTACCTATTAATTTTCCATCTTCTCTTATTCTGTAGCTCTCCCATTTCCCATCTCACTCCTTTTCTAGCCTATTTCCTTCTCTCTCTCTCCTCCTCTTTCCTCTTGGTCCAACATTTTGCATCTCTTTTCTGTTGTTCTTCTTCCCCTTGATGCTGAACAATGAGATGGAAGGGGGGGGGGGAAGAGATGCTGCATCTCTTTCTCCCTTCCACCCCCAGGCCTAACATTTCTCCATCCCTACCATCTCCAGATCCAACTTCTCTTCCTTTCTCTTCCCAACTGCAACTATCCCATCTCTCCTCCTGTCTGCCTGCCTTCCTCCCCCCAGGTCCACCATTTCTCTCTTTCTCTTCCCAACGGTTCTCCCTTCAAGCATCTTTTTCCCTCTTCCTCCACACTATCCCAGGTCCAATCTCTCTCCCTTCATCTCGCTCTCTTCTGGTGTAGAAGTACACGGAGGGAAGGGGGGTTCAAAGAGACACGCACATGCCGGACTTTGGGTGGGAAGAAATAATGGGTCTGAAAATAGAGGAGAGGGAGAGAGATGATGGACCATGGTTTTTAGGGAGGGAAGGAACAGAAAGAGAGAGAATCTGGACACAAGGGATGGTGTGGATGAGGGGATAGAGATACTGGGTAGGAGGGTAGTTGGGAAAAGAAAGGGAGATATGGTGGACCCTGGGCTGGTGGGGAAGGAGGGAGAGATGCTGGATGAAAGGGTAGTTAAGAAAAGATGGATCTGTAGAGGGAGACGAAAAAAGGAAAGATGCCAGACCTCCTGAGGAGGGAAGGGAAACGGGGAGGACAGAGATGGCAGATGGATGGTTAGCATACAGAAAAAAGGAAGAAGAAGACCCTGGCAAGAAAATTATCATTAAGACAACCAGAGCCTTGGACCAACAAGATTTGAAAAATAACCAGACAACAAAAGGTAGAAAAACTAATTTTATTTTCTGTTTTGTGATTACAATATGTCAGATTTGAAATGTGTATCCTGCCAGAGCTGGTGTTAGACCGCAAACGTGAGCTAGGATTTAACAGAGAGAGGAAAAGTCCTTTTTGTTTTTATTTTATTTACACCACAGCGCCAGTGTGGTTAGGAGATGCCAAAGGGGGGTGAAAAAGCTATAAAATAAATCCACCAGAATGTTTGGAAAAAAAAACACCCAATTGGGCAGGAAAATCGAATCAAAAAACCAATTCAATAGGCTGAATCGAATATTTTTTTTTTTTTCCTGAATCGGGCAGCACTAGTTGGCGCTACTGTCTTAGACTTTAGGACCTGGGATTGGGGAGAGATGGCATCCTCAGTACTTTATAATGCAAGTGAAATGAGGATTTGGTCAGACTTTTTAAGGGTCTGCAGAAGAAAAATATTGTATAGGCCGTGGACATGAGACAGCAGGAAACGGGAACTTTTCTTCCTTCTATTTTTGTGAATGGAAAGGCTGAGGATGTCAGAGAGTTCAGTTAAAATATAATAATGTGTTTTATAAAGTTTATAAGCATTGCTGGCCTACCCGGTAATGGTGGTGGTGGTGGCAGCGTGTCAATGTGTTGAGAGGAAGAGGTGGTCTGGGAAATTCTGCTGAGCAAACTCTGGGCCCATTTCCACCCCCCAGTTAGTCCACTCCACTCAACTGGTTCACACACTGAGTGGGTCTTTGGGTGTTATGTCTGGGTAGTTGTTTTGGGATCTCTTCCAGTGGTCCAAGGAAGGAAACTTTGTTAACCTTAGCATTGACCTTCAGAATATGTTTGTAACAGCTGCTTGTGTGGCATTAGGCTATGTAGTGATCGAAAGAAAAAACCAGACCTTTGCACATTTTTGCACTATATGGTGGGTGTATGAGGAGATTCACATTTCCTGCACAGCTAGGTCCTTGTGAAGTTACCTTGTTCTTTCTGTAGTTGACATCTAGCAAGGTCTCTGTTTGGAAGGAAAGACCTAAGCTTAAAAATGAAGTGGCCAGAAGTTATGGTAAAAGCAGATAGCGTTGCTGGTTTTAAGAAAGGTTTTGACAAATTCCTGGAGGAAAAGTCCATAGTCTGTTATTAAGACATGGGGGAAGTGTCTGCTTGCCCTGGATCGGTAGCATGGAATGTTGCTACTCTTTGGGTTTTGACCAGGTACTAGTGACCTGGATTGGTTACCATGAGAATGGGCTACTGGGCATGATGGACCATTGGTCTGATCCAGTTAGGCTATTCTTATGTTATGTTCTCATCTGTAGGGGCTTTTGTTTTCACTTATTATTTTAATGTATTTTTTTCTGGGAACTTATCAGTGTTTTTTATAATGGGAACAAAAATGGAAGAGAATTAATGTGTGTGGAATGGGGGGGTAACTAATTTCTTCAGCTAAATAATTCAATCCACCTCAACCAGACATAGGAGAACTCATGCACCATTCACACACCCTCCAAACAAAAATGTCAAAAGAAAAAAAACTGTTCGACAACTTCCTAACACTCGTCCCCCAACTCTACAACCTATTGACCTCGACCACAGACTACAAAACCTTCAAAAAAGAAATAAAAACCCTTCTATTCAAAAAACACATAAAACTGAACTAACACAATCAGAACTATCCCAAGCACCACCTGCAACTACTCCATTGTATCGAGCGATGGTGCGTCCGCATCTGGAGTACTGCGTCCAATATTGGTCGCCGTACCTTAGGAAGGATATGGCGATACTCGAAAGGGTTCAGAGGAGAGCGACACGTCTGATAAAAGGGATGGAAAACCTTTCATACGCTGAGAGATTGGAAAAACTGGGACTTTTTACCCTGGAGAAGAGAAGACTTAGAGGGGATATGATAGAGACTTACAAGATCATGAAGGGCATAGAGAGAGTAGAGAGGGACAGATTCTTCACACTTTCAAAAAATAAAAGAACAAGAGGGCATTCAGAAAAGTTGAAGGGGGACAGATTCAGAATGAATGCTAGGAAGTTCTTCTTTACCCAGCGTGTGGTGGACACCTGGAATGCGCTTCCAGAGGGCGTGATAGGGCAGAGTACGGTACTGGGGTTCAAGAGGGAATTGGACAACTTTCTGCTGGAAAAGGGAATAGAGGGGTATAGATAGAGGATTACTGCACAGGTCCTAGACCTGTTGGGCCACCGCGTGAGCGGACTGCTGGGCACGATGGACCTCAGGTCTGACCCAGTAGAGGCATTTCTTATGTTCTTATGTTCTTATGTACTTCTGATGTCATGACAATTCAGACATAATTTATGTTATGTTTGGAATAATGGTTACATATATGAGGTTCAATAAAAGAAAATTTTCACTGTCTGTTTCTATTCTGACCATTTATTCCATTTCACGGTTATTACAAAAAATATTTTTTTACATAGGGGGGGTGTCAAAAAAATGATGGGCCCTAGGTGCCACATACCCTAGGTACGCCACTGGTGCCTATAGAGGCTTAGCTGCTGAGACACAAGTCCAAGGCGCAATGGGACTTTGCAGAAGCATGGCTCATGAAAATCATCCCACAAAAATTTCATAAAATCCGAGGCTTCCAGACCATGGATCATAAAGTCACCCTCAGATGACTTAACTTTGCGTTTCTTGAGCTGCGGGGTGTTTATATCTTTACGTGCGGAATTGTCAGTGCTACTGGGCCCCGAAAAACAGAAAAAGCTGCCCCAATGGGCTAGCCACCCTTGTTGTCACCTGCCTAATCAGGGGAGGGGCAAAGATTTGTGCTCCTGGCAATGACATATGGCACGTATTGCAAGGATGCTCCCGAGGCGCAAACTTTGTGCAATCCTGGCATAAATTTGGTATAGAACAGCCCAAAGACTCCATCCCAACAGGTTTTGAGGCAAAAATTGAAGTTTTGGAAGTGCGGGGAACTTTAGAAAAAAAAGATTGCTAAAATCCAAGATGGCCGCTGCTAAGCTTTTCATGCCAAGAATCACAATTTAAACACATAAAACAAAAGGTTAAAATTGGTGATTTAGGATTGTTACAGGTGGGAAAACACAAGGGGACATGCAGGAATCTTCAAATTCTCAATTTGCAGACCCCCTCCAACCCCCAATTCACCTCCTAAGCTGTAACAGCCTTACTCACTATGACCCGTGCTGGAAATGTGCTGCAGCCTGCGCTCTGTACAGTAGCTGGAATGGAGAAGAATCACTGCCTCATGCTGAGAATACCTCAAGGACGCTGATCTTTGGGCTGCCAGTCAGACATGGTGCCAGACTGCATCCCCACCCCAGCAGACTGTAGGCCTATGTCTGTACCACCATTTTTAGGTTTTGGCCTAGTGAGGAAAAATCATTTTCCCTTCTGTCAGCATCTTGGAATTTAAAACTGCTTGTCTGTTTGCTAAAGAGGCCCACTACCTGAGGAATGTGTGACAAGGAGAATTCAGAATGGACCGGTGGTCTGCCGAGCTTGATTATCTTGTGCCTGCCTGGTCCCACACCGCCGCTCGAATGGTGCCGTCAACTCCCGCGAGTCTCGCAATAACCAACAGCACCATTTAGGCGGCGACACAGGACCAGGCAGGCGCGAGTCCCGAGCGCGGACCGGGCGAAAGGAAGGGCAGGAGGACCCGGACGGCTGTGCACCTCTCCAAGCCGTGCACCTGGGGCGGACCGGCCCCCCCCACCACTTGTACGCCACTGATTTTTGGGTTTTAAAAATTGTATATCGGGCAGCACTAGGCCTCGGCTCTTACCTCAATCAACAGACGCTTCTATTTCTTGTGGTGCGCTGAGCTCCATCCCCTACCGACCTTCACCCCGCCCTGCCAGCACTCTGATTGGCCAGCGTTCTTCAAGAGGCAGGCCAGTCAGGAGGGGAAAAAAGAGAAGGGAAGAAGGGAACCCGCTCTGCGATCGACTGGGGTCGCCTGAGCGAACGACCTGTCGATCGCGATCGACGTATTGGGCACCCCTGCCTTAAATCATCCCCCATATCCCCACGTGCCCCCAGTACCTTAAATCATCCTCGCATACCACATGCCTCCCAGTACCATAAATCATCCCCCACTTACCCCCAATACCTTTTTTAATCATCTCCCCGTACCTTTAATCATCCCCCCTCGGTACCTTAATTTCTCCCATCTTTCCCAGCCAGCGGCGCACAGGCAAGAAGTGCCGCATATTTTTTTTAAAAACCCCATCACTGCTACAACTTTAATCCCACCCACTCGCTGTCGTGCCTGGTGGTCTAGCGAATTTCCCAGCCAGAAGCACAGAAATCCAATCCTTGGTAAAAAAAATGCTTTTTCAGCCTTCACATGCTGAGGAAAGTTAGATCCTGCTTCCATCAAAAACATTTTACCCTCCTTGTCCAATCCATCATCCTCTCCAGATTGGACTATTGCAACTCTATCTACTTAAGCCTAACTAAGAAAAACCTCCACAGACTCCAACGGATTCAGAATGCCGCGGCCAAGCTCATCTTTGCTAAAAGTAAATTTGACCATGTCTCCCCGCTCCATTGGCTTCCGATAATCGCCAGGGTCCACTATAAATGCGCCTGTTTAACTTTCAAAATCCTATATGGTATCCTCCCTCCCTTTATCCCTCTTTCTTGGAATTCCTCAAACCCTAATGCCACCAGATCCTCCCACAAATTAAAACTATCCTTCCCCTCGCTAAAAGGCATTTCCCACACAGGAAAGCTAGGGACCTCCCTTCACTTCAAAATCACTGAGCTCTGGAACAACCTTACCTCCCCTCTTCATAACTTGAGCTCTCTTCAAGTTTTCCGCAAACATCTGAAAACCTGGCTTTTCTCAAAAAATGTAAGTCTCCCTCCAACTTGGGAATCAAGGAAACTCTTATATCTTGGCATCCCAAGTCCTCTAAATTTTCTTCACACTTCTACCTCTAACCCTCTGTTGTAGTTCCTTCCTATTTCTCCTACTGTAAACCGTGTCGAGCTCTACAAACGTGGAGATGATGCGGTATACAAACCTAAGGATTAGATTAGATTAGATCAGGAGCAAGTCCTCCACGCTCCTGCCTGGGCCCATGCCGATCTCCAAATGGCTGCAGTCAGTTCTCGCGAGTCCCGCAACAGCTGACTGCAGCCATTCGGAGATTGGTGCGGGCCCAGGCAGGAGTGCGAAGGACTTGTTCCTGATCTCTCTGCGCTTCTAGCCGAGAAATTCGCTAGACCACCAGGTACAACGGTGAGCGGTCGGGCCAGCGGGTGGGATAAAGTTGTAGCAGTGGTGGGGTTTTTAAAAAAATATGCGGCAGTGGGGGGGGGGTTAAAATATGCAGCGGCATCAGGGGGAGGGGATTAAAATATGCAGTGGCAGCAGCAGCAGCGGGCTTAAATTTGTATCTTTGCTTCATAAGACGCACTTACTTTCCACCCCCCTTTTTGGGGGTGGAAAAAGTGCTTCTTATGGAGCGAAAAATACGGTAAGTAGGAAATAAACATCCTTTTAAATAACTTAGGTCAGTGTTTCTCAACTCGGTCCTTGCCGGTCTGGTTTTCAAGCTATCTACAATGAATATGCATGAAAGAAATTTGCATATAATAGAGGCAGTGTATGCAAATCAATCTCATGCCTATTCATTGTAGATAGCCTGAAAACCTGACTGGCAAGGGGATACTCCAGGACCGAGTTGAGAAATACTAACTTAGGTCTCAGAGAGAGGTTACTAAAATCTTGTGCTGTTTGGTTTTGCTCTGGAAGAAATGTTTCCCCATTAGACTTATTTAATGTAGCTTTTCTAAAATGCTTAGCAGTGTATATATATCTATTCAATGAGGTGTGTTTATTATGGCAACACTCTCTGGAATTTGACAAAAAAAAAACAACAAAAACCCCAGCCTTCTTTCCGCACCCCTGCCAACCTCTGACAGCTGTGCCATAGTCCAGCTTTAATATGTATCCATTGATGCATAATGGCATTTTGAGAATCAAAGCAGTACCCCACTTTATTTTATTCAATAAGGTGAGTGCGGCTGAGCAGAGAGCTAGTAAAACATTTACGTTAATGAAATAGAAATTAAATAAAAATGAGAGATGTTAAATGACTGCTTTTTGCCTGCCTTCATTCCTTTCACCAGACAGTCCTAAGGAAGTCTCACTAGCCTAAAGAGCACCTTTAAGATGCACCAGCCAATGATTCTCAACCCAGTTCTCAGGACACACTTAGCTAGTCAAGTTTTAGGATATCTACAATGAACCATGCATGAGATAGATTTGCATACCAAGGCATACAAATTTCTCTCATTGTTGGATATGCTAAACACTTGACTGGCTAGGTATGTCATGAGAATCAAACAGCTCTGGACGGGAAACCTAAGCTTTGCACACTACAAACAGTGCTACAATCTGAAATAGATGGTTATTCCAGATTTTCATAATTATCACTACCTCAATCACATTTGTATAGCAAATTTCTCAATTCACTAAGCAAGCCCATTTATCTTCTGCTCTGAGCTTTCCCTGCTGTTTACTTCCATAGAAACTGAAGTATTTCTGAAATAGAGATATATAAAGGAGTTACTCAGCTCAAGGGTAAACATTAACCATCCTCAAACAGTAGGGCAGCTTCTGGGATCTTAGCATGAAGCCAACAATTTCAAACATTTCTTCCATCACTATCTTGTTAACTCTTGTTTTCAGATACTTCATGCTACCATTTGCTAGGCAACAAAACTGAAAACCACACAATTGTCCTGTAACACTGAAATGTGTTCCAGAGCTCTAGGAAGTTCCTGAAGGATCCTCACAGTATAACAACTTTAGATACCTATAAAATAATATTAACACATGAAGAAAGCTAGGTTCATACCCAATTTCAAGCCAATCTCATTCTATCAGTGCTGCTGCCATAAAATCCATACAGAAGCTTATGATTTCAAATTACTGAAGCACATACATGTACATCCACCTACACACAAGTGCATAGGCTACTATTCTAAGATGAATAGTAGCACAGCTTTTTCACACCTCTTTCCAAGAACTCACCTGCTCTCCTTACTTTCTTCCTCTCTTCCTCTGGAACTCACAACACCAGGGCTTATCCTCCTATGCTTCACCCCTCCTCTTTCCTGTACTATTTGTAGTCCCCCCCCACTTCCCTTACTGTCTCATCTTGTCTTATCTCTTCCCTCCCCACTTTTAGATTGTAAGCCGCTTAGACAATTATGTTTGATAAGCAGGAAATTAAGTCCTAATAAACTTGGATCTGACCTCTATCCTATGTAAATTGCCAGCACTAGGGAAGTCTCTCTATAGGCCCTCTTGTTGCAATCACACCTGCTATCATTGGCAAAACCTATGCTGCAATGCACCAGCCACTTTTATTGTTTTGGCCAGAACATCACCAACGGTGGTCATCTTTCCCAGGGAACTGCTGGCGGCAGCAGCAGCTACCAACAAATCTTTTCCTAGGATTTGATGATGATGGTAAATCCTATTACTTTTTTTTTTTTTTTTGCAATTCTGGCATAAATCTTTTTAACTTCTCACTTCTAGATAATTGTAACATGCAATTTAGGGTTGCCAGCTGGCTCCAGGTCATGAAGAACAGGATGAACCAAGCTTGACTTTACTTCCATTGAGAACAATGAAAAATAAAACCAAGTCTAGCTCAGCTGGTGCTCCCTAGCATGATATCATCTAATAACCCCATCCAGACTAGGGATGTTACAGGGAAATACTTTTAAAACCAATAAGAGGAAATATTTTTTTCAGAGAATAGATAAGCTCTGAAAAGCATTGCCAGAGAATGTGGCTATTCTTATGTTCTTTTGACCTGGAAACATATTCTCAAACTGCAACCAATTGCTATACACAGTACATGGCAACAACCAGAAAGCAAAAACAGATGAATATAACTAGCAGTGATAATGAAAGAATAAGTTAACAGAAGCAACCAGCTATATCTCTATGATCCAATGAAAGACCATCATATAGAACATTAATCCAAATAGTAGATGCCAATTCTGAGTATCTTCCTGACTATCAAAGCATGTCATCCAATTCCAAGAGAAACAAACTGCTTCTGTGACCATGTCATGCCACACCCTTACCACAAAAATCGTTGGCCTTGTTCTCAAGACATTTGTTTTATTCTCCAGAGAATTACCTGCTGGCAGTAAGCAAATGAACCATGGCTCAAATATTTTGCATAGCCATACACAAAGAGGCCTTTCACTTTGGAGGATCTGAAGCAGCAGTTCAAGGGTACAGACCTAAAGCTATTAATCCTCCTATATAGAGGGATTTTTTCTGTGTTAATCACAAGAGGGTAACATCATATTACATACCAGTGTGATTCCCCAACTGTGGGTCAGGACCTCAATTGAGGCAACATCAGCAGATAAGGTCCCTTCTCTCCAGAGCCACTACAATCACCTGTGTCAAGTAATGGCAGTTAGCATAAACATTAACAGGCCTTGCTCCCTCCTCCTGTATGAGGTTTCCTGTTAGACTGCATGCAGAATACTGGATTGGCACATTAGTATACGGTCTTATTCCGACTGCCACCGGGTCACTACTACAGTTGCTGCTGCCTTCGTATTTGGAGGGAAGATAAAAGTGGAGTAGAGAGAAAAATATAAGTCTGCTATTTTGTTTTTATCATCTAGGCTGACAGATATTATTTTTTTTGTTTAAATATAAAAAGGGGTCATACCGGATAGAAGTTTTGGAAAGCACTGTTAAACATTACGTTAAGAAAGCATGGTCTTTCAAAGCCAAAATACTACTTCTCGGTGCTACTACAAAAGACATGGCATTTGGTACACTAGTTTTGGGGTTGGTTGTTTTTTTTTTAGTGGAGCCCGAGTCACCCCAATGATTTTCTTAATTCTCTTCAAGTTAAAGTTTTTGGGACTAGAATGCAAAAATACCCAAAGTATGCAGAGATACCACATGCATCTGACTACTCTTCACATACATTCGGGAACCGGGGGCTCCTCCTACTATTTCTCCCTCTCTTCCGCTCTCCCCTATCCCGAGGATCGCCTCGGCCGCGCTCCTCACTTACACAGCCCAACCCCCGTCCCACCTTCCGACTCGTGTTTGAGGTCTCCCGTGAGCGACCCCGCTGCTCTCCTGCTCCAGCGCCCCGACTCCCGCCACCTCCGAGGTAAAGTCTGTCCCTCGGCGTCCCGCCCTGCCGGAAACAGGAAGTCGTATAGGGGGGGGAGGTGGGACACGGCCCGGGAACAGATATTGCGTCACAGGCGGCCAGATACGGGCGACCTGAAAGGTGAGTTCGAAGGTGGGATGCTGAAATGGGGTGTGTCGGAATGAGGGAGATATTCTGGACAGGGGGGGCTGGAGGTTTAGGGTTGAGATACCAGACGGGGGGAGGGAACCGCCTGCGGGTTATTAAGTGTCATGCAAAGTAATCACTCAATTTGTAAGTAAATAGGTACTTATAACTGGGTCTGGGTAAAACCAGGATTTGCAGGATCCTCATAGACTTGTATTGAGATCCTGGTAAAATTGCAGGATTTTCCAGGATCCTGGTCCACCTTAATAGCAGACCTCTTCTTTTTTTGATTGCCACAGCTGCTGCTATGCATTTACTGGAGTCCCCTACAACGCCGTCTTCTCCTTCTCTGCCGGTCCCGCCCCTTATGACACGCTCTTCTCTTCCCGTGTGGGCGGACCGGCAGATTAGAAGACGCGGGGACTCCCTGCAGAATGACAGCCAGAGGGGCAGTAAAATAGGCTACCTGCAGAGTGACAACCAGAGGGGCAGTATTAAAAATAGGCTATATATAAAAAAAAAAAAAAAGAACAGCAATACTTAGGATTTAGAATTTCAGTAACCTGGTCAACCTTATTGAAACTAATAATTCAGATTTATTAAATTTTTCATACTGTTCACCCAGGGAAGCTCTGAATGGTTTAAATCAGGGGTGCCCAAATGGTCAATCGTAATCAACCAGTAGATCGCAAAGGCAACGCGAGTCGATTGCATTGCCTTTGTGATCTTTTTCTCCCTGCTGCTTCTCCAAGCCAAGCCTGGTGTGTCCAAGCGCCGAACTCACAAGACTTCACCTCTGACGTCAATTCTGACGTTGGAGAAGAAGTTCTGGGCCAGCCAATCGCTGCCTGGCTGGCCTGGAACATTCTCCCCAACATTAGAATTGACATTAGAGGTGAAATCTTGTGGGCCCGGCGCTTGTACACGCTAGGCATGGCTTGGAGAAGCAGCAGGAAGAAAAAGATCGCAAAGGCAACGCCAGGCCTGGCTCGTGGAAGCAGCATGGAGAAATTGCGTTGGTGGTTTGGGGGTGGGGATAGGAAAAGAATCGGGGAAGTGGAGAAATTGACACGATTGCAGGGGGACAGAGAAAGAAAGGCAGAAATAAAGAGAAGGGCAGGGGAAGAGAGAAAGAAAGGTATGCAGGCAGGGGGAGAGAGAGAGAAAGAAAGAAATAAATATTGGCTTTACAGAAGAAGGAAGTGCAACCAGAGGCTCATGAAATCACCAGACAAAAAAGGTAGGAAAAATGATTTTATTTTCAATTTAGTGATCAAAATGTGTCTGTTTTGAGAATTTATATCTGCTGCCTATATTTTGCACTGTGGCCCCCTTTTACTAAACCGTAATAGCAGTTTTTAGCGCAGGGAGCCTATGAGCATCGAGAGCAGCGCAAGGCATTCAGCGCAGCTCCCTGTGCTAAAAAACGCTATTGCGGTTTAGTAAAAGGAGAGGGGGATATATTAGTCTATTTTAGTATAGTTGTTACTGAGGTGACATTGCATATTTTAAAGTCATCTGCCTTGACCTCTGAAAAAAATCTGAATTCAAATGATAATTAACATTTTCTCTGTGTACAGTGTGTTTTGTGTTTTTTTAAAAAATTTTATTGTTGGTAGATCATTTTGACTTGGTCATTTTAAAAGTAGCTTGCAAGCCAAAAAAGTGTGGGCACCCCTGGTTTACATGAATTTATAAGGTACTCAAGCATTTTTTCCTGCATGTCCTGGTGGGGCTCACAATCAATCTAATGTACCTGGGGCAATGGGGGGGGGGGTTAAGAGACTATCCCAGGGTCACAAGGAGCAGCCTGGGTTTGTACCCACAACCTCAGCATGCTGAGGCTGTAGATTTAACCACAGTTCCACACGCTCCCCTAGGCAAGTTGATGTTACTGTCTTTTAAACAGTGCAGCAGGATGTAGCTCCTCCTCCTTCCATTAATATTTCTAAACCTGCAGCAGGAGAAGATCAACACCTTCTGGATGGACTAAAGTGTGACACTGTTGAAAAGGTGGAATCTGTCTTCTACCAGATAATGCTTGGGTTCAAAATTAACATGAATCCAAGGTGCACTATAGATTATTGTCCTCTCCCCATGTTTCTTAGACATGAGTTTTTTAACTTTAACCCAGAATGTAAATTAACTTCAGACATCCTGTAAAAGAAGTGCAAAACGCTTCTGCCTGCAGTTACACCAGCTGCAATACAGTTTTGCTTTTTGTGTAGCTTTGAGGCATACCTGACTGTAGGGTTATGAGACATCCAGGTTTCTGCAGAAATGCCCTCCTTTTGAGAACATCTGGAGATCCGGATGGCTTTTGAAAACCCGGCAAGCAGTGTGGGCAGGGTTAAGGTGGGATTGGCAGCGAGATTGGGACATGATGGGACAGGAATGGGTGGAACTGGGTGGGTCTAGGGGATCCAGATTTCCAAATGGGTAAACAAATGCTAGGAAGTTCTTCTTTACCCGTGTGGTGGACACCTGGAATGCGCTTCCAGAGGACGTAATAGGGCAGAGTACGGTACTGGGGTTCAAGAAAGGATTGGACAAATTCCTACTGGAAATGGGGATAGAGGGGTATAGATAGAAAATTACTGCACAGGTCCTGGACCTGTTGGGCCACCGCGTGAGCGGACTGCTGGGCACGATGGACCTCAGGTCTGACCCAGCAGAGGCATTTCTTATGTTCTTAACCCTACCTGAGTACACCCCAGCCCTCTCATTCTGGCTCTAGCAGTGTCACCTGGCCTCCTTTAAATAGTATCCAAAATTGGTTGACAGAACACGCTGGAAGTAAGAGCAGACTGCCCTCTTAAACATAGAGGGCTAGGGCAAGGTGCACAATATTCCGTACCAGGATATTGCAATTTTGACCCCAGGAAGGGCAGCATCTATCTGGTTTCAAAACCCTCAACCACCTATAAGGCAGAAAACATCCATTCCATGCACTCTTTCCCCATCAGAAGCACAGGATATGCCAGGATATGTCAGGATGTACCAGGATCCTGCAATTCTGACCCCAGGAAAGGCTGCATCTATCTGATTTCAGCATCCTCAACCACCTATAAGGCAGAAAACATCAATTCCATGCACTCTTTCCCCATGAGAATCACAGGATATGCCAGAATTTTCAGGATATCCAGGATCTAGCAGGATCTGTCAGGATCCTGCAATTCTAACCCCAGGAAGGGCTGCATTTATCTGATTTCAGCACCCTCAACCACCTATAAGGCAGAAAACATCCATTGCATGCACTCTTTCCCCATGAGAATCACAGGATATGCCAGGATGTGTCAGGATGTACCAGGATCCTGCAATTCTGAACCCAGGAAAGGCTGCATCTATCTGATTTCAGCATCCTCAACCACCTATAAGGCAGAAAACATCCATTCCATGCACTCTTTCCCCATGAGAATCACAGGATATGCCAGGATGTGTCAGGATGTACCAGGATCCTGCAATTCTGACTCTAAGAAGGGCTGCATCTATGTGGATTCAGCACCCTTAACCACCTATAAGGCAGGAAACATCCATTCCATGCACTCTTTTCCTATCAGAATCACAGAATGTGCAGGATTTGCAGCATATTCAGGATCTAGCAGGATCTGTCAGTATCCTGCAATTCTGACCCCAGGAAGGGCTACATCTATCTGATTTCAGCACCCTTAACCACCTATAAGGCAGGAAAACATCCATTCCATACACTCTTTCCCTATCAGAAGCACAGGATATGCCAGGATCCTGCAATTCTGACCTAAAAAAGGGTTGTTTACACCTGGATTCTGTATCTTTCACAACCTATTAGTGAGGAAACATCTATTCCCTGCACTCTTTCACCATGAAAAGCATAGGACCTGCTAGAATCTTGCTGGATATGCGAGGGTTCTTTAATCCAAATCCAGTTGTCTTCCTTCAGCACAGTTAGGGCTGGTATTAGGGGAGGGCATTCATGAAAGCTGCCCAGTGCCCCTCAGCTCCAGGGGGGCCCACAGTGAGGGCATCTCTTCCCTTCATCAAGCAATCTCTCTCCCTTTCCATCACCTTTGTGGGCGCTTTTCAGGATCAGTTTTCTCTCTCTGAGGGGCCCGGATGCTGCAGATATTCTCACTAGTCGCGCGCGGCTACTGCAAAGCTTCTCCTCTGACATAAGTCGCCCAGGCGGAAACAGGAAATTGCATCAGAGGAAAATCTTTGGGGCAGCTATGAGCGACTTGTGATAATGGCTGCCGTGTCCGGACCCCTCTGAGAGAGAGAACTTTGATTCTGAAAAGCGCTTGCCAAGGTGACGGGAAGGGAGAAAGATGGCCTGATGAGGGGAAGAGTTTGAGTGGAGCTGAAGAGAAGTGAGGAGGGGAGAGAGAGGGGAGCATACGCTGAAAAGAATTGTAGATAGAAGATAGAACAGTCATTGAATGGATATGGGGAAGGGAGAGAGGGGAACAGACACTGAAGGGAAGTGGGGAGGAGAGAAAGGGGAGCAGACGCTGAAAGTGGAGAGAGAGGGAACAGACAATGGAAGGAAGTGGGGAGGAGTGAAAGGGGAGCTGACTCTGGATGGGACAGGAGCAAGAGAGGAACAGAGGCTGGATGGAAGTGGAGAGGAGAGAGAGGGGCGCTGACTCTGGAAGGAATTGGAGAGGAGAGAGAAAGCACATACTGTATGGAAGGAGGGGATAAAAAAAAAAGGACGCATGCTGGTTTGGGGGAAGAGATTAGAGTTAGTGAGATACTGGAAGGGGTGAGGGAAAGAGGTGGCAAGTTGTAGGTAAACACAATAAAAGGGAAATTGAGGACTGGAAAGTAAGTAGATAAAAAGTAGAAAACAAATTGAGAAGGAAGAGCAGAAAAGAAAAGGAAAGGGAGAAGAGAGAGATACCAAGGTAGGGGGGAGGGAAGGAGGAGAGAAATGCTAAAAACCACCTGGGGGAGGGTGGGAGAGATAGAAGGGAAGAAGACAGAGATGCCAGACCATGGGGAGACTGGAGGGGAGAAGATGGGTGCCAGACCAATGAGGAGGGGGGGAGGCAGACAGTTTCTTGAAGAGGCATAGAAAGAAAGCAGATGCCATATGGAAGAGGCAAAGATAGGGCAGACAGTGGATGGAAGGAAGAGAATGATGAGAAGATGAAAACAGAAACCAGACAACAAAGGCAGAAATAAATTTCTATTTGTTTTATTTGTCTATGGAAATAAGGTGACCCTGTTTATTGGACTAATTTTATTACATTTTTTTACTAATTCACAGACCATAACTCCTTTCCTCAGGACAGGATACTGTATAGTTTACTGACCTGAAGAAAGAGGTTTTAACCTATGAATGCCAATTGAGAAATGTATTAGTCTAATAAAATAGCGGGCACTAAATTTTCTTCCTGCCATGTCCCATGCCTCCTACTCAAATGCAAAATATAAATTGGTGGGTTTCCCAAAGCGCTGCCAGCTGAAGATCTCTTCCTTTAGGAAGGAAGGGGGGATTTATTCAGAGATGTTTGGAGGTTGCATAGAAGAAAAACTGTACACTGGCACTGGTATGGTAATCTTTGTTATTTGTTTTGAATTTTAAAATAAAAGTTAAAAAGAAATAAATTGGAAATAAAGAAGTAAATAAGAAAATGGGTGAGTACATGGGGTGGGGCAGAGGGCCTTGACAAATTAATCCTGCCCTGGCTGGGGGTGTGGGAAGAGGGGAATTTGTTATATGGGGTGGAGAGAATGGTTAAGAGAGAGAGAGGGAATAAGTTGGATTTTGAATTTATAAACTAGTAAGGGAGAAAGGCAGACATACTGTACAACATGGAGAGGCAGAGGGAGAAGAGAGATGCTGTGGATAATGGGGGAAAGCAGGGCGGATATTTATGAGATCAACAAGTGCATAGGAAGAACAGACATGCTGGACATCAAGGGATCCTGGAAAAAAGATGCAGGAAATTGAAGAAGGGAATGGAGAAGAGACATAATGGAGATCATGAACGAGAGAGAGATGCATCCCTCAGAGAGAAAACTTTGATTCTGAAAAGCACCTGCGAAGGTGATGGGAAGAGAGGAAGATGGCCTGATGAGGGGAAGAGATGCCCAGACTGTGGGACCCCCAGGAGCTGTGGTGCCCAGGGCAGCTTCCCTGTTTGCCCTCCCCTAACGCCGGCCCTGGCTGTGCTGAGTGAAGACAGCTGGACTGATTATGGAACCCTGCAAGATTAGTACTGTGACTCCACCTGCCCTGGAACTGAAGAACTGGTATAATACCCTGGAAGAAGAGGAGATGAGAGCATCCCAGGGAGAGTAAGGACCAAAGCTTGAAATCCCCAAAATTGCTGGATCCGTGGTGGTGGTGGTGGTTAGCAATTACCTTCTGAGGGGTACAGAACATCCATATGCAAACCAGACATGATGTCCCAGGAGGTACGCTGTCTGCCTGGTGCTGAAATCCAAGATGTTACGGAGAGTTTGCCGAGACTCATCAAGCCTCTTCAAGACTAATATTTGATGCTGCTCATCCATGTTGGCACTAATGAGTATACCAGGTACCCCTGTAAATGTATCAAAAGTAACTGTATTTCTGGGAGAGAAGATGAAGCAGTCAGGTATGCAGGTGGTATTCTTGTCCATCCTCCCTGTCAAGAGTAAAGTCCAGGGCAGAGAAGCTCACTTCTCGGAGATGAATGCATGGCTATGTGGATGGTGTCGGAGAGAGTTTTGGCTTCCTGGACAATGTGATGATTTACTAAGGGCTACTAAGCAGGGATGGTATGCATCTATCAAAGAAGGGAAGAAGTGTCTTCGGCAGCAGGCTGGCTAATCTACTGAAGAGGGCTTTAAACCAGAAGCAATGGGGCAGGTGCTCAGAGCTCTGGGTGAGTAAAAGCCAACAGGTAAGTAAACCACTGCCTCTACACCAATGGTCTCAAACTCGTGGCACGGGGGCCACATGCGGCCTGCCAGGTACTATTTTGAGGATCTCAGTATGTTACCATTGTTCTGGAACATTGTCTGCCTCACAGCTGTAACCTCACACAAGCACGCAAGCACTTTCCTGCATCTGTATGCAATTGTGAGGTAGAGTGGAGAGGACAATCGCGTACAGATACAGGAAAGCGCTTGTGTGAAGTTACAGCAGTGAGGCGGGCAACGTTCCAGAACGTAAGGTAACCATTCGAGGCAGTGCATCATGTGCATGTGCCTAAGGCCCTTCCCACTATAGGAGAGGCCTTAGGCACTTGGGCCAATCAGGCCCTAGGATCCTGTGGGTTGGGCAGGGGAGGGGTGGGCCCGCCTCATTTGGATGGAGGCGGGCCTGCTGGCCTGCAGGTAAGCCCAAGGGGTTCCGGAGTGGGGGGGGTCCGGCAGGAGGGGTTGGGTACTCTCCAGCCGTGATTGTTGGGGGCGGGTTCTGCCGTCAGGAAGGGTTGAGCACCTTCCTGCTGGTGATCTTTGGGGGGCCGTTGGGGGGGATCCAGGGAGGGGTGTTGGGCATGTTAAACCCGATTCTGTAACCAACATCTGCAACATGGACGTCGGTTACACAATCGGGTTAACTTTGGGCGGGTGTAAGCCCGATTCAGTATAGGACGCCCAGAACTGGCATCCTATACAGAATCCGGGCCTTGGTCTTTATGTGCCACCATGTTTCTCTGTTTCTTGCAACCAGAGGATTGTTGCAGCTAGTGGAGCATGGGGATTCCCCACAAGCTCAGGTATTTAATTATTTCAGTTGACATGGGAGGTTGGTATGTGGAGACTAAATGTGCCCACCAAGTTTGCCCAGTGCCAAAGCAACTCAATTTACGATGAACTACCAAGTAAGTGCAGGTATTATGCCAGCGCAGGAGAATTGTTAGTGGGGTAAGCTTACAGGCAGAAGAGTAAGAAGACAAGAGAGGGAGGAGGTAGAGAGAGAAATAAGGAAAACAAGCATTGACTTGGTAGTACATTATAAATTTAGCTGTTGTGGCCTCCTCATCTCCCCTTATAGCCACACCCACACCTCCAAATCTTTTAGAATGAACTACAAAGCAACTAAATTTCGAATGAACAACAAAGTTGGAAAACATCAGTAGTTTTTAGGCCAGAGCAGGAGAATTATTAATAGAGTAGGTAGGAGAGTAGGAAGGCAAGAGAGTAGCAAGGCAAGAGAGGGAGGAGGTAGAGAAAGAAATAAGAGGTCAAAGTAGAAAGGAACCACAAAGCAGCTCAATGTACACATCAACCACAAAGCAGCTCAATGTACACAATAACCACAAAGCAGCTCAATGTACACAATAACCACAAAGCACCTAAACGTACACAAGAACCAGAAAGAACCTAAATGTGCACAACCAGAAAACACCTAAAATGTACATCTGATCCACAAAAAAACCTAAATATACAACTATAACCACAAAGAAAGCTAAATGTACACATGATCTACAATGCAGCTAAATGTACACATGATCTACAATGCAGCTAAATGTACACATGAACCACAAAGCAGCTAGAGAGAAATAAGGAAAATACGCATTGACTTTGTTGTACATTATAAATTTAGCTGTTGTGGCCTCCTCATCTCCCCTTATAAGCCACACCCATGCCTCCGAACACTTTTAGAATGAACTACAAAGCAACTCAATTTACGATGAACTACCAAGTAAGTGCAGGTATTATGCCAGCGCAGGAGAATTGTTAGTAGGGTAAGCTTACAGGCAGAAGAGTAAGAAGACAAGAGAGGGAGGAGGTAGAGAGAGAAATAAGGAAAACAAGCATTGACTTGGTAGTACATTATAAATTTAGCTGTTGTGGCCTCCTCATCTCCCCTTATAGCCACACCCACACCTCCAAATCTTTTAGAATGAACTACAAAGCAACTAAATTTCGAATGAACAACAAAGTTGGAAAACATCAGTAGTTTTTAGGCCAGAGCAGGAGAATTATTAATAGAGTAGGTAGGAGAGTAGGAAGGCAAGAGAGTAGCAAGGCAAGAGAGGGAGGAGGTAGAGAAAGAAATAAGAGGTCAAAGTAGAAAGGAACCACAAAGCAGCTCAATGTACACATCAACCACAAAGCAGCTCAATGTACACAATAACCACAAAGCACCTAAACGTACACATCAACCACAAAGCAGCTCAATGTACACAATAACCACAAAGCACCTAAACGTACACAAGAACCAGAAAGAACCTAAACGTGCACAACCAGAAAACACCTAAAATGTACATCTGATCCACAAAAAAACCTAAGTATACAACTATAACCACAAAGAAAGCTAAATGTACACATGATCTACAATGCAGCTAAATGTACACATGATCTACAATGCAGCTAAATGTACACATGATCTACAATGCAGCTAAATGTACACATGATCTACAATGCAGCTAAATGTACACATGATCTACAATGCAGCTAAATGTACACATGATCTACAATGCAGCTAAATGTACACATGATCTACAATGCAGCTAAATGTACACATGATCTACAATGCAGCTAAATGTACACATGATCTACAATGCAGCTAAATGTACACATGATCTACAATGCAGCTAAATGTACACATGAACCACAAAGCAGCTAGAGAGAAATAAGGAAAATATGCATTGACTTTGTTGTACATTATAAATTTAGCTGTTGTGGCCTCCTCATCTCCCCTTATAAGCCACACCCATGCCTCCGAACACTTTTAGAATGAACTACAAAGCAACTCAATTTACGATGAACCACCAAGTAAGTGCAGGTATTATGCCAGCGCAGGAGAATTGTTAGTAGGGTAAGCTTACAGGCAGAAGAGTAAGAAGACAAGAGAGGGAGGAGGTAGAGAGAGAAATAAGGAAAACAAGCATTGACTTGGTAGTACATTATAAATTTAGCTGTTGTGGCCTCCTCATCTCCCCTTATAGCCACACCCACACCTCCAAATCTTTTAGAATGAACTACAAAGCAACTAAATTTCGAATGAACAACAAAGTTGGAAAACATCAGTAGTTTTTAGGCCAGAGCAGGAGAATTATTAATAGAGTAGGTAGGAGAGTAGGAAGGCAAGAGAGTAGCTAGGCAAGAGAGGGAGGAGGTAGAGAAAGAAATAAGAGGTCAAAGTAGAAAGAAACCACAAAGCAGCTCAATGTACACATCAACCACAAAGCAGCTCAATGTACACAATAACCACAAAGCACCTAAACGTACACATCAACCACAAAGCAGCTCAATGTACACAATAACCACAAAGCACCTAAACGTACACAAGAACCAGAAAGAACCTAAACGTGCACAACCAGAAAACACCTAAAATGTACATCTGATCCACAAAAAAACCTAAATATACAACTATAACCACAAAGAAAGCTAAATGTACACATGATCTACAATGCAGCTAAATGTACACATGATCTACAATGCAGCTAAATGTACACATGAACCACAAAGCAGCTAGAGAGAAATAAGGAAAATATGCATTGACTTTGTTGTACATTATAAATTTAGCTGTTGTGGCCTCCTCATCTCCCCTTATAAGCCACACCCATGCCTCCGAACACTTTTAGAATGAACTACAAAGCAACTCAATTTACGATGAACCACCAAGTAAGTGCAGGTATTATGCCAGCGCAGGAGAATTGTTAGTAGGGTAAGCTTACAGGCAGAAGAGTAAGAAGACAAGAGAGGGAGGAGGTAGAGAGAGAAATAAGGAAAACAAGCATTGACTTGGTAGTACATTATAAATTTAGCTGTTGTGGCCTCCTCATCTCCCCTTATAGCCACACCCACACCTCCAAATCTTTTAGAATGAACTACAAAGCAACTAAATTTCGAATGAACAACAAAGTTGGAAAACATCAGTAGTTTTTAGGCCAGAGCAGGAGAATTATTAATAGAGTAGGTAGGAGAGTAGGAAGGCAAGAGAGTAGCAAGGCAAGAGAGGGAGGAGGTAGAGAAAGAAATAAGAGGTCAAAGTAGAAAGAAACCACAAAGCAGCTCAATGTACACATCAACCACAAAGCAGCTCAATGTACACAATAACCACAAAGCACCTAAACGTACACAAGAACCAGAAAGAACCTAAACGTGCACAACCAGAAAACACCTAAAATGTACATCTGATCTACAAAAAAACCTAAATATACAACTATAACCACAAAGAAAGCTAAATGTACACATGATCTACAATGCAGCTAAATGTACACATGATCTACAATGCAGCTAAATGTACACATGAACCACAAAGCAGCTAGAGAGAAATAAGGAAAATATGCATTGACTTTGTTGTACATTATAAATTTAGCTGTTGTGGCCTCCTCATCTCCCCTTATAAGCCACACCCATGCCTCCGAACACTTTTAGAATGAACTACAAAGCAACTCAATTTACGATGAACCACCAAGTAAGTGCAGGTATTATGCCAGCGCAGGAGAATTGTTAGTAGGGTAAGCTTACAGGCAGAAGAGTAAGAAGACAAGAGAGGGAGGAGGTAGAGAGAGAAATAAGGAAAACAAGCATTGACTTGGTAGTACATTATAAATTTAGCTATTGTGGCCTCCTCATCTCCCCTTTTAGCCACACCCACACCTCCAAATCTTTTAGAATGAACTACAAAGCAACTAAATTTCGAATGAACAACAAAGTTGGAAAACATCAGTAGTTTTTAGGCCAGAGCAGGAGAATTATTAATAGAGTAGGTAGGAGAGTAGGAAGGCAAGAGAGTAGCAAGGCAAGAGAGGGAGGAGGTAGAGAAAGAAATAAGAGGTCAAAGTAGAAAGGAACCACAAAGCAGCTCAATGTACACATCAACCACAAAGCAGCTCAATGTATACAATAACCACAAAGCACCTAAACGTACACATCAACCACAAAGCAGCTCAATGTACACAATAACCACAAAGCACCTAAACGTACACAAGAACCAGAAAGAACCTAAACGTGCACAACCAGAAAACACCTAAAATGTACATCTGATCCACAAAAAAACCTAAGTATACAACTATAACCACAAAGAAAGCTAAATGTACACATGATCTACAATGCAGCTAAATGTACACATGATCTACAATGCAGCTAAATGTACACATGAACCACAAAGCAGCTAGAGAGAAATAAGGAAAATACGCATTGACTTTGTTGTACATTATAAATTTAGCTGTTGTGGCCTCCTCATCTCCCCTTATAAGCCACACCCATGCCTCCGAACACTTTTAGAATGAACTACAAAGCAACTCAATTTACGATGAACTACCAAGTAAGTGCAGGTATTATGCCAGCGCAGGAGAATTGTTAGTAGGGTAAGCTTACAGGCAGAAGAGTAAGAAGACAAGAGAGGGAGGAGGTAGAGAGAGAAATAAGGAAAACAAGCATTGACTTGGTAGTACATTATAAATTTAGCTGTTGTGGCCTCCTCATCTCCCCTTATAGCCACACCCACACCTCCAAATCTTTTAGAATGAACTACAAAGCAACTAAATTTCGAATGAACAACAAAGTTGGAAAACATCAGTAGTTTTTAGGCCAGAGCAGGAGAATTATTAATAGAGTAGGTAGGAGAGTAGGAAGGCAAGAGAGTAGCAAGGCAAGAGAGGGAGGAGGTAGAGAAAGAAATAAGAGGTCAAAGTAGAAAGAAACCACAAAGCAGCTCAATGTACACATCAACCACAAAGCAGCTCAATGTACACAATAACCACAAAGCACCTAAACGTACACATCAACCACAAAGCAGCTCAATGTACACAATAACCACAAAGCACCTAAACGTACACAAGAACCAGAAAGAACCTAAACGTGCACAACCAGAAAACACCTAAAATGTACATCTGATCTACAAAAAAACCTAAATATACAACTATAACCACAAAGAAAGCTAAATGTACACATGATCTACAATGCAGCTAAATGTACACATGAACCACAAAGCAGCTAGAGAGAAATAAGGAAAATATGCATTGACTTTGTTGTACATTATAAATTTAGCTGTTGTGGCCTCCTCATCTCCCCTTATAAGCCACACCCATGCCTCCGAACACTTTTAGAATGAACTACAAAGCAACTCAATTTACGATGAACCACCAAGTAAGTGCAGGTATTATGCCAGCGCAGGAGAATTGTTAGTAGGGTAAGCTTACAGGCAGAAGAGTAAGAAGACAAGAGAGGGAGGAGGTAGAGAGAGAAATAAGGAAAACAAGCATTGACTTGGTAGTACATTATAAATTTAGCTGTTGTGGCCTCCTCATCTCCCCTTATAGCCACACCCACACCTCCAAATCTTTTAGAATGAACTACAAAGCAACTAAATTTCGAATGAACAACAAAGTTGGAAAACATCAGTAGTTTTTAGGCCAGAGCAGGAGAATTATTAATAGAGTAGGTAGGAGAGTAGGAAGGCAAGAGAGTAGCAAGGCAAGAGAGGGAGGAGGTAGAGAAAGAAATAAGAGGTCAAAGTAGAAAGAAACCACAAAGCAGCTCAATGTACACATCAACCACAAAGCAGCTCAATGTACACAATAACCACAAAGCACCTAAACATACACATCAACCACAAAGCAGCTCAATGTACACAATAACCACAAAGCACCTAAACGTACACAAGAACCAGAAAGAACCTAAACGTGCACAACCAGAAAACACCTAAAATGTACATCTGATCTACAAAAAAACCTAAATATACAACTATAACCACAAAGAAAGCTAAATGTACACATGATCTACAATGCAGCTAAATGTACACATGATCTACAATGCAGCTAAATGTACACATGAACCACAAAGCAGCTAGAGAGAAATAAGGAAAATATGCATTGACTTTGTTGTACATTATAAATTTAGCTGTTGTGGCCTCCTCATCTCCCCTTATAAGCCACACCCATGCCTCCGAACACTTTTAGAATGAACTACAAAGCAACTCAATTTACGATGAACCACCAAGTAAGTGCAGGTATTATGCCAGCGCAGGAGAATTGTTAGTAGGGTAAGCTTACAGGCAGAAGAGTAAGAAGACAAGAGAGGGAGGAGGTAGAGAGAGAAATAAGGAAAACAAGCATTGACTTGGTAGTACATTATAAATTTAGCTGTTGTGGCCTCCTCATCTCCCCTTATAGCCACACCCACACCTCCAAATCTTTTAGAATGAACTACAAAGCAACTAAATTTCGAATGAACAACAAAGTTGGAAAACATCAGTAGTTTTTAGGCCAGAGCAGGAGAATTATTAATAGAGTAGGTAGGAGAGTAGGAAGGCAAGAGAGTAGCAAGGCAAGAGAGGGAGGAGGTAGAGAAAGAAATAAGAGGTCAAAGTAGAAAGAAACCACAAAGCAGCTCAATGTACACATCAACCACAAAGCAGCTCAATGTACACAATAACCACAAAGCACCTAAACGTACACATCAACCACAAAGCAGCTCAATGTACACAATAACCACAAAGCACCTAAACGTACACAAGAACCAGAAAGAACCTAAACGTGCACAACCAGAAAACACCTAAAATGTACATCTGATCTACAAAAAAACCTAAATATACAACTATAACCACAAAGAAAGCTAAATGTACACATGATCTACAATGCAGCTAAATGTACACATGATCTACAATGCAGCTAAATGTACACATGAACCACAAAGCAGCTAGAGAGAAATAAGGAAAATATGCATTGACTTTGTTGTACATTATAAATTTAGCTGTTGTGGCCTCCTCATCTCCCCTTATAAGCCACACCCATGCCTCCGAACACTTTTAGAATGAACTACAAAGCAACTCAATTTACGATGAACCACCAAGTAAGTGCAGGTATTATGCCAGCGCAGGAGAATTGTTAGTAGGGTAAGCTTACAGGCAGAAGAGTAAGAAGACAAGAGAGGGAGGAGGTAGAGAGAGAAATAAGGAAAACAAGCATTGACTTGGTAGTACATTATAAATTTAGCTGTTGTGGCCTCCTCATCTCCCCTTATAGCCACACCCACACCTCCAAATCTTTTAGAATGAACTACAAAGCAACTAAATTTCGAATGAACAACAAAGTTGGAAAACATCAGTAGTTTTTAGGCCAGAGCAGGAGAATTATTAATAGAGTAGGTAGGAGAGTAGGAAGGCAAGAGAGTAGCAAGGCAAGAGAGGGAGGAGGTAGAGAAAGAAATAAGAGGTCAAAGTAGAAAGAAACCACAAAGCAGCTCAATGTACACATCAACCACAAAGCAGCTCAATGTACACAATAACCACAAAGCACCTAAACGTACACATCAACCACAAAGCAGCTCAATGTACACAATAACCACAAAGCACCTAAACGTACACAAGAACCAGAAAGAACCTAAACGTGCACAACCAGAAAACACCTAAAATGTACATCTGATCTACAAAAAAACCTAAATATACAACTATAACCACAAAGAAAGCTAAATGTACACATGATCTACAATGCAGCTAAATGTACACATGATCTACAATGCAGCTAAATGTACACATGAACCACAAAGCAGCTAGAGAGAAATAAGGAAAATATGCATTGACTTTGTTGTACATTATAAATTTAGCTGTTGTGGCCTCCTCATCTCCCCTTATAAGCCACACCCATGCCTCCGAACACTTTTAGAATGAACTACAAAGCAACTCAATTTACGATGAACCACCAAGTAAGTGCAGGTATTATGCCAGCGCAGGAGAATTGTTAGTAGGGTAAGCTTACAGGCAGAAGAGTAAGAAGACAAGAGAGGGAGGAGGTAGAGAGAGAAATAAGGAAAACAAGCATTGACTTGGTAGTACATTATAAATTTAGCTGTTGTGGCCTCCTCATCTCCCCTTTTAGCCACACCCACACCTCCAAATCTTTTAGAATGAACTACAAAGCAACTAAATTTCGAATGAACAACAAAGTTGGAAAACATCAGTAGTTTTTAGGCCAGAGCAGGAGAATTATTAATAGAGTAGGTAGGAGAGTAGGAAGGCAAGAGAGTAGCAAGGCAAGAGAGGGAGGAGGTAGAGAAAGAAATAAGAGGTCAAAGTAGAAAGGAACCACAAAGCAGCTCAATGTACACATCAACCACAAAGCAGCTCAATGTATACAATAACCACAAAGCACCTAAACGTACACATCAACCACAAAGCAGCTCAATGTACACAATAACCACAAAGCACCTAAACGTACACAAGAACCAGAAAGAACCTAAACGTGCACAACCAGAAAACACCTAAAATGTACATCTGATCCACAAAAAAACCTAAGTATACAACTATAACCACAAAGAAAGCTAAATGTACACATGATCTACAATGCAGCTAAATGTACACATGATCTACAATGCAGCTAAATGTACACATGAACCACAAAGCAGCTAGAGAGAAATAAGGAAAATACGCATTGACTTTGTTGTACATTATAAATTTAGCTGTTGTGGCCTCCTCATCTCCCCTTATAAGCCACACCCATGCCTCCGAACACTTTTAGAATGAACTACAAAGCAACTCAATTTACGATGAACCACCAAGTAAGTGCAGGTATTATGCCAGCGCAGGAGAATTGTTAGTAGGGTAAGCTTACAGGCAGAAGAGTAAGAAGACAAGAGAGGGAGGAGGTAGAGAGAGAAATAAGGAAAACAAGCATTGACTTGGTAGTACATTATAAATTTAGCTGTTGTGGCCTCCTCATCTCCCCTTATAGCCACACCCACACCTCCAAATCTCTTAGAATGAACTACAAAGCAACTAAATTTCGAATGAACAACAAAGTTGGAAAACATCAGTAGTTTTTAGGCCAGAGCAGGAGAATTATTAATAGAGTAGGTAGGAGAGTAGGAAGGCAAGAGAGTAGCAAGGCAAGAGAGGGAGGAGGTAGAGAAAGAAATAAGAGGTCAAAGTAGAAAGAAACCACAAAGCAGCTCAATGTACACATCAACCACAAAGCAGCTCAATGTACACAATAACCACAAAGCACCTAAACGTACACATCAACCACAAAGCAGCTCAATGTACACAATAACCACAAAGCACCTAAACGTACACAAGAACCAGAAAGAACCTAAACGTGCACAACCAGAAAACACCTAAAATGTACATCTGATCTACAAAAAAACCTAATATACAACTATAACCACAAAGAAAGCTAAATGTACACATGATCTACAATGCTATCTACAATGCAGCTAAATGTACACATGAACCACAAAGCAGCTAGAGAGAAATAAGGAAAATATGCATTGACTTTGTTGTACATTATAAATTTAGCTGTTGTGGCCTCCTCATCTCCCCTTATAAGCCACTACCCATGCCTCCGAACACTTTTAGAATGAACTACAAAGCAACTCAATTTACGATGAACCACCAAGTAAGTGCAGGTATTATGCCAGCGCAGGAGAATTGTTAGTAGGGTAAGCTTACAGGCAGAAGAGTAAGAAGACAAGAGAGGGAGGAGGTAGAGAGAGAAATAAGGAAAACAAGCATTGACTTGGTAGTACATTATAAATTTAGCTGTTGTGGCCTCCTCATCTCCCCTTTTAGCCACACCCACACCTCCAAATCTTTTAGAATGAACTACAAAGCAACTAAATTTCGAATGAACAACAAAGTTGGAAAACATCAGTAGTTTTTAGGCCAGAGCAGGAGAATTATTAATAGAGTAGGTAGGAGAGTAGGAAGGCAAGAGAGTAGCAAGGCAAGAGAGGGAGGAGGTAGAGAAAGAAATAAGAGGTCAAAGTAGAAAGGAACCACAAAGCAGCTCAATGTACACATCAACCACAAAGCAGCTCAATGTATACAATAACCACAAAGCACCTAAACGTACACATCAACCACAAAGCAGCTCAATGTACACAATAACCACAAAGCACCTAAACGTACACAAGAACCAGAAAGAACCTAAACGTGCACAACCAGAAAACACCTAAAATGTACATCTGATCCACAAAAAAACCTAAGTATACAACTATAACCACAAAGAAAGCTAAATGTACACATGATCTACAATGCAGCTAAATGTACACATGATCTACAATGCAGCTAAATGTACACATGAACCACAAAGCAGCTAGAGAGAAATAAGGAAAATACGCATTGACTTTGTTGTACATTATAAATTTAGCTGTTGTGGCCTCCTCATCTCCCCTTATAAGCCACACCCATGCCTCCGAACACTTTTAGAATGAACTACAAAGCAACTCAATTTACGATGAACCACCAAGTAAGTGCAGGTATTATGCCAGCGCAGGAGAATTGTTAGTAGGGTAAGCTTACAGGCAGAAGAGTAAGAAGACAAGAGAGGGAGGAGGTAGAGAGAGAAATAAGGAAAACAAGCATTGACTTGGTAGTACATTATAAATTTAGCTGTTGTGGCCTCCTCATCTCCCCTTTTAGCCACACCCACACCTCCAAATCTTTTAGAATGAACTACAA